>NC_042617.1:333316722-335716722 GCF_901001135.1 Rhinatrema bivittatum | reverse complement strand
TCGTTAAGACGATCGATCACACGATTCACACCCCTACTAGCTATTGAAGAAGAATGTGATTCTATCTGAGAAGCATCAGTGGAAATTTTACAGAACTGTACAACACATCCCCCTAATATTCCTTCCACTTGTTGCAAGAAAGTAGCTCAATCTTCCAGAGGAATGTTTTTTCTTAGGTATAGAGACAGACTTCTTCAGTAAACGGAGAAGAAACAGGGTTTAAACAGGTAAAAGAAGAGGAAAATACCGTCTCATCATGAATGCAAGAGTTAAGCCCAATATCAGCAATAGAAAAATAATTATCCCCTACATCCAGTCTTAAAGACCCCACTACAGCATCTTCCACAGGCAAAGGTCCTGCAGCTGCTCCTTCTTCTATTATTTCTGGAGCAGATGAACAAGACTCTTCAAAATAGACAATTGTATCTAAAGGTT
Organism: Rhinatrema bivittatum; assembly: GCF_901001135.1. Classification (NCBI taxonomy): domain Eukaryota; kingdom Metazoa; phylum Chordata; class Amphibia; order Gymnophiona; family Rhinatrematidae; genus Rhinatrema; species Rhinatrema bivittatum. The sequence goes on along the minus strand of NC_042617.1, from coordinate 335,716,287 downwards.
GTACAGGAGTATTCCAGTTTTCTGGGCTTAAAATACAAGCATTGCTCGGAGATGACTCAGGTGACACCAACATCAGAGTCCCTCCAAGAACTGACCCACTTAGTTGGTTCACAGATGTAACACCCAAGAGTCTAAGGGACCCACATGGGAGACAATAACCCCCACAGAAGATGACATATGTTGTCCTTTATTTTTCTTGCCCATGAGCCAACCAAGGGTAACAACTTGCTAAACAAAGGGGAAGAGAATTTATAGCCACCAAAGATGAATCCAAGTCTGCTGAACTTCCCCCTTGGCTTGCATCTTTGGCTCCATGCCAATGGTGGTGCGCCATAGGCCAGAGGTCTTATATGACACCAGTCACACTGATGATGTCACCTGGTGATTGTGGAACTCACCACCCTCCCGAATGGCATCTCTTGTGGGTGTAGAAACTGTTCCTTCCTGCCAAGTTTCTCCTTTACACTGAAGGCCAGAGGTCTTTTATGGCACCAGTCATGCTGATGATATCAGCTGGAGATCGCAGCTCTCACCACCCGCCCGAATGGCATCTGGGGGGGGGGGGGGGGTAGCAGCTGTTCCTTCCTGTTTATTCTCTAAAAAGAGGTTATTTCTGATCATGGTTGTATTATTTTCATATTATAGTTAAGAACATTTATCTTTAATCAAGGAAAGTTGCTCAGAATGGACCATAATAATTTGAGAGTGTGAATTAACTTGAGAAGCAACAGCATAAAAAAAACAGTGCATTAATCTTCTTTTTATATTCAGGCGATCCATAAAAGTTTAGACAATTGTTTTAATTTTAAATGAGCTTTTGTGGTCTGTCTTCTACTGCTGTGGGTCCATGAATAGTTTCGCTATCACCTATAACTGCACCAGGGATATTGTCCTCACCTGAAGATTTTGCACTATTGCTACCAGCATCATTAGATCTAGTGCAAGGAGGGAAACCTTTTTATCCAGGACTAAGTGTCCACTATGATTTTATTTACTTTTTGCTTCTTTTCATACTTTAGCAATGCTGGTTGCCTTGCTAAAATTTGGTTGGAATGGAATGCAACAAGGTCACCACATGAAGGTACGCAACAACATAGTGAGAGATATTTACTCTATTCAATGATTCTTTACCCTCTGTACTATTTTTTTAAATTTGAATCAACAGTAATACTCTTGCTGATATGAGATACTTTTGTAAAGAAAAAAAACAATTTAAAAATAGAAAACATTTCAAATTTATAAAGCAAAGTTACATTTTTACTGAAACTCTTTAACAAACTTCATTCATTCCTCGTAGAAAAATACAGTACTTAGTTAAAGCATTAACATATATTCTTATTTGGAATTCCTTAAAACAGTCTACCATTTTCTCTTTTGACAGCGTGCATTAATCATGACTGTACCTGGGGTAGATATGTCCTTCTGCGCCTTCTAAAGTACAATGATATGGAATGACACAAAACAGTATTACAGACACTGCAGTGATCAATAGAATGTTTAAAGCATGGTCAGATCAGCAAAGCAAAGTACTATATGACCAAAGGCAGGGCAGAGTCTTGAACAAGCTGAAGAAAGGAGGATTAAAAAATAATTTCAAGATCTGTTTGCATAATTCATTAATTATTTGATCATTAATTCTGAAAGTTTTACCTCTCAATAAGAAAAGTAGAGAAAATGAACTTTAAAAAATACAGAGCATGCTTCTGAAGTAGCTGTATAGCCACATATCTGCATAAGAACATAATAAAGAACTAATCAAGGGAAAAAGGAAGAACAAAGTTTTTCTTTAAAGTAATTTTGGTTGATCAGTTCTTGATCTTTAATTCGTCAAGATCAAATATTGATTTGCAATATCCTTTGATTTTAATACAATCTTCTGACTTGCTACAAGGAGAAAATGTGGAAAACTCTAGTCCTGCGAGTATAGAGTGTGTTGGTGTTTATGGCCCATCCCCCTCTCGTCTAAAACCTAAGGGGTCTAAGAGTCAATAGCGGGAATAGTTGGTGTCGAAGTGGAAGGGGGACTTTTCTTCTTCTCCTAGTTGGAGAACTGGTGGAAGACGGAGTCAGTGTTGGTCTAGGAAGATGCCTGTGTTCACCCTTCTTTTGCCAGGAAACTCCAATGGCTCTGCCACAACTCTCAAGCCCACGAGCAACGCAGTGAGACCGTGTGCCGGTTGACAGTGTGATTTTGAGAGGAGATGAGATTTGGATTTTGGGCTTAAAGGGTCTGGAGCAACTGGGGGGTGTAAAGGCTATCAAACCAGAGGATCTGGAGGACCTAGCTATTAATTGGGTGAACTGATGGACAAACTGGTAAACTGGTAATGGCATCAGCTCGTGTCCCTTTTAAAATCCCCTGATTTATGCGGTAGAAGCGGGATTTGCACGCCCATGTGCATGCCCACTTAAAATTTTGTGCACATGTGTGCATGCAAGTTATAAAATGGCTGTGTCCCTGGATGCAGGCCAATGTATGCACACCAATGTGCGCTCATGTGCCAGCTTGAAAGTTACCATCCCTGTGCAGACTGCCGCTGCCACTGGATGGCATTAGTTTTGTAAGGGAATTCATTCACTTTCTTTTAGTCTTTAAACATCTTTAAAAAGCACTTATGTGATGATTCAATCTGCTCATCTACCTTTCCGTTTATGTGGCATTTTAACTTTCATTAACGTGTGCCAATGAGATTCAAACTTTGTCAATTTTCATTTGATCATAATCAGTGTAAAGTTGAAAAGTACTACAAAACAAATTCATAGGTGTGGTTTTGACTAGGGATGTGCATTCGTTTGCGACGAAATAGGAAATAGAGTCAATATTTTCTATTTTGTCGCGTTTCGGGGGGAGACGAAACAATAAGACAACCCACAAATTTTGTGTGGTTTTCTTAACATATTTGGGGGGGGGGGGGGGAGAAAGGGCACATAAAAAAAACCCAAACCCACCCCAAACCTTCAAATTTAATTAATTTCAACTCCCGACCCCCCAAGACTTGCCCAACCCCTGCCCCCCCCCAACTTAATGAAAGTCCCTGGTGGTCCAGCTGGGTCCCAGGAGCAATATCCCCCTCTCAGGCCGTTGGCTGCCATTAATCAAAATGGCGCCAATGGCCCTTTGACCTTATCATGTGACAGGGGCTTTTGGTGCCATTGGTCGGCCCCTGTCACATGGTAGGAGCAATGGATGGCCCATGCCATTTTTTAAGATGGTGATGAGTGGAAGATGAGTGGAAGATGGTCTTTAACAATTGAGATGGACACTAATGAGATCATTATGTTCAGTATCACAATTATTATTAGAGGTTCCATCGTTTAAATATATAAGATTAGATGAATCACCTGAGCAGCTATTTATGATTCAGGACCCTTGTTTTGGAACTCTTATGTTCTTATGTTCTTATGTAACTCCTTACCAGTGGAAATAAAGAGTAGCATCCCTTATTAGTTTAGGAAATTTATGAAAACCTTCCTTTTTAATGTAATTGTTTTATATTTTATTTTTAATTGTTTTTATTTTACATTTTTCACTTTGATTATGATACTTTTACTGTAAACCACTTAGAAATTCATAAATTATATATAAAACATGAAGAAACATTTAGTAAAAAATAAGAAAAGTGTATTTAAATGTTAGGAATTCTAGCTAATTGTCAAGGATGAGTGTAATTTGAAGTAAGAATGAGATATGTGTATTTATAGTGAAGTTGTGAAAGTTGAAAGTGTTAAAAAGAAAGGAAACACTAGAAAAGGTAAAAGAAAATATAGTAAATATTTTTATGATAGCTAGATAAGATATTATAACCTGATAAGATGAAATGAATAAATTAATAGTCTATTTGGTATGATCTGAACACCCCTATATAGGATAGGCGGTAACTAGGGAGTGATGTCAATAGTTTCCATAGTTACGAGTGATAAGGTGCGCACAGGTGTACTAGTTAGAGACTCAGCACAAGTAAAAAATTGAAGATAAAAAGAGAATTGATTAATAAACAATAGATTAAAAATGTTCTTATATTGAAATTAATAAACCCAAGGAGAAATGAACATGAGGGGAAAGACAGAACATATATAGGGGCAGATTTTCAAAGGGGTACGCGCATAACATACGCGCGTACCCCTTGAAAACCTGCCCCAAGCTCCCCCTGTGTGTGCTGAGCCTATGTTGCATAGACTGCCAGCGTGTGCAAAGCCCCGGGACGCGTAAGTCCTGGGGCTTTACTGGGGGGGCATGTCGGGGGCATGTTGCGGCCGGCGTGTCATCGGAGGCGTTCCGGGGCAGGACCGGGGCGTTCCGGGGCGGGTATGGTTCCGGCTCAGGGGCATTCTGGGGGGGCATGGGCGCGGCCTCCGGACCAGCCCCCGGACAGGAACATGGCACGTGGCAGCTGGCCCGGCGCGCGCAAAGTTACGCCTGCTTCGAGCAGGCGTAACTTGTGCGACAAAGGTGGGGGGGGGGGGGGGTTAGATAGGGCCTGGGGGTTGGGTTAGGTAGGGGAAGGGAGGGGAAGGTGGGGGGAGGCGGAAGGAAAGTTCCCTCCGAGTGCTGCTCCGATTTTGGAGCGGCCTTGGAGGGAACGGGCAATGCGCGCAGGGCTCGGCGCGTGCAAGTTGCACAAATGTGCACCCCCTTGCGCGCGCCGACCCCAGATTTTATAAGATACGTGTGGCTACGCACGTATCTTTTAAAATCCAGCGTACTTTTGTTCGCGCCTGGTGCACGAACAAAAGTACGCTCGCGCGCTATGTTTTAAAATGTACCTCATACTAGATTGCGGAAGATCCAGGAGCGGTATCAGGGAGTTAGTATTTGTTATAGTTTATTTAAAGCATAAGTAGGTACAAGAAAGAAGAAACAGCATAGGGATAAAAAGAAGAGAAAAGAAGAAGACTAAAGGACGAAAGAATGACAAGATTATTATCTGGCCAGCAACGAAAAGAAGAAGAAAAACAGATGTTTAATAATAGAACTTAAAACTACTATTGCCAGGCCAGAACATATTGTTTTACATGTGCACTTGAGAATAACTACAAACAATAAGTAAGAAAAGACACAAAATACAAAGGGAAAGTAAAAGACTATAACCAAAGTAAAGTTTACTTACCTGAATACAACAAGGAGAAGAGATACTGGATCTAAATAAGGGAAAGAAAAGAAAAGAAAACACAAAGAATCAATTTTCTTTTATTTAAATGATATAAGGAACATTAAAGTTAATATACAAGAAAGAATAGGAACTGTAATACTTATCTGATAAACAGATGAGCTGGACGTAGCTTGAATATATTCTTTTATTATTGCTTGTTTGTTTATAGTTGATAATTTGTGATAGGGAAAAGAAAAAGAAATATATTTTAAGGTTTATTAAGAGAATTTGTTATTTTAATATTCACAATAGTATTAAGAAATAGTACGATTTCATTAAAAGAGTATTTTTAAATAAAATTATTAAAAAAAAATACAATATCTTATTTATCCTTGTCTCCCCTCTTTACCGAAAAGAGACTGCACTGGGTGGGTGGTAGCAATTAGAATCCCTACCGAAGCCCTTTTCTGAAAAGAGACCCAGTAGGGAGGAAGGCCTTAAACAGCACCCCTGTAGGGCAACACCTGAGAGCTCGCTGCCCTGTACATATTTCACGACTACATTACTGATACTATCAACCTTGGTCACGACAGCAATATTTGACCCTGTAGGGGTGGCAGTTTATAGCTGATTGGGCTTCCCTACTTTTATGGGCAGAATTATGTCATAACAACCACAATGGTGAATCCACAGGCACCTTGCTCTTCTGTATAGTCTACAATAGGCATTCCACCTCCCACTTCTGATTCCCCTGATGGTCCCATGTCCCACAGCTAATACCCTAGCCTATGAACTTAGAGAACTCTGGCAGAAGACTTGGCGACTCCTGCAGGAGAAGAGGCTGGTACAGGAAAAATACAAGAAACTGGTTGATAAGAAATAGGGATGTGAATTGTGTGATCGATCGTCTTAACGATCAATTTTGGCTGGGGGGGGGGGGAATCTGATCGTCTTAGTTTTTTAGGTTAAAAAATCGTTTTATCGGGGGAGGGGGAGGGCGGGAAAACCGGCACACCAAAACAACCCTAAAACCCACCCTGACCCTTTAAAATAAATCCTCCACCCTCCCGAACCCCCCAAAATATTTTAAATTACCTGGGGTCCAGTGGGGGGGTCCCGGCGCGATCTCCCACTCTCGGGCCACGGCTGCGTTAAGATAAATGGCGCCGGTGGCCCTTTGCCCTTACCATATGACAGGGCAAAGGTAGCGCCGGCGCCATTTTGATTCCTGTGACCCGACATCATGAGTGCAGGAGATCGCTCCCGGACCCCCGCTGGACCCCCAGGGACTTTTGGCCAGCTTGGAGGGGCCTCCTGACCCCCACAAGACTTGCCAAAAGTCCAGCGGGGGTCCGGGAGCGACCTTCTGCACTCGGGCCGATTTGCCAATATTCAAAATGGCGCCGGCGCTACCTTTGCCCTCACTATGTCGACATAGTGAGGGCAAAATGGCGCCGGTGCTACCTTTGCCCTCACTATGTCGACATAGAGAGGGCAAAGGTAGCGCCGGCGCCATTTTGAATATTGGCAATACGGCCCGAGTGCAGAAGGTCGCTCCCGGACCCCCGCTGGACTTTAGGCAAGTCTTGTGGGGGTCAGGAGGCCCCCCAAGCTGGCCAAAAGTCCCTGGGGGTCCAGAGGGGGTCCGGGAGTGATCTCCTGCACTCGTGATGTTGGGTCACAGGAACCAAAATGGCGCCGGCGCTACCTTTGCCCTGTCATATGATAAGGGCAAAGGGCCACCGGCGCCATTTCTCTTAACGCAGCCGTGGCCAGAGAGCGGGAGATCGCGCCGGGACCCCCCCACTGGACTCCAGGTAATTTAAAACATTTTGGGGGGGTTCGGGAGGGTCGGGGTGGGTTTTAGGATTGTTTTGGTGTGCCGGTTTTCCCGCCCTCCCCCTCCCCCGATTTACGATTTTTTACGATAAATCGGGGGAATTGTTATTGTATCGCGGCTCTAATGATTTTTGACGATTTAAAATATATATGTCGATTGTTTTAAATCGTCAAAAAACGATTCACATCCCTAATAAGAAATGCCAATCAGCATCCTTATTCAAACCTGGTGACAAAGTGTGGCTAAACACTTGAAACCTTCAATTGAAAACCACATCCATGAAATTCTTTTCACACTTCATCAGCCCCTTTCCAGACCTCCACCAAGCGTGGCCATCAACTATCAACTTCGGCTACCTCCACTCTGAAGGTCCATGTTGTCTTCCATGTCTATTTGTTGAAGCATCTGATCTTATCTTGGCCATCTCATTCCATACCTACACCTACCAATATGATTTTGCAGGAGAACACTGAATATGAAGTACAGGCCATCCTGGATGCCAGGCGTGTCAAAGGAAAAATTTACTACCTCATTCCCTGGTAAGGATTTGGACTGTAGTAAAATACCTGGGAACTGGCTTTGAATGTCTAGGCCCCTCATCTCATCAGAGAGTTCCATCAGCTCTTTCCCCCTAAGCCTAAGCCTAAGGGCTTGGGAAGGGGGCTTAGAAGGGGCAGTACTGTAACCCTTGACTGACCACCAGGCCGGCCTGTGGCCAGCCACACTTACCCCAATACCACTACTGCTGAAACTCTACCGACACCAACATCAGTCCCTCTGCTGCAGGTGACCTTAGGCGCAGTGTATGGCCATTTTTTGAACGCTCTCTGGCTGAATACCCTCAGAATCACAGAAAGATGATGCCAGTGCCAACTGGGTATTTAAACACCAGCCATGCTCCCAGCTAGTTCCTCAGCAACAGGTCCCTCTGCTGTGCCTAGCTGCCTGCAGTGCTCTCGTTCCTGTTATTGTTCCTGCCTGCTTTGTTCCAGCCTTGCCTTCCCTCTGTTACAGTCCCACTCTTGTATGCCTTGTTCCAGTCCAGCCCTGCCTTGCTCCTGTTCTTCTCCATGTCTCCCTGTCCTCCCCTGGCCTAGTTCTGTTTCTCTCTGACTTCCTTCTGTGACTGCCTTTTGAATCTCGAACTTTGCCTGATATCCACATTGCCTACTTGCTGCCTACCCTGACCATTGCCTAGATACTGAAGCCACCTGATCTCCACCCGCCCTGACCATTGCCTGAATTCTGATGCTGCATGACCTCTACCTGGCCTGAATTTTGCCTGGATATTGACGCTGCCTAACCTCCACCTGCCCTCACCTTGGCCTGGTTACTGACTCCGCTTGTCTGCTCTCCTTAGGACCTTCGCCTTAGTCCTGCTAAGGTACCCAAGGACTCAACCTGCAGGGGAAGAGGTTGGTACAGGTGAAGCCTAGATTTGTCCCAGTCTGAGCAATTCTACGTACTGTTGGTGGGGACCCAGCTGGTTCTCTAGCTGGGCAGCACCAATTCTACCACAGCTGAAGGGTTCACACTCCGTGACAATAGTGCCTGGAGTGGGGACCCTGAGAAAAAACTGCTCAGTATAACCACTGCCTGGTGAAAGAAGGGCAATATGAAACAGAATATGCCATACATTATTTTAAGTTCCATAATATAGAATATTGATTGATTTGTCATTGAATTTGCTTTGGTTGAGGACGCTTACTTTTGTGTCAGGTAGTAGTTTTATTTGATGGTATTAAGATGGGGGATTGGGTGATTTTATTGGTGCTCATATCTGCTTCAAAGAATGTTTTGGTAAAGAATATGGAATATAAATATGTGCAAATAAATAAATAAATTCTGTATTGGCAAGGGGTTAGCTATTTTGGGATGAACGGCTGGATTCTGTTTTATTATGAACACTTTTAATGAATTTTGGAGTTAGGCGGTATATAAAACTTTAAAAATAAATAAATAAATAATCTTATAGTATATCCTAGTAAATAGATCCTAAAAGTTTTTCCCCCTTTTAAGACATTCTAAAATAAGAACAATATTTTTGGTTTATTTCAATAATTAATAGGTACATTTCAATAAGCTGTTTGATAAAGCAGATGTGCACATTCAACCTGCACAAACCTACCTGATCTTCAAAAACAAATGAGGTATTACAAATTGTTTAGTTAAAGATTATTGATACATTCCTCCCCAGGTTGGGACTGGGAAGGGTGAATAGGAAAATAAAATAAATAAATAAACTTCCTTCACAGTTTGTGTTTGAAGATCGGGTGGTTGGTTGTGCAGATGCTAGAACTACAAAGTGCATGCATTGACTATGTGCATACATTTTTGAGACTTCAGTATATATATGTAGTTTTCTCCCTTGACCAAGGTACACCTCTGAGGGACACCACTGACTTTTACACACTGAATTTTACTGTCCTTAAAATTCAATGGTTTGTGAAAATACACAGGCTCTTTTCACCCGCTAAAAATCCACTTTGGCGGACTTGTGTAATCCCCGATTTACCTCATGTAGTTCCCCACTAAGACTTTGGAAATGCAGCCTTAAATATAATTTTCCGGTAATTTAATACAGCGACTTTAGGAAAACTGAACAAGATTGGCACATGCCCTTGAACATTTGTCACGGTATTAAGGAACCACTTCATATGGAATCCTGGATTCTCCCAGTTTATTGGAAGTTAAAATAAAGCCGTTTTTCATCCATTATCCATTAATTCCATCTGCCTTATGGCCACAGACTCTATCAGAAATCTTTCCCAGGGGATTTTCCCTCAAACAATGATTTTTTCTGGTAAAACATATGGGCAGGCACTAACCTCTTCAGCCTAATTCAGTGGCAGGCTCTGACTACTCATGCAGAGAGCCATGAGGTAAACTTCTTTGAGAAATCATTTGGTGTCTTTATCCCTTCCAGGGCCTTCTCAGTGGTATTTTGCTCTGGAAGGATCCATGCTTTTCCCTACCTCCTTCACTCTTCTGCCCTGACCACTTCCTGCTGCAGATGACAGCTGTATCTTGCTGCAGCCTGGGCGTCTGACTTCTTTTATTTCTTATAGATGGCCACTTCCCTGAGCTGCTGGATCCTGCCTTCCTCTGCCTCTAACTTATTATTATTAAAACGTCGACAGCGTATCTTAATTCTTCTTGCATTGATCATGCCCTCGTGTTTATCTCTGCTAGTTCTTTCTCCACATCCGCACGCTTCACAATCCTCATCTGTGCACCAGGACTGGGTTACTCTTAGGGACCAGCACATTGCTACTGCTCATCTTTCATTTCTTCAGCTAATTATGGTTTCTCAGAAAAATACATGTGCGCATATTGGACACTTGGTGACGCACACAGACAAAATTTGTGCTAATTCAATCTTCTGTCTGTCTAAGAGAAATCCTAATTGGAGGACCAAATTGTTACATGATACTCCAGGCTCAAGTTGAAGGTTAAGAGGTAGCAGAGAGCTTCTTTTGGATTTCTTCCCAGAAAAGTTCAGGAACTCAATTAGACAGACCTGTTGGTTACAGCAAAGATACAGGTTCAGATCTTTTTGCACAATTATCTTTGAAGTTGCAAACATGAACTAAACAAGATTAGCCACTAGGATTAGCTAGAGTGGCTAACAGTGTACAGCAAAAATTCACCACAGGAAGTTAAGCCATTTTAATGATGATGTTATATTTGTATCCTGGACAACTTTTTTTTGTTTATTTATTTATTGTATTTATCTGTTTAGATTTATTAACCACTTTTTTGAATATGTGCAAAGGTAATTTGCAAGTTTACATTAGAGAGTGTATAACAAAATTCAAAATAGCAGCAAAAATCATATTTCAACATGGGAAATAAAAAAGTTGCACCTTCGGACTAAACTCTAGATCAACAAATACTGACTAAGCTCTACAAAGATCACAGTAGAAATTCTAGTGAATTAATTCAGAAAAATATTAGCATTGTAGCAAGATGTTCTTTGCAGCAGCATGTTTAAGGCCTTTGAGGCAATGCCAGCCAGGTAGTATCCCCTAATCATATTAATATCTTCACATTTCAGGTTAGCCAGGCTTTTATTTGCTTCCTGAAAAGGAAATAGTCCTGCATTTCTCGGAGCTCTTCTGGCAGGTGCCACTCCCAAGGAGGATCTGTTGCTGGTGTCCATTCTTTTGATTTGAGCTACCTGCAGGTATCCTAAGGCTGCCCATAAAATCCACACAGCTTATTGAAGGATCTTGCAGGTTTTTTTTTCATAAGTGTGTAGCTTTATATTATTGGAGAACTTTGTCTAAATGCCTAATTGAACCAATTCCTAAGGCAAAGCAGAACTCAGTCTGGCATTAAGTATTATAACTGCCATATCTTTGTACAATATAAAATGAAATTGCTCCCCTGAGAAAGCACTATAGTAAATTGCCTAATAGAGTTGTTTGCTATTTGCCCTGCTGGCACCAAACACTCATCTAAATATGATTTGAAATAAAATTGTTGTTTTGCAGCTCTCTGTATAGTGAATCCCTTGCAATGCAGAGATTTCCATGTTGGTTTGCATTTTTGAGATTGTTGGCACCGATTAAAGAAAACTTTTGAGCAGAGACTGCAAGGAAGTGCAAAGTGATTATCTTTAGTCATGACTGAAGAGTGTCTGGCAAAGAACAGTGGCGCACATCACCACCCTTGCTGCAAATCCAAGCTGCCTTTACAAGTTCCCTGCCAGCTAAAGGCCGTGATGCTTCTGGGAACTCTCTTATTTTGCATCGCTTGTCCAAATTGTCCTATCTAAAGAGAGGACTCAACTGGGCATAACACTTCATATAGGACAACATTACAAAACTATTCATTTTTATCCATTGAAAAGTATCACAAGCGACAAAGAATCTTTTATTTATTTATTTATTTTGCCCTGGGGGCATCACAATAATAAAAAGTTAGGGTTGCCAACTGACTCCATATGTTTTTTGCAGTCATGCTGATCTAGTTCTGGTTTAACCTTATGCATGGATCTACAGTCCTGTTTTGTTTAGGGAAATCTGAATTGCAAGGCAGGGCATGACATGGAGTAAAACCAGCACCAGATCGAGCTGTCCTGAAAACTCAGAGGGGGGGGGGAGGAGGTGTCACTTGATGGTCCCAAGTACAGGCTTTCTTTTCATACAATAAACTTTTTGTGTTCCAAACGCCTTTCAGTAAATGTGTTTGAAAAACCAAATGGCGAGCATTTAGAGAACTGTACTTGCCCTGTCGTACATTCTATACGTGAGTTCTCAGTTTGTACATCCTACCTTTTCCCTGTAGAGCTGCAATTTACCCCAAGCCAAGTCCTGACTTTGTAGCTTGTATGCATGAAGTTCTATTTCTGATATTCTTCATAAAAGTATTGGAGAAATTAGAGCTTCAACTGCATGCATGCGCTGGGACAAACCCAGGACTGGATCAGCCGGCTCTGATGACCTGGAGGAGTAGCCTAGTGGTTAGAGCTGTGAGTCAAGACTCAGGAAAGGCAGCATTCAACTACCACTGACATGCTTTGTCACCTTAAGTGTGTAATTAAATCTCCATCTTCTTAAGTACAGACTTAGAGGCCAATGAAATGAATTTCACACATGATTTTGCAGCTGGGACTTATATGCAAATAATCTTGGTAGCAAAAGAGCATATGTAGATATCTTACTTTTCACAAAATCTTTAATAATCATACCTCATTATCTATAGTACATGTGTTTCCTAGATTATAAGCCCTCAGGGGCAAGGACCTACAAACTATAACTGAGTTTGCAAGTCACCTTGAGCTCAGATTTGGAAAAGTGAATAATTAAATCCAAATCCAAGTGGCAATCTTAATAATTAGGCTTCTAGGTCCTTAGCCAGCTATATCTCTTTGAAAATTAATCCCTTTATGTCTGTTACCATTTGTCCAATAAATGGAGAATTAAAAAAAAAAAATCTATATTTTGTTTTAACAAATTGTATATATCAAACCTAGAAAACATAGGGCCGGATTTTAAAAAGGTTACGCGCGCCAGGCCTATTTTAAAAAGGCCCGGCGACACACGTAAAGCCCCGGGACGCATGTAAGTCCCGGGGCTTTACTAAAGGGGCGGTCCGGGGAAGGGTGGGGGCGGGGGCAGAGGCTTCCGACACTGCGGCCATTGCTGCTGTGTCAAAGGATCGCGTGCCGGCAGGCTGTCAGCCTGTTCAACTTGCGCCTGCCCAGAAGCAGGCGCAAAAGGTAAAATAAACATTTTTTTGGGGGGGGGTTAGAGTAGGGCTAGGGGGAGGAAAGGTTAGGGGAAGGGGTGGGAAGGTAAGGTTAGGGGAAGGGAAGTTCCGATTTCGGAGCGGCCTGGGAGGGAACGGGGAAGGCAGCGTGCACAATTGTGCACCCCCTTGCGCGCTCTGACCCCTGCACGCACAAATTATAAAATCAGGTGTACATGTCTGCACATCGGGTAGCGTGCACACATGTACGCCCGTGTGCACCTTTTTAAAATCTACCCCATACTGTAGTAAAAGAACAACAGAAGTCGCCAAATAGGAAGACTCACAATGGATATTTTACTCTTCTACCTGCCATCTTCCCTATTCTTTGCAAGGAAATACGTGTCTTCTGGTCATATTTAGTCAATATTTTACTTGTGCAGTCTTTACATTGTTTTTTTTTTTTTAAATTGGAATTAATTTTTTTAAGAAAAAAGTATAACAATAAATCATCATGTATGGGAAACAGTATCATGCACAAAAAAGAGAAACCAATATAGATGCATACTTGGCACACCATTTCAAAAAGATTGCTTATCCATGATATATTGGATGTTCCCTCAATGATATGTTGTTGCGCGCCCCGGCCACGTTGGTGCCACGACTGGGCCTGCTCACCTTCCCTCCATGAGCTCCAGGCACTCCTGTCTCACTGCTGCAGCCAGCTCACAGCGTCCTCTGTGCTGTCCCCGCTCACCTCCGTCTTCACAGGCCTTACAGCGGAGCTCCCATCGGGGATCCGCGTCCTCGGTGTCCTGGGCCCCGCCCCTAGGCAGGCGTGTGCGTGGCCTGCGCTCCCTCCTTTAAAGGGTCCAGGGCGGGAACCTCGGGCTGGACGCCTCCTGATGACGTCACTTGAGACCATTTAAAAGGCGAGGCCCTCCCCACAGTTGCTCGCCTTGGCAAACGGATCGTCACATTATGTGAAGCAAGTTGTCGTCCTGTGTTCCTGCTTCCTTGATTCTGAGCTTGTTCCAGTGTTCCTGCTTTCCTGTGTTCCGGTCCTTGTTCCAGTGTTCCTGCGTCTGTGTTCCCATGGTCCTTCCTGTGTGTTAACATCTGTTCCTGATTCCTGTTCCGCTACCCAGGTTGTACCTTCTCGGACTGATACCCGGTATTGACCTCTGTTTGCCACTGACCACTTTTGGACTGCTGCCTGGAACTGACCTCGGCTCGCCACTGACCACATTTGGACTGCTCCCTGAAACTGACCTCTGCTTACCACTGACCATGTTTGGACTGATGCCTGGAACTGACCCTTGCTTTGGCTGACCACCCTCAGACGGATACCCTGGCTTTGACCCTTGTGCTTCACTCAGACACTCTCTTCGCTTCTCCCGTGACCACCAAGTCTGCCTGCTCTGATGCTAACTGCGGCCTTCTAGAAGCTAGACCACTAGGTGCTGCCTATCCTGACCGGAGAACCTTCAGTTCCTGTTCCCTTCCAGTGGTCTCCGGTACACTCTGTTCCGGTCTAGCTCATCTGTTCTCCATCAGCTGTGCACCCTTGCTAGTGGTGGGCATGCCTCTCCACTACCTCTCCAGGAGACCCTTCGAGGCCCACCTAAGCCCAGGCAGTCCAGGTACCCAAGGGCTCAACCCGCGGAAACCCCGGACTGTTACTGGTAAAGCTCCAGCTTACCTCTGTCTCATATGCTCCGCCTCCTGGCGGCAGGCGCCCTCCGAGACCTCCCTGAGGGCCGTACCAATCCTGCACCAGGCCAAGGGTCCACCTCCAGCACAACATATGTAATGTTAAATTAAGTTTGGACTGCTTTTTAATAGTATAACCAGTCCTCAGGTCTACTCTCGGCAGTTTCCAATGTCATTCTCCCATTAATCCTAAACTATAACAATTCCAGTGTAAAATTATCATCACTCCCCAGATGTCACTGAGAAAGTAATGCTGAAGACATTTCTGAGCTCCAACTACATTGAGTAGTGTCAGGGTAGCTCCACCCCCCCCCCCCCCCCCATTACTTGTAAGGATTTAATTTAAATAATATTAATGCCCTTCATTGTGTCACAAATTGTTTTGGAAGACCCATGGAATTTGGTTAAACCACCCCCCATAGTGTCCTTCCATGGGCCAATCACATGTTGTTTCTTTTCAAGCCTTCTACAGCTGTCATAGTTACAGCTTTCAAACCATGTGAGCTATGCCTTCTTTGCAGGTACAACTTCCCTGTGATTGAAGATTTAAAAGCAAAGCAAGTTCTCCACAACCTTTCCCTGCTCCCAAAAAATGCTCCCAAGTGTTTTTTAAGGGTCACAGTAGATTGCCCAAAGTGTTTTGCCAGTTGCTTTGCCACCTTTATCTTATTCTGATTCTTATTAGTGCTCTTCAAGTGGCTAGAGCATGCTTACACCTCCCAATTAATATATTTGTTATTTCTATTTTATTTTTATTTATAATGTCTCTGGGGATTTTCTTCAGTGGCTCCGAATTCTTTATAGCAATCCCAGCGCCACCATTTTGCTTAACGGGACGCCCACGGCCTCTTTTTCTTTATATTGTGGAGTCAGGCAGGGCTGTCCCCTCTCCCCACTGTTATTTGTTTTGGCCTTAGAGCCCCTAGCTATTGCGTTACGGAGGGACCCGCAGTTTACTGGGATTAGTGTGGGCGGCCATCCGTTAAAGACTGCTATGTTTGCAGACGATGTCTTACTCTTTGTTGGGCGGCCCCGTACGAGTGTCCCTGTTATTGTTAACCTATTTGAACAATTCTGTCTTGTGGCCAGTTTAAAAATAAATTTCGCTAAATCTAAAGCCTTGGCCATGAATGACCACCTGCCTGCTTCTTGGGTTGGCCACTTTCTCTTTCAATGGGCCAAAGACAAGTTGAAATATTTGGGTGTTTGGGTTCCGGGGAGGTTGGAGAAGTTATACGAATTGAACATTTCTCCCTGCATTGTTCATTTGGAAGTGCAGTTGAAAGTGTGGACTTGTTGTTTGGCCGCTGTGCTCTAATAAAAATGGTGCTGGTCCCCAAGATTCTATACCTCCTCCATATGATTCCTTGCTAGTTGAAGGTTGGGGACCTTCGAAGTCTTCGAACTATTATACAAAATTTCCTTTGGAAGGGGCGGAGAGCCTGACTGGCCTACACCACTTTGGAACGTCCCAGGGAGCAGGGCGGGCTAAATTTGCCAGATTTTAGATTATACAATGTGGCTTGCTAGATGCGTTTCATAGGTGATTGGCTCACGGGAACCTATCATTACTGTGTGCAGGAGATGCTGAATAGCATGTCTGGCCTTAACTCTCCTCTAAGCATTATTCAACTGTGCCCAGGGCTATGGGGCACCCTTATCTTCCCTACGGTCTTATTGAACCCTTGTGTTCGGGCCTGGAGATGGTTATGCCGGCTAGCCGGCTTACCTGGGGTGGCCTCTCTCCTGATACCTTTTCTTGGTAACGCAAACTTTTTGCCAGGGATAGAGTAGAGTTGTTTATCAGTCTTGGGCGAGTTGTGGGGTGGTGTTTGCCTTTCACTTGTTTGATCCTACTTCTCACTTGCTATTGGATTATGGCTTTGGCTCGTACCTATCAACTATCGGCTAAAGGTTTTTTTGCCTATCTACAAGTCCGTCACTACTTGCAGTCTTTCTCATGGACTTCTGCGGCATTGGAGGCCAAATTATGCCACAAAATTATTTGACACTTCTTGTCTGGCAAATATTATCACCAGCTGGAAAAAGCTGGGACAACAATTTCGCAAGGTTACTTGCCTGGATTCCTTGGCAACTTGTTGGACTGCTATGTTGAATACAGTGGTTACCCCAAAGCACCTGAAAACCAGTTTTATTGCACTTTACAAGTTATTACCTGATTTGGGTCTACAAGAAGTTCAGTTTAAAATTCTTCATTGCTTTTATTATGATGATTTGCGCCGGTACAAAATGAAACTGGCCCCTACTCCTTTGTGTAGTAAATGTGGAGCAGCAGACGGTGTGCTATATCATTGTTTGTTTACCTGTTCCAAGCTGAAGGCCTTCTGGGGCTCTGTGGTACAGACGATAAGTAAATGTACGGACGTACCTATAATTTTTGCAGGACATGTCTTATTGGCCAGTCAGCACATGGGCTGTGTTCCCGGTAGTGGATCTAAGCGGAAATTTGAGCACCTCGCAGTTATGCTTGCTTGCCGTACTATTATGGCCGATTGGATTGACCCAGTAGCAACATCATCTCTTGCAGCCTGGACTAGCAGAATGGTTTCCTTGTTACAGATGGAATTCATGGACTTTCTCAGTGGTTCGAGGAAACCAGACAAAACATATTGTGTGTGTTGGCAGGCATATTATGCCCTACTTCCTAATGATGTCCAAACAGTGTTGATTACTACTGGTTATAAACCTACCTGGTCTTGAAATGGAGTTTCCGGAGGGAGGGGGGGTGGTCATGACTGGAGTGTGTCTGGCGTGTGACTGAGGATGCAAGGAGTTGTGAGCTTGGTTAAAGTTCTGGTGAGGAGTTATGGAGGGAGGGGCAGGGGGAGAGGGAAAGTAAATGGAAAATTGGAGGAGTGCACCTGCTGAGGGATCTCTTGTTGTTCTGTACTTGCATCATTGGGCTTGCTTCCCAAGCCGGTTATTGTTTTGCTATTTTGTCTCAGATCCCTGAGTATGTAAGTCCTTCGCCTTGCAATAAAAATTATTTTGAAAAACAATATATTTTAGTTTTGCAGTGCCAAGACATCACCAGGAAATTCAGTCTTTACTTAATTTCAGCATCAGGGGCTTTCCCAGAGCCCATGGATACTTGAGTCAGCCACCACCTTCTCAAACTGTGGTGGTGAAAGCTCTCCAGGATGCTTCTGCTGCTTTTGCCACTATAGCAGGAAGAAGTGGCAGCAGCAGCAGCATCGGTGAGTCTTGATGTTAGCTCCACCCTTCTCCTTGCTTAGTTAGAGATAGTGAGAAGGCCATGGGAGACAGGAAAGAGTTCTCCTGTCGCTGCCGTAGGCCTCAGTCAGTCCTCCAGAGCACTGTGGGAGATACAGAAAAGCCATCAGCTTCTTCCTTTTTGCAGAGCTGCAGGGAGCAAGTGAAGAACTCTCCTGTGCCTGCTGTCCCCCAGTTGCAGCAGCACAGCGCACAGGAGGAGGGGTGAAACACTCTCCCTGCCACAGCTAGCACTTGTCCTCCAGATTCCAGCACCTTCACCTTGAGCCCAAATAGCCCCAACTAGGAGCCCAACCAGCCCCTCTCTGAAGTAGTCCTAGGAATGGGCCATGCTCGCTCCACATGCTAACTCCAGGAACAGAAGATGTCTTTCCTCCAAAATGTAAAGCATTGATTTAATTTATTTTTTAGCCCATATTTTTTACCCCATTACATGAAGGAACTTAAGATTTATAACCTGGAGGAGAGAAAAGACAGAGGAATGTAAAGGATATAAGAGTGTCCTGTAGCGCATGGGTTACAGCCCACTTTCTTCTCCCCTACTCTATCTCCCTTTCTCTCTGGGTAGTAGCAATGCTACTGAAGATTACCACTTATTTATCTTTATTTCCAATCCAAGAAGCCCAGGAAAGGACAACAGTTTATCTCAGATTCAAACTTTTTTATTTTCAGACATTTTGGACTTACCACTAGAATAATATAGACAACTTAGGTCAGAACCTATACTGCAATCCTTATCACAGCATGTACGTATAAATGATTAAAGTTTTGCATATCATAGATCAGCTCCAAGCAATACATATCAGGATAACTTTGAAGTTCTTGGGATGTTATTAATCAGCTATGCTAACTATCACCATAACTTTAGAAAATACTTTCTCTTACTCTGGAGAAGTCTCGGTTGCTGGGCTGTGAAAGATGCTGTAGTTTACCATTCGTGTAATGCTCTCCAGGTACTGAAGGCCATCCATTCAGTTGGAGGGATTATGTTAAAAGGTCTTACTCCTTGCCGTCCTGAAACTTCTCTCATGCTATTTTTAAAAGCCAGGATATGCAAGAGCTTATACATAGTCAAGAGGAGCATGAAATGGGGTCTCTCTTTCACTTCGGACTGTTGGACCCTCCCACCCCGGCATGTGACAGGGCCTCACCAGGGCTTGTGATCTCCAGTCTTGTGACATCTTGACCAGAGAGCTGAGCTGGCTGTGTGTCAGAGTTCCCCTGCGAGCAGTCCTGACCATTACATCTGCCTTTCAGGATTGGCGTATCCTGTTTCCTGGCAGATCTGAGCTCTGCTGCAGATCTTGGAACTGTCCTTACACACACACAGCTGGTCTGCCTTGTCTTAGGTCAGTGTTTATGGACAGAAGTTGCTATTCTTCAGAGAGACCCTGTTAAACAGGCAGATCTGATATTTCAATCATGTCTTGCCATTCTGGCCAAAGTTCATCATCTTTTTATTTCTGCTAAATACTCATCTTGAAGTCAGGATTCATATTTTGCTGCATACTAGTGTAACTTCTGGTATCTCCTACATTAGATATGATACAGACTTTCAAATATCTGAAAGGAATTAATGATGCACAAAAAGCAAATCTTTTCTGATGGAAAGGAAATTGTAAAACTAGGGGTCATGATATTAAACTTCAAGGGGGAAGACTCGGGAATAATATCAGGAAATATTTCTTAACAGAAAGGGAGGTGAATGCATGGAACGCCCTCCTGGAAGAGGTGGTGAAGACAAGAATGGTAATGATTTCAGTACAGCATGGGATGAACACAGAGGATCTCTGCTGACTAGAAAATGGGAATTAAGAAATGGGGTAACTTTTCTATTATATCTATTACATCTAAAGTTTATATTTTTGCTTGGGGGTAGTTTGCAAGGAGCCTCAACTAACTACTACTATCCTAACACATTTGCTGGACTGAGTAGATTTTTTTCTTTATCTGCTATCATTTACTATATTACCATGCTTTTGAAGGAAGACTAAATGTTTTCAAAAATTCCCTAGCATCAGGATTATATTTCCCTGGTGCTCTTTCACCTGCTTTTTTCAGTTAAGAAAAATTATCCTCATTATCATAAATCTTCACATGTGCTGAAAATGGCTATTGCAGTTCATATGTAAATTAGTTGCACAAAGGACTAGATGAAATATAGAATTCCTGTGCTCCCTAGTGTATTTCTATGAGGGTCCCTTTATATGGCACCTTGCCTTTGTTTCACCAGAACTCTATGGAGGGTTACAGGGCTTGCCCAAGGATCTTGTCACTTAGTAGTTTGTGTGTGTGTTGGGGGGGGGGGGGGGAAGGGGGAGAGAGTTATGTTATCCCTGGTGGTCAGCAGTACCTTCCAGTTCTGGTTTCACTTGGAATTGTAATTTCTCTCCTGGACCCTTGTAATATTCAGGGTTGGGTTTACCAAAGGCTCCCCTCCTCTATGGTCACTTAATTTCAGATGTTCACCTCTGACATGGCATCACCAAGATCATAGGCATAGAGTCCATAGTGCACAGTGGTGCACAGGTACCACCAACTTTAAAATGGTGTGTGCTGTTCACCACCAACTGCGAGAGGAAGAGGCCTGTGAGACCCTGGTGGATCCCATCTCACTGGTGGCCAAGAAGAGCAGGGCTGGGAGGCCACTGACGGTCCCCATCTCGCTGGCAGCCAAGAAGAGGACTAGAAGGCTGTCGGCAGACCCCATCCTGTCGGCGGCCAAGAAGAGGAACAGGCCCAGGAGGTTGCTGGTGGATCCCATCTTGCTAGCGGCTGAGAAGAAGAAGATGCCCGTGAGGCTGGCAGCTGAGAAGATAAAGAGGCCCGTGAGGCCACCGGTGGACCCCATCTTGCCGGAGACCAAGAATAGAAAGAAGCAAGGGATTCCACCCACAGGCCCCATCTCACCAGCAGCTGAAGAAAGAAGAGGCTCTGGAGGCTGCTGGCAGACCCCATCTTTCCAGTGGCTGAAGAAAGAAGAGGCTTGGGAGGTCACCAGCAGCCAAGAAGAGGAAGAAGCCCGTTGTTCCACATGTGACCAGTATGTGCTCTATGCTGATCTTGTGCATCGTGAGATCAGTATAGAGGAAGTGCTAGCCCCATGAGTTTTGAATAGTGTGGGTCAAGCACACTAGGAGCAGTGGGAGAATGGGTTCCTTCCTTTTCTTGGCTGCAAGCAGGATTGGTCTGCCAATAGCCTTCTGGACCAGATGGGAAGACTGCGTATGCTTTCCTTTTGTGCACGTGAGTGAATGGTAGCCTGACTGGGTGTGTGTTGTAAGAGAATGGTGGCCTGCTTGGGGGGATGTGAATGGGATCCTGTCAAAGTGTGTGTGTGAGAGAGAGAGAGAGAGAAAGCATGTGGGAGTGAGATCCTTTGAGTGGGTGTGAGAGAGTGTATGGGTATGTGGGAGTGGAAGCCTGCATGTGAGAATGAGATTCTGTGTTTGTGTATGGGAGTGGGGGCCTGCATGTGGGAGAGAGCATGTGAGAGCCTGTGCATTTGTGTGGCAATATGAAGCTGTATTTGAAAGAATTTGTGCATCTGGGGGGGGGGGGGAGGGGAATGGGATTCGGCAAATAATAGACAACATGTGAGAGTGAGAGCTTGTGTGTATGTGAGAAAGTAGCAGCCTGCATGTGAGAGTGAGAGCCTGTGTGTGTACATATGTATGGGAATGGAAGCCTGCTAGTGAAAGCCTGTGTATCTGTGTGTGACAGAGCATGTGAGAGTGAGAGCATGTGTATATGTGTATGTTTTGGGACTGGGAGCCTGTGTGTGATTGAGAGCATGTAAGAGTGAGAGCTTATGTGTGTGTGTGGAAATGGGAGCTTGCATGTGAGAGATAGCTTGTGAGAGCGAGAGTCTGCATGTGATAGATAACATATGAGAGTGGGACCTGTGTGTATGTGAGAGAAAGCATGCAAGATTGGGATTCTGTGTGAGAGAAAGCTTGTGTGTGAGAACGCACATGTGAGAGAGAACCTGTGTGTGTGTGTTTGTGTGTGTGTGTATGGAGGAAGGAAAGAAGACAGTAGGAGAGAGAAGAAACAGAAAGAATAAAAGAGACCCTGAAAAGGAAATAAGGAAAAGACAGACAAGGGACAAAAAGAGACTGGGAGCAACCAATTAGATCAGACAGCAAAGGTAAATAAAAAAAAAAGTCTTTCAGCAATTGGAATATGCCATCTTTGGGAATGTACATTTCTTATATATTTGAATTTTGCTTTTTCTTCAGTATACCAGAGTTCATAAGGTCTAGTTTCTCTGGCTTTCCATTTCAGTTTCACCTGCATATTTCTGTTTCTAATTTGTAATCCCTTATTCTGTATTAGGAAAGGATCTGTCTGGGATGCCCCTGTATGGCAGAGGTGCAGTATTTTGACTAGCGTGTAATTTCTCTGTAGGATTGTGGCAGTCTGTCTTGTTTTCTTCACCCAGTAGGTGGTGAATTAGTGTTCTAGGGCCTGTATGTGTGAGAGCACTGGCATATCTACCTTATAAATGGCCTGTGACCGACGGCCCGCAAATGCGCAGTAGAGCGCAGCTCTACTGCGCATGTGCGGGCAAGGACGTCGGTCAGAAAAAAAATGGCGGTGGGGCCGCAGGAGCGGGAGGAGAAGCAGCGGCGCCGCTGCTTCTCCTCCCCAGATCTGCCGGCAGATCTCGGGGGGGGGGGGGTGTCACTCCCGCGCCCCCCCCCCCCCGAGATCTGCCGGCAGGAGCGGGAGGAGAAGTAGCGGCACCGCGCGCGCGCGGTGCCGCTACTTCTCCTCCCCAGATCTGCCGGCAGATCTCGGGGGGGGGGGGGTGTCACTCCCGCGCCCCCCCCCCGAGATCTGCCGGCAGGAGCGGGAGGAGAAGTAGCGGCACCGGCGCGCGCGCGGTGCCGCTACTTCTCCTCCCCAGATCTGCCGGCAGATCTCGGGGGGGTCACTGCCGCGCGCGGGAGTGACCCCCCCCCCCCCCGAGATCTGCCGGCAGGAGCGGGAGGAGTTAATGGAGCCGGGTGAGGGTTGCGGGAAGTCGCGCTTACGGCGCCGGGAGGAAATGGAGGTGGGTGAAGGGAGGGACTGAATGGGAGGGAGGGAGAGGGGGACTGAGTGAGTGGGAGGGAGAGGGGGGACTGAGTGAGAGGAGAGGGAGGGTGGAGAGGAGTGGGTGGGGGAGGGGGGTGGTGAAGAGTGAGGGGAGAGAGAATGAGGGGGAGGTGAGAGACAGAGGGATGTAGCCCGTTTTAACGGGCTTTACGGCTTGTATATATATATATGAGAGAGGCAGTGTATGCATCAATGTGTTAATATGTGTGTTTGTGTGTGATTGAGAGAGATCTTCTACCTCTCCCAATCTATGATAATCTCAGGGTGAGTAGAGATCAAAAGGTCCCAGTGATGGAGAGCAGGAGATTTTTTAATCTTTATTATTTTTAATTAGTGGATGTAATTTTATGTTTCTATTGTTTTTAAACATTTAATTGTGTTTTGTTTTTTTTTAATATTAGAACATTTTTTAAATTAATGGATATTTTATTCATCAGATGCTTTGAAATATTTTATTGATGTTTCAGAAATATTAGAACAAATTTATGCAAGCTTTTTAAAATTATTGGATGTTTGTGGCTGTGTTGACATTTATTATTTTATTAGCATGCTTTTAATATTATGAAGGATGTTTTTTATCTCTTGATTTTATTGCTTGATGTTTTGCGAGGAATAATAATACAGTCAGGCTTCTGGTTTCCAGTACAGTTTTTATTGGCACACTTCTATTTTGATTTGGTGAGGATCTGTCTACATTTTAAAGGTCCATTACTTCTGTAACTTGAAATTTTGCTGTGAAAATGATGGTATTTCTATTTTAAAAAGAAGTTTATTCTTAATTTCATTTGAATGCAGAAATATGGTTTTGAATGTTGCAGAAAATATTATTTTCATTCACATATTTTATTGTAACTGATGTTAGTAGATTAAGCGATTATTATAAGGGATGGATTTAGCTAATTTTCCCTCTGAGGATTGGGTTACTTTGAGTATAAAATTGATGGGCATTTTTCATCAAAGAAAATAGTGCTCGCAATGTAATGTAGGAGGATGGACTTTGTTATAGGGCACCTGGCAGCAGCAAATTTTCTGGTGCACTCCTCACTTCAGGGGTCACCTTATGCCCCTGACCAAGATGATGTATACCAGTCCATTTCCAGGTTTGTGGGCGTTAATATGACATCACTTTTTTTAATTTATTTGATTTGTATTCCGCTTTTCAAGTACTTCAAAATACCTTACAATCAGGTACTATATGTATTTTCCCAGTGAGCTCACAATCTAAGGGCCTGATTCGCTAAGGCTTTTCTCCCATTCTGAGTTTATGGGAAAAATTCTTAGTAAATGAGGCCCTAAGGGGGTCATTTATCAAAATGCGATAAGGTGTTTTCACATGCGTTAAGGGCTTATCGCATGCGAAAAGCCCTGTTAATGCATGCGATAGCACCATATCGTATGGTGCGATGCAAATTCAGAAAATAGGAGGAGCGGGCTGGGTTAGTGTGTCTGCGAAGAGCTATCGCACAGCCGTAATGCCAATTTTAACTACACCTCTTTGAATTGTGTTAGGCTGTGTGATCGCTGCCGTGACTGTGTGATAAGGTTTCATTGCCTTTTGTGATGTCTCCTGTAAGGCCTATTTGAGTAGAATTGATGGGCAATGTTCTCTCCACCTAGCTTGATGTTACCCAGGTAGAGAGTCCATCAAGCTAGGTTGAGAAACACTGCACAAATCTCATCTTGGAGTGCGTTTCCTCACTCCGAAGGTCATCAAGTCTTCACAAGAGACCACTGTTCTGTTCGTATGTGTCACATAGAATGTCAAAGTGTCCCCTAACCCCCTACACTCATACCTAAACCCCCCCTCGAGTTACTAGGTGGGCCTACCATAGGGATACAAATACCTACCTATGGGGATGATATTATGGCCAGTCTCTCTCTCTCTCTCTCACAAAAATGATCTAATTAGCAGAAATTGCAATAAACTGAATTTTTGCATAAACCATGCCCCTTTTGCTATTGCATGCGGTACTTAACGCATTTTGATAAATCCAGGCCTAAGTTTGTACCTAAGGCATTGGAGGGTAAAGTGACTTGCGTAAGGTCACAAGGAGTGGCCGTGGGCTTTGAACCCTAGCTCCAACCACTAGGCTACTCCTCCATGATCTGGGCCTAGGCCTGCAGCACCATCAGTAGTGTCAAAGTGAGCCAATCCCACAATCCCTCTGCTCCTCCTCCTCAGCAGTGCCTGAGCAGCTGAGGTAGCAGCAGCAATGGGAGCCTTGCTTATGCTCCCCTGCATTCTCCCTCCACTTGTTCAAAACTTTTCTCCACAGTAGGAGGCATTTGGCAGACCTCTCCCTGCTCTATCCAACCTTCATCTCCCTCCCTGTCACTGACTCGCTAACAACTTCAGGCTGTGTCAAGAAATATGTGATGAGCGGGCAGGGGGTTCAAGTTTACAACATCCAGCCCCACTCAGGTGAGTCATCTGTTCATAACAACAGACGTCCACTGACCAGGACCATCCACTATCGGGATATGCAATGAGGAGGGTGGGGGTTCAAGTTTACAGCATCCAGACCCGCTCAGATGAGACACCCATTCACAAGTGGCAAAATATGATATAATCACTGACCATGCCGACTGAGTATAAAAAAGCATCAGACAGCAATGTGGTGCACTTTGGCATTAATATAACATACGATTTGAGATTCACCGATATCAAGACAAACTAAAATCATCATAGGAGAAGTAATCGCTGGGATGGAATGAAATTATTTTAGTAGAAGAAAGTCAAATTGGATATGATCCTCCTTAAGAAGTGAAGCTGGATTAAGGATAAAAAGACATAAGCATATTAGATCAACAAAAGGACTTGTAGTGCTGTCGGTTAATTTGGTTCTTTCGGCTTTTTGATATCAGAGAACATGATTTACATTATGTTCTGCTGATGAAACCTTTCATTAGGTGACACTTAGGCCTATTTTGGGAAGAAAAAGTGTATTGAAAAATTTATCATCTGTGCTTAACTTTATTGATTTGTGAAGAAAAGGAGGTCTGGAAAATGTATTATTTGTGTTTAATTTTATTGATATTGAAAATAAGTAACATTGAGAATTGTTGATATGGAGAACAAGTAAGATTAAGGATCACTGGTGATATATTAATTTATAGTTGTGATGTTTTTAAAGTTTGGGTAGTATGATTGATACGAATGTAGAGTCTTTTAATTAATGAAATAGTCTAATAACATGTGCAATATAACTATAAGGAATTAATAAATTAATGAGTTTTGAAAAGTTGTTTGAATATTTCAAAATTGATTTGGGGATGTACAATATTATTATTTTTTGCTATAAATAAATATGTATATGTAACCCTACCCCAGTGTGCAACCTTAGCATTAGTGAGGCCATGAACTAATTTGTAACTCTTTGGGGCAAGGACCCTGGCTAGCTGTACTGTCTCCTTTCCTTCCCAAGATGTAGGTTTGATCAACTGCGGGATGAAAGGAGTCCTCTTGGGTCCTAGTACAGGGCAGTTAACTCTCCTTTTCTGACTTCTCTAGGAGATGTTCTAATTAATGTCAGAGGTCAATTAATGATACTGAGTGTGCTAAAAGTGCTAAAGAAGTCACTGGAGCCACTTTGTTAGTGTCCAAATAAATCGTTACTGTTGCAAATGGTTGTAAAATGGCACAACACTGATCCACAGCACCACTGAATAGGTTCTTTGCAGAATTCTCCTCAATCTGTGCAGGAATATCTGTGTGCTGGTGCCAGGGAACTACTCCTCTCCAGGGCTTGGACAAATAGAGTCTTGGGTGGTACAAGATGTCCCTTTTATGGTCGGGAGGAATATAAAACAAAGAAGCTGAAGTCCTCAGAAGTATTTTATTAAAGAGGCAATATTCTAGTAAATGCCCGACTCAAGGCCTGAGTTTCACTCGACCACGGGCTGCTTCAGGGGCTGTTCATGACAGATTATCAATTGCCAGGAAACAGTACAGTTATCTCATACCTATCTCATCCATTAATGCGAAATCATTAAAAACAGGAAGTTTTCCAATTTGTTTAAGAAGACACTTCAAAAGTTGCGTAACGCAGGTATATTCAAAATTGATTGAAATTGCTCCAGATTACATAGTGTTATGCTTTAAAACTGAGGAATGGTTGTCACAATGCAACATATGCTTGACGCATAACACTGTGTAATCTGGAGACATTTCAATCAATTTTGAATATACCTGCGGTACGCAACTTTTGAAGTGTCTTCATAAACAAATTGGAAAACTTCCTGTTTTTAATGATTTCGCATTAATTGATGAGATAGGTATGAGATAACTGTACTGTTTCCTGGCAATTTACATAATCTGTCATGAACAGCCCCTGGAGCAGCCCGTGGTCGGGCGAAACTCAGGCCTTGAGTCGGGCATTTACTAGAATATTGCCTCTTTAATAAAATACTTCTGAGGACTTCGGCTTCTTTGTTTTATATTCCTCACGGCTTTGCTAGACCGACTTCCTGCCTGTTTTTTGGGCCCATCCCTTTTATGGCCAGGTAATCCCTTCCAACTGACTTTAATTCCTGATTACTGTCTCTATACAAAGATAATCTCTTTCTCTCCCTAAGGTTGATTGAAGCACTGGATGGGTATCTTCACAGATGTTACACTTGGTCTTTTACTCAAAGTTAGCTGAATTTTCAAACATTTTGTTTCAGTTGCAGATCTTTCCCTTTGGATGATGTGATCCCTGATGGGAGGAATTCCTGAAGCAGGGGTCTCTGTGCTTCAGGCAGGAGGAAGGGGCAGTCAAAACCTCCTCCTGGATCTTGAACTTAATTTCTTCAAAAACTGAAATTACCACCAGAGTGTCTCCTTACAGCGGGGCACCACCACTTTACACGTATATACACTGCTAACACTATTATTTTTTATTTTTCACACATATTTATTGTAACAAACCCCATAGAGAAATTGATAATTTAACCCTCTTTTTGTTACTGTTATGGTTACCAACATGGAGTCTGATATGAATAAATGAGTCCCAGTATAGTTCTGGCCCAATTGCTTGTGTTCTAGTATGGAATCTGATCTGAGTCACTGGTGTTAGTGGGATTCTCTATGAAGCCTCGCTAAGGATCCCATTGGCACCAGAAAAAGAGGTTAGAGAAAAAAGATGGCAAGCCAGCTATTGCTCAACTCTGAAGAACCTGCTTAGAATTGGTGAGAAAGTATTTTTGAGGTACTTAAATTCCAGGTGGAGACTCAGGAACAAATATAAACGTGGGTAGAATAAGTGCTGCCAAGTATGATCCAAGATCATTGTATGAGATGTGAGCCCCCTCCCAAATTCAGTATATCATTTTATAAACCAGACATTTTCAAAAGGCTTTTGACTGAATCATGTGTCTTGCTCTTCTGAATGTAAAGCCTGATACTTCACAGGAAATAAAATTAGTGTGAAACCAGGTTTATTGGCAGATTCAGATGTCACAGCTTCTGATGAGAGACAGAAAGAGACAAGGACAAAATAAACCAAAAATATGATCCTCTGAGGTCTGCCATGGAGGAGAAGGTGTGACATTAAAATGTACCTTGACCAGTCCTGGTGCATCCATCTCATTGCAGCCAGGGTTTGGAAATCTGCAAGCAAATCAGAAAAACGCTAATATCTGATCAGTCCTCACCCACAAGCAGCATGTAATGTTGGGTCAGCAGTAGCATGCTGACTCTCAGCTGTTGATGCTGAGGCCTCAGAACACCATCTGTTGTCTTAAAATAGAGTATCCACGGTAATGATAGCAAAGGCCCTCACCATACACTTGCAAAGCAAGTTAAGGGGACTAAGACAGGCAGGTGCCCTATACTTTGCAGCTGCTCCCTGTAGTGTCTACTCCAGCCACACCATCCAGAAGTGGCCATGTCAGAGGTCCATGGACCAAAGGTAGAATAGCTGGAAGGGTCATTCAGCCAGCTATAAATTCCAAATGCTGAAGGACAATCTTGAAGTGGCATAGGACTGAAATTAAATCACCTCTGAAGCAGTTGTTTTTTGATGACATTGAAACACGGCCCATGTCGGGTCTGGGAACTTGGAGTTGACATTTTGAGCCAGTGCTAAATAGATTAAAACTAAGATAAGTGGCAGTGCATTCTAACTTGAGCCTTTGCTTTGTGGAATTAAGTTTTAGCATATTTTCAGTAAAGTTTTCATAGTTTTTAAATGCATATTTTGATAAAAAGAAAACCATTTTTTTTCATAGAGGAATCTTCATTAAACTGATCTACTGACCTATGATTAAAATAATGGCTGAGTCTATATAATACAAGTGTTTTCATACAGTTATGAGGTCTTAACATCTATGTGCCTTGGTTTGAATTTATAAATTTTGTATTAAGCACAGATAAATAAAAAATAAGCACAGCTGTTTCTTTATTTTTTGCATTTTTGACAAGACATTATATTCTCTGCTTCTGCACGTAAAAGGTTTAGGTGTTTGGATTGACTCTGGTTTGACGTTTAAACAACATATTAAAATAGTAATTCGATCTGGGTTCTTTCAGCTATGAGTATTAATTGACTTAAAACATCTTTTGGATCATGAGTATTTTCAAACTCTAGTTCAAGCTTCTATTCTTCCAGTGCTCGACTACTGTAATGCCATTTACATGGGTCTTCCTGTAGGGAGCTAGCTCATATTTACCACTGAATTATCAAATATGAATCATAAGAGCCAAGAACTGACAGTCCCCAAGCACTGTCACAGTAAGAGAAAGACTTTTACCCAGGTGCACTTTAAAACTGCACTGTCTCAGTGGAAAATGAAGAACTTTTGTTCAGTTATACTGAAGGTACCTTATCCGATCTGCCTGTTTGCCTGTTCCTGTGTCAATAGGAGCAAAGCAGACAAAGAGGCAATGTCTTAAGCTCCTAAGCAAGTGTCAGGGATGAGCCAAGGTGAATCCATAGGTCAGAAAGACCTTCAAAGGGGGGGGGGGGGGGCGCAGTCAGAGACTGAGAAAAATGCTGATACTGGCAAACAGCTTGGCATGCAAACGTGGCAGATCTCCCCCTGAAGAAATGGGGAGGAGGAAGAAGAGGAATGTTTCAGGACCCTCTCCCGAAGTAGCAGGGAGGGGAGAAGAAGACCTTCAACGCGGCAAAAGACCCTCCATCCACCACGGGGTAATGCATGAGATTATGCATATTCATCAGCTGGGAAGTATAAGACGGGGGAGGGGGGGGTGGGCAAAGAAGAATCCTGAGAGCAACCCTGAAACCAATGGGAGGAAGAGGCTGAAGCGAAGGACCCCTGAAAAAGAAAGGAAGAAAAGGGCACAAACCCTGAACACAAACCCTTGGAGTAAACCCGGAGTGCGGATCCTGAGAGCGACCCTGAAACCTGGCCAAAACATCCCTGAAAGCAAAAGGGAGGCCAGAAGCAGACCAGTACTCCCTGCTATCCAGAAGGGAGAAGACTAGGTGTGACTTGGACATCGGGGAGACGAGGTGCCTGCTCAAGTGTGGAGAGTGGGACAAAATCTGTAACATGGAGGGGTAACAGCACGCCTAGACAGCCCAGCAAGCACCAGAGCAAGTCTCTTTCCAGGACCGCCCTCCTGCTCTGCCAGTACCAAGCCCAGGAAGCAGGCCTCTCCCCTGCCCACATTCTCCACACCTCCAGCCAGCGTCTGCTTCAGAGGTGAACAGAGATATCGCCGGAAGCTGGAATCAAGGGTAAGTAAGTTAGCCATAAGTATTAATATATTAAGCAGGATAAGGTTTATGGCACGTGTGAAACCACCCCTGACACAGAACTTTGTTTAGGGAAAACTGGTGCTTAGTGACTAGGGTGTTAGAGAAAGGAATGGTTGTTATTTTCTAAATGCTATATCATGCCAAATCTCATAACTAAAAGTCTGTTCCTGAGGAGAATACACATTGCTTTTTTCATGACTTAGGATCACAAGTAAAGTGGGAGACTAACTGGCAGTGTCTTGTAGCAGACAGATCCCTGGACCCCTAAACCTGCTTATGTTCATACAATTACTACATAATAGGGATGTGAATCGTTTTTTGACGATTTAAAAAAATCATCCGATATTTTTTAAATCGACAAAAATCGGTACAGTGCGCGATACAAAAGACATTTTCACAATTTATTGTGAAAAATTGTTACTCCCGTTAGTGTCCACTAACGGGAGTTATTTGGGGGGAGGGCAGGAAAACCAGCACACCAAAACAACACCTAAACCCACCCCGACCCTATAAAACTAATCCCTTACCTTCCCCCACTCCCCCGAACCCCCCCAAAACTTTTTACAAGTACCTGGTGGTCCAGTGGCGGCGCGGGGATGGCACCACCATCTTTAAAGAAGGTGCCGGCCATCCAGTGCTCCTACCATGTGACAGGGGCCGGCCAATGGCATGGATACCCTGTCACATGGTAAGGGCAAAGGGCCATCGGCGCCATCTTTATGAATGGCAGCCGACGGCCTGAGAACGGGAGATCACTCCCGGGACCACCACTAGAGCACCAGGTAATTTAAAAATGTTTTGGGGGGATCGGGAGGGTGGGAGAAGTTAAGGGGTCATCTTTAAAGGGTCGGGTGGGTTTTTTTTTAATCGGGCCATCGGTGCCATTTTTGAGTGGCAGTCAAAATGGCGCCGATGGCCCGAGAGCGGGAGATTGGTCCCCGTGCCCCCACTGGACCACCAGGTACTCGTAAAAAGTTTTGGGGGGGGGGTTCAGGGGGGTGGGGGAAGGTAAGGGGTCAATTTTAAAGGGTCGGGCCTCACTAAAAAAAAATTAACGATGTGAATCGGAACCGATTCCGATTCATATCTCCAGCGATCAGATTTTTTTCTCCCTCCAGCCGAACCCGATCATTAAGACGATCAGGCACACGATTCACATCTCTACTACATAATGCCACCACTAGATTGATTACAGGGATTGATCTCCATCAAAACATTACCCCAGTCCTGATACATTTGCATTGGCTTCCAATCAAATTCTGAATGCAATATAAAATCTGTCTGCTCACTTACAAATGAATCAATGCAATCACCTCCCCTTGGGTAAATGCCCTATTAATGCTTTGTCAACATACGAGATCTTTATGTTCATCACAGCCACATCTTTTGGATGCTCCTTCAGTTAAACAGTCTTGCCTATTTGATACCTGAGAGTGTGCCTTTACTGTGGCAGCACCTGTACTTTGGAACTCCTTTCTTGAGCTGTTCCAACTCGTGGAGGGTTTGAAAACTTTCAAAGCACTTTTGAATACCACTTTATTTAAGCTTGCTTTTGATTGATGCAAGTTTTAGAGGCTGCTTTAGTTTTTATCAGTTGAATTTTATTTGTTTTTATAGTATCTTAACCCTGTCTGGTTTTGTCATTTTATATTAAACATAGAACCAAGCCATAATGCCTTCACACTAGATAGGTATTTATATCCCTATGGGAGGCCCACCTAGTAACTCGAGGTGAGGTTTAGGTATTAGTGTAGGGGTTAGGGGCCACTTTGAAATTTGAAGTGAGACATACGAACAGAACAGTACTCTCTAGTGAAGATTTGATGATCCTCGGAGTGAGGACACTCACCCAAAGATGAGATTTGTGCAATGTTCTCTCAACCTAGCTTGATGGACTCTCTACCTGATAACATCAAGCTAGGTTGAGAGAACAGTGGTTGTTAAGTATTAATGCACATTGTGAAAAAGTGCCTATTACCATAAAACACACCACTTTTTCTATCACAGGCAATATTTAGTGCATTTTGATAAATCCAGGCCTTATCCAGGTATATTCAGCAGTGTAGCTGTGTTGCTGAATATCCCAGTTAAGTTAGCCAGATATGGGTATTTGGCTAACTTAACTAGCTTCCTAGCAGTTAGATATTTACCCCAAACATATTCAGCACTACCTGTATAAATGTACCTAGGTAAGTCTATTTGGGGAAAGAGGATATATTCAGCGACAGGCTTATCTGAGCAAGTCCTGATGAATTGCCCTGCTGAAGTTATCCAGGTGATTTCACCAGGTTAATTTCCCATTCATTGCAATGCTCAGTATGGACCTCTAGGATTTAGCACGCTCTAAACAGTATAAGAGGAGAGCAAACCACAATATTTAGTATCCACCTCCTAAATCCTAATTACAGGTGATGTTCCTTCATTTATATTTATTTATAAATGCACCAAATAAATGTATATGTGTATATATATATACATATACATATATGCGTACACGCAAATTTTAACACATACCGTACATACTAATGTGGATGCTAATCATTTGTTGATAGACCCTTTGGCCAGGTAACTATTAACTGCTTGCACTACATTTACCTAGGTCAAGATAAAAGATGCTTGAGTTGTGATCTGAGTTGGTTGAACTGGCACAGGAGGGTGCAGATTAAAAGCCTTGCTTGTCCACCTGCACCCTGAGAATGAATAAAATTAAATGTGGAAGTGGGTAATGCAACTGGGACCTCGCAATTGATGAGCTACGATGTTTGGCAGTGTCTAATTTAAAATATTTAGAAGCAAATCTCTTGAAACTGAGAGGAAAATCAACTTGCATACTCTATCAGAAAATATCAGTTCTGCTTTGTTCATGGAATTTCATGCATGGATTACAGGACCAGCTGTTGTGATAGGATGCTGGCAATAACCTGCAAAGGTTACCAGCTGCAGTGGGTAATTCAGTGTTTCAGCACAAAATATGACAGGTGAAAGTGAATATTCTTTGGTTTACAAAGCCACTCCAAAAAAGTTTAAAGGGAAAAAAAATGTTTTCATCCTTCTTATAATAAAGGCCCACTTTCTATATTCCCTCATCTGTTGAAGAGTATAGAAATAAATAATGCAATAATAATAAGAATTATAAGACATATAATAACCGCATAATAATGATATAGAAACATAGAACATTTAAGTGAAAACAATAAACGTTAAAAATATATCTTTATTTGTAGATTAACTGCATTCTGACCCAGGGCCAATGCCATTTTGGAGTACAACCCGCACTCCAAACTGGCACTGGCCTCAGACCAGCCAGCACCATTGCAAATAATGGGACAGGAGCAACTAGGATTGGCTTTTACCCCCTGCGGACCCATAGCTGGGGTAATATACGGAGTGACGGAGTAAGGGGAGTGACTGGGGCTGTTTTGGGATGCAACACCAAGCCGAGGAGCGGGATATTTCTTTGGCAGTGCTGGAATTTTCATTGGTGGGAGCTGGGGGGGGGGGGGGAGAGCAGGGCTGGCTGCTTTTTCTTGAAAATGAAACAAAGCACGAAAGAAATGTTGCTCATTTTTCTTTTGTTTTCTTTTCAAAAAGTAAAGGAAATGAAACAGGAACTTTAATTAAGATTTCCTAATTTGTTTTAAATTAAAGTGCATCCTTTTTCAGAATAAGCCTCATCCTCTGACAGGCATGCTTCATGCCAAGAAATATGGGCAAAAGAGTTTAGTCAGGATGCAGAATTAAATGTTAGATATTTATGCCGAAATGACCCTTCCTGGAGGTGGTGTTCAGTCTCCTTGTAGGTAATTTTCAAAAGAACCTCTGTGGATAAATCTGTGTTTGACACACAGAAATGTTTTTTTTTCTACAGTTGCCTGCCCAATAAGTAGAAAAACCTGTGCAGGTATGTCTCGTTGACACGTAAGTTTGCCCACACTGACCGAAGGTGTTCCTGAGGGCAGAGTTGACTGTACGTTTAGATTTTATAAAGTAAGTGCATACATTTTTCAGGAACAATTTGTGTGGATGATTTTGACTGGCGTCACTTTTGCAGGTAGATTTGGTGAGATCATTTTCAAAGCAGAATTATGCATACGAGTTCAATGTGAAAATTCGTGGAATCCATCCACATGTTTTGCCAGCTTCTTTATGCCTGATTTTACAAGATTATCTCTTAAAGGAAATAACACCTAATGAAACTTCTAAGGTATTCAAATTAATGAGGATGTTTGAAAAGGGCATTTAAGTGTACCTGAAGGGGTTTCTGAAAGAGAATATACATGGATAGAATACAAATTGAAATAGTAAATATATTAATTAATAAAAACATAAAAGTTTTAATAAAATAAACATTTTTTAAGATGTTGAATGGTGTGAATTTCAAACTCTCCGCCTGCTTGCAGAGTCCAGAGTCGTTTTGCACTTGTAGGCCTTGTACATAATTTTGAAAGGGACAGTGTGCATGCACTTCCCCTTTGAAATAGGTTTAAAGTACCTGCAGATTTGGCACCTCCTTTTTGTCTAGGTGAAGTGTCCATGAGAAATAACATGGGTAGATTGGAAAATGCAATTTATTCGTCTCAGTTTCCTCTGCCATTTGATGATGCATGACTTGAAGTGATTCAAAACTTCTTGTAATGGAGAGAGTATTATTTATTTAAGTGCATGTTTTATTATGTGATAGTCGATTGGACCAGAATGGTTTATTTCTTATTTTTTAGTATTTTATTCTATGTAATATATTTTTGTATTGATTTGATGTATTTTAATTTGTAAATCATTTTAACTAGAAAAATGGCATAAGAAGAAATAAAATAATGCTAATAATGATAAATAAACCCCCCTACAATAGGGAACCATCCTCTCAGTCCTGAGAAAGTACAGGCACTATGGAAGACCACATGTACTTTTAGCTGCTCTTAAATAGGACAATGTTCTGACAGGCAATCTACCTGGGTAAGTGGCTTTTGAAAATTGTTCTCTATTTTAGTAGAGTGGTGAAAATGGTAGTAGTAACTCTTGAGATGACTGACACAGTGACTCAATTCACACCAATCTCATTTATATGACATTCCCACAGCCTATTCTGCTGACCCATAGATCTCTCCTGGCCATAAACAGCTTTTTGATGGATGGCATTATAGGTACTGTATGTCTCATATTGTATTAAAGTCAAATCAAGATAATCGCTTTAATGGATTCATAATGGACATGATTTCAGCATTGAATCGGACTTGGTATTGTGAATTAAGTGGATCCTTTCTGCCTTTGATTTGCTGTCTAGTTCTTTAATTCAAGTCTATTTAGGAGATGAAGGTATAACAAGTAATACAGCTAAAGAAGATTGACAGCCATAGACACCAAAAAGATGACCATTTATAAACTGGTGAGGCAATCTGTGAAAAAAAAACAAAAAATGAGAGACCTTGCACAAAATGAACTGCTGTAACCGTTCATTCACCTCGCCTAACCCCAGAGAAAAGGACTGATATTCTCTGATGATAGTGTCCTGTCATCCTTTTCTCCATGCATACAGGTTGCTATTACATTTTTGATTTTGCCAACAAATGGATTGCTGTAAGAATTACTACCTAAAGATCATTTAATTAATATGCTGCTTCATAACTGTTTCCATCTCAGATGTCTTTCTCTTTCTCACATTGTAAGAGAACATTAAAGCTTAAGAAGTAAATTTTCCAAGGAGTTTTGAAAGTAAAAATAGCATACTGTACATGCAAGTTAGTAGTATGTACTCATGCACATGCTATTTTATTAACTTTGGGAGTGTGCGCCTATTTTCTATTTTGTGCATATATTTTACCTGTGGAAAAAAAGGGGGGGGGGAGGCTAGGAGCATTCCAGGGTGGGGTTCAAAAGTACGTGTGGTAGCTGCTATTTTGTAAGTGATAAACATATGTATACATTACCAAACTTATCTGTATACTTTTACACCGGCTAGTTCACATGTGCAAGTGAATTCAGCTGTCTCTGTTGTCTGCAGTTTTTGGGTGGGAGGTCTGGGTGAGTTGGTGGCGGTTCAGGGTGAAGTGCTAGAGGGTGTGGGTGAACCTGAGATGGACTCAGTGAATTGGCGGAGATATCGGCGAACTGATGATTTCAAGTATGTTCACAAGTATTTTCAAAATGGTATACATGCATACTTTATAAAATACCAGGTTCCATGTATGAATCAGGGTTATTACACCTGTATGTTTGGATTTTTTTATGCAATTAAAATATACATGTTTATAAAATCAGTAGAGAAAACTTCATCCTGTAGCATTAGATATTTTTGTGGGCATTCAAACATATGTGTGTACTTTTGGAGCAGAACTACATGATATTTTATAAAGTGATCCTGCTCCACAGTTTATAAAATACCAGCAATAATCTCTGCTCATCCACTTATGCACATAAATGCTATCCCATGGATAGGTTGAAATTTAGACTCTCTGACGTTCATATTCAAAAGTCATTTAGACAGATAAATCAAATGTACCCATCTAAATGGCACAATTGGCATATTCAGCCACTTATCCGGCCACTTATCTGGCTACTGTCTGTAATTTAGATGGGTAAAAAAAGGAGCATTACTGGGATGTTCTGGGGAGGAGTTTTATTATCCAGTTAACGTAGCTGAATATTGCAAATATCTGGCTATGATAGCTGGGTAACCTGTGACCTGCTCAGATATAGGTCTAAAGTTATCCAGCCTCATGTGCTGGATAATTTCCTATCTAGCACTTTTGCCAAGAACCCCCCCCCCCCCAAACCTCCCAAAAATTAAAGAGGCCTATGGCTCGATTATTTTTTACCTTCCCACTTAATGTAGTCTTATCGGGTCTTTAATTCCGACGGAGCCATCATGTAGATGATCTCTAATGAAGGGATTTGTTCCGGGGGGGGGAAGGGAGGGGGTAGAGGCCCTGACATGTAGCCAGGTATATTCAGAGTTAATCTTAGCTGGATAACTTGCCCACTAAACGGTCTGCTGAATATTTGCCTCCCTATGTTCTGTTCCGTGTGAATTTTCAAGCACAAACAAAATATACTTGACTTTCAAATCCAAGTCAACTTTGAAAATTGGGTCAATGTAGGTCCCAACCATAGATGCATAAAGTTACTGATTCCAGTATGTGACACAAAGCTATGCTGCCCTCAATTAAAACCTTTTAAAACATTTCTTACCCAAGTTACCCATAAACATGCCACTGAAATGCACCTTTTCTATGCATAGAAATTTACATAGAGATTGTCCTATTCAATAAAGCTTTCACTAAAAAAGTGTAAGGAGGCAATTCTCACACTGGGGACAAAGTCCGGGTATACCTTTTGTGCCAGTTTTCAAAGATTTTCATTCTAACACTTGCTGAGGGCAGAAAGCTCCTGGGGGATATGAGCACCTCATTTTCTTATTCTGCAGGAGGTCAACCCTTGGGCTGAGGTGGGGTTTATGCTACCCATAGGGGAGGCCCTACGGGTCCCCACTATCGGCAGGCAGAGCTGGCTGACTGACGAGGTCTTCAATGAGATGACGATGAGGTCATCCAGGGAACAGCAACAGCAGAACTGAAGAGTCTGTATTGGACGAGGTAGAGTCCTGGAGACCTAGGCGCCAAAAGGAACAAGAGTCAGACAGGGGGCACCCGAGCAAGAGCAGGCCGAAGCCTGAAAGGCCAAGTCCAGGACTAAGACTGTAGAGACGTCATAGAACAGGCTGAAGTCAGGGCAGGGGGCAACCAAGGTGCAATGGCAAGGCAAGGAAAAAGTCAAGTCCAGGAGATGAACAGTAGCATGGCCAAATGAGTCAGAGGTCTGGACTAGGAGATGATCAGTAGCATGGTTAGATGAGGCAAAGGTCTGGATTAGGAGATGATCAGTAGCATGGTCAGGTGAAGCAGAGGTCTGGACTAGGAGATGATCAGTAGTGTAGTCAGGCAAAGCAGTGGTCAGGTCCAGGAGACGATCAATAGCGTAGTCAAGCAAAGCATTGGTCGGGTCCAGGAGAAGATCAAGCCATAGGAATAGCTGAGTAGCATGAAGCACAGGAACAGGAGAAGACGAAACCAGGAACAAGAACACGGAAGGAACAGGAACCAGGAACACGAGGAAATCACCAAGGAGGCAACGAAGTACACGTCCAGCGTGGAGACCTGTTGCAAAGGTGACTAACAGGAGTTGAGCCCATCCTGATATACTGGAGCTGAGTGACATCATCATCCGGGGCTGTGGGCTAGATTCCCACCATGGTCCCTTTATAAGGCACTAATTGCCAGCACTCAAACAGTAAAAACCTTACTTAAAAATAGGCAAAGGAACAAATATTACACCAGATTCTAAATACCAATGCACCACCTATGACACAGGGAGTCAAGACATGCACTCGGCTCACCCCCCTTTCCTCCCCAATGAAACTCAACACAATTTCTCTGCATTATAACAGGCCACAGTTTATTAACATAACCTGAGCCCGAGCAATCAAATAACATATAACCTTAACAATAATAACAAAACCTCCCCACCCCTCTCCTTCCCCTCCCTCCCTCAGAATCCTTTACCACCTCACCCCAATGGTAAAGCAATGACTCACCCGCTCCCCCTTCTGCTTGCCCCGCCTCAATACCAGCGAGGGCAAACCCAGGCCTCGAGCTTTAGCCCCTCAGCACGGTGGCCATCTCATGCAGTAGCCCTCCCACTAACTATGTGGTGAACCCAGCATCCACATTGCGGTATTAGCTCCCCCAGGCAATCAGGACCCACCAATTTGAACTCCAACTCAACCGACGAATAGCCCTCCCTCCCCACTAAACTCCTCCCCCCCCGCCTCCCTTCCCTACACCCGCTACCTCTCCTTCGAGCACTTTCCCCCGAGTTATAGTTGGCAGTGCAGGACAGGCCTGCACTGCCTTTCCTTAACACAGGGAGTGAAGACATGCGCTCAGCTCGTCCCCCTTTCCCCCCCAATAAAACTCAATGTAATTTATTTGGCATTATAACAGGCCGCAGTTTATTAACCTAACCCAAGCCCGAACAATCAAATAACATACAACCTTAACAATAATAACAAAACCTCCCCACCCCTCTCCTTCCCCTCCTCCCTCAGAAGCCTTTACCACCTCGCCCCAGTGGTAATGCAATGACCCACCGCTCCCCCTTCTGCTTGACCCGCCTCAATGCCAGCGAGGGCATACCCAAGCCTCGAGTTTTAGCCCCTCAGCTCGGTGGCCATCTCATGTAGTAGCCCCCCACTACACGAGCTGCCCCCCCTTTTCCCCCTTTTAACCCCACAGTCTTCCAAATAATCCCTTTGGCTTGGGTTGCCGCCACAAACAAAGGCGATTTAAATTGCCCTTGTTCCCCCACTGCGCCCCTTAACATACCCTAAGTAAATATTCTATCCCTTCCTGCCAATCATTATTCAGCAAATCCATCCCAATATTGGATAAATGTATCCCATCTCCCCAAAACAGCCCTTCCTCTACATCCCTCGCCCAACCATGACTCACCCAAAAACCCCCTTCCCGAATCACTAGGGGTGTGCATTCATTTGCAACGTATTGGCAATCTGCAACATATATGCCATATTCGTTGTATTCGTGGGGGTCACAAAATGTATGGCGAACCCCCACAAATACATCGTATCACTAATGAATGACCCCCCCCCAAGACTTGTCAAAAGTCCCTGGTGGTCCAGCGGGGGTCCTCGAGCGATCTCCTGCACTCGGGCTGTCGGCTGCCGGTATTCAAAATGGCGCCGGTAGCCCCTGTGACATAGTAAAGGCAAAGGCTATCCTCCCCCCGCTACCCTTACCCACATAGGGTATCTTGAAACCCTCTTTAAAACCCCCAAAAAACAACTGTGCTGCTCTTCCATTCGGGTAATGCCGCAACCAGTCTAGTATTGCTTCTAGCACTACCGGAGAA
The DNA here is from genome assembly GCF_901001135.1 of Rhinatrema bivittatum. Taxonomy (NCBI): domain Eukaryota; kingdom Metazoa; phylum Chordata; class Amphibia; order Gymnophiona; family Rhinatrematidae; genus Rhinatrema; species Rhinatrema bivittatum. The sequence goes on along the minus strand of NC_042617.1, from coordinate 335,675,464 downwards.
TCCTCTTTCACTAGCTGCACCGCGATACTTTCCCCCTTTTGTGGGGGCGGTAATGGGAGCTTGGGAGTACTTGGAAACTGGATGTGCTCCATTGCACGTGGCACATGCATGTCTGAATTTACCATACGGCCGGCGTCATTTTGCAATACGGCCATACGGCCGGCGCCATTTTGCAATACGGCAACGAGTGCAAGAGGTCGCTCCCGGACCCCCGCTGGACTTTTGGCAAGTCTTGTGGGGGTCAGAAGGCCCCCCCAAGCTGGCCAAAAGTCCCTGGGGGTCCAGCGGGGGTCCGGGAGCGATCTTCTGCGCTCGTGACGTCGGGGGACAGGAACCAAAATAGCCAGTGGAAGATCACACCGGGACCCCCCACCGGACCCCAGGTAATTTAAAACATTTTGGGGGGGTTCGGGAGGGTGGGGGATTTTATTTTAAAGGGTCGGGGTGGGTTTTAGGGTTGTTTTAGTGTGCCGGTTTTCCCGCCCTCCCCCTTCCCCTCCCCTCCCCCCCCGATTTACGATTTTTGATGATAAATCAGGGGAATTCCTATTGTATCGCGCCTCTAACGATTTTTTACGATTTAAAATATATCGGACGATATTTTAAATCGTTAAAAAATGATTCACATCCTTAATACATTGAAATGTGCATTCGTTTTCCGGTTCCCATTAAAATCAATGGGGGAAGTATTTACTAGGGATGTGAATCGTTTTAGGACGATTAAAATTATCGTCCGATAATTTTAATATCGTCTTAAACCGTTATGGAACACAATACAATACAGATTCTAACGATTTATCGTTATAAATCGTTAGAATCGTGAGCCGGCACACTAAAACCCCCTAAAACCCACCCCCGACCCTTTAAATTAAATCCCCCACCCTCCCGAACCCCCCCCAAATAACTTAAATAACCTGCGGGTCCAGCGGCGGTCCGGAACGGCAGCGGTCCGGAACGGGCTCCTGCTCCTGCATCTTGTCGTCTTCGGCCGGCGCCATTTTCCAAAATGGCGCCGAAAAATGGCGGCGGCCATAGACGAAAAAGATTGGACGGCAGGAGGTCCTTCCGGACCCCCGCTGGACTTTTGGCAAGTCTCGTGGGGGTCAGGAGGCCCCCCACAAGCTGGCCAAAAATTCCTGGAGGTCCAGCGGGGGTCAGGGAGCGATTTCCCGCCGCGAATCGTTTTCGTACGGAAAATGGCGCCGGCAGGAGATCGACTGCAGGAGGTCGTTCAGCGAGGGTTCCGGCGCCTCGCTGAACGACCTCCTGCAGTCGATCTCCTGCCGGCGCCATTTTCCGTACGAAAACGATTCGCGGCGGGAAATCGCTCCCTGACCCCCGCTGGACCTCCAGGAACTTTTGGCCAGCTTGTGGGGGGCCTCCTGACCCCCACGAGACTTGCCAAAAGTCCAGCGGGGGTCCGGAAGGACCTCCTGCCGTCCAATCTTTTTCGTCTATGGCCGCCGCCATTTTTCGGCGCCATTTTGGAAAATGGCGCCGGCCGAAGACGACAAGATGCAGGAGCAGGAGCCCATTCCGGACCGCTGCCGTTCCGGACCGCCGCTGGACCCGCAGGTTATTTAAGTTATTTGGGGTTGGGGGATTTAATTTAAAGGGTCGGGGGTGGGTTTTAGGGGGTTTTAATGTGCCGGTTTTTCGATTTTTCGATTTTTCGATTTTTTAACGATTTTTCACGATATTTTACCCCCCCAAACGGCAACAATACGATTCCCTCCCCCTCCCAGCCGAAATCGATCGTTAAGACGATCGAGGACACGATTCACATCCCTAGTATTTACAGTCTATTTTTGGCTGTAGAATTGGGGTTTTATTATTAATTTTGATGAAACGTCTGGGGAGCAATCATCAGAACAACAAAACAGCTCCAAGGTACTTAGACTGCGGCAAAGTGGCACCAAAGTGGCATGAATAGCCTAAGGTACTTTAAAGGGGCAAAGGGGTACCAGGAGTGGCAAGAAGAGTGCTTTAATAGAGGCACAAAGCAGCAGCGAGAGTGATAACAACACACTACAGCTTCAAAAGAGAGCACCGATAAGAGTTGCATGAACCCTCAAACGCAGCACGACAGGCAAAGCGGCAAGACAAGTGGCATCGAAATCCTACAGCACAATGAAGGAGGAACATAGCAAGCAGAAAGACTAGCACCAACACACTGAGCAACCATGATAGTGGCCAGAACACCACAAGATGTTGAGTGAGTCATCTGGTGTACGGCAGCAAGGCACAGAGGCAGAGGTTATGTATAGGCTGATTACACCCGGTGGGAGTTCCCTTTCCTTTCCTTTGTGGAGGAAAGGTCTCCCTAGAATGGGTTCGCCCCTAGAGTGGGGTGTTTCCATTGCTGTCTAGAATTTTCAAGGCCGAGGCGAAGCAATCGAGGTCAAACCCTTGTAGGGACATAAGGCCTGGATGGACAGGCACAGCAGTTGAGGACATAGTGAATCCCACGTAGGGACATAAGTCCTGGACGAACAGGTAAAGCAATCGAGATCAAACCCTTGTAGAGACATAAGACATGGGTGGACAGGCAGAGCAATTGAGGATAGAGTCAATCCCACGTAGGGACATTAGACATGGACGGACAGGCACAGCACTCTAAGACAGAGGTCAATCCCATATAGGGACATAAGGCCTGGACAGACAGGCAAAGTAATCAAAGTCAAACCCTTGTAGGGACATAAGGCCTGGACAGACAGGCACAGCAGTCAAGGACAGAGGTCAAGCCCACGTAGGGTCATAAGGCCTGGATGGACAGGCACAGCAATCGAGGACAGAATCAATCCCACCTAGGGATATAAGGCCTGGACGGACAAGCACAGCAGTCGAGGACAGAGGTCAAGCCCACTTAGGGACATATGGCCTGGACGGACAGGCACAGCAGTCGAGGGCAGAGGCGAATCCCACCTAGGGACATAAGCCTGGACGAACAGGCACAGCAGTCGGGGACAGAAGTGAATCCCTCCTAGGGAAATAAGGTCTGGACGGACAGGCACAGCAGTCAAGGACAGAGGTCATATAGGGACATAAGGCCTGGATGGGCAGGCAAAGCAATTGAGGTCAAACCCTTTAGGGACATAAGGCCTGGACAAACAGGCACAGCAGTTGAGGACATAGGTCAATCCCACGTAGAGTCATAAGGCCTGGATGAATAGGCAAAGCAATCGAGGTCAAACCCTTGTAGGGACATAAGGCCTGGACAGACAGGCACAGCAATCAAGAACAGAGTCAATCCCACTTAGGGATATAAGGCCTAGATAAACAGGCAAAGCAATCGAGGTCAAAACCTTGTAGGGACATAAGGCCTGGACGAACAGGCACAGCAGTCGAGGACAGAGGTCAATACCACGTAGGGACATAAGGCCTGGACAAACAGGCAAAGCAGTCGAGGACAGAGGTGATACACACCTAGGGACATGAGGCCTGGACGGACAGGCACAGCAGTCAAGGACAGAGGTCAAGCCCACGTAGGGACAAGGCCTGGATGAACAGGCACAGCAGTCGAGGACAGAATCAATTCCACCTAGGGACATAAGGCCTGGACGGACAAGCACAGCAGTCAAGGACAGAAGTCAAGCCCACTTAGGGACATAAGGCCTGGACGGACAAGCACAGCACTCGAAGACAGAGGTGAATCCCACCTAGGGACATAAGGCCTGGGCGAGCAGGCAAAGCAATCGAGGTCAATCCCATGTAGGGACATAAGGCCTGGATGGACAGGCACAGCAGTCGAGGACAGAGGTCAAGTCCACATAGGGACATAAGGCCTGGATGAACAGGCAAAGCAATCGAGGTCAAACCCTTGTAGGGACATAAGTCCTGAACGGACAGGCACAGCAGTCGATGACAGAGGTCAATCCCACCTAGGGACATAAGGCCTGGATGGACAGGCACAGCATTTCAGGTCAGGCCCTTGTAGGGACGTACGGTCTGGACAATGGACGGTCAGGCACAGCATTTCATGTCACGTACACGTGCTACAGTGCTTATATTACCTGGAGCATAGGAGGCAGTTGGAGCTGCTACAAGGCTTTCAATTGCTTTTATTCATCTTGCCATTCACATGGAAACCCGAGCAAAGGCAGGTTTACTTTCAAAAACACTAGCATTTCCATCAACTCTGGTGCCAGCCTTGAGCAGTGAGGGCTCATGATATCCCCTGTCATTGAAAAGACATGTTCACTGGGCATGCTGGTTGGTGGACATGACAGATATCGATGAGCCACTTTGGTTAGGTGTGGCCAAACAGTAGACTTGTGTGCCCAATATGCCAGCGGATCTGTCTGCATGTTCTCTGTCGGCTCTGAGAGATACCATGTCACTGACAGCTGTGCTGGTGTCTCCTTTGCTTGGGTGGGCTGAGAGTCACTCATGCCAGCTGCTTTCTCTCTCGCCCGTCGCACAACAGATGAATCTTTATGGGTAACATGCCTTTGGCGTTCTGAAGTGGAGGAGGAGGTACTATCTGTCGCTGACAGAGTGCTGCTCCTGCTTGGGCTATCAGCACAACTCTCTGAAGTGCCCGCTGTTTCACACCTCTGCTTCATGCCTAATCTGTCTCTGTCTATGTTGCTCCTGTTCACAGACTTTTGCTAACAGCAGGTCCTTCACCAATAAGAGACAATCGTACTGTAGGGCGAGTTTCCCTTTCACACGGGGATCACAGACTGTGGCGAGCATGTATGTGTTCTGTTCTGTTAAAGGCCTTAATCTCTCTTCCACCTGCTGCTGCAAAACGTCCAGACAATGCAGCACCTCAACTGTCATTCCCTCTTCCTGCTTAAAGTCCTCCAAATGTTCATCCAGGAGATTAACTATAGGGATGATGTCAGCCAAGGTGGCACTTCTGGAACTCAGCTCCTCCGTGACATCCTTGAAGGGCTGCAGGATTTTTACCAGCTGACTCATGACTAACCAATCATGATACCCTAGGGGATTCTGCACACCTATGTCTATTGTACCAGAAAGTTCATGAAGGGATGACTGCAGCTCCAATAACCTCTCCAGCATCATAAAGATGGAATTCCACTGGGTGGCAATGTTTTGAATGAGACGCTTGTGAGGCATCTCCTAATCAGTCTGCTTTTGTCGGAGAACCTGCCCCACCTTCACACTTCTGTGGAAGTGTGCTGCTATGTTCCTGCACTTCTGTATTAATCTATGCAGGTATTCATTCTCTTTGTCATTGGAATCAAACCCCAGAGCTGACTTCACAACCAGGTGCAGAGTGTGTGCAAAACATCGGATGTTCTTAAAGTGCCCGTCGTTTATTGCCTTAACCATGTTTGCACCATTGTCTGTGACAAATAACCCTGCCTGATGATTCCTGTCTCGCTGGTGTAGTTGTCAGCCCTCCAGCATCTGTATGATGCATGCTAGAATATTGGCTGCAGTATCGGCCTGGTCCGTCAGGTAGGTATGCAGTAAAGCCCACCTCCACCCTGATACTTGTTCAGTAATAGAACTGCTGGCTGCCCCTGCCTCAGTCAGGTCCCACCAGTGTGCTGTCAGGGAGAAGTAAGAGTGTGCAGCATTCATGGCAGTCCAGATATCACAGATGAAATGCACTCTCCCTTCTGCCTTAGCTAGCAGCGCTTGCATGTGACTGCGACACTGCTTGTACAGGCTGGGGATGACCTTTCTGCTAAATGTGGTTCTGGAGGGGACTTTGTAATTTGGAACTACAACCTTCAGAAAACCTTGAAACCCACATTTTCCACTAACTGCCAGGGCTGGTCATCAAGGGCAATCATTTCCTCAATGCTCCTGGTTACAACTTTTGAGGCTGCCTGCCTCCTACCCCGGGATAGCGTTATGCACTCCACCCCATTTCCTCCATAGTGGGTTGTCGCTTCTGCCACATGTCAGGGGGTTGCTGGCCTGCCACCTGACTGCTAGAAGTGGCTGAGGGCATGGGCTGACTCTGCTGCTTTTGAACCACTTTACGCTGCTTGGAAGGGGTCCCCAGACTGGTACTGCCACCATCCGCAGATGGCAGCACTCTTGTTGGGTGTTGCCTCTTCATATGATGTGTCATGCCAGTATTAGATAGATGTCCCATTTGCTTGCCTCTGCTAATATCCCTGCCACACTAATTACACTGAGCAAAACGTGGGTCATCCATCACTTTAAAGTGGCTCCATGTCGCAGATGTTTTTCATGATCCTTCCTTCTCTAAAGTCTTGGGGGTGGATGCTGGCACTGGAGCTGAAGTAGTGGGTGCACCCTGAGAAGCAAGGCCAGGGGCTTCAGTCATTTTCTGTGCCTGCGCTGACTGCTCTTCCTTCTCCTTATCATCAGTTTCATCTCTCCCCTGCTGCACTGAAGTGGAGGTTAAGACAGGACTAACTGATCCTCCTAAAGCTTCGTCAGCTATTACTTCTTCTGTTTCTGATGAGAATCCCACACAAGATGATTCTTCATCTGAATCAGAAGCAAACAGTGACTGTGCTACATTGTCAACGCTAAGTGTTAGTCGAGACTTCTAGTCCCCATGCTGCTTTTGGGTGTCAACATTTTGTCTGGCATGACTCAGCCTCTCCTTCCCTCATCTCCAAAACTACAGGGTCAGAAACAGGTGGTGGCGATGGCGATGCATTATGGTCAGATTTCATTTTTTTCTGGATGGAACTGCCTGCCCCTCCAAAGAGTTTAGATTGTGACAGGTCCCTTTTTAACTTTAATGGGGGAGTGGCACTAGTGCCTTTTGAAGTGCCTCCTCTCCCAGTCCCAATCACTCAACTACATCTAGCTTTCCATGACATTATGGATTTAATGTCACTGCCTAGTGCCTATTGGCTGCCCACTGTCACAGTGCCTTGCTATGCACTAATGTAACATGTGTGGTGTGCGCACACACAAGCAGCTTGCTTGTAAGCACAAAAGAGGCAGACTGGGGATTTCACTGCACAGACTGTCCCAATAATAAAGTTCAGTCTGTTAAACTACCCACTGCCCACTGTCACAGTGCCTTGCTATGCACTAATGTAACGTGTGTGGTGTGTGCACACACATGCAGCTTGCTTGAAAGCACAAAAGAGGCAGACTGGGAATTTCACTGCACAGCCTGTCCCAATAATAAAGTTCAGTCTGTTAAACTACCCACTGCCCACTGTCACAGTGCTTGCTATGCACTAATGTAACGTGTGTGTGTGTGGTGTGTGTTAACCAAAACATGACCTGAGCAAGACCCTTCCCTCTCAATCCCATATACCCCGGTTCTGTTTCATTCTGTATGTCTGCCAATATAATACATCCTATAACTATGAACAGCGGCAGATTCACGATGTCGGACCGGCCCGGGTATTCGCCGCCCAGGCCGGCCCAGGCCGCATCACGTGGTCTGCCGAGTGCGGCTCTGTCACGGCCGCACACGGCAGACCACATGACTGGAGCGATCGGCCCACCGGGGGATGCCTGATCCCCTGATGTGCCAATCCACCCCTGACTATGAATACTGTCCAGTTTCATTCTTATATGTCTACCTTGGTAACATATAGTATAATTATGGATGTTTAACCTGTAAACATTGTGATTTAGTGATTCTCACATGGAATGACGGTATATAAAACATCTAAATAAATAAATAAATAAATAAATAAAAGAGGCAGACTGGGGATTTCACTGCACAGACTGTCCCAATAATAAAGTTTAGTCTGCTAAACTGCCAGGCCACTGAAGCCCAGTGCACAGAGAGACTGAGTTGAATTAAACAAACTCAGTTTAAAAAAGCTGGAGTTGTTGGCACAGCAGGAAAATCGATGAAATATATTTTCCAATGGAGATTCTAACAAAATTGAATATATCTCTCCCAGCCACAAAACCCAAATGGTGCTTGCTTGCAACCTAGCCCAGAGAGTGAATGAAACAAAATGGCACTGCTAGCAGCTTCTCTCCCTGGCACAGAGACCATCTCAGGTCACCTAAATAAACTGCTTAAAAATCAAAGAGGGCTAGCTGGCACAGGCACTGCAGCCAAATAAAGAATAAATAGCTTTTTTTTCCCTACTAACTAGCCTAGCTAGCAATTCAATAGAGATTTCTGAACTCAGACTAGCTCTGAGTGCAGCCTGCTTTCACAGAGACCACCTCCCCACACCACCCTAGCAAAGAAAGTGTGTGGCACGCCGCATGCTTAAATATATATAGTCAATAAACCAACAATTCTGCACCTGTGGCTCAAATGTTGTTATCTTATGTTGAATGGAAGATGTGGATGACCATCATAAGTGTCTTCTCACTGGCTTATAATTGAAGCCTATAATGACACTAAGACCTGGTGTGTATAGTGCAACAGGCTAACAATATTCAATAAAGCCTTAAAGCACAATACCCAGTTTAATCATTGGTCATATGATATGATAGCGGCCGGACTGTCTTTGATGCGGCAAAGACAGATACAGCAAAGATCTAGGCTGCCAAAAGCACGTAAGAGACTCTTAGCGATTCCTCATCAATCAGGCTAATGAAAGCTTAAGCTACTCACTCAAGATATCCTGAAGCTCCCTGAAGAAGGAGTGTTGCACACTCCGAAACCCTGCAGAGTTGGAGGATCAACTTCAGGACTCAGATAAGTGCACCTTATATTTTGGTTTGAGCACTATCCTATGCTATATACAGCCAAGCAACCTAGAGCCTATAAAAAACTTTTGGTGAGGAATGACCAATGATTAAACTGGGTATTGTGCTTTAAGGCTTTATTGAATATTATTAGCCTGTTGCACTATACACACCAGGCCTTAGTGTCATTATAGGCTTCAATTATAAGCCAGTGACAAGACACTTATGATGGTCATCCACATCTTCCATTCAACATAAGATAACAACATTTGAGCCACAGGTGCAGAATTGTTGGTTTATTGATAGTTTCAAAGTTTCTGCTCCATACAGGTGTTTATTAATTCTTGTTTGACATAAGTATATATAGTGGCAGGTCATCAGGAAAATCGTCACCGAGCACTGAATGACAGCACGATTGGCTGCATTCAGTGCATTTCACAAAATGTTATCGCTGATATGCTGCATTCCAGTATCCGTGCCAACCTGTCTGACCCTTTCCTGTGAGTCACTGATGACTCACAGGAAAGGGCTGGTTTTTGGCTCTGGATAGTGGATACACCAAAATGGCATCCTCCAATTGCAAATGGTGGCAAAGAAAAGTGCGCGCGCGCACCGTGCGCCATGCAACGGATGAAACGGATGATAAGTTATATTCATGGGGAGTCGCAATACGTTTCGCCTACTTACGAATATAACGAATAGGGACATATACGTTGCGGATTGCCAATATGGTGAAAATGAATGTACACCCCTACTGCTCACTGGCATGCTCTCCCTCTCTCACACACACATATACAAGCTCTCTCTCACTCACAAGCACTCTCTCACACTGGGCCTCAGCTTCAATGTGCTAACACATGGCTGGGCCTTCTTATGCATCGCAGGCAGCAGGAGAGGAAGTGTCAATGGCCCACTGATCCTTTCTTGTTCACCTCGGACATCAGGAGGGGAGGTCTTGATAGTCCTACTGGGCTGTTCCTTGTTCACTGTAGGCAGGAGAGAAGGTGATGATGGCTCTGCTGGGACTTTATATGTTGTGCAGTGGGTGGGAAGGGAGATACTGACAGACCAATAGGCTTTTTAATGGTTTTCAAGAAAAGGCCAATCGGGGCCACTGGCATCTCTCCTCCCGTCCTGCCCACAGTACACAAGAAAAGGCCAACTGGGGCCGTCAGCACCTCTGCTCCCATCCTAAGATAAGTTCTGGACTTCCTCTCACACAACTCCACTGCAGGTCCTCTTTTGGGGGAAAGGATAAACCTTCAAGATCCTGGACATTATTTGTATTATCTTCCTCAGAATGGAAGTAAAGAGGCTGGACACTGTGCTGGTGTTTCAACATAAAAGTTTTCTGAAGAAGTAGTTCAACATGAATTATATCTTGCTCAGTATAAATAGGTTATCTCTATAGCACCTCATCCTTTATCAACACCTCAGCCAGGGGAGGGTATTAAAGAAGTTAACCCCACTTTACATGCCATCTTAAGATATCCTTTGGAACTATTTTCTCACATGACAACATCAGAGAGAGAAGTATAAAGAAAATTCTACTTTTACAGAATTTGCAGAGAAACAATTGGCACAGAAAAGAGCAGGAACGCTTTTTTGATCTCTTTTACAGAGACTGCTCTAGTGCCTGAAATAGTTTAAAAGGCATTCAGAGGGAATAAGTAAACATAAAACAGAGTGAATGAGATGTGTGTGAATGATATTAGAATTGTTACTTTCTTTTAAAAGTAATAAGGTTCAAGTTAAGAGTCAGGACAACTTTAGCTAATGTTAAAAAGAGCTGGAAATGTGGGTATATGTTTAGTCTGCCTATTGAGAAAAAGAGTTTGACCTGCCAAAACTGTGAGAGTGATCTATGAGAAAAGTTATTCACTTAGACAGAATAAATTCATCTCAGATCTTTGCCCATTCATGATAAGAAAGGGGAATGATAATAAATTTGCCACTGGTTCTATGGTCAAGATCTTAGCCCATTGTTGTGAGCTAGAATAACTTAAAGGAACTCTGTCAATTATCTTCAGCTTCAATACAGAAATCCAACATTACCAACTAGAGATAGCTTCCCAATAAAGAACATCAGTACTAAAGACTGAAATAGATTCCCCCAAGAAAATTTTCAAGATCTGAGAGAAAGAAAGTACTTAAAGAAAACACTTATCAGTACTAATGCGAGAAAAGCTCCAGGGCTAGAGAGGTCTCAAAAGGGAGGAATGGTTATATGAACTTAGATATCTGCAATGTATATAATTACAACACATCTGCAGTGATACCAGGAAGATATACTTATATATAAAGAAGGAAAAAGAGAGGTTTGAGTGACAAAAATATTTGCAATACCAACTTTCATTTATTTCATTTCATTTATTTAAACTTTATAACTCGCTTGTAAAATGTTACCGAAGTGGTAGTACAAAAATGAAAAACAATCATAATATTCAAAATAGAACATAAAATATAAATAAAACATAATTAGTATAAAATATAAATAATAACCAGTATTACATAATACTAGTTAGATCTTATCTCAAAAAGGGATAGAGACAGGATGGACGAGGTCCAGAGAATGGCTACCAAAATGGTGTGCGGTCAGTATCAGAAAACCTATGCGGAGAGACTGAAGGATCTGAGTATGTACACCCTGGAAAAAAGGAGGTGCAAGGGTGATACAATACAGACCTTCAGATACCTGAAAGATTTTAATGATGTACAAATGTCAATCCTTTTCTGTTGGAAAGAAATCAGTATAACTAGGGCTCACAAAATGAAACTCCAAGGAGGATGATTGAAAACCAGCGTAAGGAAATATTTCTTCAAAGAGAGGATGGTGGATGCCTGGAATGACCTTTCGGAAGAGGTGGTGAAGACAAAAATTGTGAAAGATTTGAAAGGGGCATGGGATAAACACTGTGGATCCCTAAAGGCCAGAGGCTGGAAATAAAGAAAAGAATGCATGGGGGTAACTTGCTGGTGCAGTGGTTGCTACCCTTAACCAATAAGCCTTGATACTGTTGATGCAACTCCATCATTGCTCTCTGCTTGAATGGCAGTGGGGAAAAGGGAATTGGATTCATACAGCAACCAACAAAGCCCCTGACGTTTACGGTCTGGTGAAACATAAGTATGGGGGTAACTTACTGATGTGGTAGTTACTACCCTCTTTGATGCAATTCCAACATTGCTCTCTGCTTCAACGACAAGGCATAACAGGGAATTGGATTCAAACAGCAGCCAACAAGGGCCCTGAGTTCTATGGGCTGGGAAACAGATAATCATGGGGGTAAACTGCACAGTGCAGCAGATACTACTATAAGCGTACTGGGCAGACTGGATGGACCATTTGGTCCTTTTTTTACCATCATTTCTATGTTTCTATAAACAAATACAAATACAAAAAAAATAAATAAATCTTTGGTCTGCATAGAATTAAGTCACAACTTAAGAACATAAGAAATTGCCAATCTGGGTCAGTCCAAGGGTCCATCAAGCCCAGCATCCTGTTTCCAACAGAGGCCAAATCAGGCCATAAGAACCTAGCAATTACCTAAACACCAAGAAGATCCCATGCTACTGATGCAATTAATAGCAGTAGCTATTCCCTAAGTAAACTTGATTAATAGCAGTTAATGGACTTCTCCTCAAAGAACTTATCCAAACCTTTCTTGAAACCAGCTATACTAACTGCACTAACCACATCCTCTGGCAACAAATTCCAGAGCTTAATTGTGCGTTGAGTGAAAAAGAATTTTCTCTGATTAGTCTTAAATGTGCTACTTGCTAGCCTCATGGAATGCCCCCTAGTCCTTCTATTATCCGAAAGTGTAAATAACCGATTTACGTCTACTCATTCAAGACCTCTCATGATCTTAAAGACCTTTATCGTATCCACCCTCAGCCATCTCTTCAGCCTTTCCTCATAGGTGAGCTGTTCCATCCCCTTTATCATTTTGGTCGCCTTTCTCTGTACCTTCTCCATTGCAACTATATCTTTTTTGAGATGCGGCGACCAGAATTGTATACAGTATTCAAGGTGCGGTCTACCATGGAGCGATACAGAGGCATTATGACATTTTCCGTTTTATTAACCATTCCCTTCCTAATAATTCCTAACATTCTGTTTACTTTTTTGACTGCTGCAGCACACTGAGCCGACAATTTTAAAGTATTATCCACTATGATGCCTGAATTCAGAGTAGTTAAATCACAAGCGGATTGTGATACATTACAGGAGGACCTTGCAAGACTGGAAGATTGGGCGTTCAAATGGCAGAAGAAATTTAATGTGGACAAGTGCAAGGTGTTGCATATAGGGAAAAATAACCCTAGCTACCACCCAGGAAATGTACACACCAAAAATACACTGAAAAAGAGTCTAGCTGGTCAGAAAGACAAAGATAAAGGCCTAAAGGAAAACCAGCACACATAGGGACAGTAACTTTTAAACCGGTGCGCATGCTCACATGTGCGCACAATTGTTAACCTGCACCCAGGAACGCAGCTGTTTTATAACATATGTGTGAATATGTGTGCATGCTATAAAGTAGCCTGGCTATATGCACTGAGCACTGAATTTTAAGTGGGCTCCTGCCAGTGCACTCAAATCCCGCTTCTACCATTTAAGTAGGGGGGGATTTTAAAAGGGACACATGCTGACGTATTTGCCAGTTTTACCAGTTTGTTCCTATTTCATCCAGTTACCAGAGAGAACCTCCAGCCTGTATACCCCCCAGTTACCCCAGATACTTTAAACTCCTCTGAAATTGCTTGTTTTGTTTTTTTTTTAATTTACATGCCATTCGTAGCAGAAGTAAAGTTATGTGGTAGAGGGCTTCGGCTCGGGCCAGATCGCATAAGTATTTACATGCAAATTTCAGCTTAAAGTCCCGAAACGCTCATGCACCCCCCCACCCATGCCCAACCAGACCACACTCAAGCCCCGCCCCTTTTTGAAAAGTTCTGAGATGAGCACACAGCGGCGTTTACATGTGTAACTGCTCGCCGCGCGCAAGCCCGACATATTTGCTCATCATCTAATTTCAGAGCACATTGACCTTTTAAAATTCAACTTATACTGTATAAGAAAAGCAAAGAGAACAGACTGAATAAAAAAAAAAGTAATATACCAACATCTGATAAAGAGAAGAGCTGTTATGCCTGTCAGTCACAGACAGCTGCGACCGCGAGTACTCACAGCTTGTTCTGCTTTCCTAATCTCCCCGGGTCTTCTCGCTGCACGGGCCTCTCTGCATCACCGCATTCCGTGGACCTCCTCACGGAGGCATGGACGTCATTACTTCCGGCTCCGATGTCAGGTCCTCCTAGGCGAGAGAGCGTGTCACAAGTCCCGCCATTGAAGCCACTTTGGCGGGAACCTCAGAGGCGTCCCCTGTTGATGATGTCATCGGACTCCGGTATTTATCGTCCTGCTTCACCCCCAGCAAGCCGACTTGGCAAAAAGTTCCGTACGAGTCCTACGCCTGCCTTGTTCCTGAGATGCTGCTCCTGCTTGTATCGTGGACCCTGTCTGGCACCCGCTCCTCGGGGTCAGTGTGCACTCTATGGGGGACCTGTTCCCTGGCCTACTCCGCTCTTCTGGCTGGCCCTATACCTCTTGGGTTCCATCTGGCTTCCTGCTCTACCTCAACTCTCCTTGGGAACTATTGCAGCAACTTGTGAGTTCTCAGCCGACCTTCCCCGCTCCTCGGGATTGCACTGTATCCTTCAAAGACTGTTCGCGCCGTCCCGCCCCTCGGTCCGCGCTCACCTATTCCAAGACCACCCTGAGCTTCCCCGCTCCTCGGGGCTTGCTCCTTGTGATTCTACAATTGACAGCTGTCCCACTCCACGGGCCTGTTTCTCCATTATTCAGCCAGTTACCTTCCGATCTCCAGGTACCTGTCTACATGAGCTACTGGACTTGGGCTCAGGCTCTCCACCCTGGGGGTTCACCTACACCAGGGGTCGGGAACCCATGGCTCGCGAGCCAGATATGGCTCTTTTGAGGGCTGCATCTGGCTCGCAGACAAGTGTCGCCACACTTCGCGGTTCCCCGCTGACCCAGCTGCTCCCCGGTCCTCCGCCGCCCGGGCTTAAAATGCTGTCAGCCCAGGCGGAACGCGGCAGGACAGCTGGAGTCAGCGGCACCGGCGTGCTCTCTTCTCCTCCCCCCCCCCCCACCCCCGCGGCCCGGAAGAGGAAGTGGAGAGCATCGGGTGCCTGCGCGGGAAGAAGAGACCACACTAGCGTGGTCTCTTCTTCCGCGCAGGCACCCGATGCTCACCACTTCCTCTTCCGGGCCGCGGGGGCGGGGGAGGAGAAGAGAGCATCGGGTGCCTGCGCTGAAGAAGAGACCACACTAGCGTGGTCTCTTCTTCCGCGCAGGCACCCGATGCTCACCACTTCCTCTTCCGGGCCGCGGGGGGCGGGGGAGGAGAAGAGAGCACGCCGGCAGCGGCACGACTGGAGTCAGCCGGGTGCCTGCGCGGGAGTCATCGGGTGTCAGCCGGGTGCCTGCGCGGGAGTCATCGGGTGCCTGCACGGGCCTCTTCTTCCCGCACAGGCACTCAATGCTCACCACTTCCTCTTCCGGGCCGCGGGGGGCGGGGAAGGAGAAGAGAGCATCGGGTGCCTGCGCGGGAAGAAGAGGCCACGCTAGTATCCGACGGGAAGAAGACTGCAGCGCGGCTCGGAGGAAAATGGAGAGTTTCAACCGCGGCCGATGGGACTCCGCCTTCGCCTCCGCGAGGGCTGAAAATGAAGGAGGTTAGTGTTGGGAGGAGGCTGCTGCTGCCGTGAGTTCCAGGGGTGGGGGAGAGAGAGAGAGTGAATGAGCGAGCAAGCATGTGTGTTTGAGATCCTGTGTGTGTGAGTGAGAGATTGCATGTATGTGAATGATTGAGAGCCTGTATATGTGAAAGAGAGTAGGGATGTGAATCGTGTCCTCGATCGTCTTAACGATCGATTTCGGCTGGGAGGGGGAGGGAATCGTATTGTTGCCGTTTGGGGGGGTAAAATATTGTGAAAAATCGTGAAAAATCGTGAAAAATCTAAAAATCTAAAAATCGCAAAACCGGCACATTAAAACCCCCTAAAACCCACCCCCGACCCTTTAAATTAAATCCCCCACCCTCCCGAACCCCCCCAAATGAGTTAAATAACCTGCGGGTCCAGCGGCGGTCCGGAACGGCAGCGGTCCGGAACGGGCTCCTGCTCCTGAATCTTGTTGTCTTCAGCCGGCGCCATTTTCCAAAATGGCGCCGAAAAATGGCGGCGGCCATAGACGAACACGATTGGACGGCAGGAGGTCCTTCCGGACCCCCGCTGGACTTTTGGCAAGTCTCGTGGGGGTCAGGAGGCCCCCCACAAGCTGGCCAAAAGTTCCTGGAGGTCCAGCGGGGGTCAGGGAGCGATTTCCCGCCGCGAATCGTTTTCGTACGGAAAATGGCGCCGGCAGGAGATCGACTGCAGGAGGTCGTTCAGCGAGGGTTCCGGCGCCTCGCTGAACGATATTAAAATTATCGGACGATAATTTTAATCGTCCTAAAACGATTCACATCCCTAAAAGAGAGTATGTCTGTGATTGAGAGCCTGCCTGTGAGAGAGAGAGCATGAATGTAAGTTTACCATTGGGAACCTGTATGTGTAAGTTTGTGATTGAAAACCTGTTTGTGTGAAAGAGTGTGTGTGCATGATTGAGATCCTTTGTGTGTGAGAGAGATCATGTGTATGTATGATTAAGAGCCTCTGTGTATAAGTAAGAGAGAGATCATATGTGTCTGTGTGTGATTGACAGCTGGTTTAGGTGAGGGAGCATGTGAGTATGTGATTGAGAGCCTGTGTTTAAATGAGAGAGAGAGACCATGTGTGTCTGTGTGTGATTGAGAGCTGATTTAGGTGAGGGAGCATGTGAGTATGTGATTGAGAGCCTGTGTGTAAATGAGAGAAAGAGAGGACATATTTGTAAGCATGTGAATGAGAGTCTGTGTGTGAGAGAAAAAGACAGCATGTATTTATGTGATTGAAAGCCTGTGTGTGTGTGTGTAAGTGTGAAAAGATAGACAGCATGTGTGTAAATGTGTAATTAAGAGCCTATATAAGTGAGAGAGAAAAAGCATGTGTATATGTGAGTGACTGAGAGCATGTGTGTATAGGTGTGTAACTGAGAGCCAGTGTGAGAGAGAGCGCTGGTATGTGACTGAGAGAGGAGAAAGTTCCAAGCAAACCACCCCGCCTCCTGCTAATTCAGAACAATCTCAGGACACCTGGATATCAAACGTTCCCAGGTATGCAGAGCAAAAAAATTTTTGTATCCTTATTATTTTTCATTACTGGATCTTTGTGTCTGCTATTTTGAAATATTTTGTTGGTATCTGGAAATGTTTTATATGAGTTTTTAATTATTGGATATTCCACTCATCAGCGGAATATGTTCTTTTTGTTAGTACAGTTTTACTGCTGATGATTTTATATTTCTTGATTTGTTTTATAAGGATGGGTGATGTTTCTTTTTATCCTTTGTTACACTGGCTTGTTGCAGTTTCCAATTCAGTTTTTGTCTGCATGCTTCTTGTTATGCGTTTTGGTCTCTTTATTCTATGTTAGGTGAGGGACAGCACGTGATTCAGGTGAGGTTTTCTGCTGGCGTGTTGTTTCTGTGTAGGACTCTATAGCAGCCTGACTTGGTCCGTTTTCCTAATAGGAGATGTATTGGTGTCTTAAGGCCTGGTGTAATATTTTCAGAGACTTATTGTACATTAAAAGTGTGATCTTACAAAAAATGCACACATTTACTTGTATTTAGTTTTAAACATATTGTATGGCTCTCATGGAATTACATTTTAAAATATGTGGCGTTTATGGCTCTCTCAGCCAAAAAGGTTCCTGACCCCTGACCTACACTCTCCCTCTACGCCCACTGTGCTATGGTTCCGCCTCTCGGGCTGCACCATCAGAGAATGTCCTGCTTGGCTGTTCAGGTGCCCATCATCCCGTGATCTGCCTGGCGCCTTCTCTTTTCAGTCTCTCCAAGTGCCATCTACATACTGCTATCCTATGGGGGACATCTCCTGGTCTCTGGGGCTCTCCCCTCAACTGTGCACAGAGGTTCCCTACACTCCTACACCTCACCTCCCCACAGGCTGTATCAACTCGCACCTCGGGCCAAGGGTCCACATACACACTAAGCATAACAAGAACAGATATTTTAAACAGTCATATAATAACCTTCAGACTTTTTATTTTCCGTGATAATGAAATGGCACTTCTGAAAAGAGAAGATTGTAGCAACAAAGAATCAAATTCTCTACAGCACCATAACATCTATGTACTTTAACATCAGAAATTAAAGAAACAGTTTTGATTATACTTATCTGGTGATATAAGAATGTTGGTTCTGTTTCTTCTTAAAGAATACAGACAGAGAACAAGAGCGCTAGTTAATTAGAGTTCAGCACATTGTTTGTGCATAAACTGAATTGGGTTACTTCTCAGTTGAATGTTGACGGCTTTTAAACTGTATTTAAATACATTTTGAACATTTGTGATTCTACTAATTGTTGATGCTACCTGATTTAAAATTTTGATTCTGCCTTCCTCTCTATCACTGGGAGACATGCTGGGTGGGTTCCAGACCCATTTCATTTAGGAGGACCAGCAGTGCTCACTCTGGAACACAACAGCATCTAATGACTCTAATGTAAACATCAGAAGCCCTATTGTGTTCCTTTGCCACCTTAGCCACCGTAAGGAAGAGAGTCACTATGGGGCCGATTTTAAATGTTACGCACGCGGGGTACATTCAGCGGCGGTCCGGAACCCCCGTTGAACGACCTCCTGCAGTCGATCTCCTGCCGGCGCCATTTTCCGTATGGAAAACGATTCGCGGCAGGAGATCGTTTTCCGGACCCCCGCTGGACCCCCAGGGACTTTTGGCCAGCTTGGGGGGGCCTCCTGACCCCCACAAGACTGCCAAAAGTCCAGCGGGGGTCCGGAACGACCTCCTGCAGTCGAATCATGTTGGTCTATGGCCGCCGCCATTTTGCGCCGCCATTTTGAAAAATGGCGCCGGCTGAAGGCAACACGATTCAATTGCAGGAGGCCGTTCCGGACCGCTGCCGTTCCGGACCGCCGCTGGACCCCCAGGTAATTTAAGGCATTTGGGGGGGGGGTTTCGGGAGGGTGGGGGATTTAATTTAAAGGGTCGGGGGTGGGTTTTAGGGGGTTTTAGTGTGCCGGCTCACGATTTTCACGATTTTCACGATACTTTAAACACCCAAACGGCAACAATACGATTCCCTCCCCCTCCCAGCCGAAATCGATCGTTAAGACGATCGAGGACACGATTCACATCTCTAGTATATAATGAGTTGCCTATGTAGGATATGGGGAGAAAACTGGTTATTTAGATTTCTGTTAGAAATGTACTTGAGACAATAAACCACCTAAAAGAGGAAGATTTGGATTCATGTCAGATTTTCTTGGTTAATGTCACTCTACTGATTTAAGAGTTTGCTCCGAAACAAAATGGGACCTGGAGATCTGTTTTATTCTGAAGCCAGGAATTTTGAAAGGAAATAAAGGATTAGATTTCCTAATTCCTGAAAAATCTTAATTTTCATATGATATTCCTTTTTATTTAGGTGAGGCTATGCATTGAATTTTCACTTTCATACTTTTTCCATTGACTTTTTCCTTTCCACATCTTAAAGAAAATTAAATCCTTGGGTAACCCCCACCCCCCTCCCACACACACACACACACACACACACACACACACACACTCACACACACACACATACACACTTGCTCTATCTCAAAATTGTTCAAGTCAAAGTATCTTGTGAGTATTCTGTTTTGTTTTTTTGTCCTGCTTCTGTCTGAAATATAAAATTGGCCATTGACTTAAGTTGTTTTCTATTTAGTTCATATGTCTATTGTTTTCTATTTAGTTCATATGTCTATTGCTATTCTATTTAGTTCATATGTCTATTGTTTTCTATTTAGTTCATATTTAGTTCAATATGTGAACTGCATAAAAACAAAAACAACTTTGTCATAATACCCCCAAAACACACTCCCAGAAACAATCTGTCTCCTTCTGCCTACTCAAAAAACCCCCAAAAACTAAACATAAAACCAAAAACTAACGGCATGTCATTTGCATTTAATCAACAATGGTATTGAGGAAATGAAATTGAATCTTAGCCTACTTGCTCTTGCATTTTTGTATAAACACAAGCTTAGAAAAATGTTTACTCCAGTGATTTCTACTGAATCCAAAAACTGGGCAAAAATGAATCTTTTAAGGATTTTCGTAGCTTGGAGCTGATGTGATAAGACCCGTGGCGAAACAGGTGCTAGTTTTGAGCACAGAATTTGATTACTACACGCGGCTGAATCTGGTGCCTGCGCAGAATGTAAAAAAAAAATTCTGCAATTGATTTGCATGCACAAATTTGCGTATTCATGAAGAAATGCACGGACAGACACGTGGTAAGGTGCTATGTGATAAGCAACTGCACCTGTACCGATATCTGCACACAAACTGTATCTGTACCCATAATCCGCACACAAACTCAACTGCACACAAATGCAACTGCATCTGTACCAATAATCCGCACACAAACTCACACATAAAGCCAAATGTGGCAAGCAACCGGATCTCCCTTTTTAGTAAAATTATGACCATGGTTTAGGAATGTATATATTTCTAATAACTATGAGCTACAGAAAACATGCAAATATATTAATGGGTGATAGTTCACACTGCATGCCATGACCTCAGTCATCTGACAAACCTTCTGCTGCTGTCTTTTTTTCACAAAGCCTCAGAATATACCACAGCATCAGGAACTGCTGGACAGAATTAGAAATTTAAACAGTATTAACACCAGAGCGGCATGGACACACAGCCATACCACACCAATGCAAGCAATGGAATAAAATGGCCCCTGAGTCAGAACCGTCACTTAACTCATGCCCTGACCGTGGTGCTAAAAAATCTGCATTAAAAAACCTGCACTAGCATTTCTATTTTCTAGCATGGCTTCCTGCATTGCATGTCATTGGCATGCATTTGTGCAGAAAAAAACCATGGGTCACTAAGCACGTTTGTATGTGCTTTTTCACTGTGCACAAAACCATTATTACATACCCATATAGGGCTTTGCGTGGGGAAAATGCACGTACAAACCTGCAGCAGCTTCAGTGCACCTTATTACTTTGGCTCCATAATTAGGTGCAAAATAATTTAAGAAAAAATACCAAATGCAATATATTTGGCCAAAGGATAAATAAAGGTAATTAATAATGCTGGAAGAAGCAGCATTAGTATTACATGAAAGGCCAACAGTAGCACAGAATCCCAAGCACTAGTCTGTTTACTCAATACCATACAATAAACTGGGGTTGTTTCCCTAAGTAACATTATGTTTCTGTGTGCGTATGCCAATATTCAGTTCAATCCCACACACTACAGCTGTCTACTGTGCCCTGTGGTGACAAATGAACACTGGGGTGTAAAATTGGAAGTATTGAACACAGCATAGTTATAAAAAAAATTACAAAGATAAAGAGCTTTAGAAATTTCTTTTTTGTATAATAAAGATGGCTCAAGGCATCAGTGTAAGAATTCCAGCTGTGAACAGTTGCGGAATAACTTCATGGCTATGTATTTTCTAAACAATGGATCTCTCACTTTTCATATTTTAAACTTCCGTGTATTTCTAGGATAGCTTAAATGATGTGTCAATAAAAGCATGCTGTTTTCTATGTCCAGCAATCCTTCAAGTAGCCTATCTATAGATAAGTCTGTTTTTAAACTAGATACAGCTATCTCTTTCTTTCTCCCTAGTACTGTTTGGTAGGTAAGGACAAGTCAGTTGCTACCAGCCACCTAACCAATTGAACATATGCAATGGCCACATTTTACAGATGTTAGGGATGTGTATTTGTTTGAAGCGAATGAGTAAAATAAATGAATGAGGCCATTTTAATTTCTTTTGCGGATCCCTGAAATGATTGGAGAGTACCGATCAATTAAACAAAAATTGTAGTTTAATTTGTTTGATTCTCATTCAGGTCAATGGCCTGTCGAAAAGTGCTGCAGTGAGACTAGTAAGTATAACAACCAAGAAATTCCTAAGTGAGGTACT
Organism: Rhinatrema bivittatum; assembly: GCF_901001135.1. NCBI lineage: Eukaryota > Metazoa > Chordata > Amphibia > Gymnophiona > Rhinatrematidae > Rhinatrema > Rhinatrema bivittatum. Next base: position 335,653,730 of record NC_042617.1, on the reverse strand, counting down.
AGCCAGGATAGAGAAGAGGAGGGAGAATTTCAACACATGTCTCAAAACCTGGTATAAAGAAGAAGGATTTGGATATATTGGGGACTGGGGCGATATATGGAACAATAAAACACTATAAAGATTATGATCAAATTTGAATTAATGACTGAAAGAGGAAAGGTATGCAAATCCAGAGCTCTCGTGCTAAACTTTCAAAAGGGAAACTTTGATAAAATGAGAAAAATTGTTAGAAAAAAAGGAGCAGCTACAAAAGTAAAGTGTGCAAGAGGCGTGGTCATTGTTAAAAAAAATTCCATTCTAGAAGCACAGTCCAGATGTATTCCGCACATTAAGAATGGTGGAAAGAAGGCAAAATGATTACCGGCATGGTTAAAAGGGGAGGTGAAAGAAGCTATTTTAGCCAAAATATCTTCATTCAAAAATTGGAAGAAGGATCCAACAGAAGAAAATAGGATAATGCATAAACATTGGCAAGTTAAATGTAAGACATTGATAATTTGAAAAGAAGTTGGCAGTAGAGGCAAAAACTCATAGTAAAATCTTTTTTAAATATATCAGAAGCAGAAAGCCTGTGAGGGAGTCAGTTGGACCATACGGATGTGCAGAGGGATGCCATTTGTTGCATTTGGGATTCGTATTCGTCAGGGGGCAGATACGTTGCATTCGGCAAGGGGGGCCCCCAATACATTTATATGTTAATTCTTATTTGTCCCAGCTAAAATTAAATTAACTACAACCCCCCATCCACCCTCCTGACCCCCTCAAGACTTACCAAAACTCCCTGGTGGTCCAGCGGGGGGTCCGGGAGCCATCTCCTGCACTCAGACCATCAGCTGCCAGTATTCAAAATGGCACCAATAGCCTTTGCCCTTATTATGTCACGGGGCTACTGGTGCCATTTGTCAGCCCCAGTCACATGGTAGGAGCACAAGATGGCAATGGCATCCATTGCTCCTACCATGTGACAGGGGCTGACCAATGGCACCGGTAGCCCCTGTGACATAGTAGGTAAAAGGCTATCAGCGCCATTTTGAATACCAGCAGCCGAGGGTGTGAGTGCAGGAGATGGCTCCAGGACTCCCTGCTGGACCACCAGGGAGTTTTGGTAAGTCTTGGGGGGGGGGGGTCAGGAGTGTGGGGGGTTTGTTTAAATTGGCTCCTTTAGACGGCCAAATAATTTGGCGATTTGTTGTATTCATGGGGAATCGCGATATGTTTCACTTCCCCACGAATACAACGGATATGTCCCTATACGTTGCAGATTGCCAATTCGTAGGGAACAAATGCACACCCCTATTGAACCGTTAGATGATCGAAGGGTTAAAGGGGCACTTAGAGAAGATAAGGCATTTGCGGAAAGATTAAATATTTTCTTTGCTTCGGTGTTTACTGAAGAGGATGTTGGGGAGGTACCCATATTGGAGAAGGTTTTCATGGGTGATAATTCAGATTGACTGAATCAAATCACGGTGAACCTAGAAGATGTGGTAGACCTGATTGACAAACTGAAGAGTAGTAAATCACCTGGACCAGATGGTATACACCTCAGAGTTCTGAAGGAACTAAAAAATGAAATTTCAGACCTATTAGTAAAAATTTGTAACCAATCATTAAAATCATCCATTGTACCTGAAGACTGGAGAATAGCAAATGTAACCCCAATATGTAAAAAGGGCTCCAGGAGCGATCCGGGAAACTACAGACCAGTTAGCCTGACTTCAGTGCCAGGAAAAATAGTGGAAAGTGTTCTAAATATCAAAATCACAGAACATATAGAAAGACATGGTTTAATGGAACAAAGTCAGCATGGCTTTACCCAAGGCAAGTCTTGCCTCACAAATCTGCTTCACTTTTTTGAAGGAGTTAATAAACATGTGGATAAAGGTGAACCGGTAGATGTAGTATACTTGGATTTTCAGAAGGCATTTGCCAAAGTTCCTCATGAGGCTTCTAGGAAAAGTAAAAAGTCATGGGATAGGTGGTGATGTCCTTTCGTGGATTGCAAACTGGCTAAAAGACAGGAAACAGAGAGTAGGATTAAATGGACAATTTTCTTAGTGGAAGGGTGTGGGCAGTGCAGTGCCTCAGGGATCTGTATTGGGACCCTTACTTTTCAATATATTTATGAATGATTTGGGAAGAAATACGACGAGTGAGATAATCAAATCTGCAGATGATACAAAATTGTTTAGAGTAGTTAAATCACAAGCAGATTGTGATAAATTGCAGGAAGACCTTGTGAGACTGGAAAATTGGGCATCCAAATGGCAGATGAAATTTAATGTGGATAAGTGCAAGGTGATGCATATAGGGAAAAATTACCCATGCTATAGTTACACAATGTTAGGTTCCATATTAGGTGCTACAACCCAAGAAAGAAATCTAGGCGTCATAGTGGATAACACATTGAAATCGTCGGTTCAGTGTGCTGCAGCAGTCAAAAAAGCAAACAGAATGTTGGGAATTATTAGAAAGGGAATGGTGAATAAAACGGAAAATGTCATAATGCCCCTGTATTGCTCCATGGTGAGACCGTACCTTGAATACTGTGTACAATTCTGGTCGCCGCATCTCAAAAAAGATATAATTGCAATGGAGAAGGTACAGAGAAGGGCTACTAAAATGATAAGGGGAATGGAACAGCTCCCCTATGAGGAAAGACTAAAGAGGTTAGGACTTTTCAGCTTGGAGAAGAGACGGCTGAGGGGGGATATGATAGAGGTGTTTAAAATCATGAGAGGTCTAGAACGGGTAGATGTGAATCGGTTATTTACTCTTTCAGATAATAGAAAGACTAGGGGGCACTCCATGAAGTTAGCATGTGGCACATTTAAAACTAATCGGAGAAAGTTCTTTTTTACTCAACGCACAATTAAACTCTGGAATTTGTTGCCAGAGGATGTGGTTAGTGCATATAGTATAGCTGTGTTTAAAAAAGGATTGGATAAGTTCTTAGAGGAGAAGTCCATTACCTGTTATTAATTAAGTTGACTTAGAAAATAGCCACTGCTATTACTAGCAACAGAAACATGGAATAGACTTAGTTTTTGGGTACTTGCCAGGCTCTTATGGCCTGGATTGGCCACTGTTGGAAACAGGATGCTGGGCTTGATGGACCCTTGGTCTAACCCAGTATGGCATGTTCTTACCTACATCTATCTGTAGCAGGGAAAAAGATCTTAAGTGAGAAACTCAGAGCATATGCCATCAGACATTTAAACTAGAGAATGGGTGTGCAGAAGGAAGTCAATGAAATGTGAATGTCACCCGCAACACATCCAACATATGCAGGAAGTGGGTGGAAAAAAAATAATCAGTTACGATTTCACCTGCTGTTCAGCCTTCCCATGCCAAGGTTCGGCCTGCAGTTTTGTCTTCCCTCCACCAGTAGTCCTCATCAAATCTTGCTCACTGTCTTGCCAGTTATCTCCTCACTGATTCCTCTATGCCCAGGACTTAGCCCTACTTAACACAGGTTGCTCAATGCCTCAGTGCCTCTTCATCGAGTCACCTATGTTCCTTGTCCTGGTCACCTTCCTGCTATTCTGTTTTGCTTGCAGCCTACCCAGGTCTTCTGCCTTGCCTTGTGGCCTCTCCTGTCCTTTTCCCTTGTTCTATGGCCTCCTAGGCCTTCTTGCCTTGCTCTGTGGCCCCCTGGGCCTCTCTGCCTTACCTTATGGCCTCCGGGCATGCTGGGTTCTCCTAGCCAGCCTTGTGCCTTGTTGGGACCTCCCTGTTTATTATTACCTGTTCTAAGTACCAGTCTTTGTCTAAGCTCAGTCCTTGTCTAAGGCCTCTACTTATCTAAGTCCTATCTTTGTCCAGTCCTTGTTCTGTATTGTGCCACTCTGTCCAGTCCCTTGTCTGTTTCCAAGTCCTTGCCCTTGTCCATGGTCCCGTCTGTGTTCTGTATCTGTCCTCCAACCTGTGCCTATATCCAGCCAAAGTCTGTGCCTTGTATCCAGCCTTAATATGTGCTCTGTATCCACCAGCCCCAGAAAGTACCTGCTTCCAGTCCTCAGCCAGAACCTGTACCCAGTCCTTATTTCAAGGCTGGGCCTGTCTTACCTTGCCCAGCCTGTCTTGCCTTGTGCAGCTAGCCTTCTCGCATCCATCCTACACCTGACTTCAGCTCCCAGCTTGTACTCAGATTCTAGTCTGTACCATGATGTTTCTCAGAAGACAATTCCTACCAGACCCAGATCCCAAGGGCTCAACCTGTGGAGGAGGGGGTTACTTAGGCAAAAGACCAACTCCTGTTCTGTCCTGTAGTCCTGTACTGCCTCTTTGAAGGCGCTCCCTGACTCCAAACCATGACACTTTCAAATACTGTAGAAAGAAAGAAATACTACCCAGGAAGAGAAGCATACTGAGGGAGAAAAGTTGAAAATGCTTATAGTCTGAGCAACAAAGTTCTAGATTTGCAGTCTCTAATAGTGTATGCAGACTGAGATATTGTTACTATTAGAGAGACATGGTTCAGCGAGCCTCAAAAATAGGTTATGGCCATCCTGGGCTATAACCTGATGAGGGAAAATTGAGATGACAGAAATGGGGCAGGAGTAATTCTTTATGTCAAAAAATTATGGGCCAGATTTTAAAAGCCCTGCGCATGTAAATCCAGCTGGATTTATGCGCACAGGGGGGTTACGTGCACCGAACCTCTTTTGCATAGGCCCGGTGACGCGCGCAAGCACTGGGACGCGCGTATGTCCTGGGGCTTTGAAAAAGGGGTAGGGGCATGGGCAGGGTGCCGGTCCGGGGGCGGGACTGAGACCTCTGGCACAGCGGTCGTGCTGGAGGATCGCGCGCCAGCAGCTGGCCGGCACGCGCAAGTTACGCCTGCCAGAGGTAGGCGTAAATAAGAAAATAAAGGTGGGGGGAATTAAGTAGGGCTGGAGGCGGGTTAGATAGGGGAAGGGAGGGGAAGGTGGGGGGAGTGGAAGGAAAGTTCCCTCGAAGGACTCTTCAATTTCGGAGGGAACGGGGAAAGCCATCGGGGCTCCCCAGGGCTCGGCACGTGCAAGGTGCACAAGTGTGCACCCCCATGTGTGCGCTGACCCCGGATTTTATAACATGGGTGCCGGGTTGCGCTCACAAATCTACACCCTTGCGTATCTCTTAAAATCCGGCCCTCTATCTTTATAATAGAAATGCAGAAAGTGTGGAGAAAGAAAGAAGCACTTTGGATTGTCTTGGCAAAAGATGATGCCACTTCCATTTACCCTGGTGTGGTCTACAGGCCACTAAACCAGACAGAAAAACTGAACAGAGATCAAGCTAAAGACATCCAAAAGGTGAAAAGAAAGGGATAAGTGTTACTTGTTGGAGATTTTAATCTACAGGATATGGACTGGAGTATCGCTGCTGAGGAATCTATAAGAAGTAGAAAGATTGTGGATGCCCTTCTAAGTGTTCTGCTTAGACAAATGGTGATGGAATCCAAAGGGGAGATGCAATACTAGTCCTGGTGCTTGCAAACGGTGATATTATTTCTAATGCCCACCTGAGCACCAGTGACCATCAGGCAGTATGGTTTGATATAGCAGCCTAGACAAAGAGAAAGTTACATGAAGATTAATGTCCTAGATTTAAAAAACACAGATTTTGTTGAAATGGGGAAGAACCTTGAGGAGGAACTAGAAAACTGGGTGAAAATGGGTGAAGAACAACAGTGGATCAAATAAAAAAGGAGCTACCATAAAGACAACAAATATTTATGTAATCAAAGTGAATAAAAGTAAGAGGAAAATAAAACCAATATAGTTCTCCAAAGAACATATGCATTTTCTGGTGAGATCTAATCTTGCTATTTTTGGTGTTCAAATGTCTAATAAAGTTTTGTCTGCAGATCAAAGTGTGCTGCGGCAGTCAAAAAAGCAAACAGAATGTTGGGAGTTATTAGGAATGCATTCGTGAAAAATGGAAAATGTCATAATGCCTCTGTATCGCTCCATGGTGAGACCGCACCTTGAATACTGTGTACAATTCTGGTCGCCACATCTCAAAAAAAGATATAGTGGTGATGGAGAAGGTACAGAGGAAGGTGACCAAAAAGATAAAGGGGATGGAGCAGCTCTCCTGTGAGGAAAGACTAAATAGGTTAGGACTGTTCAGCTTGGAGAAGAGACAGTTGAGGGGGGATATGATAGAGGTCTTTAAAATCATGAGAGGTCTAGAACAGGTAAATGTGAATTGGTTATTTACTCTTTTGGGTAATAGAAGGACTAAGGGGCACTCCATGAAGTTAGCATGTGGCACATTTAAAACTAATCAGAGAAAGTTCTTTTTTACTCAACGCACAATTAAACTCTGGAATTTGTTGCCAGGGGATGTGGTTAGTGCAGTTAGTGTAGCTGGATTTAAAAAAGGATTGGATAAGTTCTTGGAGGAGAAGTCCATTACCTGCTATTAATCAAGTTTACTTAGGGAATAGCCACTGCTATTACTAGCATGGGATAGACTTAGTTTTTGGATACTTGCCTGGTTCTTATGGCCTGGATTGTAGGGATGTGAATCGTTTTAGGACGATTAAAATTATCATCCGATAATTTTAATATCGTCTTAAACCGTTATGGAACACAATACAATAGAGATTCTAACGATTTATCGTTATAAATCGTTAGAATCGTGAGCCGGCACACTAAAAACCCCCTAAAACCCACCCCCGACCCTTTAAATTAAATCCCCCACCCTCCCGAACCCCCCCCAAATGAGTTAAATAACCTGCGGGTCCAGCGGCGGTCCGGAACGGCAGCGGTCCGGAACGGGCTCCTGCTCCTCAATCTTGTTGTCTTCAGCCGGCGCCATTTTCCAAAATGGCGGCGAAAAATGGCGGCGGCCATAGACGAACACGATTGGACGGCAGGAGGTCCTTCCGGACCCCCGCTGGACTTTTGGCAAGTCTCGTGGGGGTCAGGAGGCCCCCCACAAGCTGGCCAAAAGTTCCTGGAGGTCCAGCGGGGGTCAGGGAGCGATTTCCCGCCGCGAATCGTTTTCGTACGGAAAATGGCGCCGGCAGGAGATTGACTGCAGGAGGTCGTTCAGCGAGGGTTCCGGCGCCTCGCTGAACAACCTCCTGCAGTCGATCTCCTGCCGGCGCCATTTTCCGTACGAAAACGATTCGCGGCGGGAAATCGCTCCCTGACCCCGCTGGACCTCCAGGAACTTTTGGCCAGCTTGTGGGGGGCCTCCTGACCCCCACGAGACTTGCCAAAAGTCCAGCGGGGGTCCGGAAGGACCTCCTGCCGTCCAATCGTGTTCGTCTATGGCCGCCGCCATTTTTCGCCGCCATTTTGGAAAATGGCGCCGGCTGAAGACAACAAGATTGAGGAGCAGGAGCCCGTTCCGGACCGCTGCCGTTCCGGACCGCCGCTGGACCCGCAGGTTATTTAAGTCATTTGGGGGGGGGTTCGGGAGGGTGGGGGATTTAATTTAAAGGGTCGGGGGTGGGTTTTAGGGGGTTTTAATGTGCCGGTTTTGCGATTTTTCGATTTTTCGATTTTTCACAATTTTTCACGATTTTTCACGATATTTTACCCCCCCCAAACGGCAACAATACGATTCCCTCCCCCTCCCAGCCGAAATCGATCGTTAAGACGATTGAGGACACGATTCACATCCCTACTGGATTGTCCAATGTTGGAAACAGGATGCTGGGTTTGATGGACCCTTGGTCTGACCCAGTATGGCATGTTCTTATGTTCTTATGTTTTTAGAGAGTTTATAAATTTTGAGTGAAATACACAAACAGATAGAGGAATTATTATGGAGTAAATTATTAAGCAAATTAAAGATTTTATATTGAATTTGAAAGAGGATTGGTAATCAGTGTAGTGAAAATAGGATAGAAGATATATGATCTTGGGGGGGGTGGGGGGTTATGGGGCCCTACTCTAGGGATGTGCAGCAGGGACGGATTCTTCCCATTTGGTATTTGTATTCGTGGGAAGCCAAATCCATTACATCCATTCTCGGGGGTCCCCAATCCGTTCATTAGTTATGTATGTATTCGTTTCTCAAAAAAAACCCCATCCCAACCTTTTAAATTTAATTAACTACAACCACCCACCCTCCTGACCCCGACAATACTTACCAAAAGTCCCTGGTGGTTCAGCAGGGGTCCTGGTGCAATCTCCTGCACGCGGGCTGTCGGCTGCCGGTATTCAAAACGGCGCCGATAGCTTTTGCCTTCACTATGTCACAGGGGCTACCGGTGCCATTGGTCGGCCCTTGTCACATGGTAGGAGCAATGGACAGCTGGTGCCATCTTGTGGCAAGTCTTGGGGGGTGACTCCTGACCCCCCCATGACTTGTCAAAAGTCCCTTGTGGTCCAGCGGGGTCCCGGAACGATCTGCACTCGGGCCGTTGGCTGCCAGTATTCAAAATGGCGCCGATAGCCTTTGCCCTTACTATGTCACAGGGGCTACCGGTGCCATTGGTCAGCCCCTTTGACATGGTAGGAGCACAAGATGGCGCCAGCCATCCATTGCTCCTACCATGTGACAGGGGCCGACCAATGGCACCGGTAGCCCCTGTGACATAGTGAGGGCAAAGGCTATCGGCGCCATTTTGAATACCGGCAGCTGACAGCCCGATTGCAGGAGATCGCACCAGGACCCCTGCTGGACCACCAGGAACTTTTGTTAAGTCTTGGGAGGTCAGGAGGGTGGGGGGTTTATTCATTAGATACGTTGTATTCATAGGGGTTTGCCATACGTTTTGTGACCCCACAAATACAACAAATAGGGACATATATGTTGCAGATTGCCAATACGTCGAAAGCGAATGGACACCCCTAACCTACTCCCTCCCTATTTTTATATTAGAAAGGGAGGTATAGGGGGTTACTATCTGGGAGGGCGGTTTTGAGAACTAAGAAGTTGGATGGCTGGGGGATATCACTCACCTTAACTTTTACTATTTATATTTGTTGGCAGGCCCAGGGTGAGCAAGGGGGGACTAATACGACCCTTGGTGATGTTTACGGTAATTCTAGGGGGTGCAGTGTTGGGCTGTGGGAGCATTGGGACCCATTGTAATAGAGGTGGGTTTCAGGCCTAAAATTTGTGCAATATTGCCACAATAGGGCTATATCACACAAGAATCACTGTTTAACATACATCGTAGCCCTATCATGGCTTGATGAATCCCCCTATAAGACTGGTGAATAGAGCAATCATCCACTTGTCTTACGACAAAGGAGAAATTAGAGTTGTGTTTTACTGAGAAGTCTGTGGCTGCATCCAAAGGAGGGTATCCTATCCAACCCAGATCAGAAAACTGGAGAACCAGTCAAAGAAACTGCAGGGCTTACCTGGCATGTACGTCATGCAGTGTATGTAAAATCAAAATGTGTTCTTTAATTCTTGGAGGCAAAGGAGTTTGAAAGGTCTTTTTGTGCTGTAGTTTTGTGAGTTACTGTAAATCCTGACGTTTCAGATTGTGATTCTGTAAAAGGAGATTTCTATCAGTTTTTGCAACAGTAAACTTTCTTTTAAGAAATTGCCATGATCGGTCAGACTGGAGTCCATCGAACCCAGCATCCTGTCTCTGACAGTGGCCAATCCAGGTCACAGGTACCTTGAAGATCCCATAAAGTAGATGCAATTTCTCTTACTCACTCCCAGCTGTAGCAGTAGATTTCTTTATTCTACCTGGCTAATAACGTGTTATGAACCTTTCCTCCAGGAACTTGTCCAAACTTCTTTTAAAACCAGCCCTGTCAGTTGTCTTGATCATGCCTTCTAGCAACAGATTCCACAGTTTGATTGTACACTGACTGAAAAAGGAATTTCTATAGCTTGTTTTGAATCTGGTGGTTGTTAGTTTCATAGAGTGTCCCCTTGTTTTATTATTTTTATGCAGCGTTTAGGGAACTTGATTAGAGAGATTGGGGTTCAAGGGAGTTCCCTTATGCTGATGACCGGAGGTAACACTGAGGAGGCTATGATGAAGATTAATGAGAAGTTAGATCTGCTTTCTAAGTGCGTTTTAAATAACCACTTAGCATTGAATATTGGGAAAACAGAATGGATGTACGTTGGAAGGCAGGATGTTTTGCAAAGAGCTTTGAAGTTAAAAATTGAAGGGGTACAGTTGAATGCTAGCTGTAAAGTGAAGAATCTGGGGGTGATTTGTAATGACCAATGGGATTTTGAATCTCATATCTATGGTAGTTCAACAAATATTTTTTAAACTCAGATTATTGAAAGGGATTCAAATGTTCCTTTCTTTGGCTGTTTTTCGGCTGGTGGTTCAGACTGTTGTCTTACCCCAGATAGATTATTATAATGGGCTATTGGTGGGACTATCAGTGAAGAGTGTTTGCAGGTTGAGGGCATGCAAAATATGGCAGCAAGGTTGATCTATGGATGCCCTCGAAAGGTCTGTGCCACTCCCTTATTGAGGCAGCTGCACTGGCTTCAGCAAAGAGTACAATTTAAAATTATGAATTTAATGTGCTAAATGTCTAAAGGCTAGGAAGCAAAGAACTCATAGCAGTACACCTAGGAGACACCTTAGTTCAGCATCAAAGATTTTGTTCAGAGTACCAACAGTGAAGGAGGTGGCAAGAAGGGCCATAAGGAAGTGGCTTTTCCCTGTTATAGGACCAGAACCGTGGAACTCAGCGCCAAGAGCATTGCGGATGGAGTTAAATCATCTGCTTTTCTGGAAAAGTGTGAAATCTTGGCTTTTCCCATGTTAGATTAGAATGTAATAGGTTTTATTGTTTTAACAATTTATTGCTGGTCTTTATATTTGAAAATCATATAATGTGTTTTTTAATATTTATTTTATTGTCTGGTTTTTGATATGCTGTACGCTGTACTAATCAGGCTCTCTCTGCGTGAGAGGTCTATAAGAATGAATGAATAAATAAATAAATAAATAAATAAACATGAAAGGGTAAATAACTGTCCTTTATTTACCCTTTGCACCTCACTCATGATTTTATAAACTTCTATCCTGTCCCTCCGTCTCAGCCATTTCTTTTCCAAACTGAAGAGCCCAAGCTGGAATAGCCTCTCATTATAGAAGAGATGTCCCATCCCCTTTATCATTTTTATTACTTTCTTCTGTACCTTTTCTAGTTCCACTATGTCTTTCTTGAGATGGACCGACCAGAAATGCACTCAATACTCAAGCAATTGATGTTTTCCTTTTTGTTTATTATTCATTTTTGGATTACCCATAATATTCTGTTCACTTTTTTTTTTCAATTTATACTTTATTCAATTTTTAAATTCAAAACAATGAATAAAATTTTCAAACATTAGAAAAAGCAATAAATTGTGTACAATCTCAGGCAAACTTATACAACAAAACTGAAACAGTCAAAAAGAAAATTGTGATTGTCACATTTATCCAATAAATAGAGGTCTTATACAATAAAAATAAACTCTTATCATAATACATTTAACTGGAAAGAGAGGGATACATTTTTGTATTACGGACCTAATTCTGCTGCTTCAACCTGATTTACCTTTTCTAATTCTTTATCTCTCAAAAAACTTTCTAGATGTTGTGGTATACTAAAAATAAATGTCTTACCTTCATGATTGGCTAAACATCTACATGGTAACCTTAAATAAAAGGTTGTCCCCAATTCAATAGTCTTACTTTTCAAAACCAAAAACTGTTTCCTGCGCACCTGAGTCGCCCTTGAAACATCTGGGAAAACATAAATTCTTTGACCAAAAAATAACAAATCCCTATTTTTGAGAGATTTTTGAAAAATGAATTCTTTATCCTTTTCTAAGGAAAAAAATACAAAAAGGGTTGCTCTCTTGTTTATGATGTCTATAGATTCCTCTAAAAAAATTGACACTCCTAGGGATTGCAGTTCACCCTGATCCCCAGGAGTATCTTTCAATTGAAGAAGAAAATAATGAATCTTAGAGATAGTTGAAATCTCATTATCTTTGTATGCTAAATTTTCCTTAAGATATTTGACAAACATCTCATAAGGTGATAAAAGTCTTGTATAAGGAAAATTTACAAATCGTAAGTTTTTAACTCTAAGACAATTCTCTACATTTTCTATCTCATTATGCAACAATGTATTATCAGAAATGCAATTGGTTTCAACATTTTGAGCATTTTGAATTTTCAATGATAAACTATTTGTTAGGTCCAGCCGTAGCGGCAAGCCGCAACCGGGGTCTGCCCCTTACCTGCGCGGCAGACCGCCGCGTTTCTAGGCTGGTTTCTGTCCCGGGGGCTCTCGGGTCCATGGGTGCACGCCGTGCATCATGGCCATGGTATCATCTCTTCCGGGTCTCTGGCTCCGCCCCTCTCCCCCGGGGTTTCATGGCTGCACAGGATTCGTGCAGGAGTTCCTCCTGCACTGGGAATGGCTCATCATTCTATGTGTCAGAAGGCGGGAACTATTTAAAGGCAAGGTCTGCACCTCAGACCTTGCCTTGACTTCTCTCGGCTCCCGGCTTGTTCCTGTTTTTGATTCCTGTTCCTGATCCTTGGTGTTTGACTCCTGACTGGCTTCGGTATCTTCTCTGGCTCTCGACCCCTGGACCGGCTGCTGTGTTCTTCCTGGCTTTTCGACTCCTGGACCGGCTGTGGCGTATTCTCTGGCTTCTGACCCCTGGACCGGCTGTGGCGTATTCTCTGGCTTCCGACCCCTGGACCGGCTGTGAGGTATTCTCTGGCTCTCGGCCCCTGGACTGGCTGTGGAGTTTCCGCAAATTTCCATTATCTGAACTGTTCCACTCTTGCTTCCACGACCTGCTGGAGGCGCCAGCTCAGCTTTGTTTCCCACGACCTGCTGAGGACGTCTACCTTTGATTCCACGACCTGCTGGAGGCGCCAGCTCAGCTTTATTTCCCACGACCTGCTGAGGACGTCTACTTTTGATTCCACGACCTGCTGGAGGCGCCAGCTCAGCTTTATTTCCCACGACCTGCTGAGGACATCTACCTTTAATTCCACGACCTGCTGGAGGTGCCAGCTATCTGGACCACGCGACCTGCAGGAGGCGCCTGCATCCAGATCTCCCTGTCGTCCATCCCATGAGAGTCCTGGTCTAGGCCTCGCCTACCAGCAATCAGACATACGTTCTTCGCTAGACCAAGGGTTCACACCCCAAAATATAACACTATTAACCCTAGATTCTAAATCAGTTAATTTTTTTCCCTGATCTTTAATCAACAATCTATTTCCACCAACCATTGCAGAAAAGGATGAATTCATCTGAGTTACATTAGTATCAAATTTTAGCAGCATTCTCCACAAGTCACCCAGGGTAACATTAGCAGCATCTACGGCAGCTGCCTGTATGCCACCAATGTTTACAGAGGGGCTTCCATTTACTCCTTCCTGTTGATGAAAAGTCAAAGGTTGTGGGGCTGCAAATTCCACAAATGCCTCAGAAACATTTCCAAAACTCACGTTTGCTGCCTCATTTTCAATGGTATTGCCTTCCTCTAAGTCCTGTGTAGGAGTTGGTCCTGTGCCAGGACTCAGAGAGACATCCAACATGTCTCTGACACAGTCCTCTCTTGGCGGGTTGAGCCTGCTTAAATGAGCGTTCATTGGGCCAAACCTTGAAGTAGCTGGAGAGGAAGTGATGATTTTGGCCTTTCTCTTACGCCCCATAAATTCCAAAACGATTTTTCAGTATAACAATATGGCAGTCAGAAGGCAGTCAAAGCCAGTCTAAGCCAAGTGCGCGCCCTTTCGTGCCGGCGGCGACAGTGCGCCGCTTCACCCGGGGTTTTAAAGCCCCAGTCTCCAGCCGATAGTCTCACCACGGGAGCCCTTAGCTGCAACAGCTGATGTCAATCAGGGATTACCGCGGGTGGTTGGAGGGCTCCGACTGAGCTCCTCTCTCTCTCTCTTCAAGGCCCTGTCTATGTGCCGCTTCACCCATGGTTTTAAAGCCCCAGTCTCCAGCCGATAGTCTCACCGCGGGAGCCCTTAGCTGCAACAGTTGCAACAGCTGATGTCAATCAGGGCGGGTGCTTGGAGGTCTCCGAATGAGCTCCTCTCTCTCTCCCTTCAAGGCCCCCTTCTGTTCACTTTTTTTACAGCCGCCATGCACTGAGTTGAAGATTTCAATGTATTCTCCACAAGGAGTCCAAGGTCCTTTTCCTGGATAGTGACTCCCAATGAAGAACCCATAATTGTGTTCCTGTAACTGGGATTATTTTCTCCTATGTATATCCCATTGTACTTTTCTACATTAAATTTTATTTTCCATTCAGTTGTCCAGTCTCCTATTCTCACAAGATCCTTCTGAAGTCCCTCACAATCTGCTGTTTCAAATAATTTTGTTTCCTCTGCAAATCTGATCGCCTAACTCATCATTCATTATTCCAGATCATTTATGAATATTTTGCACAAGTTCCAGTCCCAATCCTTATGATATAGCCCTACCCTCTGTTTCTCGCCTATTAACCACTCACCAGGAAACAAAAGGAACCTGCCTCCTATTCCATAATGTTGTCATTTCCTGAAGAGTCTGTCATGAAGCACTTTGTCAAATGCCTTCTGGAAATCCAAATACATTATGGAGTGGATTAACGTGCATGGGGGGTTACGCACACCGGGCCTCTTTTCAAAAGGCTCGGCGGTGCGCATAAAGCCACAGGATGCACGTATGTCCCGGGGCTCGAAAAAAAGGAGCGGGGGCATGGGTGGGGTGGGGTGGTCTGGGGGCGGGGCGGGAGTGTAGCTGGAGCCTCCATGCACAGCTGCCATTTGCCGCTGGCCATCGGCCAGCGCACGCAACCTACGCCTGCCTGAAGGCAGGCGCAACTTATAAAATAAAGGTGGGGGGATTTAGGTAGGGCTGGGGGGTGGTTTAGATAGGGGAAGGGAGAGGAAGGTGGGTGGGGGGCTGAATGAAAGTTCCCTACGAGGCTGCTCGGAAATCGGAATGACCTCAGAGGGAATGGGGAAAGACATCAGGGCTCCCCTAGGGCTCGGCGCGCTCAAGGTGCACTAGTGTGCACCCCCTTTCGTGCGCCGTCCCCGGATTTTATAACATCCACATGGCTGCGCATGCATGTTATAAAATCGGGCATAGATTTGTGCGTGCCGGGTTGCGCGCACAAATCTACGCCCGCGAGTACCTATTAAAATCCGGCCCTATATCAATAGGCTCAACTTTATCTAATGTTTATTAAGCCTTCAACAATTCTAAAAGATTGGTAAGACAAGACTTTCCCTTGCTAAAACTTGTTGACTCTTCACCATTAAACCACGTATTGCATGTCATTTTGTTTTAAAAATGGCTTCCACCTTTTTGTCCAGCACGGACATCAGGCTTACCAGTCTCTAGTTTCCCAGATCACCCCTGGAGCCCTTTTAAAAAACCGGTATCTAATTGTTCACCTTCCAGTTATCAGGAATTGTGGCTGTTTTAAGTGATAAGTTGCAGATTGATAGTAAAACATTATCAATTTTTTGTTTTCTTTCTTTTAGAAGTTTGGGGTGGAAACTATCCAGTCCCAGCGATTTGTAATTAATTAGTTTGTCAATCTGATCTATTATGTCCTCCATTGTCATAGATATTTATTTTTGTTTCTCGGAATCTCAATCATTATAGAGTGTTTCAAATATGAGTATACTCGCAACATCCTCCTCTGTAGAGGCTAAGGCAAAGAATTCATTCAGTTTTTCTGCTTTTTCCATGTCCTCCCTGAGCACAGCCTTTGCCCCTTCATCATCTAGTGCCTTAATTGACTCACAGTCTTTTTGCTTCAAATGTACTTGAAAAAATACATTTTGTATTAGTTTGTGCCTTACTTGCAAGCTTTTATTCAAAGTCTCTCTTGGCCTATCTAATAGCAATTCCACATCTAACTTGCCAATGCTTATGATTTTGCCCATTTTCATCATTATTTGGAATATGAGTGTGTGCATGCATGTGTGTGTCTGTGTGAGAGAGAGAGAGTGTTGTGTGTGTGTATAGACTGCTGTTTAACCCATTATATCCCAATTTTTTAAAAAGCTGTTCTTTATATAGGACACTGGGACATAATGAATTATGTCACTGACATTGATCTCCTTTTGCCAAAGAGCTGATGGTCACCAACATCTGGAAGAACCCCTGGGACTGCATCGCAATCTGCCAGAACCTCTGCAGTTCCCAAAGGTATGCCCTCTCTTCACAGGAAAGACCTGAAAAGGGTGTTGCATGCATTAGTATATAATTCAAACATGAATATTCATAAATCTATTTATGAAACCTCAGCAGACTGCAGCTTAACTCTCTCAGATGTTTCTCTTCATTTTCCTATTAGTAATTCTACATCTTGCAACTTCTGTGCAAATCATCCATTCATTATGCACTATTTTTGGTCAAATCTGCAGGTTGAGTAACACTCACTGAAATATTTTCATTTGTTTTGTTCATATACTCAAATAACCACTACTGAGAGCAACTTCGTACGCTTGTAAAAATTGCCTCTTGGAGCCATTCACTACCTTCCCTCATTTGCTTTACGAATTTATTCCCTCAGGACCTAGTCTGTCAATTAGCAGTATGATGGTTTTCAAACTTTGGGCAGACTGTATACCAAGAAATATAATTAATGTTCACAAAAAGCCTGTTACTGCAGTTAGACCTAGGTAATGGTGACATAACTTTTCTCACAATACTTATGACACAAAATTATTATAGTTATACTTTCATAAGTCACAGTAAACTTTCTAGCTGCCATTTCTAATCCTCTGCCATAATACTTTCCATTTTATGGTGGCTTTAACTTAAATATTTCACATGCCAGACACATAATTATTTTATCTAAGGGAAGCATAGTTATGAGAATGCATTATCTTTACTAATAATTTTGTGGAATTTTGGGTCAAGAAGCAAGTTGTAGGTAATACCTTTTTATTAGACTAATTTAATACCTTTATGACAAGCTTTTGAAAGTTATATATGTACCAACCTCTAATGTGCATCCATTTATGCTTGTAGTTTTAGTAATCTCCCTTCCCCCTTCCTGTCCCATAAAGTGTCAGAAAACCTGGACTATCCATTCCCCTATCCCATACTACCACTCAAATCCTGAAGTGACATTATTAACAAGTCTCATAGACTAGAGATGTTTCCACACTCCTCTCTCTCCCAGACCATCTGATTCAACCCCCCATCATGAAGAGAGGAGGAGTTATTATTAGGGATGTGAATCGTTTTCCATATCGTCTTAACGATAGAAATCGTGTGGCAGGGCAAGAAAATCGTCTTAGGCACGATTTTTTAGTTAAAAAATCGTTAAAAAATCGTTTTTTTCCGATTAGTGCGCACTAACTCGAGTTAGTGCGCACTAACGGGAGTTAGTGCGCACTAACTGAAAATGATACAATTTGACACTTTTCAGGTCAGTTAAGGTCAGTTTAGGAATGAATATGTATTCCTATTGGCTGCCCTCTTATTTATTCATGTTACCAAGTTTCCTACTGACAGTATATGGGGGATGGGAAATGGAAACAGTTGGTAGCTTGACAAAACAAGTAATGTGATCAGTCAATGTGACTAGAACTTGTGCCCTAACCCTGATACCAGGGGTATTGTGATCTTCCTGCACACAGTGCCCTATCCCTATTAATACCAGGAGTGTTGTGATCTTCCTGCACACAGTGCCCTATCCCTAATACCAGGGGTGTTGTGATCTTCCTGCACACAGTGCCCTATTCCTGATACTGGGGGTGTTGTGATCTTCCTGCACACAGTGCCCTATTCCTGATACCGGGGGTGTTGTGATCTTCTTGCACACATCCCGATATCAGGGATAGGGCACTGCATGCAGGAAGATCACAACACTCCTGGTATTAATAGGGATAGGGCACTGCATGCAGGAAGATCACAACACTCCTGGTATTAATAGGGATAGGGCACTGCATGCAGGAAGATCACAACACCCCTGGTATCAGGGATAGGGCACTGTGTGCAGGAAGATCACAATACCCCGGAGGAGTGAGGGTCAGGCAGCTCCCCCCTGTCTGTGAAGCCAGCCTCTCACTAGTAATGCAGGGAGGGAGCTGTCTCAGACTTCACCATCCTCCGCCCCCCCCCTTACCCACACACCATTCACTAGCTGGGACATGGGGGAAGTCAGGAGTGAGGGTCAGGCAGCTCCCCCCTGTCTGTGAAGCCAGCCTCTCACTAGTAATGCAGGGAGGGAGCTGTCTCAGACTTCACCATCCCCCCCCCCCCCCCTCACCCACACACCATTCACTAGCTGGGACATGGGGGAAGTCAGGAGTGAGGGACAGGCAGCTCCCCCCTGTCTGTGAAGCCAGCCTCTCACTAGTAATGCAGGGAGGGAGCTGTCTCAGACTTCACCATCCTCCCCCCCCCCTCACCCACACACCATTCACTAGCTGGGACATGGGGGAAGTCAGGAGTGAGGGTCAGGCAGCTCCCCCCTGTCTGTGAAGCCAGCCTCTCACTAGTAATGCAGGGAGGGAGCTGTCTCAGACTTCACCATCCTCCCCCCCCTCACCCACACACCATTCACTAGCTGGGACATGGGGGAAGTCAGGAGTGAGGGTCAGGCAGCTCCCCCCTGTCTGTGAAGCCAGCCTCTCACTAGTAATGCAGGGAGGGTGCTGTCTCAGACTTCACCATCCTCCCCCCCCCTCACCCACACACCATTCACTAGCTGGGACATGGGGGAAGTCAGGAGTGAGGGTCAGGCAGCTCCCCCCTGTCTGTGAAGCCAGCCTCTCACTAGTAATGCAGGGAGGGAGCTGTCTCAGACTTCACCATCCTCCCCCCCCCCCTCACCCACACACCATTCACTAGCTGGGACATGGGGGAAGTCAGGAGTGAGGGTCAGGCAGCTCCCCCCTGTCTGTGAAGCCAGCCTCTCACTAGTAATGCAGGGAGGGAGCTGTCTCAGACTGGTATCAGGGTTAGGGCACTGTGTGCAGGAAGATCACAACACTCCTGGTATTAATAGAGATAGGGCACTGTAAGAGATGACTGTAGTAGATTGAATAAAGATCTGATGTTTCTGCTCTCCTCACACCAAACAAAAACAACACACAAGCAGAGAAGCCCTTCTTACAAAGCTGAGCTAGTGAGTTAAGTAGGAGGAAAAGTAAACATACTGGTGCCAGTGTGGCTACTTAAAAAATACACTTACCAACAATCAATTACATATATTTGAACTGTGTACAGTTCCAGCCAGGACCACCTTTCTAAAATGCACAGTGATTGGCAAATTCAACATGCACTAGCATTTCAGGTGCCTGCTAACAAAAATAATAAACAAACAAGTTCTAGTCACGTGAGTGCTGATCATTACATTACTTTTTTTGTCAAGCTTCCAACTGTTTCCATTTCACATCCCTCCAACCATATTGGTAACATCAATAGATAAGAGCACAGCCAGCCAATAGGAATACATACATACATATTCATTCCTAAGTGACCTTTACTGACCTGGGAAGTGTGAACACTTTGTTTCATTTTCTGTTGGTGTTCGTTAGTTTCCAGTTCCATTTCCCATCCCCCCAACCATCACCTCAGTGGTAACCTTGGTAACATCAATAGATAAGAGGGCAGCCAGCCAATAGGAACACATATTCATTCCTAACTGACCTTCAGTGACCTGGAAAGTGTTTATTTGTATCATTTTCAGTTAGTGCGCACTAAATCGAGTTAGTGCGCACTAACGGGGAGTTAGTGCGCACTAACTCGAGTTAGTGCGCACTAACACGATTTAACGATTTTTAACGATAAATCGTTAGAATTTCTATTGTATCGTGTTCTATAGCGATTTAAGACGATATAAACATTATCGGACGATAATTTTAATCGTTGAAAAACGATTCACATCCCTAGTTATTATACTGATCATATCTCTGCTCCAGCACCAAGCTTCAAGACCATTAAGCAAAAGATTGATTGAACTTAAGAGCACAATAAATAGAAGAGTAGAAGGAAGACCTTTAGTTGAAAATCTGATTATCAAAAATCATTCTTTTGAAGGATATAAATTTTGTGTCATTACTAAAGATACATCAAATTGGAGAGGAAGCGATTTAGGCAAGAAATTACTTAAAATAGAACAAAACTATATTTTTAAATTCAATACTGTAAACCTTAATGGTTTGAATCAAGACTTAGATTTTTCAGTATTTCTGTAATTAATTTCTCCCTTGTCTACATATTTGTTTATTTTTATTTTTTTTATTTTTCTTTCAATAAACACCACAGTCCTTATATTTTTTGTAACAGTACATCTTAGATTAGTATTTACTATCATCTTTTAGGGGGTCATTTTATAATGGTATCGCACGCAAAAAGGGACTTTTTGCACATGAATTTCATGTGCGATAACTAAATTGGGGAAGAGTCAGGGCAGCGTCGACCCCAGAAGAGGAGGAGTCGGGATGGCACCAGGGCGGACGCAGCGGAAACATCGCTGGCTGCGAAAAGGTAAGAACCTTTTTTGCTGCCAGTAGCGCAGCCAATAGCACTACCTTTTACGATTTATTTATTCAGGGTTTTTCTATACCGGCATTCATGATAAACTCATATCATGCTGGTTTACAAAATAACAAGGGGAGTGATAAATATGAACCATGAACAAGTGAAGAGAGTTAATGCAGTTACAATAAAACAAGGTCTTTCAACTGGGGAAGAAGAAACAAAGCTATAGTAACTTAGACAACGGTAAAATTATTTACAGTATATTAAGTGTTTTTCTATGATTGGGGCCAATAATCAGTTAGGGTTTGGAGAGACTTGATTAAACTGGTGCCCAGGCTTGTCAAGAATCAGGTAGTGTCTGGAAAAGCTTGTTTAAACAACCAGGTCTTAAGCCTTTTTCTAAATGTTAGAAGTCATGGTTCTTGTCACAGATCAGGGGGAATGGAGTTCCAAATCGAAGGACCCGCTGTAGAGAACGCTCGGTCTCTGAATGCTCGATAATATGTGGATTTGGTTTGTGGTACATGTAGAGATCCTCTATAAGCTTCTCTAATGGGTCTGGCGGAGGTAAGTTGTCTGAAAGGTTAAGAGGAGCATGACGATGGATGGTTTTATAGATAATGGTGATGGACTTATGATTAATCCTGAAATGTATTGGCAGCCAGTGTAGGTTTTTGAGATGGCACTATTGGGTGCAAAAGCCATCAGTGATAGCATGGTGGAGCTGTGATCGCTGCCGGCTTTTGCAGGTCTGCCCCCTGCTTCCCCCCCCCCCCCGCCCCCGTTACTGCCGGATTCTCTAAGGTCTGCAACCTTAGAAAATCCAGGCCTTAGTGTTTACTTGCTAAACCTTCAATAGTTCATTTTATTTATTTATTTATTTATTTATTTAAAAATTTTTTGTATACCGACGTTCGTTATGCAAACATCACATCGGTTTCCATGTAACATAAAACTGGCCAACAGGGCTTTACATTGAACCTGATTAAAGAACTGGGGAGTGGTAAGAGGGGGGAAACATGAAGGGAAATTATTGTACAAGAAAAATATAAGCTAGGTGAAATGATTATAAGCATGGGAGCATGATTATATATAGGCAGTAAAATTATATACAAATATTATTTTAGTCTGACATAGTCTGACATATTTGATAAAAGTCTTATTTATGATATGTTTTATCCTTTTTTTAGTTGTATTTTTATTCGTTAAATGGATAGTCACATAGAAGTAGTACTATCTCGATAACCTGTCAATCACTCCACCATCTTGTAAGTGACATCATCTTTCAGATTTGCCCTTTAAATACAGTCCAAAAGACTGTATTTAAAGGGCATCATTTGTTGCCCTTTAAATACAGTCTTTTGGAAAACCAGCTTAGTTTATAAAATGGACGCTGTCACCCTTAGTCATGAGTACTCATCTTTTAAAAGGTAAATGCTACATTGATAATACTGATATTGTGATAAACTTATTTAACGGTACTCACTGACAAACCTTTTTGTTACAACAGAGATGCTTTTTTGATTTGATTAAAACCAATGCTCCTGTTATTATCCCTACTTATACGTTCACAATTCAGCATGTTAATTTATTGCCAACTAAAAGAAGCATATTTATTGTAAGAGTAATTTTTAATTGTATACAATGGTATACTTAAAACTGAGATGATACTTTACATTCACATTAAGTTGCTTGTCTCTATCGTTAAAAGCATACAGTAGTCACAGACATACCGCTTGCTGTAAACGGAGATGTTCGGTTTAGTTTACTTCAATTATTTTGTTATGGAGAACAGTTGCTCCCGTTATCATTTCTGCTGATGCGTTCACAGGTCAGCATGCCAATCTACTGTTAAAAAAGAGAGCCATATTTACTAGGGATGTGAATCGTGTCCTCGATCGTCTTAACGATCGATTTCGGCTGGGAGGGGGAGGGAATCGTATTGTTGCCGTTTGGGGGGGTAAAATATCGTGAAAAAATCGAAAAAACGTAAAATCGCAAAACCGGCACATTAAATCCCCCTAAAACCCACCCCCGACCCTTTAAATTAAATCCCCCACCCTCCCGAACCCCCCCCCCAAATGACTTAAATAACCTGCGGGTCCAGCGGCGGTCCGGAACGGCAGCGGTCCGGAACGGGCTCCTGCTACTGAATCTTGTTGTCTTCAGCCGGCGCCATTTTCCAAAATGGCGCCGAAAAATGGCGGCGGCCATAGACGAACACGATTGGACGGCAGGAGGTCCTTCCGGACCCCCGCTGGACTTTTGGCAAGTCTTGTGGGGGTCAGGAGGCCCCCCCCAAGCTGGCCAAAAGTTCCTGGAGGTCCAGCGGGGGTCAGGGAGCGATTTCCCGCCGCGAATCGTTTTCGTACGGAAAATGGCGCCGGCAGGAGATTGACTGCAGGAGGTCATTCAGCGAGGCGCCGGAACCCTCGCTGAACGACCTCCTGCAGTCGATCTCCTGCCGGCGCCATTTTCCGTACGAAAACGATTCGCGGCGGGAAATCGCTCCCTGACCCCCGCTGGACCTCCAGGAACTTTTGGCCAGCTTGGGGGGGGGGCCTTCTGACCCCCACAAGACTTGCCAAAAGTCCAGCGGGGGTCCGGAAGGACCTCCTGCCGTCCAATCGTGTTCGTCTATGGCCGCCGCCATTTTTCGGCGCCATTTTGGAAAATGGCGCCGGCTGAAGACAACAAGATTCAGTAGCAGGAGCCCGTTCCGGACCGCTGCCGTTCCGGACCGCCGCTGGACCCGCAGGTTATTTAAGTCATTGGGGGGGGGGTTCGGGATGGTGGGGGATTTAATTTAAAGGGTCGGGGGTGTGTTTTAGGGGGTTTTAGTGTGCCGGCTCACGATTCTAACGATTTATAACGATAAATCGTTAGAATCTCTATTGTATTGTGTTCCATAACGGTTTAAGACGATATTAA
Organism: Rhinatrema bivittatum; assembly: GCF_901001135.1. Taxonomy (NCBI): domain Eukaryota; kingdom Metazoa; phylum Chordata; class Amphibia; order Gymnophiona; family Rhinatrematidae; genus Rhinatrema; species Rhinatrema bivittatum. The sequence continues at coordinate 335,630,388 of NC_042617.1, read as the reverse complement.
AATTATCGGACGATAATTTTAATCGTCCTAAAACGATTCACATCCCTAATATTTACTATATGCATACACAATGACATACTTTAATTTGAATTAATACTTCAAGTTGACCATTAATCCACATTGAGTCACCCATTCATGCTATAAGGTTACATGCTATTGATACATTAGCCATTATTTATTTATTTATTTATTTTATTAAAAAACTTTTCCATACCGTCGTTTAGTAATATACCATCACAACGGTTTACAAATAGGCACAAAAATAATTTCGAAATGAATTAACTTTAACCAGGGGGTGCCATAGTTGTTCAGATACATGATTCGGTATTATAAGCTATATGTAAAGTGTCTTAAAATTCTCTTTATGAGTTAACCGTAGCTGCTGTAAACTGTAATTCTTTAACTTAATACTTAAGTGTGATAAAATAAAAATAAAAACACACATATGTTCTCAGGTGACTTTTGCTTGTGCGTATAAGTCCTTTTCTTGTTTCTTGGTAACACCTATTTCCCATTCTCACTTTGAAAAGCCTTTTTGAAAAGCCATGTTTTTAAGCTTTTTTTGAAAAGTTTTAGATCCCTCATTAGTCTTATTTCGGGTGGCATTGAGTTCCATAATAAAGGGCCGGCTAATTACAGTGCTCTCTCCCTTACTTGTTTTAGTTTCGCTGTCTTTACAGAGGGTATGGTTAGTAAGGCTTTATTTGCTGATCTGAGATTTCTTTGGGGAACATGTAGTCTTAATGCAGTGTTTAACCAATCAGTATTTTCTTTGTTAATTAACTTGTGGATTGTGCAAAGTGTTTTAAATTGTACTCTTTGTTCGATTGGCAGCCAGTGTAATTTGACAAGAGTTTGATTGATGTGGTCCCTTCTGCTTTTTCCAGTTAGGATTCTGGCTGCAGAGTTCTGTAACACTTGTAGTGGTCTTAGTGTTGAATGTGGTAATCCAAGGAAGAGTGTGTTACAATAGTCTGTGCTAGTGAAAATAAGTGCTTGAAGAACAGTTTGAAAGTGCGCTCGGGTTAGTAGTGGTTTTAGCCTTCTAAGGACCATTAGTTTTGCGTACCCCTCTCTGACTTTCAGTGATATGTGTTGTTTGAGGTTGATTTTGTTGTCAATTATTACTCCTAGGTTTCGAGTCTTTTTGGTTAGTTCCACTATCTGATTGTTTCTGAGTTTGATGGGATTCTGGATGACTTCAGATGTTTTTTGTTCAAGGTGTATGAATTCTGTTTTTTCAATATTAATTACTAGTTCCATTTGGCACAGCAGTTGTTTAATTATGCCTAGGTATAGCATTGCTAGGTTCAACGTTTTTTCAATTGTTTCATCTACTGGTAAAATTAGCTGGATGTCGTCCGCATATATGTAATGTATGATACCTAGACCAGCTAAGAGGTGGCATAGGGGCAGCATGTAAATGTTAAATAGAGTCGCCGAAAGTGCTGATCCCTGGGGGACTCCGGTTTTTAGCTGGACTTTGTCTGAAATAGTGTTTTTTATCTGTACCTGAAAGAATCTATTGTTTAGGTAGGATCTGAACCATTCAATTGTTTTGTTTTGAAGTCCTATTTCTTCAAGCCTATTCAGTAGTATGTTATAATTTACTGTGTCAAATGTTGCTGATAGGTCCAATAATATCATGATGAAGTGTTTTCTACTGTCAAACCCACATAATACATTATCTGTTAGAGAGATAAGTAATGTTTCAGTACTATAGTGTTTTCTAAAGCCATGTTGTGAGGGGTAAAGTATGCTGTTGTTGTCTAGATGTTCGGCTAGTTGTTTCCTTCCTTACTCTTTGCATCGAGATTAAGTCCCTCTGAATATAGCAATTTGAAATATTTTCCCATTAAGTATGTGCTGCCATACTTTAAATCAATGTTGGCAAAGATTTTATAGTTAATTACAATATACAAATCATTTTTTGTCTACTGGCTAAAATAGATATTGATATTATAATTACCCTTTGCGATCAGTTATTAAATACATTTGTATTCTACATGATTTCTCTTTAAAAGTTTACATCATGATACATGGTTTTTTTCATTAAAAAAATGTTAATACATGACCATGAGAATAATGTATTAGAAGTAAGCTCAACAATTTTAATGTGGAAACAGTTAGTTTAGTTGCACAGTGAGTGTCTCTTTTGTTTGTCTGTTTGTTTTTTTTAAATTAACTTGTTTAATACTTTACAATTTGACTTAAAAATTAAATACTAATTATGTCACTCTTAATTATTTGATATTCATATCTGAATTACCTTTACAGTGATATACAATACATATGATGACAACACTTTAATTTAATTTATCAAAGAGCAGTATCAGTGCACATGTTATAAAATTGGTGCATCCATGTGTGCACATCGGGAAGCATGAGCACATGGACTGACATGCACGATTTAAAAATCTACCCCATAGTGTATTTGAATTTTCAGAAGGTGGTTTGACAAAGTTCCCATGAGAGACTCCAGAGAAATTTAAAAGTTACAGGATAGGAGGGAATGTCTTATTGTGGACTGCAAACTGATTATGAAATTTGTTGTACAGGAATATAGTTAATTCCAGTGCGACCCCAGCAGACGGCACCATTTTATTGAACAGCATTTTGTTGAACAGCCATTTGCTGGCGTGAATGCGCCAAAGTTAATTAACTCTGGTGTGACCCCAGTGGACGATGTCAGTTGAAGAAGAAAGAAGAGAATGATGGACGTGTTTTGAGGCCTGGGCTATGAGCTGGTACCTGACCTCATGCCAAGCCCCAGAATTGGCCCTGGGTCCCGGACAGGCTCTGGTTTCAGGACCTGACCTCCAGATAGAGTCACAACATCAAGCCTGGTTCCGAGCTCTGACCTTGGCTAAGGCCCAGATGTTAAGACCTGTCCTCTGGGCCAGGCTGCGGCATCAGGTCTGGGTCTAGGCTTTGGCCTTAATTACTCCGGCATGACCCAGTGAAAGGCACCATTTTGATGTACAACATTGCCGTACCTCAAAATGGTGCTGTCTGCTGTGGTGAATGCGCCAGAGTTAACAGGGTCAATGCCAAGGCCTAGGTGTCTCAACCTGGCCTCTGTGTCAGGCACCGACATCAGGCCTGGGTCTGGACTGAAGCCCCAGCATCAGAACATGGCCTCCGGACTGGGTCATGATGTTGTGCCTGGTTCCACACTCTAGCCTAGGCTGAGGTCCAGTTGCTGGGAGTTGGCTTCTGGGCCAGATCGTAGCATCAGTCCTGGGTCTGGGATGAAGCCCCAACATTGAGCCTGGGTACGGTGCCCAGGCACTGGCCAAGGCCAAGGCCCAGACATTGGTACCCAGCCCCCAGGACATGCCCTGGTGTCGGGTCTGGGGCTGAGTCTGGGCTGAGGCTCCAGAGTGGGACGTGGCTTCTGTGCCAGGTGATAGATTTGGACCTGGGTATGGGCTCTGACCTTAGCCGAGGCCTAGGCATCGTGACCCAGCCTGGCTGCTTCTGCAGGTACCTGATGGATCAGGTAAGATTATTCCCTGGGTGGTTTGGCCGAGGTCCCAGCATTAGCCCAGACTTATCCCGCGAGTACAGCATCATACTCGGGCCTAGACAGCGGCCCCCCTGCTTTGTGACTCAGCCTAATCCCTCGGTATGGCCACAGCTTTGGACCAGGCACCAGTGTCATGCTCGGGCATAGGAAACGGCTTGCAGTTTTATCCATGTTTGGCTGAATTCCCAGGATGGTGTTTGGTCGAGAGATATGCTTACACAGATACTTTTGAATAATCAAAGCTACCAATGCATATTTTGCCTTCAGCAAGTACCCACTCAAAAAGCAGGTAAAGATGCATGCAGGTATTTTCCATAAAGCAATAATTAAAGCTAACTACCCACATAGTGTTGCATTGGTTATTCCAGCAATGTACCCTCCCCAGGCATAATCTACCTGTGTATTTTCCAGAAATGCCAGCAGGTTGATTATTGTCTTTATTGATCATCAGTGATAGTGAAATTAATGCAATCACTATTAAAAATAAAGAATATGGAATACCTTGAAGTGGACTGTATACAGTGTACAAGGCAGCATGGATTAACTGGTGCATTATCATGTCAGACAAATCTGATTGATTTTTGGTGACTGGATGATCAGGAGATTATATCACGGAGGGAGGGTGGAGATAATTGGAAGTGGTCTACTCAGATTAATGCTGTTCATCACAAGCAACTCATAAACGAGCTCTTTTGCAGCCTGAACCCTGGCTGATTTCCACATGGGCCTGGCCTTTTATATGATACAACCCATTTCTCCATTACTGTTCTGATGTGATTTACTGTGCATCCTTTTAAATTATTTTCATAGCTTTCTAGCACAGGCTAGTGATGTTTTTATTAGAATATTTAAACAAGCATAAGGGATACTTGTTTTATGATCTATCACTATACCGATTGGCCTAATAATCATAGGTCGGTACTAGTGAATAAATACTACCAAATCTGTGCCCTTATTACAAAGGGGAAGGTATTATGGGGAGGAGTCATCATGTCTCCACTGCATAATTACCATAAACATCTGTCAGGTACGTACAGCGGGTTGAAGAAACGAGCGTAACAAAGCTATCTGAATGATACAGAGCAGACTAAATGAGGAATTAGCGTCATCTATCACAATGAAATAAACTATGTATCAATAAGCCAACCCAGGGTAATATTTATACATTTTTCATAGCAGAATACCACATTTATTAAATTACAGAATGACAGCACATGCTATGCATTCTTTACAATTCTATTTTCGCATGGTATCGCAGGACCAGATCAGGCTGTCAGGGAGGAATGGCAAAGTAATTGCGTTCCTGTGACTGTCATTTGAATAGCGGCAATTTGCTGTGAATACTGTATGATAGACAATCTTCTGTTCTTTCAATCCATTCAGATGTCGTTTGTACTGCAGCTTGCAAAGCCATGCTTGTGTTAGGGCGAGATGTTGACTTTTTATTCTGAGAACCCACGAATGCATATTATTTATGTCTTCCCTCCCTCCTCGCCCTGTTTCTGTGCAGAGAAGTGAATTTAACAATTTAGCACTGGATGGTCTCTGCTAAATGACAGATAAAAGAAACAAAAGATGCACAGAAGCGCAAGGAGGCAGGTAAGGGAGAATTATAGTCACCCTTTTTTTTAAATGTCTTTTCTTCCTGTTGATTCTTCATATGTGATAGCAGCACAGGTTAACCCTTTACTGCCAGGCACTCTCAGACAGGAATTGTACATAGCTTTTTCGTCCACAATAATGTCTTCTTCCTCCCTGTGTGATTGGTAAAGCCATGCATCTTTCCCCCTGCCCAACTAAAGATTTTTCTGTTGCTTATATGGACAGCTATCACAATTACCCACGCACGTCCCTGTGAAGGGTAGCAAATTGCAGCATTAAAGTGTTTTCCATTAATACTGCTCCAGTTGAGGAGGATTTATAAGCAAAAAAAAAAAAAGCAACAACTTTGGAGGAAAAATTATTATCACCTAGCATTGAAACCCACCTATACAGTCAAATGTGCAATGGGAAAAAAAAAAATCTTAGGACATTTGAACCTTGGTGTAGAGAATCTGAGGCAGGATGTTTTATTGTGCAAATACTGTTTTTGTATGAGAACTAAGCAGAGGATTACAGATGATCATGACTTAACCTATCACCTACCATGGCTCTCCCTGTATCAGAGCTGAACAGTGATGCATTCTTGCACAGCCTTTGTCTTTTGGAGCTAGGAAGGTCCTAGTAAACAGTGATATGCCACTGTACAGTGCAGTACAGAAAGGCATAAAAAGCAGCCCCTGCTCTGGGGAGTATATAATCCCCACAGACTGAGAGACAGAACAGACAATAAAAGTTGGACGTGACTCAAGGAATAGGAGAACACTTTTCAAAAGCCATTTCCTCGGGTAAAGGACTACTTGAAGGTTGGAGGAGGGAATAGCAGGTATAATTTGGCATTTTCCAGTCTATATTTCGTTGTTTGTTTTTTTTTCCAGAGAAAGTGTCCCCAAAAAAGGCAGTGCAAATGTTTGTGGTTACTTTTTCCTTGGGAATTTTGCAAAGGCAAAACACATGCTTGCTTTCCCATTGAAAGTGGTGCAAAGTCTGAGGGGGAAAAGAAGCCACAGACTGCACAAAATATACTCAGTTTTGAAAATTTCCCCCTTTATTGTCTCAAAGATGGGCTAATTAGCCTGGTTTTCACAGAAGATAGGGCTCAATTAATCTAATTATGAAAAGCTGTAAGAATTGAATCTTGGCCCCACAAGGAGAACAGGAACTTGGGTGGGTAGATGAGGGGCAGGGTGGGAAGGCCTACAGAGAAACTCATCCCTAGCCCTTCAAATGAGCATAAAACATTGAAATCACACAGAACTGTCATCTTATCGTTTCAGGAAAATGAAACATTGTAAATAACTGATCATCAGAAAACATAGCAAAAATACTTTACCTCAAGAAGTCAGCAAATAGGTTATATTCAACCTCTTCAGGAGAAATAAAACTTTGATACCAAATCTCTGTGCATCCGCGGTACAGCATTTGCATGCGTAAGTGGATCTACAGAGATTAATGCTAACATTTTGTAAACTGGGTGGCAGGAGCTGAACAATTTATAAAATACCGCATATTTCTGCTCCAAAACTACAGGCATATGTTTCAGTACATGCAAATATGTCCAGTGCAAGAAATAAGAGTTAGGGATGTGCAGAGGGACACCATATGTTGCATTCGGGATTCAAATTCGTCGGGGGGGGGGGGGGGGGGGGGGGGGGGGGGGGCAGATACGCTGCATTCGGCCATATGGCACCCCGATATGTTGATACGTTGATTCCTATTTGTTTCCCTGCTAAAATTAAATTAACTACAACCCCCCACCCTCCTGACCCCCCCAAGACTTACTAAAACTCCCTGGTGGTCCAGCGGGAGGTCCGGGAGCCATCCCCTGCACTCACACCCTCGGTGCCGGTTTCAAAATGGCACCGATAGCCTTTGACCTACTATGTCACAGGGGCTAACCATCGGCACCTGTGACATAGTGAGGGCAAAGGTGATCAGCGCCATTTTGAATACTGGCACCTGATGGCTGGAGTGCAGGAGGTCGCTCCCGGACCCCTGCTGGACTTTTGGCAAGTCATATGGGGGTCAGGAGGGTCCCCTAAGACTTGCCAAAAGTCTCTGGTGGTCCAGCGGGGGTCCAGGAGTGATCTCCTGCACTCGGGCCGTCAGCTGCCAGTAATCAAAATGGTGCCGATAACCTTTGCTCTTACTATGTCACAGGGGCTACTGGTGTCATTGGTCAGCCCCTGTCACATAGTAGGAGCACAAGATGGCACTGATGGCCATGTGACAGGGGCTGACCAATGGCACTTGTAGCCCCTGTGACATAGTAGGTCAAAGGCTATTGGCACCATTTTGAAACCAGCACCGAGGGTGTGAGTGCAGGGGATGACTCCCGGACCCCCCGCTGGACCACCAGGGAGTTTTAGTAAGTCTTGGGGGGGATCAGGAGGGTGGGGGGTTTGTTTAAATTGGCTCCTAGGTGGCCGAATAATTTGGCGAAGATTTGTTGTATTTGTGGGGAATCGCGATACGTTTCGCTTCCCCACGAATACAATGAATAGGGCCCTATACGTTGCAGATTCCCAATTTTTAGGGAACGAATGCACATCCCTAATAAGAGTTAAGAAGTCCATATTCAGACATTGTCCGGATAGCAAAGTCTAACTTTGGAGATATATTCAATAGTGCAGCCACACTGTTCAATATAGCCATCTATCTTAAAGTTAGCCAGATAACTTTATCAGGTTAACTTTCGTACCCCTCTTTGGTGTGACCAGATTTAGATGGATAAGTTGTCTAACACTGAAAATAAGAGTTAGCCAGCTAACCTAGGCCTAGATTTATCATTTTGCTATAATTTTCATGAAAATTGCGCCCATGATAAAAAAAGGGGTGTGGTTAGGCTAATTTTTCAGGTACCGCATCATGAGTTACATTTATTGTACCTATATTAGTTTCGCATTGCATGCTACTTTACTACCTGGACAGATTATATTGCAATTTCAGGCTGGAGAGAGAGAAAGACAGAGAAAGAGAGAGAGAGAGGGAGAAAGGGGCAGCTAGAAACCTAGGGTGACGTTTTGGTGGTATGCTAGGTTTTGGGGGGCAGTTTTACATGCACAGTCAGAGGTACGAACACCACAGTAGACATCAGTGAAGATTTTATGTGATTTGGAGTGATGAAAGGTACACAAAGATGATATGTGTGCATTGTACATCAAGCTAGGTCGAGAGTACATTGTACAATGTTAAGGTCATTTTGCAGTGCTAAAAATAGAATGCTATGCAATAGCATTCATGCATGTTAAGATAATCCCCCAACATATTAATGTATAGGCATTAAAATAAGTACCTGAGCATATTTAAACTACAGAGGATGATATGCAAATTAAACATTACGGCTTCATGTTAAATAGTAAGAATATTAATTTGTTTGAAACAAATTTCAAAAATGCAATGAATAAGGGCAATAGGTTTCTTTCAGGTGGCCCCAAAATGAATTGAGGGCCCCCAACTGAAAAAAATATTATTTGTTGCATTTTTTTAAACTGAATGCATTGGGCCCAAACATAGGCCTGAAGCCAGGGCCTCACCTAGTGCACAGGCCGAGGCACAAAGCAGGGGTCATGGCCTAGACCTGTTCCATAATATCCCCTGCTGAGGCTGCAGTCGATACCCAAGCCCCTGCTAAGGCCATGGTGAAGACCCAAGCCATTAGATCAGTTATTTACCTGATCTGTCAGATATCTGAGGGCCTGGCTGGGTCCTGACACCTGGGTCTCTGCCTAAGCCAGAGACCGACGCCACAGCCTGGCCCAGAGGCAGGTCCTGACACCGGGGCCTTAGCTCGTAACCAGCTTGGGCTTGGGCATGGCCTAGGACAATGTTCAGGCATTTGGGTATGGCATCCAGGCAAGGCTGCTTCAGATCCTATTTTGCCAGGCCTGGAAAGTCTTGAAATTTTCTAAACAAGGTAGCCATTAACTGGACTGGTATCTGAGTACTCTGTTGCCAAATCTACACTTTTGGCCTGATTTTAAAAAGCATTTACTCGACTAAAACTGGGTTTTACACATATAAATGCACTTTACTCCAGTAAGTGGGCTTTTCAAAATTGCTACAGATATGCCATTGAATTGTCGTTAGGATTTACTCAAGTAAGTGCAATTTACGGGAGGAAATGGCTTTTGCATATTGCTGCGAGAATATGTTATATTTACTCGCATAACTCCTTTGAAAATTACCCCCTATTTTTCTTTTGTTCAGTTCCACCCTACAATCTGAGAGGAAGTTTGACAATGTACAAAATGACTGGCACCATTGTTGACCAGAAAGATAACAATAATAGTTGCTGGGGAACTATGATTAGGGATGGAGGTGTAGCCTAGTGGCTAGAGCACCAGCCTAGGAACCTGGCTTCAAATCCCATTGCTGCTCCTTGTGACGTTGGGCAAGTTTCTTTACCCTCTGTTGCCTCAGAGCACAAACTTAGGTGCCTGCTTACTAAAGATTTTCTCCCATTCTGTGTCTATGGGAAAAGGGCTTAGTATGAACTCCTTAGATTCTAAGCCCTCTGGGGACAGGGAAATACCTACAGTACCTGAATGCAATATGCTTTGAAATGCCAAAGAACAGAATGTTGATACAATAAAAATAAATTAATCTTTGCATCTCCTTATATTGCTATTCAATAGGTTCTTGAGCTGATAATTCTTTCAACATTTTTTCAGCCATGATTCCTTTTCAAAAGGCCCTCATACCTGGAGATCCTTGCCTCTGAAATTCTTGCACACTGCAAACTGCAGGCAAAACTTCACCCTTGTTCACTTCACATTGTAGCAGGTGGGTACACTCTGAAAGTATGACTTGTGGTAGGCACACTCTCTCCCTTGCACCCATATAGTAGGGATGTGCATTTGCTTGAAATGATTGGGTAAAATGTAATGAATGAGACCACGTTTGTTTCTTTTATGGACCCCCAAAATGAAGGGAGAGTAAGCATGAATTTAAACAAACATTTATGCTTCATTGGTTTATGTTTCCCATTCAAGTCTATAGCATATGTAAGTTTAAGGCTGTACCGAGCAAACATCAGGGAAAGGGGGGAGGGTTAATTGGTAACTATAGCAACCAAGCCTTGCCTGTGACATAGGAGCCATGCTAGTGCCAAGGCAGATGATCTAAGGACATAGACAGGACTAAGGAGCAATTAAGGTGAAGCATTTTGCACAGACAAATTCTACATTCAGAAGCGTTCCTACAATGGATGCGTAATCTTGTTTCTCACTTTCATATGTGGTGGGACTGTCCTATTGTTGTTACCTTTTGGCAACAGGTTAGGTCCTTGATTGGTGAAAGTTTGAGTCACTCAATAATGCTAATGTTTGCTTGGAATATAGGGAGAAGTTGTTTTGCCCAAATCTGCAAAACTCTTGTCAGTTCAACTGTTGCATGTTGCACGCATTACCATTGCCTACTACTGGAAGTTGGTAGTAGCAGACATCACAATAATGGAAAAGATTTCCTTCTCTTTATTAAAGAAATGTGGGACTTACTATACTGTGTGGAGGACTTACTGGCAATGGAGGAAATGTATCTCATAGGGGTGTGCATTCGTTTTGAACTTATATGTAAAACACTACTTTTTTTTTTTTTAACTTAAAAAAGTGATGAGGCGAAAACGATCGGATTTCCAACGTATTCAACATAGGTATGTTGAATACGTTGGAAATCGCGATCATTGATCCTAAATAAAAATTTAAACCCCTCACCCTCCTTAATCCCCCCCAAGACTTACCAAAACTCCCTGGTGGTCCAGCGGGGAGTCAGGAAGCCATTCCTCTATTCCTTTGCGAGGAGCACGTGACATCCGCGTCACGTCGGAGTGACGCGGCCATCACGTGGTCCACCGCGGTTCCGCTCCCGGACCCCTCGTTGGACACAAACGGAACTTTTGGGCAGCTTGGGGAGGTCAGGAGGCCCCCCCAAGCTGGCCAAAAGTTCCGTTTTTGTCCAACGATGGGGTCCGGGAGCGGAACCGCGGTGGACCACGTGACGGCCGCGTCACTCGTGATGCGGCCGTCACATGCTCCTGACCCCCCCCCCAAGCTGGTTCCGCTCCCGGACCCCTCGTTGGACACAAACAGAACTTTTGGCCAGCTTGGGGGGGCCTCCTGACCTCCCCAAGCTGGCCAAAAGTTCCGTTTGTGTCCAACGAGGGGTCCGGGAGCGGAACCGCGGTGGGCCACGTGACGACCGCGTCACTTCGACGTGACGTGGACGTCACGTGCTCCTCGCAAAGGAATAGAGGAATGGCTTCCTGACTCCCCGCTGGACCACCAGGGAATTTTGGTAAGCCTTGGGGGGGGGGGATTAAGGAGGGTGAGGGGTTTAAATTTTTATTTAGGGAACCGGTGCACGTATGGACATAGACTCAACTTATGGAATTCTCCATATGTCCATATTGACCGAAATTGACCCCCCTTTTCGACTTATGGACTTATGAACATAAACTTTTTGTCTGCACATCCCTAGTATCTCATGCATATTCATTGTGGATATCCTGAAAACCCGACTGGCTGTGGGGTCCCCAGGACAGGTTTGGGAAGCCCTGCCCTAGCCCAATAGCAAAGAGATGAGATAAGTGTGCATCACATTAGTAAGGGAAAAGGAAATATATTACAAAAGACAATACTGAACTGAAGAATTATCCAACAGTAGATAAAATTCTAAATTTTCTTGAATTCTATTTAAAAAAGAAAAAAACACAAAGTATCCATTCTTATAATACTTCTTGAAGAGCATCATAATATATAGAAGGTACAACATTAAAAGAAACTATTTTATTTTATTTATTTAACACTTTTCTATACCGACCTTCAAGGTTAAAAGACCATATCAGATCGGTTTACATCGAATTGGGGAACTGTAACACAAATCATAATATGAAAAAGGAAGAACAAAGTTACATTTAACAAGGAAAGCAAACTTGGAAGCAAGGACTGCTGGAAAGAAAGAAAGGCCTAAGAACGCAGTAAACAAAGAGTATAAACAATTGATGAGTCAGGTGAGGCTCTTATCAAGAACTTGAATGTAGTACAGAGATCCATAGTTCATGAAGGATCTTTCGGTTCTCTAGTGGGTATCAGGAGGATCTGAGAAGGCTTGGAGGAAAAGCCAGGTCTTCAGTTTTTTCCTAAATGTTAAGAGGCAGGGTTCCAGTCTAAGGTCGGAGGGGATGTTGTTCCAGATAGCTGGGCCTGCTGTCGAGAAGGATCGATCTTTGGTCGAGATGAGGCGAGTGGCTTTTGTAGGTGGGGCCTGTAGGGTTCCTTTATATATTTCTCTGGTTGGTCTGTTGGAGATATGGAGTTTGAGGGGGAATTCAAGGTCCAAATGTAGGTGATTGTAGATGGATTTGTGAATTAAAGTGAGTGATTTGTGAAGGATTCTGTAGTTCACTGGGAGCCAGTGTAGGTTGCGGAGGATGGGTGATATGTGTTCTCCGTGGTTGATGTTGGTCAGGATTCTTGCCGCGGCGTTCTGTATCAACTGTAGAGGCTTGGTGGTAGAGCTGGGGAGACCCAAGAGGAGAGCACTGCAGTAGTCTATTTTGGCAAATAGCAAGGCTTGCAGAACTGTCCTGAAGTCGTGGAAGAATAGTAGCGGTTTGAGATTTTTTAGGACCTGAAGTCTATAGAAACAATCTTTGGTTGTGGTTTTGATCATTTTCTTAAGGTTTAGGCGATTGTCGAGTAGTACCCCGAGATCTCTTACATGGGTATGTGTGAGCTGTGTATTGAGGATGGTCTGTGAGAGTGGGTTGTCTTGGTTGGGGGAGATGAGGAGGAGTTCGGTCTTAGTTGGGTTAAGAACCAAATTAAGACTGTTGAGAAGGCTGGTGATCGATTTTAAGCAGTTGTTCCAGTGCGTGAGTGATTTTGTGATGGATTCTGTTATCGGAATCAAAATCTGCACATCATCTGCATATAGGTAGTGTGTTAGGTTAAGGTTTGTAAGAAACTAGAATTGTATTATACTTATCTGAAATCAGATTGATAGCTGCATTCTTGAAAAATATCTTGTAATTTAAAAGAAACATATGGATTTGAAATTTGTTTGTCTTGAAACCTGATACCATAGTTTTATTTAAAACATTTGTGTTTTATTTATTAGAGATGTGCTTAGTTTTAAGTTTTCGGGTCGGACTTCGGGTCGGGTGCTTCATAGAAAACTTTGTTTTCCTACGTTTCCTTTTTTTTCCGGCAAAATGGAAGGAACCCCCCACCCCCCCACCCCAACCCTTCAAATTTACTTAATTACAACCCCCCCCCACCATTCCAATCCCCCCCCCAAGACTTACTAAAAGCCCTGGTGGTCCAGCGGGGTCCCAGGAGTGATCTCTCCCTCTCGGGCCATCAGCTACCACTAATCAAAATGGTGCCGGTGGCGCTTTGCCCTTACTATGTGACAGGGGCTACTGGTGCCATTGGTTGGCCCCTGTCACATGGAACGAGCAATGGATGACCCGCACCATTTTTATATATGGCCCACAGTTTTATATATAATAATAAGCCTGTCTGAATAGAATGGACTTCAGTTTTTTTCTAAATGTTTTATTGCATCCTTCTTTCTTTAAATCAATTGAGAGATGATTCCAAAGTTCAGAGCCTGATAATGAGAGGAGTCTATTTCTTACCTCTCTAAACTAAGACTCTTGGTCTTGCCTTGGCAATCTGATGCTTTATGAAGATTTTACCCTCTTGTCTTAAATGATTTAATGCCCTCTTGGATATTTTCTTCAAACTCTGTTACCTTTCAGTTCTTATGATTTGCCTCATCTTGTATTTAGCCTTCAGTGGATTGAAATACAGCAAAAGGCATGGGCTGCAGAAGCACAGCACCCAGAACCAAGACTGTGCTCCTCTATGTTTACTGCTTCTCAAATAATGGAGGCAGTATTTGAAAAAAAAAGATTCAGAACAAGAGTTGTGTCCTGGATTCCTTAAATCACAGCATAATGAATTGCTAGTAGCAGCTGAAGAGAATTTGGCATCTCTACTCAGTAGCATCTTAACCTTCAGTGAGTAGGTAGAGGAAGCAGATACTGACAAGGCTGAGTTTAGACACAGCAAAGGGGAAGACCAACTCCAAGCCTGAACAATCAACTCCTTTTCCTAATGACGCCATACAGAAACAACATGATGCCTCCTCCAGGGATCTCCTCTGGCTTCTTTCTGCCTAGGGTTTTGTACTAATTTGGTTGGTGCCCTTTAGGTCTCATTTGGAGCAAAGCAGCCACCTGGATGGCTGCTTTGCACATCTCATAATGCTTTGGGGTCTTCATGCCACTCTTTCAGTTGCTTTGACCTTCTTTCACTACTTTCTTTCCTTTTCATAGTGCCTTATGCTGCTCATGTCACTTTTGGTGCCATTTTGCCTCTCTCATGCAGCCTCGAGGGTTTATGCCACTATTATTGGAATCCTTTGTCACACCTTTTGAGCCTTGGGTTGTTGTGGCCACTCTTGCTGCTGCTTTGCTATTCTGACAGCACCTTGGATAACTCCTGACATTGCTGTCAGTATTTTGTCCCATAGTAGGTCCTTGGGCTATTCATAACACTTTTGATGCCATGTTGACACAGACTTGGAGATCTGCCCCCCTTCTGATGATGTCTACTCACAAGTTTCATTAGAAATGATTAGAAATCCTCCAATTTGGGAATCCGAAATAGACTGCATTGCTTCCTCCATTGACTTTAATAGGAAACAAATGGCCAAATAAAATGAATAAACAATTTTTTCTATTTGAAACAAATTAAATGAATGATTGTGACCTATGAAACAAATAAACAAATCAAAATGAAAATGTTCCTACTGCACATTCCTATTCTGTAGTAGAGATGTGAATTGTGTCCTCGATCGTCTTAACGATCGATTTCGGCTGGGAGGGGGAGGGAATCGTATTGTTGCCGTTTGGGGGGGTAAAATATCGTGAAAAATTGTGAAAAATTGTGAAAAATCGAAAAAACGTAAAATCGCAAAACCGGCACATTAAAACCCCCTAAAACCCACCCCCGACCCTTTAAATTAAATCCCCCACCCTCCCGAATTCCCCCCCAAATGACTTAAATAACCTGCGGGTCCAGCGGCGGTCCGGAACGGCAGCGGTCCGGAACGGGCTCCTGCTACTGAATCTTGTTGTCTTCAGCCGGTGCCATTTTCCAAAATGGCGCCGAAAAATGGCGGCGGCCATAGACGAACACGATTGGACGGCAGGAGGTCCTTCCGGACCCCCGCTGGACTTTTGGCAAGTCTTGTGGGGGTCAGGAGGCCCCCCCCAAGCTGGCCAAAAGTTCCTGGAGGTCCAGCGGGGGTCAGGGAGCGATTTCCCGCCGCGAATCGTTTTCGTACGGAAAATGGCGCCGGCAGGAGATCGACTGCAGGAGGTCATTCAGCGAGGGTTCCGGCGCCTCGCTGAACGACCTCCTGCAGTCGATCTCCTGCCGGCGCCATTTTCCGTACGAAAATGATTCGCGGCGGGAAATCGCTCCCTGACCCCCGCTGGACCTCCAGGAACTTTTGGCCAGCTTGGGGGGGGCCTCCTGACCCCCACAAGACTTGCCAAAAGTCCAGCGGGGGTCCAGAAGGACCTCCTGCCGTCCAATCGTGTTCGTCTATGGCCGCCGCCATTTTTCGGCGCCATTTTGGAAAATGGCGCCGGCTGAAGACAACAAGATTCAGTAGCAGGAGCCCGTTCCGGACCGCTGCCGTTCCGGACCGCCGCTGGACCCGCAGGTTATTTAAGTCATTTGGGGGGGTTCGGGAGGGTGGGGGATTTAATTTAAAGGGTCGGGGGTGGGTTTTAGGGGGTTTTAGTGTGCCGGCTCACGATTCTAACGATTTATAATGATAAATCTTTAGAATCTCTATTGTATTGTGTTCCATAACAGTTTAAGACGATATTAAAATTATCGGACGATAATTTTAATCGTCCTAAAACGATTCACATCCCTATTCTGTAGTACATTGATGACTGCTGCTTTAGGCTTCGGAAAGCCTAGGGAGATCCTCTAATGAGTTCTTATCCTAATCTGAGTGGGTTCTCTTCTGGTTCCTCTTCTGGATTCAATAATATCTCTCCTTTTGAGAAAAGATTTCCTGCTCCCTACTCCTCTGTGAAGGAGGAGGAGGCTTTCTCTGGTATATCTCCAGGGATCTCTATTTCCCCCCTTTAGATCACTCTATTATTGCTTACCCACGTAAATGGCTTTTAGTACTTTCATTGAGAAGCTGTTCAATAGGGATGTGAATCGTTTTTTGACGATTTAAAATATCGTCCGATATATTTTAAATCGTCAAAAATCGTTAGGGCCACGATACAATACCAATTCCCCCGATTTATCGTTAAAAAATCGTAAATCGGGGGAAGGGGTAGGGCAGGAAAACCAGCACACTAAAACCCCCTAAAACCCACCCCCGACCCTTTAAATTAAATCCCCCACCCTCCTGAACCCCCCCAAATGCTTTAAATAACCTGGGGATCCAGCGGTGGTCCAGAACGGCGGCGGTCCGGAACGGCCCCCTCAATTGAATCCTGTTGTCTTCAGCCGGCGCCATTTTGCAAAATGGCCACTGCAAAATGGCGGCGGCCATAGACAAAAATGATTCGACGCAGGAGGTCGTTCCGGACCCCCGCTGGACTTTTGGCAAGTCTTGTGGGGGTCAGGAGGCTCCCCCAAGCTGGCCAAAAGTTCCTGGGAGTCCAGCGGGGTTCAGGAAGCAATTTCTTGCCGCAAATCGTTTTCTGTACGGAAGTCGTTCAGCAGGGGTTCCGGACCGCCGCTGAACGACCTCCTGCAGTCAATCTCCTGCCGGCGCCATTTTCCGTACGGAAAACGATTCGCGGCAAGAAATCGCTTCCTGAACCCCGCTGGACTCCCAGGAACTTTTGGCCAGCTTGGGGGGGCCTCCTGACCCCCACAAGACTTGCCAAAAGTCCAGCGGGGGTCGGGAATGACCTCCTGCGTCGAATCGTTTTTGTCTATGGCTGCCGCCATTTTGCAAAATGGCGCCGGCTGAAGACAACAGGATTCAATTGAGGGGGCCGTTCCGGACCGCCGCCGTTCTGGACCACCGCTGGATCCCCAGGTTATTTAAAGCATTTGGGGGGGTTCGGGAGGGTGGGGGATTTAATTTAAAGGGTCGGGGGTGGGTTTTAGGGGGTTTTAGTGTGTCGGCTCACGATTTTAACGATTTTCACGATAGTTTACACACCCAAACGGCAACAATACGATTCCCTCCCCCTCCCAGCCGAAATCGATCGTTAAGACGATCGAGGACACGATTCACATCTCTACTGTTCAATGTATTTGCTACCTTTTAGGTGCAGAAATATTTTATAATGCTACTCTTGTGTCTACCTCCTTTGAGCCTCATATGATGATCCCCTTGTTTAAGAATTCTCTTTCCAATGAAAAAAGTTTGTTTCTTGTACATTATTTGTTATTTGAATGTCTCTACCATATTCTCTTCTCTTGTCTCTCCAGGGTATACATATTTGATGATTATGGGGCAGATTTTAAAACCTGTGTGCAAACACAGATTTGTTCATGCATCCCGGCGCAAACAAATCTATGCCCGATTTTAAAACATGCGCGCGCAGCCGCGCATGTTATAAAATCCAGGGTCGGCGCGCACAAGGGGGTGCACAATTGTGCAACTTGCGCACGCAGAGCCATGCAGCCTGTCTCTGTTCCCTCCACCACCCCGCATCTTCCCCTCCCTTCCCCTACCTAACCCGCCCCCAGCCCTACCTAGAACCCCCCCTTACCTTTGTTGAAGTTACGCCTGCCTCCCGGCTGGCTCGCAATCCCGGGTACAGTGGCAAATGGCCACTGTGCCTGGAGGCTCATGCCATGCCCCACCCCGCCCCCAGACCGCCCCGGACCGCCCATGCCCCATCCCTTTTTGCAAGCCCTGGGACATACGCGCGTCCCAGGGCTTGCGCGCGCCACTGAGCCTATGCAAGATAGGCTTGCCGCGTGCAGGGGGAGACACTATCAAGCTGTGGAATCTGTTGCCCAAGATGTGGTCAAGATGACCAGCATATTGGGGTTTAAAAGAGCTTTGGACAAATTCCTGGAGGAAAAGTGCATAATACATTATTAGACAAGTCGGCTAAAGAAATCTATTGCTATCCCTGGAAGTGAGTAACAGGAAATAGATCTACTTTATGAGATCTGCCAGGTACTTGTGACCTGGTATGGCTGCTGTTGGAGACAGGATACTGGGCTCGTTGGAGCCTTGGTCTGACCCAGGATGGCAATTCTTATATTCAGAGTTGCAAGTTAACATTTTTATGCAAAACTTTAATTTGCATTCTCAATATAATTAATATAAACTAACCATCATTTACTGATATTAGATAAAATACATGCTTTTTTCTTTAGTTCTCTCTGGTTCTTTTTTGTTTTATTTACATTGTTAAACCACCCCTCCTGCAAAGACTGCAGACTAGGGATGTGCAATCGTTTTTCCCGAATTAGGCAATGTCAACGAAATTGCCTAATTCGGAATGGTTCAGGAGAACCCAAAAACGATTGAATTTTTTCCAAAATTTTGGAAACAAATCATTTTTGAGTTAGTGTGTGCTAACTCCCGATAGTGTGCACTAATCCAAAAATCGAGGCCCCCGAAAAAAACCCAACCCAAATCATAGGAAAAATAAAATTCCTGTGGGGGAGCCCTGAAACGAAGCCTGACACAAAATGTTTACCTGAAGCACATCTCTACTGCAGACAGTACATAACAAATCAAATACTGTAAATACATTTCACAGAAAAGATATATATCAATTACAAACCAAAATGCAAAATAAAATAAAAATAGAATAAATATTATTAAAATAACATATTGAATCCAAGAAATCAAACTGGCATAAGGTGGAGAATACGTTTGTATGAACTGAAAATGAATCCAGTGATGCATGCATACACTACCATTTCTGAATTAGGCACCATCAGCTTTTAATGGTAAAATATGAAAATTTTGTACAGTATTTTGAGCATGTCTTACCAAAAGATTCAAACTTGCAGGGTCATTTCTACAATGTTCTCTCACCCTAGCTTCATAGACTCTCTACCAGGGTACTATCAAGCTAGGGTGAGAGAACATTGTAGAAATCTCATCTTTGTGTGACTTTCCTCTCTCCAAATCACATTAAATCTTCACTGATGTATATTGTGCTGTTTGTATGTCTTATTGTGAATGTAAAATTGGCCCCAAAACCCTAGACCACCACCAAAACCTCACCTCGAGTTATTATCTGGCCCTTCTATAGTGATTTAAATAGTTGACTACTATGAGAACCTTATAAAGATTCATTCTCTCTCTGATACCGTTAATGCGTGGTAACACACAGGTGCAAAAATGATCACAGTTTGATAAATCTAGCTATTAGAAAGAAATATACAGTAAAATAACAAAATATTTTAACAATTTTGTCTTGTGAATAAATCTTTCATTCCTCATACTTGCATCATTGAAAGGAACTGACTCTGAGCTCCATAAGGATTTCCATTAGGAAATTTAGTGGACATTGTTAGGAGCTCAGAGCCAGTGTACCCAGGTTTCTTATTAATCTGAGCATATGGGGAGTGAATGATATGTTTACTTTTACTGTTGTTGATAGATATTTTTTTTGTACGTATTAAAGGTAATTGAATAATGAATGCTTCTGGGTGATAAGCGACTGTTTAGTAGCAAGGGTTGAGCACCGAAGGCTGCTGCTGCTGCTCACAGGTTTTAAACTTGTGTTAATTCATCTCCTTTGTGTGTTTGTTACCAAAGTCCAATATAACTGAGCAGTTGGAATAAAAAGATTTCCCAAGCAGTAGATGTTATAGCCCCTGAGCAGGAAAGATGTTTTGATCCCAGGAGAACCTCTCTCTGGTTCACAGATAAACTGCAAAATCTGTAGGGGGAGAAAAGAAGTTAGAAAGAATAAGGAGGAAATCAATGCAGCCTGAGGACAAGATCAATAATAGACTACATTTAAAAAACTATATCAAGATTAGGGAAAGCAAAAATAATAGTTTTCAAATAAAATACTCCAATTATTGCATAAACCTAAAGAATTACTTACAATTTTAAAGACTTTTAGAAAACTTCCAATGTAATCTTCAAAGGAATAAAAAATATTTTTCCAGCAAATAATACTGTCACAGAATTATTTAGAAAAAAATGGAAGATATTTAAAACAAATTGGATAAAAGTTTTCAACTACCATCTGGACAAACAATATCAACAGATACTCCTGAAACTTTTACAGCTTTTGATATTGTATCCCATAAAAATATTGACTCTATTCGTAAAAAAAAAAATAATCCTATGAATGTGTTTATTTTTTTTTATTTTACATTCCATACTATCATCTACTCTAGGTTTTGATCCAGATCCCAGTCAACTGATTAAAGAATGTACTAAAAATGTGTTGCAATCAGTAAACCATTTTGCAAACTTAACCTTCAGACTATTTTACTTAATCCACTGAATGAGGCAATTGTGTGTTCAAAATTAAGAAAAGTAAATTTGGACAATAGACTGTCCTATTTATAAAATTACTAAAAGGGAAGCAGAAACTCAGGTTTACAATATTTTAGAGGAGATATTTTTTTTGTATTGCTATCAGTATAGTTTCTTGCATGGAGACCATAGTGGTTTCATTGGTTGATGATCTTTGTAGATTGTTGGACAGAGACCTACATTCTGTTATTGTGTTCCATGGCATGGTGGCTGCTTTTGATACTGTGGATAACATCAGCTTACTTAAAAGACTGGAGGTCCTTGGTGTTGAGGTCTCGATATCAGCATTGTTTGAATAATTTCTCCAGGCTAGAACTCATGGGGTAATCATATTATCAGATCTTGTGAATCCTTGGGGATTTAATAAGTATGGTGTTCTGCAAGGGGGATCCATATTCTTCCTTAAATAGGATATTTGGATTGTCAGGCCATATGATTGTCAAGCCATATGATATTTATCAATTATCAATCAACAATGTCATGATTCCTCAAAGGCTGCATGTGAGGCAATGTGGCACCAAGAGTGACATCAAGATCTTAAGGATTCAAGAAGGGGGAATAAAGCAGAAAATATGGCAGGAAAATCCCAAAGACACTGATAAAGGGACAGAGCAGCAGCACAAAGAATGGTATGATTGCACCAAGGCACCATGAGATGTGCAAAGAAATCCCTCACAAAACAACCCAAGGTGTAGAGTCTATGGAATGACAGCAAGACAGAGTAATAGAAGATCCTCAAGGTGCAAAGTCTAAGGGGGTTATTTCCTATAGCTAGATCGGGGCGGAGTCGGCACCAGAAGAGGAGGAGTCGTGGCAGCACTGGGGCAGACATGGTGAAGACATGGTGAAGACATCGCTGACAGTGAAAAGGTAAGGCCCCTTATTACCGCCAGTAACAGGCCCAATAGCGCCACCTTTCATGGTGGCACTATTGGTTTGTGAAAGCCAGCAGCGATCGCACTGCGGTGGTGCGATCGCTAATGTCTTTCGCAGGACCACCCCCTGCTTCGCCCCCTCGCCCCCCGGTACCGCGCGATTCACTAAGGCGATTCACTAAGGCCTGCGATTTTAGAAAATCTAGGCCTAAGTATAGAAACAATACTGAGTGGAAGAAAGACTCCTAAGGTATAAAATAATGGATATAATAGCAAAGCAGAGTAGCAAAGGAGCTATAAGTCTTCCTGTTGAAGCTTTTGCCACCTGCCAGATTTAGTACAAGAGAATGACTTGTCCTCAGTATCAATTTTGCTGCATATGCATTTATTACATTCCTTGCTTGAACTTGATCTTGCTGCTGCATGTACTTTTGCTTTTCAAAACTTTGCTTGATGAAATTTACTTTTGGATTGAAACTTTTATCACAATAAGAACAGGATAATAATCTCTCATCAGGGTAGCTTTCCTAGAAATTTGTAAGGTTTGCTTTATTAAGAAAGTTTTTCCCATATTCTGTAGCTGAACACAGTTGCATTAGTTCTCTCTTCCAACTGAAAACTTTCCAGAATTCAGAACATGTAAAAGGTCTCTCCTGTGTATGTTTTCTATTATGCCTGCCTGCCTTCCTTCTGACTGAGGATTTTGCCATAGTCTGTATTCAGTATCAGATCTTTGCTGTGATTTCAGAGTTATAGGATCTAGGGATGTGCAGAGCAAAATTTTATGTTCATATTTTTTATGTCCGAAAGGGGGTCCCACTTGCGGCCAATATGGACATAAAAAAAATCCAATGAGTTGGGTATATGTACATATGTGCAAAAAAAAAATGTAAACCCCCTCACCCTCCTTAATCCCCCCCCCCCAGACTTACCACACCTCCCTGGTGATCGAGCGAGGAGTGAGGACGTCATTTCTGCAATCCTTGGCGAGAAGCATGTGACGTCGGTGGCACGTCGAGTGACGCGGCGTCACGTGATTCCCGGCTCGTTCGCGCCGGACGGCTCGTTCGGCCCAAAAAGAACTTTTGGCCAGCTTGGGGGGGCCTCCTGACCCCCCCAAGCTGGCCAAAAGTTCTTTTTGGGCCGAACGAGCCGTCCGGCGCGAACTCGCCGGGAATCACGTGGCGCCGCGTCACTCAGACGCGACGTCACGTGATTCCCGGCAAGTTCGCGCCGGACGGCTCGTTCGGCCCAAAAAGAACTTTTGGCCAGCTTGAGGGGGTCCCCCCAAGCTGGCCAAAAGTTCTTTTTGGGCCGAACGAGCCGTCCGGCGCGAACTTGCCGGGAATCACGTGACGCCGGCGTCACTCGACGTGCCGCCGACGTCACATGCTTCTCGCCAAGGATTGCAGAAATGGCGTCCTCACTCCTCGCTCCATCACCAGGGAGTTGTGGTAAGTCGGGGGGGGGGGATTAAGGAGGGTGAGGGGGTTTATATTTTTATTTTGGCTCAACAATCGCGATTTCCCACATATCGAACATATCTATGTTCGATATGTGGGAAATCCGATCGTTTATGTCGAATCAATTTTTTAAGTAAAAAAAAAATATGAGTTGCGTTTTACTAATGCGGTCAATCCAAATGCACACCCCTAATAGGATCCCTTTGCTATTTTATGATGTGTCTATTACTGGGATTTGCTCATACACAGGAGTATTCTCAGCTGAATTTCCTGTTGAATTTCTTTGCTTCTTTTCTAAGATACATTTATTCTTGCACTTTTCTCTCCAGTCAGAGCAGGAGGAAGCATCCTCTATGAGTCTTTCTGGTAATGTCTTGTTCCCTTCCAGATTCTCATTGTATTATTGTTCCTTGGATTATTTTTTTTCTGGAGAGTGGCATAAACAAAGGATCCTTGGTGGTTAAAGAGTGTAGATGAAGGAAAGGGAAGACCCATATTAATTAGGTAACCTACACAAAGCAGAAGTTACCCTTAAGGAATAAAAAAGTCTAAATAAAATGAAACAAAATGCTTGGCAGACTGGATGGAAAATACCACAATATAAACAAGAGACAAGCAGGAATGGAGAACTAGGCTGGGATCCTAGAGATATACAACAAAATAATAAGGTGGACAATTAGGAAAGAGGTGGATGGGAGGACAATTTTTTACATTTTATTTTGGGGAGAAAACACCCTAATATAGCCAAAAAAAAGAAGTAGGGTGGAAGAACTAATCTGATATCCAAACAGAAATCAACAAGAAGGCATCAAAACCAGCAAGTTTTACCATCCAGGGTATGGCAGCTAGAAATATTGGCAGCAAGATCCCCAGGAAGGGATCAGGTGATGAGAAATAGGCATATAGCACCAGCAAGACCCTCAAGGAAGTACATCCAGGATATAGCAGGTAGTTATAATGGCAGAAATAATTCTAAAGTGGGAGATGGTAGGGTAGACATAGTAGCAACAACACCACTAAGGTGGTACATCTGGGACATGGCAGATAGGTATAGTAGCAGCAAGACTCTTATGGTGGTACATCTTAGGCATGGCAGGTAGGCACAATAGCAGCAAGAACCTGAAGGTGATACATCTGGGGCATGGTGGTTTGTCATAGAGGCAGCAAGACCCTCAAGGTGGTACATCAGGGGCAGGACAGGTAGGCAGAGCAGCCACAAGATCCCCTGTGTGGTACATGGGGAACATGGCAGGAAGGCATAGGGACAACAAGACCACCAAAGTGGTACATCAGAACATAGCAAGTAGGTAGAGCAGTAAGAAGATTCCCAAGGTGCTTTATCAGAGGTATAGCACTAGAAGTGTCATTTTCATTTTCGGAATGGGGATGGGTCATTTTGGTCCACCACCAGATTGGCATTTTTTTTTTTAAAGTTTACATTTTTTTTAAACAACATAAAACCCACCCCAACCCTTCCAATTTATTTAAATATGAAGCCCTCTACCCTCCCTACCCCCAAGATTCACCCAAAGTCCATGGTGGTCCAGCAGGGGGGTCCAGGAGTAATCTCCTGCTCTCAGGCTGGTGGCTGCCACTAACCAAAATGGCACCAGCAGCCCTTTGCCCATACTATGTGATGGGGCTGCTGGTAGCATTGGGCAATCCCAGTCACATGGTAGGGGCAAAGGATGTCCCGCATCATTTTTCAAAATCATCTCTAGCCCCTACCATGTGACAGGAGCTGCCCAATGCTACCAGTAGCCCCTGTCACATGGTAAGGGTAAAGGGCCGCTGGTGCCAATATGGTTACTGGCAGCCGCTGGCCTGAAAGCAGAAGATTGCTCCTTGACCCCCCCAACTGGAGAACCACGGACTTTGGGTGAGTCTTGGGGGGTCAGGATGGTGGGTGGAGGGCTCTGCTAGTGGGGGGGGGGGGCTTTATATTTAAATAAATATATAGTTATTTTTTTTAAACAACACATTTTTAACCACCACATGCCCCCCCAAAAAACCATTGGACAAACTACACAAAATTTTGTGGATTTTCCCTTTGTTTTTTTAAATTCCCAATATGCAATAAAATATGAAATTTTGTCTTTATTTTCTATTTCATTGCAAACAACAGCACATCTTTATATGGCACAGGTAGATATAATAGCAAAAATAACACTAAGGTGCTCTCAGTCATCTTGTTACTCACATGGAAATTCTGGAAAGCTCAGAAATGGCAGATTGAGATTCAAAAACACCAACTTTTCCTTCTTGTCTGGTGCCAGCCTGGAACAAGGAGGGCTCACGATGTCCCCTGTCATTGAGAAAACACATTCACTGGGCATGCTGGTTTGTGGACAGGAAAGATGGTGCTGAGCCAACTTGTCTAGATTTAACCAGCGTTCTGTATTGTGTTCCCAATATACCAGCAAATCTGAGTACATGTCCTTCTGTGAAATAGCATGTCACATACATTTCTACTGGAGTTTCATCGGCTGTGATGGGCCCAAGGTCTCTCTTGTCTGCTAGTTTAGCTATAGTTTGCAGCAGGAGAGATGATTCTGTGCAGGCAACATGGATTTGGCAAATTGAGGTGGAAGGAAGTGCTAGCCAAAAGGGTGCTCCTCATACCTGCTTTACTGTCTGGGGTGGCCACTTTTTCCTGCATTACATCCCCACTATGTCTCTTCCTCTGGTACTCCTGTTAACACACCCTAGCTACTAGTATCCCCTTCATGTGTGTGAGACACTGGGACTGGAGAATGAGACTCCCCTTTCACTCATGGATCACAAAGTGTGGCAAGCATATATGTATTCTTTTGTGTCTACAAAATGCAACACCTTTGCTTCCATTCTCTCTTGTTCACAGAAGCCTTATATCTTTACTCCAGAAAATTTCCTATAAGGATGACCCCATTCAGGGTGGTGCTTCTGAAACTCAGATCCTTGTGGCATCTTTGAAGGGCTTCAGGATTTGTGTATAAACTTACATCTTGAAACAGATGCTTATGAGGTATCCCAAATTCTTCCTGCTTCTCACAGACAAGCTACCCCCCATTCACACTTAAATGGAAATGCCCGCTACCACACAGAATTCCTCACTACCAGGTGAAGCAAATGTGCAAAGCAATGGATATGCTGAAATCCCCCATTTTTCATTCCTTCTACCATATTTTTCTCACTGTCTGTCACAAGGAATCCTGCCTGAAGATACCTGCTTCTCCAGTCTGACTGCCAACCCACCAGCATCTTTCTTATGGATGAAAGAATATTGCACAAGATATGGCAGCTATCCATCACCTGAGTATTTATCAGAGCCCACTCGCACCCTGATGCTCAGTCTATGGTAGAGCTCCTGCCTACCCTGCCTTGGTCAAATCCCATCAGTGTTCCTTCAGGGAGAATTATGTGTGTGTACTGTTTGTGCTGGTCCAGGTTAAATGAATTCTGCTTCCTTTTGTCTTAGCCAGATGAGCCTATATGGCGCTGGTTATTTAGGGTGGGGGACAGCCTTCCTGATAAATGAGGTACTGGAGGATGTCTTGTAACTGAGGGCTAACACTTGCAGCAGAAGCCCACATTCTCCACTATCTGCATGGGGCTGGTCTTCCAGGGTAATCATTTCCTTGAAGCTTTTCATCACTGTTTTCAATGCTGCTTTTCTCTTGTCCCAGAAGAGTGATACAAAATACCACTCCATTTCCTCTGTGGTGAATTTCCCCACTGTGGATGCATGACAGGGGGCTGCTGGACTACCACCTGACTGGTAGAAGGTGCAGTGGGATCAACTTGGTGAAAGGTTTTCCCCTTCTCAACACATTTTTTTCTGGCTTTTACTTTGAGTGGCAGAAGTGTCCCCAGGCAGGTACTGTCACCCTCCCCTAATGCCAATGCTAGCGAGGTGTTACTTCTGAATAACTGCTTTTGACAGATGACCAACTTGCTTCCATTGACTCATACCCTTATTGCAGTGAATGCACTGAATATGATGTAGGTCCTCCAGATTAAGGATGTCTTCCGTGATCTCTTCTCTACATCATTGGGGGATGATGCTGGCAGTGGAGTTGAGGTTAAGAGTAGACCCTGAGGAAAAATGCCAGGGGCATCAATCATATTTTCTACCTGTGCTACCTGCTCTTCCTGGGGGTTGATCTCTATACCATCAGTAACATCTACCTCCCCCATCACCACACTGGAAGCTAAGACACTACTGACTAAAGCTCCCACATTTTCTTCAGCTACTAGTTCTTCAATTTCTGATTCAGGGAATCCTAGATGAGATTCTTCCTCAGAATCAGTTGTTGAAAATACTGTTTCCAATGCCTTAAAAACATAACCAATAAATAGGAGTGTGCTGCTGGTTTTGGCTGTTGCATTTCGGCTGCCCCAATCCATGCTCCTGCCCTATTACTACCAGCCTTGTTTGGCTTTCATACCTTTTCCCTCTGCTCCAAAACAAGAGGGAGAAACAGATGGCAGTGGCACATATTCTCAGTTGCTTCTTCATTAAGCTGCCTTCCACTTCTGCCATTCTGTGGCTTAGAAAGTTTCTTTTCAATTTAGGGTCAAGACTTCTACTATGCAGGGCTGTCTCTACAGCAAATACTCCAACCCCGCCAAGGCTATCATTCCTTTGCCTCTTCCTCTCAGTGGTATGATGGTATTTATTTATTCAGAGATCTTATATATCATCGTTCCAAGTGAAAATCACTAGTTGCCTACCAGGGATATGGATATCACAAAGGAATTTATTTATTGATGTTACTCCACAACTCACAGTAACACTTCACTGTGTACAGAAATGTCTATCTCTCTCACATACACTCACACATTTTCAGTGTATGTGTGTGCTGTGGGGTGCACCGCTGAATGCCTCCTTTTCCACACACAAAATAAATATTCTAAAGTTAATCTTCACGTGTCAGTGTGTGATAAACTCACTGCAAGTCACAAGGCACTCAGACTGAGAGAAAAGTACTGCTTCCATATCCACACTCCTACCCGTCCCCATTGAACATAGAGGGGCGGATTTTAAAAGGCCCACGGGGGTGCAGGGCCCTCGCTTGCCGGCGTGCCTATTTTGCATAGGCCGCCGGCGCGCGTAAAGCCCCGGGATGCGCGTAAGTCCCGGGGTTTTCGAAAAGGTGAGGGAGGGGGCTTGTCCGGGGGCGTTCCCGAAACGACGCGGCATTTTGGGGGCGTGCCGTGGCGTTCCGGGGGCGGGCCACGGCATTTCGGGGCGGGCCTGGGGGCGTGACGCTGGCCCGGGGGCATGGTCAAGGCCTCCGGACCAGCCCCCAGGACCGGAGGACGGAGCAGGGCTGCCGGCCGATGCGCGCAAAGGTAGCGGGGGGTTTAGATAGGGCCGGGGGGGGGTGGATTAGGTAAAGGAAGGGAGGGGAAGGTGGGGGGAGGGCGAAGAAAAGTTCCCTCCGAGGCCGCTCCGAAATCGGAGCGGCCTCGGAGGGAACAGGCAGGCCGCTCTGGGCTCGGCACGTGCAGGTTGCACAAATGTGCACCCCCTTGCACGCGCCGACCCCGGATTTTATAAGATATGCGTGCCTACGCGCGTATCTTATAAAATCCAGTGTACTTTTGTTCGCGCCTGGTGCGCGAACAAAAGTACGCGATCGCGTAGTTTTTAAAGATCTACCCCAGAAAGTGCAGTGCCACTGCCCCTGTCTTTCTTATACAGTGAGTGAGACCACTGCAGCAGAGAATATCAGAAACAACCCTTTAATAGTGCCAAGGCCAACATTTTGAAAGTTTTTTTGAATTTTCAGGGAGTTTCTCAAAATCACATCCTTCTCTACCAACCACTAAAGAGGAAATAGAGCATTTCTTGTACTTGCTCAGACCTTTCACTTGATCACTTGATCCATATGGCTAGAGGCTATAGGCTAGATAAGACTGTGCTTCATCATGATTTGTCCTTTGTCTGGTCTCAGCAGCTACAAGGCTGTGATGTCATACAGGCAACAGTTGATTGCTATAGTTACTTGCACTTTGTTGTTTGTTCAGTGCTCACTGCTCATAGCACACCAATAGACTTGAAAGGTAACATAAAGGAATGAGTCAAACAATTTCATTTAAATTTGTGAGACCCCCTCTATTTGTTTTGGTGGTCCACAAATGAAATGAAAATTGACTCATTAGTTGTATTTTACCCATATGTTTAGAACGAGGGTATATCCTTAATGGCCAGATGTACTAAGCATTTATCCCACAGAAACAGGGAAGCTGAATTTCAAAGGGACTTCTGCTGGCAAAGTTTTTGCCAGCAGAAATGGCCCTTTAGATAATAATGTGACTCATAAACATAATAATTATGCACCTATACACTGTATATTCAAACCTTTAGGCTCATAATGGAGAGGTATTTGAGGGTGTGGAGTCTGAGGAGGGTTGGGACGGCCAAGCACATCTTTAGATTTAAAAATGTTATGCTTGTAAATACACTTAGTGAAACTATGCTTACATAAGTTTAGATGGGGTTAGGTCTTTGAGAGATTTGTAGGTCAGGGTCAGGATCTTGCATTTGGTGCAGCAGAGTTTCAGGACTAGGGTGATATCATGAAATGTATGTACCTTCATTACCAGGTGAGTAGCAGCATTCTGTATATGCTGTAGGCAGGAATTAAAGGTGTTGGGGAGTCAAGGCAGGATGTTACAGTGGCACGGATACCAGTTAGATGGTGGTAGCATCCAATAATAGAGTTGAGGTGGAAGAAAGGTGTTTTGGTTAATTTCAGGACATGGGCTTTAGTTGTGAGCTTGAAATCTCTTATTAAGCCAAGACTCCAAATTTGCAAGACCTGCTACAAGCTAATCTAGAGCTTTATCCATGACTACACCACAAATGATAGATGCAAGCAGGAAGATAAAGAAGGAAGAATTCTAAAATAAGTAACACAATCAAGAGACATCACAGATTATAGAATTGTTGGGTTGGTACCAACAGGTCAATACTAGAAGATTGTTACTATGCTGATACCATTTATGCTACTATGCCCAGGGGACAGGCTTCACTATCCCAGTTAAGAGACTACCAGGTCAAGACCAGCCCTGACATGTATTAACTCAACAAAATCAATTACAATTTTACACAGGAATCTACATTGCTGAGCTTATCTATCAGGCTGCAGTGGTATAATTGATTAGCAGCTGGGCCTTTTTTGGCAGGCTGAAAATTACTTGATAACTGTGTGGGCAAAATTACTTGCATTGTTCTAAAACGCAAGTAATTTTACCCACATTTTTAAGAGGCATTCCCTGGAGTGGGGAGATGGGAACAATATTCAAAGTTTTGTATAATCCAAACTATGTGCATTGTTCCCAACAGAAAAATTACCCACAGAGAAAGCAGGCGCAATTCTCTGTGGGCTATTTTTCACGGGGCAATAATGAAAGCTTATATACATGTGTACTTTTGTTTTATTTGTTATGGCAAACTCCATGGATTAAAATTACCCATTGGGTTCCACAAACTTCTGAGGTAGTTTGATTATCTAACCTGGAAGTCCTAGCAGAAACATAGGTACTCTTGTAGTCAGGCCTGCCTGGCAGACTGACTGTGGACCTAAGAAGCCAGATGTTTGGACAATGGCCATAATATTTTTGCCAGCTATTTAGATAATTACAGTGATATAAAATTAGGCATTAGAAAGGTGGAAAGCTGGAGAGAACTAAGAGGGGATTTTCTACCACCCAGGATGGAACAGTACAAAGGAGGAACTTCTCATCTTTCCTCCAAAACCTGTTTCCTTCAACCTTTTTCTATGTCTATGGATGATGCTCTCATCCTGCCAGTTCCCTAGTCCAATAGCATTATGGATGGATCATCGTGGATGCCACTCTCTTCTTATCTATAAACATCCAAAACATTGCAAAAGTGGATCACGTCTACTTCTACAATATTGCTAAATTTGTCTCTTCATTTCGGGCATGCTACCAAAATGTTCATCCACTGTCTTTCACTTGCCATTTAGACTAGAGGTTCTCAATCCAGTCCTCGAGATACATCTAGCCAGTCAGATTTTCAGGCCAAGGATGAGCCTTAGATTCAGGATCAGGACCCCTGTGCCAAGTCTATACCTTATCAATGGAATACAAGCCCTTGTACTGGGCTTGGACCTCAGCAACAGGACCAGACTGAGGCCTAGTCCACCATAGGCTCTTTTTTTTTTAATATACAAAAACAAAAATACTCTAAAATTTGTGCATATTTTTTTCAAAGGCTATATTTGGTTTGCTTTATTTGGAACAAGCTAAAAATGGACTCATTTGTCACATTGTACACAGTCATTTCAAAAGAATACACATCCCTGCTAGCAGTGCTTCAAAAATGATAAATAGTATTGGTAGTAGTAGTAGTAGTAGTAGTAGTAGAAAGACAGAAAGTCTGTCCTAAATAGGAAGAAATCTTTTAGGTGGTCACATTCTGTGGCTGATAGCTGGAATGTATCCTTAACAATGTAGACAAAATAACTGGAAAAACTAGATGAGTTGAATGGTTTTCTTTGTCCATTGTTTACTGAGTTACTATGGGAGTGATATAAAAAAAAAAAAACAGGTTCCTAAAGGAAAGAATTAGGCACCTAGAACTTTCTGAAATGAATTTAAGTGCTCATTTCCACTAGGGGGCCTGAATTTAGATGCTTAAAAAGCAGGTGAGGCCAAGGATGGGTTCAGAACAGGAGAATTAAGTTGGGCATCTGGTGCTGATTTTCAGTGTGAGGCAACTAACCTAGGTACCTCAATATAGGTGAATAAATAGTACTAAATTTAGGGTCTTCAGTTTTAGGGCCCTAAAGATAGGAACATGTGTCTACCTGGCTTGGATAAGCTGGACCAATGTGGGGATTCCCCAACATCCCTACAACCTTGTAAAAATCAAACATGGGGCCTGGGTCTATCCAATTGGGCCTCTCTGGGAGGATAGTTCCAGTTAGTCCCAAATAGTCACAAAGGGTCTTAGAGAGACCTCTGCCCTGGCCCCCAATTTGCTTCCTTCCATAGGGACCTTAGAATATAAAGGACAGAAATGATCCTGTCCCACTGATTGTAGATTTTAAAATGGCAATGGCCATATGGTGAGAGGTGCTGAAGTGACATCACTTCAAAATCTGTCTCAGGTGCATATTGTGCCATTATGTTGTAATGGAACTGGCTAGCACCGGAGAAAAGTGGCAGAGTGACATCATTCTACATCTCTCTTCATGCGGCCAGTGCGATATTTCAATCTATGATAGGAAAGGATCAGTCCTGCCTTTTGTATCTTAAGGTTACCACTGAAGAGGATTAGTGGGGCCAGGGGAGGATGTCCTTGGGCCTGGCAAATGTTTTGATGGGGGTGATACAGGACCTCTGGGAGGCCCAGCTCACTAGGAATGGGCCTTGGCCTTAATTTTACAAGGCTTGAGTGGGATTGGATAGACCCAGGAAGGTCTGGCTGGGCCTAGCCAGATAGACTTGTGCCTTGGGAGCGGGAGGGGGGTTGGAAGGCCTCCACGAAGTCCATTTAGTTTTTGTTTGCTTTTTAAAGGTTGTTTCTTTGTTTAGAAAATGAATGAAACCAAAAGAATTAAATCACAACAGTTAAAAAATCCCTAAATGAAAAAACGAACCAAAATACATTTATTTTTCCTACACATCCTTAGACAAAGGATTTATTTCATGTTTCTCAACATGAAACTATCTTCCAGCTATAAGCTAATCATTAAGAAGCTTGAAGATTATTACTTCAGTTTTAAATAATGAACAATTCACATCTTTGTTGATCTTTAATCACAGCTACTTAGTACTTTTTCAATACAGCATTTTAACACCTTTGTACTCTTTTTTAAATTTTATTTTAATGAGTATGTAAATGAAATGCAGTGAATACACATTATGCTCTGTCCTCTGTATAAGCAAGTTCAGTTTCACTTGCAGTGTATTGCCTAAGTAAGGGATCTTATCTGCCTTGAAAGCTTCTATCTTAAAACACATATTAGTTTAATATCAGTATCCACTCTTTTAAAGTACTTTCTGGGCTAGATAGTTACTAATTTGTGTTAACTTTTAGCAGGCCTGCTAAAAACACTATATGTTCTAACCCTTTCATATGGCTGAAGAACCTCATTATATAGAACTAATGAAAATGTTATTACAAAAGAAAAAGTAATTTTTGAAACCAAAAAGAAATAAAAAAGAGCTGGTTATTAGTACTGTGTCTACCATTGCAAAATGAGGGAGAAGGAGATGGGGGAGGTACAATCACATTTTCTCTGCATGACAAGTATACTGCCTTTGTAGTATATTTGAAAAAAAGTATATATATATATATATATATAAATATATATATATATCTTTGTTATGCTGTCACTCTATGTCATCTTAATCATATTGCACAGCTTGGGTTCTCTACATGTTGTAGAGCCCTCCTTCCTGATTGATTATCTTTTAAATGATTCTGAGCTCCTTACTGGATCTTTCCTTGTTTTGCTTTATCTCTCTGCTTGTTTTGTCTTGCCTGCTATCATTAGTCCATTGGTGCTAGGAATGCCTGGAACAGTTTGCTTCCTGTGATTACCTTCAGTTGCAACTGGGCTCTTTTCAGGCTTGCAGCGCCTCCTGACTCTTGCTTCAAGCTATGCAGAAGCACTGCTTTTCACCATTCACATTTTCAGCTTCTATCTCAGCTCTAGTAGCCTCCTACAGATTACTAAACTTCCAGACAGAAGTTATCACATCTGTGACAGTCTTTCCTTTCTGTGTGGCTACTTCTGCTGCATTATTGCCTTCTTATTTTGCGAATGTTGAACTGTTCATCATTCAAATAAATGTTGTTTGGTATTCAAGGACTGAGTTTTCTGTGATATTTGAAGCTGGGAATAAGGTTTAACTGCCTACATAGGCACTCAAGGAACGAGAGCTGAGGGCTGTACAAGTAGAATGGTGGTAAATGCCAGCTTCAGAAAAATGATACAAACCTGAAGATGTGCAAAAGAGTGTTTTGGGACTTTTCTTCAGTCCTTTAATCTGTCCTTTTATCTTTTGATTTTCTGAAAATCCAACAAAGGTCTCTTCATTAATGAGGTAACAGATTGGAAGGCTTATTGTAACTATAGTAATGTCTACTAAATCCTCCATATGTGCTGAGCTAAAAGAGCAAACAGTATTACCATTCATAGTGTATTATGAGGGTTTTTTAATGAGTTAAATATATACTTCAGCCTGATACAAATCCTAAAGGATGCCACATATCCATATTGTCTAGGCAGATGAACTCTGAAAATCAGGAAGTAACAGGTTCCCTTGATTTACAACTTAACCTCTCTTTGTAGGCTTTCTTAATCTCTTGCTTCTTGTGCAATCTGAGCAGGTGGATCTTTCTGATACCCTAAGGAACTGCAACAGTGCTTTCAGCTTGAAGTTTCAGTTTGGCAAAGTCCTTTGGCATACACAGTGACATCAAGAAGCACAATGCAAATTAAAGCCATGTTTCTTTCCTTTTTATTTACTAAAATGAATCGGGATTCCCACGTATGCTTTCTTTCTCTCTTTCTCCCTTTAATTTATCCCTCTATTTCTCTTTTCCTTTACACCTCTGTTTCCTTTAGTCTATATTACTGCTTTGAGAGATTTATTTTAAATCAAGAAAGTGTATTTTAAATTTCATTAATTAAATAAATACATTGATTCTATCTATCAATCTATATCTATCTATCTCCCCTGGTTATTGAGAATGTGGTGAAAGAATTTTCCAAACATTCATTTCAGCTTACAGATGTGATATCAATGGAATTCTGATAAATGTGGTATTTGTTTTTTATTATTATTTTTAACTGACCAAGAAGGTGTAATAATAAATCACTCTAAGAAGATCTAAAGTTCATTAGTTAACCTTTTGTGCGAGAAGTTCTCTTTGAAATTCACAACCTGAATATAACTAACAATTAGGAAGAAATTATTTCCCACAATCAGTGGCAAGAGGGAGAGGCTAAACAATCTGGGTTATCATAAATTTCCAGTTTGTTAATTCCATCTGCTCATTCCATTAGTAAAATGTTGGTACTAATCCGTGCACTTCTATAGAACTGCTACTGTTAGAGATCGCCATCAATTTGGCAAATAGCCATTTCTTGCTCCCCTCCCATGAAAAATATTTATTTTGTACATTATTCCCACTACATGTGTTGTAGTCTGGTCTTTTGTGCTTCAAAATGTTGCATTCATGGACCCTTAGGCTGAGGTGGGGAGGAGTCCTGCAGAAACCTGCAGGACTCCTTCCCACAGGACTGTGGGGAGGAGTCCTGCAGGTTTCTGCTGTCAGCAGGTGGAACCGGACAAAACAGAAGCCCAGCTGGAGCTTCACTTATACCAGCCCTTGTTCCCCTTTGGTTCAGTTTTTGGGTGCCAGAGCCAACAGGTCTTAGGTGGGGTCTCTGCTGTGAGCAGGAGAGGAGGTTCTTGGATGCCAGGGTCAAAGGCGGGTGGCAATCTAGCATGTCGAGAAGCAGGCAGTGGTCGATGGCAGGCAGTGGTCAAATTAGATCTGAGGTCAAGTCAAGGTCAAACTAGATATCTTTCCAAAGGGAAGAAGGGACAGATAGGCACGGAGGTCAGGCAAGGAGAAGCACAGAAGGTGAGGAACACTGAAAACAAGGCTGAACTGAAGACAAGCTGGGCTGGAGACAGAGCGTTCTTGATCATGAGAGCAACTTATCAACCCCCAAAGGCTTTTTATATAATGGCTCTTCCCATTCTACACTTGCTACCTGCCTTATGCCTATGCATCCACACCATTACCTCTCTACCCTTACCTTCTAATCTAACAAGCAGAAATGTATTGCATGTTCTGCTTTACCCCAGTCTATCACATTGACCTACTTCATAATCTTACTCATATTTCTTCCCTCCTTCATGGTCGATGATGCTGTGATGATTCCAAATTGTGATGTAACTGTAATTTGAATAGAAATTTTGATTGTAATCTGCCTTTAGACTATCTTAGGAAAAAAGTGGAATATAGAATGCCTACAAATAAAAAAATAAATACATTTTAGGCCTTGGTGAGTACACACTCTTGCACTCATTAAGTTCTAATTTGCATCTGATTTCCTCCATATACATGTGTGCATGTATGTATTTTAATGCATACTCTCTAATGTCTTCAGGAACCAGTTCAGCATGCATGCTAGGGACTTTCTGCATAGCACATTATATAGCATGACTACTAAACAGCCATGGACAGTAACTTTCAAACTGGTGTGCTTATGCAAATTTGTGCACATACATCGGCCCTACTCTCAGGGGTGCAGCCATATTTTATGTGCACAATGTTCTGAAAACTCATCTACAAGATGGAGTCCAGGCCTGTGGAGCGGGGCAGGACTAATTAGTTCTCTTGAATAGAAGCGTGGTCTGAGGAGTGGGCAGGCGCAGCCAGTCTTGGTAAGAACATGGGCGCAACCCCGAGGAGCGAGGAAGGCCAGACAAGAAACTCACAGGTGGCCGCGGTGTTCCGATGGAGACCAGAGGAGCTAGAGCCAATGCAGAGTAGGACCCAAGAGGCGCAGAGCCAGTCTGAGGAGCGGGTTAGGCCAGGGGAGTGAGACCCCGACAGAGCGCACACTGACCCCCGAGGAGCGGGTGCCAGACAGGGTCCAAGAGCGAGGCAGCAGGCGGCATCTCAGGAACACACAGAAGTCAGGCCACGGATGGAACTTGTTGCCAAGTTGGCTTGCTGGGGGCGAAGGTGGAGCTTAAATATGAGAAGCCGATGATGTCATCACAGCGAGGCACAAGCACCTAGGAAGGCCCAGTGTTGGAGTAGGAAGTAGCGACGTCCATGCCACCAAGAGGAGTCCCGTGGGGTGCGGCGATGTAGACAGGCCCGTGCAGCGAGCAGCCCTGGGGAGGGCAGGAGAGCAGTGCAGGACGTGAGTACTCGTGGTCACAGCTGTCTGCAACTGACAGGCATAACAGTACCTCCCCTCTTAAGGTCCCTTCCCAGGGGTTTGGGCTTGTGAGGTTGGTTGGCATGGAACTGTTGCAGAAGTTCCTTATCTAAGATGTTAGCCATAAGTTCCCAGCTGTTCTCCTCAGGGCCAAACCCTTCCCACGACAGAAGGGATTCCCATTTCCTTCCATGCTTCTGGATGTCCAAGACCTCCTGGACTTCGTAGATGACATGAGCTCAGAGGTCAGTGGAACAGGGTCAGGTGGTTTCTTAGAGAATCCAGAGAGAATCAGAGGCTTGAGGAGAGACACGTGAAATGCATTCTGGATCTTGAGTGATGAGGGCAATTGTAACCGATAGGTAACAGGACCCAGATGACATAACACCGGAAAGGGTCCAATGTATCTGGGGCAAAATGAGCTGAGGGCAGCTTGAGTTGAATGAACTTAGTGCTGAGCCATACCTTATCTCCAGGTTGAAACTGGGGTGCAGCACAGTGATGGGCGTCGAAAACCTTTTTTGATCTCTGAGGAGCCTTTTCGAGCAACCATTGGATACTTTGCCACAATGGATGTAGTTCCTGGGCAGTTACCTCTGCTGTTGGGGAGGCAACAGACAGCGGGAGCTGAAGCAGTGGCAAAAGTTGGCATCCATAGACCAGCTGGAAAGGCGACGAACCTGTGGAGGAGGACACGTGGGAATTCAGCGCAAACTCCGCCCAAGGTAGAAGGTTAGCCCAATCGTCTTGTCACAGACTCACGTAGGCTTGCAGAAATTGCTTATGGGTTCTGTTAGTCCTCTTGGTTTGGCCATTGGCTTGAAGGTGGTAAGCTGAGGTAAAATCCAGTGAAATTTCAAACTTCTTACAAAGCGACTTCCAGAAGCGAGCAGTAAATTGAACCTCACGGTCCGAGAGAATATGTCTAGGTAGTCCGTGGAGCTGAAACACATGTTTAAAAAACAATTTGGCCAACTGAGGTGCCATAGGAAGATCAGGTAGAGACACGAAATGCACCATCTTAGAGAAGCGGTCAACAGTGACACAAATGGTGTTATTTCTGTTGGAGATGAGCAAATCCACAATAAAATCTATGGCGATATGGGTCCAGAGTTCGCTGGGAACAGGAAGTGGCTGTAGAAGTCCCCAGGGTTTCCCCGCTGGAGGTTTGTGCCGGGCACATGTAGGACAGGACTCTACACATGCTTGAGTTTCCTTTCGCATAGTGGACCATCAGTAGTAATGTTGAAGAGTGGAGAGAGTCCTGGACTGACCTGGGTGCCCAGAGGTCAAAGTCATGTGCCCACTATAGAACCTTCGGATGCAGCGGGCGAGAAACCACTGTCTTACCCGGGGCACAGGAAAGGAGGCTGACAGAATGACCCTTGCGGGATCAATAATGTGTCCAGGGTAGTCTCGTAGAATGAAGTTGAATCTCGTAAAGAAGAGAGACCAGCGAGCCTGACGGCTGTTCAGACATTGGGCCTGGTGGAGGTATTGGAGATTCTTATGGTCCGTATATACCGTAATTTGGTGTTGTGCCCCTTCAAGCCACGGTCGCCATTCCTCAAAATCCAGTTTTGATGGCCAACAGTTCTTTGCTCCCGATGCTGTAATTTCGCTCAGCAGGTGTAAAACGTCGAGAAAAGAATGGCAGGGGTGGAGCTTATGGATAATGGAGAACTGACTCAGCACTGCCCCAACTCTGATGTCGGAGGCATCGACTTCACCACGAACGGACGTGTGGGGTCCGGATGTTGGAGACATGGCTCTTTAAGGAAGGCCATCTTGAGATCCTGAAAAGTGGTCATGGCTTCTGGTGATCACTGAGAATGGTTGGTGCCCTTATGGGTCATGGCTGTGAGTGGGGCAGTCAAGGTGGAATAATGGTGAATAAATGAGTGGTAGTAATTGGCGAAGCCAAGGAATCTCTGGAGGGCCTCGAGGCCTATGGGCTGCGGCCAATCCCGGATGCACTTCAGTTCCTGGAGATCCATCCTAAACTCCTGACTGGACACCATGTAGCCCAAGAAAGGAACAGTTTCTTGTTTGAATGAGCACTTCTCAAGCTTAGCGAAAAGTTAATGGTCTTGCAGACATTGAAGAACTTGGGAGACATCTCAGCGATGACTTTGAACGTCTTGAGAGAAGACTAAAATGTCATCATGGTATGTGATGACACACTGGTACAGCATATCTCTGAACACTTCGTTCATCAGGTTTTGAAATACAGCGGGTGTGTTGCACAAGCCGAACGGCATTACCAGATATTCAAAGTGTCTGTCACGTGTGTTAAAGGTGGTTTTCCACTCGTCACCCTCCCGGATCCGGACCAAATTATAAGCACCACGGAGGTCAAATTTAGAAAAAATCTTGGCCTCCTGAAGCCTGTCAGAAAGCTCTGAAATGAGTGGCAGCAGGTAGCAATCCTTGACAGTAATCTCGTTTAAGCCTCTATAGTCAATGCAGGGACACAGTGAGCTGTCTTTATTTCCTATGAAGAAGAACCCTGCCACAGCCGGAGACTTGGAGGGCCGGATGAACCCCTTAGCCATGTTTTCCCGAATGTATTCTGACATGGCTTGGGTCTCTGTCTGAGAGAGAGGGTAGGTCCTACCCCATGGAAGCTCAGTATTGGGCAGTAAGTTAATCGCACAATCGTAGGAGTAATGAGGTGGTAAGGTGTCTGTGGCCTTTTTTGAGAAGACGTCGGCAAAGGATGCATACTGCAGTGGCAGACCGGGCAGAGTTGGTATGGTCATCATGCAAGGAAAAGGTGTTAAGGCCTCTAAACAGTTCTGATGACAGGCCGAGCCCCACTGGGAAAGCTGTAGGGTAGACCAGTCAAACTGTGGGGTGTGCTGCTGAAGCCAGGGTAATTCCAGAATAACCGGGTGGATGGCCTTATCCAAGATGTGGAATGAGATGGTCTCCACATGTAAGGTTCCAGTGCATAGCTGGATGGGAGCGGTAGTGTGAGTGACCTCACCATACAGAGGTTCCCTGTGGATGGATGAGAATAATAAGGGAACCAGAGAGCGAATGGTGGGGATCTGTAGATGCTCAGTGATTTGTTTCAAGATGAAATTCCATCCAGCCCCGGAGTTCACCAGGGCTAAGGTGTGGAATTCCTGGTTGTTCATCCGAATGGATATGGGAACGGTCAGCAAAGGAGACGGTGAAGTCAGGCCTAGGAGAAGTCCTCCAGCAGAACCTAGGCCTGGCAGTTTCCCGGACAGACTAGACACGAGGCAATGGCATGCCCGGCCTGGCCACAGTACAAACAAAGGCCAGACTGCTGTTAACGATGATGTTCCTTGGGAGAGAGTCTACTCCTAACCATTTTCAAGGGTTCTTCTTCTGTGGAGATAGTTGGGCTGGTCAGTCTCGAGGAGGACGAACGTCGAACTCGGGGTGATCCAGAAGCCGATTCCCGGGGTGCTCTGGGCTCATGAGAACATTCTTGCAATCGACGGTCAATGCACCCAGTGAGGTCAATGAGAGAGTCCAAAGAGGTGGGCAATTCATGAGCAGCCAACTTGTCCTTTATGTAAGGACTCAATCCTTCCAAGAAGATAGAGCGCAGACAGTCGAAGTCTCAATGCAACTCTGATGTGAGAGTTTGAAACTCTATGATGTAGTCTATTAAAGGGTGAGAGCCCTGTGGAAGGAGGAGCAGAGTTGACCCAGAGACGGCACGCCAGCCAGGGTCTTCAAAGATGGACTGAAACAGGGCGAGGAACCCTGGAAGGTCCCGAAGAACAGGATCTGCTGGCTCTGAGAGAGGTGATGCCCGTGCCAGAGCCTTGCCATCCAGGAGGGCCAGAATGGACGTGGTCTTAGTGATCACATATGGGAAGTATGCGGGTTGCAAACAGAAATGCATATTGCAAAGATTCAGGAAGCCCTGACACATGAGAGGGTTTCCTGAGAAGCGTGGACGTACCGGCAATGGAACGGTAGGCCAAGAAGCCAGTGAAGAGGTAGAGGCATTGAGCTTGATAGACGTGGTCATGGCGGTCACGGTGGCATCTAAGCAAGAGATCAGTTTGTCTATGGTGGTGGCCAGGGATTCCAAGAATTTCTGTTGTTTGCTGATCCATTGTGCCAGGCCAGGGATGGCCTGGAGAGCCAATACCTCTGCTGGGTCCATGAACTTGGCAATCTGTTATGGTTTGTGGGTATGTGGACCCTTGGCCTGAGGCATGAGTTGTTACAGCCTGTGGGGAGGAGGCCTACAGATCTGCACCGTTAGGAGGTGAGATACCGGCACAGCGGGGAGCTCTAGGCACAGTGATGAAGAGGCCCCAGGGACCAGGAGCTAACCCCCACAGGGTGGTAGGCTGTAGGTGATTCTCAGAGAGAGTCCCTGGAGAGAGGTGCCAGGCGAGCTGCGGAGCGGTAGGTGCAGGGGTAGTCAAGTCGGAGGTTCTCCGGGAGGTCAGCCCCAAGGGGGCGGAGCTGCAGCATGGTGGGCATAGGTAAGAGACGTAGACCACCCACGGGGTAGGATAGTCTGGTCCTGAATCCAACTGCTGACATAGGCAGAAGTCCGGAGAGTGGAGGTGTTGCCAGCGGTGTAGCAAGGGACTGACCCGAGGAGCGGGACAGCTGACAGTCAGGAACAAGCTGGAGTTCAGCCCCGTAGAGCGGGGCAGGACTAAGTAGTTCTCTTGAATAGAAGCGAGGCCCGAGATGTGGTCAGGCACAGCCAGTCTTGGTAAGGACACGGGCGCAACCCCGAGGAGTGAGGAATGCCAGACGAGAAACTCACAGGTGGCTGCGGTGTTCCGATGGAGACCAGAGGAGCTGGAGCCAATGCAGAGTAGGACCCAAGAGGTGCAGAGCCAGCCTGAGGAGCAGG
Organism: Rhinatrema bivittatum; assembly: GCF_901001135.1. Lineage (NCBI taxonomy): Eukaryota > Metazoa > Chordata > Amphibia > Gymnophiona > Rhinatrematidae > Rhinatrema > Rhinatrema bivittatum. The sequence goes on along the minus strand of NC_042617.1, from coordinate 335,588,596 downwards.
GTAGGCCAGGGAAGTGAGTCCCCGATGGAGGGCACACTGACCCCCAAGGAGAGGGTGCCAACAGGGTCCAAGAGCGAGGCAGCAAGTGGCATCTCAGGAACACACAGGAGTCAGGCCACGGTTGGAACTTATTGCCAAGTCGGCTTGCTGGGAGCGAAGGTGGAGCTTAAATAGGAGAGGCCGATGACGTTATCACAGCGGGACGCCCCCTAGGTTCCCGCCGAAGAGGCTTCAAAGGCGGGGCCTGTGAAGCACGCGCGACGCCTAGGAATGCCGGTGTCAGAGTAGGAAGTAGCGGCGTCCATGCCGCCGAGAGGAGCCCCGCGGGGCATGGCGATGTAGACAGGCCTGCGCAGCGAGCAGCCCCTGTGAGGGCAGGAGAGCAGTGCAGGACGTGAGTACTCACGGTCGCAGTTGTCTGTGACCAACAGGCATAACAGGGACACTCCTCCAGGCAGTTGATAATGAAATCCTTATGTGAGCAGGGAACAGTGAACCTGCTGCTTGATTCCTGCATCCATGGGAATGATGACATTTGCAGGAAGCAAGACAGAAATGTTTTAGAAGTGTGATAGAGCCTGAGGGAGCTCATGGATAGAATACAGGGGCATGGCTTGTGCATGTGTCCTACTACTACTATTCATTTGGAGGGTGTGGAGTGGTTCAAAAAGTGGTGGGGATGAGAACAGATAGAGGGTAAGGACGTAAAATATGTAATTGTTTGTGAGGCTGTACTAGTGTTGGAGCAGAGAGTCTCATGGATGCTATGGTAATAAAATTAACTAGCAGCTGGGTATGTCTGACAGATTGCAAATACAGTAATAACTAGCAACCCTAGTGGAAAAACAGGAACCATAGGCTAAGCAGTTGCTACTACCCCACCCAAAAAATAAACTTGCTGGGCAGACTAGATGGACCGTATTGGTCTTTATCTGCCATCTTTCACTATGTTACTATGTAAAATAGTCAGATAATTTTAGGGCTGCCAAAGAGTTGCCTAAGGTTAGCCAGATAAACTTATCTGCCTAACTTTAACATATCAGTGGAGCTGGGGAGCATGTAAATATGGACCTCTAGGAGTCTTAGCAAAAACACTGGTTCCTCTGTAGCTGGGTCTCTGTGGCACTGGCTATATGTCCTGGCTTAAGCTATTGCTGCACTAGTCCCTGCTCAGAAGTTACCTTTTTCTTTAAGTAACAAGATAGAATCTAACTGGTTTCTGAAGGAAATAGAACCAAAGTGGCCACTGAGCAGGAAAACTACATTTCACCTAATCCTTTGCAACTAGTTTCCCAGAGAGCTTGAGCAGGAAAGATCTCAGTCATGTTGAGTCAGCACAAGCACCCTAACTGGCTGCCCAGTGTAATAACACAGGTGAGATTCAGATCCACCCATAGAGAGAGGCAGCAGGCATGAAAAGCGAGGAGGGATGGATAGGCTGAGGCAGAAGCAGAACTGTGCCTAAACTCTACTCTAGCTTAAAGATATGTCAGCCTTTAAGATTATTTTTTCCTCTCTGTTATTCCAGTAGCATATGAGAGAAAAGACAAGGCTGCCCGATTAGAGCCTATAGCACTGCAAGGGGTATTTAGAGTGACCACAACTAATACTGATCAGGGATAGCTAGGGAGTTTCTTTCTGAATTCTGGCAACTTTTACTTGCCTTTGCTGTCAGCGAAACTGAGCTCAGTGAGAATAAAGATAGAAAAAGAAGCTTGAGGAAGCTTAGCAGTGCTTGAGTCTAGGAACTGTGTGGAAAGTTTAAAATTGCTGCTAAAACTTTAGTTGATTGGGAATGTTGCAACTGAAAGGGAATTGTGGAGCTTACTAAGGATCTTAAGAAGTAAAAATGTTAGTTTGGGGATATTTTACCCTGGCTAGGAACACTGCTGGGAGATTATAGAAAAAAAAAATAGGGGGGTCATTGGAACTAAAGAAACCAGAAAAAAAAATGTTTAGAAACCTGGTGCCATCAGTTACTATCCTGAAAAGGGTTAAACACTGAAGAGGTTGTTTTTTTTTTTTTAATTTTATTTTTTTTTGGGGGGGGGGGCTTGGGAGGTGCTTATTATTTTTATGTCTTCATTTCCTTTTGTTTCACTGCAGCTGTGAATACAGAGTTTGGGAACTGCAGCATGTGGCAGGCAGTACTTGCTCTTAATTATGGTTGAGATATTTGAGAGCTGCAGCAACTTGTCAGGAGCAATCTTAACTTGAAAGTGGCTGCGCAAGAGTTAATAAAAATGTTCTTGGGAGGTTGTGAATCCTACACTGCAAGACAGCTACTGGGCTACTACACAATCAAAGTTATTAGGAATTGCAATTAAGGCTATGAAGTTAGTCTGCTCTGTACTAGGGAAGAGAAAGGAAAGGGAACTATATGTTTAAATCTGTATTATCTAAATGCTTCACTGTGGAAGAAGAATGAACACAGGAAAAGGAAGCTGCTTTTTTGCTTTAGTGAATGTAATGTTTGTGAACCTGGAGTTAGAGGATAGAAAGCAAAAACTCATGTCAATTAAGCAAAGGGGTGATTCTGTTTGTAACTCTTTATTATGCAAGACCCTCTCCCCCATGCTTTTTGTCTAAGGGTATTTCATTAAATATAAAATATAATATGGAATTATTGTCTGGTGTGAAATTCATCTTATGGTTCATAAGGGACCTCTGTTTACTTATGTCCAGGGAATAAAGAAGGGATTTCTACTCCTGGTAGTATGAGGAATCCTATTCTGGGTACTGTGGGGAATCCATCAGGGAGGAAATAGGCTAGTCTAGTCCTGCCTCAGCCATTTATCTCCAAGTAACTCTACCTAATACTCTTCTTGCCTCAAATCCAGTTATTTCAGCCTCGTTCACTAGGGAGCAACAGTGTCAACACCTGGACTCGCTACAAGAAAGCATGCTCCATCACTTCACTATACAAGCGACCTAGGAAGCCAAATATTTGAGCACCCTATCAGGCTAGCATTGGTATCCATGTAGATTATTACAAAACTGGGTGAAAAGAAATGGGAAGGGAGTGGTGCTTGGTATGAACTAAGTAGGGAATCTTGTATGCTATCTGCTTAAAATGGTGGAGTGCAAATGAGAAAGGTGCAAAAACTATCCAGAATGAAGGCAGATACGTTGCAAGAGGATGTTTCTTGTGCTGTAGGTAGGAGTCACTGGGCAGATTGGATGGGTCAGTTGGTCTTGTTTTACTATAATCTATTATGGGTGCAATATTCAGCCCCTGGCTGACTTGCAAATTTTGCCGGTTAAGTTTATCCAGCTAACTTTGGCTGGATGTTCAGTGGTGAAGACTTACCATTGAATATACCTGACTATCATAAAGAAGCCAGCTAACTTTATCTAGCTAACTTCCGGACTATTTTATGGCATGATCAGAGTTAGCTGAATAAGTTATCCAACTACCTCTGAATATTAGTGTTAGCCAGAAAACTTACCAGGCTAGCAAATCTGCCCCAAAATGCATCCTGATCACTCTATGTTATCCAGCTAAATCTTAGATGGATAATGTTATACATCTATAATTTTGACAAATAAATACCCAAAATACACAAACGTTGGCATTTAGCGTGATAAATCACAAATTATGCAGATAAATGCCTTTGAATATGGCCCCTTGGTTACTATGAATTAACGGCCTGATTTTAAAAAGGCCACTGCATAAAAAAAAAGGGAGTTACGCGCATGGCGAGGGCTTGTGTTTGCTGCATGCATTTTATAATGGGCCCGGCCACGCGTGTAACCCCTGTTACGCACCAAAGTGCTGGGTCCTACAAAAAGGGCGAGCTGGGGACATGGTTTGGGTGGGGCAGGGGAGTGGGCTGGGACAGCAGCATTAGCCTCTGTCCCACGGAAGCGCACACCACAACCAGCCGGCGTGCGGAGATTACTTCTGCTCCTGGGAAGCAGTAAGTATTAAAATAAAAAAAATTAGGGATAGGGATGGGTTAAATTAGGGTCGGGGAGGAGAGGGGAAGGTTACCTTGCCACGCATATTTTGATAAAATCCTCCCCCCCCGCACATGCATGCTGGATTTTAAAATCCGGTGCGCATGTGTGCGCAGCGATCAAATTTTATAACATGCATGCACTGGTGCGCTCATGTTATAAAATCGGTGCATCTATGTGCATGTGCCGGTCTTAAAATTGACCCCTAAAGTTCTAATAAATAACATCACAGTAGCAAAATACTTAAAGATGGAATTTAAAAGTAATCAGAAAAACTTGATGGGTTTACATGGGAGACTGTTCAAGATAAAGTTTGTAGGAAGGAAGATCAATATTTAAAGGATCTGGCTAACTTTTAACTAGACAAAACATGTGATTCCAATATTTTACCTGCTCCCTGGCTAAATTTTGTCAAGGTAACTCATTATCTGAATAAAATTTAGACAAATAAAAAGTCAGTGCTGTCGTCATTCCTGAGATGTGGCTAAAGTCTGTCAGGTCAGCACCAAACGGACAGGAAACAAAACAAATATACCAAGAGAAGTGGGAAAGCCAGCAACCTTGTGGTAGGTTCATGGCCCAGAAGCCCCAGGGTTATAGGTTCAAACCCTATTGACCTTGACAGAATATCCTCCTCCGATGGGTGGCCTCCAGACGCCCCCAAAGTCCGCCCAGGTCCCAGATTCCACCCGTGGAGGCACAGTCCTGAACAGCTGACTTGGTCTGGAGCAGAATAATGGCGGGCACTGACTCAGCTTGGCATTGCAGAGATGTGGCAGGAACTGGTTCGCATAGCATTGAGGAGACATGGCAGGAACTGGCTCAACATGGAGCAAAGCCATCACAGGCATTGGCTCAGCCAGGATGGCAGGGGCTGCTTCACTGGAAGTGGCTCAGCCTGGAAAATTGAAGTTGCTGTGAATGGACTCTTTGAATCTGTGGGGAAAGCAGCCTGGAGCAACTTCTCTGGTGCTTTTACGGAAGAAACAGCCTTAATCAAGGACTCTATCAGTGCTGCTGTGGGCACTGCAGCCTGAAGCATGGCTTCTGGTACGGCTGTGAGAGAAGCAGCTTGAAGCAAGGTTTTTGGTTATGCTGTGGGCGAAAGAGCCTGAAACTGACACTGTTGTGGATGAAGCAGCCTGGAGAAGAGACTTTGAATCTGTCATGTGCACAGTCAAAGTAAAGTCCTTGCATCTGCTGCTGTAGGCATAGACTGGAATGGAGGCTTAGATGCTGCAGGAGCAATCTGGAGAGATGTCTCTGGTGCTTCTGCAGGAGAAGCAGCCTGGAGTGAGGTCTTGGGACCTGCTGTGAACATCATATTCAGATACTGCTTGGGGTGCAGTATCTGAATATGATGTGGGCACAACCTGCAATACTGTCTTTCATACTGCAGACAGAGCCTGAGATGGAGTCTCGGATGCCATGGGAGCAGCCTGGACTAGATTCTTGGGAAATGCTGTGGGAACAGATGGGACTGGAGTGTTTGGAAGTGCTGTGGGATCAGGCCTGAGACAGAGTCGTGGATGCTGGGGGAGCAGCCAGGAGCTCAGACATTATTGCTGCAGCACCTGAAGCCAAGTTTTTTAACGGTGCTGCAGACGCAGTCGGGAGCTAAGTCTTTGATAGTAGGTCAAGAACCCTTTTGGGATACTGGAGCACCAGCGTGGAATCATGCATGACCTGGGCTTGTATGTTCTTCATCTTTCCAAAGCTGGCGATCACAGTCCAGGTGCTTTAGCAGACCAAGCGCTTCTTTACAGCTCTTGTTCTCAAGGAGAGTCGTGGACATGAGAGAGAAAGCCACAAGTCTTTTCTGAATGGTAATTCTTGAAACAGAGGACATGTTTCATAGAGAAAAAGAAATTCACTGGGAACCCTTGCCTCTGGTTTAGGTTTGTCCAAACTGAGACAGGGATCTGGGCTTGGCAATCGGGGCCACCCCGAGGGGAAGGTGCATACCTGAGAGGTAAGGCGGAGGCATGGTAGCGGAGGGCAGGAGCTGGTGACAAGCCAGAACTGGAACTGAAAACTGGCAAGACACTAGGGACTGAACTGTGAAGCAGGAAGATTTATGTTCAGAAATACTGGAACAGAAATGCAAATGCAGGAATCTTGGAACAGGATATGTTAGACTAGAACAAGGCTTGATAATCAGAAAGCAATCAGATAGCACTTCCACAGGGCAAACACCAACAAGGCAGTTGGACCAGCATTGTGTGACTTCTGAGCATGCCTTATATACTGCTGGGAATATAGGGCACTAGGGATGTGCATTCGTCCTGGTTCGGCCACCCTGAAAAATGAAGCAGATTTTCCTGAAATTCTAGGAAAATTCGTTTTTCGGGGTTAGTGCGCACTAACTCCCCGAAATTGGCCCGAACCGCGGGAAAACAAAATTTCCCGTGGCGGGCCGATAAGAAAGGCCGAACCAAAAGGTTTGGCCGAATCACAACTCTATAGGGTACACCCAGTGCTGGTCCAGTTGTGAGAAGTAGGGGAATTTCTGACTCTCCCATGAAAGAGGACAAAGTTACCAAGACAAGTGGAAAAGCCAGCAGCCTCCACAGCCTTGCTGTGATGGCCTAGAAGTCCCAGGATTATTGGTTTAAACCCTGATATCTTGCCACTATTTAGACAGACAAGCTTGGAGTTATCGGGATAAGTAGCACCACTTATCTGCTAAACATGTTGATTTAACCAGCTAAGTAGTAACAAAGCTTCTATTTAGCTAGATAAGTCTGAAAAGTGCTACTTGTCTGGCTATCTTGTCAGTTAAGCAAGTTAGCCAGATAAGTCTGAAAAAGCACTACTTAGAACAGGGGTGGCTGACTCCAGTCCTTGAGAGTCACCAACAGGCCAAGAGGAAGTAAACTAAAACAGGTAACTTTTTTCTGGCTGAATTCAACCTTATTTTGAAGGTGGATTTTTTTTTTTTATTATTGTTTTTGTTCCTTCTATTTTTTGAAAGGGATTGTTTGCCTTGCTTTTTTGTTTCTTTGGTCACTTTCTATACTTAGATGTAGGAAGAAAGAGTAGACGGGAAGGGGTTGCCTTGCTCTAGTGTCTGGTTTTTTTTTTTTTTCTTCCTTGCCTTTGGATGTAGTACCTCAAAGGGAAAGGTATTTTTTTTAAGCTTTGGAGTTGAAAGGAGTTCTTTACCTGTGTAAATTGTAATAGGGCCTGAGCTCTGCATATATGTGAGCACAGCTAAGAAAATAATCTACCATTCTTGGAGAATGTGAACTACAAACAGGTAATTTTTTTCTAGGTAAATTCAACTGCTGAGACATTATTTTGAAGGGGGATTTTTTTTATGAATTGCTTTTTGTTATTTTTATTTTTTGAAAAATTGTTTTTTTTTTTTTACATTGCTTTTTTGTTTCTTTGGGCACTATTGGAATCAAAAATAAACTTTCACTAAGGATGATCGGAACATCATCATCATCATTTATTTCATACTCTTCCACTGAACTATAAATAAATCAGAGGACATATATTAGAGATGTATGCAAGGCATTGTGAGAGCAAAAGAAATAAGACAGTAGATTCATAAAGTTTTAGTATGTTAGGATGATCTGCATATTTGTATTCAGTGAGTCTTGAAAGATGGAAGTTCCTAAAGTAGTTTAATGATCCGAGAGCCTGGCACGAGAAGTAGGTTAACTTGTGAGCCATAAACCTAGGTTACCTCAAAGAGCCACATTATTAGCAGAGATGTACATTTGTTTAAAACAAATGTCAACATTTCCTATTTCATTTTCTAATGCTTTCAAAACAAAACGGAAGAAAAACCAACACAATTTCATTGGTCTTTTTCCATTTCATTTTGAAAGTTTAAATTAAAAACGTTAGACCTCCCTGGCCTCCAGTCCCCTCCCCCATGTGCCCCTCTCTCCCTCCCCAAAAAACCCTTGGGGGCCAGGAGCCACCCTGGCCCCCACTTACCCCATCCGCAGCAGTGCATCGTTGCAGGAGGGATTACCCAATTGTCTGTTGCTTCAGCTTCTCTGTAATTGAATGTTGCCAGTCTACCCTGAGACCGGCACCATATTGTGATGTAAAATGGCAACGTATAAGGGCTGGCTGGTCCCATTTTCTTTTATGGATGAACAAACATGCGGCCGTACAAGAAAATGGGGCTGGACAGCCCTTAGACAGCTGGGGTGGTTCCTGGCCACAAGTGTTGTTTTTTTTTGAGGGGGGGAGGGGGAGGGGGAGGGGACACATGGGGGCCTCCAGAGGCCCTGTTTTGTGTTTGCATTTTTTAGGGGGGAGTGACTTTTTAATTATTAATGCTTATTTTGTTTCTGTAAGGGACAGAAACGAAGTAAACATTAAATGAAATGAAAATCATTGCTCTCCCCCCCCTTCTGAAAATGAAATATAAAAAGGGTCAAATTTGTTTGGCGGCACATCCTTAATAAGCAGTTTTCTGAAGGCTAGCAGATTTGGAACTACTCTGATGTGGGGAGGCTGAATGTTTCAAAAGGCTGGGGTAGATCCAGAGAAGGATCTCTTTCTGGTGGTTGTGAAATCTACCATGAAATGAATATGCATGAAATAGATGTGCATGCAGTGGAAGCAAGGCATACCGATCTATCTCGAGCATATTCATTGTGGAGGTCCCGAAAACCAGACTGGCCAGGACGTGTTCCAGGCTTGAGAAACACTGGTCTATGCCAATCCAGTGGGAAACAGAAATATACAAGGTAGACTTCTCCATTGACACACTTTCTTTATAAACATGGGGCATATAATTCACAGTTAATCCAAGTTTATTATAAACACCCAAAGGTCAAGGGTTTAAGGCTCCTAACTTTGGGAGCTAGACTTCTAAATTGGCCCTTTTGAAAATTTACTAGGGCTACATGCCTAAATTTAGGTTGCCAGTTCACTAGGCCCTAAATTTAGGACCCTAAAAAAATGGATGGCTATGGGAATGAGTTAGGATGGGGGAAAAAGTTAGATACCACAGATTTTCATTACTAGGCATTGAACTTAGGAGTTTAAATCTGTGTGAATGAATAGCCAAAATGTAGGTCTCTAAGTTTTAGCAAACTAAATTTAGATGATTTTTTTTGCTGAAAACATATGCTCCTAATTGAGGCTGAAATTAGGAGTGTAAATTAGATGCCTAAATGTAAGTGGTCAGCTTCTTTTTAAATATTGACCTCTTTCTAATTAGTTGTTAGATCTGGGGGATGAGATAGAACCTTCCCTCCTAACATGTTGCAGTAATGTTCAGCACTACCCACCTGGAAGTAAAAGTTTCAGCTCCTTTTGTCATATCAGCAGTCCTTCTGATCAGCTTCAGAAAAACACAGCAGACAGCATGCTTTCTCTCCAACTCCTGGGTGTCTGGTTTCTTTCTGTCTGCAAATACCTACAGTGCCTGAATATAATTCACTTTGAAGTGCCAAAAAGCGAAATATAAATAACAAACAAACGTAAATGTCTCTTGCCGGAACTATTTATTATTTCCGCGATCGGCAGCAAATGAGGTCTCAATTCCTTTGGGGAAGGAACCGCCTTGGTTCTTTTTGAAAAGACGGTTTATTGAATTTAAGAATAAATAAATAAAGTTCATTTGGTTATTTGGACTGGTGCATCAATTATCACTGCTGCCAGTCTAGAAGGTAAATCCTCCCTTTCCGTGGATCCTTGGTCTCATTCTCTGTGAAACTCCTTGTGAAATTTCTCAAAGCACACACAACTGGAGTATCTCCTGAATTGTTGTGATATTTGGCATCCAGTTCCTGATCAACTGAAACAATTGCCCTTGCCTTGGGCTAGTAATAGTGTAAGATAACCATATAGTTGCCGATTCAAAAATGTTCCTTCAGGAACTGTGCTAAGAAAAGATAGGATCCTTCATTAAACCAACAGAAAATGTTATCTGAATCCTAACAGGCAACATGTAATAGGAGAAAAAATAAGAGATTCTCAAAAGGTATGTGTGTAGACATCATGCCACCAGTGTGACTTCTTTACATCAATGTTTGAATCCTATCGATTTAGCCGCGCAACAACATGACTTTCAAATTTGGTTCAGTAGGGATGCGCTTTTGGTAGAAACAAAAAGGAAATGATAAAATTTCCCATTTTGTTTTTTGTTTTTTTCAAAATGAATGATTTATATTTGTATAAAATTTCATCATCATTTTTGTTTTGGTTTGAAAATTTATGGCTTACACCCAAGCCTGAGGCCAGGGCCTCGCCTAGGACACAGCCTAATCCCAAACATGATGCTGGGTTTTCTGCTTAGGCCCAGGCTCAATGCTGGGGCCTTGGCTGAGATCCAAACAAAGGCCCAGGACAAAAATGTTTTGCTGTGTTGGGAAATTTCCCAACTACCACTTACCTTATCTGATGCTGTTCCCAGGACCAATGCCGGAGGCCAGGTCCCAAAGCCTAGGCCCAGGCCTGACACTGGGGACCAGTCCAGAGATAGGATCTTGATACCTGAGACTTAGTCTAGCCTCCTGAGTCTTAGTCTAACCAGGCCTGATGCCAGAGCCTGGCCTGGAAGCCAGGTCACAACACTTGGGCTTCGGCCTAGACCAAGATCTGGGTCCAGGTTCAACACCAGGGCCCATTTTGGAGGCTGAGTTCTGATGCTGGCACCTCAGTCCAGGGTTAGGCCCATGCCCAGAGGCTGGAACACAGCTGTTTAAGTCTTTTCCATCTCTTTTTCTTCTTTATTCTTCAATAGACAACATCCACTGTGGATGCACCAGAGTAAACTAATGCCAGCGCTTCCTCCTCAATGGAAAGTGCCATTTTGATGCTTGGCGGGTCCTTGCATAGGACCTAGGCTAAGGTCACAGCAAACTACTGTGCCCTAGACCTTCACAAAGCTGAGGCTTCGTCCTGGGCCTAGGCCGAGGCATTGGGAGCAGACCTCAGGCCTACTGTGGTCTAGGCCTATGCAAGGCTGCGGCTTCATCCTGGGCCTAGGATTTATCATCAGATCCCCCTAGGACCGGGTATAAGTGGAGGCTGAGGAGGATCCTGGCCCCGGCATTTTTCTGGGTGGGAGGAATGGGTGGTGGGGATAGGAGGCCTCGGGAGGCTCTATTTATTTATTTTTTTTAGTAATGTTTCTTTAATTTTTTTAAACAACAAAAAAAAAGAAAAAAAGAAATAAACATTGAACGAATCAAAATTAGTGGAAACCCCCTCCCTCCCCCCCAAAAATGAAACCCTGCATACCTCTACCTTTTAAGGCAGGCTTAAAAGTACAAATATAACTTTGCAGTTAGTTTCCTATTCAAAATGTTGCCCATTATCTATTGTAATAAAATGCCAGGGCATAACATTAATCTCACGCACCTGAAGGTTACTAAGAATATGAAAGCTACCATTCCACAATGTATAGAGATGTAGCGAATTACCAGATCTCAAGAAAATGACCCCACAAGTTAAAGTTCCCAGTGTTAAAAGTGAGCACTGGGGTACTAGCAGTCAAACTTAGAACTGAGCCAGCATATTCTTATGGTTCATGAAGCAGCTTTGTCACCTGTTACCTTCTCAAACTGGAAACCGGTGGATGGAAGGGGCAGGTCTGTCTTGGTTCCAGGCTTGATACCGGGGTCCAGTTTGGAGGATGGGTTCTGATGCCGGCATCTTGATCCAGGGTTAGGCCCATGCCCAGAGGCTTCAAACGCAGCCTATGGGCATGGGCCTAACCCTATACCCTGAACCCAGCCACCATGGGATCGGTCTCAATCCCATGGCCATTATCAGGTGCCTGTCAGCTTTCAGGAGCAGCATCCTATATGCACCTTTGGCTGGAAGGGGAGGTAGAAATGGACTGATGGTGGCAGTGACCGGGAGGTGAAGAGAAGAAGAGAGATGAGAAGAAGATGAAGAGTGATGGCAGTGGCAACCTAGGAGGAAGATAGGTGAAATGATGGAAGCAGTCTGGGGGGAGGAAGGTAAATAGAGGTAGATATTCAAAAAATATGGTGGCGCGAACAAAATTACACCAGATTTTATAAGATACGCACGTATCTTATCAAATCCGTGGTCAGCACGCGCAAGGCTGCACAAAATCAACAGCCTGTACGCACTGAGCCGCGCAGCCTGCCTCCGTTCCCTCCCGCATCCCCCCCTACTTTTGTTGGGCAAGTTACGCCTGATTGAAGAAGGCGTAACTTGCCCCGGCATCCCCCGGCACTGTGACCTGTGCCGAGGGACTCGCGACCGCCCTCCCGGCCCGCCCCTGAACCATCGCCACGCCCCCAGACACGCCCCTCCCGCCCCTTTTAGGAAGCCCCGGGACTTACGCTCGTCCCGGGGCTTTGCGCGTGCCGGTGGCCTATGCAAAATAGGCCACCGGCACGCAGGGGTTTTAAAATCTACCCCACAGTGAAGAAGGGTAAAAAAAAATAGGAGTGAGGATCTGGAAGCCTAGAGTAGGGAAAGACAGCATCTTGGCAGTGAAAGCTCAGGGAGGATGAGAGAAGGAATGATAGCAATGAAGAATGAGCAAGGAAGCAGTGGGGTCGACCCCTAGCACCCATGCTGACATGGGTTCATTCCACTTGTTTAACAATATACCAACAAAAATATTCCTTGTGTGTTAACTGTGCATTTGCCAGTGACAATAGCTAATTTCAAAATGGCCAAATACATCACAATCATTTGTCCTGTCTGGCAATGGTAACAATCCATAATTACAGTTCAGTTTAGGGCTTAATTTGATTCTATAAAGGAGCATCAATCAGCTAAATTGCAGTACTGGCTGGGAGTGCATCACACCATTGCAAAGCTGAATTACTGCTCACTCATTTCTTAATGCATCTTAATGTAACTCCCCCAACTTAAGATGCTTAATCAATATGGAGCTGGGGGGGGGATTCAACATGAAAATAAGCACTTTTAGGGCAATATTCAAAGTCTTTTGCACTGTTAAAAAAAAAAATTGTGGAAATTGGGGCTTTAAAAATTACTCAGCCTTTCTGTGGATAAAAGTACTCACATGGTGGACAACACACTTATTTTTTACTTGTGTATAGAGACGGTCCCACGGATGGTGAAAGTGCGGGATTTGAACAATGTGCATAGTTTTGATTATCAAACTATGCCTGCTGCTTTGTGCCTAAATATTAAGCATAGATAAAGAGGACCCAAATCTCTGAGCATAATTTTGTACCTTAAGCAATAATGAAAACAAAAGTACCAGTATGGTTTTCTTTTATTCCTACAAACCTTTGGTAGAAGTACCTCTTCATATTAATTCTTCTCTATGTCAATAACCATGCAGGGGAGAAAAAATAATTCTTTGAGATCAATATTCACAGAGCTGGCAAGTGGTAATCATTTCCTGGTAAAGTTATGTGTTATCACTGGTATAAAACAAAACGACTGCTATCACTGTTCTATTTAATGACCAAATAACTATTTCATCTTATAACTTTGCCTCATGATTCCACCTGTTAGATGTACGTCATGCTGCACTCAAGCTTATTAAGTCAGATGTAAACCCAACTTTTTGTTGACTGTTATTTGTAATTATTTGCAGTTATGGGCATTTATTTATAATGATTTATACTAATTTAATTCTTGTTCTCTGCTTTATCTATAAGTTCTAAGTTCTTAGGAAGTTATCCCTGTTATTTGTACCCACGTGTTTGATGTAATTTCCAACTTTGGTTCTATGTAAACCGACGCGGTATGTACTAGGACATGAACATCGGTATATAAAAGCCTCTTAAAACAAATAAGGAAACCAATATAGTATAGAAAATTATAAGAAAAATTCAACTTGTGACAAATAATCACTTTTTCCCATATTTCTTAAATATTTATTCATCAAAAATACAAAACAGATGATTTATCACAAAAGATGTCTATGAAACCTCTCAAATCTCTTGAAAAGACCCCAAAACATCAATAAGTAAACACAACCTATTAAAACAAATCGCACCATGCAATCAGCTCAAACATTTCTTCACCACACAACAATACACATATCTCTTATATCATCACACAGACCCCACCAAAAACATCTAATCAATACCCTTCTAAAATAATCCAGGTGTAATATAAGTCCATGGTCATACTGTCTTAGAATATTCAAAGCACAAAATTAATGTTCTAGAACATCCAAAGCCTATGTTCAGATTTATGTGTTCTTCTTTTACTGATTGTTGAGCACATCCACTTAACTTTTAACCATCAAAAGGATCATCCAAAGTCCATCCGAAGAGCTCACTGATACGACAGGCTGAAAAACATTAGGCCACTTTCAAAGCAGTTATTTCTTCTCACAGCAGCACTTCACGAGCCCTCGGAATGGCTGGGTAACGTTAAAGAGCGCACCAGCAAGCAGTCCAGATGCGTCAATCAGTGTAATTATGAATATGTATCCCTCTGTCCAACCATTTGACTTCAAATCATTGTAGTTACCAAACTGCTTTTTTGCAATGCTGCAGTGTTTCAGCACATACCCGTACCTGCATCAGGGGAATTCACTCTCATCAGTTAAAATGTTCCACGAAACATGGCACTACCAAACCTTGGATGTTTTTGGTGGGGTTTATGTGATGATGTAAGAGAGATGTGTATTGTGTTGTGGTGAAGAAATGTTTGAGCTGATTGCATGATCCGATTTGCTTTAATAGGTTGTGCTTAGCTATTGATGTTTTGGGGTCTTTTCAAGAGATTTGAGAGATTTCGTAGACATCTTTTGTGATAAATCATCTATTTTGTATTTTTGATGAATAAATATACAAGAGATATGGGAAAAAGTGATTATTTGTCACAAGTTGAATTTTTCTTAGAGTTTTCTGTTCTATATTGTTTTCCTTAGTTATTTATTTATTTATTTGTTTATTTTATTTAGTTTTTCTATACCAGTGTTGGTACATACCTTCACACCGGTTAACAATGTTTCTTAAAATAACAACATAAAAAAACATAAAGGGGCGGATTTTAAGGGCCCTGCGCGCCTAAATCCGCCCAAATCGGGCGGATTTAGGCGAGCAGGGCCCTGCGCGCCGGTGAGCCTATTTTACATAGGCCTACCGGCGCGCGCAGAGCCCCGGGACTCGCGTAAGTCCCGGGGTTTTCTGAGGGGGGGCGTGTCGGGGGCGGGCCCGGGACCCTCCGGGAGGCGTAAATCCCTCGACAAAGTTAAGGATGGGGTTTAGACAGGGCCGGGCGGGTGGGTTAGGTAGGGGAAGGGAGGGGAAGGTGAGGGGGAGGGCAGGGGAAGGTGAGGGGAGGGCAAAAGAAAGTTCGGAGGGAAAGGAGGTAGGCTGCGCGGCTTGGCGCAGCCTACCTCCTTCCCCTCCGCACCGCTATACAGAATCCATAGCCTTGCGCGCGCCAATCCTGGATTTTAGCGGATACGCGCGGCTCCGCGCGTATCTACTAAAATCCAGCGTACTTTTGCTTGCGCCTGATGCGCCAGCAAAAGTGCGCCTATTCGCACGGTCTGAAAATCTACCCCAAAAAGAAAAGAAAATAAATTGAATTTCGTAAAAAAACCAAGAAAAACAATCATAAAAATAGTAATACATATATAAAATTAATTCATAAAATGCTCACATTTAAAACCAAAATTGTGAAACAACTAAAGTAAAGTAATGCTTCTAACTGGCTACTACTTGAAAAGCTTGCAGGAAATCTTTTCATGGATATTCAGCAGGATTTGCCCAGATATGTCAGCTATTTTTCCAACCAGACTTATATACATAAGTCTGGTTGGAAAATATGTGCGCTCACCAATTAAAGTTTATCCCTGCCCTGGCATGCTTCCTTCATCAATACACTGTTAAGTATATGTTACAAGTGTCAGCATTTGAAGCTTGGCCACTTTTATGGTAAAATCACTCCTTATCCAAATCTTCAAGCAGCTCTTGCATTCAAAGTAACAACATTAAGTTCCTTGCTTGTCTGATGAGATTTTGAAAAACTTTATACCCATGACCAGAACAATGTAAAGAGTCCAAAATGGTTAGCAATCTTATTAATAATAATAATAATAATAATAATAATGAAAAAAATAGACGAGCACAAGGGACGGTGCAATGGTATTATGCTCCCTAGGTGAGCTTTCTGCCTTGTGCCCATCATCCTGGCCCCGACCTCATTCACTCAAACAGGTCCCCTCTCTTACATACACTTAGGTTCCTTGTCTCATTCACACAGGCACCCTCCCTCTCTCTCTCATTAACACCATTGTTCTCTTGTACACACACACAAACAGAGGCACCCCTCATGGCCCGCCGAGACTCTGATTCTCTCAGTTGTGAACAGGATGGTCACTGCTCATGGCCCCCCAAGTCTCTTCCGCTTGTGGCCTGCTGAGTCTCTACTCCTCTGGGCCATGAGTGGGATGGGCTCTGATTACAGCCTCACATGGATGCTTTTTTGCCGCCCCCTAATGGCTGGTGCCCTAGGCGACTGCCTAGTTCGTCGATTGGGATGCGAACTGACTAGCACAGTATACAACTGGACTAGCCTGCACTTCACCAACCCTGAACTTGATGCAGGATTTTCTCATACTGAGAGCTGTACCATCTCCTCTGAAGCATATCCCAGTTATGGAATTTCCTCTGACAGAATCACCAGCTGCAAAAAATTAGGCTGTGCACTTAACAGTGCATATTTTTCTGTTTTGATTTTGTTGTGGGAGGGGGTTCTTTTTTTGGGTTGTTTTCTATTTTTTTAGGTTTATTTCATTTTGTTTATTTGAAATGAACAGCAAAATGAATAAAAAATAAACAGAAAACAAAAAAAAAATAGAAAATGGTGAATTTCACCTCCCCCATCTTAAAATCCATATGGAAGAACCCCCCCCCCACCCCCATTCACTCATCCCACAATGATATTAACCTATCCATTGTATCTCCAGAAGTACAAATGGATATGGAGAGATCTACAGTCACTCCTTGCCTTCTTGTGTCAGATTTTGAAATAGGGACCCGGTGGGGCAGAACATAGGAACATAAGATATTCCATACTGGGTCAGACCAAGGATCCATCAAGCCCAGTATCCTGTTTCCAACAATGGCCAATCCAAGTCACAAGTGCCTGTCAAGTACCCAAAACATAAATAGATTCCTTGTCATCTGAGAAACTCTTCACTACTGCAGAATTGTTCTGCTGCGTGATCATCACAGGAGCTGTAGAGTATCATGTCATCTACAAATAGTAGTTAAAATATTGGTAGGAGATTGGTAGCTCTAGGATTAAGACTAATTCCATAACCCCTGTACTTAATTAGATTACTTAGTGGATTTAATACCAGATAAAATAAAAGGATGAGAGGAAATCTCCCTGAAATATCTCTGTTGTGTTCACCATTCACAGGACGGCCCTGCGAGTGGTTTTATTCCCTGCCACTCCAGCAACTCTCTAGGCGCATGCAACACTGTGTCATTTAAAGGGCCCATGGTGGGAAAAGCCTGTGGATCCCTCAGATGAGGTCACAGCTTCCTGCCCTATATAAGGGCGTTCTTTGACGTTCCAGTCTCACCTAGCAAGGTTGCCTGGTTCCTTGTCTTCAGCTTGGTTCCTGGTTATCAGCCTTGCTCCCCTTCAGTCTTCAGCATTGCTCTGCCCCTTGCTCCGCTCCAAGCCTTCAGCTTGTCTGCACTCCAAGCCTTGCTTCTGTCAAGTCTTCAGCTTCAGCCAGAGCTTTATCTTCAGCCACAGAGTTGCCTCCGGCAAGCTTTCAGCTTCCGCCATAGCCTCCTGGAATCTGTCATAATCTGGCCTGTGCTAAGATTCACTCACCCACAGGCGTAACTAGGGATCATTTCAGCCCCATTTGGGGACCCCATAGATGGGTAAGATGCATCCAGGGTGGAGGGAGGTTTCAATAGGTAAATTTTGGCATGCTCAGGTATTTTTGCGATGGAGGTCAGGGAGGCCAACCCAAAGCTAGCGGTTGATTTTTTTGGGGGAAATGAAATAAAAACAGATGACATTTTGTTTAGTTTCATTTTCAAAATGAAATGAAACAAAAAAGGAAATGCAATTGACATTCTCTGTTTCATTTCAAACAAAAGCACATCCCTACAAAGAAATGAAACCTTCCAAGCCCTGAGTTCTATATGTTCCCCAAAATTTATCCTGACGTCACCCTTCTACAAGGATCACTGCTAAGTGCTCCTGCAGTTATTTCTCAGTCACATTCAGAGTTTCAAGTCTGTGCTATTGTTGTATCTTTTATTTTTCATCTTTACATTTTCACTTTGTTTGTTTTCAGGCTTTCAGTATCTCTATGTTACAAAACATCTCATCAATCTTAGCAAAAACAATCATGTCACACAAACAAATTCACCTTGCTCAAAGCTAAAAACAGATGTCTGCTGAAGTTCATATGCTTTGCTGAAGAATAGGCCAGCCTTCTCCAGAGAGAGGAAGTCTCCAAAAAAAGAACTTTATCTATCTAGTTTAGAACATCTCCAGAATCCTCTGGGATCACTCTGCCTTCAGCATAAGTGATCAGGACAGAAATGTCTACCACTGGATCACAAAACATTAAAACTACAAAAACAAAAGAGAACCACTGTGATGAGATCATGCGATCAGTTCAGATTATGATAACTTGCCTCAATATCCATATTTTTAAGACTCTGTTTTAATGCAAACTGAATTAAAAGTGGGAGTTTTTAGCCTTTTTCAACTTCGGTCAGAAAATGCTACTGGAGTGATTAAATCTGTCTGTCCTTCTGGAGATTGACAGCTTTAGTGATGGTCAACCACGGGGCTGAAATGTATAT
This sequence comes from Rhinatrema bivittatum, assembly GCF_901001135.1. Taxonomy (NCBI): domain Eukaryota; kingdom Metazoa; phylum Chordata; class Amphibia; order Gymnophiona; family Rhinatrematidae; genus Rhinatrema; species Rhinatrema bivittatum. The sequence continues at coordinate 335,569,889 of NC_042617.1, read as the reverse complement.
GCATAATTTCTAGTTTCTTCCTTGTATAAATTGAGTGGTATCAATTTTATTAGAGTATTACAAGTCCCTTTTTGGTGGGTCTCCTGAATATAGGGGTAGATGGTAGTCCTTGTCTACAAACTCCCTGTCTTTTTGTTTTTTTTTCTCTCTCTCTCCCAGTCCACAGGCTCTGGATGCAAAGGGGGCCGCGAGGATCAACCTCTAAGACCTAAGTTAAACCAGAAGGGAAAATAGTCTCTCACTTTTTTTTTTTCTGTCAGATGAACTCAAGCTCGGGATGTCCTTGTTTTATGACACTTTTATTCTTACAAAAGGCACTGGACAGACTGGTGGGGTGTTCCAACAAAAATTTACTACAACCAAAAATATATTCAATTCAATTAGCAACAAAAATTCTCCAACTGATCTTCTCAAACAAAATTCTGAAAATAGCGCTTGTCTGAAACCCGCACAGCTGAGACGGTGTCCCTTCAGAAGGCAGACGCTAGGAAACACAGCCAACACTTCTGAGTAATAGAGAATGGCTCCTAGTAGGACTGGGATCTTCTGTTTCTTTCTTTTGGATCTCGGTTAGAAAATTCCCCAAAATGCAAAAATTAAAATCTTTTCTCCCTCTCATGGGCAGGACCAGGTGGCAAAAATTCCTCCCAACTAAAACAGGAACAAAACTCTTCTCCAAATGTACTCCTCTCTTCTCTAGCAAGCCATTGCTGTTTCTCCTTTGTAGCGCAGGCAGGGAATCCAAGGAACCTTTTACCTTACCTCCTCTTCTAGACAGGATAAAAATTGTCCTGAGGCAAGGCCAGGCTTCCTACAAAAAGAGACTCTCCCAAAAACTCTTCTTCCACTCTCAGGGACACTCCCTGCCAGCCTGAGGAAGTATTGGGTCAGAAATATACTTCGTCCTCTTGTATCAGGTCATGGGGCCTAAAAATGGGGAAAAATTTTCCAAAAGCCCTCCAGCGTCTCCCAAAACTGAACTCTAACTACTGAAAACCATCCAGCACCTCATTCTCTGCTTGCTTTTATGCAGGCTGACCAGCCCAAGCAATCTCACGGGAGGTGTCTGCAAGGGATGGTCTGCAAACTCCTACTGACTACCTAATCCTAACTTAGGGCATAAGCTGGGGACAAACTGGACAGTGGGGACCTAGAGGGTCCCTACAGTATCAACATACAGTACACCTGAAATACTACATATTGAAGTCTGGCTACATGAAAACACTCCTTAATCAGACATCTGACACATATGGGCCTTAGCACTAAAACTTGCACAAACATATTTTTACTATGCAATCATGAAAAATGTTGGTATGCATGTCAAAACATAACTTACAAAGACCCACAACTGCAAATGCCAGTAGTTACAGCAGAGGATGTGTGCTACTAAAACTGCAGCTAGGAATAGCTACTTCGTGGTTAGAATAGTGGACCAAGAACAAGGGAAACCAGGGTTCAAATTCTACTTCTCCCACTGATGCTCCTTTTGACCTTTGGTAAGTCAATTGCCTCAGGTACTAATTTAGGGCCATATTTACTAAGCATTTTTTCCCATAGACATAGAATAGGCAAAAAGCCTTAGCAAGTGCAACTGGGGCCTTTAGATTAAGCGCCCTCTTGGGCAAAAACCTATCTTTTCTACCTGAATTTATAACTCGCATTCAGCACAGATTTGGAAAGGCAAGTTTTACATCTAATATCCAAAGTCCATGGCAAGGCCTGGAAACCATGGCATTCTGCTCCAGGACTCTAACTCCAGCAGAAACCCATTATGCCCAGAATGCCTTACTGGGGGTCTGAGATTGTGAAGCATTCTATTGTTACCTTAATGGCCTAAGTATTTTTAAACTGTTTAAAGATTATAAAATCCTTATTCCTTTGCATAACTAAAAGGAGCTAAATTGATACTACTTTAAGGTGCAGGAACTGTTGTTATGATTAATGAAGTTTAAGGTATGCTCAGAATATGGGCCAAATAACCCATTATTTTTGCAAATAGCCCATCCAGACACTCACAGTCAGCGAGTTTTGCTGCAGAATGAAGACACTGACCCTTCATTTATCAAAATGTGCTAAGGCGTTTTCGCATGCGTTAAGGGCTTATCACATGCATTAAAAGCGCCGTTAACGCATGTGATAAGCCCTTAACGCATGCGAAAACGTCTTTAACGCATGCGATAGCAGCATATCATATGCTGCGATGCAAATCTGAAAAAGAGGAGGAGTTAGGGGCGGGAGTGGGTTGGGTTTACCGCTTTGCAATGCCCTATTGCACGGCTTTAATGCATATTTTAGCTATAACTTTTTCAGGAGCGTTAAGCCGTGCAATAGCTTGCGTTACGGCTGTTATCATCCTTTGCGATGTTTTTTGCGGATGCCGGTTTTGGTAGTTTGAAGCTCCCAGAGTGTCCACCTAGCTTTCAGAGACCTCAGGAGAGAGAGAGAGACTAGCCATTATGCCCTGAGGGAGAGGGGAAGCAGTAGAGACACCTTCTGAACCTGCCCGGCACTGACAGCTGATGAGCAGGTCCTGCACACACCATCCCAGGGAGGTGGGAGGGGAGACTGGTGAAGAGCCTGGAGAGGGGTATAAGGAGAGAGGTAGGAGGGCGGGAATAGCCACTTCTGACTGCTTCCATCTCCCCCCTCCCCCAGCACTAACAGAGAAGCCGATCCTGCACACAAAAGGCTGAATCCGTCTGTCCCGAGACACAGTACCACTGTGATCTTTTATATTGCATGCAGCAGCTTTGTAAAACAATTTGCCTTCTGTGAAAGAAGCTCCTCATCCTTACTGTATATGATTTAAATGTGGGGTACATACAGTATAAAATATAAAGCAAATTAAATTAAATTTTACTCAGTGAGCCCAGGTCAATTTTCTATTATGGGCTATTTCAACGAAAAGCTCAAAACAAGTTAGAGCTAATTCAGATTTCAACCGGTGTTTGTAGGCTACTCTGAGAAGATTCTGTATCGGGCAAGGCCACAGGCTGGCATCATTGGGGGAGGCATAGCTAGCTAAAGGAACCAGAGGGGAAATGTAGGGATATATCAAGCTTAAAAGGACTAAGAGCAGCTCTGATGGTTAGCAAAGTATTATTTTTGAGGTGATTGAGAAGATGCAAACTCCTTTCTAGGTGCCGAGACCATGTCTGCTCTGTGGCAGGTGGTCTCGAGGAGAGGTGAGGTGTGGGGAGGTTTATATAAACAGGGCTCTGTGGGATTGAAGATTTCTGTTGTGGCCGAGGTAGATGGTAAGGTGAATGACGAGGCAGCAAGTTTTCTGATGTCATTTGTCCCAAAGACATACAGTTTAAATATGCTCTACCCTCTAGAATAGTGACCCAAGTTTCAGAATCAACAAATTCAATTGAGCAAGTAGGAATTGAAAGAATAACCAAAGACTTTTATTATTAAGAACAAATATTAACTACTTTCTATAATAAGCTCATTTAAACTGTATTGTTAAAGTATTCTATTTCTTATTTCCTAAGAAAATGAATACAGCATGAACTGCTTGCAAACACTTTAGCAGATAAGTAAATTCAAATTAACATTGTACATATAGTTCAACTTTCTATTTGTGATGTATACTTTTCTAATCTTGGGTGTCTAAGAATTGATACTTAGTGTCAATTTTCTTTTATAGCATCAACCTGTTTGTGTGAAGGAATTCTATTCAAGTATCATTTATTTTTTTTTCATCTTTCTTACTTCTTTGTTCTTTTACTTTCCTTTCTCTCTTTTATGTGTCCTTCTGTTACTTTGAATCTATGGGCGCAGGCTTGATTGCTTTTTACCAGTGCATGTACTTATCTGCTTCCTTTATGCTTTTCTTTCTCTTGCTCTCTGTTTTCTGTTCTGCAGTTCTCCTCAGTGGCGGTTCTCTTTCCTTTCCACCTTCTTCTTTCCTTCTCCTTTGACCTCCTAACCTGTGCTTTAACCAAATAAATAAAAACAGACTAACTCCCTTAACCAATATTATGATCTTCTGCAGACTTTGTCAGTCGTGTTCCCTCAGTGTACGTGCATCTACGGTGACGTATCGTAACTGTAATAAATCTAACTGAAGAAAACAAAATACAATTAAGTAACCCTACAATTACATTTTCCCTACTCATTCGTACATGTAATCTTTACTTTTCTAATTGTCCTCACTACCCTTGTTTTACAGTGTTTCTCTTGCAGGCAATATGATTAATACAATTTTGGGTCATACTTGCTTAAAACTGCTGGGCCTACAGCTTCTTCTGGTTGTCTTTCTCTTTATTTGTTGTAAACTAGTGCTGGATTGACCTTTATTCCCAAGGTTATTTCTTAATACCTTCAGCCGCACACCAGCTCACACTTCACTTTAGCAACTTTTAGCGTGAGTCTCACAAACATATATCTCTGACAGTCATTAATTTGCTAAAATAAGCTGCTCTAAATTCCATGCAGCAGCTATTGTATTATTATACACTAACCTATTAATTTTTCTTAACTTTTCTGGAAACACTAATTAACAAAACCTTTCTATACCTCGCACATTCATACCCTTAACATGTTTTTGACTGTTCTTTCCCTTATAAGTGTTTGTGAACATTTTTTAGGGCCTGTACTCAGAGCATTATGACAGCAGGTCTGCTCCGCTAAAAGTCAGGTCTCTCTCAGTTGCATTCTATAACTACCTTTAGCTCACATAGGGAGTTGATTACCGGCCTGGCTGTCATCATTGTGGGAAATAGTACTTGGAGCTATCTGACAGATGGGTTAAATGATTAATCTTATGTTCCTTCCCTGTCTGCTTTATCTATATTTTTGCTGGAGGTATTTTTAATATGCTTAAAAATCTTTACTAATGTTTTTACTTTGTTCTGAGTCCCTGCACTGCGACCGGAATTTGTATAGATGCGCCAGCCTCATTACGAGTTGTCATGGTTACAGCTTCGGTCCTCGGTTCGGTTGCCATGGCAGTGCTGCTTTCGCAGAGAAGCTTTGGGTTGTTCTAATTCAATTAGGGGTGTTCAGAAGGTACCAACATGGTAAAAGCTTTAATTATTTATGGTAACAATGTCCTATAAATTCTTTAATTTATTTTAGTCATTTCTTATGATTATGCATAACAATATACAGCCAAAGAGAGGAAACAATTCATTTGTAATCAACATCTTTACAATTTTTCAACATAGAGAACATCGTCATCAGAACTTAGTGCAACAAATTTTAATCCACTGACTCTCACCACGCAATAGGCCACAAACAGCATCAGCCATTTTTTTAGCACTTTAATGTAATCACTTGACTTTGTATCTCACTATTTAACCACCCATTTATTTATGTATTTAACCAACCCAATTCCCTTGTACCAAAAAGTTCTAGAATTGTATTAAACTAAATATTTTCAATAAAAGTTCTTAGCTCCCATTGTAGCATTCCAAACACTGCCCCAACATGGACCATGTTTCGGCTGTCACCAGCCTTCATCAGGGGACACCTCGTAACAGCAGATCATCAAGACACCTCATTTATTCATGTTTTAATCTATGACATTAACAGTTCTTTAAGAAAAAATTATTTTCTTTTAGTTTAATAAAATTCATAGAACTTTTTGGTACGAGGGAATTGGGTTGGGGAAATAAATAAATAAATGGGTGTTTAAATAGTGAGATACAACGTCAAGTGATTACATTAAAGTGCTAAAAAAACGGCTGATGCTGTTTGCGTGGTGAAAAACAGTGGATTAAAATTTGTTGCACTAAGTTCTGATGACGTTGTTCTCTATGTTGAAAAATTGTAAAGATGGTTGATAACAAATTAATTGTTTCCTCTCTTTGGTTGAATATTCTTATTAGTGAGGGGATTTTGGCTTCTGTGTTGTGGTTATAATTATGCATGTCAGCTTCTATCAGCATTTGTCCTCAAATGACCTTTCAGGTCATATTGTCATTGATAATATTTATTTTTCTTTAAACCTATCACTTTTATTATATATGTAATACTCTGACAGGACTCCTTGGGACTCTCTTTGGTGACTAACTTTTGTTCCAAAATTGTTTTAGGGGTTTTTAGCCTCAAAACTGCAGCATGGTGTTAGGCTCACCAGTCACGGCCACAGTCCGTCCCGGCCATCCTTGCAGACTGCCCAACACGCCGTCTCTCTCCCGGCACGACCCACGCCTTCCGGGCCTCTCCAACACGGGCGGTGGCCTTCCATGCCACCAGGGTTGTCCTGGGCCTCCCTGCCACAGGACGCCATCAATTCCACCCCTCCTTGGGTTCCTCCTAGGTGCACACGCGTGCCACCTTGGGGGTCTTAAATGGCCCGCAGCGGGAAATTTCCGTCGGCCCCTCCAGATGACATCAGAGCTCAGCAGGTATTTAAACCTGCCGAAGACCATCAGCAGGCGACTTGGCTACAGGTCTCTTCCTCTCAGCATTCCTGCTTCAGGTCTCCTGATCCAGCATACCTTATTCCTGATCCTGCTTCCCATCCTGTTCCAGCCTTCCAGCTCCGGATCCTGCCTGCCTGGTCTTCTTCCCGGTCTTCTCCCTTCAGATGGATCTTCTGGCTTCCTGACCTCGGACCAGCCCTCGTTTGTCTCCTTCTGGCTTCCTGACCTCGGATCGGCTCACGTCTTATCTTCCTCTGGCAGCCGTGACCTCGGACCGGATTCTTCGGCCCTCTCTCCGTTGCCTCTGTTTGGAATTGGATGGTGGTATTCTCTGCTCTTCTCCTTCAGCTCAGTCCAGATTCCGCTTCACCTCCTGATGCCCACCTTTTTGCCTCCCTTCATCCCAGGGGCCCACCTAAGTCCAGCCGGCCCCGGCACCCAAGGGCTCAACCTGCAGGGAACATGGATTGGTAGTGGTGAAGCTCCAGCTGGCCCCTGCATCTCTCTGGCCTTGCTTCCCGATGGTGGAGACCTGCGGGGGTTCATTCTCTCAGGTTGCACTAACTCTGCCTCAGGCTAAGGGTCCACAATCCTATCCAGATTCATAACACTTGGCTTCAATGGGGTAAATATTAAGTTAAAACTGTTCCACAGAGGGCAAATGATGACCATGGTCATCTGGTGACCATGGTTTTCTCACCTGACCACCATCTTTGTTTTAATTAATTCTGGCTTCATTGTTTCTATTTTTAATCAAATTTGTAGCCTTTCCCATCCTCTTGGCCTCAAGCCTCATCTGACATCGCTGAGACCTCAAAGATTGTATCCCAGCTTGATTTGCCATGACGAGGCTTTCTTCAGTCCCTCTGAAGCCGACTACATCTTTTAAATTAAACTTATGGTAGCTCAAACAGGGATACTCACAGTCAGTTCTGGGCGTATCACAGTAGCAATAAGGGATGGCAGTGGCAGAGTGAGTAGCAGGAGGGCCTGAGAGTTGCAGCAGCGATCCGACACCGCACTGCTCTTTTTCATCATTTTTCCCCTTTGCATCTCCTTTCTCTCTTCCTATGTAACTCTGGTCCTGGGAGAATGAATCTACCAGCAGTGGCAATGATCACAGGCACAGCTGATCACTGCCAGTCAGATGTTTCTTCATGTGATCCCTCTGATGCTCTCCTTCGTGGTCTATCTCCTCAGGATTTCAGTTTCACTTTCTTCATGGCCTAGTTCAGCATTGCTGCTGCTGCTGTGGAACCCCTCCAGCTTCGCTTGGATTAGCAGTGGGAGGGCCGTCCCTCAGAGAGGCATGATACCACTTTCTCCTGACTGACCCTTCCTCTTGCTACACTCTGGCACTGTGATGTATCACGGCACCTCCGTACTCCTCTCGCATCCCACCACCATTGCTCCCTCAGTGCTGACAGCCTGAGTGGGATTGGTGGTAACCACGGCAACGTGGCCTCTCTCTCTCACATGTTCCCTCAACAGTCATGGTTCTCCTCACCTGCTGTTGCTTGGGCATGCACCAGGAGGGCTGGCTTCCACAGTGATCTCTCTCCTTCACTGGCTCCTCCCCTCATCAACTGTCCAGCATCTGGTGTCTATGTAGCCCTCTTTGGCATCACAGCTCAACTCTGCCACACCCTACAGCATTCCCATTGGATTCAGAGTGTGAGGATTAGCTGCCATGGTATTTCTTGTCTTCTCCATTGGTTTGAAAAACAGGTTGTTGGAATGGCCTGATGCTAACCCTCTCCATCTCCATAAACAATTATCACTTTGATCCAGTGCTGGTTGACAGCTGCTTCTCCCTGCCTCCTCTTCTTTTACGGTCTCTTGTCTCTGCTGGCGCCATTCCACCTTGCTGGGTTGACTATCTTGAGTAGCCTTATGGGGAGTTATTACTAATGTCTTCTGTCACTGTTTATGGCTCTGCTTCTTTAAGCCCTTTCACCTCCAGCCTCTTTGGGATCAATTCCCTTTATGTCTCAGGATTTAGGTAAATTTATTATGTGTTTGTTTATTTTTTAAATTTAGGTACCCCCCTTTTCATTCCCCCCTGCTTTAAAAAGAATGTTGATGTCAACATTCCATAACTACATGCTAAATGCAATCGTACTCCATTCACACTGATTCTGGAAAAGGTAAGGTAATTAAAATGTATGGTTTAAATCACTAACTACTAAATACTCCAATTATATATTATGAGTTCAGTTTGGTATGTACAGTTTCTTAGTATAAGATATAATTGTCAGATAAATAACTGGGTGGATTTTCCTTTAATACTTCTGTTGGATGTCCTATCTGGTACTGAATTTGCTTCTTATTCTTAGGCACTGTACTCTAGAGATGTAGGTATCAAATTGTGTGCCTGTGTAGTTGTGTCTCTATTTTCAGCTTCTGTTTCTTGTCACTTACTCCTCAATAACTTCATTCTTTTTCTTCTTGCACCATTTTTAAAACAATGTATTATAATCTCAAAAGCCGTTAAGCCCGTTAAAACGGGCTACATCCCTCTGTCTCTCACCTCCCCCTCATTCTCTCTCCCCTCCACCCCCTACCTCCCTCCCTCTCACCCACTCCTCCCACTCCTCCCTCTCCTCCCACTCAGTCCCTCCCTCCCACTCAGTCTCACTCCCTCCCTCCCCCCTCTCTCCCACTCTCCCTCAGTCCCACTCCCTCCCTCCTCCTTCTCTCAGTCCCACTCACTCTCCCTCAGTCCCACTCCCTCCCCTCTCCTCATCCCACTCCTTCCTCTGTCCCACTCCCTCCCCTCTCTCTCCCTCCCCCCCTCTCCCTCAGTCCCACTCCTTCCCTGTCCCACATCCCTCCCCCCCCCCTCCCTCTCTCTCCCTCCCCCTCACTCAGTCCCGCCCCCCCTCTCCTTCCGTCCCACTCCCTCCCTCCCACTCACTCCCACTCCCTCTCTCTCCTCCCCTCTCACTCAGTCCCTCACTCTCTCTGTCAGTCCCTCCCTCTCTCTCTCCTCCCATCCTGCCACCACCGTTAAGCCGTTAAAAAGGGGCTACATCCCTCTGTCTCTCACCTCCCCCTCATTCTCTCTCCCCTCCACCCCCTACCTCCCACCCACTCCTCCCTCTCCTCTCACTCAGTCCCTCCCTCCCACTCAGTCTCACTCCCTCCCCCCTTTCTCCCTCCCTCTCCCTCTCACCCTCAGTCCCACTCCCTCCCCCTCTCCCTCAGTCCCACTCCCTCCCTCCCTCCCACTCCCTCCCCCTCTCACTCTGTCCCACTCCCTCCCTCCCTCTCACTCTGTCCCACTCACTCTGTCCCACTCCTTCCCTCTGTCCCACTCCCTCCCTCTCTCTCCCTCAGTCCCTCTCTCCCTCAGTCCCACTCCTTCCCTCTGTCCCACTCCCTCCCCCCTCTCCCTCTATGTCCCACTCCCTCCCTCAGTCCCACTCCCTCTCTATCTCCCTCCCCCTCACTCAGTCCCCCCCTCTCCCTCCGTCCCACTCCCTCCCTCCCACTCACTCAGTCCCACTCCCTCTCTCCCTCTCACTCAGTCCCACTCCCTCTCTCTCCTCCCCTCTCACTCAGTCCCTCCCTCTCTCTGTCAGTCCCTCCTTCTTTCTCTTCTCCCTCGCTGCCGCCGCCGCCGCTGCCACCGGACGCCACCGCCACCCAACGCCGCCGCCGCTGGACGCCGCCATGCCGCTGCCACCCGCCGCCGCCGCCGCCGCTACCACCGGACGCCGCCACCACCCAACGCTGCCGCCGCTGGATGCCGCCATGCCGCTGCCACCCGCCGCCGCTGCCACCGGACGCCGCCACCCAACGCCGCTGCCGCTGCCACTGGACGCCGCCATTGTTTTTTCTTTTTTTCTGACGCTGGCTCAGACCGACGTGCTCGCCCGCACATGCGCGGTAGAGCTGGTCTCTACTGCGCATTTGCGGCACGTCGGTCAAGCTTCGTTTATTAGTATAGATATGCTTCATTAATGTTACGACTATGGCTGCTGTGCAGCCTCCTCACCACCAGAGGCCCCTCATGAGCACGCTCTCTTGGCTGGCCCAGTCTGTCCTACCAGTCTGCTCCATGTCCTGAACTCCCTATTTAACCCCGCCTAGCCCAGGCCTCAGTGCTTCGGCCTCAAGTTCTCTTGGGCTCCCTGCTCTAGCCTCCTGTTACTTTCTGTGTGCCTCCGGGCTTCTCGCTAGCTGTCTTGCTCCATGGCCTTTGGTCCTTGCTCTTCTTGTCCTGTAGTCTTCTGCCTTGCCTGCTTCGTTGTTAGCCCCTATTCCGGATTCCTTACCTGTTGCCATTATATTTCCCCCTGCTTCTTTTCCTCGCTGCCTTTGGGCTTTTGTGTTTTCTGTTCAGTGTAAGTCTTGTCTTGGTTTGTCTAGTCCAGTCATTGTCTGTCCTGCTCTCCCTGGTTCTCTCATTCCAGCTCACAATTGCCTACATTCAGTTTCACACTTACCTGTACGCTATCCTGATTCCACCCATACCTGCACTCAGTTCCAGTGTTCAGACCACGCTTACCTGCACTCACATCCACGCGTACCACCATGCTGTTCCAGTGTTTCCAAAAGCTCACCCTTACCCCCATGCACCTTGTTCCAGAGATTCCTTCTCAGCCAGCATCCAGCATCCAGCACCAGAGACGCTTCCCATCCAGCACCAGAGACTCTTCCCAGCTAGCAACCAGCTCCAGAGACTCCTTCTAGCCAGTACCCGGCAGCAGATACTCTTTCCAGCCTGCACCAGATTCCTTCCAGGCAGCACCTGGTATAAGAGACTCCTCACAGCCAGCACCAGAGATTCATCTCCAGTCATTGTCAGAGACTATACTGTGACTCCTGTTCTCTCTATCCTGAGACACTCCTGCAGGTGGTGTTCACCACACGTGGCTATCGCCCAACCGTAACAATTAAGATGTATGATATGCACTTTCAGATACCATTTTTCACTGGTGTACTTTTTTCGTTTAGAGCTTGTGTCAGAGCTCCATTCATGCCAGGAGTAACGCCTTATTTTTTTTCGTCCTTTACACATAATCAGATTTCTTCATGTTCATATTCCACATAACTGCATCAGGGTTATGGTACTTTTGAGCAAAATAGAGAAATCTTGGAGCCATCTCTCTTTTCTCTCCTTTTCCGCATGTCTGCAAGATTTCTTTGAGGAAAAAATAACTCCAAGATTTTGAATCAGAAAAGGCTTTCTTTAGTTGCCAAACAACCCTGTTTATCAGAACACTGATTATGCTTAAAAACTGAAGGAGACTTTGATGGAAGTTGCATCTATTCTCAGGACAGTTTCTGCCTTGTAAGTAAGAAGCGGTGTGTGTACTCTTCTTCTTCGCACCTTATGTCCTCCTATTGAAATATTTTTTACTGCTTCATTTTTCTGCCTCTAACAACTTCTTCCTGTAGCATGTGTATTTTTGCTGCTATTATGACTTTGGTTGTCCTTTTTGGGGTTTTGTGCTCTCACCAGTGTGTCTATGACTATAATCTCCATAGTCGGTACTTTTCTTTCTGCAACATTAATATCTTGCTTTTTATTACTTCATGTTCAAGCATTGTATCCTTCCTTAATTTCATTCTATGAATTCTGTTTTCATTGATCTTTCTTTTTCCGCAATCTCTACTTTAGCTGCAATCACTTTTCTGGCAGCTTTCTCTCTTTCGTGTTTATCTTTTATTTATTTTTTTTTTTTTAGCTTCAGCAATATTCTTTATTTCTTGATTATTTTCCTCAGACCACAAGAAGTATTCCTGAACCTCTTTATTTTTTAAGTCAGACTCTGTATTTTCCAGAGTCTCGCCCAACTCCTCTTCTGTATCTTTTACTTGCGGAGCCTGAGCAAGTGCTCGCTTTTCGAAGTTCGAGCCTTTCAGTGCTGATATCTAGCCTGTCTGCTCTTTATGAATGGTTGGAGATCTCTTTTTCTTTATTCGCCTGTATTTCTTTTTGTTGGACAACAATATCTTCATCTCTCTCCATGACACTCAGAGAAAGTTCCTGCATTTCATTTCTCAGATTGTCTCTCTCAGCTCTTAGTGTTATTCTTTCCTGGTCAGTTTCATCTATCTTCCTTTTTCAGTGTCATCACTTCAATGTCTCTCCCATGCAGGTATTCTTTCAGGCATGCCTTCTTCTGTTCCAATAATGTTTCTCCTGAGGCTACCAGTGTCTGGATTTGCTGATACAGGGTCATCTCTGAGCGTGCTAATGTCTCCTGTAGAGTTCGCCCGTGCCTTCTCCTGCCCCTCCTGCTGTTTCAGGGATTTCACTTCATTTGCCCATTTCTGAAGTGTGGCCTTAACGTGTGTCAACGCCGCTAGGAGGGCAATCTCTCGGGCCTCCTTCTCTTTTTTATAGTTCTGTAACTACTGGTGCAGCTGGGATTTAAGTTGGAGCAGCCTTTGGGTGAGTTCTTGTTTCTTCACCTGAAGTTCCTCTCGCTGCCTCTCCTGTTTTTCCTTATATTCCCGAAGCTCAATATTTGCTGTTGCTCAGCCTCTGTTTCTTTCTGTTTCTCCCCAGAATTGTTTCCCAGTACTTCCTATCTCTTGTATAGTTTTCATTCCCATCTAACATCACCTTAGACTCCTCAGCTTGCTCTGAATGCTGTGGCATCACTGACTGACTGACAATGCTCTCATTGCACCAAATGACCACTGTTTTTTATTTTTATTTCAACCATGACTTTCTCATCCAGTTTAACAGTTTCTATTCCTGATTCTCCTTCTCATATTCTTTTACTAGAGACATTTCTGGTTCTGATTTCTTTATTACATAATGTCTCCCTTTTTTAGGCGCAGATTGATCTAATGGCATTTCTTCTTTGATGGAATTCTGTGCAGATTCCTCTTTTATGCTTTGTTCTTCTCTATTTTCTTTGGCAGCACCATGGACGCAACAGCCCACTGGGCTTTATTCTTCTCTCGATTTGATTTTGAGCTCCGATAAGGTCCACTGGAGAAGAATCTCCGAGCGGACGCCCTGTCTCGTTCTTTCGACCCTGATGGCATTCAAGAAGAACCCAGCCATATAATTGATTCTGCTTGTATCTGTCTTTCCACCACCTTCACCGTCCCAGCCGGGAAAACCATTGTGCCTCATCGGATCAGAGAGAGGGTCCTACACTAAGCGCATGACTCCAAACTTGCTGGTCACCCTGGATGTGCCCGGATCTTGGGGGCTACTACAGCATTTTTACTGGTGGCCTACCATGGTTTCTGACACCCGTTCCTATGTGAATTCATATGTCACCTGTGCCCAGCAGAAACCTCCATTTGGCTGCCCTTGGGGCCTTCTCCAGCTGTTACCTGCACCTGAAGAGCCGTGTACTCACCTTTCTATGGATTTTGTCATAGACTTACTGCCATGCAAGGGAAAAACTGTAATCTGGGTCATCAAAGACCGTTTCTCCAAGATGGTCCATTTCGTGCCTCTGCCTGCTTTGCCTTCGGCTCCAGGGCTCACACGTCTCTTTTTCCAATACGTATTTTGTCTCCATGGCTTGTCCACAGATATCTCCTCAGTCAGTGGTCCTCAATTCGTCACACACTACTGGGTTCCCTCTGCAGGAAAATTGGTATAAATATTAGCCTGATGACAGAAACCACCCGCAAGCCAACGGCCAGGCCGAGCGCACCAATCACTCTCTGAAGAACTTCCTGTGGTCTTATTCCAATGATCAACAAGATAATTGGGCAGAGCTCTTACTGTGGACAGATTTCTCACACAATTCCCATGTGGCAGCTGCCAGCGGAGCTTCACACTTCTCCATATTCTACAGCAAACAACCGCGGCTTCCCTTGCCAGTTCCATTGTCAGTGCCTTCCTCAGCAGCTCAAACCACTGCCGATGCTCTGCAAAGCCTCTGGAATTAATCGAATAAATGTCTTCGTCAAGCAGCTACTCAAGCCAAGAAAGCTGCTGACTCACACCGTCGCCCAGCCCCAAAATTCCAGCCAGGCCAAAATGTCTGGTTGAGCACTCATTACATCCAACTAAAGTTACCTTCTCAAAGGTTTGCTCCCAGGTACATTGGTCCATTCCCTGTGACCCGGCATATTGGACCAGTCACCTACCAACTTTGGTTACCACCCATCTGCACTATTCAAGCCTCTGATACTTTCATGGCCATCACGCAAGACTCCTGCACCATCTCCAGTTTCCTCCAAGAACTATACCACATATCGGGTCCAAGAAGTCCTGGATGTCCGGAAAAGAGGACGCCTTTGTGAGTATCTTCTCTTATGGGAGGGTTACGGACCTGAGGAAAACTCCTGGGAACTGGCCAGTTACATCCTGGACAAAGGATTCCTCCTTCAGTTCCACCGTGCCCATCTGAATAAGCCCCGACCTCCAAGAGGGGGGCATAAAGGGGGGTACTGTTACGTGTCCCGGTCGTGCAAGGCCCATGCCCAGGTCTACTCACCCTGGGAGCTCAGCTGCCAACTCCGGTTCACATTCGCTCATGGTGGTGGGCAGCCGCTTCCGTCCCCGAGCGCCTGCAGCCACCTCTTCTGCTTCTAACTCCCGCTCGGTTCTTCCTGGTGCCCGGCGGGCCCCCCCGCTCAGGCCGTGGAGTGATGCCACTGCCCTCCTTCTTCTGGGCTCCGGCTTAGGCATGCATGCTCGCAACTTGCGCTCTTTTAAAGGGGCCGCGGCGGGAAAGTAGCCCACGGCCCCAGATGATGACATCACTGGGCCTCTATATAAAAGGCAGGGCCCAGCCACTTGTTCCCTCCCTTGGCAACAGGTCTCCACGATTGCTCATGTACTAGTTGCTTGTTCCTGGTTCCTGTCTTCGTTCCTGTCTTCTGTTCCTGTCATCTTTCCTGGTTCCTGTCCCTGCATATTCCCTTGTCTGCCTTTCATTCCTCGGACTAATTCTCTGGTATGGACCCCTGAATCACCTGGGTTAAGCTTGGACTGATTATCCAGTATTGACCCTTGCTTTGCCTGGACTACGCTTTGCCTGATTCTCCGGTATTCACCCCTGCATCACCTGGACTACGCTTGGACTGATTCTCTGGTATTGACCCCTGCTTTGCCTAGACTACGTTTGAACTGATTCTCTGGAATTGACCCTTGCTTTGTCTAGACTACACCTGATCTGATCTCCTGGCTTTGACCTCAGCTCGGCTTCAGGTACTGTGCCTTCTTGCCGCCTGCCCTGACTCTCCTTGTTTCCTTTGGACCTGGCCTCTCAGGCTTCGGCCCATCATTACCTAGGTGCCCCCCTGCTTTCTACTGTCCCTGTTGGCGTCTGGGTCTTTGGAACCTTGCCTCATCTGGACCATCCTTGGCCCTCCAATACTTCTGCTGGTTCCTGGTGTACCCTTGTGTACATCAACTGGGAGTCATCATACGGAGGCCTGCCTAAGTTCAGCCAGCCCCGGCACCCGAGCGCTCAACCTAAGGGGAATGTGGGCTGGTATTGGCGAACCTCGAGTCGGCCTCCATCTCCTAGCCTGCTCCGCCACCCGACGGTGGGGACCCGTAGGGCTTGCCCTGCGGTTAGTGTCAAGTCCACCTTTGGCTAAGGATCCACCATCAGCGCAACAGTTCTGATTTAAAAAAAATGCTCAACGTGATTTATTTTATAAAATGTGTTTTTGTATCTGTTTTGTATTGTATAAAGAATTCTGTTGCTTTAGCTACAAAAGATCAGACCAATTAAAAATAAGTTCCTGAAGGATTTACTGTGGTATTACTAATTAAGCTCCCCTTAAGTAAAGTTTAAGTGTTCTGATATCACAAATGACTAATTTTATCTAAATTACTTCCTTGTGTTTCTCTGCCAACTAATGTCAAGTTATTTTGTGTAGTCCAACTCCTGAATCAGTGGGTTAGTTTATAAAGTTAAAATAGAATGTCGGGGTAGGTGGAAGTTGGGGTAGGAGTTGGGGTGGTAGGGAGGGAGCCTTTTCCTTCTACTGTTCCTTTGTAAACCTCAGCAGTGTTAAGACCCAACAAACAAAATACAATACAAAATATCCCTTTTACAAAAATAAACAAAACAGAAGCAATGAAGAGAAACTATATCCCTTCAAAATAAGGTCTCATCAGTTGAATTCAAGCCAGAAAAATTACTTTTGTCTGCAGTTCAGCTTTGTCAAGAACTCAGTACAATTCTGAGAGAAAAGACCAGAAAATAATACTATGGGAGATTGAAAGTGATTTTGAAAAGTGCTTCAATCAACTTGCAATTCCTGAACTCTCTTATAGTTTTGGAATATTAGACTGACCTGATAAAGACCTCAAACAGTTGTATGTAAGAACATAACTTTTTCATGCAAATTATGTAATCTTTAAGAATCAGTGAATTCCAAGAGAGTACATTCCGAGAAGAGAAGGCTGAATGGGCCTTATAGAAAGAAAAAAATATATATATTTTTTTTTATTTAGAACTAGTATTGTGGTCCTTGAAGCAGATCCTAATACACAGGAAAGAATGCTGAAGTATGAAAATAAATGGCCAAAATCAGTATTCATCCTTAAACTCTGATGATTGTTTCAGTAAGTGGATAGAATGAGTGAGAATTTACCTGCACATGTTAGAAAAGAGGCAATGGGATTTGCAAAATGAAAAGAAAAAAAACACTGTTTAAGGAATCAGACTAGCACACAAGGAAAATCAATTGGTAAAAGCATAAATAGTGGAAAATTTAGAGTTGCTTCAGAAATCCCACAAGGATCAAGATCAGACTCAGGAACGATGAAGGAGAGGTAAACTTAGACCTGAAGATGGGAGCTTGATAATTGCAGCACAGGCTGGTGGATTATGGACATAATAGTTTACAGTAGAGAATGCAGCAACTTCTTCTATTATTGAATAATAAATTGAAAGGCAACAAGAAGAAGTATAACTCATATATTATATATAAACTTTTCAAAAAAATGTAAAAAGTCTACAAAAAGTCTATATATAATTAAAGCCACCAATCAGAAAACAAGTGTTAGAGTTCAATAAGCCATCTCTTGCCTCTCGATGGGCTACAAATGGTGTCAGAAATAATACCAATGACTCAATCATTTACTGATAGGTATAAAATGACATATTCAAATTTTTTTTTACTTCACTGAATGTGATTAACTCTCAGACTAAGCCACCTCAACAAAGTTTATGCTGTGTACTTGTTTCACATGATTTCAACATGAAACATAACTTGACATAGGCCCATGTTTCTGCAACTGCCAACTGCCTCAGGGGTCCGTTATTATCTACAAAATAAACAAAAATACATTAAAAACAGATAAAAACTTTTATTCATACAACACATGGGGGCAGATTTTCAAAGTGTTACACGTGTAACCCTGAAAACCTGCCCCTGCGCGCACCGAGCCTATCTTGCATAGGCTTGGCAGCATGCGCGTAAGTCCCGGGGCTTGCAAAATGGGGCGGGGCGTGGGCGGTCCGGGGGTGGGCGGGGGCATGGCCGGAGCCTCCAGGCACAGCGGCCATTTGTCGCTGTGCCCGGGATCGCGGGCCGGCCATTGGCCAGTGCACGTAAGCTACGCCTGCCGGGAGGCAGGCACAACTCCGACAAAAGTAAGGGGAGGTTTAGGTAGGGCTGGGGGTCGAGTTAGGTAGGGGAAGGGAAGGGAAGGGATGGTGAGTGAGGGCAGAAGGCAAGTTCCCTCCAAGGCTGCTCCAATTTCAGAGCAGCCTCAGAGGGAACGGAGGAAGGCTGTGTGGCTCAGCGTGTGCAAGTTGCACAATTGTGCACCCCCTTGCGCGCACCGACCCTGGATTTTATAACATGCGCGCGGCTGCATGAGCATGTTATAAAATCGGGCGTAGATTTGTTTGCGCTGGGTTGCACGAACAAATCTACGCCTGCGCACAGGTTTCAAGATCTGCCCCATGGTGAACACATTACCTCTCAGCATTTGTGTCTAACCTTAGTTCTCTGCTCAACCAGCCGCACAGCTGGAAACAGCTATTTAAAGCTCGCATGTTTATGTCACATCCTCCACATCTGACAAACAGTTGAGTACAAAAAAGACGGCTAACACAAAGTCTAATCGATTTCTTTATTTAAATCATAAGGTTCCACAGAATTAAGGAAATATATACAACATTCTTCTCTTTTAATCATTAAATGACTCCAATTACAACCTTGAATTTCATGCTTAATTGTTCTAGGACTGCAAATACAAAATCATCAAAGGTATATTGCTTCTCCAAGCTGTGTGACACCAGTGGAGCCTCAATTTTTTGGTACATAAGAACATAAGAAATTGCCATACTGGCTCAGACCAAGGGTCCATCAAGCCCAGTATCCTGTTTCTAACAGTGGCCAATCATTCTGGTTGTACTTGTCTTGTGGTTATGCGTTTCTAAATAAGGTTGCATGTACACCACATTATATAGGCAAACAGAAGCAGGACAGACCCGTCACTTTAGGTTGAAGATCTATATTGGAACATATGTAAAATTGAATATTGGTATATAAAAATAAATAAATAAATAAATAAATAAATAAATAAATAAATAAATAAATATGTTTAAACAAAGCCCAAGTCTGGCCGAGTTTTGCACAGTGGCTGCGTCAGGCGCTTATTTTTTTTAGAAAATGTTGTACCTTTTTTTAAAAAATCGGTATGAATCTATTTTGCTAGATACACAGGTGGTGGTGCACAGGTGAAGGCACTTTACAAAAAACTGATTAGGATAATTTATGAAATAAAAGATTATTTTATAAATTAATTATGTGTCCTGTTGTACCCAGAGCCCATTCACTTCATTAGACTGGAATAGAATGCCTCAGTAAAATAAGGAAATCACCTGGGAAACCATAGGAAAGAACAAAGGAGCTTCTTGAGAGTTGTTTTTGAGGAAAATTATTTATAAAAAAAATGGAATGTTGACACAGGGAAGTACAGGGCACTTTTATTAATAAAGAAGTAACTCTGGGGCATGTGTGAGTGAGAATAAATGATTTCAGGGTGATTGTGATTATTTGGAGGAAGAAAATATATATTATTTATTGATTTTGGTCATATTTTATTTTAAACTTCAGATCTGGGGCTAGGACAAATGAGGTCCAACACTGATGAGGCATAGCAATGGGTCTCCATGGAAGCTGATTCCTGGGAGCCACCCCAACAAGGAAACACTAGTCCCCACTCACCTGTGAAGAGGCTTAGAGTAATACTACAAATTTTAGCCAAAGCACAATTTTGTTTTAATAAATTTAAACTAATAAATAATTTTCCCTTTTCGTAAACACCTGAACCAAGGAGTTTTTGTTGGGATCCTTTAAGCTTTTTGAGCTATCCCAGGTGGGACAGATACCTTTTCTATCTGATGACATTAATGAAGTAGTAATATTCTATCCAGTATTCCTGTCAGTGACAGACAGAGTGCAGTGCTGAGCTGGGAAAGGTGACATAGCTGCGCTGCTGAGCTCTGATACTTAGGCCGTTTGAGTGTGAATCTTACAAACATTTAGCAAACATTAATTGAGAGTGAATGGTATGAGTGTGAATTGTTAACGTTTTTAATACTGGCAAAAATTTTCAGCCCTTGAAGTTAGCTGAATGTAAGGAAATTCTGAATGTGAGATGCTCTAGGCTCTGCTGTTTTGCAACCCTGCAGGTCCCAGTATTAACCCTTCAAATTCCTTATTTTATGCTTATGAGACTTTGGGGACTAATAGTGGTCTTTCAAGCCACCTGGACTTCTTCACATTCAACCTGGAGATGGCAAGCTATATTACTTCTTATGTCACATGTTTAAATTACTAGTTTTGGGCTTCTGTCCCTCCCAATGCAGTCAGACTGGTAAAACACAGTGGGGTAGATTTTCAAAGGGTTGCGCGAGAAAGATACATGCGCAACCCACGAAAACCTAGCCCTGCCTCCCCCTGTGCATGCCGAGCCTATTTTGCATAGGCTTGGCAGTGCGCACAAGCCCCGGGACACGCGTATGTCCTGGGGCTTCCAAAAAGGGGGGGGCGTGGGTGGTCCAGGGCGGTCCAGGGGCGGGGCCTGAGCCTTCAGGCACAATGGCCATTTGCCGGTCGTTGGCCGGCACGCGTAACTTCTTCAACAAAGATACAGGGGTTTTCTAGGTTGCACCAGGTGCAAACAAAAGTACGGTGGATTTTATAAGATATGCGTGTAGCCGTGCATATCTTATAAAATCCGGGGTTGGCGTGCGAAAGGGGGTGCACATTTGTGCAACTTGCGTGCGTTGAGCCCTGCACGCACTGCCCATTCCCTCCGAGGCCGCTCCGAAATCGGAGTGGTCTCAGAGGGAACTTTCCTTATGCCTCCCCCCACCTTCCCCTCCTTTCCCCTATCTAACCCACTCCCCAGCCCTACCTAAATCCCCCTACTAACCTTTATCCACGAAGTTACGCCTGCCTCTGGGCAGTCGTAACATGTTTGCTGGCTGTCTGCTGCCGCGGCAGGCCCCAACACAGGTCGCTGTGTCGGGGCACTCGGCCACGCCGCCAGACCGCCCCACGCCCCCCAAAACGCCCTCAAGTCCACACCATGCCCTCTGGCCACGCCCCCGACTGCCCCTTTTTGCAAGCCCCGGGACTTAGGCGCGTCCCGGGGCTTGCACGCGCCGCCGAGCCTATGCAAAATAGGCTCGGCGCACACGGGGGGGGGAGGGGGGTTTAAGGGTTACGCGCATAACTTATGCGTGTGTCAGGAGGCCCCCCCAAGCTGGCCAAAAGTTCCTTTTGGGTCGAACGAGGGTCCCGGAGCGAACCCGCGGGGAATCACGTGACGCCGCGTCACTCTGACGTGACGCCGACGTCACGTGCTCCTTGCAAAGGAGTTCAGAAATGGCGTCCTGACCCCGCTGGACCACCAGGGAGTTTTGGTAAGTCTTGGGGGGGGGGTTAAGGAGGGTGAGGGGTTTAAATTTTTATTTGCACATATGGACATAGACTCAACTTATGGAATTCTCCATATGTCCATATTGACCGCAAATGACCCCCCCTTTCGACTTATGGACTTATGAACATAAACATTTGGTCTGCACATCCCTACTATCCATGGGACAGTGCAGAAAAACAGTTTACACACCCTTATGTGGTTTATATCAGTTTAATACTTTAATACAACATAATCAGATTCAAATCATAAGTAACAGTATAGAAACTTCTATATCACTGCATTTTCAATCTTTCTTCTGGAATTGAATTGTCTGTTTCTCAACACATCCAAGATGGAAGACTAGGAAGAAAAAAGAAGCAACTCCAAAGAAGATTAAAAGAACTTGAGCGACAAAATAAGGAACTGGCGGAAATATTTAGAAGATCTAAAGAAGAAGGTGGAGATTTTGGGGACTCCCATGCATTTGCTAGAGTGGTATTGGTAAAAGTGGATGAAGCCACTAAATACCCAGCACTATTTGTACCCAGAAATAAAAGAATAGTGGATTTCAGTGGGTATCTCATGAGATCCAGTGATCCAAATGTGGAAGAAAGTATTAACCAGTAAAGTCGGCTCTACACGTCTTAAGAGTCCCTCCAGAAGATCAGTGGGAGATAGTAAAAAATCATTTCAGAGAAGCAACTACAGATATCCTAAAGCTGCATAAGAAAGAGAGTGAGGGAGAGATGTAGAGGATCTATTCTATATTTTAAAGAATGAATTTGAGGATAACATTCCTTGAATGATAGGAAATGGGAATTTTATGAATGAAGGTAGCTGGCAGGAAAAATCTAAATGATCTTATGACCAAGACATTAGCCATAAAAGCTTCAGCCATAATAGATGAAGAAGTCTTGAAAGAACAGCTTATTATTGACTTGAGAGATGACACTCTCCTTATAGAGAATTCAAGAAGAAAAATAAAGACTGCCCTAAACTCTCCTACCAAGATTTGTTGGTATCAACCATCAAATATTCCAAAGAAGAGGAAAAGTTAATTGATGAAGGAGATAGAGAGAGAGAGGTAATAGATTAATAACAAGAAAGAATGAAGGGATTGTTAGAGCCTCAGTGAATGAGACTGATGCAGTCTAGTTGGAAGTACAGCAATTATGAGGTACATGCAAGAAAATGGGAGGAACCCTGGGAAAGAGACATCAAGAGTTGTTTCAAGTGGTGCAAGAGAACAGAGGACCTCCAGTGAGAAGTTGAAGATCAGAGAACCAAGAAAGATCAAGCACAATAAGGAGAACACCTGAGAGAAACAGCAGAGATGAACTAGTGTGTAACTGGTGTAGAGAGCCAGGGTACATAGCAAGATAATATAGGAGTGAGAAAGTTCCTGAATACAGAGATCTTCTGGAAATACTAAGGAAGTGAAAAATAGTATACAATAGTATAGTATACAACTTCCAGAGAAAGTGAAAAAGATTTTGAACATGAAGAGACTACTTCATTGTCTTCAAAGAAGGAAGGAAAAAAAGAAAGAGAATGTGATCTATCCAGCTCATCTACCACTAGGGTAGGTATTCATTGAGGCAAATTTTCAAAGGGTTAAGCGCGTAACCCCCGAAAAGCTGCCCCTTCCACCCCCTGCACGCGCGTAAGTCCCGGGGGCTTTCCTTGGGGGCGTGTCAGGGGCGTGTTGCGGTGGTGCATCATAAGGGAGCATTCCGGGGGTGGGGGACCACAGGCGTGGTTCCGGCCCAGGTGCATTCTGTGGGCATGGCTGTGGCCTCCAGACCAGCCCCCGGACTGGAACATGGTGTGCCGGCAGCTGGCCGGCGCTCACAAGTTATGCCTGCCTCAGGCAGGCGTAACTTGTAAAATAAAAGTGTGGGGGGAATTAGTTAGAGCTGGGGGGTGGGTTAGATAGGGGAAGGGAGGGGAAGGTGGGGGGGCGGAAGGAAAGTTCCCTCCGAGGCCACTCCAATTTCGGAGCGGCCTCGGAGGATGGCTGTGCAGGCTGCCGATTTTGCGCAGCCTTGTTCACATGACTTTGATAGCCATTTGGAATGTCTACAAAATGTTTTCATTAGGCTTCATAAATTTGAGCTCAAGTTAAAACCAACATAGTGTACTCTTCTATCTTGAGAGATTAAATTTCTGGGACATGTTGTGTCAGATAGGGGTGTGCATTCATATTGAACATAAATGTAAAACGCTACTTTTTTTTTTTTTTAACTTAAAAAAGTGATAAGACATAAACGATCGGATTTCCAACTTATTCAACATAGCTATGTTGAATAAGTTGGAAATCGCGATTGTTGATCCAAAATAAAAATTTAAACCCCTCACCTTCCTTAATCCCCCCCCAAAGACTTACCACAACTCCCTGGTGATCCAGCGAGGAGTGAGGACGCCATTTCTGAAAGCCTTTCCGAGGAGCAAGTGACGTCGGCGCCACGTCGGAGTGACGCGGCATCACGTGATTCCCCGCAGGTTCGCGCCGGAACGCTCGTTCGGCCCAAAAGGAACTTTTGGCCAGCTTGGGGGGGTCAGGAGGCCCCCCTAAGCTGGCCAAAAGTTCCTTTTGGGCCGAACGAGGGTGCCGGAGGGAACTCGCGGGGAATCACGTGACGCCGTGTCACGCCGACGTCACGTGATTCCCCGCGGGGGTCGCTTCCGGGATCCTCGTTCGGCCCAAAAGGAACTTTTGGCCAGCTTGGGGGGGTCAGGAGGCCCCCCCAAGCTGGCCAAAAGTTCCTTTTGGGCCGAACGAGCGTTCCGGCGCGAACCCGCGGGGAATCACGTGACGCCGCGTCACTCCGACGTGACGCCGACGTCACGTGCTCCTTGCAAAGTTGGTCAGAAATGGTGTCCTGACCCCGCTGGACCACCAGGGAGTTGTGGTAAGTCTTGGGGGGGGGGGGGGATTAAGGAGGGTGAGGGGTTTAAATTTTTATTTGCACATATGGACATATACTCAACTCATTGAATTCTGTTTATGTCCATATTGACCGCAAATGGGACCCCCTTTGGACATATGGACATATGAACTTAAACCTTTGCTCTGCACATCCCTAGTGTCAGATAAAGTAATAGCCATGTATGATGACAAGATCAAGGTACTCAGAGAATGGCCTATCCCAAGAAATACAAAGATTTGAGAAGATTCATTGGTTTACAGAAAATGTATTCCCAAGTTTGCCCAACTTGCAAAGCTATTAAATTTATTTATGGGTAGTCCAAGAAAGAATAAGAAAAAAATATTTCTTTTGAATGGAACTCACCATACCAAGAAGCCTTTGAGATTCTGAGAAATAGTTTAATTACTGCTCCCATATTAGCTTACCCAGATTTCTCATCACTGTTTATACTAATTATAGATGTGAGTTTTTCTGGATTGGTGCTATATTAAATCAAGTGCAAAATGGGACTGAGAGAGTTAAGACATATGCAAACTGAGGTCTAAGAAAGACTGAGAAGAATAATATAAATTATAGTCCATTTAAATTGGAATTATTGGCTTTGAAGTGGGTAATCATAGAAAAATTTAAGGACTACCTTATTTCTGCAAAATTTATAGTAAAGACTGATCACAATACATTGTGTTATTTGGATAATGAGAATGTAGAAGTAGTAGTACAGATATGGTTTGCCCACATTGCCATCTTTAACTTTGAAGTACAATACAAGCTTGCCAGAGCAAATACAAATTTAAATATATTGTCCCATTTTCCAGAAGAAAAGAAAGAGTACATTACAACAGATTCCAAAAATCTGTTGAGTATTGACAGCTTGGAAGTTAAAAAAATATTCTGGCCAGAAGGAAAATTACCAGCCGAAGTAAAAGCCATTATTTCACAGCCCAAGGTTTTGGAAGAAGAATTACATTTGCCACCTTTACAAAGAGAGGATGCAACATTTAAGCCAATAATCAAAACTCTGTTATTAAGGAAAGAAAACCCATCACCCAACAGCTGTTCAGAAGACACTAAAGATTATTGGAAGAATAGAATCCAACTGTACATGAAAGAAGGATTTTTATATAAAAAAAATACTAATTCCTGATTCTCTTAAAATCAGATAATGGACATGAAACACAATTGAATGGGACATCTATCTAAAGAAAACATTGAAAAACTGAATAGATACAAATACTACTCACTAAGGAGTAGATTTTTAAACATATGCGTGTGTGTGCTTCCCGGCGCACACATATGGACACACAATTTTATAACATGCGCGCGCCAGAAGGATGGATAAGGGATTGGCTTAGAAGGATGGATAAGGGATTGGCTTAGAAGGATGGATAAGGGATTATCATCGAAAGTTAAGAAAGGCTTGGGAAATAGTGACCTATGTGAATCTCTGTAAGAACAATTCTTGGAAGAAATGTTATGATCATCGGATAAGAAATTGGTTGCTTCATGTTCGAGACCGTGTGCTGTTGAGAAACAGAGAATTCAAGAGAAGGGGCAAGATGAAAGATTTGTGGGAAGGACATTATATTGTAGAAAACTTAAACCATAGGGAAAATTCAGTAAAAATTAAATCTGAAAAGAAAGGTAACTGTAAGACAGTTCACTAAGACTATATAAAATTATTACAAACTTCATATTAGACTTAGAAGAAGACATAATGTTGGAAATAGAACAAGAAGTAGAGAGTTCCAAAAATAGAGATATTTTATTTTTATTAACAGGAAAGACAGAAATTGAGAAAAGGACAGAAGTTATTTCTGTTAATAATGAATTCCTGTTGAGAAATGAAGAGGATATTGTGTCTTGAAGAAAATGATTTTGAAATGCCCATAGGAGAATAAGAGACAAATACCTACATTTTTAATTGATAATTACCTATTATAGGTCAGATTTTAAAAGGCCGGCATGCACACATGGACATGGCCATTTTATAACATGCACGCGTCGGCACGTGCATGTTATAAAATACAATTCCCATGCGCACATGCACGCTGGATGTTAATGTCCGCAAGTGCATGTGCAGGTAGGTGGCCTCCTCTGTAGAGTATGGAGGCAAGGAACACACTTGAGACAGCTTTCATCGTAGGCAGGAAGAGAAGGGAAAAGGGGTGAGCCCTCACGAGGCTCTTCCTTTTATTGTACATTCATACAAAGGCAGATGATGTGTCATTACATGATTGGCTACTTTCCCATAGCAACAGACGAGTCCCTACACTATTGGCTTTGGCTCAGGGGGTGTGCACGGATCATTTCATTGGCTGCTGAAATCTATACCTCCTGACTTTGTCCTGCCTCTGACTAGGGAACACCCAGCCCCTCCCCCAGGAATTCAGGGCTAAGCACAAGCCAGAGAAATACATGATGTCAGGTATCCTTTCCTAGGCAGAGAGGCTTAAGCACAAGTGATGCTTTTATTCAGGCAAAGGTCAGGGAGAAGGGAAGTTAGTGTTTAAACCCTGATGAAATGGCTTGCTGGCAAGCGCATATTTCCCACATCTCACCCTTTCTGTTTTTGTTTAGGTAGCTCAATAAAGCTTTAGACCCTTACTGAAATCTGTTATGTCTTGGTATGGGCTGGAAATAGGGAAAGGGGGATTATGGAGAGAAGAAAGCTGATTCGGCGTGGTGTGCCAGCCACCGATGAGCTCCTGAATCTCCATATCACCCAGAGCTGGTGCAGGTGGTGTGCCAACGCTGCAGGGCTCATGATTCCCTATTAGGCATCTTACAAGACATCTTTGTATTCGGGCTGAGAGCAAGGTTTCAATATGGATATGAGGTTGGGTATGCACTGAATACAGCATCACAGGCAAATAATTAAGACAATTATGGTCATTATAATAGAAATCACCCTTTTGAGACCAGAAATATCAGGGAGCCAGGACCATAGCCAGTCCCATGGAGAAGTTGGTATTCTGTCTGAAAATGGTGCATCAGCAACCATGGTTTCTATCTGCTCTATGGTATGTGTGAGGTTTGCTTTATAAACTGATATGTACACACAGCAATGAGATCCAATTAATGCACAAACACCACCCTTAAGGCTAAAATTGTGTCTAAGGTATAGCTGTTCTGTAATGCTACTTCTCTAATCTGAGAGACTTCTGTTGTGAGTAGTTTTAATGCATGGACTGTCCGATTAAATATGGCAGCCATCCGGTTAGCTAGGACGTGTAAGTCTCTGTAATTCATAGCTGTCCCCATTGGGGGAAACAGGCTTCTAGCTACCTGAGTTTCTGTATACTTTTCTATGGGATTATTTATCGCCTCCCTTTTGTTACGGAGCCTTGCTTTGGGTAAATTTTTGACTGCATAGTATGAGGGGAGGATGGAGCCTAAAGTGCATCTGTCTCTCCATCTTGGGGAAATGTACATATATGCTCTACGCCCACATAACATCCATATGTTTCCTAACAGATTAGTGGACATGTCATTGGTTATCATTTGGGCTATATAACTACAAAAGGTAAATCCTTCATCCCCTCTATACTTTCTGTACCTGCTTGGGTCTCCCACTGCACATCCTGAAATCTGCCAATTGCATACATATATGTGGTATAATTATGTAAGTGTTCAGTGATTAATACAAAGGTTCGGTTACAATATGGATATTTCCCACCTGAATTCCCTTTCCATCCCCTGTATCATAGTCCCAACAAAGAGCGGCAGTCTCTTGAATACAGCTACCAATGTGTAGTATGGTATTATTAACTGGAGAGTTAATGAAAACACCTCTCTGTAAAGGATAATTAGTCCATACTGTAAGGTTAAATGGTACAGCATGCATCAGTCGTTCTCCGCAGGCTTGGGTTGGCATGTGTGTGCAGATCCAACAGTCTGTTCGATTCAACAGGTGTGAAAAGTTCTGTGCATAAAGGATGAGGGTACAGAACACAATTGTTAATGAGTTGGCATTCAGGCAAGAAAAAGCGGCTAATAAGTTCTCTGGAGTTTTCTCAAGGCCTTGCTGTTCTAAGAGTTGTGCAGATTGGTTGGATAGGGCCTTGATCTGTCCCCAGGTCATGTGGTGCTGCTTTTTGCAAGGAGTCCGGTCTCTGTCCTTCTGAGGGCTGTGGAGGCTCAGGGAGAAGTTGGGGATCGGGTCCTGTAGACCTGGACACCTTTCCATCTTTCCACGGCTTGATACCTGTGGAAGCAAGCAGAGAAACATATCCTCGTCCCTTTGATAAGGGGACGGGACCGTACCAGACATTAAATATTCTATACAAAACTGATGGCTGTGGGTGACTAACCCTAGTCCCATAATGATTACTCATGGCTGTGGTCTTATGTTTGATATGTTTGGATGATGTAAAGTGATTTAAAACAATACTTTGTTCTTGTTCAGCCAGTCCTTCTTAGGGGGAAGTCCAGGGGCAATTATCCCTCCTTTTTCTTTTTGTTTGGTCCAGAGCTCTTAAGGGTATGATTGCTCTCTCCACAATGGCTTGCCCTGTGGTGTTGTAAGGGATGCCAAATACGTATTTAATGTTCAATTATTGACAAAATTTATGTAAAGGAATGGCTGCAGTAAATAGAGCCATTATCAGTTTTCAGGACAGAGGGTAGCCCCATTATCAAGAAAGTTTTTATGCAGTGATCAATTTTCATTCAGGAAAATAGCAATAAATGTAAATTAATCATTTAAAGGAAAAGTCATTTGCTGTAAGCTGAATCAAATGACAAGTATATTAGACATTACATTAAACATATGTTACACAAGACTGACATATATTCATATTCATGCATCCTGCAAATATTCATTTACACAAAACTGACACATATTCATATTCATTATGCATTTACACAAAACTGACACATATTCATATTCATTCTGCAAATATTCATTCATAGTCTTCTTGGCATCAAGACAGACAACAGATAACACATAATTTGAGCTAAAAATCTTATCAAAAAGTTATCAAAAACAAAATTAGATCAAGGATCAAAAATCAAAAGTCAAAAGGTGTTAGAAAAATGTTAAAATAAACTGCAAAGTGTTCACCTTCACATCTCCTCATGGCAGGAAGGCTGTAAATCTGGAAAATATTAAAAACTGGCATACAGCAAAAAATTACTAAGGTAAGGATAAAAGTGAGCTTCTTACTTTTTTAACCTTGAAGAAATCAATTCTATTATTCAATTTAATAAAATCAATTTGGATTTGCAAGAAAAGGCTTGGGAGGGATTGCTTTAGATGTAGCAACCTCTATCAGTAAAAATTTTAAGGTTCAGAATTCTGTATAAATTTGTGAAAAAGAAAATAAAACTGAAGTTTCTTTAATACAGAAGGTCCGTAGGCCTGAAAAATAAAAACTATTATACAACAGAATTATTAAAACAATAATATAATATAACTGGTAGAATAACATAGAGCCTCCTAGTGGAGACACCATCATTACTTTATAGATTGCAACTATTGTTCCAGGTTGCAATCAATAATACTCTGAGCTTACTTTCAATGTGGAATATCAGAATATCATTTCTTCATATAATTATTAGAATAGGAAATTAAACACGCTGTTTGCTCTGCTCTGTCTGCTGCACGCTAAAGAGACTGTAACTACTATTAATCTGTCTGAGTTATAACATATATAAACTAGAGAGAGAAACTGCAGTACTAAGTCCAGTTTTTTTTCTTTTCAAAAGTTCTCCCTCCCTCCCCCATGAGTGGCAAGCAAGAGTTACAGTAAAGGGGGGGAGGAGCAGTGTTTCTCAAAAGAAAAGAACTGCACCCAAGGAATTAATCCTTCAGTCAATAGGAACTGAAAGATAGCTTTGTTTAACAATTTAGATAACATCGACCACAGACAATGGCTTGGCAAGGACTTGCTGATTCCTTGCAGACAGATACTATTTTAATTTACTTTAGGGAGAATCACAGTAAAAATATAAGTTCTGTGTGCTGGCAATTCAAGCAATTGCTTATAAACTTAAATCTCAGAGAAATGGAGTCATTTTAAATGTGAGCGAAATAAACTTTGCAAAAGGGAAACTTTCACATGTAATTTACACAGAATATTATTCAAATTTCAGTACAGTTTTAACATAAGGCTATGCATACACTTTGTGGGGGAAAATACTCTCAAAGTATGCAGATTTTTTGTAACTGAATTCAAAGACTAATAGAAACCATTTTTTTCCAAATCAGTACTGTTTGTTAAGAGAAACCATGTTTTCCAAATCTGTACTGTTTGTAAAGAGAAACCATTTTTTTTTTCATAGTGATATTTTCTTTGCTTGTAACGCAGGAGTCTAATTAAATCCTTTTTTTCATATTGATATTTTCTTTGCTTGTAACGCAGGAGTGCAGCTGCCTGGCCCAAGGTCTTATACGCTGATTTCTTTGAAGACCTGGGGGCATAGCCACTGCTCATGGCACTCAACTCTATTGCTGCCACACCCAGCTCTTTAATCCCTTTTGTAATAGGAGAGGCTTGAATCCCTTTCAATAATTCCTCTCTTGTGAGATTTCCATGTTCTAGATGAAATCCCATGCTGACCACGGCACATAAATTGTTACCGGGAGCAGTGGTTTGAGATGGTAATTTACCTGGACAAATTGATGATGCAGAATCAATGACTGTCTCAGGCAATGGCAAATGGGGGTACAGGGAGTTGGTGGTTGGTGGGGGAAGGGCTTGCAGGCAAGATGGAGGAAGGCTAGTTTTTCTGACCTCAGTGTTTTCTATTTCCTGGGGCCTTTTCTCTGAGGTGGACGCAGAGGAAGCCACAGGAGCCATGTGAGTGTGTGTCCCCAGATATTCTATTTCATTTTCTGTCCCCCTTTGTTCATGGTTCTTTTCTGTGATGGGGAAGGCTTGAAGTCCTTCTAATAATTCTTCTCCTGTAAAGTTTTCTTTCTGCGGTTTCTACTGAAATTCAATGCTAATCGCCCCACCCAGGCCAGGTTGTGGCTCTATTGTTCTCAAGGGTTGCTTTTCTAAAGAAATGAGGAAGGTGTGAATGGGCTTGGGTGTGGGTATGGAGAGCTGATACAAAGAATTTGCTGTCTCTGAGGGAGACTGAGCATAAGATGGGGGAAGGGTATTCTGATTGAGTCTGCCTGCTTCTAAAAGCACATGGTTTGAAACTGCTGTCTTTAAACATTTTTTTTCTATGTGTTCGATGGCCTCTGTACATTTTTGCCAGATTAATCTTTGCTTTATGGGAGCTCTGGGAGCCATATGAAGACAATTGCCAATTGAAATCCATTCCTGGGTATTTAGAGTATTTAGAGTTCCAGAATACCAAGGGCAACGGCAAGCTATTTCACTTATTAATTTTTCTAAGTCCCCCAGGCTGACTTGCGCTATTTTTCTTCTGGTGATGAAATAATGATTATTGATGATTTGCTGCAGCTCTCTGGCATGTAGCCTCTGCTGTACAGTCAAATCATTGCCCATGCTCACGAGTGTGGGGAACAAACTTGCTGAGAAATACTTTAAAAATTACTAAGAAGTACTTTTTTTTTTTTTTTTTTTTTAATATTACGATTGCAAATCTGTTGAACGGTACGTACCTTGGCTATGACCAGCCGAAATGAGCATGGAGTTTATCATCTCGTCGCGGGTCACCAGATGTAGAGTATGGAGGCAAGGAACACACTTGAGACAGCTTTCATCGTAGGCAGGAAGAGAAGGGAAAAGGGGTGAGCCCTCACGAGGCTCTTCCTTTTATTGTACATTCATACAAAGGCAGATGATGTGTCATTACATGATTGGCTACTTTCCCATAGCAACAGACGAGTCCCTACACTATTGGCTTTGGCTCAGGGGGTGTGCACGGATCATTTCATTGGCTGCTGAAATCTATACCTCCTGACTTTGTCCTGCCTCTGACTAGGGAACACCCAGCCCCTCCCCCAGGAATTCAGGGCTAAGCACAAGCCAGAGAAATACATGATGTCAGGTATCCTTTCCTAGGCAGAGAGGCTTAAGCACAAGTGATGCTTTTATTCAGGCAAAGGTCAGGGAGAAGGGAAGTTAGTGTTTAACCCTGATGAAATGGCTTGCTGGCAAGCGCATATTTCCCACATCTCACCCTTTCTGTTTTTGTTTAGGTAGCTCAATAAAGCTTTAGACCCTTACTGAAATCTGTTATGTCTTGGTATGGGCTGGAAATAGGGAAAGGGGGATTATGGAGAGAAGAAAGCTGATTCGGCGTGGTGTGCCAGCCACCGATGAGCTCCTGAATCTCCATATCACCCAGAGCTGGTGCAGGTGGTGTGCCAACGCTGCAGGGCTCATGATTCCCTATTAGGCATCTTACAAGACATCTTTGTATTCGGGCTGAGAGCAAGGTTTCAATATGGATATGAGGTTGGGTATGCACTGAATACAGCATCACAGGCAAATAATTAAGACAATTATGGTCATTATAATAGAAATCACCCTTTTGAGACCAGAAATATCAGGGAGCCAGGACCATAGCCAGTCCCATGGAGAAGTTGGTATTCTGTCTGAAAATGGTGCATCAGCAACCATGGTTTCTATCTGCTCTATGGTATGTGTGAGGTTTGCTTTATAAACTGATATGTACACACAGCAATGAGATCCAATTAATGCACAAACACCACCCTTAAGGCTAAAATTGTGTCTAAGGTATAGCTGTTCTGTAATGCTACTTCTCTAATCTGAGAGACTTCTGTTGTGAGTAGTTTTAATGCATGGACTGTCCGATTAAATATGGCAGCCATCCGGTTAGCTAGGACGTGTAAGTCTCTGTAATTCATAGCTGTCCCCATTGGGGGAAACAGGCTTCTAGCTACCTGAGTTTCTGTATACTTTTCTATGGGATTATTTATCGCCTCCCTTTTGTTACGGAGCCTTGCTTTGGGTAAATTTTTGACTGCATAGTATGAGGGGAGGATGGAGCCTAAAGTGCATCTGTCTCTCCATCTTGGGGAAATGTACATATATGCTCTACGCCCACATAACATCCATATGTTTCCTAACAGATTAGTGGACATGTCATTGGTTATCATTTGGGCTATATAACTACAAAAGGTAAATCCTTCATCCCCTCTATACTTTCTGTACCTGCTTGGGTCTCCCACTGCACATCCTGAAATCTGCCAATTGCATACATATATGTGGTATAATTATGTAAGTGTTCAGTGATTAATACAAAGGTTCGGTTACAATATGGATATTTCCCACCTGAATTCCCTTTCCATCCCCTGTATCATAGTCCCAACAAAGAGCGGCAGTCTCTTGAATACAGCTACCAATGTGTAGTATGGTATTATTAACTGGAGAGTTAATGAAAACACCTCTCTGTAAAGGATAATTAGTCCATACTGTAAGGTTAAATGGTACAGCATGCATCAGTCGTTCTCCGCAGGCTTGGGTTGGCATGTGTGTGCAGATCCAACAGTCTGTTCGATTCAACAGGTGTGAAAAGTTCTGTGCATAAAGGATGAGGGTACAGAACACAATTGTTAATGAGTTGGCATTCAGGCAAGAAAAAGCGGCTAATAAGTTCTCTGGAGTTTTCTCAAGGCCTTGCTGTTCTAAGAGTTGTGCAGATTGGTTGGATAGGGCCTTGATCTGTCCCCAGGTCATGTGGTGCTGCTTTTTGCAAGGAGTCCGGTCTCTGTCCTTCTGAGGGCTGTGGAGGCTCAGGGAGAAGTTGGGGATCGGGTCCTGTAGACCTGGACACCTTTCCATCTTTCCACGGCTTGATACCTGTGGAAGCAAGCAGAGAAACATATCCTCGTCCCTTTGATAAGGGGACGGGACCGTACCAGACATTAAATATTCTATACAAAACTGATGGCTGTGGGTGACTAACCCTAGTCCCATAATGATTACTCATGGCTGTGGTCTTATGTTTGATATGTTTGGATGATGTAAAGTGATTTAAAACAATACTTTGTTCTTGTTCAGCCAGTCCTTCTTAGGGGGAAGTCCAGGGGCAATTATCCCTCCTTTTTCTTTTTGTTTGGTCCAGAGCTCTTAAGGGTATGATTGCTCTCTCCACAATGGCTTGCCCTGTGGTGTTGTAAGGGATGCCAAATACGTATTTAATGTTCAATTATTGACAAAATTTATGTAAAGGAATGGCTGCAGTAAATAGAGCCATTATCAGTTTTCAGGACAGAGGGTAGCCCCATTATCAAGAAAGTTTTTATGCAGTGATCAATTTTCATTCAGGAAAATAGCAATAAATGTAAATTAATCATTTAAAGGAAAAGTCATTTGCTGTAAGCTGAATCAAATGACAAGTATATTAGACATTACATTAAACATATGTTACACAAGACTGACATATATTCATATTCATGCATCCTGCAAATATTCATTTACACAAAACTGACACATATTCATATTCATTATGCATTTACACAAAACTGACACATATTCATATTCATTCTGCAAATATTCATTCATAGTCTTCTTGGCATCAAGACAGACAACAGATAACACATAATTTGAGCTAAAAATCTTATCAAAAAGTTATCAAAAACAAAATTAGATCAAGGATCAAAAATCAAAAGTCAAAAGGTGTTAGAAAAATGTTAAAATAAACTGCAAAGTGTTCACCTTCACATCTCCTCATGGCAGGAAGGCTGTAAATCTGGAAAATATTAAAAACTGGCATACAGCAAAAAATTACTAAGGTAAGGATAAAAGTGAGCTTCTTACTTTTTTAACCTTGAAGAAATCAATTCTATTATTCAATTTAATAAAATCAATTTGGATTTGCAAGAAAAGGCTTGGGAGGGATTGCTTTAGATGTAGCAACCTCTATCAGTAAAAATTTTAAGGTTCAGAATTCTGTATAAATTTGTGAAAAAGAAAATAAAACTGAAGTTTCTTTAATACAGAAGGTCCGTAGGCCTGAAAAATAAAAACTATTATACAACAGAATTATTAAAACAATAATATAATATAACTGGTAGAATAACATAGAGCCTCCTAGTGGAGACACCATCATTACTTTATAGATTGCAACTATTGTTCCAGGTTGCAATCAATAATACTCTGAGCTTACTTTCAATGTGGAATATCAGAATATCATTTCTTCATATAATTATTAGAATAGGAAATTAAACACGCTGTTTGCTCTGCTCTGTCTGCTGCACGCTAAAGAGACTGTAACTACTATTAATCTGTCTGAGTTATAACATATATAAACTAGAGAGAGAAACTGCAGTACTAAGTCCAGTTTTTTTTCTTTTCAAAAGTTCTCCCTCCCTCCCCCATGAGTGGCAAGCAAGAGTTACAGTAAAGGGGGGGGAGGAGCAGTGTTTCTCAAAAGAAAAGAACTGCACCCAAGGAATTAATCCTTCAGTCAATAGGAACTGAAAGATAGCTTTGTTTAACAATTTAGATAACATCGACCACAGACAATGGCTTGGCAAGGACTTGCTGATTCCTTGCAGACAGATACTATTTTAATTTACTTTAGGGAGAATCACAGTAAAAATATAAGTTCTGTGTGCTGGCAATTCAAGCAATTGCTTATAAACTTAAATCTCAGAGAAATGGAGTCATTTTAAATGTGAGCGAAATAAACTTTGCAAAAGGGAAACTTTCACATGTAATTTACACAGAATATTATTCAAATTTCAGTACAGTTTTAACATAAGGCTATGCATACACTTTGTGGGGGAAAATACTCTCAAAGTATGCAGATTTTTTGTAACTGAATTCAAAGACTAATAGAAACCATTTTTTTCCAAATCAGTACTGTTTGTTAAGAGAAACCATGTTTTCCAAATCTGTACTGTTTGTAAAGAGAAACCATTTTTTTTTTCATAGTGATATTTTCTTTGCTTGTAACGCAGGAGTCTAATTAAATCCTTTTTTTCATATTGATATTTTCTTTGCTTGTAACGCAGGAGTGCAGCTGCCTGGCCCAAGGTCTTATACGCTGATTTCTTTGAAGACCTGGGGGCATAGCCACTGCTCATGGCACTCAACTCTATTGCTGCCACACCCAGCTCTTTAATCCCTTTTGTAATAGGAGAGGCTTGAATCCCTTTCAATAATTCCTCTCTTGTGAGATTTCCATGTTCTAGATGAAATCCCATGCTGACCACGGCACATAAATTGTTACCGGGAGCAGTGGTTTGAGATGGTAATTTACCTGGACAAATTGATGATGCAGAATCAATGACTGTCTCAGGCAATGGCAAATGGGGGTACAGGGAGTTGGTGGTTGGTGGGGGAAGGGCTTGCAGGCAAGATGGAGGAAGGCTAGTTTTTCTGACCTCAGTGTTTTCTATTTCCTGGGGCCTTTTCTCTGAGGTGGACGCAGAGGAAGCCACAGGAGCCATGTGAGTGTGTGTCCCCAGATATTCTATTTCATTTTCTGTCCCCCTTTGTTCATGGTTCTTTTCTGTGATGGGGAAGGCTTGAAGTCCTTCTAATAATTCTTCTCCTGTAAAGTTTTCTTTCTGCGGTTTCTACTGAAATTCAATGCTAATCGCCCCACCCAGGCCAGGTTGTGGCTCTATTGTTCTCAAGGGTTGCTTTTCTAAAGAAATGAGGAAGGTGTGAATGGGCTTGGGTGTGGGTATGGAGAGCTGATACAAAGAATTTGCTGTCTCTGAGGGAGACTGAGCATAAGATGGGGGAAGGGTATTCTGATTGAGTCTGCCTGCTTCTAAAAGCACATGGTTTGAAACTGCTGTCTTTAAACATTTTTTTTCTATGTGTTCGATGGCCTCTGTACATTTTTGCCAGATTAATCTTTGCTTTATGGGAGCTCTGGGAGCCATATGAAGACAATTGCCAATTGAAATCCATTCCTGGGTATTTAGAGTATTTAGAGTTCCAGAATACCAAGGGCAACGGCAAGCTATTTCACTTATTAATTTTTCTAAGTCCCCCAGGCTGACTTGCGCTATTTTTCTTCTGGTGATGAAATAATGATTATTGATGATTTGCTGCAGCTCTCTGGCATGTAGCCTCTGCTGTACAGTCAAATCATTGCCCATGCTCACGAGTGTGGGGAACAAACTTGCTGAGAAATACTTTAAAAATTACTAAGAAGTACTTTTTTTTTTTTTTTTTTTTTTTAATATTACGATTGCAAATCTGTTGAACGGTACGTACCTTGGCTATGACCAGCCGAAATGAGCATGGAGTTTATCATCTCGTCGCGGGTCACCAGATGTAGAGTATGGAGGCAAGGAACACACTTGAGACAGCTTTCATCGTAGGCAGGAAGAGAAGGGAAAAGGGGTGAGCCCTCACGAGGCTCTTCCTTTTATTGTACATTCATACAAAGGCAGATGATGTGTCATTACATGATTGGCTACTTTCCCATAGCAACAGACGAGTCCCTACACTATTGGCTTTGGCTCAGGGGGTATGCACGGATCATTTCATTGGCTGCTGAAATCTATACCTCCTGACTTTGTCCTGCCTCTGACTAGGGAACACCCAGCCCCTCCCCCAGGAATTCAGGGCTAAGCACAAGCCAGAGAAATACATGATGTCAGGTATCCTTTCCTAGGCAGAGAGGCTTAAGCACAAGTGATGCTTTTATTCAGACAAAGGTCAGGGAGAAGGGAAGTTAGTGTTTAACCCTGATGAAATGGCTTGCTGGCAAGCGCATATTTCCCACACTCCTCCATGTGCAGGGGGGGTATTTTTTCAGTTACACATGGTGACGCTCCAATTAAGGAGGACTGGGAGGGAACTTCCCTACCCCCCTATTTAACCTTCATCTCTTTTCCCCTCTCCACTCCAAGCCCTAAAGCTAGCCCAACTAACATTTTTTAATTTATTTTGTAACTTACCTGCTTTGACGAGCAGAAGTAAGTTACGTGTGCCGGCCAGGTGCTTGCACAACTTCCCCGGGACAGTATCTAATGGTGGTGTTCTGGTCCGCCCCCCCTTTCATCTAGCCCAGTACTTCGGCACATATCGGGGGTTACGTGCAGGGCGGGATCCTTTAGAAAATGTGTGCAACCCCTGAAATTTATGCGCGCGGGCCTTTTAAAATCTGGCCTTATGTTAATCCCAAAGCTCAGTACTTCATATCTCATTGTGAAAGAACTAAGCTGGCATTGGAGAGATCCAAATTGATTTTATAAAATTTCTTGAGATGATGAGTTTCAGAAAAATTCTCTTTCCAGTGTATGTGGTCCAAATAAAGGAGCACAGTTATGTAATACATTGATTTGAGGTAATGTGGCAGATTTTATATCCTGCGCGCGTGGGGTACATTTGTGCGCGCTACCCAGCACGAACAAATGTACACCCGATTTTATAACATGTGCGCAAGGGGGTGCATACTTGTGCACCTTGCACGTGCCGAGCCCTAGGGGAGCCCCGATGGCTTTCCCCGTTCCCTCTGAGGCCGCTCTGAAATAGGAGCGGCCTCGGAGGGAACTTTCCTTCCACCCCCCCATCTTCCCCTCCCTTCCCCTATCTAACCCACCCCCCAGGCCTACCTAAATCCCCCTTACCTTTATTTCATTATTTACGCCTGCCTCAGGCAGGTGTAACCTGCGTGCGCCGGCCGGCTGCCAGCGTGCCATCCCGCGGCACGGCTGCTGTGCCATCCTGCGGCACAGCTGCTGTGCCAGAGGCCTCGGTCTCATCCCCGGACCGCCGCCCAGCCCACACCCCCGCCCCCTTCCCTCCCCTTTTTCAAAGCCCTGGGACATACGCGTGTCCCGTGGCTTGTGCGCATCGCCGAGCCTATGCAAAATAGGCTTGGCGCGCGCAGGAGCAGGTTTTCGAGGTTACACGCGTAACCCTTTGAAAAATCTGCCCCAATGTTAATTATTTAAAGTTATACTGGCAGAAATAGGTTTTACTTGATATAATATGCTAAAGAGTGACTGTACTGTGTCTGAAACTAAAGAAAATCATATTGGGGATGCCCAATAAAACAAGTTAGGTTCATAAAGGATGGAAGGTTTTTAGAAAGTAACAGAAGGCCCTTTTCCCTGAATGATGCTTGCCAAGGCTAACTAGTCAATTTTCAAAGCTTGTGTGCTGCAAAACCAGGAGATGCATACATGTCGCAGACGCACACCAGCCATGCAGATTTTAAAAGGAGCACGGCCACGTGCAAAAAAACCATCTTTTGCAAAAAAAGGGCAGGGAATGGTCTGGGTGGTGCATGGATGGCCTGAGACTTCACCATGAAGTCAGTTACACAAACAAGCACACATAGGGATCCCCTACCATGCAACTTTACTACTCCTATGGATGGCGGGTAAGTCATGTAACAAAAAAGAAGCTAATCAGTGGGGTTATAAGACTCGTGGCTAATAGGGTAAAAGGGAGGCAAGTTAGGTAGAAGATTTAGGAAATCCTCTATTTTATGGGGGAGAACTGGGAAGGAACTGGTAAAAATGCCTAATGCATCACCGTGCATACGTTCTAGAATTCCCCCCACTTACATATTTGTGACGGTATTCACCCGCACATGTGCACATCAATATAAAATAATGTATGCATGTACGTGTGGGTAGCTGATTTAATAACATGCATGCATATACGCGTGTATGTTATAAAATTGGTACATCCATGTGGGCATGTGCGGATCGGTTTATTTCTAAACTGGAAATGAGAAGTTGAAGAGTTAGAATCAAGTCCAAGGTCCAGTCAGTCGATGTTATCAAGCAACGCACCCCACTCATCTATAACAAGCCACCAAAGTTTTACTTCTATCTTGGGTCTGCTTTCTCAATTCTACATTCTCAAGCTGTGTTCTCAAATTTATTAACTAGAGCCCAGGTAAGTGCACACCAATGCATTAAACTGTGACAGTTTTATTCATATTAGTAGGTTAAAAGAACAGGGCTACTATAAAAATTGTTTATGCTTACCTGTGAAATACAATCTAGTAGGTGTCCTACAGAGCTTGTAATAAAAATTACATAAAAGGATCACATTCTTTTGATTAAACTACAAATGCAGTTACTTCTCCTAAGTTAAGAATGAACATAAAAAAATACTTATCTAACAGTAATTCATTGAAGAGAAATCATTTATAAAGGAACTGGTTTCTAATAGAATTCAATGTTTAGAGCATAAAAGTAAGTGTTGATGTTTATTTGCCACCTAGAAAAGAAGTTATTTTAAACATCCAAAGGTAAAACTGTTTATCTTGTGTAATAACAAAATTGTTTACAAAAAAGAACAATTGGAATTCTGCAACTCAACATTCCAGTGTTTCCAGTACCAGCATAAAAATACAATTGCTTTTTTTAGTACAGAAGTGACTTATTTTTTGATGGTGAAAATTCTCTGGGAGTTTAAACTATTTGAATAATATCTATATAAATCGAAACCCCACTGATCTTACCTCCCTGGTTATATATGCTACCGGGCATGAAATAGTTTGACTCCAGGGTGTTTAGACAACTAAAATGAAAGAATCTTTGCCAACAAGACCTTATTTGGTGCACATGGAACTGAGTACCAGCAGTTTTGGAGTAAGATATGCTACATCCAGCAGTTGCCCAGAAATGCCTTAGCTGCATCTTCAGACATGACCGATCATGCACATGAAAAGTCACGCCAATGATATCAGGTCTTTGATGGACAAGGCAGAGAAAAGTTACTGAGCATGCTCAATTAATATCAAGGGGATGGACTAAGGGCAGGAAACCGAAAGCAATAGCTCCTTTCAAAGACCTTTTTGAATTCTTGAATCTTATCTGCTGACAGCTATGATGCTACTGTCTTTATAATTTGAATGGTGGTCAGAAGGAAAAGGGAGCAGATTTAGACAATATGGAAAGTACAGCTGGGACACAACGAAGAAATCTGTCTCCGTTCCTATTTGTTTCTGTAATATCTATATTTAAATTTTTAAAGGTATTCTGTGATTTGAAAAGATAAATTAAGAAAATAACTGGCTGACAGAGCCCTCATTAGAAAAGTAACTGCTTAATTTGATATCAGGGAAACTAGACAGAATGCATGGACAGGTAGTAATTTATTCAGCACAAAAGAATAATCTTTGAATAAGAAATCATTTGAATAGGGATTTTTTTTTCATTTTTAAATGAAGTAAGAGTAATTTATTAGAGTTTCATATTATTTGTAAAACTTCGAGCAAAACATAGGGCTTGATTTATGACTTACTTCCATTTTCTGCCTATGGGAAAAGCCCTTGACGCTATCAGGTCAATGATATTGCTTTTCTGCTCCAGTCTTGCTGGATAAATGGTTCCTAAATCACTCTTAAGAAATAAATAGTTTGCAATGTTCATTTAACTGGTGTTCGGTTAAACAGCATGAGAAAACGTGTGCCTTCCAAGTCAGTGCCCGGGGCAAGAATAGAGAGTGTGAGACACCTTCCAATGCTTTATTCTAAAGTGGGCAGAGCCTTGGCACTGACAGCAAAACCCTCTGAGCCTGAGGCAAAATTAAAAAAAACTCTGCAGGCCCCCCCGCCTGGTAGGATTGAGCTGGATTGATATCGGAATGAGGAGGAATCTTTGTGATCTCAAAGATTTCATGCGCAATACCTTTGGATAACATTTATTGAATCCTGCAACGGACCCAATTTCCTACAACTTTGTCGCTTTTTGTGTTTGCAAGC
This sequence comes from Rhinatrema bivittatum, assembly GCF_901001135.1. Taxonomy (NCBI): domain Eukaryota; kingdom Metazoa; phylum Chordata; class Amphibia; order Gymnophiona; family Rhinatrematidae; genus Rhinatrema; species Rhinatrema bivittatum. The sequence continues at coordinate 335,528,166 of NC_042617.1, read as the reverse complement.
TATTATTTATTACACGGCCTGAATTTCAAAAGGATTTACACATACAAAAAATAGCACAGCCCGCCTTGATTTAAGTTTCTCCTTCTTTCCTTTCTAAATATTTTTGAAATGTTTTCTTTGGCTCTGAGAGAGCGCTTCAGAATCACAGCCTCTGTGAAATCCAGCAGAGAGATGACGGAGCATAAAATGGGGACTGTTCAAAGTTGCATCTTGCTTTGTTTCATGTTAAATAAATGAGGTGCTCCTTTTCAGTCCATGCAGGTGTCAGCTGGGATAGGCTGCATAACACAATCCTTGACCGGGGATTGGTTCTGTTCCTTACTTGTCTCTCAGGATTTGCTGTGGGGGGAAGGGCCCGAGAAGCCCAGTTGATTGGGGACATCCACTGTTTTCCACTCCCCAGAATGAGCAGGTTTGCCTGCGAAACTTATCCTTTGCTGCCCAGAAGCAGCAGGATTGTGTGTGGGATCACCCCCAGAACTGGCAAGATTTCATGGGACACCGCCACAAATGTATATTCATTAGAGTTAGGAAGGGCTCTCTGTAAACTAAAATGTGGAGATTTTAAGCACAATTCTTGTGGATTTGTCAAACTATTAACAATTTTCTTTCAAAAGTTTTCACATCTCTGGCACCAACAATAGCTCCCAAAAATGTGATGGTAGCTGCATAGCTACCGGGCGCAGGAAAAAGAGTTAAGCAGGAATACAGTTGTCATTTGGAAGGCGCCTGTGCATCAGAGGGCTAGTGTTATGGGTTTACACAATGCCTCTTTTTGATCTTTCCTACTTCAAGACTGGAGTAAATCTCCGCGGCCCACAGCCAAACATCTCCTGACACATCCAAAGTATCTGATTCGCAGAATACAAAAGAAATATCTCTAAACGCAGGCCAAGCACTGGGAAATTTGTGACCGTTTCTTCCTAAAGAGTCCATACCGGTTTATCACCTGGCAGTTACCTTCTGTTCCTCTGTGCTTCCAGGGCTGGGGTCAGGCACCATGAGCCTTCGTTCATGACTATCCAAGGATTTTCCCACTATTTCATACTGCCTGCTAATGTTCTTGAGTCCAGTGGACGCAGGGATGGTCCTCCGACTGTGGCTAGGACACAGGGTCAGCCCGATTTCATCCAGGAGGCTACAAAGAGACAAACTAGGAACATTTCTGTGGAATCACAGTGGCTGTGCCAAATACTGAAAGGAGGCTGAAAGACAGAATGTTTGTAATTTATGCTTTCTTGTGTTCTAAGATGTGATGTTTAATTTCTAATTATGTAAATTCTTTAAATAAAAAAGCTGTAAACTACAGTTTTAAAGACATATTAGCCTGGATTTTCAAAGGCCTGTGCGTAAAAACCGGGGATTATGCAGGTGGCCAGTACTTGCACGCACCGCGCACATTTTAAAATGGGTCTGGCCACATGCATAAACCTCAGTATGTGTACAAGGGCCAGGCCTCTCCACAGGGGTGGGCCTGGGCAGGGTGGGGGCGGAACAGAGGCCGGCCAGGAGAGCGGCCATTAGCCCCTGTTCCGGGGAAGCGCATGCCAGCAGCTGGCTGGCGCGAGGAAAATACTTCTGCTCCAGAGGAGCAGTAAGAAGTGAAATAAAAAAATGTGGGGTAGGTAGGTAGAGGTTAGGGGTTAGGGTGGAGAGGGGAAAAGAAAGGAAGGTGAGGCAGGGATAGGGAATTTCTCTTCCAGTCCGCTCCTTAAGCATCTTTATCCTTTGCAACTACATAGGCCACCTGAAACTTGCCCCCCAGATGGCAAGGCTGTGCATTGAATAATTCCTTTCAAAAGGAATGTTCAGCGGTCATTGTAGGGCTAACGTCTGCCTGCTCAAAGTGCATGCAACTTCCTCCTAAATTTTACACATAAGTCAGCTTATGCTCACACATTTACTCCAACTCGTTAGTGGACAAGTAGATTTACACCTATACTCTTAAAAATTTAAATTATTCCCACCCCAATTCCATCCCTCCGGAATGTCGCATTCTGGTACGAGTTAAATTATGCACTGAGTCACTTCTGTGTGTACTTTTCAGTGTAAAGCCCTTCTCCCCAAGACAATTTTTTTCATTTGTGCACATAAAACGGCCCATTTCAGCAGTCTCCATTTTATATTCTATCATCTCTCTGCCGGATTTCAAAGAGGTTCTTCTTCTGAAGCTCATTCTCAAAGCCAGAGGAAATGTTTTATAAACATTTAGAAAGGAAAGGCAGGAGAAACCTAAATCAAGGTGGGCTGTGCTGCTTTTTTGTTGTCATACAGGATCATTGCACAAGAGGAGTCTACAATTGTCTGTCTGTTCACTCTTACAGTTGCTGTATCATTGTATAGGCAGGAGAAAATATGGGTATATCTCTCCATGTACAGTTACAGTGCAGAGAAATTTGTTTCTATTTTTACAGCTGCAGAGTCTCTGATCAGTGGCTTCTGCACTGACTAGGTTCTCTCTGACTTTCTGTTTATAAAAAGAGGAGTAAATATACATTGACTCCATCCAACCTATGTCATTTCTTAGTGAAAGTCTACATAGTCATAGTCAGCAAACAGATATTAACATGCTAATAGGGATTTGTATTTGTTTTAAACGAATGAGTAAAGTGCAATGAATAAGGCCATTTTCAATTTCGTTCCAAATGACATGAACCAAAAATAGCCCCTGAAGAAAATTACTAGAAATTTGAGGTATTTTTGTATTTGGCTACTTAAAAAAAAAAAAAAAAGAGCATCCGGTGAGATCAAGCTGAGGCCTGGTCCCGTCACTGAGGTCTCAGCCCGATACCTGGCTAAAATGTATCTGCTTGGTGGGGGGAGAAATTTTAAACTCAGGTTTTGTCTTGGTAACTCATAAGGTTACCTAGATGAACCTTTTGAATATCAACTTTACTAAGGTCCATATATAGCTGTGGGCTATCAGGCAAGTGAACCAGATAAACTTGCCCAGTTAACTTAAATGGGATATTTAGTAGGGGTCGAAGGGTGAAAACATTTGCTTTTGTTTTTCAGTTGGTTTTCAGGAGGTTTTTTTTTTCCATGAATTTCATTTCGTGGAATGTTTGATTCATTTCATTTGTGTAAAAAAAAAGAATCAAACATAAAAAAAAAAAAAAAGAATTAAGAAAACTGGGCCTCCTAAGGCCTCCTGTTCCCATCACTAATCCCTCCCACTAGGATCCCCTGGTGCTCCACTTACCTGGTCCGGTGGGAATTCACCTACTTGGCCTATGCCCAGGCTGAAGCCTCAGACTTGCTTAGGCCGAGGATGCGGTATGTTGCCATGACCTCTGTTCTAGCCTATGCAAGGTCAACACCTGGACCTAGGCAAGAGCCCTGGCCCAGACCCAAAGCAATGGTCCAGCCCAGAGGCCTGGTCTCAATGCCTGGGCCTCAGCTTAGGTACGGGCCTAGGCCCGATTCCACAACCTAGCCCAGATGCTGGGTCCTGAGGCCTGGGTCTTGGTCTAGGCCAGAGCCTGGACCCAGGCCCAATGCTGTAACCAGCCTTGTAGTCCAGATCCCAATGCCTGGGCCTTGGCCTAGGATCAGGCCCAGGCCCAGGCCCAGAACCCAGACCTCACAGATCTGAAAACAGCATCCTCTTAATTCTTCATAAACTGACACCCTCTGCTGGGGTCGCACCAGAGTTAATTAACTCTGGCGCATTCACCCCAGAAACCGGAATCATTTTGATGTATGACAATGCATGTATGGGGTGAATGTTCCAGAGTTAATTAACTCCAGTGAGTCCCCAGTGGATTGTACCAGTTTAAGAAGAAAGAAGAGACTGCCATCATTGCTTTTTGAGGCCTGGGCTCTGGGCCTGGACCTGACCCTAGACCCCAGGCATTGGGACCAAGTTTCTGGGCTGTAGCATCAGGCCTGGGCCCAGGCCCTGGCCTAGGCTGAAGCGCAGGTATCAGGACCCAGCCTCTGGCTGGGCTCTGATGTTAGGCCTGGGTCCAGGCTGAGGCCAAGGCATCTAGACCCGGCCTCCAGGTCGGTCCCTGGCATCAGCCTTGGGTCTGGGTCAAGGCCCCGATGTCATGACCCAACCTGGCAGCTTTTTCAGATCCCTGACAGATCAGATAATTGAAATTTTTAGGGGAGCTTGGCTTCGGCTCAGGCCTAGGTTGAGACCTCGGTATCACACTTGGGCCTAGCTATAGCCCCTGCTTTGGTTCTCAGCCTATGTTCTAGGAGAAGCCACAGACTTAGGCTTAGGCCTAGGCCCAATGCTTTCTTTTTAAATGAATACAACAATTACAATTTGTTGCATCTGGTGGTCCCTCAACTCATCCCCCCCCCCAATATTTGTTTAAAAAGAATACACATCCCTAATATTTAGCAGCAAAGCCACTCTACTGAATATACCAGGCAAATCTAAAGTTATCAGAGTAAGTTTATTTGGTTAACATTAGGACAGCCCTTCAGTACAACTATTCAGATAGTGCTGACGTGACTATATGTGTTGTTAAGCTATTTTATCAAGATAACTTAGTCCATCCCAGAATAACTCAAGAATGCCTCTGGTTTATCTGGATATGTTTTATCCAACTAAATACTTGCCAGATAAACCAGAGGCAGTCAGCATGTCAGGCTTTTAATCTTGTGATTTGTATAGCTAAGTCCCAAACTTAGCCAAAAAATCTTTTGAATATGGACGTTATTGCATTAATTGTTGAAGTTGTAATTGTTGGCTTTTTGTGGAGGTTATATGTGTTTTTATTATTTGTATGTATGGCTACATGACATAGTATACTGCTGCAGCTGTTTTTATAATTCAGTTGTTTTATTCCTCTGATTTTCTTGTGGCAATTGCTTTAATGTTTATTTTAGGATCATTACGAATATGACTGTATTATTATTATTATTATTATTATTATTATTATTATTATTATTATTATATTCTGCTTTATTTTTCTATTAGGCTTTTATGTTTATTTGTTTAATTGTAGTGGTGCTTATATATCTTCTTTGATGTTTGTGTAATTTTCATGAGACTTTTTATTGCAAACTCTCCTTGAGCAATCACTGAAATGACATCTGAGAAACTGGATTAAATAAATATTTATCATGCACTCTTACATTCACTCCATCATGTAGCCCATTCTACCCTCTCTTCTATATTACCTTCATCCAAATTGTACCCTCTAGTTGTGTTCTTTTCCCTCTTTAGTTTTTTCTAATGTAAACAAATCTACTTCCTTCAATAACTAGTTGTATATCCTAGTCTTCTATGAAAGTTGTACCACCACTCCCATGAAACATAATTTGTGCTCACAAATGATCCTCTCATACCTTTCATTGTATTTTTGCATCACAGTTCCTGCATATGATCACAACACTAGAACTGGACCTATCCTTTATTTTTTATCTTTATTATGATTTTTGTATCATATATATACCAAGTACTAAGTGATGTACAATAATAACATACATAAACTAACAACATAAAACAATACCTCACCTTAAAAATAGCCAACTACATAAAATTACATAAAAACAACAGAAAATAAAAACATACATAAGATGAATCCTGCAACTTAAAACACAGTTTAAAAGCTAATATAGTTTTAAAAATATTCCTGCTTAAATAAGAGAGTTTCTAAATGGACTTAAAATATTTAACAGTCAGTTTGCTTCAAGACTTTGGGAAGAGAGTTCCAAAATGTTGGTGCCACCACAAGAATGTGCAGTCTCTTGTTTCAATTAACCTGCCATGTTTGACAGATGGTATGTCGTGTGAGGAATACAAGTTTAGATAAATATTTGCTCAGTGGACTGAGAAAATAATAGCAGAAAATCATAGACTAGTCACATTCAAGTAAGATGAAGTTTGACAAAGTTACTTATCACCAGTGGCAATTTTTTAAAGGATGTTATCATGGTCCGTAAGTTTATTGTTAGTAGACGTTAAAATTGCTATTGCTCAATTTTACTAGTGTTCCTTATAGTCTTTCTGTTAGAGAACAATACAAGATGCTGCTTTGCTGTTCTGATACATTGTATTTCAAAAACAAAATCCACTAGTAATTGGAAACAAATCTTGCAAGGATAGATTTGTTTCCAGCTGGTAGTGTTTTGTTGTTTTTTTTTAAATACATTTATTTAGGTCTTTTAATATTCCTTTTAATGTAGAATTGAGATTATCAGCTGAAGCAAGATGGTTCTTCCTGGGGAGTGTTGCATGCCTGGTTGATGCTACGGGGAGAGCTTCAGCCTGAAAATAAAAATAACATAACAACATTATAGTGTTTTTGAAATTCCATATCTGTTGATTTTTTGGGGGGAGTGGGATGATTTCATAAAACACTCCATGTACATGGCTGCAAAATTTGATGAACATGTAAGTTTTTATGTTTCTGTTAAAAGAACAGATAGTGGCCTTTTATCGTTTGATAGAGTTTCTGACTGTCATCAGAGAAAATATATTTTCTGCACGAATAACTTAAATTCCTCTTATGTGCCACTTTAAGGGCAATCTAATTTTTTATTCATATCTGATGATCAAGGATGAAGGAAGGGTGAGTAATTTCAGGGATTGTTCTTCAATAATTTCTAGGTCTTATGTTTTCATTGCTATCAAATGCATAAACAGATGCTATAGGCATAAAGTGGGACAAACCCTTTTAAAAATAGGGTCTATTGTTGCAGAACAATTCAATTCCCCTTACTAAAGACGCACAAGCCCAGCCTATGGCAATTGTAGATGACTTTTTTAAAAATCTGTATATTCATGGAAAAATTGCATTGACTCAATTTCTTTTTTTCTTTCTTTTTTTTTTTTTTTACTAAATTGTAATCAATATGACATTATAATAAGCAAAAGAATTTCAGAATTTAACGCAAAAGAATAAAGTAAAATAAATGACAAAAGTAACTCACCTTCTAAACAGAACAAGTCCACATCATGAAAGCAATAAACTGAAACTCCTAGTTCAAATCCAACAGAACCTTTCTCAAGAAGATTTATCCATAGTAAAGGTTTCTAAATGAACTGAATCAAGAAAACAATTATTCCCTGAAATTCTATTAAGCATTTACAGGGGAATTTTAAGAAAAAGGTTGCCCCTATTGCCTATATTCTAAGTTTCAAATTAAGAAACATTTTCCTTTTAGACCATGTTTCTTGTGAGGCATCTGGAAAAGCCTGAACTACGTGGCCTCAGAACATTGGGTGCTTATATTTAAAATATTGTTGGAGAAGTAACCCTTTATCACTTACTGATACAAAGGAAACTAAAGGGTAGACCCGGCATAAACATTACCATTAGAAGCCTGAAGAAAAAGGGAACCATCAGAACTATTAATTGACTCCAATAGATCAACAGCTGCATCTTAAATTCCAACAGGTCTCTTCTTATCAGGCATATAATAAGCATTGGATAGAGGAAAAGATTTATCTAAGGAGAACTGTAAGACTTCAGGGGCATATTTCTTTAAATAACTCAACACCAGATAACAACCTGGTCTTTGAAAAATTCAACAAATGAAGATTCTTGGATCTCAATGTATTACCTAACATTTCACATTTATAATGAAGACTCAGATTATCTTTCATTCCTGAGGCTAAAGAGGATTGTATATTGGTAATTGCTGCTGTTTGGACACTCAAACTACCTTCGATAGACTCCAGCCTACTATCTACCTCAAGTAATTTAGAGGAAGCAGCTGATGAAAATTGACAAAGTTGAGAAATTGCCTTAGAAACAGAAGTTTCAATTTGTGATATAATTCTCCAAATCTCTTTTAAGGATATACCAGCAGGCTCTCTAGAAGCATCCAAAGTAGGAAATTGCACAGGTTCTGGAATGGTACAAAGAGGTCCATCAACATCTGCCTTATGTAATATGATATTCAGTGACAACACAGTCTGTAGTTTATGTAGGGGCTGCCTCTTAGCATCTTCTAAGGGTAAGGACAAACTTCCTTCAACAGACTTCCCATTAGGGATGTGAATCGTTTTTTGATGATTTAACATATCGTCCGATATATTTTAAATCGTCAAAAATCATTAGAGGCGATATTTAATAGGAATTCCCCCGATTTATCGTCAAAAATCGTAAATCGGGGGAAGGGGGAGGGGAGGGGGAGGGCGGGAAAACCGGCACACTAAAACATCCCTAAAACACACCCCGACCCTTTAAAATAAATCCCCCACCCTCCCAACCCCCCCCAAAATGTCTTAAATTACCTGGGGTCCAGTGGGGGGGTCCCGTTGTGATCTTCCACTCTCGGGCCACGAGTGCGTTGATAGAAAATGGCACCGGCGCTACCTTTGCCCTGTCATATGACAGGGCAAAGGTAGCGCCGGCGCCATTTTGGTTCCTGTCCCCGATGTCACGAGCGTAGAAGATCGCTCCCGGACCCCCGCTGGACCCCCAGGGACTTTTGGCCAGCTTGGGGGGCCTCCATACGGCGATATGGCCATATGGCCGGCACCATTTTTCATTACGGCAACACGATTCGAGTGCAGGAGGTCGTTTCCGGACCCCCGCTGGACTTTTGGCAAGTCTTGTGGGGGTCAGGAGGCCCCCCCAAGCTGGCCAAAAGTCCCTGGGGGTCCAGCGGGGGTCCAGGAATGATCTTCTACGCTCGTGATGTCGGGGACAGGAACCAAAATGGCGCCGGCGCTACCTTTGCCCTGTCATATGACAGGGCAAAGGTAGCGCCGGCGCCATTTTCTATCAACACACTCGTGGCCCGAGAGTGGAAGATCACAACGGGACCCCCCCCACTGGACCCCAGGTAATTTAAGACATTTTGGGGGGGTTCGGGAGGGTGGGGGATTTATTTTAAAGGGTCGGGGTGGGTTTTAAGGATGTTTTAGTGTGCCAGTTTTCCCGCCCTCCCCCGATTTACGATTTACACAATATTTTAAAAAACAAAACCGCGACGATCCGATTCCCTCCCCCCCCCAGCCGAAATCGATCGTTAAGACGATTGATCACATGATACACATCTCTACTTCCCATTGAATATGAAGTCCAAGGGAACAGGTGAAGGAAATCTAGTCTCAGGGCTCAAGGATGCATTATCCAGCTCAATACTTGAGCAATCCTGAGAAGTTAAGTTGCCTCTTGTCATATGCTGGTCCATTGGACCTTGTACAGGAGTAGGGCTTATAGATGAAGCAATCTTACCCTTTCTTTTCTTTTCTTTTCCATATCCACTGGAAAGAAATAAGGAATAAGCAATGGTGGCAGGTGCCATGAACATTCAGGCCATGAACATTCAGGTGACAGGGACTGGGTGGCCAAGATGGTGCCTGTGGCAATTCTACTGCTCAGGACTAGGATGAACAGCTACTGCTCCTGAGTCAATTTCATATATGACACACATGCACAGGTGCAAGATTTTAAAAGTGGGGTGCAGGTAGAGTTGTGTTTAAATTCTCCAACTCTTCCCTCTTCCCCACCCCACCCCACTGAGACCCACTCATTTTTTCCTTTACTCTTCTCCCTCTGCCTTCTCAGGCTGCCCCTATGCTTCCTGAAGTGATGACTGTGATGAATCTTTATCACCTTTGTCTTGTTAAGAAATTAAAAAGCCACAGGATATTAAACAGTGTCCAATTGTAGACTGGTATTTGTTCTAAAGACAGGACACAGAGGGGTAGATTTTATAAATCTACGCGCACGCGTACTTTTGTTTGCGCACCAGGCACGAACAAAATTACGCCAGATTTTATAAGATACGCACATAGCCACGTGTATCTTATAAAATCTGGGGTCAGCGTGCGCAAGGTGGTGCACATTGGTGCAACTTGTGCGCGCCGAGCCCTGCGCGTGCTGCCCGTTCCCTCTGAGGCCGCTCCGAAATCGGAACGGCCTCGGAGGGAACTTTCCTTCCACTCCCCTGCACCTTCCCCTCCCTTCCCCTATCTAACCCACCCCCCGGCCCTATCTAAACCTTCCCCCTACCTTTGTTGGGAACCCTGTGCGCACCAGCGGGCTGCTGGCGCGCCATCACCCGACCAGGGGGCTGGTCTGGAGGCCTCAACCATGCCCCCGGGTCGGCACCACTCCCCTGGCACGCCCCCCGGAATGCCCCGAAATTCGCGCCGCCCACCCGACATGCCCCCGACATGCCCCCCTTGCGAAGCCCCGGGACATATGTGCGTCCCGGCGCTTACGCAAGCCGCTGAGCCTATGCAAAATAGGCTCTACGCACAGGGGCGTTTTAAAAGGGTTACACACGTACCTTATGAGCGTAACCCTTTTAAAATCTGGCCCAGAGAGTAGGACTAAATGATCAGTTTTCCAAATGGAAAAATATAATTAGTGGAGAACCATGGGGATTAGTATTGGGACCTGTGCTGCTTAACAAATTCATAAATGATTTGGAAATGGAAACAATGTGCTAGGTGATGACATTTCCAGATGACATACATTTTTTCAAAGTTCTTAAAACACAGATGGTTGTTACCAACTACAGAAGAACTTTGTGAGACTAGGAGACTGGGCATCTGAATGGCATATAAAATGTAATATGGAAATATACAAATTGATGCACATAGGGAAAAATAATCCCAACTACATGTACATAACAAGGGGTTCTGTATTTGGCGTCACCACCCTGGAATGTAAGAACATAAGACTTGCCATACTGGATCAGACCAAAGGTCCATCAAGCCCAGTATCTTGTGACCAATCCATGACACAAGTACCTGGTAGGATCCCAAGGGGTAGATAGATTCCAAGCTGCTTATCCAAAGAATAAGCAATGGATTTCTGCAACTCTACCTTAATAATAATTAATGGAGTTTTCCCCCAGGAACTTGTCCAAATCCTTTTAGAATGCAGCTACACTAATAACTTTCACCGCATCCTCTGGCAATGAATTCCAGAGCTTAATTTTGCATTGAGAAAAACATATGCGCTCTTATTAGCTTTAAATGCATTACCTAGTAACTTCATTGTGTGTCCCCTGGTCTTTATACTTTTCAAAAGAGTAAACAATTGATTATGCCTCACCCTCGAGGACCTCGGAGTGCACTATAAAATCTATGCAGATGATGGTGGTGGAACCGCTTGGCAATAGTGATCATAATATGATCAAATGATTTAATGACTGGAAGAGGAACAGTGTGCAAATCCAAGGCTCTTGTGCTAAACTTTCAAAAGGGAAACTTTGATAAAATGAGAAAAATTGTTAGAAAAAAACTGAAAGGAGCAGCTACAAAAGTAAAAAATGTCCAAGAGGCGTGGTCATTGTTAGAAAATACCATTCTAGAAGCACAGTCTAGATGTATTCCACACATTAAGAATGGTGGAAAGAAGGCAAAACGATTCCCGGCATGGTTAAAAGGGGAGGTGAAAGAAGCTATTTTAGCCAAAAGATCTTCATTCAAAAATTGGAAGAAGGATCCAACAGAAGAAAATAGGATAAAGCATAAACGTTGGCAAGTTAAATGTAAGACATTGATAAGACAGGCTAAGAGAGAATTTGAAAAGAAGTTGGCTGTAAAGGCAAAAACTCACAGTAAAAACGTTTTTAAATATATCCGAAGCAGGAAGCCTGTGAGGGAGGCAGTTGGACCATTAGATGATCGAGGGGTTAAAGGGGCACTTAGAGAAGATAAGGCCATCACGGAAAGATTCAATGATTTCTTTGCTTCGGTGTTTACTGAAGAGGATGTTGGGGAGGTACCCGTAATGGAGAAGGTTTTCATGGGTAATGATTCAGATGGACTGAATCAAATCACGGTGAACCTAGAAGATGTGGTAAACCTGACTGACAAACTGAAGAGTAGTAAATCACCTGCACCGGATGGTATATACCCCAGAGTTCTGAAGGAACTAAAAAATGAAATTTCAGACCTATTAGTAAAAATGTGTAACCTATCATTAAAATCATCCATTGTACCTGAAGACTAGAGGATAGCAAATGTAACCCCAATATTTAAAAAGGGCTCCAGGGGCGATCCGGGAAACTACAGACCGGTTAGCCTGACTTCAGTGTCAGGAAAAATAGTGGAAAGTGTTCTAAATATCAAAATCACAGAACATATAGAAAGACATGGTTTAACGGAACAAAGTCAGCATGGCTTTACCCAGGGCAAGTCTTGCCTCACAAATCTTCTTCACTTTTTTGAAGGAGTTAATAAACATGTGGATAAAGGTGAACCGGTAGATGTAGTATACTTGAATTTTCAGATGGCGTTTGACAAAGTTCCTCATGAGAGGCTTCTAGGAAAAGTAAAAAGTCATGGGATAGGTGACAATGTCCTTTCGTGGACTGCAAACTGGATAAAAGACATGAAACAGAGAGTAGGATTAAATGGACAATTTTCTCAGTGGAATGGAGTCGACAGTGGAGTGCCTCAGGGATCTGTATTGGGACCCTTACTTTTCAATATATTTATAAATGATCTGGAAAGAAATACGACGAGTGAGATAATCAAATTTGCAGATGACACAAAATTGTTCAGAGTAGTTAAATCACAAGCAGATTATGATAAATTGCAGGAAGACCTTGTGAGACTGGAAAATTGGGCATCCAAGTGGCAGATGAAATTTAATGTGGATAAGTGCAAGGTGATGCATATAGGGAAAAATAACCCATGCTATAATTACACAATGTTAGGTTCCATATTAGGTGCTACAACCCAAGAAAGAGATCTACGCATCATAGTGGATAACACATTGAAATTGTTGGTTCAGTGTGCTGCAGCAGTCAAAAAAGCAAACAGAATGTTGGGAATTATTAGAAAGCGAATGGTGAATAAAACGGAAAATGTCATAATGCCTCTGTATCGCTCCATGGTGAGACCGCACCTTGAATATTGTGTACAATTCTGGTCGCCGCATCTCAAAAAAGATATAATTGCCATGGAGAAGGTACAGAGAAGGGCTACCAAAATGATAAGGGGAATGGAATAGCTCCCCTATGAGGAAAGACTAAAGAGGTTAGGACTTTTCAGCTTGGAGAAGAGACGGTTGAGGGGGGATATGATAGAGGTGTTTAAAATCATGAGAGGTCTAGAATGGGTAGATGTGAATCGGTTATTTACTCTTTCGGATAGTAGAAAGTCTAGGGGGCACTCCATGAAGTTAGCATGGGGCACCTTTAAAACTAATCGGAGAAAGTTCTTTTTAACTCAACGCATAATTAAACTCTGGAATTTGCTGCCAGAGGATGTGGTTAGTGCAGTTAGTATAGCGGTGTTTAAGAAAGGATTGGATAAGTTCTTGGAGGAGACGTCCATTACCTGCTATTAAGTTTACTTAGAGAATAGCCACTGCCATTAGCAATGGTAACATGGAATAGACTTAGTTTTTGGGTACTTGCCAGGTTCTTATGGCCTGGATTGTCCACTATTGGAAACAGGATGCTGGGCTTGATGGACCCTTGTCTGACCCAGTATGGCATTTTCTTATGTTCTTATATTCAATTAATTTTCCCTCTCAAGGAAACATGGGCCCTGACTGAATCTTTCCTAACAACTGCCTTACAATGATCCAAATAAATTAGGGCTCAACATATCTAAAACAGAAATCATTGTGCTTTCACACCATCCAGTCGACAATACTCCCAATCATATCACTTTTGATTCCCATCCCATCTCTATCACCCAAAGTGTACGAAACCTATTGATGCTGCTCTCTCTCCATGCATAACCATATAAGAAATATCACCAACTCCTCCTTTCACAAACTGTGTTTGCTATGCCATCTTAAATCTCTCCTCGAATATTCGGATTTCAGATCTGTCCTTCAATCCCTACTATTGTCTTGGATAGATTACTGAAACTCTCTCCTGACTGGCTTACCTCCTTACACCACCCATCCATTCCAGATCATACAAAACTCTGCAGCAAAGACTCCTTACTAGCAATCACATATGAGACCACATCTCTCCTATTCTAAAATCTCTTCACTGGCTCCCTATCTCCTTCCGAATACAATATAAGCTGACTATGATCATCTACTCCTCGATGCACATTCTAAACACTCCATGGCTCTCCTCAAACATAAAAATTCACACCCCCGCCTGAAATCTCAGATCAATGAACCAGATGCTACTAGATGCCCCACCCTCAAAATTCACACACCTTGTGGAAACCATAGGGGTAGATTTTCATACAGGGCGCCCTTGCGTACTTTTGTAGGCGCATCAGGCGCAAACAAAAGTACGCTGGATTTTAGTAGATACGCGCGGAGCCGCGCGTATCTGCTAAAATCCTGGATCGGCGCGCGCAAGGCTACCGATTTCGTGTAGCCGGCGCGCGCCGAGCCGCGCAGCCTACCTCCGTTCCCTCCGAGGCCGCTCCGAAATCGGAGCGGCCTCGGAGGGAATTTGCTAACGCCCTCCCCTCACCTTCCCCTCCCTTCCTCTACCTAACCCACCCCCCCCGGCCCTGTCTAAACCCCCCCCTACCTTTGTTGGGGGATTTACGCCTCCCAGTGGGAGAAGTAAATCCCCGCGCGCCAGCGGGCTGCTGGCGCCTCTAGACGCGACACGGGGGCGGTTCTGGAGGGCGCGGCCACGCCCCCGGACCGCCCTGGGCCGAAACCACGCCCCCGAAACGCCGCCGACACGCCCCAAAAACGCCGTGCCGATCGGCCCTGCCCCCAACACGCCCCCGACACGCCCCCTCGGAAAACCCCGGGACTTACGCGAGTCCCGGGGCTCTGCACTCGCCGGCAGGCCTATGTAAATTAGGTGCACCGGCGCGCAAGCTGTGCTCGCGTAAATCCGGGCGGATTTACTCGAGCAGGGCTCTTAAAATCCGCCCCATAGAGCGTGCTTTCTTCTCTGCTGGACCACTCCTATGGAACAGCCTACCAAAGAAAATAAGATGTCTCCGAGAAAGATCTTTCTTCAAAAAGCCCTAAAAACTTTCCACTTCAAGAGAGAATTCCAGAACCAAGATGACTTTGGACTTCCTCAACTTGTCCCTCTGCAGGGGATACTATCTAGTTTTCTACTTCTTTTCAGATGACCACCTGGCACATTTGATCTCACTCTCTTGCTGCTTGTCATTCCCCCCCCCCCCCCCCCCCCCCCCAATGATTTGCATTCCTCTCTATTGTCGGTAAATGTTTTATATTGTACCCCTCTCTGAACGTAGGAAGGGTGGGTAATATGCACTTTTAAATAAATAAATAATTAATGTTTACTCATTTGATTCCACTCATTATTTTATAGATTTCTATCATATCTCCCCTCAACTGTCTCTTTTCCAAGCCGGAGAGTTCTTCTATTCTCTTTAGCCTTTCTTCATAGAGGAATTGTTCCATCCCCTTCATCATTTTAGTAACTCATTTCTGTACCTTTTCTAATTCAGCTATATCTTTTTTTGAGATATGGTGGCCAGAACTGCACACAATACTCAAGATGAGGTCACACCATGGAGCAATACAGAGGCATTATGATATTCTCTGTTTTATTCCCCATTTTTTGGTTGCTGTTGCACACTGAGCAGAATATTTCAAACACAATTTCAATGATGACACTTAGATTCTTTTCCTGAGTGGTGACTTCTAAAATGGAAACTTGCATTGTGAGGCCATAATTTGGGTTACTCTTCCCTAAGTGCTTCACTTTGCATTTGTCCACATTAAATTTCATTTGCCATTTGTATGCCCAGTCTCCCAGTTTTGCAATGTCCTTTTGCAATTTCTCACAATCCTCTTGTGATTTAACAACTTTGAATAATTTTGTGTCATCAACAAATTTAATCACCTTAATTGTTGTTCCCATTTACAGGTCATTTATAAATATATTAAAAAAAACATGGTCTGTAGTGGGTGGAAGGATGACAGCTTTTGCCTTGTAGTCTGAATTACACAAACACCAAGAAAAAATGACACCTGACTATATCTTAGGTGAAACTAGGAAAAGCTATATTTTCTATATAATATATGCACAAAACAGGTGCTTATGAGAACTCCTGAGACAAATAACAAACAAAACAGGATATATATTCAGTATATCAGCACAATAAGCAAGGGTAAATATCTTTCCCCAACTAATAGGGAAATAATAATATACAAAAGCCTTGCAATGCGTTGCACTTTCCTGAAAAGCATCTTCCAAAAATCGCTGGTGTAGCTAAGCAGGTTTTTTGGGGGGGGAAGACTTGACTGAGCAGGGTACCCTTTGGCAGTGCCTAGACTTGTCTTGCTAATCTCTCTTGGTCTTGCTCTTTGGCAGAAGTCCGCCCATCCTCATGTGTGTCAGGTTATATGCCTTTTAGAATGGCACATGTGCTGTGGGATCTCTTTGTGTAGCCCTTCTTGATATATTGCCAAATTAACTGATAAGAAAAACTTAGTGGTAGATTTCAAAAGCCCTATGCACGCCGGGCCTATTTTCAAAAGGCCCGATGGTGCGCATAAAGCCCCGGGAAGCGCGTATATCCCAGGGCTTGAAAAAAGGGGAGGGGCATGGGTGGGGGGGGCTGTCAGGGGCAGGGCAGGGGCATGGCCAGAGGCCTCTGTATGGCTGCTGGGTCGGGGGGATTGCGCACCGGCACTTGGCCGGCACGCAGAACCTATGCCTGCCCAGAGGCAGGCGCAACTTATAAAATAAAGGTTAGGGGGGTTTTAGGTAGGGCTGGGGGGCAGGTTAAGTAGGGGAAGAGAGGGGAAGGTGGGGTGGCAGAAGGAAAGTTCCCTCCGAGACCACGCCGATTACTGAGCGGCCTTGGAGGGAACGGGGAAAGCCAGCAGGACTCCCCAAGGGCTCAGTGCGCACAAGGTGCACTATTGTGCACCCCCTTGCACGCGCTGACCCTGGATTTTATAACATGTGCGCGGCTGCACGCGCATGTTATAAAATCAGGCTTATATTTGTGCAAGCCGGGTTGCGCGCACAAATGAATGCCCGCACATAGGTATTAAAATCCGGTCCTTACTGGGTATGCTTCAGGACCATTCTAAAATGGTGAATTTCTTATCCATACTCCCTGTTTCACCAATTTGTACATCATTTTCACATGTGTAGCTATTAGCCTTGCATATTATCTAATCAATGTATTCTAGACAGCAAGCAAAACAATACTATTATATCACTATTCAAAGGACCTGTAAATACATTTTGCAATTCATATTGGGCCAGATTTTATAACATGTGCGCGGGCATAAATTTGTGCGCACAACCTGGCGCGCACAAATCTTTGCCCAATTTTATAACATGCGTGCGCAGCCACGGGCATGTTATAAAATCCGGGGTTGGCGCGCGCAATAGGGATGTGCAGAGCAAAATTTTATGTTCATATTTTTTATGTCTGAAAGGGGGTCCCACTTGCGGCCAATATGGACATAAAAAAAATCCAATGAGTTGGGTATATGTACATATGTGCAAAAAAACTTTTGGCCAGCTTGGGGGGGTCAGGAGGCCCCCCCAAGCTGGCCAAAAGTTTTTTTTGGGCCGAACGAGCCGTCCGGCGCGAACGAGCCGGGAATCACGTGACGCCGGCGTCACTCGACGTGCCGCCGACGTCACATGCTTCTCGCCAAGGATTGCAGAAATGGCGTCCTCACTCCTCGCTCCATCACCAGGGAGTTGTGGTAAGTCGGGGGGGGATTAAGGAGGGTGAGGGGGTTTATATTTTTATTTTGGCTCAACAATCGCGATTTCCCACATATCGAACATATCTATGTTCGATATGTGGGAAATCCGATCGTTTATGTCGAATCAATTTTTTAAGTAAAAAAAAAATATGAGTTGCGTTTTACTAATGCGGTCAATCCGAATGCACACCCCTAGCGCACAAGGGGTTGCACACTTGTGCACCTTGCACGTGCCAAGCCCTAGGGGAGCCCTGATGGCTTTCCGCAAAATAGGCTCGGTGCGCACAAGGGCACTTTTTCGTGGCTATGCGCATAACCCTTTGAAAATCTTCCCCATTATGTCTATAGTCTACTTCTTAATACATTATTTTTACCAAAACTAATCTGGACATATGCCAAGTGTTTTCAGCATAATATGAAGTCTAAATTTTACTTGTTCTTTCTACTAATTTCTAATTGTACTGGAATGGCTTCAGAGGGAACTTTCCTTCCCCTCCCCTCCCCTATCTAACCAGCCCCCCTGCCCTACCTAAGTCCCCCCCTACCTTTGTTGTCTTAGTTACGCCTGCCTCTGGCAGGCGTAACTTGCGCGTACTGGCCAGCTACCATGCCAGAGGCCTCGGTCCCGTCCCTGTACCGGCACCCTGCCCCTGCCCTCGCCACTTTTTTAAAGCCCCGGGACATACGCACATCCCGGGGTTTGTGCGCATTGCTGAGCCTATGCAAAATAGGCTTGGCGTGTGCAATGCCACTTTTTGAGGTTATGCACGTAACCCTTTTAAAATCTTCCCCATTACGTCTATAGTCTACTTCAAGTTCTTAATACATTAGTTTTACCAAAACTAATCTGGACATATGCCAAGTGTTTTCAGCTTCAACTTTTGCAAAACTATTTATGTTGTGCTTGCTGGCTTTAAGTAAGTAATGTTCTTGTACTTTTAATTGTCAGGTCTCCATTTTTTTGGTATGTGTCACCTTGAAGTTTGTAGACTTCAGGTTAAGTGAAGAGAGGGCTAAAGAGGAACTATAGGCTGCAAAGGTGTTTCAAGCTGCTTCTAGTAAAGAGAGAGTGGAGGAGGAAGAGCCAGGGGGAGCTACCTAACATCCCAGAAGCCTGTAATTTCTTTAAGCAGTGCTGTGTCTGTGTTATCTTATTTTCAAAGCAAGCTACATGCTGACCTTGTACATAATATGAAGTCTAAATTTTACTTGTTCTTTCTACTAATTTCTAATTGTACTGGAGGGATGTGGGAACTGTGAAGTGAGAACTGTAGCACAGTATGTTTCTCAGTAAATTCAAAGGACAAAGCACAAAGCTTATGTTCTTATGCTAATAAATGTAACTCAATATAAACAAATCATAACTGTATGACAGAATTTCTCTCTCATAAGGGACTAAATTAACCCTTTGGGTGATCCATCAAGATGACTTCGGCAAGATTGTCCTCACCCAATACATGGTCCCAGAACAGATAACTCCACTATTCACTTTTCTCAAATGGGAAAATGTACCATTTAGCTGTACTCTCTCTCTCTCTGTTTTCTATCTTTTAACTAGTTGGCAATCCAGACTAGGACACTGCCCCTATCCCAAGATTTTTTTTAATTTCCTTAGATGTTTCCCATGACACAAGTAAAAAAAAAAACACCTGAATTTTCTTTTGATAAAAAAAAACACATTATATAAATCCACTTTTTCAACTTTATATCACAAAACTCTTCCAAAGCACTTGGCCAGACTCTACAGCCTACACAATCATCCTTATAAAAGTATCACTTACCATATACACTCCACCTTTCCTACCTAAACTCATATTCACATACTCTCTAAAGTATAAGAACAGAAGATTCTTGGATGCTCAAATTGAATATATTGGTGGAAAAATGACCTGGTGGCATACGTTTAGGGATTTTTTATAGCCAATGAAAAATAGTGATTCACCCATCAAAAGATCAATCAACATGAATGGAGGAAGGGTATAGGCAGTTTAAATGTCCACTAAACTTTCAACATGTTCATCTTTGGAAGTTCCATGCATGCTTTAAGTTTTTAATAGCACCATGCTAAATTAATTCAATAATGAGTGTTTGGGTTACCAGAATGAATGGAAAAGTGGTTAATATGGTTTAAAGTTCAGTGCAAGTAATCCAGCTAAATGGCAACTTTTTGAATATTGGAGCACTTATCCAGCCACATTTTAGCTGGATAACTCATTATCCAGCAAATATTTAAATAGATAGAAATAGCTGTTCTGAAGGTTCAAATTAGCTGACAGGATCAAATTAGCTGGCTAACAACCAATTTTCAACTATATCTAGCTAAGTTGCCCAGCTACGTATGGCCCAATAACTTTCATCTTAACCTGCTATATTCAACACAAGCTACTGGATATTAAGTATTATACATATATTCTCTCCTTTACTTGGTATTAATTTTCTCAGAGGAGTGAGTTTATGTGCTTTCCTTATGTAGCCCCTCTGTCTAGAGAGTTTGAGAAGTGCGGGTATCACAGTTACAAGGCCAAGACACACAGCTCTGAGATGTAGATTCTACAAATTGTGTGTTTGTGTGTGTGTGTGTGTGGGAGGGGGGGGGGGGGTTGAGAAGATAGGCTTCCAGGGCCAAAGGTGTAGAGAGCGGCTATTGCTGTTTGTACTATCTCTCTAATTTTAAGTTTTGTTGGATGTAGGTGCCAAAAAATTCAGATGAGAAACTCTGGATGGGTGTTCCAAAATTATACTTTACTGCAAATCTAATCTTCCAAGGTACTTAACTGGCACCATAAACACTTGAATCTGGTTACAGTCATCCATGTCCCAAAGTTATTCTCAATTGTCTTTCTCTCTCTCTCTCTCTCTCTCTGTAAATGTGTTCCGTAGAATTGGGGTTCTAACTTGGTCTCACCCTCCAAGGCATGCAATTGTTAAGTCATTCAGGAGTACCTTTTATCTCTTGTTCTACATAATACATCTCCCACTCCAAAATCATCTTTTTTGTACCTAAGTTGAAGACTCGGGTCTGCATATAAAAATGTTTTGCAATTTCAGTTCTCCTTTCCTCTACACTTTTTTGGGCAGGAAGGGCAACAGAGCTTCCTCCTGAACAAATATGAAAAAAAAAAAATCTTCACACCAAGTTACTTGCTCACTCATCTAAAGAGTCAGCACTGTCCATCTACTGGGTGTGAGATGGAATTAGGGATTCTTCTTTCCCTATCCTACCCAAGGCAGGGGGGGCTTTCCCTCATTGAGCTAGAACTAGGGACTCCAAAACTCAATACAAATTAAACTAACTTCAAATACTTAGTGGAACCTGACCCACCATGATATGGAAAAGAAAGGTATAAGCTACCCCCTTTCAACCCCGGGCACTACAGTAGTGAGGCCCAGTCTGTATCTAATAATAATAATTTTAAAAAAGCCACACCAAACTCCCTCCTTGCTGGTTTTTGTGCAGAGAGGATTCACCATTCCAGCATCCCCCCGTGAGGTGTTGTTAGGCAATGGTATGCTCCTCTCCTACTCCTAAATCCATCTCCTAGGCTAAGGCCATCTAGTGGGGAGCCTGAGAAGGTCACCACTTATATTTATTACTTAAAAGTTATTATAGTCTAAAAGATCCGGTTTATTATTTTTAAGCACAGAATACATTTTGCAGTCTTCAAACTTGCAAGGAAATAATCCTCATTAAGGGAGGCATTAACGATGGGACATAGTCCCTCTCATTGACCCAGTGCAGCAGCCTTAATTATGTTGGACATGGGTCTACTGGGCTAGTAGTATATTTCAGTCCAGAGAAGATTTTATACATTTCAGTTGAGCTCACATTTCTAAATTCAGAGACTACATCTGTCTTTTGACTTACTAGACAGATTAATCAATTGGTATATAGTTAGAATCCCAATTGTGTACTGAAACAGAGGATATTTATTTGATATGTCACTATCAATCAAATCCAGACCTAAATTGTCTAAACTGACCAAGAATAATCCCTTAGACAATCCCATAACTGGATTATCTGAGAATTTATCAACAGTAGGATCAGAGATAACTATGATTTCAAACCTTCACCACCAACAACATTCACATACAAACATTATCCTGAGATAAATTTGGACAGTCAGAATACAACAGGGGGCCATGACCTAAACCAAAAATGACAGAGACGGGTGGCACCTTATAGACTAATTTATTGAGGCATGAGCTTTCGATGACCAGTCACTTTGTCAGATGTATGAAGTGTAATACAGGAGGTAGGTAATTATACATGAACATGGGAGGGGAATGGGGGGGGGGGGGGGGGGGGGAGAGAGAGACCCAGAACAAAGAAAAGGCACTGAGTAAGGCAGGGCAGGGTGTGGAGCAGGAATGTTAATAGGATTATAGATCATCCTACAGATAACTGAGATGAGAAAAGACAGGATGATCTATGAATATTTAAGTCCATAGACAGACATCTGTAGTATGCATTGAAACCATTTTCTCTGTTCAGACCAAGGATGATGGTGCTGTGTTTTTTGATGAGTTCCAATTTAGCAGCTTCTCCCTTGAGTTTTCCATTGAAGTTCCTTTCAATAAATTGGTTCAATCTGTAACGTGCCACTTGTCTCTGTAATGTTTGCTGTGCCAGACTAACATGGCTACCCTCCTGATGACTTAAATAGTGGTTCCTCCATTGAATGCAAATTTATCTCATGGATATTCATTGCAGAAATCCTGAAAACTCAACTGTCTGGGGGTCCTCACCAATGATAGGTTAGGGACATACTGACTTAGTAGAGGATGTTGTAAATGAGAGTTCATTATGAAGGGCAGAGATCTTATTACTGAAAAATTCTGATAATCTCTCACAGATCTCTTTAGAAGGTTCAATGATAAAGTGCCGGGTTTTTTTTGCGATGCAGAAAATAATTAAATATATGAAAAAAATGGGATGGTATTTTAATAGCATAATTCAGCATAATTGATAAGACCTTTTTGCTGGTACTTTAGCTTTTTATAACCACTCTATATGGCACATTTGAATGCATTTGAATTAATTAGCATATTAAAATTATGGATTTGCTTTGCATAATGAAAATAAAGTAGTTTTTCCAAACTTTCTTTGCATCTGAATAATTAATGTTGCTCTTTGGGGATTTTCATGGTTGGGGGATCTCAGATATTGAGTTAGGGAGGAGATCTCAGGGAGGGGGAGAGGAGAAGGTGGAAAGATTGGGGATGGGAAGAGAATCAGGAGGGAGGATTAGGGATGGGGAGAGAAGAAGGCAGAATTGGGGATATGAAGTGGGAAGAAAGGGTAAATTGGGGATGAGGAAAGAGAAGGAGAGAGGATCAATTTATGGGAGAGTAGGGGAGAAAGGATCTGGTATATTCAGGAGATGGGGATCCAGAATAGGATGTGGGGGTAGGAAAGGAGAAGAGGAAGGTTCTTGGATTTGGGGGCAGGGGGAGATCCAGAGAGAGAAGAGAGAATTATCCATCCCCTGACTCCAGCACTGCTTCTCCTCACATCCTCCTTCTCACCCTGTTTCTTCATCACTCCATTCCTGTCCTCATCTCAGGTGCCCTCTCTCTCATCCTAAATGCCAAACACACATTTTCTCCCTCCTTCCAGCCTTCTCTTTCACCTACCGCCTCCCATCTCCAGTTTAGTCTTTGATTCCTCTCCTTTCTCAGTTCTTACTATTATGCTCTGATCTAGGCTAGCAGGAGAGAGAAGAGCAGCAGCAATACCTAAGGCCATGTCCTCATTTGCCACCTAGGCCCTGACTGCTGCTTTGAACCATGCAATTGAAAGTAACAGTTAAGCCACGGGTGGCAGAGGAACAGGACATGGCATGATGTGCTTTCACTGCTTTCCTCCTCTGACTGGATCATGTCAGCATGGCAGAAGGCAGTAATCATCAAGGAAGGAGGAATAAGGTTGGAAGTTCTGCTCTGATCTGCACCAGCAAACGGACTGGATGCATTTGGGCTAAGTCTAGACTTCTTGTGCATTCATACTGCAACTTTCTAATACCTGCCTGTTCTTCTTTTTCACTATAAGCCAGTGGCGTGTGGGCCATAAAATATTTTGTTTCTTGGGGAGGGGGATAGGTTCTTGTTTGAATTCTGTTTTGTTGGGGGCTTTTTTCGTTTTTGTTTCTGCAAATCGTACGAAGTATTTTCAAATTGTGCATGCTATTCAGAAACAGTGTGCACTAAAAGCAAAAGAAGAAAAAAACTAAGTTGCATTTTTTTTGCTTTAGTTTTGTTTAGAAAAAATAAAAACGTGATCTTGCTTTTTCCCTATATCCCCCTCAAAGGAAACAGACACCCTCTGCATTGCATGCGTCCTCTGGAACAGCTTACGAACAGATGTTCAAGATTCCCCTCACATTCTCTATTCCAGTCTAAATTCAGGACCGATTTTTTCAAAATCAATTGATTTCTTTCATTATTTTGATTCATATCAACTGCACTGCAAATCTGTTCCAGGTATCCACCGTTCTTTCCCAGTAGTATTTCCTCACTTTGGTTTTTTTTATCAGCCCTCACCAAATTCATATGATGCTCATTCGTTCTTGAGCTTCTCATTCTTGGAGGAGAAGTCCATTAACTGCTATTAATCAAGTTTACTTAGGGAATAGCCACTGCTATTAATTGCATCAGTAGCATGGGATCTTCTTGGTGTTTGGGTAATTGCCAGGTTCTTGTGGCCTGGTTTGGCCTCTGTTGGAAACAGGATTCTGGGCTTGATGGACCCTTGGTCTGACCCAGCATGGCAATTTCTTATGTTCTTATGTTCTAACAATAAATGTTTTAGTGCCCCATCTCCTATCTTCTATTTCCCATGGATTTGGTTCTAACCAGAATTTGGTAGTTCTGCTTTATGCCTTGTGTTTGATCATATTGTCCTGGGATATTGCGTGGCCTTTCCCTAACCTGGGCATACTCCGTCTGAAGAACACGCTCCGGGGCTGGATCATCTTGCATGTGCTTTGTGAATGTATGAGGTGGGACCACTGCAGAAACAGAAGCATATGGCATTAATTAAAGTGAGGTGTATTCATTTCTTTCCTAACCTGACCTAGGTGGAAAGAAAAAAGGCTTGTCTGACAACTAAGTGTTTCTGATGTGACCTTGCAGTAATACTTGAAAATCAAACAAGTGCTGATTATGTATTCCCTGTGTTCTATCTACACTCACTAATTACTCACTTTCAGAACTGAATTATGCACACCAGGTGAACTTTGATATATAAGAAAGACACTAGTAAATGAAATCTCTTTTGTTGCAAGAGCATCCAGGAATTTTATTTTGACTAGCATATATTAGTTTTTCTCTCAGTTCTATGATGCCTGATATATGGCTCCCTCTGCAGGTTTATTTCCAATTTTTTTTTTTTTTTTAGTTTGTAATACTCCTATCCCATATTGATTCTTTGTATTTTTCTGCTTTAGTCAAATAGCAGATAGGTATAGGTATCAGTTCAACAGATCTAGCATACTTCTTAAAAGAAAAACATGCAGTACTGTACAATAAATTGCAAGTTTTTTGGAGGAATTGAGGCATATGCCTGATTAGAATTTAGTCATGACATCAGGATTAGCAGTTATACTTTATAGAGAAGTGCCATGAGGGCTTTATAACCTGGAATAAACATACTGTCTAGATAAAGGGTTATGTTCTTATGTTAGATATGCAACTCTATCTCATGCATAGTCATTGTGGTTATCCTGAAAACCTGACTATTAGGTATATCTCGAGGACTGGGTTGAGAAGGATTGGCCTGGATAATAGTATACATACTCTAGAACAAGGGCCCTCAAACTGGTATTTAGGCACACCTAGCATGTTAGATTTTCAGGCCATCCCCCAATGAATATGCATGAGATATATTTGCATACATTGAGGCAGTGCATGCATTAGGAGGCAGTGCATATTCATTAGGGAAACCCTGAAAAATCTAACGGGCCAAGGGGAATCCCAAAGTTCAGTTTGAGCACCACTGCTCTAGAAACTTAGTAAGGTCAATTTTCAAAGGTTGAAATAATAGCACTTGCACTTGCGAACATAAAAAAGCATATACGCAAGTGCATGCTATTTTAAAACTGGTATACTTATTAGGGATGTGCACAATTTTTATTTTTTTTTTGATTCATTTTCATTTTCGGGTTCGGGGTGGACCATTTTGGTCCACTCTCCGAACCTGAAAACATTTTTCGTTTTGTTTTCGGGAATGACCCCAAAAAAACCCCCATCCCAACCCTTCAAATTTACTTAATTATAACACCCCACCCCACCATCCCGATCCCCCCCCCCCCAAGACTTACTAAAAGCCCTGGTGGTCCAGTGGGGTGCCAGGAGTGATCTCTCCCTCTTGGGCCATCGGCTGCCAGTAATCAAAATGATGCTGGTAGTGCTTTGCCCTTACCATGTGACAGGGGCTACTGATGCCATTGGTTGGCCCGTCACATGGAAGGAATAATGGATGGCCTGTGCCATTTTCTAAGATGTTGCCAGTTGTCCATTCCTCCTTAGTATGCACATCCTTAGTATTACTTATAAGTCTTCCCTTATGAGCTGTTATATACAATTGCCATCATAATGGGCACTACTGGTAATAAACCTTCAATGTCTTATCAATAATCATACGGTAAACTCATTGTCCAATTGATTGTTTTATATATCTTTTATATGCAATTAAAAAACTTGTCTCAGTGTTTGAAGTTCCATGCCCTGATTCAGTCCATGTTTTGAAACTGTATTTCTGCATCAGGGGTGCATCAGTCTTCTCTTTAGTGGGTGTACTTGCCACATTTCTCTATGGAGAAATCAATATATATTTTTTTAATTACTCCAAATACAGTTGGTTTTTTAGTAGAGTACCTACTAACACTGTTGATTTTTCAGTAGTTCAGCTCAAATCCCGTTGGATGCCTCCAGGACTCATTGATCCTCACATCAAAATGTTCATGGATCTGATTCTAAAAGATGTCAACCAACAGACAAAAATCAGGCTGCAATCTGTTTCTGTAGCCAAAAGTTTCTGCAGAATAAAATACTAGATGAGACAGAGTGACAGCAAAAGATTCAAGGTGTAGCATTAGTGGTCTGGCATCAAGGCAGAATGAGTGGTATTGCAAACAGCTTGGAGTCATCAAAACCCCCAAGGTGAAGAATGGGTTTGGAAAACATCATGGAGATATCAAAATTCACTGATTTGTATTCTCTGTTCTTATGCCAGCTATATGTACCAAGTTTCATTTATGTTTCAATGTTACCAGTTATATGTGTCAAGTTACATTCAAGTTGCAATGTAAACCAATCTGATGTGCCAACAAATGTCAGTATAGACAAACTATAAATAAATAAATAAATAAATAAATATCAAAATCACCAAGGCATAGATTGCAAGGGTGTTGCAAAGAATGTAGAGGCATAAATCCCCACAAGATGTAGATTGCAGGGACTCACAAAGAGCATGGCGGCAGGGAATCACAAACCCTCAAGGCAGCAAGTCCCCCAAAGTGAAATATCAAGGGTAGTCCAGAAAGGCAGAATGGCAGCATGGTGAAGCACTGAGCATATGGCAGCAAGGCAGAGTGAAGCAGACACTCAAGGTGTAGATCCTTGGGTATGGCAGCAAGGCAGAGTGACAGCAAGACATCCTCCAGCTAGCATGGGCATTCTAGGAAACCCAGAATAGGTACATTGAGTTTAATGAAAACCAATTTCTCAAACAACTCTGTTTTATTGTTTGTAAGGTTTTGGGTGGACCTTTGGACACTATGACAGCTGACCATGCCCACGGAGGGAAGTATCGTGAGGGGTCAGAGGTCAGGCTCAGCTTTGGGACACACAACACAGTTATATCTTTTATTAGACAGAGTAGAGAAGCCACCAGAGGTGGCAGTATTGAGTAGAGATGAAGTCCGGCTGGGCTTAGGGTTCCTCAGTGATTCCCTCTAAGGCTGTGCTGTAGTGGAGAAAACTGAGATAGTGAGTACAGTGGAGCATACACAGTGTTCTGGTATAGAGCCTCATTGGTAAAGTTACTCACACAGTGGTTTCTCCCGGAAGGTGACACAGAAGCTGGAATAGAGGCAGGCCCTCGAGGAGCGAGTACCTGGTTCCAGGGAACAGCTCTGAGGAAATAAAGTTGGTAACTCACTGATGATGTAGGCAGCGGTTTCTTCCAAACAGAAGCGATAAGCTCAGGTAGCGAGTTAGGGAACATGGGTCGTCGAGGAGCGAGTACCAGTTCCTGATAGCGACCTGAAAGAAATAAGAGAGGCCCCCGAGGAGCGGGTACCCCGTTAGCATAAAGTCCAAAAGTTGAAGAGGCAGAGTAGCTAGGTATGGAGAGCAAATCACATCCGTAAGGATTCCCTTGCTAAATCGATTAGCTAGCAAAAAGTGTAAGCTTTTGTATCTGGGATGCGTGATGTCATCACTGGGGGACGCCCCTGAGGTTCATGCCAAAGAGAGGATAAGAAGCAGGGCTGCACGGCGTGCACACCCTATGGTACCTGGACAACATGGGATGCAGCGCCCAAGCTGGACCGGGGGACGCCGGAGAGGATGGCAGGCAGACGCCGCAGCAGCCAGACGTCCATCAACTGTGGGAGGAATCACAAAAAAGGTTAGGTGGGTGGAGTGGAGACATCAGGCAGTGACAGTCATAAGACTCTGAAGCCAGCCATGAATGATGAAAGCTCAAAACGTGTCCTGCCACAAATTCAATAGGCACACTGCTTGGATGGCAACAAAGATTTGGACCACTTTGGCCAGGTCCAATATGCAAACAGATCAGCGAGCTTTCTCAGATAACCTGTCATAAAACTTTCTGCCTGGATCTCCTTTGCTAGGTGAGATGAAGGATTCTGCTGCCAGCTACTCAGGCCTGTATCAGGAGAGGAAATATAGTTGTTGCATATTGAGATGGGGGAAGGACATTGGACCTGACGTGGTACTGCTTATGCTCACATTACTCTCTGGATGACCACTCTTTCCTGCACTGCATCCCCACTGCACCTTTTCCTCTGGCACTCCTGTCCCTGCACCCTAGTTACCATGGTCTCCTTCATGTGAGTGAAACACTGGTACTGGAGGGTGAGTCTCCCTGTAGGTCACAAACTATGACAGCACCTTGAGGAAACTAGAGAATGTGTCGTCTTCTCCGTAGGACCACTCTTATAGAACAGCCTACCCAAGGAAGTAAGATGTCTCCAAGAAAGAAGATTTTTCAAAATAGTCCTAAAAACGTTCCTTTCAAAAAAGTGTTCTCAAACCTAAATGATAATGGACCATCCCCCCATCATGTTCCTCCTCGAAGGGTGCTACTTAGCCAACTACTGCCCACTCTTCAGGCCCCTATCTTGATAGAATGAACTACCTTGGTGCTTACTGCTTATATGTTGCTGAAGATTTATGTCACTCCCACCTTCTTGAAGAATTATGTAACACCATGTCCTCTCTGTTCATCTGATGTGAATGTTTATATTGTACTCCATTCTGAACGAAGGAAAGGTGGGTAACAAAAGTTTAAAAAAAATAAGTATAGTTTTATTAATTTTTTTAAAGTATTTCTTGCTAACATCATCCAGAGTTTGGGACAGGTTCAGTTATTGCTCAGATAATAGAAGGACCAGGGGGCACTCCATGAAGTTAGCAAGTAGCTCATTTAAAACAAATCGAAGACAATTCTTTTTCTCTCATCTCTGGAATTTATTACCAGAGGATGTGGTTACAGCAGTTAGTATAACTGGGTTTAATAAAGGTTTGGATAAGTTCCTAGAGGATAAATCTATAAACTGCTATGACGGTAATTAATAAGCTTGTGATCTATCTAATTTTGGGGTACTTGCCAGGTACTTGTGACTTGGATTGGCCACTGTTGGAAACAGGATACTGGGCTTGATGGGCCCTTGCTCTGACTCAGTATGTCATATATTATGTTCTTATGTATACATTTAGATCTATAAATATAGACATAAAAATACATCACATACTGATTGATAATGCATACAGGCTGTCAAGGACATTAACAAATCATACATGCCTTCGAAGAGGCCATGTTGATCAAGTTAGACAGCTAATTCAAATGTCTCTTTAAACAGGAACGTTTTCAAAGTCTTCTTAAAGGATTTGGTTTCTTGAATATTCCAAATTAAAACAGGGAAAGAGTTCCATAGTACAGGCCCAGCAACAGAGAATGCCCATTTTCATGTCTTGGTTAAATACACAAATTTAGGATATGAGACATTAAGTAGTCCCTGGTTCAAAAACCAGAGGGACCTTGAAAGATTATACATTCTCAGTGTTGAACTTTTCCATGGGGAGTTGGCTTTCTTCATGAAATTATGGATTAGAATAATCACTTTATATTATATCTGCCAATTTACAATTTAAGTAGTCAATGTAATGGCTGCAAGACCGGAGTCATATGGTCATGGATGTTAGCACATGACACCATACAGGCTGCAGCATTTTGGATGATCTGTAAGGGACATAATGTATTAGCAGGTATTGCAGGCATGGACCCTTGGACCAAGGTAGAGTTGGCACAACCTGCAGGGAGAAGCCCTGCAGATCCCCACCATCAGCTGGCAGAGGTGGCACAAGCAGAGGCCCAACTAGAGCTTCACCAATACAAGCCCATTTTTCCCTTAGGTTGAGCCCTCAGATGCTGAGGCTAGTTGGACTTAGGTGCAGGCATGTGCAAAGATGAGGATCCGAGGCATCACATGAGTTGCAGGCTAGGGCGTGGAGAAGCACTAGTGGAGTCGGAGTGCAGATGGAGGTCGGTGGCAGGAGGAGTTCTATCAAGTCAGCATCCAGGCAGTAGTTAGTGGCAGACTTCAATCAAGTCCGTATCCAGACAGTGGTCAAGGGCAGATGGAGTTCAATCAAGTCGGTATCCAGAGAGTGGTCAGTGGCAGGCAGAATTCAAGAGCAATGATAAGAGTCCAGGCGAAGGTCAAAATCAGAAATCCATCTGCATGGCAATAAGGGGTAGAGAGAAGGAACAAAGACGCTGAAGACCGAAGACAAGGAGAGAATGCTGACCATGAGGAAGACATGGTCTGAAGACTGACCACACAGAAAACATGAACTGAAGGAGACATCACAGGAACCAGGAAGTACTCAGGAACATTGGACAGAAGCAAAACCAAGGAACAGGAACACTCTGAGGCAAAGTACTACTATTGCTGAGACACTGGAAGGGCATCTAGGAAAGCCTTTTATACTTCAGAGGTTGTGAGACATCAAGAGGCACCTCTCCTGGATTCCCACTGCTGGCCCTTTAAATTAATCACAGTCAACACATGTGTGCCCTAAGGAGAGTGGGGCCAGAGTTGGTGGCATCCTGCTACATGTACTGTGTGCTATGCATTTGGATCATAGCTTGGCCTGCTGCCACGTATGAGGAGGAAACTGGCACTAGCGTACCTCCAGCCTCCGCTTGAGGAGATAAGTGTGATGGCTCATGGGAGGAGCCCTGAGCTGCCAAACGCAATAGTAGGAAGTACAATCTATAAGGAAGGAACCACAATAGTCCATGCTTGATAATAATAAAGATGAAAGGACCATATGGAAATCAGGGTGCTCTGTAGTGGCTTCAGATGGTGTAAGAGAAGCCATTTTGCAAATGAAGTCCGGACTAGTGTTTAAATGTGTGATCTCATAGATAAATTGGAGTCTAAAATGGAAGGGCATCTAGGAAAGTCTAAAATGATTCCAAAGTTCAGCACAGTCTTTGATATTGGTATTTTGTGTCCATCAAAGATAAACACAGGTGACCAGGCCAGAGAGGATAATCTACTTAATATCAAAATTTTGGTTTTGTTAAAATTTAATGATAGCATATTGTGATAAAGCCAGCTTTTAATAGATGATAGGCAAATTTCATGGTCAAAGACCATGAAGACCAAAAACTGAAAATTGTTTGCATAAAATTTAAATTATATAAACAAAGTAGAAAGTAACTTGCAAAGGAGTAATAAATAGATATTAAATAGAGCGGCCGATATGACCAATCCTTGAAATGCACCGGTGGGCATCGGATACCAAGCGGAAGTTTCAGAGTCTGAGGTAATCTGTAAAGTTTGATTATGAAGATAAAATTGCAAACAACACAGCATTGTTCCTCCAACTTCAGCTTTGGCTAATCGAGAAAGTAGAATATTATGATTGACATAATTAAATGCAGCAGAAATGCCTAGGGAAAATAACATATAGCAAGTATCAGAATCAAAACCTCGACAAATTTTGTCAAAGCTCGAGAGGAACAAAGTTCCAAGCTGTGATGCTTCCAAAATCCACATTGACACTGATGAAGCACTGGATATTCATTGAGAAAATCAAACAATTGTTTCAAAGCAGTATTTTTTGAAATGTATTTATTATTTTAAACTTTACTGTATCTATTATTTAAAAGCATGAATTACCTCATTTTCAGTTACTCAAAGTGATTTACATCAAACATTATATATAAAAATGTGTAAAAATGGGAGAAATAAAATGGGCTGGTAATTGATACAGTCCTTATGATCTGTAGAAAGTTTCTTGAGAATGGGAAGGACTGATGGTCTGATGCCTTATTCAGGAAGGTTGTCAATTTATCTATGACCAAAGATAGAATAACATTCTTAGTAGTCATGTCAAGTATATCATCACAAAGTTTCAGTTTCTCTTGCACCTGTTGCTGCAAGGATAAGCTGCAACACCTCTGATTTCATGCCTTCTTGCTCACGGAAACCATCTAACATCTCCTTGAGAATATTTACAGTAGGGTTGACCTTGCCTAGCTTGGCACTTCTGGAACTCAGATCTTCCAGGACATCTTTAAAGGACTTCAAGACTTGGATCAGTTGCTTCATCATTACCCAATCATGATACTCTAGGGGGTAATCCACATCTATCTATGTTTCCAGAGATAGGTCATGAAGGGGTGGCTGCTGCTTCACTAACCTCTGCAGTATCAGAGAGGTAGAATTCCAATAGGTGCCAATATTTTGAATGAGCCATTTATTAGGTAGCAAACTTCTTGCTTCTCATGGAAAAGATGCCCACCTTTACACTATGATGCTATGCCTGCTAATTTCTTGCTCCTCTTTATCAGGTACCTTCAGGACTGGAATTCCATATTCCTTGGCCACCAGCCCCACTAACATGTATAGCAAGTGTGCAAAGAAACATATCACGTTAGCCTCCATCTACCATTACCCTTGTATTTTTTCCCATTGTCTGTCACAAAAAACCCTGCAAGAATGTTCCTCCATTTCAGAAGTATCTGCCAGTCCTCCAGCATCTTTCTTATTGCTCTAAGATATTACACATGATCTATCTGCACCCTGTGGTTCATTTCCAGCTAGAGCAGCTGCCTGCCCATGCCTCTACCAGCTCCCACCAGTGTGCCATAAGGGACATGTCACCTTCTGTCTGGACCAGATGTCATTGATGAAATGCATCTACTCACCTTTTCCCTGGTCAGCTGTGCTGCATGTGAATATGGCACTGATTGTACAGGGAGGGGTTAACTTGTCTACTGAATGTTGTCCTAGAGAACACTTTGTAATTAGGGCTAAGAGCTGCAGCTGACACTTAAAACCCAGGTTCTCCAGTATCTGAAGATATTAGTCATCCAGGGCAATCATTTCCCTGATGCACCATGTTACTACTTTGGATGCTGCCTGCCTCTTGCCCCAGGACAGTGTTATAGAACACGATTACATCTGCTGTATGGTGACTTGCCTCTGCTGATGTGTGGCTGGGGCTGCTAGCCTGCCATCTCATTTCGGGATAAAGTTTTCTTCTTTTCAAAGGTTTTGCTGCTCCTGCTGCTGCTTCTGCTTTGAGTGGCAGATGGGTTCCCCTTGCTAGTACTGTCACCCTTCCCTGGTTCCAATGTGAGTAATGGTGTTTTTATAAGTGATGCTGCATACTAGCATTTGTAAGATGCCCAAATACCTTCCTTTGACCAATGGCCTTACTACAGTGTATGCACTGAGCAAAGTGTGAATCCTCCCTCACTTTAATGTGCTTCCATAACACAGATGTCTTCCGTGATCTCCTCTCTCTCTCTCTCTCTGGATTCATAGGGGTACTACTGATTATGTGGGGATTGAGGGTGGACCGGGAGGAAAAAGGTCAGAGGTATCTTTCATAGAGATATGAATCGTTTTTCATTTTCATTTTGTGCTTTGTTTTTTGGCCGCCGCGGGAAATTATGTTTTCCTGCAGTTCGGGCCTTTTTTTTGGGAAAAGTCATTTTTCGGGTTAGTGTGCGCTAACATTTTAGTGTTAGCGTGCACTAACATGAGTTATCATGCACTAACACTAACTCCTGTTAGTGCGTACTAACCCAAAACATTATTTTTCCCAAAATTTCGGGAAAATCCCAATTGTTTTTCGGGCTCTCTGAAACATGCCGAATTGGACAATTTTGTTGAAACTTTCCAATTCGGCAAAAATGAATGCACATCTCTAATCTTGCATGCTCTCTAACTGTACTGCTTGATTTACATGGGAGGTGATCTCAGTCCTGTCAGTATCATCTGATGCCTCTACCTTCTCTTTGGAGGCTAATATGCTAGACTAGTAGCCCCAAATTTTATTCAGCTACTAGCTTATCAATATTTACTGATTCAGGGAATATGGTGCAGGATTCTTCATAAGTATCAATTTTTGTAAATACCACCTCCATTGTCTGAAAAACAGTAATCATGGAGGAGCACAATGCTAGGTTTTGGTGTTGCCCTTTTGTGGTTCTACTGTCCCTGCCCCTTCCCTGATCTGTGGCAGCTTCCAATGGCTCTGCTGCCTTTTGCTTCTGTTCCAAAGCAAGAAAGAGAGGCGCATAATTCTCTCCCATTTTTATCTTCTTATGACTTGAGCCTTACACTTCTGGCTTTCTGCAGCTAAAACAATCTTTTTATAGTAGGAACAGGATTCCATTTTTCTCACTGATACTGCCATTTCTGCTTGGACTAGGTTTGGCTGTATGCAGGAACACCAAATGATCTTCCTCTGCCATTCTTCTGTTCAGTTCCACCCCTCCTCTCCCCTTTCCTTGCCATGGCATAATTGAATTATAAATAATTACTACTGGAGTTTTTGATGTCACAATATAATTTATTAATGTACAATATAGTAGGGATGTGAATCGTTTTTTGACGATTTAAAATATTGTCCGATATATTTTAAATCGTCAAAAATCGTTCCCCCGATTTATCGTCAAAAAATCGTAAATCGGGGGAAGGGGGAGGGCAGGAAAACCGGCACACTAAAACACCCTAAAACCCACCCCCGACCCTTTAAATTAAATCCCCCACCCTCCCGAACCCCCCCCCCCCAAATGCCTTAACTTACCTGGGGGTCCAGCGGCACACTAAAACACGGCACACTAAAACCCCCTAAAACCCACCCCGACCCTTTAAATTAAATCCCCCCCCTCCTGAACTCCCCCCCCAAATGCCTTAAATTACCTGGGGGTCCGTAGCGGCGGTCCATAGCTTAAATTACCTCCGTAGCGGCGGTCCGTAGCTAAATCGGGGGAAGGGGGAGAGCAGGAAAACCGGCACACTAAATCGTGTAGTCTTCAGCCGGCGCCATTTTGCAAAATGGCCGCCGCAAAATGGCGGCGGCCATAGACCAAAACGATTTGATGCAGGAGGTCGTTCCGGACCCCCGCTGGACTTTTGGCAAGTCTTGTGGGGGTCAGGAGGCCCCCCCAAGCTGGCCAAAAGTTCCTGGGGGTCCAGCGGGGGTCAAGGAGCGATTTCCTGCCGCGAATTGTTTTCCGTACGGAAAATAGCGCTGAACGACCTCCTGCAGTCGATCTCCTGCCGGCGCCATTTTCCGTACGGAAAACGATTCGCGGCAGGAAATCGCTCCTTGACCCCCACTGGACACCCAGGAACTTTTGGCCAGCTTGGGGGGGCCTCCTGACCCCCACAAGACTTGCCAAAAGTCCAGCGGGGGTCCAGAACGACCTCCTGCATCGAATTGTTTTGGTCTATGGCCGCCGCCATTTTGCGGCGGCCATTTTGCAAAATGGCGCCAGCTGAAGACTACACGATTTAGTGTGCCGGTTTTCCTGCTCTCCCCCTTCCCCCGATTTAGCTACAGACTGCCACTATGGAGGTAATTTAAGCTATGGACCGCCGCTACGGACCCCCAGGTAATTTAAGGCATTTGGGGGGGGGGTTCGGGAGGGGGGGGATTTAATTTAAAGGGTCGGGGTGGGTTTTAGGGGGTTTTAGTTGCCGTGTTTTAGTGTGCCGCTGGACCCCCAGGTAATTTAAGGCATTTGGGGGGGGTTCGGGAGGGTGGGGGATTTAATTTAAAGGGCCGGGGGTGGGTTTTAGGGGGTTTTAGTGTGCCGGCTCACGATTTTAACGATTTTCACGATACTTTACACACCCAAATGGCAACAATACGATTCCCTCCCCCTCCCAGCCGAAATCGATCGTTAAGACGATCGAGGACACGATTCACATCTCTACAATATAGTGTATTCACCAGTACCACTCTAACATTGACTGTCATACACTTATATAAGTCTACAGACTGAGAGCACTGCAGTATTTAGCATGCAGAGTTACCAGCTTGGCAGTGGCTTACACTGTCTGCTGGGTGCCTATATCTGTGAGATAGACACTCAGTAACCCTCACAGTAAGTGCAAACATGATTTCTCTCACAAACACAGGGCCAGATCTTAAAAAATACGCATGGGCATAGATTTGTTCGCGCAACCTGGTGCGAACAAATCTACGCCCAATTTTATAACAGGCCTGCCCCTGGACCGCCCCCAACCCACAGTCATGCCCCCAACCCCACCTCCGGACTGCCCCCGAACTGCCGTTACGCCCCCTGCCCCGCCCCCAGACCGCCCATTTTTGAAAGCCCAGGGACATACACACGTCCCGGGGCTCGTGCGCGCCACTGAGCCTATGCAAAATAGGCTCGGCGCACACAGGGGTAGGTTTTCGGGGGTTATGCGCATCTTACATGCGTAACCCTTTGAAAATCTACTCCACAGTGTATGTGTGTTGCTGGATCATTTTGCACACATGCAGAAACTCTCAAAGAAATTCTGCAATATCTGCAGCAAATAAAAGCTACAGATTATAAGACTAGACTTCAATGCACTGGAGTAAGACAGAGAAACACAAACAAATAACCCCTGTTCACTACTTCCCTCCATTAACCTACCCTAGTGAACAGACATAATTTCAGTGCTTCTGTCTCTTTTACACAAAGAGCACTGCATCAGTGAAGATAAGAGCATAACCCTTCTTTGCCCAAATTCTTCCCTCTCCTTTTCTTTCTGTCTTCCCTCTCCTTCTTTTCTTTCTGTCAGGCAGTTTCAGAAATTATAACTTTCCCTTGTAAAATCTAACAAAGTAGCAATCTTTAAATTATGTTTGCACATTCTCAAACCTTTCAGTGTGATAAGTCAGTTTTACTTGATTTAGATTGGATAAGTTCTTGGAGGAGAAGTCCATTACCTGCTATTAATTAAGTTGACTTAGAAAATAACCACTGCTATTACTAGCAACAGTAACATGGAATAGACTTAGTTTTTGGGTATTTGCCAGGTTCTTATGGCCTGGATTGGCCACTGTTGGAAACAGGATGCTGGGCTTGATGGACCCTTGGTCTGACCCAGTACGGCATGTTCTTATGTTCTTATGTTCTTAGATGCCAGCTTGACCTTGATTGGTCCTCTTGCCAGTCTTTTTCCCTACATCTTTTAATCCCAGCTCCAGAGAAATTGAGAAACTGTGACTACTGGTTGTTATGCTAAAAGGAAAAAAACATTCTGAACTAGAAGATTTACTTTGCCCTTAAACTATAATGGGAAACAAAAACAAATGAAAACTATTTCTTTTTAATGTTTTTGTGAGTGACTTCCATTCATTTCAGGGGCCTAAGAATGAAATGAAAATGGCTTCATTTGTCATGTTTTGCCCATTTGTTTCAAATGAATGTACATCACTAGCATCCCCTGATCATTGGTGGATGGATGCTGGAGAAGAGTAGGGGAAAAGTTGCAAAAGGATTATATGTTGGTTTAAGCATGGGAACTTGTATCCTTATTTACCCAGAATGGTAGAAGGCGAAGGAGGCAAGATAAAAATGACTTGAATAAAGAGTTATAACCTCCAGGCGGTCAGTCTTTTGTGGCTGACAGCTGTGAAATATCTTTAGTTTGAGCAGTGTAAATGGAAACAACTGGGCAGATTGGTCAATTAGTTCTTATCTGCTGTGATCTACTATGTTACTAGATAGATCCTTTTTCTTTATTTCCCAAGGAAACACTAATGTTGAGCTAGTTATGCTCTGATACTATTTTTCAAAAAAGCTATATTTTCTCTTCCATCGTACCATAATTTACCATAATGCCTAAAACATAGCAGTCATTATCATACTGTCATAGCATAGTATTATTTACTATAGGATATGTACTATAGCACTAGCAGGATTTGCTATAGTAAATTCACTGCAGTTTTTTCTGAAATACTTTAAACACAATAGCAATTTGGAATAAAACAGTAACAGCGTAGTTCCAAAAGTGCTACTGTAATTCAATAAAATTATAAAATTATTGTTGTATTTCTCCTAGGCTGTAAAATATAGATACATAAATAATCTCTTGCTAGTGGGTAGCCATAAACTGTATAAATCTACAGTATGATAAGTATTTTTTTAAATTTAGCTACAAAACCAATAACAGCAAAATAAGAAGTGGAAGAGACAGAACAAAGAGACTTTTACAATGGATCTAGTTAGCATGGCTAAAAGAATGTTAACAGTTTTGGGATGCAGAAGCCCATCTCAGAGCTAAAAAATCAATATTTCTGAAGGAGAATAAGGATGAATGTGCCACAGGAACTTATGGAAATAGTGATCCAATATTAAGAACAACTACAATCCTGGTGGCTTAAGAGAGATCAGTTATTCTAATAGATAATAATTTGTGACCCTGAAATAAAATCCTAAATGATACACTGTTGACCTTGGGCATGTCATTTTGGGGCCTGTCTACTAATGGACATTAGTTTTAATGCCTGCAATAGCTAACACCTAAGTACAATATGTGTGAATTATAATCCGCCATTAATGTGTGCATGTTTTAAAATCAGTGCATCCATGTGCGCATGCAGGGAACCGCGTGCACAAACCCGTAAGGTGTGCTAATGTGTTATTCCATGGGAAACAGTATTCACTATGTGCTAAAACAAGCTAGCGGAGCAAAAATGGAAATAGCATGGGAAACTTGTAAGTTACACGTTATTTACCAGCCACTAAATGTAGTGCAATACAGATATGCTAATGAGCTATGTCCGTGAAATTTGCAGCTGGCCAATTTAAAATAAATCCTAGGAAGTGTTTCTTTCACTCAGCACACAATCAAGCTATGGAATCTGAGCCAGAGGATGTGGTCAAGGCAACTAGCATAGTGGAGTTCAAAAGAGGGTTGGAGAAGTTCCTGAAGGAAAATTACATAAACAGTTATTAGGTAGTCTTGGAAAAGGAGAAATACATCAATTATGAGGGATCTGCTGGGTACTTGTGGCCCGGACTAGCCCTGATCAGAGACAGGATGCTGGGCTCAATGGAGCTTGGTCTGACCCATCAGGTCACTTCTTATGTTTTTATGTTCTTATGTCACATTAGCTCATTAGCATGCAAACTGAATAAAGTGACTTGCATTCTACTTCTCAAGCTGCATTATTCCAGGAAAGTTAGCTACAGGTAGAAACAGCCTATAAACCCTCTGGGGATAGGGAAATCCTGTACCTAAATGTAACTTGCTTTGTGCTCCCTTTGAAAAGGTTTAAGCTAAATAAAATAAACACCTCAAGAGATGTATTTACTTATTTATTTAAGCAATGAATATTCTGCCGATTCACAAATCCTATTGACCCCCATATTCTTACTTTCCAGACTTTGATTTTGAAAGATATTAAGAATTTTGAAAATTCTAGGCACAAGATTTTTTGCAATTTCCCTCAGGAACAGCGAGAAGCTTTGCGATCATTAACTGTTTGTGATTAGAGATGTGAAATGGGTGCCGGAATCGGTTCCAGTTTTGGGATTGTGGACCCGTGGGAAATTCTGTTTCTCATGGTCCGGAAGTTTTTTGTTTTTGGCTGTCCCAAGACAGGAAACAGAGAGTAGGATTAAATGGGCAATTTTCTCAGTGGAAGGGAGTGGACAGTGGAGTGCCTCAGAGATCTGTATTGGGACCCTTACTGTTCAATATATTTATAAATGATCTGGAAAGAAATACGACGAGTGAGATAATCAAATTTGCAGAAGACACAAAATTGTTCAGAGTAGTTAAATCACAAGCAGATTGTGATAAATTGCAGGAAGACCTTGTGAGACTGGAAAATTGGCCATCCAAATGGCAGATTAAATTTAATGTGGATAAGTGCAAGATGATGCATATAGGGAAAAATAACCCATGCTATAATTACACAATGTTGGGTTCCATATTAGGTGCTACAACCCAAGAAAGAGATCTAGGTGTCATAGTGGATAACACATTGAAGTCGTCGGTGCAGTGTGCTGCGGCAGTCAAAAAAGCAAACAGAATGTTGGGAATTATTAGAAAAGGAATGATGAATAAAACGGAAAATGTCATAATGCCTCTGTATCGCTCCATGGTGAGACCACACCTTGAATACTGTGTACAATTCTGGTCGCCGCATCTCAAAAAAGATATAATTGCAATGGAGAAGGTACACAGAAGGGCTACCAAAATGATAAAGGGAATGGAACAACTCCCCTATGAGGAAAGACTAGAGAGGTTAGGACTTTTCAGCTTGGAGAAGAGACGACTGAGGGGGGATATGATAGAGGTGTTTAAAATCATGAGAGGTCTAGAACGGGTAGATGTGAATCGGTTATTTACTCTTTCGGATAGTAGGAAGACTAGGGGGCACTCCATGAAGTTAGCATGGGGCACATTTAAAACTAATCGGAGAAAGTTCTTTTTTACTCAACGCACAATTAAACTCTGGAATTTGTTGCCAGAGAATGTGGTTCGTGCAGTTAGTATAGCTGTGTTTAAAAAAGGATTGGATAAGTTCTTGGAGGAGAAGTCCATTACCTGCTATTAAGTTCACTTAGAGAATAGCCACTGCCATTAGCAATGGTTACATGGAATAGACTTAGTTTTTGGGTACTTGCCAGGTTCTTGTGGCCTGGATTGGCCACTGTTGGAAACAGGATGCTGGGCTTGATGGACCCTTGGTCTGACCCAGTATGGCATTTTCTTATGTTCTTATGAAAAAAACCCAAAACACTCCGACCCTTTAAATCTAATTATTTAGAATCCCCCAGCCTCCCGACCCCCCCCCCAAACTTTCCTAAAGTACCTGATGGTCCAGTGGGGGTCCCAGGAGCGATCTCTCTCTCTCAGGCCATCGGCTGCCAGTAAACAAAATGACACCACTGGCCCTTTGCCCTTACCATGTGACGAGGCTATCGGTGCCATCCATTGCTCCTACCATGTGATAGGGGCCGGCCAATGGCACCAATAACCCCTGTCACATGGTAAGGGCAAAGGGCCATTGGCTCCATTTTGATTAGTGGCCAACGGCCCAAGAGTGGGAGATTGCTCCCAGGACACCCGCTGGACCACCAGGTACTTTAGGAAAGTTTTTTTTTTTTGGGGGGGGTCAGGAGGGTAGGGGATTGTAAATAGTTAAATCTAAATGGTCAGGGTGGGTTTGGGGGTTTTTTTTTCTGTGTGCCCTTTCTTCCCCCCTCCCAAAACAATAAGAAAACCACACAAAACTTTTGTGGGGTTTTCCTATCGTTTTCGGGGATCCCCGATACTTGACAGATTAGAAAATATTGTATGATATTTTCATCCATCAAAAAAACGATGCACATCCCTATTTGTGATGAGGTCATTATTAAACCAGCTGACAAAAGGGGGTGCCATTGTCTTGCAAGATTGGACACAATATGAATGCAAGTTGATTGAGCATTTGAACACCACCTTTTATAGCAGAATACAACAGGATCCTACCAACGATTTGCATAATCAAATAAAGGACATTGTTGATTTATCACAATTTTTGACAAGCAATGAAAATAGTTTTTTAGTTGCTAAACATCCTAGGATTCCTTTGATTTATGCCTTGCCAAAAATTCATAAAGATTTACAAGTCCCTCCGATATGGCCAATTGTTTTATTTAGTGGATCTGTGCTAGAGCCTCCAGCCATCTTTGTCGATCGCTTTTTGCAACCACTGGTAGTTAAAAAACCTTCATATTTAAAGGACACAATTCACTTTTTGAATAATTTATTTAGAAGTACAGGTCGAGCATGGATCCATATTATTAGCAACTATGGACATTCAGTCATTATACACTTGCATTCCCCAACAGGCAGCTTTGGCTATTGTCACAAATGCTCTTAAAGAACATGAGGGTCCTTCTAGGATTCCTGGTGATTTTCTGATACAGTTGACTGAACTCATTCTGTTCAATAATTATTTCAGTTTTAAGGATGAGTTTTTCCATCAGGACCATGGTATCCCTATGGGGTCTTCTTTAGCCCCTTCTGTGGCTAATCTATACATCACTGATTTTGAGGATAAGTTTATATATTCCTCTCAATGGTGGACTCATATTGTTAGATGGTATCTGTATATTGATGATGTTTTTATTATCTGGAAATCATCAAAATAATCTTTTGAGGAGTTTGTTTCCTGGATCAACAATTTGGATGAGCATAGTGTCACCCATCAAGTTACTGAAACTTCTATTGTGTATTTGGATGTTTTGGTATCAGTGCAAGGACAACTAATCTGTTACGTTATCATGGTCATCATGCGCCATGATAACGTAAGAAGGGGCTTCCTGTTTCCCAGTTCTTTCGGATTAAGCACATTTGTTCTTCTAATGTTGAATTTGAAAAACAGGCCATGTTGTTGATGGACAGGTTTAAGACCCGAGGATATCCATCTAAGGTTATCAAACAGGCTTACAAGAGAGCTAAATTTAACGATCGTGAACAGTTGTTGAAATATCAGACAAGAAGGGATCAAAAGCGGCTGGTCTGTGTATTACAACAGAGCACTTCCACTCGTGATAATATCATCTATGAAAAAACACTGGCATGTTCTTGCCCTTCATGGAATTTTTAATGAACTCGAAGATAGGATCGGGGAAAAAGGACTTTTATTCAATCTTTCCCGACTCTGGCTGAGTTTCTCTCTTCTAGGAGCTGCCTCAGGGGCTTGTCAGCCACGGCTCTTCCACGAGCACACTGTTTTTTTAGGATTTGCAAGATATTACATGTTGAATCTTTTCATACATCTGAACTTATGAATGAGAAATCTGCTTATGGCTAGAACCACACTTCGGTCCGTCGTGGAAAATTAAGAATTATGGAACATCGATTTAGGATCAACACAAGAACTCTGTCTGTTCCATTGATTGCTCATTGCATGGAATTAGGACATACATTTGAACATCTGCGATGGACGATTATTGATAATGTCAACAATTCTTCTGGTGACTTGACATCTCTCTTGAATTACAGAGTACAGTGGTAGTTTTATAAATTAAGGACGGAGTACCCTAAGGGTTTGAATGAGCAATTAGACTGGTTGTCTTTATTATGAATCAACCATTTCTGGGGTTTGGTCATATAGGGTATACTTGGGACATTGACGTCATTTTTGGTCACATGGTTGGTTCTTTAAAAATGGATGCTGTGATACAGAACCATTGACTACCATGTTACAAATATTTACACACAAAGCTGGACGTGAACATCGGGAGAATTTCCGGTTATTTGGTGAGCCCGGACCCCTGATGAAGGATTGAATCTGAAACTTGGCCATGTTGGGGAAAAGGAAGCACTACCAAATCATCTCATGTCGAGGACATTCAAGAAACAGCATTGACTTGCAGCTAAGTAACATTGGGGAAGATTTTATAAATTTGCACGAGCACGTACTTTTGTTCGCTCACCAGGCGCGAACAAAAATATGCTGGATTTTATAAGATATGCACGTAGCCGCGCGTATCTTATAAAATCCGGGGTCGGCGCGTGCAAGGGGATGCACATTTGTGCAACTTGCGCACGTCAAGCCCGGAGCGGCCTCGGAGGGAACTTTCTTTCCACCCCCCCCCGCACCTTCCCCTCCCTTCCCCTACCTAACCCACCCCCCGGCCCTATCTAACCCCCCCTACCTTTGTTGCCAGATTTACGCCTGCCGAAAGCAGGCGCGCCATCACCCAACCCGGGGGCTGGTCCGGAGGCCTCGACCATGCCCCCGGGCCAGCGTCACGTCCCCCGGTCCCGCCCCGAACCGCACCCTGACCCCGGACATGCCCCGGACACACCCCTTCCCCGCCCCTTTTACGAAGCCCCAGGACTTACGCGCATCCCGGGGCTCTGCGTGCGCCGGCAGCCTATGCAAAATAGGCACCCAGCGCGCG
The DNA here is from genome assembly GCF_901001135.1 of Rhinatrema bivittatum. Lineage (NCBI taxonomy): Eukaryota > Metazoa > Chordata > Amphibia > Gymnophiona > Rhinatrematidae > Rhinatrema > Rhinatrema bivittatum. Next base: position 335,484,165 of record NC_042617.1, on the reverse strand, counting down.
AGTGCCCTGCCCCTGTAAATCCAGCCGGATTTACATGCGCAGGGCTTTTAAAATCCGGCCCATTATGAATAACGTTTCATTTTATAAGCATTGATGTGCAATACAAGAATTAACAGCATTTGGAATAATGTTTTCACATTTTTCACGGCTCTAATTTTTGTTTATGTGTTCAACATCTTGTGAGTCTTACTGACCTATATAAAAAAAAACGGGGGATGGTAGTATGTTGATGATTACAAAAGGAGTGGGTAACCTGGTTGGTACCTTTATACATTTATATTAAATTACCACTTCATTTAAAAATTTTCAAGACATACACCTGTCTGAAAAAAGTTTTTTTGAAAACATAAAAAATATTTTTTCATTATTAAATTTGTTTGTGAGTTCATTTTGGTATATTGTTGTGTTTACTCACATTTTGGCATTTTTATGTTTTGTGATTGATCCACAAATCTTGGCATATTACAACAAACATCCTTCTTCCATATTTGTAATAGAGCAAAATACTTAAAATGAATCTGTGGTGAGGGAAAGTATTTGAGCAGTTCCTCTCAGACCAGCCTGAGGTGGTCCATGTGGCTGGAAACTTTTGTGAAGCCTTCCCTTCACTGGGTTTCAGGTCACATGCTTTGCAGCTGGATAACAGGTATTTGAAAGGGTGCTTTATTATTATGTTTCAGTCGCAAATCATGCTTTTGCCAATGATGCAGTCAACTCGACAATGTTGAAATACAGGGTAACCAATTTTTACCTAATGCTAAGCTTGAGGGAAGCTTCTGAAGATGTAGTAAAAAAAAAAAAAGAGGAATGGATCTTAAAGCTCTGTTGGAATACACAAGATCCCTCACCCCCAGCCTCCTTCCCCTCCTCTTCCACTCCCTGAAAAACTCATCCCTCAATTCCAGCTTCCTCCAGAGTAATAAACGCATTCCTCATTCCCTTCTCTCCCCACCTCTAGAGCAAATGACTCACACCTACTCCCCCCCCCCCCCCGACTGAGTATAGCATCCCAAGCGCCCTCCCCCAGAGCAGTTCAAACCCCCCCAATAAACAATCTCTCAATCTGATCCTCTTCATGCCTCCTCTACCCCCTGGAGCAATTCATCTGACCGACAGAGGGACAGAAAAGAACAGCAGTGGTGGCAGATTCCTTTCTCTTCACTCCTCACTCCCACCCACCCCAACTCCAAGCAGAGAAGCTCACCAGTCATGGTTGCCTGAACTGCAGCAGCTCTGCACATAGCAGTGGCAGTGGACCATGCTAGGTTACAGGCTGTGCCTCTATGTGCCGACCAATAAGACTGGGACTCAGCAGAATAAAACTAGCAGCAGAGAAGAAGTTCAGATGCTCAAGTTTCAGACTGGCAGTGTCTTTCCACGTTGGGCCCTGCAGGCCCAGCAGCACCATTCAAATCATTGAATTCCTCACCTAAAGTCAGACTTCTTTAGTGCTTGTTTTTTTTTTTTTTTCTCTTTGATGGTCCTCAGAGTCCCTGCAGCTCTTGGGACAGTGAGGGGTCTCTTGTCATGCCCACCAGATGGGTCTCACAATTACCCCTCCTGCAATGTGCGATCAGCTACACATTCTGCTGCAGGCTGCCTGCACAGAATCAGGAAATGTGGACAAGAATTTCAGCTTCTCAAGCAGGACTGCAAGAGATGAGCATAAGAACATAAGAAGTTGCCATACTGCATCAGACCAAGAGTCCATCAAGCCCAGCATCCTGTTTCCAATAGTGGTCAATCCAAGTCACAAGTACCTAGCAAATACCCAAACTTTAAATAGATCTCAAGCTTAACCAACAGAACCAACGCCCACACTTATAATAGACAAAGCATGACACTCATGCAAGAAGCTGAACACACCTCTAGTACCACCCGGTTGGACAGAAAAAAAATACCTGTACTTCCAAGAACCTCCAGAACTCTGCCCTTAATCTACAGACATCCCACTCCTGACCAATAACTGCCCTCAGTCCATAAGCACCTTACACTGCACCCAGAACACAGTCCTCAACCAATAGGCTCCTAATACCCCACCCACAACCACTCTACTCAACTCACCACCCCACCATCAACTCACCTACATTCCAAACCCAGCCCGCATCATCATCACCAGCCCAACCTCATCCCAGCTTCACTTACTCTCAAACAAAATATAACTTAACTCTGCATCCTTTTTAGCATGTCTCTATTGAAAATAAACAGAAACATCTCTCATTCTTGCCAATTACTGACTACCTCAGATCTTAGAGAAAAGCCAAGTTTTGATTTTTCCTGACTGTTAGATAATTAAGTAATAGCATGCTATTCCTCTAAAGAGGCCCCTGTGGGATAGCCGAGTGTAATATGTATAGGCTGAAGTTGGAACCATGCTGACTCCAGCCTTTCTTCATGCAACTTTAACTTTTATTAGTGTAATTAGCAAAACAACATAACTGTATACTACCTACCTTTGCCATGTACTCACAGCACAAACTTCCAGAGAGGGTCAGGAGCTCCTGCTCCTGGAGATGCAGGGCTTCCTGAACCCAGCTGGGTTTACAATCTTATTCTGCCCCAGCAGAAGGATTTAAGGATTTAAGGTGGACCAGGCTACATGCCTGGTCCAGCACAGGTTAAGACGGGGAAGTAGGGCCACTCCTTCACATACCCTTCCCCTTAGCTTGGACACATTGGTCCAAGCATCTTCACTTCCTCTGTATCCCATCCAGATAAGTGCCTCGGATCCCCACTCCCCTTCATCTGTCCTCCTGTCAGCTAGGCTTGGGGTTGAGGTTATATGGTCAAGCTCACCCCCCACACATTAGGGTTACCCCAAATAGTATTATTACCACCACCACCTACTGCATCCTTTGCCCAGTGTTCTCTTCAAGTCCTTTAAATGAGTTCATTAATGGTTCCAGGATCCACTCCTTCTTCAGCCGGACTCCTTGGTGTTACGCCCGTTGGTCGCAGACGGCTGCGACCAGTAATGCTCACCTCTTTTTATGCAGCCCTGAGATCTTTTGGGAAAGTGGCAGCCTCCGCCAGCTATCGCTGACCTCCCTGGCATTCCCGGGACAGCATGGGCACTGCTGAGGGCCATCTTGCTCATGGGATCACTTAGGTGCATGCGCATGGGCCAGTATTAAGCACGTCATGGTGGGAATCTCAGGGGCGTCCCCTCCGGATGACGTCTACACTCTGCTGTACTTAAACTGCCTGGACCTGCCTATCAACGAGTTAGCAAGGAGTTCCCTCGTTGCTGAATCCGCTTCTCGCATACGGACTTCCTGTTCCAGTTCCTGCACTTCAGTGTGATACAGTCTGGGTACATGCCCCTTGGGGGCCCTTCCTCGTCTCTGGTTATTTGCTCCTTGGAGGATCTTCTGCCTTGGACTGCACTCTGTTCCCGTACCCCGGGCTTCTCCTGAAACTATCTCTCTGTGAGTACCTTGACTCCACGGACCACTACTGAACCAGCTTTACTGTGAGATCCTCTCCGATGTACCTTGTACCTCAGGCCACTACTGCGCCAGCACTCTTGAGGAGCCACCTCGGTGTATCCTGCGTTGCAGGCCATTGCCACATCATCGCTACAGAAACCTCTCCGGTGTACCCTGGGTCTCGGGCCAATACCATGCCAGCTCTAGTGAGGAGCCACCTCAGTGTACCCTGCGCTGCAGGTCATTGCCAAATCACGCTACACGTTCCTCGCCGGTGTACCCTAACCCGGGCCACTGCTACATTATCTCTGAGTGAGGAATTCCTCGGTGTATCCTGCGCTGCAGGCCACTACTGCATCACCACTTCAGAGGGACTACTTCAGTGTACCCTGCTCTGCGGACCATTACTGGATATTCATGTCTGAGGCATTCCCTCTGGGTGTACCCCTTCCCAGACCTTATCTCCTCCTCCTGCACCCTCCGCTCCATGGGTTGTGTCCTTTCTATCTTTATAATATAGACTCTATTCCACAGCTGTGTCTGATGTCCACTAAGACCGCACCTCCTGACGGTGAAGCTCACAGGGCTCCTCCATGTGGGTGGTACCATCTCTCACCTCGGCCCAGGGCCCACACATCTACAAGTCATAACACTTGGACTTCACTTGGGTGTTCCTGTGGTGGCTTCTTTTCCTCTCGCTGCAAAACTTACACTCCTTCAGGCTTCCACTCTTTTTCAACAGTTGTTATGGCATTTTCTGACTCATCTGTACTGTCTCTACCCCCTTCTAGCCATTCCACAGCAGGTGTTTTTGGACACTCTACAGCACCATCCTCTGGGCCCTTTGTAGTGCCATCATCCAGGCTCTCTGTAGTGCTGTCCTCTGGCTCTTCTGCAGCACCAATCTCTCAGCTCCCAGCAGCGCCACTTTCTGGCCATCCTGCAGTGCCTCTCTCAGACCCCTCTGCCATGCCCCTCTCTGGCTCTTGCATGCTGCCTTCCATAGGTGAATCAGTAGTGCCCCCTTCTGGGCAAGACTATGAAGAAGCTCCACCATGAGCTTTCTGGTGTCATGCAGTCAGTCCCTGTAGGATTATTCCTCTGGCACTCCTCCTGCTCTGTGGGCTCTTGCCATACAGGATCTGTTTCAGCCTCAGCCCACTTGCTGTTTTCAGCTCTCTCTGAAGTGGTGCCTCTCTGAAGGGTAGAGCTGCAGTACTATGACTCAATCAGCTGCTGTGCTCTCTTTGCTTCCACATGTAATGGACCCAGTATTGACTTTACTTTCTGCAAGTAGGAGGAATTTAGGAGCCCTGCCTTTGCTTCCCAGTTCTTCCGAGCATGCACAGAAGCTGCCTAGTGTTTCAGAATATTTTCTTGTAGCTGCCTCTGCCCTTCTAAGAGGCTCTGAATCAATGCTTGCATACTCTTTCCAGTTATGCTTCTACTCAGCTGAATTCCTGTTCTTAGTGCAGAGCCACAGCTTGCTGCTGGAGGCCACATCCTGTGCATACAAACACACACACTCTGGCAGCTTCTGTCTGTTAGGATCATGCCTTGTTTCTATACAGTTTCTCTCTGCTCTCTCTTTTTTTTCTTTGCAAAAGATAAAAAAAGGAAAAAAAAATCCTATTTTTCCAGCCACTAACTTATTAAGTAGTTCCCTGACTCAAGTGGGCAAAGCTTGTCCTCTTACTCATTACATACTTGAACCTATTCTTCCCTATAGGCCCCTATAGCCAGAGTGCTTCAAAAATTCTGTTCTCTGCTCCTTTAGCAACACTTTTCTTCTGGCCCAAATGTACTTAGTTAGGGCATACACAATAAACTTTTCCACTTTCTTGTCCTCCCCTTGGAGATTTGGATTTTCTCTGTGCCTTGCATAGAGAAAAATCCCCACACTGACATCATATGTAGGAGATCTAAGTGTAATATGAATAGGATGGCGTAGGAGCCATGCTGACTCGGGCCTTTCTTCATGTAGCTTTAACTTTTATTAGTGTTTGTGTTCTGTACTTTTAGATACAGTATTTTGTCAATTGTATTTTTCTAATTTTATTATATGTGTTTATTGTTCTCCACTAAGTTTTTCTTATTAGCGGACTACACATTTTCTAAATAAGTAAATAATAAAACAGCAGACTGCCAACTTTTTGTAAAGAGTGTTAAAAAAAAACTAATTACCTGAGACTCCAGAGAAGAAAGTCCAAATGGACAGCTGTGACATGCAACCATCCCGGTAAGAAATGGTAGCAGTGACCTGCAGGGCAGCGGGAGAAATAAGTCGCGATATTGGATCGTGGAGAAAGCTGGCCCGACCCAGTCCGACCCGCAGGGTAGAAAAAAATCAGAGAGTGGGGGGGGGGGGGGGGGCACTGCTGGGAAGGCATCAGGCTGAAGGAAGACAGTGCCGGTGACAGGAGATTGCTGCTGCTGCCGCTAGTCCAATGTCTGCCTGCCCACAAAATGAAAAAGTGTAACGGCAGTGGTGAGAAGCGGCAGCAGATGAGAGAGACAGAAGCAGAAAAAAATGTGAGCAGGGTCGGGCAGTTGTGCCCCACCAGAGCAGCTAATGAGAGGGGCCCAGGTGGTGGCTGCTCAGTAACAGCAATAAACCGGCACTGTGAGCGGTGATGGCAACTGGAGAGTCAGCAAGACAGCGTTGGGGTGTTGCAGTTGACAGGCACTCCTGCCGCTGCTCACTCCCTTGCCATTACTGTGGGCTTTCTCATCCAAGCCCAAGTCTAGGAGATAGAATGGAGCAGGCCCAGAACATAAGAACATAAGAAATTGCCATGCTGGGACAGACCAAGGGTCCATCAAGCCCAGCATCCTGTTTCCAACAGAGGCCAAAAACCAGGCCACAAGAACCTGGCAATTACCCAAACAATAAGAAGAACCCATGCTACTGATGCAATTAATAGCAGTGGCTATTCCCTAAGTATAATTGATTAATAGCCATTAATGGACTTCTCCTCAAAGAACTTATCCAAACCTTTTTTGAACCCAGCTACACTAACTGCACTAACCACATCCTCTGGCAACAAATTCCAGAGCTTTATTGTGCGTTGAGTGAAAAATAATTTTCTCCAATTAGTCTTAAATGTGTTACTTGCTAACTTCATGGAATGCCCCCTAGTCCTTCTATTATTCGAAAGTGTAAATAACCGAGTCACATCTACTCGTTCAAGACCTCTCATGATCTTAAAGACCTCTATCATATCCCCCCTCAGCCGTCTCTTATCCAAGCTGAACAGCCCTAGCCTCTTCAGCCTTTCCTCATAGGGGAGCTGTTCCATCCCCTTTACCATTTTGGTTGCCCTTCTCTGTACCTTCTCCATCGCAACTATATCTTTTTTGAGATGTGGCGACCAGAATTGTACACAGTATTCAAGGTGCGGTCTCACCATGGAGCGATACAGAGGCATTATGACATTTTCCGTTCTATTAACCATTCCCTTCCTAATAATTCCTAACATTCTATTTGCTTTTTTGACTGCTGCAGCACACTGAGCCGACAATTTTAAAGTATTACCACTATGATGCCTAGATCTTTTTCCTGGGTGGTAGCTCCTAATATGGAACCTAACATTGTGTAACTACACCAAGGGTTATTTTTCCCTATGTGCAACACCTTGCACTTGTCCACATTAAATTTCATCTGCCATTTGGATGCCCAATCTTCCAGTCTTGCAAGGTCCTCCTGTAATGTATCACAGTCTGCCTGTGATTTAACTACTCTGAATAATTTTGTATCATCCGCAAATTTGATAACCTCACCCGTCGTATTCCTTTCCAGATCATTTATATATATATTGAAAAGCACCGGTCCCAATACAGATCCCTGAGGTACTCCACTGTTTACCCTTTTCCACTGAGAATATTGACCATTTAATCCTACTCTCTGTTTCCTGTCTTTTAACCAGTTTGTAACCCACGAAAGGACATCGCCTCCTATCCCATGACTTTTTAGTTTTCGTAGAAGCCTCTCATGAGGGACTTTGTCAAATGCCTTCTGAAAATCCAAATACACTACATCTACCGGTTCACCTTTATCCACATGTTTATTAACCCCTTCAAAAAAATGAAGCAGATTTGTTAGGCAAGACTTCCCTTGGGTAAATCCATGTTGACTATGTCCCATTAAATCATGTCTTTCTATATGCTCTACAATTTTGATCTTGAGAATAGTTTCCACTATTTTTCCCGGCACTGAAGTCAGGCTCACTGGTCTATAATTACCCGGATCGCCCCTGGAGCCTTTTTTAAATATTGGGGTTACATTGGCCACCCTTCAGTCTTCAGGGCAGAGACATTGCGACTGCCAGCGTCTTCTCATGAGACCGCTGAGTTGCCGGGTAAGTGCCTCAAAGCGTCACCGTGGTGTGAGGCAAAAGAAATAAAAATAAAATAAATAAAACCCACCACGATCAGCGTCAGGAGGCCAGGTGAAGCCCTAAAGTGATTTTTCCTGCTAGGCCATGGTCCTGCTGATGTCATTAATGATGTCAGTGGGTACCCGCAGTTCAGAGAGGGGCCATATATTTAATTAATAATAAAGACAAATAAGTTAAATTTAAAGAAAATAAGAATGGTGGCCAGGTTAGAGGACCCTGGCTACCTGATCAAAGCCACCTTTTGACACCTGAGGTGAATTTTAAAAAGAAAAATCAGCTCCATTGGAGTCAAACTGCATTTAAGGATTTAAAACACCTAAAATCCCCTAAGATATGGAAAATATGAATGGAGTTCAATAAAGAAGACATGAAGAACCCCTATGAAGAGATTAATTAAGCCAGAAATTAAAAGAGATAAAGAAATAAATATTATAGCAAATATAAGGAATGGGGACTTTTAAAATAACAAAAGAAATCACTGAACAGAAATAATTCAGAGAAAAGTTGGAGTGGAGGAGTAGCCTAGTAGTAAGAGCAGGGTTCAAATCCTTCTGTCACTACATGTGACCTTGGGTAAATTACTTTACTCTCTGTTGCCTCAGGTACAAAATTAGATTATAAGCCCTGTGGAGATAGTGAAATACCTTATAGTACCCGAATGTAATCTGCTTTGAAGTGCCAAAAAGGAGAATAAAATAAAAGTTACTGCATCCCTGAAAAATATTTTGGAAACAGATTTAAGGAGCAATATTTAAACAATTTTCATGATGGTAGCATCTGACCACCCTTAAATCAGTGGTTAGTCCCAAGGCTACCTGGGAAAACTAGGACCACCATGATGACCAAAGCATGGGCCGAAGTCGTATCCTATGAAACATGATGATGTCTTCCCTAACAACCAGTGATGCGGCATAGGCAGCATCACTTTAAAATGTCAAAGCACAAGGGAAAATAAAAGATCTGAAAGGAAACCATAATAAAAATTAAAAGATAGTACCACTAAAAGACACAAGCAGGAAAAGTAAGCTTTAAATTTAAGAGCAGAACAAGAAGGGACAGGGACTAATTTCTCTGACATCAGTAAAAGCAATAATCTACTGAACATTTACCAACAGGTATAAGCTAATGTCAGTTTAGAATTATGAGAGAAGCCTGGTGAGATTTCAGGAGAACAGAAGCACGTTGCTACAGCTCATCACCAAGGCCTTAAAAGATGCAAAAAACACAATTTTGTCGATAAGGGCAGTGGGGAAATAATTGTATGAGTGAATGCATGTTTGACATGTAATATTTGACAATAAGTACCAGTCAAGGTAAGGAAAAAATTCAAGACAGGGTAATAAGCTGACCCGCGGAATCTTGTGTCAGCTAAGATAGGCTGCTGAGTGATTGAAAGCAAGCGTGGTGTAAAGAGAAAAACATTACCCTAAAACATTACCCTAAAACATTGTTTTAGGGTAATCCTGCTACAAATGTCTTTCAAAGATAAAAGAGACTGCTAAGGAGCAGAGGTTACTTGGGAGTAAAATTAAGTAACCGAACGAGAATATTTCTAGCAAGTCTGAGCCATTTATGACAAGGATTTGTTCAGAGTGAATTTATTTATTTATTTATTTATTTATTTAACAGTTTTTCTATACCGACATTAAAGTACACATCATTTTGGTTTACATGGTAACGAAAGGTGGGAAGTACAAATAACAGGGGGAGGGGAGGTGGAGAACTAAGAAAAACTGTGGGTCGGAGGGGGACCCCAACAAATTAGAGAAGGAAGGAGTGAAACGATAGGAACGGTAACACATGGTTAAATATGATTCAAGTGTACAAGCTATATATGGTTAAGTAAGGTGCAACGGTACAAAATATACAGGTTAAAAAGGTTCAAGTGTATAAGATATATATGGTTAAGTAATATATATGGTGCAAGGGTACAAATTATACAGGGGGTGCACGGGTAGAGAAAGATAAAGGTACAAAAAGAAAAAGGTTAAAAAGGAGCGAAGGGTACAAGATATACAAGAGGAATACGAGTACAGAACGGTGGGTTGAGATGGCAATTAAAGAATATGCAAGGGTTATGAAGATTAAAGGGAGGTAAAGAGAAGAGCCGGGGTGACGAGGATGTTAATCAGGGAAGGCTTGATGAAAGAGCCACGTTTTTAGCTGATTTCTAAATTTGAAAGGGCAGGGTTCCATGCGAAGATTGGGCGGTAGATCATTCCAAAGCGTGGGGCCGGCAATTGAGAAGGCGCACTTTCTTGTGGCTGAGAGGTGGGCTTCTTAAGAGGGGGAACTAGCAGGGTACATTTATGAATTGTTCTGGTAGGGTGGGAGGATTGTGTGGGTTGGAGGGGTTCATTAAGCCAAGAGGAGTTGTGGCTGTAGACAGCTTTGTGTAAAATGGTGAAGGTTTTGAACAAGATGCGGTGGGAGATGGGGAGCCAGTGTAGGCTTTTAAGGATAGGGGTGATATGATCAGATTTGCGTGTGTTACTAATGATCCTTGCTGTGGCATTTTGCAGTATCTGGAGGGGTCTGATGGTGGAGGAAGGAAGGCCAAGATAAAGGGAATTACAGTAATCTAGCTTGGATGTTAATGTGGCATGAATAACAGTTTTGAGGTCATGGGTGTGGAGAAGTGGCTTGAGCTTTTTTAGGACCATGAGCTTGTAAAAACCTCCCTTAATTACAGAGGTGATGTGGTTTTTGAGGTTCAGATGTGGATCAATTAGGACCCCTAAATTCCGTACTGAGGGTTGCGAGAGGAGGGACGTGCTCAGAGGGTCAGTGGGTGTGGCCAGCTTAAATTGTGGGGCCATTTGTCCTAAATAACACTCATCTAAGTGAAAGGGATTAAACAAAGACATGCTGACTGGTGACCTTAGAATTTTGTGGTTGGGGGTAATCACAAAAAATAAAGACTTGCCCTTGTCCACAGATAGGGTAATTATAATTAACAACAAGACTTCTTGGACACAATCACCTAGGGAACTCACTGACTATAGCTTGCGGAAGAGGGGACGGTGTCAGAGAGATAGTCTCTATTTTTTTGTTGGTAATAGTGTAGTATAGTAGCAGAAAGAAGAAGACAATTTATTTATTTATTTATTTATTTATTTATTAAGGCTTTTATATACCGACTTTCTTGGTACAAATCAAATCAATTCGGTTTACAATGAACTAAGCAGAATATACAATTAACCAATCAACAAGAGATACGGAGCATACAGTTACATTATAACAAGGAAGCCTTAACTTGGAGTAGGAAAATAAAGAAGGGGTGAACGGAGCAATAAATATATAAATAAAATGAAATAAAATAGAATAAATACTGTATACAGAAGAGGGGGCAAGGGGCCAACCTCTCTTTAATGGATATTATGTATGAAAAATTTGGAGAGTTTTGTTTCCAGAGATGTGTGGTGTACAATTCTAGATCAGGCAATGGAGTTTGTAGAGAAGAAGAACAAAGGAAACTTAGAACAGATAAGTGTGTGCATATGCCATCACTATACAGGAAGGAGAAAAATACCATAGAGCAAAAAAGGAATAGAACAAAGGCAAATGGATATAAAAGACATAATAGGAAAAGACAGAAAAAAAGAAAAGTAAAGAAAGACACTCGTGTTATATTTGCCTGAAAAATGTAAAGGAAAGCACAAAGATTCAACTTATTATGCAGTACAAGGGATTAGTAGTATTTAAGGGAAAAATCTAAGATTTAATGGAAAAAAATAAATTGAAAAATATCGTACTTATCTGATGTTTTCTCAGCAATATAAAGAACCAGTTCTAGGATAGAAAAAAGAATGTTAAGTATTGGAAATTTTTCTAATGTGATATAAGCATAATAAAGACAATACACATTTGAGAGAATATCTGGTATAGTAAATGTGTTTGCTTTTAATCATTCTCTTACCCTTTCTTTATTTTCACTCTCCCTCCCTACCATCGAGAGACTACATTGGGCGGGATAAGAGCTCCTTTTATCTAAACCTAATAGGAGAGGGGATTTCTGGTAATGAACCTTGACAGCATTATCAAAGAATCCCCACATGAAATACTCATCTAAGGGCACCTAATACAAAGTTAGGTACATTTTAAAACATAGCGCGCGCGCATACTTTTGTTCACGCACCAGGCGCGAACAAAAGTACGCTGGATTTTATAAGATATGTGCGTAGCCGCGCTTATCTTATAAAATCCGGGGTCAGCGTGCACAAGGGGGTGCAGCCTCGGAGGGAACTTTCCTTCCGCCTCCCACCACCTTCCACTCCTTCCCCTACCTAACCCCCCCCCCGACCCTATCTACCCCCCCTACCTCTGTTGCACAAGTTACGCCTGCTCGAGGCAGGCATAACTTTGCGTGCGCCGGTCCAGCTGCCGCCCACCATGTTCCGGTCCGGGGGCTGGTCCGGAGGCCACGGCCACGCCACCTGAATGCCCCCGGGCTGAAACCACGCCCGCGGCACCGCCCCCGGATGACGCGCCGACCGCATCACGCCCCCCGACACACACATCCCAAGAAAGCCCCTTACTTACGCGCGTCCTGGGGCTTTGCGCATGCCGGAAGCCTATGCAATATAGGCTCGGCGTGCGCAGGGGCGTTTTAAAAGGGTTACGTGCGTACTTTATGCGCGTAACCCTTTTAAAATCCGGTCCAGTGGGTGGGGATCCCATCTCACAAGGGCTGTTTCACTTGGCAGTGTACTCACATCCAACTTCTAGAGAGGATCAGGAGCTCCTGATCCTGGAGACGAGGGGCTTCCTAATGCCAACTGGGCAGCAGCAGGGTCCCACCCTAAGAGCTGTTTCTTCCTGTAGGATTTAATGTGGATCAAGCTAGATGCCTTGTCCAGCACAGGTTAAGGAGGAGAAGTAAGGCCACTCCTTCACAGACCCACAATGCCAAAGGCTGGCCTTTCTCATCCCCTTTACTGGAAAGATATTCAATAAGATTTGTTGACTAGACCAGATCCTTCCATGTTGATCTCAAGCCAATCCTACATGAAAGGTAAGATGGACTATTGCTCCTCAAAGCTGAAAACAGTAATGTGGAAAGCCTAAATCTGGTTCGGCTCACAATGGGGAGTCAATGAAGGCTACAAAGGAAGGGTGTAAAATTGGTTTCTTGCTGCGCTTCTTGTTACTACTCTTGCAGAGAGATTCTGGATGACATCAGGGCCGGCACATCCACTAGATGTATTAGGCGGTTGTCTAGGGAGCCAACCATTAGGGGGCAGCAAAGAGTAGCCATGTGGGGCCTTAAGTGGAACCCATGCTGCTCATGATGAAGTGGCTCATCCACTCAGCGCCGGGCCATGAGTGGATCCCATCCTGTTTGTGGTCGAAGTGGAGAAGAGACTCGGCGGGTTGATCATGGCAGAAGAGAAAGAGAGAGATCTGGGAATGGCTGAAGACAAAAGAGATAGGTTAAGGATAACTGGGGGCAGAGCCCATATGCCTGCTGAAGGAAGAAGGAGAGACAAAGAGAGCCTGTGAGCCAGAGAGAAATTGGAAGGGTGTATGTGTGTATGGTGAGAGTGCCTCTGTTGTGTGTGAATGTGAGATAGAGAGACGGAGCCTGTGTGAGGGAGTGAGAATGCATATGTATGCCTGTGTGTTTGTGAGAAAGGAAGCCAATGTATGAGTATGTGGGCCAGAGAGAGAGGAGGCCTGTGTGAAGGGGGGGATGCGTGTGTGTGTGCAGGTGAGGCGATGTTTGAGAGTGAGACAGAGGGAACATGTGTGAGAGAGAACAAGGGAGCCTCTATGAAGAAAATTGTATGTGAGTCAGAGAGGGAAAGCCTTGTGTTGTGTTTGGGTCTGAGAGAGAATGAATGACTACAATTATGTGTGTGAATATGAGACAGAAAGGAGAAAATTTGTGTGCAATGACCCCAACTCCCCACACCATCAGTTAATCCACGACAATCTCCAGGCTTCTGGAAATCAAAGGTTTCCAGGTATGGTGAGTGGTTCATTTTATATCCTTGTTAGTTTTAATCATTGGGAGTTAATATTTGATGAGTGCTTTTTTTAGAGGTGTGCATTCTTTTTCGACGTATTGGCAATCCGCAACATATATGTCCCTATTCGTTATATTCATGGGGAAGCGAAACGTATCACGCCTCCCCACGAATATAATGTATCATCGGTTTTATCCGTTTGGCAGCACACAATTTTCTTCGCCACCATTTGCAATCAGCGGACGCCATTTGGGTGTATCCAGAGCCAAAAACCAGCCCTTTCCTGTGAGTCATCAGTGACCTCTCAGCCTGTCAGAGTGGGTCGGACAGGTTGGCATGGATACCGGAATACTGCGTATCAGCGATAACATTTTGTGAAATGCACTGAATGCAGCCAATCGCGCTGTCATTCAGTGCTCGGTGATGATTTCCTGATGACCCAGCACTATATATACTTTAGAGATGTGAATCGTGTGATCGATCGTCTTAACGATCGATTTCGGCTGGGAGGGGGAGGGAATCGGATCGTCGCCGTTTGGGTTTTTTAAATATCGTGAAAATCGTGAAAATCGTGTAAATCGAAAACCGGCACACTAAAACATCCCTAAAACCCTTTAAAATAAATCCCCCACCCTCCCGAACCCCCCCCCAAATGCCTTAAATTACCTGGGGTCCAGTGGGGGGGAGGGCGGGAAAACCGGCACACTAAAACAACCCTAAAACCCACCCCGACCCTTTAAAATAAATCCCCCACCCTCCCGAACCCCCCCAAAATGCCTTAAATTACCTGGGGTCCAGAGGAAGGGTCCCGGTGTGATCTTTTACTCTCGGAACTCTGGTGCTTGTAGAAATGGCGCCGGCGCTACCTTTGACCTTGTCATATGACAGGTCAAAGGTAGCGTCGGCGCCATTTTGTTTTTTGTCCCCCGAGGTCAGGAGCATAGGAATCGCTCCCGACCCCCGCTGGACCCCAGGAACTTTTGGCCAGCTTGGGGGGGGCCTCCTGACCCCCACAAGACTTACCAAAAGTCCAGCGGGGGGTCCGGAAACAACTTCCTGCATGCAAATCGTTTTCCGTACGGAAAATGGGTGCCGGCCATACGGCGTATGGCCGGTGCCATTTTCCTTACGGAAAAATGATTCGTGGCAGGAGATCGCTCCCGGACCCCCGCTGGACCCCCAGGGACTTTTGGCCAGCTTGGGGGGGCCTCCTGACCCCCACAAGACTTGCCAAAGTCCAGCGGGGGTCCGGAACGACCTCCTGCAGTCGAATCGTGTTGTCTACGGCCGGCGCTATTTTGCGCCGCCATTTTGCGCAAAATGGCGCCGGCCATAGCAACACGATTCGACTGCAGGAGGTCGTTCTGGACCCCCGCTGGACTTTTGGCAAGTCTTGTGGGGGTCAGGAGGCCCCCCCAAGCTGGCCAAATGTCCCTGGGGGTCCAGCGGGGGTCCGGGAGCGATCTCCTGCCGCGAATCATTTTTCCGTACGGAAAAACCAAAGGTAGCGCCGGCGCCATTTCTACAAGCACCGGAGGTCCGAGAGTAAAGATCACACCAGGACCCTTCCTCTGGACCCCAGGTATTTAAGGCATTTTGGGGGGTTCGGAGGGTGGGGGATTTATTTTAAAGGGTCGGGGTGGGTTTTAGGGTTGTTTTAGTGTGCCGGTTTTTCCCGCCTTCCCCCTTCCCCTCCCCCCTTCCCCCGATTTACGATTTTTTGACGATAATCGGGGGAATTGTTATTGTATCGCGGCTCTAACGATTTTTGACGATTTAAAATGTATCGGACGATATTTTAAATCGTCAAAAAACGATTCACATCCCTAATATACTTAAGCACGCGGCGTGCCACACAATTTATTTGCAGGGGTGGTGTGGGGAGGTGGTTTCTGTGGAAGGAGGCTGCACTCAGAGCTAGTCTGAGTTCAGAAATCTCTATTGAATTGCTAGCTAGGCTAGTTAGTAGAGAAAAATAGCTATTTATTCTTTATTTGGCTGCAGTGCCTGTGCCAGCTAGCCCTGTTTGTTTTTAAGCAGATTATTTAGGTGATCTGAGACGGTCTCTCTGTGCCAGGGAGAGAAGCTGCTAGCAGTGCCAATTTGCTTAATTCACCCTCTGGGCTAGGCTGCAAGCAAGCACCATCTGGGTGTTGTGGCTGGGAGAGATATATTCACTTTTTAGCTAGTTTGCTAGAATTTCCATTGGAAAATACATTTCATCGATTTTCCTGCTGTGCCAACAATTCCAGCTTTTTTAAACTGAGTTTGTTTAATTCAACTCACTCAGTCTCTCTGTGCACTGGGCTTCAGTATGCTTGCAGTTTAGCAGACTGAACTTTATTATTGGGACAGTCTGTGCAGTGAAATCCCCAGTCTGCCTGTTTTGTGCTTACAAGCAAGCCGTGTGTGTGTGCACACCACACATGTTACATTACTGCATAGCAAGGCACTGTGACAGTGGGGCAACCAGTAGGCACTATGTAGTGACATTAAATCCATAATGTCAGGGAAAGCTAGATGTGGTCGAGTTATTCTGACTGGCAGAGGAGGCACTTCAAAAGGCACTAGTGCCAGTCCCCCATTAAGGGACCTGTTGCAATCTAAACTCTTTGAAGGGGCAGGCAGATCCATCCAGAAAAAAATGAAATCTGACCATGATGCATCGCCATCGCCACCACCTGTTTCTGATCCTGTAGTTTTGGAGGTGAGGGAAGGGGAGGCTGAGTCATGCCAGACAAAATGTCAACACCCAAAAGCAGCAGGGGGACAGAAGTCTCGACTAAGACTTAGCGTTGACAATGTAGCGCAGTCACTGCTTCTGATTCAGATGAATCATCTTGTGTGGGATTCTCATCAGAAATGGAAGAAGTAATAGCTGATGAAGCTTTAGGAGGATCAGTTAGTCCTGTCTTGGCCTCCACTTCAGTGCAGCAAGGGAGAGATGAAACTGATGAGGAGGAGGAAGAGCAGTCAGCGCAGGCATAGAGGGTGACTGAGGCCCCTGGCATTGATTCTCAAGGTGCACCCACTACTTCAGCTCCAGTGCCAGCATCCACCCCCAAGGCTTTAGAGAAGGGAGGATCACGAAAGACATCTGCGATCTGGAGCCACTTTAAAGTGACGGATGACCCGCATTTTGCTCGATGTAATTATTGTGGCAGGGCTATTAGTAGAGGCAAGCAAATGGGACATCTATCTAATTTTGGCATGATGCATCATATGAAGAGGCAACACCCAACAAGAGTACTGCCATCTGGGGATGGTGGCAGTACCAGTCAGGGGACCCCTTCCAAGCAGCGTAAAGTGGTTCAAAAGCAGCAGAGTCAGCCCATGCCCTCATCACCTTCAAGCAGTCAGGTGGCAGGCCAGCAACCCCCTGACATGTGGCAGAAGCGACAATCCACCATGGAGGAAATGGGGTGGAGTGTGGTAACGCTATCCCAGGGTAGGAGGCAGGCAGCCTCAAAAGTTGTAACCAGGACCATTGGGGAAATGATTGCCCTTGATAACCAGCCCTTGCAGTTAGTGGATTTCAAGCAGTTAGTGGGTTTCAAGCATTTTCTGAAGGTCATAATTCCAAATTACAAAGTCCCCTCCAGAACCATATTTAGCAGAAAGGTCATCCTCAGCCTGTACAAGCAGTGTCACAGTCGCATGCAAGCACTGCTAGCTAAGTGCTTCACAAGCACTGCTAGCTAAGAGTGCATTTCACCTGCAATATTTGGACCACCATTAATGCTGTACACTGTTAGCTCTCTCTTACAGCACACTGGTTGGACCTGGCTGAGGCAGGGGCAGGCAGCAGCTCTATTACTGAACAAGTATCAGGGTGGAGGTGGGCTTTACTGCACACCCACCTGACGGACCAGTTCAATACCGCAGGCAGTATTCTAGCATGCATCAGACAGATGCTGGAGGGCTGGCAACTACACCAGCGAAACAGGAATCCTCATGCAGGGTTCTTTGTCACAGACGATGGGGCAAACATGGTTAAGACAATAAACGACAGGCGCTTTAAGAACATCCGATGTTTTGCACACACTCTGCACCTGGTAGTGAAGTCAGCTCTGGGGTTGGATTCCAATGACAAAGAGAATGAATACCTGCATAGGTTAATACAGAAGTGCATTAACATAGCAGCACACTTCCACAGAAGTGTGAAGGCGAAGCAGGTTTTCCGACAAAAGCAGACTGATTTGGGGATGCCTCACAAGCATTCCATTCAAGACATTGCCACCTGGTGGAATTCCACCTTTATGATGCTGGAGAGGTTAGTGGAGCTGCAGACACCCCTTCATGAACTTTCTGGTACAATGGACATAGGTGTGCAGAATCCCCTAGGGCATCATGCTTGTTAGTCATGAGTCAGCTGGTAAAAATCCTGCAGCCCTTCAAGGATGTCATGGAGGAGCTGAGTTCGAGAAGTGCCACCTTGGCTGACATCATCCCTATAGTTAATCTCCTGGATGAATATTTGGAGGCCTTTAAACAGGAAGAGGGAATGACAGTTGAGGTGCTGCATTGTCTGGACGTTTTGCAGCAGCAGGTGGAAGAGAGATTAAGGCCTTTAACAGAACAGAACACATACATGCTCGCCACAGTCTGTGATCCCCGTGTGAAAGGGAAACTCGCCCTACAGTACGATTCTCTCTCATTGGTGAAGGACCTGCTGTTAGCAAAGGTCCGTGGACAGGAGCGCCATAGGCAGAGACAGATTAGGCGTGAAGCAGAGGTGGAAACAGCGGGAACTTCAGAGAGTTGTGCTGCTAGCCCAAGCAGGAGCAGCACTCTGTCAGTGAAAGATAGTAACTCCTCCTCCACTTCAGAATGCCAATGGCATGTTGCCCATAAAGATTCATCTGTTGTGCGACGGGCGAGAGAAAAAGCAGCTGGCATAAGTGACTCAGCCCACGTAAGCAAAGGAGACACCAGCACAGCTGTCAGTGAAACGGTATCTCTCAGAGCCAACAGAGAACATGCAGACAGATCCACTGGTATATTGGGCACACAAGTCCACTGTCTGGCCATACCTAGCCAAAGTGGCTCAGCGATATCTGTCATGTCCACCAACCAGTGTGCCCAGTGAGCGTGTCTTTTCAATTACAGGGGATCTCTTGAGCCCTCACTGCTCATGGCTGGCACCAGAGTTGATGGAAATGCTAGTGTCTTTGAAAGTAAACCTGCCTTTGCTTGGGTTTCCAAATTTTCCCTGTGAATGGCAAGATGAATAAAAGCAATTGAAAGCCTTACAGCAGCTCCAACTGCCTCCTATGCTACAGATAATATAAGCACTGCAGCACATGTACCTGACCTGAAACGCTGTGCCTGTCCATCGACTGTCCAGACCATACGTCCCCTACAAGGGCCTGACCTCAAACACTGTGCCTGACCATCTACTGTCCAGGCCGTATGTCCCTACAAGGACCTGAACGCTAATGCTGTGCCTGTCCATTTGGAATGTAAGAACATAAAAAGTTGACTTAAGATGTTTGACCTTGCATATTTCATATGCTCAAAATTTTTCATGACTTTGCCAACAGTAATGTTTCAAGTGCTATTGAAAACTGGTGGTAGTTGCACTCTATTTCATCCTCTGTGTTCCCATTGTTTACAGAGACACTATGTAAACCACAAAGTCAACATAGGTTGATATTGTAGATTTTGACATGAGTAGCGGTTTTCTTATTTCTGAGAGCTCTTCATGTTCCTTTGTCATCAGCTGAAGTGCATAAGTACAGTTAATAGCTTCTGGGTATTCAAAAATAATCTCCAGCTCAGTTCTTTCTTCACAAATGGCAGTCTCTATTGCTCTAAAAGCATCCTCTGTTGAATTATCTTTTAGAAATAAAAAAGATGCCATTTTCTTCTGGCAGTGAACCAGTTCAGGAAGAAGTGACAGGTCAAACCACAATATACCTGCACAAAGGAAATCCTCTATTGCTGTGCCTGTCCATCCAGGCCTTATGTCCCTAGGTGGGATTGACTCTGTCCTGTAATGCTGTGCCTTTACGTCCAGCCCTTATGTCCCTAGATGGGATTGACTCTGTCCTCGACTGCTTTGCCTGTCCGTCCAGGCCTTATGTCAATACATGGGATTGACCTCTATCCTCGACTGCTTTGCCTGTCCATCCAGGCCTTATGTCCCTAGGTGGGATTGACCTCTTTCTGCCATGCGCATGTTATAAAATCCAGGGTCGGCGCACACAAGAGGGTGCACACTTGTGCACCTTGCGCGCGCACTAGGGGAGCCCCGATGGCTTTCTCCGTTCCCTCCAAGGCCACTCCGAAATCGGAGCAGCCTCGGAGGGAACTTTTCTTCCGCTCCCCCCCACCTTCCCCTCCCTTCTCCTATCTAACCCATCCCCCAGTCCTACCTAAATCCCCTCCCTACCTTATTTCAAGTATTTAGGCAGGCGTATCTTGCATGCGTCAGCCCAATCCCCGGCACAGCTGAAGTGCCGGAGGCCTCGGTCCTGCCTCAGGACCTGCACCACACCCCCTTCCCGCCCCTTTTTCAAAGGCCCAGGATATATGCGTGTCCCGGGGCTTTCGCGCGCCGCCGAGCCTATGCAAAAAAGGCTCGGCGCACGCAGGAGGGTTTTAAAGAGTTACGCGCATATCCATTTGAAAATCTACCCCTTTACTCATGGCTTTGAGTTCCAAGCCTACACCCAACAGACATTACAATAGGTCTAATACCATATGTGTTCCAAGTGGGGTTTTTTGCCTTGTTGCTGGTTTTTCTATTTGACATACAATATGTATATTCTATTTACATGCACTGTTGTAAGCAATACTTTTATCTCAGAAAATGATACTTTGAATGTCCTTTTTCATGTCAAATCTATTATTATAAATGCATAATTTTTACTTGTGTGTTTGGGCCAGTGGGAGGAGAGGTCAGGGCTCGAGGGGGCACAAGGCAGAAGGTTCACCTATGGCACCTAATATCCTTGCACCAGCCCTGGATGACTTGAAGCCTATATCTGAGTTTCTTAGGGAGATCCACACATAGATTATTACAGTAGTCCAGCTGTGCAATGATTAAAGCCTGCATTACAAATTTCAGAGTATGCATTTCTAAATAGGGACCCAACTTCCTCACCACCCTCATTTTCAGAAAGGCCTGAGATTCCATGTTATATAATTTATCCAAATGAACCCCTAGATCTTCCACTATACTTGAGAAGGTAAGATAAATATTCTTAACACAGGGATCCAACAATGGGAGCATTGCCTCAAGAACTCCAATTCTCAAAACCTCTAAGAGACAATTAGCTCTGTGAGTATGCATCCCTATATTCCCCCTATGAGCTGTGCAGGACCAGGTTAAATGCCTAGTCCACTTTAAATTCCCTAAAGGAAGAATGCTCTCTGAGTAGTACCTGGCTGGGTAGAAGGAGCTCAGAGGGCATGGTCAGCTAGAGGGGAATAAGCTGCTGAGCCCAGCTGAGATTGAGAGGCCTCCTCCAGGAGCAGGAGCTCCTGACCCTCTCTGTGGGAGAATAGAGTGGGAAGATACTGTGAAAGGTAGGCAGTTTATTGTATATATTGTCTTCTGTGTATGTAAATAAAGTGATATTGCATGAGATACAGGCTGGTGCAGTGCGCTTACTGCCACAGCCCACAAATTATTGCTCATCCATCCTCACAAACTCCTTAATAGCCAATTAGCAATTTTCCACAAACTTCAATTCAACAGATCACCATATATGTCATCCCCTGAGGTTGCATAAACTTATTAAATAATACAGGTAACAAAGGTAATAAAGTTAATCCCTACACAAAACTCTTTAGCTCTGACTGGGAACTCACAGCACTCACAGAATAGACCCTTCCAGTCAAAAGAAGAGAGAGGTCAATATTCAGAACCAGTTAACTAAATTAGCTGGTTAGAACCTATCCTGCTAAGTTACAATGTATATCCAGCTACCCGCATATGCCACTGAATATACACATATAACTGAGCGCTTAGCGATAAAATCTAACCAGCTAAGTTTAAACCTGATCTAATGCATGTCTAGCATAGACATAACTTATGCAGCTAAGTCCCAATATAGGCAGTCAACTGCATAAGTTGCATGACTAATTCAATCCACCCACTATTTTGCCTGCTTTTTATGTGGCTACCTTTCTAGCCGTGTAAATGTGCACGAAAATTCAGCAGCCACTACTTAACCACATAAGTCCCGGTTATCTAGCTAAATAGTGCTTTTGAATATTGACCTCGTACAATGCAACTTAACACATAGTTGCTAATCCCTGTCTCTCTGCAGCTAGATCAAAAGAACTCACAAAGTCCCATACCAGGAGATACACAACCTCCCTTCTATCCTGAGGAAGGTAAATTTTCCACAGACTTACTCAACCAAAGAACGATTAGATTTCACTTCTCCGACTTGTGCTCTTTGTCATCACAATGTCTGCAAGTAAAGATCCCTCGGGTCACAGAACTTATAACCGTGACATGCTATATCTACGCTTCACATTTACTCTTCTCTAAAGTCAGAAAGCAATCCACATATCCCAATGGTTATCCATTCACCAAGCATTTAAACTTTGCAGCCCATAAAATGACCTATTCAGTCCTCAGAACGGCTATTATTTTTACTCATTCTTTTCTAGTTACACAAAGTGTCACTAATATTTTCTCAGTGTGACCTGTGATAAAATAAAGAAACAGAACATATTTCCCACCTGTGCATTAAGGAATAGAACAACATTTTTTTGCCAGCTGTAAACTGCAAACAATAGCCACATGCTATGTTGCAATTTTCAATTTAAGGCAGAATATCAATATATTAAAAATGATATTCAATCTCGTAGACATAATTTGTTTTAGTTAATAATATAACAATTTCAATATGCAAGGCGAGACGTGGAGCATTGGACAAGATTCAACCAAAAAATATGAAATAGCACTGTGTTCGGAGAAAAGAAAGTAATGTTGTAATTGGCAGAATTTATAAAAACAAAAGAAAGATTAAAGAAACTCTACGTGAATTAACAAGGAAAATTAGTTGTCAAAAGAAGAGGTGCTGTTTTTAACATAAATGCATAATTCATTTTTATCAGTTCTGTTTTCAAATAAACTGCACGAGCTATGTTATCTACAAGTCTATACCAACAAACAGCTGATTGATATCTACAATAATAGATCATAAAAGAGAAACGTTTGAAAAGAGCACATTAGCTTATGAAAAATACTTATTTTCTCACTTTTATTGAAAGTGGATCACTGTACTTAGAATCAAGGCCACACATTTGGTTCACCCAAAATTGGAACTAAGTGCAATTTGCAGCAGGGATAACATTTGTCAACTGTGACAAATGAGTGTTCACAGGTTAATATGTTGCCATCTCCAAAGTCCTATGCCTCATGGGAAAGTCTTGTCTTACAAACCTCCTCTTCATGGCTTTCTAGACCTCTCTCCTCTCAGAAGATTGAGAGATTTAGAGTGGTTAGAGCAGTGGGCTGCGACTCAGGAAAACCAGGGTTTAATTCCCACTGCTGCCGCTTATGACTTGGTCAAGTCACTTAGCCCTCCATTGCTTCAGGTATAAACTTACTGAGTGATATATCAAGCTGCACTAGTGTTCTAACCAATGTTAAACAGCATATACTGTGCGATATACATTGTATACCATGCAATAATTTGCATGGCCTTGCCCAGGTTCCCTCCCCTATTACACTGACCAGATTTGCATGTATGAATAATGCAAATACATGCAAAAGTTCACTAATAGGCAATTTCATGTTAATATTTTATCATGGCTGACCAAAAAAGTGATCAGCTGAGATAAAATAACAACATCTCCTGGGATTTCGATAAATGTAACACGGGAGCACCAGAACCCTAATGTGAGACCCAAGGCTCCCGTGTTACATTTAACAGGCCATGCAAAGGAAACAAAAATTGATGTTGCTAAAAAAGGTTGAGTGGCTGTCAGGGCTGACCCTGAGCACAACCCAGGGATGCCACTCGAGGTGGCCCTGACTGCTTAATAGCATTCATGAGCAGAGATGCCCCCTCCCCCCCTCAAAGGTTACATTAAAAGTCATTGCAGCTCAGGATTATCCACTGTCCCCACCCTTCACGCAACCTTTTTTTTTTCAGCAGGCAACTTCTTAAGTGGCAGACCCTTTAAGGAAGTCCCTTAAGTTTGGGGTTGCCATGTTTTTTTTGTCCCATGGTGTTTAGCCACAAGACAAAGAATATGCCATATAGAGGGCTCCCTCCTGTGAAAAGACATTGTAGTTTAATGCATCCAGGTGTTAGATTGTGAGCCCTCTGGGGTTAGGAACTACCTACAATACCTGAATGTAATCCACTTGGAAGTGCCTGAAAAAAAAGCAGAATATAAATAAATAAATAAATATTTAATTGCATTAAAAATAGGGGTGCCTTATTCTTACTTTTTTTTTATATGTGGAGTCACTTCTTTGATGTCGTAGCATCCTGAACTGTGCAGAACAGAGCACTGCAGGCATGCTTTGACCACAAAGTCTGCTCAAAAGAGTTCATGAAGGAAAGAAAAACATTTGCCCACACTTCAATTATTAGCTTGCTTTATTCGAAGGTGCTCGAAAGCACCTGTGCTGCTCAACACAATAGCAATCAATGGAAAGCAAACAAAGATTAGGAAAAGAACAATGGAGATATATCCTTCAGAAAGGCATGACATATAACACGCAGGATGCTTAATGGAAAACAAGTGGTATGAAACCGCCGGGTTAACCTGCATGGAGTTAGTTAGCAGTTCAGCCCAAAACAGCAGTGAAATGGCCGTATTGGGCTACCAAGAAGGCAAGGGGATAACCTACATGGAGTAGCAGTTACAAGTCTTAAATAAAATGCGTAGTGGTAAATGCTGCTCTGAACAGGTCACAACCCTGAACACCTTGCTGGAGGATTGAATGGGCCATTTTGGTCCCTGTCTTGCATCATTTACTAGGTTCCTGTGGTTTAAAAGAAACCACTTTTGTAAATTTATGCTGACTGGAATTATTGGAGGGTCCCACAAATGCTGAAGAAAAAAAAAAGCTGAAACAACTGCCTCCTGCACATAGAATATGTTATTTTGCCCTCCATTCCTTATCAGGAATGCACAGCAAAAAAGTGCATTCTCTTCACGAGTAATATATGCATTACATTTGCACAACCGTGAAGTTATGTTTTTCATTTCACCTCTTCTAGCATGGCATTCATTTACCTCTTATATTACAGAAAGGAGAGGAGCTATAGGGTTTGGAAGGGAGTTGCCATCCAGAGAGGAAACACCAGTCATCCTCAATCTCACAATTCATTAACAGTGAGGGCTTGTTTGTCTGCAAAGTTCATTTGTACTGGATATACTGATTTATATAGTACGCAACCATATCGTCCACCAAGAAGCTGACACCATTTACCAGCTCTACCTAATGTTTCCATCTGCTGGCCATGCCCCCCCTCCCTGCTGACATCATCCAAAGGAGCCTTTTTAGTCTCCTGTTATGTGGGTGAGTTGCTTCCAAAGGGGCAAACTAAGGGGGAATCACCCCTTTGGGAGTTCCCCAGGGAATGGGCAGGGGAGCCAGGAGGTTTGGGGGCTTGAGCAGTAGGGATGTGAATCGTTATATGACGATTTAAAATATCGTCCGATATATTTTAAATCGTCAAAAAATCGTTAGGGCCACGATACAATACCAATTCCCCTGATTTATCATTAAAAAATCGTAAATCGGGGGAAGGGAGAGGGCAGGAAAACCGGCACACTAAAACCCCTAAAACCCACCCCCGACCCTTTAAATTAAATCCCCCACCCTCCTGAACCCCCCCCCCAATGCTTTAAATTACCTGGGGATCCGGCGGTGGTCCAGAACGGCGGCGGTCCGGAACGGCCCCCTCAATAGAATCGTGTTGTCTTCAGCCGGCGCCATTTTTCAAAATGGCGGCGCAAAATGGCGGCGGCCATAGACAAAAACGATTTGACGGAGGAGGTCGTTTCGGACCCCCGCTGGACTTTTGGCAAGTCTTGTGGGGGTCAGGAGGCCCTCCCAAGCTGGCCAAAAGTTTCCTGGGAGTCCAGCGGGGTTCCGGGAGCGATTTCTTGCCGCAAATCGTTTTCGTACGGAAAATGGCGCCGGCAGGAGATTGAGTGCAGGAGGTCGTTCAGCGGCGGTCCGGAACCCCCGCTGAACGACCTCCTGCAGTCGATCTCCTGCCGGCGCCATTTTCCGTACGGAAACGATTCGTGGCAAGAAATCGCTCCCGGAACCCCGCTGGACTCCCAGGAAACTTTTGGCCAGCTTGGGGGGGCCTCCTGACCCCCACAAGACTTGCCAAAAGTCCAGCGGGGGTCCGGAACGACCTCCTCCGTCGAATCGTTTTTGTCTATGGCCGCCGCCATTTTGCGGCGATGGCGCCGGCTGAAGACAACACGATTCTATTGAGGGGACCGTTCCGGACCGCCGCCGTTCTGGACCACCGCCGGATCCCCAGGTAATTTAAAGCATTTGGGGGGGGTTCGGGAGGGTGGGGGATTTAATTTAAAGGGTCGGGTGGATTTTAGGGGGGTTTAGTGTGCTGGCTCACGATTTTAACGATTTTTCACGATAGTTTACACACCCAAATGGCAACAATACGATTCCCTCCCCCTCCCAGCCGAAATCGATCGTTAAGACGATCGAGGACACGATTCACATCTCTATTGAGCAGCTATTTGGGTTGTTGGGTGGAGTTAATTAACGGAGGGATTTGTCATGGTGGATCATTAACAGTGGTAGTAGGTAGGAGATAATTTTCAAAGGATTTATGCAGGTAAATGTAACATACTACTGTAGCAATTTTCAAAGGCCATTTACTTGCATAAGGTGCACTTTAAGCAGGCATTCCCAGCATAGGTCCTCCAGCTCCTCCTTTCATTTACTCCACCATGTTATTATTATTATGTTAATTATTATTAGGTTATCATTGTTATTTACTATTATGTTATTATTATGTTTATTATTATTCTACACTACACTATATAATTTTATATTTTGTGTTATTTGCAACCATTTAACCAATTGCACCTTATGCCCTTTGCCTTGTTAATGCCCCCCTCTTGTTGTTGTTTCTCCCCCCCCCCCCCCCCCCCACCATTCGCTGTATTTCTCTTAGTTCCTTGTAAACCGATATGATGTACCCACGAATGTTGGTATAAAAAAGTTGTTAAATAAAATAAATAAATAAATAAGTTGTATACACAATTCAATGGTATATACTGTAGCAATTTTCAAAAGCCCACGTGCATGGGTAAAGTGCTTTTTCATGTGTAAACCCCACATTAACAGCAAGTTCACGGCACTCGCAGTCACGCCAATCCAGGTCAGAGTGGTCCGCTTAGATTTGACATATTTTCCAAATACTATCAATGGGTTCAGCAGGGTTGCTTCACAGACCCTCGGGGTTATTGATCTTCCTCATCTGGGATCCACAGCATGGCTCACCGTCCTGCAGCACCACCCCAGGTTTCATGGAGTGGGACTGCAGGTCTGGCTGAAAGCAGGTGTAGAATTCTTCTCAGGCAGAGCACAAGCCTTCCAGCAAAGCAGACCCACGTTCTAGATCAGGTCTGGCTCTTTTTTTTTCCCCTTTACATTACATGACGCATTTTGATTATTATATTTATTGCTTGATGAAAACTGCTTTGGGCTGAACTTATTTCAAGGAAGGCATTAAAAAAAATATATATAACATAGTATCCATACACCATTTAGTAATATAGTGCAAATTGAAGGAAAATACTTGACATGAAAATGCAAGTAACTACAATAAAAATAATTCAAAAATACACAGAAAAACAGTTTATATTTGTTAAATAGGAACACAGTAGGAAATCCTAACGATAAACTGCAGCACCTGTACCCCAAATTATAAAAAAAATCAACAACATGCAGAGTCCAGAATGATGTGGGAGCTGATCGAGCACTCCTTCTTAAACAAATATAGATTTTCTTTTGAGATATAAAGAACCTGTATGTTATTTGTTCTTAGTGTTGGTATAGGCAAGAGGAAATGGAAGACCTTGGCTTATCCGCTCTCCAGGACTCCTGTTGCAGAGGGTTACGGTTCGATAGATGAATTTTTTTTGGTACAAGCATTAAGACTGGAGCTCTCGGGTGCAACTCGACATTGGACGGCTGCTGCGGGAAGCCTAAGCCTAAGTTAAGCCACTACTGAAGATGCCACCGCTATCATTTATAGAGTCATCTGTTTTCCTGGAAATGTGTCATATTGATCCCTTGTGGTATTCCTGAACCTCGTTATTTGCTGCAGCGAGGCTGTAGGTGTGGATATATATATGACTCATGTGAGAGGCATTTGAGGTTCTTATGCCGGAAGCGGAACTGGGAATTTTAGTGCAGGCATCCAGAGCTGCTAAAGCTGCAGCAGGCATCATTGTGGTTGTGGATCTACAGTGGGCACTCGTGAAGGGTAGGTCATGCTTTACTCTATAATTAATTACTCTGGCTAAGGTATAGATTGATATTTGAAAACTTGAAGATGCATTTTCAAATAGTGTTAATGACTTGAGTTTCTGAGTTTAAATGGAGACCAGGCTCTCCATTAAGCTTAGGTTTTGGCCATGCTAATGTTCAGAATGTCTGAACTGGATAGATAGCTTCAGTAAAATCATTTAGTTTTTGAAATTTCTTTGGGTGGGCAATACTTTTGTCCAGAGGAATGTGGAAAGTTTATAGAATGTTATTAAGGGAACAAATCTTACAACTCTTAATTTCCTTTTATATCTGTGTTACTTTTTGGCTGGCTGCGGGATGGCCCGTGACCAGCTGCAATCACCCCCAGCTCCTCATGCCTCTGACAGGGCTGAAACACCATCCTACCATGTCCCCAGGGCCTCCTTATCTATGCATGTGTGTGGTACGGTGCCTCTTAAGGTACCATGGTGGGAAACCTGTCAGTTGGCGTGCACTGATGACATCATCAACACTGTTATTTAAACAAGCAGGTACCTCTGCAATATGTCCTCCTGCTCTACAGTGCATGTTGCTTTCTGTCTCTATGCATTACCTTGCCTTGTCCTGCCTTGCACTGCTTGTGTCTTGGTCTCCAGTGCCTTGCCTTTGCCTTGTCTGTCTGCTCTGCCTGACTCCTGGTTCTGACCCTTGTTACGGACATTGAATACTCTTCTGGACTGCTGCCTGCCCTGACCGAGCTTGGACCTTGACCTGCTGTCTGCCCTGGCCTAGACCCAGATACTGTTTGCTTGCCACATTGCCCCAACTCCAACTTGGACCTCTACCTGCCTTCCTGCTGCCTGCCCTGACCTTGGCCTGTATCCAGATATCATTTGCTCACTGCCTGCCCTGACCTGGGCATGAGACTCACCTATCTCTGACTGCTCCTTACAGGACTCTTGCCTAAGCCCTGATGGCCCCTGAAACCCAAGGGCTCAACCTGTGGGGAACGGGGCAGGTATAGGTGAAGCTCTTGATCCAGTCCTTGTAAGAGTGAATCTACCAGTTGTCAGCTTGGGCCTAGTAGGTTCACCAGCTAGGCTGCATAAATTACGCCACAGCCCAAGGATTCACATCCGTGACAGTCTGTATCAGTTTTCAGAATGTTTTAAACACCTAGGACTCATGGAGAGCTCTAATGCATTTTATCTGACTGTTACTAAGAGAGAACATTTTTACAATTTTTAGAGGTAAAGAGATAAGCATGGGCTGTGTGAGTAAACTTAGCACATACGTGCATAAATAGGATGTACACACATATCCTATTTTATACATCTTGAGAGTATGCACATTCTTGCATTACTGGGTGTAAATGTTAACAGGAGGAAAAATAAGTGGTTTAGGGACATTCCGGTGAGGAGTTTGGAAGTACCACCCAGGAAAAAGATCTAGGCATCATAGTGAATAATACTTTGAAATCGTCGGCTCAGTGTGCTGCAGCAGTCAAAAAAGCAAATAGAATGTTAGGAATTATTAGGAAGGGAATGGTTAATAAAACGGAAAATGTCATAATGCCTCAGTATCGCTCCATGGTGAGACTGCACCTTGAATACTGTGTACAATTCTGGTCGCCGCATCTCAAAAAAGATATAGTTGCGATGGAGAAAGTACAGAGAAGGGCAACCAAAATGATAAAGGGAATGGAACAGCTCTCCTATGAGAATAGGCTGAAGAAGTTGGGGCTGTTCAACTTAGAGAAGAGACAGCTGAGGAGGGATATGATAGAGGCCTTTAGGATCATGAAAGGTCTTGAATGAGTAGATGTGAATCGGTTATTTACACTTTCAGATAATAGAAGGACCAGGGGACATTCCATGAAATTAGCAAGTAGCACATTTAAGACTTATCAGAGATAATTCTTTTTCACTCAACACACAATTCAGCTCTGGAATTTGTTGCCAGAGGACATGGTTAGTGCAGTTAGTGTAGCTGGATTCAAAAAATGTTTGTATAAGTTCTTGCAGGAGAAGTCCATTAACTGCTATTAATCAAGTTTACTTAGCTAATAGCCACTGCTATTAATTGCATCAGTAGCATGGGATCTTCTTGGTGTTTGGGTACTTGCCAGGTTCTTGTGACCTGGTTTGACCTCTGTTGGAAACAGGATGTTGGGCTTGATGGACCCTTGGTCTGACCCACATGGCAATTTCTTATGTTCTTATGTTCTTAAGTTGCTATTTTTAAACAGCATATGTGCATACATTGCCAAACTAGTTCATACACATTTACTCCTGCTAATTGACTCATGCTAATTGACTCATGGTAGGGGTTCAGGGTGTCGTCCTGGAAAGTCTGGGTGAACCCATTGAAGTCAGGGTGAATTTTTGCAGGTATCGGTGAACTGGTGATTGCAAATCACGTACAAACAAGAATTTTCTGAAGTGGTGTATGTGCATACATTATAAAGTACCTACCTACCTTCAGATATATGTCAACTCCCGTCAGGACGACTGGGCGACACTTCTCTCTTGGACTGAGTTCTCCCACAACTCACATGCCTGTACCTCAATGGGGGCCTCCCCTTTCCATATTGTATTTGGATAAAAACCCAGGCCACCTTTGCATTTGCCCTTGCCGGTGCCATCACCAGCAGCCCAGCTTACTGCAGTACAGTTGCGGCGGCTCTGGATTCATACCCAACACATGCTCTGTAAAGCGGCTCACACCGCCAAGACATTTGCTGACAAGCATCGGCGACCAGCTCCACGGTTCCATCTGGGAGAAAAGGTGTGTCTTAACAGCAGGCACATCTGTTTGAGAGTTCCTTCAATGTGATTGGCCCCACGTTATATTGGGCCTTTTTCAGTGCTGCGACAGCTCGGTCCTGTGACTTACCTACTTCATTTGCCGGCCACATTGAGAATCCATAATTCCTTCCACACGTCCCTTCTGAAGCCTTTGGTCCTCACTTGGCCTAATCGAAGGTTCCTGAAGCCCCACAACCCAGGGCAGAGGAGGACACTATATATCAAGTGAATGAAGTACTTGATGTCTGGAACGAGGCAACACATGGGAATACCTCCTAGCTTGGGAAGGATTTGGGCCTGAGAAGAATTCTTGGGAGCCTGCTACGAACATCCTGGATAAGACTCTTCTCAATAACTTTCACACTGAACACCCGGGGAAACCCAAGCCTTCTAGAGGGAGGCCTAAAGGAGGGGGTACTGTTATGGCCATCGGCTGCGGCGGTCCGCAACCAGGGCCGACTGTCATGGCCACTGGCCGCGGCGGTTAGCAGCCATTACAGTGTGCTTACCCACGGTGTTGGGCTGCCTCTGAGGCTCCTCCTGGAGCAGGCAGGCTCTCTTGATGCTCTACTCATGGCCTTGGCTGCTGATGAGGCCGGCTGCATGGCTCCTGCAT
Organism: Rhinatrema bivittatum; assembly: GCF_901001135.1. Classification (NCBI taxonomy): domain Eukaryota; kingdom Metazoa; phylum Chordata; class Amphibia; order Gymnophiona; family Rhinatrematidae; genus Rhinatrema; species Rhinatrema bivittatum. Next base: position 335,452,502 of record NC_042617.1, on the reverse strand, counting down.
GGCCGGGATGGCTCCTCCCCCTCCGGGTATGTTTAGAGCTGCGCACGTGGCTGAAGAATATATTTAAAGGGGGCACGACAGGAAGTTGCCTTGGCATTGAAGTTGCCTTGGCATTGAAGCTTCTTGTTTGGTTGGTTCCTGAGCTCTGCGTTCCTGGTTCCCACTTCCTGGTCTTGTTCCTGTTCTTCATCCTGCTTCTGCTCTCCTCCCTCGTTGGACTGATTCTTTTGAATTGACCTTTGGACCTGCTTCCAAATCTTCTCCTGGCTTGACCCTGGACTGGCTTCCAAACTTACTCTTGGATCGACCCTGGACTGGCTTCTGACCATTCTCCTGGCTTGCTCCTGGACCGGCTTATGACCGTTCGCCTGACTTGGACCATTGGACCGGCACTTGACCATTCTGCTGCCTCCACTCCTGGACTGACTTACGACCTGCTGGAGGCGACAGCTGTCTGGAATCTATGACCTGCAGGAGGCACCTGCATCCAGACCTATCTTCAGCCTTCAGCTATTCTCCTAATTCCAAGCGGCTCGGGTCCCTATGGGTTCCTCCTGGAGAGACCATGAGCTTCCAGAGGCGAAGTATTTGCTCAACTGCTGATTCACCAGGCCTTGCCTTTTGACAGTAGGGACCTAAGAGGGTTGATTCTCTCCTAGGTAGCACTACCTCTTCCTCGGACCAAGGGTCCACTTTCTGAGCCGTAACACATGGAGAAGTCCATTACCTGCTATTAAGTTCACTTAGAGAATAGCCACTGCCATTAGCAATGGTTACATTTAATAGACTTAGTTTTTGGGTACTTGCCAGGTTCTTATGGCCTGGACTGGCCACTGTTGGAAACAGGATGCTGGGCTTGATGGACCCTTGGTCTGACCCAGTATGGCATTTTCTTATGTTCTTATGTTCTTATGATGATAACAACCGGGCAGCTCAGTAGGCCCAAGGAGGTGTGCATGCAAAACACTTTGTTTCACTTCATTATTAATTCCTTTTTTTTAAAATTTTATTTTCATTGTGTTTGTCACTCAGCTCATGTTAAATGATTTTTAGTGCACATTTTAAAATCATTTTAGTTTTTATGATTTTAGTTTTTTTTTCATTTGCTATTCTTTGATTTCTATAATGTTTTATTATTATAATCTGCCAACTGAGGGAATGTGTTGAATCTGCAGAATATAAATATTCACTAAATAAATATATTAAAACCATTTAGCTTGCACTAAAACTGGATGGGGAATGCCATAAAATTATACTTGAAATTGTGTAGGTGTTTCCCTATTGGTTTCCAAAGACAGAAAGTCCCTGTTGTCTTTGTAAGGCAGAGCGGGGATGTGAATTTGTTTCGATTTGCTTTATTTCATGCACACATTTTTTACGAGCGGAATCATATTTCCGTGCATAAAATTGATTTTATCTGCTTATGCAAATGTGCATGTGCACAAAAACTTTCTTTTACTTATGTAAGTGATGAAATTAAAATGAAATTAGAAATGCAATGAAAAAAATGAAAAAAAAAGAAAATTAGGGGGCAGATTTTAATACCTACGTGCGGGCGTAGATTTGTGCGCGCAACCCGGCGTGCACAAATCTACGCCCAATTTTATAACATGTGCGCAGCCGCACGCATGTTGTAAAATTTGGGGTCAGCGCATGCAAGGGGTGCACACTTGTGCACCTTGCGAGTGCCAAGCCCTAGGGGAGCCCCGATGGCATTCCCTAAGGCCGCTCCGAAATTGGAGCGGCCTCGGAGGGAACTTTCCTTCGGCACCCCCACCTTCCCCTCCCTAACCTGCCCCCCAGCCCTACCTAACCCCCCCCCCCCACTACCTTTTTTTTGCAAGTTGCGCCTGCTTCCGGGCAGGTGTAGGTTGCGCGCACCGGCCGAGTACAGCGCGTGATCCCCCAGCCTAGAGGTCCTATGGAGGCCTCTGGCCATGCCCATGCCCCACCCAGGACTGCCCATTCCCCACCCCTTTTTCAAGCCCTGGGGCATATGCGCGTCCCAGGGCTTGCATGCATCGCCGGGCCTAATCAAAATAGGCTCGGCGCGCATAGGGCTTTTCAAATCTGCCCCAAATTGATCCTGCGTTCACCTTAAGAAAGCTTACAGTGGCCATCTTAAGCAGCAGTTGATTGCCGCTCTATATTTTATCCAGCTAACTCTGATTGGCCCGTAGACCTGTCCTAAAGTTAGCCAGATAAATTTATCTGACTAACTTTAAGATAGCCTGATATATTCTGCAGTGCGGCTATGCGGCTGAATAAATGGGCTAAACTGGATAAGTTTATCTAACTAACTAGCTGAGCTGCACAGAGGCTGAATATGGACCTCTCATTCCTTTTTTCCCCCATCATTTCAGTTTTCAAATTATACTAAACAAATGGTGATGTTTTTATTTCATTTCTAAAGGGAATCATATCCCTAATGCATTGCCTTTCTTTTTTAGAACAGTTAAATATTGTGCTATTGCACTGTACTTTTAGGTGAACCAATAAGTAGTTCTACATGCATAACCAAAGCAGTTGATTTTATTTTGTATGAATAATGTAGTCCTCATTTAATTATCTCTCAAACAAGTCTGAAATACATTTCATTTGTTTCAAAGAGTTGCACAAACCTCTACTGACTCTTTTCAGATCTGCAAATATCTGACTTGAATTGATTCTGAGAATCAGAGTGTTTTAACACAAAAATTAGATTGAACTGGGTTGGTGTAGATAGATTTATAGCACTGTTCAAATACACAAGCTGTTCCAAGTGTTTAAAGACAGTCCTTATCTCTGAGACATTAAAATGAAAGCACAGATCTGCAAAATTACATCTGAAAGGTGCCTAAAAAATGAAAATTAAGAGAATATGGATATATAAACTGAATTAAAAAGAATTCAGATTTCTATGAACCAAATCATGAATTGACCTGTTTGACTAAGATCATTCAACAATTCGCTCCTGTCTCCCCAACCAGCTTAAATAAGGTTCAGATTAAGGAGTTTCTGTTACCAGAGTTTGTTTAGATTTCCCCCTACCCCTCCCCCCATGTTGAAATCCACTGATCATGCACCTGGTAGGATGTGCAGAGGGTACGGATTCATCCAATTTGGTATTCGTATTCGTGGGCGGGCAAATATGTTGCATTTGTTCAATGGCGACCCTGATACGTTGATACATGTCATTCATTTTCCGGTTCCCATTAAAGTCAATGGGGGAAGTATTTGCAGCCTATTTTTGGCTGCAGAATTGGGGTTTTATTATCAATTTTGATGAAACTTCTGAAGAGCAATCAACAGAACAAGAAAAGAGCTCCAAGGTACTTAGACTGTGGCAAAGTGGTACCAGAGTGGCATGAATAGCCTAAGGTACTTTAAAGGGGCAAAGGGGTACCAGGAGTGGCAAGCAGAGTGTTTAAATAGAGGTGCAAAGCAGCAGCGAGTGTGTCAAAAACACACCACAGCTTCAAAAGAGAGCACAAATAACAGATGCATGAACCCTCGAAGGCAGCACAACAGACAAAGCAGGAAGACAAGTGGCATCAACATCCTACAGCACAATGAAGTGGGAACATAGCAAGCAGAAAGACTAGCACCAACACACTGAGCAACCAAGATAGTGGCAAAAACACCATAAGGAGTTGATTGAGTCATCTGGTGTATGGCAGCAAGGCACAGAGGCAGAGGGTAGATACAGGCTGGCTACACCCGGGGAGAGTTTCCTTTCCTTTGTGTAGGAAAGGGCTCCCTAGAATGGGTTCTTCCCTAGAGTGGGGTGTTTCCGTTGGCATCTAGTGAGCTCTCGCTGGTCTTTTAAAATCTGGTGGTTAGCAGATATACAAATGACAATTTTCAAGGCCAAGGCGGAGGAGGTTTCCATGTAAACAGTGGTTCAACATGGATCAGAGGGTAGTTACAGGCTGGCTGCACCCGGGGAGGGTTCCCTTTCCTTTGTGCAGGAAAGGGTTCCCTAGAATGGTTCGCCCCTAGAGTGGGGTGTTTCCGTTGGCGTCTAGTGAGCTCTCACTGGTCTTTTAAAATCTGGTGGATGTAATGGATATACAAACGAGAGTTTTCAAGGTGGAGAAGGAGGTGTGTGCATGTGAACAGCGGTTCAACATGGGTCAGAGGGTAGATACAAGCTGGCTACACCCGGGGAGAGTTCTCTTTCCTTTGAGCCGGGAAGGGCTCCCCAGAATGGGTTGGCCACTAAAGTGGAGCATGAGCCTTCAAAGCATGGCGACGTGGAGCAGGGTGCCATGTGAACAGCTGTTCAACATGGGTCAACCAGTGCTAAGAGATAGGCTGCAACACTGGGGAGAGTTCCCTTTCTTTGTGCAGGAAAGGGCTTACTTGGAATGGGTTGGCCCCTAGAGTGGAGCACGAGCCTTCAAAGCATGGTGACGTGGAGCAGGGTGCCATGTGAACAGGGGTTCAACATGGGTCAACAGGTACTAAGAGATAGGCTGCAACACCAGGGAGAGTTCTCTTTCTTTGAGCAGTAAAGGGCTTCCTTGGAATGGGTTGGCCCCTAGAGTGGAGCACGAGCCTTCAAAGCATGACGACATGGAGCAGGGTGCCATGTGAACAGTGGTTCAACATGGGTCAACTGGTGCTAAGAGATAGGCTGCAACACTGGGGAGAGTTCCCTTTCTGTGTGCAGGAAAGGGCTTACTTGGAATGGGTTGGCCCCTAGAGTGGAGCCTTGTGCCATGTGAACAGCGGTTCAACAATAAGCAAGATGGAGGAAGTTCTCTGCCCTGAAACTAAAGAAAACTGTTTGTTTTATTTAAGGATCCATGCTCTGAAGGATTACAAGTTTGAATTGCCAGAGATTGAGGTTTTCCTTTGCAATGAGGATTCAGCCATTAGGACTGGACATAAGACCTGGACAGACAGGCACAACAATCGAGGACAGAGGTCAAGCCCACATAGGGATATTAGGCCTGGATGGGCAGGCACAGCATTAGAGGTCAAGCCCACATAGTGACATAAAGCCTGGATGGACAGGCACAGGTATTGAGGACAAAGGAACATGAAGTAGAGATGTGCTTCGTTTTTTTCTACCGGGTCGTTTTTTGACTCGGATACTTCGTGGTAAAATTCGGGTTTTCTCATTTAGTTTTTTTGAAAAACAAAAGGAGGAAACCCGAAACTGGGCCAAAAAACGAAGCTAAAAAAAACCCCACCCCAAGCATTTAAAAGCATTTTCGTGCATACATACAAACTCCCCCCCCATCCCGATCCCTCCCCAAGACTTACGAACATCCCTGGTGGTCCAGCGGGGTCCTGGGTGCCATTTGTTCCTCTGTGCACATGTGCGCCATTGTCAGCCTTGCTCCTCAAAATGGTGCCGAACAGCCTCTGAACTACTATGTCACAGGGGCTACCGGCACCATTGGTCAGCCCCTGTCACATGGAAGGAGAACCAACCAATGGCGTTGAAAGCCCCTGTGACATAGTATTGGCAAAGGCTATTGGCGCCATTTTGATTTCTGGCAGCCGACAACGAAATCGCTCCCGGACCCCCGCTGGACCCCCAGGGATTATTGGCAAGCCTTGGGGAGGTCAGGAGGGGGCCCCTGACCCCCCCAGTATTTCAGGTCAGGCCCTTGTAGGGACATTCAGCCTGGACAGTGGACGGACAGGCACAGCGTTTCAGCTCAGGCCCTTGTAGGGACATTCGGCCTGGGCAGTGGACGGACATGCACAGCATTTCAGGTCAGGCCCTTGTAGGGACATACGGCCTGGACAGTGGACGAACAGGCACAGCGTATCAGGTCAGGCCCTTGTAGGGACGTACGGCCTGGACAGTGGGTGGACAGGCACAGCGTTCCAGGTCAGGCCCTTGTAGGGACGTACGGCCTGGACAGTGGGACGGACAGGCACAGCATTTCAGGTCATGCCCTTGTAGGGATGTATGGCCTGTACAGTGGATGGACAGGCACAGCATTTCAGGTCAGGCCCTTGTAGGGACATTCGGCCTGGGCAGTGGACGGACATGCACAGCGTTTCAGGTCAGGCCCTTGTAGGGACGTACGGCCTGGACAGTGGGTGGACAGGCACAGCGTTCCAGGTCAGGCCCTTGTAGGGACGTACGGCCTGGACAGTGGGATGGACAGGCACAGCATTTCAGGTCAGGTACATGTGCTGCAGTGCTTATATTATCTGGAGCATAGGAGGTAGTTGGAGCTGCTGCTGCAATGCTTTAAATTGCTTTTATTCATCTTGCCATTCACAGGGAAAATTTGGAAACCCAAGCAAAGGCAGGTTTACTTGCAAAAACACTAGCATTTCAATCAACTCTGGTGTCTTCCTTGAGCGATGAGGGCTCATGATATCCCCTGTCATTGAAAGACATGTTCACTGGGCACACTGGTGGGTGGACATGACAGATATCACTGATCCACTTTGGCTAGGTGTGGCCAGACAGTGGACTTGTGTACCCAATATGCCGGCGGATCTGTCTACATTTTCTCTGTCGGCTCGGAAAGAAACCGTGTCACTGACAGCTGTATTGGTGTCTCCTTTGTTTGGGTGGGCTGAGAGTCACTCATGCCAGCTGCTTTCTCTCTCGCCCGTCGCACAACAGATGAATCTTTATGGGCAACATGCCTTTGCTGTTCTGAAGTGGAGGAGGAGGAGGTACTATCTGTCGCTGACAGAGTGCTGCTCCTGCTTGGGCTAGCACAACTCTCAGAAGTGCCTGCTTTTTCCCCCTCTGCTTCATGCCTAATCTGTCTCTGCCTATGGCGTTCCTGTTCACGAACATTTGCTAACAGCATGTCGTTCACCAATAAGAGACAATCGTACTGTAGGGCGAGTTTCCCTTTCACACGGGGATCACAGACTGTGGCGAGCATGTATGTGTTCTGTTCTGTTAAAGACCTTAATCTCTCTTCTACTTGCTGCTGCAAAATGTCCAGACATTGCAGCACTTCAACTGTCATTCCCTCTTCCTGTTTAAAGGCCTCCAAATGTTCATCCAGGAGATTAACTATAGGGATGATGTCAGCCAAGGTGGCACTTCTGGAACTCAGCTCCTCCGTGACATCCTTGAAGGGCTGGCAGGATTTTTACCAGCTGACTTATGACTAACCAACCATGATACCCTAGGGGATTCTGCACACCTATGTCCATTGTATCAGAAAGTTCATGAAGGGGTGTCTGCAGCTCCACTAACCTCTCGAGCATCATAAAGGTGGAATTCCACCGGGTGGCAGTGTCTTGAATGAGACGCTTATGAGGCATGTCCAAATCAGTCTGCTTTTGTCGAAGAACCTGCCCCGTCTTCACACTTCTGTGGAAATGCGCTGCTATCTTCCTGCACTTCTGAATTAAGCTATGCAGGTATTCATTCTCTTGGTCATTGGACTCCAACCCCAGAGCTGACATCACTACCAGGTGAAGAGTGTGTGCAAAACATCGGATGTTCTTAAAGCGCCCATTGTTTATTGCCTTAACCATGTTTGCACCATTGTCTGTGACAAAGAACCCTGCCTGAGGATTCCTGTTTCGCTGGTGTAGTTGCCAGCCCTCCAGCATCTGTTTGATGCATGCTGTAATATTGGCTGAGGTATGGGCCTGGTCCATCAGGTGGGTGTGCAGTAAAGCCCACCTCCACCCTGATACTTGTTCAGTAATAGAGCTGCTGCCTGCCCCTGCCTGAGCCAGGTCCCACCAGTGTGCTGTCAGGGAGAGGTAAGAGTGTGCAGCATTCATGGTGGTCCACATATCGCAGGTAAAATGCACACTCCCCTGTGTCTTAGCTAGCAGCGCTTGGATGTGACTGCGACACTGGTTGTACAGGCTGGGAATGACCTTTCTGCTAAATGTGGTTCTGGAGGGGACTTGCTCATTTGGAACTATGACCTTCAGAAAACACTTGAAACCCATATTCTCCATTAACTGCAAGGGCTGGTCATCAAGGGCAATCATTTCCCCAGTGCTCCTGGTTACAACTTTTGAGGCTGCCTGCCTCCTACCCCGGGATAGTGTTACCACACTCCACCCCATTTTCTCCATGGTGGATTGTCACTTCTGCCACATGTCAGGGAGTTGCTGGCCTGCCACCTGATTGCTAGAAGGTGATGATGGCGTGGGCTGACTCTGCTCCTTTTCAACCACTTTACGCTGCTTGGAGGGGGTCCCCTGACTGGTAGTGCCAACATCCCCAGATAGCAGTAATGTTGTTGGGTGTTGTCTCTTCATATGATGCGTCATGCCAAAATTAGATAGATGTCCCATTTGCTTGCCTCTACTAATAGCACAGTAATTACACTGAGCAAAACTGAGTAATTACTGGCACAGTAATTACACTGAGCAAAACGCGGGTCCTCCATCACTTTAAAGTGGCTCCAGATTGCAGATGTCTTTCGTGATCCTCCCTTCTGTATAGCCTTGGGGGTGGATGCTGGCACTGGAGCTGAAGTAGTGGGTGCATCCTCAGAAGAAATGCCAGGGGCCTCAGTCACCCTCTGTGCCTGTGCTGACTGCTATTCCTCCTCTTCCTCCTCATCATCAGTTTCATCGTTCCCCTGTTGCACTGAAGTGGAGTCTAAGACAGGACTAACTGATCCTCCTAAAACTTCGTCATCTATTACTTCTTCCTGCGCTACATTGTCAACGCTAAGTCAAGACTGCTGACCCACTGTTGCTTTTGGGTGTTGACATTTTGTCTGGCATGACTCAGCCTCCCCTTTCCTCACCTCCAAACCTACAGGGTCAGAAACAGGTGGTGGCGATGCATCAAGTTTAGATTTCATTTTTTTCCGGATGGAACTGCCTGCCCCTCCAAAGATTTTAGCTTGCAACAGGTCCCTTTTTAACTTTAATGGGGGACAGGCACTAGTGCCTTTTGAAGTGCTTCCTCTGCTAGTCCCAGTCACTCAACCACATCTAGCTTTCTCTGTCATTATGGATTTAATGTCACTTCCTAGTGCCTACTGGCTGCCCTCTGGCACAATGCTTTGATATGCACTAATGTAATGTATGTGCACACACAGAGGCAGACTGGGGATTTGGCTGCATGGACTGTCCCAATAATATACTTGAGTCTGCTAAACTACCCAGTGCCCACTGGCACAGTGCCTTGATATGCACTAATGTAATGTGTGTGCACACACAGAGCTTGTAACTACAAAGGAGGCACACTGGGGATTTCACTGCACAGACTGTCCCAATAATATACTTGAGTCTGTTAAACTACCCAGTGCCCACTGCTACTGTTGCCCAGTGCACAGAGTTCAATTAAACAAATTCAGTTTAAAAAGCTGGAATTGTTGGCACAGCAGGAAAATCGATGAAATATATTTTTCAATGGAAATTCTAGCAAACTAGCTAAAAATTGAATATATCTCTCCCACACACAACATCCAAATGGTGCTTGCAAACTAGCCCAGAGGGTGAATTAAACAAAATGGCACTGCTAGCAGCTTCTCTCCCTTGCACAGAGAGACCATCTCAGATCAACTAAAAAAAGTGCTAAAAAAAAAAAAAACCAGGGCTAGCTGGCACTGCAGCCAAATAAAGAGCAAATATTTTTTTCTCACTAAGTAACTAGCCTAGCTAGCAATTGAATACAGATTTGAGAACTCAGATTATCTCTGAGAGCAGCCACCTTCTGCAGAGACCACCTTCCCACACCACCCCTGCAAAGAAAGTGCGTGGCATGCTGTGTGCTTAAGTATATATAGTTCTGGGTCATCAGGAAAATCGTTACCGACTACTGAGTGAGAGAGCAATTGGCTGCATTCCCAAATTTCTTATCTCTGATACGTTGCATTCTGGTCTCCTTGCCAACCTGTCCAACCCACTCTGACAGGGCTGTGAGGTCACTGATTACTCACAGGAAAGATGGCGCCGGCTGTCCATTGCTTCTATCATGTGACAGGGGCCGGCCAATGGCACCGATAGCCCCTGTCACATGGTAAGGGCAAAGGGCCATTGGAACCATTTTGTTTACTGGTAGCCCACGGCCCGTGAGTGGGAGATCACTCCCGGGACCCCCGCTGGACCACCAGGTACTTTAAAAAAGATTTTGGGGGGTCGGGAGGGTGGGAAATTCTAAATAATTTGATTTAAAGGGTTGGGGTGGGTTGTTTTTTTTTTTTTGGCTCAGGACAGCCGAAAAAAAAAGCATTCAGAACCTTGGAAAACGAAGATTTCCCGCGGTTCTAAGAACCCAATTCCGGAAACAATTCTGGAACCGATTCACATCTCTACTCTCTGCATCAATGACAGGGGATGGCAGGAAATTTGAATCAAACAGTTACCAACAAGGGCCCTGAACTTGGTGGTTGATGAAACATATAAGTATGGGAAAATAAGTGTGGAAGCTTGCTGGGCAGACTAGATGTGCCGATTTGTCTTTTAATGCCGTCATTTCTATGTTTCTATGTTTCTGTGTAAAACACCCTGCACAGCTGTGCAATTGTAGAAAAAGAAAAATTTGATTGAGTGATGGCTGAGAAATGAATATCTATTGTCTACACATAAATATTTTCTATAGATTGTTAACACACAGAAACCACTAGAACCCCAGTTCTTGTCATCTCCACACTCACTACACCAGCCAGATCTTTGGGGAAGGTGCCTCTTTCACCCTGGGCTCCCCCAGAATTAGCGTAAATATTTTATTCCTAGGTTATGCTGATTTTGGTTACATAAATTACACTTATATAGGTAAATCCTATGGACAATTCAATGGCATATATTCTAGCAATTTTCAAAATTCCACTTACATGAGTAAAGTGCATTTACACATGTAAAACCCAGTTTTAAGTGTGTAAGTGCTTTTGATAATCAGGGCCTATGTGAATATACCCCACTCAATGGAGAGGTAGTGCACCACCATTGTATTCTGGCATCTGATAGTCTAGGTCTAGTGATAACTCTGTTGTTGTGAGTTACCAGAATAAACACTTAATACTGACAGCTGAAAGAAAGATCTTTATTTAAAGTTTGCATTATTCCAGTGGAGTGCAAAGCAAATCAGAAGCAGTCTCTTACAACATTGTTTACATAATAAATTAAATAGATTACTACCTCCAATTTACACACCAATGAGCTAGTTTGTTTGTTTACATAACATATTTCTAATTGATTGACTTAACACAACATCCTCTTAATAGGGTAGCATTATAATTTTATCTCATGTATGTTAATGACGCTGGGATTCTTGAAAGTCATGTGATTCTTGTAAATTAAGCCCAGAAGGCCTGAACAAAATTAATTATTAAAAGTCACCAGCACAACTTAAGAATTTTTAAGGGACAGTCATATGTGGAAAAAGCTCTGACTACTTAATGTCAGAGAAAAACTACCCTATATATAATCATAATTCCATAGATTTTCATTGTGCTTGCTTATGCTACACAATACTAATTTCAAATGAAGGACCAGGGGGCACTCCATAACGTTAGCAAGTAGCTCATTTAAAACAAATTGAAGAAATTCTTTTTCACTCAGCACATAGTTAAGCTATAGAATTCATTGCCAGAGCATGTGTTTCCAGCAGTTAGTGTAACTGGGTTAAAAAAAGGTTTGGATAAGTTCCTAGAGGATTAATCCATAAACTGTTATAACAGTAATAAATAAGCAATAGTAGCTTGTGATCTATATAATGTTTGGGTACTTGCCAGGTACTTGTGACTTGGATTGGCCACTGTTGGAAACAGGATACTGGGCTTGATGGGCCCTTGGTCTGACCTAGTATGGCATATTTTATATTCCTATGTTCTTATGTAGGGTGGGGCATGGGCGGGGCATGAGCATTCTAGGGTGACACTAACACTTATGCGCATAACTCTATGTTTTAAAACTAGAAACCACAGTGCACATAGGCTTGTTATCTGCATAACTTTCGATGAAGAGCTAGTTTGAAAATTTCGAGTTTTGGAGCTCATAGGACAGGGTGAGGGCTCCGTATTAACTGGAGGCCATGCAAGATGAAGAATCAGAGGGGTCTGGAAGACCTTGATATTAACTTGATAAACTGGTGGACTAATTGGAAAAACTGGGAATGTCCTTCATATGAGTTTGTTTTAAAATCAGCTTACGCACACATGTAAAATCTGACAAAGTCCTTTGGAAGATACACAGGCTGGATTTGCTCACGTAACTTCTTTTTTTAAAAAGGAGTATACTTATATGCAGTTGGTGTATTTTAAAATGTATGCGATCAGTTGTGGGCACGGTTTAAAATTCCAGCTTATCTTTGCTTGCACGCTGATACACATATTGAATGACTGCACATGCGCTCGTTTTAAAATTAGCCTGTCAGTGTAACACCTCTCTCCCAATGAGATTGCACACTTCCAATGACTGGCTTATTCCAACATGACCCCTACAGGTGTCTGGAAGGTGCTGGCAGTCAAAAATGCCAGGGAGGTAGTGACCTTGATGTGTAGAGGCATGGTGTAGCCCCTGCAAGTGGAAGGGTGCAGGTCCTGCTCTAACTGCTGGTTTAGGTACAGTAGGATTTCCTTGTTCAATCTGAGCCTCCGCATTATTTTCTCTTCTAAGATATCCCAAAACTGTGCCCTTGTCCTCTATACTCTCTGTAAGGGGTACCTCCTCCTTCTCCTCTGTTCTCCCTCACTGCTTAACCATTGTGACATGAGTAACTATAAGTCCATTAAAGTAATTTTGAATATAGTTTCACCACCAAAGAATCCCCCCCCCCCCCCCCAGTATAGCCCTATCAAGCCCAGGTACATTTACTCTTACCTCCAAGTGTATCTCATTACCTCCCAGAATGTCCCATACTGTCCCATGGACACTTGCTCCCACCTCTTAGCCCTGTCAATATTTCCCTCCAGTTTAGCCCAGTATGTCCCAGTATCCCTTCAGCATGGCCACTATGTGTCAGGGGCACTCACCTATTCTCCAGCCTGCTGCCATGTCCACTCACCAAGAAAAGCCAGCCTGCCAAACACGAAGTGGCAAAACAGCATGAAAGTTTGAAGTTGCATGCATATGCATAAAATGTACTTGTGTAGTTTTTATGACATTCATGCTTAAGTCGCTTTTAAAATAGCTCATTATCGGGCCGATTCAGTAAAGTCCGCGGGAGAGCGGGAGAACAGGCCACTCGCCTGTGCGTGCGATACAGTATTTAAATGAGGCCCGGTGGTAGAAATGGGCAAAAGGAGGCGCTAGGGACACTAGCGCGTCCCTAGCGCCTTCTTTTGGCCCGCAGCGGCAGCTGTCAGTAGGTTTGACAGCCGACGCTCAATTTTGCCGGCATCGGTTCTCGAGCTGCTGACAGCCATGGGCTCGGAAACCAGATGCCGGCACAATTGAGCGTCCGGTTTTCGACCCGACAGCCGCTGGCCGACTTCAAATTTTTTTTTTTTACTTTTTTTACTCTTCGGGACCTCCGACTTAATATCGCCATGATATTAAGTCGGAGGGTGCACAGAAAAGCAGTTTTTACTGTTTTTCTGTGCACTTTCCCGGTGCCGGAAGAAATTAGCGCCTACCTTTGGGTAGGCACTAATTTCTGAAAGTAAAATGTGCAGCTTGGCCATCAACATTCTTTTGCATGTTGAGGGCACTATTAGGTTCGGCAGGTTGGACGCGCGTTTTCCGCCCCTTACTGAATAAGGGGTAAGTGAAAACGCGCGTCCGGTAGCAGGTTAACAGTGCGCTCCGTCGGAGCGCACTGTACTGTATCGGCCCGTATGTGCGTACATGCAAACCACACACCAACACACCCCTAACATGCCCCCTTCTTTCATGTGTACATTCAAGCAATAACTTGTATATGCGCTCTAACACACTTTTGTTGTGCATACAAGCTTTGGAAAATTCAAATATATGTTTGTTTTGGTTGGAACAAAAGGAAGGAGAAATCCCAGTGAGTACTTTTTCCTTGGGTAGTTTTCAAATGGAAAATTTATTTATTTATTTATTTATTTTTGGTTTTTATATACCGGAAGTTCCTGTATACAATACATATCACTCCGGTTCACATTTAACAAAGATAACTATCGCCGGGGAGGCGGTTTGCATGCATATACTTTCTTTTTGAAAACTGGTGCAAAATCCTCTGGTAACATTTCCCCTGGATTTTTCACCTGCCCTTCACATTTTTTGAAAATTGTTTCCATAAGGGACAGTCCCTGCTTCATGAAGATGACAATCCAGGCATGACTCATAGGCAAGACACACAGAAGGAACTTTGTTTCTTATGAACAAATTAATGAGAAGCTGCAGGGTGAATGCAATGTAGCATATAATTTGTAATAGTGCTTCAGGCTCGAGGCTAGAAGGCTGACAAGATATTCAGGTGAGCATCTTAAAGAACGTGTCAGGAAAAATACATGAAAACTACATTTTAATCAATGAAAAAAAGTTTATTACTATTTATTGCCACACAGACCTTTGGAATTCAACCCAATGCCCTGTTGGAACAGTACCCTTTGGGATATTTTCTCCTTGGGTTGAATTCATAGTATCAATATTTCCCAAACTATGTGTCTCATAAACAAAGGTTTATATTACTGGGAAGTTGATATTTTTGTTTTTTGGATGAAATGAAAAAATTCTTGTGGGAAATAAATCTTCCTAAATTCTACTTTAAATTGTAATTTATATTTATTTAGTTGACTGATATAGGAGAAACTATTGAACAAATTGTACTGAATTTTTATTTTATTTGCTTTTCAAATACGATTAATTTATTGGAAACATTACTACAAAAATATCTTGATTCTATTTACTTCCAAGTCTCTATTTTTCCCATACCATAGCATTTTTTTCTAAACCTGAATTTATATGATATAAAGAAACAGATCCAATAACATTTGGGATGTGTACACCAGTATAGTTGAAATCATGAGTCCCAAGACTACACTATTTTGAATTCCTTTTCTGGACTATCTTTACTCTCTCTGTCTAAGGTTATATGCTAATTTATATCTTTTTCTCTGTCTCTCAATCTTCTATTGAGGCCTACTGACAGCCACTTTGAAATTAAAAGGTATGCTTACAGATTTTGAATCACCATCCTTGAAAATTCTCAATATATAATTTCACACAGTTCAGATAATAAAAAGAAACTGGACATTCTAAGGGACAACTCCATCCCTTGAGATAAAGGAAATCTTTTTTTTTAAAGATGTTTTCTATTAGTTTCTTAATTCTTATAACTATTAGTGTGCAAATTTCAGCTTCCCACCTATGTACAGTGGGGTTCACTGTATAAGATATTTGCATACAATGGGGGGCAGTGCATGACTAATATTCCCCATGCACATTCATCGCAGATATCCTGAAAACCAAAGCTATTTGCATCACTCCAGGACCAGAATTTCCTACCCCTGCCATAGGGGGCACAATTGGCAAAGGGACCTCTGGAGGAAACGGAGTCTCCTGCAGAAATGGCCTATTACAAACTTGCCACCAAGTATGCGTGTAAAGTTATGCGTGTGTGTCATGTTTGCACATAACTGTACCCAGACTGACCAGAGGCAGGGTTGGGAGATGCTTTGGATTCTAAAAAGTATGCATGTAAATTCTCATAGAAAATTTGTGTGGATGCTTCAGCAGGCATAACTTGTGTGAATAGATTTGATGGGATAATTTTCAAAGCAGACTTAGGAGGTCATTTTCAAAAGGGATCGCACGCGAAAAGGGACTTTTCGCGTGCGATGCCTAGATCGGGGCGGGTTCTGGGCGGCGTCTGCACCGGAAAGGGAGGAGTCGGGGCAGCACCGGGGCAGATGCCGCGAAGACGTCACTGATGATGAAAAGGTAAGGGCCCTTTTTGCCGCCAGTTTTGCGCCCAATAGCACCACCTTTTACGATGGCGCTATTGGGTGCAATAGCCGACAATGATTGCACCGCGGAGGTGCAATCGCTGCCGGCTTTCACAGGCCCGTTCCCCCGCTTCGCCACCCCGCCCCCCATTATCGCTGCATTTTCTAAGGTCTGCGACCTTAGAAAATCCAGGCCTTAATCGTGTTAGGGGGTTATTTACTAAAACTAGCACACGCGAAAAGTCCCTTTTCGCGTGTGATAGCAAAAAAGGGGCGGGATCGGGACAGCGTCTGCCCCGGAAGAGGAGGAATCTGGGCAGACGCCACAAGGACATCGCAGACAGTGAAAAAGTGAGAACCCTTTTCGCTGCCCATTTCGCGCCCAATAGCACCACCTTTTATGATAGCGCTATTATGTGTGAAAGTCGGCAGCAGTCGCACTGCAGAGGTGTGATTGCTGCCAGCTTTCACAGGCCCACCCCCCCCCCCCCCCCCCGTTAGGGCGCGATTCAGGGAGCCCTGCGACATTGGTAAATCTAGGCCTAAGCCTGCTTTGAAAATTGGCATAACTTGCACATCTTTTTCCTTGACTTTCTAATCTGAACTTTTGAAAATTCTTCCCCTGTTTAACCTGTCAGGGTGAAAGGTAATTATGTTTTATTTTTGTTTCCTGGTAAAGGATTTGGGGGTGGAGGGACATGGAGGGGGAAGGGGAGCTTGATCCCATAATATGTAAAGAAAATAAATGCTTTCCTTCATTTAAAATGACTTAAAGAAGCATGAAATTGTCTGCCTGGGAAAGAGACTGAGGATCCACCGAATAATTCAAGAGAAATGCCTTTGGCACTCAGCCACAATAGATTATTGATTTTTTTTTTTTTTTTTGGGAGGGGAGAAGAATCCTATACTTTAAGAGGCAGAATACAAGATGTAAGAGAGGCATAAATTATTTTCTGATACATCTGGAAGCTCAGACAATTTTTCTAGCAAAAAAAGAGAAAAATATGTCAAGCATATTCCATTGTTAATTACCATACTAGAAGACTTGTTCCTGGCTAAAATATAGGAAATAGGATAAGAGAAATAAAATAATTGGCTTAAGTTTACAAAAGGTGATTTTGCTGGTTTCATTGCCTGGGGTTTATTCCAGGCTCCCACAGCTTTAATTACAACCTAGAAAATGTTTATTATGCAGCATGAACTCAAATAAACATGCAACAAAAATCTAATAAAGTGATTATAAATGAAACAAATGATTTTTCAAGATTAAAGCAACAAAAGGCATGCTTATAAAAAAGAATGGCATTAAAAAACATTCCATTTAGCTAGGGTTTTTTGTTTTTTTTTTGCTTCGTTTGAGCCCATGCAATGTTGGGGAATGAGGAAAGGTTACTATGCACATTACAGAATGGAGAAGGGCAAATTACGACTCCCAGGCCACATTCAAGCTGCGGCGGCAACATTTATTTATTTATTTGAAATGCTTCTATTCTGCTACTTACAAATACAATATTTGTCCAGGGTAGATTACAGAAACATATACACAGTAAAATAAGATTTAAAATCTTAAAGCTAAACAAGAAATCTCAATCAACATCACTTTGCCAGCCTGGAGGAGAATCCCACTTTTGCGTATACCTCTAAATGACAGAGCTTTTTACTGCTATGTAAACTCCTGGCACTGCATAGGTATCACAGAGAACCTGTGAAATGATATATCCCTCTCACCAATTAGACGGGAAACTTTTAAACAGGCGAACGGGGGCACCTGTGCATGCGTTCAGTGGCCGTGCCGGAGGACACAACCATTTTATAACATGTGCGCATATATGTGCACATGTTATAAAATAGCCTGACCGCACACACATGTGCATGCAATTTTAAGTGAGTGCATATATATACACAAATGCCACTTTTACTACACAAATGGGTCAATTTTAAAAGCCACATGCGCCAACACCATTAGCCGTTTTCCCAGTTCATTCCCATTTTACTCAGTTAAGGGATAGGACTTACAAACCCCTCTAGTTTAATAGCCTCCCTTCTCCCCTGTTACTTTAAACCCCGATGGTCTATTTTTTTTTTTTGTTTTACAACTTACATGTTATCCACAGCAGCAGTAATGTTATGTGGCAGGGGACGCTGGCAGGCGTTTGTGCACATAAGTATTTACACGCTAATTTCAAGTTAAAATTCAGGAACGCCCATGCCAGCCCAGGTCAAGTCCTCATCCCACCCCTTTTTGGGAACTTTTCATTTGTGCGTGTAGCAGGAGATACGCATATATACGGGAGGCTTTTGAAATCCACTCGGCAGTCGCCAGCCCGACTGGTGCATGTATCTCCAGGTTTTAACACATGCCGGGCTTTTAAAAGTCACCTTTTAGAGCAGTGGTTCTCAACCTTTTTCCCATCAGGACACACCTGACAAAGAACGCTCACATGTCTGACACATTGCTCATTACAATCCATGGTGGGAATAAAAAATAAAGGTCTAGTAGTATTTTTATTGTTAAGAATGACACAAGGGAAAGGTAAATACTCTGTCTGAACAGAAATTACAAAAATAGTAAACCTCCCATACCAAAACAGCAATTCCAGTACTCAAAGAGTAACCACCTTACCTAAGAAAATACAATACTGAAAATATTACACCAGGCCTTAAAACACCAATACACCTCCTATGAGGAAAATGGAACGCCAGACTGCTACAGAGCCCTACACGCCTGCAGAATACCTCACCTCAGTCACATGTGCAGACCCTCACCTAACAAAGAATAAAGAGACCATAAAGCATAACTAGAAACATGCAGACAAAAACAGAACTGGAAACAACCACAAGCCAGAGAGGCTGTATGCAGTGTAACAAAGGAAAAAGAGAAACATCACAAGTCCTCATAAACCAAATCAAGAAATATAAAATCAATAGCAGTAAAACCATACTAACAAAAAGAACAGATTATTTCAAAACAGCTGATGAATGGAATATCCAATAAATAAAAATTCATATAAAAATTTTCTAGACACCAATAAAATATTTTAAAACAGCAGACACAAAGACCCAATAACTAAAAATAATAAGTATAAAATAATGCTCTGCTCTCCATACGTAGGAACATTTGATATCCAGTTGCCTTGAGATTGCTTTGAATTAGCAGGAAGGGGTGTGTGTGTGTGTGGCGGGGGGATTGCTTGCAATTTTCTCCTCTCTCTGTTCCCCCCATCTCTCTCTCACACTGGCTCTTAATCACATACATATACACATGCTCTCTCTATCACATAGGCACTCAATTATACACTTACGCACATGCTTTCTCTCTTTCTTTCACTTACACACAGGCTCTCAGTCATACTCGCATGCTCTCTCTCACCTACACAAGCTCTCAATAACATAGACACACATGATCTCTTTCTTACTCTCTTATTTATACACAGGCTCTATCTCTCTCTAATTTATACACAGGCTCTTAATCATATCCACATGCTCTCTTCTCACTTACACATACAGGTTTTCAATCACACACTTATATGCATGCTGTCTCACACACAAAGGATGTCAATCACACAGAGACCCAGGCTCTCTCACTGGCACACACGCTCCCTCACAGAAAGGCTCTCAATCACACAGTTGTACACATGTTCGGTCTCTCAAACACACCACATAGGCTCTCAGTCACACACTTACTTACATGCCTTCTCAAATACACATGCTCACTCACTCACTTACTCTCTCTCTCCCCCTACCAAAGAACAGCTGGTGGCAGCAGCAGCCTCCTCTTCTTCCAACCCTCGCGACCTCAAGAAAGGTGTCTCGTCTGCCGCGGGGGCTGAAATTGTTCCTCTTTTTGCTCCGGGCCGATGCTGCCCGCACTTGTCAATTATCATGGTCTCTTCTTCCCGCACACGTGGCAGCTGCATACTACTTCCTCTTCTGGGCCACGGGGGTGGGAAGACCATGCTGCTAGTGCCGCTGACTCCAGCTCTCCTTCCGCATTCCACCTGGGCTATCAGCATTTCAAGCCAGGGTGGAAGAATAGTTTGCATTTTGCTGGGGCAAGGGGAGAAGCTGGACCAATGGGAGACTGGGAAGTGTGGTGACACACCTGCAGGTGTTTGGTGACACACTGGTGTATTGTGAGACCCTGGTTCAGATCACCTGTTTTAGGGTATATGTACTAAACTGCAGTAGGGCAGGCTAATGCAGTCCTTAACACGTGGGGTGTGTTTGTGATCCTGATTTACTTAGGCATTTTTCCTATTCTGTGTTTATGGGGAAAGAGCTTAAAAAAATGTCCTGTGTTAGATGTTTACAGAGGTATGTATAAATGGTCTTAGTCTGCATTACTGTTTAAGTGGACACAACACAGCCTAATGAGGAATAATTTCAATAAACTGTTTAGCATGCATGAGCAAAGAATATAAGACCATAAGGCTTGCCATACTGGGTCAGACCAAGGGTCCATCAAGCCCAGTATCCTGTTTCCAACAGTGGCCAATCCAAGTCACAGGTACCTGGCACGAATGATTAATCTGCATTGATGCTACTCATGTAATGCAAAGAGATTTGTGTAGACATATCGCTAATACAAAAACTTAACTACACCTTTAAAATGTACAATTAAGCATTTGTGATGGTCTTAGCATCAATTTCCTCTACACACCAGTCCAAAACAAAGAACCCCAATTATACCTTCTAAGCCAAGGTCCCCAAAGACAGACCCACCTGAGGCTGGTCCCCACTTACAATGGGCCTTACCTTAAGAATGCAGCCCCCAGTTTGGCGCATTTAAAATCCGCCCCTAAGGGGGTAATTTTCTAAAGGGATTGCACACGAAAAGGAGATAAATCGGGGTGGATTCCGCACCTGAAGGGGAGGAGTAGGGGCGGCGGCGAGGAGGACTCCGCGATGACTTCGCTGACGGCAAAAAGGTAGGATACCTTATCACTGCCAGTAGTGCGCCCAATAGCACCACTTTTCATGGTGGCTCTATTGATTGCGAAAGCCGGCAGCGATAACACTGCAGAGGTGCGATCGCTGCCGGCTTTTGCAGGCCTGCCCCCTGTTTCACACACACCCCCCCCCCCCCCGCCCTCCATTACCATGGGATTCTTTAAGGTCTGCAACCTTAGAAAATCCAGGCCTAAGCTAGTTCAGTCCAACAAGACTCCTGGGCAACAATTTGAGATAACTCAAACTGTAAAAGAGACTTGTGAAAGAGACTTTCAGTGCCAGTGTAATTAGGAATACTCTATTTCTGTTATTTAAAGCTTAGTTAAGCACAAAGTCAAGCCAGGAGACTATTCTTCCCAATTGGATCCAGTGACAGTGTCCATCCAGTGGAACAAGCTGAGATCCTTAACAGTGATTTAGCTAGCTACATTATAAAGCATCAGTAGAGGGGACAGAGATTGACTGCAGAGTAAAGGAAACAGCTAAGTGTACCCATCCGAGTACCAACACAGTCTAGCTAGACTAGGGAAAAAATTAAATATCACCAATACTTATAACAGGGAATTCTAGGAAAAGAGACTGAGACCATCATGTAGTAGGCCAGATTGACAAACTAAAGAGTAGCAAATCACCTGGACCAGATGGAATGCATCCTAGGGTTATGAAGCAACTCAAAAATGACATTTCAGATATATTAGTTAAAATTTTCTACCTATCATTAAAATCATCCATTGTACCTGACAACTGGATGCCAATGTAACACCAATATTTAAAAAGGGCTCCAGGGGTGATCCAGGAAACTATAGAGTAGTAAGCCTGACTTCAGTGCTGGAAAAAATAGTGGAAACTATACTGAAGATCAAAATCAAAGAGCATATAGAAAGACATAGTTTAATGGAACACAGTCAACATGGAATTACCCAAGGGAAGTCTTGCCTCACAAATCTGCTTCATTTTTTTGAAGGGGTTAATAAACATGTGGATAAAGGTGAACAAGTGGATGTAGTGTATTTGGATTTTCAGAAGGCATTTGACAAAGTTCCTCAAGAGAGGCTTCTAAGAAAACTAAAAAGTCATGGGATAGGAGGCGATTTCCGTTCATGGATTACAAACTGGTTAAAAGTAGGGATGCAAATCGTATTTCTGACGATTGAACATATCGTACGATATTTTCAAAATCATCAGAAATCAGGGGCTCCCTGAAACCGATAGGAAAACCCCATGAAATTGTTCTTGGGGAGTCTCTTATCATTTTGGGGGAGGGCGGGAAAAATGGCACACAAAAATAACCCCTAAACTCACCCCAACCCTTTAAAACTAAACCCCTAGCTTCCCCCACCCCCCAAAACCTTTTACAGGTACCTGGTGGTCCAGTGGGGGTCCCAGGAGCGATCTCCCGCTCCCGGCGCCATCTTTAAAAATGGCACAGGCCATCCAGTGCTCCTACCATGTGACAGGGGCCGGCCAATGGCACGGATACCCTGTCACAAGGTAAGGGCAAAGGGCCATCGGCGCCATTTTTATTAGTGGCAGCCGATGGCCTGAGAGTGGGAGATCGCTCCCGGGACCCCCCCTGGACCACCAGATAATTTTAAAATGTTTTGGGGGGTCGGGAGGGTGGGGGAAGCTAAGGGAGCTGTTTTAAAGGGTCGGGTGGGTTTTTTGTTTATCGGCTCGGGCGCAGCCGATAAAAAAAATCCGTTTGGGCCACACAAAAAAAAATTCACGATGTGAATCAGAACGGGAATCGGAACCGATTCCAGTTCCGATTCACATCTCTAATACTTGATTTGATGCTCACAAATGGGGATAATGTCTCAAATGTCTGAGTGGGTACCCACCTGAGCACCAGTGATCATCAGATGGAATGGTTTGATATGCAAATAGGATAAGAGAAGACACACAAAGACCTGAGTTTTGAAGTTCACAAATACAGACTTTGTCAAAATGGGAATGTTTCTAGAGGAAGAACTGAGAGACTGGGAGAAAATGGCCAGGGTGGAGGTACAATGGACCAAATTGCAAGGAGCTATTACAAAGGCAACAAACCTAAATGTTAGGAAAGTAAACAAGAGTAAGAGTTAAAAGAAAGTAATCTGGTTCTCAAAGGAAGTGGCTGAAAAAATAAAGGCAAAATAAACGAGTTCAAGAAGTATAAAGGATCCCATAAAGAGGAACACAGGGAAGTGTACCTTGTGAAACTGAGGAAGATAAAGAAAGAAATCAAAAAAGCATAGGGTCAAGTGGAAGAATGGATTGCTAAAGAGGTAAACTGAGGTGAATGAACATTTTTCAGATATATCAAAGAAAGAAAGAAGGATGGCCCGAAGAAGTATAGGGCCAGATATTCATACCTACATGCAGGCATAGATTTCTGCGCAACCCAGCGCGCACAAATCTACGCCCGATTTTATAACATGCGCGTGCAGCTGCACGTGCATGTTATAAAATCTGGGGTCAGCGCACGCAAGGGAGTGCACCTTGTGCACGCTGTACCCTAAGGGAGCCCCAGTGGCTTTCACCGTTTCCTTCCACCCCCACCTTCTCCTCCCTTCCTCATCTAATCCCCAGCCCTACCTAAATCCCCCCACCTTTATTTTTTTATTTATGCCTGCCCAGAGGTAGGTTGCGTGCACCAGCTGAGTGCCGGCACGCAGTCCCCAGGCCCAGTGGCAGTGGAGAGGCCTCTGGCCATGCCCACACCCCGCCCATGGACTACCCCACCCCACCCACGCCCGCACATTTTTTCAAGCCCTGGGACTTACACGTGTCCCAGGGCTTGCGCGCATCGCCAGGCCTATGAAAAATAGGCTCAGTGCGTGCAGGAGCGGGTTTTCGAGGTTACTCGCGTAATATACGTACGTAACCCTTTTAAAATCCACCCCATAGTGAAATTGAAAGGTGACGAAGAAAAAATTGTGGAGAGAGACAAAGAAATGGTATAAATATTGAACAAATACTTCAGTTTGGTATTCATTAAAGATGATTCTGGAGAAGGACCATTGCTGGTAGAGAAGAATGTGGATGGGGATGGAGTAGATGAAGCTACATTTATAGAACAGAATGTATGGGAAGAGCAAGGCAAACTGAAAGTGGACAAGGCCATGGGGTTGGATGAGGTACATCCCAGGATATTGAGGGAGCTCAGAGATGTGCTGGTGAGTCCACTGAAGGACCTGTTCAATAGAACTCTGGAAATGGGAGTGGTGTCATGGGATTGCAGAAGAGTTGTGGTGGTCCCGCTTCACAAGAATGGAGAGGAGGCTGGAAACTACAGGCTGGTTAGCCTCCCCTTGATGGTGGGAAAATGTAAGGAGATAGTGCTGAAGGAAAGGATAGTAAACTATCTACAACTGGTGGGTTTCTGGACCCAAGACTGCATGGCTTCACCAAGGGAATGTCTTGTCATACAAATCTGATTGACCTTTTTGGGTAACTGAGAATTGGCTAGAGGAAAAGTGCTCAATATGATCTACTTGGATTTCAGCAAAGCTTTTGATACGGTCCTGCTCAGGAGGCTTGTGAATAAAATAAGAAGCTTAGAAGTGAGTGCCAAGGTGGTGGCATGGATTACAAACTGGCTGACTGATTGGAAACAGCAAATCCTCCAAAATACAGCCGCCAGAATACTTACAGGAATTAAAATACGATCACATTACTCCAACTCTCATCTCACTACACTGGCTCCCAATAAAATACAGGATAGACTACAAAATACTATCCATAATACACAAAATAATATATGAAAACAAATTGGCTATGCATCCATAAAACTCCACTCTCCAAACTGAAATCTCTGCTCAGCTAAGAAATGTCTATTAAAAATTCTACCTGCTCGTCACAAACTTACCTCAACTCGGAGGAGAGCCATTTCCCTAGGAAGCACCGAACTTTGGAACTCCCTCCCAACCGAACTGAGTGTTCAGAATCTGCTAGGGAGTTAGCAATCAGTTCAGAATCTGCTAGGGAGTTAGCAGTCTCTGTTATAGTTGTGGGTGGATCCTTGAGCTGGTGGCAGATGACCACGCCGCCGGGGGAAGATCCCGAGAGGGACCACCGGCCAGGCTCAGAGTTTGGAGACAGACACACATTAGTTCTTTTATTAAACAGTATATTGAACTACCAGAGATGGCAGTAGTGAGCTGGAAGGCCCAGCTGGGCTGTAGTCCCTCAGATACTGGAACAGCGATCCCTGGAGGCTGAGCTGTAGAGAAACTGAGATATAGTGAGTAGGCAGGGTGTGCAGATGGTAACACTCACACAATATCCCAATAAAGCCCAGGCGCTGGAATGTATAGGCCCTCGAGGAGTGAGTACCTGGTTCCAGGGAAAGCTCAGAGAGAATGATGGTAACTCACTGATGTAGCTGATATAGTTGGTAGTGATGACTTCCAGGCAGAAGAGTATATGAAGCAAGTCTGGGAACAAGGGCCCTCGAGGAGCGAGTACCAGTTCCAGACTGTCACCTGAAAAACAAAGGAGAGAGCGAGGCCCCCGAGGAGTGGGTACCTCTGGTAAGTCCGAGGAGGCAGAGTTGCTTAGAAAGACAAAGCGAGTCCGTTGTCAATCCTTGCTAACTCGATGTGTTAGCAAATATTGAGACCTTAAATATCCGTCGCGGGTGACGCCATCTTCGGGGGATGCCCCCGAGGTTCATGCCATTGCCGGTACTTCAGTCAGGGCCGCACCATGCGTGCGCCCCTAGACCTCCAGGAACATGGCGGACAGCAGCATGGAGCCGGTCTGGGAACGCCCAAAGACTTGCGGCAGAAGGACATCGCGGCAGCCAATCTTCCCCCTGTCAGAGAGGGAGGCACCAGAGAGGTAAGGAGGATGGAGAGAGGGCATCGGGCACCAATGGACACAACACTGAGAACACAACAAAATTTAAAAACCTTCAAAAAAGAACTGAAGTGGGAGCACTGAGAGGAGAGGATCACCTTGCTGGTGGTGAAAGGAATCAGTAAGTTTTTGCTTGGGACATTGTCTTTTTCAAACGTATTGGGGCAAAGTTAACTATTTGGGAATATTATTTAGTGTGTTTGTGCTTTTAATAGTCAGTAAGGTAGCAAATAAACAAGTTAGACTGTATTTTTAAATAGTCAGTCAATAAGGCAGCTAGTAAGCAGTAGTGTGTTTATTTTTAAAAATCTGTAAGGCAGCTAGTAAGCAGAACTGAGTGTATTTAAAAAAAAAAAAAAGTAGCTAGAAGCTAGAAATAAGCTAGGAGCAGTGTATACCTAAGTAAAAAGGTTGAAAAGTTCAGTTCAGTTACTCACCTTGGAAAGGTGTTGAGGTAGTGTGATTTGGTTTGAATAGGTACCAACATTTGTTAATCAAGAGAGCAGTGAGTCACTCTGGCTGACTAACTGAAGTTAGACTGTTTGTATTTGAAAGGATCCTGTTGCAAGAACCTGTCGGAGAAGACTATAGTGATAGGAGTATATTACCGTCCACCTGGTCAAGATGGTGAGATGGACAGTGAAATGCTAAGAGAAATTAGGGAAGCTAACCAAATTGGTAGTGTGGTAATAATGGGAGACTTAAATTACCACACACAAAAAAAGAGTCAGTGGATAACCACAAAAATAATCTAATGGCAAAAAATGTGGAAATCAAAATTTTGTAAATAATAGCCTAAGAAGGTGTAAGCAAGCCTGACGTTATATGTCCTTATTATAGACACTAACCGGTCTACTCAATCATCCACCTTCATCATTCTTTAATTCTTTAATACTTCAAAAAAAAATTTTATAGAGCTTTTTTAACTTTTAATTAAAACAGTCCTCCATCCATGGATCTCAAGATGAATCAGACTCTTAGCAAGCAAACATTCTTATCGCCCTACACAGGCCGGAGTTTCGCTAACTCAGCTTCATCAGGGGCACATCAAAGATGTTTTAGCAAGAGTCAGTTTCCTAAAATAACCATATTGTAATTAATTTGTATATCAAATAGCAAGAGAGTAAAAAATACTACTTATCTGATGATAGCGTGGCTAACCATGCATTTTTCCCAGGACAATTTTCAAAGGGAAAGTAAGCTTGTGCTTTCCCTTTGAAAATGGGTACAAAGACCATGGCTAAAAGTACCTGTGGACTTTTCATGAATGCTAACAGATATCAGTTTATTAGGCAGCAGGGAGCAGCCGAATTACTGTGGATCCTAAAAGGTCTAATATCTCTCTAGGAGTATTCTAAAGACTCAATAAAATAAACTGAGGAACTAAGAATCAATTAAAAATATTAAACCGAAAAGGAGTCAAAATAAAATGAAATTAATTAAGAACCTCCCTTTTTGAAGATGGTAGGGAATAGGGATATGTATTTGTTTTGACCGAATGGGTAATCCAAACTAAAAAAGACATTTCTGTTTGTTTTGTTCCAAATGAAATGAATAGACTGTGCTTCCAAAATTAACAACACATATAATTTACATTTATTTTCAGATCCATTAAAGTCTATAGCACAAGGAAAACTGTACTTTATTCTCTGCAAGGCAAACTGGACAGATTGGACCCATTCAACTTAAGGGGAAGTTTGATTATGTATCACGCTCTACCTGATTACAGTGTGCTTTCTGTGTTTGTATGAGGGTTAGTATATATGTGTATGTTTTTGTTTCCATACATTGTGAGTAATTTGAAAATGTAACATCTTGAAGCAGTAACATGTAATCCACAAACAATTGTTATACACATTTGATTGTTAACCAGTAATACTGTGTCTGTCCATGTGGAGCATATAATACACTTTACTACTTATTATATATACTGTATATATCAAGAGAGAGAGAGTGAGAGAAAGATATATCTATATCTATCTATCCATCTATGTATGATTAATCTTAAGCTCATGCAAGGAATCACATGTGATACAGACTGAATGTAGCATCAGGCAAAAGTTGAGCAAAAATATATTAAAAAGCCTGGAAGTCAGTTTGCTTTACAGTTTGCAAATAGCACATCTTTTGCCCAAGGACTTAATTTCGTTTAACTTCTAGAAGGAAAGACATTTCACACACACACACACACACACAAATCACAGAAGCAAATTTTTTGACAAAAATGTACTGTGGAACTTTTTTTCTCGTATCAAGTTTATTTCATCATAGCAAAAATTCCAGGGTGATTTTGTAGACAACTTTATTTGCCTAATTTTGTTTTTCTATGGATTTCTTTTTTCTTCCTGTGAAACATTAAAACCTTGGCCAGATACCAAGCTATCACAAAATTGTGCAAGAAAACTGGCTTGCAGGCTTTTTTTACTTTGCAGTACTTTGGCCTGAAACATTAATCTGGCCCTTACATTGCTAGCATAATCATATTTGTTCTGATAGCAAATGCAGATCATGAAGGTAGAATGAATCAAATATTGTTGAAATTGTATTGATTGGGACATTCTACTGGTTGACCTTGCTAAACTTGTAACTCCCTATATTGATAACTAGCTGAGTGACCTGGCCTTCCTCAGGAAATCCAAAATCTAAAGGTTGATATAATAGGGGTAGATTTTAAGAAAGTGCGCCTTCACGTACTTTTGTTGGCGCACCAGGCGCCAACAAAAGTATGCTTGATTTTAGTAGATATGCGCGTAGCCGCGTGTATCAGCTAAAATCCAGGATCGGCGCGCGCAAGGCTGCCAATGTCGTGTAGCCGGCACGCGCCGAGCCGTGCAGCCTGCCGCCGTTCCCTCCAAGGCCGCTCCGAAATCGGAGCGGCCTCGGAAGGAACTCGCTTTCGCCCTCCCCTCACCTTCCCCTCCCTTCCTCTATCTAACCCACCCCCCCCCCCGGCCCTATCTAGACCCCCCCCCTACATTTGTCAGGGGATTTACGCCTCCCGGAGGGAGAAGTAAATCCCCGCGCGCCAGCGGGCCGCTAGCTCGCCGAGACGCGACCTGGGGGCGGTTCTGGAGGGCACAGCCACGCCCCCGGACCGCCCCGGGCCGAAACCATGCACCCGGGCCCGCCCCCGAAACGCCGCGTCCCGCCCCCAAAACGCCATGCCGATCCGACACATGCCCCCGACACGCCCCCCTCGAAAAACCCCGGGACTTACGCGAGTCCTGGGGCTCTGCGCGCGCCGGTAGGCCTATGGAACATAGGCGCACCGGCGCGCAAGGCCCTGCTCGCATAAATCCGGGCGGATTTACGTGAGCAGGGCTTTTAAAATCCACCCCTCAGGAAATGGTCAAACAAAATGAACCATACTTTGTATGATAGCACCCAGGTAGAGAATGCATCAAGTTAGGGTAAGAGTACATTGTAGAAATCTCATCTTTGTGTATCTTACCTCACTCCAGATCACATTAAATCTTCACTGTGTACTGTGCTGTTCGTTCCTCTGACTGTGCATGTAAAACTGCCCCCCAAACCCTAGACCTCCACCAAAACCTCACCTTGAGTTACTAGAGGACCCTCCTAAGGTGGTATAAATAGTTGATTAATATGAGAGCCTTATAAAGAGTCTCTCTCTCCCTCGCCTAACCACACCCCTTATCAGTTTCCCAGACCATCAAAGTCAGGGCCCTTGTTGATTGCTGTTAGAGTCCAATTCCCTGAAGGTATTTTGCCATAGAAGCAGAGAGCAATGTTGGAGTTGTATTAAGTAGGGATGTGAATCATTTTAGGACGATTAAAATTATCGTCCGATAATTTTAATATCGTCTTAAACCGTTATGGAACACAATAACTTTACTTTCTACCTTGATGTTAATTGGTTTCCCCTCAGTTACATTGTAAACCGGTACGATAAGACCTAGTCTTGAGCATCGGTATAGGAAAAGAAATTAAATAAATAAATAAATAAATACAATAGAGATTCTAACGATTTATCGTTATAAATCGTTAGAATCGTGAGCCGGCACACTAAAACCCCCTAAAACCCACCCCCGACCCTTTAAATTAAATCCCCCCCCTCCCGAACCCCCCCCCAAATGACTTAAATAACCTGCGGGTCCAGCGGCAGTCCGGAACGGCAGCGGTCCGGAACGGGCTCCTGCTACTGAATCTTGTTGTCTTCAGCCGGCGCCATTTTCCAAAATGGCGCCGAAAAATGGCGGCGGCCATAGACGAACACGATTGGACGGCAGGAGGTCCTTCCGGACCCCCGCTGGACTTTTGCCAAGTCTTGTGGTGGTCAGGAGGCCCCCCCCCAAGCTGGCCAAAAGTTCCTGGAGGTCCAGCGGGGGTCAGGGAGCGATTTCCCGCCGCGAATCGTTTTCGTATGGAAAATGGCGCCGGCAGGAGATCGACTGCAGGAGGTCGTTCAGCGAGGGTTCCGGCGCCTCGCTGAACGACCTCCTGCAGTCGATCTCCTGCCGGCGCCATTTTCCGTACGAAAACGATTCGCGGCGGGAAATCGCTCCCTGACCCCCGCTGGACCTCCAGGAACTTTTGGCCAGCTTGGGGGGGGCCTCCTGACCCCCACAAGACTTGCCAAAAGTCCAGCGGGGGTCCGGAAGGACCTCCTGCCGTCCAATCGTGTTCGTCTATGGCCGCCGCCATTTTTCGGCGCCATTTTGGAAAATGGCGCCGGCTGAAGACAACAAGATTCAGTAGCAGGAGCCCGTTCCGGACCGCTGCCATTCCGGACCGCCGCTGGACCCGCAGGTTATTTAAGTCATTTGGGGGGGGGGGTTCGGGAGGGTGGGGGATTTAATTTAAAGGGTCGGGGGTGGGTTTTAGGGGGTTTTAATGTGCCGGTTTTGCGATTTTACGTTTTTTCGATTTTTTACG
The DNA here is from genome assembly GCF_901001135.1 of Rhinatrema bivittatum. Classification (NCBI taxonomy): domain Eukaryota; kingdom Metazoa; phylum Chordata; class Amphibia; order Gymnophiona; family Rhinatrematidae; genus Rhinatrema; species Rhinatrema bivittatum. The sequence continues at coordinate 335,422,059 of NC_042617.1, read as the reverse complement.
ATTTTTCACAATTTTTCACGATATTTTACCCCCCCAAACGGCAACAATATGATTCCCTCCCCCTCCCAGCCGAAATCGATCGTTAAGACGATCGAGGACACGATTCACATCTCTAGTATTAAGAGTTTCAAGCTTATTGGTTAAGGGTAGTAACAGCTGCATCAGCAAGTAACTCCTATATTTATTTTTATTTTTTCCCAGACCAAAATAAATTGATGTCCTAGTTGTTTGCTGTCTATTTAATTCCCCATTTCCTCCTTTCCCCTTGCCATTGAAGCAGAGAGCAATGATGGAGTTGTGACTTATTTGTTAAGAGTAGTAACTGCTACACCAGCAGGTTACCCCCATGCACTCATTTTATCATATCTATCCTCTAGCCTTTAGGGATCCACAGCATAGTAGAAGTGAACGTGTGGTTACTGTATAAGTGAAGCTCATACAGTGTTTAGGAAATGGTGCCTCCTACCTTTGTAGGCAGACATAGGTGCACCACATCTAGAGTTGCACAGAAAAGGTATTGTCCTTCATATGGGCGAAAGACGGTAGGCCTACCATTCCATCACTACACAGCACAGACTGAGTGTTAAAAAATCGGGGCTGGTGTAGCAAACTCTATATGAACTGTGCATGATATGAGCAATGGAGAGGTGGCAAACAAGAACAGTGAGAGCAAAAAGGGACTATGTAATAGGAGTTCTGCAATGCCTGATGCACAGCAAAGCAACAGTAATCCCCCCCCCCCCACACACACACACACAAACCCATGCACCAGGTTTCTCAGTACATGCGGCGTGTAAAGCAGCATGATGCTAAGCACTCATGTGAATCAGCCCTATAGGCATAGCATTACCTAATCCTTTACACTGCCTTTTCCATGCATCACAGCATTCACTGGGAAGTTTCTTAACCAGCACTAACTCCTGCCATTAATTTCTAAGCCTCTAGGCCAGTCCTAGGTGAGGGTAGGCAGCACACCCCATAATAACAGCACTATTTGGCCTACTCCAATTAGTTGGTGGTAAAACATCAGTGTGGGGGGGAGGCCACAGTCGGAACAACAGCCAAATGTTCAGTATAACATTGAAGTTGTACAGCATACTAGCTATGCCACCATGTGCACCTGCACACCTCTGCCCCTCTATGAACACTACATATAAACTGTGAGTGTACTTTGTGAAAATGAGCAGTACAAGGAGGTCAGACCATTCCTACCGCTACCCATATGCTGCCCTGTCAGAGGCACACCTTCTCCAGAGGGCAAACACTTGATCAATGCTGTGCCAAAGCTGTCTGTGCTCAATTTAGGGACACAATCTGACTGCTAAGGGGTATTGAATTGCAGGGCCCAGGGAGCAACCTCTGAATGCCACAGCACACAAATACACCCATAAAGCAAGCTGCACATAGCATATCAGTCACTGAGTCACACACTCACTTATGTTAGCAGTAGGGAGGGACTGCATGCTCCAGTTCCTGCACCAACATATGTGCAAGGCCTATGTTCCTTGCAATGTTTGTCACAAAACAACATAGAGGTGTGTGCCAGCTTGCAGTAACTGCTAATGAGGCTGTGTGAGCCCTTCCTATCCAAACATTATCTATAGCTGCCCACAGGAAACACTTCTGTCAAGGGCATATATCACCTCTACTTAGAGCAACATTCTGACATGGGCCCCTGAAGGGCTTAGGTGGCACAAAATGTGTGTCTGTCAAGATAGTAACACATAAAGGCCATCACCTATCATGGCAAGCAGATGACATCAGTGGGAGCAGTAGGCCTATACATTCAGTACTGTGTGGTGTTTACTATGGAGGCAGCTTATAGGCTCATAACCAGTTCAGCTGACAAGACTTGGTCAACCCAGAATGCAATACACAGGGGACTACATGGACTGTGTAGGATCAGATCTGGCCAGCTCACAACTAACAGTAGAAGTCTGTTAAACCTCTTACTGCTGAGCCTAGAGCATAGCAGGTGTTCAGCAGTCCGCAGACGTCGTCACACGCATGTGCATCACCAAGGCATGCAGCCATGAAAGCATGGAAATCTGAGCAGTGATGTTGGTAATGGAACTCTACGCAAAAATATTTTGGACAGGAGTGCTCTGCCAATGTGCTTTAATGTGGCTCAGAGATCACAGCTGCAATATAACACATAGTAGGTGTAGGTTAAAGGTGAAGAATGTGGCAATGTTCCATGTACATACATTTGTGCATACTGTGGCACCACATGATTACTGATGATGCATAACACACTATATAACCTTGCAGCAACCTGACATCTCCCGATCAGAGTGAGGCTATGTGTGACAGGACAGTAGGCAGGAAGTTCTCACACATGTAAACCCTTGGCCTGTATTATGTGAACGTTTGATGAGGATAGATGTGGTTGCGGTAAGAGCAGATATAAACTATACTGTCACGGTGACATGTCACAGGTCAGAGGAAATTACAAGTGAAGGCAGGACAGTATCAGATGGCAAATCTTGCCTTCACTGAGCTGGATGTGCATCCTCCCGTTAGGTTCCTGAGAAGGTGACGCCACCTACATGACATCACAACAGGCAAGGCCCTCATCTTTTCCACATAAATATTTCTTAATAGTCTAGCTTTGTGTAGTAGAGTGCTTGGTGTAGGGGTGGATGCAATGACAAAGAGGAATGTTGCCTTCGAAGGAGCTGTGCACATACTCAAATCTGCACCAGGTAGCACAGTCACTTTCAGGAAGGCCGTAATGGAAGGTGTGATCCGACATCTGTGTGATGTGTGCAGTATTGTTGTCACCTAGGTCCTTTTTTTGGACTCTTAAATCCTGTCCTGCTTTTGAAGTATGTACATGCTGCCGTTTCATAACATTTCCCTACCTTTTATTGAAGCAAAACCAACACGCTCTATATCTGCAGGCATGGCAGTAAGTTGAGGACTAGATGTACATATGCTGCAAATCAGTATGCTGTTATAAATCCATGTGACTGTATAACTTCACCTGCACACCTTTAAGCACTTCCAAATAAGGGTGTAATATTGGAAAACTGTCACTCAAACATTTAACTTTCTACCAGTTACCTTCCCATGTGCATTTCACCTTCACTGCTATTTGAGAGTTACAGCATTTGTATAAGTCTAGCTCTCCAGGGTCAAGGACCATGTGGGGTGGCGTCACACTTACGGCACTATATCATCCACATGTGAGCGGTAGAATGCAATCTGCTGGTGAGGGCTTGTAGGCCACACCATGCTAGAAAGGTGACTAAGTGTATTGCCACACATGCCTCTTTTACTGTCACTATCAGGGAGAACAAATGGTGGCATGTCTTTCAATAATGTTTACTTTCACTACTGTATTTCTAGTACAATGTACTGGTGCATTGCGAAGATGACTCCTGAGTAACCATACCTGTTTTATGCAAAGCGGTGACCTACTCAGCCAAGCAGCGAGAGTAAGAAAAGGGATAGTGAGGAGAGAAGCAGCTAACAGGCTTCGGGTGGCCCTCACCTGGAAGGGGAAGTGGTAGGTGAGGCCTATCAGGCAAAGTGTCTTTGTATAATGTTTTGCCGGATCTGGCTGCCACTCAACATGGAGGAGGTTGTTATGTAGGTCCATTGGTACTCTGTGGCGTAGAGCCAGATTATGGAATACGCAGCACAGCAACACAATCTTTACAACTTTAGGTGGGGCATACATTAAAGCTCCACCTGTCTTGTCCAAATAGCAAAAGTGACTTTTCAGAAGACTGAAAGTGAGTTCTATGACACAGCAGGTAGCACATTTTTATGTTATCGCGCTCTAACTCCCGTTAGTGCGCACTAACCCGAAACCAAATTTTTCCCAAAATTTCAGGAAAAATTTGTTCAGGTTTTGGGGTCCCCAACAAATTAGGAAATCTTGTTAAAATTGCCTAATTCGTCCTAAACGATAGCACATCCCTAAATTTTATGTAGCGATTAATGCGGTCAGTGACTGCTTCGATGACCTGGTCAAGACAATGTAAGAATGTAAGTTTGGGACATTCCCCCCATGACCCATACTGTGGTTTGGAAGGAGCCACTTTCTGTGAAATGGAGGGCAGCCAAGAGTTTGCTACGGCCGGGGACAGAGTGGGACCTTTGGGTGACCGGATCCAGATACTTTCGGATGTCTTCAAATAATTTCTGCCCAAGAGCTGAGGCGATCCTGCTAACCACAAAGTCTTCTGGCATGCTCAGCAAGGAGGTACGTGGAAGAAAGATATGCTCACTGTATCTCCAATGATTTGGCTGCCTGCTTGCCGGATGCTGGAGCAGGCCCTGAGCCGGCAGCACTGGAGCCTCTGCCTGCACTGCTGGTACTTCCCCTCGCAGGTCTTGGAAGTGGCTTGACGGTTGTTCAGGTTCTTCTTCTCCCACATGTTGTCATCTGCGGCGAGCCTGGCAAGGCATCAAGTGTGCCAGTACAAGTACACTTGACACAAACAACATGCTTTTAGGAAGGTTGACCTCGTAAAAACAGGCGTTTTTATTGGGCCAGGAAGGCCTGGTAGGTGTGTCAGTATTGTTTGGAGCTTTTATCGCACGTGATATGTGCCACAATATTAGTGTAGTCTGCGATACTGGCCATGATAATTACTTTTCGGCCCATACTGCCATGAAAAAAGGTGTAATTTCCCGTGAAAATAACCCGTGATAACATGCATTAGGTATCACACACAGCGCTATCACCCCCTATTTAACATTAATCCCACCCACACAGTGCCCACTTTAATATCAATGCAAAATTTGCATACACCATTTGCGATGCTCTGTTTATCATGTTCATTATGGCATTATTCTGTGTGATAACGCCATAACGCGTACGATAATGGCCTATCAATAAATAATAAATGACCCCCTAAATTTGCCTCTCTTCCATATTTCTGGCTGCTCCTGAAGGTGCCATTTTATTTGCAGCTGATATTTTTCTGACCATCGGGTTCTTCATTTTGGTGGCATTCCTTTTTTTTTTCCAGATCAAGTAATGGCCACTTTTCATACCTTTGCAAAGAAAAAAAAAATCATACAGGGCGTTTTCTCAAACCATTTATTCCAAGCAAAAAATAAATTAACATTTTTTTCAAGATGTGCTATAATTTGGAAGTATAACATAATATTACATCTTTCATTTCAACGTATAAGTTTCAGAGGGAGATTTATCTAGCAGTGAGATGGCTATTAACAAGCGTTAAACAGCGTATATTGCATTATATACCGTATTTTGCAGTCCATAAGACACCCCTGGCCATAGGACGCACCTAGGATTTAGAGGAGGAAAATAAGAAAAAAAAATTCTGTCCCCATGACGGGCTCTGTACGGAGCTCCCCCTGGAGCAAATGTAGCGTCTCTCCCCCTCTCGCGCGCCGTCCCCCTCCTTCTCCTCTCAACTCAGCCCAATCAGTATGGTGGTGCAGGTCAAATGATTTTCTAATATACCGGTATCTAAACAAATGAGAAGGAAATGGCCTGTACTAACTTTGCTGCCATGTATCGTCTTCTGGCAGCAGAGCTTCAGCTCCCTGCCGGTCTGCTGTTCCCGGGGTGCATCTTACTGCGAAGCTCGGCGAGGCGCAGGTCAAACATTCGCTATTTGAACCGCATGCGCTATGAAGGCCCCTCCAGTTCAAACAGCTCCCTGCCGGTCTGCTTTTCCTGAGGTGCCGCGGGGTGCATCTTACTGTGAAAGTTGGCAGCACCCCGGGAACAGCAGACCGGCAGGGAGCTGTTTGAACGGGAGGGGCCACCATAGCGCACGTGGTTCAAACAGCTGATGTTTGACCTGCACCATACTAATTGGGCTGAGTTGAGAGGAGGAGGAGGGCATGGCGCATGAGAGGGAGAGACACTACATTCACTACATAAGACGCACAGACATTTTTCCCCCACTTTTGGGGGAAAAAAAGTGCGTCTTATAGAGCAAAAAATACGGTATACCGTTTATTGCGTGATATAGCCCTATTGTGGTTATATCGTGCAATATACGCAATTATTGGCAAGACCCTGCCCAGATTCCCTCCCCATTACAATGAGCTGCTTTGCGTGTGATTTGCATGCATGAGTTTTGCAAATGCATGCAAAGCAACTCATTAATATTCAATTCTAAATTAATAATTGATTGTGGCTGACTGAGAAAGTGGTCAGCTGCAATACATTAATAACATCTCCTGGGAAACGTTAAATCTGATATTGGAGCCCCAGGACCTTAAGTTGGGTCTTGAGGCTCCAGCAATAGATTTAAAGGGCCATGCTAAAAAAAAAAAAAAGAAAATTCCAAAGCAAAATATAAAAAGTGTAGCGAGGGACAACCCAGGACTGCCACTTGATGCAGCCCCAACACCCAAAAGTTAAAAACGATTAAAGTCCTCATGTAGCAATGTCCTCCAACACCCTCAAACCCAGTCATCAATAAATAAATTGTGCTCTACCCCCTCTTTCCAAATACATAAATGTTATCACTGCCTCCTACTCCAATAGTAACCTAAAATCATTGGGGTATATTGGCACCCATTGTTCTACTTAACCGGATAACTTATCAAGCTAAGTAGCAATATTGATACTTAGCTGATAAGTTTTCCATCTAAGTTAGGTCTGCTCAATAGCCATGTAGCAGAATATCCTTGTAACTTAGCTGGATAAGTGTTATATGGCTAAGATAGTCGGCCAGGATTTGAATATTGACCCCTAAGATCTACACACTATCTTGCATGCTCCACTTCTTTAATCAATTCCTACTTGATATTCCATCTCTAAAAGCTGTACAGCTCACAGAAGCACATGAACGATCATTCTCCATGTGTGGCCCCATGATATGGAACCTTCTGTCTTTTGAGATCTGTGATACAAAGTAGTCCAAAAATTTCAAGAAAATGTTCAATACCATCTTTGTGTCTCTGTAGCTTTGTTTTACGAAGTTGTATTTAGTATTTCTGCAGCAACATGCTCGTTTTGTTTGTTTTAGTAATGTAAATGAATTATGTGTGTTTTATTGCAGCCCACTCTGAACTTACTGGAGGGGCAGGTAAGAAATATTTTAAATAAGAAATAAATAAAAGAAAAATAAATGGGAGTTGGGAGAAGGGGAAAGGGGAAAGAATGCCCAAGAGCAAGTGCCTCTTATATCCATACATGAGGTAGAGGACCCAGAGGAGGAAAGTGCAGAAGACCTGCCAGAGGAACAGGAGCCAGAGTGGGAGCGAGCAGCACAGCAGCAAGTGAATGGCCATGCTGATGGATGTATCATTTCACTCTAGAAAAAAGAACAATCAAATTCTGGAGTGAAAACTGCAATGTGCTCTTTGGCAGGGAGTTCACAAGAAATACTCTGGCAGCAAAGTAACACCTTCACAAACAAATAGCATCAGAGACTCGTCCAGGAAAAGAAAACATATTAAATATTGGTACCAGGACATTCATTTGCTGGTTGCAGCGGTTACTACTCCAAACCAATTAAGCCTGATACTTCACTTTCAATGCATATCTAGCATAAATCTCTGCTTCAACATTATCTCTGCTTTAATGGCAGGGGGGAATGAAGATAAGAAGATTTACATTCAGACAACAACCATCAAGGACTGAATTGCACAGTCTGGGAAACAAATAAGTGTGATAGTAGCTTGCTTGTTGCGGTGCTTACTACCCCTAACAAATTAAGCTTGATACTTCACTTTGAATACATATCTAGCACAACTCACTGCTTCAACGGCAGGGGGGAATGAAGAAATAGGATTTACATCCAGCCAACATCTAACATAGCATTGATCTGAGCAGTATGAGTATACAAACATCGGGATAACTTGCTCGATATGATGGTTACTAGCCTCAAACATTAAGCCTTATACTTCACTTTGATACAGCTCCAATACTGCTCTCTGCATCAATGGCGGGGGTGGAAGGAAATTAGAATAAAAAATGCTGCCAATAAGGGCCCTGAACTCAGCGGTCGGAGTAACAGATAAGTATGAGAAAATAAGTATGAAAGCTTGCCGAGCAGACTGGATGGGCCTATTGGTCTTCTTCTGCCATCATTTCTATGTTTCTATTTGACATTCTCCATGGCTGCAAGTGCTTCCTTGTTCTATGTTGTCCCTCTCCTCCTCCTCCTGCTCCAGCTCCTCCCTGCCTTCTCCTTTTGTCTCTGTTCCTCTGTCTTTTCCCCATCCTCTTCCTTCTCTCTCTGTTCCCTCGACCAGCTCTTCTTCTAGCTCTCTCTCACTCTGCTTCTCTCTTTCCTGTCTCATCTCCTCCATCTCTTTCTTGACCTCATCTTCTCCATTCCTCCAATGAATCTTCCTACTGTAGCATCTACATATTATCCATCCTGAGCCCACTGCCGGTCCTACTTCAGTATTGGTGTTAAACTTAAGGCCGTATTAACGGTGGACTAAGTAATAAGGGTGTGCAGCCCAAAAAATTGTGTTTTCTTTTGGTTTTGTTGTTTTCCATTTCATTTGGTTTTTTTTTTTGGTTCATTTCAATTTAGTGCAGACTAAATTTATTTAGTGCTCACTATTTCAATTTAGTGTGCATTAAAATCTATCTAATGTGATTTGTTTTGATTTAGTGCACACTGTTTTTTAGTGTGTGCTAATTTGATTTGAGCACAATAAATAAAGTGAAATAAATATGCATCCCTACTAAGTAGTGCCTGGAGGAGATCATACCATGCTAATTACCACATGCCCGCTAAAGCCTCATTTGCATCTTGTATGTATATATATATACATGCTAACTTCTTTTTGGACAGGTTTAGTGCAGTATTGTATCAAAGCGCTCAATGAGATTTTTAGTAACAAAATCATACATATAAGTACATATCCTTTTGTCCCACCCACTGTAATCCATCCCCCCATCCTACCTTCACCTGTCCCTAATCCCATCCTATTTGGCATGTATGCTATAGGGTCTGATTGCACATCTTAAGACTTAGTTCATTGCCCCCTTAGTGGTTATACAAGGCAAATTTAACTCAAAGTTATATGTATTTAATTTTAGGTACAGTAGTTGTGCTGCCATCTTGTGGCACCAAGAATAAGATATACTACAAAAATAATTTTGTTAACAGGTATGTAGGGAACCAGCTGAGTTCCCCACTGTAATTAATGTGCTCTCTACCAGAAATGGAGTGGTATCTTCCAGTCTGAAACCATCTCCTTGTGCGAGCATGGAATGCAGTGGTTCTAGATGGAAAACAAGACATCTAGTAAGACAGATATAGGGATTCCAACCAAAAGTCCTACAGGGAAGAAATGAAAGCAAGAACTTTCCATCCTGAGAGAAAACCATTCTTAGCTCTAAAAGCGGAATCAGGCAATCCATATTATTATTATTTTTTTTTGGGGGGGGCGGGGTCTTGATAAGCCTATGCAATGGTATGAAGTTGCTGGGTATGTTCAGCATTTGAATGAGGTATGTGTGCTGGAGGTCCCTGAAACATACATGGTATATGTGTGTGTGTTGAGAGACACCCCCTCCCCCCAATTTGCTATTCATCATCCAGTGAATAGAGCTTGTAATATCCTCTTCCTGTAGATAAACTGACTTGTTTTAGAACCGCATTTGTACTATTCAGAAGAGAACTCAACCATCCACAAAGGGATCTGGTCAGTGCCGCACAGCAAATGTTTCACCCCCAGGTTTAGCTGTCGGGTGCTAAAAATCCTATAACCACAACAGAATATACCCTCTGAGCATCCGATTACAGGGGCAAGGAGACAATACAGGGGGTCACCACAGGATCACTAAAGCAGCAGCCATCTGTATATAAAGGGGGTTAAGGAGGAAGAGAGGGTGATCAACATGCATCATACTTTTAATTTATGCATCGGTGCAATCGGTGAAAAGGAGGAGTCTTGCCTGCAGTCTGTGGCATGAGTACCTGGATTTCCAGGTGTTGGGATCCTGTAGAAAGAATAGTGAGAGATAAAACCAATAAGAGTTGTTCACACAGACTATCAGCTTGGGGAAAAGCAAACATCATAAACGTTCCCAGCAGGGCTCCCCAGGATGTTGGAAATTAAGGTCAGTGATCTGAGAAATATAGACAGAAGTGTCTTTATATTGCTTTCTCTTTGAAGGACGTTAAGGCTGGTAAATCCCCAGGGAGACACAGTGGATAGGAAATGTTGCAGTGTAGGATTCTTCTCCTAAAAAAAATGTAAGAGATCATCACTATTGATGATATTTATTCTCAGTAAAGACTTTTCTTTTGAACAACCAATTATGTGGTAAGTGCTATTTCCTCAGTGAAAACCTAGTTCCTGAACCTTAATTCTCCCTCAATAAGAAATACCCCCCCCCCCCATAAAAAAAAAAACAAAAAACAATGACTTATCCCTTTCTAGCATTGAAAGAGGAAAGTGGGCTTATAGTCCTTTAGTAATAAATCTCAGCAGCCTGAATTACATATCCAATGGCATCCAATGACATTGCGTCAAAAGAGGTTCCTACGAGCCAGCCAGTGTGAAGAACTGCTTGTTGGAATTAGAAATTAAAAGGAGAGAAGGTAGAAACAGCCAAGGGGTTTAGAAAGAACCATTGGTAAAGAGAAAGCGTAAGAGAAAATAAAATGTGCTCCCTGACCAAGTTCCTGAAGCGCTGAGGCTTTTGGTGTTTGAGAAGGAGCGATAAGTTTAGTGCCAGCTTAGTCTGACATTTGCAGTAGAACTTAAGAGCATCATTTGCTCCGGCATTTAGAAAAGAAACACAGGTTAGATTTCAAGGAAGGCAGGACTATCTGAGAGAGGTCTGTATGCACACTCCAGGGCGCCTGCTTTATCTAGGCAGCTTTTGAACGTGCTCACCCTCTGGAGGGAAGGCTTTTCCAGCTGGCCAAAAGATTGAGAAACAGTGCATATAAAGGCTGATGAAGCATTGTATGTTATCTTTTCTGGGCACAGAGCTGCAGCACCCCTGCTTTGTACTCCAGTGCACTTGGCCAGTCCTCTCAGCACCCGCCGCTGTTCTGCAGCTGAAGAAGACATCTGCTCCCTCTATAATTATTCTCAAATAGTGCCAAGGATGCCTCCATCCCTCCCCCTACCCCCTTTGCTCTTTCTCTGAGAAGCAAAACTGCAGAATACAACAAAACCCTGCACACCCTGAAAGGCCAGGCAGATACCTGGAGAGGAGCAGGTGTGAGATAAAAATTGCCCCCAAATAATACAGTTTAGGGTTCAATAACCCAGGATGTTTGTGTGCACTTTAGTCTGTGCAGACCTTGTAATTAATTTTAAAGGGGAACTATCCAGGACCTTTCCCTTTGAAAACTGCTTGCAAGGAATATATATGTGCAAAGTGGCTGCCTGCATTTGCATCTGAATTTTCCGTAGGTGGAATTTTAGGTGTAAAACGGCATGTGTAGTTTGGAAAATCAAACCTACATATACAGTTTTCTTCTCTAGACCTCAGCACATCCCCAAGAACAGCTCTTTGTAATCTGTTTAAATGTACCCGCAATATGGAAAACCCGTATCTTCTTTTATCCAGTGTTAGAGGCACAGTTTTTTTCAACCAGGATAATCTATTCCTTTAAATTCCTTTCAAAATTGTAGGGATATGGGCATAAAACCTTTCATTTTGGTTGGTTTGATTCGTTTCAGATTTTCCTTTAAATTCAAGTTTCAGTTTCTTTAATGTTTACTTTGGTCTGGATCATTTGTTGATTTGAAATAAATGTTAAATTAAGAAAACAAAACAAGACAAAAACGGATGCTCCCTTGCCCCCCTCCAACATTGTCTTTGAGTCCTCCACCCCCCTCAAAAAATAATCTGGAGGCGCTCAGGATCCCTCTGCCTCAAATCGGCTGGGGCTGGATCCTCCCCTTACCCCTTCTGTAGGGTTCTTCCCGGAGGTAACGGGGCAGGAGCCATCCCTAGTCACTCCGGCTCTGATGACTCTCATTTAAAAATGGTGGGTGCTGGCCTTAAAGCCAGCTGGCACCATATTATTTTATGGCCGTAACACTTTGTAGCTGTAGAGCAATATGTCCCTGAAGGCACAACCGTTTTTTAATGGGAGTCAGTGGGGCAGGAGTGCCTGGGTATCACTCCAGCCTCCCCTTTCATAAAGATTCCTATGGAAAGGGTACATGGAGGCTGGGGACATAAGAACATAAGAAATTGCCATGCTAGGTCAGACCAAGGGTCCATCAAACCCAGCATCCTGTTTCCAACAGTGGCCAAACCAGGCCATAAGAACCTGGCAAGTACCCAACACTAAGAATATCCCATGCTACTGATGCAATTAATAGCAGTGGCTATTCCCTAAGTAAAATGGTTTAATAGCAGTTAATGGACTTCTCCTCCAATGGCCTTGGTCCATTTGCGGTGGGGAGGGCAGAGGGGCTCTTGAGGCCCTGTTTTTTTTTTTTGGTTTTTTTTTTGTGGGGGTTGCTTGAGGAAGGAGCTGAGAGGCATAGGGAGGCCACAAGTTTCTTGTAGATGGTGAGGGCAGTGTTGGAACCTGGAGAGACCCCAGCTCAGTTAAGGTGGAGAGGGGGCTGGGGGAGACCTCCTTCCTTTTTTTCTTCTTTTCCAGTAACAAACCAAAAATATCCAAATATTTTCAGATATTTTTGGTTCAGTATATTTTCCGTTCATCCCATTCAGCATGAACTAAAGACAGACTTTTTCATTCCAAATAACACATTTGTTTAAAATGAATGCACGTCCCTAGAAACTTTTCCTCTCTATTTTCAGGGCATAGGAAATAAAAAGAAACAATGGAATAATTCACAGATGTTGTATAAAAAAAAATATAACAGTGAGATGCAATATAATTATTTTTTGAACCCTAGAGGTGTCACATATTCTCTCTTTCACTCCACATTTTAGTCCTCAGAACATACCAGTCAGTTTGGATTTCAGGATATCCATAATGAATATGCATGAGGGTAACCAGCACAGAGCAGGGGTCATGACTCTAACATCAGCTCACTTCAGGCTTCATGTTGCTCCTTATGTGAACAAAAAAAAAAGGGAGACCTGGTTCTGCCAGTGACATTTTGTATTTCAACTCAGGCAGAGCAGGAGCAGCTGGTAATGAGCGTGCCTGCCTGATTCAGATCTTGGGGCGTCTGCTGGTAAAGAGGGGGAATCAGTGGGGGAGGGGCAATTCTCTTGTGTCTTGGATTGGGAGCAGGGTTTTTGGCCATGGAAAAGGGATATCAGGGAAAGACTTTGATGTGCTGGTGAGAATGAGGGGGTGGGGGAAGGTTGCTTCTGCATGGGAAGGTGGGGGGCGTCAACCAGGGCTAGCTGCCCCATTAGGGATATGGGGGACCCCCACAAGAGACAAATTAACTTCCCCTAGAAAGTATTGGGAGGCTAAATGTATTTCTTGAGATATAGTTAACTTTCAAGGTGTTTTGCTCATTGTGATGTTTATCATGATCCACAGTGAGCCATTTTTATATTAATGAGCTATTTTGAATGTATTTGTATGTAAGTCAGCTCATTAATATTTTTCTCGCGTTGACTAGAATTTTTCAGTCATTACTGATATCATGCATAGGCATTTAAGATACGTTATTTCATTTACTTTACTGCCTATTTACTAACCATTGTTAACTGAGTACAAAGTATAACTGCTAATAGTATAAGAAGACAAATATTATAATATAAGGCTAATGAATACTCAAAGATGTGAACTTTCAGAATACCTTTTTAAAAACCCTTTTAACATTTTTTTAGTTCAATATAATGAACCTACCTCTTGTATTCCCAGTCACCATGTTTTACCTCTGGATCAGGGATCTCCAAGCTATAGCTGAAGGGCAGATGCAGCCTTTAATTGAATTTCACCTGCTCCCCGGCAACAACAGTGGAAGGAGTTTGATCCAGCCCTCAACACCGATGAGAGAAGGAGACTGATCTGATCTGCAGTGGTGGTGGTGGGAGTGCATTCCCTCTGCTGCTGCCAGTTCAGGTTCTTGAAGTCCGAAGTGCAAGGTGCAGCATGTCAGAGCAGCATCGGTGGGGTGTGCCGGTGCGAGACCACTACTAATTGGCTGTGCTATGCATTGCTGCTGTTGATGCTGCTTGTACAGGCAGAGCTACTTGGGCCAAAGGCAGAGAGAAAGGTTGCATCACCTCAATAAGGAGTTTTCAGTCACTGTGCGGGACATAAGGAGGAAGGCACTGGCCGTACCTACCAAAGAATGAATTTTGCACAGTTGCCAGAGAAAGCCAGGTAAGGACAGTGGTCCCTGGTGCTTCCAGCTATGCTGCCATCTCTTTCAAGCTGTGTGTGTGTGTGGGGGGGGGGGGGGGGGGGGAGCATGAATACAGGTACAGAATGCAAAAATCCTTATTGTAATCCAGATACATAGTAACATAGAGAATTATGGAAGATGAAGACTAAATTGTCCATTCAGACTGTCCAGCAGGGTTTCAATTATTATTTTTTAAGGGTAGTAGCAGCTGCCGCTCTATGCAGATCACTCCCAAGCCTTCTGTTAAGGGTAGCAGCAACTGACGCTCTGTGCAAGGTACCCCCAAACCTCCTGTTAATGGTAGTAGCAACTGCTGCTCCGAGCAGGGTTCCCCCAAGCCTTCTGTTAAGGGTAAGAGAATCTGACGCTTCATGCAGGTCACCCCCAAGCCTTCTGTTATTGGTAGTAGCAACTACTTCTCCATGCAGGGTACTCCCAAACCTACTGTTAAGGGTAGTAGGAGCTACTGCTCCATGTTGGGTACCCCCAAACCTCCTGTTATTGGTAGTAGCAACTGCCGCTCCGTGCAGGTTACCCCCAAACCTCCTGTTATTGGTAGTAGCAACTGCTGCTCCGAGCAGGGTTCCCCCAAACCTACTGTTAACAGTAGTAGGAACTACCAAGTCAGTCTTTTTCTGGATTAGTTTCATCTCAGGGGGTTGCTTTGCACATACCACTAATCTGGCATTTCTCAAAAGAAAAGTAAGAAAAGAAAAAGGGAGAAGGGGTGGGGGAAAGTTATATGGCCCTTTTGGTGACTGGAAATGGCCCTTTTGGTGACTGGAAATGTTCCGTGTGGCCCTCCTCTTGAAATCTTTGGGGACCCCTGATCTACAGAAGGAACTTCGGCATGGGTTTGAAGACGAGAACTTGCCTAACATGCTTTAGTCATACCAAAGTTTCCTCTCTATCCAAGTACTTTGCTGGTTTTACTCTTCATTGTCCTCCTGGTGAATATTTTTCACCCCCATAAAAGGTGCAATAGCTTTAAACAGTGCCAGACCCTGAAGCTTTCCCCATTTCCAAAGAACAGGTAAAGACACAGGCACGCAGCATGGGACCAAGCTGCCCACGCTACCTGCCAGGGATCCTCAGCCTGAGGGTTAGAGGATAACTCTGTTTCTACCCCTGCTCCATCACTGATCTCTCTGCCGAACCTGCTGACCATAGTGGCAGCGGGTGGAAAATTATGAACCTACTTTCTTTGGGTTTTCCTGCAGCTAATTTTACGTTTGCTGAGCGAACGCAGCGTTTCTTTCTCAGCTCTGTGAATACAATTGAGTATAATAATCAGGTAGCGTGTTTGGAAAGTTGTTCAAGAATAAACTGCTAAAGAAACATAAGAATTATATAAACTATTTCTACAGCATAAGGTATAGTACAAGAGCCATAGAAAGTGGGGTGAATTTTCAAAGAGTTATGCACTCAAAAATGAGCATACATGAGTGTGAGCACCCTGTACTTGAGGATTTTATAAGCCCCTAAAGTATGAGTGTAGTTAAGATTTTATGCGCACATTACACACATAAAAAGGGGGTGGTCTAGGGATATTCTGGGGAGGGGCCAACAGAAGAGGAATGAGTGTGGACCTTCTTGCTCTTGTATGGAGAAGGAGCAGTGCCTCAGAGGGTGAATCTGGTGTAGAACCTGCGGAGAAGTGGAAAGATCACAGTCAGAAGAGATTTGCCATACCCAATCGGAGGAGAAGAGAGGCATCCTTAGGAGTTGCACGGCTTACTGGCACTGGAGAAGTCTTTACAAGTAATAACATGTCCCACTCCTCTTATTAAAGGAATCTTAGAGACACGAGAGGGTCAATGGAATCTCAAGAATGTGTATTTTTGACTGTTCTGTGTAGGTGCAGGACTGAAATGTTGGAACAACTATTTTCTTGTTATTGTAACTATGCTGGTTTTCTTTTTTTTTTCTTTCATTTTGCTTCACTAAACTTTATTAGCTTGGAGCATCACATTCGTGTATGGGGACTTTTCTTTTATTGATTGAATGCTGAATCCTCAAAAACCTAGAAACACTGTTTTCCCCTCAATTGACGTGCCCTGAGGCTGTACCGAGTTATGTCTGGACTTAGTAACCCCCAAAGTTATGCAGCTTTGTTTAAAGAAAGACCAGGAAAAAAAAGTTAAATCAAGATAAAGAGAAATGCAAATCACCCATAAAACATTCAAGGATATTACCCAAAAAGAAGGGAGTGAGCAATGAAAGATATTTGTCTTATGTCACTAGGATGAACTACTCAAACTTCACAGAGGGAGAAACATACATGAGTTGATAATATTTTCTTATTCAAGTAACTAACAAAGGTGAACATCCATGACCTACAATCTGTTTAGATTACAAAGAAGATTTTGAGATCGCAGTAAAAAGATTAATTTAGATAGTCAATGCTTTGTGCGGCGGGATAGGAGGAGAAGAGAACTAAAATAGGTATGAAATTAGTTTATTTGAAGGAATACATTATTCTAGAAGAAATGCGATCAATACTTAATTTCATTTACATTCTTCGACTTTCATCCTACCATCCATTCTATTTAAATTTTCCAGCATTTCCAACATTTTTGCAAGATAATGGTTGTGGCAACCATACACACAACTGTGGAAAGTGCAGAGAAAAAAAATCTATTACTACAAACTTAAGGGGTTCATTTATCAAAATGCATTACCAAAAGGGGTGTGGTTTATGCACATTTTGTGAAACTTACCTGTGCAAAGAGCTAAGTTAGTGCACATTGCAATACCACTTCATATTCTGCAATAAGTGCCAAACCTGATGTATTGCTGGCATTCAACCACAGAGAGAGAGAGAGAGAGAGAGAGAGAGAGAGAGAGAGAGAGAGAGAGAGAGAGAGAGAGAGAGAGAGAGAGAGAGAGAGAGAGAGAGAGAGAGAGAGACTGGCCATGATAGCATATCCCATGCATAAGTTTTTATATCCCTAGGATAGGCCCACCTAGTAACTCGAGGTGGGGATTAGATAAGGGTGTAGGGGGTTAGGGGCCACTGTCACATTCTACATGAGACGTACAAACAGAACAGTGGTCTCTTGTGACGATTAGCTGGCCTTCGGAGTGAGGAAACTCCCTCCAAGATGGGATTTGGGCAAGGGTCTCTCAACCTACCTTGATGGACTCTCTACCTGGGTAACATCAAGCTAGGCTGAGAGACCCTTGGCCAAATCTCATCTTGGAGGGAGTTTCCTCACTCCGAAGGCCAGCTAATCGTCACAAGAGACCACTGTTCTGTTCGTACGTCTCATGTAGAATGTGACAGTGGCCCCTAACCCCCTACACCCTTATCTAATCCCCACCTCGAGTTACTAGGTGGGCCTATCCTAGGGATATAAAAACTTATGCATGGGACATGCTATCATGGCCAGTCTCTCTCTCTCTCTCTCTCTCTCTCTCTCTCTCTCTCTCTCTCTCTCTCTCTCTCTCTCTCTCTCTCTCTCTCTCTCCCTCCCCAGGCTCTGGAGCCTTTCAATTGTCTGAACTCAGCCTTATGGAATGCATGGCAAAGGTAAGTCATCACATGGTCCTGACTGCTAACACATCTGAAAGAGGTGTTGTTAAAATTGGTGTTATGGCTGTGCAATACCACTTTGCAGGCAGGCTAACCCAGCCCACTCTCCTCACGATATGATGCGGTAAACACATTTTCACATGTCTAAAAGGCCTTACTGCATTTTGATAAATGAGCCCCTAAGACAGCCAATTTCAAACCTCTTTGGCGTGTGGGTGCACATCCAGTTAAAAGAGGTGCTCGCCCATGCCATTGCCAGGTTCACCAGCTCATCCAACAGTTTGCCCAGTTAACAGCTAGGTCCTGCAAACCTCTCCTAATTTAATAGCCTTCAACCCATCCCCCCTCCCCATTTACCCCAGACCCTTAAATCAATCACCTTAGTTATGGCTAGTTTTTGTTTATTTTTAATTTATACCTCCACCATAACAGAAGTAAACTTTCATGCCACTAGACCTGGGTGCACGCCCATGTGTGTAATTATTTTTGGGCACATCCCTTGGCCAAGCCCTGACCAACTATTGATTGTTTCCCTAACTTCTATGGGAACAAATCATGTTTTCTGCACAAAAATGTGTGTGACACATACTTTCTCCACAAGAAAAAAACACAATTTGACGGTAACTTTTAAACAGATGTGCGGGCGCACGTGTGCACGCATTTGTCGGCCCGCACCAGGGGACACAGAAATTGAGTAACATACATGTGTATACTCATGCATGTTATAAAATAGCCTGACAGCGTGCACAATTTTAAGTGGATGCGCTCCTATGCATGCAAATGCCACTTCTACCGCATAAGTGGGGAGATTTTAAAAGCCACACATGCCGACGCCATTAGCCATTTTCCCAGTGCATTCCTATTTCACCCAGGAAAAGGATAGGACTTCCAAACTCCTCTAGTTTAATAGCCTCCCCTATATACTTCCTTTAACAGTTTAAAGAAGATTTGAGGACATACTATATCTTCTTTCTTTTGTACAGCAATCTTTGGATGTGGTTGCCACCTTTTGGGGTCGATGCAATAAAGTCGCGTAGAAAGCGGACGCTGAACATTCAGCGCCCGCTCTCTTAACACGTCCCAGGCACCCCCAAGGGGGGCGCCATGCAATATTAAAATTAGGGGGGTCGCGTTAGCAAGGAGGCGTCAGTTTTCCTTAGCGGCGAACGGTAGTCATGAAAACCACCCTTCTTTCCTGCTAGCCCCAATACTTAAAACACTGCCAATCTATCTACTTATCTTTATTGCATTACTTACATGTCCTACATAGCAGAAATGAAGTTATGTGGCAGAAGACCCAGGCATGTGCTTGTGATTTTGAAATTCAGGAATGCCCATGCCCTGACCCTTTTCTGGAACTTTTCATTTGTGCGCATAGTTGGTGATACACGTGTATACAAGCGTTCTTTAAAATCTGCTCGGTGCGCATCAGCTCAACTTGTACATGTACTCTCAGTTCTGGTGCATTCACAGGGCTTTTAAAATTCACATTTTTTGTGTGCACAAATCATTCTTATAAATGCTAAGCATATTTTTGTGCACAGATTTTTCGGTTAGTATGCTTTAAAAAAAGCAAACTTACTACTTACTAGAGATGTGCAGCTGGAAAGTATATGTTGGATTTGGGATACGTGTTCGTCGGGATCCAGATACGTTGCATTCGGTCAAGGGGAGGAAAGCCCATAAAAATATAAGAACATGCCATACTGGGTCAGACGAAGGGTCCATCAAGCCCAGCATCCTGTTTCCAACAGTGGCCAATCCAGGCCATAAAAACCTGGAAAGTACCCAAAAATTAAGTCTATTTCATGTTACCGATGCTAGTAATAGCAGTGGCTATTTTCTAAGGCAACTTAATTAATAGCAGGTAATGGACTTCTCCTCCAAGAACCTATCCAATCCTTTTTTAAACACAGCTATACTAACTGAACTAACCACAACCTCTGGCAACAAATTCCAGAGTTTAATTGTGCGTTGAGTGAAAAAGAACTTTCTCCAATTAGTTTTAAATGTGCCACATGCTAACTTCATGGAGTGCCCCCTTGTCTTTCTATTATCTGAAAGACTAAATAACCGATTCACATCTACCCGTTCTAGACCTCTCATGATTTTAAACACCTCTATCATATCCCCCCTCAGCCGTCTCTTCTCCAAGCTGAAAAGTCTTAACCTCTTTAGTCTTTCCTTATAGGAGAGCTGTTCCATTCCCCTTATCATTTTGGTCGCCCTTCTCTGTACCTTCTCCATCGCAATTATATCTTTTTTGAGATGCGGTGACCAGAATTGTACATAGTATTCAAGGTGGGGTCTCACCATGGAGCGATACAGAGGCATTATGACATTTTACGTTTTATTCACCATTCCTTTCCTAATAATTCCCAACATTCTGTTTGCTTTTTTGACTGCCGCAGCACACTGAACTGATGAGTTCAATGTGTTATCCATTATGACGCCTAGATCTCTTTCTTGGGTGGTAGCACCTAATATGGAACCTAACATTGTGTAACTATAGCATGGGTTATTTTTCCCTATATGCATCACCTTGCACTTATCCACATTAAATTTCATCTGCCATTTCGATGCCCAATTTTCCAGTCTCACAAGGTCTTCCTGCAATTTATCACAATCTGCTTGTGATTTAACTACTTTGAACAAATTTGTATCATCTGCAAATTTGATTCCCTCACTCATCGTATTTCTTTCCAGATCATTTATAAATATATTGAAAAGTAAGGGTCCCAATACAGATCCCTGAGGCACTCCACTGCCCACTCCCTTCCACTGAAAAATTTGTCCATTTAATCCTACTCTCTGTTTCCTGTCTTTTAGCCAGTTTGTAATCCACGAAAGGACATTGTCACCTATACCATGACTTTTTACTTTTCCTAGAAGCCTCTCATGAGGAAGTTTATCAAATACCTTCTGAAAATCCAAGTACACTACATCTACTGGTAGCCCCTGTGACATAGTAAGGTCCGATCAGATCCATTAATACGTTGAATTTGGAATTTGTTCCCTTTAAATTTAATTAACTACAATCCACCTACCCTCCTGACCCCCCCCAACCCCCCCCCCCCAAGACTTGCCTAAAGTCCTTGGTCATCCAGCTGGGGTCCTGGATCATCTCCTGCACTCGCGTCGCCGGCTGCCGGTATTCAAAATGGCGCCGATAGCCTTTGACCTTACTATGTCACAAGGGCTACCGGTGCCATTGATCGGCCCCTGTCACATGGTAGGAGCAATGGATGGCCTGTGCAATCTTATGCTCCTACCATGTGTCAGGGGCCGACCAATGGCACCGGTAGCCCCTGTGATATAGTAAGGGCAAAGGCTATTTGTGCCATTTTGAATACTGGCAGCCGATGGCCCGAGTGCTCCAGGACCCCCGCTGAACCACCAGGGACTTAAGGCAAGTCTTGGGGGGTCAGGAGAGTTAGGGGTTTATTCACTCAGGATTCGTTGCTCTTGGGGGTTCACCATACATTTCGCAAACCCACGAATGCAACGAATAGGGACCTATACGTTGCGGATTGTGCATTCATTCACAAGGAGTGCACATCCCTACTACTTACAGTAGTAAATGGCAAGTAGTGAATGACAGCTTCCACCAAACTCCTCCAAATGCTCCAAAACTCTGCAGCTAGAATCCTCACCAACACTCGCAAGAAAGATCACATTACCCCGTACTCAAAGACCTCCACTGGCTCCCAATCTCCTTTTGAATCCTCTACAAAACCCTCACAATCATCCATAAAACCCTACACAACCATGACATACACTGGCTCAATGACTCTTTACAGTTCTACACCTCCAACAGACCCACCAGATCCACCTATAAAGGAACCCTGCGTGCTCCCGCTCCCAACCTCACTCATCTCATATCCACAAAAGAACATGCCTTATACGTTGCAGGGCCCACAATATGGAATTCCATGCCCCCTGATCTGCACCAGGAATACTGTATTCAGAGATTTAAAAAAAAAAAAGCTAAAAACCTGGTTTTTTCAAACAGGCCTTCCCTTAACTCCACCCACCTCTTTTCCCTACTCATACTTATTAGCGTCAGTCTCCCTCATCATCCCCCCTGCCTCCCTCTCCTACCACCTAAACGACCCTTAGGTTAAGATATGTAACAGCAATGAAATAATTCAACATGGTGGAAATTATGTACGACCATCTATAATTGTACATAATTTCCACCATGTTGAATTATATCATTGCTGTTACATATCTTAACCTTTCCCTTCTCTTCTTTTTTTAGTTTCACCGGTTAAATGTATTTCTTTTCCTCATTAATCCGTTCCGTGTAAATCAATATAATGTGAAAATGAATACCGGTATATAAAAACCTGTAATAAATAAATAAATAATTTTAAATAAATGCAATGAATAAGGTTTGTTTCATTTGGAGGGCCCTCAATTCATTTCAGGACCCTGAATGAAATTAATTGCCCTTATTTGTTGTGGTTTTGAAATTTGTTTAAAACAAATGCATGTCCCTACTGATTAATATTTCATAAAAAGGGAAATTTAGTGCATTCAGATGGATGGATCTAGGTAAGTCTGACCTTGCAAGCTGTGATCAGGAATTTGAGGTTAATTTACCAGGCTTACTGCTCTTTTGTTGTATCTACCTTTGGCTCAGGGAACACTCTGACCTGACTTGGTGAAAAAGCTGCCTATTAGCAGGATGTGATGACTGTCTTTTCAACAAGGGCTGAAAATACAAAAAACTCAGAACAGATAAACCAGCCTATGAGGATGCTTTTAGGGAATCACTGCCTTGTATCTCAAAGAATCAGAATACCACAAAACAAAGGTTATACTTAGCTTATAAAAGAAAATAATCAGTTATCTTCAGATCAGTTGCAGATACTGTTGCAAGTGGTAATTGGGAGATTAACAGGTCCTTTTGCACTCACCCTAGACTCAGAGCTCTTAGAGGATTAGGAAAGGTTCTTCTCTATAGCCTTTTTTAGCAGCTTGAGTAATGGGAGCCATTTCCGGACTAAATGGACATTGATCCGTAGACTGCTCATGCAATCCAGTGACCAGTGTTTGCATAGCTTAATTGACAATGATCTTTATTGCCTGTGGGAGTTTTTCCTTCATAGCATTTCTCCTACCAAAGCTAAAGAAAAAGAATGTAAAACTTTTGTGACTTATTTCACCAATGAAAAGTGTTATGTACACAATGTTTTGAGAAAAGAACATCATTGTTCATTGTCTAGATTTCCATATCTAAATTTTGCAGAATAAGTCTGCCATCCGGCATTTCATGTCTTTTTAAGCATATATTCAGGTACTCAGTGTGAGAGTTCCCAGACCATATGAGAGAAGCATTAATATCTATGTGAGAGCAATTAACTAGGAGAGGAGTAGAGGGATGGAATTTGGTTAAAAGGTTTATGAAATGTATTTTTGTTGTATTTGAATGAGCTTATGATTGATTATGGCTCATGTGATTGGCTTCTTTGAATACGTAATGCTTAGCAATGTCAATATCTAGCGTCGCCTACCTTTGCAAGAAGAGGCAGATGAGAAGGGAGAGATATTAGTTAGTGGATTAGACCCCAGACATTTCATCTTACAAAGCTAGACTTCAGCTGATTCATTGCAGGGAAGTTTGAATTTGTCCTAAAAAGCATAAGATTTCACTTGAAACAGAGAAACGCAGAATATGACAGCAGGAAAAGATGAAAAGGACCATCCGTTCTGTCCTATTTCCTTCTGTGCCAAAACCAAAGGACCTCATTGATCCCTTTTCTTCTTAGCAGCTAAGGATTCTCTGTGCTTCTTCCAGACTTTCTTCAATTGTGTTACTGTTTTTGCTTCTGTCACTTCCAGTAGAAAGCTGTTTCATGCATTCATCACCATTTCTATAAAGAAATATTGTCTATTTCCCCCTAAATTGTCTGTTTATCTTCTTAAAGCCTTATATCATGACCTCTTATTCTTGAGCTTCCTTTCCAGTGCAAACATATTTTGTGCATGATTTGATTGCCTGTATCATGTCCTTTGAGGTAGGGTATTTGAATGTCTATATCATATCTCCCCACCCATTTCCCTCCTGCCCTCTCCAGTTTGTTTTCACTGGCTTGTGAGTTATCTGCATCTTTATATATTGTTGTTCTTGGGTTGTTGTTGTTTTTTTTAATTGTAACTCGCTTTGACCATAGCATTGCCTGAGGAAGTGACACATGCATTTTAATAAATAAATATTTAGGTCCTCAAGTTTTATTTCATGGGGCTTTTGATGCAAACAAATATACCATTTTGGTAGCTGTTCTCTGTACAGCCTCAATTCTGTTTATACCTGTGGAGATATGGCTTTGGAAAGTATAGTTTAGTATATAGTAAAGGCTGCGTTTTGCTTTTTACATTATATTGGAAGATTACAATCACATCTCTACAAACAAGATCTGCTAACACTAGTGCATATGTTAATAATGTCTCATATTGAGTATTGTAATAGTTTGTACTTGGGCATCCCAGTGGTCCAACTTAAAATACTTTGGTTGCTTCAAATTACAGCCACTAGATTGATTTTTGGATCCTGTAAATATGATAATGTCTCACCTTTACTGGAGGAGCTCCATTAGTTGCTGATACTTGGTCGAATTAGCTTTATATTTGAGTCTACCAACTTACCTGGCAGATGAATGTGTTCCCTATAAACCCCAGAGGGCTCTTCCTACAGAGATAAGATTGGAGAAGGTAAACTTTCTTCAGTTATCAGGTTGATTTACTTTGGAATCCTTTGCCATTGTTCATAAGAAATGAGACTGATTATCTCAAGTTTAGGAAATTAGTAAAAACTCAGATTTTCATTCAGATATTTGATAATTAGGTGATACTGGTCTATTAGTCTTGCAAATTTATAATCATGGGGAAAGGGACAGTTTGATGGTCTTCCTTGTTAGAAGTATGGATAAGTGGATTGCAACATGCATTTTATATGTGGTTTGGATTGTATGTTTTGTTGTATTTGTTTTTATTTTATTTGTTTTTATTTAATTTGTTTTTATTTAATTTGTTCTTATATTTTGGTATTTATGAATATGTACATATTTTTGAATATAAACCACTTAGATCATTTGTTTAGGTGTTATATCAAGTATAAAAAAACATAAACCTTTGCAATGTGGTCTTAGCTTAGTAACACAGGGCTAACCGCACCTGAAAAAAAGTTCTGATAGAAATATATTCACAATGGGTTCAATCCATGCATTTCATAACTAATAAGGGTTTCAATTTGACTAGCAACTCAAGCTGGTGAATAAAACATATTTCTATTCAAAACAGGAACAGACAGCCTGGTAGTGCAGTGAGAGATGAATAGAGTAAAAATGAATTTGTAATGACACATTTCAAACCAAGCCAGTTTTGCAAGCCATGGAATGAATTAGCCACCTCACTTCTCTGTGAATAAACCAGATTATTTTCGTTATACTTAGGTCATAACATAGGGAAAACCACAAAAAATATCTGCCTACACTTTAATCTCCACACCATCCTCTTTGCTTACATTCTGAAACATTTGTTCACTCTAGTTCCAAAGGAATAAGTGGGGAAAACTCAGCACTCATACAAATGCAACCCCCCACCAAACCCCACCCCCACCCACAGACACTTATTACAATAAGAATAGTATCTGTCATTGCAGAGCATAAAGAAGTACTGGCATGTAGGGCCAGCATGACTATAGCTCTGGAAGAGTCCAATAGAAAGAAATAATCCCCATGATTTCAGAGCACAAACTTATTGTATCACATTTTGGAAGAAAAAAACTTTTCAACCATGAAAACTTAATCTGTTTCTCTAGAGCCCAGTCAGGCTCTTCAGAGCCTCTATGGTGTTGGTGGAAATTAAATATTAAACCATTAAAGAATAAATGGATTTAATGCTAAAATAGAAATAAAAATAATAAAACAGCCCATATCAATATGACTAAGTAGTGGGCACAGGCTATCACTGGCTTAGGGTGTCAAGCCTTCATATTTTACATTGGGAGGGGAGAAATATCACAGAAGGAGTTTCCATGATTAGTGTCCTCCCCCCTGGGTAAAATATGCATGATGGCGGCCCCTGTCACATGGAAACACCATCTTCTAAAAAGGCTAGCATTGGCCCTAACCAGGCCCCCCGATGAGAAAAACCCTCCCCCATGAGGCTAGTTAGACCTCGCCCACTGACCCAGCACCTATAGAGGCTCTGCAACTGTAAAAAAGTGTAAAAAGTAAAAAATTTAATCACACAGTGACGCGCTGCCCCTTATTCAAACCCTCCTCTTTCTGAAAATAATTACTCCCTGGGTTCTAAACATCTCCCAGATCCAAACTCCCCTAAAAATATCCTACACCTCTGCCCCTCCTGGCCACTTACCTGAAGCCTCCAACAGTAGAAATAGTCCATGATGGCTCCCCAAACACCACACCTTTCTATGAAATAAGTCTCTGGTAGTGTAGAGTCCCACTCCCTACCTCCGACATTCCCCATACCTTTAGAAGAAATCTCTGGTGTTTAATGGGGCTTTGAGCACCTTTTTCTAAAATGGCGCTAGCCAGTCTTTTTCCCTATCACGTGATGGGGAAAAGGCCGGCCAATGCTACTTTGAAATATGGCATCGACCTGCTGGGAGTCTAGGGATGTTTCAGGCCGCGCGTATGTTATAAAATCCAGGGTCGGCGCCCCCAAGGGGGTGCGCACTTGTGCACCTTGCGTGTGCCGAGCCCTAGGGGAGCCCCGATGGCTTTCCCCGTTCCCTCCGAGGCCGCTCCAAAATCGCAGCGGCCTTGGAGGGAACTTTTTTCACCTCCCCCCCCACCTTTCCCTCCCTTCCCTCATCTAACCCACCCCCCAGCCCTACCTAAATCCCCCCCTACCTTATTTCAGTGAGATACGCCTGCTCGAACCTCTGGCACAGCCGCTGTGCTGGAGGACTCAGGAACACCCCCGGCCCTGCCCCCGGACCACCCCCGGACCTGTCCCAGACCACCACCACGCCCCCAGACCCGCCCCCGGACCGCCAATTTACATACATGCGTCCCGGGGCTTGTGCACGCCGCCGAGCCCATGCAAAATAGGCTAGGCATGAGCAGGGGTAGGTTTTCTGGGGTTACGCGTGTATCCCTTTGAAAATCTACGCCTAAAGTTTCATACTTTTTGAGAAATATTCAAAGTCTGATTATCAAAGGTGAATGTAGCTGGAACAGGATATTCTGATGAGCAGCTTAGTAACAATTTCAGTTTTTTTAAATTTAATGTAAATGTAACCCTTTAATATGGAAAATCCTTTACTTAGAAAAGAATAGCAGTATCCTTTCAACTAGAAATGTTTAGTATATATTTCTTCAAGTTAAATATATATATAGATAATATATAAATATAGATATAAATATATGCAGCAATAAAGGACCTTAGGGAGAGCTGAGTCTGGTGACCTCCAGCAGAATTAACCATCCGGAAAATGAAAGTCATGTTAAGAATCTATATAACATCAATTTTGAACAGGCAAAATAGGATGTGCCTGAATGAACATAGCATCTGCTTCTGTATATATGTGATGGTGTAGTCTGCTGGAGTTGTGACCCAAAATCAGAGTGGATGGAGCACTTCTTCTACCTGTGACAGCTGCCTTCTCCTCAAATTGAGCCCTCGAGTGCTGGTAGCCAGAAAGACTTGGAGAACAGGAACAGGAAACACAAGACACACATGGAGACAAGGAAGAATCCATACCTGGAGACATGAAGGCATTCACAGAAGCAGTGTAGGCCCACTGCAGGAGCAGATACATGAAACAATCTAAGAATAAATAGAATCACAGGATACATGAAGACATCTAGGAATAAACAGGAACATGAAATATAGGCCTGAGACTAGGACCAAACATTGGAACTAGTGTTGGACCAAGCTCTGGTAAAATGCAGACTGCAAGCCTGGATGAAGATGGCCACCACTAGGAAGTGTGGACCACAGAACTGAGAGGACTAATCAGAGTGCTCAAGAGGCTCATTGAGGCCCTCTGCTTGTGGGAGGTCCCAACAGAGCCTCACAATATTCAAATAACTATTTAGTGATAGTGAGCCCCTTACTCAAAAGATCTAGGCACCTAGCTTTAAAAGTTAGGCACCTCAATTTGCTTTAATAAAAATCCCTGTCCCCCTAGTGGGAACCTACATTTAGATGCTCTAAAAGTGGGTGAGACCAAGTTGGGGAAATAGAATTGGCATGCATTGCTGATTTTCATCACTGGCAACCTAGCTTAACCTCTTTAACTTAGGGAAGGCCACAGCTGACATCAGTTTAAGGTGTCCAAATTTAAGGTGTCTTAAGTTAAGACTTTAACTTCCATGTTGATGACTGCTCTAACTCTTATGCCTCAAAACTCCTTTCTTTGACCTCTTCATTTAATCTCTGACTCTGATCTACCACCTCTACTTAGCAAAGTCTACTTGACCTAGACTTTGCTTCTAACTGCTGGCTGTCAGACTTCTCCACCTCAGTTCTTCCAATCTCAGACCACCACCTGATATCTTTCGCATTAAGCCCCACTGACTCATTAGTCACCACTTACACTTTTAGGAATCTCCAAGCTGTTGGCTCTTGTATCTTTTCCACTGCTGTTTCATCCCTCCTTTCCTCCACAACTTTATCTGAATCTTTTGGTGAAGCAGTTTCTTCTTACAACAGTATACTGTCTTCAGCCTTAGACAATCTTGCCCCTCCTCTTACCCATCCTCTAAGGCACACTAAAACCCAGCCTTGGCTTACCTCTAGAATTCACTACCTTCAGTCTATAGAATGTCTCTGGCTAAAATCCCGTGCCCATGCAGACTCCATATACTTCAAATTCATGCTGACCACTTTCCAGTATGCTAATGCACTTGCCAAACAAGACTACTATGTCCATCTGACAAAACTCTCTTACATCCAACCCTCACCATCTCTTTGCCACTCTCAATTCCCTCTTCAAAACTTCCCTCGCCTCCCTTCTCCCCAGACTATGGCTAACTACTTCTATGACAAGATTCACAAAATTAGTCTTGAGTTCTCAACTATATCAACATTTACCTGCCTCTCCCCACTTCTTTCCTCTACCCTTCTCCTAGCCTCCACCACTCTCTCCTTCTTTCTTGAAGTCACAGTGGAGGAAACTGATTGTCTTCTTTCTTTCTCCAAACTCACTACTTGTTCCTCTGACCCTGTCCCCACCCGATTCCTCAGCTCCATCTCCACTGCAGTCATCCCTTCCATCTGTTACATCCTCAATCTATCACTTTCTACTGCTACTGTTCCTGCTGCCTTCAAACGTGCTGTAATCATACCACTCCTTTAAAAAATCCTCACTGGATCCTACCTGTCCTGCCAATTATCGTCCCATCTCCATTCTCCCTTTTGCCTCCAACCAGGTGAATGTGTTGTTCACCACTGCTGTCTTGACTTTCTTATATCTCAAACCATTCTTGATCCACTCCATTCTGATTTCCACCATCTACATTCAACTGAAACAGCCCTTGTCAAAGTTTCCAGTGACCTGCTTATGGCTAAAGTCAAAGGTTTTACTCTGTCTTTATCCTCCTTGACCTGTCTGCTGCTTTTGACACTGTTAATCACTACTTATTCCTTGATGCACTGTCCTCGCTTGGATTTCAGGACCCTCTCCTGTTTTGGTTCTTTTCTTACCTCTCCCATTGCACTTTTAGCATTTCCTCTGGTGATTCCTCTTCTGCCATTCCACTATCAATTGGTGTGCTTCAGGGCTCCGTCCTGAGCCCTCTTCTCTTTTCACTATATATATATATTAATTCCCTTGGTGCTCTGATTTCCTCTCATGGCTTTCAATACCATTTTTATGCTGATGATTCCCAGATCTAGATTTCTACACCAGAAATGTAATCAGAAATCCAGTCCAGGATCTTGGCCTGTCTGTCTGACATTGCTGTCTGGATGTCCCACCGCCTTCTTAAACTCAACATGGTCAAGATGTAGCTCCTTATCTTTTCCCCCAAGGCCACCTCCTTTCTCTGTTTTTGTGGATAACATGGTCTTCATCCCCCTCCAATCAGCCAGTAACCTAGGAGTCATCTTGACTCCTCTTTCTTCTTCTCTATGCACATCCAAACCTTTGCTAAAATGTGTTATTTCTTTCTTTAAAACATTGCCAAAATATGTTCTTTCATTTCTGAACACACTTCCAGAGCTCTTATCCACTCTCTCACCTCCTTCCGCTTAGACTATTGCAACTTGCTTCTCACAGATCTCCCAGCAAGTCATCTCTCTCCACTGCAATCTGTCCTAAATTCAGCTGCACAACTTATCTTTCGCCAAGGTTGCTATGCTCACATAACCCCTCTTCAGAAGTCATTGCATTGGCTCCCTATCTGCTCCCGCATTCAGTTCAAATTCCTCTTTCTCAGCTACAAATGCCTTCATTCTGCAGCACCTCACTACCTCTCCTCTCTTATCTCTCTCTGCACCCCTCCTCATGCACTCCACTCATCAGACATGTCACTCCTATCTGTGCACTTCTCCTCTACCGCCAATTATGACTCCGTGCTTTCCACCTGGTTGTGCCGTGTGCTTGGAATAGTCTTCCTGAACCGGTGCGTCTTGCTCCCTCTCTCACCATGTTTAAATCCCATCTAAAGATTCACCTTTTTGAACCTGCTTTTAAATCTTATGCCCGATTGTCTGCTTTTAGTCTTGATAACTAACTTTCTTTTTTTTTTTAACTATTGTCTCTTGCCCCATATGCTTGTCTTATTAGATTGTAAGCTCTATTGAGCAGGGACTGTCTTTTATGTATGTTTGTACAGCGCTGCGCATGTCATGTGGCACTATAGAAATTTTAAGCAGTAGTAATAGTAGTAGTAGTAGTAGTAGTAGTAGTAGTAGTAGTAGTAAGGTTAAGTAGCTATATGTAGCCCACAATTAAGATGCCTTGGATTGACGTCTAACTTTAGGGCTTAACTTAAAGTCTTCAATTCAGGCGCTCAGCTTGCTTTAAAGATCCAGCCTCAGTGCATTTAGGTGCATTCAGAGGACAATTTTGAAAGGTCTTTTGCCTGAGTAAAGTGGCTTGGCTGACAAACTGTCTTCCACACCGTGGGTAAAGGAAGGGGAAGGCTTTCATTACTTTATCTTAGACTAAAACACTGTAAAGTTCAGGAGAGCAAATTAATTCATATTATTTAAGAGAAGAAGATCATTATAATCAGATTGGTGACATTTTATTCACAGTATCATGTACAAAAGATTTCACATTATGCTAGTAAATGGCCATTCATTTTAATGCATGCTTATAGTAGATAGCTTGCTAACAGGATGTTAAAGTCGTATGACTAATGAAGTATGACATTCAAACTACTAATTCAAAATCATTATAACGAGTGTTTTTTTTTGGGGGGAAGGGGGAGATGATGAGAGTTTATCATCAGCTAAATGTGCAAGAGATCTGCTTTTTTGAGAAACAAAGTAAAAATTAATAAACCTGGCAGCCAAATTTGTCTCTTCCAAATACCCTTCCAAGGAGGTAACCGTCACGGCCAGCGGTAAACCAAGAAAAATAGAAGCAGGATCCATGGCATCACAGTGCTCAAATGCAGGTTAACATCTTAGCAAGCGTCATTAAAGAAAGCCAAACAGGGGAACTTGCATTTGCAGGCACCCTCATATATCTATAAACTCCAACCTCACGGACTCCGTGATTATAAAATAAAAGATACTTGTTTGCATTTATAAAACATTTAGTGCACATCCATGGTATATGCTTGGCAGCTGCAAGACCTCAACTCAGTAGGGTTATTGTGTTCAAGCTGCAGGTTAGTAAAAAAAAAAAAATAGAATATATATGTATATATATTCATCTGGTAGTTGCACAAAATAATTAAACTCTCCTCTTATAATTCATTTCAGAGAGGGTACTGGCGTTTAAAGTTTTCTCAATCGTGCCCTTAGTAGCAACTGTCATTATAAAATGTAGCAAGGGTATTCTCTTTTTGTTTTAGAAGTAACATGGTTTGCCCTTGCTGTGTCCCCTCACAATATGACCACACAGGTAAAAAGGATAAGTACAACTTTCACCTAATCCTGTTCTGCCTCCTTGACTTGTAAATAGGGAGGAAAAAAGTAAAAATAATAATCATCATCATCATAACAATAATAATTTTCTGTTCAAATGTCAGCAAAAAGCATCCTGGCTACTTTTTGCATTCAAACTACGTCAACCAGAGGATGAGGCCCATTAGAGTACATGAAGTATTGGAGACCCATAGGTGGGTCAGTTGGCTTGAGTATTCCCCTGGGAGAGCAAATAAGCATATGGATGTTGCTAATGCTTCTGCCGATACCCTCCTTACAGACTTTACAGAAATGGGAAAGGTCCCCAACATGACCCTCCCACAACTATTTTAAAATGCATGCGCGCATAAAAATCGGAGGTTATGCGGGTGGCTGGGCCCTGCATGTGCTGTATGCATTTTCGGAAGAAGCCAGCCATGCGCATCACCCCCATTATACACCAAAGTGCCGGGCCTCTAGAAAGGGGCGGGGTAAGGGGTGGGCTGGGTGGGGAGGGGCGGGGTAAGGGGTGGACTGGGACATCGCCATTCAACGCTGTCCCAGGGAAGTGCGCGCCGGCAGCCAGCTGGTGCACGGAGATTACTTTTGCTCTGGAGGAGTAATAAGTAGCAAAATTAAAATTTTGGGGATAGTTAGGGTAGGTTTAGAGGGCAGGGAGGAGAGGGGAAGAGGAAGGAAGGATAGAGTTAGGAGTAGGAAAGTTCCCTCCCAGGCCGCTCCTTAATTGGAGCGGACTGGTAGGAAACTGGGGGAGGCTCGATTGCATCGCCACGCGTATTTATCTAAAATTCCCCTCCCTGCACGCGGAGCATGCCACCCACCCACACATGCATGCGCAGACATGACAATCTGGCATGCATGTGCTCGCAGGACCCATATTTTATAACATGCGCGCATGTTATAAAATCGGCGCATCCATGTGTGCATGCCCAGAACTGTGCGCATATGGACGAGTGCGTATGGGTCTTAAAATCGACCCCTATGTATAGGTATATAAAGTAATGGGTATCACACATAGCCTGGAGTTACTCCTGGAGGTAGGGAGGGGAAATTAAGGCATAATGATATTAATTATAGCTGTAATTTGATTATACTGTAAAGAATATGCATAACTCAATTACAGCAAAATTTAAAGGCACTGCACAAGAATGTATCAGAAAAAAAAAAATCCCTACTAATTTATTGGCATAGGACTACTTATGCTGTTGTGAGGAAATAAGTACTAATTAACAAAGCTAAATACTGTCCCTAAAAAGAACATGTTTAACACCCTTCACAACAGATAAATAAATAAATCTGCCAGAGTTATTTAAACAGAATTACAACCTGCATCGGTCCATGGTGAGGTACAACATGACATCCATAAAAAAAATGTAAAACACAAAACAGGACGTAGGTGATCGATCTGAACTGCTTCCATATAACTCTTCATGTCATAAAAAATATATGCCATTTGCAACCTTTTATTCTGCAGACATGACAGTATACATCACAATCCAATTAAATGTTATATTCTGCAGATTTCCTGGAATATATCTGGGTCACAGGTTAGTAATCACGCCTTTCTAATCTATCTCTCACGTCTGTTACAGGTTCTCCTGTTAAATGCGCTCATCAAATAGACTCATCTATCTGCACTAAACAGCCCACGGAAAGGAAAAAAATCAAGTAAAAATGTAATGTGCTGGTGAAGACATCACTTGCAGGAGAATTTTCGAAGGGGTTACGTATGTAAATTTACATGCTATCATAGCAATTTTCAAAATTCCACCTACACGGGTAAAATGCATTTACTCATATAAAACCCAATTTTAAGCATGGAAATGCTTCAGAAAATCAGGCCCTTTAATGTTCAATGCAATAATTTTTAGTTTGTGCATGGTAAAGCATTTTTCCCTGTTAGCATGTCCACACTGTTAGCATGAACATTAACCCAAAAATGAAGTCAATAAGTAAGATGAGAATGTTATATAGTACTGAAAAAGGACATGGCTTGACCACAGTCTTCTTTAGTGACCGGGTCCCATCTACTTCAAAATTGTTTGACATTCAAAGAAAAAATAACACTCCTGAGCTTTTTATTTTTTCCATCTCACTCCGCTTCCAATTCTTGCAGCCATACTGGCTTTCCAAGTAGAAAAAATATACATCTCAGTAGTCTTTGTTCCACACCCCTGAGGTAATGATTTAGCATTCAAACACAAACAATTACAAAGGCTTTTTTTGTTCCCTTCCTCTGCTGCAGCATAGTTCCACATTCAAAACACAAAGTCCAACTTTTGTACACATCTGAGTGTAACCTCTCCCCACCCTATATGGGAGAGACCATATAAATGACTCCAGCTCTCAGATGCGTAATTTAGAGTGGGTACATATAACACACTCACACAGCTAAAGGATCTCCCAGGAAGCTGGGGAGGAGAGCCTGGAGTAGAAAATAAAAGCAACATCCAATAACATAAAACCCACTGAGGTAGATTTTAAAAACATACGCGCGCGCGAACAAAAGTACGCTGGATTTTATAAGATACGCGCATAGCCACGCGTATCTTATAAAATCCGGGGTCGGCGCACGCAAGGGGGTGCACATTTGTGCAACTTGCGCGCGCTGAGCCCTGCACGCGCTGCCCGTTCCCTCCCAGGCCGCTCCGAAATCGGAGCGGCCTGGGAGGGAACTTTCTTTCTACCCCCCCGCACCTTCCCTTCCCTTCCCCTACCTAACCCACCCCCCCGGCCCTATCTAGACCCCCCCTACCTTTATCGGAAAAGTTACTACTGCCTCCGGGCAGTAGTAACTTACGCGCGCCGGCGTGGCAGGCCCCGACACAGGCCGCTGTGTCGGGGCACTTGGCCATGCCCCCGGACTACCCACATGCCCCCAGACACGCCCCCGATCCCTAACCGCGCTCCCTGACCACGCCCCCGACCGCCCCTTTCTGCAAGCCCTGGGACTTACGCACGTCCCGGTGCTTGCGTGCGCCACCGAGCCTATGCAAAATAGGCTCGGTGCGCGCAGGGGGGGGTTAGGGGTAGGTTTTCGGGGGTACGCGCGTACCCTTTTGAAAATCTATCCCACTATGTATTAGTATCACTACAAATAATGCATATAAAATCAGTGCATGCATATTTATATAATGCATTTGGATTCATTTTATACTGTATAGCAAACAAAGACAGGTGGCATTATAGTGAAAGAAAACATATTAGCATTGGAAAATTTAGAAAATCAGTTTTGTAAAATCTAAATTACTAATCCCACCCTAAATCTCAGTTTAGTTCACTTGCAGAATATCTCAAATTTCCCACCTAAATTCTGTCCAGAATAATAGCGAAAGCTCTCAGCTAAATCTCACATGATTTTTTAATCCTTTCCATGGTCCAGATGATTGATGAAGTCATTGCATATGTTGAAGTCCAATACTCATCACAGATTCAGGATCTATTTGCCATATGGAATTGGATGTACAGAATCTTGTAAAGAAAAAATAATTATATTCCCTCTCTACTTTAATTAAAATCATATCAAATCTTCTGAGATTCCTTGAAGCTAGAATTTGCCTAAGACTATAGTGTGCAAGTAGCTATTCTTAATACTGTTTATTTATCTAAAATTTAAAAAAAAAACCCCAAGATCAGTAAATATTTAGAAATCACCTTCCTTTTCCTCACTACAAAATAGCAAACACTTTCTATGTATTGCTGGATAAGTATCTTGATTCAGATAATGACCACAAGAAAATCTGCTGAGATGGAAAGCTGCACTAGTCCCTGCTCAGTAGTCACCTTTTTCTTTAAATCACAAGGTAGAATCTGACTGGTTTCTAAAGGAAATAGAGCCAAAATGACCACTGAGGAGAACTACATTTCCCATATTCTCCACTTTCTACTCAGAGAGCAGGAGCAGGAAGGAGCTTAGTCATAATGACTCGGCAGAGTCACCCTAATTGCCTACCAAGGTGTAATAAGACATGTGAGATTCAGAGAGACAGGGAGACCAATCCACCCAGAGACACAGAAAGAGAAAGAGGGAGGCAGCAGGCTGTCTTCTTGTTCCAGCACCTATGTAAAGCGAGGAGATATGGGCAGGCTGAGGAAGAAGCAGAACCATGTCAAAACTTCACTTTAGCCTGAAGCTAAGACAGTCTTTAAGATTATCTTTCCCTCCTTGTTATTCCTTGCACATTTTATTAATATTTATTATGTTATTATGTCACAGTGTATGAAACGTAAACCGTTGTGGTGGTCCCACTTAACGACGGTATATAAAAGCTGTTAAACTAATTTATGTATTTATTTATTTATGTATGAGAGAAAGGACAAGGCTGCCTGCTTAGGGCCTATAGCACTGTTATATAGGAATGTGAATCGGGTGATCGATTGTCTTAACGATCGATTTTTGCTGGGGGGGGGAGGTAAATCTGATCGTCATGGTTTTTGTTTTTTTTAAATCGTAAAAAATCGTAAATCGGAGGAGGGCGGGAAAACCGGCACCCTAAAACCCACCCCGAAGCCCCCCAAAATGTTTTAAATTACCTGGGGTCCAGTGGGGGGGTCCCGGCGCGATCTCCCGCTCTCGGGCCACGGCTGCGATAAAAGAAATGGCGCCGGTGGCCCTTTGCCCTTACCATATGACAGGGCAAAGGTAGCGCCGGTGCCATTTTGGTTCCTGTCACCCGACCTCACGAGTGCAGGAGATCGCTCCCGGACCCCCGCTGGACCCCCAGGGACTTTTGGCCATCTTGGGGGGGCCTCTTGACCCCCACAAGACTTGCCAAAAGTCCACCGGGGGTCCGGGAGTGACTTCCTGCACGCGGGCCGTATTGCCACTATGTCGACATAGTGAGGGCAAAAGTAGCGCCGGCACCATTTTGAATATTGGCAATACGGCCGGCGCTACTTTTGCCCTCACTATGTTGACGTGCAGGAGGTCGCGTGCAGGAGGTCGCTCCCGGACCCCCGCTGGACTTTTGGCAAGTCTTGTGGGGGTCAGGAGGCCCCCCCAAGCTGGCCAAAAGTCCCTGGGGGTCCAGCGGGGGTCCGGGAGCGATCTCCTGCACTCGTGATGTCGGGTGACAGGAACCAAAATGGCGCCGGTGCTACCTTTGCCCTGTCATATGGTAAGGGCAAAGGGCCACCGGTGCCATTTCTTTTAACGCAGCTGTGGCCCGAGAGCGGGAGATCGCGCCGGGACACCCCCCCCCACTGGACCCCAGGTAATTTAAAACATTTTGGGGGGCTTTGGGAGGGTGGGGGATTTATTTTATAGGGTCGGGGTGGGTTTTAGGGTGCCGGTTTTCCCTCCCTCCCCCTCCCCCTCCCCCGATTTACGATTTTTTGATGATAAATCGGGGGAATTGTTATTGTATCGCGGCTCTAACGATTTTTGACTATTTAAAATATATCTGACGATTGTTTTAAATCATCAAAAAACGATTCACATCCCTACTGTTATAAGGTAATTATAGTTAACACTGATCAAGGAAAGCTGGGGAGTTCTTTCTTGAATTCTGGCAACTTTTACTTGTATTTGCATTCAGCAAAATTGAGCGGGGTGAGAATAAAGATAGAAAAAACTAGTTTGGGGGAGCTTAGCAATGCTTGAGTCTAGGAACTATGTGTAAGTTTTTTAAAATTGCTTCTACAACTTTTGGTGATTGGGAAGGTTATACCTGAAAGGGAATTGTGGAGGTTGCTAAGAGCCTTAAGAAGTTAGCATGATAAGTTTTGTTATATTTTATTAGGGCTATGAATCCTGCTGGGAGATTATGGAAATGAGTTATTGATACTGAACAATTTGAACTGTTAAGGAAACCAGAAAATGTTTACAGAACTGGTACCATTAGTTACTGTTCTTAGGAAAGTTCTTAAATACTGAAGGATTTTTTCTTTGTAATTGGGAGTTGCTAATTATGTCCAAGTAGCTAAACCAGCAGCTAGTAAGGTTATACAGAAGCAACTCTGAATATAGAGTTTAGGAGCAAGATTGTTACCAGCTCTGCACTAGGAAAGAAAAACAAAAAGTGACACCATGAATTCAACATTCAAAACTAAACATTTACATGGATAACTTTGGCTTAGATGAATAACATGGTGTTATATGGATAATGTGGAGTTAGATAGTTATAAAGAAGAAAATCACAGAGCATATAGAGACATCATTTAATGGGACACAGCCAGCATGGATTTACCCAAGGGAAGTCTTGCCTCACAAATCTCCTACATTATTTTGAAGAGGTGAATAAACATGTGGACAAAGGTAAACCGGTAGAAGTGATGTATTTGGACTTTCAGAAAATGTTTGACAAAGTTCCTCATGAAAGGCTTCTAAGAAAGCTAAAATGTCATGGGATAGGAGTAGTTGTCCTTTTGTAGATTGCAAACTGGTTAAAAAACAGGAAACAGAGAGTAGGATTAAATGGTCTGCTTTCACAGTGGAGTGCCTCAGGGATTTGTACTTGGACCAGTGCTTTTTAATATATTTATAAATGATCTGGAAAGGAATACGAGTGAGGTGATCAAATTTGCGGATGATACATAATT
Organism: Rhinatrema bivittatum; assembly: GCF_901001135.1. Classification (NCBI taxonomy): domain Eukaryota; kingdom Metazoa; phylum Chordata; class Amphibia; order Gymnophiona; family Rhinatrematidae; genus Rhinatrema; species Rhinatrema bivittatum. Next base: position 335,383,682 of record NC_042617.1, on the reverse strand, counting down.
ATGCAGAGTAGTTAAATCACAAGTGGATTGCGACAAACTGCAGGAGGACCTATGGAAGATTGGGCATCCCAGTGGCAGATGAAACATAATATGGACAAGTGCAAAATGATGCATATAGGGAAAAATAACCCTTGCTGTAGCTACAGTATGTTAGGTCCTATTTTAGGAGTTGCCATCCATGAGAAAGATCTGGGTGTCATAGTTGATATTACATTGAAATCATCAGCCCAGTGTGCTATGGTGGTCAAGAAAGCAAATAGAATTTTAGGAATTATTAGGAAAGGAATGGCAAATAAAATGGAGGATGTCATAAATCCTCTGTATCGCTCAATGGCTAGACTGCACCTGGAATACTGTGAGTAATTCTGGCTACCACAATTTTAAGTGATATAGTTGCACTGGCTAAGGTATAGAGAAGGCAACCAAAATGATAAAGGGCATGGAACAGCTTTCTTATGAGAAAAGATTAAAGAGGTTAGGACTGTTCAGCCTGGAGAAGAGATGGCTGAGGGGGATATGATAGAGGTCTACAAAATCATGAACATTCTTTTTCACTCAATGCACAATTAAATTCTAAAATTCGTTGCCAGAGGATGCTGTTAAGGCAATTAGTGTAGCTGGGTTTAAAAAATGTTTGGATAAGTTACTCGAGAAGTCTACAAACTGCTATTAATCAATAGGGAATAGTCACTGCTTGTTGCTGGCATCAATAATATGGGATCTATTTAATGTTTGGGTACTTGCCAAGTACTTGTGACTTGGATTGGCCGCTATTGGATGCAGGATAGTGGGCTTGGTCCGACCCAGTATGGCATTTTTTATGTTCTTATGTTCTTGGATATCTTGGATAATATGTAGATGGATAACTTGTGAGATAGATGGATAACTTGGCTAACTTTTGAGCTAGATCGATGTTTAGTTGGATAGATAACTTGGATAACATGGAATTAGATGGATAATATGGAGTTAGATAGATAACTTGTCATTTAGATGGATAACTTGTGAGTTATCCATCTAAATAGTTTTGAATATTGACCTTCATTTGTTTAAACCTGCATTTCTTAGATGTTTACTTGTAAAAGGAGATAGTGAGCAAAGGAAAAGAAAGCTGCTCTTTTGCTTTAGTGAATGTAATGTTTTTTTTTATCAGTGAGTTAGAAGATATGAAGCAAAAACTCATGTCAATTAGGTGAAGGGGTGATCTTGGTTGTACTTTGTATTGAAGGAAAATGGAGAAGATAAAATCAAAGGTGCGCCAGAATGTTTAATAAATTGCAAACTTTCATGCGAGTGAACGGACCCCGATACAGACCATGTTTCATGGAAACTGCAAAGTGAGGGATCTTATATCAAAGGACCAAACAATGACTCTAATTAAGGTTGATAGGCATCTTTAATCTCTGATAGCTTGTAATGATGAATGACCCTTTTTGATCTAGCAAACATCTTGTGACACAAGTCTTAGGTGGAGACATCAAGAGCCATTGAATATATACTATAAACATGAGTAATTGCACTTCTTTTGTTTTTCAAAACTCTTTTGTTTTTCAAAACTCTTGACTTTCAAAAGGAATTGCATAGAGCTGTCAACTTTCCCTTTGACCTTTTAAGCCTGCTTTATTGAGGAAAGGATGCAACAATTTTGAATTTTAACTGCTTTCTTACCTTTATTCCTGCTGCAGAGGAAGAACAACATTCTAAGTGAAATACTTTTAAGTCACTAAGTTGCATTAGTCTATGGCTAGGATAAGTTCTCCTCCTGTGACAGAGCACACCCTTTTGTTTTCGGACACCTGCATGGTAGGGATTGCCACCCATTGCCTATTGGGACCTTCACCCTCAAAGCCCCTTTGCCCGCTCCTTGCCTAAGCCTGCTGGGAGACACAATTCTTTCATTATTTGCCTCTGGCTGTGTTTGATAATCTTTATACTTTGGTGTCTCAAGAGTGAACTTCCTTTTTTCTGGGGCGAGGGGGGGTCTATCTATCTATCTGTTAGGCACCAGTGCCTCTTCTGGTTTCATTAGAGGTTACTGTTGGTTCATCATCTTATTTCCCTGTATGTGAGTATATTTTAATAGATACAGTATATTACTATTCTTGTTCCTTATTTTCCTGCAAGTATTGAATGATCTGGAAGATTGACATGCTTTCAATTGTGTGAAAGGCAGGATGGTAATACAGCACTCAAAAAAAAATCTAGTTTTGAACAGGAAAGTTCTTCTTTCATTAATGCTGTAGGGAAGCCATTTATGGTATCTTCCAGCCTCTTCACCTGAAAAAATCCACTCTCTTTATCATAGCTGTCAAGTGGCACTAATTAATTTTGGAACATTTTCCTGTTTCACTTGTGTGGGATGATTTCTCATGGTGCCAAGGGCATTACTCTCTGATGGTTAATTACAGTATTCTTGGGCAAAAGTCCCCTTGTATTTTTGGCAGAAAATTTTCTTCGTAACATTTTTTTTTTCCTGTGGAATTGTGTACTGTCCAGAAGTTGTGGAAAATGAAGTCCCTGGCCAAAAGACGTGCTATTTCAAAACTGTAAAAGCAAACTGTAAAAGCAAACTGATTTAGGAGCTCATTCTCTAAAGCCACCCACCAAGCTTGCATGCTTGCATTGTGGAGGGCCGAAAGCCATACATTACATGATAATTACTATAGCTTTGCCCAGAACTACACAGATGTGGAAGAAACCTGAGTCCTTGGTCTCCTAATGCACACGGAACTTCCTCTGTATACCTGCACAGTTTGTGCATGCACCACAGTATTTGACAAATCCTGTTTCCAGACTCCTATCCTGAACAGGAGGAGATAAAAATCCTTCCTGCTACGTGCCTCAGAGTCAGTGTTGAGGGAAGGAAGGAAGGAGTTAAGAAATTGTACTGCTTAGACCTGTGTTTTTCTGAATGACCTCTGAGTGCGGTTTTAACCGCTTTGTTAAGGGGTTTTTTATGTAGCTTGTCCTCAATTCTGTTACCTTTTCTTTAGTTCTCTGGGTGCCTGTCTGGAAATGTTTGTGCTGTGTTGGTCATTGTCAACTCTGTCTAATCTCTATATGTGTTATACAATTTGAAAGAAAGGAAAGAAGGCGAGTGAGTGTGGACAGTATGGAGCATATAAGTGGCTGAGTATTTTGTTGCCTTCCTAAAACTGCTGGGAGCAGTTCTGCAGGATATGGGAGCCATGGTAGGATTTTCACAACTTGTCCACCACACCCAGAGTAAGAATTAGGGATGTGAATCGTGTGATCGATCGTCTTAACGATCGATTTTGGCTGGGGGGGGAGGGAAATCTGATAGTCATGGTTTTTTTTGTTAAAAAATCGTCAAATCGTAAATCGGCGGGAAAACCGGCACACCAAAACAACCCTAAAACCCAACCCGACCCTTTAAAACAAATCCCCCACCCTCCCGAACCCCCCCAAAATGTTTTAAATTACTTGGGGTCCAGTGGGGGGGGGGGGCCCGGTGCGATCTCCCGCTCTCGGGCCACGGCTGTGTTAATAGAAATGGCGCCGGTGGCCCTTTGCCCTTACCATATGACAGGGCAAATGTAGTGAGTAGCGCCGGCGCCATTTTAAATATTGGCAATACGGCCCGAGTGCAGGAGATGGCTCCCGGACCCCCGCTGGACTTTTGGCAAGTCTTGTGGGGGTCAGGAGGCCTCCCCAAGCTGGCCAAAAGTCCCTGGGGGTCCAGCGGGGGTCCGGGAGTGATCTCCTGCACTCGTGACGTCGGGTGACAGGAACCAAAATGGCGCCGGCGCTACCTTTGCCCTGTCATATGGTAAGGGCAAAGGGCCACCGGCGCCATTTCTATTAAAGCAGCCGTGGCCTGAGAGCAGGAGATCACGCCGGGACCACCCCCCCCCCCACTGGACCTCAGGTAATTTAAAACATTTTTGGGGGGTTCGGGAGGGTAGGGGATTTGTTTTAAAGGGTCGGGTGGGTTTTAGGGTTGTTTTGGTCTGCCGGTTTTTCCGCCCTCCCCCTCCCCCGATTTATGATTTTTTGACGATAAATCGGGGGAATTGCTATTGTATCACGGCTCTAACGATTTTTGACGATTTAAAATATATCTGACGATTGTTTTAAATCGTCAAAAAACGATTCACATCCCTAGTAAGAATGCTGGTGTCATTAACTATTTGCACATTCAGGAGATTACAGTGATAGCCACATGTGTGCCACTGATTCTGCCCATTGGTTTATAAGACCAGCAAAGTCAGGAAATCCCCTGTTGAGGTCCTCCCATTGTGCCCTGTGATTATGAAAACAGTGACTTGTTTATTTATTTTAAAAATTGTAGATGCCCTATATCCAAGGTCCTAGGTGGATTACAATAGAGCCATATAGAAAATCATGGACAATGCAAAAACTTCAAAACAGAGGAGCAGTCCATAAAATATAACACAAAGAAAAAGAAAAAAAAAGGTTACTGAGCATTATATTAATTAAAGATCCTTAGTGCCCAGTAGCAACAGCAGATGTCAATAAAAGAGCTTTTAAATGCTTTTCAAAGGACTTACAACAAACTTCTTTGCATTGCATAATGGAAAAAGTTGGTTCTACCATTTAGGGTCCATGACACAGAGGTGACATTGTTTGGATTCTGCCAGTTTTATCGACTAGTGACTTGCTATATCGAATAGACAGTGACCAGCAGATCTTAAATTTTGTGTAGGTCGAAAGATCTTAAGAGCTTATACCAGAGGTGGCCACCTCCAGTCCTCAAGAGTCACAAACATGCCTAGTTTTCAGGATATTCACAATGAATGTGCATGAGATAGAGTTACATATAATAGAAGCTGTACATGGAAATTTATCTCATGCAAATTTAATGTGGATATCCTGACTACCTGGACTGTGAGGGTCAGTCTCTCTAATTTATTTTGTGGATTTAACAATTTGGGTCATGCAGATGGTGTGGGGCAGAGCACTTTGTCCTGGGTGGTACAGGGAAAGTGTTGCCTATCTTCCTTTCTATCAGCCTGGTCCCTCTATTTCTCAATTAGTACTGGCATAAAGTTTCACAAACAAAATCACACTACTCATAGGTTTAACCTAACTTCTAATTTTATTTTTCTGAATTTTCGCAGAGGGTAAAAAGTCTGTAATGAATTCTGAATTCATGGGATGTGCAGTCAGAATACAATAGGGATGTGCAGAGGGATGCCATATGTTGCATTCGGAATTCATATTCGTCGGGGGGCAGATACATTGCATTCGGCAAAGGGGGCCCCCGATACGTTAATGCGTTCATTCTTATTCATTTCCCAGCTAAAATTGAATTAACTACAACCCCCCACCCTCCTGAAATCCCCCCCCCCCCAAGACTTAGCAAAACTCCCTGGTGGTCCAGCGGGGGGTCTGGGAGCCATCTCCTGCACTCACGCCCTCGGCTGAAGGTATTCAAAATGGCGCCGATATCTTTGACCTTAATATGTCACAGGGGCTACTGATGCCATTGGTTGGCCCCTGTCACATGGTAGGAGCAATCGATGGCCGGTGCCATCTGTTTTCTGAACCCATGGCTGTCAGCGGGTTTGAGAACCAACGCCGGCAAAATTGAGCGTCAGCTGTCAAACTTGCTGACAGCTGCCACTCCTGTCAAAAAAGAGGCACTAGGGACGCACTAGTGGCCCTAGCACCTCTTTTTACCGTGGGCCCTCATTTGCATACTAAATCGCGCACACAGGAGAGTGGCCATGCGCACGTCGGGAGAGCAGGTGCTCACCTCGGAGCACCGGCTCTCCCGCAGATTTTACGGTATCAGCCTGTAAGTAAGTTGGGTAAGATTTATGGAGCTAACTTACACGTGATATTCAGCAAAACAGCTATGCTGCTAAATATCCCTATATTTGCCACTATTTAGTCTGATAAGATTTAACCGGATAAGTTTAAACCTGCTATGGAGCAATTTTAATTTATTCAATTAATTTAACCAGTTAAGTCTGAATATCAATACTTATTTGGCTAAGTTAGCTCGATAAGTAGCACTGCCCAGTTATACCCACTACCTACCCACTGACTATCTGGCTAAGTAGTGTATGAATAGCAATATAATGGAAGTTGCTAGAAGGTACGAGAATGTGAAGAAGATACTTGGATGTGCAAAATGAAACTTAAAAACAGACAAAGGAATGGATCCAGCTTCTGCGCATGTCACAAGCTGCACGAGGAACAGTGTTAAAATCCCTAGTAACAAGGCAGGTACATGTATGAAAATTTTACTAATTGATCTAGGGATAAGGGGTGGGTTTACACAGACACCTGCTGATTGGCTGAAGGGAAACCCTTATAACGGTCTGCACAGATGTCAGAACATTGGGCAGAGACTGAGTTTACACTGCTTGATTGTAACTCTCACTGCTCCTAAAGAAACCACGCCTTTCTTTATAATAAACTAGCCGTTAAGCCCATAACAACGGGCTACATTAACATTTTTTTCAGTCCATTTCCTTATCCCTCATTCTCCCCTCCCTCCCCTCATTCTCCCTCCCCTCTAGTCTCCATCCCCTTCCCTCACTCTCCTCCCCTCTCCCCTCCCCCCTCCCCTCACTCTCCTCCCCTCTCCCCTCCCCCCCTAAGTCACTCTCCTCCCTCCCCTCAGTCACTCTCTCCCCTCCCCCCTGCCCCACTCTCTCCTACCTCCCCCTCCCCTCAGTCACTCTCTCCTCCCTCCCCCCCTCCCCTCAGTTACTCTCTCCTCCCTCCTCCCCTCCCCTCAGCCACTTCCTCCTCCCTCCCCTCATTCACAACTCCTTTGGATGGCGCAGACGGAAGATCTCCGGGGGAAGTCTCTCCCTCCCTCGCGCACACCACCGCTGCTACTGGATTGCAAACTGGCTAAAAGACAGGAAACAAAGAATAGGATTAAATGGACAATTTTCTCAGTGGAAGGGAGTGGACAGTGGAGTGCTTCAGGGATCTGTATTGGGACCCTTACTTTTCAATATATTTATAAATGATCTGGAAAGAAATACGACGAATGAGATAATCAAATTTGCAGATGACACAAAATTGTTCAGAGTAGTTAAATCACAAGCAGATTGTGATAAATTGCAGGAAGACCTTGTGAGACTGGAAAATTGGGCATCCAAATGGCAGATGAAATTTAATGTGGATAAGTGCAAGGTGATGCATATAGGGAAAAATAACCCATGCTATAATTACACAATGTTGGGTTCCATATTAGGTGCTACAACCCAAGAAAGAGATCTAGGTGTCATAGTGGATAACACATTGAAATCGTCGGTTCAGTGTGCTGCGGCTGTCAAAAAAGCAAACAGAATGTTGGGAATTATTAGGAAGGGAATGGTGAATAAAACGTAAAATGTCATAATGCCTCTGTATCGCTCCATGGTGAGACCCCACCTTGAATACAATGTACAATTCTGGTCACCGCATCTCAAAAAAGATAAATGATCTGGAAAGAAATACGACGAGTGAGATAATCAAATTTGCAGATGACACAAAATTGTTCAGAGTAGTTAAATCACAAGCCGCACCTTGAATACTGTGTACAATTCTGGTCGCCGCATCTCAAAAAAGATATAATTGCGATGGAGAAGGTACAGAGAAGGGCTACCAAAATGATAAGGGGAATGGAACAACTCCCCTATGAGGAAAGACTAAAGAGGTTAGGACTTTTCAGCTTGGAGAAGAGACGACTGAGGGGGGATATGATAGAGGTGTTTAAAATCATGAGAGGTCTAGAACGGGTAGATGTGAATCGGTTATTTACTCTTTCGGATAGTAGAAAGACTAGGGGACACTCCATGAAGTTAGCATGGGGCACATTTAAAACTAATCGGAGAAAGTTCTTTTTTACTCAACGCACAATTAAACTCTGGAATTTGTTGCCAGAGAATGTGGTTCGTGCAGTTAGTATAGCTGTGTTTAAAAAAGGATTGGATAAGTTCTTGGAGGAGAAGTCCATTACCTGCTATTAAGTTCACTTAGAGAATAGCCACTGCCATTAGCAATGGTTACATGGAATAGACTTAGTTTTTGGGTACTTGCCAGGTTCTTATGGCCTGGATTGGCCACTGTTGGAAACAGGATGCTGGGCTTGATGGACCCTTGGTCTGACCCAGTATGGCATTTTCTTATGTTCTTATGTTCTTATATAATTGTGATGGAGAAGGTACAGAGAAGGGTGACCAAAATGATAAGGGGAATGGAACAACTCCCCTGTGAGGAAAGACTAAAGAGGTTGGGACGTTTTCGCTTGGAGAAGAGATGACTGTGGGGGGATATGATAGAAGTGTTTAAAATCATGAGAGGTCTAGAATGGGTAGATATGAATCGGTTATTTACTCTTTCGGATAGTGGAAAGACTAGGGGGGCCACTCCATGAAGTTAGCATGGGGCACATTTAAAACTAATCGGAGACAGTTCTTTTTTACTCAACGCACAATTAAACTCAGGAATTTGTTGCCAGAGGATGTGGTTAGTGCAGTTAGTATAGCTGTGTTTAAAAAAGGATTGGATAAGTTCTTGGAGGAGAAGTCCATTACCTGCTATTAAGTTCACTTAGAGAATAGCCACTGCCATTAGTAATGGTAACATGGAATAGACTTAGTTTTTGGGTACTTGCCAGGTTCTTATGGCCTGGATTGGCCACTGTTGGAAACAGGATGCTGGGATTGATGGACCCTTGGTCTGACCCAGTATGGCATTTTCTTATGTTCCTATGTTCTTACTGCTCGTTCTCCTCGCCGCACCATTTTGGTTACTGGCAAGCTCTTACCGACGTGCTGCCCACGCATGCGCGGTAGAGTTTCTCCCTACTGTGCATTTGCAGCACTTCGGTCAAGCTTCATTTATCTAGTAGATTTCTTAGCTTGACTCTTAGAGCTGGTCTTTACTAGTCTTTCTTTACCGAGGTTTTAAATATATGGTGCCGTGACTCGGATTCCCAGAAGGCCTTGTGCAAACCTCCTTGGGATGTTTGTTTCAGGTATCGGACTTGTGGCGGCCGTCCAAGTCTACCGTCTAGTACCAGGTGTTACAAGCACGGCTGGCATCGGTAATCAGCACACGGGAGTGGTGCTTTCTTTGGGGCTGTGCCTGTGGCAGGAGCTCAATTTAGTTTTAATAACTTTACTCTGAGATGTCAGGATAAGTTTTTTTTTTTTTTTAGGTGACCATCACTGCTTCAGTGGCTGTGTGGAGAGAAAAAAAAAAAACCTGAGACCTAAAGCAGAGGGGTCCACTGAAGCTGAAGGGGATTGCAGAAGGACAGCCAGAGCAGCACAAAAGAAACAAGAAGATTCCATTTTCATGACTTCTCAGTTTAGTTTCTGTTTGTGACAACCATCAAGCTACTTTCATTTCTTAATTAGATTTCATTTCTCTTTAGAAGCGGACATATTGCTTTTTCCTGACTCCGTGCTTCCACAGTGTTACTTCCTCTTGTGTAGCCGTGCGGAGAGAGGGAGACAGGTGTCTGCTAAGGGGGATACTGAGGGATGGCAAAAGCGACAAAGTAGGGGAAAAAAAGTCTCTCTTTTCATGTGCTATCAGTTGTTTACTGACAGTGTCAGTAAGAATGTTTAGTTTCATTTTATAGTGCAAAAGAAAACACAGAGAGAAATCTTTATCTTGTCAGTACAGGGAATGCAGACAATTGAACCATCCTTACTGGAATTATGAAAGAAAAAGGAAGGGAATTGAGATTGCCTTGAAGGAATAAGTTTTTGGGACATTGAGAAAGCATACTGAGATTTGGTAATCACACTGGCACACTCAAGGCACATCCCTAAGCCTTTCCTTGCAAATTGAAAATTAATAGTCAAAATTAACAATGTTTTGTCATTTCATAGAGGAGAGAGATTTCCCCAGAAGCGAAAGAATTATCTCAGTAACAAAGATTCTGTTGCAGGTCTGTATTCCAGAAGAGACAAAAAGAAAAAAAAATGAGTGGATGCTGAGTATTAATGAGCACAGTGCCTCCTAGAGGCGCAGCAATATAAAAGAAATAAGGTAGCTTTATGACTGCAATTTGCTGAATTAATATCAGAATGTTTAGTTTCAATTGAGCTGTAATTTCTCTAACCTTTATGTTGCCAGATTTTATATTTCCCCAGGTTAATTACAGATGAAACGTTTGAAGATTGTTGAAGATTACATTTTCTCCTTTTTCCCAGTTTTTCATTTTTAAACAGATCTCCTTTTTGATTTTATTCTTGTTTTATTTTAGATTGATCTAGACATTATCTAAGCATTTTTTTCACACTTTTTGGCCTACTTTTATTTTTGATCAGGGGTTTGAGCTCATCAAAAGAAATAATATGTGTTACTTGTTGTTTATTTTCTGTGTTGTGTCCTTGCACCTGCAGAGTGAATGAAGTTGTCTGTCATAGTTTAATGTTCTATACAATAACTAATGGAATCTTCTCCCTGATTAATCCAAATTTGTTTTGCTCTTATGTTAGATTCTGATCAAGTACAATACCTAGTGCTGAATTGAAAGGCTGTGCTTCAATGTAACTGAAGTGCACTAAGCCAAGAGATCTGTTTGCCCCACAGGCGTCATTGAATTCAGAGATTATCCCATCCTTATAACTGCATCCCTAGTTGAATCGCTGTAAATTCCTGTTAGCCCAGACGTCTGTTCCCTTTCAAGGTGTTCACTTAGGAAGTGGAGTGCACTCTATTAATGACAATCTAGTACGATCTCTAGTGTCCCTCCCTGTTCCACCCCTCACGGTTACCCAGACTCGAGCTATACTAGGCTTACTTAATTTTTGTCGTCTTTGGATTCCTGCCTTTAGTCAAAAGGCCCTTTTCCTGTACACTTATGTATTTATTTATTTTATTTATTTTTAATTTTTATATACCGATGTTCCTGTAAAGAATACATATCGCACCGGTTTACAAGGAACTGAACAGACGCCTCCAGGGCGGAAATACATTAAAACAGTCGCCTCAAGGCAGAATACATTAACACAAGTATACAGGAAAACTATTAAAAGAAAATTTATCTCTTTTAATAGTTTTCCTGTATACTTATCTACAAAAACAAGCAAAATGCTCCCAGCTTGTACATTTCACTGCTTGGGACACATCCCGTCTGAAAGCCCTCATTACTGAGGCTATGCAAGCCAATACCCTACTGTCTTACCAACATACCTAGTCTTTGCACCTTTGGGTCATAGCCGGACAACATACCTGGTCTGCTGTTGGCACACAAGACCAAATGGAAGCTGTTATCTTCCTTTCTGGTAAATTTTCCCCAGTTGAATTAGGCATGATTACTTGCAAAAAAGGAGTGGTCACCTGCGCTGCAGCATGAGAAAAATTGAATCACTATATTCCATACGCCACGGTGATTCTTCAAACTCGACATGATGTTAGCTTTCTTCTCACTCCTTCCCAAATGTCTTTAACTGCCTCTCATACTGTAAAGTACAAAGCTATTCTCACCTCCTCTGCTACTATGCTACAGCCATGGGGCAAGACAGTGCCTGCTACGGCTACTTCTTTGGACAAAATACTATCAGCCATGGATCCTTTTGAACTTCACCTCACCCGGCAGCTTTCCGAACCAGACAACCTTCCTTTATTTGCCACTCCCTTGGAAACTGGAGAATATTGGTTTACTGATGCTGGAGGAACCCTCCTGACATCTAGAGGTTTTGCTGCTCTTCAACTCCTACCTCAGATATGGTTTTGGAAAAATACGTGTTTTCACTCCCCTCAGACACGAGTGTACAAGAAGGAGAATTAATTGTAGTTACATGGGTCTTGGACCACCTGCTGGAACACCGTTATCCATTGGTCCCTGTCACTATTTACACGGACTCGCACTATGTTTTTTCTTCTGTACACCAACATCGTCACAAATGGAAGAAGAGAAGGATGATGACAAGTACGGGCACCACTCTCAATAGTGTACGGATATGGCAGAAACTGTTTACGTCTCTTGAAGAATTTAGAGACAGAGGAGAACACGTTGAGATTACATGGGTCAAAGGTCATCAGAAGCCGTCATCGTCATGGGAAGCGTTGGGAAACTACCTAGTTGACATGGAACTCCACGACCTCAGACAGCAACAACAAGACAGTATGCCCAACCCCTATCGCATCATGGTTTTGATACAAACTATGGGTTTTTCTTTTTCAATCTATCGTAAACCTACAGACAAAAACACTTTGCTTCATTACGACAGTAGTCATCCGCATCATTTGAAGTCTAATTTGCCCTATGGGCAATTTTTGAGACTGCGGCATTTATGCTCTAACCTGTGTGATTACAAATTGAAAGCAAAAATTTTGACATCTAACTTTCAACTTACATTTGCTTAAAAAAGCTTATAAACGTGCGAGGTGGGTTAACCGAGATTTACTTTTTCTTCCTGCAAACAATCAGCAAGTTTCAAATCGCATTACCTGTGTACTTCCATTTTCTTCTCAAATTTACAAGGTTCAAAATATTATTAAGAAGTATTGGCATGTTGTGAGTTTGCATTCAGAACTACATGAAATCCCCAGGTTTGCCTTCAAACGGGGCAAAAACCTTAGAGATCTCATTGTACACTCTGATTTTTTGGATGAAACATCACATGGTGGTGCAGATGATCAAATTACAGGACATTATCCTTGTGAACATTGTAGTGTCTGTAGTCAGTCGTTTTCGGGCGAGTGTTTACCATTTTTCAATGATGGAAAGTTTAGATTGAGATCTTATACGAATTGTCAGTCTAAAGGTGTAATTTATGGACTATGGTGCCCGTGCCCCCTTCTTTTTATTGGGAAAACTAGCCGCAGTTTGAAAGTACGGATGATTGAGCACAGGAGCGCTATTGCACGTCAGCGCGTTGAGGCGCCTGTAGTGCAACATTGTTTACAGTTGAATTATTCTTTTGAAGTGTTGCAGTTTGCGGCAATTGAAAAATTAAACCCAAGTAATAGGGGTGGTGACTTTGATAATTTTTTATTACGGAGGGAACAAAAATGGATACATTATTTTGATACGGTGGCCCCTAGGGGCCTTAACCGTGAGATTGACTGGTCCGTCTTTTAGTGCTTTGTATGATGGGAGTTGTAGTCAGTTTCAGTTTTGTTTCCGGTTCCGTTTGATTTTAAAAGCGCATAGATTCACTTTTTTGGACACAAACGCTGAGGCGCCATTTTTTGAATGTGAAGGGAGAGGTGGTTTTTCTGCTCGGGTAAGTGTTTTGCATTTTCATCAGTGCGGCTGTTTGAATACGGATGTAAGTTTTCCTTGTTGCTTGTGAGTATGTAACCATTTACATTTTTAATTTTAATTCTTGTTTTTAAGGGTTGAAAACATTTGCTTGACATTTAGATCTTATTTTGATTTCCTGAAGAAGATTGCTTTGCAATCGAAACATGTCGGGACAGCTTTAAACGGGACTGCTTTAAACGAGATGACGGTGTTTCACACTGCATGAGCCCTTTGGGCCGTATCAAATTAAGCGCTAAGAATATGTTTCTTCGACGTTTGGGTATTAGATATTAGGTATTTTAGAATTGGGGTAGTTTAAAATGTGGGAAATTTATTTTTTTTTTTAACTTGGGTTCTTAGATTTTCTAGTGGTGTATTACCACAGTCTTTGATATTACTAATTAAAATATTATTAAAATAATTTTTCTTTACAAAAAATTTTGGCATAATTTTACAGCATGATGACAGTAAATGATTACAAATAACTTATTGCTTCATTGACCGATTACGGCTTGCGGCCCATTGAGTGGCGAGAGGCTGCAGAGAGATATCTTGAGGCAATCATTGATGATATTGTCATCTGCTGTTATATAAGCTGTTCTAAATTATTTTTGGTTTATACGATATATATTGGATTTATATCCTTTTTCCTCTTCTTTTCTTTATTGAATAAATAAAAAGATATACACTATTTTTCTCTGTATCTAGTTAGAAAAATCAGCAAGAAAGGGTATTGATAAACTTAGAACTTTTCACATTCATAGAGTAAAGAATTTATACTATTAAATAACAGTGTATTACTTTTAAAGTAGACAAGTTATTTAGCTTGATAATTCTTTATGTTAATATAAGGTGCTTAATGCCCTTGTGAAAGTAATCAAAAACACCACCTTGATGGGGTTAATGAAGAGCAAAACCTAGGCTTTAAACATGCTGTTTTAATGAAACAGATTGAACTGCCACTGTTATCAGCTTATGCAAATGTGCTTTTTTTTTTTTTTTTTTTACAGCCGAATGATTGAACACTCGCTGGTTTCTCGTTTGCAGTTTTTAAGTTTATTCAAGCTATTTATAGATCTTAGGCCCGATTTTTTTTTTTTAAGTTTCTGCATGCAGTTTCAAAGTATTACATAGATCTGTCAATTTGAACTGCATGCAGTTAACCGGGGGTATAGCTTTTTGTACATCTTCTTGGGAAGTATGCATATCTTCTATGCGCATGTCATTTTTGTTTCCTTATTAAGCCTTGGATTTTCTACTGCAAATGATGTGCAGTGGAGTGGAGCAGAGTGGAGATGTAGCCTAATGGTTATAACAGTAAAGTGAGAATCAAGGAAGTTAGATTTCAAATCCTGCTGATGCTTCCTGTGACATTAGGCAAGTCAGTTCACCATTCATTGCCTCAGGGAGAATCTTAGATTACAATAAAAGACCTCTGGAGACAGGGAAATGCCTACTTTACCTGAATATACTTTCCTTTCCTTGAGCTACCAATAAAAAGAAGAGGGCTAAAAATAAGATATATGTGCCAATAGACTGATTTGAAAATGCTAGGAGTCTAAGTAGAAGGTAATATCTTCTAAAGAAACAACAAATGTATTTTCCTAGCATGTAGATAGATGGACTCAGGACCAGTGGGTTATGCTCCCCTGCCAGCAGATATATACTTCTACAGTGACACCAGCCTGCCAGTATTCTCCATCTCCAGCAGATGGTAGATGTCCTTCTCCCTATGAGGATTGCTTCAGATTTTGGAAGGAGAATTTAACATAGTAAAAGAAAAGCCCCGCTCTTCTGCGGTGATACCAAATGGTACCTCCCCCAGTGGAGAATTCCTGAGGTGATTTCCATGGTACCTCAGATGGAGCCTTTTTAAATATTGGGGTTATGTTGGCCACCCTCCAGTCTTCAGCTATAATGGATGATTTTAATGATAGGTTTCAAATTTTAACTAATAGATCAGAAATTTCATTTTTAGTTCCTTTAGTACGCTAAGATGTATACCATCCAGTCTAGGTGATTAGTTTGTCAATCTGGCCTACTACATCTTCCAGGTTCACAGTGATTTGGTTCAGTTTTACTGACTCATCACCCTTGAAAACCATCTCCAGGACTGGTATCTCCCCAACATCCTCATTAGTAAACACACAAGCAAAGAATTCATTTAGTCTTTCTGCAATGGCCTTATCTTCCCTAAGAGCCCCTTTAACCCCTTGATCATCTAACGGTTCAACCAACTCCCTCACAGGTTTCTTGCTTCAGTTTTATCATCTGTATGTGCAGGCCTGGGAGGACGTAGCCTTTGCATGTGTGATGTTGACTGTACCATGAGCAGCCTCCCGCTCTACTCAGGAGTAGCTTTGGTACATCCCACTGGTCCTGAGTCCATCTGTCTGCATGCTAGGAAATGGAGAAATTACTACTTACCTGATAATTTTGTTTTCCTTAGTGTAGACAGATGGACTCAGTTTTCTGCCCTCGACTGCTGAACGATTGTGTTGATGGTCCTCCTGTGGGGCTACATGTTCCAACAGATTACTGGTAAGTGTTCATCTAGTCCCTAGAATGGGATGCATATGTTACTTGCTTGAGTTCAGTATTTCTTGTTGGTTGAATACAGTAATGGTTGATTGTTTTTAATTAAGTTTTTGCTAGTCTGTCCACAGTTGCTTTTGAAGAGAATACTGGCAGGCTGGTGTCACTGCAGGAGTATATGTACTGTGACGTTAGCTTGCTCTGTATCCATCTGCTGGCAGGGGAGCATAACCCACTGGTCTTGAGTCCATCTATCTACACTAAGGAAAACAAAATTATCCATTTTACTTTTGATTACTCACTTACTATTTGAAAAACAAACCTTAAAGTGAGGTATAATTAAAATTGCCATCCCACACATGGATTTATAGTAGTATAAGTTGTAGTATAAGAGTTTTTAAGAGCACTGAGGTCCCTTCTTCAATAGAATAATATTAAAAGGTAGGTGGGAGAGAAAACAAAATGATGTTTACAAATCAGGATAATTCATATGTATGGGCTACAGTATACAACAATACAGCACCACCAATAATCTCACAATAAAATTAGACAGAATCAGATCAAAGGCCCAATGATCAAGCTAAAGATTTGGGTTTCATTCCCAAGTCTGCTTTCTGGCTTTTGGGGCTGGCTGGGATTGAGGATGCAGCAGTGACCTCTGTGGGAGAATCCAATCCAGGTCTGTCACCAGAGCTTGTTTATATGCATGCTCTTGAGATTCACCCTAGAATGAAAGACATTGCCCCCTTTTGCAGGTGTAGTGGTAGGTACTGCCTCCTTTCATCGTTATGTCTAGCTGTTCAGCATTTTTAGTGACCCAAGCCTCCTCCTTAAAAAAGAGAGACCCGGAAAAATACTTGAAGCCAAAAAATGTCTTTTCATTTCATGATGTTTGGGGTCAAATTTCTGTGTCATTCAGGATTGTTCTCCATTTTTGTTGTTTTTTTAGTTTTCAGAAAATAGTGCCCACTAAAAACAATAGGAAAAAAAACAAAATTTAGCATTTTATTTTCTCTTATTTTTTTTAAAACAACAGAAAGTGGCATAGACAATGTCACTGCCATTGTCTGTCATTTCAACTGAATACACGTCCCTAAAAAGAAGACAGGGGTGACAGGTGTATCCACAATTAAAACAAATTCCTGCTGTTTTAAATGTGATCTATTGTGAAAAACTTGTAGAGGCCAAAAACTAATAACGTGTAGGTTCTTCTTGACTGCCTCATAGAATGTACAAATTATTTGGTCTGCGAACCCTGGCGGAAACCATTTCAATAAATTAGATACTACAGACACATCTTGGAGCCGATTATCATTATCGTGGGCCAAAAAAGGTTTTAATCTTAAAGTCCTAATGAATCTAAAAAGGCATATTTCAGCTTGTATATGGTCGCAGAAAGTAGTGGGCACAAAGGATAAACCTTTGTTTAAAATGCTAACTTGATGAGCTGTTGAAGACTTTTTACAAAGGTTCACTATTGAGGAGTTCTGAAGGACTGTGAGCAAGTTGTTGGACATAGACACAATAATTTATACATTCAATATACATTAAATGAGGTAGTCAAGAGGGACTTGCATGCGATTAATCATCGGTCTCTACGACTTTTTCACAATACATCGTTTAAAAAATCAGGCTTTAATATATCTGAGCTGGGATAATAGCCTAGTTTTTAAACCTGCAGACATAGGAGGGGCTGTGGTTGCTATGAATGTCCTTAGTTATGTTAAGGCGATCGAGAGCCAATTATCTAATAAGGACATTTATTTACCACTGGCTGTGGATCCCACTGTCGAGATAGGAAAATGATTTATATTTGAAGGAAGCTCAAGGTAGCGGTTAGATTACTAATAAGGAGTCTTGTTTATTTAAGTGCGGATACACCTGCCAGTGGTCTCTCGAATGCCCTTCTGAAGATTCATAAATCTTTGGCTGAACCTTCAGCAACACCAATTATTTCTGCCAGGAAATCTCTTTTAGAACTGTTGTCAGTGTTGTGCCCTTTTCTCTTTGAATTACCATCATTTGTGAGAGATTCACTGGAGAATATTTCTTTATTGGAAATGAGGGGCCCTTTTGATAACCTTTGTCTTGTTACTGTACACAAACGTATTTCAGGACGGTGCCATTCAGGTTCTAGGGGGAAGTACTTGATAGAAGAACTGGTTCTATCCGGGTACCTACGTCTTTTCTTTGTCACCTGGCTACTTTTGCCTTAAAAAAATAATTTCTTTCTATTTGATGGATGCTATTACCAGGAGATTAAAGGGACTGCCATGGGGTCCACAGTGGCACCCAATGTAACCAATATATATATATATATGGGCAATTTTGAGGAGTGTTTTATACACATTTGACCCTTTGGACATCATATCCAGAGGCTACTAGGGGTCATGTCCCCTTTGGCCAATGACAGTCTGTCTTCATTCATTTAGTGGTCAGGAGTTGCTTCAGTTTTGAGTAAATACCGTATAAACTATGAATACATGACTTGTTTAACTGAAGGAGTAGTTTACTGCATTTGGTATCTGTGTCAAATAATGTATATTAGGAAAACAAAAAAAAAAAACTTTGACATGCATCATTGATCATAGTTGTTTAGCAAATAAGTGAAGAGGCCCCCCCTCAATCAGGCCCAATGGTAGCAGGTGTGCAAACCATGTAGTTGCATAGGGTGGCACACCGGGAGGATGACGTCAAAAGCAGGAAGAGACTTGCATGGCCACTGGTGGACCCGATCCAACCGGCAGCAGAAGTAGAAAAAGGTCCAAATGGCTGCTGGTGAACTCTATCCCACTGACGGCAGAAAGAGAAGAAGGCCTGCACGACCACTGGTGGACATCATCTCACCAGCAGCAGAAGAAGACCTGCATGGCTGCCAGTGGACCCCATCCCACCGGCAGCAGAAGAATTAGAAAGTCCACAGGCCATATCCAAGCGCACAAGAGGAAGCCTGTTCTGCAGCTTCTCATGTTCCAGCCCTGCAGCAACACCCATGATGCTAGCACTTCCTCAATGTTCATCTCGTGAGTTTTTCACAATACATCACATTTAGAAAATCAGACTTTAATATATCTGAGCTGGGATAATAGCTAGTTTTAAACCTGCAGACAAAGGAGTGGCTGTGGTTTCTATGGATTCCCTCTCATAATGAGCATAGAGGAAGTGCTAGCACTGCGAGTGTTGGCATGCAGGAGGAGCCACAGAATGGCTGCTCTCCTCATCTCCATGCAGCCACAGTAGCAGAGGAAGAATAAGAGGCCTTGTTTTCTTGGGGATTTGTTTGGTCCCATTTGTGAGATTGGCATTGTAGTGAATGATTCAGAAGCAAGGAAAATGGCAAAAATCAAAACTGAAGATGGAAAAGTAGAAAATCATTTTTTATTTTATGATGGAGAATCTGTTGCAGGAATGGTTGCAAGTAAAGGTCAAATGGATGCATATGTGTGTGTGTGTGTGGGAGCCTACCTGGAGGGTGTTTGTGAATGGAAGAAGAGTAGCAAATCACCTGGACCAGATGGTATGCATCCCAGGGTACTGAAGGAACACAAAAATGAAATTTCTGATCTATTAATTAAAATTTGTAACCTATCATTAAAATCATCCATTATACCTGAAGACTGGAGGGTGGCCAATATAACCCCAATATTTAAAAAGGGCTCCAGGGGCGATCCGGGAAACTATAGATCAGTGAGCCTGACTTCAGTGCCGAGAAAAATAGTGGAAACTATTCTAAAGATCAAAATCATGTAGAAAGACATGGTTTAATGGAACACAGTTAACATGGATATACTCAAGGGAAGTCTCGCCTAACAGATCTGCTTCATTTTTTTGAAGGGGTTAATAAACATGTGGATAAAGGTGAACCGGTATTCACATGTATTTGGATTTTCAGAAGGTGTTTGACAAAGTCCCTCATGAGAGGCTTCTAAGAAAACTAAAAAGTCATGGGATAGGAGGCAAAATCCATTCGTATATTACAAGCTGGTTAAAAGACAGGAAAAAGAGAGTAGGATTAAATGGTCAATTTTCTCAGTGGAAAAGGATAAACAGTGGAGTGCCTCAGGGATCTGTACTTGGACCAGTGCTTTTCAAAATATTTATAAATGATCTGGAAAGGAATACGATGAGTGAGGTTATCAAATTTGCGGATGATTCAAAATTTATTCAGAATAGTTAAATCACAAGTTGATTGTGATGCATTGCAGGATGACCTTGCGAGACTGGAAGATTGGGCATCCAAATGGCAAATGAAATTTGCCATTTGGATGCATATAGGGAAAAATAACCCTTGCTGTAGTTACATGATGTTAGGTTCCATATTAGGAGCTACCACCCAGGAAAACAATCTAAGCATCATAGTGGATAATACTTTGAAATCGTCAGCTCAGTGTGCTGCAGTAGTCAAAAAAGCAAACAGAATGTTAGGAATTATTAGGAAGGGAATGGTTAATGAAACAGAAAATATCATAATGTGTTTGTATCACTTCATGGTGAAACCACATCTTGAATACTGTGTACAATTCTGGTCATCATATCTCAAAAAAGATATAGTTGCGATGGAGAAGGTACAGAGAAGGGCAACCAAAATGATAAAGGGAATGGAACAGCTCCCCTATGAAGAAAGGCTGAAGAGGTTAGGGCTGTTCAGCTTGGAGAAGAGACAACTGAGGGGGGGGATATGATAGAGGTCTTTAAAATCATGAGAGGTCTTGAATGAGTACATGTGAATCCGTTATTTACACTTTTGGATAGTAGAAGGACTAGGGGGCATTCCATGAAGTTAGCAAGTAGAACATTTAAGACTAATCATAGAAAATTCTTTTTCACCCAACGCACAATTAAGCTCTGGAATTTGTTGCCAGAGTATGTGGTTAGTGCAGTTAGTGTAGCTGAGTTTAAAAAAGGTTTGGATAATTTCTTGGAGGAAAAGTCCATTAACTGCTATTAATTAAGTTTACATAGGGAATAGCCATTGCTATTAATTTCATCAGTAGCATGGGATCTTCTTGGTGTTTGGGTACTTGACAGGTTCTTGTAGCCTGGTTTAGCCTCTGTTGGAAATAGGATGCTGGGCTTGATGGAGCCATGGTCTGACCCAGCATGGCAATTTATGTTCTTATGAAGTCTGTCTGGGATGGGTGGATGGATATGAATGGGAACCTGACTGGGATGAGTGTGAATGAGTGACAGGGATAAGTGGGTTGGTGTGTGCATACACATGCATGCATAGGACCCTTCTTGGGATGGGTGGAGTGTATGTGTGAATGATAGCCTGCCTGGGATGGATAGGTGGATGTAAATGGGAGACTGCCTGGGATGGGTATGTGTGTGTATGTATGCGTGTGTGCATGCATTCATGCATGCATGGGAGCCTTCCTGGGATTGATGAGGCATGTGTATAAGAATGTGAAACTGCCTGAGATAGGTGAGTGTGTGTAAATGGGAGTTTGCCTGGATTTGGGTGGGTGAATGTGAATGGGAGTCTGCCTGGAATTTGAATGGGTGAGGTTATGTGAATGAGAGCCTGCCTGGGTTGTGTGTGTGTGTGTGTGTGAGAGAGAGAGAGAGAGAGAGAGAGAGAGGATGTGGTTGCATGTGGATCCCTATCTGCCAGCTGGTGAAATGAAGAGGAGGGCTGGGGCTGCTGGCAGATCCCAATCAAAGAAAAGCTGGAGACACCTGAGTGTGTGTGACAGAAAGAAGCACGTGTGTGTGAGCTTGTGTGTGTATATACAGTATATAAGAAAGAGAGGAGTAAGTTTGTGTACCTTACTCCCACTAATCCACAACAATCTCAGGTTGACTGGAAGTCAAATGTTCCCAGGTTTGGAGAGCATGCATTTTTCAAATCCTTTTTAGTTTTATTTTTTGGGTGTTATTTGATGTGCCTTTTTTTGGTGATTGGGACATTAAAAAAAAGTATATGAGTTTCTAATTATTCAATCTTCTATTTGTCATCTGTTTTTGAAGTATTATTATTAGTATGTTTTTACTGTTATGATGATATATTTACTAAATTTCCTGATTTTGTTTGATGTTTGAGGAATGGTGATGATTCTGTTTTTCTATTGTTACACTTCATAGAGAGCCTGGCTTCTTGTAGTTTCCAGTTCAGGTTTTGTCACGTTTGTATTTCCTCTTTATGGTTGCTCTATTCTGTATTTGGTGAGAGTCTGTTTATGTTCTGCATGTGTGGATTAGGTGAGATATTCTCCTAATAGGAATTGTATTAGTGTTTTAGGGCTTTCAGAGGGTCAAGCCCTCACACAACACACAACAGGCCTAATACCATATGGGTTCCAAGTGTTTTGGTTTTTTTTTGTTTGCAGGGATTTCTAGTTGGCAGCACAGCAGTGCATGTAAATATAATGTAAGCGATATTTTTATCTTAGAATACTGTACTTTGATATTTTTTTCACATAAATGTTGTTATAAATGCATAATTCTTAAATGTGTGTGTGGAGTGGGCCGGGGGTGGTTTGTGCAAGGCTATTAGGTTTGCTAAGGGCATCTAATACCCTTGCACTGGCCTTGGATTCCAGGGCAGGGGGTGAAGACCCAGGAGCCGGGGGAGGTGTCAGATTTTAGAGTTTGTATGGCTGGAAGGAATTGGTCTTTTATTGTGGGCCTGGGGCAGAGACTGAATGAACCGGGAGGTGGGGGGAGCAGCCCAGTAATTGTTCGCACAGGGCATCAACAAAGCTAGCACCAACCCTGCCCTTAGTTCAAAACTGAATGGAGCTTGGACATTTTTTATGTGATCTAGTGTTCTTGGTGCTAGACAAACCTCGCTGTAGACCCTGTGGAGGTGACTATGGCAAAACTGCTTAAACATTATTTCTGTTGGATGTTCACTGGAGCAGGACCACATAAAAAACAAAGCAAAACACAAATAAGATTGGAAGTGAGCTAAACCTCAATCGATTTTTGGAACAGTGTGTTCGTGATGTGTAACTAAACTTAAAGTAGATAAGGTGATGGGGAACATCCAAGGGTACTAAGGGAACTTAAAGATGTCCTGGCTGCTCCATTGGATGACTTTTTCAACTCCCTTAAAAGTCGATTTTAAAAGCATTGCTCACAGAAAGAGAGAGAGAGAGTCACTCTATATATGTGCCACTTTAGAAGCACACTTTGAATCAGGGTGGGTTTATGGGAGATGGGTTGGGGTTGGGGGTATTATAGACACATTCAGAGGTGTTATGCCTGTTGGTCACAGGCAGCTGCGACCGTGAGTACTCACGTCCTGCACTACTCTTCTGCCCTCCCCGGGGCTGCTCGCTGCGTGGGCCTGTCTGTATCTCCGCGTCCCGCGGGACTCTCCTTGATGGCATGGACGTTGCTGCTCCCTGCTCCGACGCTGGCCTTCCTCTTCGGTGGGAATCTCGGGGGTGTCCTGCTGTGATGACGTCATCAGTCTCCCATATATAAGCAACACTGTTGCCCCCAGCAAACCGACTTGGCAACAAGTTCCGTCCTTGGGCTCAACTCCTGCGGATCCTTAAGACGTCATCTACTGCCTTCCTTGGACCCTGTCTGGCACCCGCTCCTCGGGGGTAAGTGTGCCCTTCTAGGGGACTTGCTCCCCTGGCCTACCTCGCATCTTGGGCTGGCCCTGCACCTTTTGGGATCCATCCTGCCTGGCTCCAGCTACTGGAGTCTCCTCCGGATTTGCAGTACCCGTGAGTTCCTTGTCTAGCCTCCTCGCTCCTCGGGGCTGTTCCTGCATCCTCATCTAAAGACTGGCAGCACTTGCCCGCTCCTTGGGTCATGCTCATTCTAGCAATCAACCTAGTCTTGCCCCGCGCCTCGGGGCTGGATCCCAGCTTGTTCCTGTCCATCACCTGTCCCGTTCCTTGGGTCAGCTCCTGCCTTGTCTCTGGCAACATCTCTGCTCTCCGGGGTTCTACCTTCATCAGCTGCTTAGGTCAGGACCGGACTACCCCACCATGTGGTTGGTCTATGTTCCTAGCTACATCCATCACGCTGCAGCTGTGCCCCCTTGGGGCCGACCTTCCAGAGAACCTCCTACAGCTTACCACCCTGCGGGGGTTAGCTACGGGTCCTTGGGGCCTCTCCATCGCTGTGCCAAGAGCTTCCCGCTGTGCCAGGATCCCACTTTCTGATGGCATACACCTGTGGGGCTCCTCCCCACAGGCTGTAACAACTCGGGCCAAGGGTCCACCAACCCACAGATTATAACAAGAGGTATTCATAGTAAAGAATCAGTAAATAATTATGCCCTTATAAATGATGAAAAGAAGTAGATTTATCACTTATAAGGACTAAATTCTTTACTGATGTCAGTTTTACTATGAATACCTCTGAATGTGTCTGCAACAACACCCCCCAACCCCAAAAAGCCACTCAGATTCATAGTGACACTCTAGAGTGGTGCCTAAAGTGTCAAACTACCCCATACAGAATCTTTCCCCCCCCCCCCCCCCCCCATGCCCCCCCCCCCCACAAGATAATACATAAAGGCTGTAGAAGTATGCACAACAGCCATATTTTAAATGCTATGCACGTACCTTATAAAATGAGGCGTATTTTTGCTTGCACTGCAATATGCACTTTCCTTTTAAAATTTACCCGTTAGTAGGGATGTGCAGAGCAAAATTTTATGTTCATATTTTTTATGTCCGAAAGGGGGTCCCACTTGCGGCCAATATGGACATAAAAAAAATCCAATGAGTTGGGTATATGTACATATGTGCAAAAAAAAAAATTTAAACCCCCTCACCCTCCTTAATCCCCCCCCCAGACTTACCACAACTCCCTGGTGATCGAGCGAGGAGTGAGGACGTCATTTCTGCAATCCTTGGCGAGAAGCATGTGACGTCGGTGGCACGGCGAGTGACGCGGCGTCACGTGATTCCCGGCTCGTTCGCGCCGGACGGCTCGTTCGGCCCAAAAAGAACTTTTGGCCAGCTTGGGGGGGCCTCCTGGCCCACTCAAGCTGGCCAAAAGTTCTTTTTGGGCCGAACGAGCCGTCCGGCGTGAACGAGCCGGGAATCACGTGACGCCGGCGTCACTCGACGTACCGCCGACGTCACATGCTTCTCGCCAAGGATTGCAGAAATGGCGTCCTCACTCCTCGCTCCATCACCAGGGAGTTGTGGTAAGTCGGGGGGGGGGGATTAAGGAGGGTGAGGGGGTTTATATTTTTATTTTGGCTCAACAATCGCGATTTCCCACATATCGAACATATCTATGTTCGATATGTGGGAAATCCGATCGTTTATGTCGAATCAATTTTTTAAGTAAAAAAAAAATATGAGTTGCGTTTTACTAATGCGGTCAATCCGAATGCACACCCCTACCCGTTAGAGTCTGGATTAGTTCTGTAAGACTGGAAATGATGGATGTGGTTCTTATTCATAAAAGTGGCTGGAAATTACCTCTGTGGTGAGTAAACTAATGGAATCGCTGCTAAAATAGAGGATAGTGCAATTTTTGGACTCCAATGGATTGTGAAATCGGAGGCAGCATGGTTTTACTAGAGGTAAATCTTGTCAGCTGAATCTGATCAATTTCTTTGATTGGTTGACCAGAGAGTTGGTTCAAGGAAAGCACTAAACATAGTGTACTTGGATTTCAGCAAGGCCTAGACATGGTTCTGCACAGAAGACTTATGAATAAATTGAGTGCCCTTGGTATGGCATCTCGAAGAACTGACTGGATTAGAAAATTGCTGAGTGGGAGATGACAAATGGTAGTGGTAAATGGAGTTTTCTCTGAGGAGGGGGTTATTACTAGCAATGTGCTCAGGGATCTTTCCTTGGACCAGTCCTTTTCAACACTTTTGTGAGCAACATAACAGAAGGACTGTTGGGAAAGGTTTGTCTTTTTACCGAAGATATCAAAGTCTGTAACAGTTTGGACAGTGAGGAAGGTATGGAAAACATGAAGAGAGATCTAATGAAGCTTGCTGAATGTTAGCGATCTGCAGAGTAAGGGTGTGCATTCGTTTTCGCCATATTGGCGATCCACAACGTATATTACACTTTTCGTTATATACGTGGGGAGGCGAAACGCATCGCGACTCCCCACGTATATAACTTATTATCCGTCTAATTCATTGCGCCCCGCTGCGTGCGCTTTTCCTCGCCACCATTAGCTAGCTATGATTTCACAAAATGTCAGCGCCCATACCCTACATTCCGGTATCCATGCCGACCTGTCTGTCCAGCATGGATACCAGAATGCAGCGTATCAGCGCTGACATTTTGTGAAATGCACTGAATGCAGCCAATCGCGCTATTATTCAGTGCTCTCTGTGGATTTTACTGATGAGCCAGCACTATATATACATCAGCACGAGGAGAGCCACACACTTACTTTACAGTGGTGGTGTGGGGAGGTGGGGTTTGTGTAAGGAGGCTGCTGCACTGAGAGATAGGCTAGTAGTTAGTAAAGACTAAAGAGAAAGAAAAATCTATTTATTCTTTATTTTGCTGCAGTGGCAGCTAGTCCTGTTTGTTTGTTTCAAGCAGTTTATTTAGGTGATCTGACTGAGATGCTGTGCCAGGGAGAGAAGCTGCTAGCAATCACCATTAGGGTGTTGTGGCTGGCTGGAAGAGATATTTTCATCCATTTTCCTGGTGTGACAAAAATTCCAGCTTTTTTAAACTGAGTTTTTTTTAATTCAAGTCACTCAGTCTCTCTGTGCACTGGGCTTCAGTGAGCAGTGGGTAGTTTAATAGACTGAACCTTATTATTGGGACAATCTGTGCAGTCAAGTGCCCAGTCTGCCTCTTTTGTGCTTACAAGCAAGCAGCATCTGTGTACGCACCATACACCTTAGATTAGTACATAGCAAGGCACCGTGACAGTGGGCAGTGGGTAGTTTAACAGACTGAACCTTATTATTGGGATGGTCTGTGCAGTCAAGTGCCCAGTCTGCCTCTTTTGTGCTTACAAGCAAGCAGCATCTGTGTGCACACCACACACCTTACATTAGTGCATAGCAAGGCACCGTGACAGTGGGCAGTGGGTAGTTTAACAGACTGAACCTTATTATTGGGATGATCTGTGCAGTCAAGTGCCCAATCTGCCTCTTTTGTGCTTACAAGTAAGCAGCGTGTGTGTGCGCACCACACATCTTACATTAGTGCATAGCAAAGCACCGTGACAGTGGGCAGTGGGTAGGCACTACTCAGTGACATTAAATCCATAATGTCAGGGAAAGCTAGATGTAGTCGAGTGATTGGGACTGGCAAAGGAGGCACTTCAAAATACACTAGTACAACTCCCCCATTAAAGATAAAAAGGCACCTGTCGCAATCTAAACTCTTTGTAGGGGCTGGCAGTTCCATCCCAAAAAAAATGAAATCTGACTATGATGCATTGCCATTGCCACCACATGTTTCTTGCCCTGTAGTTTTGGAGGTGAGGGAAGGGGAGGCAGAGTCATGCCAGACAAAATATTGACACCCAAAAGCAGCAGGGGGACAGAAGTCTCGACTAACACTTAGCTTTGACAAGGTAGAGCAGTCACTGTTTGCTTCTGATGAAGATGAAGAATCATCTTGTGTGGGATTCTCATCAGAAACGGAAGAAGTAATAGGTGACAAATCTTCAGGAGTATCAGTTAGTCCTGTCTTAGCCTCCACTTCAGTGCAGCAGGGGAGAGATGAAACTGATGAGGAGGAGGAGGAGGAGGAAGAGTAGTCAGCACGGGCACAGAGGGTGACTGAGGCCCCTGGCATTGCTTCTCAGGGTGCACCCACTTTCTCAGCTCCAGTGCCAGCTTCCACCCCCAAGGCTAGAGAGGGGAGGATCACGAAAGACATCTGCGACCTGGAGCCACTTTAAACTGACAAAAGACCTGCGTTTTTCTCGGTGTAATTACTGTGCCAGGGATATTAGCAATGGCAAGCAAATGGGACATCTATCAAATTTTGGCATGAACCATCATATGAAGAGGCAATACCCAACAAGATTACTGCCATCTGGGGATGGTGGCAGTACCAGTCGGGGGACCCCTTCCAAGCAGTGTGCAGTGGTTCAAAAGCAGCAGAGTCAGCCCACGCCCTCATCCCCTTCTAGCAGTCAGGTGGCAGGCCAGCAACCCCCTGACATGTGGCAGAAGCGACAACCCACTATGGAGGAAATGGGGTGGAGTGTGGTAATGCTATCCCGGGGTAGCAGGCAGATAGCCTCAAAAGTTGTAACCAGTTCCATTGGGGAAATGATTGCCGTTGATGACCAGCCCTTGCAGTTAGTGGACAATGTGGGTTTCAAGTGTTTTCTGAAGGTCGTAGTTCCAAATTACAAAGTCCCCTCCAGAACTACATTTAGTATAAAGGTCATCCCCAGCCTGTACAAGCAGTGTCGCAGTCACATGCAAGCGCTGCTAGCTAAGGCAGAGGGAAGAGTGCATTTCACCTGTGATATCTGGACCGCCATGAATGCAGCACACTCTTACCTCTCCTTGACAGCACACTGGTGGGACCTGGCTGAGGCAGGGGCAGCCTGCAGCTCTATTACTGAACAAGTATCAGGGTGGAGGTGGGCTTTACAGCACATCCACCTGACGGACCAGGCTCATACTGCAGCCAATATTCTAGCATGCATCACACAGATGCTGGAGGGCTGGCAACTACACCAGCGAGACAAGAAAACTCAGTCAGGGTTCTCTTTAACAGACAATGGTGCAAACATGGTTAAGCAATAAACGACGGGCACTTTAAGAAAATACAATGTTTTGCACATACTCTGCACCTGGTAGTGAAGTCAGCTCTGGGGTTGGATTCCAATGACAAAGAGAACAAATACCTGCATAGGTTAATACAGAAGTGAAGAAACATATCAGCACCCATCCACAGAAGTGTGAAGGTGGGGCAAGTTCTCCAACAAAAGCAGACTGATTTGGAGCCTCACAAGCATCTCATTCAAGACATTGTCACCCGGTGGAATTCCACCTTTATGATGCTGGAGAGGTTAGTGGAGCTTCAGACACCCCTTCATGAACTTTCTGGTACAATGGACATAGGTGTACAGAATCCCCTAGGGCAGTGGTTCTCAACCCTGTCCTGAGGACCCCCCCAGCCAGTCGGTTTTCAGGATATCCACAATGAATATGCATGAGAGAAAATTTTCATACACTGCCTCCATAACATGCAAATTTTCTCTCATGCATATTCATTGTGGATATCCTGAAAACCAGACTGGCTGGGGGGGGTCCCCAGGACAGGGTTGATAACCACTGCCCTAGGGCATCATGATTGGTTAGTCATGAGTCAGCTGGTAAAAATCCTGCAGCCCTTCAAGGATGTCATGGAGGAGCAGAGTTCCAGAAGCGCCACCTTGGCTAACATCATCCCTATAGTTAATTTCCTGGATGAACATTTGGAGGCCTTTAAACAGGAAGGGGGAATGACAGTTGAGGTGCTGGATTGTCTGGACATTTTGTAGCAGCAGGTGAAAGAGAGATTAAGGCCTTTAACAGAAGACCACACATACATGCTCACCACAATCTGTGATCCCCGTGTGAAAGGGAAACTTGCCCTACAGTACGATTGTCTCTTATTGGTCAAGGACCTGCTGTTAGGAAAATTCCGTGAACAGGAGCGCCATAGGCAGAGACAGATTAGGCTTGAAGCAGAGGTGGAAACAGTGGGCACTTCAGAGAGTTGTGCTGCTAGCCCAAGCAGGAGCAGCACTATGCCAGCGACAGATAGTACCTCCTCCTCCACTTCAGAACACCCAAGGCATGTTGCCCATAAGATTCATCTGTTGTGCGACGGGCGAGAGAGAAAGCAGCTGGTATGAATGACTCTCAGCCCGCCCAAGCAAAGGAGACACCAGCACAGCTGTCAGTGACATGGTATCTCTCAGAGCCGATAGAGAACATGCAGACAGATCCGCTGGCATATTGGGCACACAAGTCCACTGTCTGGCCACACCTAGCCAAAGTGTCTTAGCGATATCTTTCATGTCCACCAACCAGTGTGCCCAGTGAACGTGTCTTTTCAATGACAGGGGATATCATGAGCCCTCACCGCTCAAGGCTGGCACCAGAGTTGATGGAAATGCTAGTGTTTTTGAAAGTAAACCTGCCTTTGCTTGGGTTTCCAAATTTTCCCTCTGAATGGCAAGATGAATAAAAGCAATTGAAAGCCTTGCAGCAGCTCCAACTGCCTCCTATGCTCCAGATAATATAAGCACTGCAGCACAAGTACCTCACCTGAAACGCTGTGCCTGACCATCCACTGCCTGGGCCGTATGTCCCTACAAGGGCCTGACCTCAAATGCTATGCCTGACCGTCCACTGCCCAGGCCGTATGTCCCTACAACGAACTGACCTGAAACGCTGTGCCTGACCGTTCACTATCCAGATCATACGTCCCTTGAAGGGCCTGACCTCAAACGCTGTGCCTGACCGTCCACTGTCCAGGCCGTATGGCCCTACAAGGGCCTGACCTCAAAAGCTGTGTCTGTCCGTCCACTGTCCAGGCATTATGTCCCTGCAAGGGTTTGACCTCGATTGCATTGGCTGTCCGTACAGGCCTTATGTCTCTAGGTGGGCTTGACCTCTGTCCTCGACTGCTGTGCCTGTTTGTCGAGGCCTTATGTTCCTACAAGGGTTTAACTTAGATTGTAAGCCCCCTGGGGATAGGGAAATACCTACAGTACCTGACTGTAATCGACTATGAAGTGCTGGAAATGTTTGAAAATAGGAGTATAAATAAATTTGAAAAAAAAATTGCTGTGCTTGTCCATCCAGGCCTTATGTTCCTACAAGGGTTTGACTTAGATTGTAAACCCTCTGAGGATAGGGAAATACCTACAGTACCTGAGTGTAATTGACTATGAAGTGCTGGAAATGTTTGAAAATAGGAATATAAATAAATTAAAAAAAAAAATAGCTGTGCCTGTCCATCCAGGCCTTATGTTCCTACAAGTGTTTGACCTCGATTGCTTTGCCTGTCAGTCCAGGCCTTATGTCTCTAGGTAGAATTGACCTCTGTCCTCGACTGCTTTGCCTGTCAATGCAGGCCTTATGTTCCTACAAGTGTTAGACCTCGATTGCTGTGTCTGTCCATCCAGGCCTTATGTCCCTAGGTGGGATTGACCTCTGACCTCGACTACTTTGCCTGTCAGTCCAGACCTTATGTTCCTACAAGGGTTTGACCTCCATTGTTTTGCCTGTCCGTCCAGGCCTTATGTCTCTAGGTGGGATTGACATCTGTCCTCGACTGTTTTGCCTGTCAGTCCAGGCCTTATGTTACTACAAGGGTTTGACCTCCACTGCTGTGCCTGTCCATCCAGGCCTTATGTTCCTGCAAGGGTTTGAACTCCATTGCTTTGCCTGTCAGTCCAGGCCTTATGTCCCTAGGTTTTATTGACCTCTGTCCTCGACTGCTTTGCCTGTCAGTCCAGGTCTTATGTTCCTACAAGGGTTTGATCTCCATTGCATTGCCTTTCCATCCAGGCCTTATATCCCTAGGTGGGCTTGACCTCTGTCCTCGACTGCTGTGCCTGTTTGTCCAGGCCTTATGTTTCTACAAGGGTTTGACTTAGATTGTAAGCCCTCTGCGGATAGGGAAATACCTACAGTACCTGAGTGTAATTGACTATGAAGTGCTGGAAATGTTTGAAAATAGGAATATAAATAAATTAAAAAAAAATTGCTGGGCCTGTCCATCCAGGCCATATGTTCCTACAAGGGTTGGACCTCCTTTGCTTTGCCTGTCCATCTAGGCCTTATATCCCTAGGTGGGATTGACCTCTGTCCTCAACTGCTTTGCCTGTCAGTCCAGGCCTTATGTTCCTACAATGGTTTGACCTCCATTGCTGTGCCTGTCAGTCCAGGCCTTATGTCCCTAGGTGGGATTGATCTCTGTCCTCAACTGTTTTGCCCGTCAGTCCAGGCCTTATGTTCCTACAAGGGTTTGACCTCCATTGCTGTGCCTGTCTATCCAGGCCTTATGTTCCTACAAGGGTTTGACGTCCATTGCTTTGCCTGTCCATCCAGGCCTTATGTCCCTAAGTGAGATTGACCGTTGTCCTCGACTGCTTTGCCTGTCAGTCCAGGCCTTATGTTCCTACAATGGTTTGACCTCCATTGCTGTGCCTGTCCATCTAGGCCTTATGTTCCTACAAGGGTTTGACCTCCATTGCTTTGCCTGTCCGTCCAGGCCTTATGTCCCTAGATGAAATTGACCTCTGTCCTTGACTGCTTTGCTGTCAGTCCAGGCCTTATGTTCCTACAAGGTTTTGATCTCCATTGCTGTGCCTGTCAGTACAGGCTTTATGTTCCTACAAGGGTTTGACCTCCATTGCTTTGCCTGTCCATCCAGGCCTTATGTTTCTACAAGGGTGTGACCTCAATTGCTTTGCCTGTCAGTCCAGCCCTTATGTCCCTAGGTGTTATTGACCTCTGTCCTCGACTGCTTTGCCTGTCAGTCCAGGGCTTATGTTTCTACAAGGATTTGATCTCCATTGCTTTGCCTGTCCATCCAGGCCTTATGTCCCTAGGTGGGCTTGACCTCTGTCCTCAACTGCTGTGCCTGTTTGTCTAGGCCTTATGTTTCTACAAGGGTTTGACTTAGATTGTAAGCCCTCTGGGGATAGGGAAATACCCACAGTACCTGAGTGAAATCGACTATGAAGTGCTGGAAATGTTTGAAAATAGGAATATAAATAAATTTAAAAAAAAATAGCTGTGCCTGTCCATCCAGGCCTTATGTTCCTACAAGTGTTTGACCTCGATTGCTTTGCCTGTCAGTCCAGGCATTATGTCCCTACAAGGGTTTGACCTCCATTGCTGTGCCTGTCCATCCAGGCCTTATGTTCCTTCAAGGGTTTGACCTCGATTGCTTTGCCTGTCAGTCCAGGCCTTATGTCCTTAGGTGGGATTGACCTTTGTCCTCGATTGCTTTGCCTGTCCGTCCAGGCCTTATGTTCCTACAAATGTTTGACCTCGATTGCTGTGCCTGTCTGTCCAGGCATTCTATCCCTATGTGGCTTGACCTCTGTCCTCAACTGCTTTGCCTGTCCGTCCAGGCCCTATGTCCCTAAGAACATAAGAAGATAAGAACATGCCATACTGGGTCAGACCTTGAGTCCATCAAGCCCAGCATCCTGTTTCCAACAGTGGCAAATCTAGGCCATAACAACCTGGCAAGTAGCCAAAAACTAAGTCTATTCCCTTTTACCATTGCTAGTAATAGCAGTGGCCATTTTCTAAGTCAACTTAATTAATAGCAGGTAGTGGACGTCTCCTCCAAGAACTTATCCAATCCTTTTTTAAACACAGCTATACTAACTGCACTAACCACATCCTCTGGCAACAAATTCCAGAGTTTAATTATACGTTGAGTAAAAAAGAACTTTCTCCGATTAGTTTTAAATGTGCCACATGGAGTGCTCCCTAGTCTTTCTAATATTAGAAAGAATAAATAACCGATTCATATCTACCAGTTCTAGACTTCTCATGATTTTAAACACCTCTATCGTATCCCCCCTCAGCCGTCTCTTCTCTAAGCTGAAAAGTCCTAACCTCTTTAGTCTTTCCTCATAGGGGAGCTGTTCCATTCCCCTTATCATTTTGTTAGACCTTCTCTGTACCTTCTCCATCGCAATTATATCTTTTTTGAGATGCGGCAACCAGAACTGTACACAGTATTCAAGGTGCGGTCTCACCATGGAGCGATACAGAGGCATTATGAGATTTTCCATTTTATTCACCATTCCCTTTCTAATAATTCCCAACATCCTGTTTGCTTTTTTGACTGCTGCAGCACACTGAACCGACAATTTCAATGTGTAATCCACTATGACACCGAGATCTCTTTCTTGGGCTGTAGCACCTAACATGGAACCTAACATTGTGTAACTATAGTATGGGTTATTTTTCCCTATATGCATCACCTTGCATTTATCCACATTAAATTTCATCTGCCATTTTGATGCCCAATTTTCCAGTCTCACAAGGTCTTCCTGCAATTCTTCAAGTGTTTGACCTCGATTGCTGAGCCTGTCCATCCAGGCCTTATGTCCCTAGGTGAGATTGACCACCTAGGGACATAAGTGTCTGACCTCTGTCCTGGAATGCTGGGCTTCTTTGTCCACGCCTTATGTCCAGTCCTAACGGCTGAACCCTTGTTGCAAAGGGAAACCTCAGTCTCTGGCAATTAAAACTAGTAATCCTTCACAGCATGGATCCTTAAATAAAACAAAGAGTTTTCTTTAGTTTCAGGGCAGAGAAGAGAACTTCCTCTGTCTTGCTTATGAAGTCATGATCTATTTGCAAATGCTTAAGTCTTAACAATTTATACCATTATACACTCTAGTGGCCAATCCATTCCAGGGACCCCTTTCCTGCTCAAAGAAAGGGAACTCTCCCCGGTGTTGCAGCCCATCTCTTAGTACCTGTTGACCCATGTTCAGAACGAGAGAAGATCTCCAAGGTACTTAGACTGTGGCAAACACAGAGAGACCATGCTCACAGTAAGACCCTGCTCCATGTCGCCATGCTTTGAAGGCTTGTGCTCCACTCTAGTGGCCAACCCATTCCAAGGAAGCCCTTTCCTGCTCTTAGGAAAGGGAACTC
Organism: Rhinatrema bivittatum; assembly: GCF_901001135.1. Lineage (NCBI taxonomy): Eukaryota > Metazoa > Chordata > Amphibia > Gymnophiona > Rhinatrematidae > Rhinatrema > Rhinatrema bivittatum. The sequence continues at coordinate 335,349,387 of NC_042617.1, read as the reverse complement.
TCCCCGGTGTTGCAGCCTATCTCTTAGGACCTGTTGACCCATGTTCAACCGCTGTTCACATGCACCCTCATCCGACTCAGCCTTGAAAACTCTCATTTGTATATTCAAGTTTCATATCACGAAAATGCCAGGAAGAGTGCAGATGATAGCACATATCAAATCTTAATTCTTCGAAAGTATAATTCATCTGTATGTACTGTCTTCTATCTGTTTCAAGGTGCCAAGCACACTTTATTAGTAATTCTTAGCTTCGGAATAGTAAAGTTCTTCAAAGCCTCTGTTTCTACTAACACAACAGCTGGCATTTGGGATTTTACTTCACTTGATGAAGTCCTTTTTATTAGTGTTTTACCCTCGGTCGTTTCTTCCATTTTGAAATCAGCCTTTTTCTTTGCCAAGCAGTACTCTGACTGCTTTCCAGCCTCCCTGTCTTTTGTCAAGGATATTCTCACACTACAGTCCCTGGGGATCCTGGGTGCAGCCAGCCTGATTTTAAAAGACCAGTGAGAGCCCACTGGACCCCAATGGAAACCCCCCACTTTAGGGGCGAACCCATTCTAGGGAGCTCTTTCCTGCGCAAAGGAAAGGGAGCTCTTCCCGGGTGTAGCCTGCCTGTATCTACCCTCTGACCCATGTTGAACCGCTGTTTAGGGGTGAACCCATTCTAGGGAGCCCTTTCCTGCGCAAAAGAAAGGGAACTCTCCCAGGGTATAGCCTGCCCGTATCTACCCTCTGACCCATGTTGAACTGCTGTTTAGGGGCGAACCCATTCTAGGGAGACCTTTCCTGCACAATGGAAAGGGAACTCTCCCAGGGTGTACCCTGCCTGTATCTACCCTCCGACCCATGTTGAACCGCTGTTTAGGGGCTAACCCATTCTAGGGAGCCCTTTCCTGCTCATAGGAAAGGGAACTCTCCACGGGGCTCTTGTTTGAATATTTGCTACTACCACCAAAAGCTGCACCCACAGATGCTCCACCCCACCCAGGCATAGTTCATCATGTTTCAGGTCCTAGCACTCGTGTTAGACTCCCTGGTCCCTGTTTCAAGTTGGGTCGTGTGCACAGTACGCCCAGTTGACAGTCTCACCACATGCTGAGCCTCGTCTTGTCTTGCCTCCTTGTCTTTCCCTTAACAACACCACAGCGACCTGACTACCTCGGCTCTGCCAGCCTGTCTTGTCCCTATCAACTTTCTGCCACTCTGCCTTGCTGCCAATCACCAGATGACTCAGCTCCTTGTGGTGTTCTTGCCACTATCATGGTTCTTCAGTGTGTTGGTGCTAGTCTTTCTACTTGCTATATTCCCCCTTCATTGTGCTGTAGGATGTTGATGCCACTTGTCTTGCTGCTTTGCCTGTCGTGCTGCCTTCGAGGATTCAAGCATCTGTTATCGGTGCTCTCCTTTGAAGCTGTGGTGTGTTTTTGACACTCTCACTGCTGCTTTGTGCCTCTTTTAAAGCACTCTTGCCACTTCTGGTACCCCTTTGCTCCTTTAAAGTACCTTAGGCTATTGATGCCACTTTGGTGCTACGTTGCCACAGTCTAAGTACCTTGGAGCTCTTTTGTTGTTCTGATGGTTGCTCCCCAGAAGGTTCATCAAAATTGATAATAAAACCTCAATTCTGCAGCCAAAAATAGGATGCAAATTCTTCCCCCATTGACTTTAATGGGAACCAGAAAACGAATGCACGTATCAACGTATCGGGGTGCGATAGGGCTGAATGCAATGAATATGCCCCACGACGAATATGTATCCTGAATGCAATGAATATCCTGGCTGTACCACCAGGGGCTTTTGGCAAGTCTTGGGGGACCCTCCTGACCCCCACAAGACTTGCCAAGTGTCCAGCGGGGGTCCTGGAGCAACCTCCTGCACTCGGATCGTCGGCTGCCAGTATTCAAAATGGCGCCGATAGCCTTTGCCCTTACTATGTCACAGGGGCTACCGGTGCCATTGGTCAGCCCCTGTCACATGGTAGGAGCACAAGATGGCGCCGGCCAGCCAGTGCTCCTACCATGTGACAGGGTCCGGCCAATGACTGGGTAGGAGATCTGAGTAAACTTGGGGGGGGGGGAGGAGTTCAGGCTGAAGATCCAGGAAGATCTCAATCACTTGGAGAAGGACTGAGTGAACTGGTGGACTAATTGGTAAACTGGTTAATTTTATTTGCTCATGCATGATTTAAAATTGACTGATTTACACATGTCCTTCTTTACTATCGCATGCATATTTTTAAAATAAGTGGGGAAAGTCTACATGTTCAAGGCATTAGCATACATGGTTAAGTACACAAGAACATAAGAAATTGCCATGCTGGGTCAGACCAAGGGTCCATCAAGCCCAGCATCCTGTTTCCAACAGGGGCTAAAGCAGGCTACAAGTACCCAATTACCAAGTAGATCCCATGCTACTTTTGCCAGTAATAGCAGAGGCCATTCCCCAAGTCAACTTGATTAATAGCAGTTAATGGTCTTCTCCTCCAAGAACTTATCCAAACCTTTTTTAAACCCAGATACAGTAACTACACTAACCAAATCCTCTGGCAACAAAATCCAGAGTTTAATTGTGCGTTGAGTGAAAAAGAATTTTCTCTCTTGGAATCGTCTGACACTACAGAAGCGCAACCAGTGACTTTAGTTATATCTTTACTTCTCGAATCTGATAAGGATTTGATCATGAAAATGTATTTCAGACATCGCAAAGAGTTATTCTTGGGGATGTTAGTGAAAATATTTCTGGATGTGGCTAAAGAAACCCAAAAAAGAAGGAAGCAATTCCTGATTATGTGACCTAAGTTGTTACAAATGGGAGCTATATTTAGGATAAAATTTCCTTGTAAATGTAATATAAGCTACTGTAATGTAAACTATACATTTCATGATCCGTCACAACTTACTAAATGTATTACTGATAATATTTCTTCTATTCTTGAAGATAAAAACCAGTCTGATGCACTACCTCAATGATTGATGCAATTGTTCTCAAAAAATGTAAATTTCAATTCCACTATACTAACATTTACTTATTTAAGTTCAATAATTTTCTTCAAACTAGCCTTCACAAGAACTTGGATCTCTTCTATTTGGGGACTGAGATGAGACATGACATGACATGATAATTAATATGGTAAATGTTGTATATTTTTATTTTCAAGGTGTCAGTTGTAATTTCTAGATGTCAAGGAATACTCTTGATTGTATAAATGAAAATTTGCAATAATAAAAAATTAAAAAAAAAAAAAAGATTTTTCTCTGATTAGTCTTAAATGTGCTACTTGCTAACTTCATGGAGTGCCCCCTAGTCCTTCTATTATCCAAAAATGTAAATAACCAATTCACATCTACTCATTCCAGACCTCTCATGATTTTAAAGACCTCTATCATATCCCCTCTGAACCGTCTCTTTTCCAAGCTGAATAGCCCTAATCTATTCAGGCTTTCCTCATAGGGGAGCTGTTCCATCCCCTTTATCATTTTGGTTGTCATTCTCTGTACCTTCTCCATGACAACTATATCTTTTTTGAGATGTGACGACCAGAAATGTACACAGTATTCAAGGTGTGGTCTCACCATGGAGCGATATAGAGGCATTATACAATTTCTGTTATATTAACCATTCCCTTCCTAATAATTCCTAACATTCTGTTTGCTTTTTTGACTGGTGCAGCACACTGAGCCAATGATTTCAAAATATTATCCACTATGATGCCTAGATCTTTTTCCTGGGTGATAGCTCAGGCTTATTTAGAACCTAACATCATGTATCTTCAGCAAGGGTTATTTTTTCCCTATATGCATCACCTTGCACTTGTCCACATTAAACTTCATCTGCTATTTGGATGCCCAATCTTCCAGTCTCCAAGGTCCTCCTGCAATGATTCACAGACCGCTTGTGATTTATCTACTCTGAATAATTTTGTATCATCCGCAAATTTGATAACCTCACTCATCGTATTTCTTTCCAGATCATTTATAAATATATTGAAAAGCACCGGTCCAAGTACAGGTTTCAATGCATTGCATGCATTTGTGCATAAGCCTATATACATGCATATGTTGTGAAGTAGATATCCATATCATTTTTAATACACAAGGATATGATACATGCAGGTTATAAAATACTATGGTAAAACTACACGTGGCCATATATATTAGAGATGTGAATCGTGTCCTCGATCGTCTTAACGATCGATTTCGGCTGGGAGGGGGAGGGAATCGTATTGTTGCCGTTTGGGTGTTTGAAATATCGTGAAAATCGTGAAAATCGTGAGCCGGCACACTAAAACCCCCTAAAACCCACCCCCGACCCTTTAAATTAAATCCCCCACCCTCCCGAACCCCCCCCCCAAATGCCTTAAATTACCTGGGGGTCCAGCGGCAGTCCGGAACGGCAGCGGTCCGGAACGGCCTCCTGCAATTGAATTGTGTTGTCTTCAGCCGGCGCCATTTTTCAAAATGGCGGTGGCCATAGACCAACACGATTCGACTGCAGGAGGTCGTTCCGGACCCCCGCTGGACTTTTGGCAAGTCTTGTGGGGGTCAGGAGGCCCCCCCAAGCTGGCCAAAAGTCCCTGGGGGTCCAGCGGGGGTCCGGAAAACGATCTCCTGCCGCAAATCGTTTTCCGTACGGAAAATGGCGCCGGCAGGAGATCGACTGCAGGAGGTCGTTCAGCGGCGGTCCGGAACCCCCGCTGGTATTTGTATCCCTATGGTAGGCCCACCTAGTAACTCGAGGTGGGGATTAGGTAAGAGTGTAGGGGGTTAGGGACCACTTTGACATTGTACATGACACCTACGAACAGAACAGTGGTCTCATGAAGATTTGATGACCTTCAGAGTGAGGAAACTCACTCCAAGATGAGATTTGGGCAAGGTTCTCTCAACCTAGCTTGATGGACTCTCTACCTGGGTAACATCAAGCTAGGTTGAGAGAACCTTGCCCAAATCTCATCTTGGAGTGAGGTTCCTCACTCTGAAGGCCATCAAATCTTCACAAGAGACCACTGTTCTGTTCACAGGTGTCACGTAGAATGTCAAAGTGGCTCCTAACCCCCTACACTCTTATTTAATCCCCACCTCGAGTTACTAGGTGGGCCTACCATAGGGATACAAATACCTACCTATGGGCCATGCCAATATGGCCAGTCTCTCTCTCTCTCTCTCTCTCTCTCTCTCTCTCACCATTAACAATTGTCCCCAGTGGTTGAATGCAGGAAATACAACAGGTCAGCACTTATCACAGTATCTGAAAAGGGTATTGCAATTTGCACTAACTTAGCTCTTCACACAGGCAATAAATGCTATATTAGCATAAAACATGCCCCTTTTGCTATCGCATGTGGTAGTTACCGCATTTTGATAAATCCAAGCCTGAGTTTGGATCTAGCTGTTTACCCCACACTGAGGAGTGAGGATAGCTTTTGCAAAATGTCCTTAGACATTTTTTGCAGAAACACACAATACCCATTTCTTCTGTAATTATACCTTTTTATAGGATGAACCATTTAGATCAATACTCTACCAGCTGGGGCGATACAAGATTAGACAAAGATATGTTAATTGATAACCTAAGTCACCTATAGAGAATATGTTGCTAATGCTATCATGATTTTCAATGACAGTGACTTGCATGCATAATGCATATCATTCAGCTTTCTTTAAGATTTGCATCACACTTTTGTTCACCTGAACACATTTCAATCTCATTATCTCTAAATTAAATTCTGCTGTTCCAATCCCCACTGACTAACTTTACATCTTCTGAATCATTACCACTACAAGCTTCTTCAGTGTACTTTGCAATAGAGCTCTAGCACAGGTTGAACAAAAGGTCTATCACAACCACCATGCAGTTGTTGAATGGCACTGAAATAGAGTAAGGGAAGGGAAGATTTCATGTTCAGGTCTGCACATTGGGAACGTAGAAAAGCAGAGAAGTAAATCCATATGCCATGATGATATAGGGTGAATGCAGTCACTGATGGATATTAGAGATGTAAATTCATTTTTCCCAAATTAGGCAACAAAAACTGAAAATTTTTCCAAAATTTCGAAAAAATTGTATTTTGTGCTAGTGTGCACTAACTTTAAAACAAAAACTAGGGGCCCACGGGAAAAAAAAATGGGAAAAACAAAGTTTCCCGTGGGGGCCTGAAAACGAAACCCGAAACGAAAAAAACAAAACCCAATGCACATCTCTAATGGATATAGTTCCAGTTATCCACCTGGATGTGCTTGAAGAACAACTATTATAAACTGCCCATGATCATACTGTTGATACACAAATTTGGCAAATGGCCAGTGTCCTAGGTTGCAGTGTGAGATAAAAGTATACAACAAACATTGGGTCTTGAAGTCCCATTAGGTAAGTTACTAATAGAACTTATCATTTCTACACAGCTACTAGATAGATCAACTGCTCTGTGTAATTACACATAAGAGACAGAACCTGCTCCATAGAGCTTATAATCAAAGCAGACAAATAGAACCAATAAGGGGCTTAGGAAGTTTTATTGATTATGAAAATTAAAACCAACAGGGATTCAATAGGGAGAACCAGGGGTTATATTTAAAAGCAGCTTTGCCAAACTTAACCCCTTTAAATGTATACTCATTATTTTAGCTTTCCATACTTATTCCTTACCTTCATCAGATGATAGGAAGGAAATATATATTTATATGTAGACTCTAGGGATGTGAATCGTTTTTTGACGATTTAAAATATCGTCCGATATATTTTAAATCATCAAAAATCGTTAGAGGTGATATATAATAGGAATTCCCCCGATTTATTGTCAAAATCGTAAATTGGGGGAAGGGGGAGGGGAAGGGGGAGGGCAGGAAAACCGGCACACTAAAACAACCCTAAAACCCACCCCGACCCTTTAAAATAAATCCCCCACCCTCCCGAACCCCCCCAAAATGTCTTAAATTACCTGGGGTCCAGTGGGGGGTCCCGGTGTGATCTTCCACTCTTGGGCCATGGGTGCGTTGATAGAAATGGCGCCGGCGCCATTTTGGTTCCTGTCCCCCGACGTCACGAGCGTAGGAGATCGCTCCCGGACCCCCGCTGGACCCCCAGGGACTTTTGGCCAGCTTGGGGGGGGGGGGGCCTCCTGACCCCCACAAGACTTGCCAAAAGTCCAGCGGGGATCCGGGAACGACCTCCTGCACTCGAATTGTGTTGCCGTACGGCCGGCGCCATTTTGCAAAATGGCGCCGGACATATGGCCATATCGCCGTATTGCAAAATGGCGCCGGCCGTAAGGCAACACGATTCGAGTGCAGGAGGTCGTTCCCGGACCCCCGCTGGACTTTTGGCAAGTCTTGTGGGGGTCAGGAGGCCGCCCCAAGCTGGCCAAAAGTCCCTGGGGGTCCAGCGGGGGTCCGGGAACGACCTCCTGCACTCGAATCGTGTTGCCGTATGGCCTGCGCCATTTGCAAAATGGCGCCGGCCATATTGCCATATTGCCGTACGGCCGGCACCATTTTGCAAAATGGCGCCGGCCGTACAGCAACACGATTCGAGTGCAGGAGGTCGTTCCCGGACCCCCGCTGGACCCCCAGGGACTTTTGGCCAGCTTGGGGGGGCCTCCTGACCCCCACAAGACTTGCCAAAAGTCCAGCAGGGGTCCGGGAACGACCTCCTGCACTCGAATCGTGTTGCCGTATGGCGGTGCTATTTTGCAAAATGGCGCCGGCCATATGGCCATTTTGCAATACGGCAACACGATTCGAGTGCAGGAGGTCGTTCCCGGACCCCTGCTGGACTTTTGGCAAGTCTTGTGGAGGTCAGGAGGCCCCCCCAAGCTGGCCAAAAGTCCCTGGGGGTCCAGCGGGGGTCCGGGAGCGATCTCCTACGCTCGTGACTTTCGGGGGACAGGAACCAAAATGGCGCCGGCGCTACCTTGCCCTGTCATATGACAGGGCAAAGGTAGCGCCGGCGCCATTTCTATCAATGCACCCGTGGCCCGAGAGTGGAACATCACACCGGGACCCCCCCCCACTGGACCCCAGGTAATTTAAGACATTTTAGGGGGGTTCGGGAGGGTGGGGGATTTATTTTAAAGGGTCGGGGTGGGTTTTAGGGTTGTTTTAGTGTGCCCGAGAGTGGAAGATCACACCGGGCTGCATTTCTATTCCCTGGGTCTCCACAACTAATCCCTGCAGCATCATGGCTAGGACCGGCTTACTGGGTGAGAGCTATGGAAACACAGAAGAAAATATAAGTATGAATGTTAAGAATCACACATGTATTGTCTGGCATAAGATGCGTACTTTGCAGCAATCGATATGAACATCTTATGCAAAATATGTGGACATCTGTAGCAGACTTGATATTTACAGGTGAGGCGAACTTACAGCTCCAGTTCGCTTGGTGTCCAGAGCCTTGTCCATCCCCTTGAAGACATCTGGCCCAGCCATTCAATCAGGAGCTGCTCCAAGGGGGTTAGGACTATGGGGCATGGGGCTCCTTCTCCCGTCTGGCACAGATACTTATTGTGGCTCACCACCATGATTCTCAGCTGGGTCTTGATGTCATGTCAACAGTAGGCCACCTGCTCTCCAGTCCTCTTTAGTCCACAATGCCGGTATATGGCCTGGGTGATGTTTCATCATATCTAGCCCTTGGCTACCTTGGACATCTTCATCACACAGTTCCCAAACAGCATGCTATAGCTGCCGAGGACTCTGGTGATGAGCATCTCATTGTCCTCAACATGGAACTTATATACTTGCAAAGATGATTCTGCCTGACTGCTAGATGAGTGTGTTGCCACTTCCACTTAGGAGAGGTGTCACTTTCCTTGATCTCACTCCCACTCCTTGCTCCCCTCCCTTTCTCCAGAACCTACCCTGCCAATTCCCTCCATCTACCTTCTTTTTCTAGCCCTACCCTGCTTCCTCCTCCCACCATACTTGCCTACCTATCTCCTTCCCCCTCTTGCCTCCTCCTTTCCCATCCCTCTTTCCTATCTCTATTCCTACTGTCCCTACTCCTACTCTTCCTACTTCTTCCTTCCTCCTCCTCTCCAACCTCCTCCTCTCCTCCTTCCTCCTCCTCTCCCTCCACTCCTTACACCTCTCCTCTTTTCTCATGCCTTCCATGATCCATCCTCTCCACCACTCTGCACTCCTTCTCTACCATTCTTCACCACCACCATCACCCCTCCTCACTATCAATCTCTCACCACCACTCTTCACCCACACCACTCCTCCACCACCACCATTCCTGCACACACAAAAACAAACAGACACTCTTGATAAACACACAAAAACTTCCACACACAGATAAAGACAAGAGACAAAGGTAAAATAAACAGATGATAATATTAAATAACTGGATAACTCACTTAGAAATCACTAAACTTCAACTCCAACTCCACTAAACTCCAAAAACTCATCTCCTCTCTCTCTTTCCCATGTCTGACACACCCTCAAGCAGGCAGCTACATGAAGCCATTATATATAAACAAAGAAAATAACATGCCAGATGTGAAATGATGTGCAACCTGCTAATGTATCACACAACATGATACTGCATTGTGCAATGTGATAAATTATCATAAGTTGTATAATTTACCTACGTGATACGGTAAAGTTGTAATTTCCCTAACCATGCCCATTTTTTAGTTCAGATGCTAACAAATCATATTTCTGTTTACTAGGGATGTGAATCGTGTCCTCGATCGTCTTAACGATCGATTTCGGCTGGGAGGGGGAGGGAATCGTATTGTTGCCGTTTGGGGGGGTAAAATATCGTGAAAAATCGTTAAAAATCGTGAAAAATCGAAAAATCGATAAATCGAAAAACCGGCACATTAAAACCCCCTAAAACCCACCCCCGACCCTTTAAATTAAATCCCCCACCCTCCCGAACCCCCCCCCCAAATAACTTAAATAACCTGCGGGTCCAGCGGCGGTCCGGAACGGCAGCGGTCCGGAACGGGCTCCTGCTCTGAATCTTGTCGTCTTCAGCCGGCGCCATTTTCCAAAATGGCGCCGAAAAATGGCGGCAGCCATAGACGAAAAAGATTGGACGGCAGGAGGTCCTTCCGGACCCCCGCTGGACTTTTGGCAAGTCTCGTGGGGGTCAGGAGGCCCCCCACAAGCTGGCCAAAAGTTCCTGGAGGTCCAGCGGGGGTCAGGGAGCGATTTCCCGCCGCGAATCGTTTTCGTACGGAAAATGGCGCCGGCAGGAGATCGACTGCAGGAGGTCGTTCAGCGAGGCGCCGGAACCCTCGCTGAACGACCTCCTGCAGTCGATCTCCTGCCGGCGCCATTTTCCGTACGAAAACGATTCGCGGCGGGAAATCGCTCCCTGACCCCCGCTGGACCTCCAGGAACTTTTGGCCAGCTTGTGGGGGGCCTCCTGACCCCCACGAGACTTGCCAAAAGTCCAGCGGGGGTCCGGAAGGACCTCCTGCCGTCCAATCTTTTTCGTCTATGGCCGCCGCCATTTTTCGGCGCCATTTTGGAAAATGGCGCCGGCTGAAGACGACAAGATTCAGAGCAGGAGCCCGTTCCGGACCGCTGCCGTTCCGGACCGCCGCTGGACCCGCAGGTTATTTAAGTTATTTGGGGGGGGGTTCGGGAGGGTGGGGGATTTAATTTAAAGGGTCGGGGGTGGGTTTTAGGGGGTTTTAGTGTGCCGGCTCACGATTCTAACGATTTATAATGATAAATCGTTAGAATCTGTATTGTATTGTGTTCCATAACGGTTTAAGACGATATTAAAATTATCGGACGATAATTTTAATCGTCCTAAAACGATTCACATCCCTACTGTTTACTTATAGCATTTTGATGATTCTAGGCCTTAGATGGGTTATTCAGCTCCGTGGCCATGCAGCTGAATATACCCAGATAAATTGCTACTTAGCCAGATAAGTCTTATCCATCTAAGTTTAAATCTGCAATTGAACATATCTAATTTACCCCCTCATTTATCAAAATGCGCTAAGGTGTTTCCGCATGTGTTAAGGGCTTATTGCATGCGAAAAGTGCCATTAACGCATGCAATAGCACCATATCGTATGGTGCGATGCAAATCTGAAAAAGGGGAGGAGTTAGGGGTGCTCTGGGTTTACTGTTTTGTGAAGCCCTGTTGCATGGCTTTAATGCTGATTTTAGCTACAACTTTTTCAGGAGTGTTAAGCTGTGTGATAGTTTGTGTTTTGGCTGTTTCACCTATTGTGATGTTTTTTTGTGGATGCTGGTGGTTTGAGATGAGAGAGAGAGAGAACCTAGCCGTAATGCCCTTATCCTAAATAGGTATTTATATCTCTTTGGGAGGCCCACCTAGTAACTCGAGGTGAGGTTTAGGTATTAGTGTAGGGGTTTAGGGGCCACTTTGACATTCAAAGTGAGACATACGAACAGAACAGTGCTCTCTTGTGAAGATTTGATGACCCTCGCAGTGAGGAAACTCACCCAAAGATGAGAATCCATCAACTAGGTTGAGAGATCATTGCATAAATCTCATCTTTGGGTGAGTTTCCTCACTCTGAGGGTCATCAAATGTTCAAAAGAGAGCACTGTTCTGTTCGTACATCTCAAATTGAATGTCAAAGTGGCCTCTAACCCCTACACCTCACCTCGAGTTACTAGGTGGGCCTCCCATATAGATATAAATACCTATCTAGGGTCAGAGCATTATGGCTAGTCTCTCTCTCTCTCTCTCTCTCTCATACTCATAGTAAACATGGTCCACATTCTGGCACTTATCAAAAAGTGATCACAATTTTCAGTAACTTAGGTATTAGCACAAATTGCAATAAACTCCCTATTACCATAAAACACACCCCTTTTCCCATCACATGCAATATTTACCACATTTTGATAAATCCAGGCCTTAGATGGATAACTTATCTAGCTAAGTCCAAATATATCTACAGTTACGCCCATTGCCCATCATATAAATCCCGCTTATCCGGCTAAATAGTTTTGAATATCAATCTCCGCATTTTTGGGCAGTTGAAATTAATCATAAAAAATGACATAAGACCAATATTTAAATTGTTTTGCTAAATTTTAGAGTTAACTGGACAAAATCCAAGATGTGAATATTTTCCCTGCTTCCTACTAAATTCTATCTGGGAAACTCGTGATTCACACAAAATTTACCCAGTTAGAGAGGTGGCACTGGGGCATTCCTAGAGCGTAGTTTCACTTTTTTCAGGAAGCACTGTATATAAGCACTGACTAGATAACTCTGGTTGGATAAACACCTGTCCTAAAGTTATCCAGATAAATTTATTTGGATACCTTTAGTCATCTAACTTTATCTGGGTAAAGTTATTTGGACATATTCAATAGAATACTTACAATATCTGGGTATGAAACCTGATATTCAGAAGAAAATTATCTGTGCTTTATATTCCACATACTGGTATACATAAACCCTATTCCCATGTGAGAATGTAGATTTTTTGAGAGCAAGAAAAATAGCATAAACTGAATAATAATCGTATATTAGATTGAAATTGTTGGAACCATGACTTTCCCCACATCTAGTGAGAGAGTGGTATGGCTGAATTAGAGATCCAGAGGTATTTTTATGTATGTGTGCATTTATTTGATGTCTTGATATGTCAGGATTGCACTAAGAGAATCATAAAAATAGGCCTGAATGAACATCACAGTTGCATTTTTACCAAAAAGTTATCTACCCTGATGGTCCAACATTGTGTCGCTTTTGGCCACACTTTCGAAGATCTAAAATGGACTGAAATGGAACAATTGGTGGGGTAGAAATGGGGAAACTAGATTAAATGCCATTTTGTTTTATAGCGATATATTTGCACAGCAAAATGGTGCTAACATCAGGGCTGGCTAGCACCATTTCTAACTACTCACCCAGTGAGACGAAGATACTTAGGGATCACTTCTATTCATTTTTGACTCATGGATCCTACAATAAGGGTCTGGGAGGTTAGAAAAGGCTGAGCAGAAGGGCTTCAGTGTAGGGATGTTGTTTTTTTCATTTTGTGGCACTAGCCCTGGGCTTTTTGGGACAGGGATTCCATTCTTTAGGTTTCTTCTTTTTTTTTCCTATTAATGTTTATTTTTCAAAAACACAACAAAAAGCACAAAACACCTGAAAGAAAAATGAAAAATATTAAACTGCACAACCCTATAGGAAGAAACGGTGACATTTCTACACTGTTGTACATTTTTTTATTTTTTATATATATTTTTTTTGATTAAGCAATATATATTTTTTTGATTAAGTATATATTTCTGCTTAGAGTCTAAGAAAATTTACATAGTTGTGTTATACATTGCTGATTTGTGTATTTAATGGTAGTTTGATACGGTGTTGGAATGTAAAAAAGTACAAATTAATTTATGCTCATTTCCTACAAATTGTTCCTCACTGCAACTCTAAGCCAAAATAATGAAAAAAAAAAGAACCTTGTCTGTAAGCATAATCTTTCCAAAATAACTCAGTACTGAAGGAGTTAAGCAGAAGTGCAACTAAATGATTAGCAATTATACATGGGCCATGCGTGTAATGTTGAGAAAGTAGGTTATGCATTTCCTCTTGGGGACAAGGATGTCGGGTGCTCATGTCAAATGCATGTTATTTTAGGTTCTCTGTTGATAAATGTCTGTATCGCCTGCAAACCATAAATATACTCTCTATTTTCCATTGGGAGTTAAAAAATGATGTTGTACGGTATTGATGCAACAAGAAGAGTTCCAAGCTTTAAAAAGGTCTAAGCAGAGAGGAAGCTCATAGCCTTAAGTAAAACAAATTTAACACCTACCATACTCACATTTCTGATAACATATGTTTAGCAGTCACATGCAAGTCAGTTATATTTATTAAACATTCACTGAAATACTAAATAGATTAAAAATACTGCCTCTCTTTAAATATATGGAACAGTATAAGTGGAGAATTAAAAAAAATAAATAAATAAAAAACAAAGTTTTACCCCAATCTAGTAGCTAACCACATTTTGGCAGGCTAGGCTTAGACTCATTTTTAGCCTCAGTCAAGATGCAGATGATATATATATATATCTTTTTTTTTCTTATGAAGGAAAATGAGAGGGATTAGGCTGGAGGTAAGGGGGTTTCAAATTGTCCCCATCTACTGGCATGTTATTTATTTAAATTTCTTACTTGCCTAAGGAATGTATGGGAATTGCTTTGAATAAAGCAAGGGGAGCAGAGAGGCACAATATGGATAGATTTTGTATTATTTTCTTCAGATTTGTTTATATGTTTTATATTTGATTAAACTGTATATAATGAGCGGCATGGCTAATAAGCTGAATTTACACGTATATACCAACTGTTCTGGGTCAGGCAGACATCCGAGTTTGCCATCCAGGCAGCTAAACTTTCTTTCCAATCAGTCCTCAAGACAAAAATTCTTTGAAATTATTTATTGTACAGGTAAATTCTACTTACAATTGTTGCATCTCAAACGTAAGTCCCAAGGCAAAGATCTTTGGTAACTGGAGACAGGGTAGCAGGAGGGAGAAGGAGGTCTCTTGTGTTGCAGGAGTTAGTTTATGGTAGATGTAGGGAGCTTGAGGGATATGAGGCTGATTTAGTCTTCAGACGAAGGCAGTAAGAAAGAATGTAAAAAACTCGATAGTTTCAGGGAGTTTTACAGAGCACTGCTGGCTCAGAAGCATGCAAGGGGTGAACTGCAGGGGGGCAAGGTCCAATGGCAGCGAGCCTAAGAACCATGTGACACAGGGGGCATATGAAGGGCAGTCCCTTGAGCCTATAAGGCACCTAGGAAGACTCAAGTTATATTGAGGGGCATTCAAGCTTTTCTGATAGTGAGAGAAAGCGGAGGGGGGAGGGAGCTTCTCTTAAGGGCAAAGGCTCCTCTTAAAGGCAAAGGTTCACATACTTTTATCATGGTTTACAAAAAGTGTTTCAGTATCAAGAATCCTCAGAAAGGAGGACTGCATTAAACAGTTAAACTACAGCATATACAGATACAAACAAGTACCCACTGCTGGGGACAGAACAATCATGCTTAGCCGAATAGGTTATAACCGGCTAAATTTAGACCTGCTCTCTACCTGGGTAACATCAAGCTAGGTTGAGAGAACATTGCACAAATCTCATCTTTGGGTGAGTTTCTTCACTCCAAAGCACTATTCTGTTCATATGTCTCACATTGAATTGTCACAGTGGCCCCTAACCCCTTCACTAATACCTAAACCTCATCTCGAGTGACTAGGTAGGCCTCATAGAGGTTTAAATACCTACCTAGTATGCGGGCATTATGGCTAGGTTCTCCCTCTCTCTCTCTCTCTCTCCCCCTGCCCCCAGTGGTTGTAGAAGGGCCCTGATAGCTAGGCTGGATCTCCAGAAGCTTAAAACTACTAAAAACAGCATTTGTGAAAACATTGCATAACGCAATAAAGCCTTATCACACGGCTTTATGCAAATGAAAAAGGTGTAGTTAAAATACGCGTTAAAGCCTTGTGATATGGCTTTGCAAATTATGAAGCCAGCCCACTTGGCCACAAATCCTGCCCCAAACTCCTCTCCTTTTTCAAATTTGCATCGCACTATGGGGCGGATTTTAAAAGGAGCGCGAATAGCCTACTTTTGTTTGCACTCCAGGCGCAAACAAAAGTACGCTGGATTTTAGTAGATACGCGCGGAGCCGCGCGTATCTGCTAAAAACCTGGATCGGCGCGCGAAAGGCTATGGATTTTGTATAGCCGGCGCGCGCCGAGCCGCGCAGCCTACCCCCGTTCCCTCCAAGGCCGCTCCGAAATCGGAGCGGCCTCGGAGGGAACTTTCCTTTGCCCTCCCCTCACCTTCCCCTCCCTTCCCCTACCTAACCCACCCGCCCGGCCCTGTCTAAACCCCCCCCTTACCTTTGTCGGGGGATTTACGCCTCCCGGAGGGAGGCGTAAATCCCCCGCGCGTCAGCGGGCCTCCTGCACGCCGGGCCACGACCTGGGGGTGGGTACGGAGGGCGCGGCCACGCCCCCGGACCGCCCCGGGCCGTAGCCACGCCCCCGTACCCGCCCCTAAAACGCTGCCGACGCCCCCAAAACGCCGCGACGACCGGGCCCGCCCCCGACACGCCCCCGACACGCCCCCCTCGGAGAACCCCGGGACTTACGCGAGTCCCGGGGGTCTGCGCGCGCCGGTAGGCCTATGTAAAATAGGCTTCCCGGCGCGCAGGGCCCTGCTCGCCTAAATCCGCCCGGTTTTGGGCGGATTTACGCGAGCAGGGCTCTTAAAATCCGCCCCTATGCGTTATGACATTTATGCATTAAAGGTGATTTTGCATGCGATAAAGACATTTTTCTTCATGTGAAAATGCCTTAATGCATGTGAAAACGCCATATAGCACTTTGATAAATGACCCCCTTGGTTAACTAATATGGCTTAGACCGAATACCAGTAGTTAGCTGCATAACTTGTATGGCTAACTCACTCCGTTCCAATCTCCCCACTACATGCCCACAAGTTATGAAGCTAACTTTTTAGTCCGATAAGTGACTTAAGTGGCTAAATGGCAGCCTTAGAACGTAGGTGCATATTCAGTGGCCACAACTTAGCTACATAAGTTACACTTATCCGGCTAAATAGCGCGAACATGCTTTGAATATTGATCTCCATGATTTTATAAACTTCTATATCTTCTTTCACTTGACTCTTCTCCAGGCTGAAGCGCCCTAACCCTTTTAGTTTTTCCTTATTTGGTCTCCCTTCCCTGAGCCTTTTTAAGTTCTGCTTTATCTTGTTTGAGATGTGGCAACCAGAATGCACACAGACAATACTCAAGATGCAGATGCACAATGGATTGATACAGAGGCATTATATCTTCCATTTAATTGTCCATTCCTTTCCTTACAGTATTTATTTTATTTATTTATTTAAGTTTTTTATATACCAACATTCAAGACGGTAGTCCCATCATGCTGGTTCACAAGAAACAGGTACTTAACATGTTATCTGCTTTTTTAACTGCAACAGCATGCTGAGCAGAGATTTCAACGTATTGTCCACAGTGACTCCAAGATCTTTTTCCTGGGTGGTGACACCTAATCTGGAACTCAGCTAAGACTATAATTTGGATTATCCTTCCCAATATGCATAATTTTGCAGTTATCCACTTTAAATTTCATCTGCCATTTAGATGCCAAATCCCCCAGACTTGCAAGGTCCTCATGCATTTCCTCACAAACGACTTGTGATTTAACTACTTTGATGTTGGTGATATGAACCAATTGGCTGAGGCAGAGTTGACGCTACCTGTGGGGAAGAGCACCGCAGTTCTCGGTTGTCAGCAGGTGAAGCTGGCTGGAGCAGAGGCTCAACTGGAGCCTCACCACTATGAGCCCACATTCCTCTTAGGTTGAGCCCTCAGGAGCTGGGACTGGATGGACTTAAGTGTGGACCTTGATGATGATCTGTGGAGTAGTAGGTGCAAACCAGTGCATAAGGGTGAGCCCAGGAACAGACATAGGCAGCGCGGGCAAGCAAGGAATGTTCAGAGTCCGTGTCCAGTCCGAGGTCGAGGCAAGCGGCATATAGCAGTGTTGAGGTCCAGGCAGTAGTTGAGGTCCAGGCAGAGTACAATTTTATTTATTTATTTATTTATTTTAAAAGTTTTTATATACTTCTATTTGGATATAACCATCATAATGGTTTACACTATTTAACAATGTCTTATAAATCATAACAACAAAATAAAATTCACAAACATTCTTACATTCTTAAATTTAACAAAATTACAATTAAAAAAATGTCATTCATCAAATTATTCATATCATGAATGTCTCGACAAACTAATGCTGCGATGATGAAATTCATGTTGATACTTTTGCTGTCATGGTTTCTTCTGTACCAAAAGCTTGCTTATATAACCAGGTTTTTTTATTTTTTTCTTAAATTGGATCACATTTGTTTCTATTCTTAATTCTAAAGGAAGTTTGTTCCAAATTGGTCCAGCTAGTGACACTGCTCTTTTCCTTGCAGATGTTAACTTTGCTGATACCAAAGATTAAATCGATAAGTCATTTATTGGCGGATCTTAAATTTCTCTGCAGTATATGAAATCTTATTACCGCGTTTAACCATTCGACAATTTCATTGTGAATTGCTTTATGTAAAATACATAACACCTTATATTGGACTCTCTGCTCTATTGGTAGCCAATGGAGTTCCATCAGCACGGGCATAATATGTTCTTTTCTGTTGACCCAACTAAAATTCTTGCCTTTGTGTTTTGCAAGATCTGTAAAGGCTGTAGAGTAGACTAGGGTAGTCCCAAATAAAGTGTGTTACAGTAGTCTACTGATGTGAAAATTAAAGTTTGTAACACAGTCCTGAAATCTTTTGTATCTAAAAAATGTTTGAGTCTCTTAAGTGTTAAGAGTTTGTAGTACCCTTCTTTTGTTTTGTTTTTTGCAATGTGGCTTTCAAAGTTTAATTCTGGATCCAAGTAAGTAATAGGAAAGCAAAGGTCAGAGGCAGGCACTGAATGGTCAAACAGCATCAGGTCCAAACAAGGGTCAAGCCAGGAATCCAATAGAATACACACTGCAGAGGTAGGCTGAGTACTAGAAATCTGAAGATGCTGAAGACAAATGGAGGAGATTGACAATGAAGACTAACTCACAGAGGGATTGCCACAAGGTACCACGGGAGACACGAGGACACTCAGGAGCAAGATTGAAATGAAGAACAGGAACGCGGCGGCAAAGCAAATCTCAGGAGAGACGACCTGTTGCCAAGGCACTGAAGGGAAAGTGAAGGTGCCTTATTTGGGGAGCATGGAATAATGTCATCAGAAGGTGATCTTGGGTAATTCCCACCAATGGCATTTTAAATCAGAGGCGTTTGGATGCACACGCACATAGGAAATGGAGCTGGAGGCAGGCAGGGCACTGATGGAGCTGGAGGCACTGATGGAGCAGGAGGCAGGCAGGGCACTAATGCACGCCGGCAGGCACACTGGCCTGTGGTGGATGGCCATACTGAGGACCCAAGGAACTGGCTGGCTTTGGAGGCTGGAGACAAGGTGAGCAGTCGTACTGTGAAGCTGGAAGGGAAATAAACTATCCGGGAATGAGGGTGAGTGTCGTGGTTCACAGCAAACATAACAGTACCCCCCTCTAATCCCCCCTCCCCCCCATGAGGGTTTAGATTTCTTGGGGTGTGTAGCATGGAAATCCTTTAGGAGTTTTTTGTCCAGTATGTTGAAAGCTGGCTCCCACATTTTTTCTTTGGGCCCATAACCCTCCCATTAGAGGAGGTACTCCCATTTACTGCCACGATGTCTGACATCTAGCACCTCTCTCACTTGGTAAATTGTGTTATCTTCTGAGAGGAGTTCTTGCAGTTCAGATGTTTTCCTCAGTGGCCACAAAGATGATCAGTGGCTTTAGGAAAAATACGTGGAACACATTATAAACGTTCAAAGATGTGGGTAGGCACAGTTGGTAAGTAATGGGACCGAGCTGTCTGATCATGGGAAATGGCCTGATGTACTTGGGAGTGAGTTGCTTGGAAGGAACTCAAAGTCTGATATGGCGTGTACTCAACCAAACCTTCTCACCTGGCTTGAATTGGGGAGCATCTCTCTGGTGCATGTCTGTGAACTTTTTTACCTTATATAAACTGCTTTTGTAGCATTTTGTGAGTGTGTGTCCACAGTTCATGGAGTTCTTGAGCAGAGAGCTGGGCTACTAGTGAGGAAACTGCCAACAGAAGAGGTAGAGGAGGCAGTGGTTACTTCCCATAGTCAATTTGAAAGGGCGAGGAGCCTGTAGCAGCACAGATGTGAGAGTTGTGGGATAATGCAACCCAAGGTAAAAGCAAAGCCCAATTATCCTGTTGGGCATTGGTGTAGGCTCTGAGGAACATCTTCAGGGTTCAGTTGGTTCGTTTTGACTGTCTGTTACCCAGCAAATGATAGGAAGTAGTGGAATCCAGTGTAATGCAAAACTTCTTGCAGAGAGCCCACCAATACGTATCTGTGAACTGGGTCCCATAGTTACAGGCTATCTGTTTGGGCAACCTATGCAGGTGGAAGATGTGCTGAATGAACAAGTGACCCAACTCTGGCACTGTGGGAAGCTCTAGTAGGGGGACAAAATGAGCCATTTTTGAGAAACAGTTGATGATAATGCACATATTGGAGCATCTATTAAAGAGAGGGAGATCCACTATAAAGTCAGTGGACAAATGTGTCTAAGGTTCCCTTGCTTCATCAGGGGTAGTCAATAAATTGTTTTCATTCTCTAAAGACATAAAGAAAACAATGAAAAAATGAAAACAATTTATTGACTATCCTTGATGAAGCAAGCGAAACACAAGCTGTGTCGTGTTGTTCCTAAGACAGTCATCGTTCTGCAAGGATAAGTGCTCTCTTTGCTACTATACGAGTGCTCTTTTTGCTATTAATAACAATTTAAAAAATTCTTATTTAAAAAATTGTCTCAAAAAATTAAGTGGGTGGATACCAATGACTGAAATATGATCACAGTCTTACACTTCAATTTTGACTGGTAAACGGCAAAAGCAGCAGTAGTAGAGCTATTCTCAAAGTTTATGAGATTTCCACTCACAAAAACAAACAAATTTTCTCACTAAAATGCTGTTCATTATAAATTTATATATAAATTTATATATAAGCACTCATTCACCAGCATACCCCCCTGAAAACCTGCCCCAAGCTCTCCCTGCACACGCCGAGCCTAGGTTGCATAGGCTGCCGGCACGCGCAAAGCCCCGGGATGCATCGGGCGTGTTGTGGCCGACACGTCATCAGGGGTGTTCCGGGGGCGGGGCCGCTGGCGTGGTGTCAAATTTCCAGTACAGATGTAGCGAATCAGCTTTTTTCTTAGAGAAGACATCCACAAAGTCTGCATACTGAGGGAGAAGGCCTGACATGGACATTGCTAAAGGAATGCATTACAGGTCAACCACTTAGTCATACAGGAGTGATGACAATGTGGACCCAACTTGAGGAGCTATAGGGAAGTCAAATTAATTTGTGGAGAGTGGAGCTGAAGCCAGGGTAGGCCTTGAATCATGGGATGAATAGCCTTCTTGATCACGAGGAATGCCATCTGTTCCATATGAAGGAGACCAATGTGCAGGTACACTGGTTCAGTGGTATGGGTGATCCTACCAGGTAGTGGTTCCCCATGAATAGAGGAAATCACTAGTGGTACCTCCTTTAGGATGGTTGGAATGTGAAGATGATCCATCAAAACGTTTATCAAGAAATTACCTCCAACTCCAGAATCTACCAGAGCCATAGTAGTGAATTCTCTGTCTCTGACGGAGATTAGGGATGTGAATCGTGTCCTCGATCGTCTTAACGATCAATTTCGGCTGGGAGGGGGAGGGAATCGTATTGTTGCCGTTTGGGGGGGTAAAATATCGTGAAAAATCGTTAAAAATCGAAAAATCGAAAAACCGGCACATTAAAACCCCCTAAAACCCACCCCCGACCCTTTAAATTAAATCCCCCACCCTCCCGAACCCCCCCCCAAATAACTTAAATAACCTGCGGGTCCAGCGGCGGTCCGGAACGGCAGCGGTCCGGAACGGGCTCCTGCTCTGAATCTTGTCGTCTTCAGCCGGCGCCATTTTCCAAAATGGCGCCGAAAAATGGCGGCGGCCATAGACGAAAAAGATTGGACGGCAGGAGGTCCTTCCGGACCCCCGCTGGACTTTTGGCAAGTCTCGTGGGGGTCAGGAGGCCCCCCACAAGCTGGCCAAAAGTTCCTGGAGGTCCAGCGGGGGTCAGGGAGCGATTTCCCGCCGCGAATCGTTTTCGTACGGAAAATGGCGCCGGCAGGAGATCGACTGCAGGAGGTCGTTCAGCGAGGCGCCGGAACCCTCGCTGAACGACCTCCTGCAGTCGATCTCCTGCCGGCGCCATTTTCCGTACGAAAACGATTCGCGGCGGGAAATCGCTCCCTGACCCCCGCTGGACCTCCAGGAACTTTTGGCCAGCTTGTGGGGGGCCTCCTGACCCCCACGAGACTTGCCAAAAGTCCAGCGGGGGTCCGGAAGGACCTCCTGCCGTCCAATCTTTTTCGTCTATGGCCGCCGCCATTTTTCGGCGCCATTTTGGAAAATGGCGCCGGCTGAAGACGACAAGATTCAGAGCAGGAGCCCGTTCCGGACCGCTGCCGTTCCGGACCGCCGCTGGACCCGCAGGTTATTTAAGTTATTTGGGGGGGGGTTCGGGAGGGTGGGGGATTTAATTTAAAGGGTCGGGGGTGGGTTTTAGGGGGTTTTAGTGTGCCGGCTCACGATTCTAACGATTTATAACGATAAATCGTTAGAATCTGTATTGTATTGTGTTCCATAACGGTTTAAGACGATATTAAAATTATCGGACGATAATTTTAATCGTCCTAAAACGATTCACATCCCTAACGGAGATTGTAACTGGAAGCTTGAGCAAGGAAACCGGAGTTGTAAAAACCTGGAGTCAGGCCCCCATTGGACCTTAGGCTCTGGAGTTTCCTGACCTTATGAAACACTGATGGATTCAGTGTTCCGAACTACCACAGTAGATGCATAAGCTACTTCAGCAGTACCAAAGGCATTCCTTATGGGAGAGACGGCCTTGTCCAATCTGCATCGGATCTTCTGAAGATTTTATTATGGCAGCAGGTGACATTGCCTGTACAGGCTGTGAGCTCACTAGGGCTGAAGATCTAGGTGGTTGGAGTTCCTTGGTACATTCCTGAAGCTGGCGATCAATTCTGCATGCCAGATCAATGAGGGATTTCAATGAGTCAGGAAGTTCATGAGTGGCCAACTCATCCTTCATTCTGAGAGAGAAACCCTCTAGGAAGAGAGTACGCAGGCAGTACTGCTCCCAATTGAACTTGGTAGCCAGAGTGGAAAAGTCAGTGGTGTAGTCAGTAAGGGATTAAGTCCCTTGGTGCAAATGGAGTATCCGAGCACCTGAAGCAGCCAGGTGTCAGGAACATCAAAGATGGTCTTGAAAACCATGATTAACTGTTTGATGTTCTTGAACAGTAGATCCAAGCATTCCCATAAGGACAAAACCTATGCCAGGGCTTTACTGTCGAGTAGTGAGAGGATGAAAGTAGTCTTGATCAGATCCTCAGTGAATAGGGCTGCTTGAAGAGTAGTGCATGAAAAACTGGTTGATGAACCCTCGACATAACTTTAGATCCCCAGCGTATTGAGGAGGTGCTGATAAGGAAATCATTGGTTGTGTCTTAAACACAGGAGTAAACTGAACCCCTGCCGGGGGTGTCAGAAGAGAGGAAATCACCTTGGAGTTGAAGTGAATGTTGAGCTGATTTAGCAAGGCCACCAGGACCTCCAGATAGTGCTGCTGTTGCTGAATCTTGTGTACCAGGCCCAGGATTACTTGCAGAGTGGGTACTTCTGCTGGGTCCATGGCCTTGGCAATCTGTTGGTGAAGTGAACCCTTGAGCTGATGTAGAGTTGATGCTTCCTGTGGGGAGGAGCCATTGGCAGGCAGAGTTGGCTGGAGCAGAGGTCCAACTGGTGCTTTACCACTACCAGCCTACGTTCCCCTTAGGTACAGCCCAAAGGTGCCAGGGCCAGCTGGACATGTGCAGGCCTTGCTGATGATCCATGGAGTAGTAAGCACAAGCAGTACAGAAGGGTGAGTCCAGGAACAGAACTAGGCAGAAGCATGCAAGGAATGTTCAGAGACCGTGTCCAGTCCAAGGTTCAGGCAGGTGGCATTCAGCAGTGTTGAGGTCTAGGCAGTAGTTGAGGCAGGCAGCATACAATCATAAGTGATAGGAAGGCAATGGTCAGAGGCAGGCAGCAGTCAAACAGCATTGGGTCCAAACCAGGGTCAAGCCAGGAATCTAATAGACACACTGCAGAGGTAGGTTGAGTACTAGGAATGTGAAGATGCAGATGACAAATTGTTACATTTAGGCAGTGGTCAGATGGAGAGAACACCACCTGCAGGGGTTCCCCCCGGTGGAGAGAAGCAGGAGTGAATAGTACTGGGTGATGACTGGAACCTGTGGAGCAGAGTACTGGCTGGCAAGGAGGCTGGGGCTGGCTGGAACCTGAGGAGCTGGATTGTAGCTGGGTGCTGGCTGGAACCTGTGGAGCTGGATTGTAGCTGAGTGATGGCTAGAACCTGTGGAGCTGGATTGTAGCTGGATGCTGGCTGGAACCTGTAGAGTTGGATTGTAACTGAATGCTGGCTGGAACCTGTAGAGCTGGATTGTAGCTGAGTGCTGGCTGGAACCTGTGGTCCTTTAAAAGTAGAGACAGCTGGGTGTGTGCCTAGGGGCGAGCGCGAGCAGATGGAAGATGCAGAGACCCTATGGGAGCTCTTCTGAGAGGCCTGTGGCATGGAAGAGGCCGAGGACGCCTGGAGATAGCGTCGGGGATGTCGGGAGCTGACGGCTGTGGCAAGACTGGAACTGGTGGAGGGCAGCGCGAGGTGAGCGGGCCCAACCACGGCACCAACGGGACTAGGACATACAACAAGAATAATAAGTTTGTTTTTCTAGATCCCTCACACTTGGAACATTTTATAAGGGATAAGTCTCAAAAGTAGCCTATAATTTAAGGATAGTTAAGGAGTTGAAGGTTGTATAAGAAAATAGTAGACACATTGTACTCTCCTATTCCTTTTAGATGTGGGCTAGATAAATGTTTAAATATATATGTTCTCTAATTCTGCTGTGGACCCTTAGTCCGGAGGGTACTCACCGAGGAATAGTCCTGATGAACTCCTCTCCGGAAGGTGGAGCAGAAATGTCTAGGGTTGTGTCCAGACAAGTGGTAGCAAGCAGGAACTGAGTCCAAGCAGGATCAAGGCAGGCGGCCAGTAAGCAGAGTCCGGGTCCAGACAGGGTCAAGGCAGGCGGCAGGCAAAGCAGAGTCCGGGTCCAGGCAGAGTCAAAGCAGGCAGCAGGCAAGCAGAGTCTGGGTCCAGGAAGGGTCAAGGCAGGTGGCAGGCAAAGCAGAGTCCGGGTCCAGGCAGCCTGCCCATTCCCTTGGGGATGAAAGGCAGTGGTAAAGTCCAGCTGTACACCAAATTTCTTGCACAGCGCACCACAGTATTTGGCGGTAAATTGCGGCCCCCCTGTCCAATGTTATGTGAGGAGAGGCGGAGAGGAACCACTGTTTTCCCTGGTGGTGCAGTCTCTGTGGTGGCCAAGATCACCTTGGCTGGATCAATAATGTAGCTGGGGGGATCAGGTGTGTCGTCGGTCTCATGTATTTATTTATTTATTTATTTATTTATGGTTTTTATATACCGGGAGTTCCTGTATACAATACATATCACTCCGGTTCACATGTAACAGTAAAAACTACTGCCGGATGGCAGTTTACATGTAACAAATCTTGGAACAAGTCAAACAATTGATCTATAAAAAAGAAAACAAACTAAGCTCAACTTTAAGCATATAAATAAGGCAAATAATAATAATGAATAAATAAGGCAGAGAACAATACATTAAAACCCAAAGGACAGAAGTTGTTTTTTATCTTCTAGTTCTTAGCTCTCTGGGAATGCTTGCAGGAAGAGCCAAGTCTTGAGTTTTGCCTTAAAAGTAGTATGGCACGGCTCAAGGCAGAGGTCTGGTGGTAGAGAATTCCAGAGAGAAATGTAGTCGGGAAAGGGCATCTGAACGAACATTTTTGGTTGTGGGGCGATAGAGTAATACAAAATCAAAGAGACTGAAGAATAGCGACCATCGAGCTTGGCATGGGTTCAGTCGTTGTGCTTTACTAAGGTATTCCAAGTTTTTATGGTCTGTGTAGACCGTAATTGTATGTTGTGCTCCCTCCAGCCATTGCCTCCATTCCTCAAAGGCCATCTTTATAGCTAACAGTTCCTTGTCTCCAATCCCGTAGTTCTTTTCGGCTTGGGAAAATTTGCGTGAGAAGTAAGAGCAAGGGAGTAACTTCCCCTGATTGGAATGTTGGCTAAGTACGGCTCCTACCGCCACGTCCGAAGCATCCACCTCCACAATAAATGGACGTGTGGGATCTGGGTGACGGAGACAGGGTTCTTGTAGAAATGCAGTCTTGAGATCCTCAAAGGCTTGAATAGCCTCGTCAGGCCAATTCCTGGGATCCGCCCCCTTCTTGGTCAAGGCCGTGAGGGGTGACACCATGTGAGAAAATCGAGGGATAAAGGTCCTGTAAAAATTAGCGAACCCAAGAAAACGTTGTAGTGCGCGAAGTCCTACCGGTTGTGGCCACTCCCAGATGCTAGCTAACTTGTCAGGGTCCATTTGAAACCCAGTGGTAGAAATGATGAATCCCAGAAAAGGTAGTGATTGTCTTTCAAAGAGACATTTCTCCAGTTTTACAAATAACCGGTTCTCTCTCAAGCGTTGAAGAACTTTTTGGACATCTGTGTGATGAGCAGCCAGGCTCTGGGAATAGATTAAGATATCATCAAGACAGATGATTACTCCTTGATTCAACATGTCCCAAAATATCTCATTCATTAAGTTTTGGAATACCGCCAGGGCATTGCAAAGACCAAATGGCATCACCAGATATTCATAATGGCCGACGACGGTCGGATAAATCCTCGTTCAAGATTGTCTTTAATGTATTGAGACATAGCCAGGGATTCTGGCCCAGATAATGGGTACACTCACAGCAGATTTATGGCACAATCAAAGGTACGGTGTGCCGGAAGGATCTCCGCCCTTTCCTTGGAAAAAAACATCCGTGAAATCTGCGTATTGCGTATTTGGATCTTGGGTTGAGGTCTCTGATTCAGACAGGTAGTGAAACATTCTGGTCCCCAAGCCGTAATCTGAAAAGTTTTCCAGTCAATGATGGGTACATGTTTCTGTAGCCAGGGGAGGCCCAATACCACCGGATGGACTGTTTTTTGCAAAATGAAGAAGGATATCTCTTCCCTATGGAGGATCCCCATATGGAGTGTAATCGGGGAAGTGACTTGACCCGGAAGATTCTCCCCTGGATCGACGAGATGTATAGGGGTGTCTATTGAGGAAATATTGGAAGTTGTAGTTGGTGAACCAATTCCTCTAAAATAAAGTTTCCTCCTGATCCTGAATCGATGAGGGCTAGAGTTGTAAGGGACCCATGGAGGTAATGTAGTGTGACTGAAACAGTACAGTGGGGGGCGAGATTGCTCCCTAAGGTCAGCCCCTCTAAGACACCTAGGTCTGATAGTTTCCCAGACGTTCGGGACACTGAGCTAATAGATGTCCCTTATTACCGCAATAATGACAAAGTCCCATCCATCTTCGACGTTGCTTCTCTTCAATAGTCAGATGGCTCCTACCCAACTGCATGGGCTCCTCCCTGCCCTCGGAAGAGGTTTCGGAAGTGGTAGGATGAACCATGGGGCTGGAGAAGGTAGGGGCCAATGGAACTGTACGACAGTAGGATCTAGATTCCTTGGCTCGTTGCTGTAGCCGTCGATCGATATGACCTGCGAGATCAATCAATGCCTCAAGGTCATCTGGAATCTCTCGTGCCACCAACTCGTCTTTGATACGAGGAGAAAGTCCTTCCAGAAAGATCCCTCTTAAGCAATCAGTCTGCCATCCCAGCTCGGATGCCAAGGTGCGGAACTACACTGCAAAATCAGCCAAAGTATGGGTGCCCTGACGGAGGTTAAGGAGTTCCGAGGAGGCGGTAGATGGTCGTCCTGGTTCATCGAATATTTGACGGAAGGTACGAACGAATTGTGGCAGGTCGCCCAAAATGGAGTCCCCACATTCCTAGATCGGGGATGCCCAGGCTAGGACCTTCCCATCCAGCAAGGAAATGATGAAGGACGTCTTAACCCGATCTGTTGGGAATTGTTGTTCCTGTAGCAAGAACAGGATGAAGCAATGGTTCAGAAATCCTCGACATTGTTTGGCATCCCCGGCATATCGAGGTGGAGCAGGCAAGTGGGTTATAGCACTAGTACTGCTCGGAATTGCAGGAGTAGGAAGAGCAGCCTCTGCTCCTCGGACCGCATCAAGTCAGTTTGCCAAACGTTCAACAGTGGCAGTCAAATTCTCTAGGCACTGTTGTTGTTGTTGCTGTTGCCTTTGTTGCATAAGTTGTTGAGCCAGGCCTGGAATAGCCTGGAGACCTGTCAAGTCCACCGGGTCCATGGCCTTTGCAATCTGTTCTCTAATACTGCTGTGGACCCTTAGTCCGGAGGGTACTCACCGAGGAATAGTCCTGACGAACTCCTCTCCGGAAGGTGGAGCAGAAATGTCTAGGGTTGTGTCCAGACAAGTGGTAGCAAGCAGGAACTGAGTCCAAGCAGGATCAAGGCAGGTGGCCAGTAAGCAGAATCCGGGTCCAGACAGGGTCAATGCAGGCGGCAAGGCAGGCGGCAGGCAAAGCAGATTCCGGGTCCAGGCAGAGTCAAGGCAGGCAGCAGGCAAGCAGAGTCCGGGTCCCGGCAGGGTCAAGGCAGGTGGCAGGAAAAGCAGAGTCCGGGTCCAGGCAGGGTCAAGGCAGGCGGCAGGCAAAGCAGAGTCCGGGTCCAGGCAGGGTCAAGGCAGGCGGCAGGCAAAGCAGAGTCCCTGTCCAGGCAGGGTCAAGGCAGGCGGCAGGCAAAGCAGAGAAGCACCAGTACATCACATAGGAATCTTGTTGCAAAGGCGTCTGCTAGGTCCCAGGGAGAGGTTTAAATCTCCCTGGGTCCTGACGTCATCTTCCGGGGCTGGCCTGGACCGCTCGCCGCGGCCCCTTTAAGAGGCGGGACCTGCCGCGCTCTCCCTGATGCAGTAGTAAAGACGCCAGGGAAAGCATGCCGCGGTCCGTGCACCGCCAGTCGCGCCGGGAGAAGGCCCCTCTCCGGAGCTCCGAAGGAGCGGGGCAACAATATATATGCAAGATTTGATTATTGTGACTATTTCTGGAATTCATGGATTATATCATTTTTGTTTGAATGTTATAACTCAATAAATAATAAATTAAAAAAAAAAAAAGAAGCATCCCCAGAAGTTCTAGACCCAGATCGCAGTAGAGGCTACTGCAATCCTGGCCAACAACTTTAAATAAAGGTTCTGTGCAGGGGGGATTGGGAGAAGGGAAATGGTTGGGTGGGCAATGGGGGGTGATTCAGAGGGCTGCGAGATTTAAAATTTGCACATTTAAGGGGAAGTTAACCAATGGGTGAGGGAAGGGGAGGGGGTTCTCCTGGTGCTAATACATTTCTATATTAATTAAATTGAGGAATGGAAAAGTCAGCCCCAGAGGTCTTTTGCAACTCAGGTGGGAGGGAGACAAGGGCACAGGCCGCATTGGGATTTTTTTTTTCTTGACCGTAATGTAACCAGATATATTCTTTTTTGAATATATCTGGTTAAGTCTCAAGTTATAGGGCTAACCATAGCCAATTAACTTCATACATAACCAGTAATGTTCAAAAAGAATATCCAGTTATGTGTGATGTTATCCAGCTATGGTTACTTGGATAACTTTAAGCAAGTATTTTCAGTGGGACATTTATGCCACTTAATATATGGGACAAATTATCTGTTAGGAAGCAAGCCAGAGCTTGCCCTTGTCCGGTGGTCTTGCGCTACAGCAATGGCCATCATCGGCAGTGGAGTCCTCTGACAGCAGCGTGGCAGAATGCACAGTCTGTCATGGCTGCTCCCTCTCTGCACATTGGGCATCCCCACCGGAAATTCCTGTGGATAAGTTCTTGGAGGAGAAGTCCATTAATGGCTATCAATCAAGTTTACTTAGGGAATAGCCACTGCTATTAATTGCATCAGTAGCATGGGATCTTCTTAATATTTGGGTAATTGCCAGGTTCTTGTGGCCTGGTTTGGCCTCTGTTGGAAACAGGATGCTGGGCTTGATGGACCCTTGGTCTGACCCAGCATGGCAATTTGTTATGTTCTTATGTGCTAAGAGTTGGAATTTTGGGATTTAAACACCGTGTCTTCAGCACCTTCCTGCCTCTGCAACAGGCTTGCTTGTGCTGGAGCTTTGTGGTGTATCTCTTCATGTTTGCCGCTGTTTGTACCTTGGTTTGGATTGTCTGCTGCCTACCTCAAGCCCTACTTGGACTCTTGTTTTGGATTGTCTGCTGCCTGCCTTGACACATGCTCGAGCTCTCATTTTGGATTGCCTGCTGTCTGCCTCAACCCCTGCTTGAACTCTGGTTTTGGATTATCTGCTGCCTGTCTTGACCCCTGCTTGAACTCTAGCATTGGCTTATCTGCTGCGTGCAGGATCCAGGATGGCTCAGGGGTCGAACTCTGACGTTTCCCTCCAGAAACCAGTTCAGCCTTCAGATTTAAGGTAAGATTATTACTCTATTTTATTGAGATTCACATATCATAACAGTTTTCTGAGGCCATGGATCCATTAGGCATAACAGCCTTACAAGCTATCCTGGTTCTGGCTACTCAGGTACAGCAACAGCAAGGAGTTCTGGATCAAGTGACGGGAGTTCTGGAAAGACTAGCAGCCCGGATGCACATACCTGCCATAGCTTCTCCACAGCCACCTCCTAACCTAGTGCTGTTCTTCGCCTGCCTGCTCCTCCTCATTTCAACGGAGAACTCAACAATGCAGAGGATTTATTAACCTGTATAAGATGCATTTTTCATGCCAAGCACCTCTATTTCCCTCCAACAAGACTAAGGTTATGTTCATCCTCGTGCTTCTGAAAGGTACAGCCTTAGCCTGGGCATCCTCACTGTGGGAGAAAGATGATCCATTATTGGACAACCTAGACCAATTCCTGAAAAACGTTCACCTAGTTTTTTATGAACCAGGATGATCGGCCTCCACAGCTTCTGATTTATTACAAATTCGGCAGGGCTTTCATTCAATGGGAGAGTATTCCATCCAGTTTCAGACTTTGGCAGCTGAAATTTGCTGGGGATAGGATATCCTCACAGCCATTTTATGCCAAGGACTATCAGAGTCCATTAAAGATGAATTGATGGGGCGAGATCCACCAGACTCCTTAGAAAAACTAATTTGTTTGGCAATTCGCCTTGATCTTCGCTTTCAAGAAAGGTCTTGGGAAAGAGCCATTCTTCATTATCCAATACATTTAGTGTCTTCTTTTCAACACCCACTCTTCTTCGCCAAACCTCAAGAATCATGACCTATTACTGAGGAACTTATTCAAATTGATTGGGTGAGGATCTCTTCCAGGAGCTGGTCATTATGCTATAGCTTGTCCACTGAAGCTGAGAAACTCTCTGACCTAGGATTGGTGGGAGAGGCCTCCCTGGGTTGAGCAATCTCCTCTCCAGAGATCTTAATTCCTGTGAGTCTATCTACAGTTGAAAACATAATACTTCTGCAGGTCTTTTTAGACACTGGAGCTGCTAGAAACTTTATTGAAGAAAGCATTGTTCAGCAACATCAGATTCCTATGGAAACACTAAAAGTGGCTTTCACCGTATCATCGGTCTCAGGGAACCTTTGGCTGACAGGATCTCCCATATCACTAGACCACTAGCTATAAGTACTGGTCTGCTGCAGCAAGAGAAAATGTGTCTGTATGTGATACTTTCCATGGTGAACCAGATAATATTGGGTCTGACATTGATTGTACACTACAACTGGCAAAATGGAGTTCAAAATGCCATAACAACTGTGTGATTCCAGTAAAGGCTCCCTTACTCAATATTCAACATTCAATTCCAACTCTTCCAGGGCTACCCAGTCTGTAAGCAGATTTCACTGATGTTTTTAGTAAACAATGAGCTGAAACCTTATCTCCACATCGAGATTATGACTGCGCTATTGACTTACTTCCTGGAAAAATTCCTGCCCAGGGAAGAGTCTACTCTCTATCAGTTCCAGAAATGGAGGCCATGAATCAATACATTCAAGAAAACTTAGTCCATGGATTCAACAGGCCATCCTCCTCTCCGGTGGGAGCAGGGTCCTTTTGATGGAAAAAAGGATGGTTCCTTATGACCTTGTATCGATTATCAAGGCCTAAACGCCACTACCAGGAAAAACTGATACTCTTTACCTCTTATAACAGAGCTTTTTGATCGACTTAGGGGAGCACAGATATCCACTAAACTATATCTATGAGGAACTTATAATCTGGTATGGATCTGGGAAGGACACAAATGGAAAACTGCCTTCAATGCACGTGATAGTCATTATGAGTTTTTAGTTATGCCCTTCTGACTTTGTAATGCTCCAGCAGTATTTCAAGCCATGGTGAATGACATATTCTGAGATTTCTTATATTCCAATGTCATTGTTTCTGGATAATCAACTTTAGTAGCACCACTTACAGCCTTGACAAAAAAAGGGGAAGATGTACGTAATTGGACTTCAGAAGCTATTCAAGCCTTCAAACAGTTAAAAGAAGAATTTGTCAAAGATCCCTGCTTACAATACCCAGATCCTACTAGACCATTCATTGTGGAGGTGGATGCCTCTGCGTTGGGAGTTGGAGCAATTCTCTTCTTATGCTCAGGCTTGTGAACCCTTGGGCCGATGGGAGGATGGAATACCTTGGGATGATGGTCCATAGGTTCTCCCATCGGGTGGCGAGGCAGGAACAGAAGACGTGACCAGCTGACCCTTGGCACAGGAGACAGAGGTGACTGTGAAGGCAGACAAAGAGTTGTGAGGTGAAGAAAGGAAGTGTGTCTTCACCACTGGAAGTCCATGGTCCCCCCAGGAGGAGCCCATAGGGACCCGGGCCGCTGGGACTTAGGCGGGCCTTTGGAGACGATGGTCAAGAAGGAGTCCGAGGTCAACTGCCAGAGGGAAGTCGCTTACCAGTCCGAGGTCACACACTGAGGGATCACCACTTGCCAGTCCGAATTCACACACCAGAGAATCACGGCTAGCCGATCCGAAGTCAATACCAGGAATCACCTCTAGCCGATCCGAAGTCAGGAACCAGGAACTCCAATACAAGACAGTAACGAGGATCCAAAGCACAGGAAGACTCACCGAAGCAAGCAGACCTGACGAACGAAGGACGTTGCCAAGTTGAGGAATGAGCAGAGGAAGTCTCCTTTTATACTTCCTCTGCTTTAGCTCATAGGGAACAGCTGAACCTGGTTAAAGGGATCATGTCCCTTTAAAGCTAATGAGGAGGCGCAGCTTGCTCCTAAAGATGGCGACGGCCATCTTGGATTTCCTCCGCAGAGGAAATGCAGCCAGACGCCGCAAGGGAAGAGCAGGGACGGCTCCCCACCCGGTGGCCAGGGCGGGAGCCCGCGCCGAAGCAGCAGGCATCGAGTCAGGGGTTTCCCCCGGAGTTCCCGCGGCGGGTCGCCCTCACGGGTGAGGTAGGGGGCCGCGCTCGTGGAAGGCCACGAGCGCGGAACACATCTCTTATAATCAACTGAGGCTGGAAATGTAATTACCTGTGTCTAATTCTCAAAGAAATTCTCTTCTACTGAGAAGAATTATTCGATAGATGAATGAGAACTTTTGTCCATCAAACTAGCACTAGAATAATGGCAACATTTACTGGAAGGAGCTAAACATACTGTTACTATCTATACCGACCACAAGAACTTGGCTTATCTCTCTCACGCTCAGCAACAAAATCCTCAGTAAGCCTGTGGGGCCTTACACTTTAGTCATTTCATCTTTAATTTGCGTTTTTGGCCAGCAGAGAAAAATCATCAAGCTGATGCCTTGAATCATGGTCGCAGCAACTTTTACAGTTCTAGTAGGGAAAACAGTTGTACCCAAACGATTAAGGGAATGAATTTTCCATTGGGCTCATGACTCTCACCTTGCAGGGCATCCTGGACTCCAACGGACTAAGGAACTACTTGTCCATCATTATTGGTGGCCACAGTGGGAAAAAGACACTAAAAATATGTAGAATTCTGCCCTACATATGCCATCCACAAAAGTTCCCTTGGGGATTACTCCAAACGTTACCTATACCCGAGACTCCTTGGACTCATATTTCCACAGATTTCATCATTGATCTGCCTCCCTCGGAAGGGAATAATACTACCTGGGTAGTGGTAGATCGCTTTTCAAAAATGGCCCACTTCATTGCACTTCCTGGATTACCATCAGCACTGGAATTAGCACTATTATTTGTTCAACATATCTTTCGAATCCACAGACTTCCTCAATACATATTATTGGATAGAGGAGTACAGTTTACTGCATGCTACTGGCAGGACCTTTGTAAAAAATTCAGGATTCAACTCGATTTTTCCTCAGCTTACCATCCACAAACTAATGACTGGTGGAGCGAACTAATTAGTCTCTGAAGACATATTTACAATGTTATGTGAACCAGTGTCAGGATGATTAGTCTTCATTGCTCTTATGGGCCGAGATTTGCAATAATATCCAAGTTAACCAGGCCACAGGAACTTCACCTTTTTATTTGGTGTTTGGACAACATCCTCGAGTACCTCTACCCATTGCCACAACCTCTTCCTGTCCAGCGATCGATCTCGCTACTCAGGAATTAAGTGGATTATGACAAAATACTTGTAGATTTTTGCAGCAGGCAGCAGTATGCGCTAAGAATCAGGCAGATAAAAAACAACGGCCAGCCTCAAAGTTCCATCCAGGAAAGTTAGTATGGTTAAGTACTTACAATCTCAGATTATGGATGCCTTCACTAAAGTTTGCTCCACGATTTGTGGGACCATTTCCAGTTGAAAGATGAATTTGAAATCTCACGCATAGACTCCAATTACCTTCAACTCTTCAAATCCACAATATATTCCTTGTATCTCTCCTTAAACCTGCAATTCTGTCTTGGCCTTCTAGAAAGCCAAAACAATTTTAATCTACCATTGTTGATGATGACGCACAATATGAAGTAGAGGAGATCCTGGATATTAGGCAAGGAAGAAAACTACAATATTTGATTTCCTGGAAAGGCTATGACCCGGAGGAAAACTCTTGGGAGCCCACCAGTAACATTCAAGCTCCTCAGTTAATCCATGAATTCCATCAACATTTTCCTCTCAAACCTAGACCAAGGAGGCAGAAGGGGAGATCTTGTAGGGGAGGTATTGTTAGGAAACAAGCCAGAGCTTGCCCCTTTTTGGCGGTCCCGCAACGAAGCAATGGTAGTCATTGGTGAAGGCATCCTCTGACAGCAGTGCAGCAGGATGGTGCTCCATAGCGGCTCCTCCCCCTCAGCACATCGGGCACCCCCGCCGGAAGTTCCTGCTCTGAGAGCGTGAACTTGGGGATTTAATCACCACATCCTCTGTACCTTCCTGTTTCAGCAACAGGCTCACTTGTGCTGGAGCTTTGTGGTGTATCTCTTCGTATTTGCCTCTGCTTGGACCTTGGATTGGTCTGCTGCTTGCCTCGACCCTTGCTTGGACTCTGGTTTTGGATTGTCTGCTGCCTACCTCGACCCCTGCTTGGCCTCTGGCATTGGATTATCTGCTGCGTGTCTCTGGTCCCCTTGCAGGATCCAGGATTGCTCAGATGTTGAATCCTGACACTTCCTTTCAGAAACCCATTCAGCCTTCAGATTTAAGGTACTGTTACTCTATTCTATTGGGATCCACATATTGTAACATTATCTGGCTACCTGTACCCGGATAACTTGTTCACTAAATGTCCTACTGAATATGGACCCCTATGTAATTTTTATTGCTTTATTATTGTTATGCTTTGTTGTTTTTATAAATGTTTTACAAAATGCTTTACATACAATTAATTTGCAATATACATTATAGAAGAATCTTAATGAATTGATTGATTAATTCATTAAACTGAAGTTGTTACTGCCTAAGCCTTGTCTGCAAGTTGGGCCTTAAGGTGACAAGAAAAGGATCAGAGAAAATGGTAAGCCCAAGTCAAGAGGAAAGAAGGAAATGAGTCTTAGGGATGTGCAGACAAAAAGTTTGCGTTGATAAGTTGAAATTGAGGGTCGATTTCGTTCAATATGGACATATGGAGAATCCCATAAGTTGAGGGTCTGTCCATACGTTCACCAGTTCCCTAAATAAAAATTTAAACCCCTCACCCTCTTTAATCCCCCCCCAAGACTTACCAAAACTCCCTGGTGGTCCAGCGGGGAGTCAGGAAGCCATCGCTGTTTTCCTTTGCGAGGAGCAAGTGACCGCGTCACTTCGGAGTGACGCGGACGTCACGTGTTTCTCCGCGCCTCCGCTCCGGGACCCCCGTTGGACCCAACCGGAACTTTTGGCCAGCTTGGGGGGGCCTCCTGACTCCCCCAAGCTGGCCAAAAGTTCCGGTTGGGTCCAACGGGGGTCCCGGAACAGAGGCGCGGAGAAACACGTGACGTCGGCGTCACTCCAACGTGACGCCAACGTCACGTGCTCCTCGCAAAGGAATACAGGGATGACTTCCTGACTCCCCGCTGGACCACCAGGGAGTTTTGGTAAGTCTTGGGGGGGTCAGGAGGGTGGGGGGTTTAAGTGTTTATTTAGGTTCAACGTATTCAACGTAGCTATGTTGAATAAGTTGAAAATGCGATGCGTTGCGCATCATCACTTTTTTTAAGTTAAAAAAAAAATAAGTTGCGTTTTACATATGCGTTCAAAAGGAATGCACACCCCTAGTCTCCATTGATTAATCTCACCACAGGAAAAAATGAGATCCAGCATGTGACCAGTCATATATATTGAAGAGTTAACCCACTGCAGTAAATTCAAATCTGTCACTGAGGGTAAGAAATTTGCATTTGCCAATATTATTCAGATTGTCAGCATGCATATTAAAATCTTCCAATACCAAGAGATGCTCATAAGTTAGTCATCAATAATCAATACTATTACCTCAGAAAGTATAAAGTTAGAAGGTTCAGGAGGAACATACAGTAAAAGAAAAGTTAATTTAAGAGCAGAGTCAATTTGGCACAGGCAGTGTCTCTATTCTTGAGAAAGAGCCAGTTTCCAACTCTTTAGCTTTCAGTGCATTTTGGGAAAATACTGCAGCCCCTCCCTAGATTTCCTTTTCCTACAGTTATAAAAAATAGGAGTTACCCAGGGAACATGTCTCAGTGAAACATAACAATTTCCCATAGGATATTATTTTTTAATGTGTACGGTGTGGCCATTGTGAATACTATAGCTGTATTCTGTTATAGTTTTAATGTAAATTTGCATATTGTCAATGCTAACTTGCTATACACACTGTTTTGGCTGAATCTTTCCGTAAACACAGTTAATAGATCTCAAATAAATATTTTAATGCATTGTGAAAAAAGGGAGAAATATTTGGTCAACAGTCACTGTGAACCCAAACTTTGATCTAAGAAACAAACAAGAGGATTGCCTCATTACCTTGAGTTTCCCAACTCTCTGTCTAAATGGTTCTGCACATGCACTATTTTTATCGCTTCCACACACATTAAAAAAAAGCAGGTCCAAATATCCGTGGGTAGTGGTACCTTTGACACGTTTCAAAGCAAAAGCACAGGCGGACTCTCTCTTTGAAAAGCGGTGCAAAGCCTGTAGGTAAGGAGTACCTGTGGGCTTTGTTCTTGTGCAGTTTTTGAAAATTGCTCACCCAAGCCCTAAAAATTGAACAATAACCTTTAGAAGTCCCCTGCAGTTTGATTGCTTCAGAGGGGACAAACACACAGAGCATGGCTTGCTGTTTTATTTGTAGCATTGTGCTCTTTTACTCTCATGAGGATAAGATATAACTATGCTGCTACCTGAAGGTGTGAAGGGGAAAGAGGTGAACAGTCTCTGCTTTTGCAAGGCAATCAAAAAATACCTAATCCATTAGGCATTTTATGATTTACATTAAGTTCTTTATTACCATCCATTAGAACACGTCTTAGTCATTAATAACACGCCAAAACCCTTAGTACCAGAAGACTCTGGGGGGTCCTCAATCTCACTTGGATAGTTTTCAAACTACTTCACCCACTCTTAACCAGTGGATTAATTCTGCTTCACAGATGTTTCATTTCAGGCTTCCTTCACTCCTGATCTTGTGTAAATCAGAGTAACACCAAAACCATTTCAAGAAAGATTGGAACTCGCTCTTTACATTTCTATAACTTAAAAGTGAAGCTTAGCAATTCTTCATTAGCAGTTGGTTGCCTATTTTCAATGAGCTGTATAGAGGCCAAGAAAGCTGGTTATGTTTAGCTGGCTCTCTTTAGGATGATTTTCAGCATTAACCTAGCTATCTGGTTTGCAGCTCAAAATTAGTATAATTTAACTGGCTTAAGTTAAATGGGTAGTTCGTTTGAAAAAAAAAGAGCTCCCTTCCAAAAGTGAAAATAAGCTCTCACTCCTCCCAAAACATAGATCCTCCCCTTCTCCTGATCCATCACCCTGAAATCTCCATTCCCCCTTAATTGTGATCCACTCCCCTTCAATCACACCTCGTGCCAATCCAAGACTTATAGAGGTACAATCACCTCTCCTGATCCCCAGTGTTACACTAATTTATTCAATTCTCTCTTGATTCACCCCTCCCCTGAACTGAACCCCAATGACTTTAATTTTCCCTGAAACTCCCAAGTCTAGCACCAAAGATTCCTCATTCCTTTACAAGCCCCAAGCCAAATACTACTGTCGCCCAACCTCACAAACTGAACAGCAATAACCCTTGAATCCCTTCTGCTCTTCCATCTCTCCAGAGCCTGTACTTTTGATTCCATAGGGTATCTATATTCACCAGCAGCAAAGGCATGAAAGCCCTCTTGACAGAAAAACTGTTCACTGCTGATTGGCACTTGGGATCAGTAGGAAGTTTGGGGATGAGTTTGCTGTAATATTTCTGGTTAAAATTTAAATGGAAGTAATATGAGGGGGGTAGTAATGCATACTATTTATTTATTTATTTATTTATTTATTTATTTATTTATTTATTTACAATATTTCTATACCGTCTTAACAATGTATAATTGACCAAAATGGTTTACAATAGTATTAAAATAAAATCATAAAATAAAATAGAACTAAAATAAGAGAACATAACTAAGAATAACAACATTATATAGCTTATATTATTTGAGCAAAAGACAAAATGAAAAAATAATAAAATAAAATAAGTTGGAGAAAAATACAATTTCCATATTAAAACCCTATACTTCTCTGACATCTTAATATGTCATAAAACTAAACTCCCTATTCTTATGATTACCTTAAAAATCAAGAACAGCCAGAAAACGAAGAACCGAAAAACCTGAAAAAAGAGTACCAAATATGTGAGCTTTCTCTAATTTGCCGAGCTATTATTGGTCTGTAACTGCAAATGCCTCTTCGAAGAGGTATGTTTTCAGTGATTTTTTAATTTTTTACTATCTGTGATTTGCCTCAAAACACTTGGGAGAGAGTTCCATAATATGGGACCTGCTACAGAAAACGCCCTTTCTCTCATGATATTCAGTCTGGCTAGTCATACTGTAGGAATTTCAAGCAAAGTCTTGCTGATGGATCTGAGGTTTCTCGTTGGTTTGTAGAGTCTCAAGGAAGTGCACAACCATATGGAATCTTGGTTATTTATGAGTGCGTGTAATAATGACAATATTTTATATTTAATTCTATATTTATCACATTTAACATCTAACATTGATAACAAACTATGTTGCCGAACCTTATGGCACCTATGTAAACGGACAAATTGTAGTATCATTACTTTTATGTGCCTTAATGTAAACCGTTGTGACGGTCCCTACCAAACAACGGTATAGAAAAGACTTAAAATAAATAAAAAATAAAATAAATAAATGTAATTGGTAACCAGTGTAATTTGTATAAGATGGGGGTGATATGCTGCTTCATTGGTATACCAGTTAGTAGCCGGGCTGCTGCATTTTGAATCAATTGCAAAGGTTTAATTGTGGAGTATGGTAGGCCTAGGTATAGTCCATTACAATAGTATAAACCGGAAAAAATTAAAGATTGAAGTACTTTTTGGAAATCGGACAAGAATAATAATGGCCTTAGCCATTTCAGGATATATAATTTGAAGGACGAGTTTTTAACAGTATTGGAAATATGTTGCTCAATGATAGATTTCTGTTAGAACTCCAAAATTATGAGCCACTTTTTTATTTTCAGTCCTTTCATTTCCTATTATAATATGAGATGTTGGACTATTGGTGGGATTTTCTATAACACTTAAAAATAGGATTTCAGGTTTTTTTGCATTTAATTTTAACCTGCTGTGTGCAAGCCATTGTTCAATGGTTTTGATGTAAATTTGAATCAGAGAGAGTGTATCCGTCCATGAGGATTTGAACGGGATGAAGATCTGTATGTTGTTTGCGTAAATTTTGAAATGGACATTTAGAGCTGATAATATTTGACAGAATGGTAATAGGTATATGTTAAACAATATGGGTGACAGGGAGGACCCTTGTGGGACTCCTGTGGATTAAGTGTAAGTGTGAGAGGAACATGATCCAATATTAATTTGACAACAGTGGTTAGTAAGATAATTGTTGAGCCAGTTTAGAACAGTGTCTTGCAGACCAATAGACTGAAGTCTTGATATTAGAATGTTGTGATCTAGCGTATCAAACGCAGCAGAAATATTCAACAGAACTAATATGAAGTCTGTATTGGAGTCAAAGCCTCTAATGATGTGTCAAAGGAAGAAAGAAGAAGAGTTTCAGTTGAGTGGCCTTTTCTAAATCCATGTTGATTTGGGTTAATTATGTCGTGATCTAACAGGTATTCATTTAACTGGTGTAGGACAACTGATTCTAACATTTTTGAGAGAGAAGTTAGTGTGGCAATTGGTCTAAGATTGGAGAAGTCAGTGAAAGCTGCTGATTTTTTCTTTTGGATTGGTGTGATGGAAGATTGCTTTAGATAATTTGGAAATTTACCAGTTTCTAACAATTGATTTATTATTAAGCATATGAAATCTGAACAGATTTCTCCTAGGCTTTTAAAGAGTAATCCAGAGCAAGGATTCAGTGGATAATTATATATTTTTTGTTTATTTACAATTTTTGAATTGTTTCAGCCGAAATTTTATTAAAAGAGGACCAATGATATACGGGCTCTTCATTCTTATAATTAGGGTAGGGCAGATCTTTGAACTCGTGTGTAATATTAGTAGCTTTTGATTGAAAGTATAGTGCTATTTGATTACAGGTAGAGTCATCAATGTCTGAGGTATCATGATGGGAGGAAGATGTCAAGGATTTGACGATGTTGAACAATGTGGCTGGATTATTGTTGGCTAGATTAATTTTATTAACATAAAACTTTTTTTTCTCCAAATTTACTTCTCGCCTATATATTCTTAATGTGCAGTAGTAGTTATTCTTGGTTATGTTGTTGTTATGCTTTTGCCATAAGCGCTCTTTTTTCCTTAGAGCTGTTTTCAATCGGTGTAATTTGTCATTGTACCAAGGAAGATTAGACCTCTGTTTTTGTATTGTTATAGTTTTAACTGGGGCTACTAAATCTAAAGTCTCCGAGATGGTGGTATTCCAATTTTCGACGGATTTATCTACATCTTCTAACAAAGCCAAAGATAATTTGGGTACTAAGGCCTTGAGAAAATCATCAGGTGTGATGAATTTTCTCTTTTTTTACAACCCTGTTCGAGTTATTTGTTTTACCCTGCTCTTTAACATTTATAGTGAAGGAAATCAGGTGATGATCTGACCATGGAACTTTTAAGTTACTGTATTTTTCTAGAGGTAATGCAATATGAGATGGATTATAGAAAACTAAGTCTAAAATATTGCCTTTAGCATGAGTGGCTTCTGTAATAAGCTGATGCCATCCTAACCCTGACATAGCTTCTAAAAAGGAGGTGGTATTAATAGATTGATCGACTGTATTTACGTGTAAATTGAAATCACCTATTATTATTGTCTCTTTCAAGTTTAGAGTTAATGAAGTATTGATTTCAAAGATAAATGTGATTCTAAAGTTGTCGGAGGGCAATAAACTACTATTATATTTAGGGACGATGTGGTTATTACAAGCAGTTCAAAAGGATCTGTATTGGAGATCTGTTTCCTGATTGGACCGAGGGAGGATTTTATTAATGCAAAAGCTCCACCTCCTTTGCGTTTCACTCTGGAGGCAGAGAAAGCAGTGTAGTCTTTAGGACATAAACTATTTATAATTACAGTGTCCATTTCGGCTAGCCATGACTCTGTAATTAGCAGAAAGTCTGGTTTTTTATCATTTAAAATATCTGTGAAAACCGGTGTTTTTTGTCTAACTGATTGGGCATTGCAATATATAATGGATAATGCAGAAATCAATAAAGAACAAACAGTTAACATTGGAGTAATAACATTTAAAAAAATGCCTGTTTATATTCTTTGTAATACGACGCCTATTGTAAAAGTTTAATGAATGATTATACAGTCCATTATCAGTCACTGTAGGGATCTCCAGGGTACTGCAGAAGCCAAATAGGTCACTCTCAGGTCTCATGAAGGGGCTCACAAAGGGACATGCCCCTTTGTCTCGCTCCTTTGTTGCGCGACGCCAACGGCGTGCAACATCTTGGTGTCGCCGTGGGCTTTAACAGCATCACTCCCTGTGACATTGCAAGTTGGAGGTGTGTCCGGCTGGGACCGGCTCGCTGCAGCATGGGAATGTTCAGGTTGCAGTTTTAC
This sequence comes from Rhinatrema bivittatum, assembly GCF_901001135.1. NCBI lineage: Eukaryota > Metazoa > Chordata > Amphibia > Gymnophiona > Rhinatrematidae > Rhinatrema > Rhinatrema bivittatum. The sequence goes on along the minus strand of NC_042617.1, from coordinate 335,306,901 downwards.
AGCAGACAATATATTTGAGCCAAACAGAAGAGCCCTTGCTGGTAACAGAGCTGCGGAGGTCAAGGTAGAGTTCTGCCCCTCCGGCGTCGCCACGGGCTTTCATAGCATCGCTCCCCAAAGACGTTGCAAGTTGGGGGTGTGTCCGGCTGGGACCAGCTCGCTGCAGCGTTGGAAAGTTCAGGTTGCAGTTTTACAGCAGATGACAGATTTGAGTCAAACAGAAGAGCCCTTGCTAGTAACAGAGCTGCGGAGGACAAGGCATTGTCTATAATTAGACTGTATTAATGCTATTGTTTGGTTATCTTGTACTTTTATGATGTGATGTAATTGTATTGTATGGTTTGTGAGGGAATACTTTAATTTAGGTATGCAATATGGCTGTTTGTTCCTGTAGAGAGTGTAGGTAAGTGGGGGATCTCCATTAGGGAACTTTTTTCTTGTTTTGATGATGTTATAGATGCATTATTATACCTGTTGCAAACCACGTTGGGTCTGCTGTCAAGACACTAAGGCAGTACAAAATTGTAAATATAAGATTAAAAAAAAACAAACAAACTACTGGAGCTAGATGCAGTGGCACCAGTAGGTGGTACTATTCAGCAATGAGCAGTGCTGCTGACATCTCCTGACTCTTCAAAAGACTCCTCTAAAGCCCTCTCTAGTGGACAGCTGCCCAAATTTTAGTGTAACCCCTGTATTGGTTGAATCTGGATACTAGTTCCAGAGGCTATATCTCACACCTCTATTCAGATGGACATCATTTACAACAAGATATAATTTAAGGGTTTCCTGCATGCAGTGGGGTGGGGGAGGTTTCCTTTCAAAGCCCTCACATTGCTTTTAGATTTCCAGTTTTAAGTCTTTGCATACGGCACTGATAATCACAGTTTAAAGGATAATGAAGGCACTACTCAATAACACACATGAGAAAGTATTTGGTGGTTTCCAACATTTCTCTTTTTACTAGGGATGTGAATCGGGCTTTGGACGATTGAAAATGTCGTCGATATTTTCAAAATCGTCAGAAATCGGGGGCTCCCCCAAAACGATAGGAAAACCCCACAATATTGTTTGTGGGGGTTCTCTTATCGTTTTGGGGGAGGGCAGGAAAAATGGCACACAAAAATAACCCCTAAACCCACCCCGACCCTTTAAAACATCCCTTAGCTTCCCCCACCCTCCCGACCCTCCCAAAAACGTTTTACAGGTACCTGGTGGTCCAGTGGGGATCCCGGGAGTGATCTCCTGCTCCTGGGCCGTCGACTGCCACTAATCAAAATGGTGCCGATGGCCCTTTGCCCTTACCATGTGACAGGGTATCCGTGCCATTGGCCAGCCCCTGTCACATGGTAGGAGCACTGGATGGCCCGTGCCATTTTTAAAGATGTTAAGTCAGAGCTGAGCACCAGATATGCTTTCTCCTTCAAAGCAAAAAGGATCCGCAAAGATAAAATTGTGATCAATCTGTATAAACCAACAGGACACTTCCATTTCAGGTATTCCACATGGGGGAGCTGCAAACACACTGTTACCAACTACCTCTCCCACACCGAATGGTATAGACCTGACTAAAGCTAATAGGGGACTAACAATATCCCTGCATTAGTAAAAGTATGTAAATCAGGAAAGAGACCAGGATAATCATATTCAACGATCTCTATGTCACAAAACAGTACAACAACATGATGGCAGAGGGTTCCTGATTCAAGGCCTACAGCAAAGTCCCAGACCTCTAACATACATTTTCAACAAACTACAACCCTGGGGGCCAGGGCTTTCCGGCATGGAGAAGGCCTGAGTACCTGGGACATTATGTGCTGTGGTGGTGTAACCAGGCTGCACAGTTATTTTAACTCTTTGCTCAATACTCTTATAGGTGAATTTTAAAAGCCCAAAGCGTGCATTAATTAGGGTTAGTGCGAAGAACTTGAGCTCACGTGCACCGAACAGATTTTAAAAGACGCCGAGATACGCACGTATGTCCCACAGTGCATATCTTGAAAGTTTTCAAAAAGGGGTGGGTTGTGGGCATGGTCTGGGTGGGGCATGGAAGTTTTGGGGCATGAACCTAAGATGTTGTGCGTAAATACTTACATAACCTGGCGCGCGCCAGGGTCCCTTACCATGTAACTTTACCTCTGCTATGGATGCCATGTAAGTGAAAATTTAAAGAAAACCAGGAAGATCTGCAGGATTTCAAGGCTTAAGACTAACTGGGGGGACGTGAAAGTTATCAAACTAGTGGGGTTTGGAGGACCCATCTCTTAACTGGGTGAACTGGGGATGAACTGGTTAAACTGAGAATGGCATCGGCACACGCCCATTTTAAAATCTCCTGATTTACGCGGTAGAAGTGGGATTTGCATGCTGATGCACGTGTCCAGTTAAAATTTGGCACACATGAATGTGCAGCTAGGCTATTTTATAACATATGCGCACATATGTGCGCATATGTTATAAAATGGCCACGTACTTGGGTGCTGGCCAACATATGTGCATAAATTTGTCCATGCACACCGGTTTGAAAGTTACCGTCCCTGTGAAGAGGTCAGTTAAAGGTGCTCACTTGAATAACAGGCTCATAGTTTAGGGGGTGATCAAATCATAAAAATTTTTCCTTAAGCTTGAAAAATAATATCTAGGCTATGATTTTAAAAATCAGAAATAAGATGAGAAAAATACAAATAAAGAAATAGGTTTCTATGCCCATAGTGCCTCTTTTGATGACCCTCCTTCTTTCGCTACTGTTGTCCTTGTTGAAAATGCCTTCCCCAGTAAGGGTAGGTAAGTTCTCTTCCAATTCCAACATACTCCAAGGGTGATGGAATAACTTCCCCAGCTTCAAAAAATAAATGGATTATTTAATACCCTTCTCAAAACTCTTAAAAACCCAATTGTCTTCCATCTTGCTATTAACTGAAAGCAAGATGCAAAAAAACAGGGATCCAGCCTTTTCTTCCAGGGGCCCAGAGCTGATCCAAAATATCAGGAATACTCCCAATCTTCTCTAGACTATAAATCTAAAAAAATTCTCAATTCACTAAGCCTTGAGGACCTACTCAATGCCTCCTTTTCATCCCTCTAGGTTCTGCAACCTTTCCTTCCCTCTCAATGTCTCCTAACCGTCTGAATATGCTCAGTGACAATTTAACCCACTGACAGCCATCCCAAAAAGAGGAAGGCCCAAAAGATGGGGAAGACAGAACAGTGGTCTTCTTAGGATTCTTGATAAGAATATGCAAATGCCCTATCAAGAATTCCAAGATGAACCCTGGGTAAAATATTTGTGTGGAAAGCCAGGGGAAAAATAAAACACTAAGGACAATGATATTTTAAAAAGAAGTAAACTGGGCAGATGGGTTGGGCCATACAGCCCTTATTTGCTATTGCTACCATATTCATGGCTTCTAAATAGCAAGGGATTTCAAAATTAATTTTTGAATGTTTCTTATATAGTTTACCATATCCAGAGTTTGGAGGGAATAATAGGTCTTGTTCAGTTTGTCCAAAGGATACTATCTAGCTGAGGCTACAGTAATTTTTATCATATCAACTGGACTCAATATCCTTGGCATCCATTTTGTAGCTTGGTTTATATTAGAGTAAACATATTAATTTATTTGTAATTATTTCTTCATTTTATATACCACTTTTCCTATAATTAGCTGAAAGTGATATACAGTCCAATAAAATACAATAGCTCACATTCCACCTTTTAGACTACCCATTCTCTAACAAGCCATAAGATTTATTAAAGTTTTTAGATATGTATGTCAATCTTTGAGATGTCAGCTACATTAGGAATGGAGGAAATACACTGAGCATGCTAAGATTATGAAAGGAGGAAGAAAAGGGAAAAGAGAAAATGCCATCGGTTACCTCGGAAAGAGGATATGGCACTTCTATTTACAATTGAATGTTCTACAGACCTTCGACACAGATGTGGCACCACTGCCGATCTGGCCACCAGATGTCATTATGCATGTGGTAAAACCCTCTATTAAGGAGCCATCCATACCCCTCAGTCCTTTCCACATGGAGGTTCTGGATTGGATGCCTCCATGTCTCTCTTTTAGAAATGCACTCCCTGCCCGAGTGTCCTTCTATTTTACAGAGAGAGAAAGGTTTTAAGCCTGAGACCCTTTAGGGGAAAAAGGGTTCTCACCAGGGACCAAAGACCTATGGAGCCTACTCTAAGACCTAGATAGTAATGGATCCTGCTGCGAGAGTCAGAGAAGATATTCAGGTTTGACTTTTAAAGTATGTTTTGAACTTAAACAGAGTGGAGAGGCCTTTGGATGACACCCCCCCTCCCCACCAGGATTTCAGCTCAGGGATAAGAGCTTGATCCCACTGACTTTTTCTTAGGAGAAGTCCCCCATGAAAGAACAAGTAAACTAAAGGAAGGGAGAACAAGCTCAGGAGATCCCATCCAGATCCACCCCCCCCCCCCCCCCACACACACACACACACACGAGGAACCGGGACAGGCTGGGTGTCCGAGAAGAAGATGTCCAAAGGTCGGCTTATTCAGTAAAATTGGGATTTTACTGAATCCCAATAGGATTCCCGCACAGCCACTGGGAGAGTTGTGCACATTTAAAATCACCGTGGGCTCTACACAGAGGTCTGCATTAATGATGCCTACCTACAGAGGAGAAACAGTAATGTACCGTCCGTCAGATGTAAATTTGCACTTCTAGATCATGGATTTTAATTTATTGTTACCAATCAGTATACATCTTTACTCATCAGCCCCTATTATACTATGGGCTGATGAGTAAAGATGGCCGGCGCCATCTTTAAAGATGGCGCCGGCCATCCAGTGCTCCTACCATGTGACAGGGGCTGGCCAATGGCACGGATACCCTGTCACATGGTAAGGGCAAAGGGCCATCGGCACCATTTTGATTAGTGGCAGTCGACGGCCCAGGAGCAGGAGATCACTCCCGGGATCCCCACTGGCCAATGGCACGGATACCCTGTCACAGGGTAAGGGCAAAGGGGCATTGGCGCCATTTTTTTTTTTTTTTTAGAACAGCTGATGCCTGGGAACGGGAAATCTTTCCCTGAGGCCCCCCTGGATCTCTCCTCTCCCCGAGGCCCCCCTGGATCTCTCCCCAGGGCCCCCCTGAGGCCCCCCGGACCACCAGGTAACTATAAAAGGTTTTGGGGGGGTCGGGAGGGGGGGGTCGATTTAAAGGGTCGGGTGGTTTTTTTTTTTTTTTTAGCGGCACGGGCCTCCCTAAAAAACAAATTAGCCATGGGTCAGGTCGGGAGGGTGGGGGAGGCTAAGGGGGGTCGATTTAAAGGGTCGGGTGGGTTTTTTTTTTATTGGGCCATCGGCGCCATTTTAATTAGTGGCAGCCAAAATGGCGCCGATGGCCCGGGTGCGGGAGATCGCGCCGGGACACCCCCCAGTGGACCACCAGGTAACTTAACATTTTGGGGGGGGTTCAGGAGGGTGGGGGAGGGTAAGGAATTGGTTTTAAAGGGTCAGGGTGGGTTTAGGGGTTGTTTTGGGGTGCCGGTTTTCACGCCCTCTTCCAAATAATTCCCGTGCCCTATTTAACGATACAATACAAATGCCCCTGACGATAAATCGGGGGCATTTGTATTGTATCGTGCACTCTAACGATTTAGGATGATTTTAAAATTATCTGACGATAATTTTAATCGTTCAAAAATGATTCACATCACTATCACACAGAATGAAAAAAAAAATTGGATAAAGATCTGGTCAAAGACATATGTAAGAGTGCAATGAGGGAGGGGTATTGCTTGTATAAAATTGTATTCCACCAGATGTTGGTTGAATTAGCCCAGCTGCAGAATCAGTAGAGAGATCCTGCACTCCATTCAAGAGGCTGCCCTAAGGCAAATATTCACAGTATATACTACACGAGGGAGGAGGCAGAATTGGACTTTAGTGCTACAAAATGGTGAAAGTGTTCCCAATGTCCAAGAAGGTTTTGACCTGAACTCCAGTGATCATCGGATGATATGATTTCCTATAAGAATGAAAGCAAAGAGGGATTATAATAAACTCAAAGCCCTGGAATCCAGGGGTGCCATTATTATTATTATTTTTTTAATAAATGGAGCAGCACCTTAAGGAAGGACTGGCGGATTGTGAAGCTCTTTGAGAATTAGAACAGTGAGTTAAACTAAAAGGAGCTACAGTAAAGGCAACAAATCTTTATGTCAGGAGAATAAATAAGAGGAGGAAGAAAATTAGGTTGGTATAGTTTTTAAAAGAGGTGGTTGAAAAAGTAAAGGCAAAAGGATTAGCACTGAAAAAGTGCAAGGGGTCTTGGATTAAATCATTCTTTATAAAAGTGTTAGCAGAGAGTTAGTTGGGAACTACAGGGCAATTAGTCTTACCTCAGTGGTGGGAAGATTTATGGAGATTATACTTTAAAAAAAAATGATAGTGAAGTATCTGGAATTCAGCAGGTTGCAGGACCCGGGGCAGCATGTTTTTACCAGGAGAGACAAATCTGATCAATTTCTTTGATTGGTTGACTAAAGAAAGAGAACAGGGGCATGCATTGGATGTGGTTTATCTGGTTTTCAGCACTGTTTGTGATACTATCCCGCAGAGGAGACTCATAAATAAGGTTAGAAGCCCGAGGTTGGGTCTCAAGGTGCTGGACTGGATTAGAAAACAGTTGAGTGATGGATGACAGAGGATAGTGGAAAACAGAATGAGATCAGGGGGAATGGTGACTGTCACTCTTCTGTTTGGTATTGTGCATATGATATGCTTTGTCAAAACTTACATATTTACTTTTCCCATCTGCACCCTCTCTTCCTGATGCTGTGCCATCATTGTTTATGCTGATGCCATTCCGACAATTTTTTTGAATTCTACTGCATTCTTCTAGCATTATTTTCTATTACTGTTTTTGCTTCAGCCATGCATTTCATCTGTTAGCTTTTCAGCAAGCACTGGGGTCACATTTCAAAGAGTTTTGGTGCCTTTCTTGGGGAGTTGGGCACCTTAATAGACTTCTTTAAAAAATAAACTGGGACTGAAAGGCAAATTTAAGTGGCGATGGGTTAGGTCAAAGAAAAAAGGGACTTCACACTAATTTTACACAATAAGTACCTAACTTAGACCTAGATTCATCAAAAAGCTATAAATATAGTGAAAACAGTGCCCGTGATAAAAAAAAAAAAAGGGCAAGGTTAGGCTAATTTGCAGGCTCCTGCATTGCATAGGTAAATAATGCATGGTGCGTTGCTTAAGCGTTTGGGGGCGGATTTTCAGAGCCCTGCTCGCCTAAATCCGCCTAAATCCGGGCAGATTTAGGCGAGCAGGGCCCTGCTCACCGGTGCGCCTATGTTCAATAGGCCTACTGGCGCGCGCAGACCCCGGGACTCGCGTAAGTTCCGGGGTTTGGCGAGGGGGGCGTGTCGGGGGCGGGCCCGGTCGGCGTGGCGTTTTGGGGGCGTGTCGGCAGCGTTTTGGGGGCAGGCCCGGGGGCGTGGTTACGGCCTCCATACCCGCCCCCAGGTCGCGTCCCGGTGCGCTAGTGGCCCGCTGGTGCACGGGGATTTACGTCTCCCTCCGGGAGGCGTAAATCCCCCTACAAAGGTAAAGGGGGGGGGGTTTAGACAGGGCCGGGCGGGTGGGTTAGGTAGGGGAAGGGAGGGGAAGGTGAGGGGAGGGCAAAAGAAAGTTCCCTCCGAGGCCGCTCCGAAATTGGAGCGGCCTCGGAGGGAACGGGGGTAGGCTGCGCGGCTCGGCTATACAGAATCGATAGCCTTGTGAGCGCCGATCCAGGATTTGCCGTACGGCAACACGATTCGACTGCAGGAGGTTGTTCCTGACCCCCGCTGGACTTTTGGCAAGTCTTGTGGGGGTCAGGAGGCCCCCCCAAGCTGGCCAAAAGTCCCTGGGGGTCCAGCGGGGGTCCGGGAGCGATCTTCTGCGCTCTTGACGTCGGGGACAGGAACCGAAATAGCGCCGGCGCCATTAACGCAGACGTGGCCCGAGAGTGGAAGATCACACCGGGATCTCCCCACTGGACCCCAGGTAATTTAAAGCATTTTGGGGGGGTTCGGGAGGGTGGGGGATTTATTTTAAAGGGTCGGTGTGGGTTTTAGGGTTGTTTTAGTGTGCCGGTTTTTCCGCCCTCCCCCTTCCCCTCCCCCTTCCCCCGATTTACGATTTTTGACGATAAATCGGGGGAATTCCAATTATATATCGCCTCTAACGATTTTTGACGATTTAAAATATATCGGACGATATTTTAAATCGTCAAAAAACGATTCACATCCCTAATACTAATGTCTTTGTTTTGTTTCCACAGCTCTTGCCCACGAAGCTGCCGGTCCCATCCAGGAAGCCCCAGGGACTAGCAGAGCAGAAGCCCTATTGCACAGACCCTTCCTGATGAATGCCCAAACCCAGGTGAACGAGGAGGAGGAGGAGCAGCAGCCACAGGCTCAGGAGGCATTGCAGATGCTGCATCCCCTGGGTTCACCTAGCCCACTCAATGTGTCCCTTAAACTCTCTGGCTTCTTGGAGGAACAGAGCCTTGAGTAGGAGCCTCTAGAATCATCACAACCTTGAGTCAGCACACCCCAGTATGAGCCGGAAGCACCACAACCTCGGCAGGAGCAGCCCTGAAGCCCCCTCATGCCACATTTGGAGGCCCAAAGTCCTGCACTCCACACCACCATCACAGCACTGCCACCATCACCGGCACCAGGCCCGGCACCAGCACCAAACTGCTGGTGCCGGGCCCCCTAGCAACAGAGGAGTTTATGGATGAGCAGCTGGACCAGCTGGAAAGGAGGCATGGGGTACATCTCTGACACATAGGGGCAGAGCTAGTGAGTCTCAGGAGGGCCGTTAACAGGCAGAACCAAATCCTGCAAGATCAGACTGCCGCAAACACACAGAAGTAATCAGCCGACAACAGTTTCTCTAGCCTTCATGCTATACACAGAGCAGACCATTGACAGTTTAGGAGCACACCTGCCCTGCTCACCACTAACTATAAAAGAGACTTACACCACATGAGACACAGTGTAGAGGACAGGAGCTCTTCCTGATTCCCCAAGAGTTGTGACAGTCATGTGAATCAGCAAGGGCCTGCAACCATTGAACCACGGAAATGTGTGGAGTGACGTTGGAAACAGAACTATCTGCAAGCAGTTTGGCGCTGGAGTGCTCAGCCTATGTGCTTTAAGGGTGGTCACAGATTGTACTAGGACTGTAAGAGATACAAGTTATTGCTCAAAGCAAAATACTCTGCATATTTTCTGGGTACACATACAGCTGCACCACATGACTATCAGTCAGCCATAATGGCCAAGGGTCTTGCAGCAGCCTGACATCTCCATATCTGAGTAAGGCTACCTGTGACGGCTAATTTGAAGGCAGGAGGTTCAAACACAGCTAACCGTTGCCTTCTATGATATCAACCTTTGCTCAGGAGAGATGATGTGCTCTTAGAGTCATTAGAAACTATATGGTGATGGTGACATCTCCAAGCTAATAGGGAAATACAAGTGAAGGCAGGACACCATCTGATTCCCAATCGTACCTTCACAGAGCCGAACGTGTGTCCTGGTGTAGGCTCGTCAAGAAGGTAATCAAACCTACATGGTATCACAACGGCCAAGGCCCTCACCTTCTGCATATTATCATTTACAAATAACACAAATAGTTGTAGTATGGGGCATGTGTGTTGGGGTACATGCAACCACTAAGAGGTATGCTACCTTGGAAGGACCTGGGAACATTGCGGGAATGGCACAAGGTAGCTCAGGTCCTTTACCCAAGGCTGTAAGGGAAGGCGTGCTACTAGAGAACTCTGAATACAGCAATAGGGTTGCCAACTGCTTCCAATTTTCAGAACAGGTAAATCCTATCCTGTTTGGAACACATTACATGCAGGGATTTCATCAGATTTCCTTATAGCTTTTCCTACCGAAACCAAGAGTATCAATACCTGCATGCATGGGAGTAAGACCAGGAATGGATCAACATATCCTGGAAATCTGGATCCAGTTTGAAAACCTAGTCAGCAGTGGCTCCGAAACTGGTGACACAGTGGTGTCAGCTGTGGCTTAGCACACCCATGTGACAGTAAGCCGATCCAGTACAGGTGTGTAAATTCACAAGCATATATTTCTCAACTACAGAATGAGGCAGTAAAATGGGAACTCTGTCATTGAAACCTTAACTGTTTACCTGTACCTTTAGGCTGTGTCTTTAAGCTTCAGAGCTATTTGATATTTACAGCATTTCTAGAGCTGTAGCTCTTCATGCTCCAGGACCAGCTGGGGTGGCATCACACTTGTGGCACTATCTCATCCACATGTGAGTGCTAGGATGGGGTCCACTGGGGAGTGCCCGCAAGCCAGACGGCACTAGCTAGGTCAAACTATGAACACTGTGTTGGCAGTTGTTCACAAATTCACATGTCACACATGCCTCTTTTAGTGTGACTATGAGGCAAAACACATTATGGCAGCCATATATACTGTTTTTATAATACACTATACGCCTCCATTGTCAAGGTGAATCCAGAGTAGGCATACGTGTTTTCAGTTACACAGTAACACAGACAGAGAAACAGTGAGAGAAAGAAAAATGATAGAGAGGAGAGCAGCAGCTAACCATCTACTGGCCTCCCTTCCTGGAAGGGGATGTGGCAGGGGAGACCTATCAGACAAAATAGCATTGTAGGTTTTGGCGAAGCTGGATGCCACTCAGCGTGTTGTCCTCTGCTCATGCGGGGGGCACATGGGGGATCCAGGGGGAGATCAGGAACTATATCCATCTGTAGTCCATTGTGTAGAGTGAGATTATGGAAGACACAGCAGAGCAGCACCATATCTCCAACTTTGGGTGGGGCATTGTCCAAACAGCAAAATTGACTTTTGAGAACTCTGAAGTTGCATGCAATGACACAGCAGGTAGCACATAAGGTCTCATTGTACTTTGTCCCTGCCGGCATGCTGGGAATGGCAAAGGGGGTGAGAAGCCAGGTTCTGCAACCGTACCCAAAATCTCCTGCGACAAAGACAGATTTAAGCTATCAATTATAGCACCATCACTTGAAGATCTGGCTTGCAAACCACAGCATCCTATAAGACTGTATAAGGTAGCCTGTACCTATTCCTGAGCCTTAAAGGTTGATTTGCCTAGTCTAAGTGCATGTCACATTGTTCTGGGCCAGTCTATGTGCAGGACACCAGTAGCCAAAAGTAGCTCTGCTCTTCTAGACTACTAAATTGCATCTGAGTTTTCCAACAATTGTGTGCCAGGCCCTCGCAATCGAGCTAAGGCTACTGGTGTGTAGCAGTCTGCCAAACTTGAAGTAATACATAAGACTTGCGTTAGCTGAAAACAGTATTTCATGGTGTGATGTGAATGTCCCTGCCTGTTCTGCAGTATGTTCTCCATAGAAACCCATTTGTGAGCCTTGACACGGGGAATATGCCAGGTCAGCAACATGCACAGTACACTGCTTCTGGTTCAGCTGTGTGAGTGTCAAGTCAAATTGTGGCTGACAATCTGGATGATGCCTCACTAACCAGCCACACATGATCATGCAGTACCAGCAGTGTAGACATTTCAAGCTTGTCACTAACCAGTGAGATTTAAAAAGCTCCCAATGCAGGGAGGAGCCAAGATGGTGGCTTGACCAGTTGCACTGCTCTGCACACTCTTGGGTATTCCTGCAAAGATTTCCTATTTTTGATTACCTAAATTGCCTCCAAAGAGGAAAGCGAGAGTGAGAACGTACCTCTCACATTCTACGGTCCCTGCAGGGAAGAAAATGATTCTGCAGTGCACTGGAATGACTTTGCAAACTGGGGCTATTGCTCCGGCTGTCGAGACTGGCGGAAAAGAGCCAGTCATGGCCTCAGAGGAAGTTTCACTTAGCCCCCTGGATGAATGTCCACCGCTGGTTGCACGGGCAGCCATGTCACCACACTCTGATTGGAACCCCAAAGAGGGAATCCATATCACAGAGGATGAGGGAGCTGCGCCATTGGAATCTCCCATGCTGAGTTCCTCCAGAGTCAATGGGAATGGTGCCAGTATTTTAGAACTGGATGGGGCGATTGACCAGGCGACAAGTGGAGGTGAGAGACCTGTAATTGATCCCCACCCTTTTGCCGGCATAACTGTGGCATCTCAGAAACCCGTGGTGGTTACCCTAGAGTCCTTATGGGACCTTACATCATCAATGGCTAAAGTATTCTCTGCGTGTTCCTTGAAAATCAACTTATTATCTCAACAAGTGGATATTATATGTAAGAACAGTGATTTTCATTGACAGGAAACTTTAGAAAAGTTTAAAAATGTGGAACCTGAATTACATCATGTAAAAGGAGTTCAGTCTACTATTATCCAAGACTATGGAGTTATAAATAGGAAGGTGGAATTTATAGAAAATGCTTTGAGACACTTATATTTGCAAGTTCTAAACTTTCCCAGGGTTGTGGGAGAAGTTTCTCAAGTTACCCTCAGAAGATATTTCCTTGAAGTGTTGGAGTATACAATAGAATCAGCTCCCCCACTGGACAAAGTGTATTTTTTGCCTACTTGTGCTAAATGCAATCTTAAGCCTTCCCTCTTGATTTAGAGAATTTAACCGCTTTCTTAGAGTCATCTAATTGTGAAATAATTGAAAGAGCTACTCTTTTGATATCTTTTTTCACTGAGAAAGATTTGAGTGATGTAATGAGAAGTTATTTTAAAAAATCAAATACTCTCTTTATGGGTCAAAAAATCAGGATTTTCCTGATTTGATTAAATCTACGCAGATGAGAAGGAAAGGGTTTTTGGCCTTATGCCAAGAAACTTTAGCTCTTGGTGCGAGTGTATTATTAAATATAATAGAGATAATTATGTTTTTTTTTCTACCGGAACAGTTAAAGAACTTCATTGATTCTAGGAAGGTTATGCCACAAGTTAGAAATATCTAGGTTAATTCATCATAATGGATTGGATACAATACATGTCGTATTGAGTTAATTCTTTGTTTCACAAAGTATTTCATATATTTCTCTAGTCTCCTTTAAATTTCCAATGCTACCTCCCCTCCTATTATTGGGATCTAATGGGTAGTAAGACAGAAGGGAATGATTATCTTAAATTCTAATTTCCTTATTTTGTATTTATATACATTTACTTTGTAAATACCATATTGCTGTACAATATGTTTTGAAATTGTTTCAAATTGGAAAAATCAATAAAGAATAAATTATTTAAAAAAAAAAAAAAAAAAAAGCTCCCAATAGGAGGATAGGAACAGGGCCATTTTGAAAATGAACACGTTAAAAATGTATAATGCCTGCTCACACACCAAGCTTTAGGGTCAGTGCATTGTTTGTTCTCACAAGATTAGCAGGCCTCTGCAGCATGGGATGAAAAAGCCAAGCCCTGGGGCAATGGCCTGCAGATGAAAGTGTTCATGCCACTTGTCACGGCAGTGATGCTGTTACCTCCCCCCCAGCTACCCGCCAATGTCTTTTGCCGCAAACACATAGCTAGAGATGCATATACAAAGAAACATCTCTCTTACCTATGAGCCAACCGTCACCATTCAGACTGTCCTCAAAATTTTCTTACAGACCTGATTGCCTAAGTATAAAGCAATCATGCGCGGCTCCTGGGTACCTGGGCACCATATGAAGGAGGTACATTCGAGCATCACAGACAACTTGCACATTAAGGGAGTGGAAAAGCTTTCTGTCGAGGAAGTTCTCCCCCCTGTCACAGGGTGGGATGATGGCCACATGAGTAGTCAATAGCTCCCAGAATATTGGGAAAGTTTGTGAAGGCATAAAATTCTCTCTTCAAGACCGTCAAGTCCTGCTTGTCCCAAGAAAGCACTATGTAGCGATTAATGTGGTCAGAGACTGCTGTGATGACCTGGTCCAGACAGCGGGAAAAAGTGGTTTGGGACATTCTCCCCATGACCCCTACTGTCATTTGGAAGGAACCGTTTGCCATGAAATGAAGGGTGGCCAACAGTTTGGTGAGGCCAGGCACAGCATGAGACCTTTCGGTGACCATATCCAAATCACCTTGGATTTCCAAATCACCTCGGATTTCCGTAACATCAGTTCTCAGGATAGCCTGAGAGCTGATGTTATGGACCTGGAGGTGGACTCTTAGTCTGTGGTAGGGTTAGCGCTACCTAGGAGAGAATAAACCCTCTTAGGTCCCTACCATCCGAAGGCAAGGCCAGGTAAAGCAGAAGTTGAACGGGTACTTCGCCACTGGAAGCCCGCAGTCCCCCCAGGAGAAGCCCTTAAGGACCCGGGCCGCTTGGACTTAGGTGAATCACTGAAGACTGAAGATAGGTCTGGATGCAGGCGCCTCCTGCAGGCCATGGAATCCAGAATGCTGATGCGTCCAGCAGGTTGTAAGTCAGTGCAGTAGTCGAGGCCGAAGAATGGTCGGAAGCCAGTCCAGCGGTTGAAGCCAGGAGAATGGTCGGAAGCCGGTCCAGTGGTTGAAGCCAGGAGAATGGTCGGAAGCTGGTCCAAGGGACAAGCCAGGAGAATCAGTCCAACGAGAGAGGAGAAGCAGAATCTGGGATCAGAAGAACAGGAACAAGATGAAGTGGACCAACAGCGGGGACCAGGATCAAGACAGGAACTTGGAGCTCAGGAACCAAACCTGACTAGGAGCCAAGATACCAAGGCAATGTCTGAGGATCAGACAACTTCCTGTCGTGGCACCTTTAAATTTAGTCTTCAGCCGTGTGCGCGGCTCTAAGCAGACCTGGAGGGGGAGGAATCAGCCTGGCAGGAAGGAAGCGATGCGGCCAGGCCTCAGCAGCGGCAATGGCCACAAAGAAAGCATTGGGGATGGCTGCCTGCTCCTGCAGGTGCCTTGGAGGCGGCCAGACGCCACGGGTGTGTGACCGGCCCCAGTCGCGGACCACTGTGGCCGGCGGCCATAACAGTACCCCCTCCTTTAGGCATCCCCCTAAAAGGCTTGGGTTTTCCTGGGTGTTCAGTGTGAAAGTTCTTGATAAGAGTCTTATACAGGATGTTCTTAGCAGGCTCCCAGGAATTTTCTTCAGGCCGAATCTCTCCCAAGCTAGGAGGTATTCCCATTTGCTGCCTCTTTTCCGGACATCAAGCACCTCACACACCTGATATATAGCGTCCTCCTCTGCCCTGGGCTGTGGAGCTTCAGGAACCTTCCGAGTAGGCCAAGTGAGGACCAAAGGTTTCAGAAGGGACACATGAAAGGAAATATGGATTCTTAATGAGGCAAGCAGATGAAGTTGATAAGTCACATGACCTAACTGTCACAGCACCGGGAAAGGCCCAATGTAATGGGGGGCTAGTCGCATGGAAGGGATTCTCAAACGGATGTGCCTGGTGCTTAGCCACACCTTTTCTCCCGGACGGAACCGGGGAGCTGGTCGTCGATGCTTGTCGGCAAATGTCTTTGCGGTGTGAGCCACTTTAAATAGCATCTGTTGGGTATGAATCAACAAATGCTCATATATCTTGATAAAGCCTTGATGTTTGCCCCTTTATGAGTAAGACTGTAACCAAATACATAACAAGGGAACTGCTTGTAATGTGGATGTTTGTGCGGTGGCCAGCCTCGAAGCAGCCTTTTATTCTGACTGCCCCCATAGGGTGGCTCCCGTATTTTATTCTTTATTTTCTTTCACAACCCAATTTTTTATTTCTCTTTTTAATTTGTTATTTTTATATGATTCAGAAAACTATTTTGTCCATTGTTCGGTTCCCCCGTCAGTTCCCCCGTCTCGCGGTTCGACCCTTTACCTTCCTTTTACCTTCCGAAGTTTGTACTCAAATTTTCTTATCTATTGGCTTTTTCCTTTTTGCCGCTGGATTCGGGTCTACTCCGCCAGCCCGACATGGGCCATGTTTCGGCGTTCTCTGCCTGCTTCAGGGGCCGCAGGAACTGATATAGGACGGAGTCTGCATATGAACCTAAAAATATCGCTATTGTTAAATCTTACTAAAAATATTGCTATTATTAAATCTTACTAAAACCTAATTCATACCATTGGTTTTATGCTTCTAAAATCAATAATACCCCACTAGTCAAGCTTAAAAGTACTTACTGTGTCTTGAAGTTAATTCATTACCGTGAGCGGCGCCTTCACTCGCAAATCCGGCGTCTCCCTCTATGCGGCTGTTAATATACTCATTAACGTCACTATGTGGGCCAATCACATTGCTTCCCTGAGGTCCTAGGTTACTAGCACCCTAGGGTGCTCTACTACCAAAATGGGATGATGATGTCACCTATATGTAAAATGCGCTCGTATCTCTCATATCTCTCAAATCTCTCACGATGCTACCCGTCTCAATAAAATGAGTTTCTCTCAAAATATTCGTCAAAACAATAAATTACTCTCAAAATGTACATCCATGTGCCATATATATTGCTGTCGTGAAGGGCACAGGAAATTGATCGGGCGAGCCTAATAAGCAAATAGCAGCCTGTACTAATTCAACCTAGCTTATTGCCTTGATCCTTGTATCAACTTTATGGAGTACAATGATTGATAAACTCGGGGGCTGAACCCCCCGACTTTGCTTAGGCACTATCACCCATTAAATTTCTTTAGTCATGCCCCTTAGGTAGAAAATTAACTTAAATAAAGATGCACCATTCTCTGATTTGAAAACCATCTATTCTCCCTAATATTCATGGTCGGTGTAATCATCGTGAGATATATAGTATAATGATGTACCGGGCTGGGGGCATAAATTATCCATTGGTTGTCTAAACACTCCCAATGTGGTGCTGTGTATACCTCCTTTTCTTTTTTCTTTCTCTCCTTTTTTCTTTTCCTTTTTTACATGTAAATATGACCCCCAGCCTTTTATAGGTGCGTCTCACTGTCTCGTAAGAGACTACTACCTCATTTGGCTATGATTTTTGTATCCTAGGACCTTCTGCCATTTTGTATAATGTATGCTTATTTTGATTAGTCTAAAGACCTCCTGTAAATGGTCCCTAAACCTCCATTCTTGAAGTTCCATTTTTGACATCAACCAAAGATGGACCAATTGATTTCTTTGTTCAATCCCTGGGGGGCAACTGTTCCCCATGTGTAAATAAATCGCTGTTCTATCTGCGTTAGAGATTGAGATCCCCTCCCCTCGGATGACTTTTTATTTGAAAAATAACTGCTACTTTAAATTCCTGTATTGAATGTCCTACTTCTCGCCAGTGGTCTACCAGCAGTGCCCCTTCTGTCTGATGCCGTAGCCGGCTCAAATGTTCCTGGACTCTTGTCTTGATCTTTCTTGTGGTCTTACCGATGTATACCATGTTGCATGGGCACCATAAAGCATAAACGACGTTAGTGGAATCACACGTAAAGTAATCCTTAAAGTGAAATACCCGCCACCCAGGGATTTCTAATTGTCTACCTTGGTGCATATGGCTGCATACATTACATTTATTGCACGCACCTTGTCCCGCTGGATGGGTTGTATTCCCTGTATCTTGCACCTGTAAATTAGAATGCACCACTAGATCTTTAAGGTTTTTAGCCCGTGTGAGTGCGAACATAGGTTTTTCTTTGAACACTGGATACATCTGTAAAAGGTGCCAATGCTTTAAAATGCTTTTTTTAAGTTGATTAGTTTGTGGTGTGTGTGGTAAAACACACACCAGTCTAGTGTTTGGTTGTGTCTGTCTTGTTTGTAACAGTAAGTCTCTGTTAGTCCATCTGGCTCTTTTATAGGCCTTCTTGATGATGGATCGCGGGTATCCCCTTTGGAGAAATCTCTCTATCATATCCACCGCTTGTTTCTTATATTCTTGTATAGTGGAACATAGCCTCCTCAGACGTAGGAACTGGCCCACGGGCAGATTGTTCTTTAAATGATCCGGGTGATATGAAGTGTAATGCAGTAACATGTTCCTATCTGTGGGTTTGTGGAAAATTGAGAAATTGAATTTACCCTCCTTTATCTGTATCTGAATGTCCAAATAAGGTACTCTCTGTTTGTGATATTTATATGTGAATTGTAAGTGAGGGTTACAAGTATTCAGCCATTGGAAAATTCTCGTAATCGGTGCTCTTCTCCCTGCCAAATCATAAAAATGTCGTCTATGTATCTCTTCCATAGACTGATGTTATCACTAAATTGATTATTTTGGATCCATTTCTTTTCAAACGCTGCTACGTATAAATTAGCCAGATCGGGAGCCATGGTAGCTCCCATTGCTGTGCCCTTGGTTTGAAAAAAATACTGTCCATGAAACATAAAATAATTTTGTTGCAAAGCAACTCTGGCTAATTCAATAACAAAAGCATTGGGTATTCAATGTCTCATTTGTTCTGTTGCTAGAACCTCCGTGATCGTGATCAGAGCTTCCTCTTGTGGGATACTGGTGTACAGCACTGTAATGTCTATAGTGACAAGAAAAAATGGTTCTTCCAACAGCGGATGATCCTGCAAGATGGTAATCGAGCGTGCCGAATACCTGATATATGATGGAATATTTGGAACAAATTTCCGCAGTGCCCGATCCACAAAGCGGGAAAGAGGTTCTAGCAAGGATCCTTTGGACGACACAATGGGACGACCTGGCGGTTGGGTCAATGATTTGTGTATCTTAGGTACCATGTAGAAAACTGGACACACCGGATGTTCTACTGTGAGGAACCGTGCTTCCTTCTGTGTGATCCAGCCGGCTTTTTGAGCCTGGTCAATCAATTGATCCACATGTTGCTTTATACGCCATGTTGGATCTGTATCTATTCTTGAGTAAAAGGTGTTATCATTCAACTGTCTCTGGGCTTCCTGAATGTACTGTGTTGTATCCTGAATAACTATAGAGCCCCCCTTATCCGCGGGCTTTATAACAATGTTTTGGTTGTTCCGCAGGATCTCCAATGCTTCCCTTTCTGTTTTATTGAGATTCACTGTTCGTGGGTTCTTCAATTTCTTAGAGAAACTTTCTTTCCGAACTATTTCAGTGAAAGTGTGAATAACCGGGTCTATGGGCCCTGGTGGGACCCACGTGGATGGTGGTGCCAAAACATCTGGTGTGTTACCTTGTGAGGGAGTATTTTCAAAAAATAGCCTAAGCCTCAATTGTCTTATGAATCTGTACAAAAATCTTTCACCTTTAAAAGTTGAATACTCATTATTCGGTGTGAAGGATAACCCTTTATCTAGAAGGGATAACTGAGCTTCTGTAAGAACCAATGATGAAATGTTAATGACACCATCCCCTACACGTTCTGTTACCTGTTCCTTGTTTGTCGGGTCCTTCCATACGGTCGACGTGTATTGCTTGTGCCTTCCTTGACCCACGTGTCGTCTTTGGGTTGTGTGCCATGATCTAAAAAATGCTGACCTTCTTCTTCTGTGGTTACTGTACTCCCACTCTTTCCTTTAGGTCACTTGGTCTCTTCTCCAGAGGAGTCTTCAGATGACTCTGCAAAAGTGACCTTAGGCTTCTTATTTCTTTGACGTTGAATGGACATCCAGTTATAAATGTTGCCCTTTTTGTAATCTACTTCGTCTCGGATGAATTTGGATAATTTGAATTGTTTAATTTCTTCTTTGAATTTATCCATTTTTTCTTGCAACTCATGCAAAGCTAGTTGATATTTTGCTTCTGGCTCTTGTTGTTTAATGTCATTCAGAGTCATCTCTATTTCCTCTTTAATCTGTACCGCCGTAGTCTGTGCTTTTTCTATGATAAGGATCATGAGATCCAGGGAGCACTTGTTCAAGATTTTATTCCAATTCTGGATAAATTCTGGATCTTCTCCATACAATCTGGGCTCTTTCTGTATTCTTAGTCCTCTGGGGATACGTTTAATCCGGCAGTATTCAATGAGCGTACCTGCATGAAGCTCTGTACGTATTAATCTTTTCTGTGTTGCTTCCATGGATTCCCATTGGTCCTGTTGGTGTCCATCTTGAGATGTAAAAATGGATGGAGCGGCCAGCAATGCCTGTAATCTGGCCTCCGAGAAAGACAATGTGTTTTCCCACGATGTGACACTGGTCATTTTTGAGGTTTCCTTTCAACCAGTATAAACTATACAAAAACTAACCTCATTGCCTTGTGCAATAACACTGTAACCAAATACATAACAAGGGAACTGCTTGTTATGTGGATGTTTGTGCGGTGGCCAGCCTCGAAGCAGCCTTTTATTCTGACTGCCCCCCTAGGGTGGCTCCCGTATTTTATTCTTTATTTTCTTTCACAACCCAATTTTTTATTTCTCTTTTTTATTTGTTATTTTTATATGATTCAGAAAACTATTTTGTCCATTGTTCGGTTCCCTCGTCAGTTCCCCCGTCTCGCGGTTTGACCCTTTACCTTCCTTTTACCTTCCGAAGTTTGTACTCAAATTTTCTTATCTATTAGCTTTTTGCTTTTTGCCGCTGGATTCAGGTCTACTCCGCCGGCCCGACATGGGCCATGTTTCGGGGTTCTCTGCCTGCTTCAGGGGCCGCGGGAACTGATATAGGACGGAGTCTGCATATGAACCTAAAAATATCGCTATTGTTAAATCTTACTAAAACCTAATTCATACCATTGGTTTTATGCTTCTAAAATCAATAATGCCCCACTAGTCAAGCTTAAAAGTACTTACTGTGTCTTGTAGTTAATTCATTACCGTGAGCGGCGCCTTCACTCGCAAATCCGGCATCTCCCTCTATGCGGCTGTTAATATACTCATTAACGTCACTATGTGGGCCAATCACATTGCTTCCCTGAGGTCCTAGGTTACAAGCACCCTAGGGTGCTCTACTACCAAAATGGGATGATGACGTCACCTATATGTAAAATGCGCTCGTATCTCTCATATCTCTCAAATCTCTCACGATGCTACCCGTCTCAATAAAATGAGTTTCTCTCAAAATATTTGTCAAAACAATAAATTACTCTCAAAATGTACATCCATGTGCCATATATATTGCTGTCGTGAAGGGCACAGGAAATTGATCGGGCGAGCCTAATAAGCAAATAGCAGCCTGTACTAATTCAACCTAGCTTATTGCCTTGATCCTTGTATCAACTTTATGGAGTACAACGATTGATAAACTCGGGGGCTGAACCCCCCGACTTTGCTTAGGCACTATCACCCATTAAATTTCTTTAGTCATGCCCCTTAGGTAGAAAATTAACTTAAATAAAGATGCACCATTCTCTGATTTGAAAACCATCTATTCTCCCTAAAATTCATGGTCGGTGTAATCATCGTGAGATATATAGTATAATGATGTACCGGGCTGGGGGCATAAATTATCCATTGGTTGTCTAAACACTCCCAATGTGGTGCTGTGTATACCTCCTTTTCTTTTTTCTTTCTCTCCTTTTTTCTTTTCCTTTTTTACATGTAAATATGACCCCCAGCCTTAGACAACCATTGGATAATTTATGCCCCCAGCCCAGTACATCATTATGGCACATGGTTGTACATTTTGAGAGCAATTTATTGTTTTGACGAATATTTTGAGAGAAACTCATTTTATTGAGACGGGTAGCATCGTGAGAGATTTGAGAGATATGAGAGATACGAGCGCATTTTACATATAGGTGACATCATCATCCCATTTTGGTAGTAGAGCACCCTAGAGTAACCTAGGACCTCAGGGAAGCAATGTGATTGGCCCACATAGTGACGTTAATGAGTATATTAACAGCCGCATAGAGGGAGACGCCGGATTTGCGAGTGAAGGCGCCGCTCACAGTAATGAATTAACTACAAGACACAGTAAGTAATTTTAAGCTTGACTAGTGGGGTATTATTGATTTTAGAAGCATAAAACCAATGGTATGAATTAGGTTTTAGTAAGATTTAATAATAGCGATATTTTTAGGTTCATATGCAGACTCCGTCCTATATCAGTTCCCGCGGCCCCTGAAGCAGGCAGAGAACGCCGAAACATGGCCCATGTCGGGCCGGCAGAGTAGACCCGAATCCAGCGGCAAAAAGCAAAATGCCAATAGATAAGAAAATTTGAGTACAAACTTCGGAAGGTAAAAGGAAGGTAAAGGGTCGAACCGCGAGACAGGGGAATTGACGGGGGAACCGAACAATGGACAAAATAGTTTTCTGAATCATATAAAAATAACAAATAAAAAAGAGAAATAAAAAATTGGGTTGTGAAAGAAAATAAAGAATAAAATACGGGAGCCACCCTAGGGGGGCAGTCAGAATAAAAGGCTGCTTCGAGGCTGGCCACCGCACAAACATCCACATAACAAGCAGTTCCTTTATGAGTAAGGGCAGTTAGAGGTGCAGCCAGTTTAGAAAATTTCTGAATAAAACTATGATAGTAGTTAGCGAATCCAAGGAGCACTGGAGCGCACGTAATCCATTAGATTGGGGCCATTCTTCAATACATTTCAACTTGGAGGGGTCCATTTGGAAACCTTGTTTGGAGATAATATATCCTAGAAAGGGTAGTGATTCTCGTTCAAAGATGCACTTTTCAGTCTTTGCATAGAGACAGTTCTCTCTTAGGCATTGCAAAACCTGAATAACGTGTCACCGATGCGTCTGTAAATTGAAAGAAAATATCAAAATGTCATCTAGGTAGACTACTACGCAGACATAAAGCAGGTCTCGAAATATCTCATTAATGAAGTGCTGAAATACTGCAGGAGCGTTGGACAATCCAAATGGCATGACAAGATATTCATAATGGCCATCTCTGGTGTTAAAATCTGTCTTCCACTCATCACCTTCATGAATCCTGGTTAGATTATACGCTCCTTGAAGATCCAATTTTGAGAACACCCTGGCTCCCTGTAGGCGGTCAAAGAGTTCAGCTATTAGCAACAATGGGTATCGGTCCTTGATGGTGATAGAATTCAGCCCACAGAAATCAATACATGGATGCAGAGTCCCATCTTTTTTCCCAACAAAGAAGAAGCCAGCCCCGGCTGGAGATTTGGATCGTTGAATAAACCCCTTCTGCAGATTGTCTTGGATATATTCGGTCATAGCACGGGTCTCCAAGGTGAATAGCGGGTAGACCCTACCATGAGGCGGGGTAGCTCCAGGAACCAGATTAATGGCACAATCAAATTCTCGGTGCGGGGGCAATGTATCTGCAGCCTTTTTGGAGAAGACGTCAGCAATCTGACTGTACTGGGAAGGCAAATCCTCAAGAAGAGAGGTACAGATGTAAATAAAGGAGGGATTTGTTCCTTTAATGCAGGTTTCATGGCATGCTGGATCCCAGTGAATAAGTCTTAAAGACATCCAGTCGAACTGTGGGTTGTGACGTTGCAACCAAGGAATACCAAGAACAACTGGATGAATGGCTTTCTGGATGACATAGAAGGTGATATGTTCAGTGTGGTTTGGTGCAATGTGGCAAAACAGTGGAACCGTGTGATGAGTTATTCTCCCCAGCAGAGGATCTCCGTGGATGGAGGATAGAATCAATGGCCTTAGGCATGGACGAGTAGGGATGCACAGTTATTCCACCACATCTTGCAGGATGAAGCTTCCTCCGGCCCCAGAATATACTAGGGCCAGCATGGAGAATTTGTGGCCTCCAAGAAGCAGGGTGACATGCAGAGTAAGTGGGGGAGCCGGTGAAGTGATGCCTAGATTTACTCCCCCAGTGGAGCCTAGGCTTGAGAGTTTCCCAGATGCGTTGGACAACGAGCAATGAGATGGCCCGATCCTCCACAATATAGGCAAAGACCTGCCTTACGGCGCCTTTGCCGTTCCTCCGGAGAGAGAGGGCCTCATCCTAACTGCATCAGTTCTTCGACCGTCCCCTCTGTGGCAGAAGAAGTTTGAGTGATGGGTGAAAAAGGATGAGAAGAGGTGTTTAGGACCTAGAAATGAACGCTGTGTTGCATGAGCCTGGAAGGAAGCCCGGAGGTGATACATATATGATAAGACTCTATATGCTTAGGTAGGTATGGCTTTGACTAGTTTTACCTGAGTTTTGACTCGGGTGTTCAGTATGGGGTAAGAATAAAAATTGTGTGGTTTTTCAATTAGTTTGATTTAAATTTACGGGTAAAAAGAAAGGGAAAATGAGGTATTACAGTTGACAGGTGATGCTTCCATATGTGATAATGGGTTTAAGGAAATATGGTTAGAACTAGATTAATTGTGATGGTAATTGTAGAATGGGGAATATGGTTTAGTGTAATGTTGTGATAATGGTCCGCATGTGTTTTTCAGTGTGAAAGCATATTTAAAAGAATTGAACAAAATCAGTCCCTGAGGAAGCCCCGAAGGTCAGGGGTGAAACGAAGAGATCTTGGATCTTCTTTTGTCGGACACAGGATACATTGAACAAATGACTCCATTTAATTGTGGCAATATATAATATAGGCAATTGATCAACTATGATAAATCATGGGCATTTGTAAAATCAATATGTAATAACAATGTACATTTGTACTTTTTTGTATCTCAAAAAGACATATTTTTTAATTTGTGGATATGAATGAGTGAGTGTGCTAGCTTAGTTTTAATGTCTATGTAGGTATATATGGGTGGGATTTTCAATAAACTTTGTATGTTTCATATATATATTTTGGCTCTCTAAGATTTGTGTACTTTATGACAAGACTATAGAGAGTTGTATTTATATACCCTTTGTGTAAACTCACCATAATCTTCTGGGCCAGGCCAGGAATGGCCTGTAGAGCTGAGGCCTCTGCCGGGTCCATGTCCTTGATATTCTGTTATGGATATGGAGGTGGACCCTTAGTCCGAGGAAGGGTTAGGGACCTAGGAGACAATAAAGCCTCTTAGGTCCCTACCGTCGGAAGGCAAGGCCGGGTAAAGCAGACGTTGAACAGGTACATCACCACTGGAAGCCTGCGGTCCCCCCAGAAGGAGCCCATAGGGACCTGGGCGGCTTGGACTTAGGTGAATCACTGAACACTGAAAATAAGTCTGGATGCAGGCGCCTCCTGCAGGTCATGGAATCCAGACAGCTGGCACATCCAGCAGGTCGTAAGCCAGTCCAGTAGTCAAGGCCGAAGAATGGTCGGAAGCCGGTCCAGTGGTTGAAGCCAGGAGAATGGTCGGAAGCTGGTCCAAGGGTCAAACCAGGAGAATCAGTCCAACGAGAGAGGAGAAGCAGAAACTGGGATCAGAAGTACAGGAACAAGACCAAAGCAGACCAACAGCGGGACCAGGATCAAGACAGGAACTCGGAGCTCAGGAACCAAACCTGACTAGGAGCCAAGATACCAAGGCAAGGTCTGAGGAGCAGACCTTACCTTATATACAGAAACTCAAGGAGGAGTCCAAGGAGGAGCCACTACAACTTCCTGTCGTGGCCCCTTTAAATTTAGTCTTCAGCCGCGCGCGCAATTCTAATCAGACCTGGAGGGGGAGGAGTCAGCCCAGCAGGAAGGAAGCAATGTGGCCAGGCCTCAGCAGTGGCAACGGCCGTGAAGAGAGCATTGGGGATGGCTGCCTGCTCCTACAGGTGCGTCGGAGGTGGCCTGACGCCACTGGTGAGTGACCGGCCCCGGTTACGGACTGCCGCAGCAGGCGGCCATAACAGCTGAAGCAATACATGCAAAATGCATAGTCCTCTGGCATGCCCAGTAAAGATTTTCATGAAGGAAAGATGACTCTCTGTATGTATGCCTACATTTAGGCACCAGGCATTTTTTGTGTTTCGAAAATTGACTCCTATGTTTAAGTGGCCCAATTTAGTTAAGTAGGCAAGGAAAAGTTTTAGTAATTCTTAGATTATTTATCTCCTTTATATCAACACAGTGACATGCTGCTTCTACGCTACAACCACAATGAATTACCTGAATGAATAGGAAGACAAAGTTTGCAGAGAACATCTTTCAGTTGGCAATGTTTCTAATACCCTCAAATTGGGTTATTCCTTAAAAATAAAATGGGGTCAATCTTCTGTCAAACGAGCCTTTGTGTTAAAAGTTCTCTTTCTGCAGGTAATTTTCTGACAATTTTTAAATCAGTAAATCCTATTTAGATGGAATGTCAGATTTTAAAATACCTGCCATAAAATGTGCCTAAACATGAGCTGTTTCACAACCTGCATCCTTTTAATTTATTTGTTTATTTATTTATTGAGTTTTATATACTGTCATTCAGTAGAGCCATCACAACGGCTTACAAAAGTATACATTTTTCTTAGCAGTTGTGTAACAGAAAAGCAATGTGAACGTTATACATTTTCTTAGCAGTTGTGCAACAGTAAAAATAATTTGAACAATATCAGAAATAAGCATATCAAGTCCAGAGAGCATTAATAGGTTGGATGAGGAGGGTATGCAGGTTCAGGGTGAAGAGAATGTATTAAGAGGTTTACAACTGAGAGTTCAGTTGAGAGTTGGGATGATCAGACTTCTGAGGGTCAATGTAGAATTTGCAGAACATTAGTGTTTTTAGGTCTTTTTTGAATGTTTTTAGGTCATGTTGGGTTCTCAGGAATTTAGGTAGGGTGTTCCAAAGTTTAGGTGAGGCAATTGAAAAGGCTCTTTATCTTGTGGTTGCCAGATGTGCATCTTTGATAGGGGGAATGTTTAGGTAACCTGAGTTATTAGAGCGTAGGTTTCTTAGAGGATTTTGAGGGATTATGTTTAGGGTGTTAAGACCTTGATGATCATTGTTTAGGATTTTGTGGATTATGGTCATTGATTTGTAAGCAATACGTGCAGTAATAGGGAGCCAGTGAAGTGAGGTCAATATTTGGTGTTATGTGTTCACTTCTTTTTGTTCCAGTTAGGACTCTGGCAGCTGAGTTCTGCAGTATTTGGAGTGGTTTGAGGGATGAAAAAGGTATTCCAATTAGTAAGGAGTTGCAATAGTCAAAGGTGGAGAAGATAAGAAGTTGTAGTACAGTTCTGAAATCGTAGGGGTTCAGAAATGGTTTCAGGTGTCTTAGGGTTAGGAGTCTGTGGTATCCTTCTTTAGTTTTATTTTCTATGTGGTTCTTGAAAGAACGTTCTTTATCAATGATAACTCCGAGGTTCCTGGTGTGGGTGGTAGGGAGTATAGTTATCATTTGTTTGTCAAGTATTGTCAGGGGTGGTGGAGTTGGATTGGGTTTTTTATCCATGAGTATTATTTCAGTTTTGTCAAAGATGATTATGAGTTTCAGGGAATTTAGGAGATGTTTGAGATAAGTAGATCTGAGGTTTTCTTGTAGGTATCTTCAATCGAATTTTGTATGGGAATGAGGAGCTAAATGTCATCAGGATAGAGGAAGTGTGTGATTTCATATTCTTTTAGTAGTAATTACATTTAGATGACACATGCCCATGTTGTTATTTTGAGCAGGACTGGAATATTATGTGAAAAGAACATTGGTTCCCTCACCTGTCCTGGAGGACCCCCGGGTTTTCAGAATATCCACTTAAGATAAATTTGCATGCATTGCCTTCATTTCCTGCAAATTTTATCTCATGCTTATTCATGGTGGATATCCTGAAAAGCTTACTGGCTGGGGGTCCTCCAGGACAGTTTTGGGAACCTCTGGTATAAGACATGTGGTCACATCTATGCACAATATTTTCCAATTAGTTTTTACCTGCACAAACATGAAGTGTAGGAGTCCACGAGTACTTTGTACCCATAGCAATTTTCCAAGGAGATGATATTTAGCAGCAGTAGAATGCACAAAATTAGCTGGCTAACTTTAACTGGATATTCAGTTGCATTTAACAGTTAAGTGTATGGCTGAATACCTGGTTAAATCTAACTGCACAAAACTTGAGAAGTTACATTTTTTACATCCATGGACAAAGTTGTTAAGCACAAATTTCTGCAGTCAGCAATGAATCTCACATTAACCACCTACTCATGGAAAACCTGTTCCAACCCATGTCTTTTCTTTGCCTTGCTAAACCTGTGAGCAAAGCAATTTAACTGGAAAGCAGGGGGAATAGTTAACAGGTTAGATTTATGCCATTAAAAAAAAAACCTGTTTTTTAACCTCATAAATGTTGTGAATATTGACCCTAAACTGGAAATATGTATAGTATTACCCCTGGGTGAGAAAGCCCTGAAAATGTCCCCAAAAGCTCACATCTCCACGTTTTGAACCCTGCTTGCACAGTTCTCAGCAGAGCAGCATACCACTGAGATTCCAGAATCCTCTGGGGAGGGAGGCTTCAGTTTCAGGACCCTTCTGCGTTATTCACATCCCAGCCTCTGTGCTCACACCCTGAAAACAGCAGCGATGATTCCTTCACTTAGCAGCTACAACAACCAGGCTGAAAAACTACGTGGGTTCCAACTCAATTTTACTGAGAAGCTGAAAAAGTGAAAACGGTTCTGCTGATTGTCACAAGCTGAGTTGCAATAAATTTGTGATCTTACTCCTCCAACAACCAGTTCTTCAATTCCTTGAGTGATTTGACTCTTTACACCTTCTCAATTTATACTTTGGTCTCCATATCCTCCCATGGGAATAGGAAAGCCGTCTATGCCAAGTTATTTGCCAATACCACAACAAAGTCCTTGTTGACATACTTTTTCCAATAATCTTTTCTATTCCTCACTGCTTCTCACTTCTCACTGTGGTACCCAAGGGGCACAGGATTTTCACTCTCCCAAATGACTGTCCTTGCATCTGTAGAACAAGTACTCACATCATATTTCTCCAGGTCTTTCTATGTAGCACCTGAGGGATACCTTATCTCAAAACACTTCTCGGTTGCTCATTCCTGGGTTTACACAGAATTCTTTTACCATACCTCAGCCTCTTCTCCCTGGAAATGGATAGGACTTCATTCTTCCTTGATGACACCTCTTCTTTTTCCTGTCAATCTTTTCAAGAAGGAGAAAGCACTGATTCCTGACCTGCAGCAATTAAAGCCCCGGGCCCTAGGGTGCTCAGACAAAATCTTACTCAAGAAGGGGAAACGCAAACTAGAGGCAGGAAGGGTAGAAAAACTTCCTAATCAGGCATCTGAAACAGTTACCAACACGCAGGCAAAAATATTACAGGGAACAGGAACTACTTCTCCTTATTTTTCCAGTCTCTATGCAGAGAGGCCCTAGAACCTAACCCAAGGAAATAATGCAAATGGAGCAGCCTAGGACATGCTGCCCTTTAAAAGGGTAACTCAGGAAACCCAGCTCAAGACTCCACGCTCTAGGAGGTGCATTTTAAAAGCCTAACACAGGCATTAATTAGGGGATGCGCAAAGAAGTTGGGCTGGTGTGTGCCAAGCGGATCATAAAAGCCACGGGGATACACAAAGCATCTCCTGCAGCGTGCACATCACACATGTTTTCAAAAAGGGGCAGGACATGGACATTTCAGGGCGTGTAAATACAGCTGCGACCTGGCGCGAGCTGAGGCCCCCCCACTGCGTAATTTTACTTCTGCTCTGGATGCCATGTAAGGTAAAATTCAAACAAAATTAGGCCGATCTGCGGGGTTTTAAGGGTCGGGGCTAACTGGAAGGGAGTGAAGGCTATTAAACCGGGGGAGGGGGGGAGGGTTGGAGGACCTCTTTCTTAATTGGTTGAACTGGTAAAACTGCAAATAGTTTTGGCACTCACCTCCTTTAAAATACCCCAATTTGTGCCATAGAAGTGGGATTTACGCACACACGTGTGTCCACTTAAAATTTAGCACACATGTACACATGGCCATGCTATTTTATATAACATGCACGCATATGTGCCTGCACGTATAAAATGGCCATGTACCTAGGCACAGGCTGACGTATGTGAGCACATGTGCACACACACGCCAGTTTGAAAGTTCCCATCCCAGATGGTTGCAGGAGTTTATAAAGGCTCTGAGCCCATCATCTCCTTTTCCCATATAGGGGAGCAAACCCTAAACCACTGCTTAACTACTCTCTCTCTGTTCCTTCTCAAAATCTGGTTCAGTCTTTCTGGTAAAGGAAACCAAAGGATCCTTACATATGCATGTACTTTCCCATTGAAAGTTAGATGCCAGGGTCATGGGTAGGAAAAACCTGTGGACCTTTGCAACTGGATGGGGAGTTTAAAACGTGCTCTCTTTGGGGAAAAGGCTTAGTACATAGAGCCTAAGGCATATTCATCAAGCCATCCATGAAAATAAATATAAATTGTTTTTTTTATGCAGCTTACCTACATTACAATGTATGCATAATTATCTTTAGCATCTATATGCAGGCATAATGTGATCCATTAATTCTCTAGGAAAAGTAATTCACAGCAATGTTTCCATAGCTACAGAATGGAAGAAAAATCATTGAAATGCTGGACATTTTTTTTTCTGTTTCATGTTTGAAAAGTTTACATTTCCTCCTTTACGTTCCCTAAATAACGCAAAATCAATGTGTCCACTTTAACATTATGCAATCGGCACATCATTTGCAGCCCTATTCATTCATAAACACTGCCGAGAAAGAGAAATGATGTTTTTTTGCTTTTTTTTTTTTCTGTGATGGAAATGTGCCACACTCCATCAAGTAGTAATATCTAATCTATTGGAGTTACCTTGTAAAGTAGATGCTGGTAATTTTATCTAGCGTTGCAAGCTAAGAAATACCTGAAACAAGATTGTCAAATGCAATGCATTTTAGCCATAGTGAATGACTTTGGTGCCCATTTTAGATCGTGAACCTGCGTCCATCGTGTTGAAGAGCTTGATGAGTTTGAGAGGAGTAGCGCATGCATGGCTGAAAGGTTTGCAGAGCAAATCACCGAGCTGGGTAAAGCAAACAAGTTTTGACAGCTAAGTAACAGCCCTTGTTAAAAATCACTGGAAATGTTCATGGAAATGAAAAAAAAAAAAAGAACGGAAAATGAACAGGTGCGATGACAGCCACTGGAAATGGCTTGGCAGACTGCCTGCCCTCTATCACAATTGCATGACTTGACGTCAGCTCAAGTCAAAATCTTTCAAGATCACAGTAG
Organism: Rhinatrema bivittatum; assembly: GCF_901001135.1. Taxonomy (NCBI): domain Eukaryota; kingdom Metazoa; phylum Chordata; class Amphibia; order Gymnophiona; family Rhinatrematidae; genus Rhinatrema; species Rhinatrema bivittatum. Next base: position 335,276,041 of record NC_042617.1, on the reverse strand, counting down.
TTCAAAGGGACTCCCTGCCCCCCCCCCCCCCCATCCTCACCTTTGTTTATGGAAGGAACTGCTTTGAAAGTAATGCCCAATATTAAGTGTATCAACAAAGCTGAGAAAATTAGGTTTGTTGCAATAGTATTTCTCCAAACTAAACAATAAACTGAAGGGGAGTAAGGCCAACCAAACTATATGAGCCTCAAAGTGAACTTTGAGCTCGGAGCCACCAGTTTCCTGCGACAGCTCATTTTGTGGCATGTTATAAATTTCTGTAGCACCATTTATGAAATTCTTCACCGCAGTTGCAGAAAATTGCATCTTTTTACATATTTCATATTGTAATTTCTGTTTTACAATCCATGTTTAATCTGTGTGTAAGTTATCCATATCTTTTTGTTATTTATGCTTTGTTATATTATCATGTTTTATCTATTTTATATGTGATTATGAGGATTTGCTTTGTATTGATTTTATATCATTTTTGCTTCTGTGCTCACCTTGATGGTAACTTTTAACACCCACGTGGACTTACATGTATGCACGCATGGCAGCTTGCGCACATGGACATGACCATTTTATAACATACTCGTGTATTTGCCCGTATGATAAAGAAACAGCTGTACACACATACATGAGTATGTGTGTACAGCGTAAGTCCCGGGGTTTTCCGAGGGGGGCGTGTCGGGGGCGGGGCCGAGTGGCGCACCGTTTTTGGAGTGGGACGCAGCGTTTCGGGGGCGGGCCCGGGGGCATGGCCGCGCCCCCCCAGAACCGCCCCCGGTTCGCGTCTAGGCGCGTCAGCGGCATTTACTTCTCCCTCTGGGAGGCGTAAATCCCCCAACAAAGGTAGGGGGGTTTTTAGACAGGGCCGGGGGGGTGGGTTAGGTAGAGGAAGGGAGGGGAAGGTGAGGGGAGGGAGTTAGCGAATTCCCTCCGAGGCCGCTCCGATTTCGGAGCGGCCTCGGAGGGAACGGAGTTGGCTGCGCGGCTCGGCGCGCGCTGGCTACACGAAATCGGTAGCCTTGCGCGCGCCGATCCAGGATTTTAGCAGATACACGCGGCTACGCGCGTATCTACTAAAATCCCGCGTACTTTTGTTTGCGCCTGATGCGCCTGCAAAAGTATGCGAGGGCGCCCTTTTTGTAAATCTACCCCTATATGTTATGACAATAATATATATAAAATAAATATGTAGAACAATATATACAATATAGAATTAAGAATACAGAATGTAACGTTACCTCTTATATGGTTATTGATAGGCTTGTTTGAACAGCCATTTCTTTAGTTTTTTTTTAAAGGTCAGTGGGCAGTGTTCCTGGCATAGGTCTGGAGGCATGGTGTTCCATAGGGATGGCCCAGCTGTGGAGAAGGCATGTTCCCCAGTGGAGATGTAAAGAATGGATTGGAGGGGGGGGGGGGGGGGGGAACGTGTAGGGTTCCTTTATAAGCAGTTCTAACTGGTATTTTTGAAGTGTGGAGTCGAAGCGGGATTTTTAGCTTGAGTGAGTGCTGATTGTGGATGGTTTTGTGAATGATAGTGAGAGACGAAGGATTCTAAAGCTGATAGGGAGCCAATGGAGATTCCTGAGGATGGGTGTGATGTGCTTTCCTCGGCTGCAATTGGTTAGGATTCTGGCGGCAGCATTCTGGAGCATCTGCAAGGGTTTTATGGTAGTTGCGGGGAGTCCTAGAAGGAGGGAGTTGCAGTAGTTGATTTTAGAGAAAAGGGTAGCTTGGAGGACAGTCCGGAAGCAGTCTTTTGTTGTGTTGTTAACACATTTTTTTAAGTTTAATTGATTATTCAATACTACGCCTAGGTCTCTTGCCTGGGCAGCTGTGGCGGATGAGGGGTCAGGGAGGGAAAGGTTATTGTGGTCCAAGGAAATAAGCAGTAGTTCAGTCTTGGCCGTGTTGAGGACGAGATTTAGACTGGAGAGGAAGAGGTTGATGGAGTGAAGGCAGCTATCCCAGAACTTGAGGGGTTTGGGGAGGGAATCTGTTACGGGAATCAGAATCTGCACATCATCGGCGTATATGAAATGAATTGGGTTTAGTTTTGCGAGGAACTGGCAGAGGAAGGGAGTGGGCAGTGGAGTGGGCAGTGGAGTGGAGTGCCTCAGGGATCTGTTTTGGGACCCTTACTTTTCAATATATTTATAAATGATCTGGAAAGAAATACGACGAGTGAGATAATCAAATTTGCAGATGATACAAAATTGTTCAGAGTAGTTAAATCACAAGCAGATTGTGATAAATTGCAGGAAGACCTTGTGAGACTGGAAAATTGGGCATCAAAATGGCAGATGAAATTTAATGTGGATAAGTGCAAGGTGATGGATATAGGGAAAAATAACCCATGCTATAATTACACAATGTTGGGTTCCATATTAGGTGCTACAACCCAAGAAAGAGATCTAGGCGTCATAATGGATAACACATTGAAATCGTCGGTTCAGTGTGCTGTGGCAGTCAAAAAAGCAAACAGAATGTTGGGAATTATTAGAAAGGGAATGGTGAATAAAACGGAAAATGTCATAATGCTTCTGTATCGCTCCATGGTGAGACCGCACCTTGAATACTGTGTACAATTCTGGTCGCCACATCTCAAAAAAGATATAATTGTGATGGAGAAGGTACAGAGAAGGGCTACCAAAATGATAAGGGAAATGGAACAGCTCCCCTATGAGGAAAGACTAAAGAAGTTAGGACTTTTGAGCTTGGAGAAGAGACGGCTGAGGGGGGATATGATAGAGATGTTTAAAATCATGAGAGGTCTAGATCGGGTAGATGTGAATCAGGTATTTAGTCTTTCAGATAATAGAAAGACTAGGGGGCACTCCATGAAGTTAGCATGTGGCACATTTCAAACTAATTGGAGAAAGTTCTTTTTCACTCAATGCACAATTAAACTCTGGAATTTATTGCCAGAGGATGTGGTTAGTGCAGTTAGTATAGCTGTGTTTAATAAAGGATTGGATAAGTTCTTGGAGGATAAGTCCATTTCCTGCTATTAATTAAATTGACTTAGAAAATAGCCACTGTTATTACTATCAACGGTAACATGGAATAGAATTAGTTTTTGGGTACTTACAGGTTTTTATGGCCTGGATTGGCCACTGTTGGAAACAGGATGCTGGGCTTGATGGATCCTTGGTCTGACCCAGTATGGCATGTTCTTATGTTCTTAGGGGTAAGAGATAGATGTTAAAAAGGGTAAGGGAGAAGAAAGAGCCTTGGGATACTCCAAGGGTAGAGCTGATGGGAGGGGATTCTTTATTGCTTATTCTGACCTTATAGTATCTGTTGCTGAGGAAGGACTCAAACCATCTGAGGACTGTTCCTGAGATACCTATGTCTGAGAGGCAGTTTAAGAGGGTGGAGTGTTACATAGTATCAAACGCAGATGAGATATCCAGAAGTGCCAGTAGGTATGATTGTCCTTTGTCTAATCCTATGAGAAGGTTATCTGTGAGAGAAATTAGAAGGGATTCTGTGTTTAGGAATTTATGGAAGCCAAACTGCACGGGGTAGAGAATGTTATGTTTATCAAGATCGGAGAGTTGGGAGTTGACTAGTCTCTCCATGAGTTTGGCGATAAATGGCAGGTTGGAGATAGAACGGAAGTTAGAGGGGGTCTCCTGGATCAAGGTTTGGTTTCTTCAATAGGGGTTTAAGGGTGGCAAGTTTCAGAGGGTCAGGGTTTATTCCTTGAGACAGGGAGCAGTTTATAATTTTGGCCAGGGGTTTGGAAATGGTGTTTGGAATGGTGAGCAGTAATTTTGTCGGGATGGGGTTCAGAGGGATGGGAGGAGGGTTTCATGTTCTTGAGGATGGATTCGATTTCAAGGGATGAAGTGAGTTTGAAGGAATCAAACTTGGCTCTCTGGTCAAGGTTGGAGTTGTAAGGGGGTACGGGGAGGTATTAGTGGAAGTGAGAAGGGTTAAGATATTGTACATTTTTTTCTGGAAGAATGTAGCAAGTTCGTTGGACTTAGTTTGGGCTTGGTTATCAGGGATGGAGGGGGTGGTGGATTTTGTAAGTTCTGAAACATATGAGAACAGGGCCTTCATGTCGTAGTGAAAGTTGTGTATTTTGCGGGCGTGGAAGTCTCTTTTTGACGTAGTATGGTAGTCCTGTAGCTGTGCATGGAGGTTTTGTAGGCAGTCAGCGAATTTGGGGAGGGGTCTTTACGCCACTTATATTCTTTATGTCTTAGCTCTTGTTTTAGTTTCTTTAGTTCAGGTGAAAACCAGGGGTTTTGAGGGTGGGATTAATTTCTTTAGCTGTTAAGGGGCAAATTTTGTTGGCTACAAGGTTCATGGTGTTGAACCAGGAGGAGATGGCTGCATCTGCTTTTGAATAATCTAGGTTGAGTAGTTCTTTGGAGAGGTGGGAACTAAGGTCCTCCATGGAGCAGGGGTTTTGAAAGTGGAGGGTGGTCTTGGGGTGGGGGAGTGTTAGTTTTTCTTTTACCGTGAGTTTGGTGGTGATCATCGAGTGGTCTGACCAAGGGACTAGGGTACAGGTGGGAGGAGAGGTGTGAGTGAGGAAGGAATTTATGAATATGAGATCTAAGGTGTGGCCTGCTTTGTGGGTAGGGCTGTTGATGATTTGCTTAAACCCCATGGCCTTGAAGGAATCCAGAATGGCTTCACAGTTAGGGGATAGAGGAGTCGTGTCAACCTGGAGGTTAATATATATATATAAAATATACATACAGAGAGAAGATCAGTAATGGAGAAAGGAGAACTGAGAGAGGTTGAGGCAGATAGAGATCTGTTGATGGGGAGGGGTGGAGAGAGGATAGGGCATGGGATCAGGGAAGCAAGATGGAAAAAGTGTGTGAGAGAATGAAGAAAGGATGAGAGGACCATGGATGGGGAAAGAATGGAAAATGAGGAAGTCCCTGAGATATGAGAAGCAAAAGGGAGTGGTAGTGAGGTTCCAGTATCTGGGAAAGAGAATCTTGAGATTAAAAAGGAAGGATCTTAATTGTGGAGGAGAATGGTGTTGTTCTTTTGGCTCTGGATTTACTTCCCCTCCCCTCTCCCTCCCTCCCTCCCTTCTCTAAACTCCTTTTCTCTCACCCCGCTAATCCCACATGCCCTGTTTCATACACACCCACTATCAATCTCTTTTCTATCTTTCACACACACACACAGACACACACTGTAGCCAATCCCCTTTCTTTTTTTCTTCTAGCCAATACCATCTCCAAACCTCAGTCCTTCCTTATACCTTGTCCTCACTGGTCTCGTCTCATCCTCAGTATTTCCAACCTTACAGCTGAATTATTTTTCCTCTCCTCTTCACCCTCCTTTCCTTCCAATGATTCCTTCTCACCTTTCCCCTCTCCCATTCCTCCCACTGATATATCTCGCAACCCTGTTTGTCAGGTGAGCAAAAGGCGGAGAGTAATGAAACCTCAGGTTGACTTTTCCTCATATGCCTCTCGGGCATGACTCACACTTTAAACCATGCTGAATACACAGTAACATAGGTAAATTACTGCAGAAATAGACCAAAAAGGCATTTTTAGTCTGCCCAATCACAATTCTTCCACTTTGGTAGATAAGCTTAGAAATTTTCATACTCAGACCTACATGTTCCCCCTCCCTCAACCATGACTTTTACCTGAAATTTCAAGCCCTCGATATCAGTCTGAAAGGTACCCAGAATCTGTTAAATTACTTTCTACTACCTCTACTTGTAGGTTATTATGGGCCATATGATCTTCCTCTCTGATGCTTACAAAATTAACACTAAATCCAATACCAGCTTTCCTTCAATTACTCATGCAGACTAGTGAAGTCATTATACAAATAATGCAACCTCCCTAAACTTTGTGGTTTGGGATTTAACCATGATCACTGCAAGCAGGTTATCCCACTACCTTCATGAAAACCCAAATGCAGCCAATACCATGCCATTGGTGTTAGGTCCATAACTGCTGGTCTTTACAAGTTATTAGGGATGTGATTCATTTGAAAAACAACATGGGGAAAATGAAATAAATGAGTAATTTTTTTCATTTGTGGTCCTCTGAAACAAATGGAGGGGATCCACAAAACTGAAAAAAAAACAAAAAACCTTTTGTCTCATTCCTTTATGTTTCCCATTTAAGTGTACAGCATATTCAAGTCTTTGGATGTGCACTGCTGAGCAAACAAACAAAATTGGTAACTATAGCAAGCAACTCTTGCCTGTGTGACATCACAGCCTCCTGTGAGCTGAGGCAGTATACATTGGCATAGAGACCAGATGGAGGACAAATCATGCTGAAACATCTTTTTAACTAGCCTATAGCTTCCATCTGGTCCATGATGCTGACATCCTCCCACTAAGGTCTGAGCACGTGAAAGAAAATTTCTATTTCCTCTCTAGCAGTTAGTAGAGAAGGATCTAATTTTTAGAAGTTGACTTAGAGTTTAAAAAGCTTTAAAAAAAGTTGGCTTTGGCATTGGCAAGGCTGTTTCATTGGGACTCCCTGCCCCCCCCCCCCCCCCCCCATCACCATCTTTGTATATTCAAGGATCTGCTTTGGAAGTAATGCCCAATATTTAGTGTATCAGCAAAGCTGAGAAAATCAGATTTGTCGCAATAATATTTCTACGAAATAAACAATAACCTGAAGGGGAGTAAGATCAACTCTACTATATAAGCCTCAAACTAAACTTTGATCTCAGACCCACCAGTTTCCTGCAGCAAGTCAGGAGTAGATTTTATGGTATATAAAATTCTGGTGAAACATTTTTTAGCTACGGATCATGGGCCTGATTTCCTCCCACTAAAAGGTCTGAGCACGTGAAAGAAACTATTTGCTCTCTAGCAGTTAGTAGAGAAGGATCTATTTTTAAGAAGCTCTTTCACAGTTCAAAAACTTACAAAACGTTGGCTTTGGCACTGGCAAGGGTTGTTTCTGACCTTCTCTGTTGGTCTCACTTACTGTGACAGAAATAGAGAGGCATTAGCACTGCAATGCTTGCTTTATTCATTCAATGGCAGATAATAGAAGTGGAGAAAAGATTGAAGCAGTGCTAGTGATTTTTTAATTTCTGTCTGTCTCAGTGTCTGACAAAGCATAGTGCAGTGTAGTGAGTTTAGCAGAACATTGAAGGAAAGAAGAGGCTTGACAGGCTCAAGCTGCCAGCGTTCTTGTTTCTGTTTATAGATTTTTTCTGAGTAGAAAAGAAGTCACTTAATAGTGCACACACAGATACACTGTATATGTGTGTGTGTGTGTGTGTGTGTGTGTGTGTGTGCGGCATTTTTGCATACATAAGAATTGCCATACTGGGTCAGAGCAAGGGTCCATCAAGCCCAGTATCCTGTTTCTAACAGTGGCCAATTCAAGTCACAAGAATACTGGCAACCGACGGTCCGAGTGCAGGAGGTCGCTCCCGGACCCCCGCTGGACTTTTGGCAAGTCTTGTGGGGGTCAGGATGGTCCCCCAATACTTGCCAAAAGCCCCTGGTGGTCCAGCGGGGGTCCGGGAGCGATCTCCTGCAATTGGGCCATCGGTTGCCAGTAATCAAAATGGCGCCGATAGCCTTTGCCCTTACTATGTCACAGGAGCTACCGGTGCCATTGGTCAGCCCCTGTCACATGGCCATCCAGTGCTCCTACCATGTGACAGGGTCCGGCCAATGGCACGGATACCCTGTCACATGGTAAGGGCAAAGGGCCATCGGCGTCATTCTGATTAATGGCAGCCGATGGCCCGGGAGCGGGAGGACGGCCTGGAGCGGGAGATCGCTCCCGGGACCCCCACTGGACTACCAGGTACCTGTAAAAAGTTTTTGGGGGCGTCGGGAGGGTGGGGGAAAGCTAAGGGGTTAGTTTTAAAGAGTCGGGGTGGGTTTAGGGGTTATTTTTGTGTGCCATTTTTCCCCCCTCCCCCAAAACGATAAGATAACCCCCACGATCAATATCGTGGGGTTTTCCTATCGTTTTGGGGGAGCTCCCGATTTCTGACGATTTTGAAAATATCGACAATATTTTCAATCGTCCGAAGCCTGATTCACATCCCTAACTTTTATAACTTCATGGAGTGCCCCCTAGTCCTTCTATTATCTGTGAGAGTAAATAACCAATTTACATTAACTTTTTCAAGTACTTTCATGATTTTGTAGACCTCTATCATATCCCCCTTCAATCATCTCCACTCCAAACTGAACAGCCCTAACTTCCTTAGCCTTACCTCATAAGGCAGCTGTTCCATGCCACTTATCTTTTTGGTCGCCTTTCTCTGCATTTTCTCCAGTGCAACTGTATTTTTTTTTAGATGTGGTGACTAGAATTTCACAAAATATTCAAGATGCGATCTCACCATCGAGTGATACAGAGGCATTATGACATCCATCATTTTACTTGTCATTACCTTCTTAATAATTGCTAACATTCTGTTTGCATTTTTGATCACCACAGCATACTGAGCCAACAATTTTAATGTATTATCTACTATGATGCCTAGATCTCTTTCCTGGGTGGTAACTCCTAAAATATAACCTGACATTGTCTAACTACAGCAAGGGTTATTTTTCCCTATATGCATCATGTTACACTTGCCCATCTTAAATTTCATCTGCCATTTGGAAGCCCAATCTTCCAGTCTCATAAGGTCCTCCAGCAATTTATCAGAATCTGCTTGAGATTTAACTACTCTGCATTAGAGATGAGCTTTGTTTTTCTGGCTCGGGTCAGGTTTCAATTCGGGTGCTTCGTGGGAAAACTCATTTTTTTCAGGAGTCCCCCCCAAAACCTGTTTCTTCAGGAGTCCCCCCCCCCCCCTCCCAAGACTTGCCAAAGTCCCTGGTGATCCAGCGGGGGTCCCAGAGCGATCTCCTGCACTCATGCCTTCGGCTTCCAGTATTCAAAATGGTGCTGATATCCTTTGCCCTTACTATGTCACAGGGGCTACTGGTGCCATTGGTGCCACTGGTGCCATTGGTCGGCCCGTGTCACATGGTAGGAGCACAAGATGACGCTGGCCAATTTCATTGAAATTGCCTAATTTGTTATAAACGAATGCACATCTGCAAACTTACAGTGGTATTATGAGTAGTGGTACAATATCAGTAAGTTTAATTATTTTGAGATATCAAAACCTCCAGTAGACACTTCAGATTCCATCATTCCAATGAGAAGAAAGAGCAGAGCAGGAAATGGCAGGATGAGAAGATTTTCTGTAGAGCCAGCCCAGCCCAATAGTAACAGTGAGATAAAAGTCAGCCCTGCCCCTAAACGGAAAAGAGCCTATTTTTACCATCAAAATGGCTAGAATGTAAGTCAGCACTTGGTAGAAGAAAATTGAAATTTAGAAAGCATGTGCCACAACCTTCTACTTTTCTCCCTCTTATTTTGGAGCAGAGGAAAGCAGTAAGAAAGAAACCCAAAGCTGGCATTAGCAGGGCAGGGGCATGGACAGGGAAAGGAGAACTACATTAGCCAAAACCAACAGCTTGCTCCTCTATGGTTATTGCTTCTCTGGCAATGGTGGAACTATTTTCAACAAATGATTTTGAAGAAAAAATTTGTCTGGGATTCCTTGAATCAGAAATCAAAGCAGTTGAAGAAAATTTGGGAGGTTTGGTGTAGTATATCATGACATTGGATTGCTCCTGCCACACTATAGAACAATGGGCTGGCACCAGCCATTCATTTGTTCCTCTTATGTGATAGGAACTAGCAATGCATTGAATAGTCCCTGTCATATGATAGGTCAAAGGGTCAATTGGTACCATTTTGTAAAATGGAACAGGCCAAGTCCAAAACAGAGGGGTTGTTCCAGGCCCACACTAGATCATCAGGGAGGATTTGGTGAGGTGTTTTTTTTGTTTTTTTTTTTTGGGGGGGGGGGTGGTCAGAAAAGTAGAATAGTGTGGGCAGTGGTGGATATGGCTCCCAGTAGAGCTATATTTTAACAATGGAGAGGAATTAGATGTTGGTGTGACAAGAGGTTTGTTTTTTAAAAATAATACAATTTCTGGGGAAAAAAAGCCATTACCAGAGGTGGTGGATGGTGGGACAAGGTGGTCTCTGGAGACCCTCAGATTGGGATATTTGTTGATACTGTGCACTATTTTCAAATAGTGCATGCAAACATGATAGAAAAAACACAGACAGTAACTTTTAAATAGTCGCATTGTCTCACATGTGTGAATATTGGTCAGCCCTTGCTGGGGGATGTAATCATTTTATAACATATGCATATATATGTGCATATATTATAGAATAGCCTGACTGTGTGCACATGTGAATGTAATTTTAAATGGATGTGCTGCTTCTACTGTAAGTGGGGGGATTTTATAATCCACGAACGTTGACACGTTAGCTGTTTTCTTTCTTTGTTCGCATATTGTCCAGTTAAGGGAGAGTATTGTTTGCTTGGTGGTTGGGACCGCCAGGGGGCGCTCTTAAGCACGAGACCAGATGTGTGCCACTGCGGTGAGACTAGTCCTTCTGGGTCGAGACAAGGAATCTGGAGGGCCGGAACCTCCGCCGGACCTGCATGCCCTAGAAAGACCACCAGCGTTACGGTGGTCTCTGAATGGTCCTTCGACCGTTCACAGCCCTTTTGGACCTGCCGCAGGGAGCAGCAGAGGCGGCAGGCCGGACAGAGGTCAGGTTAGCTGAAGGCCTTGGAACAGACAAGGCAAGACCTTGGAACTTGGAACAGATGAGATGAGGTCTTGGAACAGATGAGACGAGGTCTTGGAACTTGGAATAGATGAGACGGGTGAGCACAGTGCCTCAGGCGCCCTACTCAGCCCGTAGGCTGGTCATGGACCACACTGACCTCCTTGCGCCCTACACAGCTGGGAGGCTGGTCGCGTACCACGAGGGGAGCGGGCATGCTCAGGATAAGACACAAGGAAAGGATGAGCAACCCCTGGATCCTCTGAGGTTGGAACTAGGGAACTTGAGGGCCAGAACCTCAACAATAAAAACAGGAGCCTCCAGAGGCATGGGTTACTCGGAACCTGGGTCATCAGGACTGGAACATCAGGAATGAGTGAAGAGTCCTTAAGTAGGCAGAAGAGGCAACTCCCTGGGAGGAGCTCCACAAAGGTCACACCTGTGCTGGCCCTTTAATTCAGGAGAGAAGCTGCGGGCCCGCCCCCAAGAAAGGAAGGGGCAGGACCCTGGACAGCGGTCATGCTGTCGCTGCAACGCTGAGCCAGAGAGGAGGAAGCTGGGCCTTAGGGCAGGCCCCGATGACATCGGCGCATCTAGCTGCGAAGAGGAGGAGGAGAGGCGGCTTTGTGCTGCAGAAGCAAGGACCTCTCCCCCGGAGGGAGCAAGGAGTGTCAGTGGCTTTCTACCACATCAGGAAGGCCCGGCATGGCTCCTGTCATGCTGGCAAGATGGCAACAGAGCCGCGGGAGCACCCAGCGTCGGCAGCCCCAGGCAAGGCCGCGGCTTCTACTGCGGCCTAGTCAGAGCAGCGACAGAGGTAAGAGGCGGCTCGTGGCTCCTGCCACGAGCCACATTGCAACAAGGACTTCCAAACCTCCCTAGTTTAATAGCCTCCCTCCTCTACTTTTGATACAACCCTTAAAACCCCATTGATCTATTTAGTTTTTTTTGTTTTACAGCTTATATGTTCTCCATAGCAAAGTAAAGTTATGCAGCAGGGAATCACAGCACGTGCTTGTGTGCGTAAGTGTTTACGTGCTAATTTAAAGGTTAAATTCAGGAACACCCATTCCCCAATCAGACCATGCCCCATGCCCTGCCACTTTTTGGAACTTTTTATTTGTGCGCATAGTGGGAGATAAGCCTGTATATGGGCAGCTTTTAAAATCCACTTGGCATGCTGTGGCATGACTTGTGCACATATCTCCCAGTTTTGGTGCATGCTGGGCTTTTAAAATTCAACTTAAAATGTGTTTTTTACATTGTTTAGTTTAAACAATTATGTGAAATGACATATACAATATTATTGATATTGTCTAAGTTGTTTCAAACAAATGCACATTCCTAATTTTTATATATTTGTGCTGTTTATGATTCTCCACACTCTAAGCTTTGGGGGTTTGAAACCTTTTTGATGCCTTTGTGCACACTATACACCTTGGAGGTTATCATGCCTTTGTGCTGTTTGTAATTCCTCACATTCTACACCTTGGGAGTTGTGAGGCTTTTGTGCTGTTTGCAATTGTCCACACTCTACACCTTGTTGGTTTTTCTGCCACTCTGCCTTGCAGCTATTCAACTGATGTACTATCTTGGGGGACTTGCTTTCACTCTACTTTTCTACCATGTTCCTAATGCTATACTTTTGGGGTCTTGCTGTCAATATAGCTAGCTGCCCTGCCCCAGACTTAACACTTTGTGGGTCTTTCTGCCTTTCATTGTTACTGCCATACCCAGATATATCACCTTGGGGGTCTTACTACCACTTTAACTTGCTGTCATACCACAGACTACACCTTGGGGTATTTTTGCTCATGTGGGTGGCTGCTTTGCATCTCTTATGGTGTCTTGGAGTCTTTATGCCACTCTTAGTGTTGCTTTCTACCTCTTTAAGTATCTAGGTTTTTTCTGACATCCTTGTTGCTTTTATCCTTCTTCATGGTGCCATAGGTGGTTCATACCAATCTGTGTGCCACATTTTCCCTCTCAAGCTGCTTTTTGGGGTTCATGCCACTCTTATCAGTGCCCTATTTTAAAGCCTTGGGCTGTTTTTGACAGTCTTGATACTGATTTGCTCCTCTGATGATGCCTTAGAGACCTCCTGCCACTGCTGGTAACCTTTAGCCCCTTTATTTTACCTTAGGATATTCATACCACTTTTGGTTTCACATTGCCAAAGTCTCAGTGTCTTGGAGTTCTCTTCTCTCTTCTGATGTTGTCTACCAACACGTTTCATTAGAATCAATTAGAAAACTCCAGTTATGAAGTTCAAATAAGCTGCATCGCTTTGCCCTTTGACATTGATGGAAAACAAAAAAATGAATTTTATTTTTCATTTGAAACTAATGAAACAAATAGAGGTGACCTATAAAATGAATAAATGAGCTGAAACAAACATTTTGCCTCTGAATTTGCCTACAGGTTATTCCAATACCTACTTGAAAGCATAAGCTGTTAGAATCACAATCACCACTCTGTGCGGGTATTCCATAGCCTATGGTATTACTAGGTAATGCTTTTGCTATCCCTTCTCTTTTTCAAACAAGGATCCTCTGTGTTTATCCCATAATGTTCTGAAGTCTGTTATCATTTTAGCCTCCACCATCCATTCCAAGAAGGCATTCCAGGCATCTGCCATTCTTTCCGAGAAAACAATATTTCCTAACATTGTTCTTGTGTCTATCCATTTAGAGCTTCCTGTCATGACCCCTAGCTTTACAACTTCCTTTCCATTGAAAAAGATTTACTTCTTGTTCATTAATAATACCTTTCAAGTATTTAAATCTTTCCTCTCTTTTAAAGTATGCATATTTTGGTCATTATGTCTCATCTCATATGGCTTTTGGTACAGACCCTACATCATTTTGGTCACCTTTCTCTGAGCCACATTCAGTCTATTGGAACTACAGCATCTTGACCTGGGCACAAAATTCTAGGTGAAGTCTCATTAACTACCCATCAGGGATATTATCACTTCTTTTTCTGCTAGTATGCCTCTCCCTATGTACCCCAGAATACCCCCACCAATGGCTGCCACTTTATCACACTGTTTTGATCAGACACTATCATTCTTAAGTTTCTCTATTGACTGGAGTACAATAGTTTCTCCCTCCCATCTCTTACTCTCCCATTGAATACAATTTGCTACAATTCTTGCACTCCAAGTGAGTGGCTCTGCACTTTTTGCACTGAATCTTAAATCACAAGCATCTGACCATGGCTCAAGCCTTTCTTAAATCACTTTTTATTTTCTCTGCTTCTTCAGGGTTGTCTAGTGTGTTGTAGATCTTAGTATCATCTTGCAAGAAAGGCAAACCTTTCCTTCTATCCCATCTTCAATAGCGATCACTAAGATATAGAAGAGAATCAGCGCCAGGACCAATCTTTAAGGTACTCCACTAATCATTTGTATTGTCTCAGAGTGAATTCCATTTATTATCATTACCCTCCATTGTCTATCACTCAGCCAGTTTCAAATCCACTTTTCCTTCTTGAGACCTAACCTCAAGGCTGATCTGTTTATTAATGAAGCTCTAATGTGGGAAAGTAGGGACAATTTGCTAAAAGTAGTGTGGGTTGGCATTTTAGTCCACTTTAAAGCACAGAAACAAAGTTTAACAAACAAAACAAATAGTATAAGGTGATGTCTTTTTATTAGATTAACTTAAAAGCTGAAGCCACATCTAACACATTTCCTTGATCTAATTCTCTAGTGATCCAACTAAAAAAAAAAACATCAAACTTGTTTGACATGATCTCCCTCTGGTAAGACAATGCTGCCTTGGATCCCAGAACTCACTGTATTGTAGATTATTCATTATCCTTTCTTTTAGTAGAACCTCCATTGATGTTACCATTACTGAGGTACGACTAGTTTACTTATTTAATGCATTTGTGTGCCGCATTCTTTCATATTCTAAGAGACTCACAAGAAAAAAATTCATAAGAACAACAGTGGCACTACTTTGTTTCTCTTACTGATTTAATAGATACAGACCACTCTTTTCGGTGGGCTTACCAGAACCTCTGTGATCTCATTTAGTATTCTAGGATACATCCCATCTGGCCCCATGGTTTTGTCCATTTTCAGTTTTGCTGGTTCCCACACAAACATACTCTTCTGTAAATGAAGAAGTATCTAACCTGTTCCCCAATGCACCTTTGCCAATGAGCAGTGCACTTTCTCCAATCCCTTTTGCAATGAATATCTAACAGAAGCATTTGCTTAGCATTTCTGCTTTTTCCCTGTGCACTGCGACACGTTTCTGCTCATCTCCTCCCAAACTAATAATCCCATGTTTAGTCTTTCTCCTTTCACTGATGTAATTGAAAAAAGTTCTTATCTCCTTGCTTCATTTAATTAGCTATTTTTTCTTCCACTCACATTTTTGCCATCCTGACTTTTCCCTACCTCTTTCAATTTTACCAGATATAGTTTTTTTCCTGGCTGCTGGTTCCTGCTGTTCTGCTGGATCTGACAATTTTATGGAAGGATCAGATGTTGTGGCCCTTGCTGTGGCCACGGAATCACAGCAGGTCAGGATCCCTGCCTGAACTGTACATGAGGACCAGGTAGACTTACCACAGGCATAGCATACTCTCATCCCCGATTCTTAACTTTCTGACCCTCCTTTGCTTACCCCCAACCTTAACCACCACCATTATCATCACCAATTCCGCAAAGGACATGAAAATTTGTTGTTTTGGAATTTAATTTCACAACTGTACTCATAATAATGAATAACCTTCCAATTTACATTTATTCAGAAAGAAATGAAATTTGAAAACCATTATAATGAGAAATAATATAATTCCATAATAAACCTTCCTGACTACGGTCATTAATTACTCACATAAGAATTTTAATATCAAGCAGCATTAACAATTTAATAAAGGCATCTCTAAACCATCTGGCCACACCGTGCTCAGTAATGGGCCTTGACTTGTGACAGCAGCTGCTCTGCACAGGCTGCCAAGTTTCATATCTCCAGGTTCCCCTGATTTACAGAACCTGGATAAATTATCACAACTTACTACAGTTTTTTCATACCTTGACCCCTCTCTATTATAAGCCTAAGGTAACCTTCTTAGAGGGCAATTTTAATAAAGGTCCAGGAGACTGAAGTTCCATGAAGGCTTTGTACACACTGACCTGCAAGCAAATTTTCAAAAGGGAACTCCTCTGTTTTCTATTCAAAAAGTGGCTTTGTTGTACTTACTATACAACAGGTGTAAGGTACTCGGCATAATGTATGCTGCAAGAATTTCAAAAGGAAATCTACACATGTATTTTCTTGCTCCTGGCCTAACCCCACACTTAGACCTTCCCCTTTTTTGTTGCATTTTAAGTAATGTGATGACCCTTGTCAGGCCTAAGATGCGCCACTCTCTTATCTACTAGCTAAGCCTGAGAGGCCCCTTTTCAGCCCTGTTAAGTTTTGGACAGAGCCCGCAGCCATTTTGTTTACCTGTGGGCTTTGCATCATGCTTGAAATGGAAAGCACGCACACACTCAGACTTTTGCACCTGCTCCATGCGAGAGCAGATTTTCCACAGAAATAAGGCATGCAGGCTGGAAATAAACAATCTAAGTGTATGGTTTCCCAATCCCACGCAATGTGTGCCCCAGGGAAACCCTCTTCTAAATGTGGCTGAAAGTGTGTGTGTTGTGAAACTCCGTATATGATTTTAACCTTATCAAGCAAGAGAGGGCCATTTTCAGCACCAAGTTATGTACCCAAGTTGCTCTTTCTCAAGATGAAGGACTTTGAAACTTGTCCTCTGAGACCCCAAACCCTGTGCTGTGTCCATAAACTCTTAACAAGCTTTGGCTCCTTTTATTTTATGTAAAAATTGATTCCATACATTTGCATCATCGGTCATTGCTTCATTACTTTACAAAAGATATTATTTTAAGAAGAGTTATTAAACTGCTATCGCTTGGAGAGATGTGAGTATAATTTGAAGGACATACTCAAACTGGGCAATTAGCAGCCTGGCTTGATTGCTTTAGATTTTCCCTTGGCTCATGGGTAAAACTTGTTGAACTTGAAACATTGGAACTTTTTTCCCACAGATTTGCCAAATTTGACCGATTTTCCATAACTTGGATTTAAGAATTTGTAAGTTGTCAGGGAGGTGCATAGTCAATGATTTTTTTTCTTTTCTTAGTCCTTTACATCTGCTGTTGACATGAAATTCCAGAGGTGGTAAGAGCTTGTTTATATGAACATAAGAATTGCCATACTGGGTCAGAGCAAGGGTCCATCAAGCCCAGTATCCTGTTTCCATCAGAGGCCAATCCAAGTCACAAAGAGCTGGCAAGTACCCAAACACTAAATAGATCTCAAGCTACTATTGCTTATTAATTAATAGCAGTTTATGGATTTTTCCTCTAGGAACTTATTCAAACCTTTTTTAAACCCAGTAATACTAACTGTTGTAACCACATCCTCTGTCATTGAATTCCAGAGCTCGACTATGTGCTAAGTGAAAAATAATTTTATTCGATTTGTTTTAAATGAGCTACTTTTCTAACTTCATGGAGTGCCCCCTGGTCCTTCTATTATCTGAGAGAGTAAATAACCAATTTACATTAACTTTTTCAAGTACTTTCATAATTTTGTAGACCTCTATCATATCCCCCCTCAATTATCTCCTCTCCAAACTGAACAACCCTAACTTCCTTAGCCTTACCTCATAAGGCAGCCGTTCCATGCCACTTATCATTTTGGTTACCCTTCTCTGCACTTTCTCTAGCGCAACTATATCTTTTTTGAGATTCGGCAACTAGAATTGCACAAAGTATTCAAGATGCGATCTCACCATGGAGCGATACAAAGGCATTATGACATCCATCATTTTATTTGCATTACCTTCTTAATAAATCCTAAAATTCTATTAGTGAAAATCCTGTTCCACTATGACCACCTAGATCTCTTTCCTGGGTGGTAAATCCTAAGATAGAGCCTAATATTGTCTAACTACAGTAAGGGTTATTTTTCCTTATATGCATCACTTTGCACTTGTCCACATTACATTTCGTCTGCCATTTGGAAGCTCAATCTTCCAGTCTCACAAGGTCCTCCTACAATTTATCACAATCCGCTTGAGATTTAACTACTCTGCATAATTTTGTATCATATGCAAATTTGATCACCTCACTCATTGTACCCCTTTTCAGATCATTTATAAATATATTAAAAAGCACTGGTCCTGGTACAGATCCCTGAAGCACTCCACTGTTTACCTTTTTCCACTGTGAAAACAGACCATTAATCCTACTCTCTATTTCCTGTCTTTTAACCAGCTTGCAATCCATAAAAGTCATCACCTCCTATCCTATGACTTTCTAGTTTCCTTAGTAGCCTCTCATGTGAGACTTTGTTGAACGCCTTCTGAAAATCCAGATACACCACATCTACTTCGATCATCTTTATCCACATGTTTATTTACCCCTTCAAAAAAATGTAGGAGATTTGTGAGGCAAGACTTCCCTTGTGTAAATCCATGCTGGCTGTGTCCCATTAAACCATGTCTATCTAAATGTTTTATGATTTTATTCTTTATAACAGTTTCCACAATTTTTCCCGACACTGAAGTCAGGCTCACTGGTCTATAGTTTTGCGGATCACCCTGGAGCTCTTTAAATATTGAGGTTACATTGGCCATCTTCCAATCTTCAGGTATGATGGATGATTTCAATGATAGTTTACAAATTAATTCAAATAGGTCTGAAATTTAATTTTTTAGTTCTTTCAGAATCATGGGGTGTATGTCATCCTGTCCAGGTGATTTACTACTCTTCAGTTTGTCAAACTAGCCTACCACATCTTCCGGGTTCACTGTGATTTGGTTCAGTTCATTTGAATCATCACCCTTGAAAACCATCTCTGGAATGGGTATCTCCTCAACATCCTCGTCAGTAAATACTGAAGCAAAGAATTTGTTTAGTCTTTTCGCGATGGCCTTATCTTCCCTAAGTGTCCCTTTAATCCCTCCATCATCTAACGGTCCAAACGACTCTCTCACAGGCTTTCTGCTTTGGATATATTTTTAAAAGTTTTTATTGTGAGTTTTTGCCTCTACGGCCAATTTCTTTTCAAATACTCTCTTGGCCTGTCTTATCAATGTCTTACATTTAACTTGCCAATACTTATGCTTAATCCTATTTTCTTCTGATGAATCCTTCTTCCAGTTTTTGAATGAAGATCTTTTGACTAAAATTCTCTCACCTCATTTTGTTCCTGTTTTTTGCCTGCCTTTCTGACTAGCTATTTAAATACAAAACACTAGAGCCACAGCATGCCTATGGCCAATATGGCCACGACCTTCGGTGCTGCAACCAAAAGGCACCATAGTGCCACCATCATAGTGGAAAAGCAACGTGGCCCACCGGCCACACTGATGATTCTGGCAAAGCCATGTTGCTTTTCCACTCATAGGCATTGAAATGGGGAGTTGCCAATGATGGGAGAAGCCTCATTCATGGCAGTGGGATGGCACATGATTTCATGAACACTACCGAGATCCCCTTACTCACCCTCCCTGCTCCTTATGAATGGAAGGATCAAGCCTTGCAGCATGGGCTGCTTCTTCCTCTTTGGCTGTCGGCACCTGATGTGGTCATTCCAGCACCGGCAGCTGGGAGGGAATAAGCAGCCCATGTTGCAGGGCCCAATCCTTCCATTCTTCAGGAGTTAGGAGGGTGAATGAGGATATCGCAGTAGCACCATGGGGGTGAGCAGCTTTAAGGAAATCATGCACCGGCCATCTGTGGTAAGTGAAGGGATTGTGGGTGAGAAGGTGAGTGGGGGGGGGGGGGGTGACAAGACCCCTGGGCAGTAGTGGGCTGGGTGGAAAAAAAGACTGGGGGAGCAAGACTGCTGGGAAGTGGAAGACTTGGAGAGATGGTCTGTTGAGTAAGACTGCTGGGTATTGGGGGTCTGAGTGAGTAGAGGGGGCTGTGGAGTAAGACCCTGGGGAGTGGGATTTCTAGAATGGGAGAGGGGTCTGGAGAACAAAATTGCTGGGGAGTGGGGGATCTGGAAGAGGAGAGGGGCTGGGGAGTCAGACTCCTGGGGAGTGCAGTGTCTGAGAGAGGAGCAAAACTGCTGGGGCATTAGGGAGTAGAGATGTGCTTCGGGTAAAAATTTTGTGTCAGGCTTCATTTCGGGCCTCCTGCCCTCCCCCCCCCCCCCCCCCCCCGCAGGAATTTCGCTTTTCCCACAGTTCAGGTTTTTTTGTCGGGGGCCCCGATTTTCGGGTTAGAGTGCGCTATTGGGAGTTAGTGCACGCTAACCTGGCAGAGTTAGTGCGCGTTATTGGGAGTTAGCATGCACTAACTAAAAAATGAATTTTTTCCAAAATTTTGGAAAAAATTCAATCGTTTTTCGGTTCTCCCGAACCATTCCGAATTAGGCAATATCGTTGACATTGCCTAATTCGGGAAAAACTACTGCAAATTCCTATTGGGGAGTGCTAGGGAGTGGAGGAGACAGAGAGAGAGCATGCGTGTATGTGTGTGGGAGGGAGAGAGAACTTGAATATGAGAGTGAGGGCATGCATGTGTGGGAGAGAGCATGAGTGTGGGAGACAGAGAAAGCATGTGTGTGAGTAGAGGGGGCTGTGGAGAAACTTCCTTTCTGCCTGGTAATCCATGACAATTTTAGGGCTTCTAGAAATCAAAAGTTCTAGATATGGATAACAGTGGATTTTTTTAAAATCCTTATTAATTTTAATGGGTATTATTTGAGTGTTATTTGAAATATTTTATTGATGTAAGTGATATTTTTACCTCGGAAGACTGTGCTTTGAATATTCTTTTTCATGTAAAATGTTATTATAAATGCATAAATTTGAAATGTGTGTGATGGGGTGGATGGCACCTAATACCCTTGCACTTGCCATGGGCATTGCTGTACAGACATTTAACAAAGTCTCCCAACTCATGGTGTCATGTGTTGTGTAATGAGTGAGGGCACAGTTTTTCACTTGGCCATAGGCGCCACATTGCCTGGGTACAGCTCAGCAAAACACAAAACTCCTGGTTTTTGCCTGTCTTTCTGACTACTTATTTAATACAAAACACAAAAAATTCCTGGTTTTTGCCTGCCCTCTGACTAGCTATTCAATGCAGACACACAAACACACTAATAGTATTACTTCTCCAATACTTTTACATTTTAAAAATGTCCCCAAGCAGTACTTACTGATTCTTTCCAGCCACCAGCAAGGTGATCCTCTCCTTTTAGTACTCCCACTGGATTGCTGTTATTAATTTTTCCAAAAATGTAACATGGTTTATGAAATCTTCCTGGGCCCAAACTGCTGCAAACAACTTCGTCTGAGGAGTATGGAACATCATTGGCTGTTTGGAGTTGTGCTAAAGTACACAGGGCAGATGATTAACTTGCACAGAGCAGCGGGTACGGTTACAACCCGAAACAGGTAACCTGCCTAGAGCAGCAGTTGTAATCCTAAACACTTTGTTGGGCAGACTGGATGGACCCTTTGGATGCTTATCTGTCATCATTTGCTATGTTACTGTATTATGAATGCAATTTTCAAAGCCATTTCCAAGAGTAAATTGGCTTGTTTGAAAATTTGATTCCTCTGCCCAGCTGAAAACATGTGGGCTATGTTTAGCTGATTTCAATGCGTGGCATCCCCAGGGCAGTACTTGGGTCAGTGTGTCAAGCCACATGCATGGATGGGATTTCGAAAACATGCATGCAATTATATCGACTGTCTCCCTGCTGGCCACCAACAAATAGTAGGATTAAATTACTGGACACTTTTAGCATATGCACTTTATAATAGTAAATCATCGAAAGACAAATTAATTATTATAAAGTGCATATGCACTTTATAATAGTAAATCATCGAAAGACAAATTAAGTTTACCTGCAGGTATGCACAGTAAATTTCCTGCATGCTTTGCAACCATATGCACTATGTGAAACATGCTCACACCATTGGTTGCTGTATAGTTGACTGCATAGTATGACTGCATATTTTGTGATTTCTATCCAAAATTTCAATTTAAGATTATTTTTAACAATCCATTATTGTTTAGATTTAGCTAATGTTACATCAAGTGTGCGCAAGAATAGTGAACCTAACCGGCTAACTCTGGCTGAGCTGTAGGCAGATCTAAAATTAGCCGGCTATACGTACCTGATGTGCTGCTGAATATCTTGGTTAAGTTAGCCATATAGGTGGTTCTGCTAACTTAACAAGCTGCTCAGCGGCTGAATATGGACCCCTATATTTTCAGAGCTTCCATTTTTTTACTAACATGCTTTTATTCTTATGTGGTCCACACTTTTTTTTTTTTTTTTTTTTACCAAGTGTGTGTGGTTCTCGTAATCTTATTGCCAGATTGGTACATAGTTTGATGAAAATTAGTTTAGACATTGAGAGTTGCTATAGGAAGAAAGAATTAAATATGTCATGGAAAAAACTTTTAGTTTGGTGATTTGTTTCATTCAGTTCAGAGCCAGAAGCTTTGGGGTAGATTTTAAAAGAGTTACGCGCATAAGGTACGCATGTAACCCTTTTAAAAAGCCCCTGTGTGCGCTGAGCCTATTTTGCATAGGCTCGGCGGTGCGCACAAGCCCTGGGACGCACGTAAGTCCCGGGGTTTCGCTAGGGGGGCGTGTCAGGGGGAGTGTCAGGTGGGTGGCGTGACGTTTGGGGCGTTCTGGGGGGTGTGTCAGGGGGTGTGGTGCTGGCCCAGGGGCGTTCGGGGGGTGCGGCCGAGGCCTCCAGAATAGCCCCCGGGTAGGGAGATGGCGCGCCAGCAGCCAGCTGGCGCATGTGAGTTACGCCTGCCAATGGCAGGCGTAACTTTTACAATAACAGTAAGGGGGGTTTAGATAAGGCCGGGGGGGTGGGTTAGGTAGGGGAAGGAAGGGGAAGGTGCGGGGGGGGTAGAAGGAAAATTCCCTCCGAGGCCGCTCTGATTTCGGAGCGGCCTCGGAGGGAACGCGCAGCGCGCGCAGGGCTCGGCACGCGCAAGGTGCCAAATCTGCACCCCCTTGTATGCGCCGACCCCGGATTTTATAAGATACATGCGGCTACGTGCGTATCTTATAAAATCCCGCGTACTTTTGTTTGCGCCTGGTGTGCGAGCAAAAGTACGCGCGCGTGCTGTTTTTTAAAATGTACCCCTTTATGAAATTGTGTTAGTTGTTATTTAATAAAGTCAATGCTTCCTTTAGGAGTTTTCTATCCAAGTTTAATGAATATAGAAGACACCAGCAACAGAAGAAAGATTTCACCAAGGCACCAAGAGTGGAGGGAAGTGGAACCAAGAGGGGCATGAATAGCCCAAGGCACTATGAGAGGTGCAAAGCAGCCCAAACGGAGGCATAAACACCCCAAGGCACTGTGAGAGTGACAAAGCATCATCAACAATGGCATGAACAGCCCAAGGCACTGTGAGAGTGAAAAAGCATCATCAACAATGGCATGAACAGCCCAAGGCACTGTGAGAGGGACAAAGCATCATCAAATATGGCATGAATAGCCCAAGGCACTGTGAGAGGGACAAAGCATCATCAAATATGGCATGAACAGCCCAAGGCACTGTGAGAGGGACAAAGCATCATCAACAACGGCATGAACAGCCCAAGGCACTGTGAGAGGGACAAAGCAACATCAAATATGGCATGAACAGCCCAAGGCACCGTGAGAGGGTCAAAGCATCATCAACAATGGCATGAACATCCCAAGGCACCGTGAGAGGGTCAAAGCATCATCAACAATGGCATGAACAGCCCAAGGCACTGTGAGAGGGACAAAGCATCATAAAATATGGCATGAACAGCCCAAGGCACCGTGAGAGGGACAAAGCATCATCAACAATGGCATGAACAGCCCAAGGCACTGTGAGAGGATCAAAGCATCATCAAATATGGCATGAACAGCCCAAGGCACTGTGAGAGGGACAAAGCATCATCAACAATGGCATGAACAGCCCAAGGCACTGTGAGAGGATCAAAGCATCATCAACAATGGCATGAACTGCCCAAGGCACTGTGAGAGGGTCAAAGCATCATCAGCAATGGCATGAACAGCCCAAGGCACTGTGAGAGGGACAAAGCAACATCAAATATGGCATGAACAGCCCAAGGCATTGTGAGAGGGTCAAAGCATCATCAACAATGGCATGAACAGCCCAATGCACTGTGAGAGGGACAAAGCAAGAAAATCAAAGCAATGGCATGAACAGCCCAAGGCACTGTGAGAGGGACAAAGCAACATCACATATGGCATGAACAGCCCAAGGCACTGTGAGAGGGACAAAGCATCATCAACAAGGGCATGAACAGCCCTAGGCACTGTGAGAGGGTCAAAGCATCATCAACAATGGCATGAACAGCCCAAGGCACTGTGAGAGGGACAAATCATCATCAACAATGGCATAAACAGCCCAAAGCACTGTGAGAGGGACAAAGCATCATCAACAATGGCATGAACAGCCCAAGGCACTGTGAGAGGGACAAAGCATCATCAACAATTGAATGAACAGCCCAAGGCAATGTGAGAGGGACAAAGCAACATCAAATATGGCATGAACAGCCCAAGGAACTGTGAGAGGGGACAAAGCAACATCAACAATGGCATGAACAGCCCAAGGCAATGTGAGAGGGGCAAAGCAACATCAAATATGGCATGAACAGCCCAAGGCACTGTGAGAGGGGACAAAGCAACATCAACAATGGCATGAACAGCCCAAGGCACTGTGAGAGGGACAAAGCATCATCAACAATGGCATGAACAGCCCAAGGCACTGTGAGAGGGTCAAAGCATCATCAACAATGGCATGAACAGCCCAAGGCACTGTGAGAGGGACAAAGCATCATCAACAATGGCATGACCAGCCCACGGCACTTGAGAGGGACAAAGCATCATCAACAATGGCATGAACAGCCCAAGGCACTGTGAGAGGGACAAAGCATTATCAACAATGGCATGAACAGCCCAAGGCACTGTGAGAGGGTCAAAGCATCATCAACAATGGCATGAACAGCCCAGGGCACTGTGAGAGGGACAAAGCATCATCAACAATGGCATGAACAGCCCAAGGCACTGTGAGAGAGACAAAGTATCATCAACAATGGCATGAACAGCCCAAGGCACTGTGAGAGGGACCAAACATCATCAACAATGGCATGAACAGCCCAAGGCACTGTGAGAGGGACAAAGCATCATCAACAATGGCATGAACAGCCCAAGGCACTGTGAGAGGGACAAAGCATCATCAACCATGGCATAAACAGCCCAATGCACTGTGAGAGAGACAAAGCATCATCAAGAATGGCATAAACAGCCCAATGCACTGTGAGAGAGACAAAGCATCATCAACAATGGCTTGAACAGCCCAAGGCACTGTGAGAGGGACAAAGCAACATCAACAATGGCATGAACAGCCCAAGGCACTGTGAGAGAGACAAAGCATCATCAACAATGGCATGAACAGCCCAAGGCACTGTGAGAGGGACAAAGCACCATCAACAATGGCATGAACAGCCCAAGGCACTGTGAGAGGGACAAAGCATCATCAAATATAGCATGAAGAGCCCAAGGCAATGTGAGAGGGGCAAAATGCAACGTCAGAGTCATGAACACAAAGCACTGCCAGAGAGGCAAAGCAAGAAAATCTTTGAAGGAGGTCTCTAATGAATGATACTGATGTACAAATCAATTCTCACACCTGGGTATAGGGTAAAAGACTAATCAAACCATCTGAAAGCTGGAAGATACTGAATTTACTATTCCAGGGCATGAAGAAGCCAAAGAAAATCTCAGACAAGCTTTGTAGTGATCCTATGTAGTGTCTCTAGGGCATCAATGTGGAAAGGGACCCAGGGGTGGGGTGATCAGAGGTAGGGTCTGGTGATTACCTAAACAAGGCATAGTAAAGAGAAAGTAAAAAATATCTGAATGCACCATGATAGCCCAGTATCAATTCCCCTGCCATCTCTCGGGTGACGTGTTGCATACAGAAGACTGCCTTCTCAGTGCCACTCGAGTGCCCCAGTCCTTCAGACTGGGTCTCAGACATTGGATGGTGTTAGGCTGGCAGTGGCCTATGCTTCTCTGGAACTAGGCCTATTCATAGATATTTTTCTTGGAAGCGAGCGATAATCAAAATCATTTCATTTACCCAGGGACATGTGGAGATTTCCCTTTATTATAAGTAAAAGTACCCATACTGGTCATAGCATGGTTACTTTTAGCAATAGTTAACCCCATCCTTTTTTTTTTTTTTTTTTGTGGGAAGGGTAAGTACATGCGGGGCGTGCATTTTCATAGCCTTGGCCCGTACTTTCCATGAGTGCTTTGTATCTTCTTCAAAGCAGGTGCAAACAGACATGCTAAGACTGCAGCCCCTTTCCCCGCTGGCCCACATTTTCAAAGGGAAGCCCTACATGCATGCAGGCCCACAGGTACAATGTACCAACAGGACTGCAAACTAGCCTCAGAATTTGATCATTGCCCCCATAAACTTATGGTATTTGGAAATTCCCAGGTCACAATGTTAGACTGCTTTGAAGACAATTAATAGAGCTGGGAAGTGCAGAAAAGTATGAACTGTGTCTCTTAAAGCAGCATGCATAAAGATTGTTAATCTACCTCCTTACAATACATTTCTAGTCTTATGCATGAAAATCCTAAACATACAGGGTGGATGGTAAAAGGGTTACGCGCGTAACCCCAAAAACCCGCTCCTGCGAGCGCCGAGCCTATTTTGCATAGACCCGGCAACGCGCGAAGCCCCAGGATGCACATATGTCCCGAGGCTTGAAAAAAGGAGCGGGTAGTGGGTGAGGTGGGGTGGTCCGGGGGCAGGGGCGGGACCGAGGCCTCCGGCACAGCGGCCATGCCGGGGGAAATCGCACCGGTTCTTGGCCGGCGCGCGCGACTTACGCCTGCCCAGAGGCAGGCGCAATTTATTTAACAAAGGTAAAGGGGGAGTTTTGGAAAGGGCTGGGGGTGGGTTAGGAAGGGGAAGGGAGGGGAAGGTGGGGGAGGGGGCTCAAGGAAAGTTCCCTCCGAGGCTGCTCCGATTTTGGAGCGGCCTTGGAGAGAACAGGAAAAGCCATCGGGGCTCCCCTAGGGCTCGGCACGCGCAAGGTGCACAAGTGTGCACCTCCTTGTGTGCACCGACCCCGGATTTTATAACATGCACGCGGCTGCGCACGCATGTTATAAAATCGGGCGTAGATTTGTACATGCCGGGTTGCGCACACAAATCTACGCCCACGCATATGTCTTAAAATCCGGCCCACAGCCTTGATACATATTACAAATATATTTACAGCAAGCTATACAATATGAAAATCACACATAAAGCATGCAAAAGAATCATAAATAATCCAAATCAATCTGATAATCTTTTTTCTTTGTTTGTACAGTCATCAGTAAATGAGGTCATGACACCGATTTCCAAAAAGGCAAAAAACAAGCGGCATTTTATATTAAGAACTGTCACAGTTTTCTTTTTATGTTTATGTTTGTCCTGCACTGGAATCTGAATTTTCACAGATTCCGTGCTTGTGGAATATGTTGATGATGATGATGATGATGATAATGACCACCTAAAGCAGGCAAGGCTGATGGAGCAAGAGAGAATTCCTAAATGTGTGTGACAGAGTGTTTGCACCCCAGAGAGCAGGAATCCACAAGGTGACATAGTTCCATAAAAGGAACAGAAGAGCAGACAAAAAAGTACTAAAAATAAAAATAAAGAAAAGGAAAAAACAGGAGGGGGTTGATCTTGGGGCAAAAACTTGGGAGTGGGAAAGACCAAGCTGCTCCAAGACTGGCCACACCCTCTTTGTCCTAGAAAAAGAGAAGGCAGCAAGAAACAAGCGAGGCTTGCAGCAGAGACAGAAGGAGAGCTTCAATCCAGACACCTGACAAAAGGAGGCCTCCTCAGTTGTAACTGGGAATCAAGCTGCATAGATCAGAGATTTGGAGGCCAGATGAAGGAGATAATCCAATAGAGCCTCTGCCTTTGGAAGGGAGGGACAAGGGTGTAAGGGGTGAGATGATTCGGGCCTGAAATGTTCAGAAGGGTGAGTCAGGTTTTGATATGGCTTATATGCAAAGACTGTCCCTTGTTATTCAGGCACTCCCTGATAAATATTTAGTTAGTGCTTAGAGTTAGGCTTGCGGTTCTATTCTGTTTATCCTTCCTTGTTTTACCTGGTAAATACATTCTCTTCAAAAAGCAAATTTTGAAGCTGTGTTATGCTGGCTTCCAGTCTAATAATCACGATAGAATAATGATATTGCTTTGCTTTGTTTCTGGAGGAAAGTTTCTGGACCAAAATTGTGGTAATTATCAGATTTTCATTGCTTTATTTTTGATTGTTCTGGAGCACCTGAAATTGATCATTGGACTTGAGGCAGAAATAAGTTCAGAAAGAGGCCTGCCTAAAGAATGCCCCCCCCCCCCCAGTGCTGTATAATGTAACACTTATACAGTGCCCCCTAACACCTCCACAAGGACATAAATATTTAGCCACTTATGGGTTGTCACAAGAAATGCTCCCCTGCCCCTGTGTATTATTGGATAGGGACAGTCTTGTGGACGTAATCTTGATAGAGCACACAAAGAATTAATTTAGTTCCTTATGAGAGAGAAATCCCATTATGCATTTATGATTTGCTTATAATGAGTTTCAGTTAAAGCATGTAGCTTTGTGCTTAAGTTTACTAAGAAACATTGTGTTACAGCTCTTGCTTCACAGCCCCCTCTTTCCCCCCTCCTCTACTATGATCAGAAGTTAGTAAAATGGCAAACAAGATGTTAGAAAGACAAAGAACAAGTTATACTCCATTATTATGTACAAAGTCAGTGCATAGCTTGCTTTAAAACTAATATTTTTGCTATAAAATATATCAGAGAGGGGCCGACCATCGGTCCCTGTGACATAGTGAGGGCAAAGGCGATCGGCGCCATTTTGAGTACTGGCATCTAATGGCCGGAGTGCAGGAGGTCGCTCCCGGACCCCCGCTGGACTTTTGGCAAGTCTTATGGGGGTCAGGAGGCCCCCCAAGCTGGCCAAAAGTCCTTGGGGGTCCAACAGGGGTCCTGGAGCGATATCCTGCCCTCGGGCCATCGGCTGCCAGTAAACAAAATGTCGCCGAAAGCCTTTGCCCATACTATGTCACAGGGCCTACCGGTGCCATTGGTCAGCCCCTGTCATATGGTAGGAGCACAAGATGGTGCCGATGGCCATGTGACAGGGGCTGACCAATGGCACCGGTAACCCTTGTGACATAGTAGGTCAAAGGCTATCGGCGCCATGATGAAACCGGCACCGAGGGTGTGAGAGTGCAGGGGATGGCTCCCGGACCCCCTGCTGAACCACCAGGGAGTTTTGGTACGTCTTGGGGGGGTCAGGAGGGTGGGGGTTTTGTTTAAATTGATTTATTTAGGCGGCCAAATAATTCGGCGAAGATTTGTGTATTCATGGGGAATCGCGATACGTTTCGCTTCCCCATGAATACAACAAATATGGCAACATCCGTTGCGGATTGCCAATACGTAGGGACCGAATGCACTCCCCTATTTAGAACTGCATGAGGGTTCAGGGTTAAGTAGGGGGCTTGAAGGATAAAGAACCAAAGGGGTCTTGAAGACGTCGATATGAACTGGGTAAACAGACTATTTGCCAAAACTGGATTTTCCCTCACAAGATCATGTTTTAAAATCCGCCTCCATATGCACATAAAAGCTGCTAGCGGGACATTTACTCAAGCAATCTCTTAAGATCACGCACACGAGGGGTATTTTAAATGATGTGCGTACTTGCATGCATGATTTAAAATTGCAGCATATCTCCACTTGTGTGCCAATGCGTGCACTCATGGCCTCATTTGTATTCTTTTTTAAATTACCCCGATTGTGAATAACCTTTAAATTTAAGGTATCAAACTGTATTTTTATAAACATCTATATGGCTTGCATTCCATTCAGTTCATTTTCTTGGATGTTATAACATTTTGTTTGGACATTATACCACAAAGAGAACAAATTAAAAATAAATTTACATTTTGATAACTAGAAACAATCATTGTTTTGAACACAGTTTCATACAACGAGGAACAATTTAACCTAGTTAGGTCATGCACGTTACTGGAAGTTTATAAGCCTTGGATTTTTAAGGTCCTCGTTTGTATTTATATATATATTTTAAAGTCCTCATTTGTATTTATATATATATCTTATTATATAAAATCATTTGTTAGATAAACTGCATCAGTGCCTGTAGCACAACATGCAGAGAATCATGCTGTATAGTACTTATGTGTCATTTCTAAGCCTAGGACTTAAAAATAGTACCTCAATAAAATATTAATGAAAATATAGCTAAACTAAATTGAAAAAAGGTAGGCTGGGTAGGAAATCTTTGGTGTTCCATGAGACACTAATGCTCTTATCTAT
Organism: Rhinatrema bivittatum; assembly: GCF_901001135.1. NCBI lineage: Eukaryota > Metazoa > Chordata > Amphibia > Gymnophiona > Rhinatrematidae > Rhinatrema > Rhinatrema bivittatum. The sequence goes on along the minus strand of NC_042617.1, from coordinate 335,245,942 downwards.
TAAAGCCCAATCATACAGTGAAGGTGCGTGCAATAATGAAAAGACCTGCAGCACACGCATATTATCAACCTCACTACTTCTGCCATTATAAAAACATTTCACTTTTCAAAGCAGCAAGAGAGAGAGAGTTCATTTCAGGGGCTCTTCATCGTCAACAAGTTCCCCAAGGAGAAATGAGTACTTTCTGCTGTTAAAGTAATCAGTGCCCATAGGTACCAAGGGCATTAAATTGTCTGCACTGCTATTTATATTCAGTTTAAAAAAAAAAAAATCAAACAGCAAAATAAGGACTAGAAGGAAACAATATCATAATGAGAATAAGGAAAGGCAAATCTATCTTCTCCCAGCTTCATACTTCCAGCTACATTTTGTCGTGTTTTAGAAACAGTGCCAAAGATCCTCCTTGTTGTGTCATGTGTAGCCCTATCCCATTCTGGTTCTGGGCATGTGGGCACGAGGGGAGGGTCACGGACTGTGCAAGGCCCCATGACCTCCCAGGATTCCCACACAGAGGGGGGGGGGGGGAAAGTACAGCCTTTTCGAGGCCCTTTGTGTTTTGTTCGGACAGGGGCTCTTCTTGCTCACCAGTACAGTCACACCAGAAAAAAAGAAATCCAGAATCGTGGTTCTTCAAAAACAAAGTCCTTTTCTGTAACAGGGTAAAACAATGTCCAAAATGTTACAATGCTCAACAGTGCACCACAGTAACAAAATTCAAAAATCACCATCTCACACCTCTCCCAAAAACAGGTCAGATATTTGGGATAGGTACCCCTTCCACCATGGGCCTTCCCAGTACCTGTTGGGTAGCTGAACTCTTTTCCTTCAGGGTTTATTTTCACTCTCTCTCTCTCTCTTTCAAGTTTTTGCTGAATTTATTAAACTCAAACTTTGACTTTGGTGGACTTTTCCAGGGAATATGACTCTTCTTTTTCACTCAACACATGAAAATTCTTTTTCAGTCAACGCACAATTAATAAGCTCTGGAATTTGTTGCCAGAGGATGTGGTAAGTGCAGTTAGTGTAGCTGGGTTCAAAAAAGGTTTGGATAAGTTCTTGGAGGAGAAGTCCATTAAGTGCTATTAATCAAGTTTACTTAGGGAATAGTCACTGCTATTAATTGCATCAGTAGAATGGGATCTTCTTGATGTTTGGGTAATTGCCAGGTTCTTGTGGCCTGGTTTGGCCTCTGTTGGAAACAGGATGCTGGGCTTGATGGACCCTTGGTCTGACCCAGCATGGCAATTTCTGATGTTCTTATGTACTGGCACCTCCCAGCACACTGGTTTCCACTTTCCAGGGAATCCATTTTCATTCAGGAGTTCTCAGATCTGATGCTCTTCAGAACACTTCACCATCTTCAAACTCTGGACTCCCAGGAACTCCCTTTATTTGAAGTCATTTCTCTCAGATAAGACCTGGCCAACCTCTCCCTGGGACCCAGCCACCTCCTTCAAGCAGAATCACTTTTTCTGTTCTGAGCCCCCTCTGTGAAGAGAAAGGCCCAGAGGCACCACTCTGTGAAGAGATGGTCCCAACCACACACAGATTCCAGATCTTGGAATCCCACTCCTTAGTCTTAGCTTCTCCTCTGCACCAGTGGGTGCAGGGGTTTTTATAACCTCACATCATCCCTCCCATTAGGGAGTGAAGTTTCTCCCTATTACACTGACATCACAGGAAGACAAAGTCTAGTGAGACCTCTGTCACTGAGAGTACTCAGACCAGCTGAAGCCTCCAAATGCATCTTTGTTTATTTAAACTTTTTATTTATTTTCTTATTAATATAAACGGAAGCATAACTTGTCACAGAAAAAGATGAGGACGTTCAGCAGCAAAAGTTTAGCTGAATAAAAGAAAAGTAATATATTGCTGAACCCCCCCATATATTACAGGAAATTAGGAGAGAGACAAGACCAAACTAACCAAAACGAAAAGGAAAAGGAAAAAAGATAAGTTAGAAAAGCATCCTGTACACATCAAAAAGCCAAAAATTAGAAGTTGACTAACCATGACTAGCATGAGAATCCAAATTAACTGAAAAGGCTCTAAATAAATAAATTTCATAGCAGACAGTTTCATGATATAATTGCATGGGTAACGAAGAACAAATTGTATGCCAAGAGCAAAAAATTCCTGGCGCATTCACAAACATTTCTTTTTACATAACTGATACTGATACAAACTCTGATAATATCTGGGAATAACCAAATCTTCCAGCCATAGAATAAACATGGTCTGTTATGGAAAAAATATTGTTAAACTGAGTCCCGATCTTGAGGAAACCCAAATTTAATCAATAAAGTCCCAGAACTTAAAACTGAGACTCTGTACAAGACTCCAAAATTCTAGTCAGGTATGTTATGGGAGTCTCTGTTTAGTAGACCCTTGGGCCGACCTGCTGGAGATGGGGAAAGATGGTCAAAGTCTCTAGTGAGTAGCAGGCCGGGAGGCAGATGTTCAGGCAGGACGTAGATGCTCTTCACCCTGGAAGCTGGTACTCCCCTGGGAGGAGCCCGTAGGAGCCCAACCACTGGGACTTAGGCAGCTTCACCCTTGGAAGCCGAAGCCCCCCTGGGAGGAGCCCGTAGGGGCCTGGCCGCTGGGACTTAGGCGGGTTGTGGATCAGGCCAGGTAACTGGAACCAGACTAAGACAGTAGCAATACTGTAACTGGGTTCGGGTTCTGAAACCAGACAGGAACTGAAGCGAGACTCGGGTACTGGAACCAGGCAAGAACTGTGGCAGGATTCGGGTACTGGGACCAGGCAGGAATGGCAGCAGGCACCGGGTACTGGGACCAGGCAGGAGCTGTAGCAGGATTCAGGTACTGGAACCAGGCAAGAACTGGAGCAGGCGGACTGGAGCCAACCGGGTACTGTAGCAGGCTGGCAGGAACCAAACTGGTACTGAGAAGGCAGGCATGAATCAGGAGGTACTGTAGCAAGCAAGCAGGAACCAGCAGGTACTGTAGCAAGAGAGCAGGAACCAGCAGGTACTGTAGCGAGCAAGCACAAACCAGCAGGTACTGTAGCAAGTGAGCAGGAACCAGCAGGTACTGTAGCAAGCAAGCATGAACCAGCAGGTACTGTAGCAAGTGAGCAGGAACCAAGCAGGTACTGTAGCAGGAATGGAGTGTTGAAGCAAGGCAAGTCACTCCGGGGCACAGCGCAACAGGAAACCAGGAAGCTAACCCGTTGCAAGGCAAAGACTGGATGGCTGCGGCCAAGGCTGCGGCGTCTGACATCAGAAGTTGGGCGGAGTCACCACTGGTGGGAAATGGCCTAGAAAAGCACCTAAGTGGCGCACAAGCGCCTAGGAGCCGGGCGTCCATGGGAGGGCTTGCAGCGGCACAGCCCCAGTGGAGACACCGCCAACTAGGCCGCAAACCAGGCCTCTGGAAGCGGGAGCAGGTCCGGGAACCCAGAGGTAAGGGCCTGGCCGTGGTGCTCGCAGCCAGAACCGCAACAAGGTCTATATCCATTTCTTGACCCTGGTCAACTGGAGTTTCCTTGGAGAAGTAGTAAACCTTAGCAATAGGCACAATGTTAGCAAGTGGAAATTTCAAAACTTCAAGTAAATATGTTTTATAGAGTTCTACAGGTCATATTTAAATCAAGAATAGGAAAATTCAAGACACTCAAGTTTAAATATTGAAGTGAATTTTCAATATTTTCTATCTACTTAAAGGTAATCAGATCATTATGAATAAAATTCACTTGTGCATTCTGTAATATATGCACATGTTGCTCTAAATCTTCAATTTTCCCCTTCTGAGATCAAAGCATAGATTTTATAATTTGTATATTAGTATTAATATCTGAAGTAACATCCACAAAAGAGGAAATCAACTTCTCCAAAATAACAAAGGCGGACCAAGCAGAATCTAATGCCACAACTTGTAGTTTCTCAAGCATGGCATGTTGAATAGTTCTTACCTCAATTTCTTTACTGGAAGCAAAAGAAGAAAAAAATGCTTCCAGTAGCCTCTCTTCCATCAACTGGGGTTGAAGTCTGAGCCTGCAAGTTCATTGTGGCACCTCGACTCACTTAGGGACTACCAAGATCTGACATGGAGGGCACTGTCTCATTGAGAAAACCTGATAGAAGACCCCCTTCAGCATGAGTGAAACATTCCCAGACACCGCTTCCTCAGTATACAGAAGTTATCCATACAGTGGCGCAGAGTCGTCCGTTGATGACGATGGAGGGAGAAGAGTTCTTGGTACTCCTGGAATCCGCAATGACTTGACATCCAACAAGGTCACTGCTCACTCAACGGATTTCCTCATAATGGAACTAGCCCCAAGAGAAACATCAGAGGCTTAGGTTAAGAAGGTCTTAATATTTAGCTGTGAGGGATCAACCATTGGAGGAACTGGGGGCCTCTCTCGGATCCAGCCCTCACGCTTTATATGAAGCATGAAAATACAAGCAACAGGTAATATTGAGGAGTTCTGAAACCATGTCCTCTCTCTAAGCTGCCATCTTGCTTCTCCCAAATGCATGTTTGTAAGGGGCAGGGATACCATTTTATTGACAAAAATGGGCTCCCCCTACACAAGTACAGTACAAAGAGCTGTATTGCTCCTGAGAAAACTGGAATCTCAGTAGGCCATAATGCTTTCTAGTGGCCCAACACAAGAATAGTTAAAAGATATTGTGGTGCATGAGTTTGAGATGTTATTGTGATTTGGAAAACAAATTAAAGTCACATGGTTAGTAAAGGGGATTTGAGGTCTGATGTGTGCAGGAGGATTATGGCAATCAATCTTAGGAAAGAGAGTGGGGATTAAACTAATGTGCACACATAATTCAAGGGACATTATAAGTATATTGTAGGGGATTCTTTAAGAAAAAAAACCTCAGAACACATTTAACGAGAGGCCATACCTCTTTGGAGGCAGACCCTGTGTGAGGTCCAGGGTATCAATGTGGCAGCTGAACAAATAATACTGTCTGTGTGTGTGGGGGGGGGGGAGGGAGGCTTGGGAAAGGGGGTCTGCAGGCCATCTGTGTCTACCAGGAGTAACTAGTGGTTGCTGCATAATCGGGAGGAGGGAAGGAAACAACAAAAGGGCCATATAAGAGAAGGTAAACCCCCAATCGACAGTTTTATGTGCAGCAAGATCTTAAAAAGGGGACACTATTCATGATATATAAAGAAAAAAAAAGATTTAAAAAAGTTGTAATTGTATGCTTATATCTCTGGGTGGTTTATCTCTCTATTCCTCAAGATTTTGAGAAAAGTTATAATTACATCTTTCAAAGGTACATCCTAAAAAATGGTAGATGACAACAATAGAAGTATTTAGAAACCAAACACCCTTTTGAGGCATTTCCTCTCTGTAAAGTCCATTGTATAAAAGCATTGCAAATGAACACGATTTTCCTGTTGATATATGCACTAGAGATGTGCATTCGTTTTTGCCGAATTGGAAAATTGCAACAAAATTGTCCAATTCGGCATGTTTCAGGGAGCCCGAAAAAAATCAGGATTTTCCCGTTTTTTCGCAAAAATTTGTTTTTCCGATTAGTGCGCACAAAAAGTAACAAAATCTAATGGTTTTTGTTAGTGCGCGCTAACTAAAAATTGATTTTTCGCGAAAAAAAGAACCAAACCGAAAAAAATGACATTTTCCATGGCGGCCGAAAACGAAGAACGACATGAACACAAAAAACGATGCACATCTCTAATATGCACGTCTGCCTAAAGCAGTCAGCATTTACTCAAAAGCATTGAAGATGATCACTAATGTCCAATTGTTCCTGCTGTGAAAAGAATGGACATACACCCAAGAGTTAGAACATAAGAATTGCCATACTGGGTCAAACCAAGGGTCCATCAAGCCCAGAATCCTGTTTCCAACAGCATCCAATCCCAGTCACAAGTACCTGGCAAGTACCCAAATAGATAGATCAGAAGCTACTGTTGCTTATTAGTTCCCGTCATAGCAGTTTATGGATTTATCCTGTAGGAACTTATCCAAACCTTTTTTAAACCCACTTACACATCCTCTGGCAATGAATTCCAGAGCTTAACTATGCACTGAGTGAAAAAGAATTTTCTTTGATTTGTTTTAAATGAGCTACTTGCTAACTTCATGGAGTGCCCCCTGGTCCTTCTATTATCTGAGAGAGTAAATAACCAATTAACATTAAATTCTCCAAGTCCTTCCATGATTTTGTAGACTTCTATCATATCCCCCCTCAGTCATCTCTTCTCCAAAATGAAGAGTCCTATCTTCTTTAGCCATTCCTCATAGGGTAGCCTTCCATGCCCCTTATTATTTTGGTTGTCCTTCTCTGCACTTTCTCCAGTGCAGCTATATCCTTTTTGAGATGCAGTGACCAGAACTGCACACAGTATTCAAGGTGTGGTCTCACCATGGAGCGATACAGAGGCATTATGATATCCTCTGTTTTATTTTCCATTCACTTCTTAATAATTCCTAACATTCTGTTTGCTTTTTTGATCACCACAGCACAATGGGCTGACAATTTCAATGTATGACACCTAGATCTCTTTCCTGGGTGGTAACTCCTAAGATAGAACCTAATATTTTTTAACTACAGTAAGGGTTATTTTTCCCTATATGCATCACTTTGTACTTGTCCACGTTATATTTCATCCGCCATTTGGAAGCCCAATCTTCCAGTCTCACAAGATCCTCCTGCAACTCATCACAATCTGCTTGAGATTTAACTACTCTGCATAATTTTGTGTCATTCACAAATTTGATCACCTCACTCATTGTACCCCATTCCAGATCATTTATAAATATATTAAAAAGCACCAGTCCAAGTACAGATCCCTGAGCCATTCCACTGTTTATCTATTTCCATTATAAAAACTGATCGTTTAATCCACAAAAGGACATCATCTCCTATCCCATGACTTTTCAGTTTTCTTAGAAACCTCTCTTGAGGAACTTTGCTTAATACCTTCTGAAAATCCAAATACATCACATCTACTTATTCAACTTTGTCAATATGTTTATTCACATCTTCATAAAAATGTAGGAGATTTGTGATGCAAGACTTCCCTTAGGTAAATGCATGTTGGCTGTGTCCCATTAAACCATGTCTATCTAAATGTTCTGTAATTTTATTCTTTATAACAGTTTCCACTATTTTCCCGTTACTGAAGTCAGGCTCACTGGTCTATAGTTTCCCAGATCACCCTTGGAGCCCTTTTTTAAATATTGGGGTTACTTTAGCCACCCTCCAGTCTTCAGGTACAATGGAAAATTTTAATGATACACATTTTTACTAATAGGTCTGAAATTTCCTTTTTGAGTTCATTCAGTCCCCTGGGATGTATACCATCTGGTCCAGGCAATTTACTACTCTTCATTTTGTCAGTCTGGCCTACTACATCTTCCAGGTTCACCATAATTTGGTTCAGTTCATTTGAATCACCCTTGAATACTGTCTCTGGAATGAGTATCTCACCAACATCCTCTTCAGTAAACACCAAACCAAAGAACGTGTTTATTCTATCCGCAATGACCTTATCTTCCCTAAGAGCCTTTTTAAACCCCTCAATCATCTAACAGTCCAACTGACTCCCTCACAGGCTTTCTACTTCGGATATATTTTAAAAAGATTTTATGTTTTTGCCTCTAAGACAAACTTATTTTCAAATTCTCTCTTAGCCTGTCTTATCAATGTCTTTTTCCAATTTTTGAATGAAGATCTTTTGGCTGAAATAGCTTCTTTTCTCTCACTTTTTAACAATACTGGCAATCATTTGGCCTGCCTTCCACCTTTCTTAATGCGTGGAATACATCCAGACTGTACTTCTAAGATAGTATTTTTAAACAATGCCCATGCCTGTTGCACACTCTTTACTTTTGTAGTTGCACCTTTCAGGTTTTTTTTTAAACTGTTTTCCACATTTTGTCAAAGTTTCCCTTTTGAAATTTTAGTGCTAGAGCCATGGATTTACTTACTATCCACCTTCTTGTCATTAATTTAATCATGTTATGATCACTATTGTCAAGTGGCTCCACCATGTTACCTCTGTCACCAGATCCTTGTCTCCACTGAGAATTAAATCTAAAATTGCTCCCTATCTTGTCAGTTCCTGAACCAATTGCTTCATAAAACTGTGATTTATTCCATCCAGGAACTTTCTCTCTAGCATGTCCTGATGTTACATTTACCCAGTCAATATTGGGGGGATTGAAATCTTCCATTATTACTGCACTACCAATTTGGTTAGCTTCCCTAATTTCTCTTAGCATTTCACTCCGTCTGATCATTTTTGGCCAACTGGCTGGTAGTATATTCCTATAGCTACACTCTTCCCCAACACATAAGGGATTTCTACCCAAAAAGATTTGATTATGCCTTTAGCCTCTTGCAGGATCTTTATCAGTTGGACTCTATGCCATCCCGGACATAAAGAACCACCACACACCAGGATGCTCCTCTCTGTCATTGTTATATAATGTGTAACCTGGTGTAGCACTATACCACTGGTTAACCTCCTTTCACCATGTTTCTGAGATGCCAATTAAGTCTTTGCCATCATTCACTGCTATACATTCTTACTCTCCCATCTTACTTCTCAGACGTCTGGCATTAGCTTACATACATTTCAAAGCATGTTTTTTGTTTGTATTAACATTCTGCTTTCCAGTTATCAGGGATAATTTGGAATCTTTTACCTCAGGTGATTTTTTACTTACAGGCAAATGGACTACTTTTCTTATTACTGGAAACTCTCTGTTGGGATGCCCTAATTCTAATGCTTCATTACTATCCTTCGAAGATACCTCCCTCTGAATCATGTGCTACTGAGCGATTGTCGGCTTTTCTCTTTGTTCTAGTTTAAAAGCTGCTCTATCTCCTTTTTAAAGGTTATCACCAGCAGCCTGATTCAACCCTGGTTAAGGTGAAGCCCATCCCTTCAGAAAAGATTCCCCCTTCCCCAAAAGATTCCCCAGTTCCTTATAAAACTGAATCCCTCTTCCTTGCACCATCAAGTAATCCACATATTGAGACTCCGGAAATCTGACTGCCTCTGGGGACTTGCTTGTGGATCAGGAAGCATTTCAGAGAATGCTACCCCAAGGTTCTGGTTTTCAGCTTTCTACCTAAGAGCCTAAATTTGGCTTCCAGAACCTCACTCCCACATTTTCCTATGTAGTTGGTGCCCGCAGGTACCACAACAGCGGGCTCCTCCCCAGCACTGTCTAAAAAGTCTTGTGTGAGATTTGCCACCTTTGCACCAGTTTACCAGGTGATCTTCACACCTACCAGCCACCCAGCTATCTACATTCCTAATAATTGAATCACCAACTATGACGGTCGACCTAACCCTTCCATCCTGGGCAGTAAACCTAGGAGAAACATCCTCGGTGCAAGAGGGCAATGCATCATCTCCTTGCTATAGGATCATCTCCTTCCACTCCAGGTTGTTGCTCTCTGACCAGGAGACCTTACTCCTCCAATGCAGCAACAGGGCTGCCAGACTGGAGTTGGGACTTGGCTACCTTTCCTTGAAGGCCTCATCTGTATACTTTTCTGTCTGCCTCAGCTTCTCCAGATCTACTATTTTAGTCTCCAGAGATTAAATTTGTTTTCTGAGAGACAAGAGCTCTTTGCACCAGATGAAGACATACATAACTCACTGGTGGGTAAAAAATAATATATGTGACCCTTGATGTAAAAGACTGGAAGGCCCCCCCTTTTACTGCTGGACTGCTGCCTTCATGTTAATTTTGTTCAGATCCTAGTTAAGTTTAGGTTGCTATGGGTGTAGGGATGCATGCAATTTGAGTCCTTTAAATGTATTAGTTTATTCATTATTTATCTCATAGTGACCTATAAGGGGATGATTAAACTCTTGATAAGGCCTGGGGAAATCCTGTGTTAAAGTTAAAAGGCTGATTTTTTTTTATTATTATTATTTATGTAAAAGTGTTTTTTACCTATGAATCAAAGGATGGTGAGTGGGAGGGCGTGAGGGAAATCAAAACGCCCAACCTTCTGGCTTCTCTCTGCCTTCTAACACGCAAACACACTAAAGAATATGACCCAATAGTTTACTTCTCCCCAAAACTTTTAAAGTTCTAAAATTTCCCAAAGCAGTACTTACAAATTTTTCTTCAGCCATCTCCTCACAGTGCTCCCATAAGATCTAATAGATACTACCAATCAGCTCACAAGAAATATACTTAATTTGTTCTATTTGCAGGAAACATAGAATGAGATAATTCACTTAGGGGTAGATTTTAAACAGCGCGATTGCGTACTTTTGTTTGCGCAGCAGGCGCAAACAAAAGTACGCTGGATTTTATAAGATACGCGCATAGCCGTGCGTATCCTCTAAAATCCTGGATCGGCGCGCGCAAGGCTGCCGATTTTGGGCAGCCGGCGCGCGCCGAGCCACGCAGCCTGCCTCCATTCCCTCCGACGCCGCTCCGAAATCGGAATGTTCATGTCACTGTTGGTACTACATTATCCCTCCTTTGGTGCCTTGGTGCATTTATTTCACTGTTGTTAGTGCCTTTTCCCCAGCTTTAAGCACCTTGGGGTGTTCATGCCACTGCTGATACTCCATTGCTCCTCTGTGGTGCCTTGCTCTGTTTATGCCTTTGTTTGGTCTACTTTGCCCACTCACTGTCGGCCGATGCAGTAAAGTGCACTCAGGCAGAGCGCACTGTTAGTCCCCGGTTGGACGCGCATTTTTGACGCGCTATTTATACCCCTTATACAGTAAGGGGTAATAGCACATGGAAAACGTGCGGCCAACCCCCCCCGAAACTAATAGCGCCTGCAACATGCAAATGCATGTTGATGGACTTATTAGTTATTCCCCCGCGATACAGAAAGTAAAATGTGCAGCCAAGCCACACATTTTACTTTGAGAAATTAACGCCTGCCCGCAGGTTGGAAGACAAACGCTCAATTTTGCCGGCGTCTGTTTTCCGAACCAGTGGCTGTCAGCGGGTTCAAGAACTGACGCCGGTAAAATTGAGCATTGGCTGTCAAACCCGCTGACAGCCACTGCTTCTGTTAAAAAGGAGGCGCTAGGGACGCGCTTGTGTCCCTAGCGCCTCCTTTTATCGCGGCTCTCATTAGCATATTTTTTCTTATTGAATTGGACGCCCAGGAGAGTGGCCTGGGTGCGCGTTGGCAGAGTGGGTGCTCGCTGGCTCTCCCACGGGTTTTTCTGTATCGGCCCGTATCTTAGCATGGCTTGGCATTTTCATGCCACCGTTGCTTCCTTTGACCTCTTTTGGAGAAGGTGTATTCTTGCCACCGTTGGTGCTGCCTTGGTCTGTGTGTGCTGGAATTGAAAACTGCATGGACTTAGCACAGAGAAATCTTAGTGGTGGGAAAGCAAGGGTAAAGCTGGAGATTGTATAAGGTCTGTGGTATCTGCATCCACAGGAGGGTAGCCATCCAAGGTTGGAGGACAGGAAATGCACTCCAAGGAGCAGCAGAATGCACATAATACAGGGATAGTTTGTAGAAGCAGCAAAACTTTCCACTGTTGTTCTATGAAAATCTTGGAAGGCAAGGAAGCCAAAGGGACTTTAGGATCTTCAATCATTGCACTTTGTATGTGCTTTATTTATTTTCTTTTGTGATCATGTAATCCTGATTTTTGACTGCAGTATCTGAAGCAATAAACTTTTCTTTTATTTGAAACAACTTTCCTGGGGTAAGGAGGTTTTTATTTATTTTAGATTTAGATTCCACTTTTTGCACTTTTTTCAGCACTTCAAAGTGGATTACATTCAGGTACTTCCTTATCAAAAGAGGGCTTACAATCTAAGGGGGTCATTTATCAAAATGCGCTAAGGCTTTTTCGCATGCATTAAGGGCTTATCGCATGCAAAAAGCCCCATTAACGCATGCAATAGCACCACATCGTATGGTGCGATGCAAATTTGAAAAAGAGGAGGAGTTGTTAGGGGCGGGGAGTGGGCTGGTGTAAGGAATCAGGTAGGCGAGGATAAGGTAAAAGTAAAATAATATGTTTATTGGTATACAATCTTAAGTCCAAGTATTAAAAGTATCTAAGCATATACAGTTCTAAGCATATACAGTTCTAAGCTTAAGCATATACATCTGTATCCGTGCACAATATTTCGGCCAATACTCACTACACCCTTTTCATCATCAGCCTGGCAAGGAGAGAGCACATCACAGGTGAAAAAAAGGGGTCTTCACTTTGTACGTCTACAAAGGACAAAACATCACTTTGCTCTTCTGCAAAGGAATTCTCTCTCAGTTTGTCGTCCAAAGTTACCTTTCTTTTATAGTCTACTGTATGCCAGGTGCCGAAGGGTGCGTGCGAAGTAATCTTATCTTCATGCCAGGTGCAAGCTTATTTATAGCCTACTGTATGCCAGGTGCCGAAGGGTGCATGCGAAGTGCAAACTTATTTATAGCCTACTGTATGCTAGGTGCAAACTTATTTATGCCAGGACAGGATTGCTCACTATCTGTTCTTGCAGTTCAAGGATAGGTCATCTCCATTCCAGGCCGAATGTCAGTGCTGCAGCTGATTCTGCAATATCCCTTACATTCCACCCCTGAGTAATCATGTCCTGCAATCCACAGCAGTGGAAGAGGCTATAGTAGGAGGGTGTGGTCAACTTAATTGGTGAACACAATGGGTCAACACAGGATACAAATACACATGACAAGTATGATAGCGGAGCGACCGGTCGTCAATGATTTTGTGACTCAAAGAATGAAGATGTTCAGCTACAAATAGAGTTTTAAGTGATACAATATCTATAGACTTATTCAAACAGGCTAACATGTGCTGTAATTAATGAGAGGCAGTGTGCTAATCTATATTTACATAGGTCAAAACAATATGTAATTGAACATGCATGAAACGCTGGTCCTCTCAGGACTAGCAAATAGAAAAACAAGATAGGCAAGAAAAACTCCTTCTGAGTAATGGGTCAGAATATCCTTATCAATACCTAAGCCCCATCTAAACTGCATGGCCCTGGAGTTGAACTGACCCAGAGATCTGCCCAATTTAAAACAGTAGCAAGGCGTGCCTGTGGCCTGCCAGGAGTGTCCACAGTGATTGGTCATCCATTGCGATCTCCATTCTTCTTGTTGTATGTGGTTGGCCTCTCTGACTTCTGGGGGACACCCAGCTCATCAGGAGATATATATAGGCCACCTTTCATTGATTATCCAGCATCAGGCCTACTGCGCTCAGTATAGCCTGCGTCCACATGTGCAGGTATTTGGGTGCCTCTCCACCCCTCGATGGTCTTAGGTCCTTGCTCAACAGCATCTCCCACTGACAGCATGCAGCCTGCTAATCTCATGATCTTTTAGGTATCTGGAACAGTTAAACTCAGGTGTAGTACATAGTCCCCCACCCCTTGGTGGTGCCAAAACAGAAAACAACAAAAATTACTGTTTCAAAAATCTAGTCTAGGTCTTTCTAAAAAAAAAAATATATATATTGTCTGAACCATTAACACAGAGAAGAGCAACTACAGAGCAATAAAACTGCATCAATTTAGTATCATTAACGTGAGAATCAAAATAATAACAATTGCAACTAACAATGTGACTAGGTACTACTCAGTGTATCACAATCATATTTCATCATAATTATCAGTTATTACATTTCAAAGAGAAATACATATTACTTAAAAACATTGTCTAAGTAAGGCCACCCCCATGGAACAAAGAAATTCTGAGCACTTCAGTCCATAAAATGAAAGATTCAAGATGTCTTCTGTGGCAAAGGGTGGGATGATTTCAAGTTATGAGGTCAATGACAAATGATGTGAATATGTCTTGCAGCACAGCACTCTGGAAGCTGTCCTCGAAGTACAGCCGCTGCACTCCCAGCACTAATTCAGATGTTTGTGTGTATGGATTAATACTTGATATAAGATGAATAAAAACCGAAATTAAGTAAATAAGAAACTTTACAATAAACATCAATAACTTCTCGTATGCAATAAGCCCTATATACACTATTCATATGGATATCCAATATTATGTTATCATAATTCAAGGAAACAGTTACATAATATCTAATCCCTTCTTTGTTTCCCCACTTTTCTATAAAGTAACACAATATTCAGACAAAAGCAACCCAGATGCTTACACATCCTTTCATTCAAACTGTCACACATCTATTCATTGCACAAAAAACAAAACAACAATTAACACATATTGTGAGCTTAAAAATTGAATAGCATAATATACTCTAGAACAGTATTTAAAACAGTCTGTCCATAAAACTTTAGCAGTGACTGCTTCACTTAAATGACGTCAAAAGCTATTGTGTATTCAGTGCACTTTTCTACAGTCAGTAAACTCTGTCGTCATGTATGTACAACACATAATGATACACAAACAGAACACATAATGACAGAGAACCACAAACAGAAAACAATTAGCAAACATTAAAGTTCAAAAAGTAGGCCTTTTAAAAGTGAAAACAAAAATCTTTGGATCCAAAATTAAGCAAAAATAAAAAAATTTGTAAAACAGATCTGTTAAAAAAAACAAAACAAAACAAAATCAAGGAGAAAGAAAAACCCTCAGCTTCCTGTACAGCAGCTTTTATTCTTGTAAGTCTGTAAAAGAAAAATCTCACATATAAAGAGAGGTTAATTCCAATCTTTTAAATCACATTACAAAGTATTAAACGGCTAGCTATAAGTAACTGAGCAGCACCATTAAGGTTAAAAATCACTACTTTGAGTATCTTCTAACTAAAAGATTCTAATTGCTTAATCACAGAAACCAGAATTGTTTACATTCTTTCAAGTTTAGTCATGTGGGATAGATGGGAGAAAGAAAAAAAAGTTTAGTCTCTCTCTGAGGTATCTTCTGTAAAATCTTTTAGCTAAATCTATAGCTGCACAATTAAAATATTACAAGCTTTTCATTAGGTTATCAGCGGAGGCCACATAGGGGCCTGCCGGGAAGGGAAGGTAAATACTGAAAGTAAAATTCAGGGGTTTATGACAATTTTTTACTGTATGTCCTTTTTTCCTGCATCGATACCAAATGCCACAAAACTTCTAACTAAATATATGCCTTCCCTTTAACATCCTGTCACAGATGCATGTTAACTTCTTTTTCATTTTTATAATCAGAGGAGGATTTGGGTTTACGGTGTTCCCAAAGGGTTTTAATTTCAGACTTTAAAATTTCATTCTGAGTACAAGCAATTTTTAGCTTCTTATCTAAATCAGTCTCACACTGCTCATAGCATTGTCTATCTTCTGCCAACTGGGCAGGGAGAAAGGGGAAGGAGAAAAAAAAAATTCTCTAGTTTTAACCAATTACAGTTTGCTTGTCAATATCTTAAAGCGTTGTGACCAAGCATTTGTAATATTTAACAATAGCCATATTAAGGCTGTGCTCATTTTTGAGCATTGGGGCATGAATATACTTAGAAATCTTATTTTCTATATCATCAAAAGGATTTGTCTGCTAAGGCATTAGAATGCCATGGATTCATCCCACATACTGCTGCTCTAAAAAGTGCTTTTTTTTAGTTGCTGCTTTTAATTCTAGTTTAGTGTCCTTGTGATTCTTAACAAGCGACACTTTGTTGCCACATAATGCTAAAGTTAAACACACACACAGAATATTCTATATGCAATAGATTTTCTTATGCACTATCCTGCTGTCTGTAAATTACAAGAACAATTCTGAACACAGGCCAGACGTTCCCAATATAAACAAATCAGACCTTCACAGTAAAAGATCAAGGAATACACAGACACAAATTAAAGGCTCATTTATACTTTCACCTTTGATTTTCAGTATTCCTATAGCATTTTATATGATTTATTCTCCCATCCCGGAATATCCAGGAAGTCGCTATACTAATATGCTTTCATTTCCTACGTAACCCAGCTCACTGCGCCACGCTGTATTTATATTACCTGTACGGCTGCCCTCTCTGCCACCACTGGTTACATATCCACGTTATCTTTATAAAGCTGCAACTGACCTTGCAACGCCACTCTATGCCGCCTTAATATCTCTAATTCTTCTCGGGCTGCGGCTAGTTGCTACTGCAACTCCTTAACCCTTAAGTGAGCTTTCCTATGTCTAGTAAGAAATATCTATCCCCTTGTGGGGTTCTGTGCCCAGTTTCCTATCACAATTTTCACATAACCCCATATTACACCCCCACTCATTGACCAGCAGTGAGTAAGTTACATCTTCCCAGTTGGGAATTTCTGCTAGGGCTTTCACCTCTGCCCCTTCAAATTCTTTTCTGCCCTTCTTCTGTTCTTTCTTAGGCAGACTTTGCACAGTACTAAACACACACATACACATACTATGATACAAGATAAGAGATATACAATAATGAAAATATAGCTTTATTTACAGTACACATACTTCATTTCCCGTAGCTATCAACGGGAAAGATCCTGCGCCACTCATCAGTGCACAGTGAGGCTCCAAGTTCTCACCAGAGAACCCTGAACTTTTTTTTTTTTTTCCAACCACGTCTTCTTACTGTCCCTAGTTCTTTCCCTTTAATTACTGGGACCTTTTGTAGCTTCTTTACAATATCTACAGGCTCGCCACCTGCATCCCATACCTCTGCCAATCCCATATTCATTGCCCATTCCTGTGCCGGGATTTTAACACCCACAGGGGTAACAGGTTCGGATGGCTGCTTCGTTTTCTTTTTAAATAAAGCCATCCCATCCTCGTCGCCAAATGTAAGGAATCAGGTAGGCGAGGATAAGGTAAAAGTAAAATAATATGTTTATTGGTATACAATCTTAAGTCCAAGTATTAAAAGTATCTAAGCATATACAGTTCTAAGCATATACAGTTCTAAGCTTAAGCATATACATCTGTATCCGTGCACAATATTTCGGCCAATACTCACTACACCCTTTTCATCATCAGCCTGGCAAGGAGAGAGCACATCACAGGCGAAAAAAAGGGGTCTTCACTTTGTACGTCTACAAAGGACAAAACATCACTTTGCTCTTCTGCAAAGGAATTCTCTCTCAGTTTGTCGTCCAAAGTTACCTTTCTTTTATAGTCTACTGTATGCCAGGTGCCGAAGGGTGCGTGCGAAGTAATCTTATCTTCATGCCAGGTGCAAGCTTATTTATAGCCTACTGTATGCCAGGTGCCGAAGGGTGCATGCGAAGTGCAAACTTATTTATAGCCTACTGTATGCCAAGTGCAAACTTATTTATGCCAGGACAGGATTGCTCACTATCTGTTCTTGCAGTTCAAGGATAGGTCATCTCCATTCCAGGCCGAATGTCAGTGCTGCAGCTGATTCTGCAATATCCCTTACAGCTGGGTATGCCAGTTTGCGAAAGGCTATCGCACAGACTTAATGCCGATTTTAACTACACCTTTTTGAATAGCATTAAGCCGTGCGATAGCTTGTGTTACCGGGTGGTAAGGTTTTATCACATTTTGCGATGTCTCCTGAAAGGCCTGTTTGAATAGATGAGAGAGAGAGAGAGAGACTAGCATCCTCTCTTTAGATAGGTATTTGTATCCCTATGATAGGCCCACCTAGTAACTCGAGGACCTAGTAACTCTTGATGGACTCTCTACCTGGGTAACATCAAGCTAGGTGGAGAGAACATTGCACAAATCTCATTTTGGAGTGAGTTTCCTCTCTCCATCGGACCTCAGATATTCACAAGAGACCACTGTTCTGTTTGTACGTCTCACATTGAATGTCAAAGTGGCCCCTAACCCCCTACACCAATACCTAACCCTCACCTCGAGTTACTAGGTGGGCCTACCATAGGGATACAAATACCTATCTAGGGAGAGGATACTATGGCTAGTAGGGGTGTGCATTCGTTTTGAACTTAAATGGAAAACGCAACTTTTTTTTTTTTTTAACTTAAAAAAAAGATGAGGCTTAAACGATCGGATTTCCAACTTATTCAACATAGCTATGTTGAATACGTTGGAAATCGCGATTGTTGATCTAAATAAAAATTTAAACCCCTCACCCTCCTTAATCCCCCCCCAAGACTTACCAAAGCTGGCCAAAAGTTCCGTGAGGGTCCGGGAGCGGACGCGTGGGGAATCACGTGACGTCCGCGTCACGTCGGAGTGACGCGGCATCACGTGATTCCCTTCGGGTTCGCTCCCGGACCCCTCGTTGGGCCCAAAAGGAACTTTTGGCCAGCTTGGGGGGGTCAGGAGGCCCCCCCAAGCTGGCCAAAAGTTCCTTTTGAGCCCAACGAGGGGTCCGGGAGCGAACCCGAGGGGAATCACGTGACGCCGCGTCACTCTGACGTGGCGCCGACGTCACGTGATTCCCCTCGGGTTCGCTCCCGGAACCCTCGTTGGGCCCAAAAGGCACTTTTGGCCAGCTTGGTTGTCAGGAGGCCCCCCCAAGCTGGCCAAAAGTGCCTTTTGAGCCCAACGAGGGGTCCGGGAGCGAACCCGAGGGGAATCACGTGACAATGCGTCACTCCGACGTGACGCCGACGTCACGTGATTCCCCTCGGGTTCGCTCCCGGAACCCTCGTTGGGCCCAAAAGGCACTTTTGGCCAGCTTGGGGGTCAGGAGGCCCCCCCAAGCTGGCCAAAAGTTCCTTTTGAGCCCAACGAGGGTTCCGGGAGCGAACCCGAGGGGAATCACGTGACGCCGCGTCACTCTGACGTGGCGCCGACGTCACGTGATTCCCCTCGGGTTCGCTCCCGGAACCCTTGTTGGGCCCAAAAGGCACTTTTGGCCAGCTTGGGGGGTCAGGAGGCCCCCCCAAGCTGGCCAAAAGTTCCTTTTGAGCCCAACGAGGGTTCCGGGAGTGAACCTGAGGGGAATCACGTGACGCCGCATCACTCTGACGTGGCGCCGACGTCACGTGATTCCCCTCGGGTTCGCTCCCGGAACCCTCGTTGGGCCCAAAAGGCACTTTTGGCCAGCTTGGGGGGGTCAGGAGGCCCCCCCAAGCTGGCCAAAAGTTCCTTTTGAGCCCAACGAGGGTTCCGGGAGCGAATCCGAGGGGAATCACGTGACTCCGCGTCACTCTGACGTGGCGCCGACGTCACGTGATTCCCCTCGGGTTCGCTCCCGGACCCCTCGTTGGGCCCAAAAGGCACTTTTGGCCAGCTTGGGGGGTCAGGAGGCCCCCCCAAGCTGGCCAAAAGTGCCTTTTGAGCCCAACGAGGGGTCCGGGAGCGAACCCGAGGGGAATCACGTGACGGCGCGTCACTCCGACGTGACGCCGACGTCACGTGCTCCTTGCAAAGGAGTTCAGGAATGGCGTCCTGACCCCGCTGGACCACCAGGGAGTTTTGGTAAGTCTTGGGGGGGGGGGGGGATTAAGGCGGGTGAGGGGTTTTAAATTTTTATTTGCACATATGGACATAGACTCAACTTATGGAATTCTCCATATGTCCATATTGACCGCAAATGGGACCCCCTTTCGACTTATGGACTTATGAACTTAAACTTTTGGTCTGCACATCCCTAAATTGGCTAGTCTCTCTCTCTCTCCCCCCCAGTGGTTGAATGCAGGAAATACATCAGCCACTGCCATTAGCAATGGTTACATGGAATAGACTTAGTTTTTGGGTACTTGCCAGGTTCTTATGGCCTGGATTGGCCACTGTTGGAAACAGGATGCTGGGCTTGATGGACTCTTGGTCTGACCCAGTATGGCATTTTCTTATGTTCTTATGTCTGGCACTTATCACAAAGTCTGAAAAGGTTATCACAATGTGCACTAACTTAGCTCTTCACATAGGTAAATAGTGCAAATTGCAACTTAGCATAAACCATGCCCCTTTTGCTATCACATGTGATACTTATTGCATTTTGATAAATCCAGGCCTAAGTTTGTACCTGAGGCAATAGCGGGTAAAGTGACTTGCCCAAGGTCACAAGGAGCAACAGCAGATCTCAAACCCTGCTCTCCTGGATCATAGCCCACTGCTCTAACCACTAGGCTACTCCTTTTATTTTGGTGATTGTCCTAGAAATGTCCTTGGGCCTAGGAGCAGGTGGTCCCCCTCCTGTCTGGAAGAACCCATGGAATGCAGCAGGTTTGCAAGGACTCAGTAGTGCTGAAGGTGGCACCCTCTCTAACAAAGAGAAGATGGAGAGAAAGGGGATATATACATATTTGTGGTAGTTTCCTTAAGGTTTTATTCATTTTGAGGCCTTGAAAAACTAAACTACAATTTAACCATTCTCATTCATCCATTAATTCCTCTCAGGGACTCCAAGACTCTGTATAATGCAGACATTTTCCAATATATCTCACCCTGCCCTCTAAAACTGAGTGCTTTATACCAGTCCTGAACCTGTAACCAATCACTCAGTGCTTTCTGAACATAAAGTTACAACATTGATCTATCCGGAGAGGATAGAAATGGGGTTATGTCCTCTGTTAGCTTTTTACCTTTTTGTTAACAAAAGGGTTGAATTAGCACACGCTGTAGCACCAGTCGTCAAGTCTTCAATCCTGGCTGCTGTGTCCATTCATGCATCTTTCACATTCAGTACATTCCTAATTCAATCATCTTAAAAACAAATGTTATCTAAAGTGTAGAGTATGTATCTCACATTAACTTATTTGTAATGGCTAGGGATGTGCAGAGCAAAATTTTATGTTCTTATTTTTTATGTCCGAAAGGGGGTCCCACTTGCGGCCAATATGGACATAAAAAAAATCCAATGAGTTGGGTATATGTACATATGTGCAAAAAAAAAATTTAAACCCCCTCACCCTCCTTAATCCCCCCCCCAGACTTACCACAACTCCCTGGTGATCGAGCGAGGAGTGAGGACGTCATTTCTGCAATCCTTGGCGAGAAGCATGTGACGTCGGTGGCACGTCGAGTGACGCGGCGTCACGTGATTCCCGGCAAGTTCGCGCCGGACGGCTCGTTCGGCCCAAAAAGAACTTTTGGCCAGCTTGGGGGGGCCTCCTGACCCCCCCAAGCTGGCCAAAAGTTCTTTTTGGGCCGAACGAGCCGTCCGGCGCGAACGAGCCGGGAATCACGTGACGCCGGCGTCACTCGACGTGCCGCCGACGTCACATGCTTCTCGCCAAGGATTGCAGAAATGGCGTCCTCACTCCTCGCTCCATCACCAGGGAGTTGTGGTAAGTCGGGGGGGGGATTAAGGAGGGTGAGGGGGTTTATATTTTTATTTTGGCTCAACAATCGCGATTTCCCACATATCGAACATATCTATGTTTGATATGTGGGAAATCCGATCGTTTATGTCGAATCAATTTTTTAAGTAAAAAAAAAATATGAGTTGCGTTTTACTAATGCGGTCAATCCGAATGCACACCCCTAGTAATGGCTACACAGCTTTATTGAAAAAAAGTTACAGTCTTTCTATTCACTTCGGCTATTCATGCAAGAGTTTGTTTCTCAATATCCTATGGTGAAAAGTACTCAAATGTTCACATAATTCATGCAGTGAAATATCACATTTTCTTATTCCTCTAATGATGACAACAGGATTCACTGGCATGTTTCAATGACAAATTCTTCTCAAGAGTTCTGAGACTTTTTTTATTTCATCATTGAAGTGGCATAATGATCACCAAGGCTAATCTTAAGGAATTTATGGTGTATAAGTATGACTGTTCTTCAAAGAAAGAAAGACATTTGAGTTTGAATAGCACAGAATAGGCTTTTGATAACTTATAAAAGCAAAACACATCTCATTTACTTCCAAGATGAAATATGAACTGAATTAATAAACTTTCTCCTCTTTTTTCTTTTAACAAAATATTGCAAATTGTTTTTTTCTCATTCTACTAACTCTTCAAACCGAATTGCAGAATTAATAATTCATGAAATCCAGCTCCACAAACGTTCTGAACACCTGATTTGAGTGATGGGAGTTAAAGATAAAAGGGCAAATACATCAGGGAAAAGGCTGATTTACTTACCTTAACTGCAAGACATTTCCTGCATGCTTTTTACATGTCTACTTATCATTGCAGTTCCTGTGTCTGTTTTAATTAGGGATGCAGTACATGAAACATCAGAATATGCATTTGACGAAGTGGACTCTGTCCTTGAAAGCTCATACTTCAATAAATTAGTCTTTAACAAGCCACCTGCCTCTTTTTCTACACAGCTATCTCTCTGAATATCAGAATATGATATTATGATGGAATGTAGAAAGTAAAACTTATCAGAATATGGTTATAATGAAGCATCCTCTGGATTGGGGGCAGTCATCATCTTCTCAGGAGCATGATGGTCTATCATGGTAGTCTGCAACTCAGGTGACTAGGCCAGAAATTCTGGCTGCATGGGAGGCTCTCGTCTCTCCAGAGACATTGAAAACTTTCCGACTGGGAGCTGTTTGGTCAGCCCTTACCCAATGAAACTCCCAGTGATTCCCAAACGGGTCCAATGTCACTGAGGTAAGGAGAAATGTTTCCATAGAGCCCCTAACCAGGGTAACATCAGGGAAAGTACAAACTTCTCCCATGTGCTTCTCCATGGAATTAGCAGTGAGAACATTTAAGGAAATATAAAACAGAATAACAGAAAGTCCTCGTGGACTGAAAGACTTGTTGCAGTCATATCAGTTCCCATGGTGCACAGAAATCTTAATATTTTTTGTAGTTTTCTATGATTTTTTTTTTTTAAATCTCCTGAATTCTCTTACAGGGATCACAGTGTGCTTTTCTGGTGTCTTCATCTGATCAGAATGGCAATCTATGATCAGTTCTCTCCTATCCTATATTAGTCTCTTCCATCTTAGATAAAGTAGTGTGGTTACCATGTTAATTCACTTGAATGCACAGAAATAAAGGTTAAAAAATAAAAATCACAAAATATATAGTATAGGATGATAGCTTTTTATTGGCATATAAACATGGACTTAATGGCAAATAATTCAACTCCACTGATAAAGATTTTGCAAATTCTCAAGTGGCTTTCTTCAGAAAAGTTGCATATTACTATTATGTCCCTGCGATATGTTTAGAGACCTTCAATTTCAGAAATTAAAAAAAAAAATTCCCAGTGGCACGCAGTGACATTTATAGTAGATGATTCAGTCTCATCCCCTCTCCACTTACATCTCCCAGCAACATCCCCACTCCTGAGTCACCAGCAATCTCGCTCCCACCATCCTCTCTATTCTCCCATACACCTCTCCTGAAGCCTTCAGCAGTCTCACTTCCTCTCTCCCTTCTCCATAACGTACAAAAGATAGTTAAAACCAATGTGACATTAGGCCTTTTGTAATATGTATTGGGTGTATGCTTGGCCTTCAGAAAGCCATAAATATACAATTAACATATAGTAAATCTCCCATACCAAAACAGTACTAACTGCCAGCACTCAAACAGTAACAACCCCACCTATAAGAAGGCAACACTGCAAATATTACATCAGGTGCTTAAGCACCAATACACTATTAGGTAAACACAACAAGCCAGGCTGCCTAAAAATACCTACAAAATAAAAGTAAAAATACCTTTACCTAAAAATATTGTATAAAATATTTTAAAACTGTATAGGTATCTTTTTCAGATGTCAGAATGGGGACATTCACATCTAAAGATGGGTCCTATAGTGTCTCAATAACTCACGTACAATATTTTGGGATAATACTTGCATAGTCCAATAAACGCTATTACAAGCTGTCAAGAATACAGTTTACCCCAAGAAACAAATCTGTTGTAATCAAAACAACACTAACTCCCAGGACTTGAATAGCAACCACCCTACCTAGGAAAGAGAATCACTGCAGATATTATATCAAAACATTTTAAAACAGACATATCAAATAATAGAGATGTGAATCATTTTTATAATGAATTGAAATATTGTACGATATTTCTTAATTTGTTATATATCGGTTAAACGTGAAACAAACACTTTTTCCCGCAATTTTTCGTTTATTTTTGTTATTTTTTGTTACTTTTTATTTTTTGTTAGTGCGCGCACTAACCTGAAAAACGATTTTCACGAAATTTTCACGCTAACTTCCATTAGTGCACGCTAAGCCGAAAAATGATTTTTTACTAAAAAAAAAAATGACGATCTGTGGGAAAACAAGATTTTCCCGCGGCCAGATGAACCCAAAAGCACAAACGATTGGGCACCTGATGCACATCCCTATTAAATAACATCTAACAATTCAAACTAATAGGGCTAAAATGTATCCTCTGATCACCATACCTGGGAACTTTTGATTTCCAGTCACCCTGGATTAGTTGGGAGGAAGGTGCACAAACTTTATCCTCTTTTTCTCATCCATACCACACTGGAACTCGCACACACATACAGGCACTCTCTCATACTCAGTGACTCTTTCTTCTTCACATATACAAATACAAAGGCACTCTCTGAGACTCAGTGGCTCTCTCTTCTTCACACACATACACAAAAAGACATTTTTTCACACTAAGTGGCTCTCTCCCTCCCTTGTATACCCACACAGGCACTCTCACACTCAGTGGCTCTATCGATCTCACACACACACACACACACACACACACACACACACAAAGGCACTTTCTCACATTCTGGCTATACACACATAGGCAAGGTCTCACACAAAAGGCATTCTCTCATACTCAGTGGCTCTCTCTCCCTCACACATACACATCCAGGCACACTGTCTTGCTCAGTGGCTCTCACCACACACATACACAAAAAGGCATGCTCTCACTCTCAGTTGATCTCTTTCCCTCACACACACAGGTGCACTGCACACTCAGTGTCTCTCTCCTTCACACACAGACAAAGGTTTTCTCTAACACTGGGTTTTTCACACAGAGGTACTCTCTCACAAAAAAGGCACTCATATTCATTGGCTCTCTCTCTCTCTCACACATTCACACTCAGTGGCTAACTCTCCTTCACACACTCACACACGCACATACACACACACATACAAAGGCACTCTCTCACACTCTGTGGTTTTCTCTTCTTCACATTCATACACACAGGCACACTCTCATACTCAGTGGCTCTCTTTCCCTCATATGTACATGCACTCGCATACTCAGTGACCTTCTCTCCTTCACACACACACACACACACACTTGAGTATTCTCTCATATTCAGTGGCTCACTCTACACAAACACAGGCTCAGATACTCTCGCACATTCAGTGGCTTGCTCACTTTCAGATACACTCACTCTGTTTCTCACTCACTCACATATGCTCTGGGCCTCCCCCTCTCTTCACCACCTTTTCATTATGCCACCAGGTCACAGGCCCTCTCTTCTTCGGCCTTCACTGCAGCCTGCCAGGACTTGTCTTCAGCCACCAATGGGATGGGCTACAATGGTGTCCATGGGGTCTCCTGTCTTCTTCAGCTACAGCAAGATGGGCTCCGTGGTGGACTTCCAGTTCACAGGTTCTCTATGTGATGTGGACTGTCACAGGAATCACATTGATGCAAAGTCATCTCCTGCTGCTGCAGGGCCAATCTTGCAATAAGCTATAAGATGACTCTTGTAGCAGAAGATGATATTCACTTTTATACAACTTCTGCTGCTGGCTGTGGGGATAAGTAAGTAGATCGGGTAGTTGAGTGCAGTGTTGGCTTGGAAAGGGGTCTAGCAGAAAATAAATAAATAAAGGAAATCAGTCAGGGCTGGAAATTCACTGAATCCCTTGAAGGCCCTGACCGCATACCACTGCTACTTCCAGTTTTTTTTATGTTCTCTAATTACAGAACTCTAATTACAGAACTCTTTCAGGATAGCTTCACCCTAATTACTTTTTAGATCAATGCAAAATGTCCTCTAAGACAGTGGTTCCCAAGGGAGGCAGTGCATACAAATCCATCTCATGCATATTCATTGCAGATATCCTGAAAACATGACTAGCTGGGGGTCACCCCATTTTTCTAAGATGATAAAGTGGTGAATATCTATCATGTCAGTTTACTCATGCCTTTATGTGGGCAAAGACCACACCCAATACATGTTACAATAGTCCTAAAATATGCATGTCTAATTAAACAATAGAAATCAATACAATATCATAGCAAAATATATAAATGCAATATATTTGTGTGTGTATATTTTCCCCTTTGTTTCCATCTCAAACCCCTTGGCACTGTTTTGAAAGTAATTTTGCTATAAACATGGAACATGGGTAGCACTATAAGGCCACATGGAGTCCTTGCTCTGACTCTATTTGGCAGTTCCCTGATTCTTCCCTTCTTTTGTTGGATGGAAGGCAGAAGAAAGCTGCTGACTCTCCCTCCTCCCCTACTCCCCTTGTTATCATCATATGGACATGCAGTAGGGAACATCTGCTTTGCTCACTACATCCCCTTATAGTTTGCCTAGCAACAAGCAATCTTTCAGTAACATAGATATTCAAAAGATCTAGATGCTTAATTTCAAGAGTCAAGTGTCTAGATCTTCCTAAAAAAAATTCTCCCCCACTGAGTTACTAAAAATTAGGGGGTAGATTTTCAAAGAGTTACGCGTGTAATATATGTGCGTAAACCCCGAAAACCTACCATTGCGCGCCGAGCCTATTTTGCATAGGCTTGGCGGAGCGCGCAAGCCCTGGGGCGCACATATGTCCTGGAGCTTTCAAAAATGGGTGGTCCGGGGTGGGGCGGTGGTCCGGGGGCGGTCCTGAGCACAGCAGCTGTGCCAGAGGTTCGCTCGCCGGCAGCTGGCCGACGCTCACAAGTTACTTCTGCCTCGGGCAGGCAGAACTTTGACAACAAAAGGTAGGGGGGGGGGATTTAGGTAGGGCTGGGTGAGGAGTGAGGAGGGAATGCACAGCTAAAGGTTCAACTGGGATGCCTAATGCCCTTGTACAGACTTCGATTTTATATGGCTGATACTAGCTTCTCAAAAGGAAAACACATCTAACATGACTATCAAAAATAAAATACAGAACATCTTAATAGACCCAATCAGAAGCTGCAATCCCCATTCTACCCCTCCTAAGATAATATGTTCTGACTGACAATTGTAGAGAGCTAATACAAATACTTACAGTGGGCAGCAATGATTTATAGTTTTAGAGTAGCTTCTGTAAATGCATTAGTTCAATTTCCATATGATTGCTGGTGTACCACAGAGAAAAATGAAAGACAAACTAAAGCAACTTGCAAAAATAAGCCAATCACTCTAAAAGATTCAAGTTCCTAAGTAATTTAATTGTATTTCTGATTAAATTGCCTTGTTTGTGCTTGTCCATGATCCTAAACAAATTGCAGTCAATCTTATTTTGTTAACTTTTGCTAGTGTCCTTTTATAATCAAACTGTGCTTATCTTTAGGGGAAGAACATTCATATCATTTTCTTTGAAATAAAGCAGATATCCCTAGGGGTGACAGTTATGCTTTTGTAGTGTGAGGAATGGTTACAAACTAGTTTGTGTGACTGTTGCATGCAATGACCATTCTCCACAGTTTAATGGCGGTGTCCTATTGAATTGCATTCTGTGGTGTATCATAAAAGAATGTGCAATGGGAAAAAAGTGTAAAGGAATGTTCTGGAAAGTAGAATTAGAAAGAATCAGTGGGTTTTATGTGTTATCTCTTGAATCCCAGCAATAGAAGACATTTTACCTCACAACATCTTATAGGCAGGATACCTGCTAATACTTTCTAGTTATTCTTTTCTAAATTTAGACCAAACCATATATTGTCAAGGCTTTCAAATGTGTGCATTTTTACATATACCAATAATACACAACATTATTCAACTATTTATATTTTCAGCAATAACATTACATGCTGAAAATATAAATGTACCTGTTTCTTGACGTTACAGCTTCCCCTTTGTTTTGTTTTTTTAATTCACTGGGGTGTTTTCTCATGTTATTTTGATATTAAAGACTGGGATGATTTAATACGACAGCTCCCCTTTTGAAAACTTCCTTCCCTGAGCTAACTCTTTGGCTGCTTCTTTTGAACTTATAATTTAAATTCTGCCATCTCATGATAGCTTCACATATTGCTGCCTTACTCTGGATGCTTCCACTGATCCTGCATGCAGGGCTGCTTATCCTCCTTCTCTGGCTCTGGCCCCTGGATTTTCCCCCCATCTTCCAGACCTCAGCCTCTCACTTTCCCCCATACTTTAAGCTGCCACTTCCTCCAGTGGGGTTTCTGTCAGTCCCCCTCCTCTCCTTTAACCCCCTCTCCTATTTCTGTTAGACATCCACCGGCCATCTCCTCCCATTCAACCCCTGCAGCTTCTGTTCAGTTTGGAGTCTCCTGCCACAGTTACCAGCCATGCACCAGATTGAATCAGCATGTGACTTCAAGGACCAGGAGTTACCACATCATCACAAGCCCCTGGATGCCACTGCCCCACCTCCTTCCCCTCCTGGGAACATTTCCATTTCACCCCTCCCCAGACATAAGTAAAGACAACCGGATGCAAAGTTGTCAAGCAGGGAAGTGAAGAGTTGAGGGCATGGAAGCATAGAGAGAGGGGGTGATGGAAAGGGAAGCAACTGGAGGGCAGCAGCAGAGGCCCTTGGGAATATTTTTAACCGCCCTTCGAAGCTCATCCAATGTAGTAGAATTTTCTTCTTGATAGACTGTGTGTGTGCAGCTCTGATAAAAAGCAGCACAGTGGCACTAAGTCAAGCAAATATCCATAACTTGGGTCATTTTCAAGCTGCCTGCAGAAGTGCAAAGCCTGTAGGCACTTTCAAAGCAAAAACTTTCCCCTCTGAAAATTGTCTAAGAAAACAAATATCTGCACAACCTTGCACTAACGTTTTGTACTGTTACTTGTTTTTGGGTGAGTAAAATAAGGCTCGTACTTTTGAAAGTTTCAAAAAATATACGTGCTCCTTCAACCCCTGTCCCCACCCATGCCCTCAGAAATGTCTTCCCCACATGTGGATGGCATGACACGCAGAATGGCACTGTACATTTACGGTTACTCGCACAGAGAGTGAGCAGTTTTCTAAAAACCCATTTCTGCATGTAAGTAATATTTTACACAAAGAATTGACTTGAAAAATTCTCCTGCCTATTAATTCTCCTATTTTTCTACAAAAAAAAAGAAATATAATTAGAGAGCACAATAAGGGAAATCATTTATTTATTTGTTTGATTTGCCAAGTAAATTCATTTTTTGACATGCAAGTATAGTAGTGTTAAAAAAAAAACAAAAAACACAACTTTCGTCAAGCAAAAGATGCTCATGCAGGAATTAAACTTGAAGATTCCTAACAGAGAAGATGCTGTCAGAGGAGGAATCACCTGATCCACCCATTTATGCCTGCTGACTGTGGTGCCATAGATCCCACTCAATCTCTCATCTCCTCATTAACGCTTCATTAACTTTATGACGATGTTATATACAGTGCATGGCAGGTCAATCAATGAGGAGTAAATAAAAGATCTGCAAAGGAAAGAAAGCATAATGACCTAGAATACTAGAAGAACATCTGCTCTCATTTTACTATTTTGTTTAAATGAACAGACATTGGAACAGCGACAAATGGGTATTTCATGGGAGTTGAGTATCTGTGTTTTAAAAGACTGCAATGTGCTTGCTGCAGAGATTTGTAAATTTAAATATCAACATAAGTCCATTTAAGTAAACCCGCAGGGATGCAAGCACTTGTTTTATAATGAGAATTTTAAAATGCCACTGGGTTCTAGGGTAAACTCTTCAAGCTGTTATGGTTTTGGCATTACCCCAAAGTGCCCAATTCACTGAATGGTTTTACTTACCATCATTTTCAGCATTAATTCCGTTTAAGGTTTTCCATAAGATTTTAAGATGTATTCTGAAGCTTCTATTTTTTGGGACCCCCCCTCCCCCTTATGGAATATTGGGGAAAATTTTGAAAGATTTAGTCAGGAGCTTTGCAGATAAAATATAAGGTTATCTGGTTAGAATACGTAATTGCCCTAAGTGGCTATTCAGCCAGTTAAAAGTATGCACATAATTTCACAAAATGCATATTTTATGCATAATGTAAAGAGATATTCCCAATGACATGACTTGACCATTTTATCTGGTTTAAGTGTACGTTTACTTTTAACCATATAACAGCTTGATACTCAAACAAAAAATACATGGCTACCTTATATTTGAAAGTTGGCTGGATTTGTATGGCTAAAACGTTGGCAATTAGAATCTAATTAGGTGCCCTCCTGAAAACTCACCAAATGAATTTTTGTAAGGTGCACTTTTTCAAACTTGGAGGTCCATATTCAGCAAGCCGGCCAGTTGCTAAGCTATCCAGGCAAAGTTACCTGGATAATTTTAACCAAATATTCAAAAGGAATAAAAAACTGATCTGGCTCTCAAAGGAGGTGGCCGAAAAAATAAAGGAAAAAAAGAACAGCGTTCAAGAAGTGTAAAGGATTCCAAAAAAAAAAGGAACACAGGGAAGAATATCAGGTGAAACTGAGTGAGATGAAGAAATCAAGAAAGCAAAAGGTCAGGTGGAAGAAAGGACTGCCAAAGAGGTAAAGCGAGGTGAGAAAACATTTTTCAGATATACCAGAGAAAGGAGAAAGGTCCGAAGTAGTACAGTGAAACTGAAAGGTGACAAGGATCAATGTGCAGAGAGAAATGAAGACATGATGGAAATATTAAACAAATACTTCAGTTTGGTGTTCATTAAAGAAGACCCTGAAGAAGGACTGTTGCTGGTTGAAAAGACATAGATGGGGGTAGAGTAGACGAAACCCCGGTACAGAGGAGAATGCATCGAATGTAGGAAAACTGATCGTGGACAAGGCCATGGGGCCAGATGAGTTACATCCCCGTATATTAAAGGAGCTCAGAGATATGCTGGTGGGTCTGCTGAAAAACCTGTTCAATAGATCCCTGGAAACAGGAGAAGTGCCAACGAGATTGGAGAAGAGTGGTGGTGGTCCTGCTTCAAAGAGTGGGAGCAGAGAAGAGGCTGGAAACTACAGGCTGGTTAGCCTCACCTCGGTGGTGGGAAAAAAATGGAGACACTGCTGAAGGAAAGGATAGTGAACTATCTACAATCTGGTGGGCTGCTCAACCCAAGGCAGCATGGATTCACCAAGGGTAGGTCCTGTCAGATAAATCTGATTGATTATTTTGATTGGGTACCTAGAGGACTGAATCAGGGAAGAGTGCTTGATGTGATTTACTTGGATTTTAGTAAAGCTTTTGATACGGACCCACATAGGAGACTCTTAAACAAACTGAGAAGCTTGGGAGTGAGTATCAAGGTAGTGGCATGGATTGAAAACTGGTTGACTGAAAGGAGGCAGCATGTAATGATAAATGGAACCTACTGTGAAGAAAGAATGGTGTTAAGTGGAGTGCCATAGGCTTCGGCTTTGGGACTGGCTCTTTTCAATATATTTGTGAGCAACATTGCAGAAGGGATAGAAGGTAAAATTTGTCCATACTAATATCTGCAACAGAGTGGATATGCCTGAAGGAGTAGAGAAAATAAAAAATGATTTAAGAAAGGTTGAGGATTGGGTTAGGAATTTGGCAGCTGGGATTCAATGCCGAGAAGTGCAGAGTCATGCATCTGGGGTGCAGTAATCCTAAAGAGCTGTAAGTGTTGGGAAAGCAGCCAACCACCCCCCCCCCCCCACCTCAGGATGGGGTACTACTACACACAACCTCCTAGTTCTAGGAGATATCAACTATCAGGCAGAAATTCTTTTAAACACCGCAATTTTCCTGTGCAACATGGATGACTTTGGCCTCACCCAACTAATAAATATCCCTACACACAGACATAGTCACATTCTCAACCTAATTTTCCAAGCTGCCGGCATCAAGATAAACTCCGATTCAATATCAGTGGTCACGATTTCATGGTCAGACTATAAACTTGTCTGAACTAGTACTATCCCATTCCCAAATCAAATCCTCACTGCTCCTACAACCAAACCTCCCACCAGGAACCTATCCTGCATTTCAAGTGAAAACATAAGCAATCTTATCAAGATACCCATAACAACTATTACTTCGGTCCCAGCAGAAGTTTTATCAGAAATGGAATGACAAATTCTCTATAGCAATTGATTTTCTAGCCACTCTCATTCCTCTTCTATTAGAATTCACAGAAATTCTCCTTGGCTCCTAAAACAACAATCTCAACAACTCAAACAGGCATGGCAGAAACATAAAACCTTTGTCTCTGCAAAGAACACTACAAAAAATGCAAAGCTGCCACCTGGCAAGCCAAAAAAGATTCCATTTCCAAACAAATAGAACTGTCCATGAGCCATCCAAGCATACTTTTTAACCTAGTATGGAAACTATCCAAACTGGGAAACCAAACTCCCTCTTTCAACACAGTGTGTCACATCACTGAAGACTATGCCATTTTTTTCACTGAAAAAATACAAGCTATTCATCCCACGGCCACTACCTCCTCCACCTCACACGCTCATGGCACCCATTAATGCAACAATTGCAACAGGCAAATTCTGTTCAACCAACTCCAAACCTAATCCCATTGTCATACTTCAGAATAATCATTCCATAAGAAGTGGAAACTGTCCTCCAGTACATCAATCACATTCAATTTACACAAGATTCATCTATAATCTGAAACAAGTTCTTCTAGCCTCCTGGCTAAACAATATAATGAATCCCATTCTAACCCAAGGCTTGCTACCCAGATCACTCAAAAAGGCTGATATCAAACCCATAATAAAAAAAATCTGGTTCTGATCTAACAATAATCAACAACTATTGCCAAGTCTCCAGCATTGCTGTCTTATCCAAGGTAAGGAAAAAGTAGTTTACCCCCCCAACTCTTAGATTTCTTAGAGGAGGACAATATCCTACATCAATACCAATATGGATTCAGGAAAGGTCATGGAACAGAATCGATGTGTATCATTTTCTTTTTTCATTTTCAGGTTTGGTCCCACACAGGTAATTTCTTTTTTTCCATGGTTCAGAATTTTTTTTTGTGGTTCTCAAATCTCATGTTAGTGCACACTAACATGAAATACAAACTTTTCAAAAATTTTTGAAAAATTTTGATCATTTCAGAGCGCTCCTGAACCATAACAAATTAGACAATTTTGTTGAAATTATCTAATTTGTTTAAAATGAATGCACATATCTAGAATCAGTTCTATTGGCAATCATAAACAGTATCCAGCTCCATGCTGATCAATGTGGTGACCCCCTCATTGTCCTACTTGATTCTCGGCTGCCTTCAATATGGTTTATCATCATCTCCTGATCCAGTGACTCAAGGGCATTGGCATTGATGGCATTGCCCTAAAGTGGTTTGAATCATTAATTGACAATAGAATGCAAATGTACTAACAATACATCCTGCCCTAGGAAGATCACCTGTGAAGTGCCTCAGGGTCTTGGTCCTCCCTGACACTTTTCCATATCTGCATGCATCCTATCTGTGATCTCATCCAGTCCTTAATATTGAATGCCTCCTATTCACAAATGACATACACCTCTGTATCAAAATGGTATCTGACCAAACATCCTCTATTACCAATCTCAATAACTGTCTTACAGAGGTAGCCCACTGGCTTAGTAAACAAAAGACTACACCCATCTAAATTGGAACTCTTTTGGCTCAGCCGCCGAGACCACCTCCTAAAATTGCTTACTTCACTAGCAGGTACTGCCTTATATCCTAAGGAGTCAGTATAACTCCTAAGGGTTCAGCTCGACCAAAATCTCATAATTGAAGTTTGTGGGATACTGAGCAAACTTTCCAGGCTGGAGACATAGACACTCACTGACTCCATCCTTTTTTCATATACTTTCAACTTTATTTAACACTTCCAGCTTACAAACAATAGTAGACTGCCTTAGCTCAGTACAGTGTACATACAAACCTTCACCAGAGAGGGAAAAGAGCTCCTATTCCTGGAGATATGGGGGCCTCCTGATCCCAGATAGGCTTACATACTTATTCCCCTCCCAGCAGGGACCCACCCACATGGCTCTCTCCCACTATGGGACTTAAGGTGTACCAGGATAGATGTCTAGTCCTGCAAAAGTAAAGGAGAGGAAATAAGATCACTTCTTCACATACCCTCCCCCTCAGCTTGAAATGGGAGCAAGTGTCCTCACTCACCCTGGATCCCATCAAGGGAAGCGGCTTCACACCCCAAAAGATTCTTCCTGGCCTCCCACAGGAAAAGTCTTGGGTGATGCTATAGGGCTGTGCTCTCCCTTTCTCGCTAGGATTACCCCAACACCCACCACCATAACCGTCACCCACTGTATCCTTTGCCCAGTGTCCATCCTCAGTCCTTAAACTTTTACACAGCTCCAATTCTACTCCCATGGATTCTTTGAACTGTCTTTGGGTGTTCCATTGATGGCTTTTTCTCCAATTGTTGCACATCTCCCCCTCCACCAGGATTGCACTCTCTCTCTCTCTCTCTCTCTCTCTCTCAAAAGTGCCACTGTGAATTCTGACTTCTCTGCACAGTATCCAACTGTAGCATCTCCCTCTGGCCATTCTGCAGTGATTGTGTTGGCATACTACAGCGCCTTTCTCTGGACTCTCTGTAGTGCCACTGTCTAGGCTCTTTGTAGCATCTCCTTCTGGCTCCTCTGCAGCACCCCACTCTGGACTTTCGCCAGCGCTTCTCCCTGGCATGTTAGTGCCTTCCTCAGGCCAGTCCATGCTATTTTCATGTGGTCAGTCTGTACTGCCCCCTTCTGGAAAATCTGTGATGCCTTTATCCTCAGGCCAGACTGTAAAGATCTATCATGATCTCCCTTGTGTCTCAGTCACACTCACAACCTGTTCCATCAGCTGACTCTTATTTTCTTTTTGTAAGTCAGGCTTTTCTTGTGCCACCTGTTCCAGTGGTGTGCTCCCTATTTCCAATCCAAGTTTTCTTATCATACTATCCAGTATCCAAAGGCTATTCTCTGTCATCAGCATCATTGCTGCTTTTATAATCCTCTTCATCTGTGTTCACTTGCATTGTATCAAGGTCTGGCTGCACTCTTGTCATATTGGCACTTAAGAACAGTGCTGTTGCTTTGCATTCTTTCAAAATAGATGTCCAGACAATTTGACTTCTCTTAACCCAGGTTTGCACTTATATCTGTCCGGCATGGATAAAAGGTGAGATGAAAGAGGCTATTTTAGCCAAAAAAACTAGAGACGTGCATTCATTTTTGCCAAATTGGAAAATTTCAATGAAATTGTCCAATTCTGTAGGGATCAGAGGACCCGAAAAATGATTGTGTTTTCCCCGAGAATTTTGGAAAAAATCATTTTTCAGGTTAGTGCAGGGAGGAGGGGCACATTTATTTTAAAAAAAACCCCAAACCCACCCCAACCCTTCAAATTTACATAATTATAACCCCCCACACTACCGATCCCCCCAAAACTTGTCTAAAGTCCCTGGTGGTCCTGCAGGGGTCCTGGAAGCAATCTCCAACTCTCAGGCTGTCGGCATCCAGTAAACAAAATGACTCCGGTGTCCCTTTGCCCTTACCATGTGACAGGGGCTACCGGTGCCATTGGTAAACCACTGTCACATGGTAGGAGCAATGGACAGCCGGAGCCATCTTAGAAAATGGCGCGGGCCATCCATTGCTCCTTCCATGTGACAGGGGCCGACCAATGGCACTGGTAGCCCCTGTCACATGGTAAGGGCAAAGGGCCACCGGCACCATTTTGTTTACTGGCAGCCAATGGCCTAAGAGGGAGAGATCGCTCCCGGGACCCCGCTGGACCACCAGGGGTTTTAGTAAGTCTTGGGGGGGATCGGGATGGTGTGTGTGGGGGGTGTATTTAAGTAAATTTGACGGGTTGGGATGGAGGTTTTTTTTCCGGGTTTTTTTTTCGGTGAAAATTGTGGAGAAAAAAAAATGACCCACTGGAAAATAAAGTTTTCCACGGGTCGTCCGACCCGGCAGATAAAAACAAAGCACATCTTAAAAAAAACATCATTCATAAATTGGAAGAAGGATCCATCTGAAGAAAATAGGAAAAAGCATAAGCATTGACAAGTTAAGTGTAAAACACTGATAAGACAGGCAAAGAGAGAATTTGAAATGAAGTTGTCCATAGAGGCAAAAACTCATAATAAAAACTTTTTAAAAATATATCCGAAGCAAGAAACCTGTGAGGAAGTTGGTTGGATTGTTAGATGATTGAGGGGTTAAAGGGGCTCTTAGGGAAGATAAGTCCATTGCAGAAAGACTAAATGAGTTCTTTGCTTTTGTGTTTACTAATTAGGATGTTGGGGAGATACCAGTTCCAGAGATGGATTTTAAGGGTGAGGAGTCAGATGAAATGAACCAAATCACTGTGAACCTGGAAGATGTAGTAGGCCAGATTGACAAACTAAAGAGTAGCAAATCACCTGGACTGGATGGTATGCATCCTAGGGTTCTAAGGGAACTAAAAAATGAAATTTCAGATCTATTAGTTAAAATTTGTAACCTATCATTAAAATCATCCATTGTACCTGAAGACTGGTGGCTGACCAATGTAACCCCAATATTTAAAAAGGGTTCCTGGGAAACTATACACCAGTGAGCCTGAATTCAATGCCGGGAAAAATAGTGGAAACTATTCTAAAGATTAAAATCACAGAGCACATGGAAAGATATGGTTTAATGGAACACAGTCAACATGGATGTACCCAAGGGAAGTCTTGACTCACAAATCTGCTTCATTTTTTTGAAGAGGTTAATAAACATGTGGATAAAGGTGAAACAGTAGATGTAGTGTATTTGGATTTTCAGAAGGCATTTGACAAAGTCCCTCATGAGATGCTTCTAAGAAAACTAAAAAGTCATGGGATAGGAGGTGATGTCCTTTCGTGGATTAAAAAGTTAAAAACTGGTTAAAAGACAGGAAACAGAGAGTAGGATTAAATAGTCAATATTCTCAGTGGAAAAGGGTAAACAATGGAGTGCTTCAGGGATCTGTACTTGGACCGGTGCTTTTCAATATAATTATAAATGATATGGAAAGGAATACGACGAGTGAGATTATCAAATTTGCGGATGATACAAAATTATTTAGAGTAGTTAAATCACAAGTGGATTGTGATACATTGCAGGAGGACCTTGTGATACTGGAAGATTGGGCATCCAAATGGCAGTTGAAATTTAGTGTGGACAAGTGCAAAGTGTTGCATATAGGGAAAAATAACCCTTGATGTAATTACACGATGTTAGGTTCCATATTAGGAACTACCACCCAGGAAAAAAGATCTCAGCATCATAGTGGATAATACTTTGAAATCATCAGTTCACTGTGCTGCAGCAGTCAAAAAAAGCAAACAGAAAGTCAGGAAATATTAGGAAACGGAATGGTTAATAAAACGGAAAATGTCATATTGCCTCTATATCACTCCATGGTGAGAACTCACCTTGAATACTGTGTACAATTCTGGTTACCGCTTCTCAAAAAAGATATAGTTTGATGGAGAATGTACAGAGAAGGGCAACCAAAATGATAAAGGCGATGGAACAGCTCCCCTATGAGGAAAGCTTGAAGAGGTTAGGGATGCTCAGCTTGGAGAAGAGATGGCTGAGGGGGGGATATGATAGCGGTCTTTAAAATCATGAGAGGTATTGAACAAGTAGATGTGAATCGGTTATTTACACTTTCAGATAATAGAAGGACTAGGAGGCACTCCATGAAGTTAGCAAGTAGCATATTTAAGACTAATTGGAGAAAATTATTTTTCACTCAATGCAGAATTAAGCTCTGGAATTTGTTGCAAGAGGTTGTGGTTAGTGCAGTTAGTGTAGCTGGGTTTAAAAAAGGTTTGGATAAGTTCTTGGAGAAGTCCATTAACTGCTGTTAATCAAGTTGACATAGGGAATGGCCTCTGCTATTACTGGCATCAGTGGCATGGGATCTTCTTAGTGTTTGGGTAATTGCCAGGTTCTTGTGGCCTGGTGCAGCCTCTATTGGAAATAGGATGCTGGGCTTGATGGACCCTTGTCTGACCAAGCATAGAAATTTCTTATGCTCTTATGTTCCATGAGGCTTTGACACAGTTCTAGCAAAGCTTTCTTATTCATGCTTGCTTCTGGAGGACTGCATCCTATTCCACACGTGGCAAACTCCGGTCCTCGAGGGCCACATACAGGCGATATTTTCATGATAACCACAATGAATGTACATAAGATACATCTGCATGCTCTGCCTCCAATGGCTTCATAATATTGGCCAGATTTAATCCAGCAGCACAAGATAAGTGGCACAGTAAAAACATTTTCATTTTGAAAGTGGACTTTAATAAGCACAAATGCAAGCAAGTGCAAGCAGTGCAAGCAGACGCGATTAAGTGATCAAGTTACCTAATGATTTATGAAGCCTAACAAATTATGGCTTATAGACACAATAGCTATTTCACCAATAGCATCGTATGAAGGTAAAACTTGATCTCATTAAGAATTTTCTTACATAGCAGGTCTTATATTTATACTGCCTCCAATGTATGCATAACTATCTCATGCATATTCATTGTGGTCATCCTGAAAACCTGGCCTGTTTGTGGCCCTCGAGGACTGGAGTTCGCCACCCCAGCCCTATTCAATCACACATCATTCTAGCAGCTTAGCTTCTCTTTTCAGGAACCATGCCCAATTTAAAAATATACAGTCTCTCTGCATAATTCTTTCTCTCTCTT
Source organism: Rhinatrema bivittatum (assembly GCF_901001135.1). Classification (NCBI taxonomy): domain Eukaryota; kingdom Metazoa; phylum Chordata; class Amphibia; order Gymnophiona; family Rhinatrematidae; genus Rhinatrema; species Rhinatrema bivittatum. The sequence goes on along the minus strand of NC_042617.1, from coordinate 335,207,406 downwards.
TTTTTCTCTGAAAAAAGTAAAACAAAAAAAGGGAAAAAAAAGTCTGTTTTTCCAGCACTGATGCTTTAATTTCCCTGACTCACAACAAGCGGAGCTAATCTTTCTTATATCAAACCTATCTTAACGCCTTACAGGTCCCCAAAGACCACTCTCTGGCTTAAAGAAAAACTGTGTGCTCTTCTTTGTGCTTTACTTCTTCAGAGCTCTGTGCCCAACTAGCAGCAATGCTTTACTTCTAAACTGCTTGGGATTTGAGTGAAGTTTAGATAAAAACTCCTACTTCTACCACCATATGTGGGATACCAAGCAATCTTTCTAGACTGCAGACTCAGACATTAACTGACTACAGCCTTTTCTTCATATACTTTCAGCTTTATTTAACATTTCTAGCTTACAAATACTAGTATTCTGCCTTACCTCATGATGGTGAACTCACAAACCTTCACCAGAGAGGGACAGGAGCTCTTATTCCTGGAGATGCAGGGGCCTCCTGATCATAGCTGGTCTCGCATACTTATTCCCCTCTTAGCAGGGTCCTACCCACATGGCTCTCTCCCACTATGGGAATTAAGGTGGATCAAGCTAGATGCCTGGTCCTGCACAGGTTAAGGAGAGGAAAAAGGACCACTTCTTCATAAACCTCAAATTTGGAAAGTAGTAAGGTCCTTCTTCACGTCTCAGCATCATATCTGCCATGTAATTTCCTTGAAAAATACAATCCTGCTACTGTAATCTATGCATTAATCACTAGCTGAATCGATTACTGCAATTCCTTATACAATGGCATCTCACAATACAGTTTGAAGTGCCTCTATCTCCTACAAATATTGCTGCAAGAATTTTGGTAGGTGCAAATGCAAGTTCTCATATCAAGCCCATTCTACATCATGTTTACTGTTCCTTGTAGAGAACAGATTAAAATTTAATACTCTCTACTTTGCTTGAATTAATATCTCTCTCAACTCCTCTCCCCTTATGCACCCTTAAGGGAATTCTGGTCCACCAAAATGGCTCTTCGATACTCTCCTCCCCTGACTCTTATCAAATTGTCCTGCATGAGACTCTGTGTTTTCATCAAAAATATGAAAAAAGTATCACTATCCCAGCATCTGGAGCAATGCTACCTTAAGTTCAGGAAATAATCCACATCCATACCTTTGCCCAACTTCCTGAACTCCTGACGAGATACTCTGTTATACACAACAGGGATATAAATGGGTCTTGAAACTATTCACAAATGAAATTTCCTATATTGGATCCCAATGCTTCATTCATTGCAAATTCTGATTTGACTGTATGATGTTATATTGCATCTGTTCATTTACATTTATTGTAATCCACCTTGACACCAACTTTGGGATAAGGTAGAATATTAAATGGAGTGGAGCAGCAGGTTACAAACCAAGGTTCATATCAGTCTACCACTCATTGTGACTATGGGCAAGTCACTTTGCCCTCCATTGCTTCAGATGCAAGTTTACAGCTAGATTTACTTAGCTATGATAAAGAATATTGTATGAAACAGTGATTAATTCTTGTGTGGGAAAAAAAGAGGTGTGGTTCAGCAAATTCAGTGACATTGCATCATGTAAACTAATATTGAATTGTGTGATGATTGCATTGTGTTGTGTGATATTTTCTATGTTTATTATAATGCAGCTTGCTGCAGCATCTCCTTTCAGGATGTGTCAGGAGTTTGTAGAGAGAAAGAGATGTGGTAGGAGTTTTGTGAGCATTAAGAGTGAGGACAGTTCAAATTTGATTACCTGAGTGTTGTGCCATAGAGTTTTGCTTGTGTCTCAACTGTTTACTTTCCCCTTTTTATGCTGTCTTTTATTGTGTGTGTTTGTGTGAGAGAAAGGAGTGTCCAGTTTGTGTTTTGTTTGTCTATCTGTCTTTTGCTGTTTAGAGAGTGCAAGAGAGGAGCATGTACGCGTGAGAGGTATGAGGATGGAGAATGAGATGTGTGCATGAGCATGAGGGGCATGTGAATGAGGTGCGTGCTGAAAGCCACAACAAGTCAGACTCCATGTGTAGTGCACCAATAAAAAAACAAAAGCATCACCGTTCTTCAGAAAACATCAAACAATAAAATCAAAAAACATAAACCACCAATCATAATAGTAAAACCATACTAATAACAAGAATAAATATTTCAAAACAGCAGATGAACAGATTAACCTCCAATAATTAAAAACTCATGGGGTAGATTTTAGTACGTACATGCGTGCTGATTTTATAACATGCACACAGGTGCACGCATATTATAAAATTGGCGGACCATGTGTGCAAAGGGGTGTAAAATTCTTCAAATTTGTGCGGTGACGCATTGCGGCCTTCCCCAGTTCCCTCCCATTCCGCTCCAATTAAGGTGCTGTCCATGCCCATCCCTCTCCCCGCCCCTCCCCACCCCCGGGACTACTCCTTGGAAGAGGCCTGGCTCCTGTGCGTGTAATGGGGGTTACGTGCACAGTTGGACCTCTTCTAAAATGTGCACGGCCATTTAAAATCGGGCTATTTTTTTTTTCATTTCCCCAACACCAAGACTATATTTCAAAACAGCATACAAATCAAACAACACCCGATTAATTCAAATTAACAAGGATTAAAAAAAAAAAAAAAAATTACTCACTCTCCATACCTGGGAACTTTCGGCTTCCAGTCAACCTGAGATTGTTGTGGAGTAGTGGGAGGGAAGGGCGGTACACAAACTTTCTTCTCCCTCATATACACACAAGTTTATCCTCAAGCTCATACAGACACACACAAATATTCTTTAAAAACTCACACGTGGTCACAGACATATACAAGCTGGCTGGCTCCCTCTCTTAGGCAAACACACACAATGGCTTCTCTCCCTCTCCTACACAAACATACAAACACACACACACATGCTAGCTCCACTCCCTTTCCTCCATACACACACACACACACACACACAAACATGTTGGCTCCACCCAATCTCCTCCACATAAACACACACACACACACACACACACACATAGGTGGTTCTGGCTTCAGTCCTCTTCCACCTCTGCTAATGGGTGGGATGGGCTCCCTCGGTGGCCGTGGGCCTCCTCCACTTCTGCCGCTGGGTGGGATTGGCTCCCCTGGCATCTATGTGCCTCCTCCTCTTTTGGTGCCAGACTGGATGGGCTCCCCTGGAAGCCGTGGGCCTCCTCTTCTCTGGCAGTCAATCGCCTCCTCCCAGTGATGTAACCAGAACTGATTTTTTTGGGTGGGCCCAAGGTTAACAAGGGTGGGCTGTAGGCATCAGGTATGAACCCTACTAGTTGTACTCTTATTAATAAATAATGCCTTAGTATTAGTAGTCTACAACAGCCCTTATGCATCATGAGTGAAACTTTTCAGAATATTTTAACTCTATTATTTCAAGCACTTACCAATATTAAAAATTCCTTAATCTGCATTAATTTATTTTATAAAATGTAAAAAATGGCGCTTTAGCGTTTTCCAAATCGCTAAAGCTAAAGCGCCATTTTTGAAAACGTTCGACAAACCTAATTATTACCCTTGAAGAAGGACTGGTAGATGGCACTATGGCAGTAGCAGTCTGAAACACGGCTCCGTGTCGGGTTATCAGCACTGAGAACACCGTTATGGCTTTGGACTGAAATAGTGAAGCATCTTAAGATAAGTTGGAATATTCCAAGTGATGGATTTTTCATAAGTGACTTTTTTGAAGGCAGAAACAGCCAATGACTTTACATTTTAAATGCAAAGAAAAAACTCAAAAATTTTTTTTCCTTTATGTATCTCAATAGTGAGAACCTTTTTTGAGATTGAATAATAATGACCTATGATTATACATAAGGCCGAGTTGAATTAGGCGAAAGCCCTTACGAGGAAGCCTATTATGATGGTCATTTTCTAGTATCTACAGTTGTGCAGCGTCGATAAGGTTTAATAATTAGTGAAGAGCACTGGGTTATTTTTTCAACTTTGGTTATTCCCAACACTTTTCCCTAAGATTGTTAAGTCCTTCTCTATAAAATTTAAGGTGATTTTCAAAGGGAACATACGCATCCACTTTTCTCTCTGAGAAAAGGTGCAAATTCTCTGAGGGAGTTTGTAATCAGCCTTATTGTATTGAAACTTGTGCCCTTAATACTGGAAACTGCCCCTCTTATATTTTTCATGGTGCACAAATATGGACATAAAACTCTTTCCTTTGATTGTTTAAAACCTTTCATTTTTCAAAAGATTTCATGAAGACACATCTTACTCTGCTAATAGCAATGTCTGGTCTGCTTACATCTCTATTTTACTCTGCCTTGCATTGTTTCTTTGGATTATCTTTAAGGTTGACACCCATTAAATAACAGTCAGGGCTCAGAGCTAGGACAATCCAGTCAGACTCGTTTGCTTTTGCTAACATTGGCATGGAATTTCATAAACTGTAATTTGTTGTGTTATAATCATTTATGTTAATAGTAGGCAAGAATTAATGATTAATTTTCAGTAGTCTAACAATAATTCTCTAATGATGACCTCAGTTTTCTAATAATGACTCTAAAGGCAAGAGGTGCTACTGATAGAACCAAACTAGAGATGACCCATCCTACACAGAGCCTTTATTTTCACACTCGTTTATACACATTCTCCTTTTTAACCACAATTCCCAAAACCTATTAAACTGAATGTTAGTCTTAACCTTTCAAGCTATTCTTTGTTACATGAAACGTAAATGTATTAAAGCAGTGACATTTTCAATACATGTTCCAGTAGCATAATCAGCTCTCATTAGGTTCTAAACACCTTGAGCTTTATTGTAAAGCTGGGAGCTGTTTTCTCACTGTAACCCCTACTAAATAGGACTTTTATTGCCATTATGCCAAATAAATGGAGTAAAACAGAGTAGAAGTCTTTAAAAGGAAGTGCATTATGGAGAGTTTAAGCACAATGAAGACTGAATGAAAATGCAAATTTGAATGGTGGCAGTTTTTGCAGCGCCAGTCAATTCACAGAGATGCTAGAAAGGCAGTCTGTACAAATTACTATACAATTAAGATTGCACTGATCTTCTGAACTCAGTTTGCTAAAGATTCACACTGAAGGATAGCAATGTGCTAATACAGAATTTAGGACTGCCCATTAGAGGAACAATCATTTGATCAATGTTGCTTGAATGGCATCTAACGGTCTCTACCTAATCCAAAGAAAGCTTGGCATCACAATACAAGCGTGCCAGCCGTTTCTGTCTTGGGAATTCCAGAGACCATAAAGCTTTGTCTTTAATAATCTCCTCGTATTCTATCTGCTCCAAAACATGGAGGTCATCGGAGGAAGTTGCAGATGACTTCCAAATTTGTTGACTTCAGGGCCGATGGTCTCCGCTGATTTGTGTTTCCTTAGAGCAGTGGTTCTCAACCTTTTTTTGGCCGGGACACACCTGACAAATGGTTCTCACATGCGTGACACACTGAACATGTGACCATCACGGGGCTAAATGTAAACATGCACTCTGCATCCTCAGGATGCAGATCTAGGGCATAACCTGTACAACTCACCATACAAAAAATATGTTCTGGTTCTGATGACATCTCAGTAAAAGCAAAACAAACTCCCTTTACTACCAGGCACAATAGCCTTCCTTATGAAAAGACAGTAATTTACCACTAATGCATATCCTATTGAGAAAACACAACAAATAAGATTGATACAAATGCCTACATGCTAGTAAAATACCTCACCTCAGTCACACACCCAGAACTGACCTTCACCAAGTACAGAAAAGCCACAAATTATAAATATGGAGACAGAAACTGGAATGGAAAACCAAAAAAGCCACTCTGCATGCAGTGTGAACCTGGAAAAATGGAAAGAGAAATATAGCACCTAACAGATTCAGGATTTGCAATAATGCACACAAACTAACACGCACAAAGTTACACCTGTATTACGGAACACATACAAACAGTAACAACCCTATCTAAGAAATACAACTATTAAACCAAGCCCTAAACACTAAAACATTTCCTATTGGGAAAACAGAATAAGCCAAGCTGCTACAGAGCCCCACACAGAAATCATTGTAAAGTTATACCAAAAATGTTACAAAATAGCTGCTGAATAGAATAGTATTCAATTAAATACTCATAAAAATTATTAAAACATGTCCAAATATCAATAAAATATTTCAAAACAGCAGACATCGCATAATATCCAATAATTAAAATGGCAATCAAGAAAAATAAATTTAAAAAAAACACCTTTACTTACCCTCTCCAGCAACTCTCCTACTCCTTTCCCTTCCAGGCCAATAGCACTCACCAGAAGCAGCAAGGGCTGCTGAAGCTCTGTCCTCAATCTTCTTCCTTAGCACCCACAACCAGTCACTCACAACACACACACCCCCAATTAGACCCCACGACCAGTCTCGGTCTCTTTCACACCAGTCATCTTCCTGACCAGTCTCTCTCTCTCACACAGAAACACATCACCACCCTGACCAGTCTCGCTCTCTCAATCACACTCATTTTCTCTTATATACAAGTTCTCAATCACACACAAAAGCTCTCACACCCATTCACACCAGCTCTTACCCAGGCTTCCATTCACACCTCTACACACAAGCTCTCACCCAAGCACCCATTCACACCCACAAGCTCTCACCCAGGCTTCCATTCACACCTACAGACACAAGCTTTCACCCAGGCTTCCATTCACACCCACAAGCTCTCACTCAGGCACCCATTCACACCAGCTCTCACCCAGGCTTCCATCCACACCCACACACACGAGCTCTCACCCATTCACACCCACACACACAAGCTCTCACCCAGGCATCCATTTACACCCTCAGACATAAGCTCTCACCCAGGCATCCATTCACACCCTCAGACACAAGCTCTCACCCATGCATTCATTCACAACCAATGACACAAGCTCTCACCCAGGCATCCATTCACACTCAATGACACAAGCTCTCACCCAGGCATCCATTCACACCCTCAGACATAAGCTCTCACCCAGGCATCCATTCACACCCTCAGACACAAGCTCTCACCCATGCATTCATTCACAACCAATGACACAAGCTCTCACCCAGGCATCCATTCACACCCAATGACACAAGCTCTCACCCAGGCATCCATTCACACCCTCAGACATAAGCTCTCACCCAGGCATCCATTCACACCCTCAGACACAAGCTCTCACCCAGGCATCCATTCACACCCTCAGACACAAGCTCTCACCCAGGCATCCATTCACACCCAATGACACAAGCTCTCACCCAGGCATCCATTCACACCCTCAGACATAAGCTCTCACCCAGGCATCCATTCACACCCTCAGACACAAGCTCTCACCCAGGCATCCATTCACACCCTCAGACACAAGCTCTCACCCAGGCATCCATTCACACCCTCAGACACAAGCTCTCATCCAGGCATCCATTCACACACAGTCACACCAGCTCTCACCAAAAATAACTTCTTCCTTCACTGCAGGGATGGGGTCCAGTTCCGCCGCGGCTTTAATCCGGCGGGCCTTCTTTTTTCGGTGCCACAGGGATGGGTGCCTCAGTCGGAGGTCGGGTTTCCTCTTCGCCGCTGGGGGTCAGGTTTTCCTCTTCACCGTTACGGGGATGAGCTCCCGTAGTGGCCTTGTACCGTCGGGGTCGGGTTTTCTCCTTCACTGCTACGGGGATGGGCTCCCGTAGCGGCCTTGCACCATCGGAGTCGGGTTTTCCTCTTTACCGCTCGGGATGGGCTCCCATAGCGGTCTTGCACCGTCGGGGTCGGGGTTTCCTCTTCACCGCTACGGGGATGGGCTCCCATAGCAGCCTTGCACCGTCGGGGTCGGGGTTTCCTCTTCACCGCTACGGGGATGGGCTCCCGTAGCGGCCTTGCTTTGTCTGGGTTCTACACTGCTATTCCTCCCACCCCACTTCCGGGCAGTGCCATGCCTGCCTCACCGGCCAATCAAAGGCTTCCTCCCTTCTTCCTACTCCCACTGGCAGGTGGGAGGAGGCTTCCAATTGGCCTGCGCGGGGGAAGGCAGAAAGAAGGAGGCTTCCCATTGGGCAGTGGGGGTAGGAAGAAAGGAGGCTTTCAATTGGCCCGTGGGGGCTGGAAAAAGGGAGAAGGAAAGTACAACGGGGCAGTGGGACACTGCCCCGTTGTACTTTCCTTCTCCCTTTTTCCTTTGTACTTTCCTTCTCCCTTTTTCCTAGTTGTACACACACTAGGGTGTTGCGACACACCGGTTGAGAAGCGCTGCCTTAGAGGATGAATGCCATCTCTGGGGGAATAGCAACATAGGAAACATCATGGTGCTTGATTCTGGAAAGATGTACCCAGCTAAAATTGGGTTTTAGCCAGGAAAATCTGACCACTTATAGCCTTGATTATCTTAGGGAATGCAATAGGTAAATCAGAAGAAGTCCCAGCATTCAATGGAGTAAATCCAGGACTGAATCGAATGGTCCTGAAAATACGGAGCAGATTGACAACCTTAGATACGGCTGTTGCATCTCTATGGCCCTCCTACCTCTGGCATGATTCCCCAGTGCTGCTGCTCCATACCACGACTCAGGTCCCTTTCACTATAACTCATCTCTCTTGCTTTCCTTCAGGCTAATGCACAGCTCTACAAGACTCTTGACCAACTCTTAAAAGGTTTTCACCCTCACTAGCAGGCCGATATAGTACAGTGTGCTCCGGTGGAGCACACTGTTAACCCGCGATTGGACGCGCGTTTTGGACGCGTGTTTTGGACGTGCTATTACCCCTTACTGAATAAGGGACCTTACATAATAAGGGACCACAGATTAAGAACGGAATAATGCAGACAAAATCTGAAATGGAAACCCTGTGTGTGGGGGGTGGGGTGGGAGATGAAGAGATTCCGCCTAACCCTGCCAAGACAGCGTTTTGGACGCGCTATTACCCCTTACTGAATAAGGGGTAAAGCTAGCGCTTCCAAAACACGAGTTAACAGTGTACTCCACTGGAGCGCACTGTACTGTATCGGCCTGCTAGTGAAGATGAAAACCTTTTAAGAGTTGGTCAAGGGTCTTGTAGAGCTGTGCATTAGCCTGAAGGAAAGCAAGAGAGATGAGTTACAGTGAAAGGGACCTGAGTCGTGGTATGGAGCAGCAGCACTGGGGAATCATGCCAGAGGTAAGAGGGCCATAGAGATGCAACAGCCATATCTAAGGTTGTCAATCTGCTCCGTATTTTCAGGACCATTCGATCCAGTCCTGGTTTTACTCCATTGAATGCTGGGACTTCTTCTGATTTACCTATTGCATTCCCTAAGATAATCAAGGCTATAAGTGCCTGAGTGCAGAGGAGTAAAACCAGGAGCGGATCAACCTATCATGAAAATCTGGAGCTGGATGGCAACCCTGGCCACACCTGGTGATCAGTAAGGGCAGCAGACCTAGGAGGCAGCCTACAGTAGCAACCCAGTACTGAAATGGCAGCCACAGGCTTCCTTGGGCACACATTATGACAGAGTGATGCCACCCCAGCTGCATGGACTTGATGAAGCACTGGATGGGTAGGCTAAAGCAGTAGCTCCCCACACATGCCAGTCAGGAGTGAGGCAGGAACCACAAGCTGCCTGAATGGAGTCAGGCCACAGGTGAATTCCAGCCCAGGTCAATCAGAGCAATCTGCACCAATAAAATATCTGAAGACCACACCAGGGTTTAAACAGCCATCCACATAGCCTTCCCTAAATTCCCAGCATCCTCCCTGACTCCACAAGCCTTGTTGGGATTTCGTTCTTAACTGAGGCTTGAATTACAGCCTAGGCCAGGGGAAGGAAGGGGGATGCTAGGAAGTAGGCGGAGAGAAGAGGGGAGTGCCAGAAATACATTACCACGTTAAGTCATTGCTCTGTACACTTCAGTATAGGGCCTTTTATGGTCAGTACTGAAATTATCTCATAAAGCATTAAATCCTATTCAAGTAGAGGCACCTGATGAGCTCAGGCAATAGTTAACTCAGATGTAAAGAACCAGTACTGTAGCTGGCATTTATGGTGTTAAGCTACAATAAACAATAGAGCACCAGTCTTAATTAAATTACTGGGAAGCTAGAAGACAAAAATTGAAAGATTCAATTGGCTGCCAATCAAGGTAATTTCATTAGGTTTAGTCAGATACTGCCAGATTGGAGTGTGAATTTTTTCTGCCTCTGTGCAATAATGAAATAGCAGCAGAATTGAGAATAAATTCACTTATTCAATCATTAATGCAAACAAAACAGCACCTAGATTGGCCACAGGTTATCTACACTGTGTAGCAGATTTTTATGACATTACCCAAATAGACTAATCGGTAATCACCTGTTTTCACATTTACATGACAGAGGGTTTATGCAACATGTAGTGGAAGTGGACATCTCTAGCGTAAAAAAAAAGGCCAAGTATGTGAAAGAAATACTTTGCAGAAAGCACACTGGGGAACAATGCATACAGCAGAGAGCACAGTATTTAGCAATAAAATCCATTGCGCATTGATTAACTCTTTGCGTGCACATTCTCGTTGAACATATAAGGGACATACAGCAGCTTATTCCAGTGTCACAGCCACAAGTCAAGGTATTAGTGGGACTTTGTTGACATACACAAAAAGCACAATGATGTCACCCCACTTCTACACAAACAGGGGTAGATTTTTAAAGTTCTGCACGGGCTTAGATTGGTTCGCACAACCCGGCGCGAACAAATCTACGCCCGATTTTATAACACGCGCGTTGCCGTGTGCATGTTATAAAATCCAGGGTCAGCGCGTGCAGGGGGGTGCACAATTGTGCAACCTACGCGCGCCAAGCCGAGCAGCCTGCCTCCTTTCCCTCCAAGGCCGCTTCGAAATCAGAGCGCCCTCGGAGGGAACTTTTTTTCCGGCCCCCCCCCCCCGCCCACCTTCCCCTCCCTTCCCCTACCTAACCCACCCCCCAGCCCTAACTATTTACGCGTGTCCCGGGGCTTTGCACGCGCTGGCGGCCTATGCAACATAGGCGCGCCGGCACGCAAGTCCCCTGCGCGCGTAAATCCGGCTGGATTTACGCGCACAGGGCTTTTAAAATCTGCCCCACAATTCTTAACGTTTGCAAACAAATACCAGCCTTAAAAAGCTAGCACAGCCAGTAACAGTTTAACCCTTTAAGAATGTTTCTTAATAAATTGTAAACACTCTTTCCCAGCAAGTTAAACCTTACCCCCATCAGGTGAAGGTTCTACAGTCTGGGACGGGATGAAACCTAAAACCACTAAAAAAAAAAAAAATTAAAACTTGCCTTAATAATATCCAGTGGGTACGCGGGGTGGAGGGAATATACACCAACCCCAAAGTACAGTGTTTAAAAGTGACAAGTAAGCCCTCACAGCCTTTAATCACAGAAGTGGAAACCTGCTGTTCTGAGTGAAAAAAAAAGAAAAGTACGCCCCGCCCCCCCACCCTTTTGTAGCTCCCTGGCCTGTTGAACCCAGGCATAATTAGTGGGACACGTTTGATTTAGTAAAACAGTGGCTGAGTCTAACAGCCGGGATTAGGTTATGCAGAGTAAATCAAACTTGTTATCCAAAAGGTAGCATGAGTACCATCTCTGACCTGCCTTCTGCAGAGCGCGCACTTTAAATAGGCAAATTTGCAAGGAAAAGTTACCCAAGAGGCTGCTCTCTTAGATTGCTGAACACGACTTGTTGCCAGAGGATGTGGTTAGTGCAGTTAGTGTAGCTGTGTTTAAAAAAGGATTGGATAAGTTCTTGTAGGAGAAGTCCATTACCTGCTATTAAGTTTACTTAGTGAATAGCCACTGCCATTAGCAATGGTTACATGGAATAGACTTAGTTTTTGGGTACTTGCCAGGTTCTTGTGGCCTGGATTGGCCACTGTTGGAAACAGGATGCTGGGCTTGATGGACCCTTGGTCTGACCCAGTATGGCATTTTCTTATGTTCTTATGTTCTTATGTTCCCTCTCCCACGATCGGTGGGTGGACAGATTAAGGCTGAAAAGCCATAATAGTGCGCCCATCCCACCATAATGGGTATATTATTATTACATGCATACTAATGCTATTTAAATATACTAACACGGAGAGTCATCAAGCTGCGGTAATGCTCGAACGCATGTTATATCGCATGAGATGCCTGCAGTGTTTTGCATCTCCCTGCCCAGGTTCCCTCCCCTATTGCAATGGCCTTCTTTGCCTGTGATTTGCTTGCATGCAAAGAAGGTAAATGCACAGGCATTCCTATGCAAATATTTTATTGCGGCCGACTGAGAAGGTGGTCAGCCACGACAAAATGACAACACCTGTTTCAAAAGCGTCAAATGCGAGGTGGGAGGCCCAGGATCCTAACGCGGGTCCCAAAACTCCTGCCTCACATTTAAAGAGCTGGCCAGAAAATTAAAAAATTGCGGCAAAATTGGGAGGTTGAGCCTGGGGTCGGCCCATCTCAACCCCGGCCACCGTTTGAGGTGGCCCCCGACTCCCCCAAATAAAAAAAAAAGTTGAACTGCAGTCACGAGACAACGGTCCTCTCCAAAGACAACCAGACAATAATGGCCCTGGCCCCAGGGCCGGTGCTAGGTTTTTTGCTGCCCTGTGTGAACAATTACTGTCCGTCCCCCCCCCCCCCCGTTCATTCATTCTCTGTCCCGGGCCCACCAAAAAAAAGCCCAGCTCCCTTCAGTGATAAAAAAAACCTTTAAAAACTGACCCCCCCCCACTCCGTACCAATGGCTGGTGGAAGGGTATTAGGTGCCCTAGGTGAACCTTATAGCTTTGCACAATGCCCCCACCCCAGCCCCATTCCACACACACACAGTTAAGAGTTATGCATTTAGGGGTAGATTTTCAAAAAGTGCGCCTTCGCGTACTTTTGTTGGCGCATCAGGCGCCAACAAAAGTACGCTGGATTTTAGTAGATACGGGCGTAGCCGCGTGTATCCGCTAAAATCCTGGATCGGCGCGCGCAAGGCTGCCGATTTCGTGTAGCCGGCGCGCGCCGAGCCGCGTAGCCTGCCGCCGTTCCCGCCAACGCCGCTCCGAAATCGGAGCAGCCTCGGAGGGAACTCGCTTTCGCCCTCCCCTCACCTTCCCCTCCCTTTCTCTATCTAACCCACCCCCCCGGCCCTATCTAGACCCCCCCCTACCTTTGTCGGGGGATTTACGCCTCCCAGAGGGAGAAGTAAATCCCCGCACGCCAGCGGGCCGCTAGCGCGCCAAGACACCACCTGGGGGCTGTTCCGGAGGGCGCGGCAACGCCCCCGGCCCGCCCCCGAAACGCCGCATCCCGCCTCCAAAATGCCGCACTGATCTGACACGCCCCCCCGACACGCCCCCGACCCGCCCCCCTCGAAAGACCCCGGGACGTACGCGAGTCCCGGGGCTCTGCGCGCGCCGGTAGGCCTATGGAACATAGGCGCACCGGCGCGCAAGTCCCTGCTCGCGTAAATCTGGGCGGATTTACGCGAGCAGGGCTTTTAAAATCCGCCCCTTATATTTTACATGAAAAATATCAAAGTACAGTATTCTGAGGTAAAAATATCACTTACATTATATTTCTATGCACTGCTGTGATGCCAACCAGAAACCCTTGCAAAAAAGACACTTGGACCCCATATGGTATTAGGCCTATTGTGATGTGTGTTGGGTGTGGGCTTGACCCTCTCAAAGCCCTAAAACACTTCCTATTAGAAGAATGCCTCATCTCAGTCACACATGCAGAACTTAAACAGAGCCTCACCAAATACAGAATAGAGGAACCATACAGTAGAAATACAAACGTGCAGACAAAACCTGAACTGGAAATTGCAAGAAGCCAGACTCTCTATGCAATGCAACAGTGAAAAAACAGAACCATCACCATTCCTCAAACATCAAACAATAAAATCAAGAAATAAAATAAACACATAATCATAATACTAAAAACATACTAATAATAATATTTCAAAAAGCTTATAAATACAAATAATTAAAAACTCATATACAAGTTTTTTTAGATGTTCCAAAAACCAATAAAATACTTCAAAATACCAGACACAGCAAATAACACCTGGAAAATAAAACTAAAACGGATTTTAAAAATTCAAGTTCTCCATGCCTGGGAACATTTGATTTCCAGTCACCCTGGGATTGTCGTGGAGTGGTGGGAATAGGATGAAAAACTTTCTCCTCTCTTTCTTATCTATATACACACACACACACAAACTCTTACACACATACACTCCCTCTCAGAGAAACCCGCAGGCATCTCCAACTCTTCTTTAGTTGGTTACCAGCAGCCCCAGGCCCTCATCTTCATTTCAGTTGCTAGCTGGTTGGAATCCACCTGCACCTCCCATTTTATCTTTCTCTTTCTCTCTCTCTCTCACACACACACACACACACACACACACACAGCCCAGACACACATACAGCCCAGACAAGCTCCCATTTACATGTCCAAAAATACCCCTGTTAACATCAATCTACCCGCTCCATATATATTTAACATATACTTAAATCCTATACTCCATGTCCAAAAATACCCCTGTTAACATCAGTCTACCCGCTCCATATACATGTATATGGAGCATAGGATGCCCGTCCTTCAGCTCCTCCTCTAGTGCTGGCCCCGCAGTATTGAACCCTCACAGTGCTAGCACTTCCTATATTCTCATGAGATGAGGATACAGGAAGTGCAACCCCAGGCAGGCTCCCATCCATATCCACCCAAATCCCAGAAAGCAGTTTCATTCTCACACACACACACACACACACATGCACACACACTCTGCTCATCCCAGGAAGGCACACATGCATGCATGTTCACACACCCACACACACACCTACCCTAGGAAGGCTCCCATTCACACACACACACATTCCAGGCAGACTCCTAGTCACACACACACACAGATACACACCCATCCCAGGCAGTCTCATATATACACACACAGACACACATACTCCCTCCAAGGCAGCCTCACACACACACAGGCACACACAGACACACACACACACACACACATTATTCCCAAGCAACCTCTCATACACATACCCATCCCAGGCAACCTCCCATAAATACACACATACACACAGACACACACACACAAACCCTCATCACAAGCAGCCTCCCATACACACACATAACCCCATCTCAGGCAGCCTTCCATTCACACACACACACACACACACACACACACACACATACATACAGACCAGTCAGTCAGGGTCCATGGATCATTCCTCCTCCGCTGCTGCTGCCAGCCTGTTCCTTTATGGAGAAAAGCCGTTCTGCGGCTCCTCTTCCTGTGCTAGCACCACAGTAATTCAACACTCGTGGTGCTAGCACTTCCTGTATCCTCATCTCATGAGAATATAGGAAGTGCTAGCACTGTGAGGGTTCAATACTGCGGGGCCAGCACTAGAGGAGGAGCTGAAGGACGGGCATCCTATGCTCCATATACATGTATATGGAGCGGGTAGACTGATGTTAACAGGGGTATTTTTGGACATGGAGTATAGGATTTAAGTATATGTTAAATATATATGGAGCGGGTAGATTGATGTTAACAGGGGTATTTTTGGACATGTGTTAATTAATGTCATGGTGTTTACAATGTATATGTTTTGTAATTTTATTGAATGGATGTATGCAGTATGAATGAGATAATATTTATGTTAAGATATTAGATTTTAGGATGCACATATGTTTCACATAAGCCAGCATGTTATACTAAGTTAATATACATAATAAATTTATTTAATTATTGGGCTTCGGATTTTTGCCTACTTACCTCTGGCATAGTTATTATGTTCATACATTAGACAGAGGGATTGCACGTAATTATTGTACCCCTTAAGCATTAGGGGCATGTAGCTAAGTTATTAATAGCATCCTAAGCAAGTGAAAGTTATTCTAATGTGTACCGCTCTGAGTTCACCAATAATATGCTAAGCTTTAATCATTATAAGTGGATGTTACTTTTAGGATTGTAGTGTAAGTTTCTTATCTAAGAGGCATAAGATGTTTGTTTTATTCTAAGCTGTAAATCTGACATGTCTGAAATCTGACATGCATGAAATAAAAGGCCCTGATTCTGAGATAAATGGTTATCCTTTCCTCGGCTTCTGGGATCGCACATTAAGGTAATAAGTAGTAATTTTCAATAGCCCTGTCACTTCTCACAGAGAGAGAAGGGGGAGGGAAACGGGCAGTATCCTCCCAGCTACAGCATAATCATAGAAATCCTTATACCATTTTTTAGCACATGTAGTAAATGCAAATGTAAAAAGTATCAAGTGTTATAGTACACAGGCTCCTTTACATGAGCTTCCAAGTACAATCATGCACGAGTTCCATTGTGAATTCCTAAACTACAGCAAAATTGCTAGCTTGGGAAGATGAAAGGCTTGACGCAGGCACTGCAATAGCACCACAGGAGACTTTGTGCCCCTTTATCTATCCTGCCTCTCTGATGCATTCAGCAAAGCGCTTCCCGCAGAATGTTTTATGAGGGACCTCCATCTCTTGTCAGTGCTCTGCTTTATCCTTACTTAGGTGCCTATGTGGCAGCTGCTGGCCCTCTCCCCACACACCCTTCACTTTAGAGAGCAGCTCTCCTTTATCCATCTTTGTAATGTAATTACAATCAATGTAATCAATATGCAATCTGTCCTAAAATGATTGAAGACGATTCATTTAGCAGTTAAAATCCACCTCCACTGAAATAAGCTTAAAGCCAGTTTAAAACTGCAAAATAACCTATCTAACTCTTGGAACTCACTTTAAAGAAGGTTGGATTTGGATTTCCAATGCATTTGCAGCAAAACTGAATGAAAACTGCAGTGCATGTGCTGATCCTACCATCTCTATCGCTAAGCAGAGCCGAACATGAAACCCCTGCATCAGTGATTCCCAAACATGCATAAGTTTCATTGCAGACAATATTCTCTGCCAGTTAGGACCAGACAGTGTTGTAAGATTTTAACCAACAACAGATAAATCTTAACCACTGGGTTCCCAAAAATATAGAACACCCTAATGTTTCAGTCATTGTCTGTATGCCACAACAACAACAACAACATCAAAATGGTGGGGCCCTGGTATCTTACATGAAGGCAGATGACAGGCAACCCGCAGAGGCCTCCAACAAGCTTCGTTCATTACCTTGCCAAGGTTCTGCCTGCTGTGGAGTCTTTCCTCCACCAGGAGACCTCAGTGAACCTTGCTCATTGATGCTACTATGCCCAAGCCTCAGCCCTACTTAATCCAGCCTGCTCAATGCCTCAGTGCCTCTTCATTCAATCACCTTGGCCACCTCTTTCTCGTTATTCTATCTAACCAGGCCTTTCCTTACCTTGTGGCCTCCTGGCCTCCTTTTGGCTTCTTGGGCCTTCTTGCTTTGCTCTGTGACCTCTTAGGCTTGTCATGAATAGCCAAGCCATGCTTTCAGCTTGTTCGGTGCAAGTTATCAGAAGTGAACCAGAGGTCATTGATTGCGCAATGTTGAGACAAGCAATTAGTAGTATATACTTAGCATGTCTGATTTCTTACAGCTGTGCAGGATATGGGTTTTAACGTTTTAACGTCAGAAGTCAGACAGGATGAAAAGAAGAAGAAAGTGAAAGGTTACAGAGAAAAGATGTTCTGTCATGCTTAGCAATGCACATATAAAAATATGCCAAAATGAAATTATGTCTGCTTGCAGAAAATAAAAAGTAGAAATGGAAATTTACAGGTCAGGGTGACTTATGAATGGTGATATATGTAATGCATGCACATTTTAGGGTATTCCTATGTTTTTTTAGAACTCTGATGAGATTTGTTCATATGCATATCAATAAAGTGGTAATATTTATTGATGTTAACTTGGACGTGATTTTTATTTCATCTGAGTTCAGAGAATGCCCAGAGACCTAAAATTCTTTGGAATTTCTTCAACCTCCTTGTCTTGCTCTGTGGCCTCTGAGCCTGCTAAGTTCTCGGAGCCTACTAAGTTCAGCCTTGTGCCCTGTTGGGCTTTCCTGCTTTCTGTTGATTGTTCTGTCTAGTCCAGTCCTGTCCTTGTCTAATCCAGTCCTTTTTCTGTTTTAGACCACCCAGTCCAATCCCTTGTCTGTTTCCTGGTCCTTGCTCTTGTCTCTGGTCTAGTCTATGCCCAGTATCCAGCTCCAGTCTGTGCCCTGTATCCATTCTAACTCCGTATCCTATGTGGAGCGCCAGACTATGCCCTGTATCCAGCTTCCATCTCTACCCTGTATCCAGCCCAGTCTGTGTCCTGTATCCAGCCTCAGTTTGTGGTCTGTATCCAGTAGGGATGTGCATTCGTTTGCGATGAAATAGGAAATAGAGACAATATTTCCTATTTTGTCATGTTCCGGGGGGGGGGGGGGGGGGGGGGGGGGGGGGGGGGGGCGACAAAACAATAAGAAAACCCATGAAATTTCATGTGGTTTTCTTATCATTTTGGGGAGGGGGAGAAAGGGCACACCACAATCCTTCAAATTTAATTAATTACAACGCCCCCAAGACTAGCCCAACCCCCCCCCCCCCCAAGACTTACTAAAAGTCCCTGGTGGTCCAGTGGGGTCCCGGGAGCGATCTCCCCCTTTCTGGCCGTTGGCTGCCACTAATCAAAATGTCGCAGATGGCCCTTTGCCCTTACTATGTGACAGGGGCTATTGGTGCCATTGGTCGGCCCCTGTCACATGGTAGGAGCAATGGATGGCCCGCAACATTTTCTAAGATGGCGCCGCCTGTCCATTGCTCCTACCATGTGACAGAGGCCGGCAAATGGCAAGGATAGCCCCTGTCACATGGTAAGGGCAAAGGGCCATCGGTTTCATTTTAATTACTGGCAGCTGACGGCTCAAGAGTGGGAGATCACTCCCGGGATCCCCGCTGGACCACCAGGGAATTTTGGCAAGTTTTGGGGGGTCAGGAGGGTGGGGGAATTGCAATTAATTAAATTTGAAAGGTTGGGGTGGGTTTTTTTTGTTTTTTTTTACATACCCCCATAATTAATTCAATTTGAAGGGTTGGAGCGGGTTTCGGGTTTTGTTTTGGGGGGCAGCCGAAATAAAATCATCCCGAACCGCAGGAAAATGAAATTTCCTGCGGCAGGCCGATAACGAAGGCCGAACCAATAGGTTCGGCCGAATCACATCTCTAGTATCCAGCCCCAGCCAGCACCAGTGTCCAGCTCCTAGCCAGCACCTGTGTCCAGTCCTTAGCCAATATCTGTATCCAGCTTCCAGTCTTGCCTTGTCCAGCCAGCTTGCCTCAGGTCCATCCATACCATAATGTTCCACAGAAGACAAGCCCCCAGAACCCAAGGGCTCAACCTGAGGGGGAGGGAGCTTGGATAGGCAGAAGACCAGCTCCAGTCCTGTCCTGCAGCCCTGTCTTGCTTCTATTGGGGTGCTCCCTGATTCCAGCCTGCCTGACTATGACACATAAGTAGCCTGTACTCACGTATATACTATTTTATAAAAATCAAAAGTATGTGTATATTTTTGGTTTCATGCACACTTTTACCTGAGCAAAAAAAGGGGCATTCTAGGGTGGGGCCGAGAGGAACATAGGGAAGTTGCTATTTTTTAAGAAATTTACAAGAAAACATTAGGCAACTTATTTTCTCAATTTTATCCCTGCTAATTATCTAGCACAATTGTCTGTTGTCTGCTGTTGGATTCGAGGTTTCGGTGACCTGGAGGGAGTTCAGAGTGAAGTACTAGAGATGGACTGGGTGAACTGGTGGAAGTATCAGCAAACTGCAGATTTCAATTATGTGTGCGTTTTTTAAAATACACCTACTCCACATATAAATCAGGCTTTTACAACTTTTTTTTTTTTGCTTGTAAAATATTCCTGCATTATGTTTACAAAATATATAGAGAAAGTTCATTCTCTCAATCATTGCTGATATTCACACATAATGAAACATATGCAAGCAAACATATGCGTATACTGTAATCTGCGCAGACCAGATATGTGCAGGTTATAAAATAGTACTATGGTAGATCTCCGCATGTACGTGCATTATATGGGGCCATGTGGCGTTGTCTGAAAGTAATCCTCATACTTTTTAACCCTCACAAAACAGGCTAATTTTCAAACGCAAGGTACCCATGTAAATTGAATACAAAAATGTTTATTTTTATGCAGCTAAATTTATGCAGTATGCCATCTATGCATATATCTTTGGAAAATGTAAGGTATGTTTATAGGTCCAACACATTCTTCTCATGTGTTTTTTGCAGATAGGTTTGTGTGTGTTATAAATTCATGTACAAAGTTTTAGGAGGTTAAAAATCAATGAAAGTGTATCCAATCAATTGACACACGTGAGTCCCTGTTTTATGTTCATATATCCCGGTAGGGAGGATAACTTTCGGAACTGCTTGCGTGCACCCAAATATGTGTGTATATGGGCTTGCACCAATTTGCCACAGTATTTTACAACTTGTGCACAAACGACATGTGCAAGTTATAAAATATGAGTACTTATGCATTTAAACATTCTTACATATGTAAAACTATGCGCTGCCCAAGTTCGGATTTATCTGGATAAGTAGCAACACTTAAACGGAAACATCTGGAATGCATTATTTGTCTGTCTAAGTGGCGCTTTTCTGACTTATCTGCCTAAGTAGATCTTGCTGATACTTACCAGTTAAATCAGAATATAGCTGGATAAGTGTTGCTACCTATCCGGATAATTTTGACTTTGTCTAAGTAGCCATAACGGTGCTACATAGGCACATAAATCAGAATTCAGTCAGATAAGTATGTGCAAATGTTATATCCACATATTTGTACTTCAAATTTTAAAAGGATTTGCAACTGAATTTTACTCATGTCATTTAGATGCATTTATCCCCAGTAAGTCGGCTAAATCAGGCTATTTTCTAACATGCATGTAGCCATGAAATAACCAATTTTACCAATTAGATTATCAGTTCCCCCAGCCCCTTTGCAGTTTGTGCAAACTCTCCTGGCTCTTCAGCTTGGGAGCACCCCATTACACCCAGACTCCCTACCCAGTCATTTTTTCATTTTTAAGATGTTTACGATCACTCGAGATACTGATATTGAGCAGGAGTAAATACACCCACATAAGGTGCCACATTTACGTGTGTAACTTGCTTATAAAATAGCAAGTTACTCGTGTAAATGGTGGCCAGTCCCCCAGAACATCCTTGGCCCCCCTCCTTTTTTTATGTGTGTACATTTATTTACGGATCCTGATTTCCGCGTGAATGTTGAGGGTTTTTTTTAAAATAGAATATACTAACGTATATGCTAGTTTACTTGTGGAGGTGATATTTTTTACACGCACAACTTTTGAAAATTCACCTTTAAGCTTTTGAAAATTGACTTTATAATGTATTTTCAGCAAAGGAAATGAAAATGTGATTTATTTATTTTTTTTTACCCGTGAACCCAATCCTGTGCCTACAGTGAGTGCGATTCGTCAGTATGGCCATTTGCCCATGGTGACATGTGAAGAAAGGCTGGTAGATTTTTCAAATCAAGTAATGTCTTACTTTAGCTATACTGAATCTCAGCTAAGAATTCCAAACTTAGAATCACTCCCACAAGACCATCCTTTGACGCTATGAATAGGATGGCAGACAAAAAGGAAGAAAAGAGACTCCTGAAGAGAGGGAGACATGGATGATAAATTTCATAACACTCTACTATTTTTTTTTTTAAATAGTTGATCATGCCGAGGTGACCGTCTGCAGTCAACATTGGGATGGGGGATTTTCTCTAAGAAATGATTTGCGCCATTGAGACCTGTTTCTGCTGTAGTAAGACAAGAATGCTCAGAATGCTGCAAGCTTCCAAAGGATTTATTTTAATATTCAGCAGCTTGGTGCTCTAGTTTATACCGTGTGTCCACAGAACTGGCTACGAAAGGATTTTACAAGCTGAGAAGTCTTTAGGTTACATGTGTTAAGCACTTTTTTTCCACCCCTTACAGGCGCATAAAAAGAGAAACCCTTAAGTACGTCTGGCCCTTTGGACCTTATTAACACTCTTGCTACAACGCAGGGCTCAGCTCTGAAAAGCACCAGAGCTTTGGTTGTATTTATTATTTATTTTTTTTTTTTTATCGTCCTCTATAGCTGAAGGATTCACCAGCCTGCTTGGCTGATAAGGCGTTAGCTGAGGCAGCTCCCTTAACATTGAATTCTGAACCGGTAGCATCCCAGTCAAGCAAGAAATGCTTACTGCAGGTACAAACCTTTATTTACTCATCGGTCTAACACCAAGGGAAATTGTGATTGTGCTGACAATCAATTTAACCTGGCTGTGAATCCTGAAAACATTTTAAAAAATTGATTCTCTGTGAGCAGTGAGTCAAGTTTAATCATTGGTGTCCTGTATTATACGGTGGTGTACTGTAGTTATAACTTTCCACTGTTAAATACATTTCCTCTCAGAATCATTTGTTTGGAGGAGGAATCACTTACTGTACTCCGTGCTTTGTGGAGTACTGGTAGCTCACACAGGTAATTTTTAGGTTATCAAATGCTTCTCTGCCTTTCCTTATCCACTCCATTTATTTACAGTCTCGTTTTCAATTAGATCCATCAGCGGAGCTGCTATTTAAAAAAAATCACCGGCTGAACTACACTAATAGCCAACTGTTCTAAAAATACTCTGACTCTTGTTTTCTTTTTCTTTTTGAGACAGAGAGAGTTGGAAAAAAAGCTACCACCTGGACTTTGTTCACTAGGGGTTTCACTTGCCCATGGCCTACCAGGAACTCAAGGTAACAAGTCTCTTCCTCAGCCAGGATGCATTTTCAAAGAATTGACTCTCAGACCAGTTTCTCCTAGCGTTTGGTTTCGTCCGAATCTAACAAAGGATCTAACAGTTTCTCTTGGAGCTGGATTTTATTTCAGGGAAGTCTATGCCAAACTGTACTGAATCACTTGATTTGTGGACTAACACAATGAAGTCAGACCAGTCACGTTTTGATTCTTCTAGAATACCCATTTGTCTGGAATTGGGTGACAGAACAGGAGGAACATGAGGCCAGCACAGTTAAAAAGATAGGATGTTGGGCCCTAGGAAACAATAGTAGACAGGCTAAAGACAAAAATGGGGATAAGATATTGCTGAGAGAAAATAACAGCTTGCAAGAACATTTCAACCAATGTCAATGGCACAAAATAGATGGAGCTTTATGCAACTGTTATTTGTATTTACTTATTTTATTTATATTCCACTTTTACAGGCTCTGTAGGTATTTCTCTGTTCCCAGAGGGCTCACAATCTAAGGGGCGGATTTTCAGAGCCCTGCTCGCCTAAATCCGCCCAAATCCGGGCGGATTTAGGCGAGCAGGGCCCTGCGCACCGGTGAGCCTATTTTACATAGGACTACCAGCGCGCGCAGAGCCCCGGGACTCGCGTAAGTCCCGGGGTTTTCGGAGGGGGGCATGTTGGGGGCGTGTCGGGGGCGGGACCGAGCGCAGCGGCGTTTTTGGGGCGTGTCGGCAGCGTTTTGGGGGCGGGTACGGGGGCGTGACTACGGCCCGGGGCGGTCCGGGGGCGTGGCCGCGCCCTCCGTACCCGCCCCCATGTCGCGTCCCGGCGCGCAAGAGGCCCGCTGGCGCGCGGGGATTTACGCCTCCCTCCGGGAGGCGTAAATCCCCTGACAAAGGTAAGGGGGGGGGCTTAGACAGGGCCGGGTGGGTGGGTTAGGTAGGGGAAGGGAGGGGAAGGTGAGGGGAGGGCAAAAGGAAGTTCCCTCCGAGGCCGCTCCGATTTCGGAGCGGCCTCGGAGGGAACGGGGGTAGGCTGCGCGGCTCGGCGCGCGCCGGCTATACAAAATCAATAGCCTTGTGCGTGCCGATCCAGGTTTTTAGCAGATACGCGCGGCTCCGCGCATATCTACTAAAATCCAGCTTACTTTTGCTTGCGCCTGATGCGCCAGCAAAAGTAGGCCAATTCGCGCTATTTGAAAATCTACCCCTAAGTATGTACCTGAGGTAATGGAGGGTGAAATGACTTTGCCCAAGGTCACAGCGAGTGCCAGTGACCTTGGACATTTCATTGTAACTGGAGCCAGATAAAACAAGCTTGGTCCATGGCCAAACATGCTAATTTTAACTAGAATCTGTTAGGCCTGGATTCGCTATTCTTGCAGAGAATAGTGAATCCCGGCGCTAATGGGGATGAAGCGGGGGGCGGGCCTGCGAAAGCCGGCAGCGATCGCACCTCCGCGGTGCGATCGCTGCCGGCTTTCACACCCAATAGTGCCATTGTAAAAGGTGGTGCTATTGGGCGCGCTACTGGAAGCGAAAAGGGTTCTTACCTTTTCGCAGCCAGCAATCTTTCCGCCGCGCCCGTCCCGACGACACCCCAACTCCTCCTCTTCCGGGGCCGACTCTGCACTGACTCCACCCCAAGCTGGTCCCTTTTCACATGCGATACGCTACGAAAATGACACCCTTAATGTTCCTGGGATTGGATTAGTGAGCATGCTAAATTCAGGGAGGGTAATTTCTAAAGACACTCCCATTGGTAAAATAGATTTTTACCTGCATTTCCTCTCAGAGGAAATGCAGGTAAACCGTTTTACAAAACTGTTTTACAAAACCGTTTGCACAATATGTTGGCAAACTTGCCCGTGGATACATTGCTCACGCATACATTTATCGAGACTAAGTAGAGGCATACTCAGGGTGAAGAGAGGAAGGGGTTTGGACTTGTGTGAATACTTCTGCATCTTCAGAAGCATGCATATATATTTTCCAGAAAATGTTCCATGCATATAACAGTTGACATAATTGTGTGCGAGTAAATTTGGTGGATTAGTTTTCAAAGTGAACTTCTGCACATAACTTCACTTTGAAAATTGATGTATCTTAGGCACATTTTTGCCTCCTAATTTTGGCAAGATGTTTGAAAATTGCCCGCTTAATATATAGCACACTATTCTGCATGCACTTGAAAAAGTCTTAGCATGCATCAATTAATGGACAGTTATCCTTTTTATATATAGATAGTGCATAGAAGATTTTATTGAATGGTAGGACAGAGGAGAAGAAAGCTAACAGTTGACATAACTGGTTAATTTTGTCCCTGTATTCAGAAGCAATAATCAATTAAGGGGTAGATTTTCAAAGGGGTACGCGCGTAGGATATGCGTAGCATTTCCCCACCAATCAGGTGGTATCCTACGCGTAGAATACGCGCGTACCCCCCCCGAAAACCTACCCCAAAACCCCCCTGCACGCGCCGAGCCTATTTTGCATAGGCTCGGCAGCGCACGCAAGCCCCGGGATGTGCGTAAGTCCTGGGGCTTGCATGGAGAGGTGTTCCGGGGGGCATGGCGGGGGGCATGGCGGTTGTGACGCGGCGTTTCGGGGGTGAGGCGCGGGTGACGCGACGTTTCGGGGCGGTGCCGTGGGCGTGGTTTCGGCCCGGGGTCATTCCGGGGGCATGGCTGCGCCCTCCGGAATAGGCCCCGGGTTGGGTGATGGCGTGCCAGCATCCCGCTGGCGCGCGCAGATTTACGTCTGCCTCTGGCAGGCGTAAATCTGGTGATAAAGGTAAGGGGGGGGGTTAGATAGGGCCGGGGGGGGTGGGTTAGGTAGGGGAAGGGAGGGGAAGGTGAGGGGAGTGTGAAAGAAAGTTCCCTCCGAGGCCGCTCCGATTTCGGAGCGGTCTCAGAGGGAACAGAGGCAGGCTGCGCGGCTCGGCGCACGGAGGCAGGCTGCGCGGCTCGGCGCGCGCAGGCTGCCCAAAATTGGCAGCCTTGCGCGCCCCGATCCCAGATTTTAATGGATACGCGCGGCTACGCGCATATCTATTGAAATCCCGCATACTCTTGTTCGCGCCTGGTGTGCGAACAAAAGTACGTGTTCCCGCTAAATTATAAAATCTACCCCTAAGTGTAAAGCTGAATATCCAGTTGTGTGGTTTGATTTAGTACAGTCAGTTGTGTGGATGGTGTTGGCTATACAAAGTTAGAAGGGTGACATTGAATATCATGCTAACTGGCTAAATTTGAAGAGATTATCCTGGGCATGACCTGACCTGGCCCCTTTTTAAACTGACTAAATTTATGTGCTCAATGATTTTGTGCACCCAGATTTAGCTGATTAACTGGGGGTTATATTGAACCAGTTAGACTTATGCAGTTAAACAATTTTAACCCTATAAATCATTTGAAATTCAACCCAATGATCAGTACAGGTAGTAGAAGGAGGGTATCAAGTCATAAAACACCATGATGATGAAAAAACTCAGCTTAACCTTAGGAAAGAACAGCAAAGCAGAGAACAATTTTAGTTCTCGTGACAAAACTACCAAAACACCAGAACTAGAACAACACTCATGAGCTTTTGCATGCGAATCAGAAAAAAATCCACAACATGAAAAGAAATTAGCATTTATATACGTACAATTATGAAAGCAATCAAGAAAGAATGAAATAAAAGTACTCACAGGAAGGGTGAAATGGATATGCTACATATGCCATAGGGAGCCATTCAGGTAAGGGTATCCCCTAAGCCCCATGGCACTTATGCAGTCACCCTTCCATCATGGAGTTACACAGGGAGACAGCCTCTGTCAATGTCCTGAACTGGCATGAAAAAGTCGGCTTCTTGTGTCACTTTCTGAAAAATATGGAATAATGAAGACATTAATTAAACGTACCACCACATCTTTTAAATTACTATTTAGTTGATCAGCTGATTGCCTGCTTTCTACTTTACTCTTTGTGGTCATAAAAGGTTAATTATCCAATGAATTCACCACCAAAGTCCTTTAATTCAGCTATGGTCTAAAATCACTGGCTTATGTTTTGCAGTTCCAAATTGATAGAATAATTTACTGTAATCTGTACACATCAATTGATGCAATGTCTTTTAGCGAGTCCTTAAACATTTTTTATGTACCGTTTGTTGTTCATTGTTGTTTTGTTTTATTTTAAGTTTTATACATCTATTTCTATTAAATTTTGACTATTTTTTATGTTTTATTGTAGCCTGCATTGAGCAATCTATAATGATAAAATTATGTTACTTACTGTTATGAGCAGAGGTTGCTACCAGGGAACACAATCTGTGCAGTATTACTGCCTACAGATGAACAGAAAAAGTATATCTTACATGTTGTACATAATGAGATGCGATCCAGAGAAGCCAGGGTTCAAATCCTCCTGTCCCTCCTTGTGACCTTGGGCATGTCACATTACCCACTTTACCCACTGCCTCAGGTAAAAACGTAATGCTACATTTTCAAAAGCTGTGCATGTATACACATGTAAATAGCATATATGCTATTTTAGAAACCTACTATACGCATAAGTAAGGTTACATGAATAAATATACATGTGTAGAAGGAGGTGGTCCGGAGTGCTCCTGGGCAGGGCCACCATTTATATGTGTAAGTTGCTAATTAATAAGAGATTTGCATATGTAGATTTGGCAGCTTACTTGCATATATTTACACCTGTTCTTTATCTGTTGTACATAATTGTAAACATCTTAAAAGTGAAATACTGACTGGTGGGGAAATGGGGGGAGATGAGGCTGAAGAGCCAGGAGCACGTCAATGACCTGAAAATGGACTGAGCAAACAGGTAGACTAAATGGTAACACTGGTAATTCCATTGCTACACACATGTGAGAAAATTCCCCAGCTTACGGAATAATGGAATTATGAGGTAAAGTCACCACACACATATTTTTAAAGTTAGAAGTAAAAATAGGTGGATATAGTATTTGTGTACCACTTATCCAGATAATTAGCCGGATAAGTTTGAAAAGTGCTGCTTATCTGGCTAAGTAAGATAGGCAGATAAATCTCAAATAGGGCTACTTATCCAGATATGTAGCACTATTTAAGACATCCAGCTATCTGGCATAACCAGATAAGTAACGCTTTTAAGTCTTATCTGCTATGTAGTTAGATAAACAGGAACTTATCCAGATAAGTCCAATATGTATTTGTGTGCTTTTTTATACACATGCATAGGTTTGATGGGTAGATTTACATGAATTTTATAACCCACATATATCATATACGTGCAGGTTATAAAATATAGGAGTAGATTTCTGCATGCCCCTGTACATGAGTATTTGGGTAGGCATGCAGCTGTTTCATAGTTATCCTCCTATCTTTAAATATATCTATATCTATATCTATCTACCTATCAATCTATATATCTCACCTATCTACAATGTTAGTCGGGTTACAATCTACATATATAATAATCAAATTGCTAAAGAATTATAGACAAATATTAGAGGTGTGAATCGTGTGATCGATCGTCTTAACGATCGATTTTGGCTGGGGGGAGGGAAATCTTATTATCGGGATTTTGTTTTAAAAAATTGTTAAAAATCGTAAATCGGGGGAGGGCGGGAAAACCGGCACACCAAAAAAACCCTAAAACCCACCCCGAACCTTTGAAATAAATCCCCCACCCTCCCGAACCCCCCCAAAATGTTTTAAATTACCTGGGGTCCATTGGGGGTTCCCGACGCGATCTCCCTCTCTCTCTCTGGCCACGGCTGCGTTGAGAAATGGCGCCGGTGGCCTTTGCCCTTATCATGTGACAGGGCAAAGGTAGCGCTGGCGCCATTTTGTTTCCTGGCTCCCGATGTCATGCCTGCTGGAGATCACCCCCGGACCCCCGCTGGACCCCCAGGGACTTTTGGCCAGCTTGGGGGGCCCTCCTGACCCCCACAAGACTTGCCAAAAGTCCAGCAGGGGTCCGGGAGCGACCTCCTGCACGCGGGCTGTATTGCCAACCTTCAAAATGGCGCCGGCGCTACCTTTGCCCTCACTATGTCATACGGGTCGCCCTGTCACATGATAAGGGCAAAGGGCCACCGGCGCCATTTCTCAATGTAGCCGTGGCCAAAGAGAGAGAGAGAGAGAGGGAGATCGCGTCGGGACCCCCTCACTGGACCCCAGGTAATTTAAAACATTTTGGGGGGGTTCGGGAGGGTGGGGAATTTCTTTTAAAGGTTCGGGGTGAGTTTTAGGGTTTTTTTGGTGTGCCGGTTTTCTCGCGCCCTATTTAACGATACAATACAAATGCCCCTGATGATAAATCGGGGGCATTTGTTTTGTATCTGCACTCTAATGATTTTGGACGATTTTAAAATTATCTGACGATAATTTTAATCGTTCAAAAACGATTCACATCCCTAACAAATATAAAAACAAAAAACTTTTAAAACAAACAAACAATCATAAAATACAATACTAAAGAAAACATACAATAGAAATGGCTAATAACAAAAAGGCACAAAGCCAATTATCATACAACTCCTGCTTTGTATCCTATAATGTATCAATACAACCACCTGAAAGGAAGTAAGATAAAAATGCTGTTGCCTAGAGAAACAGACCAGAAGCCAGGTATAACTCAAATTCTACAATCTATAAATGAGCACTTAGATGGTGACGGTGCCTAATCCTGATCAAAAGCAAAATGAAATAAACAGGTTTTAAGCATTTTACTAAACTTCAACACTGAGGTTTAAAGCCACTTGTAGTTCATTCCAAAATAGAAGACCTGCATGTAAGTCCCCTGGGAATAGGGAAATGTCTACAGTACCTGAATGTAATGCACTTTGAAGTCTTGAAAGGTAGAATCAAATTAAAATAATTAAATAGAGAATGTTGTCCACTGAAGAAAATGGTAGCCTCCTTACCCATGGCCTCCCCAAAAATGGGGGAAGGACTTTGAGGAACATGTGCATGTTGGGCTGTTCCCAAGCAGGGGAGGTGGGTGAGGGAAGATAGACTTTTAGATCCTTGGGGTTGAAGAGCTGGACTTCAATAAACCACCCCTCACTCATAGATTGGTCCTCCAACAAAGAACTGTGGTTGTAGGTTTTAGTCCACATTAGAGATGTGAATCGTGTCCTCGATCGTCTTAACGATCGATTTCGGCTGGGAGGGGGAGGGAATCGTATTGTTGCCGTTTGGGGGGGTAAAATATCGTGAAAAATCGTGAAAAATCGTAAAAAATCGAAAAAACGTAAAATCGCAAAACCGGCACATTAAAACCCCCTAAAACCCACCCCGACCCTTTAAATTAAATCCCCCACCCTCCCGAACCCCCCCCCAAATGACTTAAATAACCTGCGGGTCCAGCGGCGGTCCGGAGCGGCAGCGGTCCGGAACGGGCTCCTGCTACTGAATCTTGTTGTCTTCAGCCGGCGCCATTTTCCAAAATGGCGCCGAAAAATGGCGGCGGCCATAGACGAACACGATTGGACGGCAGGAGGTCCTTCCGGACCCCCGCTGGACTTTTGGCAAGTCTTGTGGGGGTCAGGAGGCCCCCCCCAAGCTGGCCAAAAGTTCCTGGAGGTCCAGCGGGGGTCAGGGAGCGATTTCCCGCCGCGAATCGTTTTCGTACGGAAAATGGCGCCGGCAGGAGATCGACTGCAGGAGGTCGTTCAGCGAGGCGCCGGAACCCTCTTGCGCACGCCGACCCTGGAGATCGCTCCCGGGACCACCACTGGACCACCGGGTTATTTAAAAAGTTTTGTGGGGGTCAGGAGGGTGGGAGAAGCTAAGGGAGATGTTTTAAAGGGTCGGGGTGGGTTTAGGGATTATTTTTGTGTGCCGTTTTTCCCGCCCTCCCCCAAAACGATAAGATAACCCCCACAAACAATTTTGTGTGGTTTTCCTATCGGTTTCGGGGAGCCCCCGATTTCTGATGACTTTGAAAATATCATACAATATTTCGTCAGAAATACGATTCACATCCCTACTTTTAATGTGTAGAATAAAAATCTGCCCCTAAGCTTTTACTTAAAGCTCAACTTCTTCAGTTTTGCAATCTATGTAACACAGTAACATAGTATTGTTGGTAGAAAAAGAGCAAATATTCCATCCAGTCTGCCCAGCAAGCTTCCCATGGCAGCAACTACTTCTTCATGCAGGTTATCCCTATGCAAGAATAGCATACTTTATGTATATATTCATTGTAAGCCGCATGGCAACCAGTGTATTGAATTTAATACAGGTGTAACATGATCATGTTTTCTCGTGCCTGATAAGATATGGGCTGCAGTGTTCTGCAATATTTGTAAAGATCTTAGAGCACTTTTAATGTATAGGCTACAGAGAGTCCTTTCCTTACCTTCTTGGTACTTGAATTCCCAAGGCTGTGCTCTGCTGCTCTCTTGGGTAAAGTGGTATATAAATTCTTAAAATAAATATATAGTGACATTCTGAAACAAGGTACATTTACATAGGCATGAATCTGGTTCCTCCATTTGCTGTCACAATCCACAATCTATCAGGATCCCCTTGCTGTACCTTTTAATGTGTAGGCTATAGAGAGCCCTTACCTTCCTGGTACATGAATTTCCAAGGCTGTGCTCTGCTGTACCTCTCCTCTGTGTTTATGGGTTAAGTACCAGATGGGTGTATGCTCCTTTCTCTCTTGAAATGTAGAACCCGGTTAGCACCTGGGAGAGTTAGTATAAAGTTTCTTCCAGTCACTGAACTACAGTGGGTAGCTATGGGGTTTCCAGATCCCTTACTAGCAAACCACCTGGAAAATCACTTCTGACCACAAATAGGAGTCCTTCTTTGACAAAATCTGCTGTAGCAAGAGCTACCTTCCCGGAGTATGGGAGAATTTGCACTTCTCCACTGATCCACCCTCCTAGGATCTGAAGAAGAGAAACAAACACAAGTAGAATTTTTTTTAGATGGTCTCTTCTTTCCTGAGTTTCAAAAAGGCCAAGGTTCAAAGCCCACTAAACCTAACCTCTAGGCTAGCAGCTCCTTCCCTGTATACAATAACTCACTGCAGGGCAGAGAGAGAAAACTGCTCCCTCTGCTATTGTCAGGAAGTCTCTCACTAATTCTTCGCTCTGACGGCTGAAAATCTCCATCCAAACACAGCCTAGACTTCTGCAGGTTAATTAAGTAATTATGCAGGATCCAAAAGTTCAACACAAGCTCAACCTACACCAGGCAAGTTAACTGTGCAGTATCCCTCGGACCATTCTGGATTAGCCTACAACAGTTTTCTGAAACATCCGCAGGTTCAAGAGTGGCATCTGGGGTTATCACTCTAATTTGACTTTAGAGTCCTTTGCATCATCAGGCTGGAGCTGATTACAGTTTCACAGTCCTCACTTCTGGGAGGGTAAATGAAAACTATATATATAATATATATATATATATATATGTATATACACACAAACATACATATAAAAAGGAGTAGCATCAATAAAATCTCACCCAATATTGCTGTGATTTACAAACGCTGTTTATTGTGCATTTATAAAAAAAAAACCTAACACATTCAACACATAGCCATTAACCTTCCACTACACAGAACCCATTCACTAACCACTCACACATAGCATCAGAGGACCAGAAGGTTCATCTGCATACTTCTCCCAACAGCCCTAGCAGAGGTCTCTAGAGAAAGCCCTGAGCACTCTAGGCTTCAATTTCCACATCCCTCTTCTTTCCAGCGACAGAGGATCAGAAGGTATGCACCAAAATACCAACTCCTATTAGTTTTGAACAACAGATTTATTTATTTTCTATAATAACAGATAATTAGTTCAAAACAAGGGTCAATAAGGTGTGCAACTGAGTAGTTATAAGTAGATTAATTGTAGTCTCTAGAGGATGACTGACATACAAATATAGTTTAGTTAGTTTATTGCATTTATTACTAATTTCCATGCACAGACCAATGCAAGTTACAATAACAACATACATAAAATGTATAACACCATAACAACTAAAAGACAAACATTAAAATAAACCAATAGATTACAAATCCTTTAGCATAGCTTGAACATCCCACTCCATTAGAAATTTTAAATCGCTAACAACTGAAGAAAGTTAAGATGCAGAGAGAGTAGTCCATCTGTGAAAGGGGAGATATCCAGTCTTTTGCCCTCATATATATGATTATGTTCCAGATGGTGAGAGTTTGTATTTGTGCACTTGGTGCAAAGAGCTCCTAGCCCTCAGAGAATGAGTCCAATATTTGGAGGCTAGAGTGCCTTTGTCTCGAGCTGGTAGGGAGGGGTGCAGGCTGCGTTGAGGCTGAGGGAAGGGGCTGAGCCTGGAAGGACAGGATGTATTGGGGCTAGGGACTGGTCTGCTGAAGCTGAGGGCCTGCAGGCTGTGCTGAAGCTGTTGGCGGGGGTGAGGGTAGAGTAGGCTGGGTCTCAGACTGGGGCTGCAGGTTCAGGTAGGCTGTCCTGGGGCTGGAGGGGGGAGAGGGCAGGCTGCTGGGGTTGGGAGGAAGGTGATAATAGAAGCTTCTGGGAAATTTCCATGGGCAACTGTGCTGCAGCTGGGGCTGAGAGGCTGGGAGGGGTAACCTAGTCCAGGGCTGAGGAGTTGGGGTAGAGGCAAGCTGTGCTCTTCCTGGGGCTTTTGGGGAGGGAGGGTAGCAGCCTGTGATGGGGCTGAGTAGGCTGTATTGGGGCTCAGAACTAGAGAGTAAACTGTGCTGGTGCTATAGGGGAGGGCAATTCATAGTTGACTCTAGGAAATTTCCATGGTGTCTGCTAGTATATAATAATACATTTGTAGATTCATGGTATTTGTCTGTCAGTGAACGATCACTCCAGCAATAGCCACAAGGTGGCAGAATGCTGCTAATGTAATATATATAATACTGACACATTCTGGCTACTGTTGGCATTGCAGCTTCTTGCATTTCCTGATCTGGACAAACAAAACAGCATGCAAAAAATTGCTGATGTGCACAAGATATCCAGGTCAGTTAGCTTTTGGCACATGAATTGCTCGGATGCCCTTCAAAGGGCTCAGTTTTTGTTGAATCGCACGTGCTGTAGTGCTGTCCCCATAGTTTTGGAAATTTTAGAATTGCTCCAGCTGTATCTGTGGCAGTGCTGGCATCCACTGAGGTCAGAATTCCAAGCTGCACAGAGCACTGAAGACGTAAGGCCACAGTTTTGGAGGGAGCACCATTAGGGCCACGAGATATTTGTGCTGCATGGGGCCTGGTAGTAAAAAGACAGAGGAGAGGAGAGGCATGCCACAAAAAGTACTGGCAGCAGTCCAGCTACGTTGGAGCCATGGGCTTTGGTTCAGGACCATGGAGGCAGAGTTGGCTGGTGGGGCAGCTATTGTCCACAGGAATGGTGAGTTCCATCAGTAACATGAGAAAAGTGGCATGGCAAGAGGTCACATAAACAGTATGGGCTGACAACCTGGGGCTGAAATGACTGAAGAAACTCATTGCCCTTGTGGTAGTAGTGAGAAGGGCGGGGGGGGGGAGGCAAGATGATTGAGGGAAAGTATCAGGGGTATGGGATAAGAGGTGAGGGGAAAGTGAACCAAGGTTGAGGCAAAAAGGGATAAAGAGAGAGAGAGAGAGAGAGAGAGAAGGGTACGAGGGATAAGGGGAGGAGTGAGATGGATGAAGTGGGGATAAATAGGAGTTATCCAGCTAAGTGGCAGCTGCTGAATATCTGGCTATTTTCAGCAGCTGCCATTTATCTGGATAAGTATTTATCCATTTAATAGATAGCCAGATATCTTAGGGGTGGGTAATGGACAGATTAAGGCGGGGCAATTTATCCGGTTATCATAACTGGATAAGTGCCTATATTCAGCCTTGTCCAGTTAAGTTAACTGAATAAGTTAGACCAGCTCATTAGCAAGTGTAAAGTTATCCGGATATAACTTATCCGGTTAACTAGCACTTATTTGGTTATATTCCGCAGCATAGCCATGCTGAATATCCATTCTAAGTTAACTGGATAATTAATATCAGGATAACTTAGATAACTGGATATCTTTGAATATTGCGGCCCATATGTTTTTGTTGCAGTGATGATAAGCAAGAAACCTTTGGGTTTTCTTCGTATTTCTTCTCATGGTTGCTTGGTCTCATGTAAAATTCATAGATTATCAGGGGTGATCCTAAATAAAATGCCAGCAAATGAAGTAGCAAAATAAAACAGGAACCCAGCAATAAGGTGTATTAAAACATAGAGCTACTGATCTTTTTTCAAATTGAAATCATGTTAAAATCTCCCCTTTGGATATTTTTATTTAAATTAAATGTATGTGAACAAATTCTGTCTTTTAGGAAGCCTTGCTGAAATTCTGGGCCATCTATAAATGTCAAATAAAGCCTTTAAAAAAATAGACACATGAACCTTTTTTTTTTTTAATGCTGTTCTGAAATGTCTAAATAAATACATGTGAATACAGTTACCATTAAAAAGGCTCTGATTGCACATTCTTTTTTCTAATCATACACATTTTGTCAGGCAAAGATATGTCTGTATAAAATATTTTACATTTGCCTGTATAGTAACGTGAATTTCCTTTCAGCTTAACTAGCTTCAGCAGGAACTGAAAAACAGGAAAAACACCTTTATTAAATATGACGGCATTTATTGTAAATCACTAACCCAGGTCACGAAATGCAAAGAGAATCTATATCTTCTACATTCAGGAGCCATACTTTGTGATTTGCATGAAGTGAGCATTTGCCTTTTGGTTTCAAAATATTCAAGCATTTCTTGTGCTATCCACATCTGGTGCCTGGATTCTGAGCTGAAACCTCTACTCAGCCCAGACCTGAGGCTCAGTGCACTGGGGGTAGGCACGGGTCAGGGAGCAATTTTATTCCTTTTCTTTCCCTTTTCTATCCTTTTCCATTGCATTTTTTAAATTTTGTTTGGTTTCATTTTGTGACTTATATATGTAAAAGGTGTTTTTAAGTGCATTTGTGTTTGCTGCTAAAATCAATTTTATGCACATTAATACAATTTTGCACATATTAAAAAAAATGTATGTGCGTAAACTAGCGAAACCAAACAGAACGAATACATGTGACATATGTACTACGCACTGACAGGCAGAGGCACAGAGGATCTGGTTCTGTTTCTCAGGCCAGTCAGGTTATCTGCTTGATTTCACCATCTGAATGAAGTCTGATGGTCTTTTAGAGAATAATTTTCAGCCTGTATAAAGTCTGAGACAGGGGCAGCTATGAAGAGCAAATTTCACCAGAGTGTGTTTTTGAGATAAAAAAGACTAAAAAATGAGGGAGGGAAGTTGTTTTGGGAGACTGTTTAGTGAACCCTTGGGCCGACCTACAAGAGACTGGGAAAAGATGGTCACTGTCTCTAGTATATCAGAATTCCTCAGCACAAGGATCTTTCTGTTATGAATTGTAATAGTCTTATGGGGTTTTTCTGTGCATTGGGTATCTTCTTTCCTTTCAGAAACCTCTGCAGCTTCCATTGCTAGAATATCCTAATTTTCCAATACAGAAAAGGCATTTTGTACCAGTATCATCTGAGAGTGTGGGTTTCTCTGTGTCACAGATCTTGGCCTACCAAAGTCAACTATAATCCATTTATTCCTGGGTTTATTAATCTTCCGTGTGAATGGGGGCAGGTCCTCTGAATGCTGTAAAGTGGGGTAGGCTTCTTTGGTGGTTACTAATTCCTGTATAGCCTTTTATATTGTAGCTCATTCTAATTTGAGTTGAGTCAACTCCCTTTTCATTGAAGAGAGCTGCAAACAAATGAGGCAACCTCCAAGCCTCTAGATGGTTTGTCTTAAGACAAAGGCATCACATTTATTGCATTGAATAATAGTCATTTTGTTAATTTGTCCTAACAGGGAGCTCCTTAAACATGAAAAAAGATTTGCAAAGTACCGTGTTATCAATTATTGCAATTGTGTACCATAGCAAGACTATGTGGTCAAAAGCATACCAAGTATGCTTTAATAAAAAATGTAAAATCATGCAAGCAGGATGCATAAATCTAAGGGCCAAATATCTTTTTGGAGGTAAAGAACTAGCAGCTACCAAACAACAGAAACGGGAATCATCATCTCTGATGACAAGATAGCCAGCCAAGGTGACACAGCACAGCAGTGGGAAAGTTAATAGTATACTTGGGTACATAAAGAGAGGTATCACTTGTAGAAAGATCAGATGTAAGTAATATTACCTCTCTACAGCTCTCATGTGAGATCCCAGCTTGAGAACTGTGTTAAGTTCTGGTGACCACAACTACAAAAGATCATTGACAAGATAGAGGTAGTTTGAAGGAGGGCCATAAAAATGCCATAGGGATTACACAGTAAATCAAGTACAAAAAGAATAAGGTAGTTAAGGATGCACGCTCTAGAAAAAAAGAAGGGGAAGGGGATATATGACAGAAACATTTAGCTACTGTATTTAGCAAGCTTCAATAAAGTAAAAGAAGAAAATATCTGCATATAATTAAAAGTTCAAGGACAAAAACATAAGAACATAAGAAATTGCCATGCTGGGTCAGACCAAGGGTCCATCAAGCCCAGCATCCTGTTTCCAACAGAGGCCAAAACCAGGCCACAAGAACCTGGCAATTACCCAAACACTAAGAAGAACCCATGCTACTGATGCAATTAATAGAGGTGGCTATTCCCTAAGTATAATTGATTAATAGCCATTAATGGACTTCTCCTCCAAGAACTTATTCAAACCTTTTTTGAACCATGCTACACTAACTGCACTAACCACATCCTCTGGCAACAAATTCCAGAGCTTTATTGTGTGTTGAATGAAAAAGAATTTTCTCCGATTAGTCTTAAATGTGCAACTTGCTAACTTCATGGAATGCCCCCTAGTCCTTCTATTATTTGAAAGTATAAATAACGGATTCACATCCACTCATTCAAGACCTCTCATGATCTTAAAGACCTCTATCATATCCCCCCTCAGCAGTCCCTTCTCCAAGCTGAACAGCCCTAACCTCTTCAGCCTTTCCTCATAGGGGAGCTGTTCCATCCCCTTTATCATTTTGGTTGCCCTTCTCTGTACCTTCTCCATTGCAACTATATCTTTTTTGAGATGCGGCGACCAGAATTGTACACAGTATTCAAGGTGTGGTCTCACCATGGAGCGATACAGAAGCAATATGACATTTTCCGTTCTATTAACCATTCCCTTCCTAATAATTCCTAACATTCTATTTGCTTTTTTGACTGCTGCAGCACACTGAGCCGACGATTTTAAAGTATTATCCACTATGATGCCTAGATCTTTTTCCTGGGTGGTAGCTCCTAATATGGAACCTAACATCGTGTAACTACAGCAAGGGTTATTTTTCCCTATATGCAACACCTTGCACGTATCCACATTAAATTTCATCTGCCATTTGGATGCCCAATCTTCCAGTCTTGCAAAGTCCTCCTGTAATGTATCACAGTCTGCTTGTGATTTAACTACTCTGAATAATTTTGTATCATCCGCAAATTTGATAACCTCACTCGTCGTATTCCTTTCTAGATCATTTATATATATATTGAAAAGCACCAGTCCAAGTACAGATCCCTGAGGCACTCCACTGTTTACCCTTTTCCACTGAGAAAATTGACCATTTAATCCTACTCTCTGTTTCCTATCTTTTAACCAGTTTGTAATCCACGAAAGGACATCGCCTCCTATCCCATGACTTTTTAGTTTTCGTAGAAGCCTCTCATGAGGGACTTTGTCAAACGCCTTCTGAAAATCCAAATACACTACATCTACTGGTTCACCTTTATCCACATGTTTATTAACCCCTTCAAAAAAATGAAGCAGATTTGTTAGGCAAGACTTCCCTTGGGTAAATCCATGTTGACTGTGTCCCATTAAATCATGTCTTTCTATATGCTCTATGATTTTGATCTTGAGAATAGTTTCTACTATTTTTCCTGGCACTGAAGTCAGGCTCACTGGTCTATAGTTACCCAGATTGCCCCTGGAGCCTTTCTTAAATATTGGGGTTACATTGGCCACCCTCCAGTCTTCAAGTACAATGGATGATTTTAATGAAAGGTTACAAATTTTAGCTAATAGATCAGAAATTTCATTTTTTAGTTCCTTCAGAACCCTAGGATGCATACCATCTGGTCCAGGTGATTTGCTACTCTTTAGTTTGTCAATCTGGCCTACTACATCTTCCAGGTTCACAGTGATTTCGTTCAGTTCGTCTGACTCATCACCCCTGAAAACCATCTCCGGAACTGGTATCTCCCCAACATCCTCATTAGTAAACACGGAGGCAAAGAATTAATTTAGTCTTTCTGCAATGGACTTATCTTCCCTAAGAACCCCTTTAACCCCTCTGTCATCTAATGGTCCAACCGACTCCCTCACAGGTTTCTTGCTTTGGATATATTTAAAAAAGTTTTTATTATGAGTTTTTGCCTCTATGTCCAACTTCATTTCAAATTCTCTCTTCGCCTGTCTTATCAATGTTTTACCCTTACCTTGACAATGCTTATGTTTTATCCTATTTTCTTCAGATGGATCCTTCTTCCAATTTTTGAAGGATGTATTTTTGGCTAAAATAGCATCTTTCACCTCATCTTTTAACCATGACGGTAATCATTTTGCCTTCCTTCCACCTTTCTTAATGCGCGGAATACATATGGACTGCGCCTCTAGGATTGCATTTTTAAACAATGTCCAAGCCTTTTGAGCACTTTTAACCTTTGCAGCTGCACCTTTCAGTTTTTTTCTATTTTCCTCATTTTATCAAAGTTTCCCTTTTTAAAATTTAGTGTTAGAGCTGCAGATTTACTTATTGTCCCCCTTCCAGTTATTAGTTTAAATTTGATCATGTTATGATCACTGTTGCCAAGTGGCCCCACCACCATTACTTCTCTCACCAAATCTTGCATTCCATTAAGAATTAAATCTAAAATAGCTCCCTCTCTTGTTGGTTCCTGAACCAATTGCTCCATGAAGCAATCATTTATTACATCCAGGAACTTTATGTCTCTAGCAAGTCCTGATGTTACATTTACCCAGTCAATATTGGGGTAATTGAAATCTCCAATAATAACAGAAGCAAACCTTGCACATAAGCAAGTATCCGGGATCACTGGTGCAGGAAAAGAGGTATGATTCCATGAAAACTTTTTAAAGCATTTTTATTTAGAAGATTCAAAAGTCCTTACTGTGGCAACTCCATACAACATAATCAGGCAAGAGTAACAGGTCCCCCGACACGGTCCGTGTTTCGCGGAAGCTGCATCGGAAGGGACCAGATGACATTCAAAATCTAAAGATACAACAAACATAATCAAACATGGAAACAAAAGGCAGGCTGCTACAAAGAAATTACAATAGATAGGGGCATACCTTTAAACAGTCATCAGGAGCGCAAGCGCCCTCTGCAGTAGGAAACAATTTAAAGAGTAATTTGGCGCGAAAAGTACACTCTCGCGAGACGCTGTGTATGACAGCGAGACGCTGGGAATGACAGGCAAACACCTGTAGCCTAATCGGACAATGACTCTGGAACTTTACAGCACTAAACCGGGAGGAGGGCGCCTACCACTTATAACAAACATCTGAAAAACGGAGAACAGAGAAGCGCGATCTCCGAATGCAGTAAATAACCGACTGACACCTATAATCCTGAGAAAAGTCCAACCATGCTCTAATAAAACTGGTACCATTCAATGTCTTTGTTAAGACCGTGGGGGGAGACCGAATTAAGAGTGAAGATCCACCGCTGCTCTCTCCGACCAAGCATACCTGGAAAATCTCCACCTCGTGGGGGGGGCGAGACCACCTCTAGTACCAGGAAGGAGAGGTCAGCGACGGAATGTCCGGCCTGGATCCAATGCGTGACCAACGGCTCATCCAATCTGGATAATCTAATATTCGAGCAGTGCTCGATAATGCGCGTTTTGATCATTCGTGAGGTCTTCCCCACGTATAGCAGAGAGCAGGGACAAAAGATGACATAAACTACACCCTTTGTACAACAATCAGACTGATGGTATAATCTGAACTCACGTCCAGACCTAGGGTGTTTAAACATTGTCAATGACTGGGTATGGTTGCACATTGTGCAACGACCGCAAGGGTTATGACCGCCATCAAAATGTGAACGGGGTTGCTCAGGTGATAAAAGTGTGTGTACAAGACGGTCTCTTAAATTAAACGCTCTCTTAAAAGTAAACCGTGGTGGACCATGCATCAGATCAGTGAGGGACAACGCGGACCAGTGACGTTTGATCATATTTACAACAGATCTTCCCACTATAGAGAAAGGGAGGATACAGTTATGAAAAGTGTCATCGGATTGTGTGGTAACACCAAACAGCCAATCGCGGTGTGTGTACAAGGCTCGTTTAAAAGCTTTTTTCACAATCCGGGTGGGATATCCCCTCTCAATAAACCGAGTGAACATATTCTCAGATTGAGAAAGAAACTCTCTCCGTGAGGAGCACAGGCGGCGAAGCCTTAAAAATTGCCCCGTTGGAATGTTATCTCGAAGTGCTCGCGGATGACAGCTGTTGTAGGCCAAAAGTGTGTTACGGTCAGTGATCTTGCGGAACAGGGTAGAGTCAAAACGTTCCCCGTTCCAAGATATCATAATGTCCAAAAAGGAAATCTGAGACGGATGAATACTATAGTTAAATTGGATATTAGAACTAATTGAATTCACCCAATCTAAAAACATGAAAAATTGTATATCAGAACCCGTCCAGATGATAAAAACATCATCAATAAATCGGAGCCAGACATGGATGAACTGGAACCAACTAGAAGTATAAATGTGAGTGGTTTCATAGTCATCCATGTATAGGCAGGCCAAACTGGGAGCCATGGTGGCCCCCATGGCTGTCCCCTTAATTTGTTGATATATAATGTCTTGGAAACAGAAAAAATTTTTGGTAAGTGCTATTTCTGCAAGGTGTACCAGAAAGGACGTGGTAACCCGATGTGGCAAACGTGTATCCAACACTTTCTCAATAACCGTTAGGGCCTCATTTTGAGGAATGTTAGAGTAAAGTGAAACGACGTCTAATGTAATCAGAAAAATGGGTGACGAAATCTCAATATCTGCTAACAGTGTCAAAAAATGAGTGGAGTCCCGGACATAAGACCTAATGCGAGGAACCAAAGGTTTAAGGAAAACGTCCACAAATTGGGACAATGGTTCAAGCAGGGATCCAATGCCGGACACTATTGGGCGACCAGGCGGGTGTGTCAAAGATTTATGTATTTTAGGAAGGATATAAAATATAGGCATTACCGGATGAGAAGAAATCAAAAATTTTGCTTCTTTATTTGTAATGATATGAGAATCCAAAGCTGATTGTACGACAGATTTTATATTCTCAAGTAAAGATGCCGTGGGGTCTGATGGGAGAGGGGTGTAGAAAGAGGTGTCCCCCAATTGTCTTAACACTTCCCTTTCATAGTCCAATCTATCTAAAATAACTATGCCACCTCCCTTGTCAGCTGGTTTAATGACAATAGTGGTATCATTTGACAGGGCTTTAACAGCAACAGCCTCACTCTTAGATAAGTTATATCGAATATATTGAGATCGTGAACAAATGTCAATAGCATCTTTACAAACAAGGCGCTCGAAAGCACCCAGGCTGACATCAATCCCAGGGGGAGTCCATTTAGATTTAGTATGTACCACTGAAGAATCATGTGGGGGTGGAGAGTCTTCAAAGAACAATTTTAGCTTAAGTGTTCGAAAAAAGCGATGTAAATGAACTTGAAGATCAAAGGAATCCCCTTTTTGAGTGGGGACAAATGACAAGCCCCGGTGGAGGACGCATTGTTCAGATGCCGTGAGATGGCGTGAAGAGAGGTTAAATACCGTTTCCTCTCTTATTGCCAGAGGTCCGCCTGGGTCCGGGTAGGGCGGGATGGCCGATTCTGAGGGTTGTGCTGCGGTAGGGGAGCAGCTCGTTGGCGAAGATGTCGCGAGTCCGGTCTCGGCTGAGGCGGCTGCTGACCCGAGTCTAAAAAAGAGGCCGCAATTGAAGAATACCGCAAGGCAGAAGAAGCTGCCGGCAAAAGAGGGACTTCGCCTGATGTTATATCCTGTACAGTAGAGGTACGTGCAGAGCGTCCGGAGTCGGCTGAGGTAGCAGTGCCCCGGGCGCGTCGAGCCTGGCCCCGAGTACGAGGGACTCGGGACTCTTCTCCGGATGAGTCTCCAGACGAGATACTGTCCGCAAAGGTTACTTTCTTGGAGGATTTTTGAACCATCCATTTATATACGTACCCAGACTGATAGTCCGTTGCGTCCCTCTGAAATTTACTCAATTTGACAGCTTTAAGATCAGATCTAAATTTCTGTAAATTAACTTGAAATTCTTCAAGCTGCTGTTCAAAAGTGTCAGCCGGGCAGGACTGCTTTATGGAGTCTAGTTGTTGTGCAGTTTCAGCCTGAAGCTGCTCTTGCAGGTCTTTGTTAGTCTCTATAATCAGTACCATAAGGTCCAAGGAACACTTATTGAGAATCTGGTTCCAACGGTTGATGAAAGCTGTATTCTCTGTGTGTAGTCTCGGTTCCTTTTGCATACGAAGGCCCCTCGGTATCCGTCGGACCCGGCAGTACTCAATGAGTGTGGCTGAATGTAGCTCCGATCTCGTAAGGCGTTTTTGAGTGTTTATCAATTCAGACCACGAGATGGGAGGAGCAATGTCGGAGGACTCTTCAAAGAATAGAGTGTCAGTGAGCACCGCATTTATCGCATCCTCTGAATAACTGAAGGTGTAGTCATCGGAAGCAGCCATTAAAGCTTCAGTCGTGCGGGAACATCCAATAATAACAGAAGCAAACCTTGCACATAAGCAAGTATCCGGGATCACTGGTGCAGGAAAAGAGGTATGATTCCATGAAAACTTTTTAAAGCATTTTTATTTAGAAGATTCAAAAGTCCTTACTGTGGCAACTCCATACAACATAATCAGGCAAGAGTAACAGGTCCCCCGACACGGTCCGTGTTTCGCGGAAGCTGCATCGGAAGGGACCAGATGACATTCAAAATCTAAAGATACAACAAACATAATCAAACATGGAAAAAAAAGGCAGGCTGCTACAAAGAAATTACAATAGATAGGGGCATACCTTTAAACAGTCATCAGGAGCGCAAGCGCCCTCTGCAGTAGGAAACAATTTAAAGAGTAATTTGGCGCGAAAAGTACACTCTCGCGAGACGCTGTGTATGACAGCGAGACGCTGGGAATGACAGGCAAACACCTGTAGCCTAATCGGACAATGACTCTGGAACTTTACAGCACTAAACCGGGAGGAGGGCGCCTACCACTTATAACAAACATCTGAAAAACGGAGAACAGAGAAGCGCGATCTCCGAATGCAGTAAATAACCGACTGACACCTATAATCCTGAGAAAAGTCCAACCATGCTCTAATAAAACTGGTACCATTCAATGTCTTTGTTAAGACCGTGGGGGGAGACCGAATTAAGAGTGAAGATCCACCGCTGCTCTCTCCGACCAAGCATACCTGGAAAATCTCCACCTCGTGGGGGGGGGGGCGAGACCACCTCTAGTACCAGGAAGGAGAGGTCAGCGACGGAATGTCCGGCCTGGATCCAATGCGTGACCAACGGCTCATCCAATCTGGATAATCTAATATTCGAGCAGTGCTCGATAATGCGCGTTTTGATCATTCGTGAGGTCTTCCCCACGTATAGCAGAGAGCAGGGACAAAAGATGACATAAACTACACCCTTTGTACAACAATCAGACTGATGGTATAATCTGAACTCACGTCCAGACCTAGGGTGTTTAAACATTGTCAATGACTGGGTATGGTTGCACATTGTGCAACGACCGCAAGGGTTATGACCGCCATCAAAATGTGAACGGGGTTGCTCAGGTGATAAAAGTGTGTGTACAAGACGGTCTCTTAAATTAAACGCTCTCTTAAAAGTAAACCGTGGTGGACCATGCATCAGATCAGTGAGGGACAACGCGGACCAGTGACGTTTGATCATATTTACAACAGATCTTCCATCCAGAAACGAACCTTATCCACGGCCGGACCGTATTATTGGAATCTTCTCCCCCCAGAACTTCGACAGGAACAATGCCCGTTTTCCTTCAGAAAGAAACTAAAAACGTGGCTGTTCACCCAAGCCTTCCCTTAATGGACACCATCCTAACAGCTCAGCCATGCAATCCTTTCCCACTCATC
Source organism: Rhinatrema bivittatum (assembly GCF_901001135.1). NCBI lineage: Eukaryota > Metazoa > Chordata > Amphibia > Gymnophiona > Rhinatrematidae > Rhinatrema > Rhinatrema bivittatum. Next base: position 335,162,441 of record NC_042617.1, on the reverse strand, counting down.
TCCCCCCTCCTCCTCCCTCATTCACGACTACAGTGTTTGAGACCTATAGACTTATTTATTATTTAAGCCTGTTACATTCGTTTCTATATGAAACCTCGTTATGTTAAAACCTAGTTATCTATTTCTTATCTTGTTAATCGTATGCTTTTGCTCTCTACCCTCCCACTCTGTAAACTCCCTGTTCATTGTAACCTTATCTTCATAGCTTATTGGTTACTCCTCGTTTCAATGTAAACCGGTACGATAAGACACTAGTCTTGAGTATCGGTATATTAAAAGTATTTAAAATAAATAAAATAAATAAAAAGTTATGTTCATAAACCTCCAGAAATAAATTGAACAAATGCATATCCATAACAAAGGGGCTAATTTTCATATTTTCCACAGTGCTTGCAAATCTACAGGTGCAAAGTATCTAAGGACCCGTATGTAGGGTTGTCAATTGGCTCCAGAATTTCAGGATAGGCTATTAAAGGTCCTGGTTTTATGTTGCTGAATGCACAGTCTTGTAGCCTTGCTTTTCTTAGGGAATGCAACAGGGACATTAGAATTGCAAGTCCCTGCATATCATGGGGTAAAACCAGAACTAGATCAACCAGTGCTCCAAAAATGAAACAAGTTGGCAACTCTGTCTGCAAGGTCATTTTCAAAGAAAAACTCTCTGCACACTGAATACAAAGCACCCACGGACCTGCTTTGGAGCATGTATAAGGTGTGCACTTTTAATGCAGCTGTGATTTTAAAATTAAATCTCTGTGCATAACTTCCCTCTCTCAGTCTAGTCCCACCGCCTTTTTGCCTTTGACAAAAAGTACGTGCACTGTGAAACGGCCCATCTCTCTTTTTTTTTTACCCGCAGTTGGGTAAGGAAACTTTAATTTGGCCATTGCTCATGGATAAACATGTTCACTCATGCAAAAATGTTTTGAATATTGCCCTAAAAGTGATCTTAGTGACAGAAGGAAGGAAAAGACCATAGTTCAAATAAGACTTGTGATAACACAGTAAGCGAGTATAAATGAGAAGCTGGGGTGGACCAAATGGTCATTTTCTGCCAATATCATCTATGTTTCTGTAAACTGCCTCAAGGTGGAGTCTCTCTCACTTGGGTGTCGTAGGCCAAAGGCATGGATGAGATGGGTAGAGGGAGACTCGCGATGTTCCATTGAGAGGGCATCCATGAAAAGCCTCTTTTTCCTGCAGAGCGTTCTGTGGCCAAATAAAGTGACCCATCCAGTCTGTCTCCCTGGGGTAGGGAGAGAAACAAGGATAAAAATTAGGAAACATCCTGTGCAGAGAGGAGGGGATGATCAACAAACTCCCCATCTCCCCCTCCCCCACTCCCCCTGTCCACCCTCTCCCTCTTCCTGTATGTAGTAAGAGGATTTCTTTTTAATCTTTATTGAGTTTTAAATCATAACATAAGAGTAAAACATCAAGCAAAGATACATATAAAGATACATCTTAAAAAAGTAAATAACACTGCAATGAATCTCAAGTCCTCATTATTAAAAGGGGACAAAAGAAAAAAGTAATAATCAATGCACTGAGAGTTCTCAATCAAAATCATTTCTAGGTAGAGAGGATCACAAAATTTTATTTTTCTGAAAAATCACTTCACACTTGAAGGGGAACTTCAGAAAAAAGGAGGCACCCAAATTTGAAACTCACAGTTTAAGAAGAAAAATTGTCTTCATCTCATTTAAGTTTCCCTCCAAATGTCTGGAAAAATCAGGACTTTCTGACCACATAACAAAGCATTTTTATATTTAACATATTGTGAAAACAAAATATCTTTATTGGTATCAAGTACAAAAGAAACAATAAGAAGTGGAAATATTATCCTGAGAAGAGTGAAGGAATAGACATATCAGAACTAACAAAAGGGACCAATAACTCAGGGAAGCCCTCAGTCAAGTTAGGAGCCTTATGAGAGTTTGGCATGTAATAGCAATTGGAAAGCATAAAACTTTTGTCAGGAGAAAACTGCAGGGCCTCAACCATCTATCTATCTCTTGAACAATTCCTGGCCAGTCAGAAACCTCATCCTTGGAAAATTCAACAGGTGAAGGTTCTTAGATCTCATCTGGTTTTCAAAACTTTTTGTCTAGAATGTAAAGCCAGAAGCTCCTTAATTACTGCAGTGGTGGTGGATTGCACTAATGTATTAACAGCTGAGTGGGATAGTGTTTGAGACTCTAAAGTTACAGCGCTCTATTCTAAATCCAAAAATTTTACGGAAGCCCCAGAAGAGAGTTGACACAACTGGGGAACAACTTGAAACAAAGAGGATTTCAAATGAGTGACAGCATTCAATATATCTCATAATGAATTTTAAGTAGATGCAGAAAGTTCATCTGAACTTTCTCTAATATCAGAAAATGTGATGGAACAGGAATAGGAGCCCCAATAAGAGAATGGATGTCTTCAGGATTAATGTTAAAGTGAGTTATCACATTATCAGTTGAGGGATCCCTAAAAGACGGCTCCCCCGAAAGAATAAGATCACTTCCAACTCCATGACCCCAGATTCCTGTTTCCTCTCTGGGTAAACCTGGTTTAGCCACAGAGTTCCTTGCTTGGTCCAGACTCAACTAGAGATGGGTTAAACCAGGAGGGGGGCATGTATCTAGGCTAAGAGAGGTTACTAAGGATCCAAAAGAAGAGCCAGGTAATGAGGAAGCAAGATGAAGAACATGAGAGTCTATAGGACCTCTTACAGGAGATGATGCCATTGGGGTAGTCACAATATGCCCCTTTCTTTTCCTTCCCATAACTTCAGAGAGAATCAGGACAAAGGGGCATGACCCTTAAGTGTGTGGCTTTCGTGAGCCTGTAGCAGTGCACCTCTAGGCTACCGCTTTGGAGGGCTCTCTCATCATGTTTGATGACATCCGTGCTAGTGCCACACTACTATCCAAGGCTGCCTCCTCCCACAGCAGGAAAGAGTGGACTGCGCAAGCAAGCTTATATCCCCCCCTGGTAACAGTTTTATTATACTAAGAAAGATGGAATAAATACAATAATTTTTAAAATGAACAAATTAGCAATAAACCATAAAATATCTACTTGTAATCTTTCAAGCAATGTTTCTTTTCAAACAACACTGCAGGTAAAGGTACTTTACATACTTTTATGTAGGCTTAAACAACAATTAATAATTTGAACCAATTCAAACTTTTTCTTTAATATAAAATACATTGGAGTTTTATTAATATTGATATTCCTTTTATTATAGAGCATTATTCCATGTCCAACTAAGAATTAGATACGTATTGTGCCTGAATACCTCCTTTTTTTATTCTAAGCATGTGCACTTTCAAACTGGTATGAAAATGATCCTTTGTACTTTTTTTTGTCTTATTTGGCTCTTTACACACAGGGTCCCTTGGGTAAGTATCTTTGTTCTTTGTGCTTTGTTTTTTTTGTGCTACTTTCCTACTAAGCTAACTAAATGGTGTTAGACTAGCCAGATTTAGTTTGTATGTCCTGGCAGTCAGTATAAATACTTATCTCAGATGGTCCATTCAGGTAGCAGCTCAGATACATTGATCTCTATTAGAGATGTGCATTTGACTGGGACAAATTAGACAATTTCAACAAAATTGTCTAATTCGCCCCTGAAAAATGAAGCAAATTTTCCCAAAATTTTAGGAAAATTCATTTTTTGGGGTTAGTGCACACTAACCTGAAATTCAGGGCGGCCGAAAAAAAAAGGCCCGAACCGTGGGAAACGGAAATTTCCCATGGCAGGCCGATAATGAAGGCCGAACCAAAAGGTTCGGCCGAATCACATCTTCTAGTCTCTATGATAGCAGGCACTCTGGGTGATGGGTCTGAAGGCAGCAGGTGACAATCTTCTTCAGGATTGCCTTCTCCCTGATGAAATCAGATCAATAAGAGAGACTAGCTACATGCCATCAAAACTCTTGCGTAAGCTAATTAAACTGATTTGCTAGCTAAGCAAAATAAAAGAATAAGCAAAAATACCATGTGTATTATACTACTCTCATTAGTTGCTTCCATTTAAACTGGTGGTTGAATACTTCAAGTTCTTTTTTTTTATTTCTTGCAGTACGACAGGGCCAGTTCAGCACTTCTGCCTAGTCTAGTCATATCCATCTTCTCCCATCATGTGATGAAGCTAAAACGTGCATGTAGCTGATCAGTGCCATTTTTTAAATGTGGCTTTGGGTCTGGAGCCCTAGGAATGCTCCAGGTTCCTCTGGACAACCAGGGAAAATAAGATACTAGTCAGAGGGGCTGGGGGTGAGGGGTGGAGGGTCAGGTGGTCATAGGGAGGTAAGGGAGACATTTTCTACTTCAAGGGGGAAGTATTTTTAAATGGAGGAGTAGGGCCAGAGCCAGAAACTTTCCACTTTTTTACTTATTTTCTTCAAATTTGTCTGCCTCAAGGGCATTGAGTGGCTTGAGGGAAAAGTGGTCTTACAATACCTTCAGGGGATTTTTTTTACTTTACTAGGGGGTAGGGATGTGAATCGTTTTTCTAACGAATTGAAATATCGTACGATATTTCTAAATTCGTTAAAAATTGGTTAAAAGAAGGAAACGATCAATTTTATCCCCGGTTTTTCATAAAAATCGTTTTCAGGTTAGTGCGCGCTAACAAAAAAACGTTTATTTTTGTTACTTTTTGTTATTTTTGCTATTTTTGTTAGCGCGCACTAACATGAGTTAGTGCGCGCTAACAGAGAGGTAGCGCGCACTAACTCCCGTTAGTGCACACTAACCTGAAAATGATTTTTATGAAAAATTGAGGATAAAATTGATCTTTTCCTTCTTTTAACCAATTTTTAACGAATTTAGAAATATCGTACGATATTTCAATTCATTAGAAAAATGATTCACATCCCTACCCCCTAACCCGAAAAATGATTTTTCACTAAAAAAAAACCAGGGAAACACGGGAAAATGGTTTTTTCCCGCGGCCAGACGATCCTGATAGCGGAAACAATCGGGCACCCGATTCACATCCCTACTAGGGGGCAGTCTATGGGTAGCTCAGTACCTTTAAATAGAAACCATCAGGTTATGCGTTAGTGTCTTCATGGTCTTTGGTAAAGTTTGCTACTCTGCTTGAGGTATAACAAACTTTGGATCAAATAATGCGGCTTGAGAATTTTGAGGCAAGACACATTACTTGATTAGCATAACATTTCCCTATTCATGAGCCGAGTTGCATGTGTTTGTGCAAATCAGCTTATTTTAATAACCGTGTTGTGTCGTGTTTCTTGGGGGAAAGATAGCACGTGGTATTTGAAATACCACACATTATCTAGGAGTTAAGGCAATTACCATGTGGTAAATACTGTCTACTACACAGTATAGCCCTAATGCAGCTTAGTAAATGACCTATTCAGATTGTTAGCCCTCTGAGGCATGGACCTAGCAACTGTATCTTAATTTGTAACATGCCTTGAGTTTGCATTTTAAAAGGCAATTAGATCCAAAAAAACAAATCCAAAAGCTAAGACTAGTTGCAGAGTATAAAATCAAAATGAAATTCACTCCCCAACACTGACTTTCATAGTACAATAACATTAGATTTTTGAGATTTGCATTATTTAGCAGGGTTGCTGTCTTAGGCTCTGCGAATTGACAATAAAAAAATAGTCTCTATAAGGTTCTGTATTTGAAGTGCTTATGATAAATCTGTGCTACACCCTGCGATCTGTTCAAAGGATGCTAACAGACTCTGACAGATGAAGTTAAAAGTTAAAAGCATCTAAACCCTCAACACAAACCAGCAGGGAACAAAATGACATTACCTATTTAAAGAATGCAGATTAGTCAGGGCCATCAATATTTTAAACTGTGGCTTACACAATAAAAAGGTGCATTTTAGATGGCTAGACCGGAGCTTGGAAATGCCCTGAAGGAATTAAATGTGTTGCCACTCTTTGTGTCTCCTCATCAAGCACTACCTTAATGTATCTTTGATGTCAAGTAAAACAAATAAATAAATAAATACCAATGAAATTAATACATATTGGCATATTTGTCTCTGAAGCTTAACTGATGACATTTCAAATTATGCCAAGGAGTAATCTCTCTGCTTGCCATTCCCACTGGAGAGCACACTTTACACGAAGATTTTATAACATAAATCTTTTATCATGCTGACATGAATAGAGAAGTTGCTTATTGTTGCTGTCTCAACAGAATATCAGAGTGGAAACTTTTTGAGAAATCAACGAAACTTTTTTTTATGCCTTCTAGTTCTAAAGGAATTAAAGTGTCATTCTGCCCACTGTCATCCCAGAGAGAGATTTAAATGTACTCTGCTCTCTATTTCTTTTTTATTTCTTGTTTTTCTCTAAAGCATTTCCACCGCCGAAAACATTTCAAACTATTGGATTGGAAGTGAAAAAGTCTCTCCTTGGGCACAGCTTTGGGGATTCTGCATATATGTAAAAACAGTTACCACAGATCCGATGATTACGACGTTTATGATGAAAGTTTTCAAATCCAGTCACCTGCCAGCAAATAGCCTTCCCTAGCTCCAGCTGAAAGGACGCACAGTCTTCTGTAATGCAAGTATGTTTAACCAGTGCATAGGCGAGCATATAGGCCAAAGGAGAAAAATAATGCTTGAGGACTGGACATCTAAATCTGCACGCGTTATTTTCCATTAAAATTTCAGCTACACGCAGGTGCAAAGCTTGTGGGTACTTTCTATCTGTGGACAATTTTCAAAGGAAAAACGATGTGTGTACTTTCACTTTGAAAAATTAGGTGCAAGGAATTATGCACTTAGGTGGGGAGTTGAACTGATATGAACTCTATAATAAGCGTCAACTAATAAAGAGCTGAGTTCTATATAAGTTGCAGCTTTTCAGTGCTCTTCATAAGGAAGCCTATGTTTAGGGAATTATGAAGATCAATGCATGGCATTATGGAAGCATGTGTAATGATTGCCAAATTGGCTTTCCCAAGAAAGGGAATCAGCTATTGAACTTGCTGGAACTTTGTAAAAGATGAGAACAGTTGATATAGTCAGAGCTTCCATATTTAAATTGCATTGCAAAACAACACCTAGATGACTTACTTCATTTTTCAATAGTACTTATAACTGTTTCTTGTAATAATATCTTACTCAAATTTTCAGACTATCCTTTATTGACCCATAAAATTTCAGTTTATGTGGGGTTTAACTTTAATTTATTAATCCTCCTCCATTTGGCTATTGCCACCAAACATTGATTCAGATCATTAACAATTTCATCACACCCGAATGAAACAAACAATTGTATGTCATCTGCACAACCATGAAAGCATATCCTTAACTTCTGTTTCACTTTACCTAGTTTCACTTTACCTAGTATATATATTGGACAAGTCTGCTGATAAAATGGAGCCTGTGGAATTCCATAGGTTGGAAAATACCATAGGAAAAATAACAGGGATCACGTATATCATTTTTTTTCTGGCTTTCTTCGGTTTTGGATAAAGTTCAGAATAGTGAATTTATTTAAAGTATATTATAGGTAAAACTAGGGCTTAAAGAGTATATTGTACTTTTTTTCCTTAACTTTGCTTTCTTTTGTTTATGTTTTTTGATGTTATTTTATATACTTTTATGTAATTTTAGATGTTTTTTTTAGTTTGATTTTATTTTATTCTTATTTGATTTTATTTTGAATATATTGTAAACTGTTTTGGTCAAATTTTCGTTTGTAAAGACGGTATAGAAATCTTTTAAAATAAATAAGTAAATAAATAAATAATAAATATCATGATCTCTATTTAAAAAAATGAACCAAACCATTTGAAGGCAGAACCCATGACTCCTGTTTTTGATAAAATATATATAATATTGAAGATCACTGTTAAATCTAAAAGCAATAATTGATGATCCAGCTCTTGGCGGGGATCATCTGTTTAGGAAAATGACTATCTCAAAATCATGAACAGCTCTAAAGCCTGATTATAATACATTTTTTAAAAAAAATCTAAACACTTTTGGGGCTGTAGCTATACAGTTAGTTCCATATCTTGCACTAATGAGAGATGTTAGAGAGCAAACGAAAACTCTTCAACTTTGCAAGGTCAAGAGATGCTTTCTTTCTAACTAGCCAAACTATTGATGTTTTAAAGTTGAATAGGCATAATGTCTTGAGGCAAGGTGGTATTAACAGCACATTGTATTTGCAAGCCCTGAAAATAAATCACGACACCAAAGAGCTGAATGTTTCCAGTGACTCTGTTAATCCAAAATTAGCTCAACAACAATTAACTTGCAGTAGATAATTATAGATATTTGCACTATCCATTCATAATCTTCCTAAAAGATCCCTTTTTACAGTTTGCAGATGAGTAACCGATAGGAATAAATCAGTGTAATTAACAGCAAAATCAGTCTTCCAGTCCTATGCTTGAGGGAAATTCTTACTTAAAATGTCAACAGCAGTTTTTAGTAACTGAATCTTCTTCTCTCCTTATCAATAATGCAAATCAACACAAGATACCTGGTTGAAATCCAAGATATGCTCTGCAGACTGCTCAGAGGGTCTGAAATATGGTGAAAAATATTCACTAAATACCTTATCCTGGCAATCTTTTCTAATAAAAGTGCCTACTATCCCAACCGTGAGTACGTTCCCACAATTGTTGTCTTGGGAGCAACGAGAAAGTCCTATTGTGGATATTTCGAGAACCACTCCTGAGACAAGCCAATTCTCTTTAGTGTCATACCAACTATAGAATTCCTGGAGGCACACCTACTGCTGTCTTTGACTTGAAGTTGATTTTTTATACTCTTAATGCTCCTTCTAACATTTGGCACACATCACAGGGGCACAGAACTAATCTAGAGCTGGATGGGTTTTAGAAATAAGATACACAGTTTTCCTAGGTAAAAAGGACAAGCCAGGGATAAATTGTGAGTCCCTAGTGCTCAAAAGCATTGGGTGCCCAGGAGACGTTGCTGTATACCCACTGCATCGGCCCCAAAATGGGGAAATCTAGCCCTTGGTCAAATTTATTTTCTTTAAATCATAAACTGTTAGGCAGGAAAAAGTGCGCACATATATTTAGAAGAAGAAAAAAGCATATAAGCTAGGCACATTAATTGCATGCTGTACATTTTTTTAACTATTTAAGAAAACACAGAAAACAAAACTTAAGCACTGTCCAACCAATATTTTAGTTGTCTCATCCAATTCATACTGTATATATTAAAAATACAATGTACACACACACATGCATCTAATACATGCCCAATACATGCCTTCAGAACATTTATGGAATGGTGAATAAAATGGAAAATGCCATAATGCCTCTGTATTGCTCCATGGTGAGACCGCACCTTGAATACTGTGTACAATTCTGGTCGCCGCATCTCAAAAAAGATATAGTTGTGATGGAGAAGGTACAGAGAAGGGCAACCAAAATGATAAAGGGGATGGAATAGTGAGATTAGTGGTTAGGACTGTTCAGCTTGGAGAAGAGATAGCTGAGGGGGGATATGATAGAGATGTTTAAAATCATGAGAGATCTAGAACGGGTAAATGTGAATCGGTTATTTACTCTTTCGGATAATGGAAGGAATAGGGGGCAGTCCACAAAGTTATTACAAAGCACATTTAAAACTAATCGGAGAAAATTCTTTTTCACTCAATGCACAATTAAACTCTGGAATTTGTTGCCAGGGGATGTGGTTGGTGCAGTTAGTGTAGCTGGGTTTAAAAAAGGTTTGGATAAATTCTTGAAGGAGAAGTCCATTATCTGCTATTAATCAAGTTGACTTAGAAAATAGACACTGCTACTACTAGCATCAGTAGTATGGGATATAATTAGTTTTTGGGTACTTGGCAGGTAGCCTGGATTGGCCACTGTTGGAAACAGGATGTTGGGCTTGATTTAATCTTGGTCTAACCTAATATGGCAATTTCTTATGTTCTTATGTAATAAGTCTGTTTTTCCATTTACCCCTACATGCAGCCAACTTATGCAGGTTAATATGAGCCCTTGACTCACAGAATGACTTAATGCCAACTTCAGGGCTGGAGTTAAGTTTATTGTGGAAACAAGTGTGTGTTGCGCACTAGGGGATTTTCTGCATTATGGGGTAATAGCTAATAGCCTCATCTACATGGAATTTACATATGATGAGCGCTAACGGCTAAGCAGCTGTTTGGGCATGCATTTTGCATACCTAATCCCCTTATTGCATCTGGTGTTAGCATAGTACGTCAAAAACATGCATCCAGATACCTATTTCCCTGTATTTAGACTAGGCATACTTTATTGCATTGGCCCCAGAGACATTAAACATGAGTGTCTGAGTCCAGAGAGGTTTTAATGAGGGACCTATTTCATTGATCTGGAAAGCTTTCTAATTGGTTCTTTAAAAGACAAGACATCTCAGCTACAGAACTCCATGTCTGTATACATAGCATGTGCATGTGGATGGCAGCAGTGAATGTAAATATTAAAATAATCATATTTGTGCAAAATAGTAAATACTGGGTTGCATATTAACACAGAAACAGAAATGTGACATCAGGAAAAGACCATAAGGTCTATCAAGTCAGCCCATCTACACCATTCAGGAACAGGACATTGAAGTCTTTGTGGACAAAACATTGAAATCTTCAGCTTAGTGTGTGGCAGTGATCACCACAGCAAAAAGAATGTTAGGAATTATTGAGAAAGACATAGAAAATAAAATTGAGAATATCATAATATGCCGTGTAGTTGTATGGTATGATCACACCTTGAATATTGTGTGCAGTTCTGGTCAGCCATCTCAAAAAAGATATAGGGCAACTAGAAAAGGTACATAGTAGGGATGTGAATCGTTTTAGGACGATTAAAATTATCGTCCGATAATTTTAATATCGTCTTAAACCGTTATGGAACACAATACAATAGAGATTCTAACGATTTATCGTTATAAATCGTTAGAATCGTGAGCCGGCACACTAAAACCCCCTAAAACCCACCCCCGACCCTTTAAATTAAATCCCCCACCCTCCCGAACCCCCCCCCAAATGACTTAAATAACCTGCGGGTCCAGCGGCGGTCCGGAACGGCAGCGGTCCGGAACGGGCTCCTGCTCCTCAATCTTGTTGTCTTCAGCCGGCGCCATTTTCCAAAATGGCGGCGGCCATAGACGAACACGATTGGATGGCAGGAGGTCCTTCCGGACCCCCGCTGGACTTTTGGCAAGTCTCGTGGGGGTCAGGAGGCCCCCCACAAGCTGGCCAAAAGTTCCTGGAGGTCCAGCGGGGGTCAGGGAGCAATTTCCCGCCGCGAATCGTTTTCGTACGGAAAATGGCGCCGGCAGGAGATCGACTGCAGGAGGTTGTTCAGCGAGGCGCCGGAACCCTCGCTGAACGACCTCCTGCAGTCGATCTCCTGCCGGCGCCATTTTCCGTACGGAAAATGGCGCCGGCCATACGTGTATGGCCGGCGCCATTTTCCGTACGAAAACGATTCGCGGCGGGAAATCGCTCCCTGACCCCCGCTGGACCTCCAGGAACTTTTGGCCAGCTTGTGGGGGGCCTCCTGACCCCCACGAGACTTGCCAAAAGTCCAGCGGGGGTCCGGAAGGACCTCCTGCCGTCCAATCGTGTTCGTCTATGGCCGCCGCCATTTTTCGGCGCTATTTTGGAAAATGGCGCCGGCTGAAGACAACAAGATTGAGGAGCAGGAGCCCGTTCCGGACCGCTGCCGTTCCGGACCGCCGCTGGACCCGCAGGTTATTTAAGTCATTTGGGGGGGGTTCGGGAGGGTGGGGGATTTAATTTAAAGGGTCGGGGGTGGGTTTTAGGAGGTTTTAATGTGCCGGTTTTGCGATTTTTAGATTTTTAGATTTTTCACGATTTTTCACGATATTTTACCCCCCCAAACGGCAACAATACGATTCCCTCCCCCTCCCAGCCAAAATCGATCGTTAAGACGATCGAGGACACGATTCACATCCCTAGTACATAGATTAGCAACAACATGATAAAGAATATGGACTGCTTTTTTCAACATTGAGGAAAGACAATTGGGAAAGTTTTGTCATTTTTAAATGATGCCAAAATCTGCAATAGGGTAGACATCCAGGAAAATATGGAAACCATGAGGAGAGATCTAATAAAGCTTGAGGAGTGGCTTATTCTGGCATCTGAGATTCAGTGCTAAAAGATACAGTCATGCATTTAGGCTGTGAAAAGACTAAGGGGTGAATTTTAAGAGCCCAGTGCTCTCCAGAAACAGAGAGATACTTGAATATGTCTGCCTAGCACACATTGCACAGATTTTAGGGATGTACAGCAGGGATGGATATGTTTGATTCGGTATTCGTATTCGTCGGGACCCAAATCCGTTACATCTGTTTTCGGGGGACCCCAATTCATCTATTAGTTACATATGGGATTTGTTTCCCATTAAAGTTAAAAAAAAAACCCATCCTAACCCTTTAAACTTAATTAACTACAACCCCCCACCCTCCTGACCCCCTCAAGACTTGCCAAAAGTCCCTGGTGGTCCAGTAGGGGTCCTGGAGCATTCTCCTACACTCGGGCTGTCGGATGCCGGTATTCAAAATGACGCCGATAGCCTTTGCCCTTACAGAGGATACCGGTGCCATTCGTCAGCCCCTGTCACATGGTATGAGCACAAGGTGGCGCCAGCTGTCCATTGATCCTACCATGTGACAGGGGCCGACCAATGGCACCGGTAGCCCCTGTGACATAATAAGGGCAAAGGCTATCGGTATCATTTTGAATACCAGCAGTCGACGACCTGAGTGCAGGAGATTGCTCCAGGACCCCCCCCCCCCCCCGGACCACCAGGGACTTCTGGCAAGTCTTGGGGGGTCAGGAGGGTGGGGTGTTTATTCGTTAATGATACATTGCATTTGTGGGGGTTCGCCATACTTTTCGGAACCCCACGAATGCAATGAATAGGGACCTATATGTTGCGGATTGCGCATTCGTTCAAAATGAATGCACATTCCTAAGATTTTAATAGGCGCCCGTGCATGCCTGAATCTCCCAGTGTGTGCACAAATAAGAAGTTGCAAAAAAGGGGCAGGGCGAGTGCGTGCTCTGGGCGGGACATGGGTACTCTGGGACTTTAACATGAAATGTGCACATAAGTATTTTTGCACACAAGCATGCACCATGGTCCCCTGCCGCAAAACCATGCTACTGCTATGGATGGCGTGTAAGTAACAAAATAAAAAATGCTGGCTAGTCATTGGGGTTTTAAGGATTGGTGCTAACAGTATAAAAGAGAGGTTATATAACTAGGGGGTTAAGAAGTCCCATCCCTTACTTGGGAAAACTGGGAACAAACTGGAGAAACTTGTAATTGCGTTGGCCCGCGTCTACTAAAATCCCCTCACTTACACAGTAGAGGCGGCATTTGCATGCACATGCGTGTGCTCATATAAAATTGTGCGCACATATACATGCTTACAGCCTGTTCTATGCCATGTGTGCATATACGCGCATACGTTATAATATGGCTGCGTCCTTTGGCGCGAGTCGGCATACGCACGTACATAGGTGCCTGTGCACTGGTATCAAAGTTACTAAGAGAGTGCTATATAGGGGGTGAAATTCTTCTATGTACAAAAAAAGAGTGGGAACTGAGGGTGATCATGTCTGATTAACTTAAGATAGCCAGAAAGATGCTTGGGTGCATAGGGAGAGGAATGGTCATCAGAAAAACGGAGGTTATATTGCCTCTGTATAGTTCCCTGGTGACACCTCATTTGGAATACTGTGTACAATTTTGGAAACCACACCTTCAAAAGGATATAAACATAATGGAATCTGTCCAGAGAATGGCTAATAAAATGGGAAATGACTTTATTTAAAGCATATGGGGACAGAATAAAGATCTAGAGGATAGGATAGATCTGATAGATAAATGTAAATTCCTTCCAGGTATCAATGCACAGGAGGTAGACCTCTTTCAAAAGAAAGGAGGCTCTGGAATGAGGGTCATGGGATAAGGGTAATGGAAGTAGATTCAGGAGTAATCTAAGGAAATATTTCTTTACAGAAAGAGTGATGAATGCATGGTAGGTGTTGGAGACAAGGACAGTATTCAAATTCAAGAAAGCACGGGATAAGCATAGGGGACCCTTGAGGGATTATAGAGCAGAACAGTTGTTGAGGATGGGCAGACAAGATATGGCCTTTTTCTATCACGATGTGTCTTTTGTTTCTATGGAATGGCTAACTTGTGAAGAAAACTTTAAAGGTTAGGGTTTTTCAAATGGGAAAAGAGACAACTTAGAGGGGATATAATAGAGGTTTATAAAATCATGAACAGTGGGAAACAAGTTAATTAAGGACAGCTATTTATCCTTGCAAACAGAATTAGAACTAGAGGACACTCAATAAAACTTACTAGTAGCACATTTAAAACAAATTTAAGAAACTGGTTTTTTCCTTCGGTGAACACACAGTTGAGCTGTGGAATTTTCTTAGGGGCCGATGTAATAAGACCTGCGCAGAAATCCACGCTGATTTTTCTGCACAGACGTTTTTGGTGCATGTGGCAAAAACCTGTGTCAGCATGGAATGTAATAACGGCTGTGGATGCTAGTTAGATATGTGCAAAAAATCTACATACACCAAACACAAATGCCATAATGTGTGCAGAATTGTGCACTTATGGTCCTATGAACAAATCATGCAAATATCCGTCAGAAACCCATGTGGACACCCATCGGCATGTGAATACCTGCGATTGATTCTTTAAAAAAATAAAAAATAAATTAGTGATCCAGAAGTTGAAATGAAGGTGGGTTGAGCAATATTATCTAACCCCTTCATGATTGGACTCTGACTGCTGGCAAGTGTGAAATGGAATTCGGTGATTCTGCTTCATCAAGAAGCTGCCTGCTCTCTACCAGTTCCATCCGACATTTGGCTGACCTGAAAAAGCATAAAAAAAACTGTTCTCCACACCGGTGCTTTTCTTAACATTCGCCCTGACCCAGGTGCCAAAAACCCACATTAACAAACCCACACTAACTCTCTGCTAGCAAAGCTCCCTAAATTGTCCATGATTAGATAATCACCTCCTTTGCTTGCTATAGCATGAACTGCTGTAAATCCTACCGCGGTCTTTTTAAATAGGTTTATGCACGTGTTTTTCCCGTGCTGAATTTGTTATCACATACCTGCATGAGACTAGTGCAAGAAAAACCCGTGCAGGAACTCGCACAAGTACATGCAAAATCCCACAGCAGCTTTTAGCGATTCTTATTACATTGGCCCCTTAAAGAGGATATAGTCAGAGTTAATAGTAGAAATGAGTTTAATAAAGGTTTGTACAATTTTCTGGAGGATAGGACCATTAACAAATTCTTAGCTAGGTAAATGTGGGGATCGCCTCCTCTTACTTTTGGTAGTGAAGAACAGGGAAAGGATTTCTCATTTGGATCTGCCATGTATGTCCAAGTCATCTGGATTGACAACTGTCAGAGACAGGATGCAGGGTTCAATGGACCATTGGACTGAACTAGTATGGTATATCTTATGTCCTTATGTAATAGAGAATTAAAAGTTTCTCTAATAATGAGTTTGTATTCAATTTTGATTTGTAGACACCATTCTCACCATTCTCCAACTCCACTAAACACTATTGGGAGCCATCATCCTAATGTAATTCTCCCAAAATAATTTAAAAAAAAAAGTTTTTCTGCAATTTTCATGATTATTGCAAACATTTTAAAAACTCTTTGGGCTGGATTTTAAAAGGGTTATACGTGCCGGGCCTATTTTAAAAAGGCCTGGCAACACGCGCAAAGCCCCGGGACACGTGTAAGACCCGGGGCTTGCAAAAAGGGGCAGGGAGGGGGCAGGGCATGGGTGGGGGTGGTCTGGAGGTGGGGTGGGGGCGGAGTCAGGCTCCCAACACAGCAGTCATATTTGCAGCTATGCTGGAGATAGCGTGCCAGCAGTTGCCGGCACGAGCAACTTACTTCAGCCCCAGGGCTGAAGTAAGTTTTGAGATAAAAAAAACAAAGTTAAAGGTAGGGGGGAAAGGACAGGGTAGGTAGGGGAAGGTAAGGGAAGGTGGGGTGGGGGTTAGGAAAGTTCCCTCCCAGGCCGCTCCGATTTTGGAGCGGCCTGGGAGGGAATGGGGGAAGGCAGTGCGGCTCGGGCGGGTTCGGCGCACGCAAGGTGCACAATTGCGCACCCCCTTCGGTGCGCCGACCCCCTATTTTATAACATGCATGCGGCTGCGCGCGCATGTTATAAAATCGGACGTAGATTTGTTCACGCCAGGTTGCGCGAACAAATCTGCGCTCACGCGCAGGTTTTAAAATCTGCCCCCAAGTGCACTCCTTTTAATATCTACTCCTTTATATTTATACTTAATTTTCTTACTAAAGACAATGATATAACACACCACCTTTACTGTAAGTCCATGAGCAATAAATCTATATGTTCACATCATTGTTTTCAGTAAGAAAAACTGTAGTCTTATATCCATGATATAATCATCGGTTCTGTTTCAGCCCAAACCTTAATCTCTTATTGACATGCATTGAGCTGGGGGTAGGGGATTGTTTTGAGGCACAGAGTAAAAAAAGTTTTCATTTTTATTTAAGCATTTTTTTAAAATTAAACTGCACTGTTAATTTTGATCTGTTCATCTCTTTGTCACAGAAGCTGTCTAGACCACAGTGCTGAACATCAAGCTCTCGGCTATTCATTTTCATCTGCTTTATTGTGAAGGATATTTTTTTTTATAGACTTATGCTAAGGAGAGAACCAAGGGAGAGGAACAGAAGGAATAAGGAGAGTCAGATCCTGGGAAGGCAGAAAGAGCAGAAGCAGGGAAAAAGGCTTGCAGATTTGCAAAGAGAAAAAAGGAAGAAGTCAGTAGACCCATGCCTGACCTGGCCAGTCAGGTCTGACCTGGTGACAGACCAGGATGAGCAAGGAGCAGATCCAGGAGATCCTGGGGGAAGGCAGGACCAGATCCTTTCTAGCAGTTGGGACTTCTGTTCCCTCCCCCACCAACCACAGAATGAGTGACTGCTCAGAGGCTAGGGCGGGGTACCTCGCTTCCTGTATCCATCTGTGGCATTTTTTTTTAAGGAGCGGAAGGAAAATGGAAAGACGTATGAGCCTATGTTGGCTACGCATTTCAGATTCTCCTTATAACTGCACAAAAAAGCATGCATTCATCAGTTCCTAGGCTTACTGTTTATTCCTCTATTCCTTTTTCAAAAAAGAGTCTGTTCCTGATGAAAGTGAAACCTTTACTGACACAATTGTGTTGCTATTCTGTTCACCTCTCTTCTTAACCCCAATTTGCTGCTGTATTATGTGATCTTCTTTGGTCTTGTGTTTTCTGTTGACAGTACTTGAACATTCTTTCAAAACATGAATTAGAAGAAACAACGTTGGCCCAGCCTTTCCACAGGGTCACCTTCAGCTAGAAGGTCACCTTTGTTATGAGTGCTATTCTCACACTAACAATACTCTTGCATTTAATTTTTGCAAAAAAAATAAAAATAAAAAAACCAATAACTGGAGCAAACTATACAGAGAAACTACACAGCATGGAAGGTGGAATATATTTTCTTCTCAACAAATAGCAAATGTGCACCTGGCAGTCATTGTAAAGGAAAACATGAAAATAGCAAAACTCAAAGGGGTCTAAAGCTAATAACGATGTTAAGGAACCACTTAATCCAGCAAACCAGCAGGGGAAGTAGAACAGAAAGAAAAGCAGATAGTCAAAAGACCTTTTCCCTCTTGAATATTTATCAAAGCACATGTTGCGGTTAGCAAGCAAGAGATGTGGAATTCAACGTCATCTCTTTTGCCAAACAGGTGTGTCACTGTAAGTTTATTTTGTGCAAGGGATAAGGAAGCTATATTAAAGTTGATAAATGCCATCTGTGATAAACGTTTTGGCATGGTCCTCCTAGGCTGCAACTGAAGCCAGAGTACATCACCTCAGCTGGTATCAGCCACTTCAGAGCTCTGCTGAAGCTTATTCTCCCCAACCCCTTTCCCATCTTTGCCCTTTCCTTCTTCTCCTCTTCCCCTAATTTACTAGTCTCTACTTGTTCCCTTTCTGAAAGGCCTCACCAAAACATGCGCCTACACTATTTTGGACATGTGTGTTTCATTCTGTTTTATTCTCTCCAGATTCTTTATTATTTATATTATTATTATTATTATTGTTGTTGTTGTTGTTATTTATTGAACTTTATATACCATCTGTAGAAAATCATCCATGTAGTGTTACAATAAAAAACATACATAAAATAACACATGAAAATACTAAATACAGGAAGCCAACTATAAAATGAGTAACACGGGCAAAGTCCTAAAATCTAAATAGACAGTTGCCAAAGACACCCCTGGCAAACACATGGCTGTAAGTAGGCTACTCTAAAAAATCAAATCCTGTAATCAAAAGCCTGACAGAAAAGCCACACTTTTATTGCCTTCCAAAATGTCCAAAAATGTTTTCAGCATGTACATCCAAGGGGAGGAGATTCCTTAGAGGAGGGGCTTGGCAGCCAAATGAGGATTCTCGAATCATCTTGAACCTAATAACCAAAGGTGGTGGAATATAGAAAAGACTCTCTTGTGAGGCATGAAAAGATCTAGTTGGAGAAGAGGAAATCAATTTTGAAAACTACAAAGGCACCCCAAAATAGAGCAAATGGAATATTAGATACAATATTTTAAACCTAATGTGGCATAGAAGAGGCAACCAATGCAAACTTTGCAGAATAGAGGTCACATGATCATATTTTTTTAATACATAAATCACTTTTGCAGCTGTTTTCTGAAGCAGTTGTAGTTATTCTAATTGTGAATTAGGTAAGGCAAGAAAAAGATAATTACAATAGTAAATCCTCAAAATAATAAAAGCATGGATTCGTAATTTCAAATCATGAAGATCCAATAATTGATATAGCCAGTGGATATATATCAGAAGGAAAAAAATGACTTTTGGACTATATTAGATTTGCAATCTATCATAGACAGTTTAGAGTCAAATTGTACTCCTAATGCAGTCACAGCATTCTTAAATAGAATCAGAATACCAAGCATTATTGGAGCTAAAGCTTGTTCAGAAGCACAATGGTAAATCTACAGAACTTCTTATTTAACCAGATTGGCTTTTCAACCACAGACTGAATGTCAACAAGTTACTTGATGTAAGCAATTATTCAGAACAGAAAATGAGAAAGCATTCAGTTTTTCCCATCTTTCCTTTCTACAGCCCTACTTAAGTCTCACAAGACTCTGGAAGACTTTAATTTTGGATCACCAATGTCAGGCCCTGCTGAACTAGGGGCATTTGGCCCTATTTAATGTAAGGATTTGGTATCTCTCAGCCTTATTGGCCTTATACCACCACAACCCAGAGGAAGTCAGGATAGGTCCAGGGCTAACGAAGAGGGGTTTGGAATGGTTTTACCCCCTTCACCTTTGAAAGAGGTATCTGTTCCTGCTTTAGAAGTGGTATCATCTACTCTGGTGCGTCACCTTGCTGCTGGGAAACCTGCAGTAATAATGATAGATGCTCTGTGGACTGCGATAGCTAACCTGGAGAGTTCTCTCACATTGAAAATAGACTCTATGTTGGAGAAACTAAGGGACTTAATTGTTCAGGTTAATAATATTACTCAAGAAATTAAGAATCAAGGTGAACAGATATGTTCTTAATTGCATAATATTGGAATTTCTTTAATTAAAGATCAATCACTTAAGTAGGAAAATTGAAAATCTAAGAAATTGGGGGGGTGATAGCGAGCAGCTAGAAGATGGAAGCCTAATCCACTCGCTCCCTCAGATTCCATCTTTAAAGTAGTTGTTCCATTGATCCTTTTGCTGTTTTTGCTTCCATTCCAGGTGATATATTGTTCAACATGTCATCTGTCAAAAGTGGGAAAATTGAGGCAGCTTTCACTCTCTCCTCTGGAACTAAGAGGAGAAAACATGATCTGTCCTCTCCTATGAAAACTCCATCGGTGAAACCTGATGGCAAGGCCTCACAAGATGCTGTAATGGCTGAACTTTTGCAATTAAGAGAAATGTTGAATATCAACATTACCACAACTGAAGACGTTTGTACAGAGATTGCTGAATTGTCAGCTAAGATCTCTTCATACATCATTCGGAAAACTTGGAGCAGACACGTATACAGTCTGTTTCCCAGAAGGTGACTGTGTTCAGTGGGAAATTGAAGATTTATCTAATTGCAATCAGAAGAATAATATCAGAAATCTTGGATTGCGTGAATGTATTGAGGGAACTAATATGATATCTTTTTTAGAATTTAATATTCTGATTTGGTTAGGGGAGTAGTTTTCACAGCCTTTTGAACTTGAGAGAGTATTCCAGACTACTTAAAAATTCTAAATTCCCCCGTCCAGTAATGCTCATGTTGCGCTGGAGGTGGACCCTTGGCCAGTCAGACGAGGTCAAGAGCAAGCAAAGGTCAGTACCGTGAGATCAGTCAGAAGGGTACTACCAGGAATGGAGAGATGAAGGAACAGGAGATGATGGAACAGGCAAACAATACCGGAGTGTATGACCCCTTCCTTTCTGGCCTGTGTTTGCACCATCTAGATCCGAACCATCCCTTCATCGTTGAAGTGGACACTTTGGCTATAGGGGCTGGGACAGTTCTGAGCCAGTACTCGACCCGAGGAGTTCTCCATCCATGTTCGTACTACTCCCATAAGTTCTCCAATGCTGAACGAAACTATAGCATAGGGGACAGGGAGTTACAGTGGGCCCTTGGGTTACAAATGGCTCGGTTTACGACCATCATTCAAAGTTTCGGGTTACAAACAAATTTTGAGTTACGACCAAAATTCTGATTTAAAACCATATGAGAGAGAGAGAAAGAGAGAGAGAGAGAATAACTGTAATGCCCTCACGCTAGATAGTATTTATATGTATATGGGAGGCCCACCTAGTAACTCGAGGTGAGGTTTAGGTATTAGTGTAGGGGTTAGGGGCCATTTTGATATTCAGAGTGTGGTGTACAAATAGAACAGTTCTCTCTTGTGAAGATTTGATGACCTTCGGAGTGAAGAATCTCAACCAAAGATGAGATTTGTACAATGTGCTCTCAACCTAGCTTGATGTTACCCAGGTAGAGAGTCCATATGCAGATATCTTAAAGGAACTGGTGGAGGAGGTGAAATTGTTGTAGGCACATTTTATAACCTTTTGGTGAGTACACTAGAGAAGAATTGGTGTTTCTGGTAATTATTGACCTTATACAACCATTTTTTATTATAGAAATGGTCAGGTAAGGGATGCTTTTGGAAGGTTCGGAACGCATTATTGGTTTACTCATTATTTCCTATGGAAAAAATAGTCTTGACTTACAACCAACTTGGGTTACAACCAGCCCTCTGGAACCAATTGAGTTCATAAGTCAAGGGACCACTGTATTAGCTATTAAGCTTGCCCTCGATGAGTGGCGTCCCTGGTTGGAGGGTGCTCAGATTAAGTTCATTGTCTTTACAGATCACAAGAACCTCAAGCACCTCAGACATGCCCAGCATCTCAATGCTCGCCAGGCCCACTGGGCACTATTCTTCTCTTGTTTCAGTTTCGAGCTCTGTTAATGTCCGGCAGAGAAGAACCTCTGAGCATACGCTCTCTCTCATTCCTTTGACCCTGATGATGTTGAAGATGAGCCATGTCACATCATAGACCCTGCCTGTATCTGCCTGTCAGCCACCATCACAGTTCCAGCCAGGAAGACTATTGTGCCTCGCCGGCTCCAAGAAAAGGTCTTATGTTGGGTGCATGACTCCAAGCTAGCTGGCCATCCAGGACATGCCCAAATGCTATGCCTACTCCAACACTACTACTGGTTTGCCCACTGTGGTTACTGATACTCGTGCCTATGTGGACTCATGTCCAACCTGTGCCCAGCAGAAGCCACCAGGAGGCCAACCTTGGGGCCTTATCCAGCCATTACCTGTACAAAAAGAGCTGTGGATTCATTTATCCACAGACTTTGTGGTGGACCTCCCACTGTCCAAGGGGAATATAGTCATCTGGGTATTCATAGACTGATTCTCCAAGATAGCTAATTTTGTCCCTTTGCCTGCCTTAACATCAGCTCCAGAATTAGCATGCCTCTTCTTTCTGCATGTCTTTCACCTTCATGGTCTGCCCACTGATATCGTCTTGGACAGGGGTCCCCAGTTTGTTGCTCGTTACTGGCACTCTCTATGTAAGAAGTTTGGAATTACCATTAATTTCACTACAGCTTACCACCTTCAGGCCAACGGCCAGGCCAAGTGCACAAACCGCTCACTTAAGAACTTCCTATGTGCCTACATGAGTGACCAGCAGGACAACTGGCCGGAATTATTACCTTGGGCAGAATTTTCCCACAGTTCCCACATTGCAGCAGTCACTGGAGTTTCTCCTTTCTCCATTGAATATGGCAGACAACCTCAGCTACCATTGCCATTTCCACTATCAGTGCCCTCACCGGCAGCTCAGGCTACAGCAGATGCCTTCCAAGCACTTTGGACCCAGATGAATCAACGTCTTCGACAGGCTGCGGCATGAGCCAAGAAGTCTGCTGACGCTCACTGTCAACCGGCTCCTGAGTTCCAGTCAGGCCAAAAGGTCTGTCTAAGTACTCATTTCATTCATCTTAAACTTCCTTCACAGAGGTTTGCACCAAGGTTTATTGGCCCATTCACCGTCACCCGGCGTATCGGGCCAGTTACATACCAGCTCAGGTTACCACCGACCTTAGGAATACATAATTCCTTTCATGTGTCTTTGCTCAAGCCGGTGGTACTCACGTGGCCTTCTCGTAAGACTCCTGAACCTTCCCAGCTTACCACGGAAACCGATACCATATATCGCGTTCAAGAAGTCCTTGACTACCGAAGGAGAGGCTGCCGTTGGGAGTATCATCTCTCTTGGGAAGGTTACGGCCCCGAGGAAAACTCCTGGGATCCTGCAAGTAACATTTTGGACAAGGGACTCCTCCTCTATTTCCATTATGCCCATCCGGACAAACCTAAGCCTCCAAGAGGGGGACGTAAAGGAGGGGGGGGGATACTGTTGCATGCCCTGTCTGTGGTAGGTCCGCAACCGGGCCTACTCACCCTTGCAGCGCTGCTCCAGGACCCGGACCATCCTCGCTCATGGCTGTGAGCAGCTGCCTATGCCCCCGAGCTCCTACTGCCTCCTCGGCTATTCATGGCTCCTCCGCGGACCTTCCCAGTTCCCAGCGGTCTCTCTGCATGTGCCACAGGGAGACGCCATTGCTCAGCCCCCTGTGGGCCCTGGCCTTAGGAACGCATGCACACACCACTCTGATCTTTAAAGGGGCCACGGCAGGAAACTAATCCGTGGCCCCGGATGATGATGTCATTGGGCCCTGTCACTAGTTCCTTGCCTTGGCAACAGGTCTCCATGTTTCTTCATGTGTTCATTGCCCATCATTCCAGGTTCCTCATACTGACTTCGTTCCTGGTTCCTGATCCTGACTCTGTTCCTGGTTCCTGTTCCTGACCCATACCTTGGTCCCTTCCTAGTCTTGCTGGACTGACTCCTTGGCTTTGACCCTTGCTACGCTGGACCACGCTCAGGATTGATTCTCTGGCTTTGACCCTTGCTTCGTTAGACTATGCTCTGGACTGACACTCCGGCTTTGACTCTTGCTCTACTCCATCTCAGTACCTTGTCTTGCTCAGCCACCTGCCCTGACCCCATCTTGCCTTGACTATGCCTTTGGTATCTGCTTGGACTTGGCCTCTTGGCTACGGCCTCTATTACCTGGGCATCCTCTGTCTTTGCCCTGTTCCTGTTGGCGCCTGGGTCTCTGGATCCCTGCCTCGTCTGGACCTACGTCAGTCCCTTGATACCTCTGCTGGCTCCTGGCAACCCTTGCACCACTACTACTGGAAGTCGTCTAAAGGAGGCCGCCTAAGACCAGCTGGCCCTAGCACCCAAGGGCTCAACCTGTGGGGAATGAGGACTGGTATTGGCGAAGCTCCAGTTGGCCTCCATCTCCTAGTCAGCTCCACCTCCTGATGGTGGGGACCCATAGGGCTTGCTCTACAGGTTGCTCCAACCCCACCTCGGGTCAAGGGTCCACCACCAGCGCAATACTAACTTGTCTGAAATGGTTGAACTGGGAAAAATCATTTAATGCGTAGGGACAGCAACTTTCAAACCGGTGCATGGGTGCACATTTGCGCGCATGCGTTGGCACACTCCCAGGTACGTGATCATTTTATAACATGCACGCATATAGGCACCCATCTTATAAAATAGCCTGACCACACGGACATGTGCCCCAAATTTTAAGCAGGCACACGCATGTGCATGAAAGTCCTGCTTCTACCACATAAATCAGAGAATTTAAAAAAGGGCTCGCACTGACACCATTCCCAGTTAAGAGCTAGGTCCTCCAATACCCCACCCCCCCTCGGTTTGATAACTTAATTTCCCCCAGTTAGTCCCAACCCTTAAAACCCATAGATCTACCTAGTTTTCTTTCTTTTTTAATTTACACGGCATCCATAGCAGAAGTAACGCAGCGGGTGGCCTCAGCGCATGCTGGGTCACGTCAGCATTTACGAGCACTTCTTAGCTTCACGCCCCAAAATGCACATGCCCTGCCCAGACCATGCCTATTCCCCATACCTTTTTGAAAACTTTCCACATGTGCGCGTGGCGGAAGGTAACACACATATCTCGGTGGCTTTTAAAATCTGCTCGCCACACATCCCCCAACTAATGCACACATCGGGCTTTTAAAATTCACTTTTCTTAAATTAAGCTACACTAATAGCTGATCTGTGGCTCTTAAAGATTGGAGTTGGTCACCCATATTTGAAACCAAGATCAAGTTCTCATAGGAAGCTTGAATATACCTGAAAAACAAAATATTTTCAAATGCTTGTGATCAGCTTCCATTGTTGTAGTGGAAAAACTCAGAATTCTGAGAGCTATTACCCAACAGTCCTTGAAGGAAGCAGAGTAGAAAACACATCCTGAGGCTTTGTTGCTCCTTTCTGAGGATTCTGCCTATCTACAGTTTCATTTATGAAAGGATAACGTTTAGTGTAGTATTAAGATCCCACGTGATCAATCCTGAAATGCACTCTTATTTGAATTTAAACCCCTCTGTGCTTGTTATACTTTAGAAACTTGTAGGAAGATGCAAAGAATTCTGGCAGGCACTACCAAAGAGTTAGTCTAAATTCTGCTTTTTGCTTTGTAAACCCTTACTGGTTAAAGACTTTCGGCCCGACAGTTTGTTTTAATTTGCTCAGCTGGATATTGCACAGCGTACAGTGCCAATAGAAGCTGATTATCACCATAATCACGGTCTTGCCTGAAAACACGCATTAGGTATATTTGCATATATTACCTCTAAACAACAGTGCAGAAATGTGAACACATTCAACATTCAATGCAGCGACTCAGTATGTGGGTAATTTGTTAGCAGCTGGTGTTCAAGAGACTCTGGAAATCAGTATAGGTGTTGTGCAAAGCAGTACAAGCCTCTTGGTGTTTGAAGTCTGCATAATACCCTTGCAGGGTTTTTATTTTTTGGCAAATCTCTCTGCATTTGCTGTGCAAAAGCTAAAGCTGTTAACTCTGTGAGCTTTATGTAGTTTTGTAACTCAGCACAACAACTTCTTCAGCCTTCAGCATTTTCTTTGGAGAAGCATCATAGTATGAAAAATCTTCCTCATTGTTGCCCCTAAGACACAGGATTACTGAAAGAGAAGGCTTAACTCCCTAGTACAAACCTTGTTCTGGCTCAGTGTGCTCTGTTTTAGAGAGATTTATTCTAAGTACCTCTAGTTCTTCTTCATTACAAGAGTCTGAGAGAAGAGAGCTTCTCGGGCTGGTCTGGAGGCACAATACCAGTGCAGTGTAATGCAATGCAGAAGGTCCCCAGACCAATTACTGAGTTGGGTCTTCACACATCACAGGTCAACTGGGGCAGGGGATGCTGTAGAGGTGAAAGGAGGGAGTCATTGCCATCATTAAGAATAAGAACTGGTACTGCAACGACCAGTCTGGAAACAGTGTTAGGGTTGGCCTATTAAAAAGGGTGTGTGGGGGGAGGAGTGAAATCCCAAGATAGGTGTGCCAAAAGCCCAATACTGGATCCAATTTAGCTGGAAGAGAAAGGAGGACCTACGCAGTCAAAATTAAAAATAAATAAATAAATAAATAAAAAGCCACTGGACCTGTCCCTTGATATAATAGGAAGAAAAAAAGAATTTGGACTGGAAAAGAATTTTTAAATTTGACAAGATTTAATCCATATTACATTTAAATAAAAAATGTATGTTAGAAGCAAATTATTACATTTCAATACTTTAGAATGGGAAATAATGGTCAACAAACAAAGAATATGCAGTATAAGATGATACTTTTTTAAATCATTTCATGACTAGCTTTCGGGAGTTACAGTCCTTTCCTCAGATCCAAAGAGACAGATCAAGTCAGACTAAAAGGTGACATTGCCAGAAAATACAAGCAAATCACACATTACCTGATAATGGTAGTATGAAGGGGAAGGGTCTGGGGGGCCAAAATGTGGAGTTAATGCATTAGAGTGGGAAGACGATGACATAGATCAGTTGAATTATTTCTGGTGGTGGGTTAAAAAACACTGAGTCTCTGTTTAGTCTTTTGAAGGATAATTTTGTAACATTGCGCATGACTCAGCTGGCAAACATGCACCTACGACACACAAATTTTCAAAGCGCACTTATGCGCATACAATTATACCTGCTATTTGGCATACATAGATTTTGCGAGAAAATGTATGCACATGGACCCATAAAGCCAGGGTACGTAAAATGATGAGAGGTAATGACCTTGTACGATGGAGACAAACTCTCAAATTTATTTAGTGGGTTCAAATGATGGGTCAAGCAGACGGTGAAGCGGACGCAGGTATAAACAGTGGGGTAGCTTATGTTCCCTTGACTGGTCAGGCAGAACATTGGCCCTTCTTCGCTCCATGAACCTGATCCCCGATTCTTTTCCATAATTGCTGGTGCAAGAAAAATCTCAAAATAGTTAAACCACTCTCGGGAAAGCCCTAACTTTATTTCTGGTTCTCACAACCAATACCAAATATAAGTTAGTGTAGGGTAGTCATTCAGGTATTGAATATCCAGAGTTCATGGGATACACAGTCAGAGCAAAATATCCACCACTAAAATGCACGGTATATCCCCTAGGATTAAAGTACCAATCTTTGATAGTTACTTGGTTTTGATAATATTATTACCCTTAACATAAAGCATGGGGGTAAACTGATGGAGTGGCAGTTACTACCTTTAACAGAAACATGGGGGTAACCTGCACGGAGTGGCAATTATTAGGGATGTGCAGCCCAAACATTTTCATTGCATTCGTGATACGTATTCGTGGGGGGTCATTTCTGTTCCATATGGATGTATGGAGAATTCCATACGTCAATCTTTCAATACGTTTTCCGGTTCCTATTAAAGTCAATGGGGGAAGGATTTCAAGCCTATTTTTGGCTGCAGAATTGGGGTTTTCTTATAAATTTTCATGAAACTTCTGGGGAGCAATCATCACAACAACAAAAGAGCTCCAAGGTACTTAGACTGTGGCAAAGTGGCACCAAAGTGGCATGAATAGCCTAAGGCACTGGAAAGGTGCAAAGGGGAACCAGAAGTGGCAAGAGTGCTTTAACAGAGGCACAAAGCAGCAGTGAGAATGTCAAAAACACACCACAGCTTCAAAAGACAGCACCGATAGCAGATGCATGAACCATCGAAGGCAGCACAACAGGCAAAGCGGCAAGACAAGTGGCATTGACATCCAACAGGACAATGAAGGGGGAACATAGCAAGCAGATAGACTAGCACCAACACACTGAGGAACCATGAGAGTGGCAAGAACACCACAAGGAGTAAAGTGAGTCATCTGGTGTATGGCAGCAAAGCAGAGTGGCAGAAAGCTGATAGGGGCAAGACAGGCTGGCAAAGTGGAGGTAGTCTGGTCCCTGTGGTTTTGATAGGGGAAAGACAGGCTGTCCCAGGAGAGAGTTCCCTTTCCTTTGTGCAGGAAAGGACTCCACAGAACGGGTTCACCCCTAGAGTGGGGTGTTTCCGTTGGCGTCTAGTGAATTCCGTTGGCGTCTAGTGAATTCCGACTGTACTTACGCACTTCAGCTGATGACAAAGGAACTAGAAGAGCTCTCAGAAATAAGAATACTGCTACTCAAGTCCAAATTTGCAATATCAACCTATGTTGACTTTGTCCCGTAGTGGTCAAACACTTGTAGGAACACAAGGCCTGGATGACCAGGCATAGCAATCGAGGTCAAACACTTGTTCGAACACAAGGCCCGGACTGACAGGCAAAGCCGTCGAGTAAGAGGTCAATCCCACCTAGGGACACAAGGCCTGGATGAACAGGCACAGCAATCGAGGACAGAGGTCAATCCCACAAAGGGACATAAGGCCTGGATGGACAGGGATAGTAATTTTTTTTTCTTAATTTATTTATATTCTTATTTTCAAACATTTCCAGCTCTTCATAGTTGATTACACTCAGGTACTGTAGGTATTTCCCTATCCCCAGAGGGCATACAATCTAAGTGAAACACTTGTAGGACACAAGGCCTGGATGGACAGGCACAGCAATCGAGGTCAAACACTTGTAGGAACACAAGGCTTGGATGAATAGGCACAGCAATCGAGGTCAAACACTGGTAGGAACCCAAGGCCTGGATGAACAGGCACAGCAATCAAAGTCAAACACTTGTAGGAAAACAAGGCCTGGATGAACAGGGACAGCAATCGAGATCAAACACTTGTAGGAACCCAAGGCCTGGATGAACAGGCACAGCAATCAAGGTCAAACACTGGTAGGAACCCAAGGCCTGGATGAACAGGCACAGCAATTGAGGTCAAACACTTGTAGGAACACAAGGCCTGGATGAACAGGCACAGCAATCGAGGTCAAACACTTGTACGAACACAAGGCCCGGACTGACAGGCAAAGCAGTCGAGGACAGAGGTCAATCCCACCTAGGGACACAAGGCCTGGATGAACAGGGATGAACAGGCACAGCAGTCGAGGACAGAGATCAATCCCACCAAGGGACATAAGGCCTGTATGGACAGGGATAGTAATATTTTTTTCTTAATTTATTTATATTCTTATTTTCAAACATTTCCAGCATTTCATAGTTGATTATACTCAGGTACTGTAGGTATTTCCCTATCCCCAGAGGGCATACAATCCAAGTGAAACCCTTGAAGGACACAAGGCCTGGATGGACAGGCACAGCAATCGAGGTCAAACACTGGTAGGAACCCAAGGCCTGGATGAACAGGCACAGCAATCGAGATCAAACAATTGTAGGAACACAAGGCCTGGATGAACAGGCACAGCAATCGAGGTCAAACACTGGTAGGAACCCAGGGCCTGGATGAACAGGCACAGCAATCGAGGTCAAAAACTTGTAGGAACCCAAGGCCTGGATGAACAGGCACAGCAATCAAGGTCAAACACTTGTACGAACACAAGGCCTGGATGAAAAGGCACAGCAATCAAGGTCAAACACTGGTAGGAACCCAAGGCCTGGATGAACAGGCACAGCAATCGATGTCAAACACTTGTAGGAACACAAGGCCTGGATGAACAGGCACAGCAATCGAGGTCAAACACTGGTAGGAACCCAAGGCCTGGATGAACAGGCACAGCAATCGAAGTCAAACACTTGTAGGAACACAAGGCCTGGATGAACAGGCACAGCAATCGAAGTCAAACACTTGTACGAACACAAGGCCTGGACTGACAGGCAAAGCAGTCGAGTACAGAGGTCAATCCCACCTAGGGACGCAAGGCCTGGATGAACAGGCACAGCAATCGAAGTCAAACACTTGTACGAACACAAGGCCTGGATGAACAAGCACAGCAATCGAGGTCAAACACTGGTAGGAACCCAAGGCCTGGATGAACAGGCACAGCAATCGAGGTCAAACACTGGTAGGAACCCAAGGCCTGGATGAACAGGCACAGCAATCGAAGTCAAACACTTGTACGAACACAAGGCCTGGACTGACAGGCAAAGCAGTCGAGTACAGAGGTCAATCCCACCTAGGGACGCAAGGCCTGGATGAACAGGCACAGCAATCGAAGTCAAACACTTGTACGAACACAAGGCCTGGATGAACAAGCACAGCAATCGAGGTCAAACACTGGTAGGAACCCAAGGCCTGGATGAACAGGCATAGCAATCGAGGTCAAACACTTGTAGGAACACAAGAGCTGGATGAACAGGCACAGCAATCGAGGTCAAACACTTGTAGGAACACAAGGCCTGGATGAACAGGCACAGCAATGGAGGTCAAACACTTGTAGGAACAGAAGGCCTGGATGAACAGGCACAGCAATCGAGGTCAAACACTTGTAGGAACACAAGGCCTGGATGAACAGGCACAGCAATGGAGGTCAAACACTTGTAGGAACACAAGGCCTGGATGAACAGGCACAGCAATCGAGGTCAAACACTTGTACGAACACAAGGCCCGGACTGACAGGCAAAGCAGTCAAGGACAGAGGTCAATCCCACCTAGGGACACAAGGCCTGGATAAACAGGCACAGCAATCAAAGTCAAACACTTGTACGAACACAAGGCCTGGATGAACAGGCACAGCAATCGAGGTCAAACACTGGTAGGAACCCAAGGCCTGATGAACAGGCACGGCAATCGAGGTCAAACACTTGAAGGAACACAAGGCCTGGATGAACAGGCACAGCAATCGAGGTCAAACACTTGTACGAACACAAGGCCCGGACTGACAGGCAAAGCATTCAAGGACAGAGGTCAATCCCACCTAGGGACACAAGGCCTGGATAAACAGGCACAGCAATCAAAGTCAAACACTTGTATGAACACAAGGCCTGGATGAACAGGCACAGCAATCGAGGCTGAGGGAGAGAGAAGGGGTTGTGGATGAGCTAAGAGGGGCTTGGAGGGGATGAGAGTGAGGGATGGAATTGAGAGCGTGGGGAGTGACTGAGGGAAGGGGAGGGAGTGGGAGGGAGAATGAGAGGGGCAGTGAGAGTGAGGGGAGGGAGGCAGTGGGAGACAGAGGGGTGAGTAAGACTGAGGGGAGGGAAGGGATGAGTGAGCAAGGGGAAGGGGAGTGAGGGAGAAAAAGTGTGGAAGAGTGTTGTGTTAAAAAATGGACCGAAAAAAAAATTTATGTAGCCCATTGTTACGGGCTTAACGGCTTGTTTGTGTATAAGGGATAAACATTTAAACTGGATTCTATAGAAAACTAGAATCCAATGAAGTTCTTTAAGAACATGTGTAGTTATAGAATGTGGGGCAGATTTTCAGAGCCCTGCTCACCTAAATCTGCCCAAAACCGGGCGGATTTAGGCGAGCAGGGCCCTGCGCGCCGGTGAGCCTATTTTACATAGGCCTACCGGCGCGCGAAAAGCCCCGGGACTCGCGTAAGTCCCGGGGTTCTCCGAGGGGGGCGTGTCGGGGGCGTGTCGGGGCGTGCCCGGTCGTCGCGGCGTTTAGGGGGCGTGTCGGCAGCATTTTGGGGGCGGGTACGGGGGCGTGGCTACGGCCCGGGGCGGTCTGGGGGCGTGGCCACACCTTCCACACCCACCCCCAGGTCGCTTCCCGGCGCGCAACAGGCCCGCTGGCGCGCGGGGATTTACTTCTCCCTCCGGGAGGCGTAAATCCCCGGAGAAAGGTAAGGGGGGGTGTAGACAGGGCCGGGCGGGTGGGTTAGGTAGAGGAAGGGAGGGGAAGGTGAGGGGAGGGCGTTAGAGGATTCCCTCCAAGGCCGCTCCGATTTCGGAGCGGCCTTGGAGGGAACGGGAGTAGGCTGCGCGGCTCGGCGTGCGCCGGCTATACAGAATTCATAGCCTTGCGTGCGCCGATCCAGGATTTTAGTGGATACGCGTGGCTCCGCGCGTATCTACTAAAATCCAGCGTACTTTTGCTTGCGCCTGATGCGCCAGCAAAAGTACGCCTATTCGCGTTTTCTGAAACTCTACCCCTGTGTGTACATGACCGAGAGGACAACATTTGTTCACCCCTCCCTCCAGCCCCACTAATCCATGACAATCTCAGGCTAACTAGAAATCAAAAGATCCCAGGTTTGGAGGTTGCGAGAATTTTATCCATATGAGTTTTAATTATTATTTGTTATTTGCTGTGTTTGCTGTTTTGAAATATTTTATTGGTGTTTAGTAATTTTATAAACATTTTTGAGTTTATAATTATTGGATTTTTTTTATTCATCAATTGCTTTGAAATATTTCTTCTTTTTATTAGTATAATTTTACTATTATGATTGATGTCTATATTTCTTGATTTTATTTTTTGATGTTTTATGAAGAATGGTGTTCTTTTTGTTTTTTATGTTTTTACATTGCATACATAGTCTGGCTTCTGGGTCAGTTTCCAGTTCAGTCTGGCTGCACATTTGTATTTCTACTTTATGGTATCTTTCTGCACTTAGTGAGGCTCTGTCTGGGGTCTGCATATGTGAGCGTTGAAGTGTGTAGGCATCTATAGCAACCAGAGTTTCCTAATAGAAGGTGTATTCCTAATAGAAGGTGTATTGGTATTTTAGGGTCTGGTGTAATATTTGCAGTATTGCTTTCCAATGTCATTACTGTTTGAGTCTGGCAGTTATCGTAGTAATGTATGGTAGATTTTCTACAGGTTCTGAGTATATTTTTTGCAGGGTTAGGAATTATTACACAATGCACATAGTAGTGGAAAAAGTTTGTGTTGCTGTTACTGAGGTGAAACCACAGTTTGAATACTATTTATCTATGGTGAGTGGTAAGGGGAAATGTCATTCTTCTGCTCTGCACCCTTTGCAAGAGAAGTTTCTGTGAATGCAGGGTATTATGGAAGTAGAAGTGCAAGGTTTATGTTGGGAATCTGTCCTATCAGTATAGACCCCAGACTTCACTTCCTCACAAAATAAATGTTATTGATTTGTGCTCTTAAATAATTTTAGTTGTAGTTTTAGTAGGTGGTTGAAACTGGCCAGAATTTTCTTTGTTACTTAGAAGGTCCTTCTGACCAGAGATACCACATATGTGCATGCCCTGCACCTTATGATGATAGTGCAAAATGTTTATAGCTGTATCTCCTACTTTATGAGCAGGGTTGTCTTGTCTCTGTATGCAAAACATTTGGTAAGAGACGGGCGTAGAGAGAGGCAATGGACCTCCGCCAGGATCAAACTAACAGTGTGTTTTTCCCTGTCACAGGTCATATAGGATGCCTCCCTACATAATTGGGCAGAAATCATCTTTATGTCCAGTTATATAATTAGCAAAATCTCAGAAGGAGGGGGAGAGTGAAGGAGACGGAGGGGGCTGCTGGCCGTCTCTCCCTGAGACTGAGAGTGGGAGACAAGGGCTCTAACCTGTTTGCCATCTGGTGTGAGTTGCGCGGACTCGGTGCCGAGGGAAAGCCCCTGATCCCAATACCAACTGCAGCTGAGGACGCTCCCCGCTTGCGTAAGGGGCGGGGCTACGCCTTTGAAATCTGCCGGTGACCCACTGGGAGTTCGGGGAGAGTGAAGGAGACGGAGGGGGCTGCTGGCCGTCTCTCCCTGAGACTGAGAGTGGGAGACAAGGGCTCTAACCTGTTTGCCATCTGGTGTGAGTTGCGCGGACTTGGTGCCGAGGGAAAGCCCCTGATCCCAATACCAACTGCAGCTGAGGATGCTCCCCGCTTGCGTAAGGGGCGGGGCTACGCCTTTGAAATCTGCCAGTGACTCGGCGCGTGTCGCCGTCGGCGCGTCGCCTAAGCCGCGCACGCCGAAGGGGCGCGCGGCTTAGTCCGGCTTCATCCGGGAGAGTTTGGGAGTTTGGCCAGGAGCTTGTCCTGTGCAATCTCTTTTTCATAGATGGGGAAAAAGAGGAAAGCCAAGGCAGCTACGTCATCACCAGTGCCTTATCATCGCACCGGCCCCATTGATCAACATGTCGTGAGACAGAGTCTTGATCCAAATGAGGATGGTCAGGGAAGTATTTCTTTTGCTTCCCTTAGTCCAGAAGGAGACCCAGTTTTACCACCGCAGCCAAGAAGGACTCCACCTACTGACTTGGCTACAGAACTGGTAGGACTTAATCCCCTGGAAGTAAGCTTGATACTACAAGCTGATAACCAGGGGACTGAAAAATCTTCGTTTAAAGTTATAAGTAATGAACCTATTTCAGTTCTTGCTGCTAGCATTGTCCAGGATGTAAATCCAGACAATGTTATATTAT
The DNA here is from genome assembly GCF_901001135.1 of Rhinatrema bivittatum. NCBI lineage: Eukaryota > Metazoa > Chordata > Amphibia > Gymnophiona > Rhinatrematidae > Rhinatrema > Rhinatrema bivittatum. The sequence goes on along the minus strand of NC_042617.1, from coordinate 335,128,148 downwards.
CAGATTTGTGGAAAGCGATTTAAAAAATGGATAATAATATTGTACTTATGAACAAATCTCTGTCTTCTGTAATTGTTGCAAATTCGGAAAGATTAATGAACAGGGGATAAAAGTTTTAAAATGTCAGAAAGATATAGTTGATGTGAAAGAAAAAATGCAGCTAGTTCAGTCATCTCAGAATACGTTCATGTCTGATAGTTTAAATACTCATAAAGAACTAGAGCACATGGAGAATTTATTAAGGATAAAAAATCTAAGGATAGTAAATTTTCCTGTTACTCGTCTTTTATCCCCTTTAGAAATGTTTAAAAAATTCCTAAAGGAAATATTAATGTATAAAGATGAAGAAATTCCTAATTTGTCAAAAATTTATTATTTAATAAAGAAAAGGGAAAGGAATATTCCCGGTGAGGGTCTAGAGTCACCTCCAAGTTTAGGTATTTCAACCTTCTTGGAGGAGTCCCTGGACCTAATCGAGAATAGGGCAACCCTTTTTATTACTTTTGTTTCAGAACAAGACAAGGATAAATTGTTCAGGAAGTTCTTTCTGTATAAGGATGTTTCTTTTTGTGGATCCAAAGTCCAAGTATTCCCTGATGTAGCCAGAGCCACCCAGGCAAGAAGGAAAACCTTTTTAGCTTTAAAACAACGTGTGGTGGCTCTGGGTGCATCTTTCTTTTTAAAATTTCCCTGTATGTGTTACATTAACCTTAAAGGGAAAAAAATTGGCTTTACTGATCCAATTCACTTAGAAACATTCTTAATGGATAAAACAGTAAGTGAAATTGGAAATTAATGGTAAAAGGTCCTTGGGTAAAAATAATACTCCACTCAATTATGTTTGATTGTCCAAAGAGAGCCTCATTTGATATTGGGGACTCTAATTCGGTACAACTTTCTTGATAAATAGTTGATTATCTCCCCCAATTATGTAAATGTGTACTATGGTCTTGGTACTGTGCTACATATTTGGTTATGTTTTCATGATGTAAATCATTAAAAATTTAATAAAGAATAAATTGAAAAAAAAAAAATCTCAGAAGGAAGGTTTATAAGCCCATGCCCCACATCTTTAAAATACCTAGCAATGCCTCCGCCTTGATTCATCTTAGACCACTTCAGCCCTAGAAATGAAGCACCTTAACAGTGGGCCCAGACTTGAAAGCAAGTCTTGGTTGGTCCTTATTTTTTTTATTTAATAAAATGGATAAAAAAAAAAATATAAGGTTTTTTTTCTCTTGTGCATTTTAAACGAAAGAAATAAAAATGTACTTTAGCACTTCAGCCTTGTATTATGATTATTAAATTAATTGGTGATACTACAGTGATTCATTATGTTATGATCAGTGTCAGAAGTAATTTGTATCATCATATCCTTATGCTCAGAGCATCTCTCTTACAGATAATGAGTTAATAAAGATGATGTTCTTTCCTTTTAATTATAAAGGCCTCAATTCTGACAAATTTGAGAGTGTAAAAAAAAAAAAATCATATGTAATGATATTCATGGGGGACCAACAATTAAAATAAACACATTCCAATTCAAAATGAAGGCTTAGAGATACCGTGCATGTCATATTCTCTGGTTTCTGAGTCCTACCCTGCTCTTTGTCACAGAACATATGATTTTACTTATTTCTCCAGGGTCATACTTTGCAGCAATATTGTTTCGTGTTCACATGTAACAAAAACTAGAGAAGAGGAACTCAGCTCAGTACCTTGGTTTTCAGAATATGCACAGTGAATATGGTTGTGTCCTGGCTGTCACTTCTAGTAGATTTTCTGACCTTTCCTAAAAGGAGGGCCATCCATGCTCTGGAATTCCTCATATCTAAAGAGACTCACAGTCAAGTCCACTTGGGAGTGGACATGATTGTGTCCTCGAAAGCTTTTTTTTTTTTTTGTCCTTGTCTTTTCAATGCATGCACCGTTCACTTGTCTTCAGTGAGGCAGTAAAGAGAACTTTCAGAAGGCCTGCCATGATGAAGAATCTCCAGTAGCTCCCCATCAGAGTTGCAGAAACAAGGATGACTCTACCTATATTCCAGAAAGAAAGGAAAATCATCCTTATACTTGTGCGTAAAACAAATGGAGAGGTTAACATTCAGAGCTCTAGAAAGCAGTTGAGTTATTTGGGTAAAGCATGTGCTCCTGAAGCTGAAGTGTCCCTTGATGGGCCTCTCGTAAGACTGCATTATATCTAACGCTGCCTCTTACATTGCGACACTGACTGCAGCTCTGCTCCTTGCATGGGTGGTGTCACTCTCCTTTTTAAACCGCTAAATTCCACCCTGCACCTTGGGGTCTTTGCGCCACTCAGCCTTGCGTCCGTGCGCAGACCTTCCACCTTGGAGTTCCCCTTGCCTCTCTGCCTTGTCGTCGCACCCCAGAGCTAACGCCTTGCCCGTCTGGGAGGGGGGGGAGGGGCTGCTTTGCACCTCTCATGGCGGTCTGAAGCATTGATGCCTCTCTTTGTTCTTCTTGGCCCATTATCAGTGCCTGATTGGAGGTTTTACTGCCACCTTTTCTGCTTTTCCCACCTCACACTGCCTTAGGATGCACTAATGTCTCTTTTGGTGCCAGTTTGCCACACGAGATGCCATCAAGGGTTCATGGCAATGTGCTGGTGCCCTCTTTTGGAGCCTTGGGGGTATTCTTCCCACTTTTTCTGCTTCCTTGTGAAATCCTGCCAGTGCTGGTACCCCTTTGCCCCTTTACAGAGTCCTAGGCTATTCATGCCCCATTTGGTGCCTTTTCTAAATGCCTCAGCCTTTCTAGGTACCTCGGAGTTCTTTCCCTCTTCTGTTGATTTCTTCCCACAAGTTTTAAGACAATTGATTAAAAAAAACAATTCTAGAGTCAAATATAGGTTGAAAATTACCTGTATTGCTTCCCCCTTTGATTTTAATGTCCAACAGAAATGAATCAAACTTAAAAACATTTTCTTGTTTTTTGCTTTGAAACTAAAGAAATGAATTAGGGTCCCCATGAAACACATTTTAAAACAAAACAATTTTTTTCCTGCTGCCGTTGCCTAATATTTACGGAAGTGTTGGACATAGTTTAGAGTTTGTGTGTGTGTGTGTGGAGGGAAGTGAGTGAGGAGGGAGGTGGTAATTTGGAAGGCATTTATTATAACATGACTGTCCCTAGGGATTACAAGGGAACAATTTAAAGCTGTTCAAAAGTAATAAAGTAGCACTATGAAGTAAGAGAGGGTGGCTGGTAATGCTTTGCTCTGTGTACTTTTGAAATACTGAATAATACACAGATCTGTGCAACTGCAAATTCACATTTATCTGCTAATAATACATTCAAAGCAGACTGGACATTGGGCTCATATCATTTACATCTGTTAAAAAGATACAACTACCAAGTTTATGGCATTTTTGAAGTTTTGTATTACCCAAAAGTAATTTGCTTTCAGAGCGCTCTTTCTTTTCCATTAAGATCTCATGATCCCATAGATCTTTAAATGCCGAAAGAGAGATTATTGGCACAGCATATGCAGAACACAGAGGAGAACACTTTAAATGTTTCAAAGATCAACAACAAAATATTATCTATGAAGAATAATATTCTTGATCTTAAAGTATGCACCATGAAAAATGAATAAAAATATGTTTTGCAAAAAGGGCAGTACATTGATGCTATACAAATAGACATTTTGTTGGAGTTCATAATGGAGATGATACATTGACCCCTATTGCCTGAGTTCAAATTCAAGGCAAATTCAAGGCAAATTCAATTGACCCGCAAGAGGCCTCCCATGGATTCCAAAGTTCCTTAGCATCTGTGTTTGATCTTACAAACCTTTGTGTTTATGAGGGGTGGATATGAGGGGTGGAGTGGGGAAGATGGACAATCAAGGTAATTCACTTGATCAGAGCATTGTCAAAGATTTGCTTTAGTGCAATCATTGCTCCAGATTTACTGCTTATCTTTTCTATAGTTCTCCTAGGCACATGCACCACTAGTTGTCAATGCAAGCATCCCAGCCTGTTTTTTTTTTTTCAGTGCAGAATATACTGTGGAAAAACTGGAACAATGCTTGTACTGCAGTAAATCTTTGATAAATTCCATAACCTATGCGGCTATATTGATTTCCATGCACCGTTCCCCCAAATACAGGCATGCATCTCTTAGCTAAAGCATGACAGTTATAAACAATTCCTGTGAAAAATCTGTGTGTGTGTGAGCGGGTACAGAGAGAAGGGTTATTCTAATTCAATAGTCTTGATTAGGCACGAACAGTTAAACTGAGATGTAATCTATTGACTAGTCCTGAATTTCATGAAAACATTAATTATTGTAAGTGATAGTAATTAAGTGCATAAAAGAGGCTAATAATATCAATAATTAAGTGTTAATTTCCCATGGCATTGATTCACTTGATCCTAGAAATGTCATACCAGTAGTATTACAAAAGAAATTAAAGCATATCTGAAATATTGTAATAATAAATAACTGAGACTTTTATAATGCCTACTTATCTAAATAGAATCCCAACTCAATTGACTGATTAAATCTTCAGAAACACATATATAATCATGTATGGAGTAGCATTGCTGTTTCCAGAGGTTTGGTACTTCATCTATATGAAAAATTACAAAAGGAAAAGGGAGTAATGCTGTTGTTATCATATTATTTTATTTTCGCAATTCCAGTTAAGAATAATGTTAACTTAAATTCACAGGGGAGGGGGCTTTCCTGCAGCCATGTCAGTGGTGTGGGTTTTGATTTTTGATGCTCAGTTGATGTTCATCAATCGCCAAAGGTTGAGGAAGCTGTGGAGGGGTTTATGGCCCCTGAAGGAAGGAATTCTCATCCATCGTACAACAGAGAGGTTCTAAAAAAAAAAAAGCAAATGTAGTCCATGTGCCTATATGTAAAAAATCACCTGAGCAAAGATTTCCAAATTATCCCTATCAACTGAAAGGTAGGTTGTTAATACAAACAAATAAACTCAGTTTGAAATGTCTGCATAACAATGCCAGAAGTCTAAGAAGTAAGATGGGAGAGTTAGAGTGTGTTTAGCAGTAAATGATGAGATTGACATAAATGGCATCACAGAGACATGGAGGAAGGAGGATAACCAATGGGACAGTGCTATATCAGGGTACAAATAATATCGCAATGATAGGAAGGATCAGCTTGGTAGGGCTGTGGCACTTTATGTCTGGGAGGGTATAGAGTCCAACAGGCTAAAGATCATACAAGAGAGTAAATGCTCAGTAGAATCTATATGAGTAGAAATCCCATGTGTGTTGGGTAAGAGTATAGTGATAGGAGTATACTGCCATCTACCTGGACAAAATGGTCAGACAGATGATGAAATGCTAAGAGAAATCAGGGAGGCTAACCAATTTGGCAATGCAGTAATAATGGGAGATTTCAATTACCCCAGTATTGCCTGGGTAAATGTAACATCAGGACAAGCTAGAGACATAAATTTCCTGGATGTAATAAATGACTGCTTCATGGAGCAATTGTGGGGGTCAGGAGGGTCCCCCAAGACTTGCCAAAAGTCCCTGGTGGTCCAGCAGGGGTCCGGGAGGGTAGTCCAGTGGGGGTGGTCCAGTAGGGGTAGGAACACAAGTTGGAGCCGGCCATCCATTGCTCGTACCATGTGACAGGGGATGATCAATGGCACCGGTAGCCCCTGTGACATAGTAAGGTCAAAGGCTATCGGCGCCATTTTGAATACCGGCAGCCGAGGGAGCAAGTGCAGGAGATGGCTCCCAGACCTCCTGCTGGACTACCAGGGAGCTTTGGTAAGTCTTGGGGGGGTCAGGAGGGTGGGAGTTTGTTTAAATTTGCTCCTTTAGATGGCCGAATAATTCGGCGAAGATTCGTTGTATTCGTGGGGAATCGCGATACATTTCGTTTCCCCACGAATACAACGAATATGTCCCTCAGTTTATTTGCGGAGGTAGATACTTTATATACTTGGCTGATGTACGCATGCATCTCTCATCAAAAAACTTGCATGCATACTTCCTCGCTGCATTTCACCAGATAGATCTCCACCACTTCCCCCAGACACTCCTACCCCGAAACTGGCTGAAAAGAAGACATCAGATTTAATTTCCAGAAGTTGATTGGCAGGTGGAAAAGCATGCACAAATATTTAATAGTACATGTGCTTACTCCACACATAAAATATATGAGTGTGCATGTACTTTCTGATACCAGTGTCTCCCCCCTGAGAACAGCCTCACCACACACTTTCTCTACACATTCTTTCCTGCATAACAGTGTAAATAAGCACAAACTTGTGCTCTTCTGAGAATACACTTGCCTGATTTTGCATGCACAAAAAGCTACGGAAGTCCTTGAAAATTCACCCCTTCTTAAGCAAGATACATGCATAAATCAACCAACTTTAAAATAATTGCCTCTGCACATAAACTTTGGTTATTATGCACTCATTACAATTATCTTGCGTGTAAAATAGATGCATGTATTTTTATAAATCAGGTGTACAGTTACTCTATGCAAATCTCTGAATAAGGAAATGCGTGCACACTGAAGCATGCCAACATGCTATCAGGGCAGAGATGTTTAAAATGGTGTAGAATTCATGGAATATTGACATAACTTTAGGCATGTACGGACTGAGTGGGTAAACTGTTGTGTATATCACCTCTGGGAATGGCGCAGGACAGCAAGGCTGGAAATAGGTGTGGGCAGTCCGGAAAGACTGGAGGAAGGAACAAGTGCAGGCTAGGCTGGGGCTCAGGAATGAGGTGTTAGCTGGGTTGGAGATCTGGAGCAGAGTGCAGACTTAGCTGGAGCTCTGGCACTGAGTGTGGACTGGACTGGTGCTCAGGAAGAAACTGAACTATGTGGATGTAAGGTGAACTCAGGAACACAAGAACAGAGTGCAAGTAAGTGTGTAACTGCATGCAGGTAAGTGCAGAACTGAAACACTGGAAGCGAGTGCAGGTAAGGGTGGAACTGGAAAACAGGAACAGGTTGCAGGTAAGTTTGGAACTGGATGCAGGTAAGTGTAGAACTGGAACTAGGACTAGGAAAAAACAGGACAAACCAGGACAAGGACTACACAGAACATGAAACATAAAATCCCGAGGGCTACAATAGGAAGGCCTTGTGAGACAAGGCAGAGAGAGGCCTAGAAACAAGGAAGAGATCAAGGAAGTCTCAGGCTACACCAGAGGTCAGGTAATAGAGAGTGGACTAGAATCAGAAGAGACCTAGGAAGGTCTCAGGCTAGGCCAGAGGTCAGGCAGAGCTGAAGGCTGAGAGGCCACAGGACAGAAACAGGATCAGAAGGCCTGCAGGCCACAGAGCAAAACAGGGAACAACTAGGAACTGAAGGCCCAAGGGCCACAGGAGCAAGCAAGTCAGAACAGAGATCAGAAGGCCCAGAGGCCACAGGTCAAAATAAGGAAAGGACTGGGTGGCTAGAGCAGGGAACTAAGAAGGACTCGATGCCGAAGCATAGAAGCATGGGAGAGACAGATCTAAATAGGGCTGGAGTCTGGGTGTGGTGCAGGCAAAAGAGAGGGACTTGGACAGCCAGGGAAGTGAGCTTGTGGGTGTCCCCTGGTGGCATGGAGGCTGAAGAACTGACTGAGGTAAGCAAACAGAGACATGCTGGAGATTGTAGTTTGGAGCCAGGTGGAGGGGAGGCCGCCCAGCGGCCGGAAGCATAACACTGAGATATGCACACTGGGTAGATTTTATAATGTGAGCGCGTCCATGTGTGTGCACACTTCCTGGCGTGCACACATGGACACACCGATGTTATAAAATCGGATGGCTGCGTGCATATGCATGCCAGATTTTACAATCCGTGCACACATGTGTGAGCGGCACACGCAAGGGAGGGGGGGGACATTCGCAATTTCCGCAAAGCGATGCAATTGGGCCTTCCCAAGTTCCCTCCCAGTCCATTCCAATTAAGGAGCGGACTGGGAGGGAACTTCCCTACCCCCCTACTTAAACTCCGTCCATCTTCCCCTCTCCTCTCCTCCCCACCCCCTAAACCCTACCTATCTACCCTTGTTTTTTTTGTTTTCATACTTACTTAGGGGCTTGACCTGAAGTAAGTTGTGCACGCCGGCCGGCTGCTGGCACGCAAGTCATTGGGACAGTGCTCAATGGCACTGTCCTGGCCTGCCCCCACCCCACCCCATCCAGACTCCGCCCCCCCCTGGCCTGCCCCTTAGAAGAGGCCCAGCGGTTGTGCGCATACCAGGGTTAACGTGTATGGCCAAGCCTTTTTTAAAGATTCACCCGGTGCACGCGCGTAAACCTCAGAATTTATGCGCACAGGGTTTTTAAATCTACCCTACTATTTATATTTATCCTGTAAGAATGGTTTAAAAACAGATACCCAGGATTTTAAAAAAGCATTAAAGACTTATTTAAGAAGGTCTTTCAATTGCTTGATTAGGGAATCTGTATTTAGTTCCTCCTGAGGTGCAGTGTTAATTCTGTTATCTTCTGAGTTATATGTAGTTCAGTTATTAATGATTTATTTGTGTTTATACGTATTTTTAAAAGTGTGTTTTGGGCAAGTGTCATGTATATACATGTAGATTATCCAAAAGATATGGTGGAAAAACCCAGTCCTCATGCTAAAATCCAAAATAAAGGAGATGAGGGGCTACATAAATTGAACAAATTATCATATAAGTCCCCAGGGATGAGAATAGCAATGCAAATGTCGATTGTCCTCCATGATTAAATGAAAAAGATTCTTCAATGTACTATAACACTTCAGTGCAGTGCAGTCTTCAATACATACAGTAGGAGTAGGTCCCCTGACATGCACGTGTTTCGCAGACAAACCGCATTGAGAGGGGAAAAAGCATTAGAAAAAGGCAAAATAGAAAAGCAAACATCAGTCTCCCAATGGGGAAAAAATAAAAACCAATAGCATCCTAACCCTGCAGTATCAACACGTTAGAAAGTACAGTAAAGGCAACAGACCTGTGTCAAGCAGAATAGAACTTAGAATTATTTCAAAATAGTAAAAAGGCAACTTGGAGCTAAACAGATTTAAATGATTTAAAAGGCCTAGAAAAGAGTACCAGAAGGAACATGTGACTCAAATGCTCCAATCGGGAAATGGCAGGCTGAGCCAATCAACAGACAGATAAAAGAACCTGACATAAGAAAAACTACTGGACCTAAACATACTAATGAGATAGCAATGCCACAAATGAATACATCTTTCAAAGAATCAATGTAGAAAATATGCAAATGTAAACAAAGTGAAAAAAGTGACCACTTGATTTCCAGATTCAGTCCATTGAGATGCAGCGACTGTAAAAGGAACATAAGAACATGCCATACTGGGTCACACCAAGGGTCCATCAAGCCCAGTATCCTGTTTCCAACAGTGACCAATCCAAGTCGCAAGTACCCAAACATTAGATAGATCACAAGCTACTATTGCTAATTAATTACCATAATAGCAGTTTATGGATTTTTCCTCTAGGAACTTATCCAAACCTTTTTTAAATCCCGTTAAACTAACTGCTGTAACCACATCCTCTGGCAATGAATTCCAGAGCTCGACTATGTGGTGAGTGAAAAAGAATTTTGCTCTATTTGGAGCAACTGGCTGGCAAGATCCCCTCTCCTGGCATGCTGGGGCGCCTTCTTGGTCAAGAAGAGATGTAAACCCAACATGCCATGTTGTGCTGGTAGCCAATGTGTGACTAAAGAAGCTTCTATGTTACATTTTATGGTTGTAGTTCTGTGCCCCGCCCCGAACTTTGGAGGATACGGGCTATAAATATTTTTGTAAAAAATACATTAATAAATAAATATTTGTGTGTATAAAGAAATACTCCTTGTATTACTGCCGGTGAAGGCAGGGTACCTTGACTGTTATGACTGAAGGTCTATGTGATCCTCCCCACTGCATGGGGGAAGCAAACAGAATGGCGTTCTCTGGATTTCAACCAAATATAGTAAAACAAAGTAAATCTTTGGGGTTGTTTTTAATACACTTTGAATATGCTGGAGAATTATGAAAATCTAAATAGAAATCACATTTTCAGTAAAGATTCATATCTTAGATTTACTGCTTTTGGCTCATATAACGAAATCATTAATACTAAGAGCCCTCCTGAAGCAAGTGAAAGGCAAAATGACCCATGGAAAATGAATATATTTTTCTCTCTTCTTACAATAGCAGGGATTTAATTCCCTATATCTAAGCAGACTTTAAACACACATTTGCTATTTGAACTAGCATAAAGCAGCACAGATTACTAATGCATTCAGCAGGAGTATGTGCGTGGAAAGGTTGACAATGTCGTCTCAGGCCAGCTAACAGGAGAAATTAAAAAATGAGTAGCGTGTATGTTTGCCAGGGAAGTGTGTGGGTCTCTGACACCACTAGGTCCCTTTCAGCTCTTTTTTTTTGTTTGTGGTTTATACCTTAGCATCCTCAGCAACCACAGTGCCACAGACCAGATTTTCTGGCCTTTTCAGCATGTAGTGCATTCAGCTGAATGTCTGTAATACAAGACTCGGGATTGACATATTAGGTTGCTAGGCAAATACAAGTATTGCTAGACAGACATAATTATGGGAGCGCTTTACAAAGGGCAGTTGGTGGTGGGGAAATAGGATGAAGGAATAATTCTCTTTCTACGTGACTCTCAAAGCAATGCCCTGCAGATGTGGACATTGACAACATTTCTATTTATACATATTTTAAGTTCACACACTAAGTTCAGGAATGCTGGTCGATATATTAATTCTGCTTCAAAGTCCAGTTTTTTGCTGTTGTAGAGAGAAACAAAGAAACATAGCTGCTGATATTAGGCACTTCATTTAAGGAATAAGGGCACCTAGATCTTCCTTAATGAAAATTCTCCTTCACCAGCCCCACTGAGCATCTAAATTTAGGTGCCTATAGTGAGGGTGGGACCACCCTCACAATAGGCACCACCAGTCAGATCAGAGAAGTAAATTAGATACTCAGCACTGAGTTCTAGTGCTAGGTGTCTTATTTAGGTGCCTAAATAAATGCAGATAAATAGCAGGCCTAATTCTGGCACTCCACTTTTTCTGAACATCATCTTCACTGTGAATATGATGGCAGGTAAAGTCCGTAAGGACTATCTAGCCTGCTCAAATTCATTTCTGATGCTATATCATATAGACCCAAGTTTGATTTCTGGCTTTCCCATCTAGAGGTCCTCTGTGCTTATCTCAGGCTTTCTCAAATTCCATTACTGGGTTTGTCTCAACCACTGCCACTGGGAGAAGACTGTTCCACACATCCATCGACAAAATATTTTCTGATGGTGTATACATATATATGTAGTGAAACAGTAAGAAGACAAGCAGGAGCAATACATCGAGTTTGGGTTTCTTGCAGTTTCTCGTGGTTCAAAGAAGGAACGCTGACATTGAGAAAACTAAGTCAGTTAAACACTTCAAAGGTATTTAAGTTTGTCCATTTGCCAGTACTTCCTACATGTGGGAATGCTTTTATCTTGTCCTCAAATAAACTATGATCTCCCCCTGAGAAAGCCATCATAGGAAAAATGAAAGGCCTTTTGTCGGAATACAGGGCACTCAGCTCTACACTTTATTTCAATTGGAGCATCTAATTATTTAAATACAACTCTTTAGGATATTGACAAAGTGGCAACCAAAAGTAGAAAGATCGGTAAAATGCAAAGATTCTTTATTATCACTGCCATATTGGATCGGCTTCCGTTGTGTTTCCTGGGACCATTGAAAAAGTGGGACATTGGTATAACACGTTTGGCATCCTTTGAGTCATAAATATCCTCTGCACCTTGAATATTGTGTACAATTCTGGTCGCCATATCTCAAAAAAGATATAGTTGCAATGAAGAAGGTACAGAGAAGGGCAACCAAAATGATAAAGGGGATGGAACAGCTCCCCTATGAAGAAAGGCTGAAGAAGTTAGGGCTGTTCAGCTTGGAGAAGAGATGGCTGAGGGGATATATGATAGAGGTCTTTAAAATAATGAGGGGTCATGAATGAGTAGATGTGAACTATTATTTACACTTTCGGATAATAGTAGGACTAGGGGATACTCCATGAAGTTAGCAAGTAGCACAATTAAGACTAATTGGAGAAAATTATTTTTCACTCAATGCACAATTAAGCTCTGGAATTTGTTGCCAGAGGATGTGGTTAGTGCAGTTAGTGTAGCTGGGTTCAAAAAAGGTTTGGATAAGTTCTTGGAGAAGTCCATTAACTGCTATTAATCAAGTTGACTTAGGGAATGGCCTCTGCTATTACTGGCATCAGTAGCATGGGATCTTCTTGGTGTTTGGGTACTTGCCAGATTCTTGTGGCCTGGTTTCACCTCTGTTAGAAACAGGATGCTGGGCTTGATGGACCCCTTGGTCTGACCCAGCATGGCAATTTCTTATGTTCTTATGTTCTCTGCAGGCAATTAAATTGAAATTAATAGTCAAATATTGTCACATATTAATAAGTTCTATTATAAATACATATATATATATATATATATATATATATATATATATATATATATAATATTAGGATCATGTACTTCTGTATTATGATGATACTGAAATTCTTTGTATATACTTTTACTGGCTAATGTATTTTGTATGCAAATCATTTTTGTAATACTATATAATATGTGGGTAATAATGTTTTGAAAATAAGGAAGAATTATAAAGTTTGTTACAGTAAAGGATAATTACATTAGTGTCCTTTTCTGTTTTGTTTGTAGTTGCTCTTTACACTGTTTCCTTATGTGGTTTTTTACAGAGCTATTAGAATTTTGATGCATCAGTGCCATGTAGTCTTTTCTACTTGACATGTGAATATTCTGTCTGATATATATTTGATTAAAAGATTTTTTTGCAATAAATGTATTTTTATTTTACAATATATATAAGCTTTTTGTGCAAGTTAAGTAAGTTTGCCTCACTCTTTTTAGAGTATACTTTTTGTTTTTGTTTTTTTTTGTTTTTACGGTCTGGTAAAGCAAATAAGCATGAGGTTAACTTGCTGGTATGGCGGTTACTACTCTTTACCAACATGCCTGATACTTTGGATGCAACTCCAACATTGCTCTCTGCTTCAATGGTAATAGGTAACAGGGAATTGGACTCAGACAGCTACCAACAAGTGCCCTGACTTTGATGGTTTGGGAAAATAAGTAAGGAGGTGGCTTGTATGGTGCAGCAGATGCTACCATAAGCTTGCTGGGCAGAGTAGATGGACCATTTAGTCCCTTTCTGCCATCATTTTCCACGTTCATATATGTTCCATATAAATAAAAATGTAAATGTTCGTTTGTTCAAAATCTTAAATCTCCGAAAGTTCTTCACCAATTGCATTGAAATTTTGACACAACGTTGCATTTGAATACGCGCGTGTTTTTATATACCTATATTATATAGATGTCACACCTGTGATAGGTAAAAACATGCTTATTTGGAAAAACAGTGCCATCTGTTGGACGTAAAAGCAGCACATGCTGTCTACAATATAAATGGGCTCTGATCGACAGACCGCAAATGTGCAGTAGAGAGCAGCTCTACCGCGCATGTGCGGACCATAGAGCTCTGCGCTACGTGCTGGGTGTCACAGAGGGGAGGAGGAAAGGGCAGACGAGTCGCCGTTCCGAGAAACGGCTCAGCCCGTTCCTCCAAAACTGGGGAAGGGGGGAGGGAGTAGGGACTGCCAGACAGTTACACACAGGAGGAGGAAAGAGTAGAAGAGTCACCGATCCAGTTCGTACACCGCTGGGGAAGGGGAGGGGAGGGAGTTGGGATGGCCGGAGCAGAGCAAATGCAGTAGAAAGCAGCTGTGAAGAGATCACAAGCAGCTGCAGCCTGCAGCAGCCAAAGTGGAAAGAGCTGAACAGAGAACAACTCGCCCTCCTCCCCCACCCCTGATTCCCGCAGATAAGGAGAAGCCAAGTTAATATCCCGCAACTGTGGAGGGGGGGAGGGGGAAGGAAGTCAAGCTGCCCGTGGGTCTCAGCTACCATGGGAAGAGTTTACATGGGCATCGCTCCACCCCCACTCCTAGCAAAGCACCATCATGAAAGTTAAAGCCAGAGCCTTGCTTCCGCCTCCCTCAAGCTCCCGATCAGATTTCTTAAAGGCACAGGTCTCCCAGAAAGAGCAAAGTAAGCTAGGCAACGTATCCCAAATCTGTTGCAGTGCCTGCTTCCTACCCTTTGCGAGGGGGGGGAATGGAGTGTTTTCCTCACTTCCCAGACATAACAGGCGAGGGAACTTTGCAAGCTCTTATGAGTGCAGGGCAAAGACTTAGGTGGAGAGGGGACAAAAATATTGCTCATTTTAACTGTGTGAGAGAGAATTGTGTTAATGTGCGCTGAAGGCGAGTATGAGTGTCAGAGTGAGAGGGAGACTACGTGAGGGATTGTGTATGTGTGTGAGAGGGACTGAGCATGCATGTGTGAGGGACAGAGGGAGAGTGTATGTGCAAGAGAGAGAGAGAGTGGAAGCCTATGTAGGGGGCTGTATGAGAGAGAGAGTCTCTACCCCCCCAGCTCTCCACTTATAGGTTAGAGTGGAAGGGGTTGAGTGTAGAGGGGAATGGGAGAGCAAAGGAGTTGGGGGCTGTAAGGATAGAGTGAAAGGGTCTGAGCCAGTCCCTCCGCCACCGGGGAAGGGGGGAGGGAGTTGGGATGGCAGGACCATTACGCCTCGCGAGATCCCCCTCGGCCACCGCTGCAGTTCCTACCACCGCCGCTGCCTCTGCCCCCTTGTGGTGCTGGGGTGGGAGGAGCGGAGCAGAGCAAAGACGTAGGAGGAGAGGGGACAAAAATCTTGCCCGTTTTAACGGACTTAACGGCTTGTACTAAATATTTTACGATTCCATTTCAATGTTTCCGATTGCATTGTTAAATTGAATTTTCATAGATTTTGATTTATTTTCATTTTGATTTAATTATTTCATGTGACATTGCGTTGGAATTGAGCTGTGTTGTTTACCATACCGTTCATTTACTGAGTATAGTTTATTTTTTTTCTTTTGTCATTCTTTTTCATTTCTAGAATTATGCGGTTTACATCTAGACATGGATTGCTTCTCACATGGACAATTATATTTTGCGTGTTCTAGAGTCGGCAAACCAGACAATCTCTATATCTGCACAGACAATGGAACAACAAAAAATATTGTATACCCACAAGCATTGTGAAATTAAACATATTAGAAACGTACGCTTTCTCTTTTCTTTCTTTTCCATTTAACCAGACTGAGCCACAGCAACGCATGGCCGGGTAGAGCTAGTATATATATATATATATATATATATATATATATTTATATATAGACAGCATTGAGAAATTGTGCGGCCCAAAACTGGGAGATACACGTGTGTCTCGGATGTGCGTGTGGCAGGTGAATATTAAAAGGCCCGAGATGGCGCTTTATCTCCCACTATGTAGCAAGGTTTAGAGGGTCTGACTTTACAGGGTAAAAGATAGGCTAACTAACAGGGGGGGAGGGGTTAGGAAAGCTGATAGGTTAACTGGGTGAACTAGGAACCAACTGAGAAACTGGGTTCTAGTGTCAGTGTGTGTATCTACTGAAATCCCCCCACTGTCACCTTTCAATTTCATAATACCGCTTCAGACATTTATCCTTTCTCTGATATTTCTGAAAAATTATGTCACCTCTTTTTACCATTTTGGCAATCCTTTCTTCTGCCTGACTTTTAGCTTTCTTGATTTCCATCTTTGTCTCCCTCAGTTTCACCAGATATTCTTTCGTTTGTTCCTCTTTTTGTGATCCTTTATATTTTTTGTTCTTTTTGCTTTTATTTTATCAGCCACCTCCTTTTAGTTTCACTCACTGTTGTTCCACCTCTCCCATTTTCTCCCAGTCTTCTAGTTCTTCCTCAAAGTATATCCCCATTTTGACAAAGTCCGTATATTTGAAATTCAAAACCTGGGTCTTCATGTGACTTCTCTGCATCCTATTGGCAATATCAAACCATACTGTTTGATGATCACTACTGCTGATATGATCTCCCACCTGGACAATAGAGACATTATCCCCATTAGTGAGCACCCAGTCAAGTATCTCATCTTCCCTCATGGGTTCCATTAACATTTGTTTGAAGAGAGCCCCTTGCAAGGCATCCATTATCTCTATACCTCTGGTAGATTCCACAGAAGGGATTCTCCAGTCTATGTCCTGCAGACTAAAATCTCCCATTTCTTTCTTTCTTTCTTTATTTTATTTTAAATCTTTTCTATACCATCGCTAAGTCATATACCATCGCAACAGTTTACATGTAAGCACATAAATTAATGTGGGTGAGGGTGTATAATAGTACATTCTAACAGGTGCCGCTAAAGGTTCGGCTACACTATATCATTAAAGACAATCAAATGTTTAGTGGAGTAGGTCATGACCAAATGTACCAGTAAGGTACTGTTCATGGGTAAAATTCACTATTCATAGTGTTACAATTATGTTTATAGTGATGTAGAGTTTGTGGACCACTCTACTGTACAATCCCTTTTTTCCCACCTTCTGGATGTCTTCAAACAAATCTCTGTCTAGCTCTTCCATTTGGGTCAGAGGCCTGTAAACCAATCCAGTAAAAAATGGATGCACCATCATCTTTTTTCAAGACGGCCCATAATACTTCTTCTCTACCCCATTTCCCTTGCAGTTCAGTTTCTTGGATATTGTTTTTGACATAAAAAAACTACTCCTCCCCCTCTTCTGATCTCTCTGACCTTTCTTATCAAGTTATAGCCCAGTATGGCCATATGCCACTCATGAGAATCTGTGATCCATGTCTCCGTGACTGCAACAATGCCCAGGTCTGCCTCTACCAGATTGTGAGCATTTGTAGTCATTGCTTTCCAATTTTTCTCTCTTGTTTTGTTGTCCTTCCTAATCATATTTTCTGCTTTTTGAGTTGATTGATTTTGTTATTTTCTTCTCCCACTTTCTGTATTGCTTGGGAGTGATGTCAATTTTATTGGCCATATCCTGCCACCCCCATTCTTTAGTTTAAATGTCTGATAATATATGATCTGAATTTCTCACTTAGCAT
This sequence comes from Rhinatrema bivittatum, assembly GCF_901001135.1. Lineage (NCBI taxonomy): Eukaryota > Metazoa > Chordata > Amphibia > Gymnophiona > Rhinatrematidae > Rhinatrema > Rhinatrema bivittatum. The sequence continues at coordinate 335,111,088 of NC_042617.1, read as the reverse complement.
CCTCCTTCCTGCTAATGACAAATGAAGGCCATCTTTATAATAAAGCTTTTTATTGCTCCATACACGACCCCAGCCTCCAATGTATCCAAAACCATTTACTGTACACCAGGTTTAGAGCCAGGAGTTGAAATTATTTATATGGCAAAGCTTCTCTTTTCCCTTTGCATGGACAGGTAGTATTTCCAAAAAAGCAGTAGTCTTTGCAGTGTGTTTTATCATCTTTACTAGATTATGGAAATCTTTTTGTACTTCATGGCAGTCATTTCTATAGAGGCAATTGACCCCCAGATGGATGATAATGCTGATATCAAAGTTCTTACTTACTTCTTCAAACTTGGACTAACTAGTTTATATTTCTTCTAGCTGAGGATCCTGGAATGCATTTAATTGTTGTGTCACCATCAAAATGTGGTCTCTGATGATTGTCTCCCAGTAGAAGCAGCTTTCTTTTATGACATTTGAATATGTTGAAGGGCTTCGGGGTGCACTGGATAACTTCACTTTTAGAAATCACTTCAAAATCTAATGCTGAGTTTTCTTCATTCTCCAAGGCAGAAAAATCATTATGTAGGGGTAACAGTGGGGACAGTGGGTATCTCTTCATCACAGGCCTTATTCTGCCAGAGCCCACTGTTATCCAGGTGCTCCTGGGTTTTTTGAATCATAAGAACATAAGAAATTGCCATCCTGGGTCAGACCAAGGGGTCCATCACGCCCAGCATCCTGTTTCCAAAAGAGGTGAAACCAGGCCACAAAAACCTGGCAAGTACCCAAAACCAAGAAGATCCCATGCTACTGATGCCAGTAATAGCAGAGGCCATTCCCTAAGTCAACTTGATTAATAGCAGTTAATGGACTTTTCCTCCAAGAACTTATCCAAACCTTTTTTCTTTTTTGAACCCAGCTACACTAACTGCACTAACCACATCCTCTGGCAACAAATTCCAGAGTTTAATTGTGCATTGAGTGAAAAAGAATGTTCGCTGATTACTCTTAAATGTACTACTTGCTAACTTCATGGAAGTGCCCCCTAGTCCTTCTATTATCCAAAAGTATTGATAACCAATTCACATCTTCTCATTCAAGACCTCTCATGATTTTAAAGATGACTATCATATCCACCCTCAGCCTTCTCTTCTCTTAGCTGAACAACCCTAACCTCTTCAGCCTTTCCTCATAGGGGAGCTATTCCATCCCCTTTATCATTTTGGTTGCCCTTCTCTATACCTTCTCCATCACAACTATATCCTTTTTGAGATGCAGCGACCAGAATTGTACACAGTATTCAAAGTGCAGTCATACCATGGAACAAAACAGAGGCATTATGACAATTTTTGTTTTATTAACCATTTAGGGATGTGAATCGTTTTTTGACAATTTAAAACAATCGTCAGATATATTTTAAATCATCAAAAATCGTTAGAGCCGCGATACAATAGCAATTCCCCCGATTTATTGTCAAAAAATCGTAAATTGGGGGAGGAGGGAGGGCGGGAAAACCGGCACACCAAAACAACCCTAAAACCCACCCCGACCCTTTAAAACAAATCCCCCACCCTCCCGAACCCCCCAAAATGTTTTAAATTATCTGGGGTCCAGTGTGGGGGGGGGAGTTCCCGGCGCGATCTCCCGCTCTCGGGCCACGGCTGCATTAATAGAAATGGCGCCGGTGGCCCTTTGCCCTTACCATATGACAGGGAAAATGTAGCACCGGCGCCATTTTGCTTCCTGTCACCTGACGTCACGAGTGCAGGAGATCGCTCCCGGACCCCCGCTGGACCCCCAGGGACTTTTAGCCAGCTTGGGGGGCCTCCTGATCCCCACAAGACTTGCCAAAAGTCCAGCGGGGGTCCGGGAGCGACCTCCTGCACTCGGGCCGTATTGCCAATATTCAAAATGGCGCCGGCGCTACTTTTGCCCTCACTATGTCATACGGGTCGTATGACATAGTGAGGGCATGACATACGGCCCCCCCAAGCTGGCCAAAAGTCCCTGGGGGTCCAGCGGGGGTCCGGGAGCGATCTCCTGCACTCGTGACATCGGGTGTCACGAGACAGGAACCAAAATGGCGCCAGCGCTACCTTTGCCCTGTCATATGGTAAGGGCAAAGGGCCACGGTGCCATTTCTATTAACGCAGCCGTGGCCCGAGAGCGGGAGATTGTGCCGGGACCCCCCCCACTGGACCCCAGGTAATTTAAAACATTTTGGGGGGGTTTGGGAGGGTGGGGGATTTGTTTTAAAGGGTCGGGGTGGGTTTTAGGGTTGTTTTGGTGTGCCGGTTTTCCCGCTGATTTACGATTTGATGATTTTTTAACAAAAAAAAACCATGACGATCAGATTTCCCTCCCCCCCAGCCAAAATCGATCGTTAAGACGGTCGATCACACGATTCACATCCCTATTAACCATTCCCTTCCTAATAATTTCTAACATTCTCTTTGATTTTTTTTTTTTTATATATTTAATCTTTATTGCATTTTACTTTAATTACAAAGAAATAATTTCAATGTTTCCCATATTCCAGCCAGGTAACAAAAAAAGGGAACTTGTCCATTCACTCTGGAAGAATCAAATAATATAAAGATAACTTATACATTATGTCACCTGGTCATATGTTCATTGATATCAATCACACAATAAACCCACACACACCAACCTGTGTATTCCAGTACACCCCAATGTAAACAAACCGAACAACCGATGTACTGGTCTCTTATTAATATAGCACTCTATCACCAAAAAATATACTTATGTAAGACCCTCTATTCACGAGCAGAAAATTATGTTACAACTCGTTTATCATAGGGGTCTATATTGCTTTAATTATCATTCCTCCGTCTATTTTGTTTAGATTTTTTGTAGTTTTTTAAAAAAGTTACCACGAAAATTATAAGGAAAATCCCAAATAAGCAAGTCACATGAGTAAATATTGAAACGGATACTTATCCATGCTGAAAAGGTCCCAAAAATCCCGACATGGCCATGTTTCGGACGACAGTCCTGCTTCAGGGGAAAAGCGGAAACCTATTGAACAAATCCATCTTCTTACGGCAATTTTGTCCGTGCAAATCCTTATTTCAAAGGCAGGCTGAAATTCAACCCGCTGCGATTTAACAATGGCGGCTGCCCGAAAACCTTTTATCCAGCTCTAACGGAAATGCAAACTTGTTGCCTCCTCTTCCGGGGAACCTATCTTCCTCTGCGGGCGGTGAGGGGAGTTCTCTATCACGTCCTCCTCTTGCGGGGAACCTATCTCTACGGGCGGTGAGGGGAGTTCTCTATCACGTCCTCCCCCGGCTCGGGCTGCTGTATGTTAGAATTGTAACGGAGGCCATACCCGATTTCAAAATAGCCTCAAATTTTAAATCTGTCGAAAAATCAAACAAAGGGTGTGACAGAATGTGCAAAAACAGTGTCCAATCTTTAAGCCACAATAATCAGGACATCGATTTCATTGAATAAAAAATAATGAGTCCTCCATCACTTTTTTAAAAAACTACAAAAAATCTAAACAAAATAGATGGAGGAATGATAATTAAAGCAATATAGATCCCTATGATAAACGAGTTGCAACATAATTTTCTGCTCGTGAATAGAGGGTCTTACATAAGTATATTTTTTGTGGATAGAGTGCTATATTAATAAGAGACCAGTACATCGGTTGTTTGGTTCATATGTACATTGAACCATTATTAATATTAAGAAATATTGGGAGATCAAGGGTGACTATAGCAGATAATAATATAGGAAATTAAACAAAAATATAAGGCTGATTAACTGTGATTTACACCAACAATATACCTATCTCCAGTACTTAAGGATTTTCTCTAGGACTGCGATGAGGAATCAAGATGTATACGTAATTGCTCCAGATCTGTAAATACAAACTTTACATCTCCACGAAATATTAAACAACGACAGGGAAATCGCAGTAAAAAATGTGCTCCTCTCTCCACTGCCTCCTTCCTCATTTCTAAAAACGTTTTTCGCTTTATTTGTGTCATCCTGGCTATGTCTGCGAAGATACGAAAAGGCTGACCAAAAAATTTCACATTTTGAAATCTAAAATACTGTTTCAGGACATCATCCCTATCTAATCTCAATGTAAACTGAACCAATAAAGTGGCTCGCAGAGCAATATCCATTTCAAATGACTTTTCCAAAAAGTTAGTTATATCTAAAGTATCTTCCTCTTGTTTTTCTTGCTGATTAGAGTTTTCACTCTCACCAGATCGCAATACTTGATAGTAGGCTGTTGCAATTAATGGAATTTTTTCCAATGGAAACTTTAATATGTTCACAAAATAACTCTTCAATAAGTCCATAGGCGACTGTAGTTTAGTTTTAGGGAAGTTCAAAAAACGCAGGTTTGCTCTCTTAGATAGGTTTTCCTGAAACTCCATTTTATTCTGAATCATTTTCTCTGATCTTATGAGGTTTCCTTGTACTTTATCCATTTCTTTCACTTTACCTTCCAAGATTACTGTTCTTTTATCAACCAATATCACCTTTTCTTCCACTTTACTAGTTTTATTCATGGCTTCTTTCACCGTTAAGGTTCATGTATTAATGGATTTTTGCATTACAATCAAGATGTTTTTTATTTCCTCCAAAGAAGGAGCTAGGACTGAGGTAGTATTGAGAAGAGATATGTTGCTCATCGCAACTCCTACCTCCAAAAGTCCTTCACCACTTCTCTTTCGGTCTTCTAGGCGTTGTTGTTGAGCCTCTTTCTCGCGGCCCCTGGAACCCATTTCAGTCGGGCTCACTGAGGAGAAATTTTCTTCTCCTCTCGGGGTACCATTTTTTGAAAATAAAATTTTCTCAATAGGATCCGCTATATCAGTTGTTCTCATTGGTGGGTCCGGAATCGCTGGATATCCTGGGCTTAGCGATGTTTCAAAAGTCAAGGGGCTAGGCTGCTGCTCCATGCCTGCCCCAGTGACAACAGCTTCCGGGTCTAAAGTCGGCATTTTTGCGAAGGCAGCTTCGATCTTCGTCTGTCTCATGGACTCCGGCGTAGAGGTAATTTCTCGCACCCAAGCTTTCCTCTTGGTGTGAGGCATGTTCGGAATGAATTCAAAGAAAATTTCTGAGGTTTAGCCAGGAGGAAATATTCATAGGTCAAGAGCTGCGATCCGCACGTCCTCACAGGTCGGCGGCCATCTTGATCTAGCCTCTCTCTTAGATTTTTTGACTGCTGCAGCACAATGAGATGACAATTTCAAAGTATTATCCACTATGATGCCTCGATCTTTTTCCTGGGTGGTAGCTCCTAATATGGAACCTAACATCGTGTAACTACAGCAAGGGTTATTTTTCACTATATGCAACACCTTACACTTGTCCACATTAAATTTCATATGTCATTTGGATGCCCAATCTTCTAGTCTCAAAAGGGCCTCCTGTAATGTATCATAATCCGCTTGTGAATCCTGGATGTCTGACATTTCTGGGTGAGAGGAGATTGATGCACAGGATGCTGTAAAGTTGGGGAAGGTGGGTGTCTGTTTGTCACATGTCTTGTTCTACCAGAGACCACTGTAAACCATTTTGTTGTCCAGGTTTTCTGTAAGCTCTGTGGGAGATGGGCGAGGAATGCTGTAGGGTGAAAAGGATTCAAAGAGGTTTTAAAATTATGAAAGAACCCAAGATGAATACAGATAATGATAACTTCTTAATAAGCTGTTATGCGTGCTGTCCGTGGCAGACCTGCGCCACGGCCCTCTCACCTTGCTACAGTTTCTCCAGCTCCTGGTTCCTCCTTGGTGGTGGCAGTGGGCTGTCAGCTCCGTCCTCAGGCCTCCCCTGGTGCCTGCGGCCACGCTGCAGTCCCTGGCGTTCCCAGTCCAGCCACTGCGTCTATTGCTTCTCGTCAGTCCTCTCTGCATGGCCTGCGGAGAGACGCTTTCTCTCGGCGCTGCACCCTTCCCTAGGCGCATGTGCACGCTTGAGTATTGCTTAAAAAGGAACTGTGGCAGGAACCTAGCCGTGGCCCCGGATGATGATGTCAACAGAGCTACTGTATTTAAGCGTAGGCTCCACTCCCTAGCTTTGCCTTTGCAACAGGTCCCCTCGCTGGTCAAGTACTAGTTGCCTCTTAAGAGATTCATCTTTACGTTCCTGCTCCTCCTTTGTTCCTGATTCCTGTCTCCTTGTTCCTACGTTCCTGCCTTGCTCCTTTCTATAGATTGCCTACTCGGACTTTGATTCTGCTTTGCCTGACCATGCCATTGACTCTCTCCAAGCACGGACCTTTGCTTCACCTGACTACGCTACTGCCTATCTCCAGATCCAGACCTCTTCTTTGCGTGACTACGCTCTTGCATATGCTCGGATCCAGACCTTGCATCATCTGTCTACTCATTGACTTTCGTGTTCAGACCTCTGCCTTTCTTGCCACATCTCCAGATTGCCGCTAGCCCTGACGCAAGCGTGTTCCTTGACACCTCTTAAGCTTATCGTTTGGACTTGGTTCATTCAGGCTTCAGTCTGCTCTTGCTTGAGTGCCCCCTGTCTGCTTCCGTTCCATTGGCACCGAGTTTCCAGTACCCTACCTCATCCAGCATAAGACAATACCATCTTTCACCTGCTGTCTCTGGGCTGAACCGATCTTCACATCAACTCTACACAGAGGCCCACTTAAGTCCAGCCGGCCCCGGCATCCAAAGGCTCAACCCGCCTTTGGGTGAAGCTCCTGCTGGCCTCTGTCCATCAGCCCACTCCACCTGCTGATGGTGGGGACCCATAGGTCCCTACCTATGGGTTGCGTTAACCCCACCTCAGCCCAATGGTCCACCTCTGGCGCAACAGGTTGCAATGGCCCTGGACTCGGTGGAGCCGCATGCCCTCCAGGCCATCCCAGGCCTGGCATCCAAGGTACAAGAACAGCAGCAGTTTCTTGAGGCACTGGCCTCCTCCATTGATCATCATCATGCTCGGCTTGATGCCCTTTCCAGTAATCCAGTTTCTATGCCGGCTCCTCCTCATCCACAGCCATCATCAGCGACGCCTCATGCCTTGCTGGCCCTACCAGCGCCCCCATGCTTCAACAGTGACTGCAAGCTCTGCAGAGGGTTTATCAAACAATGCTATATGAAATTTGCTCTGCAGCCTTCTTTCTTCCAGTACGAATTAACCAAGGTCACCTTTATTCTGTCGCGTCTCAAGGGGAAGGCGCTGGTTTGGGCTTCACCCTTATGGGAACGATCAGACTCTCTCCTAAGGGAGCTGTCTCAGTTCGTGGCTGTGTTTTGACAGAACTTTGAGGATCTTGGGTGGCATGTCATGACAAACACCAACTTGTTGCACCTCCGTCAAGGTCAAAGAAGCCTCTTTGACTATACTATTGAGTTTCGGACTTTGGCCTCTGAGCTCACCATGCAGGAAGACTGCATATGAGCTATCTACCTGGATGGGCTTTCTGTGCAGCTGAAGGATGAGCTGGATGCCAGGGAGCTCCCTTCCTCACTTGAGGACCTTCTAGACTTGACAGGCCGAATCGACCATCGTCTCCAAGAGCGTCACCGGGAGAGTCAGATGCCCAAGAAGCCCTCTCGGGTTTGATCCCGTTTGCCACCGACTACCAGCCCTGCCTCAGGTAGGGTCACTATTGTGGCCAATATGGAAGAGCCCATGCAGTTGGGCCATGGGCGGCTGACCCTGGAAGAGCACCTCTGGCGGAAACAAACTGGTCTGTGTCTGTACTGCAGAGCACCTGGCCACCATCTACAGACTTGCTCTGTCCATCCTGGAAACTTGCCAGCCTATGTTCAGCAGGGGTCCTGAACTTGGGCACAATGTCTCTGGCTCCTCAATTGACTGTACAGGTTACCCTGATCTGGGTCTCCCGGTCCTTTCCAGTTCTTGCTCTAGTGGATTCTGGAGCAGGAGGTAATTTCATCCTTTAGGATCTAGTTCAACTCCTGGGTATAAAAACCCGTCCTTTGGAAACCTCTCTGTGTACAGCGTCCATCTATGGTAATCTCCATACGGAGGAACTTAAACTGTTGGTATTGGAAAAGTTGATACACTCGGTAGTCTTAGGGCTACCTTGGCTCCAACGTCACTCACCCCAATTTTATTGGGGTTCTCTGCAACTGGCTGGAGTGGGGTCTAGCCTGCCACCAGTCCTGTCTACGGAAAGTGGTATTTCCACCCGTGGTTCCTCTGGCTACCACCTCTTCAGGTATACCTGCTCCTTACGCTGATTTTGAAGATGTATTCTCCAAGCAAAAGGCTGATCTTATCCCACCTCTTTGGAGGTTTGATTGTTCCATTGACCTCCTACCTTGGACCACGCCTTCCCGAGGACGTACCTATCCTCTGTCTCTTCCTGAGACAAAAGCTATGATGGAGTACATCCAAGAAAACCTTGCGAAGGGATTCATCTGCCCCTCTACTTCTCCTGCTGGGGCAGGATTCTTTTTTGTGACCAAGAAGGATGGGTCACTTAGGCCGTGTATTGACTATTGCAGCCTGAACTCCATCACCAAAATGACAAGTACCCACTACCACTGATCTCGGAATTATTCGACCGCTTGCACGGAGCATCAATATTCACTAAGTTGGATCTACATGGAGCGTATAATCTGGTGTGGATCCGCCCTGATGATATTTGGAAGACAGCCTTTAACACACGAGACGGGCATTACAAATACCTGGTGATGCCCTTCGGCCTCTGTAACGCGCCTGCAGTTTTCCAATGAATGATGAATGAGATCTTTAGAGATTTACTGTACACCAAGGTTGTGGCCTATTTGGATGATATCATTGTCTTTTCTAAGGATCTGGTCACACATCGCACTAATGTCCATACCATCCTCCAACGCCTTCGTGAGAATCACTTATTTGCAAAATTGGATAAGTTTTATTCGAGAAATCCAGCCTACCATTTCTCGGATATATTATCTCCCAACGAGGATTCTCCATGGACCCTGCCAAGTTAAAAGGAATATGGGATTGGCCACAGCCCATGGGCCTTAAGGCGCTCCAGTGCTTCTTGGTTTCCTGAACTACTATCGCCATTTTATTCCACACTATTCCATTTTGTCCGTCCCTCTGACTGCACTGACTTGCAAAGGCCAAGATACTCAGAATTGGACTCCGGAAGCCATCAATGCCTTTCACCGCCTTAAAGAAGCCTTCCAGGTGGGGTCTTGTCTATCACCCAGACCTGAACCGCTCATTCCTAGTGGAAGTGGATGCCTCCGCCATCGGGGCTGGGGCGGTCTTGAGCCAACGAACTGCCTCTGGATCTACAGTCCCATGTTCTTTCTACTCGTGTAAATTCTCATCTGCAGAGCAGAATTATAGTATCAGAGACCACAAATTGCTCGCCATCAAGTTACCTCTTGAGGAATGGCGCCCATGGTTAGAGGGTGCGCAACACAAATTCATCGTATTCACTGATCACAAGAACCTGAAACATTTGAGCCATGCCCATCATCTCAATGCTCGTTAGGCCCAATGGGCCTTATTCTTCTCCAGGTTCAATTTTGAGCTTTGTTAACGTCCAGCTGAGAAAAACCTCTGGGCAGATGCCCTCTCATGCTCGTTCAAGCCTGAAGATACCCCGGAAGAACCCGATCACATAATAAACCCTGCTTGCATTTGTCTATCTGCTACTCACCCAGTTCCCACCGGGAAGACTGTCGTGCCTTGATGACTCTGAGAAAGAGTCCTTCGATGGGCTCATGATTCTAAGTTCGCTGGTCAACCAGAGCGAGCCGAACCTTGGCGCTACTCCAGCGGTTCATCTGGTGGCCCATTGTGGTCTCTAACGTGAAAGCATACGTCAAATCCTGTAATATGTGTGCACAGAAAAATCCCCCGGTCGGCTGACCTTGGGGTCTCCTCCAGCCACTTCAGCTCCCAAGGAATCGTGGACCCACCTGTCTACGGATTTCATCGTGGACTTGCCTCCATCTAAGGGCAACACCATCATATAGGTAACCATACACCGATTTTCAAAAATGGCCCATTTCATCCCACTAACGGGCCTACCATCTGCTCCTGAACTGGCACGCCTATTCTTTCATCACATCTTCAGATTATATGGCCTACTCAAGGACATTGACTCCGATAGAGGCCCACAATTTGTTGCTAGATATTGGCGTGCTCTCTGCTGAAAATTCGGCATTAACATTAGTCTAACAACTGCTTACCACCCTCAAGCCAATAAAGCTGAGCGAATGAATCACTCCTTAAAGGCCTTTTTATGCGCTTACATCAACGTCTGCCAAGGCAATTGGTCAGAACTACTCCTTTGGGCGGAGTTTTCTCAGAATTCCCACATCGCCACAGCTACAGGCACCTTTCCGATCTCCATCATCTATGGAAAGCAACCACAATCACCACTGCCCATACCTCTGTCAGTGCCTTTCCCTGCAGCACAGGCTACCTCAGTCGCCCTCAAGGCTTTATGGGAGCAGACGAATCTTCGCTTACGTCAAGCTGCTTCCCGGGCCAAGAGAACTACTGACAGTCACCGACACTTGGCTCCTGAATTCCTTCCTGGCCAGAAGGTCTGGTTGAGCACTCGATATATCAGACTCAAGATACCTTCTCAACAATTTGCTCCAAGGTATATTGGACCTTTTATGGTCTCCTGATGCATTGGACCAGTTACTTACCAGCTTCGGCTGCATCCTACACTGGGAATACATAATACGTTTCAAGTATCTCTTCTAAAATCAGTGGTCTTGTCCTGGCCTTCCCGAAAGGCTCCTGACCCACCTCCTTTGGTAGCTGAGACTGATACAACCTACAAGGTGCATGAAATCCTTGACATCCGCAGTAGGGGCCGCCGGTGGGAATACCTCCTTTCTTGGGAGGGTTATGGACCCGAAGAAAATTAATGGGAACCAGCTCAAAATATCCTGGACAAAACCCTTCTCCTGAGCTTTCATCGTGCCCATACGGGCAAACCTTGACCTCCAAGGGGGTGGCGTAAAGGGGGGTACTATTACATGTGCCGTCCACGGCAGATGTGCAGCACAGCCCCCCTCACCTTGCTACAGTATCTCCAGCTCCTGGTTCCTCCTCGCTGGTGACAGTGGGCTGTCAGCTCCATTCTCAGGCCTCCCCACAGTGCCTCCAGCCCTGCTGCAGTCCCTGGTGTTCCCGGTCCAGCCACCGCGTCCATTGCTTCTCATCGGGCCTCTCCGTGTGGCCCGCGGAGAGACGTTCCCTCTTGGCGCCTCGCCTCTCCTTAGGTGCAAGCGCTTCAGTATTGCTTAAGAAGAGACCGCGGCGGGAACCTAGCTGCGGCCCCGGATGATGACGGCAACAGAACTACTGTATTTAAGCGCAGGCTCTGCTCCCTAGCTTTGCCTTTGCAACAGGTCCCCTCGCTGGTCGAGTATTTGTTGCCTCTCAAGAGATTCATCTCTACGTCCTGCTCCTCGTTGTTCCTGGTTCATGTCTCCTTGTTCCTACATTCCTGCCTTGCTCCTTTCTTCGGATTGCCTACTCCAACTTTGACTCTGCTTCGCTTGACCATGCCATTGACTCTCTCCAAGCCTGGACCTCTGCTTTGTCTGACCACGCCATTGACTCTCTCCAAGCCCGGACCTTTGCTTCGCCTGACTATGTTACTGCCTATCTCCAGACCCAGACATCTGCTTTGCCTGACTACGCTACTGCCTATCTCCAGACCCAGACTTCTGCTTTGCCTGACTATGCTACTGCCTATCTCCAGAACCTGACCTCTGCTTTGCCTGACTATGCTCTTGCCTATCCTCAGATCCAGACCTTGCATCATCTGTCTACTTACTGACCTTCATGTTCAGACCTCTGCCTTGCTTGCCACTGTCTGCAGATTGCCGCCAGCCCTGACTCAAGTCTGTACCTTGATGCCTCTTAAGCTTATTGCTTGGATTTTGTTCATTCAGGCTTCGGCCTGCTCTTGCTCAAGTGCCCCTTGTCTGCTTCTGTTCCATTGGTGCCCGAGTTTCCAGTACCCTACTTCGTTCAGCATAAGACAATACCATTTTTCACCTGCTGTCTCTGGGCTGAACCGATCTTCACATCAACTCTGCACAGAGGCCCACCTAAGTCCAGCCGGCCTCGACACCCAATGGCTCAACCCACGGGAAACGAGGGCTGGTAGTGGTGAAGCTCCAGCTGGCCTCTGTCCATCAGTTCACTCTGCCTGCCAACGGTTGGGATCCATAGGTCTCTACCTATGGATTGCGTCAACCCCACCTCGGCCCAAGGGTCCACCTCCGGCGCAACATAAGTGTTCCTTGGATTTGATGATTCTTCTAATAAATGCATCAAAGAAAAAAGTGGCCAATTAAGAATGAAATTGCACCGAGAAAGTAAAGAGATAGATGATGAGAGAAGCAGGAAGAGAGTAAGGAAAAACATGGAACAACCACTCCTTACCTACAGCACTATCAAAAGAGACTTCATTACCATCTACATCATGATATGTGGTGAATAAGCCCCTTTTTCTTAGAGGACAACATTTGGGAGAGGAGTGTGGACCTAGGGAGGTAGAAGAAAGGGAGAATGAATGCAGTATCAAAGCAGGCTGATAAGAGGGAGAGGACAATACATAAGACAAATATATTGATGGGATCACCAATTGTGAATTTATCAAATGTCACATTAACTCCAGAAGAAAAAGGCAGTTTTAAGAAAAGGTCTTTCTTTTGTACCCATTAGTAAATATAATGCTTTTCAGATGCGCATTAATTTAAGTTTATTCGAAACTTGGGATACAGCATTTTTTTGAAAAAGAAACTGCAAGGCATTTGGATTTTAATCTGTTTAAGAAGAATTCTAAGTGGGTGCCTCCTAGGCCTATTAATCCATTGATACATACAGTTCAAACTCTTGATCTGAATGATATAGAGGAATTGGATCAGAAGAAAAATAGGGTCTTCTACAACCTTACTAAGGAAGAAAGACCAGCAATATACACACTCAAAGAGAAGAAAAAAATTGTCAACAAGCCTGCAGACAAGGAGGGTACTATCATTATTCTCAACAGAGCTGATTGTGTGAAAGATATTAATAGGCAGCTATGAGGCACCTCATGCTATCTTCCTCTTAAAGGGTATCCTACCTGTATTATTCAAAAGCTATCAATGAGTTAGTCAAAACTTTCTTAGTAGTAAGAAAGAGTAGGGATGTGCAGAAGGAAAAAATTTGTTTTGATTCGTATTTGTTTTGCCAGGACCCAAATTTGTTGCATTCATTTCATAGGGGGAAAAACCAATTCATTTGATTGTTGTATTTGTTTTCCGTTTTCCCATTAAAGTCAATGGGGGAAATATTTGCAGCCTATTTTTGGCTGCAGAATTGGGGTTTTATTATCAATTCTGATGAAACGTCTGGTGAGCAATCATCAGAACAAGAAAAGAGTTCCAAGGTACTTAGACTGTGGCAAAGTGGCACCAAAGTGGCATGAATAGCCGAAGGCACTGTAAAGGAGCAAAAGGGTACCAGGAGTGGCAAGAGTGCTTTAACAGAGGTGCAAAGCAGCAGCAAGAGTGTCACAAACACACCACAGCTTCAAAAGAGAGCACCGATAACAGTTGCATGAACCCTCGAAGGCAGCATGACAGACAAAATGGCAAGCAAGTGGCATCAACATCCTACAGGAAGGGGGAACATACAAGCAGAATCGGTGTAAGAAAAAACCACAAGGTGCTGATAAAGGGACAAAGCAGCAGAAAGACTAGCACCAACACACTGATGAACCATGATAGTGGCAAGAACACCCCAAGGAGTAGAATTGTCTGGTATATGGCAGCAAGGCAGAAGGTGCAAGACAGTATGGCAGCGCGAAGGTAGTCGGGTCCCTGTGGTTTTCATAGGGGCTAGACAAGCTGGCAGAGCTGAGGTAGTCAGGTCACTGTGGTTTTGATAGGGGCAACACAGGCTGACAGAGCGGAGGTAGTCAGGTCGCTGTGGTGTTGATAGGGGAAAGACAAGGAGGCAAGACAAGACGAGGCTCAGCATGCGGTGCGACTGTCAACCGGGGCGTACTGTCCACACGACCCGTCTTGAAACACAGACCAAGGAGTCTAACACACATGCTAGGACCTGAAATATGATGAACTATGCCTGGGTGGGGTAAAGCATTGCTGCTGTGCACAGGGCCAGTGCAAGGGTATTAGGCACCCTAAGCAAACCTTACAGCCTGGTGCCCTATCCCCACCTCCCTATACACAATTTTAAATTATGCATTTAACACATATTTTACATGAAAAGTGACATTCTGAGGTAAAATGAATATATACGTTATTGTGATCATTTCATGCACTGTGTGATGACAACAAGAAAACATTGCATCTTGGAATTCATATGGCATCATACCTATTGTGATATATTTCAGCATGGTCCTCCCATATCAACACAGAACTATCTGCCAACAATCAAAGAATAACAACCCTACCTATGAAAAAGAATACCACAAATATTACACCAGAATCTAAAATATCAATATACCTCCTATCAGGAAAAGAGAACTGGCCAAGCTAAAGCTACTACAGATCCCTACAGAGAAACCACATATTAAAAGAATGCTTCATCTCAGTCTTTGCATGCAGAACACAAACCCTCACCAATTACAGAATAAAGCCACATAAAGTTAAAATAGAAATGTGCAGACAACAACTGAACTGTAAAACACATCACACCAGACTCTATACAGTGCAACAATGGAAAAACAAAAATTTCACCATTCCTCATGAAACAATCAATAAAATCAAGAAATATAAACCATTAATCATAATAGTAAAATCATACTAATAAAATAATTTCAAAACAGCTGATGATTAGACTATCCGATAATTAAAGACTCATGCAAATTTTGAAAGCTTTACCGAACACCAATAAAATATTTCAAACAGTAGACACATCACATACTACCCAATAATTAAAATGGTAGTCAATCAAGAAAAATGAACTTAAAAAGCCACCTTTACTTACCCTCTCCAGCAGTTCTCCTACTCTTTTCCCTTGCAGGCCACACCAGAAGCAGCAGTAGCTGCTAAAGCTGTCCTCACGGGCCTCTTCCTTAGGGACCACAACCAGTCTCTTCTGTCTCTCACACACACTCACTAGTTACACCCTCAGGACCAGTTTCTGTCTCTCGCACACCAATCATCTCTCCAACCAGTCTATCTCTCTCTCTCTCACACACAAACACACATACACACCAGTCATCTCCCTGATCAGTCTCTCTCACACATACACACATCACCTCTCTGGCCAGTCTCTCTCAATCACACAATGCTCTCACTCTCTCTTACTTATACACAGGCTTTTAATCACACACATGCTCCCTCTATTTCGCTTACACAAAAGCTCTCAATCACACACATGTTCTATCTCACTTACAAACAGGCTCAATCACAAACATGCCCTCTCTCACAGCCACAAGCCAGCCAAAAACATGCTCCATCTCTCTCTCACACACACACATTGATACACACAAGCACCCTCCCTGTTTCACATATGCACCACACACATACAGAAGCACCCTCCCTATCCCACATACATGAAGCACCTTCCCTGTCTCATACACAGAAGCACCATTCCTTTCTCACATATACACCACATACACACACACAGAAGCACCATTCCTTTCTCACATACACACCACATACACACACACACACACACACAGAAGCACCATTCCTTTCTCACATACACACCACATACACACACACACAGAAGCACCATTCCTTTCTCACATACACACCACATACACACACATAGAAGCACCATTCCTTTCTCACATACACACCACATACACTCACACACACACACATACACACACACAGAAGCACCATTCTTTTCTCACATACACACCACATACACAGAAGCCCCATTCCTTTCTCACACACACACACACAGAAGCAACCTTCCAATCTCAAATACCTATACATACAAAGGTCCCCAGCTGAACAGCTTGTCTCCGCTGGTGGCTAGCAGCGCCGATCTTCTTTTCTTCAGCCCTGCCTGCCTGGTCTCGGGTGGCGGCTGGCTGTGCATATCTTCTTTTCTTCGGCCCCACCAGCCTGCTCTCCGGCGGCGGCTGGCAGTGCCTATCTTCCTTTCTTCAGCCCCACCAGCCTGCTCTCTGGCGGAGGCTGGCAGTGCCGATCTTCTTTTCTTCGGCCCCGCCAGCTTGCTCTCCAGCGGCGGCTGGCTGCGCCAATC
The DNA here is from genome assembly GCF_901001135.1 of Rhinatrema bivittatum. Lineage (NCBI taxonomy): Eukaryota > Metazoa > Chordata > Amphibia > Gymnophiona > Rhinatrematidae > Rhinatrema > Rhinatrema bivittatum. The sequence continues at coordinate 335,094,906 of NC_042617.1, read as the reverse complement.
TTCTTTTCTTCGGCCTCTCCGGAAGCGGCTGGCTATGCCAGTTTTCATTTCTCTGGCGGCGGCTGGCTGTGCCGATCTTCTTTTCTTCGGCCCGGTGCCCTCAAATGTGAGCAGGAGCAGAGGAGGCCACGTGATCAGCTAGTCTGGCCCACCAGGGGAAGCCTGATCCCCCGATAGGCCAATCCGCCCTGGTGGATACTCTCACATGGCCTTCTATTTCAGCCACTAAAACATTGCGGTGCGAACCAAAAAAATGAAACTTATGATATGTTGCATTCGTGGGGTTCGCCATGCATTTCACGGACCCACAAATGCAACAAATAGGGACCTATTAGTTGCGGATTGCACATTTGTTCAAAACGAATGCACATCCCTAGTAAGAGATCAACTTTTTAAAGGTTGAACATCCTGTCACTACAACCATAGACATTCTCCCTAAAATCAATAAAGCATTGAGGAATCCATCAGGCTACCCTATAGTTGCAGCAATTAGTTTCATTTTGGAGCCATTGTCAAAGTTCACTGACGTGTTTCTTATACCCTTTGTTCAGAAAATTCCTTCTTATGTGCAGTATTCATCATACATTATAAATATTTAAGATCTAATAGATATGATGTTGATGTTATGTTAGTAACCTTGGATATTAAGTCACTTTTCACAAACATCCCTCAAATGGAAGCAATTAACATTATCAGGGAGATATTAAACAAGAGAGAGAATAACCTGAGGGTTCCTATGGAATTTATTTTTCAACTTGCAGAAATAGCACTGACAAAAAATTACTTCAAATTTCAGGACAACTTTTATCAACAAACCAAGGGTATGGTCAAGGGAGCTGCCATAGCCTCAGATATTTCTAATCTCTATGTGGCTGATTTTGAAAGGATGTTTTTGGCTAATTACCTTTTTAAAAATGATGTTCAGTTATGGAAAAGGTGATATCTTGATATCTTGATTTTATGGAAGGGGGTTTCAGAGCAACTACAGGAGTTTAATAACTGGCTCAACCAAAGGGATCCCAATTTGAAATTTCAAATGAATAATAGTTATGTTGAAATCCCATATTTAAGATTAGAAAGGGTGCAAATGACAAGTTATTTACCACAATTTATAGAACACTTACAGATAGTAACAAGTTATTACATTTCTAGAGTGAACATTATAGTTATTTAAAGGAAAATCTCCCTCTTAGTCAATTTTTGCACCTTAGAAGATTGTGCTCCATTGGTGATGAGTATGATATAAGAGCTAAGAGTTAAACTTTTTGAGATCCGCACACGGGCGCACATATACGCACGTTTGCTGATGCATGCCCATGAACATGGCAAATTTATAACATATGCATGCATGTTATAAATTAGGCTATCCATGTGTGTTTGTGCACATGATTTTATATTGGCACACACATATGCATGAAAATGGTGTGGTGGAAATTTTAGTAGCTACGTGCATCGACGCAATAGCTCTTTTTCCCAGTTCGCTCCCAGTTTGCCCCAGTAAAGGAGAGGACTTCCTAATCCACTTAGCTAACTTGCCACCTCTTACCCCCTTACCCCTACACTTAAAATCCGTTGACTAGCTAAAGGGAATGGTGAATAAAACGGAAAATGTCATAATGCCTCTGTATCGCTCCATGGTGAGACAGCACCTTGAATACTGTGTACAATTCTGGTCGCCGCATCTCAAAAAAGATATAATTGCGATGGAGAAGGTACAGAGAAGGGCTTCCAAAATGATAAGGGGAATGGAACAACTCCCCTATGACAAAAGACTAAAGAGGTTAGGACTTTTCAGCTTGGAGAAGAGACGACTGAGGGGGGATATGATAGAGGTGTTTAAAATCATGAGAGGTCTAGAACGGGTAGATGTGAATCGGTTACTTACTCTTTCGGATAGTAGAAAGACTAGGGGGCACTCCATGAAGTTAGCATGGGGCACATTTAAAATTAATCAGAGAAAGTTCATTTTTACTCAACGCACAATTAAACTCTGGAATTTGTTGCCAGAGGATGTGGTTAGTGTAGTTAGTATAGCTGTGTTTAAAAAAGGATTGGATAAGTTCTTGGAGGAGAAGTCCATTACCTGCTATTAAGTTCACTTAGAGAATAGCCACTGCCATTAAGCAATGGTAACATGGAATAGACTTAGGGGTAGATTTAAAAAAAAAGCGCGTTCGCGTACTTTTGTTGGCACACCAGGCGCAAACAAAAGTACGCTGGATTTTATAAGATACGCGCGTAGCCGCGCGTATCTTATAAAATCCTGGATAGGCGCGCGCAAGGCTGCCGATTTTGGGCAGCCGGCGCGCGCCGAGCCACACAGCCTGCCTCCATTCCCTCCGAGGCCGCTCCAAAATCGGAGCGGCCTCGGAGGGAACTTTCTTTCGCCCTCCCCTCACTTTCCCCTCCCTTCCCCTACCTAACCCCCCCCCGGCCCTATCTAACCCCCCCCACCTTTATCCATGGATTTACGTCTCCCGGAGGGAGACGTAAATCCACGCACGCCAGTGGGCTGCTGGCGCGCCGAGACCTGACCCAGGGGCGGTTCCGGAGGGCGAGGCCACACCCCTGGAATGACCTGGGCCGAAACCATGCCCCCGGGCCTGCCCCCAAAACACCACGTCCCACCCCCAAAACGCCACGTTGTTCGGCCCCGCCCCCGACATGCCCCCGACACGCCCCCTTCAGAAAACCCCGGGACCTACGCGCGTCCCGGGGCTCTGCGCGCGCCGGAGGTCTATGCAAAATAGGCGCGCCGGCACGCAAGGCCCTGCTCGCGCAAATCCGGGCGGATTTACGCGAGCAGGGCTTTTAAAATCCGCCCGTTAGTTTTTGGGTACTTGCCAGGTTCTTACGGCCTGGATTGGCCACTGTTGGAAACAGGATGCTGGGCTTGATGGACCCTTGGTCTGACCCAGTATGGCATTTTCTTATGTTCTTATTTATTTTGTTACATGACTTACACGCCGTCCATAGCAAAAGTAAAGTTATGCAGTAAAGGACCCCCACGTGCACATGTGCGCATAACTACTAGGGATGTGAATCATTTTTGAACGATTAAAATTATCGTCAGATAATTTTAAAATCGTCCAAAATAGTTAGAGTGCACGATACAATACAAATGCCCACGATTTATCGTCAGGGGCATTTTTATTGTATCGTTAAATAGGGCACACCAAAAAAGCCCCTAAACCCACCCTGACCCTTTAAATCGACCCGACCCATCGCTATTTTTTTTTTACGGAGGCCCACGCCGCAAGAAAAAAAAAACCCATCCGACCCTTTAAATCGACCCCCCCTACCGACCCCCCCAAAACCTTTTAAAGTTACCTGGTGGTCCAGGGGGTCCTCGGGGGGACCTCGGGGAGAGAGCCAGGAGGTCCTCGGGGAAAGATTTCCCAGGCATCAGCTGTTCTAAAAAAAAAAAAAAATGGCGCCGATGCCCCTTGCCCTTACCATGTGACAGGGTATCCGTGCCATTGGCCGGCCCCTGTCACATGGTAGGAGCACTGGATGTCCAGCGCCATCTTTACTCATCAGCCCATATTATACTATGGGCTGATGGCCGGCGCCATCTTTAAAGACCCTTTAAATCGACCTCCCGACCTGACCCATCGCTAATTATTTTTTTACGGAGGCCCGCGCCGCAAAAAAAAAAAAACCACATCCGACCCTTTAAATCGACCCCCCCTCCCGTCCCGACCCATCACTAATTATTTTTTTACGGAGGCCCGCGCCGCAAAAAAAACAAAAAAAACCATCCGACCCCTTAAATCGACCCGACCCATCACTAATTATTTTTTTACGGAGGCCCGTGCCGCAAAAAAAACAAAAAAACCATCCAACCCTTTAAATCGACCCTCCCCTCCCGACCCCCCAAAAACCTTTTAAAGTTACCTGGTGGTCCAGGGGGGCCTCGGGAAACCTCAGGGAGAGATCCAGGGGGGCCTCGGGGAGAGGAGAGATCCAGGGGGGCCTCGGGGAAAGATTTCCCAGGCATCACCTGTTCTCATCAGCCCATATTATACTATGGGCTGATGAGTAAAGATGGCCGGCGCCATCTTTAAAGATGGTGCCGGCCATCCAGTGCTCCTACCATGTGACAGGGGCCGGCCAATGGCACGGATACCCTGTCACATGGTAAGGGCAAAGGGGCATCGGCTCCATTTTTTTTTTTTTTTTTTAGAACAGGTGATGCCTGGGAAATCTTTCCCAGAGGCCCCCCTGGATCTCTCCTCTCCCCGAGGCCCCCCTGGATCTCTCCCCGAGGTCTCCCGAGGCCCCCCTGGACCACCAGGTAACTTTAAAAGGTTTTTGGGGGGTCGGGAGGGGGGGGTCGATTTAAAGGGTCGGATGGTTTTTTGGGTTTTTTTGCGGCGCGGGCCTCCGTAAAAAAATAATTAGCGATGGGTCGGGTTGGGAGGGGGGGGGGGTCGATTTAAGGGGTCGGATGGGTTTTTTTTGGTTTTTTTGCGGCGCGGGCCTCCGTAAAAAAATAATTAGCGATGGGTCGGGTCGATTTAAGGAGTCGGATGGTTTTTTTTTGGGTTTTTTTGCGGCGCGGGCCTCCGTAAAAAAATAATTAGCGATGGGTCGGGTCGGGAAGGGGTGTCGATTTAAAGGGTCGGATGTTTTTTTTTTTTTTTTGCGGCGCGGGCCTCCGTAAAAAGATAATTAGCGATGGGTCAGGTCGGGAGGTCGATTTAAAGGGTCGGATGTGTTTTTTTGGGTTTTTTTTGCGGTGCGGGCCTCCTAAAAAAATGTGAATTGGAATCGGAAACGATTCCAATTCACATATCTTAACGATCAGATTCGAGCCCCCCCGCAGCCGAATCTGATCGTTAAGACGATCTGGCACACGATTCACATCTCTAACTACTTATGAGCTGGATTCATGCTACAAACCTGATCCGCCCGTTCCCTGCCCAGAACATGCCCACTCCCTCCCCCTTTTTGCCAAAAAGATGGCCACGGGCCTTTTAAAATCTGCATGGCTCATGCGGGTCTGAGTCACACGTGTATCTCCCAGTATTGGTGTGCACAAGCAGGGAGATTTTAAATCCCTGGCACATGGAAATCCTGGGAGATACGTGCATGGCCGGGCTGCGTGCATGCTGAGCGCATTTTCAAAATGGCCCAGCCATGCACATATCTCCTGGTGCATGCAGAAGTGTCGGGCATTTAAAAGGGGCAGGCTGGGGAAGGGGCAGGGTCTTGCCGGGGCAGGGGCCGGTGAGATAGCACCATTTTGCATTGTCCTGGTGAAGTGCGCATTAGCCAGCTGCCGGTGTTACTTCTGCTCAGAGGTGCAGAGAAGTATTTAAACAAAAAAAACAGAGTAGGTAGGTTGGGTTTAGGGGTCAGGGTGGAGAGGGGAAAATGGAGGAAGGTTAGTTAGGGGGATAGGGAAGTTCCCTCTCAGTCCACCTCTTTATTGGAGCAGACTGGGAGGGAACTGGGCAAAGGCCTGATCACGTCGCCGCGCGTATTTTTACAAAATAACCATCCTTGCGCGCGTGAGTCAGAACCCACATGCAAATGCATGCACCAATCTAAAATCGGGTTTCAGATCTTATAACATGCACGTGCTGACACGCGCATGTTATGAAATCGGCGCATCCATGTGCACGCGCCAGGAACCGCAAGAACATGGACGCCCACGCGCAGCATTTAAAATTTACTCCAAGACTTTTAAAATCAACCATTAAGGAAATGAGGGAAAGATTTAAGTTAAGAGGGTATCCTGACCAATATATTTCCCTGGGTTAAAATCAGGCACTTCAGAGTAGAGATGTGAATCGTGTGCCAGATCGTCTTAACGATCAGATTCGGCTGATTTTTTTTTTAGGGAGGCCCGCGCCACTAAAAAAAAAAAACCCACCCGACCCTTTAAATCGACCCCGCCTCCTGACCCCCCCAAAACCTTTTAAAATTACCTGGTGGTCCAGGGGGGCCTCGGGGAGAGATCCAGGGGGGCCTCGGGGAGAGGAGAGATCCAGGGGGGCCTCGGCGAGAGATTTCCCGTTCCCAGGCATCAGCTGTTCTAAAAATAAAATGGCGCCGATGCCCCTTTGCCCTTACCATGTGACAGGGTATCCGTGCCATTAGCCAGCCCCTGTCACATGGTAGGAGCACTGGATGGCCGGCGCCATCACCCATAGGCTGATGAGTAAAGATGGCCGGCGCTATCTTTAAAGATGGCGCCGGCCATCCAGTGCTCCTACCATGTGACAGGGGCCGGCCAATGGCACGGATACCCTGTCACATGGTAAGGGCAAAGGGGCATCGGCGCCATTTTTTTTTTAGAACAGCTGATGCCTGGGAACGGGAAATCTCTCGCCGAGGCCTCCCTGGATCTCTCCTCTCCCCGAGGCCCTCCTGGATCTCTCCCCGAGGCCCCCCGAGGCCCCCCTGGACCACCAGGTAATTTTAAAAGGTTTTGGGGGGGTCGATTTAAAGGGTCGGGTGGGTTTTTTTTTTTAGTGGCGCGGGCCTCCCAAAAAAAAAAGGGTCGGGAGGGTGAGGGGTCGATTTAAAGAGTTGGGTGGGTTTTTTTTTTTATCGGGCCATCGGCGCCATTTTAATTAGTGGAAGCCAAAATGGCGCCGATGGCCCGAGAGCGGGAGATCGCGCCGGGACCCCCCCCCCCCCACTGGACCACCAGGTAACTTAGCATTTTGGGGGGGTTCAGGAGGGTGGGGGAGGGTAAGGAATTGGTTTTAAAGGGTCGGGGTGGGTTTAGGGGTTGTTTTGGTGTGCCGGTTTTCCCACCCTCCCCGAAATAATTCCCGTGCCCTATTTAACGATACAATACAAATGCCCCTGACGATAAATCGGGGGCATTTGTATTGTATCGTGCACGCTAACAATTTAGAATGATTTTAAAATTATCTGACGATAATTTTAATCTTTCAAAAATGATTCACATCCCTAACTTCAGAGTAATAGGAATGTATTATTAAAAGAAACAGACAAAAGAAATAATGATAAAGCTGAATGTCTATTGAAATTTTCACATCTTGCAACAGGCATCAGAAAGTTATTACATAAACATTAGCACATCTTTCAGGGTCTAGACTGTTTCAAAAATAAGGACATTCTCATCTCCTATATGAGAGGGCAGAATCTTAGAGACATGCTTGTTCATTCAGCATTAGATACAAAAATGTATTTATTTATTTATTTAAATTCTTTTCTATACCATTGCTAAGTTATATACCATTGCAACGGTTTACATGTAGGCACATAAATTAATGTAGGTGGATGCGTACTATAGTACATTCTAACAGGTGCCATAAAAGGTTCAGTTACAATAAATCGCTAAAGACAATCAATTGTTTAGTGAAGAAGGTCATGACCAAGTGTACCTGTAAAGTACTATTCACAGGTAAAAATCATATTTATAGTGTTTACAATTATGTTTATTGTGAGGTAGAGTTCATAGATTATTTAAATGCACATTCTTAGAATAGTGATGTGCGCTGGTGTTCTTCTGCCTATTCCTGTATATTTCATTCTCCTGTCTCTTTATAAAATGCTTGTTTAAAAAGCTATGTTTTTAAACTTTTCTTAAAGGTTTTGAGATCTCTTTGTAATCTGATCTCTAGAGGCATTGTGTTCCAAAGTGTGGGGCCTGCTAAAGTAAGACCCTTTCTCTCACTTGAGTTAGTCTCGCTGTTTTTACTGAGGGAATGGTTAAGAGTGCTTTATTTGCCGATCAAAGGTTTCTGTGTGGGACGTGCACTCACAATGCTGTTCACGTCCAACAAGAACCCACATGCAAATGCATGCATGAACATTATCAAAAGAAAACCTAGTGGCATTTAAAATATGGCGGTTCACTTGGTCCACAGTTCCTACAGACCACAATTTTTGTTCATCCTTTCACATCCAAATAATATGTTCTAATGATTTCTCCAACTACAATACAGAAAATGCTGTCTATGTGATGCAGTATCTTTGTGGGTTGTTGTACATTGGTGAAACTAAAAGAAACTGAGGATAAGATTATTAGAACACAAAAGCTGTATTAAAAGTAAGATATTGGAAGCAGCTGAAGTGGAACAGTGCTGCACATGTTCTAAAATGCAATTCACACACACACATGCGCACCAGATTTTAATGTCCAGCGCATGTGCAGGCAGGTGGGGGGGGGGGATTTTAAAAGAGCGGACTGGAAGGGAACTGCCCTAACCCTAACCCTATCCTTCCTCCCTCTTCCCCTTGCCTCCCCAACCCCTAAACCTACCTTAGCTATTATACTTACTGCTCCTCCAGAGAGAAATAAACTCCACACATGCGCTTCCCTGGGACAGCATCTAATGGTGCGGTCCCATCCCACCCCTCCCAACCTAGACCCCACCCCCAGCCCACCCCTTTCTTCAGGCCTGGCACTTCTGCACATATCAGGAGTTACACGGGTGGCCGGCCCCCTTCTAAAATGAGCTCAGCATGTGCAGGGCCCGGCCACTCGTGTAACCCCCGGTATTTGCATGCGCAGGCCTTTTAAAATCGACTTGAAAGTTACTTGTGGGCCCCAATTTACATGTGAGCTTTCCAGTTTTGAAAATAGCATGATTTCACGTATGTGCTATTTTACACATCAAGTGCAAATTTTTACGTGCACAGCATTTGAAAATTCACCCGCTAGTGCACACTAAAAACAAAACCGAAAAAACCAAATGCTTATCCCTATCATAATCTTTGAAGAATTTTGAAAATGTTGTACACGTAAAAATTAGCATATACATGTGTAATCATCTTCTATTTGCATATTACATATTTTTTAAATGGAAGAAATATGGGGCAGATTTACTTGCGCAGGGGGGTTATGAGCACCAAGCCTATTTTTCATAGGCCCGGCGACACGCGCAAGCCCCGGGATGCACGTATGTCCCGGGGCTTGAAAAAAGGGGCGGAGTCTGGGCGGTCCGGGGCATGGCAGGGGCGTGGCAAGAGGCCTTCGTAGGGCCGCTAGGCCGGGGGATCACGTGCAGGCACTCGGCTGGCACGCGTAACCTACGCCTACCCAGAGGCAGGTGCAACTTCTAAAATAAAGGTCAGGGGGGGTTTAGGTAGGGCTGGGGGGCAGGTTAGGTGGGGGAAGGGAGGGGAAGGTGGGAGGCCGGAAGGAAAGTTCCCTCTGAGGCCGCTCTGATTTCGGAGCGGCCTCAGAGAGAACAGGGAAAGCCATCGGGGGTCCCCTAAGGCTCAGCGCACGCAAGGTGCACAAGTGTGCATTCCCTTGCGGGAGCCGACCCCGGATTTTATAACATGCACGCGGCTGCGCGCGCATGTTATAAAATCGGGCGTAGGTACTAAAATCTAGTCCTATGTGCATATTTTCACTTTTGTGCGCATATATAGGTGTGTAAAAAAAGGGGTTGTCTAGGAGCATCCTGGGTCAGGGCTAACATTTATGCATGCAAGTTGCTGTTTTAAAAGACACTTGCATAGATTTGCCAACTTGTGTAATTTTACATCTGCTAATTATCTGGAGTAAGTGTTATTAGACATGTTTTATGTTATATGTTATAATTATGTTATATTGGGATTATGTTATAATGAGTCTCTAGAGTTTTAGGTTATGTTTAGTGTTTCTTCTGTTAACTGGCATCATTGTTCCATGTACCGCCTTAGAGCGAAATTGAAGTTTCATTGTAAACCGATATGATTTGTACTTTTACAGGAATGTCGGTATAGAAAAAATAAAAATAAATAAATAAATGTTTTATTGTGTAGAAGTGACTGGGTAGGAGGTCTGGTTGAACTGGAAGGAATTCAAGCTGAAGAATTAGGAGGGTCTCAATGACTCGGAGAAGGAGTGATCATACTGGTGGAATAATTAGTAAAACTGGTAATTTCCTTAATGCACGCATGTTTTAAAATACATCAGCTTAAGAGTGTATATCTCAATATATGTGAGTAAAGTCCTATATTATTTTTGAATGTAAGATATAAGCACATATATTTTTAAACTAGGTAGGAAAAGTACGTGCCTTCAAAGCATTGCTATAGGTTCTCTCAATGCATTGCATATATTCGCGCATAAGCCTACATAAACATGAATGTTGCAGGTAGAGATATGTGCATTATATATACACGCAGGTTATAACATACTAGTGTAGATCTGCCCGTGGCTACATATGTGCACATATGCCATGATATGCATTTGTCTGAAAGTTATCCTCTCCCTTTGCAACTAGAGGAACTCTGAAAATTGTCCCCCTTGGAAGACAGTAGTGAAAGCCTTTGAAATGGGCTGCTGGAAAATTTCCTGCCCTCAGCAAGGGCAAAATTATTTATTTATTTATTTATTTATTTATGTATTTATTTATCTATTTATTTATTTATTTATCACGTTTTATATACCCTCGTTCGGTTTCGCCATTACAACAGTTTCCAGAGGAACCTGGAATCATTTTTGCTGAGACCTGTCAATGGGATGACTGAGAAATGTGGAAAAGCCCTGGATAGCTGCTAAGGAAAACTCATGGTGCCATTGCCCTCTAAAAGCTGGTTCCAAATGAGCTGAAAACCCACTGGAGCAGGAGGGAATAGCTGGGACACCTTCTTCCACTTAAAAATCATTGAAATAAAGACAATCATTTACAAAACGGGAAATCCAGCATTTTGTAGTAGGCACTATATGATAATGCTCATTTTCTGTTTCCTTTTCTGTTTTAGAAAATGTATGGAGGATATAGTTTACACAAAGAGCTCTGCATAAGTCCTAAATTTCCCTCCCTTCCCAAGCAGACAGCCTTTTCTTTCCAACTCAGCTCTCAAAGGAGTATAGCAGTACATAAACAGCAATCCTCAGACTTAATGTCTGATTATCCACCCTTTCAAAAAAAAAACCCTTTTGAGAGGCCTGGTTGTATAGTACAATCAGAAATAGTCCTATTTTATTCTCCCTGAATCTTAGAGAACACATTTTTCACACAGCCTCGATAATTCTGTTTCAGATAGAGATAGTTTCACAAGTGATAAATTACTTGCAGAACACAATTACAATAGCAGCCTTGTCAATCCACTGGGCAAGTGTCTGGCTGTGAAATGTGGAGAAACTTGAATGAAACTGCAAATTTTGATATTGCACAGACTAGTTTTGGCAGGCAAACATAAATTCCCAACTTTCCAGCTTTTCATCATTTCAGACTCCTATCAATCATAGCCCATCAGGTCTCAGCAATATTTCAGCAGGGTTGCTAACCGGCAACATTTTTCCAGTCCTGGGTTTACTCCAGGGCACATAGTCTTGTAGCTCTAATTTTCCTACAAAAAGCAGAAATCTACAAATCTATTTTTGTAATAAAGAAAAGCCAAGCCTGGATCAATCTATCCTATAAACTAGAACTTAATTGCCAATTCTACGGTTGTGATTAATTGACAAGTAGAGGAAAATCCATTTACAGCATAAAGTTGTACACATCTTTCCATGAACAAAACTAAGTACACAAAAACATAAAGAGGTCAATATTCAAAAGTCATTTAAATGAATAATTTAGTTAACCATCTAAAGAGCAAAGTTTTGTATATTCAGTAGGGGTGGGCAGTGGTTTTATTGTTTGTTTGTTTATGTTGCTTGATTTCATTTTTTTTAAGTTTTTTTCTTTGTATTTTCTCAAATTTCTTGGTTAGTGCACACTACGACAGTAACTTTTAAACAGCTGCACAGGCGTACATGTATGCGCATATGCCAACTTGCACTAATGGATGCGGCATTTTTATAACATACATATGTATATGTGAGCATTATATAAAATAGGCAGTTTGCATGTACATGTGCATGCAATTTTATATGGTCGCATACATGTACGTCCCACAGACAAATGCTGTCCCCAGCTTTGGTGCATGCAAATCTTTACAAATTCAACCAAATCCAAGTTAGAGTACACTAATGGGTAGATTTTAAAAGGGCCATGTGTGCACTCATAGGTTAAAAAATCTGTGTGAGAGAGGGAAAAAGTGAGAGAGAGAGAGAGAGACTCTCTAGGAGGCTCAGTCTGATACTCTATATATGGACCATTGTAAGGGGGCACTTTGATTCGGGGTTAGTTTTTGGGAGGTGGGTTGGGGTTAGGGTTGGTAGTCTCACAGACACATTCAGAGGTATTCACTGTAAAATTGACACCATTAAAGAATTTTAGACATAAGTGATGAAAAAAATGTGATTTGTACACTGCAGTTTCTGCAGTCATTGTCTAAAAGCTAGCTGGAGTAGGGGCTCAATATTAGGTTTGTGCATTTGTGTAAAATGAAATAGACCATCTGAACGACATTTTAGCCAGATAAGTCATTATCTGGCTAAAATCTAGCCAGATAAAATGAAGCATTTTGGGGGCATTTCAGGGAGGAGTAAAATAACTTAGTCAATATTAAACTATAACTGGATAACTTAGCTGATAATTTTAGACATAGTTCAGAGTGTTCTGGCGAGGGGCTAACAGTTACACATGCTATTTTATAGACATTTCAACATGTACATTTGATAACTTATTTGCATAATTTTACACTTGATAATTATCTTGGCAATTGATATCAAACTTGTTTATTATGTACTATTGAATGGTTGAGAGGTCTGGGTGAACTGGAGGGGAGAGTTCAGGCTGAAGAACCAGAAGGGTCTTGATGATCTGGAGAGTAACTGGAAAACTAGTCATTTCAATTATGATTGCATATTTTAAATTATACTGACCTCTGCGCATAAATCATATTTTGTGTGTGAAAGTCCTACTTTTTATTGTGCATAAAATATATGTGTTCAATGCATTTGTAGTGTCTGTGGACCCTTGGGCTGAGGTGAGATTGGCTTTACTTGCAGGGAGAAGCCTTGCAAGTTCTTGCCGTCAGCAGGTGGACCCAAGTGAAGCAGAGACTGAACATAACTTTCATCTATACCAGGCCACGTTCCCCTCAGGTTGAGCCTTTGGGTGCTGGGACTGGCAGAACTTAGGTGAGGGTCTCTGCTAATGACTGGAGACATGGTCTGAGACCAGGCAAAGGTCATAGGCAGGCAACGAGTAAATATGTCATGGTCCAGGCAAGGGTCGGAGGCAGAAAGTAGTCAGTCATTTCCAGAGTCCAGGCAGAGGTCAAATCTGGTATCTGTCCAAGGAAGAAGAAGAGGAATGAATAAGGCTGAGGCAGACAGGCAAGGACTGGAGCAGGTGGAGATGAAGACTGGAACAGGCTGAAGATGAAGACTGGAACAAGCTGAAAACAAAAACTGTAAAAGGCTTGGGAAGCAACACACACTATGCTCGGTAGCTGGACCAATTGCTGTGGTAGTGAGGGAAAGACAGAGAGGGCCCTTTAAAGGGCTAGGCATGTGAGGTCATCAGGAGATACAGCGGGGATTTTCCCACCATGGGACCCTTTAAACACAGTGACGTCAGGTGCATGCGCGCCTAAGAAGGAACGTTGCTGGTTGGGACTGGCAGCATCCTGCCACATGGTGAGCTGTGGTGCCTCGTCATGTTGGGGAGCAGTGTCCTTCCATGTAGAGGGCTGGTGTCATTTCGCTGTTTCAAGATCCAGCGGGGGCAACCCAACTGGGGAAGTAAGAGTGGTGGTTCGTAGGAGTAGCCCACGTTCCACCAAATGCAACAGAATTGAAATACCCTCTTTCAATGCATTGCATGTAAACACACATATTTTATCTTACTCATTGCTCCCTTTTCATTATAATTTGTGAATATGTTTGAAAACAGCTAGTAGTAAAAGCCCATCCAAAGATGGGGAAATACTATGAAATGTAGGAAGTGTGTAATTGAGAAGTGTGGCAATAGTAGAGTAGGGTTCACCAAACTTTGAAGGGAAAGAACCACATGGGACATTTAAAATAACTGATAGGGCCAGAAGGGGGTCCCTCTTGGATTTGAAATACTGGGAAAGATGGAAAGCAGATGGCAAGATCCCCATGAATGTCAATGATATTTCTAGATTTCTCTGAAGATGGCAACTGTACCACATACCCGGGAACACTGCCATCTGCATTTCTGCCCTGAGATGCAGGGGTGGATGCTTTTGATATAATCCCTCTCACACCCCATCTTCTCTCTTTCCTCTCACAAACTTATTCTCCCCTCTTACCCCACTCCCTCCCTCCCTCCCTCTATTCATTTACTATTATCCTATCCTATCCCTTCTCAATCCTTCACCCCATTCCTTCTGACTTACTCCACCTCCCTTTATTCTTACCTTTCACTTTCCTCCCTTAACTTACCTTATTTTATTTATTAAAATTTAATATCCTATCTGTAATACATATTAAACAAGTGGCTGTAAAATGAATTACATACGTAATTTACAATTAAATATGCAGGTTACAAACTGTTGAACAGGACATAAGTTCAATACAACTAGCTAACAATAATGTCATACAGCTGTGCCATAGAACTGTAGACTTTAACAATGGAAAGCTTGATTTAAAAAAAACAAAGTTTTTACTGTCTTCCTGAATTCCATAAAATGTGGTTCCATGTGAATTTCTATGGGGAGAGAGTTCCAGAGGACCGGGGCATGATAACTAAAGGATGATTCTCTAGTAGTCTCATGTCGAATAATCAAAAGAGGTGGCAAATAGAGGTAGCCGTTTTGGGTGTGGATGGCAAATAAGGAGTCAAAAGCTTTTAAAGATATAGTAGGGGCCCAGAATGGAGGACATGAAAGGTTAAGCATAACATTTTAAATCTGATATGATAACTGATGGGTAACCAATGCAAACCACTGTAAAATAGGGGTCACGTGGTTGAATTTCTTGAGGCCATAGATCACCTTGGTGGCAGTGTTCTATAATAAGTATTCACAGTTTAACTGAAAGTTGGGTAGTCCAAGGAAAACAGAATTACAGAATTCAATCTGTGAAATAACTCACACTTTTGTTAAGAGTTTCAGATCATAATGGTCCAACAAAGGACAGGGATGGATGTACTGAAGAAAAAAGAACAACTTCTGAACTATAGAAGAGACATAGTGTACCATGGAAAGTTTTGGATCAAGGTGAACGGCCAGAGTAGTAACAAACAATGCCCTTGAGTGAGACTGAGGTGTCAAGCATTACTGGGGTTAGACCAGGAACAGTCGTTCTAAGACTAAACCAGAGAGCTTTGGATTTAAACCAGAGAGCAGGAACCGCCCACTGGTACAAAATGCCTTCCCAACTACGCCAGGAACCCTGCCACAAAAAATTCAAACACAACCTTAAAACATGGCTATTCAAACTAGCGTACCCTGACTAACGAACTAACTCTCTCCAAAGATACGTCTTGACCGCCTGACTGATCCGCGACCTCTCCTTTGCTCTCCCTTCCCCCACCCCTGTAGGTATTCTCCTCTTCCTCATCTCCATCTATTTCTTCCCTTTGCTAATTATCTTCACTGCCTTGTTTTAACTCCCTTGTTAAAACTAACATGTACATATGTATATTATTCCTGTATATAATTCCTGTATTACCTTCTCCTGCCCCTGTTAACCCTCTCCCTGTTAATGTTAATATTGTAAAGCTGGTTGCTAAGTTATGTTATATTGTGAACTGAGGTGATGTTTTTCAAACGTGCCTCGGTATATAAGAAACCTTAAATAAATAAATAAATAAAATTTAGCTGGATTGACTTTCAATTTATAATCAGATAGTCAATATACTACTTGATCTAAACAAATTGTTCAGCTAGGTTAACAGTAGATTTAATATTTATAAAGACTGTAATCTGGATGTCATCAGCAATGCATAGAGTGAGGATCGAAACCCAGGGTCCTGGATTAGCATAACAAATGGAGACAAACAAAAAATTAAAGAAAAGAGAAGCAAGAATGGATGCTTGTAAAATACCAAATGTACAGGTGTGATATCTGAGAGTTGGCTATCCCACTTTACTTGAAAAAAATAAGTGCCCAGATAAATAAACTGCCTTGTCAGAAGCCTGATCTCCTGAAGATGGTTGAAGAGTAGGACCAGGGCCGGGGCTAGCTTTTTTCTGCCCCATGTCCCTGCCCCCTACTTCATTCATTGTCTGTCCCGGGTCCACCAATAAAAAAAAGTCCAGCTCCTTCCAGTGATACAAACTTTAAAAACTGACACCATCACCCCCCACTCCCCCCCCCCCCCCCCCCACCATCCCCAGGTCTGCTCCATGCTCAAAATTAAGTTATACATTTATAAAAACATTTTATCTGAAAAATATCAAAGTACCATGTTCTGAAGTAAAAAATATCACTGACATTGTATTTCCATGCACTGCTGTGATACCAACCAGAAATCCTTGCAAAAAAAAGACACTTGGACCCCATATGGTATTAGGCCTATTGTGATGGGTGTTGGGTGTGGGCTTGACCTTCTGAAAGCCCTAAAACACTTCCTATTAGGAGAATAACTCACCTCAGCCACACATGCAGAATATAAACAGACCCTCACCAAATACAGAGTAGAGCAACCATAAAGTGGAAATACAAACGTGCAGACAAAAAATGAACTGGAAACCACAAGAAGCCAGACTCTCTATGCAGTGCAACAATAAAACACCAGAACAATCACCATTTCTCAAACATAAAACAATAAAATCAAGAAATATAACATACTGAGCTGACGATTTTAAAGTATTATCCACTATAATGCCTAGATCTTTTTTCCTGGATGGTAGCTCCTAATATGGAACCTAATATCGTGTAACTACAGCAAGGGTTATTTTTCCCTATATGCAACACCTTGCACTTGCCCACATTAAATTTCATCTGCCATTTGGATGCCCAATCTTCCAGTCTTGCAAGGTCTTCCTGTAATGTATCACAATCCACTTGTGTTTTAACTATTCTGAATAATTTTGTATCATCTGCAAATTTGATAACCTCACTCATCGTATTCCTTTCCAGATCATTTATATATATAGGGATAGATTTTAAAAAAATGCGCATTCGCGTACTTTTGTTGGCACACCAGTCGCAAACAAAAGTACGCTGGATTTTAGTAGATACGCGCGTAGCCGCGCGTATCTGCTAAAATCCAGGATCGGCGCACGCAAGGCTGCCGATTTTGGGCAGCCGGCGCGCGCCGAGCTGCGCAGCCTGCCTCCGTTCCCTCCCTTCGTCTACCTAACCCAACCCCCAGCCCTATCTAAACCCCCCCCCCACCTTTGTCCACGGATTTACGCCTTCCGGAGGGAGACGTAAATCCACTCGCGCCAGCGGGCCGCTGGCACGCCGAGACGTGACCCGGGGGCGGTTCCGGAGGGCGCGGCCATGCCCCCAGACCGCCCCGGGCCGAAACCATGCCCTCGGGCCCGCCCCCAAAACGCCGCATCCCGCCCCCAAAACGCCACGTCCCGCCCCCAAAATGCCGCTTTGATCGGCCCCGCCCCCCGACCCGCCCCCGCCAAAAAACCCCGTGACTTACGTGAGTCCCGGGGCTCTGCGCGCGCCGGCAGGCCTATGGAAAATAGGCGCGCCGGCGCGCAAGGCCCTGCTTGCGTAAATCCGGGCGGATTTACGCGAGCAGGGCTTTGAAAATCCGCCCCATATTGAAAAGCGCCGGTCCAAGTACAGAACCCTGAGGCACTCCACTGTTTACCCTTTTCCACTGAGAAAATTGACCATTTAATCCTACTCTCTGTTTCCTGTCTTTTAATCAGTTTGTAATCCACGAAAGGACATCACCTCCTATCCCATGACTTTTTAGTTTTCTTAGAAGCCTCTCATGAGGGACTTTGTCAAACACCTTCTGAAAATCCAAATAGACTATATCTACCGGTTCACCTTTATCCACATGTTTATTAACCCCTTCAAAAAAATGAAGATTTGTTAGGCAAGACTTCCCTTGTTCCATTAAACCATGTCTTTCTATATGCTCTATGATTTTGATCTTGAGAATAGTTTCCACTATTTTTCCCAGCACTGAAGTCAGGCTCACTGGTCTATAGTTACCCGGATCGCCCCTGGAGCCTTTTTTAAATATTGGGGTTACACTGGCCACCCTCCAGTCTTCAGGTTAAATGGATGATTTTAATGATAGGTTACAAATTTTAACTAATAGATCAGAAATTTCATATTTTAGTTCCTTCAGTACCCTAGGATGCATACCATTCGGTCCAGGTGATTTGCTACTCTTTAGTTTGTCGATCTGGCCTACTACATCTTCCAGGTTCATAGTGATTTTGTTCAGTTCATCTGACTCATCACCCCTGAAAACCATCTCCAGAACTGGTATCTCCCCAACATCCTCATTAGTAAATACAGAAGCAAAGAATTTATTTAGTCTTTCTGCAATGGCCTTATCTTCTCTAAGAGCCCCTTTAACCCCTCTGTCATATAATGGTCCAACCGACTCCCTCACAGGTTTCTTGCTTCGGATATATTTTAAAAAGTTTTTATTATGTGGAGAAATCTGAAAACTAGTTAATTTCCTTCATATTCATTTGAGCACTGCATTTGATACCATCAATCAAGTCCTACTGAGACCCAGCACCACCGGGTGTACAAACTGTGTAATTGCACAGGACAGCACACCCTGGAGGGTGGTGTTGGGAGCAGGAAGATGCCCATGCTACCACCGGTAGTGCGCCATCAGTGCGCCATCCCACTGATGGCGCACTGATGGAAGATTGGGCATCCAACTGGCAGATGAAATTTAATGTGGACAAGTGCAAGGTGTTGCATATAGGGAAAAATAACCCTTGCTGTAGTTACACGATATTAGGTTCCATATTAGGAGCTACCACCCAGGAAAAAGATCTAGGCATAATAATGGATAATACTTTAAAATCGTCAGCTCAGTGTGCTGCAGCAGTCAAAAAAGCAAACAGAATGTTCAGAATTATTAGGAAGGGAATGGTTAATAAAATGGAAAATGTCATACTGCCTCTATATTGCTCCATGGTGAGACAGTACCTTGAATACTGTGTACAATTTTTGTTGCCGCATCTCAAAAAAGATATAGTTGCGATGGAGCAGGTACAGAGAAGGGAAACCAAAATGATAAAGGGGATGGAACAGCTCCCCTATGAGGAAAGGCTGAAGAGGTTAGGGCTGTTCAACTTGGAAAAGAAACGGCTGAGGGGGGATATGATAGAGGACTTTAAGATCATGAGAGGTCTTGAATGAGTAGATATGAATCAGTTATTTACACTTTCGAATAATAGAAGGACTAGGGGGCATTCCATGAAGTTAGCTAGTAGCACATTTAAGACTAATTGGAGACAATTCTTTTTCACTCAGTTGTTGCCAGAGGATGTGGTTAGTGCAGTTAGTGTAGCTGGGTTAAAAAAAGGTTTGGCTAAGTTCTTGGAGGAGAAGTCCATTAACGGCTATTAATCAAATTTACTTAGGGAATAGCCACTGCTATTAATTTCATCAGTGGCAATGGATCTTCTTAGTGTTTGGATAATTGCCAGGTCCTTGTGGCCTGGTTTTGGCCTCTGTTGGAAACAGGATGCTGGGCTTGATGGACCGTTGGTCTGACCCAACATGGCAATTTCTTATGTTCTTACCCAGTCTATCTCCAGGTCATCATGACCCTCCTGATTCTTCAGCCTCAATGCCACACTTTTCACTTAGACCTCCAATCCAGTCAGTACTTCACAATAAACATGTTTATTTATTTATTTATTTATTTACTTATTTATGTATTTATTTATTTATTTAAGGCTTTTATATACCGACTTTCTTGATACAAATGAAATCAACTCGGTTTACATCGAACAAAGCGGTTAACCGTAACCAATTAGCAAGAGACATAGATTGAAGAAGCAAAAGTTACATTATAACAGGGGTGCAAAAACTGGGGATAGGAAATAAAGGGGGGAGAGCAAAGATGAGATAATTAACTTTTTACAGAAGATGGTGTGGGGGGAGGCACAAGGAGCCCACCATTTAATATTGTTTATGGCAGATAATGAGCAGGTATAAATATATGAGTAAGTTGTCAAATTTACATGTATAAGTCTCTTATAAAGTAACAACTTATGTGGGTACATGTTGCCCTCGACCTGTAATTCCCCTTAACCTCCCCATTTTTATGCATGCAAATCCTTATTTATGCATGCATTCCATTTATAAAATACCATATACACAAGTGCATGCTATTTATGCACATATATCCTAAAAAATAAATTATTTACAAAAGTCCTGAAATAAAAACGCTTTAAGCTTTTTCCTAAACAATTTCTTCTCTTGAATGAACTTAATCTCCAAAGGAACAATATTCCATATTATGGTCCCAATAACTGAGAGGGCTTGATTCCTAACCTCTTAGGAACGAACAATCTTAAAGGTAGGAACATCCAATAAATAGTTATTAGAAGAGCATAATGACCTTCCTGGAATATTCGCAGAAACAGATATGATAAATAGCTTGAGGCAGAATTATGCAGCAATTATACATAATAGTAAGGACCTTAAACTTTAGTCACTGCTTCACTGGTAGCCAATACCATTGCGCCTTGGCCTGGTGCAGGATTGGTACAGCCCTCTGTTCGGACCCAGAGAGCGCCTGCCACCAGGAGGCGGAGCACATGAGGAGACAGAGGCTAACTGGAGCTTCACCAGTAACAGTCTGGGGTTTCCGCAGGTTGAGCCCTTGGTTACCCGGACTGCCTGGACTGCCTGGACTTAGGTGAGCCTCAGATGGTCTCCCAGAGAGGTAGCGGAGAGGTGTGCCCACCACGAACAAGGGTGCGTGGCTAACGCAGTTAGGATGGACTTGACCCGAACTGGAAACTCCGGAGACCTCAGGGAGGTCATAGTTCAGGAAGGGTCTCCGGGCGAGACAGGAAGTGCCTGCGGGTCTAGTCAGGTGGAAGCCGTGAGTGGATTCCCAGCAGTCTGGTCTGGTAGTTGCAGTAGGCCAGAAGAGAGTGTCTGAGTGAAGCGCAAGGGTCAGAGACAGAATATCAGTCCAGAAGTAGTTAGCCAAATCAAGGGTCAATACCAAGGTCAGTCCGAGCATTATCAAGGCAAGTGAGGGTCAGTTCCAGGTAGCAGACAGGAGAATGGTCAGGGAGGCAGAGGTTAGTTCCAGGCGGCAGACAGGAGAATGGTGAGGCAGGCAGAGGTCAGTACCAGAGGTCAGTCTGAAGAGGTACTACCTGGGAAGGACACAGGAACACACGGAGACGCTGGAATGAGGTGACGCTGGAACAAGGAGACATTAGAACAAGGAACGCTGGAACATGAACTAGGCAAACAAATAACACCACAGTGTCGACCCGATTGCCAAGGCGAGATCCTGGGGGACAGGACCTTGCTTTTATATGAGGTTTACGTGACATCATTGGGCTGCACCGCAGAGCTGGTTCCCGCCATTGGCCCTTTAAAGGGCCGGACAGCCGTGCACGCATGCCTAGGGGCGGGGCTGGCACCGGAGAGGATGCTGCACCCTGGCATGGAGTTAGGCCTGACGTGGAGGGCCTGGGAGACGCCTCCGTGGAGCACCGTGGACGGGAAGCACTTGCAGAGGCAGCGGGAGAGGACGGCCTGGGGCCCGACAGTGCAGGAGCAAGGTGAGCAGGCCCGGGCATGGGTCTAGCGTGGACGGGACGCACAACAAAGACAACTGGGCCAGCAGTGGGGTCACATGATCCCTTGGAGCACACTCAAAACCTCCTGTGCAAACTTCCACCATCAGTTGTCTAGTATTCCCATGTATTCATCCTGTCGTTCGGACCCTGCTATGCTCCATTGCTTCTACAGTCAAATCTCTATGCCAAACCCTTATTACATGGGTCAATTATTTTATAAAAAGCTAAGTGCCTAATTTTGATGGCTACATTAGAGTCATCTGGGTAGATTCTCTTGGACAATGAGCTAGCATAAATAATGCACACCAAAAGCACTTGCGCACTGTGCACTTGCTTTGTCCGGCCAGCTGGGGGAGGAGGGGGGAGCAATGGCGTACTAAGAGGATGCTGCTGGGGGTGCAGACCACCCTAGGTGAGAGCCGGGAGGTCTCAGTCCATGAGCGGAGCCCATCCTTCTCACGCTAGAAGAAAAAGGAAGCCTCTGGGCTGCAAGTGGTGGGAGCACTGGGCAGCCGCCTAGAGTGCCACAGGTCTGGAGCTGCAACTGCATAGCCTTTTCTTTTTCCTGCCCCTCCCCGACCCGGAAGAGGAAGTGAAGGTTCCATGCAGGTGGGAAGAAGGAAAGGTCATGCAGTCGCAGCCCGAAGCAGGAGGAAGAGCCACAGCGCTGCCCCCCACCAACCCCAGTGCCACCTCAAGAAAAATGGAGAGTCCCCATCTGTCGTGGGGGCTGAAGGAAGAAACTGCTGCTGTGCTTCAGATGGGGAGCAAGGTAGGAAGTGAGTGAGAGTGTGTTTGTGTCTATCTTAGAGTATGTCTGTGTGTGTGTGTGTATGGGAGTGAGGGTGCATGTTTGTGTGTGAGAGAGGGAGCTGTGTGAAGAGGTGTGTATGTATGAGAGAGAGAAATGGAGGGAGCCAATGTGCAGGGGTTTGTGAAAGTGTGTACAAGAGAGAGAGAGCGCCTGTGTGAGGGAGAGGGGAACCGGAGATCACTGGGGGGGGGGGAGTTGGGGGGGAGGGACGGAGAAATTTACGGAGGGGGGAAGAATGACAGAAAAATGAATGGAGGGAGGAGGGATAGAGAAATGAATCTGGGGGGGAGGAGTGTGCCAAAGGAAATATCCACCCCGGGTGCCAAATACTTTAGGTACGCCACTGGGGGGAGTAAACAATGGGTGCAGTTTTGGAAATTCCCTGGATATAGGGCTGTTTTCCTCCCCCGGCCTAACCCCTCCCTCCCTCCACTCTGGCAAATTCTCTTTTTAAGCTTAACTAAAACGAATGCATATAGTGGAAACTAGGGATGTGCAGACAAAAAGTTTACGTTGATAAGTTGATAAGTTGAAGTTGAGGGTCGATTTCGTTCAATATGGACATATGGAGAATTCCATAAGTTGAGGGTCTGTCCATGCGTTCACCGGTTCCCTAAATAAAAATTTAAACCCCTCACCCTCCTTAATCCCCCCCCCAAGACTTACCAAAACTCCCTGGTGGTCCAGAGGGGAGTTAGGAAGCCATCCCTGCACTCGTCTGCGATTTCCTCATGGTGCCGATAGCCTGTGTCACAGGGGCTGCCAGCCATTGTTCAGCCCCTGTCACATGGTCACCGGCGCCATCTTGTACTCCTACCACGTGACAGGTAGGTCATGTGGCAGGAGGTCGCTCCGGGACCCCCGTTGGACCCAACCGGAACTTTTGGCCAGCTTGGGGGGGCCTCCTGACTCCCCCAAGCTGGCCAAAAGTTCCGGTTGGGTCCAACGGGGGTCCGGGAGCGGAGGCGCGGAGGAGCATGTGACGTCGGCGTCACGTCACATGCTCCTCGCAAAGGAATACAGGGATGGCTTCCTGACTCCCCGCTGGCCACCAGGGAGTTTTGGTAAGTCTTGGGGGGGTCAGGAGGGTGGGGGGTTTAAGTGTTTATTTAGGTTCAACGTATTCAATATAGCTATGTTGAATACGTTGGAACTCGCGATGCATTTCTCCTCAAACCTTTTTTTTCTCTCTTTTAAAAATATAAGTTGCGTTTTACATATGCGTTCAAAACGAATGCACACCCCTAGTGGAAATCCTCTCATAAGTTTAGACTAGCAAAGAAGGGCAAGATTCAGATGAGCCAACCTACTCGATAATGCTTTATCATGGCTAAACAAATTGCCTTCTTTGTGACATGTTTCATGTGGGGCCACACCACTACTGTGCTCCTTGGTAAAAGATTCATTGCAAAAAATGTAATTGCAAGAAAAAGGGGTATTTTGACATCTGGCGGTTGATTTTGTACCACGTAAGAATTTGAGGATCATTGGAAGGTACAAGCGGCCATTGTACATGTACACTGTCTTTTCTATTCATGCTTAAGCTTGCAGAATACAATTAGTTCTAGATGAAAAAATTATATGGGAGTGCACAAGAAAAAGTATTGATTTTTATTATGTTTTTCCCTTTTTGTCATTGTGTTTTTCATGTCATTTTATTTCATTTTGATACTTTACCCTTGTAAATGTGTTTTTACAGGCATAAAGTCATTTACATGTATAAAATAAATACAAGCAAAACCGAATGTATCCTAATTGCCAAAAAATATCCTGGACATTTAACAATTCCACCCTTCTACTTTGACAAGACCCTCGTCCTTCTCAAAGAGAGCGTTAAAGACCTGGGTGTTTGGTTAGACACTGACCTAATCTACAAAAAACACATCTCCACAAAAATAAAGGAAGGCTTTCACAAACTTCAAATAATAAAACATCTAAAACCCCTACTCCACCCCCATGATTTCAAAACTGTCCTTCAAGCCCTCATTTTTTCAGGTTTGGATTACTGCAACTCCCTATTGATCGGCCTTCCAAAATCTTCCTTGAGACCCTTGCAGCTCCTTCAGAATGCTGCAGCCAGAGTTCTAACAGGTACAAGAAAAGCTGATCACATTACACCTGTTCTCAACCAATTACAGTGTCTCCCTATTGAAAAAAGAGCAGAATTCAAAGTCCTCACCATACTCCACAAAGCAATATACAATGCCGACTATTCCGCCTTTGATGACATCATTCACATCCATTGCTCCCAACGTACTACACGAACCGCCAGCAAAAATTAATCTAGTGATTCCCTCTCTTCCACAGGCTAAATTATCCTCCACCAGAAACAGAGCCTTTTCCATCATCGGCCCTAAGCTCTGGAACTCGCTTCCTCATTGCCTCACCAATCAAGATAACTTAAAATCCTTCAAAAAGACTTAAAAACCCTGGCTTCTCAGCCAATCTTTTAAAGATAGCACTCAATGACTCTAAAATTCTTTTATATATTCTGCCATTTTTCAATCTCCCTGTTACAATGATACAGATGCCCTTCAATGCTTCATGAGATATATGTACATCTATTCAGGGTTCTATCCTGTGTTATCTTGTTATACATTCTCCTGTTGTATTTACTATCGTTAATTTTAAATTGTAATCTTCATACATCGTTCTATGTAACATGTTGTTTCTGTATGTAAACCGGAGTGAAGGCAACTCTGCTATACCTCGGTATATAAAAAAATGCTAAATAAATAAATAAATAAAATTGATTTTATGCATGCATATAAATGTGGTAGAAAATTTATGCATTCACAGAAACCAAGTGAAAGAAAATGATTGCATGCCCCTAAAAATATTGTTAATTCTAATGCTGCAGTACACGTTTTTGCAGTGCTTGCTTCTGTAAGTAGTTAAATTGTAGTGGTGGTATCCATTTCTGGCACGAAGCATTTTTTATAGCAACGCACACAACACTGAAGTGCTAATTGTTGTTTTTTCCTTTTCATCTGATTATTTCCTTTCTTTTTGGTTTGGTCCCGGCAGCCGCCGCCTCCTATGTTATGAGCTTCCGCCACGTATGGCGTCTGCCACAGTACAGCTCGGTGCCACTTATAACTGGGGATTGTCCAAGGCTGAGCACCCTGGGCTTTTTCTAGTTTTAAATTGGCTCCCATCCCTTTCAGTCCAGTCTTCTCAGTGGCTGAGGGCCACAGACTTCATTTCCCTCTGGGACCAGGGACAAGTGCACCCTTAGTGCTGCTTAACATTTCTATAGTGCTACGCGACACACGCAACCCTCCAGACAGTTTACTGGGTCTCTTTCATGTGGAATTGCCATTCCCTCTCCATCCTCCCTGCAGCCTTAGCTCCTTACTTTTCCTTTGTTTCTGCATTCGTGGCTCGCGCTGCCTCCCCACCTCTCCGTCCAGCCTCTCTCCTCTTTGTTTTCCTGTGTTTTTTAATTTATTGTGTTTGCTAAACTCCAGCTTGTCCCTTTTCCTTTCCTGTGACAGAGTGGGTCATGGAATGCAGCAATAATGAAACTTTAACACAGTATAATGGCCTCCCGGCACTTTAAACTTTACTCTGTAATGCTGTCATTTAAAGCAGTCAGAAGAATAAAACACTGAAATGAAAGCATGCAAAAGTCTTAGGTAAAAGCTTATTGGAATAGAAATACACATTTAAGATCAGAAGAGTTTGTGGGATAAATTGGGTACAGAATACATTCAGTTCCAAATTGATGGCAAATATTAACATGAAGCCTCATCTTCTTTTAAGTGCTTTTCTGTCTCGATGGAACCATCAAAGTGTCAGATGAAGTCAAATGGAAAGCAATTTTCAGGGTACAAAACTGAATAAGATCTGCTTGATCGTAAAAATGCGGGAGTGATGATCAGCGTTTTACACTCAGTACGTTTATGATTGACCAGTATAAGGACGAACTTGTTTGCATTTTATATCCATATGCAATCTTCCAGTCCAGTTCCACAGCAGAGCACCATTTATCCAAAGATCCGTTAACCATAAATTCGCATTATCCAGAAAAAAGCATGGCCCCCAGGGCTCTGATCCATTAAGTGGGAAAAAAGAAAACAAAAAACAAAAAATGTGATTACTGGGAGTTTGCATGCTCTGCAACCATCATAAGCCAACACATCAGCATCATTCCTGCCTTGTTCATAAGCCAGCACAGCCAGAGCGGAACAACAGCGTTGCCCTTCTCCTATTCCTCAGTGTTTCTGGCAGCTCTGAAGTGGCAGAAAAGAAGCCACAGGACAGCATTTCCTGGAAGTTTGACAGAAGGTGTTGGAAAAGTTTTCACAAGCCATCTGTGTGCAGACGCAGCTATGGCACATTACCAGCATTGCTCCTCTTCTGTTCCTAGTGTTTCTAGCAATGGTGAATGTAAGGAGCCTGGCGAAGACCCCCAAAGTATAACATTTAAAAATATAATTCCTGCAGTGACTCCAAGAATGAAAATGAAAGTGCATTTGGGCTATCCATAAGAGAAGAGGACTCAGCATTCTACAACATTCTTGGCAGAAATGTCCTGCACCTCACTGCTGTCTTGCCTAGCTCACAAGCCAGCTGTACCTCCTTTCTTCATTCAATGGATCAAGAAGTAAATCAACAAACCATATTCTTCTGTCTAACCCAGAGTATCTCCTTTTTTTGGAACAATGAATCAAGGAGTAAAGATGCAAACTCTGCTTTCTATCATGCCAGTTCACAGACTGTCCATGTTGACGTGCTACAACGCTACCAGTGTGGTTTGGAGACTGAGACCTGTTTGCTTCTCTGGAAAGTACACATTTTCTGAGACATTTTTGTTACTGGAGGAGGATTTACCACCTTTGAGCACTCATCTCTAACTGATCACCAGGCAACTGACAGTTCTCACACATGTGTAGCAGGGATTAGAACCTGCACAAATATTTTCACATAGGTCATCTGGGGATTTTTGTAGGTGGGCTTTTTGCATATTCTGTACCTCTCCAGCTTTTTGGGCCATCCTTTTTTTGGAATGGGTCTCAGGGATAAAGCATTACAAATTTCCACTGAACATGTGCAGACAATCAGATGGCAGGTGATACTCAAAGGGTAAGGAGATGTTGAGAAGGGCTGGAGAGAACTGTTTTTGGAGAAGAGTTGAGAAGATCCCCAAGGACTAGTCATCTGAAGAACTTTTTGGAATCCAGAGTTTTTGAGAAATCTTGAAGACACTGGAGAAGTTATTTTTTTGCTAATTTGGATCAGCACCTGTCTGAGAGGGAGGAACCAATGGAAGGAAGGACTGGATCCCCGTTTTTGCATCTTGTGCTTAGTTAACATCAAGATGGAAGACAGATGTTTTTGAGAGTTCTGAGAAGTACTTTGGAGATTCAATCTATTTGGGAAGCTGGGTAAAGATTTTCCATCATCCCTGGTATATGTTGGAACTGGAGGATAACTTACCTACAGGCAAGGAATTTTGGACTAGGACACAGTTAAGAGAAGGAGAGTCATCAAAAGAGGTGCAATGGACAAAGATACAAGTGTATTTTTTATTTTTATTTTTCTCATCCTTTTTATGATTTTTGGAATCCTAGCATGAATATTTGTTTTCAAGTTGAAGTAAACCTTTTTCTATGACGTGATCAACAACATCAGACTCTGAGTTTTTCTTCAACTGTGCCCTTTTGGATCAACAGCCCCCCTCAATGTGAATATTGAGAAAGGAGTGACAGTGACTCTTCAGCCTGGTTATACCACCGCGGCATCTAAAGCACCAAAGACTCAGGCCTCCACCTTGCTGGAGAACCCTAGCCCCCAGGGATGAACTTTGGTGTTTTAGAGTATTCCTCGGGACGTATTCATTGTGTCTCCCTGCCACTCCCCACAAAAGAGGCAGGCAGTGGAGAGTACATTGCCAAGGCTCCTCAGTCTGAGGGCTGTGGTTCCAGTGCCTATGTCTCAGGAAAATATGGGCCAATATTCCATGTATTTCATAGTGCCCAAGAAGGAGGACTCTTTTTGCCCCATCCTGGATCTCAATGGGGGTCAACCGACATTTGTGGGTTACTTGTTTTTGCATGGATATCTTGCATTCAGTGAGAATGGCCGTGCAGTCAGGGGTGTTTCTGACATCCATGTATTTGTCCAAGGCATACCTGCATATCTCCATTTGGCTAGAGCATAAACAATTTCTGTGCATCACAGTTTTGGGACATCATTATCAGTTTTGAGCATTACCTTTTGGTTTTGCCATCATGCCCAGAACTTTATTCCAAGATTATGGTTATGCTGGTGGCAGAGTTGAGAAGGATGGGTTTCTGGTCCACCCATACTTGGACGATTGGCTGATTTGGGCCAAGACTCTGGAAGATAGCCTCCTAGTGTTGCACAATGTCATCTCCTTCTTACAAGAGCTCAGTTGGGTGGTGAACCTGGCTAATAGAAGTCTTCAGCCTTCCCAATCGCTAGAGAATCTCAGTGTTTGGTTCAACACGAAACAGGGAAGGGTGTTCTCTATGGAGGTTCGTATTCTAAAGTTGATGATGCAAGTGTGTCTATTGATGAACACAATACACCCAGCATGTGCTCAAATTGATGGTGGCGACCATGGAAGTGGTGCCTTGGGTGAGGGTGCATATGCATCCTCTTCAGCGCACTCTGCTGTCTCTTTGGAGCCCACAATCTCAGCACTATTCAATCTGGCTTCATCTGCTGATGGAGGTCTGCATATACACCTGCAGTGGTGCGTAACAGCAGTTCATCTGAGAAAGTGGGTTTCCCTAGCCTCACTGGACTGGCTAGAACTCAAACAGATGCAAGCCTCCAAGGGTTGGGGAGCTCAATGTTAGAAGCTGACAGCCCAAGGAAGCTTGAGAATAGAAAAGTCTCTCTGGAGAATCAATTGGCTGGAAACTCGTGCCGTTCAGTTGACATTCTTGCAGTTCGGAAATCGATTGCAGGATCGAGTGATCCGAATAATGTCAGACAATGCAATGACAGTGACTTACATCAATTGGCAGGGATGAACCAAGAGCTGGAAAGAGTCACAGGAAATAGTCCATCGTATGGAATGGGCAGAAGTGCATCTTCAGGATTTCTCAGCCTTGCACATTGCAAGAAAAACATTGTAAGAGCTGACTTTCTCAGCAGACAGAGTATGGATCCAGGAGAATGGGAATTGTCAAGCGAGGCATTTCAGCTCGTAGTGGACTGCTGGGGCCTTCCATTCCTGGACCTACTAGTGACTTCTCACACTGCAAAGTTTCCTCATTTCTGCAGTCATCAGAGAGATCTGAAGTCCTTGGGCATTGATGTCCATGTGCAGGAGTGGCCGGAGGGTGAGATTCTGTATGCCTTTCCCCCATTGCCCATGTTGGGCAGGGTGATTTGGAAGATCGAGAGTCACAGAGGGATAGTGCATCTGGTGGCACAAGATTGGCCCAGGAGATCATGGTATGCAGACCTGAAAAGGCTCCTAGTGGACTCTCCCTTCCAGCTTCTGGAGCACAATTCTATTTTGTAATTTAAATGTTTATTGGCAATAACAAAGATAACATTTACCTTAATGATAACAATATCAAACATTGTCGATCAACAAAATATCAAATATACCATACAAGAATTGCCTAAGTGTGTTTCTTCCCCCCCCCCCCCCCCGTTATTCCCCTTACCCCCCCTCCTTCTGGTGTATCGGGGCACGGTCTGCATTAGACATATGGCATGGGGTATCACCCAAAACATTTCACTCCAAAGATAATTTTTGCCAAACATTAATGATATATGCAACAGTCAACTCCACCGTGTGGCATATCCATAGTTCCTGTCTATGGAGGCTTCAATACTTCTTATACCGCCATAGGAACGGTTCCCAAATTTTCATATGAGCTGCAACTCTATCCATCTGTAGGGCCCTTCTATAATACCAATAGTGCACGTTCCATAATCTCTTAATCATTGTGCGGTAGGTGGTATCTCCTTATGCCAATGTGCCGCCAATGATTGACGTGCAGCGCATATCACTTGATGAATTAAGGTCCTGGCAGCAGAAGTCCATGATACCGGATATGCAGATAGCAAATATATCTTGGGCTGCAAGGAGACTGTGAAACCTAGCATTTGGAACATCACGTCTGCTATCCATTTCCAATAAGGTATTAGCTTGGGACATTCCCACCATATGTGTAGGAATGACCCGTCTTGGTTACAGTTCCTCCAGCATTTAGGCTCCTGCACTGGATATAATTTGTGTAGTTTTAAGGGGGTGAGATACCATCGAGTCATTATTTTATAATTTGTTTCCACAATATTGGCGGAGTTGGAACACTTAGTGAGATTAACATAACAACACTACCATTGCTTATTAGTCCGTTGGAGGCCCAGATCTTGTATCCATTCAGACTGATGGCACGTGAGAGTAGTAGAGGTCTGTTTCAACCAGGCGTATATGTTTGAAATAATCCCCCTGGAATCTGAAGGGGTATAACACAGGTTCTCAAAATCAGTCCTTGCCCTCACAATATTGGCCTTAATTGCAGAGTTCTGTAAGCAATGATGTAGTTGAAGACAGTGATAATGTTCATTATCAGGTAGGCCATATTTGCATTGTAAATCCACAAACGAGCTAATTTTTAAGTCCACTATCAGTTGCCCACAGCACCATAGCCCCATTTACGCCAGCAAGGGAATAAACCACCCATCTGATCAACTGAGCAGTCATCTTTATAGATACCTATAGGCAATAATGAGGAAATTAACTCATGACCCGTTAACACAGGCCGACACTTTTTCCATATTTTTAAAGTGACCTCAGTGAAGGGATTTCCGACCCCCTTATCCCTACCCTTCAAGGGTAGCCCCCAGACTCTGTGATACAGGGAGGTCTCTCCACCTGCCGCTTGCTCTATATTCGCCCATTGTTTTTGGGACCTATCTGCAGACCATTCTGGTATCACTCGAAGTTGGACAGCCTGATAATACTTTAAGAAATTAGGGAATGCCAGTCCGCCCTCATCTTTGGGACGATAGAGGACTTGTCGGGCAATACGTGGGGGCCTTCGGCACCAAACATAATGAAAAATCTTAGTATGTAATACTTTCAGGAATTTGGATGGCAATTCTATGGGGAGCGTCTGAAATACATATAACCACCTTGGCAGTACGGTCATCTTTATAGCAGCCACCCTCCCTAGCCAGTAAAGTGTGTAAGGGCACCAGATCTCCAACTCCCTAGTCGTTTGCGCCATTAGCGGTACATAATTTAAAGTAAATAGCTGTTGCCAATCCGCCCCTAGGTGTATGCCCAAATACTTAATACTATGAGACGTCCATTTAAAAGGAAAGTGGGCTTGGAGCCCGTCAACCTGAACCTTTGTTAGGGAAACATTCAAAATCTCAGTCTTGGTCATATTAACTTTAAAGCCCGATATAGAACTGAATCTTCCCATTTCTCGGACTAGGATAGGTAATGTGAGTTGAGGATGCGCAATAGTGAAGAGGATGTCATCAGCAAACAACGAAATGTTATATTGGGCATCCCCTACCACAATCCCCTTAACGTCCGTGCACTGCCTAATTGTAGCTGCTAGTGGCTCCATAAAAAGAGCAAACAGAAGAGGGGATAGGGGACACCCCTATCTAGTGCCTCTACCCAGTTCAAAGGTGGGAGAATAGGAGCCATTTACTTTTATACAAGCCTTAGGGGAGGCATACAAGGCTGCCAACCAGGTCATAAAGTTGTCCCCTGGACCAACCTTTCTTAGTACATGAAACAGAAACCCCCAATGTACCCTGTCGAACGCCTTCTCTGCGTCTACTGCCATTAACACCATTGGGGTCCATTGTTGTCGAGCTACCCACATCAGGTTAATAACTTTGCGTATATTATGCCCAGCTTGCCTACCGGGGATAAAGCCAGATTGATCAAGGTGGATTAACATCGGCAACACCTTGTTAAGTCTACTAGCCAATATTTTCGCCAATATTTTTAAATCTAAATTTAGAAGAGATATGGGTCTATACGAACTGCAAAGTGTTTTGTCCTTACCCGGCTTGGGGAGTATGGTAATACCGGCCAACTCCATTGATGTGGGAAGCTTGTTGGTAAGTAATAGGTCGTTATATACCAATTGCAAATGAGGTATTAATAAATCCTGGAACTTTTTATAAAAAAGGCCTGTAAACCCATCCAATCCGGGTGCTTTGTGTATGGCATGATAGATCTCACCTAATAGGTCCATCTATTAATGTAGATTGTTCTGTAGTTAGGGATGGCAAATGAACCCCATTTAAGTATGTTTCAATATCAGTGTCTGAGATGGGATGCTCATTGGTATATAATTTTTTGTAAAATTGCACAAATCGGGCTCTTATTTGCTTGTTATCCATTATATACTGGCCCGCTGGGTCTTTAATTTTTAGTATAGTACTCTGAGAGATCTGCTGGCGTAATTGCCTTACCAACAGCTTACCAGGCTTATTACCCTCCACAAAATAAGTGCCCCTAGCCTTATCTAACTTTTCAAAAATGTCATTATCTAGAATTGTACGGAGCTCATTCCTTTTTTTAAGCACAATTCTATTTTGTCTTACAATATGGCCCCTGAGTGGGCTCACTTGCTGAAGCATGGATATTCTACTGCAGTGATTGCCAACTTACTGCAGGTTTGGCAAATGTTTGAGGCTTGGTATGAAGATCGAGGGATTGTTCCTTGTTCGGTTAATATCCAGCTCATTTTGGAATTTTTTCAGAATGGATTTAATAACGGGTTAGCCCTGAGTTCCTTAAAGATTCAGGTAGCAGCTCTTGCCTGTTTCAGGGGTCAGGTGAATAGTGGATTCTTGTCGGCTCATCCAGATGTGGCCTGTTTCTTCCTCCCTTGTGGTTATTGGTGCTCTTGTGGAGTCTTAATCTGGTTTTGGATTTCTTAGTGGGTCCTACTTTTTGACCGATGCGTAACCTTTCTTTACAGTTACTGACCTTGAAAATGGTGTTTCTTGTTGCAATTTTTTTGGTGCATAGAGCATCTGAGCTATAGGCTTTGTCTTGCCAGGAGCTGTTCCTTCAAGTGGTTCCAGGTGTGATACAGTTGCATACTGTTCCTTCCTTTTTGACACAAATGGTCTCAGATTTTCTCTTCAATCAGAAAATTTGCCTGCCATCTCTGAATAGAGATGTGGAGGAATATCTCAGGAAAATGGATCACCTGTTTGTTCTCCATGGTGGAAGTAAACAGGGTGAACTAGCTGGATTAAGGAGGTAATTACAGCCATATATGTGGATGCTGAGCAGCTGTTGTCTAGTCAGGTTAGGGCTCATTCCACTAGAGCTCAGGCAGTGTCATGAGCGGAGGTTAGATTGTTGTCTCCCATTGACATTTGCTGAGCTGCAACGTGGTCTTCCTTATTCACCTTTTCCAGGTATTATCGTTTGGATGTGCAGGCCTGGGAGGACGCAGCCTTCACATATGCAGTTTTGTCTGGAACATGGGCAGCCTCCTGCCCTGTTCAGAAGTAGCTTTAGTACATCCCACTTGGTCTGGCTCCATCTGTCTAAGAAATGAGAAATTACTACTTACCTGATAATTTCTTTTTCTTTAGTATAGACAGGTGGATCCACCTTCACGCCCTTGGCTGCAGGCGGGTTGTATTATTGTCCTCCGATCGGTGCCATTTTGAATACTGGCAGCAGATCGCCTTTGCCCTCACTATGTCACAGGGGCCGACCGTCGGTACCTGTGACATAGTGAGGGCAAAGGCGATCGGCGCCATTTTGAATACTGGCAGCAGATCGCCTTTGCCCATACTATGTCACAGGGGCTACCGGTGCCATTGGTCAGCCCCAGTCACGTGGTAGGAGCACAAGATGGTGCCGATGACCATGTGACAGGGGCTGACCAATGGCACCGGTAGCCCCTGTGACAAAGGCTATCAGCACCATGATGAAACGGCACCGAGGGTGTGAGAGTGCAGGGGATGGTTCCCGGACTCCCCGCTGGACCACCAGGGAGTTTTGGTAAGTCTTGGGGGGGTCAGGAGGGTGGGGGTTTGTAGTTAATTTTAATTTTAGCTGGGATACGAATAGAAATCGCTGTATTAACGCATCGGGGCGCCATATGGCCGAATGCAACATATCTGCTGCCCGACGAATCCGAATTACGAATGCAACATATGGCGTCCCTCTGCACATCCCTAGAAAATAGTATTCTGCAAAGTGCAAAGATATTTCAGTACTGCTGTGGTTTGAGGTTTTCTTAGAGGAAATATTAAGTTTGAATAGTTTCCTAGGGATGTGCAGCAGGGACGGATTCATCCCATTCGGTATTCATATTCGTCAGGACCCAAATCCGTTGCATCCATTCTCAGGGGACCCCAATCCGTTCATTAGTTACATATGTATTTGTTTCCCAAAAAAAACCCCATCCCAACCCTTTAAATTTAATTTACTACAACCCCCTCCCACCCTCATGACCCCCCCAGGACTTGCCAAAAGTCCCTGGTGGTCCAGTGGGAGTCCTGGAGCGATCTCCTACACTCGGGCTGTCGGCTACCGGTATTCAAAATGGTGCCGATAGCCTTTGCCCTTACTATGTCACAGGGGCTACCGGTGCCATTCGTCGGCCCCTGTCACATGGTAGGAGCAATGGACGGCCGGCGCCATCTTGTGCTCCTACCACAAGATGGCTGCCAGTATTCAAAATGCTGCAGCAATGAAGAATGGGCTATCCAAGGCCACATGGATGCATCAAAATGCTGGATAGATATTTCATGTCATTTTCCATTTCACAGATTGTTTAATGTCTATTTGGAGGAGAAACATCCATGGGGGAAGGGAAGAAGGTGGTATTTGGAAGGAAGGTGTCAAGGCATATATATCAGCTGGTGTTCTGAGTCAGGCAGACACCCGAGTTTGCCATCCAGGCAGCTAAACTTTTTCTCCAGTCAGTCCTCAAGACAAAGATTCTTTAAGTTTGAAATGATTTATTGTCAGGTAAATTCTACTTACAATTGTTGCATCTCAAACGCAAGCCCCAAGGCAAAGATCTTTGGTAACTGGAGACAGGGTAGCAGGAGGGAGAAGGAGGTCTCTTGTGTTGCAGGAGTTAGTTTATGGTAGAGGTTGGAAGTTTGAGGGATATGAGGCTGATTTAGTCTTCAGACAAAGGCAGTAAGAGAAAAGGTAAAAAACCCGATAGTTTCACAGGGTTTTACAGAGCGCTGCTGACTCAGAAGCAAGCATGGGCAAGACTGAACTCTAGTCGAGAGCTGCTAGAGGAAACACCTCCACAAGCTGGGGGCAGGGGGCAAGGTCCAATGGCAGTGAGCCTAAGAATCATGTGATACAGGGGGAGCATGAAGGGCAGTCCCTTGAGCTTATAAGGCACCTAGGAAGACTCAATTTAGATTGAGGGGCATTCAAGCTCTTCCAATAATGAGAGGAAGTGGAGGGGGGAGGGAGCTTCTCTTAAGGGCAAAGGTTCCTCTTAAAGGCAAAGGCTCACAGACTTTTATCATGGATTACAAAAAGTGTTTCAGTATTAAGAATCCTTAGAAGGGAGGACTGCACTAAACACAGTTAAACTACAATATGTACAGATACAAACATGTACCCACTGCTGGGGACAGAACAGCTGGACTTTCAAGGAAAGATTCATTGTGGTGTATATGGCTGATGAGAGTAAGTATTGCATATGTTAATGTTTTTTTATCTTTTATTTTTAGTTATTTGTTGTATTTTATGATTGTTTATTTTATGATGTTGTAACTCTCATAGCATGATTGCTTCACTATAGCAGGATATAAAGTATTATTATATAAATAAATAAGTCATTCATAGCAGAAAAGAAATCCATAGCTTCAATGTGGCACCTAGCGCTTGGAGTACATTATAGGGGGCATCCTACTGAAAAGGTTTAAAATGGTTTTCTGTAATGTGTTTATCCTTGAACATATACTCTACATGTTGTGTATAATATATATATTAATAAGTTTTCTTTCCCTAGGGAGCAAGGCCCGAGAATGTGAATGCCTCTACCAGGTGCATGCAATGGGTTTTATGCTCTCCAACAATGCCATTTATGCTTTTTACTTTAATATATTGTTTTATAATTTAATATTGCAAGTGCATTTGTGACTGTGACCAAATTTCCTTTTTAAAAAGGGGTAGACTCTAGAGCACTACTGGGTCTCTACAAAAAATGAATATATCATCAGTATAGGTAGAGGTCGGGCAAGCCCCTTGTTTAACAGTACCCCCATGTGGGCTGCCATATTGTTAATGTCCTGATTTTTTAAATAAAAACCAGAGACACCATTTTAGGGTGAGGATTTTAGTTCAATTTTTCAGTAGGCAGGATAGTTTGTTTCTGCTCCTTGTTTTCTTTTATTTTATTGAAAAATAAGGCCAATAGGTCTTATGGCTTAAGAGGCTGCCAAGGACCCTGTATTGCCTGCATCCCACAAATTGCATTGAATTCCTATTGGTTAACATTTGTGAAACCATTCTGTTATCTTCCAATAAAATTTATAGAACTCTGAGCTCACATTTATTTGTGTGACTTTGGGCTTCATTCACCCAATTTGAGGAAGGAGTCCAAGGGAATAATTATTCAGGAAGGTTAGTGATTTTTTTTAATTGTTATTCAAAGCTGGAACAGAGGCAAAATATAATCAATTTGGGCAATAATGAGCATATAATGAATAATTTTGGAACCAACCTGCATTTCCCTATGCATGACCCTCATTATCTTTATTTTTTTGTCATTTTCCTTTTATTGAGTCATTGCAAGTATAAATATAACACTACAAAGCAATAGAATTTTCCCAAGCACAAGGTATCTTCCCCTATCCCCAAGACTGCTGAGGTCAATTGCACCTTTAATGAGGTTTAAAGTCACTTAATTGGCACTTGTTCCTCATTGAGAAAGGTAGGGAGTCATATTAGTATATAAACTAAGGGCAAAAAACCCCCCAAAATTGCCTGTCCACACTTCATGCACCATACAACTTCATTTACATAATTTCTGAAAAACGTATTTGCTCCAGCTCTATAGTAATCAATGGGGATAATCTCAGAATCCACAAACACACACATACACATAAAGTGTTGTTATAGCCATGAAACAAATCACTAATGCCTTAACTAGACACAATACATAAGGAACTGTTGGCATGTAAGGTTAGCATGTGTCCAAATGTAAAAAAAATATATAAACAAAAAAAAAAAATCCCATGTTCTATATCCTTTACTTCTGTTTACTTCTGTTTAATCTTTATTCAGAATCCTTCACTCACAACTGTCTGTTAGAGATGTGAATCGTGTGATCGATCGTCTTAACGATCGATTTCGGCTGGGGGGGGAGGGAATCGGATCATCGCAGTTTTGTTTTTTTAAATATCGTGTAAATCGTAAATCGGGGGAGGGCGGGAAAACCGGCACACTAAAACATCCCTAAAACCCACCCCGACCCTTTAAAATAAATCCCCCACCCTCCCGAACCCCCCCAAAATGTCTTAAATTACCTGGGGTCCAGTGGGGGTTCCCGTTGTGATCTTCCACTCTCGGGCCACTGGTGCGTTGATAGAAATGGCGCCGGCGCTATCTTTGCCCTGTCATATGACAGGGGAAAGGTAGCGCCGGCGCCATTTTGGTTCCTGTCCCCTGACGTCACGAGCGTAGGAGATCGCTCCCGGACCCCCGCTGGACCCCCAGGGACTTTTGGCCAGCTTGGAGGGGCCTCCTGACCCCCACAAGACTTGCCAAAAGTCCAGCGGTGGTCCGGGAACGACCTCCTGCACTCGAATCGTGTTGCCGTAATGAAAAATGGCGCCGGCCGTACGGCAATATGGCCATATGGCCGGCGCCGATTTACGATTTTTGACGATAAATCGGGGGAATTCCTATTAAATATCGCCTCTAACGATTTTTGACGATTTAAAATATATCGGACAATATTTTAAATCGTCAAAAAACGATTCACATCCCTACTGTCTGTCCTCTCTATTAAGGTAGAACAGTCACAGTATACACTGACTAACCACATACATTCTCCTTATACACATCATGATGCACTCTACTCCTTTACTGTTGTTAAGCTCTCACCATCTTGCAACCAGGCCATCAAGGCTAGGGGCATGGGCCACTGGAATCTTATCTGTCACAAACAAGGGCTTTATCATTGCATCGCCTGCTCTGCATCTTCAGCAGTCATAATAATGAAAAAGCATAAGAGGCCAATTTTGCAATAATATGCTACTCGTGTAAAATTAAGAAGAAAAGGTATCAGAAACTAAAGTGGTGCTGTCAAGGTAATCTCCTGTCCCCTACCTGCAAAGGACTACAAACAGGATTCAGACAAAGGCACCAACGATAAAAAGCCCTGTCTTCATACACCCTGCTTCTGCAAGCACTCTGCCACTCGGTCAGCACAAATAGGTATGGTCATTTCAATATTGGTCATGTGCCTTGCACAAGATAAACATACGTGCATCATGTTCACTGCCTGCTTAGGATCTGATTTACTATGTTTAATTTATCATAGGTACAGAATGGGGGGAGGGGGAAACCCTTAGTGAGTCAGGACTTTTGGAACAGGAAGACCAACAGGGTGAGCAGTTCAGCAGTGACCTCTACTCACTCTCCACTGACCTTCTGCCGGCTGGACTTCCAGGAACACTACTTGATCAAGGAGGACTCCTACTGGTGGTACCTTTTTCCAAGTCCACATCCTTTACTTCACTTGTGTCTTTTTAAAGTGTCTTGTCTCCCTACCATTCTCTGTGAGAAGGGTAGAGTCTTCATATTTTGTTGCTGGATCAAACGTGCCATGCTGGAGTGAGAATATTTCATAAAGACTAATTCTATGAATGTAAAATATATATTCTACAAAGCGGAAGATGTGACGAGGGGCGCTACATCAGGGAAGC
Organism: Rhinatrema bivittatum; assembly: GCF_901001135.1. Taxonomy (NCBI): domain Eukaryota; kingdom Metazoa; phylum Chordata; class Amphibia; order Gymnophiona; family Rhinatrematidae; genus Rhinatrema; species Rhinatrema bivittatum. The sequence continues at coordinate 335,055,680 of NC_042617.1, read as the reverse complement.
AGGCCAGAAATTAAAGGCAAGAATAAACATTCACAGACACAAGAAAAATCATAGAGAAGAACAAAGTGACACCTCCTGTGGGGGAACATTTTTTTAAAGGCTAGGCAGCTGCATCAATGAGCTTATAATCAAGAAACTAAAAGGGAGCTTCAAAGCTTTCCAAAAACACAAGACATTCAAAATTAAAATGATCAAACTCTTTGAAACAAGCATGAAAGGAAGTAATAGGGACATAGGTAAACCCCCTTAGTAAATTAAGACATGGGCCTTGATTTTCTAAGGCTTTTTTTTTTCTATTGTCTATGGAGAAAAAAAAGCTTTAAAGCTCTACCAAAAATGCTCCAGTATCTATAAATTCTGCTGCTTATCACTGACAGTTTTCTTAGTCCTTTACTATCATATCACTCATCCTTTTTTCCTTACCTTTTATCTTTCTAAACAAACACCGCCATTTTACTCAATCTGTATTAATTTACTTATTAAATTTAAGCTGAGAAGGGATCATGCCTTGTGACATCCACAAATTTATTAAGTTAGTTCAATGAAAAGATAGTGTCCACAGCTCATTAGTTGACTTTTATTTCTATGTGCATGGGCATCATATGCAGATCTCCCACATCAGGAAAGGAGATTAAAAAATGAATTTTGGCCCTGGATTAACCATTAAGCAATATAAGCACATGCTTAGGGCACCAAGGGAGGGGGAGCACCACAGAGTATTGAAAATTTGCATTTGTTTCTGTTGCTCCCTAATTATAAGTAAATAAAAGCTTATATTGCTTGCTGCTATTTAGTGTTAATTAAAAATTTTTAAAAAGTTGTATTTAATATAGTTGTGGGGTCTGGCCTGGATGATGACCTGGAAGAAAACTGAATTTTTAATCTCTTATTTCACCTTCAGCACTTATCGAATCTTAATGTTTATCAGTTAAACAATGGAAGGCCCGAGGAGGCACCATTGTTGGGCTATGCTTACGGCATCAGTTGGCCTTAATCTGGCCCTGAACATAATGAGGGACATCATCAGGAAATCCTTTTTATGGGTAACTTCAATCTATCAGATGTGCATTGCAACAATATCAGTTAGATGTGGAGAAGTTCTAGATGCCCTATAAAGGGCACTTCTCAGGCAACTAGATGACGTGGCAAGTCAAGGAGATCTGATTTCACAAAATTAGTCTTTAGTTCTCAACCAGGTCACCTTTGCTGTGCGTCCCGGCTGCGTGGGTACCGCAACTGGGCCTGCTCACCTGGCATTACCTTCTACAAGCGCAGACCTGCCCGCTGCCACGAACCCCCGGCATCCCCGTCCCTCACTGTGGCCTCCCTTGGCATCTCTATCCCTACAGGCCTCACAGCGGAGCTCCGCGTCCTCGGCTAACTTGACAATGCCCCTGGGCGCACAAGCAACCGACCTCTCCAGTCTTAAAGGGAGCAGTGCGGGAAAATCCTGGGAGGTGCATGTTGATGACATCATTCAGTCACCATATATAAGGCAGGGCTCAAACCCCTGATCCCTTCCTTGGCAATCGGGTCGACACCGTTGGTGTAGTGAGTTTGCCTTCATGTTCCAGTGTCTCCTTTTCCAGTGTCTCCTGCTCCTGTGTCCTTCCCAGATAGTACCTATCCCGACTGACTTTTTGGTACTGACCTCTGCTTGCCTGACCATTCTTCTGTCTGCTGCCTGGAACTGATCTCTGCCTGCCTGCCCATTCTTCTGCCTGCTGCCTGGAACTGACCACTGCCTGCCTGACCATTCTTCTGCCTGCCACTTGGAACCGACACTCGCTTGCCATGACTACGCACAGACTGACTCTGGTATTGACATCCGCTTTGGCTGAGCTTTCTTGGACTGATATTCTGGCTTTGACCCTTGAGCTTCACTCGTACAGTCTCTTCCAGCCCCCGGTGACCATTGGGCCTACGCACTTGGTTAACAACCGCGGCTTCCATGTGGGTAGACCTGCAGGCGCTGCCTGTCTCATCCGGAGGAATTCTCTGAACTATTGCCTTCCTGAAGTCTCCGGAGCTTCTGGTTCTGGCGTAGTCCACTCATGCTGCATCAGCCATAAACCCTTGCTCGGGTGGGCACATCTCTCCGATACCACTCCAGGAGACCACCGGAGGCCCACCTAAGTCCAGGAGGTCTGAGTACCCAAGGATCAACCTGCGGAAACCCTGGACTGTTATTGGTGAAGCTCCAGCTAGCCTCTCTCTCCTTGTGTGCTCCGCCTCCTGGTGGCAGACGCTCTCTGGGTCTGACTAGAGGGCCGTACCAATTCTGCACCAGGCCATGGGTCCACCTCCAGCACATCAACCTTTACCTCTCCCCTACTTCTTTTCTCTACCCTTCCCATAGCCTCTTCCACTCTCTCCTCCTTTCCTGGAGGAAACTGCTCATCTTCTCTCTTTCTCCAAACTCACTACTTGTTCCTCTGACCCTGTCCCCACCCGATTCCTCAGCGCCATCTCGACTGCAGTCATCCCTTCTATCTGTCACATCCTCAATCTATCATTCTCCATTGCTAGTGTTCCTGCTGCCTTCAAACATGCTGTAATCATACCACTCCTTAAACACCCTCACTGGATCCCACCTGTCCTGCAAACTATCGGCCCATCTTCCTTCTCCCTTTTGCCTCCAAACTACTTGAATGTACTATTCACTGCCATTATCTTGACTTACTTACTTCTCAAGCCATTCTTGATCCACTCCAGTCTGGTTTTCACCCTCTACATTCAACTGAAATAGTCCTTGCCAAAGTATCTAATGACCTGTTTATGGCTAAAGCCATGGCTAAAGCCATATTCTCCTTGACCTGTATGCTGCTTCTGATACTGTTGATCACCACATATTCCTTTATGCTCTGTCCTCACTTGGATTTCAGGACTTTGTCCTGTCTTGGTTCTCTTCTCTACTACCATTCCACTATCTATTGGTGTGCATCAGGGTTCTGTCCTGGGTCCTCTTCTCTTCTAAAGATATAATAATTAGGGATGTGAATCATTTTTCAACAATTAAAATTATCGTCCGATAATTTTAATATCGTCTTAAATCGTTATAGAACACAATACAATAGAAATTCTAATGATTTATCGTTAAAAATCGTTAAATCGTGTTAGTGTGCACTAACGGGAGTTAGTGCGCACTAACAGAAAATGATACAAATTGACACTTTCCAGGTCAGTAAAGGTCAGTTAGGAATGAATATGTATTCCTATTGGCTGGCTGCCCTCTTATCTATTGATGTTACCAAGGTTCCAACTGAGGTGATGGTTGGGGGGATGGGAAATGGAAACTGTTGGTAGTTGACAAAAAAAGTAATGTGATCAGTCAATAAGACTAGAACTTGTGCCCTATTCCTGATACCAGGGGTGTTGTGATCTTCCTGCACTCAGTGCCCTAACCCTGATACCAGGGGTGTTGTGATCTTCCTGCACACAGTGCCCTAACTCTGACACCAGGGGTGTTGTGATCTTCCTGCACACAGTGCCCTATCCCTTTTAATACCAGGAGTGTTGTGATCTTCCTGCACACAGTGCCCTAACCCTGATACCAGGGGTGTTGTGATCTTCCTGCACACAGTGCTCTAACCCTGATACCAGGGGTGTTGTGATCTTCCTGCATGCAGTGCCCTATCCCGCCTGCATTACTAGTGAGAGGCTGGCTTCACAGACAGGGGGGAGCTGCCTGACCCTCACTCCAGACTTCCTCCATGTCCCAGCCAGTGAATGGTGTGTGGGTGAGGGGGGGGGGGGAGGATGGTGAAGTCTGAGACAGCTCCCTCCCTGCATTACTAGTGAGAGGCTGGCTTCACAGACAGGGGGGAGCTTCCTGACCCTCACTCCTCCCCTCCCCCATGTCCCAGCCAGTGAATGGTGTGTGGGTGAGGGGGGGGGGAGGATGGTGAGGCTGAAACAGCTCCTTCCCTGCATTACTAGTGAGAGGCTGGCTTCACAGACAGGGGAGAGCTGCCTGACCCTCACTCCTCTGGGGTGTTGTGATCTTCCTGCACACAGTGCCCTATCCCTGATACCAGGGGTGTTGTGATCTTCCTGCACACAGTGCCCTATCCCTGATACCAGGGGTGTTGTGATCTTCCTGCATGCAGTGCCCTATCTCTATTAATACCAGGAGTGTTGTGATCTTCCTGCACACAGTGCTCTAGCCCTAATACCAGGGGTGTTGTGATCTTCCTGCACACAGTGCCCTATTCCTGATACCATGAGTGTTGTGATCTTCATGCACGCAGTGCCCTATCCCTGTTACTGGGATGTGTGCAAGAAGATCACAACACCCCTGGTATTAGGGATAGGGCACTGTATGCAGGAAGATCACAACACCCCCGGTATCAGGGATATGGCACTGAGTGCAGGAAGATCACAACACTCCCGGTATCAGGGATATGGCACTGAGTGCAGGAAGATCACAACACTCCCGGTATCAGGAATAGGGCACTGTGTGCAGGAAGATCACAACACCCCTGGTATTAGGGATAGGGCACTGTGTGCAGGAAGATCACAACACCCCTGGTATTAATAGGGATAGGGCACTGCATGCAGGAAGATCACAACACCCCTGGTATCAGGGATAGGGCACTGTGTGCAGGAAGATCACAACACCCCCTGGTATTAATAGGGATAGGGCACTGTGTGCAGGAAGATCACAACACCCCTGGTGTCAGGGTTAGGGCACTGTGTGCAGGAAGATCACAACACCCCGGGTATCAGGGTTAGGGCACTGTGTGCAGGAAGATCACAACACCCCTGGTGTCAGGGTTAGGGCACTGTGTGCAGGAAGATCACAACACCCCGGGTATCAGGGTTAGGGCACTGTGTGCAGGAAGATCACAACACCCCTGTTATCAGGTTTAGGGCACTGTGTGCAGGAAGATCACAACACCCCGGGTATCAGGGTTAGGGCACTGTGTGCAGGAAGATCACAACACTCCTGGTATCACGGTTAGGGCACTGTGTGCAGGAAGATCACAACACTCCTGGTATCAGGGTTAGGGCACTGTGTGCAGGAAGATCACAACACTCCTGGTATTAATAGGGATAGGGATTGTGTGCAGGAAGATCACAACACTCCTGGTATTAATAGGGATAGGGCACTGTGTGCAGGAAGATCACAACACCCCGGGTATCAGGGTTAGGGCACTGTGTGCAGGAAGATCACAACACTCCTGGTATTAATAGGGATAGGGCACTGTGTGCAAGAAGATCACAACACTCCTGTTATTAATAGGGATAGGGCACTGTGTGCAGGAAGATCACAACACTCCTGGTATTAATAGGGATAGGGCACTGTGTGCAGGAAGATCACAACACCCCTGGTATCAGGGTTAGGGCACTGTGTGCAGGAAGATCACAACACCCCTGGTATTAATAGGGATAGGGCACTGTGTGCAGGAAGATCACAACACCCCTGGTGTCATGGTTAGGGCACTGTGTGCAGGAAGATCACAACACCCCTGGTATCATGGTTAGGGCACTGTGTGCAGGAAGATCACAACACCCCTGGTATCATGGTTAGTGCACTGTGTGCAGGAAGATCACAACACTCCTGGTATTAATAGGGATAGGGCACTGTGTGCAGGAAGATCACAACACCCCTGGTGTCAGGGTTAGGGCACTGTGTGCAGGAAGATCACAACACTCCTGGTATTAATAGGGATAGGGATTGTGTGCAGGAAGATCACAACACTCCTGGTATTAATAGGGATAGGGCACTGTGAGCAGGAAGATCACAACACCCCTGGTGTCAGGGTTAGGGCACTGTGTGCAGGAAGATCACAACACCCCGGGTATCAGGGTTAGGGCACTGTGTGCAGGAAGATCACAACACTCCTGTTATTAATAGGGATAGGGCACTGTGTGCAGGAAGATCACAACACTCCTGGTATTAATAGGGATAGGGCACTGTGTGCAGGAAGATCACAACACTCCTGGTATTAATAGGGATAGGGCACTGTGTGCAGGAAGATCACAACACCCCTGGTATCAGGGTTAGGGCACTGTGTGCAGGAAGATCACAACACCCCTGGTATTAATAGGGATAGGGCACTGTGTGCAGGAAGATCACAACACCCCTGGTGTCATGGTTAGGGCACTGTGTGCAGGAAGATCACAACACCCCTGGTATCATGGTTAGGGCACTGTGTGCAGGAAGATCACAACACTCCTGGTATTAATAGGGATAGGGCACTGTGTGCAGGAAGATCACAACACCCCTGGTGTCAGGGTTAGGGCACTGTGTGCAGGAAGATCACAACACTCCTGGTATTAATAGGGATAGGGCACTGTGTGCAGGAAGATCACAACACTCCTGGTATTAATAGGGATAGGGCACTGTGTGCAGGAAGATCACAACACCCCTGGTATCAGGGTTAGGGCACTGTGTGCAGGAAGATCACAACACCCCTGGTGTCAGGGTTAGGGCACTGTGTGCAGGAAGATCACAACACTCCTGGTATCAGGAATAGGGCACTGTGTGCAGGAAGATCACAACACTCCTGGTATTAGGGATAGGGCACTGTGTGCAGGAAGATCACAAAACTCCTGGTATTAATAGGGATAGGGCACTGTGTGCAGGAAGATCACAACACCCCTGGTATTAGGGATAGGGCACTGTGTGCAGGAAGATCACAACACTCCTGGTATTAATAGGGATAGGGCAATGTGTGCAGGAAGACCACAACACTCCTGGTATTAATAGGGATAGGGCACTGTGTACATGAAGATCACAACACCCCTGGTGCCAGGGTTAGGGCACTGTGTGCAGGAAGATCACAACACTCCTGGTATTAATAGGGATAGGGCACTGTGTGCAGGAAGACCACAACACTCCTGGTATTAATAGGGATAGGGCACTGTGTACATGAAGATCACAACACCCCTGGTGCCAGGGTTAGGGCACTGTGTGCAGGAAGATCACAACACCCCTGGTATCAGGGTTAGGGCACAAGTTCTAGTCACATTGACTGATCACATTACTTTTTTTGTCAAGCTACCAACTGTTTCCATTTCCCATCCCCCATATACTGTCAGTGGGAACCTTGGTAACATGAATAAATAAGAGGGCAGCCAATAGGAATACATATTCATTCCTAAACTGACCTTAACTGACCTGAAAAGTGTCAAATTGTATCATTTTCAGTTAGTGCGCACTAATCGGAAAAAACGATTTTTAACGATTTTTTAACTAAAAAATCGTTCCAAACACGATTTTCTTCTCCTGACAAATGATTTCAATCGTTAAGACGATAGGGCACACGATTCACATCCCTAATAATAATTCCCTTGGTACTCTGATTTCCTTTCATAGCCTTCAATACTCTTTTTATGCTAATGACTCCCAGATCTACCTTTCTATACCAAAAATTTCACCAGAAATCCAGGCCCAGATCTCGGCCTGCTTATCTTACATTGCTGCCTGTATATCCTGCCATCACCTTAAACTCAACATAACCAAGACAGAGCTTCTTATCTTTCCTCCCAAGCCCATATCCCCTAGGGATGTGAATCGTTTTAGGACGATTAAAATTATCGTCCGATAATTTTAATATCGTCTTAAACCGTTATGGAACACAATACAATAGAGATTCTAACGATTTATCGTTATAAATCGTTAGAATCGTGAGCCGGCACACTAAAACCCCCTAAAACCCACCCCCGACCCTTTAAATTAAATCCCCCACCCTCCCGAACCCCCCCCAAATGACTTAAATAACCTGCGGGTCCAGCGGCGGTCCGGAACGGCAGCGGTCCGGAACGGGCTCCTGCTCCTGAATCTTGTTGTCTTCAGCCGGCGCCATTTTCCAAAATGGCACCGAAAAATGGCGGCGGCCATAGACGAACACGATTGGACGGCAGGAGGTCCTTCCGGACCCCCGCTGGACTTTTGGCAAGTCTCGTGGGGGTCAGGAGGCCCCCCACAAGCTGGCCAAAAGTTCCTGGAGGTCCAGCGGGGGTCAGGGAGCGATTTCCCGCCGCGAATCGTTTTCGTACGGAAAATGGCGCCAGCAGGAGATCGACTGCAGGAGGTTGTTCAGCGAGGCGCCGGAACCCTCGCTGAACGACCTCCTGCAGTCGATCTCCTGCCGGCGCCATTTTCCGTACGAAAACGATTCGTGGCGGGAAATCGCTCCCTGACCCCCGCTGGACCTCCAGGAACTTTTGGCCAGCTTGTGGGGGGCCTCCTGACCTCCACGAGACTTGCCAAAAGTCCAGCGGGGGTCCGGAAGGACCTCCTGCCGTCCAATCGTGTTCGTCTATGGCCGCCGCCATTTTTCGGCGCCATTTTGGAAAATGGCGCCGGCTGAAGACAACAAGATTCAGGAGCAGGAGCCCGTTCCGGACCGCTGCCGTTCCGGACCGCCGCTGGACCCGCAGGTTATTTAAGTCATTTGGGGGGGGTTCGGGAGGGTGGGGGATTTAATTTAAAGGGTCGGGGGTGGGTTTTAAGGGGTTTTAATGTGCCGGTTTTGCGATTTTTAGATTTTTAGATTTTTCACGATTTTCACGATTTTTCACAATATTTTACCCCCCCAAACGGCAACAATACGATTCCCTCCCCCTCCCAGCCGAAATCGATCGTTAAGACGATCGAGGACACGATTCACATCCCTAATATCCCCTCTTCCTCCTTTCTCTGTTTCTGTGGATAATACAGTCATCTTCCTAGTCCCATCAGCACATAACCTAGGAGTCATTTTCAACTCCTCTCTTTCCTTCTCTATGCATATCAAAACCTCTGCTAAAATGTGCTGTTTTTTCTCTATAACATTGCCAAAATCCATCCCTTCCTTTCTGAACACACTACCAGAACCCTTATCCACTGTCTTATCTCCTCCCGCTTAGACTATTGCAACCTGCTCCTCACAGGTTTCCCAGCAAGCCATTTATCTCCACTGCAATCTGTCCTAAATTCAGCTGCATGATTTATTTTTTGCCAAAGTCACTATGCTCACTTATCCCTTCTTCTGAAGTCAATGCATTGGCTCCCTATCCACTCCTGCATTCAGGTCCTCTTTCTCACCTACAAATGCCTTCACTGCAGCAATTCACTACCTCTCCTCTCTTATCTCTCTATACACCCTGCTCATCAGATAAGTCACTCCTATCTCTGCCCTTCTCCTGGCTGTGCCGTGTGCTTGGATTAATCTTCCTGAATTGGTACGTCATGCTCCCTCTTATGCCATGTTTAAATCCCATCTAAAGTCCCACCTTTTTGAGGCCACTTTTAAATCTTAGGCCTGATTGTCTGCTTTTAGTCTTATTAACTGAAATTCTTGTTTTTTAACCATTGTCTTGTTTTAAGAAATACCCCAATTCTCTTGTCCTATATGTTTGTCTTATTAGATTGTAAGCTCTAACGAGAAGGGACTGTCTTTGTCATATGCTTGTACAGTGCTGTGTATGTCATGTAGCACTATAGAAATATTAAGTAGTAGTATTAATATCTGGTACAGATAGAGAGAGCGCACTGACTTCATGGAAAGGGAAAAATCAGGGTCTGGCAATCATGTAACTGAGTGGCTCAGTATTAAATCATGAAGTGAATTGAACCATACTGTGAATTGATTCCTGATCAGATTTCAGGTGAGCTGACTTTGAGATGATGAATGATAGAGTTAAAAAGTTCTAGAACAAGAATCAAAGATTTGAAAGTTACAGAGGAATTGTAGGTAGCAATGAAAGGCAGTAGTGAGAAGCAAAGTTTCAAACATAAGAAAATGTCCCCAATCAATTAAAAGGAAGTGATAAAGAGGTCTATATTCAGACACAGTCCGAATAGCAAAGTTAGCTAGATAAACTTATCTGGCTAACTGTGGAGGCATATTCAGTAGAGTAGTGCAGCGCACAATTAAATATAGATGGATATCTTAAGTAGTTAGCCAGCTACCTATAGCCGGCTAACTTTAGGGCAGCTCTTTGACCCAACCAGACTTAGGCTTGGATTTTCTAAAATCTCATGGCTTTCTGAATCCCCTGGTAACGGGGGGCGGGCCTGCGAAATCCGGCAGCGATCGCACCACCGTGGTGTTATCGCTGCTGGCTTTCATACCCAATAGCGCCACCGTGAAAGGTGGCGCTATTGGGTGTGCTACTGGCAGCGATAATGGATCTTATCTTATCACCACCAGTGAAGTTACCGCTGCGTCTGCTCTGATGCCACCCCCGACTCTTCCTCTTCTGGTCCTGACTCCGCCTCGACTCCACCCCTATCTAGCTATCGCACGCGAAAAGTGACTTTTCGCGTGTGAAAAGTCCTTTTTCACATGCGATATCGATAGAAAATGACCCCCAAAGCCAGCTAATTCAACTCCTCCCAGTTACACCCCTGGAGCGCCCCCTAACTTATCCGGCTAAATTCTAGTCGCCTAACTTATTAGCCAGCTAGAATTTAGCTGGATAAAGGCTGAATATAGCCAGGTAATACATTTAGAGGGATAACTTTTCAGTTGTCCATCTAAATGGCTTTTGAATATTAACCTCTAACATTTCTTTTGAAATATTGTGGGCAATAATCAAAATTTGTTGTGTTAGTGCAAACTCTGTGGGCACTTTTCCTTCTGGATTTGCATCAATAATTAAAACAAATGCAGGTAGTTTTTCTTTGGTTATTGCCCCCAGGAAAAAAATACCCACAAAGTTCTGTGCCTGTTGCTTTTCAGTCAAATAAAACAAGCAGAATTTTGATTACACAAAATGACCTGGACTATTGCATAGTCCACTCTTTCCCCACCCCAAAAAATGCCTCCAATGAGAGAAAAATGACCAATGTTATAGACAGGGTTAAGTTTGCCTGCATTGAGAGTGGGCATTTTTTTTTCTTTTTATTTATACAATTTAAATATATTACAAAGAATACCCTATGTCTGAAACATGAGAGAAACAATTATAAGGAAAATAAAATCATCACATTGATGAAAAAGTCCACACTCTTAGTACAACCACAAGCATAAGGCATTATGAGACAACAAAAAACGAAAAGAAAGAAAAAAGGAAAAATAAAATATCAAAGAAATCATAATATGACAAAAAATCTGTAGCCAATCCAAATAATATCAATTACGGATAAACTAGGGGACTTGAAATCAAAGCTTTCCTAGAATTCACAAGCACATGTCGCTGTTCAGGAACAAAAAATATGAAACTCTCATTGCGCAATTTAATGAAACAGTTGCAAGGAAATCGTAACTTAAAAGTAACTCCTAATGCAAGAACTTCTTGGCAAAGAATTAAAAAAGCTCTTCTCCTCTCCTGGTTGACACAAGAAAGATCTGGAAAGATCCAAACAAGACGCCTCATAAAAGAATCACCAATATTTTTAAACTAGGGTCTGATGCAGAAAAAAAGGTAACCAATCAAGTGGTGCTTTCAATACCCAAAGATTCTAAGAAAGCGGTTAAATCCAGTTCTCCATTCTGTGATCGATTGTTTCTAAGAGTAAGAAAATAAACTTTATTTACGGCAGGATCAGTTTCCTAAGGAATTTTCAAAGGGGGTCATTTTCAAAAGCAATCACACGCGAAAAGGGACTTTTCGCATGCAAAAGTCCCTTTTCGTGTGCGATCACTAAATGGAGGTGGATTTGGGGTGGAGTTGGCCCCAGAAGAGGAGGAGTCAGGGTGGCACTGGGGCCGATACTGTAGACATATCGCTGGCAGCGAAAGGTAAGGACACTTATCGCCGCCAGTTTCACGCCGAATAACTACACCTTTTATGGAGTAGTTATTCAGTGCGAAAGCTGGCAGCCAGCGCACCGTAGTGGTGTGATGGCTGCGACCTTAGAGAATCCAGGCCAAAGTTTATAGAAAATAATATATCACCGCAGGGTCATCCTAGGAGGTTCTCCCATAACCCTAGAAAAATGAATAAACTGATGTGATCTATTTTCCAGAATCTCTGTTCTTCTGTGAAGACTGTTCCACTCCTTAATAAGCATAGACTGAGCATTTTTAATATCAGAAATCCTTGTTCTAAGGATTTATCCTGAAAGGAATTACTCGCAGAGACATGAGACTAAAGCTGTCTTGTTGGAGCATTTGGCACAGTTCTGGCCTAAGGATACTATCAAGTCCCAGAGTGTGTCCATTGTAACTACCGCTGGTTTGGGAGGAACCAGAAAAACCTGGGGAAATACTGGGAGCCTGGCCAGACTCACCCACAAATTCCTCAGCCACCAAAGAAGAGTAATACCTTCTTCAGCGCTGAGACCCAAAATGGCTCCAAGATCTCCCCTCGGAGCACCTTGCAGCACAACATCTCCATCTGACAGTGCTGCTACATATTGGGCCTGGTCGCACTGAGTCTGTGGTAGACAGGTGTCAAGGGGGCTGAGGGAAATCTCCTTCCCTGTCAGGACAGGTTCTCCTCCGCTGGAGCCAGCATTGGGGACTTCCCCTTCTTGAACCGCAGAGGCCACAAAATCAGGAATCAAATGCTTCCTGACCGGCAGAGAGGGCTCTGAAGGGTAAGCTCACAGTCTGCTGTTATGTTTAGGAGGCATTAAGGAAGGCTTCAGGAAAATGCACAGAAGAAATGTTGGGCTGCTATTCTGTGGTTGAGTCACTAGAGTGGGCAATTTTCAAAGCCCCCATTTCAGTGAATAAAAAAGAGAAAAGAAAAGGGAAATAGTTAAGATAAAGCAAGGAAATGGGGTTAGTGAAGAAAAGGAATAACAGAAAGAAGAAAGCCCTAATCAGTTCTTGTGAAGAACCTCAAAGGCTTTGGGGACCAGAACATAGCCCAGGGTATTACAAAGAGCTTAGGAAAGTTCAGATTTGCCTTTTTACAGTTCTATTTGACCTCTCTCTGGAGAAAGGGAATTTATTTATTTTTTATTTTTTATTTAAAACTTATACTGCAAATCAAAATTTCTAAGTGGTCTAACAAAAAAACATTTATTAAATCATAAAACAACAGCAAAGACATAAACAATGCACATAAACAGTAAATATTGTATCAATATCCATCTAACTGCCATCAATTTTACAGTTTACACTCCAGATTATGATCTGCTCCCTGCTGGCTACACATCATCAGGGAAAACTTGAGAGAACAAAAAGGTCTTTAATAACTTCCTGGATTTTAGCATAGAAGATTCAGATCTATAGTTTTTTTTTCCTTCCTCCTCTAAGTTTCCACTTTTGTGGAGTAAGACTACATTCCTGAACATAAAAAACCCTTTCTTGAGTTTCATCTAAGCAAATAATTCTAGGCGAAGGGCCATTCAGAACTAGCAGATCTTAGGGTTTGCAATAGACACTATAATCTTAGGGCCATATTCTAGGGGGTGTGACATGATTTAACCCTTTAAAAACTAACATAAGAATTTTAAAGGAAATTCTCCATTTAATGGGAAGCAAATGGAGGCCCTTCAGAACAGGTGAGATATGCTCACAAATCATTGTCCCTGTTATTATCCTAACAGCTGATTTCTGGATGAGTTGTAATGCCCGCAGGGATTTTTGTGGGAGACCAAGATACAGCGTGTTGCAATAATCAAGAGATGATAAAGCAAAAGAATGAATTACAGTTCTTAAATCTGGCTCATTTAGGAACAGTCATAATCTGTGGAACAGATGAAGGTTAAAGAATGCCCCTCTTATAACTTTCGAGATTTGTGGTAGAGAATCCATTAAGCTAGGGCGATTGTAGAAATCTCATCTTTATGTGACTCATCCAAATCATGTCAAATCTTCACTGATATGTACTGTGCTGTTCATACATCTCACTGTGCATGTAAAACTGGCCCCAAAACCCTAGAACACCACCAAAACCTCACCTCAAGTTACTAGTTGGCCCTGCTATAGTGTTATAAAGAAGTGACTACTATGTGTGCCACCCCAGAAGCTCTCTCTCTCTACTCCACTCCACTCTGCTCCAGTTCTCTCCCATCTTCTTCTCTCCCTTTTTCCTCTCTTCCCCCTCTCCCTGCTTGAAAATGCCCAAAATGGAATTTGCGATATTTATCACAAATTCCACTTTGGGCATATCTCACAGCTTTACACTAGGAAAAAAGGTGTAGTTATTTCTGGCGTTAAAAACATGTGATAGCGTGCGTTACGCTATCGCAGTATGCAATAATGCCCTCATTTTCATTGATCCCTCCCCAATCCCACCCCTTTGAAGAAATGCAAAACATTTGCATTCACATTGCGATAAATATCACATGCATTATTGCGGGCATTAGGGAGCCAGATAGGTGGCTTGTTCGGCTTAGTGGTGCCCACTGAATGTAGCCAGATATTCAGTGGCCACCACTCAGTTGAATAAGTAGCTATATATCCAAATAAGTAGTGCTGACTATAGGGCTCTATTAGGGGTGTGCATTCGTTCCCTACAAATTGGTAATCCGCAACGTATAGGGCATATTCGTTGTATTCGTGGGCAAGCGAAACGTATCAAGATTCCTCACGAATACAACGAATCTTCGCCGAATTATTCGACCGCCTAAAGGAGCAAATTTAATCAAACACCCACCCTCCTGACCCCCCCAAGACTTACCAAAACTCCCTGGTGGTCCAGCGGGGGGTCCGGGAGCCATCTCCTGCACTCAACCCTCGGCTGCTGGTATTCAAAATGGCGCCTGTCACATGGTAGGTTCATTGCTCCTACCATGTGTCAGGGGCCAACCAATGGCACCGGTGGCCCCTGTGACATAGTAGGTCAAAGGCTATCGGCGCCATTTTGAATACCGGCAGCCGAGGACATGTGACTCATATCACAGAATCCATCCAGCTGAGGGTTGGGCTCCTTCATCGCGAACAGATGGCTTTCATGTCCAGGAGCATTCTATCCACCCTGTTGTCTTGGGCCTTCCCTGGCTCCAGGAACACGGTCCCCAGTTTGACTGGGAGAACTTGCTGCTGGGGGCCGAATTGTCATGGCAATTGTCTCCAGTCTGTGATGCCAGTCTCGTGCTCCATCGCCTCCACCAGCCTTCCAGGCCTGCCGGCCTCCTATGCCTTGTACGCGGATGTTTTCTCAAAACAACAGGCCGAGATACTTCCAAGATGAGATGTGTGCAATGTTCTCTCCACCTAGCTTGTTGTTACCCAGGTAGAGAGTCCATCAAGCTAGGTGGAGAGAACATTGCACAAATCTCATCTTGGAGTGAGTTTCCTCACTCCGTAGGTCATCAACAACTAAAGAATTAATTTCCTATCCCTCTTGTCTATTTTGCAGATATCTTATTCATAACTGATTCATTTTAATCGCCTGTATATAACATGTCTATTACTACTGTTGCTGTTTTTAATGTTATTGGTTATTAGTATTTATTCAATTTTCTCCAAGTTCATTTTCCTGTTCCATGTAAGACTCACATGTTAAGTCACTCCAATGTTATATGTAAACCGAAATGATTAGCAACATTGTTGCTAGAATTTCGGTATATAAAAAATGTTAAATAAAATAATAAATAAATCAAATCTTCACAAGAGACCACTGTTCTGTTCGTACGTCTCATGTTGAATGTGAAAGTGGGCCCTAACCCCCTACACCAATACTTAACCCTCACCTCGAGTTCTAGGCGGGCCTCCCATAGGGATACAAATACCTGTCTAGGGAGGCAACACTATGGTAAGGTGCTTGCTCGCTCTCTCTCGCGCTCTCTCTCTCTCTCTCTCCCTGAAACAGGCCTGTTGGAGACATCATGAACCATGATACATATGCTTATTAGCATAAGGTATACCCCTTTTTGGTATCGCATGCGATATTGGAAAATGAGGCCCTAAGTTTTCTTAACTTCCTTTGATTACTTGTATTTTAATATCCTTAATTACTATAACTATCTTACCCTTGGATTATCACATTATTAGTTTATTTAATACCCTTGGGTACATTAATTGCTAATTTGTTTAATAGCATGTTGTATTCTCTACAATTGCACTTGTAAAGCACCAATGCTACCTTTCTTGTTGAATGTAAACCGATGTGATGTTTTTCACTAAATGAATGTCGGTATAGAAAAATCAGCAAATAAATAAATAAATAAATAGTATTCTGTTTCCAAAAGTGGCCATTCCAGGTCATAGTACCTGGCAGGATCTCATACAGTAGATAGATCCCATGCTGCAAATGTCCAGGAAAAATAGTGGCTTTTTCCAAATCTTTTTTACCACATCCTCTGGCAATGAATTCCAGAGCATAATTGTACATTGAATGAAAAAGATTTTTCTCCAATTTGTTTTAAATTTGCTACTTACTAACTTCAGTCTCTTACTTGACAAATGTGTGCAGATTGCACAGAAGGAATGCGTGATTAGCCCTTACTTGCAAATCACAAATTATGTTGTGGGGGCATGAAGTCTGATAGCTGCATTTAGCCAGTTCATCTGTTCCTCGTAAATGTATGTAAAATGAACAGAATTTTATAGTCAATATGATATTTTATAGGTAACCAATGTAAAGATATCAATATTTATTTATTTATTTATTTATTTATTAACTTTTATTTACCGACATTTGTGCAGCACATCATGCCGGTTTACAAAGAACTCAGATGGGCGATACAATAAAACATTAAAACAAAACGATGTATAAAGAATAAAATAAAGTAAAACCATAACAATGTAATCTTGGAGCAACATACTATTTCTTACAAAAGTACACATTAACCGATCATGATCAAAAAATAAATTAAATTAAGCCGTAGGGGAATGTTGTTTCTTCTAGGGTATCCATGGGAGGGGCGGGGGGAAACTTAGGATGGGGAGGGGGAAATTCAAACAGGGGGGGCTGGGGAGAAATTAAGTTTGGTTTGTGTCGGGATAGGCCTGTCGGAATAGCCATGTTTTGACTCCTTTCTTGAAAATTTGCAGGGCCATATAACCCCAATTTGCAGGGATGTCTCTTGGCGTAGGAGGATGGGGAGGGAGTTCCAGAGGGTGGGGGCAGCGATGGAGAAGGCTCTCTCTCTCTGGTGTGAGTAGAATGTGCTGCCTTTAGGGATGGGGTGTGTAGAGTACCTGCATGGGTTGTTCTTGTGGGTCGGTCGGATGACCGGTAACGAGGCATTTCGTCGAGCCAGGTGTGATTATGTTTGTGTAGGGAATTGTGAAGGATGGTGAGGGTTTTGTATTGTGAGCGGAAGGAGATGGGTAACCAATGTAGGTCTTTTAGTATGGGGGTGATGTGTTCCCTTTTTTGTGTGCCTGTTATGATTCTAGCCATGGAGTTTTGCAGAATTTGGAGGGGTTTGATGGTGGTGGCGGGGAGTCCTAGCAATAGGGAATTGCAATAGTCTAGTTTTGTGAGCATTGTGGTCTGTACGACTGTGCGGAAATCATGGGTGTGGAGGAGGGGTTTGAGTTTTTTTAAGATGTTAAGTTTATAGAAACCCCCCTTTAATAGGTTTTTGATGTGGGGTTTGAAACTTAGGTGTTGGTCTATTGGGGTTATATGGTCCTGCTTCCTTGTACCCGTTAGTATTCTGGCTGCAGAGTTTTGTAAAATCTGCAATGGTCAAATCGCAGATAGAGGAAGACCAAGTAGAATTGCATTACAATAATCTATTTTGGCAAATATCAAAAGTTGTAATACTGTTCTAAAATTAGAGACATTAGGAAGTGGCTTTAATCGTTTCAAGATTAAGAGTTTATGATATCCTTCCTATCTTTTAACGAGTTTGAAATCAACAATAGGACATTAACTCCTATTCTATGACTTTTTAATTTTCTCAGAAGTCTCTTATGGGGGATTTTGCCAAATACCTTTGAAAGTCCAAATACACTACATCTACCAGTTCACCTTTATCCACATGTTTATTAACCCCTTCAAAAAAAATGAAGCAGATTGGTGAGGAAAGACTTCCTTTGGGTAAATCCATGCTGGATGTGTCCTATTAAACCACGTCTTTCTATATGCTCTGTGAAACTGTAGAAAGTACTTTTTCTCACAGCACACCATCAAGCTGTGTAATTTCTTGTCAGAGAATGTGGTCAAGATGTCTAGCATAGAAGGGTTTAAAAGAGGTTTGGAGTAATTCCCCGAGGAAAAGCCCATAACACAATATTAGCCAAGTAGACTAAAGAAAACTAATGTTATCCCTAGGAGTAACAGGATTGAAATCTACTTTATGGAATCTACCAGTACTTCCAACTTGGATTGGCCACTGTCAGAGACAGGATGCTGGGCTCAATGAACCTTGGCCTGACCTAGCATGGCATCTCTTATGTTCTTATGACTATTTAGCCCACCCAGTCTACTCTAACAGAGGCCCTGCATTATGTTAGCTGAGGATATCTCGCAGCTGGCAGTCATGCAAGCCTGACTTCCTGAAGAATATCTCTATTTCTCCTTAACTGTGGAAGTGTAACCAAGTCAGCCTGCAGCTTATGATATGATAAAATGGGGGAAATGGCTAGGAAAAAAACTGAAAGGAGCAGTTGCAAAGATTAAGAGTTTATATCAGGCATGGAAAATGTTTAAAAATACCATCTTGGAAGCCCAGACCAGATGTGTTCCAGACATTAGAAAAGGTGGAAGGAAGGCTGAATGACTAGCAGCATGGTTAAAAAGTGAGGTGAGAGAGGCTATAAGACCATGTTTCAAGAAATGGAAAAGGGATTTGAAGAAAACAGGAAACAGCATAAGCACTGGCACATTAGAAGTAAAGCAGTGAGCAGGAAGGCAAAGAGAGTGGAGGAGTAGCTTAGTGGCTAGGGCAACAAGCTGGAGACCAAGGTTCAAATCCCATTGCTATTCCTTATGATCTTGGGCAAGTCACTTTACCCTTCATTGCTCAGGTACACTTAAAGATGAATTTTAAAAGCTCAACACGTGCATTAATTAGGGGATGCATGAATATGTGTGATTTTAAAAGCCTTGTACAAATGCTGCAGAGCGATGGAGCGTGGGCATTTTGGAGTACACTGTGGCTCCCTGCTGTGTAACTTTACTTCTGCTATAGATGCCATGTAAGCTATAGAAAAAAGATAAATAGGCAGATAGGTGGTGTTTTAAGGGTCGGGGATAACTCAGGGGGGAGTGAACACTATTAAACCAGGGGAATTTGGAAGACCTGTCTCATTACTGGGGATGAGCTGGTAAACTGGAAATGGCATTGATGCTTGCCCTTTTTAAAATCCCCTGATTTACGTGGTAGAAGCAGCATTTGTTCGCACTTGCATGTGCCCACTTAAAATTTGGCCCACGTGCACCCGGCCAGGCTATTTTATAACATGCCTGCGTATGCATGCATATGTTATAAAATGACCGCATACCTGGGTGTGGGCTGACTAACGCCCAAACATGTGCACCCACGGGTTTGAAAGTTTACCTTTTGGATTGTAAACTCTTTGGGACAGATTTTCAAAGGGTTACACGCGTAACTCCGAAAACCTGCTCCTGCGAGTGCCGAGCCTATTTTGCATAGGCTCGGCGATGCGCGCAAGTCTCGGGACACGCGTATGCCCAGGGCTTTGAAAAAGGGGCGGGAAGGGGTTGGGGCTGGGGGCGGGGCGCCAGTCTGGGGGCGGTCCGGGGGTGGTCTTGAGTCCTCCGGCACAGCAGCACAGAGGCAGGCATAACTCCTAAAATAAAGGTAGGGGGGGGATTTAGGTAGGGCTGGGGGGTGGGTTAGATAGGGGCAGGGAGAGGAAGGAGGGGGGAAAGCCATTGGGGCTCCCCTAGGGCTCAGCGTGCGCAAGGTGCACAAATGTGCACCCCCTTGCGCGCACTGACCCCGGATTTTATGATATGCACGCGGCAGCGTGCGCATGTTATAAAATCGGGTGTACATTTGTGCGCGCCGGGTAACGCGCACAAATGTACCCCATGCGCGCAGGTTACAAAATCTGCCCCTCTGGGAATAGGGAAAATACCTGCCATACCTGTCCATTCTGAAGTGCCAAAAAGCGGAATATAACGAGCACCTATTAAGCAACTTGGTACCTCCCTTCAATTATATCTGTCAATATGGTAAACCTTTAATACCTTCTGAAGTTGTATAACCCACTAAGCTTGAGTGCTTGGTACAGCCATACCACTACTTTGCAGATGTCAGCATTGTTTTCGTTCTTTTTGCTTTCTACTCTGCCATACGAATAAACAAAGAGATACCTGTAAGTAGTTCAAGACCCCTCTCCACTTTCTCTTACCAGTGCATTGACAGGTTGAAAGAGTATTTCAGTTCTACCCCAGTCTTTGTTTTTTTAAATCCATCCTTCCTTGGAGACTATTCTAAGAATCCACCTTGCTCTCAGTAAAGAAATATTTCCTCATGCTCCCACTGAGCTTCCCCCATTTAACTGTGTATCATGACCCCTTGTCCTTGAATGTCTATTTTTATTGATTCTGTTTGGGCTTAAGGGAGTATTAAGTCCCAAAAGCAGTCAAGAAATGTATTAAGTTAGTCCAATAAAAAGAATCACCTTATACTTTGGTCGACCTTTACTTTCGTGCACTCAATCACACTATTTTTTATTTTTTTTTATGAATGGAAAATGCCTTCTTTTACTTTATTGAAGCCTGAAAAATAATGAAGTATTTCTATCATATGGTTTTTTCCATTTTCTCTTCTAGTAAGTATATTTTTTAGTTTTTATGCATCTTTGAGTAGGGTGTGTATTAAAAGCCCTGTTCCGTTTTGGTAGTCATTCTCTAAACCAATTCTATTCTGGCAGCATCCCTACAAAGGTTTGGTCTCCAGAACCTAACACAGTCCTCAAGACAGGGTCTCATTAATGATCTATATATAATAAGGGCAATATTACTCCTTTTCCTGCTGGAGATCCCACTCCTTGGGTACCTGAATGTATTGTAAACTATTTTTGCCATTCTATTGTTCCTCCTGTGCAACACAGAGATGATGAAATCTGTCATGGGCCTATGATTATGGAAATGGATGAAGGGTCTAAGGTGGTCATGATTTTTCTGGACATTTCAGTCAAATTTGGCTGTGTTATTGATGTCATCGTACTCGATAGGATGTTTTTATTTGGTATAGGTGGGGACATTCTTAAATGATTTACTTCTGTCCTAAGAAATCATTAATAGCAAGTATTTGTAGGAAGAACTAAATCTACCTGTACGGTTAGGGAGTCAGATATGCCCTTTCTTCGGTTTTTTAAATATCTATTTTCAGCTGTTGTGTCAAATAATTGGGAGGTTTTGCATTACTGCTAAAGTATATGCTGATGATATATATATATATATATATATATATATATATATATATATAGTTAATATTGTTTCTTCTTTGACTGTATTGTCTAGATGTCTGAGAGCAGTTGACTCCTGGCTTACACAGAATGGTCTGACACTTATCAAAGACTGAAACTCTCTGATTGGAAGGACTTTGCCTGCTTCAGTCTTGCCCAAATTATGGATGAATGGGGTCCCGCTGATTTTCATGGAGATGCTAGGAACTTGGGAATTCAATGGACTCCTTATTGACTTTATGTCTACAATCACATGCTGGGTTCCAGTCTGCATTTTTCAAACTTCATCTTGTTAGACAGCTAAAGTTTATTTTGTATAAGGATGATTTTTGAACTATTGTGCAGGCATTCATTTTGACAACAATTGACTATTGCAATTCTTTCTACATCAGTTTCCCTAACTATAGAGTGAAAATGTTACACATGCTGCAAAATGCTGCAGCAAGGCTTGTTTCTTCATGTCATTTAAGGAAGTACATTACTCTAATTCTAAAGAAATTGTATTGTCTAACTGTGACCCAAAGAATTGTATTGACGTTTGGCAGTATTGGTTTTTAAAGTCTTGAAGGCCATGGGTTCTACATATTTGAGTGATGTCCTGTAAAATTATTGTCCAATTGCATTGTTAAGATCTAAAGGGCTTCTATTAGTTCCATCAAGATGTGAATTTTACCTTTAAGAGACACATGTGTGCTTTTTCTGGAATTTGTTACTGATTGAATTGAGGCAGATCCATGATTTGAAAGTTTTTTGTAAACATCTGAAAGCCTGGATTTTTGCCAAACTTTTGAAGGACTCTGAACTGTTTAATTAATTTGCTTTGTGATTATTTTATTGAATGTTGTTTATGAGTTCATGTCTATGTTGTATTGTAATCCACTTAAGATGACTTTGGTTGTGACTGGCGGGATATACATTTTCAATAAATGAATAAAAAATCATTTAACTGATCTGAGATGACTACTTCTAGGTTTCTTTCCTGTTAGGAGCTGCCAGCTCTTGAACCCCTAAGTTATTAGTTATTGAGCAGGTACTGTCTTTACGTATGATTGCACAGAGCTGCATATGTCGTGTAGTGCTATAGAAATGTTAAGGAGTAGTAGTAGCTAATAGATTCATTTACTGTATGTACCTTAGATGCATTACTTTACACTCTTAACTCTTCTGTACTGAAGTATAGTTTCCAAACTTAGGATCTTTCAAGTTTTTCAAGTCCAATGTAAAATTAGGCTTAAAATCAGTTTAAAGGTGCTGCCCCAAGAACTCAAAGGTCCAATACCAAATCTGAGTAGAAACAATTTAGGTTTATTTTTGGTCATATAAAAGACTTGGTCATATAAAAGACCTGGTCTTGAGCATCGGTATATTAAAAAAAGAATTTAAATAAATAAAAGCAATTAGGGGACTTTTGGGAGACCCGGAGTAACAGCTCTATCTTTTAAAAGCTATTCCTGCATGTTTCCCTGTACATTAGTTCCTTTTTGGTTTTTATAGGTAACAGTCTCAATCTCTGATGTGCTTGATTCTATGGGAGGATCACATACCATGTGTCTTGTGTCCCAATAAGACAGGCTAATCTGAGTTGCCCTGTTCCCCCCTCCTACCTTAAGATCCAATTAAAACCTGCTGAGTACTGTCAATCTTCAGTTAGTTCTTTGTCCTGTCAGTCTTTCATTCTCTTGATCAGACTCTTAATCTCAGGGGGATCTCCAGTTACACTGGGCCCCTCAGTCGAGACAGTATTCTGTGAGACCATGGCTTCGTCCATGTGCTCTTTGTGACCTCATGACCCTCCATCATATTTGCACAGCTTCAAATTCATTCCAGATGTCTATTCAAGCTAGGGTCAGTCTGGGTTCTTCATAGCCAGAGTCTGTTACCCAGAATCCTCTCTGGCTTAGGCCAACCTGCAATCTCTGTGTTGATTTCAGACTTCAGGCACACATATCTCACCCCTTATTTTCCATCCCTACTAGTCATTCTACCTTTTTACAGATTTGTATGTTTTCTGCAAACAGACATACAGTATGTTCCCTTCAGTCCATCTGTAATTTTACTAATAAAGACATTGAAAAAAGCCAAAGGCATCCCATTGGTCCTTTTCTTTACCAAAGTAGATTCCATTGAAACAATTGTCTGCCCTAGTCTTGGATGCAGCCACACCAGTGAATATACCCAGATAGAGTTAGCCAGATATATGGTATCCAGCTAACTTTAGACCTGCCTTATGGCAGCTAGAGTTAGCTGGTTAAGTTAACCGGCTAACTCCATTCCTCCCCAGAATGCCTACCTCCTGCCCAGGAATGCCCCAGACCTACCCATCTAAATTCTAGACAGATAATTGGATAAGCCTTTTAAAAATGCGGCTAAGACATTTAGATGGATAACTTTCCCTTTATCCGTCTAAATGGCTTTTGAATATCTACCCTGAAATGCATTGGGGATGTACAGGAGAAGGTTATTGAGAGCTGTTCTCACTTCTCTCCCCTTTCTTCTTATGATTTGCCTTCCAGGAGGAGGATGACTAGCAAGGAAGAGCAAGCTTCTGTGGTAAAGGAGGGGGAAAGGAAAGGAAGGGAGAGGAGAAGAGGATCTGCATTAGCACCTTTTAGAACATAAGAACATAAGATATGCCATACTGGGTCAGACCAAGGGTCCATCAAGCCCAGTATCCTGTTTCCAACAGTGGCCAATCCAGGTCACAAGTACCTGGCAAGTACTCAAACATTAGATAGATCACAAGCTACTATTGTTTATTACCGTCATAGCAGTTTATGGATTTATCCTCTAGGAATTTATCCAAACCTTTTTTAAACCCAGTTACACTAAATGCTGTAACCACATCCTCTGGCAATGAATTCCAGAGCTTACCTATGTGCTGAGTGAAAAAGAATTTTTTTGATTTGTTTTAAATGAGCTACTTGCTAACTTTATGGAGTACCCCTTAGTCCTTCTATTATCTGAGAGAGTAAATAACTGAGTTACATTAACGTGTTCAAATCCTTTCATCATTTTGTAGACCTCTATAATATCCCCCCTCAGTCGTCTCTTCTCCAAACTGAACAGCCCTAACTTCTTTAGCCTTTTCTCTCACTGACTTTCAGTTCTCACTCACCTTACTAGCCCCCCTCAACATCTCCAGTCCTCACTCTCCTTCCTCCTTTCCCCCTTCCCCATCTGATTGACAGGAGAAGAGTAGCACTTGCTCTGCTTCACAGGTCTGTCTGATCTTCTCTTCTGCATGCCCATGTCCTTCCAGTCTTGGGTCACAGTATGACCCACGTGGCACCCTGTATAATCCCGTATGGCTGTAGGCAAAAAGGGAAACTGCATGGTGCAAAGACCAGTCTGGGGTTTATGCTGGGAAGAAGGAAGATTGGAGAGATGAGGATCAGGATCTATGTAATTGATTTTGCCTTTTCCAAACTGAGTCCCCTCTCTCTCCACATAAGTGGTTACCTTAGTACTCATGCTTACTAGTACTTACTTAGTACTTACTAAGTACTTACTAGTACTTACTTAGTACTCATGCTGCTCTAGGACCTGCCTAATCCTATACTGGCAAGGACTGAAGTCCAATGTTGTTACCAATTTGCAGAATGAAATAGCATTTCATCTCTGAGAAATAGAAGGAGGGGGATTAGAAGGGCCAAAGGAGACCCTAGAGAAGCCTCAGGTAAACCACAAGTAGCAGCAGCAGCTGGGGCCGAGGATCAGGGAGGCCATATTTTTAACTAAATGAACTGAAAATACCCCCAAAATTGAAGGTATTTTCAATTTGGATGTTTCTTTCATTTTAAATGAATGCATATCCCTAATATCCAAAGTGAGGACTTACCCTATTCACCAATCAGATGTCACTGGGTCCATGAGATTTTTAAGAGCCAATCACAATACTTGTTGCACTATATAAAATGTCAAAATGATTTAAACTTGATTTTTAGCGCATCAATGCATTCTATTATTTGACTTCAGCTCTTCAATTATCTGCCTCCTCCTTGTTTCTACTTTTGTTTAATGGGACCTCCACTCGTCTCTAAGCATGGCATTCATTCAAAGCGAATGGCACATCTGAACCAAAAAAGACTATTTTCAGTCCATTCCAAATGGAACAAAATGAAAATAGCCTTACCCCAAAATACCTATTTTTGAATATTTGTGGGCCCCATTGTCACTTCCTAGTGTCTTCCTTGACCTCCCTGGGCCCCTCCAACCCTCAACTATGTTAATAAGCTGGGGCCCAGGTCTTCCTGGCTGGTCTAAGCCAGCCTTCATGGGTCCTTCTACCCCCTCCCCTCCTGGTTCTCACAAATGAGCCAGGGCTGGGAATCTCCCCGGTCCCAACTTATCCTTTTCATGTAGGCATTCCAAGAAAAAAGAGGTAGGAGGAATCGCCAGTCACTTCTGTCCTGCTAGAGTTCATTGACAAATGGTGCCAACTTGCCTTGAGACTGGCACCAAATGTGATGTCAAAATGGCACAGGTCTCAGAGATGACAATGCTATTTTTAAAGACAATGCAGAGAGGAAGGGGTGAGGGGTGATCACCCCACAGAAAGTATAAATGGGAGATGAGGATGTTCCTGGCCCGAACTCATTTGCAGGGGGAGGGAGTGAGGTTGTGTTGGACGGGCCCAGGAATCCCTGGCTAGACTCAGCCAGTAAGGTAGACTCGTGCCCTGGCTTATTGCTGGCACATGGGAGGGAGAAAGGACCCCAGGTAGGCCCAGGAAGGCCCCAGGAAGCACCAGCAGGGCTATGGGCGGGGGCAGGAGGACCCATTTCTATATTTTTTATTTTATTTTGGGGAGGCATTGTTTATTTTAATTTGACAAATGAACAAATCCCAAATAAATATTTAAATGAACCAAAAAAAAAAAGTAAAACTCCTCACCCCTATAAATACAAAAAAGAATCAAAACACATTTTGGGGGACTGTATCCCTACATTTCCCCGGTCCTTCAAAACCTCAAATGCCTCCATAGGCAAGTTGATCAAAGCTATAAAGGTTGGAGTTTCTCCTTCCTTGAGCTCTCTCAGTATTCTGGAGTATGTGCTATAACGGATGAATTTTAAAAGCCCTATGTGCACCAAAGCTGGGACATATGAGCATTACTCGACCTGGTACGCACTGCGCAGATTTTAAAACCAGTGCGGGTGCGCGAGTACCTCTCTGTACGCGCATAAACATTTTTTCTGACCAAAAGGGGAGAGGGTGGTCTGGGTAGAGCATTGGTGGAACATGAGCAGGCTGGGTCTGTAGCATGAATCCAGAATGCAAGTATTTATGCACCTAAGGGCATGCCAGGGTCCCCTACTGCTATGCTAGTTAGTGGAGTTTTAAGGGTCAGGTGTGATAGGGTGAAAGGGAGGAAAGTTAGCTAGAGGGTTTAGCAAGTCCTCTCCTTTACTGGGGGCGAACTGGGAGTGAACTGGGAAAAGGTCCATTGCGTCGGCAAGCATAACAACTAAAACTCCCTCTACTTACATGCTCAAGAGGGCATTCGCACACACACGCATGCGTCAATATAAAATCATACGCGCATGTATGCGCGGGTAGCCGATTTTATAACATGTGCATGTATGCGCAGGTTTTAAATTGTACTTCTTAGTCTCACTTTTGCAAGTTTTTCATATACATACATGAGCTAACAGTGCGTAACCACTTATGCATCCATGTTGAAATAAATATTGCAAGTTAAATCTTTCTTCAGATACTCTTCCATTCATGTAGCCTAGGTATTTTGCAGTACACAAAGGCCTTTGGGATATCCAGGACTATAATAAGAAACTACACTTGTCCAGCCAAAAAAATTATGAATTGCAGCCCCAAAAACTTGATAAATAGAGAATCATGATACAGAAAGTGAAACAGAAAACTTTTTCTATCTTTTTAGATAAAGGCCACTCAATCAAGCTTCTGTTTCACACAGTTTGGAAACAAAATAGATTGGAAAAAAAAAAACTCCTACATTATTGGCAAACTGGAATTGTGTGCTCTCAGCAGGGAGCATGTACATTTGAAATTCTGTTGGAGTGGCAAAGCAGCAGTAAATCAACTGAATATGATAAGGACTACTAGTCTGGAATAGAGACACAGTCTGTAACTTTTGTTGTTGGATTTTATTTTTAAAGAACATTAAAGGCTATCTCCTGGCTTTGTATTAAGATAGTTTAAATAATCTGTATTCTGGTTGTATTTTTAGTTTTGGTCACATTTTGCAAACTACAGTGAACTCTTACTACTAACAAAGACAAAAATCTGAAAAAAATATTCAGAAATGGGGATTCACATACAGCCCTGATATTGTGGTATTTCAATGCATGTTTGCAAATAATGCCCCATTTGCAAATATATTTACAGTTAAGTATATTTACAGTTAAGCACATTGCACTCAGGGAATTTACTTGTGTAAGTGGACACACAAAGATTAATAGGGATGTGCATTCATTTTAAAAGAATTTCCAAAATGCAACAAAGAAAGGGTAATTCTTTTCATTCGGAGGCCACAAAACAAATTGAGGGGCCTCCTAACTTAAATTAATCTTATTCATGTTAAACTTCAGGTCAGGCCTAGAACTAAAGCCCAAAGCAGGGGGTGAGGCTTATGCCACAGCACAAAATTGGCACCTCGAACTAGGCCTAAACCTATATCTGAAGCAGGTGTCTTACCTAGGACATAGGCCAAGACCCAAAGCAAGGGCCGCAGCCTAGGCCTGAGCGAGATACTGGGGCCTCGGCCTAGGCCTGGGCTGTTGCTGGGGCCTTGGCTGAGACTTGAGCAAAGGCCAAGAACCCCTGAAAAATTACTTATCTAATCTGTCGGGTATCCGAACTGCAGCCCAGTCAGGTCACAATGACTGGGCCTCGGCCTAGGTCAGGGCTGGGTTCATGCCCAATAATGCGGCCTGGCGTGAAGGCTGGATCTCAATGCCAAAATCTTGTCCTGGACCCAGGCCAGATGACAGGGTGGGGCCTGACCTAGAGGCCAGGTCCCGACACCCGGGCTTCAGCCTAGGCCAGAGCCCAGGTCCAAGTCCAATGCTGTGGTCCAGCCCAGAGGCCAGGCCCCAATACAGGGCCTTGGCCTAGAATCAGGCCCAACACCGGGAACTGGCCTGGAGGCCTGGTCCTGATGCCTGGGACTCGGCCTAGGGTCAGGCCCAGGCCCAGAGCCCAGACCTCAGGTCTTCTATCTTCTTTCTTCTTTCCTATAATGATGCCATCTGCTGGGGTCATACTGAAGCAAATTAACTCTGGCACATCCTCCTAAGAGGAGGGTGCCATTTTGCGGTATAGCAATTTTGCATTCAATTTTGCATTTTGCATTAACCATTTTAAAAAGGGATTATTTAACTTTCTGGGTTTATTATTTGTTATATTTATTTATTTACATAGGTACTTTGATAAAAACAAGATGTCCTCATGATTGGAGTGTGAAAAGCACGAAGCACAAATGTACAAGTGGAGACTTCCCAATAGTCAACTGCCTTTGGATGGCTACCTCATGGGGATCAGCTACTCTGTCACTGGAAATATCTCCAGTGGCCACTCCTGCATATCCTACTCCCTACATGCAGTTGCAACTTGCAGTTTTAAAGTGGTACTCCCATGTTCCCCATCCAACCAGGTCTTCCAAAGAGGAAGGTGGCCTGATCTCTAATTTCTTAAGGGCAGCCAATGGATTAAATATGCTTCTACAAATGTTGTTTACATATTATGCAGTCCTCATTCCAAATTATGTTTCCCCTAGAGTCAGAAAGATCTGGCATCATTTGACAGTGGAAGCCTACCAAATCCTTATTTTTTTTAATATAATTATTTTTCTGAAATTAATAGTCTCTTTGCCAGCAGAATATCTCACTTAGATAATTGCCCTTGCTTTTTCATTGAATGCCTTCACGTTCACGGTCTGGTTAACTTCTGGTGTAGGATGTTATTTATTATGTTTATTATGTTATTAGACTACTGCAATGCCCTACTTCTTGGCCTACCTCTTGCAACCATCCGCCCGCTCCAAATCCTACAGAATACAGCCACCAGAATTCTAACAGGAACAAAAAAACCTGAGCACATTACCCCATCTCTCATCATACTACACTGGCTCCCAATAAAATATCGGATAGAATTCAAAGTGCTAACAATTCTGCATAAAATAATCACAGGACATCAAACCAACTGGCTAAGCAAATACATAGAAATCCACGCTCCAGAATGGAACCTGCACTCGAATAATAAAGGCCTCCTCAAAATACCCCATGCCAGAACCACACAACTGAACACAACCCGTGAGAGAGCCATATCCATCGCCAGCTCCACACTATGGAACTCACTACCAACCGAAATAAGAACGCAACCAATCCTCAAAACCTTCAAAACAAAGTTGAAAACCTGGCTTTTCACCAGAGCCTACTCAAATTCACTCAATCAACCACACGACCAAACACCTACACAACCCAACACCATGAAGATTTCTCTAGGTCTCGATCAACAAAACTGCACCATGAAGAATTCTCCATCTCCCAATTAACAAAAAC
Organism: Rhinatrema bivittatum; assembly: GCF_901001135.1. Taxonomy (NCBI): domain Eukaryota; kingdom Metazoa; phylum Chordata; class Amphibia; order Gymnophiona; family Rhinatrematidae; genus Rhinatrema; species Rhinatrema bivittatum. The sequence goes on along the minus strand of NC_042617.1, from coordinate 335,025,970 downwards.
AACGTTCACCATTTGAATCTCTAAGACACTGTGAATTCTAGAAACCTATCATGTATTTCCTTGAACCCTGAAACCTTGCTGTTACAGATCTAACTGTATCACCCACCCAAATAACATACCCTCCCTTCCTCCTTTATTATCAACCACTTCCTATGCCTTTATTAGAACACACTGTAAGGGACATTTAACCCACAAATCCCAAGACAATAAGCTACAATGATGTTTATATAACCTTTGTTTTTTCTCACGATTACTGTAAACCGAATGACGGTTTACAGTAATGATGGTGAAACTGAATGACGGTATACAAAACACCTTACATAAATAAATAAATAAATAAAAGCATAGTAGCATAGTAACATAGCAATGATGGCAGAAAAAGACCAAAATGGTCCATCCAGTCTACCCAGCAAGCCTTCCAAGGCAGTTACTGCCGCTCTGTGCAGGCCACCCCCAAGTCTCTGCCAAAGGCAGCAACTTCTGCTTCATGCCAGATAAGCTTTTTTATTCCCATCCTCTAGCCTTTAGGGATCCACAGTGTTTATCCAATGCCCCTTTGAAATCCTTCACAGTTTTAGTCTTCACCACTTCCTCTGGAAGGGCATTTCAGGCATCCACCACCCTCTCAGCTTACCCAGCCCAAATAGGGCTGGGTAGGTAAGCTTAATTCTTTCCTATTTTTAGACGTGGTTTATTTTTTTCCCTCTTCCTTCCCTTTTTCATCTTCTTTGGTCACTGAAGTAATTATCATCAATGCATAAGGAACAAAAACAGTGGAATATATATATATCTGTGGAACACTTTAAGTGTTCAAGTATTACAGTATGAATGTAAGTTTAAAGACAGCTCAAAAGGACGAAGTACTAACATGCGAATGGTTTTGCAAATGCAAATATACATGCAAAAATGGCAGACAGCACACACAATTGCGTGTGTGAATTTTTTTGCATGCTTTTTGCTATTTTTCCAAGTGCAATTTTATGATTGAAAAGACATTTATAAAATGCATGCAAATATGCTAAGGAGCTAAAGAATTCTGCAAATTTGCAATTTCACAGCAGTAAAATTTCTCATGAAAATGTTCACAAAACCTTTTTGTTTTTTTGATGAAACTTAACAATACCTTGGGTGACATAGTTAAGTAATTATTGTGACAAAGGCTTAAAAAAACCCCATCCATTGAAAGCCATTTGAATATAATTTAAAAGAGCTCTTGCAGTGAAAAAACATTTTGCACAGTACTAGCTCACTTCCATGAACTCACTCCTGGGTTAGTACATCAGCCTCATGGTATCGTCTTATGAGGACAGTTTTCAAAGCTATTTACCTGGATGAAAATTGTCTCAACCGAGTTAGTCGACTCTTTGAAAAATGCCAGCAGTGAAAAGTATATGCATTGTTATGCAACCATCCTTTAGCCACATTGGGAAGAGGCATTCCTGGGGGCATCTGTAGCAGGCCGATACAGTACAATGCACTCCAGTGGAGTGCACTGTTAACCCGCGATTGGCCGCGTGTTTTCAATGCGCTAGCGTTACCCCTTATTCAGTAAGGGGTCGAAAACGCATGTCCAAACCCCCGAACATAATAGCGCCCGCAACATGCAAATGCATGTTGATGGCCCTATTAGGTATTCCCGCGCGATTCAGAAAGGAAAATGTGCAGCCAAGCCGCACATTTTAATTTCTCCGGGCACCGGGAAAGTGCACAGAAAAGCAGTAAAGACTGCTTTTCTGTGCACCCTCCAACTTAATTTCATGGCAATATTAAGTCGGAGGTCCCGAAAGTTACAAAAAGTTAAAAAAAAAAAAAAATTGAAGTCGGCCCGCAGCTCGCAGGTTGAAAACCGGACGCTCAATTTTGCCGGCGTCCGTTTTCCGAACCCGTGGCTGTCGGCGGGTTTGAGAACTGATGCCGGCAAAATTGAGCGTCAGCTGTCAAACCCGCTGACAGCCGCCGCTCCTGTCCAAACAGAGGTGCTAGGGACGCGCTAGTGTCCCTAGCGCCTCTTTTTACCTCTTTTTTACCTCCGAGCCTAATTTGAATACTGAATCATGCACACAGGAGAGTGGCCTGTGTGGGAGCCGGGAGAGCGGGCATTTGCCCGCTCTCCTGCGGACTTTACTGTATCGGCCCATAGTTAGAAGAAGGGGGACAAAGCCTGAAGATTGCCATTTCAGCCCTACATGCCTTATTGTCAAGCAAGAAAGTGGCAAATTTCAAAGTAAAAGTGCCCGCATCTTTTCCACTTGAGAAATGGTGCAAAGTGCAAGTGTTAAACCTACCCTCGGACTTTGTCCCAAAGTAAAAACTGCCTCTAAGATTAGCAAAGTAATGATGCAGAAAGGGTTGTCCCAATGGTACAATGACTAACTGCAAATTACATCACCATAAAAAAATTTGTAGGGATCACTGTAATTCGATTGAAAATTTGCTTTGCTACTAAAAGTGAAAAAAGTATAGAACAGAAATTTGAGGCACGTGTGTACGTGAAATATTGATGTTACATGCAGTGAATTCATGGGCGGAAATGGCTGTTCTAAACGTAAAGGTATGCACATAACATGATGTTGTATGGACTTTTACCCTGCTGAGGAGAGGATTTCTCGGGGTGGACTCAAATTTACGCTTTATGGGATCATTTTCAAAAGCAGTCTTCTGCATTAAATAAATATAGTATTACGCGTGGCAGCAGGTTTTCGAATTTTACCCCAGGGGTTGTACGTGTAAAAGTACACACCGAAGCGATTTTGCACAACTCTTTTCCGGGGACTTGCAAAATGCATTCCTGAGGACAGGTGAGGAGGGGGAAACCACTTACACACATGTTTTCAATTTTGGAAAGTATGCACAGAAATTTACAGGTATGCATTTACAGCTGCTCCCTGGCAGGCGTAAATACATTCCCATGACCCACATGATCCATGCAAGGTTGCACATACACCCGCTCTTTTTCAGAGCAGACTCACGGGCGTAAGTTCACTTTGAAAAGTGGAACTGAAGTTCACATGCACCTTCTGCATGTGGACATCAGCCCAGCACAAACTATTATAAAATTACCCTCTTTAATTTTAAAAACACATGCTTAAACGTACATGTGGCTTTATTTATTCATTTAATATGTTTGTATTTGATTTTTTCAGATAGTTCAAAGTGGATAGCAGAATAAAACATAGACATGAATACAATACAGAAAAGCACAACAACACACAGCTAAACTCAAACAGCAATAATAATAAAAATGAAACAACTTAAAATTCAACTTAAATTAAACTGATTAACCTACAATTTGAAATGCAGATTAACAACTTAGGAACATGTGTTAAGATCTGCTCTCCGAAGAGATGTAGCTTTATGGGCGTGAATGTGTTCGTCTGCTTAGGTATTCCCTAAGCAATTTTAGCAGCGTTAAGTTTGCTATGAAAACATTTGGCAAAGTCTCCTTGTAAAACTTGCATGCAGAGTTTACTGGCTGCTTTGCTAGCTGTTTAAAAATTCCCCCTTGAATGCTGAAAGATACAGTTTAGAAGCTGGAGGTAAAATGTGTAGACAAGGCACAGGACACTTCCACGTACGCAAAGAGATTCTACATAATTACACAGAGAACTTCAACCTTTCCCAGCAATTGTTCTGGCTTGCTCATCTCCTGCCTTTGCATTTGTAATTCATGGCTTAAGCACTTCTTAACAATCCTGCCCCCTTTGGTTCTGAGCAGTGAACCAGGGAAACCCTTCCACATGTTTCCTGGAATTAATTGAGGGCTGGGAATATTGAAGCACAATAGAATCTGGTACCTTTTTGCACCACAAAGTTAATGAACAAATTATAACCTTTCTTCCTTCATTAAAGGGAACATTAATGAGGAAGTATTTATTCCCCTTTCAATGTACTTCAGCACTTTTACTCTATAACTTAACATTTCAACTACCTAGCTCTTTCGTTAGAGGACTACTATCTATCTGTCTGTCTATTTATATTTAGACACAGTTCAATCTGTCTGTTTATATAATGACACACTCTCTAAAATGAAGAACTTTGAATTAAAAAAGAGGTTTATTACAATTATTTAGTATCATATTGGTTTCATAAAACATGAAGAATCAGCAAACTATTAAACAGAGAGTTCTGCCTTGCCTGCTATATTCATGCTCACGAATTAATTACTGTGTTTGTTGAAATTTTGATTTATGCATAGCATATTTATTAATTATCTCCATCTTATTAATACTGATTGGAAACATATGCACGTTTATGCTATGAAAATAAATTATATGAATACACTTACAGGGCCAATATATGGACATATGGTCATATGTTGTGTATCCTTCATTTGCAAGTTTACAGAAGAAGGAAGATGGTTGGAATATGTTTTCCATATAATTGTACAAAATAGAATTCAATAAGAATTCAAATTTGACATTGTGATGCACATATGAATAAGTGAGATATCTCATTGTTTATTGCAATGTGTGTATATACTTTCATTGGTTTTGAACGATTGAACTGCAACTTGAAAGCCCATTGACTAAGAGGTAGCCACTTTATCTTCCATATTTTTCTTTCATACTCCATAAACAATTTGATGACCAGTTATTTTTATTTTATTTAAAAAGATTTCTTATCCTCCCATTCTGGTTGGGTTACAGAGCAACATACTTAAAGAGTAAAAAGACCAATGAAATAAAATAAAAGATCACAAAAACATTATACCGGCAACATAGTCAAAAAGCATCTATTGACAATAGTGAGAAATTAAGACAGTCTTCCTGTTTCCATCATTTATTTTTCCAAATCCATTTTAAGCTGTTTTTATTAGCTATCTTGTGGAACTCTATCATTATGTTTCATTGAAGTTCAGGTACTGAAGGACATTTTTTTTCATGGACAATTGCATTTTTTGCATGCTATTTTTCTACGCATGCAAAGAAGACTTATAGTAACATAATAAAATAGTAAATGAAGGCAGAAAAAAGACACAAATGGCTCATCCAAATGGTCCAGCAAGGCTTTTTAGGGTTGGAGCTGCTGCTCTGTGTAGCTTTGGTTTGTTTTAGTTTATTAAAAATGTATTGTCTATCACAACAAATAAACTTGAGGTAGATTACAAGGCATAAAACATACATAAAATAATATATATATAAAAGTAGAACAAACATAGACAATACACAAAAGTTACCTCCAGCTGTCAAAGAACTAGCCTTACTAAGTTGAACCTACCAAAGAGTACAGACCTCATAATGAGGGGCTCCCATGGACTTTTGGCAAGTCTTGTGGGGGTCAGGAGGGTCCCCCAAGACGTGCCAAAAGCCCCTGGTGGTCCAGCGGGGGTCCGGGAGCAATCTCCTGCACTCGGGCCATCGGCTGCCAGTAATCAAAATGGCACCAATAGCCTTTGTCCTTACTATGTCACAGGGGCTACCAGTGCCATTGGTCAGCCTCTGTCACATGGTAGTAGCACAAGATGGCGTGGGCCATCCAGTGCTTCTACCATGTGACAGGGTCCGGCCAATGGCATGGATACCCTGTCACATGGTAAGGGCAAAGGGCCATCGGCACCATTTTGATTAGTGGCAGCCGACGGCCCGGGAGTGGGAGATCACTCCAGGGACCCCCACTGGACCACCAGGTACTTGTAAAAAGTTTTTTGGGGGGGGGGTCGGGAGGGTGGGGGAAGCTAAGGTATTAGTTTTAAAGGGTTGGGGTGGGTTTTTTGTTTATCGGCTCGGGTGCAGCCGATAAACAAAACCGCGATCGGGCCCGATGAAAAAAAAACCACATGTGAATCGGAACCGGAATCCGAACCGATTCCGGTTCCGATTCACATCTCTACTAGAGATGTGCTTCGTTTTGTTCTGCCGGGTCGTTTTTCGGTTCAAATATTTCGTGGTATAATTCGGGTGTTCACGTTTCGTTTTCGGGTCGTTTGTCCGAAAACGAAACGAGAAACCCGAAACCGGGCCGAAAAACGAACCGGGAAACGAAGTTAAAAAAAAAACCCACCCCAAGCATTTAAACACGTTTCCAACATTTTTAGTACATACAACCCCCCCCCCCCATCCCGATCCCTCCCCAAGACTTACGAAGATCCCTGGTGGTCCAGCGGAGTCCCGGCTTCCATTTGCCCTCCGCGCCCTAGTCCGTGCCAGTGCAAGCCGCGCGCCAAAATGGTGCCGAATAGCCCGAACGACCATGTCACAGGGGCTTTCGGCGCTATTGGTCAGCCCCTGTCACATGGCCATCGGCGCCATCTTGTGCTCCTATCATGTGACAGGGGCTGACCAATGGCGCCGAAAGCCTCTGTGACATAGTATGGGCAAAGGCTATCGGCGCCATTTTGGTTACTGGCAGCCGAAAACGAAATCGCTCTCTGACCCTTGCTGGACCCCCAGGGATTATTGGCAAGCCTTGGGGGGGGTCCACAGTGTTTTTCCATGCTCCTTTGAATTCCTTCACTGTTTTTGTCCTCACCACCTCTTCTGGAAGGGAATTCCAGGCAATCACCACCCTCTCCATGAAGAAATATTTCCTGACATTGGTTCTGAGTCATCCTCCCTAGAGTTTCATTTCATGACCTTCCAACTGAAAAGGTTTGAGGATTGTGCATCATTAAAACCTTGCAGGTATCAGAAGGTCTGTATCATATCTCCCCTGCACCTACTCTCTTCCAGGATATACATATTCAGATCCTTCAGCCTCTCCTCATAAGTATTCCAATACTGACCCTTCACCATTTTGGTTGCTCTTCTTTGGACCACCTCTATCCTGACTTTATCCTTTTTGAGATACGGGCTCCAGTATTGAATGCAGTACTCCAGGTAAGGCCTCTCCTAGGACATGCACAAAGGCATTATCACCTCTTTTTTCTTACCGGCTATTCTACTCTCTATGCAGCCCAACATTCTTATGGCTTTAGTTATCATCTTGTCACATTGCTTTGCCACCTTTAGATGATCAGACACTATCACACCATGGTACTTCTCCTAGTCCGTGCGTATTAGTTTTTCACCGCCCATCACATATAGCTCTTTTGGATTGCTGCACTCCAGATGCATGAATTTGCACTTCTTGGCATTGAATCCCAGCTGTCAAATCTTCAACCATTCTTCAAGCTTTTTTAAATCACTTTCCTTCATGCAAGACCACTCTGTTGCAGATCTTAATATCATCTGCAAATAGACAAACTTTACCTTCTAACCTTTCTGCCAGGTCATTCTCAAAGATATTGAACAGAACAGATCCCAAAACTGAGTCCTGTAGCATTCCACTTAAAACTGTTCTTTCTTCACAATAGGTTCAATTTACCATTACACGCTATCTCCTGTCAGTCAACCAATTAGCAATCTATGCTACTACCTTGGCACCCATTCCCAAGCTTCTCATTTTGTTCAAAAGTCTCCTATGTGGGACCGTATCAAAAGCTTTACTAAAATCCAAGTAAATCACATCAAACGTTCTTCCCTGATCCAATTCTTTAGTCACCCAATCAAAAAAAACAATCAGATTTGTCTGACAGGACCTTCTTCTGGTGAATCCATGATGCCTCTGATCCAACAACCCTCCGGATTGTAGATAGTATTGATATCAAAGTTCCTACTTTCTTCTTCAATGAGTTGGACTATCTGGTTTGCATTTCTACTAGCTGAGGATCATGGAAGTAATTTAACTGTTGTTTCACCATCAAAATGTGCTCCCAAATTGGTTCCGCTCATGATTGAGTCTCCCAGCAAAAGCAGATTTCTTTTATGACATTTGATTTTTTTGAAGGACTTCTGGGTACATTGGGTGACTTCTCTTTTAGAAATCACTTCAAAATCTATTGCTGAGGTTTCTTCATTCTCCAATTCAGTAAAAGCTTTATGTAAGGGTAACAGTGGGAAAAGTGGGTGTCTCTTCATTGCAGGCCTTATTCTGCTAGAGACTACTGTTATCTAATTGTTCCTGAGTTTTTTAATCCTGGATGTCTGACATCTCTGTGGGAGTTGGGGTTGTTGCACAAGATGCTGCAAAGTTGGGGAAGGTGAGTATCTGTTTGTCACTTGTCTTGTTCTACCAGAGCCCACTGTAAACCATTTTTTCCAGGGTTTCTGAAACCTCTGTGGGAGATGGGTGAGAGATACTGGATGGTTCAAAGAAGGGGAGGTTAATTGAAAACTAGATACTTCCTCCCTTAGATGAATCAGCTCCATTTTAATTGCAGCCAGCTGAAGGCAAAAGGGACAACCTTTGATTTTCCAAATGATAAGCCTTGGGACATAAGCACCACAATTGTTGCATTGAATGAAAAACATTTTTAAATTATCAGAAATTCCTTAAAATCATATGAATAAGTTATGGTAAAATTCAGGCTCTAGCAGAGATTTTTTAATAGGTATTTTAAATGAAAATTAAAAGTATTAGTGTTAGCCAGTAAAGATGAATAGGTAGAATATGAAAACCAATTTTATGAGCAATATGACAGTTTAAGTTACTACTATTTATTTACTTATTTATTTGCCCATCCTACGTTCAGGGCGGGGTACATTATAAGAGCATAAGAACATAAGAAATTGCCATACTGGGTCAGACCAAGGGTCCATCAAGCCCAGCATCCTGTTTCCAACAGTGGCCAATCCAGGCTACTAGTACCTGGCAAGTACCCAAAAACTAAGTATATCCCACACAACTGATGTGGGATATACTTAGTTTTTGGCAAGTACCCAAAAACTAAGTATATCCCACACAACTGATGCTAGTAATAGGAATGACTATTTTCTAATGAATAGCAGGTAATGGACTTCTCCAAGCACTTATCCAAACATTTTTTAAACCCAGCTATACTAACTGCACTAACCACATCCCCTGGCAACAAATTCCAGAGTTTAATTGTGCATTGAGTGAAAAATAATTTTCTCTGATTAGTTTTAAATGTGCTACATGCTAACTTCAAGGAGTGCCTCCTAGCCCTTCTATTATTCGAAAGAGTAAATAACCGATTCACATTTACCCATTCTATACCTCTCATGATTTAAAAGACCTATATCATATCCCCCCTCAGCTGTCTCTTCTAAAAGCTGAACAGCCCTAACCTTTTTACTCTTTCCTCATAGGGGAGTTGTTCCATCCCCTTTATCATTTTGGTCACTCTTCTCTGTACCTTCTCCATCACAACTATATCTTTCTTGAGATGTGGCACCCAGAATTGTACACAGTATTCCAGATGCAGTCTCACCATGGAGCGATACAGAGGCATTATGACTCCCTTCGTTTTATTCACTATTCCCTTCCTAATAATTCCTAACATTCTGTTTGCTTTTTTGACTGCCACAGCACATAGATAAGAAGAACAAGATCATAAAGCTACAACAACCACATGGCTGCTACCACAAAAGAAAGAGCAGTTGCAGAGAGATGGGAACATTGCTCATAGCCATAGTCTGTAGAATAGTAATCATATAGCAGTGCCAAGAAAGCAGTGTTTTTTTTTTACTTTGTAGTGAGGGAAAAGAATGTGAGTTTCAAGTATTTTCTTATCTTTTGTTTCATTTACAGCTAAAAGGATAGTATTTAAATAGTATCTGCATACATTCATATCAGGCTGGCTTAGTTTCAGGGAAATTTGGAAGATTTGTCATGATTTTATATAGAGTAGAGATGGAATTAATTTTTTTTTTTTATGAGAACTGGGACTTCCAATCTCCTGAAACAAGTGGACCCTACAGCCACAGGATCAGAAGCATTTGCATCAGCTTGTCTAACGAAAAGGAAAACAGAACTCACATGAGGCTTCACTGAGAACTTATGCTATTATTATGGCCGGAATTTAAGTGTGAGTTTGAAGTATTGTTTCAAGTGAACTGAATTGAGATACAGAGTAGGGCTAGTGATTTTTCTTTTATATCTTGCAACCTGATTTTCCTCAATTTTCCATGTTAATATATTCTTTGTTCTTTTTTTTTTTTTTTTTACTATAATGCCATTTGTCTGTGTTTGCTACAGAATATAAAAATCCTAATGCACTGTGTAACAGTGTATGCACTGATTTTATATGCAATACTTGCTGTAGCTATGTAAGGTGGGTTTTATGCTATCACTTTTTATTCTAGCCTCTAGCCTCTCCTCCCCATCCCTGAGAGAGCCTTTAGTTGTGTGGGAACATTACATGTGTCTGTCCCTAAACACACAGCTGAAAGGTGGAGTTATTTTTGTGGCTCCTCCCACAATAGGGGAGAGGTTTATGGAACTTCTATGTAATGAGAGGTGAAGTAACTGAAGATAATTAACTATGAGTCCAGGGAAGATTATATAAGAAAAGTAAAGCCAGGGGTGGGTGGATAGAGGGATAGGGAGGGAGGGATATAAACAGCTGAGATTACTTGCAGCGAAAAAAATATTTCAGATAGCTTGTAGCTGCCTCTCACAGGAATACATGCAGACAATTGCTAATTTCTGCTCCCAAATATTGGTCTCTAGTCAAAATGAAATCTATAAAAAGCCCCTCCCCCTAGACATACTGGTAAAACCTATGGAACTTTTTTTTTTCTTTTTCAGCCTCAATACACAAATTTTGACTTTTGTTCACAAGTAAAATAAACCTCCCCCTCAAAACCACAAAATATTACAAAAATCAGACAAGGATTATACTTAGCCCAGATATAAATAAGCAAATAATTTCAGATAGCTTGTAGCTGCTTCTCACAGGAAGATGTGCAGACTTTCTTTGTAAAGAGTTTTCCATACTTAGGCCTAGATTTTCTAACGTACCTCAGTGTTGTGAATCACGCTGTACAGGGGGGCAGGCCTGCGATAGCCGGCAGCAATCGCACCTCCGCGGTGCGATTGCTGCTGCTTTGCACCCAATAGCACCATTGTAAAAGGTGGTGCTATTAGGCGTGAAATTGGAAGCGAAAAGGCTCCTTACCTTTTCGCCGTCCATGCTGTCTTCGCGGCGTCCGCCTCGACTCCTCCTCTTCCATGGCAGATGCCACCCCAACTCTGCCCCTTTTTAGCTATCGCACGCGAAAAGGGACTTTTTGTGTGCGATACGTCCCTTTTTACCTGCTCTAGTTTTAAAAAATGACCCCCTTAGTTCGCAGTTTTTCAAATGGCTGTAATTAAGACATTGTATTACTTCTTATGTATTTTCTCTGCAATCACTGAAAGAAAGGTCTATCATTAGTATCCTCTGTAATATAGTTTTGGCATCCACAAAACATGCTACTCAATTCTACAAACTGATGAAGAAAGATGCTAGTGTACGGAATGTGGGTACAGAAAAAGTATGGGAGCATGAATTATCCTTAGAACTGAAGAAAGAGCAAAGGTCCCTATTTTGGGGCAAATCCCTTTGTGCTTCCCTGTCAGATTTAGTTATTCTGACTCTTTTTTTTTCATAGCACATCGTGCAGTATAGATCCCAGTGAAAGTGGGGAAATTCCAGTCTCAAGACGGGGGTAAGTGTTGGACTCATAATGCTGAGGTACTCTTTCTAATATGTTATTTTATTGTCCTGAAATACGGACTTTTTGGTCCTCTGTTTGGGACCGGGTCTGTTCCATTCTCCCAATTCCTGAAGAATTATCTTATATAGTGATCTGGAAATTGATAGGTTTGTCGGAATCACTGAATACTAGTCATAATGTCCTATTGGATATTTTGTTATCAATTGCTTTACATTTAATTGTGACTCATTGGAAAAACATGACACTACTTCATTTTAACATGTGGAATGTTATATCGCAATTTCACAAATATGAACTGGTTGTGGCAGAAAGAATGAATCAACTAGTTCATATGAAGAAGGTTTGGGCTCCTCTGTATCGTTATGCTTTTGCTGACACATGAAGACAAATGTTTCTGTATTTGCCACTTCTTTGTTATATATTTTTGTTTTCTCTATTTTATTCACTAAATTAAAATTATTGTGCTGAAAAAAAAAAAAGGGATCTCCAACAAGACTTGTTTTGGTATGTTCAGGAGAGTGATGGTCTCTAAATTTGCAATACTGAGTTCATCAAACAGTTAGGGTCTGCATAGATGACTCTGTGAATCAATGATGCTAATTTATATTTACATTTGTGTTCAATTGGTAACCAGTGCAAGGCCTATAGACTGGGAGAAATTTGATCTTGTATTGGAGTTCCTGTTAGAATTCCAGATGCAGCATTTTGGACCAGCAGGAAGACCATTATAAAGCTCATTACAGTAATATAAGCCTGTTAACACAAGCACTTGAAGAGCTGTCAGAAAGTCCCCCAGTTCCTGAAGTGGTTTCAATCTTCTAACCATCCACAGTTTAAAGTTAATGTCAGACAGTAGTCAATAATCACTCCAAAATTGTGTACTTGTTGCTCGACCGGAATGATGTCATCTCTAAAATTAAATTTAGATGGATTATTGCAGAAGGGAAATTTACTAAGAATGACAATATCTGCTTTTGAAAATTGCCTATAATTAGCAAGTATGAAAACATCAGCATTAAACGTTTTAAGAATAAGCTGTAATGAAACTTGTTTGGGCATTTCAGGATGAATTCTAATAGAGAAAGGTTGACAATACATTCAATGGGTTCACTAACCTCATCTTTCATAAATTAGATTAAGAAAGCAAGGCATAGATTGAGGACAGGATGAGGAATTCATCCTCGCTAGAATAGGAGTTACCTCAGCCTTAGTTGTTAAATCAAGAGTCCCAATTCAAAACTGATTGGATATATGCTATAGGAAATAAAGTCACATTAATTGTAAAATTGTGCTGGATACCCAATATTTTGTACATGAAGAAGTTATTTTGCAGAAGAACATTTGAGAGAAAAGACTGTTCCAGAAGGTCTCATCGTCAATGATTTTACTACATGTAATAACTGGTTAGGATTATTCCCTACTGAACAAAATCTCTGGGTATAGAGTTGCTTCTTTGTGCAGTTAAACTTGGCATGGTAGTTTAACCCTATGTCTTCTGTTTAGGGTTGTAGCTGCTGCTTCTTGTGTATTTTACCCCAATGCTTTATTAACATGCTAGGGATCCTTTCTGTTTTCCTCATGCCTTTTTGAATTCCATCTCTATTCTGAATAAACTCTGCACATTTTCGGACAACTCTCTCCAGCTTAGGCCAGGAGTCATCATTCCTTGCAGGATGATGAACGCAGCGGTAAAGGGGGCAGGGGGGCGAAGAAGGGGGCGGTCAAGTGATAGCCTGCAGTTGGCCGCACCACAGGGGTGCGGTTTCACCTGCTGTGGTGCAGCCGTGCTGCACACTATCACGGGCATAGCACCACCATAAAAGGTGGTGCTATTTCCCACGCTACTGCCAGTGATAATGTTCTAATGCATTCGATAGCGGCCTTTTTGCGGGTTGGAAAATAACCCCCTTAGTCTAATACTGTTCAATTCGAAGTTAACAGTCTGCTTAGGAGTTAACAATCTGTTGTTATTTAGGAGAGTTGTGGGTGGATCCTTGGACCGGTGACAGATGACCACACCCCCGGGGAAAGATCCCGAGAGGGACCACCAGTCAGGCTCAGAGTATGGAGACAGACACACACTAGTTCTTTTATTAGACAGTATACTGAACCACCAGAGGTGGCAGTAGTGAGCTGGAATGCCTGGCTGGGCTGTAGTCCCTCAGATTCTGGAACAGCAATCCCTGGAGGCTGAGCTGTAGAGAAACTGAAATATAGTGAGAAGGCAGGGTATGCAGAGTTCATGAACTGAACCAGATGGTAACATTCACATAATGTCTCATAGAAGCCCAGGAGCTGGAATGTATAGGTCCTCGAGGAGTGAGTACCTGGTTCCAAGGAAAGCTCTGAGAGAGCGATGGTAACTCACTGATATAATTTGGCAGTGATAACTTCCAGGCAGAAGAGAGTACCGAGAAAGTCTGGGATCGAGGGCCCTCGAGGAGCGAGTACTGGTTCCAGACTGTCACCTGAAAAACAAAGGAGAGAGCGAGGCCCCCGAGGAGTGGGTATCCCCTAGTAAGTCCGAAGAGGCAGAGTAGGTTAGGTAGAGTAACCCTTGCTAACTCGATGTGTTAGCAAATTCTAAGACCTTATATATCCATTGCGGGTGACGTCATCTTCGGGGGACTCCCCCGAGGTTCGCGCCATCGTTGGTACTTCAGTCGGAGCTGCGCCGTGCATGCGCCCCTAGGCCTCCAGGAAACATGGCGGGTTGCAGCATCTAGCCAGTCCGTGGACACCAGAGGACTTTGGCAGAAGAACGCCGCGGCAGCCAATCTTCCCGCGGATGAAGAGGGAGGCGCCAAAGAGGTAAGGAGGGCGGAGAAAGGGTATTGGGAACCGACAGACACAACAAATACTAATAGGAGGTAATTTTTCAAAGTAGTTACTCATGTAAATGTAACACACTGTTATAGCAATTTTCAAAATACATTTAACACCATTAAGTGCAGTTAATGTGGGTTGACAATTCAATGGCATATATTGTACCAAATTCAAAAGCCCACTTACACTCATAAAGTGCATTTACACATATAAACCCCAGTTTTAAACATGTAAATGCTTTTGAAAATCAGGCCCGTAGTTTGTTCATCTAGCTTGAAATAAAATAAAGCCAGGGAATATCTGCACATCATTTTCCTTTGCCTGATTACAAAATTGCTAACAGCTATCTGTCTCAGTCAGTACTGCTGGATAAGAGCATTTCTTCAGGTAATGACTACAAGTAAACTTCCAACTACCTGAAACTGAGCATCCAGGTGTAGGTTTCAGTTACCTCTCACCACTTGACTACATCCTTGTATCTTTCTCTGCATTAAAGAAAAGCAGTGCCACATTTTATACTTAATTAAAAGGACTCATTAATATTCAATCCCTTGCTCTTCATTGACTTCAGGCAGCTATCACCTGCCCAAGCTCTGGTGCAAAAGCTACAATTCATCAGTTCAAATATAAATAATAGAGTCTTCTAGCCAATAGGGCTCCCTGGATCAACCAAAGAGAAGGTGACAATTATCATAGAGAAGAGACAGATAATTCCTCTTCTTGGGCATCAGAGGAACATTTGCTGTTCTAACCTGGCATTTCTGATTTCAAAAGGGAAATGATCAGGTTCTCTCTCCTTTGCAATGTAAATTATCCTAGCCAGGAAGGGAAAAGAACAATTTCATAATCTACCAGTTCACAACAAGAAATTCTTCTTGCAGGAGAGCTTTCAAGATGGCGTTCTGAGCAGACGCGCTGAAAGAAGCTCTCAATCCTCCGCTATTATTTCCTTTTGATTCTTGTTTCAATACAGCTATAATGCCTCATACTAAGCGGAAGGCGTGGGTTAGAGGTGTAGAAACGACTTCTACACCTCTACAGACATCACAACCCCATATTGGCAGCTTCTTCCCCGCTATACCGCCGTTCTTGCCGGGAGACCTGGTCTCTGGAGAGCAGTCTTTGGAGCGAGACCCGCTCTCCCTGACCGAGACATCGCTGAGTCCCGGATCGCCAGCGCGACCAGCACCTCCAGGAAAAGCGGAAGAGAGAGAGAAAGAAAAGATGGCCGCTGAAACTACCGAGCAACTCGGAGAAGGGACAGCGAAGAGATCGGGGAAACCCGAAATGATCAGAGGACTTACTATTCAGGAGCCCCAGAGGAAGGTAAGGTCCCAGGAGGCAGGAAGAGCCGAGGGACAAAACCTTTCTGAAGGGCTGGGATCCGTGGAACTGGAGGAGAACGCTGGTCTCGTATCGGGTGGCGGAGGGGCTGCTCGAGTGCAGGAGGAATCAAAACTGTTGAAGTTAATAAAACCTCCTGAGGAAATATCTTTAACAATGATATGGGGAGCACTTCAATCGCTTGAAAAAGCCATCCTGGGGCTCACTAAAGAAGTTATTGAGGTAAAAAATCAAATACATTTAAATGCTACTGAAATAGATCAACAGAAACAAAATCTGATTAAAATGGAGAACCTAATGACTGAAATGGAAAAAGTTCATTCAGCTATGATATTGACACACAATGATGTGAATAGAAGGTTGGAAAAACTTGAGAATAATATGAGTCCATAATCTACGCTTCTTAAATTTTCCCGTGATAAAAAATGTTACACCACTTGATTTGTTTAGGCTTTATGTTGCTCAGGTCCTTAAAATACCTGATGAAATAAAACCAGTAGTAACCAAGGCCTATTACTTATATGCTAAACAAGGAAGCGCTGAAGGGCAAGATGAGCAAGCTTTACCTGATTTGTCCTCAATACTGGATTCATCACAAGAATTGGAGATTACCTTGAAAAGACCTCTTCTAGTTACATTTGCTTTGTTGATGGACAGAAATAATATATTTTAAAATTATTTCAGAAGCATTATTTTTTGGGCAAAGAATTTGGTGTTACCCAGATCTTGTCAAACAAACTCAGTTTAGAAGGAAGCAATTTCTAAACATGAGAAAGGAGGTGATAAAAATTGGAGCTAAGTTTAAACTTTGCTTTCCTTGTAAATGTTGTATGCAATATCAACAACAGATGTATGTATTTATGGAACCTTTACAGTTAAGGTCCTTCCTAAACTCTCATAGCGCCCCTTGATAACCCAAAAAGAGCATGATTTTGATATAAACGGTGGTTTGAATTCAGAATGTCAGTTGTGTTGGAAATATTTTATTTCCTGCTGTAAGCTCCTAGATTGCATGCACTCCCATTATTTCCTTTATTATTTAGGTGCATAAATGTGTAAATTGCTTATAGAAAATATTTCAGATTCTTGGTTAAGAATATTCACAGTTGGTCATTTATGTACTTAAAAATTACAATGCAAGAGTTTCTTGTATTAATGTTTAAAAATGCATAAATTAAAAATTAAAAAAAAAAAGAAATTCTTCTTGATTCGGCTTAGTATATCAACCCTATTATTTGTTTAATTTTGTCTACTTTTCATCTTCTGAGTTAACCACAAAAAAAAAAAATCACATTTTAAAATTTACTGCCCTATACAGGTGCAAAGGAATACTTTTTTGGTTGGGGGAAGGGGTGTTAAGCCAGCCAAGTTCCATCCCCGACCCCTACCATTCTCTCTTTCTTCCCCTTTCCCCCCTCACTACCACACCCACCCCTCTCTCTCTCTCCATCTCTGTGTCTCTTTCACTGCCTCTTTGCAACCTCCTCCTTCTCTCTCCTTCACCCTCCTCCCTCTCTCTTCCCTTGCCCCATCCTCTCCCACTCTCTCTTCCTTTGCCCTCCTATAATTCCCTTTTCCTCCTCCCTTACTGGTCAATGGCAGAGTCGTGGAGTCTCGGGCCATGTCATCTTCTTCCTCCTCTGCTGCCTGGAGCAACTAATTCTTGGAACCTCACAATTGTACATAGTTCCATGCGGTTCAAAGCATCAGTCAGGCCCAGAGCTACAGAGGAGGAGGCCATGGGCAGTGCACCGCTGCACTCCTTTTCTTCCTGCTGTTGAGCATCTGCTGCTTGCCCAACCTGGCCCCGGATCTCTCACAGTGATTCTGCAGGAAGGGCCAGATATTTGTTGAGCCATGGCCCCAGTGGCCCACCTCATTGTGACACCTTTGGTTCTTTATATTGCTTTTGAGGTGGTTGAGAGGAAGGTTAGAGTGCAAGCCTACCCTTCTGAGCTTTGATACAGGTTAGTGGGCTGATGGGTATCTTTTTAAGCACCTTGACAGTTTCAGATCAGCTCCAGGATGCTGTGAGAGTGATGATTGGTTTCTCTAAGTCCCACTGAAAGGACTTGTTCACAGGTACTAAAAGGTTCTCCCTATTCTTTGCTTCTCTTATGCCTGCCATAGACCCAGGAGGTTTGAGATACAACTTGGTAACCAAATTGTGTGAGACAACATGTTGTTGCCAATACAGGTCACTGGTGAAAATGCGTGAATATATAGCATCATATTGACATTGGATATTCCCCCAGCGGGGGGGTGAGGCACCCTTAAGTACTTGACAGGTCCCTGTTCCAAGGCTGGTGCTCGTTCCCAACCCTCTGAAGGGTGCCCTGTTAAGATACCATCAGAGACATGGAATGTGTTCACGTAGGACTTGTGTACAATGATGGTTAGTATGGCGGGGAAGGGGGGGGGGGGCGGACTCAGCAGTTGTGTAGCACAGTTGTACAACTTTACAATAGATGATGCAGCTAAATTTCATATTCAGGCTCTAAGAGGAGCAGGAGGTTAAATTAAAGGAAGTAAAGAAAATATTCAATCTCTGCATGCAGTTACTACAGGCTTGGTTAAAAATTGTGAGTTCAATTTCAGTAAGCTGATGAGCGCAAAAGGTAGCTGGCTAATAACATAAGAACATAAGATATGCTATACTGGGTCAGACCAAGGGTCCATCAAGCCCAGCATTCTGTTTCCAACAGTAGCTAACCCAAGTCATAAGTACCTGGCAAATTCCCAAAAATTAAATAGATCTCAAGCTACTATTGCTTATTAATTAATAGCAGTTTATGGATTTTTCTTCTAGAAACTTATCCAAACCTTTTTAAACTCAGTTACACTAACTGCTGTAACCACATCCTCTGGCAGTGAATTCCAGAGCTTAACTATGCGCTGAGTGAAAAATAATTTTCTCCAATTTGTTTTAAATGAGCTACTTGCTAACTTCTTGGCATACCCCCTGGACCTTCTATTATCTGAGAGAGGAGAAAAATGATTTACATTAACCTGTTCAAGTCCTTTCATGATTTTGTGGACCTCTATCACATCCCCCCTCAGTCGTCTCTTCTCCAAACTGAACAGCCCTAAGGGAATCTTCAGTGAGACTTTGGCACATAAGTCTACCACTGATTATTTCTAGATAAAATTATATGCACAACCTTATCTGGTCAACTTTAGGGCAGTTTTTTTCTGTCCAGAATTATGCGCATAACTTTATTCAGACAGTGCCAAATATCATCACTGAGTGCAAAAAGTTTAACTGTGCTCCCACCCTGCCACATTTTATGCAGATAAATGTTGTATGCACAACGAGTTATGTGCATAAAAATTACCCTGAGGAATCAACTCAGAAAAACTGACTGGCTAACTCCCAAAGTTAGCTGGACAATACTTTTGAATATCGGAGCCAGTGTTTATTTGTGCTACAAATCTGAGACTATAGATATAAAAGAATGCATGATACTGCATGGTCCCACAAGAAAATATCCCTTGGACATATTTAATATTTCACCAGAAACATTAATTCCTTTTTCTAGAGTTTATTATAGTCCTAGATTTAGGTGAAAGGCTATTGAAGTCATTGCTGTTGGAATGGGGTGAGCCACCCAGGCCCTGGCCTGTCCAGGTTTTTGTTCCAGCCCGACACCGTGTGACTCTTTGCAAGTTCACACTGGTCTTGCAAGACAATCAGATCAGCGCGTGATCTCTCATGCTGATTTGTATGTATCGAGGGACCAGCATAAGCATGAAGAGAGCCACACAAATTTGGACTGGTGTCAGTACTTTAGGGGACAGTAGGAGAAATTGCAAGGGGTAAAAGATTCTAGCTGCTGGGGTGGAGGGTCCGAGGCTTTTGGCTGGGGCGGGGTCCATGTCAGGAAAGGGGGGGGGGGAGGGGAGATCTGAGACTGGAGACTGAAAACTGGCTGACGGGTGGGGGTTTCTCAGACTAGAGATTGGCTGTGTGTACTTGGGTGGGGGGGGGGGGGGGGGTGTCCAAAACTGGACACTGGCTGGAACTGCTGCTGGAGACTTGCTGGGAAGGGAATGTCTGAGACTGGAGACTGGCTGGCGAGGGAGGTCTATGAGTGGACACTGGCAGGGATGGGAGGGGTCTGAAGTTGGAGATTAGCTGGGGGATTCTGAGACAGGAGACTGGCTGGGAAGAAGGTGTCTGAGGCTACATAAGAACATAAGAATTGCCATACTGGGTCAGACCAAGGGTCCATCAAGCCCAGTATCCTGTTTCCAACAGTGGTCAATCCAAGTCATAAGTACCTGGCAAGTACCCAAATATTAAATAAATTTCAAGCTACTATTGCTTATTAATTAATAGCAGTTTATGGGCTTCTCCTCTAGGAACTTATCCAAGCCTTTTTTTAAATCCAATTACACTAACTGCTGTAATCACATCCTCCGGCAATGAATTCCAGAGCTTAAATATGCACTGAGTGAAAAATAATTTGCTCCAGTTTATTTTAAATGAGCTACTTGCTAGGAGCTGGAGGAGAAAAGTAAGATATTCCCCACTATTTCTACTGTTACCCATTCAAATAGGAAACATTTCTAAAGCTATGTCAACAAGTGAATTTGATGGCAATTTGAATAAAAAATTCCTGGCAGTGTATTCTAAAGTAGCATGCATTGGAATACACTTATTCTTTCTGAATCTGCATAAATTAAAACAAATATTTCTAATAAGAAGCCTATTACTCCTCCTGTCCCCCAAGAGGAATAATATTTTTTGGAATACTATTTTTCAGTAAGAACTAGACAGCGGGATAATTGTGTGTCATATGTTAAATTAGACTCTCCAGGTTGAGCCATTTAGTTTTGTTTGCTGTTTCATAATTTTTCCTTTATAAAGTTATGGTCATATTTGCATTTCCTGGATATTTCAAGATTTAAAATTTATACCATGATGATGGATCTATTTCCTAAAGCACATTTAAAAAGCTAGTTACCACGCACTAATATGCCTTAGTGCAGACCGTTTAACAGGGTGTTTACTAAAGAGCATTAAGCTTTTAGAGGCCAATATTCAGTAGGCTATTTAGTGGTAAGTTATCCAGCTAACATTAGCCAGATAACTTGTCCCATATTTTCAACAGGATAAACATCCAGCTGAATATACTTGCTTAAAGATACCCAACCAACCATAGCCATATAACTTTAAACATAACCAGATGTTCTTTTGAATATCGCTGGTTATGTATAAGGTTATTCAGCTATGGTTAGCCTTATAACTTTAAACTTAACTGGATATATAAAAAAAATGAATATATCCGGTTAAAGGGTTATTTTCTAAATGTTTATCGCGTGCGTTAGGGCCCTAACGCACGTGATAAACCCCTATAGCACGCGAAAAGGGCCTTTTCGCGTGGGATAGGATTCAAATTAGTTGGAGGGGAGGAATCGGGGCAGGGAGGGGAAGAGTCAGCCATGGCACCGCTGCCAGCGATAATGTGAGGAACATTATCACCGGCAGTAGCGCGGCGAATAGCTACACCTTTTCTGGTGGTGTTATTTGCTTGAAAGGCTGCAGCCGGCCACACCACGGGTGGCAAAATTGCACCGCCGCCCGTGGTGTGAACGGCTGCGGCCTTTTGCAGGCCTGCCCCTTTTTTGCAGGATTCATCATTGTTACGGTTGGGTGATAGCCCGGTGTGGTGAACAGAACACCACCTGCTGGGGTGACTCAGGATAGGGAGACAGGAATCTCAGTAAAATCTCTGATAATGGCTGGAGAGGAATCTCTAGTGCTGTCTCTGTGGAGTCTGTAGAGGTGGGTGCTGGCTGGAAAGGAGTCAGGTGCTGGCTTGAGAAGTCTCTGGTGTCAGGTGCTGGCTGGAGTGGAGTCTCTGGTACCGGATGCTGTCTGGAATGAGTTTCTGGAACAAGGTGCGTGGGGGTAAGGGTGAGCTTTGGGAAACACTGGAGCAGCACATGGGGGTACGCGTGGATGTGAGTGCCGGTAAGTGTGGTCTGAACACTGGAACTGGGTGCAGGTATGGGTGGAATCCGGACAGCGTGCAGGTAAGTGTGAGACTGACTATAGGTATGTGTGAACTGGATTGAGGGAACCAAGACAGCAGGACAGACAATGACTGGACTAGACAAAACCAAGACAAGACTTACACTGAACAGAAAACACAAACACCTGAAGGCAGCAAGGCAAAGAGGCAGGACAGGAAGCCCAAAGGCAGTAAAGCAGGAAACCAGGACAGGAAGCCCAAAAGCTGTAAGGCAAGGAGCCAGGACACAAAGCCCAAAGGCAGAACAGAAGGCCCAAAGGCACACAGAGGGAAATGGGAGACTAGAGCAGGGAGCCCAAAGGAACTCGATGCCGAAGCACTGAGGCATTGGCTAGGCAGTGTTATATAGAAAGTCCAGGTCATGGAGCAGATAGGTAAGCCAAACTGGGCCAGCCAAGTGAGCATGCTCATGAGGGACCTCTGGTGGTGAGGAGGCTGCACAGCAGCCATAGTCATAACACTACCCCCCTCTTTAAGGCCTCCTCCTCCTGGCTCTCAACTCTGCAGGGGGTACTTTATGATGGAGGATGTTAAGGGTTGGTGTGGCCAGCTCTCTTTCATAAAATAATCCTGCTGGAAATGGGTGCCTCTTGCAGGGTAAATTTGTCCAAATTTGCTAAAGACTGGTGGAATCAACTTAATTCCGTGCAGGAACTGTTGAAACCCCTGAGAGACTGAGTCAGGTCCCTCCTGGGGCAGTGTACCAAGTTCCGACCCCTCCAGGGGTGACACGGCAGGCAAAAACCCCTCCTGGGGTGGCAAAACAGTCTTAAACCTCTCCTGGGACCATGTGGCAAATTCAACCCCCTCCTGGGGTGGTGAAGCAGTCTCAAACCCTTTCTGGTATGGGGGGGCAGGGTCAAACCTCTCCTGAGATGATGCGGTAGGCTCAAACCCCTCCTGGGGTGGCATGGAAAATTCAAACCCCTCCTGGGGCAGCCAGGCAGGCTCAAACCCCTCCTGGGGTAATGCAGAAAATTCAGCCCCTTCCTGGGGTGGCTCAAATGGCAGGATATTGAAGCCTGTTGATTGTTCACAAGTTGTAGAAGTGGTTATGATAGTATGGAATGAGGATAAAGACCGGACTGCCAAGGACTTGGTAAATAGAGACAGAATCTCGAACCACTGATCACAGTTCCCTGGTTTTTATGTGTGGGTTTGCAGATTAGTGAAAGCACAGGCAGCTCTGGAACATCTTGGGAAGCAGCTCATTAGCCGTGACTGACCTGCAGCTGTGGGAGGCAGAGTTCTGCTTGGCTTAATTAGTCTTTTCTGCTTTAGAGGATCTTGTTTCTGAGGCCCTAGCATGGAAGTCACAGGAGCATTCCCGACCAGGTGAGTTCTAGGGCTTTCTGGGAGATAACTTGATTTTTTTGTGAGAGGTTTTCTTCAAGGTTTCATGAGAAGATGTGCTAGGATTTTTTATCCACAAACTGCCAATGGTAACTACATTATTAGTTTGGCCAGGAGCAGAACACAGGCTAATTGAACAGGCTGATGTCTTTTGTGAAATAGCTGGTCCGGTAGCTGTGCAATGGGACTAAGGTTTGCCTGGGTGTAATAGGCTAGGGATACAGGAGCATTTCCACCATCCTTGTCTAGGAGTGTCGCAATTTAAACATTCTTGGTAGACTGAAACATTCTTTAAGATCATAAGAACATAAGAAAATGCCATACTGGGTCAGACCAAAGGTCCATCAAGCCCAGCATCCTATTTCCAACAGTGGCCAATCCAGGCCATAAGAACCTGGCAAGTACCCAAAAACTAAGTCTATTCCATGTAACCATTGCTAATGACAATTACTGTAAGCCCAGGATTCCTGATCTGAAAGCTGACAGGCTAGACAGTTTTGATAACTTGGATAGCTCAGGGTTTGGCAAGAAGCACAGGTAAAAAACCGTGGAGACTCAGAAGTATTGTGGGCAGTGGAAAAAAAAGTTGACTCACCGAATGGGTACATAGTCCTGTGTCTCTCTCTGGAGGTGGATGGCTTCGGCATGCTGTTATGGTTGGGCGATAGCCCGGAGTGGTGAACACCATCTGTAGGGGTGACTCAGGATAGGGAGACAGGAATCTCAGTAAAGTCTCTGATAATGGCTGGAGAGGAATATCTAGTGCTGTCTGTGTGGAGTCTGTAGAGCTGGGTGCTGGCTGGAAAGGAGTCAGGTGCTGGCTTGAGAAGTCTCTGGTGTCAGGTGCTGGCTGTAGTGGAGTCTCTGGTACCGGATGCTGTCAGGAATGAGTTTCTGGAATAAAGTGTGTGGGGGTAAGGGTGAGCTTTGGGAAACACTGGAGCAGCATGGGGGTACGCGTGGATGTGAGTGCCGGTAAGTGTGGACTGAACACTGGAACTGGGTGCAGGTATGGGTGGAATCCGGACAGCGTGCAGGTAAGTGTGAGACTGACTTTAGGTAAGTGTGAACTGGACTGAGGGAACCAAGACAGCAGGACAGACAATGACTGGACTAGAAAAAACAAGACAAGACTTACACTGAACAGAAAATACAAACGCCCGAAGGCAGCAAGGCAAAGAGGCAGGATAGGAAACCCGAAGACAGCAAGGCAAAGAGGCAGGATAGAAAGCCCGAAGGCAGCAAGGCAGGGAACCAGGACAGGAAGCCCGAAGGCAGCAAGGCAAGGAGTCAGGACACAGAGCCCGAAGGCAGAACAGAAGGCCCGAAGGCACACAGAGGGAAATGGGAGGCTAGAGTAGGGAGCCCAAAGGTACTCGATGCTGAAGCACTGAGGCATTGGCTAGGCAGGGTTATATAGGAAGTCCAGATCATGGAGCAGTTAGGTAAGCCAAACTGGGCCAGCCAAGAGAGCATGGTCGTGAGGGACCTCTGGTGGTGAGGAGGCTGCACAGCAGCCATAGTCATAACAATCATTCCACAAGGAATGATGAATCCAGCCCTTAGTTAGGTACCATTAACAAAAAAATACCCTCAAATTGTGGCCTGTCCCCCACCTCCCTCCCACCTGAGTTGCAAGAGCCCTATGGGGCCCTTTTTGCCACCCCCCAAAATGGCTCATATATTGTAAAAAAAAAAGAAATATCGGGGTCGTGGGGTCCCTCCTCCCCGTACAATTAAAAAATTACATATCGCGGGCTTCAGATTCCCCCACCCCAAAGCCCACCCCAATGCTTTCCCTTCTACCCACCCCTGGTCTCCTGGATCGCGAGAGCCTCCTAATGTGACCCAGGACTGTTGCTTCTGATGAAGCTTCTGCCATTGCTAGACATACGCTTCCATCGTATATGATCACTGAGAGCAAGTACTGTCGCTTGGGTGTCACAGAAAATTATATTGTGCTATGATTCACCCACAATGTTTTTGGCTGGCAGAAAACACCTATTTCTGGATTTGACTATATCGGTGCTCCCGAATAACACTGAAGTTTCTCCACATTGATCATTGGACTATGGTTAGTTGATCTTGTATATAATCTATAGGTGGAGCAGGCACATATACATTGTGGCAAACTAACATATGTAAGGAGACACTGCGAAAAACCCACCTTTTAAACTGCTATATCAATACTGAGCAAAAAGCATTAACGTAGATGTAGCACATTCAACTGTGAAAGAGACCCACTTATTATCATTTATTTTAATCTTAGTTTTGTTTTTGGCGTGGGATCCCATTTTCCTAGGGGAATGAAGGGTTCCTAGGCCATTAACTTTGAAGAAGTATAACAACTC
Source organism: Rhinatrema bivittatum (assembly GCF_901001135.1). Taxonomy (NCBI): domain Eukaryota; kingdom Metazoa; phylum Chordata; class Amphibia; order Gymnophiona; family Rhinatrematidae; genus Rhinatrema; species Rhinatrema bivittatum. The sequence goes on along the minus strand of NC_042617.1, from coordinate 335,000,620 downwards.
ATTTTAACCTTTTCTCTTCTTTCCAGCACTATCAGTTTGGGTTGTATTTGTCTGCTTCTGAATTTAAACGTTATTCTGAACATGCACCAAAAAATATGGTTCAGTATGGGAGACTTTAATTGTGGATCTATTTGCTGAATGGGTTCCCTACATTAAGCATTCTGAATATTCTACCCCCATTGTGCCATTCTTTGTTTTTTATGCTTCTTATTCAGTTTCCATGAATAGAAGAACCTGAAACTTTACAGCAATTTTCAGCTTGACACTGATTTGGTTAACATACATATTTAGGGGGAAAAAAACATTTCAGGCTGGAACTCACACACCACGGTGTTGGCAGGATTTGAGTAGCAGCTAAAATTCACCTGGGAAAAAAACATTTTTTTTCTAAATAGTGATTAGTCTGGAAGATTAGCCACTCTGGGATTTCTCAGCCAGCAGCAGCAGATGGCTAAGTTAGTGATGAACCACTGAGGGGGGCTGAACAGTTGATTAGCGACACTGACTGAATATATGCATTCCCAAATTGGCAGTATGCCTGGTAAAAGCAGTGACCCATCACTTTACAGAGTCTTTAAAATATTAAGTGGACAGACTTATGTTGAGAAAAAAAATTGAGAGAATAATTATTCAGCATATTCTTTTTCTGGAAAGTTCTAGAAGGTTGAAAAATAGAAGCAAATTGTGTAATAACTACATTTCCACTTTCCTATTCTAATTTTACTGGCAGGTTAAGCTCTCCGCTTCTTTGAACATGAAGATTGCACACAGATTTAATTTGATGTTTATCGATGTTGATGTTTACCCATTACTTGAGAAACACAATAAAAATGAATAATGAATAATTTATATGAATATGGGACACACTTCAATCTCTTTATGCATTGCCATAGTTTCAAAACTGTTGCTGTCTGTGCCAATATTAAATAGTATATAAAGGTGGTTCCTCAGCATATTCTGTATGGATCTATTTTCAAATTTGACACTGGTCATTTCATGCTTTGCACATCTAATTTGGAACTATTTGAAGCATATATTGCCTACCAGTTCCAATATTTCAATATAAATAATGAGTATATTTTTATTAGTATGTGTCAATAAAAACATTTATTTAACAAACATAAGAACTATCCAAAGAGAGTGCTGTACACATGCTTTCAAAAACAAATAGATCAATTAAACACTTAAGAAGATAACTGTAGAGTTAGAACATGGATGTTCTGTTTATGGTCTATTTTTAGTTGTTCTTCTCAGTAACTACACCAGAGGATTTGTTTTCCATTAACATAACATAAAAGAAACTTCTCAATACAATTTCTCATCCACAAGCTGTATATCTAAGTAGTGCAGCCATGAAGATGCTTCTTATGGTTGAGAAATCAAACATCAACAGCTGTCCTAGGGAAAGGAGAAGAAGTATAATTCTTGTCCAATAGCTGGGAAAGATCCCAGCTTCCCGGAGGAAGGCACTGGGGAGCCAATGGGGGTATTTTAAGATCTGAGCCTCCGGGACTGAGCTCTGACCATGTCTGCCTGCCAGTCCTTATTTTATTTATTTTTTTTATTTATTTAAGTTTTTTATATACCAACATTCAAGACGATAGTCCCATCATGCTGGTTCACAAGAAACAGGGGTGCAATTATAATAAACTTAACAACTTGAACAATAGTGCATAAAAGCAGTTACATGTAACAAGGAAAAATAGAACTTGGAGTAAGAAGGAAAATGAAGATCAGATAAATTACATATAATAACATTGTAAGAGGTGGCTGATAATGATATTGTTAGCGAAGTGTGTTGCTTGATGGAAGTTAAATAATGTTGGAGTTAGGAAAGGCCTGCGTGAACAGCCAGGTCTTGAGTCTTTTCTTGAAGGTTGAGATGCTGGGTTCCATTCTAAGATCTGGGGGAATGGAGTTCCATAAGGTAGGACCGGCTGTGGAGAAGGCCCGATCTCTTAGCTTAATGAGTCTGGTAGTTTTGGCTGGGGGTATTTGAAGTGATCCTTTGTAAGCATCTCTTGTCGTCTTGTTGAGTTGTGTAATCGGAGGGGGATGTGAAGATCAATTGGGGCTGATTGATGGATGTTTTTGAAAATGGTGAGAATGGCCTTGTAGATTATTCTGAAGTGGATGGGCAGCCAGTGAGGCCCATCAGGATAGGGGTTATGTGTTCTCTTCTCCTGGTGTTAGTGAGTATACGGGCGGAGGCATTTTGGACCATTTGCAGTGGTTTGATGTGCTGCTGTTGTCATCCAGAGCTCACATTTAAATATAGCCCCATGGCAGAGGATGATCATCACTCCCAAATGGAAAAACCTAAAGGAAGTCTCCCTTTGGGACATCATTTCGGATAACCATAGGTCTGGGGTCTTTTTTGGAATAATTTTTTATTGGTTGAGTGTGGACATGTAGGTTATATGAAGCTGCATTTTTGATTAGCATTGTAGCTGGGCTCATCCCTAGTAAGAGTTGGGCAAGAGTTCAATTATGTTTCTAGTTTTTTTATATAGTGCTGTGGTATTTCATTGTGTTTGTTATATTACTATGTATTGATTTTGTTATTGGATTACGATTATTTCCTTTATTACAATATTATTTGAAAACTGCTTTCAGTTCTCCTTTTCAATAAGAAGGGTAGTATATAAATGCACATTTACATTAACATTTTAATCCAAAACACATGCTTGCATTGGAATGAAGCATTCCAGAGACATTAGTGCACGTGGCTTTGGCAATTGAAAAAATAGATTGGATTGCAGAGTACCTACAATTAAGACTTCCTTTGAATTTGTCTTGTGTTCCTTGAGTTAATAGCTAAGCAACAACGTGCTGGATTTTCAAAAGGTTATGCATGCCGGACCTATTTTCAAAAGGCCCGGCAATGCGCGTAAAGCCCCGGGACGCGTGTAAGTCCCGGGGCTTTACTAAAGGGGCAGGAAGGGGGTGGGACATGGGTGATGCAGGGGCGGGGCAGGGGCGGGGGAGGGGTCACAGACTTCAGGCACAGGGCTGAAGTAAGTTTTGTAATAAAAGACAATAAAAAGAAAAGGTAGGGGGGAAAGGGCGGGGGAGGTAGGGGAAGGGAAAGGAAGGTGGGGGGAAGGCAGCGCTGCTCAGTGCGGGCTCGGCACACGCAAGGTGCACAATTGTGCACCCCTTGCGTGTGCTGACCCCCGATTTTATAACATGCGCGCGCCTGAGCTCGCATGTTATAAAATTGGGTGTACGTGTGTGCGCTCCGTGAGCGCTCCTTTTAAAAACTACCCCAATTAGCGTGCCGATCTGACCCCCTAGCCTCGGACCCAACCGCCTCCCCCGAATCAGAGGCCTACCTCCTGTGACTCCCGTTCTGTTCCGGTCCTGCTCCGGTCCCAAACCTGTACCACCCCGGACCCACCGGAGGGAGTGGCTCCCACCAGAAGCGACTGGGAGAGAGAGACGCCGGGACAGAAAAAGTAAATTAAACAAAAGAGAGATATGCCGAGAAACCGCGAGGGGAGGGATCATCCTCCTCCAAAAGTAAGAAACTAAAACAAAAGAAAACTAATAGAAGAACGTGCCGACGTGCAGGGTCGCCCATGAACCCTCCCTGAGCTCCCTAGCCTCCAATCAAGGGGCAGGAGCTGCGTCCACATGGACGCCTGGGAGGCCGGCCCTTTCAGCCCTTTAAATTTGGGCTCCCTTCAATGGCGCCGTGCACCAGGTGTCGTGCACCCAAAGGAGCGCAACCTAAGGGGCCTGCCCCTTAGTGTGCCCCTTTGTGAGCCCCAGAACTCAGGTCAAAGGCCCCCCCTTGGAAGGCAGCCTCTCCCAGCACTGCCACTCGTGACCCTCTTCCAGCATTCATCCAGCTTCCTCAAGCCTCTCCCAGCACTCATCCAGCATTCATCCAGCCACTTCCAGCTTTCATCCAGCCACTTCCAGCATTCATCCAGCCTCTTCAAGCATTCATCCAGCCTCTTCCTCCATTCACCTAGCTTCCTCAAACACTCATCCAGCACTCATCCAGCATTCATCCAGCAATCAACCCGAGCTTTCCTGCACAACTAGATCATAATGCTACCTGGATTCCCAATCCCCATTCTTCAGCACAGTCTCCTCAACACAGGAAAAGCAACAATGCAATATCGACCACGCACCACTAAAACCCTCATTCCAATCATGATTTCACCCCTTACTCAAGTCCTAGGTCTTACACTATTCTCCTTGACACTATTCAATGCACAATCCATCACAAAGAAATATCTGATCCTCAATGACTATCTCCTAGACGCAAAACCGGACATATGCGCCATAACAGAAACATGGCTTAAACCAACAGATATAGCACTAATAAACCAACTCCCCACGCAGCTCTACGAATTCTTTTCCCTCCCCTGACTAAAGAAAAGGGGCGGGGGCATCCTTTTAGCAGCCAAAAAAGAGTTGAGAGTCTCCCAACTCCCAGTAAAATCTGACTCAAAACTAGAAGTTGGCCTCTTCAAAACTGACCAACTCCAAATCCCCTTAGTTTACGCTCCACCAGGACTTCTCGACGCAGATGCCTCCCCCATCGTAGGAATAATTGCAAAACACATGAATCTGGACTCCCCTGTCTTGATCCTAGGAGACTTCAACCTCCATGTCGACAACACCACACTCTCAACCAACTGTGAGGCCTTGCTCTCCACACTTACAGCCATGGGCTTCCAGCAGATCATCAATAAGCCCACCCATAAAGCTGGCCACACCCTGGACCTCATTTTCATAAACTCAGGCATAACACATTCATCCCCCCTGTATGCACACCGGTCTCTTGGTTGGACCACTCAGTAATCTCCACTACCTTCTCAATAACAGAAACCTATACCACACACCCCCTGCAATCTTTGTTTCTCTACAGAAGAGCTTGCTCCACCGATGATCTCAGCAACCACTTGGCTAATGAACTTCCACACATAAACCTTTCAGATCCCAACTCAGCCCTATCAACATGGAGCAATATCACAGAGAAAATAGCAATTATGTCCTCTGTCAACAAAAAAACTCAACCCAAAAGCCCCAAAGAGACAACCTTGGTTCACCAATGACCATCGAAAACTCAAACAAAACCTCAGAAAGAAAGAAAATAAATGGTGCAAAACACCTTGCCCCAGCACACTATCCACATACAAATCCGCCCTCCACCACTACAAAAACTCTACTTTAAGGTCAAAAAGAGATTTCTACACCCACAAGATTCATGACCTTGTCTACGATGCAAAAGCCCTTTTCTCCTATGTATCCGAACTTACACTACCTAACACACTCTCTATCCCTCTCAACCAAGCACAATCCAAAGCTGATGAACTGGCTATGTTCTTCCAAAGCAAAATCTCCAATCTCTTAACCCTCTTGCCCCCTACCCCCCACCTCTCCTATTAGCTCCTACCACCTCCTAAATAAAAGAATATCTCTGGAATTGTTCAAACTTACCACCACCCTAGAGATTCAATCTCTACTAAAGAAGAGGAAACCTTCCTCCCATCCCCTCGATCAAATCAAATCAAAACTTATCCTGCTAATACCTGAAACCATCGCCAAACCACTGGCGGATATCATAAACTGTTCTTTAACACAGGGAATTTTCCCAGACGCCCTAAAACTTGCTTCTCTCAAACCCCTCCTAAAGAAACTGGATTTGGATCCTAACAAGCCAAACAACTTTTGCCCTATTTCCAACCTTCCATTTGTAGCCAAGATTATGGAAAAACTAGTCAATTCACAACTCTCTGATTACCTCGAAGATCACAATATACTGTACCCCACCCAATACGGGTTCCGCAAGTCATTAAGTACTGAATCCCAACTCCTTCCGCTAACAGACCACCTCATCATGGGCTTGGACAAAGGACAATTTTTTTTACTAATTCTTCTTGACCTGTCAGTGGCCTTCGACACTGTTAATCACTCCATCCTCCTCAACCGTCTATCGGACATTGGAATAACGGGCACGGCTTTCACTTGGTTCAAAACATTCCTCTGTAACAGAGGTTACAATGTCAAAATCAATAATAAAGCATCCCCTCGCTTCAGTTCCTCACTAGGAGTTCCCCAAGGCTCCTCCCTGTCCCCAACTCTCTTCAACATTTACCTCCTTCCTCTATGCCAGCTCTTAACTAACCTTCAACTAAAACATTACCTATACGCCAACTACGTACAAATCTTGAAGGGAAGGGAAGGTTGGGTTGGGGGGAAGGGAATGGGGGATCGCAGCGTCGCTCCGCGCACGCAAGGGGCACAATTGTGCAACCCCTTGCATGCACTGACCCCAGATTTTATAACATTTGCGTGCCTGCTTTTAAAATCTACCCCATATTTTCTCTACCCATTCTATACAAATATGCACAAAATAATTGTGATGGTGTGCAAATAAATACCCAGAATCAATCGCAGAAGCCCGAATTTTATAAAGTAAGTGCATATACCATTTTGAAAATAGCTACTAGCACGCACCAGTTTGCTGATTCTTCCACCAGTTTACCCATCACTTCATCTATCCCCTTTAGCACTTCATCCTGAATCCCCTCATCAGTTCACCAAGACCTCCCACCCAAAAATTACCAACTTCAGCCAAGTCCAATTTCACTAGTCAATTAGCAGGTGTAAAAGTGTATGGCTAATTTTGACAATGTATACATAAATATCTCTTACAAAATAGCAACTGCCACTTGCACTTCAAGCCCTCCTCTGCATGCCACTAGACCACCTCTTTTTATTCTGTGGTAAACTGTGCTCACAAAACCAAAAATGCACACATACTCTCAAAATTTATTAAATAGCATACATGCACGTACATGCAACTGATGCATGTGTGTGTGTGTGTACATGATACGTTTATGGATGCAACCCCTTTCAAAATCCACTTCATGTTACATAAATCCCAATAGTAATAACATGTAAATCAGTACCAAATATCTATAACCTCAGGGGCAGATTTTAAGACCAACGTTCATGGCCTACATTTGTGTGCCCGATTTTATAACATGTGCGCTCAGCCGCATGCATGTTATAAAATCTGGGGTTGATGCATGCAAGTGAGAGCACACTAGTGCACCTTGCACGTGCCGAGCCCTAGGGGAGCCCCGATGGCTTTCCCTGTTCCCTCCGAGGCCGCTCCAAAATCGGAGCGGCCTCGGAGAGAACTTTCCTTCGACCCACCCCCCAGCCCTACCTAAATCATCCCCCACCTTTATTTTGTAAGTTACGCCCGCTTCTGGCAGGCGTATCTTGCGCATGCTGGCCAGCTGCCGGTGCGCAATCCCCCGGCACAGCAGCAAATGGCCACTGTGCCGGAGGCCTCAGCCCCTCCCCGCCCCTTTTTTCAAGCCCTGGGACCTACACGCGTCCCGGGGCTTTACGTGCACCGCTGGGCCTTTTGAAAATAGGCCCGGGACGCGTAACCCCTCCCCCCCATGCGCGTAAATCATACTGGATTTATGTGCGTAGGGCTTTGAAAACCTTCCCCTCAATGTTTACATCAATTCCTTTTATCACAGAGCAAGAGAAGAATGAAATTTGTAAATGCCTGAGTAATTCAGTGAAAAGTCTGTTAAACGCACATCTGTTTGCTAAGCCATAAAATAGCCAATACATGCTTTGAAGGGAGTTGCAAAAATTTATGTCATAAAGAAATGAGGGTAACATGATGATTATCTAACTACTGATATTTTATATATACCTCTACGCCAATATTAGCATGCTTCTATTTATTCTATGATACCAACTTCAGCACGGAAACACAAATCATCCATAACTCTTGATGTGCATAATGGGGCATGGATATCATAGTTTATGCTTCCGTAGTTTTTAGTGTACATTAGTAATATAGCTGGGGTTTTTTTCTGGGATTAACAAAATACTTATTCAAAAGTTTCACTTCCTGTTTCTCGATAGACTAAAGTTATGGACTCTGCTAGTTAAACTGAATGATGACCAGAGGTTGATTCAGCTCAACTTTCTTCCAATTGCCTTATGTTTTCTCTAGCTTCTCCCATTTGAAGAATAATTTATAAAAAAAAAGAAATATATACCCAGATAAAATGACCAGTGTCTGAAGATTGGCCTACTTGATCCAACCAAAAGTGCATGTTTCTTCACCATTTTTTGTTCTCTACCAGAAACTTTACAATTACAATATTGACTGCAGGAAGATGCATCACACCTTAATTTTCATCTGTCAGACAGTCACTATGGATATGCAGCCCCAAAATGTTTGGTTCAGTTCATTTTTTGTTTTAATTTTTTGTTTTAATTATTATTATTATTTGTTTTGGTTCAATTGTCAAACTGAAAAAAAAAATTAAACCAGAAAAAAACAAAACAAAACACTGGAACCAATAAAAAAAAAAAGCATTGTTCCTGCCTTGTTGTCATCGGGATGCAGGAAGGAGTAAATGGGTGCTGTGGTGACACCTTCCAGTCCTCAGTACTTTTCATTGGAGGTAGGGACACAGTGCCTGCCTCGAGCCCAGCTCTGGGCTAGGCATTGGTGCTGGGTCCAGCTCTGTGCTAGGTCCTGGCACCAAATCTGGCAAGGCAACTTTCTCAGTTTGGAGCTAGTCAGCAGGCCCAGCTCGGGGCTAGGCAAGGCTGTGGCACCGGGCGTTGCCTGAGCCTAAGCTGCAAGTTTACATTGTATCATAGCAAATGTCAGCAGAAAAAGACCCAAGTGGTCCATTCAGTCTGCCCAGCAATCTTTTTTTTTTTTTAATTCTTAGGGGAATTGTTGCTCTGTGCAAGTCACCTCAGCAATACGGGTTAACCTTTTCTTCATCTCCATTATTTACATGCTAGGAATCCTCTGTATTTATCCCATGCCCTTTTGATTTTCATTACCATCCTTGCCCTCACTACCTCTTCTGGGAGGGCATTCCATGCATCCACCACCCTTTCCTTGAAGAAGTACTTCCTGACATTGGTCCTGACTCGGCTCGGAGATCCATATTATGACCCCCTTGTTCTTGCACTTTTCTTTCCAATGAAAAAAGGTTTGATTCCTGTACATTATTAATACCTTGGGGTATTTAAAAGCCCGCATCATATCGCCCCTGTCTCTCTTCTCCTCCAACGTATATCAATTTAGGTCCTTCCATCACATCTCATAACTCTTTTGCTGCAGACTCCAAACCATGTTTGTTGCCTTTTTCTAGGCCGCTTCCATCTTGTATCTATCCTTTCTGAGATATGGCCTCCAGAACTGCAGATAAGGCCTCACCAATGACCTACACATGAACATTATCATGTTCTTGCTCATGCTAGTTATGCCTCTCTCTTTGCAGTCCAGCATCCCTCTTGGCCTTGGCCACCACCTTGTCCCATTGCTCCGCTGCCTTCAAATCATCAACATACACCATCAGCCCGAGGTGACAGAGTATATAAAAAACACAATTGACCCCAGGCGTTCTTGAAAAGGCTGGCCACAGATCACATGATTAGTAACCCCTAATCAGAGCATAGAAATGTTGCATGCAGAGCAAAGTCCATTCAGAAAAACATTCAAAAACTGAACACATTACAAAAAATTACAGGACCGCTCCACATTCAATGTCTGAATTAAGATCCTGTGGATGGAAAACATTTAATGAATAAAAGCAACATTTTTTTGTTTCTTGACAATAGAATTTCCATGTCACCTCCTTTCCAATGATGTTCAACCTTTGCAGTCACAAAAATAATTGAATTGTCTCTGCTCTGTGTGACATCTAATGGAGCTTTAATTCTATTTCTTCTCTCCCCTCTCCCTCATGTCTTCTGGGGTGTTCAGAAAGTCAAAGTGGTTATGTAGGAGGAGCTTACATAAACGAGCTGTGATAATTTCTAAACCATAAAGGAAAGAGGAATTTTAATGATTTTGTTTAACTGTCAACAGCTTTTCTTTTTTTGGGTTTTTTTTTACGTTTTAAAGTAGTGCTCTTGAAGTACCATCTGCTTGTCAGTATGGCATAACAATAAACCCAACTCCTCTGTATTATATTTAAAATGTGTCAACCTTTCCAATACAGCTAGATTTAGTGAGGTCAGTATTCAGGTGGCAAGCAGGAAAGATATCAAACAAATAAAGTAAGACTATAAGAAATGTTATTGAGAACACTACCGATGAAGGAATTGCTTCTGGCATTTTCAGTCTGCTTTACCACATTGTCATTTCAACTTTTCCAAAAAAATAAAAGGAAGTACAAAAAAAAAGTTCAAAAAGATTTCTAAAAACTAGGAAAGATAATAAAACACATTGCAAAGACTATTGCCTTTTTGGAAATACTACCTGTCCATGCAAAGGGAAAAGAGAAGCTATGCCATATAAATAATTTCAACTCCTGGCTCAAAACCTGGTGTACAGTAAATGGTTTTGGATACATTGGAGGCTGGGGTCGTGTATGGAGCAATAAAAAGCTTTATTGTAAAGATGGCCTTCATTTGTCATTAGCAGGAAGGAGGATGCTAATTGAGAAATTCAGATCATATATTATCAGACATTTAAACTAAAGAATGGGGGTGGCAGGAAATGGCCAATGAAAGTGACATGTCACCCCCAAGCAATACAGGATGTGGCAGAAAAAAATAACAAAATCAATCGGCTCAAAAAAGCAGAAAAGGTTTCCAGGAAGTGGAACAAATCAGGAGAGAAAAATTGGAAAGCTATAACTACAAATGCTTGTAGTTTGGGCAATAAAATCCCAGACCTGCAGGCCCTAATGTTGGAGGTAGGCTTGGACATAGTTGCTGTTACAGAGAAATGGTTCACGGATTCTCATGATTGGGATATGACCATAACGGACTATAAATTGTTAAGGAAGGACAGAGTGGACAGAAAAGGAGGAGGAGTAGCTCGTCTTTATTCATAAACAATATCTAAGCAACTGAACTGCAATGAATGTAGGGTAGAGAAGAAACATTATGGGCCATCCAGAAAAAAATGATGGTGCATCCATTTTTACTGGAGTGGTTTATAGGCCTCCGACTCAAATGAAAGAATTAGACAGCGATCTGGTTGAAGACATCCAAAAGTTGGGAAAGAAGGCAGAAGTGTTGATTATAGGAGATTATAATCTGCTAGACATAAACTGGAGAATCCCTTCTGCAGAATCTAACAGAAGTAGAGAGATAGTGGATGTTTGTAAGGAGCTCTATTCAAACAAATATTAATGGAACTCATAAGGGAGGGAGTTATACTCGACTTAGTGCTCACTAACGAGGATAATGTCTCTAATGTCCGGGTGGGTGCCCGCCTCAGCACCTGTGATCATCAAACTGTATGGTTTGATATCACAAATATGATACAGAGAAGTCACGCGAAGACCCGAGTTTTGAACTTAAAAAATACAGACTTTGTCCAAATGGAGACATACCTGGAGGTAGAACTAGAAGACTGGGAGAAAATGGGAGAGATGGAACATCATTGGGACAAACTAAAATGAGTAATTACAAAAGCAACAAATCTATATGTTAGAAAAGTAAACAAAAGTAAGATAAATAAGAAACAATCTGGTTCTCAAAGGAGATTGAGAAAATAAAAGCAAAAGGTACAGCATTCAAGAAATATAAAGGATCCCAAAAAGAGGAACACAAAGAAGAATATCTGGTGAAACTGAGGGAAACAAAGAAAGTAATCAATAAAGCAAAAAGTCAAGCAAAAGAAATGATTACCAAAGAGTTAAAGTGAAGTGACAAAACATTTTTCAGATACATCAGAGAAAGGAGAAAGGGTCAAAGTGGTATAGTAAAATTGAAAGGTGACAAGGATCAATGTGTGGAGAGAAACGAAATGTAGGAAATATTAAACAAATATTTCAGTTCAGTGTTCACTAAAGAAGCCCCTGTAGTTGGATCATCACTAGTTAACAAGACTGTGGATAGGGATGGAGACAAAACTCCATTTACAGAAGAGAATATATGGGAAGAGCTAGGAAAACTGAAAGTGGACAAAACCATGGGCCCTGATGTGGTTCATCCCAGGATACTGAGGGAGCTCAGAGATGTGCTGGTGGGTCTGCTGTATGACTGGTTCAATAGATCCCTGGAAATGTGAGTGGTGCTGAGTAGGGATGTGCTTCATTTTTTTCTGCCGGGTCGGGCTACGGATCGGGCAACCTGTGGAAAACTTAATTTTCCAACGGGTTGTTTTTTTTTCTCGGCAATTTTCGCTGAAAAAAAACAACCCTTCAAATTAATTAATTATAACCCCCCACCCTCCCGATTCCCCCTCCAAAACTTGCTTAAAGTCCCTGGTGGTCCAGTGGGGGTCCCGGGAGCGATCTCCTGCTCTCAGGCCATCGGCTGCCAGTAAACAAAATGGTGCCGTGGCCCTTTGCCCTTACCATGTGACAGGGGCTATCAGTGCCATTGGTCGGCCCCTGTCACATGGAAGGAGCAATGGATGGCCCGCACCATTTTCTAAGATGGTGCTGGCCGTCCATTGCTCCTACCATGTGACAGGGGCCGACTAATGGCACCAGTAGCCCCTGTCACATGGTACGGGCAAAGGCTCACCGGTGCCATTTTGTTTATTGGCATCCGACGGCCTGAGAGTGGGCGATCGCTCACGGGACTCCCTCTGGACCACCAGGGTCTTTAGGCAAGTTTTTTGGGGGGTAGGGAGGGTGGGGGGTTGTAATTAACTAAATTTGAAGGGTTGGGGTGGTTTGTTTTTTTTAATAAATGTGCCTCTCCCTCCTTTGTGCTAACCCAATCAACACATTTTCCCCGAAGGTTGGGGAAAATCCATCTCGAGATTCAGGTCCTCCAACCTATGCTGAATTGGACTATTTCTCTGAAATTTTCCAATTCGGCAAAAACGATTGCACATCCCTAGTGCTGAGTGGTTGGAGAAGAGCAGTAATGATCCCGTTTCACAAGAATGGGAGCAGAGAGGAGGCTGGAAACTACAGGCCAGTTAGCCTCACCTCGATGGTGTGAAAATTAATGGAGACTCTGCTGAAGGAAAAGATTATGAACTATTAGGGATGTGCATTCATTTGCAACAAAATAGGAAATAGAGACAATATTTCCTTTTTCGTTGTGGTTCGGGGGCGATGAAATGATAAGAAAACCCACAAAATTTCATGTAGTTTTCTTATCGTTTTTGGGGAGGGGAGAAAGGGCACATTAAAAAAAACAAAACCCAAACCCACCCCAACTCTTTAGTTAATTGCAACCCCCCACCCTCCTGAACAGCCAAGACTTGCCCGACCCCCCCTTCCCCCAAGACTTACAGAAAGTCCCTGGTGGTCCAGCAGTGTCCTGGGAGCTATCTTCCCCTCTCAGGCCATCAGCTGCCAGTAAACAAAATGGCACCGGTGGCCCTTTGCCCTTATCATGTGACAGGGTCTATCGGTGCCATTAGCCGTTCCCTGTCACATGGTAGGAGCAATGGATGGCCCATGCCATTTTTGTGAGATGGATCAAGAGGGGGAGATCACTCCCGGGACCCCGCTGGACCATCAGGGACTTTTGGTAAGTCTTTGGGGGGTCAGGCAAGTCTTGGGGGTTCAGGAGGGTGGGAGGTTGCAATTAATTAAATTTGAAAGGTTGGGGTGGATTTGGGGTTTTGTTTTGTTTTTTAATCTGATGGGTTGGGGCGGGTATTGGGCATCATTTTGGGGGCAGACGAAATAAATTTGGCCCGAATCTACGGCGGGTCAATAACAAAGGCCGAACTGAAAGGTTTGGCCAAATCACATCTCTATTATCTATAGTCTGGAGGATTTTGGACCCAAGGCATCATGGATTCATCAGGGCAAGGTCCTGTCAATCAAATCTAATTGATTTTTTTTGATTGGGTGACTAAAGAATTGGATCAAGAAAGAGCGCTCATTGTGATCTATTTGGATTTCAGCAAAGCTTTTGATACGGACCCGCATAGGAGGCTTGTGAATAAAATATTTGGGAGTGAGCACCAAAGTGGTAGAATGGATTACAAACTGGTTGACAGAAGACAGCCTGTAATGGTAAACAGAACCTACTCTGAAGAAAGACAGTGTTAAGCAGAGTGCCACAAGGATCGGTGTTGGGACCGTTTGTGTTTAATATCTTTGTGAGTGACAGTGAGGAAGGGATAGCAGGTAAAGGTTATCTATTTGCAGATGATACCAAGATCTGCATCAGAGTGAACATGCCAGAAGGAGTAGAGAGAATGAGATGTGATTTAAGGAAGCTTGAACAGTGGTCGAAGATATGGCAACTAGGATTCAATGCCAAGAAGTGTAGAGTCATGAATCTTGGGTATGGTAATCCAAAACAGTTGTATGAGATGGGGCGTGAAGGGCTGCTATGCATGGAACAAGAGAGAGACCTTGGGGTGATAGTGTCTAGTGATCTGAAGACAGGAAATCAATGTGACAAGGCAATAGCTAAAGCCATAAGAATGCTGTGCTTCATAGAGAGAGGAATAATCAGTAAGAAAAAAGAGCTGATAATCCCTTGTACAGGTCCTTGGTGAGAGCGTACCTGGAGTACTGTATTCAGTTCTAGAGTCAGTATCTCAAAAGCAACAGAGACAGGATGGATGCGGTCCAGAGAAGGGTGACAAAAATGGTCGGGATCTCCATCAAATGACTTATGAGGAGAGGTTGAAGGACCTATTTATGTATATCCTGAAGGAGAAGAGGTGCAGGGGAGATATGATACAGACCTCCAGATACCTGAAAGATGTTAATGATGCACAATAGGGGTGTGCATTCATTTCTAACGTATTTCTCATCCGCAACGTATAGGGCCCTATTCGTTGTATTCGTGGGGAAGCGAAATGTATCGCGATTCCCCACGAATACACTGAATCCGCCAAATTATTCGGCCACCTAAAGGACCCAATTTAAACAAACCCCCCCACCCTCCTGAACCCCTCCCCAAGACTTACCAAAACTCCCTGGTGGTCCAGTGGGGGGTTTGGGATCCATCCGCCTGCACTCACACCCTCGCTGCCGGTTTCAAAATGGCGCCAATAGCCTTTGACCTACAATGTCACAGGGGCTACCGGTGCCATTGGTCAGCCCCTTCACATGGCCATCGGCACCATCTTGTGCTCCTACCATGTGACAGGGGCTGACCAATGGCACCGGTAGCCCCTGTGACATAGTAAGTGCAAAGGCTATCGATGTCATTTTGAATACTGACATCCGACGGCCGGAGTGCGGGAGGTCGCTCCCGGACCCCCACTGGACTTTTGGCAAGTCTTGTGGGGTCAGGAGGGTCCCTAAGACTTGCCAAAAGTTCTTAGTGGTCCAGCGGGGGTCCGGGAGCGATCTCCTGCACTCGGGCCGTCGGCTGCCAGTAATCAAAATGGCGCCGATAGCCTTTGCCCTTACTATGTCACAGGGGCCACCAGTGCCATTGGTCAGCCCCTGTCACATGGTAGGAGCACAAGATGGCGCCGATGGCCATGTAACAGGGGCTTACCAATGGCACCGGTAGCCCCTGTGACATAGTAGGTCAAAGGCTATCGGCACCATTTTGAAACCGGCAGCGAGGGTGTGAGTGCAGGGGGATGGCTCCCGGACCCCCCGCTGGACCACCAGGGAGTTTTGGTAAGTCTTGGAGGGGTCAGGAGGGTGGGGGGGGGGGGGGTTGTAGTTAATTAAATTTTAGCAAGGAAACGAATAGAAATTAACGGATAAACGTATTGGGGGGCCCCCTTGCCAAATGCAACGTATCTGCCCCCCGACAAATCCGAATCCCGAATACAACGTATGGCATCCCTCTGCACATCCCTAATGCACAATCGACAATCTTTTTACATTGGAAAGAAATCAGTAGAACTAGGGGGTCATGTAATGAAACTCCAGGGAGGATGACTCAGAATCAACGTCAGAAAATATTTCTTCACAGAGAGGGTGGTGGATGCCTGGAATGCCTTACCAGAGGAGGCAGTGAAGACAAAAACAGTGAAAGATTTCAAAGGGGCATGGGATAAACACTGTGGATCCCTAAAAGCTAGAGGATGAACATGAAGAAAAGAGTGCATGGGGGTAACTTGCTGGTGTGGCGGTTACTACCTTTAACCTAACCAAAAAGTCTTCATTCTGTTGATGCAACGCCATTATTATTCTCTGCTTTAATGGCAGGGGGAAAAGAAGAAAATGGGAATTAGATTCAGACAGCAACCAACAAGGACACTGAAATACAAATAAGCATGGGGGAAATCAAATAAACATGGGGGAAAACAAATAAGCATGGGGGTAACTTGCTGATGCGGCTGTTATTACCCTTAACCAATAAGCCTGATACTTTTGATGCAACTCCAGCACTGCTCTCTGCTACAACAGCAAGAGATAATGGGGAAATGGACTCAGACAGCAACCAACAAGGACCCTAATTTTGACGGTTTGGGAAACTAACTATGGGAGAGACCTGTATGGCATGGCAGATGCTACCATAGGCTTGCTGGGCAGACTGGATGGACCATTTCATCTTTTTCTGCTGTCATTTTCTCTGTTTCTCTGTTTCTATTACTTTTTGGATCTGCATGGGTATTGTGGCAGTTTTTTCTCCATTGGCAATGGATTTACGTCAGCGCTGTTTCATCAACCAGGTCAGTATATCTGTTTAGTTGATTTTGACTAGACATATTTTAAGCTATTTTGATGAACTTTAGCCATCATCAGATTAAGAGATTTTACTTTTAATACAAATAAAAAAGGAGGACTATTTTTTAAGGTGGATGAAAATACCCGCAATGCATTACATGTGGCTACCTGACAGCATAATCTTAAGCACACGACATGATACCTGTTTAAAAAACTTGCAATATTTAACATTTGTGTGATGGTCTCACTTTTTGTTTGATGGCATTATATTAATGTAGAATTATTGTGCACTATTCTTTGAACAAGGGAAGTTATCCTGATAAGGTTATGCAAGTGACTTTATCCAAATATTCAGTGGGATTTAGGAACATAAGCCTGCAGCTGAATATTTCCAGATGCGCTAACTTTAGCACAGCTATTTTTCCCTACCAGACATGCATACATAAAATTATTCAACAGGTATTGAATATCAGTGCTGAGTACATAATGTTTAACCACACCTCGGGGAATGCCTTCAGCTCAACCTCTTTTTATGCTGGTAAATTTTCTGCGCACTACGAGCTACATGCATAACATTTAACTGCTGCACGGAAGTTTCAATCCCAAAGATTTGTGGCTGAGCAATGTTTTTGAATATCAACCCCGGTGGGTTTTTTTTTTTTTTTTTTGCAATGCACTGTAGAGAAAACTGATACTACAACAAGGGGACATGTTTTAAACAGGACATATTAGTATAAAGTGCATGGGTACTTTAACATATGGGCTTTATATCAGCTTTACAAAAGAACTAGGTAGGCACATACTTTCACTTTGGAGCTGGCCATGGGTAGAAAATATTTGCCCGTGTTTGCACCTGCTTTGTGTGCAGGTATTTTTCCATGTAAAATAATGCATGCAGAGTTGAAAGTGTAGAGTATGGGTGTTAATTCCCATGCTGTACCCCAGGAACGCTTCCTCTATATGCCGCTAAATGTACTTGTTATTGCGTTGGAAGTGGATCCTTGGCCTGGCACAGGATTGGTACGGCCCACTGAGGGATCCCAGAGGGCGCCTGCCACCAGGAGGTGGAGCACATGAGGTGACAGAGGCTGACTGGAACTTCACCAATAATGGTCCGGGGGCTCCGCGGGTTGAGCCCTTGGATTCCCGGACTGCCTGAGCTTTGGTGGGCCTCTGGGGGTCTCCCGGAGAGATGATGGAGAGGTGTGCCCACCAAGAGAAGAGGTGCGCTGTGTGACGGTGAACAGGTGAGCTAGACCAGAACCGAGAGTACTGGAGACCATGGGAACAAGACAGGAACTGAAGGTCCTCCGGTTAGGATAGGCAGCGCCTAGTGGTCCATCTCAAAGAAGGCCGCGGGCGGTGTCAAAGCAGGCAGCCTGGTGATCACAGGAGAAGCGAAGAGAGTGTCGGAATGGAGCACAAGGGTCAAAGCCAGGGTATCCGTCCGAGAATGGTCAGCCAAAGCGAGGGTCAGTTCCAGGTATCAGTCCGAGCGTAGTCAAAGGCAAGCAGAGGTCAGTTCCAGGTGTCAGTCCGAGAGGGTACAGCCTGGGTAGCAAGACGAGGAACAGGACTCAGGAACGAAGGAACAGACACTGGAACACAGGAAGGACCACGGGAACACAGGAGCAAATGCAGGAACACTGGAACAAGCACAGGAACAAGGATGGCAGCTAGCTTCACATCGAGGTGATGATCTGATTGCCAAGGTGAGGGACTGAGGTGCAGTCCCTCGCTTAAGTACTGTGCTTACGTGACATTATCAGGGCACGCCACGGATCGGTTTCCCGCCCCTGGCCCTTTAAAGGGCTGGCCAGTCCGTGCGCACACGCGCCCAGGGGCAGAGCCGAAGCAGTGGAGGAAGCCAGCATGGCGCGGAGAGCGAGGCCTGGAATGCCAAAGCGCTGGAGGAAACCGGGGATGCTGCTGCCTGAGGCCGAGGACCCAGCCGATTTGCCGTGGCAGCCGGGAAAGTGAGTCTGGAACCCACGAAGCTAGGAAGAAGGTGAGCAGGCCCGGGCGCGGAACACTTGTGTTGTAGAACGAGGCACAAATGTATTTTTGCATTGAGAGAGGGCAATTTTCAGATGGCCGATTAACGTGGGTAAGATGTATTTTAAACCATGCTAAATAATTTTGAAAATTGTCATAATACAATCTATGATTAAATTATTACAAACATTTTAATATGCAAAATACATCTATTTTATGTGACCATATTTACGTTGTTGTTTAATTTGGCCTGTCAGTTTGAAGCTGACTTTTACTGGTGCTACAGCACCATCTGCTATCGTTCATAGCTACCTGGACATCTCCACCCTCCTCCCCCCCTTTTTAATCTCCTCTCATCTAACCTCATTATTTCAGTGACAGTTCTCTGAGAAGGGTGCATCCTGGCTCCCTCCAGAACCTTGTACTACTATGCCTGTGAGCCAACCAGCAGGTGTCACTGTTGATGACTGGGATTCCTACCCTCTGATGGGCTGTGATCAGCCTCAACATCCCCTGATCTGGTTAGCCAGACGAGGGAAAACTGAGCTCAACAATCATGTTTGAGTAACATATAGTCGACGAGCGCATATAAGGCAAAATTGGCCCAGACAATCTGCTATGTTCTGTCTGACTACAATGCTCTCAACACCATACAAAACCGCACTAGGCCTGTGATATATCAAATATAAATCTACATTATACAGGCCATCACATATTTGTCCCTGCTCACTAATTTGTAGGGTGTGCTGTAAAACAGGTTGTTGTGGGGATGCTGCAAGACAGGCCACATTGGAGAAGTAAAGTGGATGACCATTAATTGCAATGGAGAGCGATTTAAAGTGACTTTCTTTTCAAGTGTCCTGTGAGACAGATTTTGTTTGGGAAGTGGTGTCTGTGACCATAAGTGGTTATTGACAGTCTTTTACTTTTAAAGTGCACTCCATATGTGAAATAATCAACTTTGATCAGCAAAAAAACATTTTTCACATTTGAAGCATCATTTTTGGAACATTTGAACATGTGATCACTAATTCATCTACAGGAAGTAAAAAACATATGGTTCATGGACTGAAGTATTCACTTTTACTCTGATGGTTACAAAGGAATTTGGGGTAGTGGTGGTATATGTTTTTAAGGGTATGTATGAATGGGGTAAAAGTATGTTTGAGTAGTGCGTATGGGGTAGTGTGGTGTGAATGGGGAATTGGAATATGTTGTTGATCGATGTGTGGATGAAAAACAATATATATCTTTATTTGGATGTTTTATAGGCATAATATTTATACATGAGGTTGTGATTTAATAAAGTAATTTTTTCACTTAAAAAAGTGATTAATTTGCTTTGATACAAATTAGTGAGCAGGGACAAATATGTGATGGCCTGTATAATGTAGATTTATATTTGACTTCAATGCTCTACCTAAGGATATATTTCAGCTGCCAGCTATGCTAACTTGAATGCTTGCAGGATATCACTCCTTGTCTGAGCCAGTTAGATTTATTGTCTTCCCTGGGCTCCCCTCCTATTCTGGGTAGATAAGCATGCAAGTTATCATATGTGTTCCAGTA
Source organism: Rhinatrema bivittatum (assembly GCF_901001135.1). Taxonomy (NCBI): domain Eukaryota; kingdom Metazoa; phylum Chordata; class Amphibia; order Gymnophiona; family Rhinatrematidae; genus Rhinatrema; species Rhinatrema bivittatum. Next base: position 334,980,515 of record NC_042617.1, on the reverse strand, counting down.
CACAGACCTGTGCCTTATACTTTTAATCCTGTTCCTACCAGAACATCACAGGACTGGCATTGGGCTGTTGGGCCAGACCTTGTATATATAGTCATTTTAATTAAAACATTTAGGACCTGATTTTCAAAGAGACTTACACACATAAAACCTTGTTTGTGCATATCCATGATCCTTTAAAAATTAAACAGGGGGACAGTGTACATAAAATTATGCACGTAATCCAGTTTTGCACATGCGTTTATGCAGGGCTGGTGCTAGCGTTTTTGCTGCCCTATGCAAACAATTACAGTGCTGTCCCCCCACCCCTGTTCTGGTTTTTTTTTAATACAGAATTTTTGTTTTCCCAATTACCAACACACAATAGAAACTGTCAGTCTTACCCTCTGTCTCATACCCCCTTTCCCTGCTGAAAAAAATCTCTGCGCACTCCGACAATCCAAGCTTTCAAAATTGACACACAATATAAACCTATCTTTCTCCATTCACAGATGCAAAATGCCTAAATTATGCAGAAGTGAGCCCAGGAGCTCCTGCCCCAGTTACCAGAACATAAAAATGGCACCAACTCCATCCTGTAGCATGCATTGTTCTGATGCCACCCAGAAAACCCTTCAAAAAAAGGCATTTGGAACCCATGTGGTCTTATGTCTATTGCAATGTGGGTAGGTGTGGGTTTGGCCCTCAGAAAGCCTAGAGTAAACTGAATGACAGATATAGTAAACTTCCTGTACCAAAAAGGTACTAACTCTCAACATTCAAACAGGAATAATCCTATCTATTATTTATTTTATTTATTTTTAATTTTTATATACCGAAGTTCTTGTAGGGACTACAAATCACTCCGGTTTACATACAATGAAGAACTGCTCAACAAAGAAGCAAAGTGAAAAAGCAAAGTGAAAGAAGCAAAGTGAAAAAGCAACACTGCAGATATTACACCAGGCCCTAAAACACCTCCTTTTGGAATGCAGAATAAACCACACTTTATAAATCCCTACACAGAAACTACATGCTAGCAGAATGAGCCACCTCTGTCACAGATTCCAAACACAGACAGACCTTCACCAAATACAGAATAAAGAGGCCATAAAGTATAAATAGAAATGGATAGACAGAAACTGAACTGGAAACTGCACGAAATCAGACCATTTTTGCAATGCAGCAATGGAAAAACAGAAACATTCCTCATAAATCATCAAACAATAAAATCAAGAAATATAAACCAATCATAATAAACCCAACTAATAAAAAGAAGATTGCCAAAGAGCTGACAAATAGAATAACATCCAATAATTAAGAACAATTATAAAAAGTTTATTATTTTTCTAAACAGCAATAAAATATTTAAAAATAGCAGAGACCATCAAATACCCAATAATTAAAATTAATAAGAATGGAAAAATCCCCCACTCTCTCCATACCTGAAAAAATTTGATATCCAGTCACCTTGAACTTGTCATGAATTAGTGAAGATGGAACAAACTTTTCTTCACACACACACACAAAACTCAGGCAGGCTCCCATCCTCATAAATACACACACAACCCAGGCAGGCTCCCATTCACACAACACAGGCAATCTCTCATTCACACAAACATAATTATATACTTAGTCCAGGCAAGATCCCATTCACACAAACACAATTACACACATAATCCAGGCAGGTTCCCATTCACAAACACACACACACACAACCCAGGCAAGCTGCCATTCACACAAATACACAACACATACACACACAACCCAAGAAGACTCCCATTCACACAACACACACACATACAAACAAAACCCAGGCAGGCTCAATTCAGACAAACACAGGTATACCACTGATTCCATTCCTCTTTTTACAGGGCTCCCCGCCTCACTCAATATTTCTGCAGCTGCTCCTGGTTTTTTTTTTTGTTTGTTTGTTTGTTTTTGGCTTCTGACCAGTTCCTTTGCAGGATAAGCCCCCCTACAGGCTTAAATAGGCCTGAATGCAATTCTGCCTATGCTGCTAATACAGCTCCTTCTGTTTTCAGCCACCAACACCAGTGGCACAGAGTAGGAACTGGCTAGATCAAAACAAGCTGCAGAGCAGTGTTCTGAGATATCATTCCACGCACCTCTACTGAATACAGCAGCCATGGCTTTGAATATGCTCAGGGAAATCTTATCTTAAAAAAAAAAAAATGCTGGCTTCAGTGGCAGATGGAGGGAGGGGGAGGGGTATGTTCTCCAAGGCTTTTTTCCACTGTGATTCTGCGCTTCTACTAACTCCGCTCTTCAGTACATTGGTCAAACGGGACTTGAGAGAATGAGGCTGCAATGAATCTGCTAGTTTCCACTGCAGCCTCTGCTCCCCCCCCCCCCCCCAGGATGTGCTTCCCCATGCAAATGCACAGAATGCACACCTGGTTGCACCAGCCCTGCATTTATGTGCACTGGGAGTAGATGTTCCTGAGGTCAGAGATTCAATTTATATGATTATGCAACCTTCAGACTGAGGTCCTCAATGAGGAATTCAAAGGCATACAATCAGAAGTCTTGGGGTCTATACCTCATGCCTTCCCATCACTGTCGAAGGGCCCCTGTTTATTCCAGAATTTCGTCTTGGATGGGGGGGGGGGGGGGGAGAATACTCTCGAAGGCCCAGGGTATTTAATCACAGTCCATTTTGATAAATGTAATAATCACACTGGAAACTAGAAATAAGTTCCAACGTAACTGCTAGCATTTCATTGTCTCTCTGTTCATTCTGACCAGAATGAACAGGCAATGAAATGCTAACAGAAATTAGGGAAGCTAACAAAATTAGCAACATAGTAATAATGAGTGATTTTCATTATTTTCATTATGTCAGCATTGACTGGGTAAATGTCACATCAGCAGGACATGCTAAGGAGGTAAAGTTTCCAGATGAAAGAAATGACTTCTTCACGGAGCAGCTGGTACAAGAACCAACAAGGGGGTGAGCTATTTTAGACCTAATTCTTAGTGTGACATGTGATTTGGTGTGAGAGTTAATGGTGTTGGGGCCACTTGGCAATAGGGATGTGCAGAAGGGATGGATTCATCCGAATCGGTATTCGTATTCGTCGGGACCCAAATACATTGCATTTGTTCAATGGGGAACCCGATCCGTTGATATGTTTTATTTGTTTTCTGATTCCCATTAAAGTCAATGGGGGAAGTATTTGCAGCCTATTTTTGGCTGCAGAATTGGGGTTTTATTATCAATACTGATGAAACTTCTGGGGAGCAATCATCAGAACAAGAAAAGAGCTCCAAGGTACTTAGACTGTGGCAAAGTGGCACCAAAGTGGCATGAACAGCCAAAGGCACTGTAAAGGGGAAAAAGGGTACCAGAAGTGGCAAGAATGCTTTAACAGAGGCACAAAGCAGAAGCAAGAGTGTAAAAAACACACCACAGCTCCAAAAGAGAGCACCAATACCAGATACATGAACCGTCGAAGGCAGCATGACAGGCAACGCAACAAGACAAGTGGCATCAACATCCTACAGCACAATGAAGGGGGAACATAGCAAGCAGAAAGACTAGCACCAACACACTGAGGAACCATGATAGTGGCAAGAACACCACAAGGAGTTGAGTGAGTCATCTGGTGTATGGCAGCAAGGCAGAGTGGCAGAAAGCTGATAGGGGCAAGACAGGCTGGCAGAGCGGGAGGTATTCTGGTCCTTGTGGTTTTGATAGGGGCAAGACAGGCTGGCCCCGGGGAGAGTTCCTTTTCCTTTGTGCAGGAAAGGGATCCCTAGAATGGGTTTGCCCCTAGAGTGGGGTGTTTCCATTGGCATCTAGTGAGCTCTCGCTGGTCTTTTAAAATCTGGTGGAATTAGCAGATATACAAATGAGAATTTTCAAGGCGGAGGAGGGTGCCATATGAACAGCGGTTCAACATGGGTCAACAGGTACTAAGAGATAGGCTGGCCGGCTACCCTTGGGAGAAATCCCTTTCCTTTGAGCAGGAAAGGGCTCCCCACAATGGGTTGGCCCCTAGAGTGGAGCACAAGCCTTCAAAGCATGGAGATGTGGAGCAGGGTGCCATGTGAACAGCGGTTCAACATGGGTCAACAGGTACTAAGAGATAGGCCGGCTACACCTGGGGAAAGTTATTTTCCCTTTGAGCAGGAAAAGGCTCCTTGACAGACAGGCACAGCATTTGAGGTCAAGCCCTTTTAGGGACATAAGGCCTGGACAGACAGGCACAGCATTAGAGGATAGAGGTCAAGTCCTCGTAGGGACATAAAGCCTGGATGGACAGGCATAGCATTCAAGGATAGAGGTCAAGCCCTCATAGGGATGTAAGGCCTGGACGTACAGGCCCAGCATTAGAGGATAGAGGTCAAGCCCTCGTAGGGTCATAAATCCTGGACGGACAGGCACAGCATTCAAGGATAGAGGTCAAGCCCTTGTAGGGACGTAAGGACTGGACGGACAGGCAGGCACAGCATTTGAGGATAGAGGTCAAGCCCTCATAGGGACATAAGGCCTGGATGGACAGGCATAGCATTCAAGGTCAAACCCTCATAGGGACATAAGGCCTGGACAGACAGGCACAACATTAGAGGTCAATCCCTCGTAGAGACATAAATCCTGGACGGACAGGCACAGCATTAGAGGTCAAACCCTCATAGAGATGTAAATCCTGGATGGACAGGCACAGCATTAGAGGTCAAACCCTCGTAAGGACATAAGGCCTGGATGGACAGGCACAGCATTAGAGGTCAAACCCTCATAGGCTTGGTTTTTATTGAATGTAAATATTACTATCCTTATCATAAGGTTTGGGGATAACTGCACAGAGTGGCAGTTAACTACCCTTAAGAGAAACATGGTTTTATCCTGCACGGAGTGGCAGGTACTACCATAAGAAGCTTGCTGGACAGACTGGATGGGCATCTGGTCCTTTTCTGCCATCATTACTATGTTACTATGTCACTATATTGCTCATTGAAGATTTTAATCTACTAGATGTGGATTGGAGTATTCCTACGGCAGAATATGAAAGAAGTAAGAGAGAGAGTGGATTTTTCAAGAGGCTTTGCTTCAAAATTTTTTTAATAATATCCATGAGGGAGGGAGTGATGCTTGACCTAGTGCTTACTAAAGGGGAAATGTATCTAATTTCCAGGTAGGTGCTAGCATGAGCACCAGTGATCATCAGATGGTTTGGTTTGATATCGCAGCCAGGATAGAAAAGTCACATAAAGATCCAAGTTTTGAATTTCAAATATACAGACTTTGTCAAAATGGGGACTTACCTGGGGGAAGAAATTAAACATAGAAACATAGCAATGACGGCAGAAAAGAACCAAATGGGCATCAACAGCCACATCAGCAAGCTACCCACACTCCTACTTGTTTTCCCAGACCCCAAAATCCAGTGTCCTTGTTGGCTGCTGTCAACAAATCCGATTCCCCACCTCCCTTTTTTTTCCCCCTACTGTTAAAGCAAAGAGTAATATTGGAGCTGCACCAACAGCATGAAGGCCCACCAGCCAAGGTCAGCAACCACCATATAGCAAGTTACCCCCATGTACTTCCTGCTTCATTTCCATCCTTTAGTCCCTAGAGCTCCACAGTGTTTATCCCAAGCCCCTTTGACATCTTTCACTGTTTCTGTCTTCACCACCTCTTCTAGAAGGGCATTCCAAGCATCCACCACCCTCTCTGTGAAGAAATATTTCCTGATATTGGTTCAGAGTCTTCCTCCCTGGAGTTTCATTTGGTGACCCCTAGTTCAACTAATTTCTTTCCAACGGAGAAGGTTTGAATGTGCATCATTAAGACCAAGGCTGTAAGAAAAAAAACTAAAAAAAAAATTGCTGGTTCTTACAGCACCCCTCTGCATCACCCAGTTATTTTTTTTTTTTTTACTTTATTTACATAATGTCCTTCTGCCACCCCCGTCTTCTAGTTTAAATGCCTTATGGCATAGGATTTGAATTTATTTCTTAGGATGCTTTTTCCTGCAGCAGACAGATATAAGCCATCTTTGACATAGAGCCTTTAACTTTCCATACACAGTCCTAGCCCCCATAGCCAAAACTTTGTTCCTTACACCAGGTTTTGAGCTCTACATTGAAGTTCTCTATGTGGCTTAGCCTCTCTTTCCCCTTTCCATGAATAGGTAACACGTCTGAAAAGGCAATAGTCTTCGCCATGTGACTAATCTGCTTCATCAGAGACTGGAAATCTCTCTGTACCACTTGGATGCTTTTTCTAGCAAGATCATTGGGTTCCAGATGGATGATATCAACTTCAGAATCTTTGCTTTCTTCTTTGATTGCATTGACTATTTGAACAGCATTTCTACTGGCAGATGATCCCAGAAAGCTTTTTACTATAGTGTTTACCTCAAAGAGAGTTCCCATGTGAATGCCTCTGATTATGGAGTCACCCAGCACTATGAGCTTTTTCTTATGGTTATTGATTTTATTGATTTCATTATGGATTTTCTGCCTGCATTGGGTTTCTTCTTTATTTTGACATACCACTTTGATCTCCATTGCTAGAACGTCTTCATTAGTTAATACAGAGAAGGTATTTTATACTTGTGTCACTTGAGGAAGGGTGTATCTCTGTATCACAGGTCTTACTCTACCAGATCCCACTGTAATCCATTTGTTTTTGGGTTCCTGGGCACTCTGTGTAGGTGATGGTGGTAGAGGGGACACGTGTGCTGTATACTTGAGAAGAATAGGTGTTTTGGGGTCACAGGTCTTATCCTACCTGAGCCCACTTTATACCATGTTTTTCTTTGTTTTTTAATTCTTTGTGGTAGTGAGGAAATGATTCCTGAGAGCTGTAGAGCTGGTGAGTATACCGTGGTGGTTGCTGATACTTTCTTTATTGCAGCTAATTCAAGGTGAGCCAACTCTTTTTTTCATGGAAGAAAGCTCTGAACAAATGGGGCAAGCCCTAAGTTTCCAGATGATTTGCCTCAAGATAGAAGCTCCATAATTGTTACATTGGATAGTCCTCATGTTGCTCAATTGGTTTGATGGAGAACACCTAAGGAACTGCCAAATTACCAAAGTATCTTGTTTTCAATTTTGTATCCAGGCAGACTATATTAGAAGAACAAACCCTGGGGTTGCTGAGTGGGCGAGAATTAAACAGTCGGCACCCTTCTTTTCTGTGCTTAAGCCTTAAGTATCATCTGTTGAATTGAAACATCCCCTCCCCCAGACAAACTCACTTCTGTTAGGTGAGTTTTCTTTTCTTAAATGAAAATCTATTCAAATACATCACTTTTGCACTACTAAAAAGCTCAATATTAATATTCCAAACTACAGTGCTGACCGATGCCACACAATTATAAAAAGAACTAGAAGACTGGGAGGAAATGGATGAAGTGCAACAACAGAGGGGCAAATTAAAAGGAGCCATTACAAAGGCACAAATCTATATGTTAGAAAAGTAAACAAAATTAAGATGAAAAAGAAGCCAATCTGGTTCTCAAATGAGGTTGCTAAAAAAATAAAAGGCAAAAGAAACAGCATTCACAAAATACAAAGGTTCCTACAAAGAGGAACACAGGGAAGAATATCGGGTGAAGCTGAGGGAGACGAGGAAAGAAATCAGGAAAGCAAAAAATCAAGTGGAAGAAAGGATTGTGAAAGACGTAAAGCGAGGTGACAAAACATTTTTAAGATATATCAAAGAAAGGAGGAAGACCCGAGGTGGTTTTGTAAAATTAAAAGGTGACAAGAAGCAATGTGTGGAGAAAGACAAATAAATAGTAGAAATGTTAAACAAGACCATGGAAGGAAGTGGGGTATACACAACCCCATTTACAGAAGAGAATGTGTGGGAAGAGTTAGTAAAACTGAAAGTGGACACAGCCATGGAACCATATGAGGTACATCCAAGATACTGAGGGATCTCAGAGATGTTCTGGCAGGTCCACTGAAAGTCCTGTTCAATAGATCCCTGAGTGAGTGATTGTGGGTGATGTTACAAAATTGGAGATGAGCAGTTGTGGTCCTCTTCATAAGAGCAGAAGCAGAGAGGAGGCTGGAAACTACAGACCAGTTAACATCACTTCCTTGGTGGGAAAATTAATGGAATCTCTGCTTAAGGAATGGTTGTGAACTATCTAAAATCTAGCAGGTTGCTGGATCCGAGGCGGCATGGATTCACTAGGGGTGTTTGGGCAGTAAAGCTGGGAACCCCTTCAGAGAGGTGCCTTGCTGGCTCTCATCTTGCAGGTACATAGTCCTTCCTTTCTTTCAGGACACCTCTGCAAATAAGTTTGTTTATGTGGCCTCACATCAGGTATTTGCTTGTGTAGTCAGAAAGGTCCAGCTTGTCAGTATATATACAGAGAAAAACAAACCAAGCATCCATCTTGTTTTCAGAGACTCTATTTTGTATGTCACATACATTCAGAAGGTTTGGACCTTGTACTCTTCATGCTTCTTTTGGTGCCAAGTTGGAATAGTGCTGATGCACTGCATGCCTTCACTCCAAAAAGGAATTCCACCTCCAAATAGGAAATCACAAAAGAAAAAAGAAAAATGGAACAACAAAATAAAGCTCCTTCTCCTTGTAAAATGAGATACAGAAAGCAAACACAGTAGCCCACATAAGAGAACTGGAAATCTCTTGGTATTCTGTTCCTCTGCCTACACTGATGGTACAGTTTTCGCAGTAAAGACTGAGTGGGCCTCTACACATACTTTTGAATTTTTGAAAGTATGTGGGTAAATTAGAATGCACAAGTCTCAATATTTGAGGCAGGGTATAACTTTGCACATAGAGAATTGTATACATCCTTGGCCAGTTAAAGAAGGATTTTCAAAGTGAACTTATGTACACACAAGTTTACTTTAAAAAACCTCAGGGGCAGATTTTCAAAAGGTTACGAGCGTTAATCCTCTGGATTTACGCATGTTGGGCCTATTTTCAAAATGCCCGGCGACGCACGTAAAGTCCCGGGATGGGTGTAAGTCCCGGGGCTTGCAAAAAGGGGTGGGGGAGGGTCAGAGGCTCCCAGCACAGTGGCAATTTGCCGCTGTGCTGGGGATCACGTGCAACTTACTTCAGCCCCAGGGCTGAAGTAAGTTTTACAACAAAATACAAAAGAAGAATAAGGTAGGGGGGAAAGGGTGGGGGAGGTAGGGGAAGGGAAGGGAAAGTGGGGTGGGGGGGAGGGTAGGGAATGGGGGAAGGCAGCCTAGCTCAGCGCAGGCTCGGTACACACAAGGTGCACAATTGTGCATCCCCTTGCACGCACCGACCCTCGATTTTATAACATGCTCGCACCTGAGCGCACATGTTATAAAATTGCGAGTCCATGTGTGCGCGCCGGGTAGCGCGCGCACATGGACGCACATGCAGATCTTAAAATCTACCCCTCAGTGAGGTCTGCATGCACAATGTACACTATGGAGTTAAAAGTTCCCAGAGATGCACTGTGGGGGATTTTTTTTTTTTTAATTATTGTGTGTAATTTAATGTGTCTGCTATTTTACATATTTTATTGGTGTTTGGGAAATTTTTTAAATTAATTATAGCAATTTTTATTTATGTGGATGCACTATCATTAGCTGTTTTAAAATATTTATACATTAATTAGTATGCTTTTTTCCATTCTTTATTTATTTATTTATTTATTTATTTATTTATTTAAATAATTTATATACCGGAGGTTCCTGTATAATATACATATCACCCCGGTTTACATAGAACAGTAACAATCGCTACATTTTGCGGTTTACATAGAACAGTATTAAACAACGAAGTTTTACATTGAGCAAAAAGAAGTAAACAAGTTTTAACATTGAAACAAACGAAGTAAACAAGTTTTTACTTTGAAACAAATTAATAGAAGTAGGCAAATAGTAAATACTATTAAACCATTAATAGACATGCGGTTAATAAATCAAAAAATAACATGGAGATATGTAAGTCCACATGAATATGTATGTAGACTGTATGTAGACAGCATGAATGTGTGAATCTCTAATTGAATAATGAAGATTAAAAAAGATCTGAAAAATATCATTGTGGTAGTGAAAAGACTTTTTTCTTGTTCTTGGTTCTAGGGGAAGGCTAGTTTGAATAACCAAGTCTTAAGTTTCTTTTTAAATGTAGTGTGGCATGGTTCCAGACGCAGGTCTGGAGGGAGCGAGTTCCAAAGTGAAGGGCCCGCTGTCGACAGTGCACGTTTCCTTAGAGCGGATTTCGCCGGTTTTGTGATTAGTCTGTTCTGATAAGCGCTTCTGGTAGGTTTTACGGATGTGTGTAGTTGAATTTGAAATGTTAAGTTGAGAGGCGCGATGTTGTATAAGGCCTTATGTATCATCGCTAGAGACTTGAATTGGATCCTGTATTTAATTGGGAGCCAGTGGAGGTAGTGGAGGATTGGGGTGATATGATCTCTTTTCTTGGCATTTGAGAGAATTCTTGCTGAGGCGTTCAGGACCATCTGAAGTGGTTTGGTGGTGCATGCTGGTAGGCCTAGGAGGAGAGAGTTACAGTAGTCTAATTTTGGGAGTATGATGGCTTGTAAAACCATGCGGAAGTCCCTGTATAGGAGGAGTGGTTTAAGTTTCTTTAATGTTTGAAGTTTAAAGAAACATTCTTTTGTTGTGTTGTTGACAAATTTGTTGAGATTGAGTCTGCTGTCTATGATGACTCCCAGGTCTTTAACTTGTTGCGTGATGAAGTGCCCGGTGGTGTCCGGATGTTGATTAGTGTTAGAATGTGAAGGGGGGGGTATAGTTTTCCGGTGCTATAATGAGGATTTTGGTTTTGTTTTTGTGATTGCTTTATATTTCTTGATTTTATTTTTAAGTGATGTTTCTGTTTTTCCATTGTTGCACTGCATACAGAGTCTTGTTGTGATTTCCAGTTCAGTTTTTCTCTGTGTATTTCTGTTTCTTCATTATGGTCTCTTTATTCTGTATATGTTGCGGAACTGTCTGTGTTCTGCATGTGTGACCAAGGTGAGGTAGCATTTAGATTCTTTGTAGGGAATTTACAGCATCCAGGCTTGTTTTATTTTCCTAATAGGAAGTGTATTGGTGTTTTAGAGCCTTATTTATTATTTGCATGGTTGCCTTTTCATATGTAGGGTTGTTACTGTTTGAATGCTAGCAGTTGAGTTGTTTTGATATGGGAGGTTTACTATATTGTAATTTGAATATAGTTTACTCATGACTTTCTGAGGGCCAACACATTTAACATTCAGTACACTAGGCCTAATATCATATAGGTTCCAAGTGTCTTTGACTTTTTTTCAGAGGATTTTAGTGGTTGTAAGTGATATTGCAGAAGAATATAATTTAAATGTCCTTTTCCTTGTAAAATATGTTGCTAGGAAAGAATATAGGATGGACCTGGGGGTGATGAAGGTCAAGAAAGGACCTAGGATGGAGCTGGATGGGAAGGGATGAAAGGGCCTAGGATGGAGTTGGGGGGAAGGGAAGGACCTAGGATAGTGTTGAGAAGAGTGGAACAAAGGACCTAAGAATTTTCATGGGGGATTAAAGAATTGCACTATAAATGAAACAAAGAAAGCTAATGATAATTTTCTGTTGAATACGCACATCTTTCCAGCAAGACCAGTGCTTCCATTAGGCAAACTAGGCAGTCACCTATAGTGCCAAAATTTTTGGGGGCAACAAAATCCCACAAACATAAGTCCAGAAGTGCGCTGTGCCAGGGCCCATACTGATAAAGAAGGGAGTGCTGTGCTAGAGCCACTGATGCTAGCAGGAGGGAATACTATGGTGGACATAAATTGGGGGAAGGAGGTGCATGAGTAAAGTTTTGCCTAGGGTGCCAAATACTCTTGCACCGTCCCTGCTTTCCAGATTTATACCACAGGCACCACGAGAAATAGATCGCTCTCTTTGGCTTTCAATTTCACTCATTAGCATGGGGAGGGGGATAAGAGGGAGAGGGAAAGGGAAAGGGAAAGGTATTTGATTATGACAGGGCAATGGAAGGGGAGAGGGAAAGAAATATGATTATGATGAAGGCGAGGGAAGGGAAGAGGGAAACTAATGTGATTATGTCAGGGGGTAGGGATGTAGGGGGTGTGAAGGGGGAGGAAAGGGGATGTTGTTCATTCACTAAATCCCTTACTTTGAATGTCACCTCACACCACTTCTTAGACTACAGTTTTCTCTTCATAGATCTCCCACTGAACTGTACTTCACCACTACAATCTGTTAAAATTTGGATGGCTTGACATCTTCCTTCATCATTGCCATGCCCATGAAACCCTCTTTTCTCAAATCATTATATTGCTGTCTGCTTCCACATACAATTTAAGCTTCTCTTTCTCTTCTATAAATGCATTCACTCTGCAGCTTCTTATTACTTCTCTTCTCTTCTCCCATCCTACACCATTCCTTCTGAACACTGTTCATCAAACAAATCACTGTCGTTCGTATCCTCTTCCATACCATCAACTCCCAACTCTGCGAGTTTTAACTTGCTGTACCGTAGGCCTGAAATAAACTTCTTGAGCTATTGTGTCATCTTCCCCCTTTAACCATATTCAAATCCAGATTCAAAATGTACCTTTTTGAGTCTGCTTTTCAATCTTGACCTCTGGTTATCCTGATCATCCCCGTGTTGGTTTTAACCATTTTTCTGTAATACGTGAAAATCTCAAAGCATTGTTCTATATCTGTTTCTTGATTAGACTGAAAGCTCCATGGAGCTGGGATTGTCTCTGATATGTTTCTGTATTGTGCCACACATATCTAGTAGAGATATAGAACTCTTAAGAGCCTTGAAAAAGTGAGCTTTAAGACTCGATTTGAATATGACCAGAGAAGAAGTAAGTCTGTTCAAGGCATTTGGTGCAGCATATGGTGTGGGCAGTTGAGAAGAAGGATACAGATAGAAATGACTTGCCTGATGAATGGAGACCATAAAGAGAGGGTGCAGGGAGGGATGATAGTGTAGAAGTAATGAGAAACTGTAGCGGGAATGCACTTGTTAGTGAATAAGAAAATCTTGAACTGTATGCAGAGGAGAATGGGAGAAGTAATGTACTGACTTGAAAGGAAGGGTTGCAAAGCTAAATTTGCAATAGACTTTACTGGAGGGAGATGGTTCAGTGGGAGATCTGTATGGAGCGGTTTGCAGCAGTCAGTGCTATTTTTAGTCATTCAAAAAGCAGGGCAGCCCTCTGTGCAGTGTTGAGGAGGGAAGAGAAAGTTAAGTGGTTATCACTAATTTTCAGTGCTAGCCATCTAACTTCTATGTCCCTGAGCACAGAAACAGCTGGTCAGTAACCGACCTGAAAATTCACATCAACATAGTTAATCATCACCTAATTGGGTGCACAGCACCAGTTTAAAAACTGACCCTTTAATATTTCATTCCCTTAAATTCCCATCCCATTAGCTTGAGCAGTTTACTTTCTACATTTTCTTATTCATATTTGGTGTCAATAAGAACATAAGAACATGCTATACTGGGTCAGACCAAGGGTCCATCAAGCCCAGCATCCTGTATCCAACAGCAGCCAATCTAGGCTATAAGTACCTGGCAAGTACTTGAACCAGCAACTAAGAGTCAGGAAAATTATTCATGGAGCCACAGACTGCTAGAGTACCTGCATCACTTCATTCTCTTATCATAACTTATACCCAGAACAGGGACAGCCCAGAAGTGAATCAATTGGTCGAGCACTGGATCAGTTGGAGCTCTTAAGCATAGAATTATTACTGGTACAACAGCAGTCTCAGTACTTCTCTTGGAAGTTCTGCTTCTGTACTTGGTCCTCTATGTTTTGAACCTAAGCTTCATTCCCTCGTCCTTGCTTCCATGCTATGCTGCTTCAGATCCAGCATCAATGATTCATTTCTTCATCTACGCTCATATACTAATAATACTGTTAATATTGAGACTGCATAAGGATCTGGATGATGTGATTTTGTATGCCACCCAGAGCCTGTATAAAATGTGCAAAATAATGCACTCAATTCCCATTTGAAACAAGTGGAAAAAGAGTCTGGGGAGAATAAGGGATTGCGCAAAATTTTCAGAGCCTGCTGGAAAGCTCTTCTGCTTTCCAGCAGGCTCTGCATACAGAAAATTTGTTACTATCAAATAAAATTGAGTTCATGGAAACCCAACTACGAGGGCGGAATCTTCACTGTATAAACTTTCCTAAGGATCCATTAGTGTCACCTAAGGATATGTGGAAGAGATATCTAATGGATATACCTGAGCAAACTCATTAAAAGCATCCATTGTACCTGAAGACTGGAGAATAGCAAATGTAACACCAATATTTAAAAAGGGCTCCAGGGGCGATCCGGGAAACTACAGACCAGTTAGCCTGACTTCAGTGCCAGGAAAAATAGTGGAAAGTGTTCTAAACATCAAAATCACAGAACATATAGAAAGACATGGTTTAATGGAACAAAGTCAGCATGGCTTTACCCAGAGCAAGTCTTGCCTCACAAATCTGCTTCACTTTTTTGAAAGAGTTAATAAACATGTGGATAAAGGTGAACCGGTAGATGTAGTATACTTGGATTTTCAGAAGGCGTTTGACAAAGTTCCTCATGAGAGGCTTCTAGGAAAAGTAAAAAGTCATGGGATAGGTGGCGATGTCCTTTCGTGGATTGCAAACTGGCTAAAAGACAGGAAACAGAGAGTAGGATTAAATGGACAATTTTCTCAGTGGAAGGGAGTGGACAGTGGAGTGCCTCAGGGATCTGTATTGGGACCCTTACTTTTCAATATATTTATAAATGATCTGGAAAGAAATACGACGAGTGAGATGATCTAATTTGCAGATGACACAAAATTGATCAGAGTAGTTAAATCACAAGCAGATTGTGATAAATTGCAGGAAGACCTTGTGAGACTGGAAAATTGGGCATCCAAATGGCAGATGAAATTTAATGTGAATAAGTGCAAGGTGATGCATATAGGGAAAAATAACCCATGCTATAATTACACAATGTTGGGTTCCATATTAGGTGCTACAACCCAAGAAAGAGATCTAGGCGTCATAGTGGATAACACATTGAAATCGTCGGTTCAGTGTGCTGCAGCAGTCAAAAAAGCAAACAGAATGTTGGAAATTATTAGAAAGGGAATGGTGACTAAAACGGAAAATGTCATAATGCCTCTGTATCGCTCCATGGTGAGACCGCACCTTGAATACTGTGTACAATTCTGGTCGCCGCATCTCAAAAAAGATATAATTGCGATGGAGAAGGTACAGAGAAGGGCTACCAAAATGATAAGGGGAATGGAACAGCTCCCCTATGAGGAAAGACTAAAGAGGTTAGGACTTTTCAGCTTGGAGAAGAGACGGCTGAGGGGGGATATGATAGAGATGTTTAAAATTATAAGAGGTCTAGAACGGGTAGATGTGAATCGGTTATTTACTCTTTCAGATAGTAGAAAGACTAGGGGGCACTCCATGAAGTTAGCATGGGGCACATTTAAAACTAATCGGAGAAAAATCTTTTTTACTCAACGCACAATTTGTTGCCAAGGATGTAGTCAGTGCAGTTAGTATAGCATTGTTTAAAAAAGGATTGGATAAGTTCTTGGAGGAGAAGTCCATTACCTGCTATTAAGTTCACTTAGGGGCAGATTTTTAAAAAATACGCGCACCAGGCGCGAACAAAAGTACGCTGGATTTTATAAGATACGCGCGTAGCCACGCGTATCTTATAAAATCCGGTGTCAGAGCGCGCAAGGGGGTGCACATTTGTGCAACCTGCACGCGCCGAGCCCAATGCGAGCTGCATGTTCCCTCCGAGGCTGCTCCGATTTCGGAGCGGCCTCGGATGGAACTTTTCTTTGCCCTCCTCCCACCTTCCCCTCCCTTCCCCTACCTAACCCACCCCCCCCCCCCGGCCCTATCTAAACCCCCCCCTTACCTTTGTCGGCAAAGTAACGCCTGCTGAAAGCAGGCGTAACTTTGCGCGCGTCGCCGGCAGCCCCACTCCGTCCTCCGGTCCCGGGGGCTGGTCTGGAGGCCTCGACCATGCCCCCGGGCCGGCGCCACACCCCCGGGCCCGCCCCCGAAACACTGCGGCACGCCCCTGAAATGCCGCGTCGTTTCGTGGACGCCCCCGGACACGCTCCCTCCCGCCCCTTTTTGAAAGCCCCGGGACTTACGCACGTCCCGGGGCTTTACACGCGCCGGCGACCTATGCAAAATAGGCATGCCGGCGCGCGCGGCCCTTTTAAAATCCGCCCCTTAGAGAATAGCCACCTCCATTAGCAATGGTAACATGGAATAGACTTAGTTTTTGGATACTTGCCAGGTTCTTATGGCCTGGATTGGCCACTGTTGGAAACAGGATGCTGGGCTTGATGGACCCTTGGTCTGACCCAGTATGGCATTTTCTTATGTTCTTATGAAGGATCTACTACATGCCTCCCTTTAAGAAAAGCTCCTTAGAGTCAAACAAATGCAAATTCTTTCACCTATTTAAAGCCTGATAATTTGAATCTTACTGCAATTTTGGAAACACCTGAAGAAAATATAGTTACTCCGGCTACTTTAATTGTTTCCTTTTTACTAGAATCTGATAGAGATTGGAGTCTTAAGATATATTTTCACCATCGTATGGAATCCTTTCTAAATTTGAAAGTACAGATTTTTCCAGATCTTGCTAGACAAACACAGAAGAGGAGAAGACAATTTCTGTTATCGAAATCCCAGGTTCTTCAACTTGGGATCTTTTTCCTTCTTAAATTTCCCTGTAAATGTTTAATAAAGTATCGTGATGTTTCTTATGTTCTCTTCCAACCATCTCAATTAACTGCTTTCTTGAGTAATAAATGTGGGGTTAACCAAAGGTCATCTCCTCTTGCATAGATGGAGTAATAAGTCCTCTTACTGTAATAAGTTACTTCCTTTATGCTAGTGTTTTCTTTCTTTTTTTTTTTTTTTAATTTTCCTGGGTTGTGTATTTGGATCCCTTCCTTGAGGACTAGAAGTTAATGTGACTAGATATTTTCTTTTAAATTTGTAATTCATATTCTTTTTTTATTATTGTATGTCACATTTACTATTGCCATTCAAGTGGATTCTTGAATTATTTATTTTGTAAATGCATAAATAAAAAAAAAATGTAAGCAAAACATTTTAAAATAAATACTATGTTGCTTTGGATCTGCATCTGGACATAGGTTCTCCTTCGTGTGCTATGCGGCTGTGGGCTTTAACAGGTACAGCTGTTATTCTCCTGCTTGATCTTCTCCTGCAGATAACCTGAATCAGTTTTGTGACTCCTGGTCGCTGTTTTAGCCTTTCACCTTACTTCTGGTTCTGCTACATGACTTTCTCGCTTATAGCTAGGGATGCACATGACATTTCCACCAAACAATCTCAGTTGGTTGCTCGTTTAATGACGCATACCTTACACTGGATTTTAATCAGTGTAGCTAGGTTTTCATAGCGCCCTGTCTTTAAAGGGTCACACTAGTTTTCTGCCTATGATATGTCTCCTATGACTACAGGTCCTATGTTTTAGAATGGTTATTTAAACTGAAAAAATTTCACTATGTGCTGATGACTTTTTCTTAGAGGAAAAGTATCAACAGTGGAAAGTTACAACTACAGTAGACCGCTATATAATGTAGGACACCAATGATTAAGTCTGACTTACTGTCCTCAGAGAATCAACATTTTTTAAAAATGTTTTCAGGCTGCAGAGCTAGGTTAAACTGATTGTCAGCACAATGACGATTTCCCTCGATGCTCTGGCTGGTGAGTAAATAAAAGCCTGTGCAGTAAGCATTTCTTGCTTGACTGGAAAGAAAGCTGCTGCTTCAGAATTCAGTGTTAAGAAATCTGCCTCAACTAACTCCTTATCAGCCAAGTGAGTTGGTGAAGCCTTCAGCTACTGAGGTCTGCTTTGCAGAGTTGAGCCATATATTGTAGCCGAGTCCCGTGTTAATAAGGTCCAAAGGGCCAGAAGTACTTAAAGCTTTCTCTCTTTTTTTTTTTCCTGTGCCTGTAGGGTGAAAAACGTCCTTCACATGCATAGCTGAAGGATGTCCCAACTTGTAAAAACATTTCATTGCCAATTCTATGACATGTCATATAAACTAGAGCACCAACCTGCTGAACATAATAAAATAAATCCTTTCGAAGCTGGTTATACTGGCGTGCCTTCTCGCTTTATTACAGCTGCAAATATCGCAAGGGCAGAGAGATAATTCTCTTTATAGAAAACATTCAGGTTTCCTTTGTGAGCCTCCACCAAACACACACACACCAATACTGAGTGCAGCCATTCACCCCCTGCATGTTCTGCTGATAGCATTTTTAAAAAGGAGAGTATCATGAAATTAATCCTCCTTTTCTCCATCTCTTTAAGAACCATGTGTGAGCCCCTGTGATTTCTTTGTGTCTTCTGTTGTATAAAGCGATATTCCGAAAACTCAAGTGTTCGATCTTGTAGGGGCAATTCTATGTCTGGATTTCATAATTTGTGATATGAATGGCTAAAGTAAGACAACAATGCCGATAGCCAGAAATCACAGGAGTGCGCTCACTGGAGTTACCAATGAAAAAGATGCGCGCTAAATAAACATATAAAATGTAGGGATGTGCATTCAATTCGAACAAATGGATAATCGGAACGAAAACAGCACATTGTTAAGTTGGTTCATTTTACCCAAAATGAATGCAGGGTGCCAATGAAAAAATGAAAACATTTCTTTTGTTTTTTGTTTTGGGAAATAGTGCTTGCTATTAGTGAATAGCAAGCACTATTTGCTGAGCAATTTCAAAATAATTCAGGCCCGCTGCCAAGCCAGGGCTGGGACCTACCCAGGTGAGCTGAGCCAAGCCCAGTCAGGGATTCCCTGGGTACCACTGACCCTTTGCCCTCCACCAATAAACCAGCTGGGCTGAAAGAAGACCAGCCAAGGCCTCTCCAGGCCTCTGGAAACCCCTCCCTTCCTCTTGGGTACCAGGACTGAAGACCTCCCCAGCCCCTACTTATCCCTTCCATCAGGATCTTGCAGAAACACTGGATTAGAAGCAATGCCCATTTGCTCTTGCCCCACTGTATTAAATTTAAAAAGAGGGATGGTGTGCTAAGTTCATGGACAGTGAGTCTACTACTATAAACTGCCTCCCCCCCCAAAAAAAAAAAGTGGAAAATTTTAAGGGGATCTCTGCCAGACTCTCACACATTTATTTGTATTATTTGATTTATAATTCTGCCTTTCAGGCATTTCAAAGTCCATTTATACACACAAAACCTTTTGAAAATTCAGTGAACATTTGAAGTTACCTATGCAAATGTAGCAATTTTCAAAAGAAATGTATACATGTCAATCCCTATTTTATGTGCGTAAACCCTTTTAAAAATTACTTTCACTAATTGTAGCTAAAGGGATGGTTACTTGCCCAGCCTTTTACCTCCCTCATGAAATAGGCCCTTCCTCCACTGTACCAGTGGCCTCTTGCCACTGTTTGTGCACATTCAACCATGCTTTGGTGGATACCTCTGGCATGTCCTGTGGTTGAAGCTTCATTCTGGGATCCAATGTCATCTAGAGAGGGGCCTCCTTCTACCGCTCCATCCTGCTAAATTGTACCACGAGAGAGGAAGAAGCCCCTCTTTGTACTCCATTTGTCAATGGGGAGTTGCAAGTGTCGGGGCCTACAGAGATTTCCACAGGACTAACTGGCGGCTTCCCCTCTTCCAAATCCTTGGGCACAGCTCTCTTCTTAACACTGTGACAATGAACATGGAATGGGCATCAGAGGCACTTCCAGGTAAAATCACTGCATATCTTTTCACTTCACCTTTTCGAGTCCAAGGCATTAACAGATAAGAAAAAAAAGGCTCCCTGTCAACATGAAAGCACACTGTATTCATGTCACCATCTTGGTTATTTACGCAGATGAGTTTCTCTTTTCATTCTTATCAGGTGCCAAGATCAAGTGGGCAGTGGGGACTGTTGGCTTGTTTAAAGGGAATTTAACTGGTTAGAACTGACTTTCAGTAATAACTGTCTAACCGGGTCATTCATCAAAATGTGTTATGGCATTAACGCATGCATTATTGTTCATAATGCATGGTGCAAATGCAAATTTTTTGGAGGGGCAGGATCAGGGAGGAGTTTGGGCAGGATTTAGTAAAATGAGGGGTGTTATTGCACTGTGCGATAGTATAATGCATGCTATTGCATGGTTTTAACACCAGAAATAACTACACCTTTTTTCCTGGAATTAGGCTGCACAATGTGCCTAAAATGGCCATAATGCAATTTGTCACAAGTTTTGGAATTGCATTTTGACCATTTCTGGGCTTGGGTAGGAAGGGAGTAGAGTGGGTGGGAGGAAGGGGAAGAGAGGGAGAGCCTCTGGGGAGGCCCTCACTGTGTGCAACTATTTATATCTCTATAGGAGGGCCATCTAATAGGTCAAGGTGAGGTGTTGGTGGTGGTTTAGAGTTTAGGGGCCAGTTTCGCATGTAGAGTGAGACGTATGAACAGCACAGTACACCTTGGTTAAGATTTCACCAGTCCAGAGTCCATCAAGCTAGGGTGAGAGAACATAGTAGAAATTTCATCTTTGTGATACTTTACTCACTCCAAATGATGTCAAATTTTCACCAAGGTGTACTGTGCTGTTCGTACGTCTCACTCTACATGAGAAATTGGCCCCTAAACCCTAAACTACCACCTCACATTGACTTTTTAGATGGCCCTCCTATAGCAATATAAATACTTAACTACTATGCAGTTCTTGTAGAAAGGTGTTCTCTCTCTCTCTTTCTCACTCTCTCTCTCTCCTCAGCAGCATAGAGCTGTTCTAAATATAACTGATCAATTTTTAATTGGCTAGATTTAGCTGAATTTTCAGTTGAAAACCTAGACAAGTTCAACTGAAAAGTTTCCTAAAGATAACCAGTTAAAATTTTATCAATTATCTTGGATGATATGTGGCTGTTTGAAAATTGACCAAAATAGGCTAAATCATAAATATTCATTGTGTACAACCAGTCCTTATGGTGGTTATAGAGAACCATATTTCGAAACAAGGTAGGGGTTTCATGTCTGGCCCTGCTTACTGATAGAGATGGTAAGATCAGTTTTGCTGAAAATGCATTGGAGTCGAAATCCAACCTTCTTTAAAGTATGTTCCAAGAGTTAGGCTATTTTTCAGTTTTAAACTGGCATCAAGCTTATTTCAATGGAGGTGGATTTTTACTGCCAAATGAGTTGTCTTCAATCATTTTAGGACAGATTGCATATTGATTACATTGATTGTAATTACATTACAAAGATAGTTAAAAGAGCGCTGCTCTCTAAAGTGAAGGCAGCACATTCAGGGTGTGTGTGGAGAGGGCCAGAAACTGTAACATAAGCACCTAAGTAAGGATAAAGCAGAGCACTGACAAGAGATGGAGGTCCCTCATAAAACATTCTGCGGGAAGCGCTTTGCTGAATGCATCAGAGAGGCAGAATGGAGAAAGGGGCAAAAGCATTTCTTGTAGGGCTACAGCATGCAATGCATCTGACCTCTAATCTTTATCAGCTAGAAATGTTTCTCTAGTTTAGGAATTCATATAGAATCATTCCATGATTGCGCTGGGACGCCCATGTCAAATGGGACCTATTGCTAAATACTTTCCTTTTTTTAGAATGTGTCTTAACAGTTATGCTAAACATAATGCAACTTTTAAAGTCCTTAAAGGTGAATTTTTCAAAAGTTGCATGCATAAAAATGAGCAGCAATGTGTGTAAAGTAGCACATACATGAGACTATGTCATTTTAGAAACCTTAACATGCACACTTAAATCAGGTTCTGCAAGTAAATTTGCACTTGTTGTAAAAAAAGGGCAGGTCAAGAGTACTCTGGGCAAGGCCAACATTTGCGTAAGTTGTTATTTAATAAGAAATTTCCGAATGTAAATTTGTCAGCTTACTCACACATACTTACTCTTGCTTAATAGCTGGAGTAAGTGATCATAAATGTCTTAAAAGTGAAATCCTGTCTTGGTGGAGGATCTGGGTGAAATAGGGGGACTTTAGTCTGAAAGCCAGGAGACTCTCAATGACCTGCAGATGGACGGGGCAAACTGGTAGACTAATTGGTAAACTGTTAATTTAATTGCCATGTGAGTTAGAACATCTCTCACTTAAGCATGTAAAAGTTGACTTACAGGAGGTAAATGCATGTAATTTGTGCTTGTTAAATCTATTCACATAGATGTAAAAATAGGCGGGAATACCAATTGGTACACTTATCTGGCTAAGTAGCAGTTTTTGCTATACTTAGCCATAGGAATTCTGAGTTATCTAAGTAGCTGCACTTATCTAGAAACTTCTGATTTATTTGGCTAAGAAGCAGCAAAGCCACTATTTAGCCAGAAAAGTCTTAAAATGTTATTTACCTAGCTAAGATCTAGATTCATCAAATTGCTATAAATATAGGAAAATAGTATCTGTGATAAAAAAGGGTAATGGTTATTCCAGGTATTCCATAGCTGAGAGAGAGAGAGAGAAAAAGAGTCTTTATAAGGCTCTCATATGAGTAAACTTTTTATACCACTCGGGGTAAGATTTTGGTTGTGGACTACATTTTGGGGGGCAGTTTTATATGCATATTCAGAGGTACGAACAGCACAGTAGACATCAGTGAAGATTTTATGTGGTTTGGAGTGATGAAAGGTATAAAAAAATGAGATTTGTACAATGTACTCTCGACCTAGCTTGATGTACTTTACTTTCTGCCTAGCTGCTATCAAGTGAGGTTGAGAATACAATGCACAAATCTCATCTTTGTGAAACTTTCATCACTTCAAATCATATAAAAGCATCAATGATGTCTACTGTGCTGTTCGTACCTCTGACTGCATGTAAAACTGCTCCCCAAAATCTAGCACACTATCAAAACCTCACCCCATGTTCAGAATGCCCCTTCTCACAGTGGTTTAAAAAGTTGACTAATATGTGTGTCTCCCCAGAGGTTCTCTCTCTCTCTCCCTCTCCCTTTCTCTTTCTCTCTCTCCCTCTCCCTCTCCCCCACAAAACAGGATTTGCAATAAATATTACAAATCCCAGTTTGGCCATAATGCACAGCTATTGCAGGAAAAAAAAGTGTAGTTAAATCTAGCAATAGCATGCAATACCTTATTGCACACGATGTTAAGCACCCTTCATTTTCATTTACTCCTCCCACTTGACTAAATTTTTAAAATTTGTATACACATCTTGCGATGCATTATTATGTCATGCATTATGACATTATCATGAGCGTTAGGGCCCTAATACCTGCGATAAGACCCTAACACGATTTGATAAATGACCTTGTAAGTCCGATAGCCTGATAAGTCTAAAATGTACTATTTATCCAGCTATCTGATTTAGCTGGGTTATGAGTTCCTGGGGTGGGATTATGGGAGAGCCTGAAATTGTTTTCTTTTTTATTCTCTTGATAGAGCCAACATTTAAAGAAAAATAAAGGGAAAAAAATGCATTTAATTTTTTCATTTTGTTTTAAAATTGAACTGTAACAAAACAGGAAATATTAAGATTTCCTGTTTCATTTCAAATGATTGCACATTCTTTGAGTTCAGGTATTCCAGAAGTCATTAAAGTTAACAGAAGACTCCTATTTTTCACTTTAAAAAGTCTTGGGAGGCAAGTGAGGTCATCAGAAGCCTAAGAGCTTTAAGTAATGCATTTCTTATGTGTTTATGAGTGACTGTAAAATCAGATATATTTATGGAAGTGGGATTTCTTTTTGTACCTGCTATTTTGCAACATTAAACTTTTTTTTTTTTTTTTATTGGAACAACACTTTTAATGTGGAAACTCTGCAACTGGAATGATTATATTATAGATCTCCTGGGATCTAGAAGTCATGTTAGTCCTCCCTTCCATCTAGAAGTACTTCTAGGTCCAGGACTGTAGCAAGTCTGCAGGGACTCAGCAGTGCCCACAGGTGGCCCGTTCACTTCAAGAACAGGGAGGACCCTGCAGAAGAGGTTATGCTAAAGTTCTTCACCCAATCCATGCTCTTCTTCAGCCAATCCATATTCGTCATTCTCTTCTTTTTATATATGCATCTCCTGTCCTCATCAACTAAAATCAGCAAAGCCTTAGCTAAGGCTCCATGCTTCCTTAAATCTTATATTTTGAAACCTTTATTTGCAAATTTTTTTTTTTTACGCTTACATCCAGGTGCTCAAAATTACCCTACAAACTTTCAGCATTTGATCTATTCACAGTGTATAACTTAATTATGCATATTTGATTAGCAATCATGGCCATTTTCTTCCTCCTTTCATAGTAATTAGAGCAATTTGTGCTAATCAAATGCAATTTGTCATAACACACATTTATACCTGCATTGTTAGCTGCTATGCAAATGCTTATTTCCTTGTCTGGCTTCAGGTGCTAAATACCTGTTTAACTTGAAAGAATTTCAAGAACCCAAGGGTCTACACAAATGTTATTTGTAAACCAAGCAGTATACACAATTAAGTAAATCATC
This sequence comes from Rhinatrema bivittatum, assembly GCF_901001135.1. Classification (NCBI taxonomy): domain Eukaryota; kingdom Metazoa; phylum Chordata; class Amphibia; order Gymnophiona; family Rhinatrematidae; genus Rhinatrema; species Rhinatrema bivittatum. The sequence goes on along the minus strand of NC_042617.1, from coordinate 334,956,035 downwards.
CACTCATCCAGAATATGGTCTCTTCCCAAGTGTTAAGCTAATAGGTACCTTATGTATTATGGCATTACCCATTGCTTAAACCATTTGTTAACACAGCAATTAATCCTATTGGAGTATATTCTACAATATAAGTGTAGGATTCATGATGCTAATGCATTTAGGATCTTGCATCTCGGGATACATTTAGAAAATTAAAGGAGACCTTTATTTAACAATTCATTTTATTACTTCATGACTGAACATACAACTCCAATTCCAGCTAAAGATGCATGAAGACCTTTTCCATGAAGCCTAAGAGATCAATACACGCTTTGGGTTTGAATTGGACAAATTGTGGTCAAATATCAAGATTTCCAGAATATCAATTGTCATAATAGGGGATATTTGACTGCCATTAATGTTGTTTTGGAAACTCCAGAAATCAGATGGGTTCAAAATTAGATATTTAGTACGTATATACAAATTCTATATAGCAACATAGTAATGGCAGCAGAAGAAGACCAAATGGTCCGTCCAGTCTGCCCAGCAAGTTTCGTAAGGTAGTAACCGCTGCTCCATACGGGTTACCCCCATGTCTCTGTAGGGTAGTTACTGTCGCTGTGTGCGGTTTACCTCCAAGCCTTATGTTAAAGGTAGTAATATTTACAATCAGACAATGCTGCTTGAACGTGCTTTGCTTTTGGTCTTGGCTGTAGAGGTAGTCTTGTGATTTTTCCCTGATGTCTGCCTGTCAGGGCCCAGCATTGGCTGTCGCCTGAATCCAATTCCCCCTTCCCCCCCCCCCCCGCCCCCCACCGTTTAAGCAGAGAGTGATGTTGCAGTTGCACCAAAAGCATCAGGGCTGATCAGTTAATGGAAGAAACCCCAATGCCTTCTGATTAAGGGTAGGAACTGCTGCATTCTGCAGGTTACCCACCTCCGTGCACCCTTATATTTCCATCCTCTAGCCTTTAGGGATCCACCGTGTTTATCCCATGCCCTCTTGAATTTCTTTGTTGCTTTCATCCTCACCACTTCCTGCAGAAGGGCATTCCAGGCATCCACCAACCTCTCCGTGAAGAAATATTTCCTGATGTTGTCCTCCCCCCCCCCATCCTTAGTTCAGCGGTTTCCCTTCATTACTGAGCTTTGCTCTGCTTCTGTCCATGCTCCCATAGGATTATTCTCTCACCTAGATACACGGTTTTTATGTGCCTCCTGAGGCCTTTATCGAATATGGATTTACTCCGGGTCAGAGGAGGAGTAGGGAACCTCCATTTTACTCCAGCACATGGCAGTAGTTGGACATTTTAAAACCAGTCCTGATTGCTCTTTCAGAGCATGCAAGCGCGCCAGAAATCTCACCAACCGTGCAGACTCCCCAGCATTCAGATGTGATTCTCACTTTCACACACCTCTCAAAACCACACAGTTCAGCAATCAGACCCAGCACTCACGCTCGCCCGTTACTAAAATTATTCGGAAGCACAACCAGAGCACTGAAGTTAACAAAAACAATTATTGTCATTATTATTATTATTATTTTTTATATAAAGAAGGTTTTATTTTTTTAATTTCTTCCCTTCCATTTAGGGAAGGGATCAGTGAACAGCATCTAAGGTCTTTTTGGGAAGATGGGGTGGGTTTTGAGGTCCACTCCTCATTTCAGGAAGAATAGGTGATGCAGTGATGGAGCGTTTGTATTAGAGATGTGAATAGGTTTTCCATATCGTCTTAACGATAGAAATCGTGTGGCAGGAGAAGAAAATCGTGTTTGGCACGATTATTTCATTGAAAAATAGTTAAAAATTGTTTTTTCCGATTAGTGCGCACTAACTCAAAATGATACAAATAGACACTTTCCAGGTCACTGAAGGTCAGTTAGGAATGAATTTGTGTTCCTATTGGCTGGCTGCCCTCTTATCTATTGATGTTACCAAGGTTTCCACTGAGGTGATGGTTGGGGGGATGGGAAATGGAACTGGAAACTCATGAACACCAACAGAAAATGAAACAAAGTGTTCACACTTCCCAGGTCAGTAAAGGTCACTTAGGAATGAATATGTATTCCTATTGGCTGGCTGTGCTCTTATCTATTGATGTTACCAAGGTTACCACTGAGGTAATGGTTGGGGGGATGTGAAATGGAAACAGTTGGAAGCTTGACATGTGATGATCACCACTCACGTGACTAGAACTTCTTTGTTTATTATTTTTGTTAGCAGACACGTGCATGTTGAATTTGCCAATCACTGTGCATTTTAGAAAGGTGGTCCTGGCTGGAACTGTACACAGTTCAAATATATGTAATTGATTGTTGGTAAGTGTATTTTTTAAGTAGCCACACTGGCACAAGTATGTTTACTTTTCCTCCTTCTTAACTCACTAGCTCAGCTTTGTAAGAAGGGCTTCTCTGCTTGAGTGAGGGTCAGGCAGCTCCCCCCTGTCTGTGAAGCCAGCCTCTCACTAGTAATGCAGGGAGGGAGCTGTCTCAGACTTCACCATCCTCCTCCCCCCCCCCCCCACCCACACACCATTCACTAGCTGGGACATGGGGGAAGTCAGGAGTGAGGGTCAGGCAGCTCCCCCCTGTCTGTGAAGCCAGCCTCTCACTAGTAATGCAGGGAGGGAGCTGTCTCAGACTTCACCATCCTCCGCCCCCCCCCCCTCACCCACACACCATTCACTAGCTGGGACATGGGGGAAGTCAGGAGTGAGGGTCAGGCAGCTCCCCCCTGTCTGTGAAGCCAGCCTCTCACTAGTAATGCAGGGAGGGAGCTGTCTCAGACTTCACCATCCTCCGCCCCCCCCCCCCCTCACCCACACACCATTCACTAGCTGGGACATGGAGGAAGTCAGGAGTGAGGGTCAGGCAGCTCCCCCCTGTCTGTGAAGCCAGCCTCTCACTAGTAATGCAGGGAGGGAGCTGTCTCAGACTTCACCATCCTCCTCCCCCCCCCCCCCCTCACCCACACACCATTCACTAGCTGGGACATGGGGAAAGTCAGGAGTGAGGGTCAGGCAGCTCCCCCCTGTGTGTGAAGCCAGCCTCTCACTAGTAATGCAGGGAGGGAGCTGTCTCAGACTTCACCATCCTTCTCCCCCCCCCCCCCCTCACCCACACACCATTCACTAGCTGGGACATGGGGGAAGTCAGGAGTGAGGGTCAGGCAGCTCCCCCCTGTCTGTGAAGCCAGCCTCTCACTAGTAATGCAGGGAGGGAACTGTCTCAGACTTCACCATCCTCCCCCCCCCCCCCTCACCCACACAGCATTCACTAGCTGGGATATGGGGGAAGTCAGGAGTGAGGGTCAGGCAGCTCCCCCCTGTCTGTGAAGCCAGCCTCTCACTAGTAATGCAGGGAGGGAGCTGTCTCAGACTTCACCATCCTCCCCCCCCCCCCCCTCACCCACACACCATTCACTAGCTGGGACATGGGGGAAGTCAGGAGTGAGGGTCAGGCAGCTCCCCCCTGTCTGCGAAGCCAGCCTCTCACTAGTAATGCAGGGAGGGAGCTGTCTCAGACTTCACCATCCTCCCCCCCCCCCCTCACCCACACACCATTCACTAGCTGGGACATGGGGGAAGTCAGGAGTGAGGGTCAGGCAGCTCCCCCCTGTCTGTGAAGCCAGCCTCTCACTAGTAATGCAGGGAGGGAGCTGTCTCAGTCTTCACCATCCTCCCCCCCCCCCTCACCCACACACCATTCATTAGCTGGGACATGGGGGAAGTCAGGAGTGAGGGTCAGGCAGCTCCCCCCTGTCTGTGAAGCCAGCCTCTCACTAGTAATGCAGGGAGGGAGCTGTCTCAGACTGGTATCAGGGTTAGGGCACTGTGTGCAGGAAGATCACAACACTTCTGGTATTAATAGGGATAGGGCACTGTAAGAGATGACTGTAGTAGATTGAATAAAGATCTGATGTTTCTGCTCTCCTCACACCAAACAAAAACAACACACAAGCAGAGAAGCCCTTCTTACAAAGCTGAGCTAGTGAGTTAAGTAGGAGGAAAAGTAAACATACTTGTGCCAGTGTGGCTACTTAAAAAATACACTTACCAACAATCAATTACATATATTTGAACTGTGTACAGTTCCAGCCAGGACCACCTTTCTAAAATGCACAGTGATTGGCAAATTCAACATGCACTAGCATTTCAGGTCCATGCTAACAAAAATAATAAACAAACAAGTTCTAGTCACGTGAGTGCTGATCATTACATTACTTTTTTTGTCAAGCTTCCAACTGTTTCCATTTCACATCCCCCCAACCATTACCTCAGTGTTAGCCTTGGTAACATCAATAGATAAGAGCACAGCCAGCCAATAGGAATACATACATACATATTCATTCCTAAGTGACCTTTACTGACCTGGGAAGTGTGAACACTTTGTTTCATTTTCTGTTGGTGTTCGTTAGTTTCCAGTTCCATTTCCCATCCCCCCAACCATCACCTCAGTGGTAACCTTGGTAACATCAATAGATAAGAGGGCAGCCAGCCAATAGGAACACATATTCATTCCTAACTGACCTTCAGTGACCTGGAAAGTGTTTATTTGTATCATTTTCAGTTAGTGCGCACTAAATCGAGTTAGTGCGCACTAACGGGGAGTTAGTGCGCACTAACTCCCGTTAGTGCGCACTAACACGATTTAACGATTTTTAACGATAAATCGTTAGAATTTCTATTGTATCGTGTTCTATAACGATTTAAGACGATATAAACATTATCGGACGATAATTTTAATCGTTGAAAAACGATTCACATCCCTAGTTTGTATATGACAGGTAAACCTCCATTGTCCACAGGGTCAGATTTACCAAACGGCAGAATAAGCAAATGCCTGGGGGCAGCCACCTTGCTGCATGAGTTGTTTTACATCATCAGCCCTGGTGCTGCACCATCTTGTGAGGATGTGTGATTACCTGTTTGCCATTAATGCAGCCACGTTAATGAACACAATTAAACTATATCCTGGAGGTGCCGTACATTTTGGCATTAATGATCTTGTGTTAAGCCTCCTGGGATTTAATGTATCTTATCAATCCTGTTATAGAGGTCATTTGCAAACATCAATTTGGGCATTGGTGTTACTTAAATGTAGAAATGGAAGACCTGACCTGGAAATCAAACTGAGATCCTTCACATGGCAGGGCAGAGAGCTGCCACTGAGCTACTATAGTGGTTCTAGAAAGGATCATCATTATGGGTTATAACGTCAATGTGAATGTTCATCAAAATAAAATACAATATGCTAAAAAGATAATTAATAAGACAACAATAGATCCTGAATAGTATAAAATACACTGCCTCTTTGTCTACCTCCTATTTGGTTTCAGTAATGCATTTTAGGTGACTGAAATCTTATACTTTATCTGTCTCTTGCTTGACTCATGATATTTAATGTCTTCAGACATCTTCTGTCTTTTGAAAGTGATTTCTGACACCTGATGTCAGAGTAGTTGCATGATTCATTATAAGTGGCAGGGAATGTCTCTTTTCTTTGACATGCTGGTACAATAATAGCTATTTCATTTTGGGGTGGAAGTGGAAATGAAAGTTATTATAAAGAGCTGATCTATATACAGTTGGTTGTATATAGGAAGAATATGTGTGTGTTATATTGCATGCAGTCCAGTGTTGTGTAAATAATGGTTTGCATGAATTGAAAAGATTGCTAAAAGCATTAATTACTTCATCATCTGGGAACCAAATTGAGCTTTTTAAGTTAAACATAAAAGAACACTCCTAGGACTGGAAGAGTGGGAAAGGCACAGCTAAAAATACTTTCTTGGTATTGTACTGTAATTTATTTTATATGTATGACATGTGTACACCTAGCAGGAAACATCTAAACAAATAAAATGAGAAACTGTAAAAATAGAGACAGTAAGGGCATACATTGATAGCTACACAATGGGGCTGGACCAAGGTCTGAGTGGTAGGGCCAACAGACTGTCATGCCAAGGATGTGGATTCCATTCCCAAGTCAGATCTTCCATTCCCTGGGTCGGTCAGATTTGGTGATGCTGCAGAAGCAGTGCTCGTAGCCTCTTGGAGGAAGTTCCAGTCATCATGCAATGGTGACAGCCAGTAGACAGGGTTAGAGTCCATAACTGAAGTGCATCAGGGCATCCCTTCAAGTTTGCTTCATCCTCATGGTACAGCAAGCCAAAATTACAATCTCGTATATTCATTTCCTGTTGGTCATGTGACTGGGAATGCTAGAAAATGTACTTTTTACCAAATTGGACAGACTAAAAATACTAACATATAATTAGTCAGGTTTAGGAATTTATATAGGGGATCAGGGCAGGATCAGTGGCAATGTATGACTCTTACAATATTTTTGCGATTTTCGCTTCATTCCCCCAACCAGCATCCCAGTTATATTTTTCCCTTTTTTAGCATTTTATTTTTATTAAATACCACACCTCTTTCCAGTCAGCATCTTATTTCCCTCCTCCTAGCCCCAGCAACATCTCCCCAGCCCAGCTCATCAGCATTATCTCTGTTCGCCTCTCCCATGACACAGTCTCTCCCCGCCCCCCCCCCCCCCCCCCCGTCTCCAGCCCAAAACCAGCACCAGCACCGTCTCTCCCAAACCTGCACCATCTATATTTTTTCCTAAACTCTTCTCCCATTGGCAGCCCAGCAGCCATCCTAGGCATCCCGCCTCAGTCAGCAATGCATCAGCAGTCCCAGGCCTCACTCCTCAGTTGTCACGAGTGTCAGCAGGAGTCCCTGGCTTCCCTCCTAAGTTGGCAGCATCATCAAAGGAGTCCCAAGTTTCCCTCCTCGACTGACTGCGGCATCCCAAGTTCTCTTTCCTTACTCAGCATCAGGGTAAGCAGCAATCTTGGGCTTCCCTCCTCGGTTGGCAGTGGAGCAAGTGGCAGTTCGAGGTCATTTTTATCTTTTTCCAAGCTGGTTCCATCTTGCACATCAGGCACTTCTTGCACTTGCTCCTGTGGCAATCAGTGGCGCTATGACCAGGCCCTGTTTGGGGGTGGGGGGGGGGGGCATCGCAGCACAGGAGGACTCTTACTGTAGCATACCAGTGTGCCATAGCACAGCGGTTGAAAAGCTCTTCTCTACAGGGAGTCCTGGTGCATGGCCACCAGCCAGGGTCTGTCACGACAAAAGAATTGGGAGGGGAATATGAAACAAGGAGACTCCCCCCCCCCCTGCCCTAGGTACTTGCAAATGATGGCTCATGAGCCCAAAGTCCAACAGGGAGTTGTTGTGATTGAGCAGGAAACCCAAAGGATCAGGAGGAAGATGGCAGTAACACCCTCCCTCCCCCTCAAAACCTCAACACCACCGATATCTATATCTATCTATGCTTCTAGATATAGATGATGAATGATTGGAAATTTGCTTTACTGTTCCTTCCCAAAAATGAAGATGACTCTGTTTATAGTGTTGCTTGCTTAATTTAGGCTTTGAATGACTGAAATATCAGTAACCTCGAGAACCTTATGAATGGAAAATTCCATAACTGTAGTGGATAAAGAGACCCCACACAATGCACAAGCAGGAGAGGGTTAAATGTGAGAACAGCAGATCCTTCAGCCTGAACCTCAGCCATGATGGACTGAAGAAATTGGTGAGGCTACATCGTTAAAAAATCGGAGCTCTGCTGACCATTTGCTGAACTGAGGTAGCAACCAATTACCACTTAGGAAGTTCTTTTAGAATTAAGTGAGTAAAAATTTAACAAAGAAACCAGCAAAGTATATAAATCAGGTTTCCCACATCGTTTACAGCTAATATGCTAGAAAATCCCCATGGAGGTTGGTTTTGCAAGTCTTGTCATACATGATCTCCTGATGATTCTTTTAAACCATTTCCCTACTTCCATAAGTGTCCAGCTCCAGGCCTCAAGGGCCACATATTAGGGATGTGCATTCATTTGAAATGAATGGGTAAAATGCAGCTAATGAGACCATTTTTCTTTCATTCATTGGCTCCCAACAAGGATGGATGATGCTCATGAATTTAAAAGAAACATTTTGTTTCGATCATTTATGTTTTCCATTTAAGTCTATGGTACATTGAAAAGTGCTATAGTGAGAAAGCTGCAGGTAACTCTTAGAGATGTGCTTTGGTTAAAAGTTTTGTGTCAGGCTTCGATTCGGGCCCCCCCCCGTGGGAATTTAGTTTTTCCCATGGTCCGGGGTTTTTTTTTTCGGGGGCCCCGATTTTCAGGTTAGTGTGCACTATCGGGAGTTAGTGCACGCTAACCTCACTAACTCCCGTTAGCGTGCACTAACTCCCAATAGTGTGCACTAACCTGGCAGAGTTAGTGCACACTATTGGGAATTAGTGCGCACTAATGGGAGTTAGCATGCACTAACTCCCGTTAGCGCACACTAACTCAAAAATGAATTTTTTTCTGAAATTTCAGAAAAATTAAATCATTTTTCGGTTCTCCCGAACCATTCCGAATTAGGCAATTTCATTGTCATTGCCTAATTCGGGAAAAAGATTGCACATCCCTAGTAATTCTACAATCAACCAATGCATGTGTGAGGTGGCAACTAGACAGGAGCCAAGGTTGAAGAAATAGGCAAGAAGATAGGACGGAAGAACATTCAAGTTTGAAGAATTATTTTAACTAGCTTAGAGGTGCCATCTAGATCAAGTAAAGCTGATATCCTCCCACTAAAAGGTCTGAGCCTGAGTAAAGAAATTGGATTTTCTCTGTTGGATGCCATAGTGAATGCTTGTATTTTCAGTAAGCTCTCTTAGAGTGAAAACAATGCTTTAAAAAGCAAAAGAAGGATTTTGGCATTAAGCCCATGGTAATCGATACAGGATCGAAGCGAACCATCTTTTCTCCCTACAAAAAAAAATCCACTTCCTGCAGGTGACAAGGAGGGTTGAATGAAACTTCTTTTCAGATTATCTTGAATATACAGAGACATTACCTCAGTCTCAAGGGCTGATAATGGATAACCCTTCCCCTAGGGGGTAGGAGCTTCCTCAGCAGATGATCAATGGAACAATCATAAGTCCGATGTAGTGGTAAGCTTTCAGCTTGTCTTTTTTTGAAATATCTATAAAATCAATATAATGTGCAGGTAATCCAGGCATAGAGGGATCTGTGCATTTTAAACTGTGAGTCGGAGGTAAACTCTTGGTCAAACACTGCTCATGACAAGTGGGAATCAATTTAGACAACTGCAAAGATCCCCAATCAATCTTAATATAGTGCTTAATCAGTCTAGGTAGGCCTAAGATCCTCTCATTGACTGCCTTAGGTAGGATGTAGAGGCCAGTATGCATAAGCAAGGGTACAGTGATTCTAGAAATTTTTCCCAGTAAGGGTTCTAGGGATGTGCAGAGCAAAATTTTATGTTCATATTTTTTATGTCCGAAAGGGGGTCCCACTTGCGGCCAATATGGACATAAAAAAAATCCAATGAGTTGGGTATATGTACGTATGTGCAAAAAAAAAATTTAAACCCCCTCACCCTCCTTAATCCCCCCCCCAGACTTACCACAACTCCCTGGTGATCGAGCGAGGAGTGAGGACGTCATTTCTGCAATCCTTGGCGAGAAGCATGTGACGTCGGTGGCACGTCGAGTGACGCGGCGTCACGTGATTCCCGGCTCGTTCGCGCCGGACGGCTCGTTCGGCCCAAAAAGAACTTTTGGCCAGCTTGGGGGGGCCTCCTGACCCCCCCAAGCTGGCCAAAAGTTATTTTTGGGCCGAACGAGCTGTCCGGCGAGAACGAGCCGGGAATCACGTGACGCCGACGTCACGTGATTCCCGGCAAGTTCGCGCCGGACGGCTCGTTCGGCCCAAAAAGAACTTTTGGCCAGCTTGGGGGGGCCTCCTGACCCCCTCAAGCTGGCCAAAAGTTCTTTTTGGGCCGAACGAGCCGTCCGGCGCGAACTTGCCGGGAATCACGTGACGTCGCGTCTGAGTGACGCGGCGCCACGTGATTCCCGGCGAGTTTGCGCCGGACGGCTCGTTCGGCCCAAAAAGAACTTTTGGCCAGCTTGGGGGGGTCAGGAGGCCCCCCCAAGCTGGCCAAAAGTTCTTTTTGGGCCGAACGAGCCGTCCGGCGCGAACGAGCCGGGAATCACGTGACGCCGGCGTCACTCGACGTGCCGCCGATGTCACATGCTTCTCGCCAAGGATTGCAGAAATGGCGTCCTCACTCCTCGCTCCATCACCAGGGAGTTGTGGTAAGTCGGGGGGGGGGATTAAGGAGGGTGAGGGGGTTTATATTTTTATTTTGGCTCAACAATCGCGATTTCCAACATATCGAACATATCTATGTTCGATATGTGGGAAATCCGATCGTTTATGTCGAATCAATTTTTTAAGTAAAAAAAAAATATGAGTTGCGTTTTACTAATGCGGTCAATCCGAATGCACACCCCTAAAGGGTTCTCCAAAGACTGAAGATACGGTGAGTGCAGGTGTCAGGGTATATTTAAGGCAAGCTCTGACAATTAGAGCTTGCCTTGACAACAGGTCATCTTGCTGTCCTAAGCATTGTTCCTGAGTTGCCGTTGTTCCTGATCCTGAGTTCCAATCTCTGTTCCTGCTTGTTCCTGATCTTGAGTTCCACCTTCCGCTTTCCTGCCTAAGCCTTGATTCCTTCGCCCTGCTCTTGGACTGACTATGGCTTGACCCTTGGACCGGACCCGACTACGACTTTGCCGCCTGCCTTTGACCTTTGGACTGGACCTGACTACGACTTCGCCGCTTGCCTCTGACCCTTGGACCAGACCCAACTACGACTTTGTCACCTGCCTCTGACCCCTGGACTGGATCCAACTTCTCCTGTCACCCGCTGTGGCGACTGGACTGGATCTTTGTTGCTCCTTGTCTCGCTCCTCAACTGGTTGCTCCCGGGATCATCCAGCACCCAAGGGCTCAATCTGTGGGGAACTTGGGCTGGTATTGGCGAAGTCCCTGTTTGCCTCTGTGGGCCCACCCTCACAGGTAGCGCTAACCCCACATCAGGCCAAGGGTCCACTTCCGCAACAATACTGAGATCTTCATATAATCAGAGTGAAGGGGGACATGGGAGCATTGTAACTTTGCTTAACAGTCACTCAGCCGCTGTGATACTCTGGTGGGGTTTTTTTTTTAATAATCATTGGCCTCCAAGTTAATTTTTTCACATTCATTTTTTTAGGATTGCAAGTAAAATAAGCAAGAGTCTAGCAACTCGTAAATAGGGGAACTTATCATTGAAGAATCTACCACATTCAATTCAAAAACAGTCCAACATGATGCTTCATCAGGAGTAGGGATGTGAATCGTTTTTCAACGATTAAAATTATCGTCCGATAATGTTTATATCGTCTTAAATCGTTATAGAACACGATACAATAGAAATTCTAACGATTTATCGTTAAAAATCGTTAAATCGTGTTAGTGCGCACTAACTCGAGTTAGTGCGCACTAACTCCCCGTTAGTGCGCACTAACTCGATTTAGTGCGCACTAACTGAAAATGATACAAATAAACACTTTCCAGGTCACTGAAGGTCAGTTAGGAATGAATATGTGTTCCTATTGGCTGGCTGCCCTCTTATCTATTGATGTTACCAAGGTTACCACTGAGGTGATGGTTGGGGGGATGGGAAATGGAACTGGAAACTAACGAACACCAACAGAAAATGAAACAAAGTGTTCACACTTCCCAGGTCAGTAAAGGTCACTTAGGAATGAATATGTATGTATGTATTCCTATTGGCTGGCTGTGCTCTTATCTATTGATGTTACCAATATGGTTGGGGGGATGTGAAATGGAAACAGTTGGAAGCTTGACAAAAAAAGTAATGTAATGATCAGCACTCACGTAACTAGAACTTGTTTGTTTATTATTTTTGTTAGCAGGCACCTGAAATGCTAGTGCATGTTGAATTTGCCAATCACTGTGCATTTTAGAAAGGTGGTCTGGCTGGAACTGTACACAGTTCAAATATATGTAATTGATTGTTGGTAAGTGTATTTTTTAAGTAGCCACACTGGCACCAGTATGTTTACTTTTCCTCCTACTTAACTCACTAGCTCAGCTTTGTAAGAAGGGCTTCTCTGCTTGTGTGTTGTTTTTGTTTGGTGTGAGGAGAGCAGAAACATCAGATCTTTATTCAATCTACTACAGTCATCTCTTACAGTGCCCTATCCCTATTAATACCAGGAGTGTTGTGATCTTCCTGCACACAGTGCCCTAACCCTGATACCAGTCTGAGACAGCTCCCTCCCTGCATTACTAGTGAGAGGCTGGCTTCACAGACAGGGGGGAGCTGCCTGACCCTCACTCCTGACTTCCCCCATGTCCCAGCTAGTGAATGGTGTGTGGGTGAGGGGGGGGGGGAGGATGGTGAAGTCTGAGACAGCTCCCTCCCTGCATTACTAGTGAGAGGCTGGCTTCACAGACAGGGGGGAGCTGCCTGACCCTCACTCCTGACTTCCCCCATGTCCCAGCTAGTGAATGGTGTGTGGGTGAGGGTGGGGGGGGGAGGATGGTGAAGTCTGAGACAGCTCCCTCCCTGCATTACTAGTGAGAGGCTGGCTTCACAGACAGGGGGGAGCTGCCTGACCCTCACTCCTGACTTCCCCCATGTCCCAGCTAGTGAATGGTGTGTGGGTGAGGGGGGGGGGGAGGATGGTGAAGTCTGAGACAGCTCCCTCCCTGCATTACTAGTGAGAGGCTGGCTTCACAGACAGGGGGGAGCTGCCTGACCCTCACTCCTGACTTCCCCCATGTCCCAGCTAGTGAATGGTGTGTGGGTGAGGGGGGGGGGAGGATGGTGAAGTCTGAGACAGCTCCCTCCCTGCATTACTAGTGAGAGGCTGGCTTCACAGACAGGGGGGAGCTGCCTGACCCTTACTCCTGACTTCCCCCATGTCCCAGCTAGTGAATGATGTGTGGGTGAGGGGGGGGGAGGATGGTGAAGTCTGAGACAGCTCCCTCCCTGCATTACTAGTGAGAGGCTGGCTTCGCAGACAGGGGGGAGCTGCCTGACCCTCACTCCTGACTTCCCCCATGTCCCAGCTAGTGAATGGTGTGTGGGTGAGGGGGGGGGGAGGATGGTGAAGTCTGAGACAGCTCCCTCCCTGCATTACTAGTGAGAGGCTGGCTTCACAGACAGGGGGGAGCTGCCTGACCCTGACTCCTGACTTCCCCCATGTCCCAGTTAGTGAATGGTGTGTGGGTGAGGGGGGGGGAGGATGGTGAAGTCTGAGACAGCTCCCTCCCTGCATTACTAGTGAGAGGCTGGCTTCACAGACAGGGGGGAGCTGCCTGACCCTCACTCCTGACTTCCCCCATGTCCCAGCTAGTGAATGGTGTGTGGGTAAGGGGGGGGGGGGGGGGATGGTGAAGTCTGAGACAGCTCCCTCCCTGCATTACTAGTGAGAGGCTGGCTTCACAGACAGGGGGGAGCTGCCTGACCCTCACTCCTCCGGGGTATTGTGATCTTCCTGCACACAGTGCCCTATCCCTGATACCAGGGGTGTTGTGATCTTCCTGCATGCAGTGCCCTATCCCTATTAATACCAGGAGTGTTGTGATCTTCCTGCATGCAGTGCCCTATCCCTGATATCGGGATGTGTGCAAGAAGATCACAACACCCCCGGTATCAGGAATAGGGCACTGCGTGCAGGAAGATCACAACACCCCCAGTATCAGGAATAGGGCACTGTGTGCAGGAAGATCACAACAGCCCTGGTATTAGGGATAGGGCACTGTGTGCAGGAAGATCACAACACTCCTGGTATTAATAGGGATAGGGCACTGTGTGCAGGAAGATCACAATACCCCTGGTATCAGGGTTAGGGCACAAGTTCTAGTCACATTGACTGATCACATTACTTGTTTTGTCAAGCTACCAACTGTTTCCATTTCCCATCCCCCATATACTGTCAGTAGGAAACTTGGTAACATGAATAAATAAGAGGGCAGCCAATAGGAATACATATTCATTCCTAAACTGACCTTAACTGACCTGAAAAGTGTCAAATTGTATCATTTTCAGTTAGTGCGCACTAACTCCCAGTTAGTGCGCACTAACTCGAGTTAGTGCACACTAATCGGAAAAAACGATTTTTAACGATTTTTTAACTAAAAAATCGTGCCTAAGACGATTTTCTTGCCCTGCCACACGATTTCTATCGTTAAGACGATATGGAAAACGATTCACATCCCTAATCAGGAGTAGATCATATATAATATGCATGCAGTTCTGGAATAAAAAAAGAACAACCAGTAACATATATTCTAATGTTTAAATGCTTATGAAATTAGTAACATTTTCCTGAGATCGATATGATATCCAACTTGGTAAGTACTCCATTATTATTATGGATGCCACTTGTTGATATATTTAAATATTATAGATACGCTGTTAGACATGTGATTCTATTATGTCACAATTGATGATGAATTGTAATAAAAGGACCAAAACTAATGGAATATTTTAAAAATACGAGCATTTGCACTCAGAAAAATATCCTAAATTATAAACAAATGTCATAAGGGAAATTATAATAAGGATTGCCATTCTATCTCCCCATTCATGCCATTAGGAGTCATTGTGTTCAGCTGGAACATCCAGTGCTGTTGTTTAAAGTAGAAACAGTATCTCCCCCATCCTGTTCCATGCAGCACAGAATTCCCACCTTCACTGGGCACTTTCTTAAGAAGCACAATCACCCTCCATGACTTTCCAAGGGTTTGTGCCCGGCCTAGTTGTGGGTAGGCAGCACATCCTATAATAATTGCATTATTCAGCCTACTTCAATTAGTTGCTGGAAAAACCTCAGTATGGGGGGGGGGGACTCCATGTTGAGAAAAACAGCCAAATGTTAGGTATAACATTAAAGTTGTACAGCATACTGGATGTGTCGCCAAGGCCACCTGCACACCTCTGCCCCTCTGTGAACACAACATATAAACTGTGAGTGTACTTGGTGAAAATGAGCAATTGAAAGGGTAAAACTAGGGATGTGAATCGTTTTTTGACGATTTAAAACAATCGTCAGATATATTTTAAATCGTCAAAAATTGTTAAGAGTCGCGATACAATAGAAATTCCCCCGATTTATCGTGAAAAAATCGTAAATCGGGGGAGGGGGGAGGGCGGGGAAAACTGGCACACCAAAAAAAACCCTAAACCCACCCTGACCCTATAAAACGAATCCCTTACCTTCCCCCACCCTCCCGAACCCCCCCAAAACTTTTTACGAGTACCTGGTGGTCCAGTGGGGGCACGGGGACCGATCTCCCACTCTTGGTCCATCAGCGCCATTTTGGCTGCCACTAAAAAATGGCGCCGATGGCCCGATAAAAAAAAAACCCACCTGACCCTTTAAAAACGACCCCTTAGCTTCCCCCACCCTCCCGATCCCCCCAAAACATACCTGGTGGTCTAGTGGTGGTCCCGGGAGCGATCTCCCGTTCTCAGGTCGTCGGCTGCCACTCATAAAGATGGCGCCGATGGCCCTTTGCCCTTACCATATGACAGGGTATCCGTGCCATTGGCCGGCCCCTGTCACATGGTAGGAGCACTGGCTTGCCGGCACCATCTTTAAAGATGGCTGCCGCCATATTTAAAGATGGCCGCCGCCATCTTTAAAGATGGCGCCGGCCATCCAGTGCTCCTACCATGTGATAGGAGCCAGCCAATGGCATGGATACCCTGTCATATGGTAAGGTCAAAGGGCCATCGGCGCCATCTTTATGAGTGCCATTAAATTGACGGTCGGCCCCTGTGACATAGTGAGGGCAAAGGTAGCGCCAACGCCATTTTGAATACTGGCAATATGGCCCGAGTGCAGAAGGTCACTCCCGGACCCCCGCTGGACTTCTGGCAAGTCTTGTGGGGGTCATGAGGCCCCCCCAAGCTGGCCAAAAGTCCCTGGGGGTCCAGCGGGGGTCCGGGAGCGATTTCCTGCACTCATGACATCGGATGCCAGGAATCAAAATGGCGCCGATAGCCTTGCCCTTACAATGTCACAGGGGCTACCGGTGCCATTGGTCAGCCCCTGTCACATGGTAGGAGCACAAGATGGCGCCGATGGCCATGTGACAGGGGCTGACCAATGGCACCGGTAGCCCCTGTGACATAGTAGGTCAAAGGCTATCGGCACCATTTTGATACTGGTACCGAGGGTGTGTGAGTGCAGGGTATGGTTCCCGGACCCCCCGCTGGACCACCAGGGAGTTTTGGTAAGTCTTGGGGGGGGTCAAGAGGGGGGGGGGGTTGTTTAAATTGGCGGCCGAGCAATTCGGCGAATATTTGTTGTATTCGTGGGGAATCACAATACGTTTCGCTTTCCCCACGAATACAACGAATAGTGCAACATACGTTGCGGATCACCAATATGGCGAAATCGAATGCACACCCCTAGTTGATGGCCCTATTTGGTATGCGCGCGGGATACAGAAAGTAAAATGTGCGGCCAAGCCACACATTTTTCTTTCAGAAATTAGCGCCGACCCAAAGGTCGGCGCTAATTTCTTCCAGCACCGGGAAAGTGCACAGAAAGGCAGTAAAAACTGCTTTTCTGTGCACCCTCTGACTTAATATCATAGCGATATTAAGTCGGAGATCCCGAAGAGTAAAAAAAGTAAAAAAAAAAAAAAAAAATTTAATTCAGCCCGCGGCTGTCGGGCCGAAAACTGGACACTCAATTTTTGCCGGCGTCCGGTTTCCGACCCCATGGCTATCACCGGGCTTGAGAACCGACGCCCGCAAAATTGAGCATCGGCTGTCAAACCCGTTGACAGCCGCCGCTCCTGTCAAAAAAGAGGTGCTAGGGACACGCTAGTGTCCCTAGCGCCTCCTTTTCCCCGCTTCTACCGTGCCACCTAATTTGAATACTGCATCGCGCGCACCAGCAAGGAGCCGGTGCGCGTGCCGGGAGAGCGGGCGTTTGTCCGCTCTCCCGTGGACTTTACTGAATCGGCCTGAAAGTATCCAAGTACATCTAGCTTTTTAGCCAGATGGGAATGTAAGGGAGATACCAGATATTCTACCACTGTATGCAACAAAATATGAATACTGACCTCAGAAGAACACGGACTTTAAAAGATGAATTTTGACATATATGCTCCAGCAAAGAAACATTGTCTTAGCAGAGAGAAACTAGATAAGAACTTTGACCAGCACAACAATGCTACCCAGCTTATCAGATCAGCTTGTTAACTATAAGCTCCGTCGTAAATAAAAAGCAAGCAGCCCTAGGATAGCGCAGGGCAGAAACTCAAAAACAACTTAGTCCCCCAAAAGCAGAAAATACAGTCTATCCAAGGAGAGTTCATCGGACAGAAGCAGTGACCCTCCCCCAATGGTAGACAGGGAGCATCTGAAAGGAAGACAATTGCTGACATGGCAAGGCAGCACTGTACAGAGCCATCATGTGGCAGGAGCAGGGGGAGCTCATTGATCTGAAACACAGAAATGACACCATCCACCTGCTGCATTACTTTGCATGAACTTTTTGCATATTCAACGCATGACAGTTATAAGAAAGGGAAAGCAAAAAAAAAAAGAAGAAGAAGATCTGACGACTTGAAGGCTTCAACCCTGCTCTTCCCTGTGTCAAGGAGGTAGAGGACCAGGAGTGTCTGGGGAGACTGGAGAGAGGAAACCCTACCTGATGTCTGGCCATGAAGCCAGACACAGTCCAAGAGCTGGGAGACACATCCTCAGCCCAGCCAGTACTGGACCAAGAAAGCAAGCTTTTCCCTCGAGATGGTCCCCAAGATCTCCAGGCAGAGACTGTTCTAAAGGGTTACAGAAGGGAATCTACCAAAGTTATGTGGGGTTATTTGCTTAGTTACCTTTATTGATACTCTATGCATGCTAAGGTTTATGGCACATTTAATCCATTAATGATGCAGATCTTTATTTAGTATAAACTGATACTAAGTAGCAAGGACTTTAGAGACACATACTGTTTATTTTCTTCTAAATGCTTATCCTGCAAAGTCTGATAAATAAAATTCTAATTCTGTGGATAAAACATGCAGTATTTTCTCAACTATTCGGATTGTGTATAGGAGATAGTAGAGAGAACTGTCTGTAGCACTGTTGAACTTGGTTTGTGGGCCCTTGGGTCATGGAGAGAGAGCTGACTCCACCTACAGGGAGGAGCCCTGTGGGGACTCTCCACTATAGGCGGGGTCTCAGAACTGATGGACATAGGAGTCAGATATATATTTCTTATACAGCAAAGAGAAACCCGAGGAGCGGGTTTGTAAACTCAGTCCTTGAGTAGGAAGACCTGAGATGGATTCTCCGGTAGTGGTCCGCAGAGCGGGGTAACCCGGGAAATACTTGCTTCTTGATAGTTCTTGTGTGTTAGCTCCGGTAGTGGTCCGCAGCATGGGGTAGGCCGAGATAGATGTTGACAGCAGGCATAAGACAGCGTGGATCTGGTAGTGGTGCGCAGAGTGGGGTAACCTGAGGATCCGCACAGCAAGAGAGAAGCAGAGTTGTAGATCAGGTCTAGTACTCACTCTGTAGTGTTGCAGTAGAGATGTCATGGTAACAGCAGCAGAGACCTGCAGCAGGAACACTGAAGGGTCATCCGTAGAAGTAGCGAGAGGTACTCACTAAGCTGGTGAAGGTGAGACTCGCAGAGAAGGCTCTCCGAGGAGCGGATAGCCCTGAGTGCAGCAAGGTCCCCGAGGAGCGGGTACCTGAATCACTCAGTCTGGAACGCAGGAACGTGAGGTGAAGCGTCTCAGAGAAAAGGAATTGAGCAAGATGGAATCCTTGCTAACTCATTGGTAGGAAGGTCCACTAGGCTTAAGTTCACGTAGGCAGTGACATCATGCGGAGGGGATGCCCCCAAAGTCCCCACCATGACCTGGATAAGATGCAGGCAGCCACGCGCACGTGTGCCCTAAGTTACACCAGATTCAAGATGGCGACCGGGATCACCCACGCCATCCCGGGAACGCCAGGGAGGTTGGCGTGCAGAGGCAGTGGTGGCCATCTTTGCCAAAATCGAAGCTACAAGGCAAAATGAGGTGAGCAGCAAAGGTCGCAGCCGTCTGCGACTGACGGGCACAACAAGCACTGCCAGTCCCGATAGGTGTTGGGGAGGGATAAATGAGGTGCACAGTAGCAGCCAGGTTCCTGAACCCCTAATATTTCATACAGGAGCACAGAATTAACTTACCTCTTCTTATGTGGAAGTATCCCTTGGTACTGAACCCTCTCCTAAACACAACACACAGGGACAGTAATGATGTGTCTGTGCTATGGACTGACCTAAACCCATATTAATGTAAATCTAAAATATCATGCTTATCTATAGAAGCATGCAATTAATACTTTTTCTACAATTTTGGTAATAAAAGGTAGATTAGAGACAGGTCAATAGTTTTTAAAATCATTGCTCAAAGAAAATTACACATGGCCATTTCTGCCGGTAAAACACTGCTTTCCCACACTGGAGTAATATTTTTCAATAATGTCTTTTTCTACTGCTGTTTTGAGTTCTAGGGTTACTCTGTTTTGGTATGGCAGGTTTGCTTCCTAGGTTCAGAGTGACATTTCTTGCAGGGTTTTGTGTTACTTCGCAGTTCACAATGTGACTGATAACTGAGGGAGTTTGTGCTACTGTTACTGAGATGACAAACACATTAGAAATTATTTAGTATGCTGAATATTAAGGGGAAATCTCTTAGTTCAGATTACCTTCAGTTAACGTGATACAGATTTCTTTTAATTTATAAATGTTATGTATTTCTTGATATTTCTTTTTGCATTCTACCTCCAAAAATTACAAATGACATTTATCACACACTGTGACATGGTTTCTGAAACAGATTTGTTATATCTACATATATATGTGTGTGTGTGTGTGTGTGTGAGTGTATGTGAATGTATGTGTGTGTGTGTGTGTATATGTGTGTAGGTGTGTGAAATGAAGCTTAATATTAAAAAAAACAGTGGAGCAATTTCATAATTTTACATTTTAGTGCAAAGTCACAGAGATACTTTTACCCCTAGGCTTTGCACCAGATCTGAAAGAGAAAGTATGAACATACTATTCGTTTGGACCATGTGTAGTTTTGGATGATTTCATGGTGGGTGGTTTTCAAAAAAGCCCCTATGCCTGGGTAATTCAGTATTTGCAGGCATAAATGTCTTTTAACATTTGTCCTCCATTGGTTGTTTTTACAATGTGCTTCTAGGATGTGGGGTGGAGGTGGGGGTCATCATGATTGTCATGTTAAATTTTCAAAATCTTGGTCAGGGAGGGTGGCAGGTGGGTGACCTATGAGCCTTAAAGTTAACTGGATGGATTGAGGGAGGGAGGGAGGCACAAGACTGACACTTTTCCTGGGATGCTTAATGCCCTTGCACCGACCCTGCTTTCATCATAACCTTAACAAACTTTTACTTAAGCTGAATACCTAATCAAGTTCATGAAGAATAAAGAAAAGGCTGATGTGGATTCAACTGCGAGAGTATTCTATAATAAGACTCAATGCTCTCATCAATGTTTTTGTCCTACAAGAGTTCTCTAAATGGAAAACTACCGTGGTGCTAAAAGCAGCAGAGTTATTCAAAGTCCCTTCTCCAAACTGGCCTTCTAAATCTTTTCCCTTAGTTAGAGTACATTTGTTCATGTAACAATCAATATACAGAACAAAGTCAATGCTTTATTCTGCTGTTAGTACTGCTGAGAAAACTTTTGCAAGGCATATAGATCTTGAGTGACCTGACACAATCCTGGCATTGTATACATCAAACCTCTAACAAGATTTCTACCTTTCTTATTATTGTAGCAGCCCGCCAAATCTTGAAACGTTGAATCTAATAATTCCTCAGATAGATCTTAAGATTAATGTGAAAAGTGTATGCAAACATTAATTCTAGGAACTATTTGTGATTTATGTGAGACTTAGGCAGATGAAATACGCATTTTAATACATTGCATAGCATAGGCTGTCATTTTACTCTACCAACGAATGCATGTACTGTTGTTCAGTAAGTCATGTCCATTTGAATGAGCTCTCATTTGGATCTAATTGGAATCATATGTCTTGTGGGATTACAAAGCATATTGATATTTGGCAGTGCAGTCTGCCACTGTACGTGTTCTATGGTGAGAATGAAAGAGCCAGAGTCTACAGATTGGTATAGTCATGCAATAACTAAGTCATTTCATGGTATGAGGAATATTCAACCCTTCATAGTAACTGGTAAGATAATGTTGAATCTATATTTATCGGGCATTAAAATGCCATATTATAACTTAAAGGAAATGTTTTATAAACAGAATTTCACAAGTTCACATGAAAAATAGTAGCACTCCTATAACTATCAGGGCTTAGCAATCAAGGGCTGGCCTAGATGGAAGGCACATACCTGGAGAGGCTAGACCCAAGGTGTTCTGGTGGAGACCAGGGGCTGGATGGGAGCCAGGAGAAAGGTGTGGAGCAAGGAGCACAGCAGGTAGATAGCTGAGCAGGTACAGATAAACATAATAACATGGCAGGATCACTGAAACAGGGTCAGGATTAGAGGCCAGATGAATAGTGCTTCTGCAGGGCAGATGCCAAGAAAATTGCTTGGACCAACACTGTGTGCCTTCCAGAGTCTTTTATATAAAAACTTAACAAGTGCCATGCTGGGTCAGAGCATGGTCCATTGAGCCCAGCATACTAGGGATGTGAATCGTTTTTTGACGATTTAAAATATCGTCCGATATATTTTAAATCGTCAAAAATCATTAGGGCCACGATACAATACCAATTCCCCCGATTTATCGTCAAAAAATCGTAAATCGGGGGAAGGGGGAGGGCAGGAAAACCGGCACACTAAAACCCCCTAAAACCCACCCCCGACCCTTTAAATTAAATCCCCCACCCTCCCGAACCCCCCCCCTAAATGCATTAAATTACCTGGGAGTCCTCTGTAGCGGCGGTCCGTGGCTAAATCGGGGGAAGAGGGAGAGCACGAAAACCGGCACACTAGATCGTGAGGTCTTCAGCCGGCGCCATTTTTCAAAATGGCCGCCGCAAAATGGCGGCGGCCATAGACGAAAACGATTCGACGGAAGAGGTCGTTCCGGACCCCCGCTGGACTTTTGGCAAGTCTTGTGGGGGTCAGGAGGCCCCCCCAAGCTGGCCAAAAGTTCCTGGGGGTCCAGCGGGGCTCAAGGAGCGATTTCCTGCCGCGAATCGTTTTCCGTACGGAAAATGGCGCCGGCAGGAGATCGACTGCAGGAGGTCGTTCAGCGAGGTCCGGAAATCTCGCGAGGGTTCCGGACCTCGCTGAACGACCTCCTGCAGTCGATCTCCTGCCGGCGCCATTTTCCGTACGGACAATGGCGCCGGCCATATGCGTATGGCCGGCGCCATTTTCCATACGGAAAACGATTCGCGGCAGGAAATCGCTCCTTGACCCCCGCTGGACCCCAGGAACTTTTGGCCAGCTTGGGGGGGCCTCCTGACCCCCACAAGACTTGCCAAAAGTCCAGCGGGGGTCCGGAACGACCTCTTGCGTCGAATCGTTTTCGTCTATGGCCGCCGCCATTATGCGGCGGCCATTTTGAAAAATGGCGCCGGCTGAAGACCTCACGATCTAGTGTGCCGGTTTTCGTGCTCTCCCCCTTCTCCCGATTTAGCCACGGACCGCCGCTACGGAGGACTCCCAGGTAATTTAATGCATTTGGGTGGGGGATTTAATTTAAAGGGTCGGGGGTGGGTTTTAGGGGGTTTTAGTGTGCCGGCTCATGATTTTAATGATTATGACGAAACTTTACACACACAAACGGCATCAATACGATTCCCTCCCCCTCCCAGCCGAAATCGATCGTTAAGACGATCAAGGACACGATTCACATCTCTACTACTACTATCCTTGACAGTGGCCAGTACGAGTCCCAAGTATCAGTCCGTGTTATGGTCGTGGATCCCTGGGCCGAGGGGGAGTTGGCGCTACCTATGGGAAGGAGCCCCACAGGTTCCCACCATCGGCTGGCAAGGCTGGAGAGAAACTGAGACCCCGCTGAGGCTTCACCACTACCAGCACTCGTTCCCCTCCAGTTGAATCCTTGGGTACCGGGGCCGGCTGGACTTACATGGGGTGTCAGGTCCAGGGAGTCTCATAGTCCAGGTGCAAGTGTTGTTCTAGGCAGGCAGCAAATCTTGTAGTTCAGGGTCAAGCGTGGGTCAGGGCAGGCAGCAAATCTTGTAGCCCAGGGTCAAGCATGGGTTAAGGCAGGCAGCGAATCTCATAATCCAGGGTCAAGCGTGGGTCAGGGCAGGCAGCGAAACTCGTAGTCCAGGGACAAGCGAGGGTCTCGGATCAAGCAGGTCAGTAACGCAGAAACTTGGAACAGGAACCTCCAGATACAGGAGCGGGAGCCAAAGGAAGCCAAGGCAAGGTCTGGGAGCAGGCCTTACCTTAATATAGGCCGGGGTCAAGAGGGTGGAGCTGGGCACTTCCCGACGAGGTCCCTTTAAATTGCATCCTGGGGCACATGCATGTGCTCGCCTAAGACAGCCAAGAGGCAGGATGGCCCGGACAGGCTCGGCAGCATCAGGAGGACCGTGCTGGCGGCGGAAATCCGGCGTGAGGGCCACACGGCGGGGTGCGTCTGCCGTGGCTCCTCGCTGCCACTAGAATTCCTGGGCCAGTGAGGATGCTGGTACAAGGCATTCGGTAATTGGAGGGGGCTGCCCATGGGCCTCCGAGGCCAGTTCCCATAACAATACCTCCTTCTCTAAGCCCTCTCTCAGAGGGTCAGGTTTTGTCAGGGGTGGTCTGCGTAGAATTGTGTAATCAGGCCTTTATTGAGGATGTTAGTTGAGGGCTCCCAGGAATTCTCCTCTGGACCGATTCCTTTCCATGATAGCAAGTATTCCCATCTTTGGCCTCTTCTCCTTACATTAAGGATCTATCAGACTTGGTAAACGGTCTCCTCTTCAGCAGAGACCAGAGTAGTTTCAAGGGGTTTTCGAGAGGGCCATGAGAAAATCTGTAGACACGTGTGTCCATGGTTCTTTGGGTGCAGGGAGAAGCTGTAACAAGCCCCACGGTTTACCCCTCGGTGTCTTCTGCTGGGCGCAGTCGGGGCAAGAGTCCACGTATGCATGTATGTCTTGGTGCATCCCAGGCCACCAGTTCTATTGTTGAAGCAGGGACAGGGTCTGGGCTCGCCCGGGGTGTCCAGTGGTATGGGAATCATGACCCTATTTTAGGACCCAGTTGTGGAGTCTTCAAGGGATGACTGTCATGCCTGCTGGCACCACCTGGGTGACCGTGATGATGACATGAGCAGGATCTACGATGTGTTTTATTGGTTCCTTGTGGTCCACTGCAGAGAATGAGCGGGAAAGCGCATCCGCTTTAAGGTTTTTGGCCGCTGGCCAGTAGAGGAGTTCAAAATTGACACATGTTAAGAATAAGGCCCAGCGGGCATGGTGAGGGTTAAGGCGCTAGGATTGATATTGATGTTTGAGATTTTTGTGCTCTGTGAAGACCATGATTCAATGCTGCGCACTCTCCAGCCACTGGTGCCATTCCTCGAATGCCAGTTTTATTGCCAAGAGCTCCTTGTCACTGATGGCGTAGTTGCATTAAGCTTGGGTAAATTTCCTGGAGAAGAAGGAGCAGGAGTGCAGTATCCTGTTGCGCCGGGAGTTGGACCCTTGGCCTGGTGCAGGATTGGTAGGCTCCCTGGTCGGACCCAGAGAGTGCCTGCCACCAGAAGGCGGAGCACAGGAGGAGACAGAGGCTAGCTGGAGCTTCAACAATAGGGATGTGAATCGGGTGCTCGATTGTTCCCGCATTCGGGTTCATCTGGCCGCAGAAAAATCTCGTTTTCCCGTGGATCCCCATTTTTTTTTTTAGTGAAAAATAATTTTTCAGGTTAGTGCGCGCTAACTCGTGTTAGTGCGCATTAACAAAAATAGCAAAAAGTAACAAAAAATAACAAAAATAAACATTTTTTTGTTAGTGCGCGCTAACACGAGTTAGCGCGCACTAACCCAAAAAATGATTTTTACGAAAATTTGGGGGGGGAACAGTGATCATTTCTTTTTTTACCCGATATATTAACAAATTTAGAAATATCGTACGATATTTCAATTCATTAGAAAAACGATTCACATCCCTATTCACCAATAGCAACCCAAGGTTCCCTCAGGTTGAGCCTTTGGTTACCCGGGCCGCCTGGTCTTAGGTGGGCCTCGCAGGATCTCTGAGAGATAAAGTTCATGGGTGTGCCCACCATGAACAAGGGTGCATGGTCAATGTTCAGATCAGGGTGCTCAGGAGCCAGAGAAGGCCAGAACAGAGTCTCTGAATGGAGAGCAAGGATCAAGGCCAGAATCAAGGATAGCATAGTCAGCCAAAGCAGGGGTCAATACCAGTGGTCAGTCCATGGATATTCAGTCAGGCAAAAGTCAAATTCAGGCGGCGATCAAATGTAGTCAAAGGAACAGGCAGAGGTTAGTACCGAGAAATACTGGAGAAACGAAGGAAGGAGGACGCTGGAACAAGACTCTGGAACAAGGCACAGAACAAGGCACAGGAATAGGAAGGCAAACTTGCTATCACAAAGTGATTGACCCGAATGCCAAGGCAGGGATCACAGGACTGAGCCCTGCCTTATATACTGAGGGAAGGATACGTCATCGGGGAACGTCAGGTCCTGCTTTCCCACGCTTGGCCCTTTAAATGTTGTGATGGTGGCCACGTGCACACCTAGGGGCGGGCCGAGGAGACACTGGACACGGAGCCCCGGCAGGAGTTCCGCTGAGAGGCCTGTGATTCTGCCGGAGCCGTTGCGGGCAGAGGGGAGTGACGAGGACAGCCGGAACTGGCAGCGGAAGGGAGGCCTGCACTTGTGGATGGCCGAGAGAGGTGAGCAGGCCCGGCTGCAGAGCATATGCGGCCGGAAAGCACAACAGTACCCCCCTTCTAGGCCCCCCCTTACCAGCCGTGGCTTTTCAGGGTGGTCCTGATGGAAGTCCTGGAGGACTTGTTTGTCATAGATATGGTGGGAGGGCTCCCACGAGTTCTCCTCAGGCCTGAAGCCCTCCCACGACAGGAAATACTCCCAATGGCCATGCCTCTTCTGGACATCCAGAACTTCCCGCACCTGTAGAGTTTCTTCAGGTTCTTTGGTGACTTGTGGAGTAAGAGGAGCCTTACGAGAGGGCCATGAAAGTATGAGAGGTTTCAATAAGGAAACATGATATTGTAGATACCCATGGATCTTGGTAGCTGGAGTTGGTTTCTTACTGCTCCGACACGATGGAGAACTGGGAATGGCCCAATTAATTTAGGTGCCAGGCACTGAGAGGGTAATTGCAACCTGATATGTTTGGTGCTCAACCATACTTTCTGACCTGGACGGAAGAGTGGAGACGACCATCGGTGAGTATCCTTGACACTCTTAGAATGTTTGGTGGCTTGGGCTAGAAGCTCCTTAACTTGGTTCCATACGAGTCGGATGGCTTGTGCTGTGAACTGAGCCGCTGGCGAAGGCATGGAGAGGGGCACAGGCAGAGGTAAGTGTGGTTGTCGGCCAAACACCACAGAGAGCGGAGAGACATCAGTGGCAGTAGCAATGTGCGTGTTGTGTGATAACTCGGCCCATGGTAACAGGTCGGCCCAGTTATCCTGCTGGTCATTTGCATAAGACCATAGGAAGGTCTTCAGCGTACGGTTGTTCTCTCCACTTGGCCATTTGCCTGAGGGTGGTAAGCCAGTGTGAAGTTCAGGGTGAAGTTGAACTTCTTGCATAATGATCGCCAATACTTAGCGGCAAATTGCAGCCCTCGGTCTGAAATTATTTTCTTGTGTAGGCCATGCAAGTGGAAGACGTGTTTCAAGAATAACTTGGCGAGTTCTGGGGCTGATGTAAGGCTGCACAAAGGAATAAAATGACCCATCTTAGAGAAGCGGTCAATGATGATCCAAGTCATGGTGTTGTCTTGAGATGGAGGCAGGTCAGTAATGAAATCCGGTTCGGTGGGTGCTGGAAGCGGCTCAAAGAGTCCTCATGGTCAGCCAGTTGGGGACTTCTGTTGAGCACATATAGGACAATAGTCAACATAGTTGCGTGAATCTTTTACCATAATGGGCCACCAGTAGAATCTCGGTGTCCGGCTAGTTTTGAGTCATGGGCCCAATGGAGAACACACTCACGTAGTCAGCATGGGATGACTGTTTTTACAGAGAAACACAGGCTGGATCGATAATGTGTCTTGGGATATCTGGTGTGTCCTCTGATTCGAAGGAGTATGAAAGCACTTCTGCATGGAGGTTTTTCGATGCTGGCCGGTAGCGCAGCTCGAAATTGAATCGTTCGAAGAACATCACCCATCAGGCTTGTCTTAGGTTCAATAATTGTGCTTCCTTGAGATGCTCAAGATTTTTATGATCTGTGAATATAGTAAACTTGTATTGTGCTCCTTCCAATTATGAGTGACACTTGTAGCGCTAGCTTTATGGCTAAGAGTTCACGGTCTCCAATCATGTAATTCTGCTTTGCGGGTGAGAATTTATGGGAATAGAATAGCATGGTACCAATATACTTTTGGAGGAGTACTGACTCAACATGGCCCCGGCTACGATGGCGGACGCGTCAATCTCAACGACAAATGGGCGGTTTGGGTCTGGATGTTGCAGACAGGGACTGGAATAGAAGGCCTCTTTTAAGGCATGGAAGGCAGCTTGAGCCTTGGGACTCCAAAACCAGAGAATGGTTCCTTTTCTAGTCATGGCTGTGAGGGGAGCAGCTAACGCAGAGTAGTTTGCAATGAAGCTTCTATAGTAATTCGTGAATCCAAGGAACCTTTGTAAGGCATGGAGGCCTACTGGCTTGGGCCAATCGCGAATCCCTTGAAGCTTTTCTGGATCCATCGTAAATCCCCGATTGGAGATGATATATCACAGGAAGGGCAGTTGGTTCTTCTCAAAGATTTACTTTTCCAGTTTTGCGTAGAGATTATTCTCTCTGAGGCGTTGAAGAACTGTCCTGATATGAGTGCAATGGGATTTCAGGTCCTTTGAGACGATCAAGATGTCATCGAGGTATACAACTACAAATGAATAGGGATGTGAATCGTTTTAGGACGATTAAAATTATCGTCCGATAATTTTAATATCGTCTTAAACCGTTATGGAACACAATACAATAGAGATTCTAACGATTTATCGTTATAAATCGTTAGAATCGTGAGCCGGCACACTAAAACCCCCTAAAACCCACCCCCGACCCTTTAAATTAAAGCCCCCACCCTCCCGAACCCCCCCCCCCCAAATGACTTAAATAACCTGCGGGTCCAGCAGCGGTCCGGAACGGCAGCGGTCCGGAACGGGCTCCTGCTACTGAATCTTGTTGTCTTCGGCCGGCGCCATTTTCCAAAATGGCGCCGAAAAATGGCGGCGGCCATAGACGAACACGATTGGACGGCAGGAGGTCCTTCCGGACCCCCGCTGGACTTTTGGCAAGTCTTGTGGGGGTCAGAAGGCCCCCCCCAAGCTGGCCAAAAGTTCCTGGAGGTCCAGCGGGGGTCAGGGAGCGATTTCCCGCCGCGAATCGTTTTCGTACGGAAAATGGCGCCGGCAGGAGATCGACTGCAGGAGGTCGTTCAGCGAGGGTTCCGGCGCCTCGCTGAACGACCTCCTGCAGTCGATCTCCTGCCGGCGCCATTTTCCGTACGAAAACGATTCGCGGCGGGAAATCGCTCCCTGACCCCCGCTGGACCTCCAGGAACTTTTGGCCAGCTTGGGGGGGGCCTTCTGACCCCCACAAGACTTGCCAAAAGTCCAGCGGGGGTCCGGAAGGACCTCCTGCCGTCCAATCGTGTTCGTCTATGGCCGCCGCCATTTTTCGGCGCCATTTTGGAAAATGGCGCCGGCCGAAGACAACAAGATTCAGTAGCAGGAGCCCGTTCCGGACCGCTGCCGTTCCGGACCGCCGCTGGACCCGCAGGTTATTTAAGTCATTTGGGGGGGGGGGTCGGGAGGGTGGGGGATTTAATTTAAAGGGTCGGGGGTGGGTTTTAGGGGGTTTTAATGTGCCGGTTTTGCGATTTTACGTTTTTTCGATTTTTTACGATTTTTCACGATTTTTCACGATATTTTACCCCCCCAAACGGCAACAATACGATTCCCTCCCCCTCCCAGCCGAAATCGATCGTTAAGACGATCGAGGACACGATTCACATCTCTACAAATGAATATAGTAGGTCTCGAAGAATCTCATTCATCAAAATTGAAAGACCGCAGGGGCATTGCAAAGGCCAAAAGGCATCACGATGTACTCATAGTGGCCATCCCTGGTGTTAAAGGCTGCCATCGCACTTAAGGGCCGATGGGCATATTCTTTTGTCAATCGGTATTTGGCCATCAGGACAAAAAAATGAACCAGAGCCACAATGTTTTTCAGGGGAGAAGCTCTGCTACCACAGCGACATCCACTGCGATAGTGGGACCCCTTTCTGTGATAAAACACCATAGCTTAGCGAATCTCAGCCTTAGTTATCTGGCTATGTAGTGCTTTTTTTTTCTAACCTATCCAGCTATCCTACTTATCCCTATATTTATCAAAATGCTAAAAATATAGCAGAAATAGCATCCGCAATAAATAGGGGATATGGTTAAGTTGATTCCCCCCCCCCCCCCCTCATCACATAGGTAATTTCACAAGGCATAATAAATGTATTACACCTGCACTATTTTTTGCTTCATACACTTATTAATACACTGTGAGTGCATTACCGGGAAAATATTTTTAATCACACATGCCAATTGGATGGAATAGAGAGAGAGAGAGAGAGAGAGACCAATATGTAACTTAACTATTTATACCACTGTAAGAGGGGACACATGGGGTGAGGTTTGGGGGATAAGCTAAGTTTGGGGGGCGGTTTTACATACACAATAGGAGGTACGAACAGAAAGTTGACATCACTGAGCATTTTCTGTTGTTTGAATCGATGAAAGGTACAAGAGGAGCTGATTTGTACAATGTAAGCAATAGAGATGTGAATCGGAACCAGAATCGGATCCGATTTCAGTTCCGATTCACATCTCTATAGATGTGAATCGGAACCAGAATCGGATCCGATTTCAGTTCCGATTCACATCTCTAGTAAGCAAGCTAAGTGGAGAGTGCATCAAGCTAGTTAGGGAATGCATCAAGCTAGGTAGAGAGTGCATTTGAGTTGTTTTTCCTCAGTGACTATCTTTTCATTTTAGGAGATAAGGAAGTGTTTCCACCCTTCCTTGCTTTTATTTGTTTTTCTACCTTTCTGAGTCAGAGTCTATTTTTGTTCCTGTTGGGGCTGAGTGCTGTTATTACCAGAGATCCAGTTTCCAAACCATTGGAAGAAGACGTGTCTTTCACCTGGGAAGAGTCTGAAGAGTAGAGGAGTCATCTTTGAAAAAAGGATCTCTGCCCATTACCAATGGGAAGGTGATATTGGTAGTATTCAAGTGTTATTTTTCTTCTGACTCAAGTGTGCTGCACTTGAGAGGAGAGTTCCCATTTGGTGCTTCCAGAAGGAGATCTGAGATACTTAAGAAAATTGCAGGAGAGGCATGAGAATTGGGATTTCTGTTCTGATAAGCAATTGGGACAAAATTCTAACTGTTCTACAGTGGAAAGATGCTTCAGATAAATTGGGGAGTTGGAGGAAGGATTACGCTTTCTTCAGTCTGAGTTTTTGAAAAGAACCGGCTTCTGTAAAATCACAGATTTTACTAGGAAAGTGCGGTCACAAATTTATTAATCTTTATTCTTTATTGTTCATCAATTTTATTTGAGATCTAAGTGCTGTGAAGAATCTTCTGTCAGTTTATCAACTATCAGTAGAACAGTTGGAACCACATTGCTCATCAATGTGATTATTACTTCTGTGGACTGGGGAGATTATCAGTGCTGTTTACAGGGAGTGGAAAAGGGCAGTGTATGTTGGTAAATGCAAAATCTATCCTCCCCCCCCTCAGAGAACCGTGGACTTCAGAAATGAAAAGCTGTTCTAGGAGTACTGGCTGCAGATAGGGTCTATTTTATTTCTATGTGCCCTTGGGGATAGGGTTCTATCCCATCCAGGGGTCATACACCCAACAACAACTCAGAAATTTCCAGCCCAATACTCACATTGCGTAGGCCTCAGTAATACAGCAGTCCACCCACAGACCTCCAGAGCTCTTGTACATGTTTTGGGAACCAGGAATTTATACAAAGATGAATCAGGTGAAACTACTGGACTCCCAGCTCTCTCTGAACCAGAATTATTTTTCAGCAGTCTTTTTCATAGACTCTCCTTTTGAGACATTTTCTCTGCTCACTAGATCAGTGCTCCTCAAGCCTTTCCACAGGGCAAACCTAACCAGTCAGGTTTTCAGGTTCAAGGGTATCCACAATGAATGTGCCTGCAAATCCATCTCATGCATATTCATTGTGGATACCCTGGAATCCTGAATGGTTGGGAAGCACTGCACTAGAGGTCTCATTTCCTCTGCACAAGACATACACAGTAGCACACTTTTAAACCATACCTCCAGCATTTTTTTTCTGTAGAAGGAGAACTATGTGTTTTGAATAACACATGAGTGTTACATCCCCCCCTGCGAAACTGCTTACTACCACGTAAGCCATGCCTTTAACTTCATGACATGTGTCACGTGAATAATACATGGTACAATTGGGATGACCCTTTGGGATCATCATGAACCCTGTGAGCTAGGAGGACAGGAAAGGCAGTGGAGGGAGAGATGCTCCATTTCAGAACAGCTACTCCCCTGAGATTGCGGGAATGGCCGCCCCCTGCTGCATATATAAAAGCAGGCTGCAGCATTGCTAGGTGTGGCATTTTGGTTGAGTTAGAGAGAGTAGAAGTGTTTTTTTTTCTCCCAAGTTGTTCCTCTGCTTGGGGTTCTGGGTTTCTCAGCTTGGGCCAATACCCTATTGGGAAGGGGTCAGTGCCTTTCTTGGTGCTGGTTCTGCTTTTGATTAAGATTTTTAGATGTTTCTGACTTTTGGAGTTTTCTTCTGTGAGAGCCCTGATACCCCTGGCTGGAGAAATTCTAGGTCTCCGCCAGCTAGGTTAGATCAGGAGGTAGGGAAGATTGTTAAAGGTGACCAGCTGCAAGAGGATTCCAGATTTTCTACCTTTGTGAGAAGATTTTTTTCTAAGTGCCCAGGATGAAGATCTCTATACAGATGGCCCCCTTCCTGCCTGAAAAGGGGACATCTGTATAGAGATGCTGTGTTCCTTGCTACTGAACTTTTCCTAAGAAAAGTCCTATTGATCTTAATGAGCTAACAAAAGAGGAGAACTATGAGTAAGACCTAATTTTCTATTCTGATGACATCTCATGGAGCTTTCACCCTGTGTACAGACTGTAATTCTTTTTGCCAATCAGTATTTTTGGAAGGGGTTTTCCGTCTCATCCAAAGTCACTCTGCTTGACTGGGAACATTGCTTGTCTAAATCATAGTGAGAGTTTCCCTGCCTATTACTGAGAGATACGTCCACAGATAAACTGAAGAACTCTAGGTTTGTCCTTTTTCAAGCCAAGAACTAATGTGAGCAGTGCAAAATTGCTATTTAAGAA
This sequence comes from Rhinatrema bivittatum, assembly GCF_901001135.1. Classification (NCBI taxonomy): domain Eukaryota; kingdom Metazoa; phylum Chordata; class Amphibia; order Gymnophiona; family Rhinatrematidae; genus Rhinatrema; species Rhinatrema bivittatum. The sequence continues at coordinate 334,923,468 of NC_042617.1, read as the reverse complement.
TTCTGACTGCAAATATATAATTTTGGACACTCAATCTGAGCCTCCAGAATCATTTTTGGCACTCACATCCCTTAAAGCAAATAGAAATATGTTACAGACCCAGGGTAAAAAATGAGGTGTGCCCCCAACCATTCTTGGGCCCTGGAGGATTTAGTGCTCCCCCCCCCCACACACACACACACTCTGTAAAAAGAACCCTGTCCCGGGGCCCCAGACTGCGTCGGAGTGGGAAAAAGTTAAAGAATTGGACCCTGAGCCCTCGTGTGCCCCTGCCCTCCAGGTCTCTAAACTGGAGAGGGGGGGGGGGGGGTGCATAACGTTGCAGCAAGATATTCCCATTTCTTGAGCAGGCCACACCCAAGAAAGGAAATACAGCACTGCATCCAACGCAGGTGATGGTGCCCTCTGTGGCAACCTCACATTCAATAATTGTGTCTTCATTTGCTGAAAACATTAAATTGTTAAATTAAATGGCATGGTTCAAATATACTATTAACTCCAGAACCAGCATGACTTCAAAAGAAAATGTGATTAGCAATCAGACACCATATTGCTTTTAGCATATTTTTTATTACAATAATGTAACATTTCTGTACAGGATTCAGTGGCATGGCCCCATGGGCACTCGTACAATCCATGAGCCAGGCGTGCACATCTGACTTCATGGGGATTGCAAATCCAACAGAAAAATGAAAGTTATAAAACCGTGACAATTTCACAATTCCATAATGAACAAAAGAGTTGAAATTTTATACGGGACTCAATGGCATGGTCCAGTCAGACCTCAATATCTGATCCCATAGTCACTCATGGCAAGCTATGGCCCAGGTCTCCTATCTGGCTCCGTAATAACCATGAAGTCCAGCAGAAAAGTAAAAATGTTAACAACAGTTATCACAGCCAAGACAAACATATGCATACTTATAAATGAGGTGTTTTACTTTCCCTACCTAAGAATGGACAGTTCTTTATCTTAAAAGGTTACCATTTAATCACATTTAAAATGAGAGTTTTCTCCAACAACCAAGAATTATTTCAAGACCTCTACTTAGGGTTTTAGATTCCTAAAACATACAGCTACAGAAATATTCAATTAAGGCCTCTCATTTAACTTACAGCAAACATTAAAGCAATGCTTTTCACTGGAACACGACAATGGGATATATATTCAGTCACAATTCAGATATCAAAGTTAGCCAGATTACCTTATCCAACTTTGGAGGTATATTCAATAGTGAAGCTAAACTATTGAATATAGCTGGCTATCTCAAAGTTAGCCCGATAACTTTGTCCAGCTAACTTTAGGTCCGCTCTTTGGCATAAGCAGACTTAGCTCAATAAATTATCTAGCTAACTTTGAATATCGGAGTTAGCCGGATAACTTATCCAGCTAAGGTACCTCCTCCCCAAATGCCCGCGAAATGCTCTGGCTAAATTTTATCTGGATAATAAGATATCCAGCTAAAATTTAGCTAGATAAGTACCCAAATATTCATTTAGCCAGATAACTAGTGAGTTATCCACGTAATGCTTCTGAATATGGACCTCAACATAAACAATACATTAACACACTTTCAACACAAACTCCATCAAAAAATCCAAAGTTCTCTAATCTTTACTTTCAAGGGTTCTTATTTTTATGTGTTTTCTTACTATTTCAAAGGGAATCCCCACCGGGAATTGTCCTTTGAGAAAAATCTTGCACTTCCACCACAGGTGCTAACTCCATAGGGAGCTGGAAAATTGTCTTCAATGTACCCAACTCCTCTGGCTCTTCTAAAGCATTGAGAGCTCCAGGTTCCTCTGGACCCATTGCAACCTGCAGTCTCAAACTCTTCTGGCACAGCTGGGGCAGGCACTGCTCTGAGCATCCGATGTTTGTTTGAAAAACTTCCATCTCCTCTGCTGTTCTGCGGCACATGCTGCTCCCAGTTTCTCAGCTCCTCTGAGCAACATGCTGCTTCTAACACATGCTAAATCTCTCTTCCATGGGATGCTGACTCAGTTCATGACTGGTTCATTGACTCTGGTTTGGGAGGAGAGCTGAGTTGGTCTGTGGTCTTTGGAGAGTCCATCGAGCTCTCAAAGAGAGAGTTGCTTATTTTTTATGAGAACTTTATGATGCTATAGCACTTGTTCTATCCTGGATAGTCACTTGCACGTTCGTACCCGTAAACCAGCCCTGGATAGAGGATTTTAAGAAGGTGACATTTTGGATGTAATCTTCTTTTAAAAAAAAAAAAAAAAGTCAACAAGTTCTTATAAACCACTTGAAATGCACGAACTAGATATAGAAACCCCTCCAGGTGACAATAGGCAGGTTCTGTCTGTCCCGATATTTTGTAATATTTATGAATTAAGCTTGCGCTGTTCTTCAAGTGATAGGCAGCCTGACACAATGGCAGAAGTTTGAAGGCTTATGAGGAATGAAAAATGCATAAACCTGCTCAGTGATAGCACCACCTTGTGCCTATTCATCTTCTCTCCAAATGTCAAAAACTCAGATAGACAGTGGAGAAATTCCTGACCATGCCTTTCACGGAAGATCTTAAGCATCACTCAGGAATTGCCATCCTCTGCAAGAGAGATGCAAAGCTGAGGCTCAGATGCAATTCAGATAAGATTAATTGCTGCTCACTTCAACTGACATTTCTGTAGTGCTATGTTTCAATTAATTGCTTAATAACATTTTTGTGTTAACCTGGGCTTTAGTTTAATGGAATAATAAAATGAATGACACCACTGAAGATTCAAGACATTGACTAATGCACTGATTGCCTGACAAAACCTAATGTTTCAATTTAGCCAGTCCTGTATTTCTAGCATTAAGGAGAAAACCACAGCCACCAAGGGACCTGAATAGGGAATGCTTTCTTACATTTAATTTACTGCTCAGCACCAAGGTTTCATCAGCTAAAATGGGTTGGGCATATTCCTGCCTGCAGCCTGGGAAGAACAGAAGCTGGGTTTGAGTGTGTTGCCAAAATTTATTTTATTTATTATTTTTATATACTGACATTTGATCTCAATTGAGATATCACACCAGTTTACATTCAGGTACTGTAGGTATTTTTCTATCCCCAGAGGGCTTACAATCTAAGTGTGTACCTGAGGCAATGGAGGGTAAAGTGACTTGCCCAAGGTCACAAGGAGCGTCAGCAGGACTTGAACGCTGGTCTCCTGGTTCATAGTCCACTGCTCTAACCACTAGGCTATGCCTCCTCACTTAATGTGGTCAGACACACATCCATTTGTCTGTCTGTCTACCATAGGCGCTGCCTAAATCATGGCACTGAATAGCAGTAAAATTTCCCTAAGGTTTTTTTTTTATCATCATCATTCTTATTATTAGACAATTTTTCCCTTGAATCCCGATATTTATGTACTTGCTGTCTAACACCTGCTGAATTTCAACAAAGGATCCCAGCATTCTTCCCTACCCTCCATCTCTTCCTTGCCCAATGCCAGTACTGTTTCCCCTTTTCCTCCTCCTAGCTAGGAAGTGGTAACCTCAGGACTGTGCTTTCAGAAGCCACATATTTTGCCCATCCCGCCACCTCCCTGCCATGTGGCTATTCTCTGCTAAGTGCGGCATGGCCCATTCTATTTCCCCTCTCCTTTGTGTTGCAATCTCCTGCATCCAGCTGGCATATGGGCATTCCAGCGGGGTCATTATTCATGGCTCGCTGGTGCATGCTGGTATTATTATTATTATTATTATTATGTATTTGATTTGATTTACTACAGTTCCAATAAACATCAGCAAAACAGTTCACAGAGTAAAACATAAACTTAAAATAAATAACAAACCGTAAATAAATAATTAAAGGGAACAAATACAATAACCAAAATACATTAAAGTGTAATATTCCTTAATTCCTAATCTTCAGTAAAATCAGTGATGGATTTAGGTTTTGCTGCCCCTAGGTACTGTTGGAGTTGTTGCCGCCCTCCTCCCCCCCCCCTCAAAAAAAAAAAAGAAAGTCAGACTACAGGTAAAATATGTAAACTTTGGGTGTAACATTTCTGCATGAGGGTAACCTGCATGCTACGACAGTTGTTATTACCCTTAACAGAAGGCATGGGGATAACCTGCACCATGTGGCAGTTACTACCATAAGCAACTTGCTGGGCAGACTAGATGGACCAATTGGTCATTATTATCCCATCATTTACTATATTAATATATGAAATTACCTAGGGAAGTAATGTTTCAGACAGAATCCCTCCTCTCCAGGCTCAAGTAAATAGAGAAGAGTTATTATTGTAACTGTCTCTCTGGATGGGGCATATAAAATGTGAGAGGGTCTGGCACTTGTGTGAGACAAGTGCCAGACCCTCTCGGGTTAGGATTCAATGCTGTGGAAAATGGGTTGAACAGATGGGGTAATGGACCCGAGCCCAGAGGCCGGAAGAGTAGAGATTTTACTTGAACTGGAACAGGGAAACCCTTCAATTGTATCTCCCCTCTATCCCATTGGTTCTTCACTATCCACTGGTTTCTACTGGTAATCCTCCTATACCATAAATAAAGTCCACTCCAAGATATATTCCAAACAATTAAACTTATTTCTTGGGTAACCAGCATAGCAATTTTTTCCAAGATAGCAGAAGATAATAAATGTTACTGATTTAATCAGAGCTCACAGGCTTTCACAGCCAAGATACAGCTTTAGAGATAACAAGATAGACAGTTATCAAATTTTACAAAATACAAAGAGAACTATTCCAATCTCTCAACTACCTACAGTACCTGAATGTAACTCACCTTGAGCTACAATGAAAAGGTGTAAGCTAAATACAGTAAATACAATTTAAAAAAATATATATATTTACATTACAATGATTCTTACTCATATGACTTTAGAAATGAGTTACTCATATTCCCTCCCAAGTTTTCAATCCTACATTGACAGTATAACAACCACCATCAATTAAGGCACATCAATCTCCTCTCATTATTCAACATCAATTTCATTTACATCAGGTACTCACTCTCGGACAACAGGGTACCAAACAATGTCAAAGACTTCCCCATCATCCCTGGTACACCCTTTTTTAGCCTCCTTGACCTCTCCTTCTCTTGGTCCTCCACTGGCTGTGGGGCCAACCACTTCCTCTGCTCCTCCTTTGAGACTCAGGCTGGGTTCATAGGCATCACTACAGGGAGGCAAGGAGTGGCAAACACCACACCAAAAAGGAGGCTTGCCACCCCAGTTTTAGGCATTTAGTTCGGCGGAGTAGCCCAAACCTCTGCCTGATGAGGTGCAGCAACACACTGATCCTCTCCATGCAAGCCAACAGCAGGAGCAGAGTTTTATTGAATTCATCTTCTGTTGTTATGGGAATAGTGTCATGATGGGAGCAGTGATATCTCATAGCTCCTACTATGAGACCAGCCCTGTGGCAGCAGGAGATGATTTCAGTCAAATGATGTTCCTGCATCTGGAGGAGGAGGCATCCAGAGTGCAAGAAGCTGCTCCTGGTGAGCCCTGTACTCAGCATAAAGGGAGATGAGCCTGGGAAGAGGGGGCAAGAAGGGGAAGAGGCTTGGAGAGAAATGGTGAGAAGATGCATTAAGTCATAGGAATGGGGTGAGAACAGAGGAAAACCTCAAGGTGAAAGTGGAGAAAATCATAGTGATGAGGTAAAAAGAGGGGAAGAGTGGAGAACAGAGGAATGGGGTGAGAAGAGCCAAGGAAATGAAGGAGAGGATGAGATGGGGTAAGAGCCTCTAGAGAATGGGAGAGGGTGAGAGATAAGGAGGGGAATAGCCTCTAGGAGTGAGTAAGAAGAGATGAGTTAGTGAGGAAAGGGAATGAGAAAGGTGGGAATGATCTCTAGAGAGAAGAGGTTAACAAGTGGGAAGGAATAGCCAACATACTGAGCTAAAGGGTGCAGGAAGTGTGGGAAATGAGTCTCTAGAGGAATGGAGAGAAGTTCTAGAAAGAGGGAAGGGTGAGAGTAACTGAGGAAAGGGAGTGAGAAGAGTAGAAAAGACTCAGGATGAAGGGAGTGAGAAGAGGATAGAGGCACTGAGGAGAAAAAGAAGAAAGCATCTGGAAGGAAGGAAAAGGGTAATAAAGGGAAGAGTGTCTAGAGGGAGATGCGAGAAATGGGAAAGTGTGTCTAGAGGGAAGGAGAAATGGTGTGAAGGACTTAGAGGGGCTGGGAAGGGGTTGAGAAGCAGTGGAATGAAACAGGTCTGTGAAAGGTATGAGAGAGTATGGAAACGGGACTGGGGGGATGGTGACAGAGAATAGAAAGCTGGGTAATGGGTTAAGAGAAAGAAAAATGGGTTGGATGCCAGGAGGGGATGAGTGATAGTAAAATAAATGTGGCTTGTGAGGAAAGTAAATAAGTGCTGGTAGGAAATAAGGGTGGAAGTGGGGACTAGTGATTGTGTGGAAAACAGTAGAGATGTGAATCGTGTCCTCGATCGTCTTAACGATCGATTTCGGCTGGGAGGGGGGAGGGAATCATATTGTTGCCGTTTGGGTGTGTAAACTATTGTGAAAATCGTTAAAATCGTGAGCCAACACACTAAAACCCCCTAAAACCCACCCCCGACCCTTTAAATTAAATCCCCCACCCTCCCGAACCCCCCCCCAATGCTTTAAATAACCTGGGGATCCAGCGGTGGTCCAGAACGGCGGCGGTCCGGAACGGCCCCCTCAATTGAATCCTGTTGTCTTCAGCCGGCGCCATTTTGCAAAATGGCCGCCGCAAAATGGCGGCGGCCATAGACAAAAATGATTCGACGCAGGAGGTCGTTCCGGACCCCCGCTGGACTTTTGGCAAGTCTTGTGGGGGTTGGGAGGCCCCCCCAAGCTGGCCAAAAGTTCCTGGGAGTCCAGCGGGGTTCAGGAAGTGATTTCTTGCCGTGAATCGTTTTCCGTACGGAAAATGGCGCCAGCAGGAGATCGACTGCAGGAGGTCATTCAGCGGGGGTTCCGGACCGCCGCTGAACGACCTCCTGCAGTCGATCTCCTGCCGGCGCCATTTTCCGTACGGAAAACGATTTGCGGCAAGAAATCGCTTCCTGAACCCCGCTGGACTCCCAGGAACTTTTGGCCAGCTTGGGGGGGGCTTCCGACCCCCACAAGACTTGCCAAAAGTCCAGCGGGGGTCCGGAACGACCTCCTGCGTCGAATCATTTTTGTCTATGGCCGCCGCCATTTTGCGGCGGCCATTTTGCAAAATGGCGCCGGCTGAAGACAACAGGATTCAATTGAGGGGGCCGTTCCGGACCGCCGCCGTTCTGGACCACCGCTGGATCCCCAGGTTATTTAAAGCATTGGGGGGGGGGGGTTCGGGAGGGTGGGGGATTTAATTTAAAGGGTCAGGGGTGGGTTTTAGGGGGTTTTAGTGTGCCGGTTTTCCTGCCCTCCCCCTTCCCCCGATTTACGATTTTTTGACGATAAATCGGGGGAATTGGTATTGTATCGTGGCCCTAACGATTTTTGACGATTTAAAATATATCGGACGATATTTTAAATCGTCAAAAAACGATTCACATCCCTAAAAAACAGAGAGGGGAGTAGAAGGCTGCAGAAGGAGAGGAAAGGGGTTAGTGGGAGAAGGAAAGCTGGTAGTGAGATGAGAGTTGAAAAGAGGGAGACTATGGACTGGAAGGTGATAGAAACAAAGATTAGGCTATCAGTGGAAAGAAATGGAAAACAAGATGAAAGAGAAAGATCAATGCCCATAACAGAGAAATAAAAGTAGAAAGGAGGAGAAAAGAAATGAAAAAATGGTAGATAATCCTGGAGAAGACCGACACTAGGAAAGTGGAAAAGACAGATTTGGGACCAACCCACTCATGAAAATAAATGCCCATACAAAAAAGGTAGAAAAGATTGAATTTATAGAGAATGTGGAGTATCACAGCTTTGGGGAAATTGCATCTCTTCTAGTATTATATCTTTCAAAGTACAGGAGAAAATGTATTTCTGTTTCTATTTCTCCTGTACTGCACTGCTCACAGGCTCTGGCTTCTTGGGGTTTCCATTGAGCTTTTTGTTCAGACATTTTAGGTTCAATGTTGTGGTCCCTTATGTATTTATTTATTTATTTTTATATACCGGTGTTCGATTTGCATATCACATCGGTTTACATATAACTTAAAAAGTGCAGGAAGTCAAGCATTTCCTTTTGTTTGGTACAGAGAACACTAGAAACAGTAACATGAGGAGTAACAGTAACATGATTAAAAAACAATGGTGGTAATAGTAATAAACAGTTAAATAACATTTGTGATCGTAATAAACAATATGGTAGTGATAGTAATAAACAATAAATAGCATTTGTAATCGTAATAAACAGTAAGTAACATTTGATATAGGGTGTATCTGTGGCAATGGCATGGGGAACATGTTATATATACATATATAGTGAATCTGAGATAGTGTTAGTATGTTACAATATTAGGTGTTAGGGAGGATGAGGTGAAGGTTTGTTCATGTTCTGAGCGTGTGACTGAGGCATGAGATCCCACTAATGTGTAGCTCCTGTCTAGGGATCTGTAGAAGTCCAGCTTATTCTGTTTCCTTTCTGCACCTCCCAAAAGGAGATGTGTTAATGTTCTAAGACACATTGCAATCTTTACATTGCCGCCATTTTGTGGGCCTGTTTGTAACTATTTGAGTGCTTGGAGTTAGTGCTGCTATGGTGTTATGGGTTTGCTATATAGGTGCTGAATGTCTTTTTTGCAGGGTTTTGTGTTACTTCACATGGTAACAGGCAGTGGAAGGTGTCTGTGTTGTTGTTAGGGTCAATGTCAGGTCTGTTGTTGGGGGAATTTCCATGCAAACAGAGGCCTGGATTTATCAAAATGCAATAAGTATCGCATGTGATAGCAAAAGGGGCATGGTTTATGCTAATTTACAGTTTATTGCAATTTGCCTATGTGAAGTGCACATTGTGCTAACCTTTTCAGACTTTGTGAAAAGTGCCAGACCTGATGTATTTCCTGCATTCAACCACTGGGGGATGAGAGAGAGGGAGAGAGAAAGAGAGACTAGCTATAGTAGCCTCTCCCTAGATAGGTATTTGTATCCCTATAGTAGGCCTACCTAGTAACTCGAGGTGAGGGTTAGGTATTGGTGTAGGGGGTTAGGGCCCACTTTGACATTCAATGTGAGACATACGAACAGAACAGTGGTTTCTTGTGAAGATCTGAGAACCGACGGAGAGAGGAAACTCATTCCAAGATGAGATTTGGGCAATGTTCTCTCCACCTAGCTTGATGTTACCCAGGTAGAGAGTCCATCAAGCTAGGTTGAGAGAACATTGCCCAGATCCATAAACTATTCCCTATGGTGGTTCACTGGTACTGCAAACATAATAATTCTCTCCAATCACCCAAAAAGAAAATTGAGCTCCACACCACCACCTATAATATCTTCTCAAACCATACTTCAAGATGTGGACCCAATCTAGGGGACTGCCACATTGTTATTACTATTTGTTCTGACTCAGATAACTGAAATTGTTTATTGTACAAGGAAATTCTACTCACAATTTTTGCATTTCAGATGCAAGCCCCAGGCAAGAATCTTTGGTAACTGGAGATAAGGTAGGAAAAGGGAGAATGGAGTTTCATGTTTTGCAAGGGTGGGAAGGTAAGAGGAATCTGAGGCTGATTTAGTCCTTAGAAGAAGGCGATAAGAGGGAAGGTGAAACCCAATCCATTTCTGCTATTCAGAAGCAAGCATGGAGCAACTGACTCTCGTTGAGAGCTGCCAAAGGAAACGCCTCCACAAGTTAAAGGCAGGGGACAGGATCCAATGGCAGTGAGCCTCAGAACCATGTAACATAGGGAGTGCATGAAGGGCAGTCCTTTGAACCTATAAGGCACCCTGGAAAACTCAAGTTAGACTGAATGGGATTCAAGCTCTCCCGATGGTGAGAGAAAGTGGAGGGGGAAGGGGGCTTCTTAAAGACAAAGGCTCACAGTTTTGTATCATAGGTTACAAACAGTGCTTCAGTATTAAGAATCCTCAGAAGGGAGGACTTCACTAAACACAGTTAAACTGCCATATAGACAGATAAAAACATGTACCCACTGCTGGGGACAGAACACTATTATTATTATATACATTTCTGCAAGGCTGTACATCAAGGTGTTTTTTTTTTTATCCAAAGGAACTTAGAAGTATGCAGTCCATAGAACTAAACTGTTTAGATATAGGTGGATATAGCCAATTTATTGGTGCTAGTTGGGTTTATGGCTCAAAATTCTCCTAAATCTAGCCAGAGAAAACTTGCTTGGTTACAGTTAGGATTATTATTTGTGCAAATTAAGTTATGCCACTGTCTTTAGCCCATTAGCTCTGAAAATCCATGCTTACTGGCTTTCAAAATCCTCCCTCAAGAATGCTTTCAGAGCCAACCCTTTCATACCATTTAAGTTTGTGTGTCTTTCAATGTTATGAACAGCAGAGAAGCCAGATTGGAGGAATTTAGATTATTTCTGGCTAATATCTGAAGCTAGCCGGCTACATGTTTTGAAACTCCACTCCCTAAACACTCTGGGACTCATACCTGTGCATAATTTGTAGTAAAGTACCCACGTTTAGGGTGCTATATAAATGCCAATCTAATCATCATATTTTTGTCATAAATAAATGAAAAGAAGCATGTTAGTTCAAGTTGACTGTCACGTACCATCTGTTGCTTTACAAAAAATATTTTAAACAAATTTAATTGTATTAAGAAAGAAACTCCTGATTAACTTTGCAAACTGACCATTCTAGCAACTTGCTACAATCTGTCAACTGAAGAATCCTCGCAAGGCATCTTTATTAATTTATTTATAATTTTGATGTATTATTCCTGCCATCCACACACGCTCAAGGCAACACCATGGGTTGTGCAATATGAAATCATGACTGAATTTGATTACACCCATCAGTTCTTTTAAAGGTTCTTTAGAATATATAATGTGTTTCCACTTTTAACTTGACACTGACAGGCAAAAGTTCTTCTTTTTTTTTCTCTCTTCTGTGTCACTGAATGAAAAATATTTATATACTAACGAAATCCCGCTTTTTATTCCCCATACATCTTGAGGATGATGAGCACACAAGGGTGACACCATGTTTGAAGTCTCACTTCATAGAGTCTGATTCATCTTGTAATTCAGTTTCTTATCCTCGTAGACGTTGAGATGTTTTCTTGCCTCTCGCTGCGACTCTGTTAGGAGCTGTCACACGCACCTTCAATTAACACACGTCTGCTCCAGTCCAGTGGTTTCTCAGAAACGCAAGAACTGTAAATATATCCCCAACTTATGCTAACCAGATGTTACCATGGTGTTTGACTTGGCAGGGAAATAAGAAGGTCTGTTTTGTTGTCAGGGATTAATGTATTTTCTTAAAAGATGGTTTATAGAACAGGTACTCACTATTCTGACAGCATGATTCTCTATTAAACAGAACAGTTGTTCAGCTCCATTTCATTTTACATTGATATTAATTGACGGTTATCAGCAGGCAGATTTGTCCCAACTCAGTTAGGTGGGACTTAAGCTGTTTCAGCTACAAGGCAATTGATTTTGAATAGAATATATATTTATTTTAACTTTTATATGCTCAGGGAGTCCAACTTTCAAAAGTACATGTGAGGCATCCAATCCATGTATAAGTGGACATGCAGAGATCTGTCTAGCAATTTAAAAACTGTGAATCCCAAAAGTGCATGTGTATATTTTTAATACAGCAACATGCCTACTTTCTCTACCCATTTTATAAAAATATGTGCATATGTAAAACAAACATAAGTGTAGCAATTAGTGTGTAATAACCAAGAATTAAATGTGGAGGCAGGCATTTTATAAAGTATGCGCATACTCCACTTCTGAAAATACTTGCTTGGGATGTGCATTTGTTTGAAATGAATGGGTAAAACACAATAAATGAGACCAATTTCATTTCAAATGTGGACCTCCAAAATTAATGAAGGGTTCTTACATGCTGGGCAGAAGCAACAAGAATCCTCAATCCCAATACATCCAGAGGTGGGCAGGAGAGGATAAGGCATTGTTTTTTCAAATGTTTTGCTTAAGCAGCCAAAACTCCCTAGTATAACCAAGTAGAGCGGCAGGGCAGACTCTTCAGACTTTTGGCAGACAGTAGCTGCTGCTCCTGCTGCATCAAGGCTTAAAGAGAAGGAAAGGGGAGGAGAAGCAGTTGGGTTAAGGAGAAGAGGTTCTTGGAGGAGAGGTACATTGACTGCTATTGATCGGGTTGATTTGAAGAGTAGCCACTGGTACTACTGGCATCAATAGCATGGGATCTTCTTGGCGTTTGGGTACTTGCCAGGTTCTTGTGGCCTGGTTTGGCCTCTGTTGGAAACAGGATGCTGGGCTTCATGGACCCTTGGACTGACCCAGCATGGCAATTTCTTATGTTCTTATGACCAATTAGATGAGTAAAGTGCATTTTCACATGTAAAACCCAGTTTTAAGCAGCTTCTCATTGAGGAAAGGCTAAAGAGGTTACAGTTGTCCAGCTTAGAGAAAAGACTAAAGGGGGGGGGGGGGGGGGGGGATGATAGAGGTCTATAAAACCATAAGTGGAATACAATGGTTAAATGTAAATTAGTTATACAGAGACTAGGTGACGCTCCATGAAGTTATTTAGTTGAACATTCAAAACAAATCAGAGAAGTTTTTTTGTCACTCAATGCACAGTTAAGCTCTGGAATTCATTTCCAAAAGATATAGTTAAGGTAACTAGCATAGCTACATTTAAGAAAGGTTTAGAGAAGTTCATGGAGGAAAAGTCCATAAAATGTTATTAACCAAGTAGACTTAGAGGATAACTTTAAAACATGCATACACTCCCATATATGCATGTATATGGGTGTGCGCAAATCTACTCTGGTATTTTCTAACCTGTACATATAGGATGTACGCAGTTTATAAAATATGTGTAAATATACCTGTAAACATGCGCATGCATGTAAAAAATACCCACACAAATATATTGAGGTACATATTCAAAACCTGTTTAGATGGTTAACTCAAAGGTTAGTCATCTAAATTGCAAATTTGGCATATTCAGCCATTTATCCGGCTAAATTATAACCAGATAAGTAGGTATCCAGCTGTAATTTAGCCAGATAAGAAAGAGGCGTTTCAGGGGCTTTCCAGAGAGGGGGCTGAGATATCCAGCTAATCTAGATGAATATCAGGTATATTTGGCTAGGTTACCCAGATAACGTCAGACCTGCTCTAAAGAAGGTCTAAAGTTATCTGGCCTTGTGTGGCCAGATAACTTGCTACTTATCCGAATGCCTTTAAAAGATATCTGGTAAAGTAGCACTGTATCAGTACAAAAAACAGAAAAAATTCAAAGGCCCAAGGCTCCCATCCACTTGTAAATTGCAATATCTAGCTCAGCATTCCTCAAATATTAATTATCGGGCCGACTGTCTTCTACCCAGCACCATCTTGTGCTCCTACCATGTGACAGGGTTTGACCAATGGCATTGGTAGCCCCTGTGACATAGTAAGGGCAAAGGCCATCGGTGTCATTTTGAAAACCGGCAGCCAACGGCCCGAGTACAGGAGAATGCTCCAGGACCCCCGCTGGACCCCCGCTGGACTTTTGGCAAGTTTGGGGGGGCGGGTCAGGAGGGTGGGGGGGTTGTAGTTAATTCAATTTAAAGGGTTGGGATGGGGTTTTTTTTAACTTTAATGGGAAACGAATACCATATGTAACTAATGAACGGATCGGGGTCCCCCAAGAACGGATGCAACGGATTTGGGTCCCGACGAATACGAATACCGAATCGAACGTATCCGTCCCTGCTGCACATCCCTAATGGTAATGACCTTCAGTTTTTATTTCCTGTCACATCCTCCATCAACAATGTGCTTATAGGATAGGCCTCTGTTTGAAATCGATTCGTGTTTAGATGTACATAATTAAGTTAGCCTTAAATGTTAGCAAAACCAACTTAATAATACTGAGCAGAATTCCATCCAATGATTTTCCTACAGCTTTCCAGTTTGAAACTGGTCTATAAATATCTCCTCCACCATAAGTAATCTTGGAATTTAGCTAAAGTCTGATTTATCTTTAAAGGAACAGATTAAGACAGTCACCCTTCCCATAGTGTATCTTCTATGAGTGCTTAAACCGTTTCTCTCCAATACTGATTTTCGTACCATTTAGCAATCACTAGTTATCTTTAAATTAGATTATTGCAATTCTCTGTATGTAGCATTACCATCTTATATCTTAAAATGTCTTCAATTGGTGCAAAATGCAGCCACCAGACTGATCTCTGAAAAAAACCCAACTGATCATATAACTCTTACACTAATATCCCATACAGTGGAGGAGTACAATTTAAAATCATGGCATTGATCAATTGGGCATTGAACAGAGAGTAGAAACACACCTATATATAAGAGTTGACTTCTTAAATATATAAACCTTAGTGCTTTCTGATATCCACTGGCCAATAATTGTTAGATATTCCATTGATTCGACAGGCCCACCTGAACAAAACCAGAGAAAGAACATTTTTCATTGCTGGTTACACATTGTGGAATAATTTGCCTGATGAAATTAGTTCCAGCCAGTGTTATTCCACTTTTAGAAAGCAGGTTAAATCTTACTATTTCACACAGCCATAAAATTGAGTGCTCCTTAGAACTCACATCATGGCATGTTTACTGTTTATTTTTATTTACTTATTTTTATTTTGAACTTTTTTTTTCTAAATCTAAGATATTTGTATTGTTTATTTATATATTATTTGTTTTATTTCTTGTTACTCTTGTATGCTGTGTATTTTATTTCTTTTACTCCATATGCTACTTTTTTATCTACCAAGACCTTTAGATCGTGTAGGCTAGAAATTTCTCAAATAAATAAGGGGTCGATTTTAAAAGCAGCGTGTACATGGACGTGCCGGATTGCGCACGCTATAAAATCCAATGGCTATGCACACATGCGTGCCTGACTTTAAAATCCACACGTGCATATGTGGGCGGCGTGTGCAGGGGCAGGATTTTTGCAAAATACACGTGGAGATGCAATCTAGTCTCCCCCTACTTCCCCTACCTAACCTTCCTCCCTCTTCCCCTCTCCTCCCTGCCCCATAAAACTAACCTCACTATCCCCAAACTTTTTATTTCAGTACTTAACTGCTGGCTTCCGTGCACACTTCCCTGGGACAGCGTTGAATGGCAAAGCCTGGCCACGCATGCAAACCCTGAAATTTATGAGCATAGCCAATTTAAAATTTATTTGTAAATAAACATACCTGTGGCAATGGAATTACTAGTTTTACCAATTAGTCTACCAGTTCACCCAGTCCATATGCACGTCATCGAGACCCTCCCTGCTCTTCAGCCTGAACTTTCTCCATTTCACCCAGATCCCCCACCCAGTCAATATTTTACTTTTAAGACATTTATGATCATTTACTCCACATATAGAGCAGGTGTAAATATATGTAAAAAAGCTGCTAAATCTACATGTGTAAGTTGCTTATGAACACCCCTAGCCCGCTCCTTTTCTACACACACAAATTTACTCATGTCCCCTTTCTCACATGTGTATTGTGAGGTTTATAAAATAGCATATAAATGAATATTATATTTACATGCATAAGTGCTGATTTTTACATGCATGGGGTAGATTTTAAAAGGAGATGCTGCGGCGTACAAGTGCGCGCGCTACCCGGTGCGCGCACATCTACGCCCAATTTTATAACATGCGTGCGCATGTTATAAAATCCGGGGTCGGCGAGCGCAAGGGGGTGCACAATTGTGCACCTTGTGTGTGGGCTGAGCCCACTCCGAGCCGCACTGCCTTCTCCCATTCCCTATCCCCCACCCCACCTTCCATTCCCTTCCCCTACCTCCCCTGCCCTTCCCCCTACCTTTGTTGATTTCTTTTTTTTTTGTTTTAAAACTTACTTTATCCCTGGGGCTGAAGTAAGTTGCGCGCGCCGTCCAACTGCCGGCGCGTGATCCCCAGCCCAGCAGCCACACAGAGGCCCCTAGTCATGCTCCTCCGCACCCCGCTCCCTTCCCACCCTCGGACCGCCCCTTTTGTAAAGCCCTGGGACTTACACGCGTCCCGGGGCTTTATGCGCGCTCCGGGCCTTTTGAAAAAGGGCCCGGCGCACATAACCTTTTCAAAATCCGGCCCATAGTTCTTTGAAAATTCGCCTTTTAGGGAAGAGCCATTACTTATCACTGAGTGATAGCAGCATGGGATCTCTTTGCTGTTTGAGATCCTGCCAGGGTCTTGTGACCTGGAAAGGCCACTGTTGGAAACTGGATACCAGGCTTGATGGACTTTTGGCCTAATCCAGTTTGACAATTTCTTATGATAATTTCTTATGTGAATGTTTAGGAAAATCGGGCCCTACGTTTGTACCTGAGGCAATAGACAGTGAGGTGAATCGGTCTCCAGTCCTAGGGAATCCCGTACTGCCTGGTGCATAAAGTATGCAAAGTATTGGATTGCTTGGTAGATGCTATTGCACACCAACCTTTTCAGGTTCCTAATACTGTCTGTAATTTAACAAATCAGGAATAATCATGCATTACTGGCCTAGCTACCACTCTACGCTTTCCAGTCTATTTCAATTAACATATTGACTAAAGCATGGCTCTGGACCATCACCTGGGGATGTGGCACAGCTCACCTGCACCCTGCTGCTGCTATCCTGCTAGAGCTGGTGCCTAAACATAGCTCATGGCTGCCATCAGTTTACTATTGGAGAGAAGGCCCTAAGTAGCTAGATAAGTAGGAGTAGTGTAGTGGTTAGTGCAGCAGGCTATGTATGAGGAAAACCAGGGTTTAAATCCCAGTGCTACATCTTGGGTGAGTCTCTATCCTCCAGGCCTCCCATCTTACATCTAATGCATTTTGAATAGGCAGGGGAGAAGATAAACAACCAATAAGGGCTGTATAACATAATCTGGGTAAAAACAAATAAGCATGGGTGTAGCTTGCTTATTGCGGCAGGGGAGAAGATAAACAACCAATAAGGGCTGTATAACATAATCTGGGTAAAAACAAATAAGCATGGGTGTAGCTTGCTTATTGCGGCGGTTACTACCCCTACTACCTCTAACTAATCAAGCTAGATATTTCACTTGGATGCAGCTCCTCCACCGCTCTCTACATTAATGGCGGGGGTGGAAGGGAATTAGAACCAAGAGCTAAGAGAAACAGATAAGTATGGGAGATGAAATGAGGGAAGCTTGCTGGGCAGACTGGATGGGCCATTTGGTCTTCTTCTGCCGTCATTTCTATGTTTCTATGTTTCTATTTTTATTTTATCACAGCTGACCATCTTCTCAGTTGGCTGCAATAAAATATTTACATCAAATTGATTAGTAATGACAATCTTTGCATGCATTTTTATTATTCATGCATGCAAATTGTATGCAAAGAAAGTCATTTCAATAGGAGAGGGAATCCGGGCAGGGAGATGCAAAACATCACATATATCACGTGATATATGCAATACCGCATGTGTTAGCTTGATGCAACACCTAGTTAAAAATGAATTTTAAAAGCCCCGCATGTGCAAAAACTTGAAGAGATGCACACAAGTTTGACTGGCATGCACCAAGCGGATTTTAAAAGTCACCTGTTTAAGCACATACTTGTCGCTATGTACACAAATGAAAAGTTCCAAAAAATGGGAGGGGTGTGGCCATGGTCTGGATGGAGCATGGGTGTTCCCCCCTTTCACTGAGGGTAAAAGTATTTGCACTGTTCATAGCATGGGAATTATTACATCCCAGGAGAAATGGAACAGGGTTAGTTCAAGTGAGGGGAAGACCCAGTACCTAATTTCCACATGTCCATTTGTATCTGCTTCAAAGCAGGTATAAAGGTACATGAGTGCTAAGAATGCTATCTGTACTCCCCAGCAGATTTTTAAAGGCAAATTCCATGGGGAAAATATGCACATAAATATTTATGAAAATTAGGTGCAGACAGTGTAGCAGGTATAACTTCTGCAGGTAGATTTGGTGGGATAATTTTCAATAAAAACTTATACCTGTAAGTCTGCTTTGGAAATCTTATGTGCATATTTGCCAACTATCTTTTATGTGCAATGTTACAAAATGAACCCCAATGCATATGCATAAAGCAGATGTTAACAACATGCTTTTGAGAAGAAAGAAATGAATATGTTATACGTCCATGTAAAACCGTTTAATCCATAGTATTTGGGAGTTGTCGAACAGCAGGCAAGTAGAAAAATGCAGTGGAAGCCATTTCTGGAACTAACCAAGATCTGAATGCACATTTTAACGAGGGCCCCTAATACTATTTATCTGAAAAAGGTATCCTGGATTTTGGTAAAAAGCAAGTTTGAGCAACTGCCCATTTCCCACCGCTGGAAGTTTCAGGTCTGTAAGAATTCAACAAAAAAGATTCACCCATAATCTGCTTGTTTGTCCCTTCTTTCTATTTATTAAAGTGGCCTCACATGGTAACCACACTTGTTAGTTCTTCAGGAAGCAAAAGTTCATGGAAATAGTATGACTTAATTTGCAAAGTGTGTTCACACACACACACACACACACACTCGCATACATATTAAACTGATATTCAATCAAAGGATGAACATACTATATGGTTGGAAGTTTAAACAATCCAAGCCTAGCAGAAGGTTCTAAAGTATAGTCCGTGAACATTGCTGTTGTTGATTCCTTCATAATTATACTACTCTGGAGATTTTGTCTTAGCACCACAGTAAAAGCTTATCTGTTGGAATTATTTGTTGTGTTAAACTTTATTGCTGCTTAGGGCCCCAATTATTGCATGCTTAGATAAAGCAAGCACACATATCAAGTTGGCTTTCTTGTTTACGGATTCAAAATTTGCAGCCAAATTCTATCTTGAAGAACTTAAATGAAAGGGTGGAGATTGCTGTATTATGTTTTCCTCCTAGTAAAAAAAAAAAAAACAAACTTTAGCATTGATAAATTACAAGAAATTGCATAAAGAGGGAGACTTGCAACAGTATCTGGAAAAGCTAAGAAAAACTGAGAAAGTAGTCAGGAGAGTAAAGGTGCAAATGGAAGAAAGAAAAAAAAGCTGAAGTAGTAACACAGGAGGACAAGACTTTTCAAAAATATATATTAGTGACAGGCAGAAGTGAAGAAGTTGAATTGTTAGATTCAGAGGTGAAGGGAATGAATTTATAGAGGCTGACAAAGTGAAAGGAGAATTGCTTAACAAATATTTCTGTTTAGTGTTCACTGAGAAAGGGCTTGGAGTAGAGCCACAGAAAACTGTCACAAATACGAATGGGAGTGAGGTAGACTTTAAACAATTTTCAGAAGACTATGTTCGTGAGGAGTTAGAAAAACTAAAAGTAGATAAAGCAAAGAGGCCAAATGGACTACATTTGAGAGTATTAAGGGAACTAAGGGCTGTTCTGGCAGCTCCCCTGTCTGGCCTTATCAGGGTTAGGAGTGGTTCTGAAGGACTGTAGACAGGCAGATGTGTTTCAGCTTCAGAAAAGTGGAAGAAAGGAGGAGGCTAGAGTATAAAATCTAGTTAATCTGACCTCATTAGTGAGTAAATCTCTGCTAAAACAGTGTAGTTTCTGGAATCCAGTGGATTACGGGATATGAGGCAGCATGTTTTTACCAGAGGTAGGTCTTGTAAGATGAATCTAATCGATTATTTTGACTGGGTGAATAAAGAGTTACATGAGGGCAGCATGGTAGATGTAGAATACTTTGATTTCAGCAAGGCCTTTGACACAATTGCACATATGTAATTTATAAACAATCTGAGTATCCTAGGAATGGGTCTTAACATGACTGACTGGATTAGAATTGGTTGAGTGGGAGGTAACAAAGGGCAGTGATAAATGGAGTGCGGCATTACTAATGATGTGGCACAGGAATCAATTCTTGGACCGGTTGTTTTCAACATTTATGTAAGTGATATTGCAGAAGGACTATCAGGAAAGGTGAGGAAGACTGTTTATTGGTTTAGTAATTAATGTTTTGGTTTTTTCTGGTGATGAGTGTTTGGTTAGAATGGGCATTCAGAAGAAACAAAATATGAAATGAGATGAAATTTCCTTTTGGATCATTTTCAAAATGGAACAGGCTAAATTCCACAAAAGTTTGTCAGAAACTTGGTTCACTTTGAAAACCTATTAAAAAAAAAAAAAAAGTGGCCAGTTGGGCCTAAGCCTAGGTCCAAAGCATGGGTCCTGGTCTATGCCCAAGCTTGACTCCAGTGCATTGGTCTAGGCTAGAAGTCTAGGCCTTGCCTAGGCATAGGCCATGACCCAAAGAAGGGGCCGCAGCCTACACCTGAGCATGGTACTTGGATCTCAGCCTAGGCCCCGGCCCACTGCTGGACAAGACCTGAGCAAACGCTCAGGCTGGGGAAATAGCTCGACAACCCCCCACATATTTAGAAAATACAAAGTCAGAAGGTCAGGACCTATCTCTGGGGCCTTGGCCCAGAGGCTGCGTCCTGACAACAGGGCCTCTGCCCAGACCAAAGCCTATAGGGCTTCGGCCCAGACCCAGGCCTGATGCCACAGCCCAACCCAGAGGCTGCATCTTGATGCCAGGGCATCGACCCTGACCCAGGTTCAATGTCAGGGCCTCGGTCCACACTCAGGCCTGAAACCAGGTCCCATCCTGAAGGCCAGATTCCAATGCCTGGACCTAGGCCTAAGCCAGGGCCTGGTCCCAGGTCCATTGCTGTGGTCTGAGTCCCAACACCAGGACCTTGGCCTGGACCCAGGCCTGATGCCGGGGCCCAGATCAGACCCAGGCCTGATGCCGAGCCCTGGCCCAGACCCAAACCCAAACCCAGGGCCCAGCCAGAAGGCCAGTTCTCCACATCTGGGCCTGGTTCTAGGCTAGGGCATGGGTCCAATAACAATACTGTGACCTAGCCCAGAGGCGGGATCTTGATGCTGGGGCCTAGGTCTTGCATAGGCTTAGGCCATAGTAGGTAGCCGCGACCTCACCCTAGGCCCCATGCAAGTCCTTGACTTGGGCCTGTGCCTAGGCCTCATCTGCAGATCACCCCCTGACTGGGTTAGTGGGGACCAGGGAAGATCCTGCCCTAGCATTTTTCCTGTGGGAGGAATGGGTGGGGGGCACAGGAGGCCCTGGGAAGCCCCATTACTTGTTTTTTTCATTTTTGGGGGGAGTTCAATGTTTATTTCATTTTTTTTAAACTAAATACATGAAATAAACATTACACAAAACAAAAATCATGGGGAAAAGCCCCCCCCCCCCCCAATGAAACGAAAAATGAAAGAACATTTTCCCCCTTCCCACCCCTAGTGTTTTGGTCCTTATTTAACATATGCTGTGTTTCACACAATATTTCTGGAAATAATGTTTGTTTTTAAATGTGTTTTTACTGTTCATTGCGATAGGCATCATAGGTTAGGAGATTAAGGAGAACAAATGAATAAAGCCTTCCTCAGTTTACTCCTGGGTGATTTCTGCGCTACTGCGGAATGCAGAATTTGTGCAAAATGCTCCCTTCCCGCAGATTTCATCCCTCACCTCGCAGAATCCACTGTAGCACGGCACGAGCAAGTTGGCCGTGTACATAGATACTGACTCTAAGAGATCAGCTGGAGAAAAAAAAAAAACAGATTACAGCAGGACTGACCCGAGGCTCCTTCAGGTTAAGAGAGGTGAAGGCAGCATGTCAGAAGCAGCGATAGGACAGCAAGAAAAACACACTTTGGATATAACAAGAGCAGCGGCACCGTTGCTACCTAAAGAGCAACGTAATTTAGCCCTCAGGGATGCATCAGGAGCTGTCACTGGCAGATCCATAAACAATTTGTGAAAATATGCTACATGACATCGGAGGGGAGGGGGAGAGTGTTTCTAGTAGGGGCTCGAGGCATGAGGGGAGAGCACAATGGGACTAGGGGCAGAGGCCAAAGGGGATTCAAATTTCCATTTACTCTGAGCCAGAGGTTTTCAGCCTTTGACTTGTGTGCCCTGGCACTGGACAGCTGAGTGGGCGCTGACGTCCACCGCAGAGGTTGCGTTTAACAAACATCATCTCCTGCAAGACCGGTCCCACAGCAGCGAGAGATTTTTGGTTAAATGCGACTCCTGCTGCTGCATGTGAGGCTTGGAGCTAGCTTGCTGATCCAGGTAGCGATGGCTGTCATTGTCTGCTCAGCTGTCCAGCGCCGTGAGTTGCTGCCGTTGGCCTAAAGCAGGTGGAGATGTGAATCCTCCTTTGACCTCTGCTTCTGTTCCTGTTTACCTCCTCTCATGAAAATACTGGATTGCACTGAAATGAGGAATAATTTGCAAAAAAAATACTGTATTATTTTGACAATTAAATGTGCAGAATTTTGCAGAATTTAGAAAATGTGCATGTAGGATTTTCAATTTTTTTGTTGCAGAATTTTCAATTTTTTTGCACAGAATTCCCCCAGGAGTATTAGTTGCACAACTAGACTTTGTTTTAATCATATAATTTTACAAAGAATCATTTTTACATAGCACCTCCATCACCAGCTGAAACATTTTCACAGTTCACTCTTCAGTGTTCTCCTATCCTTCCATCTCCATTTTACTGACTGCTTACCCTGCAAGAAAAGTAATCTCACCAGTGTTCTCGGGAAGGACTGGCGAACCAGCCTCTGCTGAAGAACCCAGAACACATCTACGCCAAACACCAGATGATTTGGTTATTTTGATCTACCCTCTGCAACCGATGGCACCTTTTAAGTTCACCTTCATTGACTGTTGCTTCCCTCTCTTGGTTGATTGCATGCTTTCTGAGCTGAGAGTCCAGTTTACATTTGAGCTGAATGCTGCAGCTGCCCTTAGGAATCCACCAGGTTGTAACCTCAAATGTGAGTCAGGTATCAGCTTTGAGCTGTTTTGAATCTTCAGAAAGATATAACCTCATTATACATTTCCTTTTTATCATACCAGATCATAAAATTTAGGAGCATTATTTTCCATGCAATTGCTTTTCATTTTTAAACAAAAGCACATAAGTTTGGGGAACAAGGAACTACAAAAGTGCATTAGAGCATAGTGAGGTCATTTTATCCCCTTCTCCCATCATCACCCTGTTTTTTTTTACTTTGAAGGTTTAGGGAAAAGATTGCCCCAGTGAACATGCATAAGATGTAATTATTATTTTTTAAAAATTATCTATACATTTTGTGATCATTACCAGCATTCACACTGGTTATAAGTAGTCTGTACATCTGCAGTACTCCTCTAGGAGTCAGATGCATGAAACAGATCTACCCCACCACATTATGCATACATTTTATGTGGAGCTGCAGCTACCCCAGAATTATTCCAGACTGCTCTAGGACTGAAGCATTTACAACTCCGCTAAGACATCCCTTTCTAAATCCCACCCTTCTCGTCAGTGTGGAAGAAACTTAAATTGTGGCTATACCAGTTTACCCCTGGGTACTTCATATAACCTGGGTGGCTTTAAGAACCATGGTGTCTCCTATTTATACAGTTCTCTGGTACTAATGCAGAGCTAAATCTTATTGGATGGACGTGAATTAAGAAAGCTCCTGCTGTAAAGACATCATGACCCAATTTATAAATGTGTAATTTCCAGTCTGAAAAGACTAATGAATACTAATCTTGTTTTAATCTAAGGATGATAATTCCAATAAGCTACCAAAATTGGTCAATATATTAAATGGAGCAACATTCATTTGGCCTTTCTGAATAACCTACCTTTTTCAATAGCCACTTGATTAATAGGGTAAACAAAATAAGAATGGAATATAGTAAAAATGACTTTTTTTCCCTAACAGCTAAGCAGATGATGAGCCTGTCCAAATGAAGGTTTTGTGTGACACAAATGAAGAGCCGAATCTAATCAAACTCACTGGCAAATGTCCCTGCAGTTAATAACAGAGATTGAATTTCTAATTAGTTGTGAAATACCTTTTATGGTATTTAGTTCACAAAAAACTCAAACCTTTTTCCTTCTAGCTGACAAAAAAATCATACCATGGATACTTTGGGAATGAATTCGGTAGCACAGGTATATATTTTAAAAAGATTTATCTGGTTAACTTCAAACGTTAGCAGGATAAATCTAATTAGATGAATATATAATCCCCTGACCACTCTTGACCAGCTAAATTAATGCCTCTTAAATTGAAAGGTGCACAAATTTAGCCATCCAATAAAAGGGCTGAGGCAGAGGCGTTCCTGGGTCAGGCTTTTGATTTGGTCAGTCGGCACAAAATTGTGGTACTACACAAATAAATGTGACCAGCAAGATACAGTTTCCCAAATGGGTGTCCTCAATCCACCCAAATAAATTATGTTTGGTTAGATTTAGAATGATTTTTAGCCCCAAATCCAGTGGGATAGATGTGGCTGAGAAAACCCTAATAAATAAAACTGGCTAAAATGACCCACTTATCTTACTCTCTGGGAAAATTGACTCATTACTAGTAAATGACGGCAGATAATGACCAATTAGGCCATCCAGTCTGCCCACTTAAGATTCTTCCTGTGGCGTTCTGTCACACTGGGTAGATGAGCTTACAAATTCTCATAGACAAATCAACACCAGTTTTCTCCCACCCATGCCTTCTGATCGTTTGTCAAGGTGAATAAAATACTGCTAGCTTTGACAGAAGGTGATGTGTTAACTGTTATATTAAGTGAAAGAAAATCTTAAAGTATGTATGAGAAGGAATGTGATTGTGAGGGTAAGGATAAAAATAGAATGCAATGAAGTGAAACATTAGATAAAAAAGAGGCATAGTAAGGGCCTAGCATAGCAGGATGTACGAGAGCTATCAGAAGGGGCAGCACTCACAAGGTGAAGTCGGAAGTGAGCTTGCAGAGTGGCTCTCCTCCCATTCCTCAATGTGCACCTGGTTTTTCAGATGATTCACAATGAAAGTGCAGGAGACATATTTGCATGTACTGCCTCAGTGAAATTCAAATAGATCTCATGCATAATCATTGTGGATATCTTGAAAACCAGATTGGTTGGGAGGTCGTCAAGGATGGAGTTGAAAACCATCTAGTTAGGGTTTAAAAGCTTTAAAATTAATCTCATAGATGTTAATTTTGTAACAGTCTGCAAACATTTTGAATCAAATATGCACGTTACATCAGTTTTCAAAGGGAAAGTATGCCCATACTTGAACTTTGAAAATTTTCCCACCAAAACCACTTGCATGCATTTACACCTACTAATTCATGCACTGAATGTTTAAAAGAAAATTTGTCTGTTTACTTTTGAAAATGCAAAAGCATGTGTGTATGGCCGGCGCCATTTTGTACGTCAAAACGATTCGCGTGCAGGAGGTCGTTCCCGGACCCCTGCTGGACTTTTGGCAAGTCTTGTGGGGGTCAGGAGGCCCCCCCAAGCTGGCCAAAAGTCCCTGGGGGTCCGGGAGCGATCTCCTACGCTTCTGACGTCGGGGGACAAAAAACAAAATGGCGCCGGCGCCATTTCTACAACGCTGCGGAGGCCCGAGAGTAAAAGATCACACCGGGACCCCCCCTCTGGACCCCAGGTAATTTAAGGCATTTTGGGGGGGTTCGGGAGGGTGGGGGATTTATTTTAAAGGGTCGGGGTGGGTTTTAGGGTTGTTTTAGTGTGCCGGTTTTCCCGCCCTCCCCCGATTTATGCGATATTTAAAAAAACAAAACCGCGACGATCTGATTCCCTCCCCCCCCAGCCGAAATCAATCGTTAAGACGATCGATCACACGATTCACATCTCTACTGAATATACCCTGATAGTTGGCTGGATATTTTTATCGAACTAACTAGATAAGCCGCACAGCGGCTGGAAATGGACCCCAATAGAGATGATAATGTAAAGCACTAGGGAAGAAACCCTGGTGAATTATCTTAAATTCACCCCCCAAGTCTCTTCCCATTAATTTGATATAAGACTATCCTGATAAATATTTCCTTGTTTATCGCAAGGCCCCAGCCTACACCAAATACAACAAAAATAAACCACAGTATTAGGTATAAACAGGAGGCGGAATAGCCTAGTGGTTAGAGCAGTGGGCTATGAACCAGGAGACCAGGCTTCAAGTCCTGCTGTTGCTCCTTGTGGCCTTGGGCAAGTCATTTTTCCCTCCATTGCCTCACATACAAACTTAGGGGGTCATTTATCAAATTGCAGTAAGGGCTTTTCGCTTGCGAAAAGCGCATTTTTCGCATGCGATAGGCCTTTTTCACATGCGATAAGCCCTTTTCGCATGCGTTAAGGCCTTAACGCATGCGATAAGGCCTTAACGCATGCGAAAAGCGCCATAACGCCGCTCGCGATGCAAATTACAAAATGGGGAGGGATAGGGGAGGAGTTGGGGGAGGTCTAATGTAAAGTAGGTGCTGGGATCGCGGTGTGCGATAAAAGAGGGGCACTATCGCAGGACAATAACGCCGGAAATAACAACACCTCTTTCAATTGCAGTAAGGACGTATCGCATGCGAAAAGCCCTTATCGCATGCGTTAAAGGCGCTTTTCGCATGCGATAAAAAAGGAAAAACCTATCCAGCACTCCTGGGCCAATAAAAGACCTTGTCTTTACCAAGTGAACCTTCAGGACAACTGTTGCTCACTGCCAGGTGTTCATATATGCACTGCTACTACATGCCTCGCCACGCCCGTCGCAAACCACAGCATGTGGCCGCAGGACAACCTGTACAACAGGCCAGGCCACAACCAAGACAGCACAGGGAGTTACCAGCTGCGCAGGGTCTGAGGCCTGGTCAGGGCATGCCAGATGGCAGGGCCCAGGCTAGGATAAATAGGGAGCGTATCTTTCCTACACGTACATCCTTGGAGGGCATGCCTGAGGACGTAGTGGTGACCAGGTATCGTCTCAGCTCTCAGGCAATACGTGAGTTATATGCTGACATGAGAGTTGATCTGGATCCAACAACCACAAGGTCAAATGCCATCCCTGGCATTACCAAACTGTTGGCTGCACTCCATTTCACTGCCAGCGGCTCCTTCCAAACCACAGTAGGAGTTGTGGGAGGTATGTCTCAAAGCACTTTTTCACGCTGTCTGGATCAGGTCATTGAAGCTGTCATGGACCGCATTCATCGCTACATATATTTTCCTCACAACAGGCAGGACTTGATGGACTTGAAGAGAGCCTTTTATGCCCTTGCACAGTTCCCCAATGTTATTGGAGCTATAGACTGCACACATGTAGCCATCATTCCACCACAGGAAAGGGAGGCAGTGTACCGCAATAGAAAGCTATTCCACTCCCTGAATGTTCAAATGGTTTGTGATGCTGGACTGCGCATTCTTGACGTGGTGGCCAGGTACCCGGGCGGGGCGCATGACTCCTTCATACTAAGGCAATCGGGCCTTTTTGCGGATTTTGAGGCTGGCCTGTACGGTGATGCTTGGCTTGTAGGTAAAAGACAGTTATTCCTTTATCTATTCCATGTCATGCAATGTATATGTGTGTGATTATTACCCCAAGGAGGGGGGTGGGGTGGAGAATAGCTGTGGGGTTAGCATGGGCAGGTGAACGTTATGAACCCTGTATACATGGCTTGCCATGCCTCCTAATTAATAAATAAGGTTAAGGTATGCCATTTGAACACCCTTCTACACTGTCCTGCTGACGTTCTGTGGGCAAAGGAGTCAATAAGGTGGTGAAATAGTAAGCTTTATGTAGGTTCATAGTACCTGCTCCACAAATGGTACATGTCATAGCATGCCTTGTGGTAACATTACAATGCCTGCACACGGCACACTGCTGCCACATTACCTGTATGTGTGATTATATAGCCACACATCTTGCCCATGTACAGTGGAAGTGTAATCCTGCACTCCTGTACTTCAAGTATTGTTCCCTTCATGTTGGTGTCCTCTCTTAGTGACAATATAGGCTTTTTTCCCAATACTTGCCACACTGCACAGCCTGCACACCTGCAATGTACCTGCACCATAACAACATAAGGTACGGTCATGCCTTTCACTGCAGGCTTCACAGCTGTAATGTTTGTCTGTACAGTTGGCTGCCACCTCAGTACCCTTTGCTAGATTAGGAGGGGCAGTGAGGGCACCCTTGCCAGATGCACATCCAATGCTGTACCAATGAACAGGGGTAGCTCAATAGATGACAACTCCTAACTATACTGCTGTCAGGCAACAGTAAGGAGCTGTTAAGGGGCAGCAACGTTGCCGGCTATCTTGCACTGTCTTAATGGATGTTGTGGCTAGCCAGTCAGCTGTGGCTATAACATACCACAAATAATATTTTCATTATCTCATTGGTGCAGGAGACTTAGGTTATGGTTGCCGCCCATGGCTTCTCACCCCCATACACATGCCTAACACGGCTGCCGAGATGAGATACAACGATGCTCTATGTGGTACCTGAACTGTCATTGAACGCACCTTTGGCCTTTTGAAAACCCGCTTCCGCTGTTTGGACAAGACTGGGGGAGCCTTAATGTATGCCCCAGACAAAGCAGCAAAGATCATACTACTGTGCTGTGTATTCCATAATGTGGCAGTACGTCATCGAATACCAATGGATATCTGTCCAGATCTGCCACAGGATCCCGCATGTGTGAATGCGCGAGCCCAGGAGAATGTAGCTACAGGCAGGCAGATTCGCCAGAACCTTATAGTTTCACACTTTGCCTGATGGCCCCGGCCTATGCCTTGTAATAGCCTTGCTAGGTGTGGCTGAATATAATGAGCAGCGCTTCCACGCCTTACGCTTAGACTAGCGTTATGTGTATGCCAAATTATCAGTCCAATTGTCAGGCATGTGTGGATTATGAACCCTTGCACTGGTGTGGCAATAAAAGCTGTGCTGCTAATGCCATTATTATACATTGTGTAGCCACCTTCTGTTCCGCCGCCATGTTACAGAAACATATAGTGTATGTAGGCTGTGAACATGGGCTGTAACCTACCTAGAGCCTGGAGGGCTGACAGACTTGTGTGTGCACCTCTCACTGGTATAGAAATGGGCATGTAACACAGTGATAGCAGTTGAAATGGCAAACCTATGTGATGACCATGCACAGTGCTCTTGATATTAGAGATGTGCATTCGTTTTTGCCGAATTGGAAAATTGCAACAAAATTGTCCAATTCGGCATGTTTCAGGGAGCCCGAAAAAAATCAGGATTTTCCTGTTTTTTCGCAAAAATTCGTCTTTCCGATTAGTGCGCACTAACGGGAGTCAGTGCGCGCTAACTCCCCGTTAGTGCGCACTAAGTCCTGTTAGTGCGCACTAACAAAAACTAACAAAAACTAACAAAAACTAACAAAATCTAACGGTTTTTGTTAGTGCGCGCACTAACTAAAAATCGATTTTTCACAAAAAAAAAGACCCGAACCGAAAAAAAACGACATTTTCCATGGCGGCCGAAAAATGAAGAACGACACGAACACAAAAAACGATGCACATCTCTACTTGATATATCAGTTGTGTGTCTGTGTGTATGTAGACTGACATTTCCTGTTAAATGTCAAACTTGTTGGGCCCAAAATCACCTTTGAGGTCTCACACGCATGAAGTTGGGCATAACAGGTGGCTATGTACATACAGGTACAGATCCCATTCACTACATATGTACAGGTAATGACAGTGAGCATATCATTTCGCTTCACATGACATTTTACAATGTTTCTGTTAAGTGTGTGGCAAGGGTGGCCACTAAACTGACCTTCGAATCTGGTAAAAGGTCATGTTGGTATACCTGTCAGGTTGCACACTGTGCATAGTTCCCTTTCACCTGCTATTGACCTGTCACAATGCAAGGTTTACAGAGTCAATTATCCGAAGCTCCGCCTATTGGCTGTGTTGATAACATGCTGGTATGACAGGTGTCGGCTCATATCAGTATGTTATTGTACAGGTGCTGGACAGAAAGCTATGACGTAAAGACCATCACACTCTGCATTATTCTGGTGGCACACCAGACATACTGCTGCCTTATGTTCCCTTGACACATGCTCGCCTCATGCAGATGGGGGATTTACAATCCTTTCCATTGTGTTTAACAACATGCCCAGCTATACTATCCATATGTGTGCCGTACCTTATGTCTGTACACAGTGTCAGATCTTATTAAGCAGTAACAATCAGCACCTGTGCTTCTTCCTGTATGACAACCATGAAGAATGCCTAGACCGCAACATGTACTGGGTTATGCCAACACAGATAAGCATGATACCTAGGTCGTGTTGATAGGAGTGCACCATGGTACCCATCCACTTGTTCTGTGAGGGACAAGCAGCTTTTGGCCCGGCCCCCTTTGGGTGCATGTCACAGATGCCTATCGTTTGTTATAAGGGTCTTGGTTTCTTTCACTTGGAGGCAGTATAAGCTGTCTGTAGCTCATGGCCCTCTGACAGTGACCCAGTATATGTGTACATCGGCATTCTATCAATCAACAGATACTGGGCTTATGCCACAGCTGTCAATATACACAGGTCACAATACAGTGTGACATATACCATGCCTTCTTACTTGCTATGTGTATGGACTACATACGTTTGTTATCCACCCACATAACTTGGATGTTGTGTCATACCCTTCTTTGGCATATGTCCGATCTTAAACAGACAATATTTTGTTCCCACCTTGAACATGCTCCTTCATTGCCTTCAAGACGTAGCCTGTACATCCACAGTATAGGAAGTGTTGTTATGGAATGTATACAGCTGTGTTATTCAGGCTAATGAAAGGCACATAAAGATACATTCACACATGTCCAACTGTAAACAATACTGCAACACAATAACACCTCAATATGCCTTATGCAAGGTCGGTGCAGTTTATTTACATATTTTATTTGCACTGCTGGCAATAATGGGAAGGTCCTACTTTAAACACAATCTACAGGTTAACATAACAAACATCTTACACTTGCATGTTAACTGAACAGCACTTACATTTGCAACTGATACCAAATATATATGCAAACAGCAGTATTACGTATACAGGTATATCTTGCTAACCTTATACCATAAGCATGATTACAGGCAGACCTTCTAGTGACTGGAACTGGTACCCCTCAAGCTAAAGTACTGCAGGTAATAGATAACTACATGATGCTGTAGATTGTGCACAAAAGGAAGGGCCCCAGACTGTCCATGGTCAAATAGTGCACTGAAAGGGGACAGCCAAAGAGCCATGGCAGCAAGGTTCCAGCAAGCAGCCAGCAGCTGATGAAGAGCAAGGTACAGCAGGAGCACTGATAGGGCATGTCAGGACACAGCAGCATGGGAACAGGAGGCCCAGGATGAGACACAGCAGCATGGGAGCCGGAGACGAAGGATGTGACATGGGAGCAGGCAGCCAGCACTTAACGCAGATGAGCAGAGCTTACGGCACGCTGATCCGTTTCCTTCCATCGGGACAGCACAGGAACTCTGTGGAGGCCGCACACCGGAGACCTGGAGGGAATGGTATTTTGGACCATGATGTTTCACTTCAGGGCCCTTTGCCACGTGGGCCCTTGCCTCTTGGAGGCGGCATGTCCTTCGATGGACGCCCCCTGCGCCCTCGTCCCCTGGCTGGACTGCTTTGGGGTGTTGATGCCAGTGACGAGGACTCAGACGTCGAGTGAGGCATCCGCTGAAGGATCTGGGTCATGATGTTCGTGAGGCTGATGATGGCGGCACTTATGATTAGTGCATCCTGGGACCTTGCAGCTATTCCATGTTGCATGATTCTATTTTGCCTTTGGATGACCCTTGCCTGGTGTTGCATTTGTGATCCCAACAGCTGGCCTTGTGCACCTGTCATGGGCTCATGCAGTGGTGCAGCCAGGGGTGCTGCATGAGGTGGTGCAGGGGGTGCAGCCGGGGGTGCTCCACGTGGTGCTGCACGCGGTGCTGCAGGGGGTGCTGCCGGGCTTGATGGCCTATGGAGATCAGCAGCACTCAGAATTGGCATGCCATCACTGCTTGATGAGTGCGGTGGTGTGTTGCCTCTGGATGTCCAGCCTGCTGTGTCTTGCATGATTGTGTCTAGGTCAAGGGACACATTGAGGCCTTCAAACGGTGGGGAATCATGTGGGCTGCTCATCTCCTCATGCTCCACTTGTGTCTGCACATCCATGAGTAGGGGACGCTGCATCAGTGCAATGGGCTGGCTCACAGATGGTCCTTGCCAGCTGGGTCCTGGCACTTCGTGGCTGGATCCCTGACGGCGAGCTGTGAAAACAGTAAAGACAGGGAAACATCATAAACATATATGGTGTTACAGCTTTTCTAGCATTTTTCCATCAGAGGAGCACTGTGTTTCGGTAGAATGTGACCATATACTGACAATATTTGTGTGCTTTCCACTAGTGTGTTTGGGTCATTCCTTGTCAATGGCCAACGCACACAGTGTTTGACACAGTAGGTGTGTAGCAGTTGTTGGGTGTGGCGTTAGGGCACGTGGTCACTTACCAGCCGCAACATGTGAGGTGTCCAGCCACATCTCCAACCCTTCCACAACGTCCGGGCCCAGGCACTCCAGCAACCTCTGCTCCATGTGGGTCAGCACTGTTGGACAGGGTGCCCCTCCACCTGTCTGCTGATGGTACTTCCGGCGTGCTGCCACTTTGGACTTCAGCTGTGCCTTCACATCACGGTAGCGGTGAGATACCTGCTCCCATGTTCTGTGTAAGCCGCTGTGCCGGTTGATAATCTCTGCTATCCCCTTCCAGATCTGCACCTTAGCTGCCTTGCTTGTCTTTGCGGCTCGGTTTCCAAACAGGCATGGATAATGCTCCAGCACACCTTCTATGAGCAGATCATTTTCCTGGGAGCTGAACCGAATGGCCCGCAGTCTCTGGCGGGTTGCTGGCTGCCTGCCTGAGGGGGGTGCCACTTCCTGTCCTGGAGGGGTGTCTTCCCTGTCCTCACTCTCCGACCCGCTCTCACTTCCCCTCCCTTCTCCCCCCCCCCCCCCCCCCCCCAACTCTTCCTGGCCTGACCTTTCCCTTCCACTCTGTCCTGTCTCTCTTCCTTCTTGGTCTCCTCCCACCACTATTTCCTGACTACTCCCTTCCCCCTCCCCCACCCTCCTATCCCTTCCCTCCTGCCTGTGCCTGCTCCTAGCCCTATCCCCACTTCGACTCCTAGCTTGCATTCCCCTGCCACTCCTCTCCTCCTCCTCCCGCTCCCTCCTCCTCCCTCTACTCTCCTCACTCCTCTTCTCACCTCTCTTTCCACTTCTGTCATGCTCCATTCTCTCCACTCCCACACTACTCCTCTCTTCCACACTCCTCTCTCCAACTCCACCACTCCTCCTCCACTCCTCCTCCACAGAAATAGACAAACAGGACAGACAGACCTTGCACTCCCACAACAATGACAAAGGACAAATGGTTCAGGGAAACAAAGGACAACAAATACACAGCACAACTCACTCAGTAGTCAATGAATCCTTCCTGTACGATCACCTCTGCTCCTCTCCTACGCCTTCAACCACTAATACACCCTCACAGGAGGAGTTGCAGGAAGTGGTCTCTTATAGTGGAAACATTTTCGCAAAATGCAAAGTGTCTTCGCAAACCGCGAACTCACTTCGCTAATGGTGAATTCACTTCGCAAATGGCGACGTCACTTCCGCGATTTGCGAAGTCACTTCGCATTTTGCGATAGTGCCTGAAAAACCTATCGCGAGGCGGTATTCTGTTCATTATCATAGCCACGCCCCTTTTCACATCGCATGCGTTACTGCTGCGATGTTTATAGCATTTTGATAAATCCAGGCCTTAGATTGTAAGCCCTCTGGGAATAGAGAAATACCTACAGTACCTGAATGTAAACCAATGTGATATCTCAGATCAAATGTTGGTATATAATAAATAAATGTGTTGCAGATGGCTGCAACCACTCTGCCTTACCTCTTTTTTTTCTCCTTTCCCTCTTTGGGCAAGATGGCTGTCTCCAGTGCCAAATGCTGCGGGCCTCGGCATTTTCAGACCAGCATGGGCATCCCCATCCGCCATGTTCACTCCCGTGGCCTCCTTGGGCGCGAGCGCGCACCTTCCTGCTTTACCATCTATTTACAGCAGTACAATAAAGACTCTATCCATTCTGTGTCTGCGAACTGCGTCAGTCTATCGCAGTGTTTCCCCATGGGGCTCCTCCCCATGGGCGGAGTCATCTCCATTGCGACCAAGGGTCCACAATGCTTCAAACACAACAATAAGAGGTCACTCGGGTTTATTAATAAAACTTCCTGAGAATAAACAAAATATGTTTCTTAATATCAGACAAGATATTTCATCACGCATCATTATGACAATCTCACTGACCCTAGCTGGACTCTAATCTATCACTGGAGAGCAATGATCTTAGTGTCCATAATCCTGCTCAGACCTGTCGTACTATAATCTCAGTGACCACAGTCTAACTCAGACCTATCCCTGAATCATAAACTAGCTTGTTACCTAAAACTCATTGTGCTGCCCTTTTAATGTGTGATCAGTTCTGTTTTAAAATTGGAAAACAACATATATACAATAGCAGAAATAAAGGTGAGGCAACGGCTTATGGTAATGGGTTCTAGAGGGCCCTGCCAGATTGAATGAAGCAGTTTTTTTATTAAATGCTGTTTCAGTCTAGGCCATACTAATATTTTGGTCATGCATAATTACCGATAGTACCTTTCACTTTTGTGCTTCACATATGAGTTAAGAAACTGGCAGAATATTATGTTAGTTTGAGTCAAACAAAAGATGGGTTGCATTGTATAGCAGATTTATTGAATCGACAACTTTATCAAAAGAAGCTGGGCATGCATTTTTGAGATCATGAAGTTCCTTGCTTTACTTGTAACTGAGAAAGTGAACATTAGGGCCTGGGTTACACAGTATTTAACTCCCCCCCCCCCCCCCCCCCCAATAGATCCAGAAAGGGAAAAAAGCTTTAGTGGGTCATGCCCCAAGTGGTTTCTCAAGCACAGGCTCCCTGACATTTGTTGATATAGGCTATATACTATTATAATAAAATGCATCAGAACCTGAAAGGAATCATATGAATCTTATTTTTTTTTAATTCCAGAACTAATATATTGTAGCTATTTGAGCTCTGCATTACTTAAAACACTGAGCTATGAAACCCAGAGACTCAGGTTTAAATTCATGACTCTGTGCTGCTGTCTCAAAATCATATAGATTCCCCTGTGCTCAAACTCACACAGGGTGAGGAGTTTGTATCGATGAGAATTATCATACAAATTACTGTGTTCGCTGACAATGCCCTAGAAATACTGTGTATAAGAAATATAATTATAGAGGGATTGTGGAAATCCCCCTGTAAACTTCAGGGAGATTACAGCTCTATTAAAATTCAATAGTGTTGTCACTTTGATATATCAATATATTTTCTGAAAGACAGATGTAGTATTCTGATCTTTCTAAGATATTTAAGATGGTTTTTGGTGTAGGTTTTGTGACTACTATGCATCCTACATTTAATTAAAAGATTATACAGTCTGTGGCTTGTAGTGCATTGGAGCAGATCGACATGCGTTGGTATTATGCCGGTCAGAATGACTCAATATTCTAGGCCATTCTTCCTTTTTGAAATCCCAAATGCTGCATTATTGTGAACACTGCCTTTGGATTCCCAGATGTTGAGTTGACTAGGATTATCAATGGTGAGTGAAATTTGGGTTCCGGTTTTTCTACAAGCAATATAAGCATTGGACTATGGAATTCTTCCAGAATGCCTGTGCACATTGTACAGAGTTCAGCAGCAAGTGTACTGGCCTTCGTGAACATATTACTCCTGTTATGAAGTCTCTCCACTGGCTTCCAAATCACTGGAGAATAACATTCACAATATACAGGATGTCAGCACTCTAAACTTTATGCTGCGCTATCCTCTTTGCGCATTTCTTTTATAGCACTTAATACAGCTTGGAAGATGAAAAATATAAACGTTTTGTCTTATGAGCGTATGATGTATTTTGATAGAATTATGTATGTGATGCTAGAATTGTGATCTGCCGTGAACATAGGATACAGGCGTAATGCAAATGTTTCAAATAAATAAATACAAAATAAATAAATAAATACTATTTTCAATAGGGATGTGAATCGTTTTCCATATCGTCTTAACGATAGAAATCGTGTGGCAGGGCAAGAAAATCGTCTTAGGCACGATTATTTCATTGAAAAATCGTTAAAAATCGTTTTTTCCGATTAGTGCGCACTAACTCGAGTTAGTGCGCACTAACTCCCCGTTAGTGCGCACTAACTCGATTTAGTGCGCACTAACTCAAAATGATACAAATAGACACTTTCCAGGTCACTGAAGGTCAGTTAGGAATGAATATGTGTTACTATTGGCTGGCAGCCCTCTTATCTATTGATGTTACCAAGGTTACCACTGAGGTGATGGTTGGGGGGATGGGAAATGGAACTGGAAACTCACGAACAGCAACAGAAAATGAAACAAAGTGTTCACACTTCCCAGGTCAGTAAAGATCACTTAGCAATGAATATATGTATTCCTATTGGCTGGCTGTGCTCTTATCTATTGATGTTACCAAGGTTCCACTGAGGTAATGGCATTGGTTGGGGGGATGTGAAATGGAAACAGTTGGAAGCTTGACAAAAAAAGTAATGTGATGATCAGCACTTCTTTGTTTATTATTTTTGTTAGCAGGCACCTGAAATGCTAGTGCATGTTGAATTTGCCAATCACTGTGCATTTTAGAAAGGTGGTCCTGGCTGGAACTGTACACAGTTCAAATATATGTAATTGATTGTTGGTAAGTGTATTTTTTAAGTAGCCACACTGGCACCAGTATGTTTACTTATCCTCTTACTTAACTCACTAGCTCAGCTTTGTAAGAAGGGCTTCTCTGCTTGTGTGTTGCTTTTCTTTGCTGTGAGGAGAGCAGAAACATCAGATCTGTATTCAATCTACTACAGTCATCTCTTATATTAACCTACTCAATTTTTTTTAAATGATTTGTTATATCACTGAATTAATAATTCATTATTATTAGGTGGTGGTGAATGTCTGGACCCCCGCTGGGCTTTTGGCAAGTCTTGTGGGGGTCAGGAGGCCCCCCCAAGGTGGCCAAAAGTCCCTGGGGGTCCAGCGGGGGTCTGGGAGCGATCTCCTGTCGCAAATCGTTTTTTCGTAAGGAAAATGGCGCCGGCCATAGCAGGGTGGGTTTTAGGGTTGCTTTAGCGTGCCGGTTTCCCCGCCCTCCCCCCCCCACTGGACCCCAGGTAATATAAGGCACTTTGGGGGGGTTCGGGAGGGTGGGGGATTTATTTTCAAGGGTCAGGGTGTTGTGATCTTCCTGCACACAGTGCCCTAACCCTGGCAGGAGGGTGGGGGATTTATTTTCAAGGGTCGGGGTGTTGTGATCTTCCTGCACACAGTGCCCTAACCCTGGCAGGAGGGTGGGGGATTTATTTTCAAGGGTCGGGGTGTTGTGATCTTCCTGCACACAGTGCCCTAACCCTGGCAGGAGGGTGGGGGATTTATTTTCAAGGGTCGGGGTGTTGTGATCTTCCTGCACACAGTGCCCTAACCCTGGCAGGAGGGTGGGGGATTTATTTTTAAGGGTCGGGGTGTGTTTTAGGTTTGCTTTAGCGTGCCGGTTTCCCCGCCCTGCCCCCCACTGGACCCCAGGTAATATAAGGCACTTTGGGGGGGTTCGGGAGGGTGGGGGATTTATTTTCAAGGGTCGGGGTGGGTTTTAGGGTTGCTTTAGCGTGCCGGTTTCCCCGCCCTGCCCCCCATTGGACCCCAGGTAATTTAAGGCACTTTGGGGGGGTTCGGGAGGGTGGGGGATTTATTTTCAAGGGTCGGGGTGTTGTGATCTTCCTGCACACAGTGCCCTAACCCTGGCAGGAGGGTGGGGGATTTATTTTCAAGGGTCGGGGTGTTGTGATCTTCCTGCACACAGTGCCCTAACCCTGGCAGGAGGGTGGGGGATTTATTTTCAAGGGTCGGGGTGTTGTGATCTTCCTGCACACAGTGCCCTAACCCTGGCACCAGGGGTGTTGTGATCTTCCTGCACACACAGTGCCCTAACCCTGGCACCAGGGGTGTTGTGATCTTCCTGCACACAGTGCCTGACCCTGACTCCTCCCCTCCCCCATGTCCCAGCCAGTGAATAGTGTGTGGGTGAGTGGTGGGGGGGGGGGGGAGGGATGGGAAGGGAAGGGAGAGACAGCCCCTGCATTCAGGGGCTGTCTCTCCCTTCCTATCCCTCCCAGGGAGTGGGGCTGGCTCTCCCTTCCCATCCCTCACAGGGAGTGGGGCTGCTTGCCCCTTCACCTCCCCCCACCCCCTCCCCTTCCCCTTCTCTCTCCCATATACCAGCAGTGGGGGATGTGAAGGGTGGGATACTTCAGCCCTTTCCAGTCTGAGCTTCTGAACTTACTTTTTTTCATCTTCTTTTTTATTTTCTCATTGTAGATGGATCATGATAGGGAGTCAGCCCAACCGTCCTCCTCAAAGGCCGATCGTGATGCTAGGTCCCGGAAGCCACGGTTCACACAGGCAGATGTGGACCTCCTAGCCCGGCTACTCCTCCTGGATGAGGAGCATCTCTACACCCCCTCAGGCAGCAGGCCTAACCTTCAAAGGGAGTCTGCAGCCTGGGTGGCTCTCCAGGAGGAGTTCTGCCGGAGAGCCTCTTACCCGCGTGAGATCGAAGATCTCAAGAAGAAAGGTGAGAGATAATGTTAGTGGTGTATTATATTTATTTATTATTTTGAAATGATGTGATTTGTATTTGGGAATTTTGAATGCCACATTAAAAGATAGCTAATTTTTTTTTTATTACTAAATGTTATATATTGCATAAAAAAATAACCTAGCAGGGCATGTTGTGTTTGTAAGTAATTTATTAATCAATTAATGTTATTCTATTTCCTTTCTACCTCTAATTCTCAGGTCGGCATCTGAGACTTCACGAGGGTGATTGGCTTGAGGAGGTCCGCCTGACTTTAGCGCGTCCTTCGCCTGGTAGGCTGTTTGAGAATACTCCACAAGTACACAAATATTATTCAATTAATTGTAATGGAATTTGTGTTTAATATTGTTTGTGTCAGTTCCAATTCCTTTTTTTTAAATTTTAACTGTTGTTCTGTGAAATTTGATCTGTGTCTTCGTACAGAACCACACACCAGCAGGGACGAGGCAGGGCTTCCTGGGCCCAGTAGCTGTCAGCAGAGGAGGACGGAGCAAACCGTCACTGGTGGGCCAGGTATTATATTATTAGATAATTGAGCCCTGACCATTGACCAACATGCTGCAAATGTGAATGGGGGATAAATGTGAGACTGAGGGAAGGGGGTATTAGTCACTGTGAGAGGGGAGGGAGGCAGTGGGAGAAAGAGGATGAGTGAGGAAGAAGAACTGTAGAAGAGTGCCATGTTAAAAAAATGAACTGAAAAACATTTTTTTTTAATGTAGCACGTGTGTACGGGCTTAATGGCTTGTATTTTGGCCCACAGGGCCAGTATGTATGTTGTAGTACTAGTAGTAGTAGTTTGTCTAGTATCTGTCTGAGGCAGAAAATCAAAATTATTGTTTGTGATCAGTCAGTTATATAGGGTGGGATAGATGTATGTTATGTTATATATTTATATAATATTATCTCTAATTATCTAGAATGATATCCCTCCACTCTCCCTCTCCGAGGTTGTAGACTATAAACTCATTTTTCCAAAACCCTACAATTTAGTAAACTAAGGGGTTGAATGTATTTTAATATTGTAAACTTGCTGGTGCGTACAATACTGGTTTGTGGCCCTCGAGGACCATAACTGCCCACCCCTGTTCTATATCTTATGTAGAATTTTTTACATTTCTTTACAGGGCAAGAAGAGGCAGCCACAGCCACCAGTGCCACTGCCAGTGCCCAAAGGATGGAGGCAGCCACAGCCGGGCCCAGCAGCACCAGCACCAGCACTGCTGCTTTACTCCTTGCAGGATCTCCTCCAAGCTGCGTATGTACTGCACATGCGCAGTTTGGCATGCTGAAGGAGCTCCTGCAGGGAGTAAACAGCATCAGGGCAGATGTCAAGGATGTGCAGAGGAGGCTGTCAGCCATGGAGGAGGCCTTTCAGGAGCTGAGGGCACAGGTATCTCCTCCTCATGAGATGCCTCGTGAGGAGGAGATGCCACTGCCCTCTGCTCCAGAGCAGGATCCTCCTCTCGGGTTGCCATTCTCCTCTCCACATCCTTGAGTACTGGGTGCTAAAACACAATTTTTTTTTGGTATGTTGTCATTGTAAAGTTATATTTTTATAACAGTGTTATTTAATTTCGTTATAGTTTTGTAGTTAATAAAATGTTTTAAATTTGAGAAATATTAGTGGACTCAATTATTAAATTTATTATAAATTGGGATTTATAGTCAACAGATTTTCTAACATGCACACAGCAATAAAATTACCAGTGTTATCAATTAGTCTTTCAGTTTCCAATCCAGTCCATCTGCAACTCATCAAGATCAGCCTCAGCTTCCCCCATTTCTCCCAGACCACGACCTAGTCATGATTTGACTGTTAAGACTTCTTATACTATCACTTACTCCAGATAAAGAGTGAGAGTAAATATAAAGCTGCCAAATCTACACATACAGTAAATCTCTTATAAAATAGCGACTAACATACATAAATGTTGGCCTCCACTTGGGAACACCTAGACCATCCCTTTTTTCACACGTGTAGATTTACTCATGTTGTACTATATAAAGAAGTATATGCTATTTATGTGAACACGTAAATGCTGTTTTTTATTAATGCAACTTGAAAATTCAACTTAACATGTATCTGCTCCGCAGGGAGAAATAATTAAATCTCGGCCAGAGAAACCTTTTACTGACCACAGGGAGGTTAGGTAACTCATGACACAACTGGAGATGGTTTTGATTTAGGCACTAACTTACGTGGTCAGGCTTTATTTAGAGAGTGAGACAAATTGGTCCCTACAAACCAGG
The DNA here is from genome assembly GCF_901001135.1 of Rhinatrema bivittatum. NCBI lineage: Eukaryota > Metazoa > Chordata > Amphibia > Gymnophiona > Rhinatrematidae > Rhinatrema > Rhinatrema bivittatum. The sequence continues at coordinate 334,882,507 of NC_042617.1, read as the reverse complement.
GTTTTCCAAATAAATAACCACTCACTCAGCAGGATTTTATGCATGATGTAAATTTGCATATACTGAGTCCCCATGATATGCAAATGTATTTCATGCATAATTCTTTGTGGATATTCTAAAAATCCAACTGGCTGTGGAATCCCCAGGACCGGTTTGGTAAGCTGAGCTATAAACTGTCTCAGCCTGAAAAATAAACCATGCCCCTATCACAGTATGATATACATTAACTGCTTAGAGAGACTATGGTCAAAACTCAAAAGTACTTTAACTGCCTGTTTTCTAACAGCTGCTAAATAAGCGCACACAGTTGATAGACACAAACTTAGGTTTCTTTCTTGCACATACAAAGTCCTTATTCATCAAGCTGACAAGATAGATGATAACAGCACAGCAGACACCTGAGGTGAAGAGGCAGGGGCAGTTTCTATCATGAGGCACTGGCAGTGCTTCTGCTGAATGCTCCATCCTGCTGTGTTCCCAAATGACCTTGCATCCCCATCCTAGACAAGAGACTCACTCCTCCTCCCAGTCACAGCGAATTTTCACATTATGAAGCAGCGGAAGGTTGATTTTGATGAAAACCAATTCCTCTACTAAGTCTGGATTCAAACGTGCACGGAGTGGACTCACAATATTCCCTGTCAATGAAAATACTCGTTCACTTTGCACACTGGTGGGTGGGCAGGAAAGAAAGTGTTGTGCTACTCTGGTAAGATAAGGCCACATTGAAGCTTTTTCTGCCCAATATCTCAGGGGATCTGACTCCATGCTCTCAACTGGCTCAGAGAGAAAATTATTCACATGAATTTCTGCAACCTTCTCTTGCAGGTGCTGCTGGTTAGCAGCCCCACCACTCTGAAATGTGACAAATTTTGCTCTTGCTATTGAAATAGGACCAGTTTCATGAAATTTGGGAGGAGAATGGGTTGTCATCATGGGAGGGAAGCAGCTGGTGGAACTGGAAGCAGCTGAGCAGGATGGAGTGGGAGGAGTTGAAATCTTTTTAACCATTTCAATCAACTTATTTGTCCAGGTTGCAAGAGTATTGCACTTGAGAGCAACATTGCCTTTCACACGTGGGTCACACATAGTAGCTAAGATATAGCTATCCTTCTCCATTAGAGGTTTCAACCTTTTCTGTACTTGCTCTTTTAAGCATCTCACAAGCTGCAACACTTCCTTCGACAAATCTGTCTGATGCAGATATTCCTGTAATACCTGCTCCAGATCATATATTACAGGAATGATATCACCTAACGTGGCTGTAGCTGCACTCAGTGCATCAGTATATACTTTGAAAGGCTTGAGGACATGCACCATCTGTGCAATGTTTGTCCAGTCCTGACATCCAAGTGGATTTTCCAATCCAATTTCAGATTCCATTGCCAAATCATGCAGAGGTGTCTGTTGTTCAGACAACCTCTCCAACATAAGATAGGTGGAATTCCATCTGGTAGGCACATCCTGTACGAGGTTATGCAATGGTGCCCTAACTGCTTTTTGTTTTTCTCTGAGTTCCTTCCCACTTTTCACACTGCGATTGAAATGCCCAGTTATTTGCGGCACTTTTCAATCAACCGCTTCAGGGCTTGACGACTAGTACCTTGCACTTCCTTGGCACCTAGCCCCAACGCATCCCTCACTACCAGGTGCAGTGTATGTGCAAAGCATCGGATGCCTTTGAATCCACCATCCTCCAGAGCCTTAATCATATTGGCAGCATTGTCAGTAATGATATATCCATTTAAACATTCCATATCACTGCTTCTAAGTAGCCCTTTCCATCCTTCCATCATCCCCTGAATTGTCTGTAAGATATTTGCAGAAGTATGTCTCTGGTCTAGCACTTGAGCATGCAGTAAAGCCCACCGGTATCCTGGAGAAAGCTTTTTGGAGCTGCTGGTGCTACTGCCACTGCTTGTGCTTGTGCTGTCAGTTAATGCCTCATCCAGCTGCCACCAATGTGCTGTTAGAGACAAATATGCATGTGTTGCATTCTTACTAGTCCAAAGATCAGTGGTGAGATGTATGCTCCTTCCCTTTGCCCTTGCCATCACAATCTGCATTTCAGCACGACATTGTGAGTACAGGGAAGGAATCACCTGACGGGTAAATGTAGTTCTTGAAGGAATTTTGTAGTCAGGGGCTAAAAGATGGATCAGCTTCTTAAATCCACTATTCTCTACAATCTGCAGTGGCTGATCATCCTCAGCAATCATTACAGCAATTTGTCGTGTCACCACTTTGGATACTACTTGCTTCCTAGTCTGTGAAATTGAAGAAGGACACCACCCCATCTGCTCAACAGTAGCTTGCCGCTGCTGCCGGGGAAGAGGAGAAGAAGAAGACTGCTTCTGCTTCACATACACACAATCTTCTGAAGTAATTTCCTTCTGTGGCTTCCCTGCAGCTTCTTCTGCAAGCAACAGTGCTTTATGTTCTCTTTCAAGGTGATATTTCATGTTGGTGGTAGTAAGATGTCCAATAGTTCTTCCACGGCTCACCATCCTTTTACAATGGATACATTGAGCACATCTCCAATCATCCGTAACATTAAAATGATTCCAAACCTTAGATGTTTTTCTACTGTCCCTTACTCTAGGCTGGACATTTCTTGTCAGTGTTGTCATCAGAGTAGGAGTAGTAGTACTAGGAGTAGAAGTAGCAGAAGTTGTTCTTGTAGTAACCTGCAAAAGTTCAACTGGTTTAGGACTAGAGAGGATACTACTGGCGCTGACAGTGGTTTTTTTGACAATCGGACTACCATCATCTGATTCATCATCACTACTATCACTGTCATTGGCGGTGTTTTTCTCCTCATCCTGATCATCATCATTGTCATCCTCCTCCTCAGACTCAGAGTCCTCTGATTCTCTATTCAGCACTTTCTGTAGCACTTCATCCATCAATAAACTTTGCTGCTGCCGCACAGATTTCACTTTCACCTTTCCAGATTTTGCTCCTTCCTTGTCCTGCAAGTTACCTTGCTCCTTTACATTCGCTGAAGTAGAAGGGGTATCATCAAATCGCAGTTTTTTCCTACTGACTGGAATTTTCTTTCCAGTAGCACTCTTCTTTTTACCAGCAAACATTTTAAAACGTTATGGCTGCAAGTCCAGTCCAGTACCAACAAGTAAGCTGGCACAGCAGTGTACTGAGCAGCACCTAATAGATAAGATATATAGAAGGGTTAAATACAGTTAGTGAGTGACTTCGTCAGTCAGTGACAGGTCACTGTGTGATTAGTAATCTGACTAGTGGCTCACTGGCGTGGCTAGTAGCCACTAGCCAGCCACTAGCCATTGACACTAGGCTACCCCATAATATTATATTTACTTATACTTGCACTACTAACACAAACAATTTATTTATAAATTTAAGGCTCACGTGCATTTGCAAGTCCAGGACCAACACAGGGGTAGTGGCTGGCTAGTGTAAGACAACACACTAGTTTACTAGTAAATTGGGGGAAGGGGGAGGGGAAAGGGAGGGCGAGAAAACCGGCAGACTAAAGCAACCCTAAAACCCACCCCGACCCTTTAAAATAAATCCCCCACCCTCCCGAACCCCCACAAAGTGCCTTATATTACCAGGGGTCCAGTGGGGGGGAGGGCAGGGAAACCGGCACACTAAAGCAACCCTAAAACCCACCCCGACCCTTTAAAATAAATCCCCCACCCTCCCGAACCCCCACAAAGTGCCTTATATTACCAGGGGTCCAGTGGGGGGGAGGGCAGGGAAACCGGCACACTAAAGCAACCCTAAAACCCACCCCGACCCTTTAAAATAAATCCCCCACCCTCCCGAACCCCCCCAAAGTGCCTTATATTACCTGGGGTCCAGTGGGGGGGGGGAGGGCAGGGAAACCGGCACACTAAAGCAACCCTAAAACCCACCCGACCCTTTAAAATAAATCCCCCACCCTCCCGAACCCCCCCCCCCCAAAGTGCCTTATATTACCTGGGGTCCAGTGGGGGGGAGGGCAGGGAAACCGGCACACTAAAGCAACCCTAAAACCCACCCCGACCCTTTAAAATAAATCCCCCACCCTCCCGAACCCCCCCCCCCAAAGTGCCTTATATTACCTGGGGTCCAGTGGGGGGGGGAGGGCAGGGAAACCGGCACACTAAAGCAACCCTAAAACCCACCCCGACCCTTTAAAATAAATCCCCCACCCTCCCGAACCCCCCCAAAGTGCCTTATATTACCTGGGGTCCAGTGGGGGGGAGGGCAGGGAAACCAGCACACTAAAGCAACCCTAAAACCCACCATGACCCTTTAAAATAAATCCCCCACCCTCCTGATTTTTAAAATCATTTAAAAAAAATTGAGTAGGTTAATATAAGAGATGACTGTAGTAGATTGAATAAAGATCTGATGTTTCTGCTCTCCTCACACCAAACAAAAGCAACACACAAGCAGAGAAGCCCTTCTTACAAAGCTGAGCTAGTGAGTTAAGTAGGAGGAAAAGTAAACATACTGGTGCCAGTGTGGCTACTTAAAAAATACACTTACCAAGTTACCAACAATCAATTACATATATTTGAACTGTGTACAGTTCCAGCCAGGACCACCTTTCTAAAATGCACTGTGATTGGCAAATTTCACGTGCCTGCTAACAAAAATAATAAACAAACAAGTTCTAGTCACGTGACCTTGGTAACATCAATAGATAAGAGCACAGCCAGCCAATAGGAATACATATTCATTCCTAAGTGACCTTTACTGACCTGGGAAGTGTGAACACTTTGTTTCATTTTCTGTTGGTGTTCATGAGTTTCCAGTTCCATTTCCCATCCCCCCAACCATCACCTCAGTGGTAACCTTGGTAATATCAATAGATAAGAGGGCAGCCAGCCAATAGGAACACATATTCATTCCTAACTGACCTTCAGTGACCTGGAAAGTGTTTATTTGTATCATTTTCAGTTAGTGCGCACTAAATCGAGTTAGTGCGCACTAACACGATTTAACGATTTTTAACGATAAATCGTTAGAATTTCTATTGTATTGTGTTCTATAACGATTTAAGACGATATTAACATTATCGGACGATAATTTTAATCGTTGAAAAACGATTCACATCCCTAATTTTCAACATGGACTGGCTACACGGGAGTTTTGGAGTGAGGAGGTTCGGATTTGCCTATATCTCATTGGGCAAGAAGTTAGATTAAATTATTCTGCTGACTGAAGCAGTTCTTCCACTGAACAAGTGATTTTTTGATACTGGTAGCAACATTAAAGCAGCCAAAAGTCAAGTAATTGACTGACTGACATTCTAAGCCACATTAGAAGAGAGGCATCTATGGAATTTGGGAATTGCACTGAGCCCCCTTTGCCTGTGATTTGGGGGGAGATGTCAAAGGAAAAAAAAACATTCATATCAGCTCTACATAACAATGTAGAACGCAGTCTGTCCATTTTTCATTCCTGTTAGATTACCACAATTTCTTCTTCATCTCCATTTTTATCCTCACTACTTTATAGTTTAGCATTTTTAGGGGGCAGTTTTCAAGTACACAGGCATTTCTAGAGTGGATACTTTATGCTAATTTTCAGAGAAACTTTGCTGCAGTTTTTTTTAATTAGCTTTAGGTATATGTGCTGAAATCATCCAAATACTTTGCACTACCATTATGTAGGTTCAGTGTGCTGCAGCAGTCAAAAAAGCAAACAGAATGTTGGGAATTATTAGAAAGGGAATGGTGAAAACAGAAAATGTCAATGCCTCTGAATCGCTCCATGGTGAGACCACACCTTGAATACTGTGTACAATTCTGGTCGCCGCATCTCAAAAAAAGATATAATTGCGATGGAGAAGGTACAGAGAAGGGCGACCAAAATGATAAAGGGAATGGAACAGCTCCCCTATGAGGAAATACTAAAGAGATTAGGACTTTTCAGCTTGGAGAAGAGACGGCTGAGGGGGGATATGATAGAGGTGTTTAAAATCATGAGAGGTCTAGAATGGGTTAATGTGAATCAGTTATTTACTCTTTCAGCTAATAGAAAGACTAGGGGGCACTCAATGAAGTTAGACTAAGGCACATTTAAAACTAATCGGAGAAAGTTCTTTTTCACACAACGCACAATTAAACTCTGGAATTTGTTGCCAGAGGATGTGATTAGTGCAGTTAGTGTAGCTATGTTTAAAAAAGGATTGGATAAGTTCTTGGAGGAGAAATCCATTACCTGCTATTAAGTTGACTTAGAAAATAGCCACTGCTATTACTAGCAACAGTAGCATGGAATAGACTTAGTTTTTGGGTACTTGCCAGGTTCTTATGGCCTGGATTGGCCACTGTTGGAAACAGAATGCTGGGCTTGATGGACCCTTGGTCTGACCCAGTATGGAATGTTCTTATGTTCTTAAGTTGTGCAGGCTAAACTTGTTTGCTTTGTGTTGGGTGTTTTCTGGCCAATTTTGTTGAGGGGCTTCTTTTCATGTTTGTTTTGGTTTGGTTTCAGGAAAATTGTGCACACTATTTAAAAACCGTGTGAGATAGTGCAGCTTTTAAACTAGATAATGGGGGAAAGACGACAGTCGCTCAGAAGTGTATGGTTCTGATTGATGTATCTTTGAAGAATACTAAGAAAACAGGGAAAATAGGGCATCTCAGTAGAGAGGTTGCAGTAAATACAAAAGGGGATCAGGTGCCTTTAAATAAAGTACAGAAAGATTCCAAATGACCCCTGATAACTGAGGAGCAGGTTGTTAATACAACCAAGAAACATACTTTGAAATTTCTATATACAAATGCTAGAAGTCTAAAACATATGAGGGGAGAGAGAGAGTGTATAGCAATGGATGAAGAGGTAGATATAATTGGCATCTTACAGGGTCATATCAAATTACATTAAAACATTTTTGCTGTTGCAGCCGGGTTCTGCGGTAGAATAGTGGACCCTTGGGCCAACCTACTACGAGAGGCGGGGTAGGTTGGGAGGCGGAGCCAAGACTCAGAGAGCTAAGTCGTCCAATAGTAATAGAGTCTGGTACAAGGTCTTCACCCGGGTACACAGGACCCCCCCAGGAGGAGCCCGTAGGGTTCTGGCACCTTGGGACTTGAGTAGCAGCGGGAGAGACTCTATAGAGCAGGCGTAGGTGGATGCAAGTAGAACCTGAAGCGGGGTCCGTAGGCACCAAGAGAAGGCAGGACTGGAAGCTGACGCAGGAACAGAGGCGAGTCGAAGTTGAGGCAGGCAGCTGGCAGAGAGTAGTCAGGACGAAGCGAAGTCAAGGCAGGGAGCAACACGGCAAGTAGACACGCAACTCAGAGCTACAGGACGGTAGTGAACCTCGTTGCAAGGCGATGAGGAAAGGTCCGGGTGCCGGATCTCTCTCTCTCTCATATATATTGACTGGGTGAATGTTACATCAGGACATTCTAGAGAGGTAATGTTACTAGATGAAATAAATGACTGCTTCATGGAGCAGCTGGTATAAGACCCAACAAGAGAGAAAAGTAGACCTAGTCCTTAGGGGAAAAATGGATTTGGTGTGAGAGGTAACAGTGTTGGAGCCACTTGGCAATAGTGATCACATTATCAAATCTGACTTAATAACTAGAGGGAGCACAAAAAAGAAATCTACTGTGACAGCATTTAACTTGCAAAGGTTAAGGAGTCAATTTTAAGATCCAGTGTGCACTTGTTATAAAAACAGATTGTCATGCATTCCGAATTTTAAAATCCACAGGCAACTCGCAGGAGCAAGGGGAATTTTACAAAGCAACATGCAGCAATGTGAGTAGGGCATCCCCAATTTTCCCCATTCTGCTCCAGTTAAGGAGCAGACTGGGAGGGAACTTCCTTATATCCCTATCTAACCTTCCTACTTTTTCTCCTCTCCTCTCCAACCCTTACCCCCTACCTATTAGATTTTTTAATTTTTTTTGCCTTACTGATCCTTCAGAGCAGCAGTAGCTCTACATGCTGGCTGGCTGCTGGCACACGCTTCCCCAGGGCAGTTAATGGTGCTATCCTACTCCAACCCTACCTGCTCAGACCATGCATCCCATTCTGCCCCTTTTGCAGAGCCTGCCATTTCTGCATATAACAGGAGATACGCGCATGGCCAGGCCTGTTGTAAAAATGTGTAAGCTGTGCACAAGGCCTGGCCACACACATAACCCCCAAAATCTTTGCACGTAGCCCTTTTAAAATCTGGCCTTAAGAGTTTAGCTCAGGCATGTATTCCACGCATTAGAAGAGGTAGAAAGAAACCTAAACAACTACTGTCATGGTTGAAAGGTGAGGTGAGAGAGGCTATAATACCTAAAAGAATATCTTTCAAGAAATAGAAAAAGACCCCCGATTGAAGTGGCCACTGTCACATCCAAGGCTTGATGCTCCTTGGCCCTTCTTTTGTTGGCAGAATGAGGCATTTTTCAGCTGAAACTTTCCAGCTGTAAGCAGGTTGCTCAGACCCATCACTCTGCCAATTACATCTTGGTTTTTCAGGTACATTTGAGGTAAAAATACTGTGAGGGAGTTAGTTGGACTATTAGATGATCATGGGGTAAAAGGACCACTTAGGGATGACAAAGCCATAGCAGAGAGACTAAATCAATTCTTTGCTTCAGTATTCACTGAGGAAGATGTAAAAAATATACCCATGACAGAAAGAATTTAAAAGTACTGATTCAGAAGAACTGAAACAAATCTGGTAGATGTACTAGGGCAAATTGACAAATTAAAGAGTAGCAAATCACCTGGACCAGATGGCATACATCCCAGTATGCTGAAAGAACTGAGAAATCAAATTGCAGACATATTGGGAATTTGTAAACTGTCAACAACATCATCTATTGTACCTGAAGACAGGAAAGTTGTCAATGTAACTCCCATTTTTTAAAAAGGGATCATGGGTTGATCCAGGAATTTACAGACCAGTGAGTCTGACATTTGTGCTAGGCAAATTGGTAGAAACTATTATGAAGAACAAAATTTCCAATCATACAGATAAACATAGTTTAATGGAACAAAGCCAACATGGATTTAGACAAGGGAAGTCTTGACTCACAAATTTGCTACATTCTTTTGAAGGCGTAAATAAACGTGGATAAAGGTTAGACAGTTGATATAGTTTATCTGGATTTCCAGCAAGTATTTGACAAAGTCCCTCATGAGAGATTTCTAAGGAAATTAGAAAATCATGGGATAGATGGCAGTGTCCCATTGTGGACTGCCAACTGGCTAAAAGATAGAAAACAGAGAGTAGGGCTAAAGGGTAAATTTTCTCACAGGGAAAAGCTTACTAGTAGAGTGCCCCAGGGATCTATTCTGGGACCAATGTTTTTTAATATATTTATAAAAGCACTGCAAATGGGAACAAGTGAGGTAATCAAATTTGCTAATGACACAAAATTATTCAAAGTTGTCAAATCACAAGAGAATTGTGATAAATTGCAAGAGGACATTAAAAAACTAGGAGACCGGGCATGCAAATGGAAAATTAAATTTTATGTTGATAAGTGTAAAGTGATGCACTTAGGGAAGAGTAACCCAAATTATAGCTACAAAATGAAAGGTTCCACTTTAGGAGTCACAACTCAGGAAAAAGATCTAGGTGTCATCATTGAAAATACATTGAAATCTTCTGCTCAGTGTGCAACAGCAGCCAAGAAAACAATAGAATGCTAGGGATTATCAGGAAAGGAATGGAGAATAAAACTGAGAATATCATAATGCCTCTGTATCACTCCAAGGTGCAACCTCATCTTGAGTATTGTGTTCAGTTTTGGTCACCAGATCTTAGGGATGTGAATCATTTTTTGACGATTTAAAATATCGTCCGATATATTTTAAATCGTCAAAAATCGTTAGAGGCACGATACAATAGGAATTCCCCCAATTTATCGTCAAAAATCATAAATCGGGGGAGGGGGAGGGCGGGAAAACCGGCACGCTAAAACCACCCTAAAACCCACCCCGACCCTTTAAAATAAATCCCCCACCCTCCCGAACCCCCCCCCCCCAAAATGTCTTAAATTACCTGGGGTCCAGTGGGGGGTCCCGCTGTGATCTTCCACTCTCGGGCCACGGGTGCATTAATAGAAATGGCGCCGGCGCTATTTTGGTTCCTGTCCCCCGACATCACGAGCGTAGGAGATCGCTCCCGGACCCCCAGGGACTTTTGGCCAGCTTGGGGGGGCCTCCTGCCCCCCACAAGACTTGCCAAAAGTCCAGCGGGGGTCTGGAAGTGACCTCCTGCACTCGAATCATATTTGCCGTATTGCAAAATGGTGCCGGCCATACGGCCGGCGCCATTTTGCAATACGGCAATATGGCCATACGGACCCCCGCTGGACTTTTGGCAAGTCTTGTGGGGGTCAGGAGGCCCCCCCCAAGCTGGCCAAAAGTCCCTGGGGGTCCAGCGGGGGTCCGGGAGCGATCTCCTGCGCTCGTGACATCGGGGGACAGGAACCAAAATGGCGCCGGCGCTACTTCTATTAACGCACCCGTGGCCAGAGAGTGGAAGATCACAGCGGGACCCCCCCCCACACTGGACCCCAGGTAATTTAAGACATTTGGGGGGGTTTGGGAGGGTGGGGGATTTATTTTAAACGGTTGGGGTGGGTTTTAGGGTTGTTTTAGTGTGCCGGTTTTCCCGCCCTCCCCTGATTTACACGATTAAAAAAAAAAACCAAAACCGCGACGATCCGATTCCCTCCCCCCCCCCCAGCCAAAATCGATCGTTAAGATGATCGATCACACGATTCACATCTCTACCAGATCTCAAGATAGATATAGCAGAATTAGAAAAGGTACAGAGATGGGTAACCAAGATAAAGGAGCTGGAACAATTCCCCTATGAAGGCTAAAGAGGTTAGGACTCTTCAGCTTGGAGAACAGAAGCCTAAGGGGAAATATTCTTTAAAAAGTAAAAATAAGAGAACATTTTTTTTACTCAATGCATAATTAAGCTCTGGAATTCGTTGTCAGAGGATGTGGTGAAAGTTACTAGTATAGGTGCATTTAAACAGGGGACAGGGGTGGAGTCAAGTATAGGTGCATTTAAACATGGACAGGGGTGGAGTCAAGATGGCGGACACAACGGATGCATAGCGCACTGGCTCCAGCGTCTTTTTTCCCTTTTGAAAGAATTTCTATGTTTCTCTTTGAGAGAAAAAAGAAAAATGCCTGCTAAACGTAAGGGGAAAACCCGAACCTACCCTTCAGTATCGGCGATCCCAGTTGGCCAGAGAACAATCGTGCAGTGCGTCGCTGCTTCAGGAGCAATTGGGCTGAGTGTTCCAGCTGTTGAATCTCAAAAGGGAGCTGAGGATTCGACCTCGGAGGTATCCCTCAGCCCGCTGAATGACTGGCCACCACCTTCGACACGGGTATTGATGATGCCGCAGACGCCAGGGAGCCCTGAAGTGTCAGCTCCTAGTGCGCATCTAGAGGGGGCGGTGTCGTTGAATAAGCCAGTGCGAATCCCTGTGGAACACAACGAGACCTCGCAGGGTGAGAATGTTCTGGGAAGGAGAGAAGAACTGTTGCTTGTCAGAGGAGAGACTTTGGGAAAGGAATCCCTACCCTTCACCCTGAAAGAGGTAATTCCGGAGAAGATACAAGTAGTCACTTTAGACTGCTTGTGGAATTTATAATCAGCAATGGCAAAGGCTATAACAGAATGCTCTTTAAAAATTAATTCTGTATCCAGTCACCTAGACTACTTAAATAATAACTTTGCTGGTCATAAAATGGAAGTCTCAGGGAAAATATTGGAACTGGAGACAGGTTTGAAGCAAGTCAAAGATGAACAAACTGTTTTGATACAAGATTGTGGGACAATTAAATGAAAAATGGAGAAAATTGAGAATACACTGAGACACTTAAATTTGAGAATTATCAATTTTCCAAGGGTTGTTGGAGAGTTGCCTAGGATAACCATTAATTGGTATATGCATGATATTTTGGAAATTCCTGCTGATAAAACTCCACCTGTTTTAAACCTCGGATTGATAAGATCAGTAAAGAGACCAGCCTTAAGAATCTAATCAATGCAAGCTTTAATAAAAGAAATGCGTCTTTTCTTTGATGCAGCAGACAATACACAGCAAGGGATGTATGTCCAAACCTGCACACACTATACCGTGTAGAATTATGGGAGCAGTGTGTAATTGTCCCTTCATTCGTAATGGGATTTGTGTTGTGTCAGGAGATCATACCTAGACACGGCTTCCCTCATTGTATCGTTACCGATAACGGTCCTCATTTTGCCAACAGACTGGTAGACAACATTCTGCAACTGCTACCCTGTTTCCCCGAAAATAAGACAGTGTCTTATATTAAGTTTTGCTACCAAAGATACACTAGGCCTTATTTTCAAGGGATGTCTTATTTTTCCATGAAGAAGAATTCACATACCGGTATATTGTTGAACAAAAAAATGAACTCGCTCCTCGAGGGCCTGCTCTCCCTGCCTCGGTGCCTGTATTCAACTACTTCTGCCTGCTGGGATCATTTTTAACTTGCTTCCTTTTCTCCATTGGGAAAAACTGAAATGTGGAGGCTGCTGCCGACTCAAACCTAGAAAATGACCACTGATGTTACTGAATCCTGAGAGAACGGGGCATTGAGCACATTGTCCATTTCCATCCATTCATTTGTTGATCTTTGAGAGAATGCAGAAGAAAGGAAACTCAGACTAATCTGATTAATTTGATTCCTTCCTTCTTATAGCAATTTGTATGAGATTTTATTAATCTAGATGTCCAATTATATCACCAATATATAGGGCAGTTGCTGAACAAAACAAAGCTTGCATGCTCACAGAATCACTGAAAGAGAAGAGTGACACTCTTTATACAGTAATTTTAAAAAATGCAAGCTGCATCTATGGTAAGAAGCGTCCGTGAAGGGTTAGGCCCACGCAACCCATTTTACTGTATAGAGTCCTATACAGTATCCTGGGTGCGCTGGCCTAACGCTTCACGGACATGCTGGTACCGGTATCTGTCATTTCAAATGACATTTGAAATGACAGGTAATGACAGGTACCAGGAAGTGGACGGTTCTCCTACGCTTGGGATTGCCAGTCCTCTCTCCTCTCCTCCCGAAGCAAACAAAGAAAGCGGAAAAAAAAAAAAAAGTTGCAAGAGAGAGGGGAGAGAGGACGGGCAATCCTACGCTCAGGACTGCCAGTCCTCTCCCCTCCTCCCGAAGCAAGGCGCGAAAAGCAGACTTGCTCTGGGAGGAGGGGAGAGGACTGGCAGTGTAAAGCAACGAAGTGACTTACTTTTTTCACAGCCCTCCTCCGGAGACGGACATCGACGGATCGCGGCTCCCCTGCCTCCCGGAGGCGAAAATGGATGCCTGAACGGGCGAAAGCGGCCCCTGTGTGTGCGATTGGGCCGCTCAATCGCACGTACAGGCAGCCTTGCTTCGGGAGGAGGGGAGAGGACTGGCAGTGTACGGTAAAGCAACAAAATGATCATTGCTGAGGATATGGAACAATATGCCATGCTCTTTGGCAACAATGCAGCCAAGACCTCAAGGGCATCCAAAGGCCAGATCTGGTACACCATTGCCCAGGCTCTCAAGGTACAATGGCATGAAATACAATGGGGAGCAGGTGGCCCACAGTTACTGTGACATAAAGACCTAGTTGAAGACAAAGGTGGCTAGCCACAACAAGTACAAGTGGAGGAGATCATTGCTCAATTGTGCTCATGCTCTTGGAGGAGCACCATGTCCAACAGCTGGGACCAGATGTGTTCGAGAGCATGGCTAAGTGACTGTACACTAGAGATGTGAATCGTGTGATTGATCATCTTAACGATCGATTTCGGCTGGGAAAGGGAGGGAATCGGATCGTCGCAGTTTGGATTTTTTAAATATCGTGTAAATCGAAAACCAGCACACTAAAACATCCCTAAAATCCACCCCGACCCTTTAAAATAAATCCCCCACCCTCCCGAACCCCCCCAAAATGCCTTAAATTACCTGGGGTCCAGAGGAAGGGTCCCGGTGTGATCTTTTACTCTCGGACCTCCGTGCATTGTAGAAATGGCGCCGGCGCTACCTTTGACCTGTCATATGACAGGTCAAAGGTAGCGCCAGCGCCATTTTGTTTTTTTGTCCCCCGACGTGAGGAGCCCTTAAGCTGTCCCCTTGAGTGCACTCTTTCAACATGGACTGTCTGGGTGCCTTTGGGTTAATATTACATAGATGTGCTATCAACTCACATTTGAGCTGTACAGTAGCTATTGTGGTGCCACTGTCACGTTCTATGTTCCTTGCTGTAATCATGATTATGTAAAAGAATAAGATGCTAATACTGTAGATGTAATGTTGTTATTTATAACAATGTATGTAGAGGTCTACACTCAATGTGATGTTCATTTCATTTATAATGTTAGGTTTAATTATATATTTTGTCCTTGCAGATTGATGCACGGATCGATCTCCACTTGTGTGGACAACGTTTGTCCTCACAAGTGGAGATCGATCCGTGCATGCGACTACCAGATATATTACTTTTACTGATCATATAATGGTATATATGATCCTCCATACAGAAATTGTTTAATTTGTGTACTGAAGAGAATACATACAAGCCCCTGAGGCAGCCATCCTGAAACGGCGAAACTCGGCCTGAGTCGGGCTACCTTGTGTCTCCACTTCAATAAAGTTTCTTCCAAGACCATTGGCATCTATTCCTTTGTTCAACCTGACGGCTTTTATAGATCGCCTTCCTTTGTGCTTTCTGGTGAAAACCTGGAAAGGCCTTCATGTCAGTGATCAATTTGGATCCCTTGGATCATGGTTCTCTAGCTTAGGTTCAGGATTCAAAATTCTAATTTGCTCCATGTGTACGAGTGCCTTACTGGGACTTGCTGTTTGCCTCTGTTTGCCATGCCTTTGTATCTGCATACGAAGATGTCGCGACCAAGTGTCTGAAATGTTGGTAACTCAGACCCAGCACCCAAATCATGCTAAATCAAGCTGAAACCTTGAACCTGATGCTTCTGGATTCCAATGATGTCAATGCACCATTCCCCATCACCTATAATAGCTATCTGTGAAAAATGAGCACATTGGTACCAAGACGGGTAAATCTCTAGCCACTAAGGAATAGCCTTGGTCAGGCGGAACAACCTAAGACAGGCGATGTGTGACGCAGATAGGTGTAAAGGGTTCCTAGGAGAAACCCTTCAAAAGTGGGGAATGTATGATTATGCTGAGTGCAGGTGATGTCAGAAAATGAAACTTAAAGCAGACTTATTTCCAGGAAATTATCAGCAAAAAGCATCCCAGTAACAAGGCATGTATACATGCACAAATTTATTAATTGGACAAGGGATAAGGGGCAGGCAAACAGACACCTGTTGATTGGCTGAAGGCAATCCCTTATAAAGCTGTGCACTAGCAGTATGAGCTCTGAGTAGGTCTTGGGCTTGCATCCTTTGCTTGTAATGCCTGCTACTTCTGGAGAAACCATGCCTTTATCCATAATAATAATAAACTTCTCACTGTTTGACTTTTAAGGCTTGTCTTTATTGGTCTCTCTAGTCACCTTGCATGCTAGAGGAACTTTTCTGGCAGGTAAGACCAGCCTGATAGTTAGCAAACAGATATTATACAGATCCACATATATAGGGCAGGCAACAAGTCTGTGGAAGTCTGCTCCCAAGCAACTGCTGGCCTCCTAGCTATTAGCTCTTGTGCTGTTGGGTTTCTCCAAACTACACAACTTCCTTACTCCTCCTCAGGTGTCACACAGCTGCTGACAGTGTTAGGAAAGCCTGCAAGTAGGCAGAGGTGCATTATGCACAGGTTGTGTAGAGGACAAGTGATGCAGGGAAAATTGCCTGCTAAACCTGTCCCCTAACATCAACTGCAGAAATGTGCCACCATTTCTACGTATGCAAACAAAACATATCGAACTGCATATGGCAGCATCTTTGTAGGTGTAACCTGCCAGTATATACATTTGGCAGAGTAAGGCACAAAAGATGTGGCCTGGAGTGGTAGCCAATATGTGGAATGTCCAGGATCTGTTCTACAGAGAGGAGGGTAAGTAGGCCACGGTCTCCATAAAGGGAACTCTAATAGGAGTGCTAGCAGGCCTCTACCACCCCTCACTTCCCCCCCCCCCCCCCCCCCCCCCCCCCCAACAGCAATCCCTCTCTGGCCGGTGAAACTATTGGAACCATTCAAACCCCCAAATAGGACAATTAGTCCCACTCCAAGTATTAGGTGGAAGAGCATCAGGGTCTGGGTGGTGGAGGGCGTACACTACAGGCAGTTATCTACTCATTCAGAAATGTAACACACCACATCTGAGGTCTGACGCTGTCAAGTTTCACAATCCCCCCTCTCAACACAAGAGATAAACAGTGTGACACTTAGATGGAATGTTCTTTGAGTAAGCGTGAGGCTATTTTCTACCCACATGATACAATTGTATCTCTGAGGCATCCATTGTAAACAGTGGAAGCACAGGATCACTTGCATCGAAAGACAGTCTGTACAAAATGGATGCACACACACTGCCTGCTCTGGCGGATGCATAGATGTGGTAATGGAGGAAACAAGGCCATCACTCCCAGACACATATGTACACCAAGGCTAACACTGTATGTCACTCACCCAGATGCACAGTCACTCATATGTATCGGCCCTTTTTGGAGGACAGACTACCTCCAGCAGTTTGTGCACTTACTCATTGGCCATGTGTATGTTCCTGGCAGGTCTATAATCCTCCATCATTGATGCCCGTGGCTGCCTGGTCCATAACTGATAATGAGGGAGTCAGAGTCCAAACTGTGCACAGATTTGGTATACCCGCCAACATGACAGACATCTGTAAGAAGCATATATGATAAGCACTTGCATAAATGTTTACATTTCAGGGTCAGCAAAATCCAGAGGAATCCATTTTGATTTAGGTTTAACAAGTGACATATCCATATTGTTGATGTTCAGTAAAAAGCACTTTCACCTGAAGAGATCTTATACATTTATACATAAAAACTCCACTAAGAAACAGATCATGTACAGCCATTGGTACAAATAGTATACCGTAGCTAAGTACCTTTTATTTATGTATTTATTTGCTTGTTGTTTATTTATCTATTTAGTTATTTTAATTTATTTTCTGCATTTTCAGAGACATCATAATAGATGACATTCAGCTACTAAAGTAACTGTTGTGTTAATGTCAGTAATTTACATGATATATTAATTACTGCTAAAGCATTTGTGTCTGGGATATGGTCATAGGTCTATGCCATGTGCTGTCCTGCTCCCTTAGTCCTCTGAACCCCCTCAATGGAACCTGCATATGCTGAAACGAATGTCTGTCATGATGAACCCCATGTTCTTCCTCTGCACTACTAGATGATTCATTGAAGGATTGAAGAGTAACCCCTCTAGTTGTGCCAAAGTCTTTCAGTGCTTGATTCAACCAAGGATAAAACCCACATATGGGCATAATCCTGTTCATTTCAATGAAATTTGGACACTTTAATTTGCTTGGTGTCTGCTCAAATTGTTCAGCCCTACATTTGAACTTCTGTTTTTGATTCCTCAAAAGAATCAGAGGAAATGTTCTTCTTAATCTGTTCTTCCAATTCAGTTATATCAGTAATGGTTTTCTTAGTATAATCGATAATCAGCACCATAAGTTCCTATGAACATTTATAAATGATACGCAACTACTTATTAAAAAAATCTGAATCAATAATTATCTTAGGTTCTTGAAGAATATGTAATCCCATTGGTATCTTCTGAAGCTTCACATATTGAAAAGAGTCATTGAACATTCACTAAGAACATAAGAGCATAAGAAATTGACATACTAGGTCAGACCAGGGGTCCATCAAGCTCAGCATCCTGTTTCCAACAGTAATCAATCCAGGCTACAATTACCTGGCAATTACCCAAACACTAAGTAGCTCCCATGATGTTAGGGAATAGCCTCTGCTATTACTAAGTCAACTTGATTAATAACAGTTAATGGACTTCTCTTCCAAGAACATATCCAAACCTTTTTTAAACCCAGCTACTTTAACTGCACTAACTATATCCATTGGCAACAAATGCTAGAGCTTAATTATACCTTGAGTAAAAAATAATTTTCTCTAATTAGTTTTAAATGTGCTACTTGCTAACTTCATGGAGTACCCCTGCTAACTTCATAGACATTATTGTAGCATTAAAGCCCAGCTCCCAAGCTCTTAACCAGTCTTCCACTTTTTTTGACCCCTTTCAGTTTTTCCATCCCTCACAGAATGTCTATCCTGTTGCAGAGTTTGGTGTCATTTTCAATCAAGTGCAAGCATTTGAACCAGGTTCTCTTGTGTAGGGCCCTCCTCAGCTATTTCTGCTGCATTCATTCTTTGGGGGACTCTGAGTCTGCTATCTCCCCCTATCCCCTGATATCTCTCCAGCTCTGTTCATATTTTGAGTATATGGAGGAGGATGATGAAGCATCGCTTACCTCCTGGTACTTTATTTCATAATTCAGAGTAATTTCAAGGCTTTTTTCATAACTGTTGTTCAGCAGTCAGAGTCAACATGGTTGCCCTGCACCCCCCCATGAATGTGGAAGAACATAATTGAATGGATTTGTTGTTCACATTGGCTGAAATTCCAAAATTTTGTAATAGTTTCAAAACACTACCAGGAAATTAATGGCAACCTGCTTGAAATGACAGTTTTTTTTTTCTTCTGGATGTGTCTTCTGGAAAAGATAAGGGATGCAAAGCCCCTGTGATCATTCCTGGAACTGCTTTCTGTTTTCCTAGTTTTCACTACAGTTGTATTTGCAGCTAGATAAACAGATCTAAAATCTTGGTTTTAAAGAGCCTTGGTATTGCCTGAACGGGGGAAGTTGAATCACTGAAGAGGTATTGTGACACTTTGCACCAGTCCACACCTTGTTAATTGTATCCGTTTCAGGTTCCAACCCTGTATGAGCTGCACTGGTCACTCAGGAACTCAAATAATAATTATTTTTCTGTACAAGTCCTCAGGCAGGTTTTGAACCTCCTTCACCTGGATGGGAGGCTGATGCCTTCCCCACTGAGCTAGCAACTCAGTTTCTGAAGTCTAGCTTCAAAAGTCCATCTTTAACAACAAATCCAATGTTCAAAAGTCTGGCCCTGCTGGTCCTAACTGCCACCACCCACCGTACCTCTTGGGGTGGTTTTTCTCATCCCAAGATACAACCACCCACTTGGCAGTTCTCTAGGTAAAGTGTCTTTATCGTAAGTCCAAACCAACAGAAGTCCCCGCGCTCACCTTCCTTATAATAGTGGTTGCAGTCCTTCACACCGTTGGGGATAGCCAGTGTCCAAGTTTACCAGAGCAGCCAGTCAGCCCATTCCTTCCTCCTCAGTCCCCAGCAGGAGACTGCCACTGTTCTCCCAGGGCATCATTTTTATCCTCCAGAGACTCCTCCTTCACTCGCAGCTGGTTGGCTCGGAACGGCCCCTCCTCACTTTGGCCCTCCCCCTGGAACCATGGATTGGCCTCACCAGCTCCACCCTTAATTTCCCACACCTGTGGCTCCTCTGGATCTACAACCTCAGGGGGAAGGAACCAAGGGACATCTCTAGCCTGGTGTTGCTGTATTCTCATTCCCCCCTTCTCCTGAATCTTTGGTTCCTGGGTTTTTAACTGACGTTTCTGGTTTGGGACATAGACCCCATCACAGGTATCTTGGATTTAATGTTTGTGCTGGTCCGTTTGGAGATATCTAACGAAGGCACTGGGAAGCTCGTCTACAACATCGTCTTTTGGGTAGTTCTCATGCTGGTCCAGTAAAAGCGATTGCAGCCTGCAAAGGATCTGTTTTTTTCTCCAGGATCGGCGTAGCTGCTGGAGTTCTCCACTGTGGAAGGAAGGAAGAGTTGTGGGGTTTTTTTTTCCAAGCCCAGACTGGTTCACTTTGCTCTGCTCCTGACTGAGACGGTTTCTAACCGTGGCAGTAAGCAGTCTGCACTGGGATTAATTTCTGTAGAAAAAAGGAAGCCGAAGGGAAGATTTTAATTACACTGTGTAAATATACCAATGAATGTCAAGGGTATGTAACAGAGCCATCTCTTTACCTCCAGAAGCAACAAACAAAAACAGAGGGGGCCCAGGCTTCCGCACCCTGCTGTGGGCACCAGGATGGCACCACAGTCCTCTTTTCATGGCAAATCTGGAAGGAATATTTTTGAATGGATGCCTTTTGAACCTTACTGGCATATTGTCATACAACCGAGAGCTTTTATGAGAGAAATCATAAGACTTACAGTCAATATTCCCGTAGGAGGAGTCTCTGAAAGAAGCTTACCGTCACCAGACCTGAAACAAAAGCTAGTAAGAAGCAAGCTTCCCACAGAAATTCTGAAAGAAGAAAATGGCTCATAATCATACAAGTCAGAGTCACCGTGCTGCAAACTGGGCCAGCACACATCACAGGAGCCTATGGGAAAAGGGGATCCTGTTCATGCTGCATATATTTAATGCAGGGACGCTACGTTGGCAAAACAGGCCAGAAATAAGAAACGAGAATAAACCTACACAGACCCAAAAATGTGCCACAAAGGAGAGCAAGGCAACATCGCCATGGGGAGGGGGGGGGACGGACATTTTTAGGGACCAGACCCACTGCACCAGTGATCTTATGATGGGGAAACTAAAAGGGAAGTTCAGAACATTTTGAAATTTTTAAATGATCAAACTAGCAGAAAAGGATGTAACAGGGACTTGGGGGGGGGGGGGGGTTTAACTCACTACCTGACATAATTTTGTGTCTCTCCGTCACCTTCCTATCATTCACACCAGTGTTTTATATTCAGACAATATCCAGGTTTACTCTGACCCCTCATTCTGTTTTGGCCTAAGGAAAGGAGTGTTAGCTCTCGAAAGCTGTTCCAAGAAATGATTGTTAGTCTAATAAAAAGGCATCGCCTTGTATAATTTTTGTTTATTGACCTTTACTTCCTTGATTTCAAGAGGACTAGCACAGCACCCACCTTACTTTACCCACCCTTAAAGAAAGAAATTCTTTCTGCAGAGGCTGGGAGCATTGCGGCCCATCCGCTCAGAGGAGGCAGCCCTGGCAACAGAGCTGAGGGCTCAACTTCATAAGAGGTGCAGTTATTTGTGCACATAAAGTTACTCCCTACATAGCAAGGATTTTAGCACCCCAGAAATGGCTACAAAAATTAAGAGCTTCTCCAGGACTGGCTTTAGAATAGCCTGTGCCCTGTGCGAAAACTGAAATTACCATGCCCTTTGCTGCTCTGTCACAGTACGGTGGCTCCAGCACAATAGATCCCATCTCTCACCCCACCACTCCACTCATCAATCTGCCCTGCATCATTATGCCTTCTACCATGCAGTCTTTGTCCCTTCCCTCAGTGCCCAGCATCCTCTTCTCTCTTCCCCCCTTTTCAGCCCAGCAGCCACTGCTTCTTTCTCTCCTTCCTCCTCCCAGCAGGCTGATCCTTCACCTACCACCACCACAGACAGGAGCCGCCCTTCTGCATGGCTCACCTGATGTGGAAAGTTTCTGGAGGGAGGGGGAAGCAGCGCCCCCTTGAGCATGGCGCCCTGTACAGCTGCAGTGATCGTACATCCCAAAAGTCTGTTCCGTGCGCCTTTATGCAAATCCCAGCCTAATGAACGCATTAGCTATGAGTCCCCAATGCTGAGAGCCACATCAAGTCCCTGAAGGCATAACTCGGGGTTAATTTTTATTCTGTTTCTGACCCAGAAGTTACATTTCCAGACTGTAGTCCTGGAGCAGATGACTTCTGAGGGGGAGGAGAAGAGCCATGTCCACGGCCAGAGTTGGAGTTCCTCTGCCCCAGGACCCAAAGAGAGATAGAATTGTGGTATATGCAACTATCTATCATGATGTAAACTTTTTTGGGGCAGTCACTATTGCAGCAGCTACACAGTTGAACATACAGCAAACCTGCTGCAAAAAGTGCCTGCTCCAGAGTTTACATAGTTGCGCATAGAACAGTTTTGAGTCTGTGTACTGCACAGTGGCGACAATTGTGTTAATATATGCCTGCCTGAAAGAGAAGCATGTCTTAAACTTTTTGCCAGTCTAGAGTACCTTTTCAAAAACTGTAGACTCACAAACCATTTCATGAGGAGAAATCATGGTTTATGTGTAGAATTTATAAGTTTTGCACAGCTGATCTCAGGGTTGTGCACATTTATTAGCATGCTTTTTTAATGCTGCAGTAATTTGTGCACCACTAGTGCTCTGCGTCCAGAATTAACTTTTTGTTCACCATGTAAGTAAAGAAGACATGTACTGAAATTCAGTGCACTGCTTTTTTTTTTTTTATTCACATGTTATACTTCACTTGTAGATTAGACAAGTTTTTGGAGGAAAAAGATCGGTAGTATGATGATGCAGTTGACTACATAAGAACATAAGAAATTGCCATGCTGGGTCAGACCAAGGGTCCATCAATGCTTTTTTTAGTTTAAAAAAATCTGACCAAATATGCAAATCTGTTTGGACTGTTGACGCCTGAATCATTGACGACTCCAGTGCTAATGTGGTCAGTCATATCTTAGGAAACAGCTAGTGGAATAAAGGAGGTAGACTCTAGCTCTTTACTTAAGAGCAATGTTATTTATAGTGCAAGATACAATACAGAACAAAAACTGATCACCTTGCAGTTCTGACAATAAACAACCTCAAACATAACAGGTCTTCATATAGTCTGGCTTCCTGTCTGCTGCCGAGGGCCTCCCTAACCCTTCTAGGCCCTGACTCCTTATAGTATGATGAGGGGAGCCTGTCTTCACCCAGAATCCCTTGTATGGCTGAACCTTAAGAAGTGTTACAACTGGGAGTCTATATTATTCTACGCTCCTACTTCTTGTCTTCCCACCAGGGACAGTCTTAGACCATGTGCAATTTCTCCCCACAGTTGAGCATACCTGTTGATTTAACTTTGTGGTAGGGCCTTCCTCCAAATGAGTTACTTTGTTCCTGTGAACTCAACCTCTTGCATGGGCCAAGTGACTAGGATGATGTTCAATAACCTATGGTGATGTGACCTCATTGTTCACATTGAAAACACTCCTGGGGGTCCAGACGCAATGCTCGGTCCCTCTCTGGATGCTTAGCTTCTCCTTTGCTACTCTTGAATCCAACACTGGTTGTTTTTATTGCATAACAGCATTCTCTTCTGCGAGCTGTGTTTGGCAAAAGGCTTCAGGCATCTCCATAGAGGACTCCAAAGTAACCTTTGAGTATTGCCATAGTCATTGTCTCATGGCAGGGTGTAAGCCTTCTATGAATTGCATGAGAGAAAGATATTGGCTACTTCAAGGCTCAATTTCCCATCTGGCTGTAGCCATTTCCTCGCAGCGTCCTTGAGTCAGTGCAAAAGATTTTGGGGTCTTTCCCTGGAGCACAGGGTCCCTCTCCAGAACTGATTTCCAGCATGTCAGTCTTATCATCTGCATAACTAGATGTTCCATCTGGATTTGCTGCCTGAAAGACAGCCTGGCTGCTGTCTGTCAGCAGGTTCCCCATATAGTGGTCCAAGAAGCTTCTGGCTACTCTTTTAGTTGGGCCCTTTGTTCAAAGTTTATTAAGAAAGGCTCTGGGTTGTCCCATGGGCTATCTTTGGTAACACTGGTGACAAGGCCTGTGGTCTGCACTGCCTGTGCTACCTGACAGGCTGATTCACAAAGTGTGGTACTGCTATACTATGAGTTAGTTACTGCCACTCCCATTGTTTCCAATGTGGCATATTCACTAATAATGCATAGTAATGTGATAGCTCACTTTAGTGAATCACCCTGTGAGTTAGCAGTGCACATTGCTGCATAACTTGATCTTGCAGTGCCTGCTGCTGGTCAGTTTGAGTTTGTATGGCATTCTGCAATTGCTGTTGCCCTGCAGCAATGACCTATATTACTTAATCCATCTTCCCTCTGTTTGAGCTATCCCCAAACTGTGTCTCACTCTAGGGAAGGAGAGGGAGGAAGAAAACAAAAAATAAAATCCTGCTGGCCTGTCTGGCTCTTATTTACTGCTTGAACCCTAACCTGACAAGTGGAGCTCACCCCCTTGGCCTGAAGTAACTTTAGCTAGGGGAGTGGAACTGGGAGGCCCCAGGAAAAAAAAAAGATGATGTTTTTGGGGGTTTTTTTTTTAACCGTGCTGCGGCTGGGGGTTTCTCCCTGTGCTTGCCACTTAGGTAAGGGATCCCACTTCTGTCACCATATGTGGTATCATGGCTTTGGAAACAGCCAGTGGAATATAGGAGGCAATTTTATTTACAGTACAAAAGACAATTTTATTTAAGTGCAATTTTATTTAGAGTGCAAAACACAATACAGAAGAATAGCTGCTCTCCTTGCAGATCTGACAATAAACAACCTCAAACATAGCAGGTCTCCGCACAGTTTGGCTTCCTACCTGCTCCCCCCTTTTGGGCCCTAATTCCTTATAGTATGGTAAGGGGAGCCTCCCTTCATCCAGATTCCCTTGCAGGGCTGAACCTTAAGGAACTCCGGGCTAGATAGCTGTGATTGGTCCTTTAAGGTGGTTTGAGGTAGTTTCAGAACTCTTTCATAATACTAGACAAATACTCATTTGTATAACTAAAAGTTTGTTTCCATTGTGCAGATTCCATTGGGTAGTTATGTGACACCATCTCAGCCCAAAAAAAAAAAAAAGGATAAACTTGGTGTATAAAATCTAAAACTCAATATGTTAAAGTAACCACATCACAAAGCCATATACTGTAGTAACTCAATTAAACAAGCCTGAAAGTAAATATATGATAGAATACTATAACAGGACATAGGTTTCTATTTCAGAACATTGTCAAATATGCACATCAAATTGTTAAATGTCACATCAAATTGTCAACATTCACATCAAATATAGCAGTTAAAGTATAGATCAATTTAATAGTCCACTTATCTTATGTTCCTGATAATTCACATAATCATTCTAATATGCTTGGTGACCATCTGAATTATTAAGAATATAAGATAAGTGGACAATTAAATTGATTTACACTTCAACTGCTATATTTGATGTGAATGTTCCATACAAGAAAATAAAACAAATGCAAAATAGGCACAGACCAAATGATTGGAGTAGTGGACAGTTGCAATTGACAATGTTCTGAAATAACAATCTATCTCCTATCAAGGTGGTCTATCATATATTTACTTCCAGGTGTATTTGAGTTACTGTATGGTTTTGTGAAATGGATTCTTTAATATATTGAGTTTTCAAATGTCATCATGCCATTGGTATCAAAGGGCAGACATAGCAATGAGAGAGAAATTCTGTTTTTTAACAAGGTCCAGGGGCCAGCATGGGCTGCACTGATACGACTAGAGTTAGAACCAGGAGTCCCCTAACAAAGAAACGAAAGATTAATTTTTAAGTGAGAGAAATTAGATGCAGAGGCAGGGTCATGCAACGAAAGCTGGTACAAAAGATGCCTGCCACCTCTCTTCTATTGCTATGGTACAGAGGCAGAAGCAGGCAAAGTTACTGGAGGGTGTCAGCACCAGTGGAGGAGGCACCAGGAATGGGGGAGCCAAAACAAGCAAGATCAGGAAACAAAACAGAAGCAACACGTACTGCGATTGAGCAGGGAGACCTGTTGCTATGGCATTCCTTTGGAGCATGGCTCCAAAGGACTTTTATACTCAACCACAGGACATCATCCCTGTGTGCCAACAGCTGGGTTTCCCACCACAGGGTCTTCACAAGGTGCTGTGCTGTGCACACGCACACCTAGGGGAGCCCAGGAAGCAGCATTGCTGATGGTGTCATGGCGGAGTTCCTGCCTCTTCGGAAGCTGTCAGCATTCTGGGGTGAGTGCTGCCAGTTGCGGGACAACCCACAATTGGCAAACGTTACAATATGCTGATGTGCCTCGTTCTTCTGCCTTTGGTTTGAGGAACCTGAAAGTAAACCACTTAAAGCAGGAGAGAGTGTGATCAATTGTGCATGCATCCCTGAGATGTGGAATGCCTTGAAAATGACATTGTGACAGGGATAAAGCAACACCAACCTTCTCAAGATTTCCACTGTCCCTAAGTTTTAGCAGACATATTGTTTATCACATCAACAAGATTTATTGTCAAATCTGAAAACTACATGCTCAATAGCCAGGTCAGCCTCTCATAGCTGCAATGCTATTACAGTGGTGAGTATCTCTAGGAATGTGGTGTCCCTTGTGGTTTATTTATTTATATTCTGCCTTTCAGACACTTCAAAGTGGATTGCAGTCAGGTACTGTAGGCATTTCCTTCTCCCCAGAGGGCTTACAATCTAACTGGGTGATACTTCAAACCGTGACAGGGCTCTATTGCATGATAAACAGCATATATTACATGATAGATGCTGTTTAGCAAGCATTAGAGCCCTAACATGGTGATATCATACAATATATGTGATATTTTGTATAGCTGAGTCCAGATTCCCTCCCCTATTACCATATGCTGCTTTCCATGTGATTCACATACATTAATTTTGCAAATCTATGCAAAGCAGTTCATTAATAGGCAAGTCCATGCTAATAATTTTTATTGTGATGGACTTTGAAAGTGATCAGCCACAATAAATTAATAACACCTACTAGGGAATTGTTAAATCTAATGTTGGAGCACTGGGACCTTAATGTGGGTCCTGAGTCTCCACGTTAGAATAAAGTTGTCACACAGCAATGGCCCATGCTGTAAAAAAAAGTGCCATGGCAAAAAAAAAAACAAAAAACAAGGTGAGTGGGGATCAAGGCTGAACCCCTACTCTCTCCAGGGCTGCCACTCGTGGCAGTCCCAACACCCGAAAGTTAAAAAAAAGAATAAAGTTGTCACACAGCAATGGCCCACCCTCACCCCCACCCTATCTTCAATAAATAAATTGTACCCCATGCACATCCATCAAAATAAGGGAAGCCACCCCAATAGTCAACCAAAATTGTGGGGGGTATAGTGTCCCCCAATATTTCTCCCTTCCTCATACCCCAAATGTTCCAAAAAGGTATTGCAGTTCAGTGGGAACGCCCCCCCCCCACCGCTTCCTATACCCCCAAACCTCAAAAACTGGATGAGGATCACTCGATAGAGCCTGGGGCGAGGTCTGGAGATTGGACCTTGGCTATGTGGCTGAAGTCTAATCCCTGGACCTTGCTCCTATCATGTGCATCTAGCCTAGGCCAATGTATTGGGAGCAGGCCTCCAAGCCTTGGCTTTGCATAGAGCCTAGGCTGAGGTCATATTGATCTCATGTGGCTTAGGCCTACAGGAGTATGAGGATTTGGCCTGGCTTAGGCCTCTCCAGCAGATCCCTTTCAGACAGGTTAAGTGGGGGCCAGGGGGGGGGGGATCCTGGCCCCAGCAGTTTTTCAAGTAGGAGGGATGGGTGGTGGAGACTGGTGGCCTTAGGAGGCCCAGTTTCCTTTTTTTAATGTTTGGTTCATTTTATTTAAATGAAAGAAATACATCAAATATTAAATGAAATGAAATTCATAGGGAAACCTCTCTCCACCCTCAAAAACAAAACAAAACATGAAACAAATATTGAATCACTGCATACCCCTGTCAACCACATGACCACCTAGCCAGGTAGCCCCTCTATCATATCACCAGAAACCATCTTGTACCCTCAGTCACAAGGCAGAGGTGGCAGTCTTGAGGCCTTTATTTATGTACAGGACATAAATCAAGATTATCTTATTTAATTAAAGATCAGTACAGTTTGCATTTCATGGTGTTTTGGGCTTCAATTTGTTCTTAGCCAAAAATACAGTTCTAAAACGGAGGAGTAGCCTAGTGGTTAGATCAATAAGTCATTAAGATCCAGCTCTTGAACTAAATACCTTATCCAAAGTATGTGTCAATATTTAAATTGTATGTTGTTTGACATACATACCTGTCGACAATATTCCTGTTGATGTATAATATGTACATCATGTTGTAATCCGTTGTGATCTTCATTTGGAACGATGGTATATAAAATGGCTAAATCACTGGGCAACAAATTTTCACAAAAGTCATGTTACGGAAATGAAATTAGTCAATTCTTATACATTTCCATGTGCTAAACATGAATATGACTGTGAAAATGCAAAATTGGCTCTAGTTTTTTTGTAATATGCAATAATATAATTACATCTTGAACTGTATGCCAATAGCTCACTGGGCAACAAATTTTCACAAAAGTCATGTTACTGAAATGAAATTAGTCAATTCTTATACATTTCCATGTGCTAAACATGAATGTGACTGTGAAAATGCAAAATTGGCTCTAGTTTTTTTGTAATATGCAATAATATAATTACATCTTGAATTGTATGCCAATAGTAGGAGACCTATGGTTAATACCGTTTGAAAAATGAAGTCATAGACTACGTCTTAGATTTCTTTGCTTGTCTCTTGTACACCTGTTCGGGAGCATCTCTGTGGAGTGTCCAGCAGTAGTCAGCCAGCATGAATATTTCAAATGCTCACCCTTTCTGACTGGGCTTCATATAGTACACTGCTGACGTCAGCTTACTCAGCAGCAGCATGGCAGTAGAACTGCATTGCATCAGAAAATGATGTAATAAACTCTGGATGATGTGTGCATGATGGTATTATGCAATATGATGCAATATTACATCATTCTAGGCATATTTACAGTCCTACTGGATAAATTTACATGACTAAACATAGAAAGTGAACTATATTAAATATCTTCAAAACGAGAGCCAATAAAAATGTTCATGGTCATATTCGTGTTCAGCACATCAAGATACTACAGAGTAGGACCTTTTTAGGTCAGTAACACTTTCAATGTTGCCCAGTGTAGTCTAAGAACCTGTTGCGGTGGAATGGTGAAGAGCACTAGGGGGTGCTCCCCAGTGCAGGACAAGTGATGTGTTCCCTTGCGGTGAGACGAACCTCATCTGGGAATGGAGTCCAGAGGAGACAGAGACTCGGATCTAAAGTTCAGGAGAGACGATTTGGCACTTGGAGCTGAAGACGAAGACTTGGGGCTTGAAACTGAAGACGAAGGCTTGGTACTTGGAACAGAAGACAATGGCAGGAGCAAGGAGCTCCGAGGACCTGGACACAGTTCAAGGGAAAAGCTCGGAGGCAGGGCTAGGAGCCAGGTACCCAGAGACGGAACCCTGAGCCAGGACACTGAGGCAGGACTCAGTGAAGGAGAGTTAAAAGCCAGGAACTTCAGGAGACTTGCACAGCCATGGAAACATCCGGAGACGAAGGACGAGAAGACATCACAGGAACATGAACGAGAGATCCTAGATGGAAGATCCCAGGCAGGAACAGAAGAAGGAAGGCCAAATGGAGCAGAGCACAGAGTCCAGGAAGGACTGCTCCCAGGAAACAAGCTCCTTGCCAAGATGAGGTTGAAGAGTCAACTGAGCCCTTTTTTAGGGCTGGTGCAGCAACTCCCTGGGAGAAGTTGCCAGGTGGACCACACCTCCCTGTCCCTTTAAGAAGGGGAGAGAGGTGCGGCCTTGCCCCCTAGGAGGGGCAGGAACAGGAAGTCCAGGATCCTGGACAGTGGCCATGCTGCCACTGACGCCGAGGAGCAGAAGGAGCCGGAGAAGGGCCACAGGCAGGCCCCGACGCGGAGTGGTGGCATCCTGCCGCCAATGGCAAGCTGAAGAGTGGCTTCTCTGCTGCAGGAGAGGTCCCAGGAGGCAGAGCAAGGTGACGTCCATGCCGCTGAAGAGGTGCAATGCCGCGGTGAAGAGGAGCAAATTGGTCAATCCGGGGGTGGCACCTGCCGCAGGAAAGGCCCCGGCTTCTGTGGCCTCTGGGCCACGAAGGTAAGCACCTCCCATGGCTCCAGCTGTGGGAGGAGTGCCACAGAACCATGGAAGCAAGGGATCAAATCCCATTGATTCTGCTTGTAACCTTGCGCTGTTACGATTCTGCGCTGTCTGGGCAGTCTCTTCACCTCTCTTCTTCGCTCTCTTACGGCCAGAGCTGCACTGCTGCCAGCAACATGGTCAGTAGACTGCTGACATGCCTCTTAAGTGGCAGGAGCCGCACTGCTATTTTTATCTTGCGGCCCGGTGCCGCTGACGCTATTTTCATGCTGCTGGAGCCGCGTTGTGTTACCTGGCGGTTTCTGGAGGCCGCTGTCACTTCCCCTTGCGGCTGGGAGCTGCTCTGCTACCTTCTATGCAGCAGGGAGCCATGTTACAACATCCCCATGCGGCCCGGAAGCCGCTGACATTACCTTTTCCCCTCCGGGGGAAGGGCCTGAAGCCCAGGGCTCTCCTGCAGCAAGGCGCTGTTCTTCCACCTCCTGTGGTTGGGAAAGCTGCCTTTCAGTGTCGGGCCTGCTCGGGGCCTGCTCCTCCACCTGCACTCAGCGTTGCAACATGGGCACTGTCCAGGGTCCTGCCCTTTCCTCTTAGGGGGCGAGGCCGCGTCTTCTTCTTCTTTTTAAAGAGACAGCGAGGGAGGCGGTCCACCAGTGATGTCATCGAGGGAGTCACTTCTTCTGCCTATAAAAAGGTCTTGTCTTCATTCCTTCCTTGCCTTCGCAAGGAGCCAGTCCTCCTTAGGACTTCTCATATTCTGCTTCTCAAGGCACTTTGTTATATGTAGGATCCTGTGTATTCGTGATGTCCTCATGCTACGTCTACATCTTCATCTCTTCAAGGTCTCCAGATGTCTTGCTTGATGTCTTCTTTATCCGGTTGATCTTCGTCCTGGCAGCGCAAGTCTCCATAAGGTTCCAGCTTCTTGTTTTAACCTTCGTTGTAGAGGCATCCCCTTGAATCTTCAACTCTGCCTGGATCCTTGGAGTCTGCACCCTGCCTTCACTTCACGAATGAACTCTTTTATCTGATCCATTCCGGCGTGACCCTGCCTGGCCTTAATAAGCTATGCAGGGTGCATTTTGGAACAGGCTTCGTCAGAGTCTTCACTTCATCTTCTTGCTTTCCTGTGTAGGGAATCACCAGCGTGGTCCGTGACCTGTCTTCATTGGCTGAGTATTTGGGCGTGTGATGTGCAGTACCGACTCAGCTCTGCCAACTTGTGTGGGGAACCACTAGCGTGGTCTGCGACCAGCCTACCCCCAGCTGTGGAGGGCACGCCACCTGCATGGTCCGAGACCAGTCCGGCTAGGTTGTGTAGGGCATGTGATGTCCAGAACCGACCAAGTCCTCTTCAAGCAACTCATGGCCTTCCAGAGTTTCTTCATATACGTGACTAGAGTTCCTCTTCACTCCACGTATCCAGATTTTATTTCTTCATGTTTGAAGTATCGTCTTACTTCCTATCCAGAATGATGTTCCACTTCATGTATCCTGAATCTTGTCTCACTTCAAGTTTTTGTCTTCGATGTCTTCATCCTTTGACCACTGTCCGCCCTGTCACAGTTGCTGCTCTGGGCGGCAGGTCCAAAAGGGCTTGGAGTAGTCGGAGGACCAGTCATGAGACCAACATTGCATTGTTTTGGTCTCTTTCTGCTGTGTACAGGTGTGGCTGTGGTTGAGGTCATTTTTCTTCATCTTTAGCCCATGCTGGGTCACCTCTCACCTACCTCGATGCTTGCCGGAGCTCCTCTGCGGCTGTATCGGGGCCCAGGGGCACACAAAAACATCAGAGATGGAACCGCTATCCGCGTTTACACAACATGTGCAAGTCACTTCTCACTCAATTGCTAGAGGTAGAAATTTAGATTATAAACCTTCTTTGATAGCATAGGATACAAATGTATAAATAAATAATGCAGCTTAATTTATAACTCACCTTGAGCTTGGCTTTGGTAAGGTAAGTAATTTAAATCCAAAATTAATACTTCCATTGTTGCATGTAATTTTTTAATGTAATTCTGGCACAATTAATTATGCATACCACAAATGATACCATAAATATATTTGGGCTTTTGTATGGCACCCTACCCAGGACACCTTGCAATAAATATACAACATACTCTAACAGTAACAGTAAATGGATAATGAATTGAAAGTAACAAAGGTCAATAAATGAATCAGAACTCATTGTAATATGAAGAATTTTTCAAAACCCAACAGAGAAGGTTGACAGGTTTCTCACACTTACCCAAAGTGTGACTCCCCCACCACCAGTGTTATCAGAGAGTTTGAATATATTCCTTTCCCTCTATAAACCAATTAACTCTGTCCACAGCCCATCTCCCCCCAAAATTGTACAGTGATCCCTTAAAGTAGATTTAGGCAAGGGCACGGAGCTCCTGTATCCATGTGCTTTACTAACATCTGCCATCTATGAATTAAACAGAAAACCTCAGAACATGAATTATGCATTTAGAACCAAATATATCCTGACGTTCATGAAAAAAAAAACACTTGTGCACATAATCCCATTACTTTCAAACAATCTGGTAGAACTTTAGTTTATTTTCAAAATACTGTATTTAACGGAATGCATGTCTCCAGCTCCTGGAGACTCCACAGCTGGATTCATACTTTAATATGAAAGATTACCCATCATAATCCTATATTCTCAGCAGGTCTGCAATATTCAGTATGCTGCCATGAGCATTAAATTAGCTATAAGCATGGAAACTTCTTGGCAATCCCTCTTGAAGAATTAAGCAACACTAAAATGATGAATTTTAATTAGAATTTAGAAATAAGATTATATGTAAGGCGACTGAGAGAGAGTGTAACAAAGGCAGATGTCTGACTTTTAAAAATTTGCATTGGCAGAAATAATAATAATAAAAATCCTCCCAAAAATGTTCTTTTCTTTTAAATACATGAAGGCATGGATGTAATTTCAAGGAGAAAAATTACTCTGGAAATAGTGAGAGTTGACTATGGCTTACAATGGAATAGCAGGCATCCCGCAGGAGAAGGAGACGTGAAGGAAAAAGAAATAACAGATGAGACACAAATGGATTATTTTAAATGTATTACTTAACCTAATTTATAGTGTGTAGCAAGGAAATGGATGTTTAAAGTATACTTAGGATAAATTATTTTTCTTTAAGCCTTTCAGTGCCTTCTCCGTCCTGCACTTATCGAAGGTGTAATGAATCAGAAGTATGCATGAATAGACTATTGAAGCAAAAAACCGCAGATGCAGTAAGAAGAAATTTTTATAGTAAGATCACTTAAAGCAATGACAATAACAAACACATTCAAAACATTTTTATAGGTCAAATTGCAAATTGGAAGCCTTATCCCAAAAGTTAAGAATGTTGAGGATGATATTCAGTGCTACTTATTTAGATGTATTAATTCCACACTTATTAATTTTCTTATGTTTCTGTTTAATTGTTTAATTTTTATCTATATTGTATTTTATGATTTGCTTATATGATTTTTTCTTTTAATTGATTGTAAACCGTTCATGATATACCAATTGAATGATGGTACATAAAAATAAATAAATAATAAATACTTAGAGAATTAGGACTTATCCAGCTAAATAGAGGGCAGCTGAGTATCTGGCCCCACAGTTTAATAGTTAGCCAGTGAAGTGAAAGCAGAGCAGGGGCTTTCCAGGGACAAGCTGAGTTAGGCCTAGATTCATCAATAACACATGCGTTATCCAAAAAGAGGCATGTTTACAAAAATGATAAGTTACCACTTTGCATAGGTATTATCACTTGGTGCAGTCTGTAATAATCCCTGTTTTGTGAGAAGTGAGTGAGAGAGAGCCTCTGGGTAGGGCATCACTCCTATTTATATCTCTATAAGAGGGCCACCTGATAGGTCAAGGTGAGGTGTTCTCAAAAAGATGGCAAAAAGGTAGGGGGGGAAAGGGCGAGGGAGGTAGGGAAAGGGAAGGGAAGGTGGGGGGTAGGGAAATTCCCTCCAAGGCCGCTCCAATTTCAGCCTGGGAGGGAACGGGGAAAGGCCATGCGTAAGTTGCACAACTGTGCACCCCCTTGTGCGCGCTGACCCTCGATTATATAATATGAACGCACATACAGGCACATGTCATAAAATCGGGCATACATGTGTGTGCGCCGGGTAGTGCGCGCAATGTACGCCCACGTGTAGGTCTGAAAATCTAACCCAAAGTGTCAGATGAATGATTTTTCCTGAACCTGAATTGGTTTGGATGTAGAATGTGCTGGCCATTTAGATAGTCTCCTAGTTGTGAAAGTACTTTTTTTTTTGAGAATTTTTGAGAGAAAGGGCAGATTGGATATTGGTCTATAATTTTCCCAACTGTCAGAACAGCTGGTATTGTTTTTTAATATAGGTTTTATCATTACATGTTTTGCCATATCAGGGACAAAACCTTCCGAGAGTGATTGATTGATTAAGGATGTGATTGTTGGGTTG
Source organism: Rhinatrema bivittatum (assembly GCF_901001135.1). Taxonomy (NCBI): domain Eukaryota; kingdom Metazoa; phylum Chordata; class Amphibia; order Gymnophiona; family Rhinatrematidae; genus Rhinatrema; species Rhinatrema bivittatum. Next base: position 334,848,230 of record NC_042617.1, on the reverse strand, counting down.
ATAGTACTAAGTATTTGTTTTAGCGAGCTAGCTGGAATGGAGTCATGTGGGTGATTTGCAGGTTTGATTAAGTAATGATCTGAGTGATTTGTAGTTTAGATACTTTGTCGAAAGCAGTCCATTTGGCTGGATCATATTTTTCTTCATCTTCTATGCTTGGTGAGCAGGTAGAGAATTGAGTTTTCAGTCTAGTTATTTTTTCTACCAAATGAGTGGCATATTTGTTGCAGGCATTCTTTGATGAATGGTTGTTGCTCAAACTGAAGAGTAGTAAATCACCTGGACTGGATGGTATACACCACAGGGGTTTGAAGGAACTCAAAAATGAAATTTCAGACCTATTAGTAAAAATTTGTAACCTATCATTAAAATCATCCATTGTAACTGAAGACTGGAGGGTGGTTAATGTAACTCCAATATTTAAAAAGGGCTCAGGGGCGATCCGGGAAACTACAGACCGGTTAGCCTGACTTCAGTGCCAAGACAAATAGTGGAAAGTGTTCTAAATATCAAAATCACAGAACATATAGAAAGACATGGTTTAATGGAACAAAGTCAGCATGGCTTTACCCAAGGCAAGTCTTGCCTCACAAATCTGCTTCATTTTTTTGAAGTAGTTAATAAACATGTAGATAAAGGTGAACCGGTAGATGTAGTATATTTGGATTTTCAGAAGGTGTTTGACAAAGTTCCTCATGAGAGGCTTCTAGGAAAAGTAAAAAGTCATGGGATAGGTGGTGATGTCCTTTCGTGGATTACAAACTGGCTAAAAGACAGGAAACAGAGAGTAGGATTAAATGGACAATTTTCTCAGTGGAAGGGAGTGGGCAGTGTAGTAGGGGTGTGCATTCGTTTTGAACTTAAATGGAAAACGCAACTTATTTTTTTTTTTAACTTAAAAAAATGATGAGGCGTAAACGATCGGATTTTACAACTTATTCAACATAGCTATGTTGAATACATTGGAAATCGCGATTGTTGATCTAAATAAAAATTTAAACCCCTCACCCTCCTTAATCCCCCCCCCCAAGACTTACCAAAACTCCCCAAGCTGGCCAAAAGTTCCGTGAGGGACCGGGAGCGGATGCGTGGGGAATCACGTGACGTCCACGTCACTCCGACGTGACGCCAACGTCACGTGGTCCATCGCGGTTCCGCTCCCGGACCCCTCGTTGGACCCAAACGGCACTTTTGGCCAGCTTGGGGGGGCCTCCTGACCCCCCCAAGCTGGCCAAAAGTGCCTTTTGGGCCCAACGAGGGGTCCGGGAGCGAACCCGAGGGGAATCACGTGACGCCGCGTCACTCCGACGTCACGCCGACGTCACGTGATTCCCCTCGGGTTCGCTCCCGGAACCCTCGTTGGGCCCAAAAGGCACTTTTGGCCAGCTTGGGGGGGTCAGGAGGCCCCCCCAAGCTGGCCAAAAGTTCCTTTTGAGCCCAGCGAGGGGTCCCGGAGCGAACCCGAGGGGAATCACGTGACGCCGCGTCACTCCGACGTGACGCCGACGTCACGTGCTCCTTGCAAAGGAGTTCAGGAATGGCGTCCTGACCCCGCTGGACCACCAGGGAGTTTTGGTAAGTCTTGGGGGGGGGGGGGGGCGGGATTAAGGCGGGTGAGGGGTTTAAATTTTTATTTGCACATATGGACATAGACTCAACTTATGGAATTCTCCATATGTCCAAATTGACCGCAAATGGGACCCCCTTTCGACTTATGGACTTATGAACTTAAACTTTTGGTCTGCACATCCCTACAGTGTAGTGCCTCAGGGATCTGTATTGGGACCCATACTTTTCAATATATTTATAAATGATCTGGAAAGAAACACGACAAGTGGGGTAATCAAATCTGCAGATGATACAAAATTGTTCAGAGTAGTTCAATCACAAGCAGATTGTGATAAATTGCAGGAAGACCTTCTGAGACTGGAAAATTGGGCATCCAAATGGCAGATGAAATTTAATGTGGATAAGTGGAAGGTGATGCATATAGAGCAAAATAACCCATGTTATAGTTACACAATGTTAGGTTCCATATTAGGAGCCACCACCCAAGAAAGATATCTAGGAGTCATAGTGGATATTAGGGATGTGAATCATTTTTTGACGATTTAAAATATCGTCCGATATATTTTAAATCGTCAAAAATCGTTAGGGCCACGATACAATACCAATTCCCCCGATTTATCGTCAAAAAATCGTAAATCGGGGGAAGGGGGAGGGCAGGAAAACCGGCACACTAAAACCCCCTAAAACCCACCCCCGACCCTTTAAATTAAATCCCCCACCCTCCCGAACCCCGCCCCCCAAATGCCTTAAATTACCTGGGGGTCCAGCGGCGGTCCGGAACGGCCTCCTGCAATTGAATCGTGTTGTCTTCAGCCGGCGCCATTCTGCACCGCCATTTTGCAAAATGGCGGCGGCCATAGACCAACACGATTCGACTGCAGGAGGTCGTTCCGGACCCCCGCTGGATTTTTGGCAATTCTTGTGGGGGTCAGGAGGCCCCCCCAAGCTGGCCAAAAGTCCCTGGGGGTCCAGCCGGGGTCCGGAACCCCCGCTGAATGACCTCCTGCAGTCGATCTCCTGCCGGCGCCATTTTCCGTATGGAAAACGATTTGCGGCAGGAAATCACTCCCGGACCCCCGCTGGACCCCCAGGGACTTTTGGCCAGCTTGGGGGGCCTCCTGACCCCCACAAGACTTGCCAAAAGTCCAGCGGGGGTCCGGAACGACCTCCTGCAGTCGAATCGTGTTGGTCTATGGCCGCCGCCATTTTGCAAAATGGCGGCGCAGAATGGCGCCGGCTGAAGACAACACGATTCAATTGCAGGAGACCGTTCCGGACCTCCGCTGGACCCCCAGGTAATTTAAGGCATTTGGGGGGGGGGGGGGGTTCGGGAGGGTGGGGGATTTAATTTAAAGGGTCGGGGGTGGGTTTTAGAGGGTTTTAGTGTGCCGATTCACGATTTTAACGATTTTCACGATACTCTAAACACCCAAACGGCGACGATACGATTCCCTCCCCCTCCCAGCCGAAATCGATCGTTAAGACGATCGAGGACACGATTCTCATCTCTAGTGGATATCATTGGTTCAGTGTGCTGCGGCAGTCAAAAAAGCAAACAGAATTTTGGAAATTATTAGAAATGTCATAATACCTCTGTATCGCTCCATGGTGAGACCACACCTTGAATACTGTGAACAATTATAGTCGTCGCATCTCAAAAAAGATATAGTTGCAATGGGGAAGGTACAGGGAAGGGCGACCAAAATGATAAAGGGAATGGAACAGCTCGCCTATGAGGAAAGACTAAAGAGATTAGGACTTTTCAGCTTGGAGAAGAGACGACTGAGGGGGGATATGATAGAGGTGTTTAAAATCATGAGAGGTCTAGAATGGGTTAATGTGAATCAGTTATTTAATCTTTCGGATAATAGAAGGATTAGGGGGCACTCCATGAAGTTAGCATGTGGCATATTTAAAACTAATCAGAGAAAGTTCTTTTTCACTCAACGCACAATTAAACTCTGGAATTTGTTGCCAGAAAAGTGGTTAGTGCAGTTAGTGTAGCTGTGTTTAAAAAAGGATAAGTTCTTGGAGGAGAAGTCCATTACCTGCTATTAATTAAGTTGACTTAGAAAATAGCCACTGCTATTACTAGCAACAGTAGCATGGAATAGATTTAGTTTTTGGGTACTTGCCAGGTTCTTATGGCCTGGATTGGCCACTGTTGGAAACAGGATGCTGGGCTTGATGGACCCTTGGTCTGACCCAGTATGGCATGTTCTTATGTTCTTATATTCTTAAGACAGAGGAAGATGAGTCCTTGATTACATGTTTAACAACATTGAAGAGTAATTTAGAATTAAAAATTACCCCATGAATCTGTTTGGCATAGTATTCCTTTTTTGCTTTGTTGATTATCAACCCATATTGAGAGAGGAGTGATCTCTATTTTCCAAGTGATTCTGAAGTCAGGCTTTTCTGCCAAAGTTTCTCAGATTTTCTCAAAGATTGTTTAGAGCATCCTAATTCCTCATTGTACCATGGTTTCTTTTGGTTAGAGGTATATTGATCAAGTTGGATTGTTTTTGTTTGTAATGGGCTTAGATATGAGGGAGACAATAATAGGGATGTGAATCGTTTTTTGATGATTTAAAATATCGTCCGATATATTTTAAATCGTCAAAAAATCGTTAGGGCCACGATACAATACAATTCCCCCGATTTATCGTTAAAAAATCGTAAATCGGGGGAAGGGGGAGGGCAGGAAAACCGGCACACTAAAACCCCCTAAAACCCACCCCGACCCTTTAAATTAAATCCCCCCCCCCCCCCAACCCCCCCCCCCCAATGCTTTAAATTACCTGGGGATCCGGCGGTGGTCCAGAACGGCGGCAGTCCAGAACGGCCCCCTCAATAGAATCGTGTTGTCTTCAGCCGGTGCCATTTTTCAAAATGGCCGCCGCAAAATGGCGGCGGCCATAGACAAAAACGATTCGACGGAGGAGGTCGTTCCGGACCCCCGCTGGACTTTTGGCAAGTCTTGTGGGGGTCAGGAGGCCCCCCCAAGCTGGCCAAAAGTTTCCTGGGAGTCCAGCGGGGTTCCGGGAGCGATTTCTTGCCGCGAATCGTTTTCGTACGGAAAATGGCGCCGGCAGGAGATCGACTGCAGGAGGTCGTTCAGCGGGGGTTCCGGACCACCGCTGAACGACCTCCTGCACTCGATCTCCTGCTGGCGCCATTTTCCGTACGAAAACGATTTGCGGCAAGAAATCGCTCCCGGAACCCCGCTGGACTCCCAGGAAACTTTTGGCCAGCTTGGGGGGGCCTCCTGACCCCCACAAGACTTGCCAAAAGTCCAGCGGGGGTCCGGAACGACCTCCTCCGTCAAATCATTTTTGTCTATGGCCGCCGCCATTTTGCGGCGGCCATTTTGAAAAATGGCGCCGGCTGAAGACAACACGATTCTATTGAGGGGACCGTTCCGGACCGCCGCCGTTCTGGACCACCGCCGGATCCCCAGGTAATTTAAAGCATTGGGGGGGGGGGTTCGGGAGGGTGGGGGATTTAATTTAAAGGGTCGGGGTGGGTTTTAGGGGGGTTTAGTGTGCCGGCTCACGATTTTAACAATTTTTCACGATAGTTTACACACCCAAACGGCAACAATACGATTCCCTCCCCCTCCCAGCCGAAATCGATCGTTAAGACGATCGAGGACACGATTCACATCTCTAGACAATAAGAAGAGGTTAGTTGGTGTGTGGTGGTGGTAGTGATAAGTGCATTCCTCCCTAGAAGCCAGCCCCTGGTGATGTGGCCTTCTTGGAAGTGGCCATGAATTCCTGACTGTAAGAGGATATAGCTGTCATGAGTGGATCCCAGAAATTTAGGAATGACATCCAGGATGTTGCCCTTGACATCGCAGACCATCTGCATATTGAGGCCCTAGAAACCCTTGTGGTTGCAGTAGGTGGCATCATCTCCCCTTATTGCCTTTTTAGTTATGTGAGTGCAATTGACAGCCCCCAAGACTGGGGAAGTATGCTATTTGAAATAAATTAGTCATGATTTGTTGTTATTGCTGTCTGCTGCAAGGAAAGGATATATAGTGATGTGTTTTCTGGAGCAATGCTGTCAGGAACTGCTTGATACCAATGGATATGGCAGACTGGCTTATTCCAGCCGAGGTCCCTAGAGGTGTCTGAAAGGTGCCAGTGATCAAAACACCAATGTGGTAGTGACCTTGCTGTGTACTGGCAAGGTGCAGTCCCTTGAATGGTAGATTACAGGTCCTGCTCTAATTGTTGGCATAGGTACAGTATGGTTTCCTTGATGAACTTGCATGTTATGGTCTTCTGAAAGATCCAAAAATGGTTACCTAGTCCTGTATACTCTCTGTAAGGGATGCCTTTTTCTCCTCCTCCTCTGTTCTGCCATTGTGACATGAGTATCCAAAAGGCCTTTTGAGTCAGACAAAATCACAAGCCTAAAAGCAAAGATTCCGATCTTAACTAAGCAGGAAATTAAAATGCACAAAAGAGATGTAACACCATGGGCCACATTTGATGAGGTATCCCAGAGCGAAGTGGAATCCATAATAAAAAAATTTGAACCCCCCCCCCCCCACACACACACACACATAAAATTGACACCATTCCCTCCATGGACTTCAAAAACTAGCTGATATAACCTCCTATACTATAGCAAAATAATTAACCTATCACTTAGTGAAGGACTAATGCCAGACTCTCTTAAAGGTGCAATAATTAAACCAATACTGAAGAAAAAGAACAGTGATCCAAATGTCTTAAGTAACTATAGACCTGTTTCAAACCTACCTATGCTTGCTAAATTAATAGAAAAAATGGTACAAAAGCAACTGGCAGAACATCTAGACAACAATAACATACTTTACCCCTCATAACACAGCTTCAGAAAACACTATAGCACCGAAACATTACTAATCTCACTAACAGATAATGTACTATAGGGGTTTGACAGCGGAAAACACTACATTATGATACTACTAGACCTGTCAGCAGCATTTGACACAGTAAACCACAGCATACTACTGAAAAAGGCTTGAAGAAATAGGACCAGTAAACAAAACAATTGAGTGGTTCTGATCCTACCTAAACAATAGATTTTTTCAAGTACAGATAAAAAATACAAAATCAAACTAAAGACTGGGGTCCCACAGGGGTCAGCACTTTCGGCAACTCTATTTAATATCTACATTCTGCCTCTATGCCACCTCTTAGCAGGACTAGGGATCATACACTACATATACGCTGACGACATTCAGCTAATTCTACCAGTAGAGGAAAGAATCAAAAAAACACTAAACTTAGCAATGTTGTACCTAGATATAATTAAACAGCTACTAAGCCAAATGGAATTGGTAATTAATATTGAAAAAACAGAATTCATACACCTTGAAAGAAAAAACACTGAATTAATACAGAATCCCATCAAACTTAAAAAGGATCAGATAGTGGAACTAACTGAAAAAGCCAGAAACCTAGGTGTAATAATTGACAATAAACTCAATCTTAAGCAACACATATCAGTGAAAGTTAGGGAAGGCTACGCCAAACTAATGGTCCTTAGAAGGCTAAAACCCCTATTAACCCAAGCGTACTTTCAAACTGTTCTTCAAGCAGTTATATTCGCTAGCAGAGACTATTGTAACACACTTTTGCTATGATTACCATATACAACACTAAGACCACTACAAATCTTACAGAACTCTGCAGCCAGAATACTAACTGGAAAAAGCAAAAGGGATCACTTCACTCAAACACTCGCCGAATTACACTGGCTGCCAATTGAACAAAGAGTACAATTTAAAACACTATGCACATTCCACAAACTAATCTATGAGGAAAATACTGACTGGCTAAACACTGCATTATGACTACATGTCCCCCAGAGAAATCTAAGATCAGCCAATAAAGCTCTACTAACCATAAACATACCCTCTGTAAAGATAGCAAAACTGACGCAAGTAAGAGAGAGAGCACCTATCCCTAGCTGGTCCAATATTATGGAACACAATGCCACTCGAATTAAGATTAATGAAAGATTTAAAACTCTTCAAAAAAAGTTTAAAAACATGGCTCTTCAAAAAAGCTTTTCACAGTGAGAGTGGGGAGTAAGAAATACTAACGGACAAGAAAAAGAGCTCCAACACACAGTTAAAAGTTAACAAATAGCAGTTATCCCTCCTTTATAATTTTTTCTCATACCTAAAGATTAATATACAAGAGGACAGTATATCTCATATATTGATATTCTATTAGTCATATAAATAGAATTTCCAATCCACGATCCAGATAGCGTATACTATTTGAATCATGTAACCGAAAATTTATTGGCATCTACTAGCTAACTTATAATCCAAACCAGACTTATTTTTGTGCAAATCTGTAAACTGTTGTGTTGGTATACCATTAAACGATGGTATAGAAAAGTTTTTAAATAAATAAATAAATAAATATATCCCTGTAACACACATCCTCACCCTCCCTGTATAGCTCTGTATGTCCCAGTTACCCCCAATCTGTTCTGGTAACCCCAGTATAAATCTGTGTGCCAGTTACCACCCAGTGTGGCCAAGTCTATCCCTTGCACACTCACTCCAACCACTTCAGTATGACCCGGTCTGTCCCAGTGACACCCCTGTGTGTTCCAGTTTGCACTCAGGAGGTCCCAGTCTGCCCCTGGTATACTCCCTCCCACAACCTAGCCTGATTTTCTGTCTACTCACCCAGAGAAGACAGCCCACTTAAAGGCTAAGTCAAAATTGAAAAAGCAGAATTAGATCTTGGGAGCTGATACTGACACTGGAATTGAGATTGATGGTGGACCCTGAGGAAATATAACAGGGACATCACTCACATTCTCTATTTTCACTGCCCGCTCTTTCTAGGTGTTGCTCTGAACTCCAATGGTATCTTCTATCTCATAGGGGTGTGCATTTGTTTGCAACATATTGACAATCCGCAACGTATATGTCCATATTCATTGTAATCGTGGGGTCGCAAAACGTATCACGATTCCCCACAAATATAACATATCATCCGTTCCATACGTTTGGCGCCATGTGCTTTTCTTAGCAGACATTTGAAAATGGAGAACGCCATTTGGGTGTATCCATAGCCAAAAACCAGCCCTTTCCTGTGAGTCATCAGTGACCTCACAGCCCTGTCGGAGAGGGTCGGACAGGTTGGCAAGGAGACCAGAATGCAACATATCAGCGATAAGAATCTTTGCAATGCAGCCAATCACGCTCTCACTCAGTGGTTGGTGACGCTTTTCCTGATGACCCAGCACTATATATATTTAAGCACGCGGCGTGCCATGCACTTTCTTTGCAGGGGTGGTGTGGGGAGGTGGTCTCTCTGCAGAAAGTGGCTGTACTCAGAGCTAGTCTGAGTTTTCAAATCTGTATTCAATTGCTAGCTAGGCTAGCTACTTATATAGAAAAATATATTTGTTCTGCATTTGGCTGCAGTGCCAGCTAGCCCTGTTTTTTATTAAGCACTTTTTTTTGTTGATCTGAGATGGTCTTTCTGTGCCACGGAGAGAAGCTGCTAGTAGTGTCATTTTGTTATTTAATTCACCCCCTGGGGTAGGTTGCAAGCACCATTTGGGTGTTGTGGGTGGGAGAGATATATTCAATTTGTAGCTAGTTTTCTAGAATTTCCATTGAGAAATATATTTCATTGATTTTCCTGCTGTGCCAACAATTCCAGCTTTTTTGTTAACTACATTTTTTAAATTGAACTCACTCAGTCTCTCTGTGCTCTGGGCATCAGTGCCAGTGGGCACTGGGTAGTTTTGCAGTGGATGTCTGTGAAGGCAAATCCCCAGTGGGCCTCTTTTGTAGTTACAAGCTTGGTGTGTGCACACACATTACATTAGTGCACATCAAGGTACTGTGCACTTGGGCAGCCAGTATTGCAGGCTGAAGTATATTGGGACAGTGGGTGTCTGTGAAACCAAATCCCTAGTGGGCCTCTTTTGTAGTTACAAGCTTGGTGTGTGCACACACATTACATTAGTGCACATCAAGGCACTGTGCCCGTAGGCAGCCAGTTTTGCAGACTCAAGTATATTGGGACAGTGGTGTCTGTGAAGCCAAATCCCCAGTGGGCCTCTTTTGTAGTTACAAGCTTGGTGTGTGCACACATTACATTAATGCACATCAAGGCACTGTGCCCGTGGGCAGCCAGTTTTGCAGACTCAAGTATATTGGGACAGTGGGTGACTGTGAAGCCAAATCCCCAGTGGGCCTCTTTTGGAAATAATTCTTTTAATTGAAATCCCTAGTAGACAGTGACATTAAATCCATAATGTCAGGGAAAGCTAGATGTGGTCGAGTGATTGGGACTGGCAGAGGAGGCACTTCAAAAGGCACTAGTGCCAGTCCCCCATTAAAATTAAAAAGGGACATGTTGCAATCTAAACTTTTTTGAGGGGCAGGCAGTTCCATCTGGAAAAAAATGAAATCTAAACATGATGCATCGCCACCACCTGTTTCTGACCCTGTAATTTTGGAGGTGAGGGAAGGAGAGGCTGAGTCATGCCAGACAAAATGTCAACACCCAAAAGCAGCAGTGGGACAGCAGTGTCGACTTAGCATTGACAATGTAGCGCAGGCACTGTTTGCTTCTGATTCAGATGAAGAATCATTTTGTGTGGGTTTCTTCTCAGAAACGGAAGCAGTAATAGCTGGTGAAGTTTTAGGAAGATTTGTTAGTCCTGTATTGGCCTCCACTTCAGTGCAGCAGGGGGGAGAGATGAAACTGATGATGAGGAGGAGTAAGAGCAGTCAGCACAGGCACAGAGTTTTACTGATGTCCCTGCCATTGCTTCTGAGGGTGCACCCACTACTTCAGCTCCAATGCCAGCATCCACCCCCACTTAATTACATTTCTTTACAGTCGAGTGTCATCTCCAAGCACTCCGCTGGTAACAGATTTCTATCTCCTCATGGAGTCTTTAACAGATGGCTAACTCCTCCCTTCTACAGGAGTCAATGCATAACAAGATTGCTAACTCCTCCCTCTCCAGGAGCAGTTCATATCAAGATTTCTAACTCCTCTTACCACGAGAGCAGAACCATAACAAGAATGCTAACTCCCAGCTCTAACACAGAGCTTTCATTACAGATTGCTAACTCCTATCTGATTGCTCCGCCCATCCAGCATCAGATTCCTGTCAGATTGCTAACTCCGCCTTCTTGAGGACCAGATTCATAACAGATTGCTAACTCCTCCTACCACGGGAGCCGAACCTTAACAGATTGCTAACTCCAGTGGATCCAGCTTTAAATTGGAGAAGCAGTACTCCTGGGAATCCAGCTTAAGGTATGGGATGTCAGTAACCCCATGGACCCGGCACACCTCTCCGCTTTGCAGGCTATACTGGGCCTGGCTCAACACATCTCAGCACAGCAGGAAACCTTGGAGAAACTTACTGCAGCATTCCATCAGCTTCACACACAGAAAATACAAGGCACAGCTTCAAGGTAACTTGAAAGACTGCTGTTCCACTGGCTGCGCCTATTCACTTCACCGGAGAACTCCAGAAGACACGGGGCTTTTTGAACCAGTGCAGCATGCAATTCGCCTTACAGCCTTCATTGTTTCCATTGGGCCTCTCTAAGACCACCTACATCTTGTCATACTTGGATGGGAGAGCCTTGTCATGGGCGTCTACCTTGTGGGAATGGAAGGACCCTATTTTGCAGGACATAGAAGGATTTATGGACTTGTTTAAATCCGTTTTTGATGATCCTGCTCGTATGTCTGTTGCTGGGTTTGCTTTCGTGGACTTGAAGCAAGGCAACAGATCATTTGCTGAATTTGCCATAGAATTTAAGACTCTTGCAGCGGAACTTTGCTGGGACCCCAGATGTCTCAAAACTCTCTTCTGCAGAAGAGGGGGCATATCCAAGATGGCTATCGGATGTGCAGCTGTGGTCTGAGCATCTTCGATTAATCTTAAGAGTTCACTTTTCCTGCGAAAACTTTACCTTTTATGATGGGAAGGAAGCGCAAGCCGAGGACTCCTTATCCTGCGGTAACTCTGGCGAGCACTCTGACTGGCCCGATGGACTCCCAGGTCACGCGCAGTGACAGAGGAGCTGGAGACCAGCCGTTGCAGAGAGGGGGAGGGGAATTTGAGCTCCCCTCTCTACCAGGCTCAATATCATCATTGAGTCCCGCGCCGATAAAAAAAACCCCACCCCGACCCTTTAAAATCACCCACTTAGCCTCCCCCACTTTCCCGACCCCCCCCCAAAACATTTTACACATACCCATTTAGCCTCCCCCACTCTCCTGACCCCCCCCCCAAAACATTTTACACATACCTGGTGGTCCAGGGGGGCCACGGGGAGCGATCTCCCGTTCCCACGCTATCAGCTGCACTAAACAAATGGCGCCGATGGCCCTTTGCCCTTACCATGTGACAGGGCAAAGGTAGCGCCGGCGCCATTTTGAATATTGGCAATCTGGCCCGCGTGCAGGAGATCGCTCCCGGGCCCCCACTGGGCCCCTAGGGACTTTTGGCCAGCTTGGGGGGGCCTCCTGACCCCCACAAGACTTGCCAAAAGTCCAGCAGGGGTCCGGGAGCGACCTCCTGCACTCCGGCCATATTGCCAGTATTCAAAATGGCATCGGCGCTACCTTTGCCCTCACTATGTCATAGGGGCCAACGGTCAGCGCCATTGACTGTTTGTCATTCACATGCAGTAAGTTTACTTTTGTTGTACTTTATTCACATTTGCTTTAATAACGTTGAGTCGATTTTGACCGGAGCCTGCCTATTGCTGTCTCTCTCTGCCGGGGCTCGCCTGACGCTCCACACTAATGCAGGGGTAAGGGTAGGCGGTAAATTAGCAGGTTAAACGTGTGGCAAAACTACAGGTTAAAAGGCGATAATCGGGGCGCACATTACAGTATGGGAGGGAATAGCTAATCCGATCGTTTACATATCATATACATGCCGCGGGCGGAAAGGGTTTCCCGTTGATTTAAAGAAGCGGTAAGGATGGGTTAAAAGGGATAGTGAATCGCGGGTTGGACTAACGCGGCCAAATTGTGAGTAGAAAGCGGGTTAGAAACAGGGTAACCGTGGCCACACTTTACTGTATCGGCCTGACAGTAAGCAAAACCACTTCAACAGAGAAGATCAGAAACAGCCCTTTACCTGTGTCAAAGCCAATTTTTTTAAACTTCATGGAAATTCTCAAAACCAAATCCTTCTCTGTCAATATCTAAAGAGGAAATAGAGACTTTTTGCACTTATTCAGACCTTTAAGTGAAAGAATGTCAGCATCACTTGATGCAGATGACAGCTATAGACTAGTTAAAAAGATGTTTCACTGTGATTTGTCCTCTGTCTGATCTTCTTGCCAACTTGTCCTGCCTTGGCTTCCAGAAGGCTGTTATATCACACAGGGAACAGTTGGTTGCTATAGATACCTAGATTTGTTTGTTTGTTCTGTGCTCACAGCACAGCCATAGAATTGAATAGGCCATAGACTTGAATCAGTAACATAAATGAATGAGACAACAATTTTCATTTAAATTCATTTCCATTTTTTTTAGGATTCACGAATGAAATGAAAATGAATTTAATTATTTTATATATTTGTTTAAAATGAATGCACATCGCTAATATTTGTCCCTAAAGGGGAAAAGAAGTAAGATTAAATTGGGGAGGGAACATTTGCTTGGTGAATTCATTTTCATATCACCATGTGTACTTCCATGCAGATAAAAAATATGCAGATATGTAAGCACCACCAAATTTTTCAAAGGGAAACTTGTTGTGGAGTTTTCCTTTGCAAATTTTCTTTCAGGCCTGTGAGTACTTGAAAGCTGTCTGTAGAATTTCAAAATTGCCCTCTAAATATTATTTTGATGAGTTTCCTTTTACCAACTGAAAGTTCATTTAGAAATCATTTTTTGTGCTTTCAAAAATGGCACAGAAGAACAGTACAGGCTTGGTTCAATCCTTCTGTCTATCATCCAGAAGCATTATGTCTTAGGTTAGCCTGCACTGATTGGGTCTAAATGGGGAGAGAGTTCACCATGACTCTGTACATTATGCTGTTGGAAATGACTGGAACTTTATTAAGATCAGATCATTGAAAAGTACCAGAAAAATGCAGGAATATGCATGGTGTTCACTTCTTCCCTTTTTAGATATAATCCTGTCTTTCTTTTCTGTTCCTCTATAACATTAGCTAAACATCTTTATTTTAAAATACTTGCTAAGAAAAAAATTAAAGTGATTAATTTTTATGCATATTGGCACTTGCAAGAATGCAGTTTCTATTCTATACTATACATTAACTGATCCCACATTCATAATACTTGATAAATGAATATAATTTCTCTGTGTTATGGGGAAGGGGGCATTTAAGCTTAAATCCACCTCCCTACCTGTTTCTGAATATTACTAATATAACTATAATGAAAAGTGCCTTTCATTTTTTTCTTGAGATAGTTAGGATGATGCATCTTTATTTGGAGAAACCACTGTTTATGTCTGATGCATCTCTGAAGCTCAACCTGTTTTATACTTTCATCCGATGCTGCTCATAAAATTTAATGATGTTTGAGAAATAAAAGGTCAGATTCCAGCTTTCCTATATCGGCATTTATAGAACAATCTCAACCAGGCTGCATTACAATAAATTACATACAGGTACTTTGAGTGCCTGTCCCCAAAGAGCTCGCAACTTAAGTGGGCATCTGCGGCAATGTGAGAGAGGGGATCTGATGCACTAAATCATTTTCCCTGGGTTAACCTCTCTCTCTAGGAAGGGGCAGGATATTATCGTGGCTATGTGTACAGGAAGAGCTTGAGACCCAAACCCTAGTTTTTCTATTTTACTACAGGACGTTTCAGTTGTGAGGGAAGGCAAACTCTGCTTGTCAGAATCCACTTGAATGTTGAGTGTGAGTGGGAGGGGGGGGGGGGGGGTTGTGGAAGGGAATGGGGGTCACCGCTGAAGGAAGAAAGCTACAGAAGATGCATTCACTCCCTTGGTCCTCCCCTTAAAGGATTTACTTTTCCTGTCCAGTTTAACATCTCGCCAGCTGCCACTGAACTGAAATGTTACTAAAGATGCGTGAAATGTAAATATGACTGAATTAGCCCAAAAGATTTTCCATAGAGACTGCAAATTTTTTGGTATAATTACTTGGAATTTGGGGAATGTGTTTTTTATCAAAGGCACATCTAGGAGAAACGGATACTTATCATGAATTGAATTCTTGAAAAAAAGAAATGATTAGAATATCACCTAGTAATTTCTAATGTTTCCTTCAACTCGGGGTACAAAATTAAGGCAAAAAGGGGTCGCTTTCAGGAGTACTTTCCAGAAAACAAATATACCAGAAACATGATCAAAGCAACTAGAATGCTTGCCTTGATCACACCAGTTATAAAAGAAGTTTGGACAAGCTACTAGAGGAAAGGTTCATAACACATTATTAGCCAGCTAGATTAAAAGAACATAAGAAGTTGCCATACTGGGTCAGACCAAGTTGCCATACTGGGTCAGACCAAGAGTCCAACTGTGGCCAATCCAAGTCACAAGTACCTGGCAAATACTCAAACAATAAATAGATCTCAAGCTACTAATGCCAGTAATAAGCAGTGACTATCCCCAGGGATGGTAACTTACAAAGTGGCGCACGAGCACATATGCACGCATTCATCAGCCTGCATCCAGGGACACGGCTATTTTATAACATACACATGTATATGCATGCATGTTAAAAAAATAGCCTGAACTTGTCACATACATGCTCAATTTTAAGTGGATGTGCAACTGTATGTGCAAATCCTGCTTCTACCATGTAAGTGGATGGATTTTAAAAGGGTCGCATGCTGAGGCCGTTGCCACTAAAACCAGTTTGTTCCCAGTTCACCCAGTTAAGTGATGTCTTCCAAACTCCCCTAGTTTAATAGCCTACCTTCCCCCTGTTAGCTCCAACCTTTAAGACCCCACTGGTCTGCCTAGATTTTTTAGTTTTATCACTTACATGATATCCATAGCAGAAGTAAAGATACACAGCAGGGGACTCCGGCGTGCGCGAGTGCGCATAAGTATTTATGTGCAACATTCAGGATAAAATCCCAGAATGCTCATGCTCTGCCCAGACCATGCCCAAACCCTGCCACTTTTCTAAACATTTTATTTGTGCTCACAGCTGCATTTATGTGATTATTCTGGTGGCTTTTAAAATCAACTTGGCATGCATTGGACCAACATATTCGTGCATCCCTTGATTGATGTGCGTATCATGATTTTAAAATTCACCATTAAGTGTTCTTGATTTATAGCAGTTTATGGACTTCTCCTCCAAGAATTTATCCAAAACTTTTTTAAAACCAGTTACGCTAACTGCCTTAATCATATCCTCTGGCAATGAATTCAGAGCTTAATTGTTACGTTTGGGCAATGATCTGGTGTAGTGAACACCACCTTTGGGAGTGACTCCAAGTGGAAAGAGACAGGGATAGCTGGAAGGTCTCTGATGATGGCTGGGAAGGAATGTGATGCGGCAGTATATGGAGCTGGGCGATGGCTGTGACATATGGAGCAGAGTACTGGTTGGGAACAACATCAAGGTCCAGGCAGGGTCAAGGCAGGCGGCAGGCAAACAAAGTCAAAGTCCAGGCAGGGTCAAGGCAGGCAGCAGGCAAACAGAGTCAAAGTTCAGGCAGCGTCAATGCAGGCGGCAGGCAACAGAGTCAAAGTCCAGGAAGGGTCACAAGAACCTTATAGCAAGACAGAGAGCCCAAAGGCCACACACACACACACACGATAAGGCAGAGAGCCCGAAGGCCACACACACATGGCAAGGCAGGAGACCCGAAGGCCACGCACACACAGTAAGGCAAGGCAAGGTAGAAGGCCCGAAGGCCACACACATGCAGCAAGGCAAGACAAGGCAGAAGGCCCGAAGGCCACACACAGCAAGGCAAGGCAAGGCAGAAGGCCCGAAGGCCACACACACACAGTAAGTCAAGGCAAGGCAGAAAGCCCGAAGGCTACATACAGCAAGGCAAGGCAGAAGGCCCGAAGGCCACACACAGCAATCT
This sequence comes from Rhinatrema bivittatum, assembly GCF_901001135.1. Lineage (NCBI taxonomy): Eukaryota > Metazoa > Chordata > Amphibia > Gymnophiona > Rhinatrematidae > Rhinatrema > Rhinatrema bivittatum. Next base: position 334,831,589 of record NC_042617.1, on the reverse strand, counting down.
GCTAGCAATGAAGCCGGTAACCCCCAGCGAGGCTGAATCCCAGAGAGGGGACGGGGATACCCCGTTACCCTCGGAGGGCCTAGAAAGATCGGGCCCCAGGGGACAACCGGGGGAGCCGCAGTATCGACTCGGTGAGAGTGCTAACCCCCTGCAGGATGAGAGGGACGAGGGGAGTATCCGGGTGATTTGTGGAGTCTCTAAATCTATGTCATCGAAAACAACGTTGGAAGAAATATTAAAAGCTATTTCCTCTATGGAAAAGGCAATTGTATCCCTAACTACCATGGTAAAAGAGAGCATTTCCAAAAACCAGGTCCTTGAAGGAAGAGTGGAAAAAATGGAGTCTGAAGTTGGAGGAATGGAGAAAAAACTTACAAAAGTGGAAAATATACAACTGAACTTAATAAAATCAGATAATCTTCAAAAAGAGAAAATGGAAGTGATAGAGAACCAGCTAAGAAGGAATAATATAAGGATTGTTAATTTCCCAAAAATGCGTCTGCTTTCTCATCGAGAATTATTCAGAAATTATCTTTTGAATAATTTAAAGCTGAACGAAAAAGATCTACCAAAAATTGAAAAGATATACTACTTTACACAGCCAGCTGCTCTATTAAATCAAGGAGAAAATAGCCGAGATCAGGAAGCTACATTTGATTTGACCGCAATATTGGAACAATCACAGGATCTTGTGGTGGAAGACAGAGCAACGTTGTTCGTTCAACTATCTACTCCTTCAGAAAGAGACTTAATTTTGAAAACTTTTTTTCGAAATCAAACACTGAAATTCTATGGATATCCGATAAAAAATTTTCCCGACTTTACTAAGAACACTCAGATTAAGAGAAAAAAATTCCTTGAAATGAGAGAGGAGGCAAGGGCGAAGGGAGTTAAGTACTCTTTACGTTTTCCATGTGTATGTGTTGTGGTATTTAATAACGATAGATATATTTTTAGAGATCCAATTTGTTTTAAATGTGCTACTTGCTAACTAATATTATCTGAAAGAGTAATAACTGATTCATATTTACCATTCTAGTCCTCTCATGATTTTATAGACCTCTACCATATCCCCCTCAGCTGTCTCTTCTCCAAACTGAACAGCCTTAACCTCTTTAGCCTTTCCTCACAGGAAAGCCATTTCATCCCCCTTATCATTTTGGTTCCCCTTCTCTGTATTTTCTCCAGTGCAACTATATCTTTTTTGAGATGCAGCAACCAAATTTGCACACAGTATTCAAGGTGAGGAGCAATACAGAGGCATTATGATATTTTCTATTTTATTTACCATTCCCTTTCTGTTTTATTTACCATTCCCTTTCTGTTTTTCTTTTTTGACTGCTGCAACACAGTGAGCCATTATTTACCATTCCCTTTCTGTTTTTCTTTGACTGCTGCAACACAGTGAGCCAACAATTTTCTTATATTATCCATTATGACGCCTAGATCATTTTCCTCGATGGTAACTCCTAATATGGAATTTAAAGTCATGTAACTTCAGCATGGGTTATTTTTCTCTATATGCATCACCTTGTACTTGTGCACATTAAATTTCATCTGCCATTTGGACACCCAGTTTTCCAGTCTCGCAAGGTGCTCCTGCAATTTATCACAATCCGTATGTAATTTAACTACTCTGAATAATTTTCTGTCATCTGCAAATTTGATCACCTTACTTGTTGTATTCCTTTCCTGATGATGTATAAATATATTGAAAAGCACCGGTCCAAGTACAGATACCTGAGGCACTCCACTGTTTACCTTTTTCCACTGAGAAAATTGATCATTTAATCCTATTCTTTATTTCCTGTTTTTTAACCAATTTGCAATCCATGAAAGGACATCATCTCCTACTCCATGACTTTTTAGTTTTTTTTAGAAGCGTCTCTTTGAGGAACTTTGTCAAATGCCTTCTGAAAATCCAAATACACTACATCGACTGGTTGACCCTTATTCACATGTTTATTAATTCCTTCAAAAAAAATATAGCAGATTTGTGAGGCAAGAATTCCCTTGGGTAAATCCATGTTGGCTGTGTCCCATTAAATCATATCTATCTAGATGTTTTGTGATTTTGTTCTTTAGAATAGTTTCCACTATTTCTCCTGGCACTGAAGTCAGGCTTACTGGTCTATAGTTTCCCAGATCACACCTGGAGTCCTTTATAAATACTGGAGATACCTTGGCCACCTTCCTGTCTTCAGATACAATGGACGATTTTAATGATAAGAACATAAGAACATAAGATATTGTTGTGCTGGAAGTGGACCCTTGGCCTGGTGCAGGATTGGTACGGCCGTCTGGTCGGACCCAGAGAATGCCTGCAACCAGGAGGTGGAGCACACAAGGAGACAGAGGCTAACTGGAGCTTCACCAATAACAGTCCGGGGTTTCCGCAGGTTGATCCCTTGGGTACCTGGACCGCCTGGACTTAGGTGGGCCTCTGGTGGTCTCCCGGAGAGGTAGCAGAGGGGTGTGTCCACCACAAGCAAGGGTGTGTGGCTGATGCAGAGTGGATGGACTAGACCCGAACTGGAAGCTCCGGAGACCTCAGGGAGGTAACAGCTCAGGAAGGTTCTCAGGTGAGGCGGGCAGCGCCTGCGGAACTAGTCAAGTGGAAGCCGCGGTTAGTTTCCAAGCAGGTTGGTCTGGTAGTCACAATAGGCCAGAAAAGAGTGTCCGAGTGAAGCGCAAGGGTCAGAGCCAGAGTATCAGTTCAGAAGTAGTCAGCTAAAGCAGGGGTCAATACCAGAGTCAGTCCGAGTGTAGACAAGGCAAGCGAGGGTCGGTTCCAGGTGGCAGACAAGAGAATTGTCAGGCAGGCAATGGTCAGTTCCAGGCAGCAGACAAGAGAATGGTCAGGCAGGCAGAGGTCAGTACCAGAAGTCAGTCCAAAGAGGTACTACCTGACAAGGATACAGGAACACCACGGAGACACTGGAAATAAGGAGATGCTGGAACGAGGAAACGCTGGAACAAGGAGACATTGGAACGAGAGAACACTGGAACACATGGAGGCAAACTAGTACACCAACGGTGTCGACCCAATTGCCAAGGTGAGTTCCTGGGGACAGGGCCTTGCTTTAGATAGGGTTAAGCGGTGATGTCATCACTTCGCGTCTTCTTCGGGTTTCCCCGCGCTTGGCCCTTTAAATTCAGAGATGTCGGCCATGTGCACGTCTAGAGGCAGGGCAGAGATGGCTGAAGATGCGGAGCCCCAGCAGGAGCTCTGCTGCAAGGCCTGGAGCAAGGTGGAAGATGAGGCAGGCCACGGTGAGCATTGGGGACACCGGGAGCTAGCGGCAGCAGCGAGGCCGGCATTGGTTGAGGGCAGCGTGAGGTGAGCAGGCCCGGTCACGGCACTCATGCAGCCGGGACGCACAACAGATATGCCTTTTTAGGTCAGACCAAGGGTCCATCAAGCCCGGTATCCTGTTTCCAACAGTGGCCAATCTAAGTCTCAAGTACCTGGCAAGTAACCAAACATTAGAAATATCACAAGCTGCTATTGCTTATTAATTTCCATAATAGCAGTAATGGATTTTTCCTCTAGGAACTTATCCAAACCTATTTTAAACCCAGTTACACTAACTGCTGTAACCACCTCCTCTGGCAATGAATTCCAGAGCTTAACTATGCGTTGAGTGAAAAAGAATTTTCTTTGATTTGTTTTAAATGAGATACGTGCTACAAACTTTTACTAATAGATACAACATTTCATTTTTGAGTTTTTTAGAATCCTGGAGAGTATACTATTCATTCCATGTGATTTGCTACTCTTCAGTTTGTCAATATGGCCACAGCACACTGAGCCGACGATTTCAAAGTATTATCCACTATGATGCCTAGATCTCTTTCCTGGGCGGTAACTCCTAATATGGAACCTAATATTGTGTAGCTACAGCATGGGTTACTTTTCCCTATATGCATCACCTTGCACTTACCCACATTAAATTTCATCTGTACTTTGGATGCCTAATTTTCCAGTCTCACAAGGTCCATCTGCAATTTACTATAATCTGCTTGTGGTTTAACCACTCTGAATAATTTTGTATGATCTGCAAATATGATTACCTCACTTGTCGTATTCCTTTCCAGATCATTTATAAGTACAGATCCTTGAGGCACTCCACTCTATACCCTTTTCCACTGAGAAAATTGTCCATTTAATCCTACTCACTGTTTCCTGTTTGTAATCCATGAAAGGACATTGCCACCTAGCCCATGACTTTTTCTTTTGTTAGAAGCCTGAGGAACTTTGTTAAATGCCTTCTGAAAATCCAAATACACTATATCCACCGGTTCACCTATATCTTCATGTTTATTAACTCCTTAAAAAAGTGAAGCAGATTTGAGAGGTAAGACTTGCCTTGGGTAAAGCCATGCTGACTTTATTCCATTAGGGATGTGAATCGTTTTTTGACGATTTAAAATATCGTCCGATATATTTTAAATCGTCAAAAATCGCTAGGGCCACGATACAATACCAATTCCCCCAATTTATCGTCAAAAAATCGTAAATCGGGGGAAGGGGGAGGGCAGGAAAACCGGCACACTAAAACCCCCTAAAACCCACCCCCGACCCTTTAAATTAAATTCCCCACCCTCCCGAACCCCCCCCCCCAAATGCTTTAAATTACATGGCGATCCAGCGGCGGTCCGGAACGGTGGCGGTCCGGAACGGCCCCCTCAATTGAATCGTGTTGTCTTCAGCCGGCGCCATTTTCCAAAATGGCGGCGCAAAATGGCGGCGGCCATAGACCAACACGATTCGACTGCAGGAGGACGTTCCGGACCCCTGCTGGAATTTTGGCAAGTCTTGTGGGGGTCAGGAGGTCCCCCCAAGCTGGCCAAAAGTTCCTGGGGGTCCAGTGGGGGTCCGGGAGCGATTTCCTGCCACGAATCGTTTTCCATACGGAAAATGGTGCCGGCAGGAGATCGACTGCAGGAGGTCGTTCAGCGGCAGTCCGGAACCCCCGCTGAACGACCTCCTGCAGTCGATCTCCTGCCGGCGCCATTTTCCGTACGGAAAACGTTTTGCGGCAGGAAATCGCTCCCGGACCCCCGCTTGACCCCCAGGAACTTTTGGCCAGCTTGGGGGGGCCTCCTGACCCCCACAAGACTTGCCAAAAGTCCAGCGGGGGTCTGGAACGACCTCCTGCAGTCGAATCGTGTTGGTCTATGGCCGCCGCCATTTTGCGCCGCCATTTTGGAAAATGGCGCCGGCTGAAGACAACATGATTCAATTGCAGGAGGCTGTTCTGGACCGCCGCCATTCCGGACCGTCGCTGGATCCCCAGGTAATTTAAAGCACAGATGCAGCTTTGATTTCCTTAAGAGAAGCGGGACACGGGAGTTGGATAAACCTGTCTTACACAAACAGTGCACTTAGCCACCTTTGGGCAAACTCAGCTGGAGCTAAGCTAATGAAATATATTAGGGAAAAAATTAAGTAGAGCAAGAAATAAGACCGCCGCCGTTCCGGACCGCCGCTGGATCCCCAGGTAATTTAAAGCATTTGGGGGGGGGGGTTCGGGAGGGTGGGGGATTTAATTTAAAGGGTCGGGGGTGGGTTTTAGGGGGTTTTAGTGTGCTGGCTCACGATTTTAATGATTTTCACGATACTTTACACACCCAAACGGCAACAATACGATTCCCTCCCCCTCCCAGCCGAAATTGATCGTTAAGACGATCGAGGACACGATTCACATCTCTATAAACCATGTCTTTCTATATGTTCTATGATTTTGATCTTTAGAACACTTTCTACTATTTTTCCTGGCACTGGAGTCAGGCTAACTGGTCTGTAGTTTCCTGGATCATCCTTGGAGCCCTTTTCAAATATTGGGGTTACATTAGCCAGCCTCCAGTCTTCAGGTACATTGGATGATTTTAATGATAGGTTACAAATTTTAACTAATAGATCTGCAATTTCATTTTTTACTTCCTTCAGATCCCTGGGGTGCATACCATCCGGTCCAGGTGATTTACAACTCTTCAGGTTCACCATGATTTGGTTCAGTTCATCTGAATCATTACCCATGAAAACCTTCTCTCAAATGGGTATCTCCCCAACATCCACTTCAGTAAACACCAAAGCAAAGAAATTGTTTAATCTTTCCGTAATGGCTTTATTTTCTCTAAGTGCTCCTTTATCCCATCGATGATAAAAAAAAAAAAGATTAACTATTGTAGATAGATATTGTAAAAGGCTTTCACTTGCATGTTTTAATAACTCTGTTGGACATGAGTTTAATGGGCAGTTATGAGTTTTTCATATTAGATATTATTTTTAGTTTTATATTCAGTGTAACAGATGTAAAGATGTCCCATTAATAAGTTGAAGTTAAGACTTGATTTTTGGATTGGTTTTCAATGGGCAAGGGTAGTATGATATATTTTCCTGTTTTTATCTGTTAAGAAATTGCCTAACTGATTGAAAACATCAATGGATGACGGTATATTGTTTGGGGTTTGTTTGTATTTGTTAATGATTTCACTATATTGAATATTTGAGCATAATTATTTGAGTCCTTTTGTATTTTATGTGTATAAAATACTTTTTTTGTGGCATTGATCTTCATCTTGTAATTCTTTAGATAGGTACTGTAAGCTACCTTCCTCTGTGTTATTGTGTTTTTTCTCCATTGGTCTTCCAAGCATCTAAGATTTTGTTTCATTATATTAAGTTTGAAGAATACCAAGGGTATTAGCAATTCCTTTTTTTGTGTATAAGCTTTAATAGTGCAGCTTTATCTATAATCTGATCAATAGATTATTTCTGGTCGTTAACAGCAGTGTGAATGTTTTCAGGGTTGGAGAATAATAATTTTGAATAAGAGACTCTGTAATGGACACTGGATTAATGTATCCTTTTCTGGGAACACTAGTAGAGGAGTGATCAATCATCAAGAATTCAAAAAAAGACTGAAGACATTTCTCTTCCAACAAGCTTTCCCAGACGCTTAGGGGTAGATTTTCAAATACCGCAAATAGGCGTACTTTTGTTGGCGCTCCAGGCGCAAACAAAAGTACGCTGGATTTTAGTAGATATGCGCGTAGCCGCGCGTATCCCCTAAAATCTGGGATCGATTCCGTATAGCCGGCGCGCGCCGAGCCGCGCAGCCTACCTCCGTTCCCTCCGAGGCCGCTCCGAAATCGGAGCGACCTCGAAGGGAACTTTCCTTTGCCCACCCCTCACCTCCCCTCCCTTCCCCTACCTAACTCACCCGCCCGGCCCTGTCTAAACCCCTCACTTACCTTTGTCGGGGGATTTACGCCTCCCGGAGGGAGAAGTAAATCCCCGCGCGCCAGCGGGCCGCTAGCGTGCCGGGACGCGACCTGGGGGCGGGTCCGGAGGGCGCGCCCCCGGAACGCTCCCGACACGCCCCGAAAACGCCGCTGCACTCGGTCCCGCCCCCCGACACGCCCCCCTCCGAAAACCCCGGGACTTACGCGAGTCCCGGGGCTCTGCGCGCGCCAGTAGGCCTATGTAAAATAGGCTCACCGGCGCGCAGGGCCCTGCTCGCCTAAATCCGCCCGGTTTTGGGCGGATTTAGGCGAGCAGGGCTCTTAAAATCTGCCCCTCTATCTTACTTTGACGGACAGACTTCCCAATTACTAAGTATCCCCTAATTATGGACACTGTATCAAGTACTACTTTTAAGAATCTGCAACTGGACAATTATCTTTGAGCTCAAAAATTTACTTTATTTCATATATATATCTTTGAGCTGAAAAATTTACTTTATTTCATATATATATTTGGCATTGCTTATATTTATATTTATTGCTACGTTAAATAGTTAAACTTCTTATATAAAATTATTATATTTCTTTATTTATTACCAGTTAAACTATTATTACTTTATTTAGCACTATGTTAAATTGTCAACCAGTTATACTATTCCATATGTTCTACGGTTCCATGTAAAGCTCCGCTCTCTGTTGAGCAGTTCTTCGTTTTATGTAAACCGGAGTGATTTGTAGTCCCTACAAGAACTTCGGTATATAAAAATTAAAAATAAATAAATAAATAAATAAATCTTGTGACAGAATATACACTCAACTCCTTCATTCTACCTTAAGGAGCCCGGTTCTGGCTTTTAACCCATGTTTCCTTAAGGCAGAAGGCCACAAGGGATTCTAGATGAAAGGAAGGTTAACTTCACTCTGCCATAAAAGCCCAGGCTCAGAGAGCTTAAGGAGGCCCCAGGGGAGCTGCTAGGACCTTGTGGTACATCCGTAAGAAATATGTCTACTTGATATTTGTGCCTGACGCAAGGTGAGCTATTATTTTGATTTATGTAACTATGAAGCACTGTGAATTAGAGATGTGAATCAGAACCGGAATCGGTTTGGATTCCTCTTCCGATTCACATCGTTGGTTTTTTTTCGTCTGGCCCGATCGAGGTTTTGTTTATTGGCTGTGCCCGAGCAAATAAACAAAAAACCCACCCTGACCCTTTAAAACTAATCCCTTAACTTCCCCCACCCTCCTGACCCCCCCAAAAACATTTTACAGGTACCTGGTGGTCCAGTGGGGGTCCCAGGAGCGATCTCCCACTCTTGGGCCGTCGGCTGCCTTTAATAAAAATGGCGCCGATGGCCTTTGCCCTTACCATGTGACAGGGTATCCGTGCCATTGGCAGGCCCCTGTCACATGGAGGGAGCACTGGATGGCCGGCACCATCTTTAAAAATGGCGTAGGCCATCCAGTGCGCCTACCATGTGACAGGGGCCAGCCAATGGCATGAATACCCTGTCGCATGATAAGGGCAAAGGGCCATCGGCGCCATTTTGATTAGTGGCAGCTGATGGCCCGGGAGCAGGAAATCGCTCTCGGGACCCCCACTGGACCACCAGGTACCTGTAAAACGTTTTTTGGGGGGTCGGGAGGGTGGGGAAAGCTAAGGGATTAGTTTTAAAGGGTTGGGGTGGGTTTAGGGGTTATTTTTGTGTGCCGTTTTTCCCGCCATCCCCCAAAACGATAAGAGAACCCCCATGAACAATATTGTGGGGTTTTCCTATCGTTTTGGGGGAGCCCCCTATTTCTGACGATTTTGAAAATATTGACGATATTTTCAATCGTCCGAAGCCTAATTCACATCCCTACTGTGAATAAATAATTGCACCTACATTAAGTTAGTCAAGCCTTGTGGTATTCCTTGACTATTTCTGAGGCCGCTCTCAGCCTGAAAATACTACATGTGGTGGATGTTTGGGGATTATTTTTCTTTTTTGCTTAAGCGGGAAGCACAAGCAAATACCCACAGCCTTCCAGAAAAAAAAATTATACTACAGCAGGTCAAGAGGGCTGTTCCTGCCTAGGCAGTCAATTATTAAATTAGAGCTGGACAGGCTAACAGGTGTTCTTTGTTTTCTCTACCTTATGTGAGGTATCTGTTTGGGGAGTTGGCCTTAAAGGGAGATAAAAAGGAGCAAGAAATCCAGGTCCTGGTCACAGGTTGCAACAGCTGCAAAACTGTACAAATACAAATAGATAAACAGCAGTGGCTACAACACCAACTAACGCAACAATGTGCAGTCTTAACTCAGCTAGCTGAGGATCTGCAAGTGGCTATGTCCAGAATACCTCAGGCATCTTCATTTTAGCATGTCCTGTTTAAGATGAAGGGAGGAGATGACCCAGAGGTTTTTCTAAAGAACATTGAATGGACCGCCCACCTGTCAGCCTGGCCAGAGACCAGCCTGACAACTTGTTTGGCTAATTTACTCACCATCAGGATTTAAGTAGCATTCCAGGCAGCTAATCCAGATGGGAGGGCTTCCTATGAGTACATCAAGGATGCTATAATTGATGTATTCTGCTATCTGATGGGAGGAGCAATCAGATAAGAGTTAGCAATCTGCTAGGAAAGCTCTGTGTTAGAGCTGCAAGTTAGCAATCTCTAATGAATCTCCGTGAGAAGTTAGCAATCTGATGTAGTTGTGGGTGGATCCCTGGGCCGGTGGCAGATGACCACGCCCCCAGGAGGATATCCTGAGAGGGACCACTGGCTAGGCTTGAGTATGGAGACAGACACACATAGTTCTTTTATTAAACAGGTTTTTGAAACCACAAAAGGTGGCAGTAGTGAGCTGATATGCCCAGCAGGGCTGTAGTCCCTCAGGTACTGGAACAGCGATCCAGGATGGCTGAGCTGTTGAGAAACTGTAGAAAGTGAGTAGGCAGAGTTCATGAACAGAACTAGATGATAAAACTCACATAAGGTCTCAAGGAAACTCAGGTGCTGGAAAGGTTTAGGCCCTCGAGGAGCGAGTACTTGGTTCCAGGGAAAGCTGTGAGAGAGTGACGGTAACTCACAATTGTTTGTAGCAGTGATAGCTTCCAAGCAGTAGAGAATCTTCAGAGTATCCAGGAACATGGGCCCTCGAGGAGCGAGTACCGGCTCCTATTTGTAATCTGAAAGTAAAGAAAAAGAGCGAGGCCCCCGAGGAGTGGGTACCTCTGGTAAGTCCAAGGAGGCAGATTAGCTTGGGAGGTGAAGCCGAAGCAAACCCCTTACCCTTGATAACTCAGTTAGACAGTGAAAACAGAGACCTTTAAATATTGGAAGCAGATTACGTCATCTCAGGGGGATGCCCCTGAGGTTCGCACTCTTGCTGGTACTTCAATCAGATCGCGTGCGCGTGCGCGCCCTAGGCCTTCAGGCAAAATGGCAGATCTGCAACATCGAGCTGGTCTGGGGACACCGGAGGGAGATGGCATGGACACACCGCGGCAGCCAGCCATCCATCAGACCCGGAGGGAGCCACCACAGAAGTAAAGAGGGCAGAGTGAGGGTGTTGAGCAGCGACGGTCACAACAGTACCCCCCTTCAAAGGGCGATCTCCTCTTCGGGTACCAGGCTTGAGTTTGGAATGATGCGCGAGGTGAAACTGATGAAGCATCTCTTTGTCCAAGATAATGGTCTGAGGCTCCCAAGAGAATAAATCGGGGTCGAAGCCTTCCCAAATCAGAAGGTATTCAAAAGTCTTGCCTCTATTACGAACATCCAGAATCTCTTTGATCTTAATTTCTAAGTCGTCTTCTGCATTGATGACAGGTGGATCTTGAGATTTGGAAGAATCTTGCAGAGTGTTATTGATGATATCAGCAGCAATGCATTGAGCTGATGTGGACGTCACTGAAGGTTACAGTGGAAGTGGTGATGTTGGGGTATGTCCAAGATCCACTTCTAAAGATGACTCTCCAGTAGAGTTGCTGGATGAGAGATGAAGTAGAATTCAGCAGTAATAAGTAGCTGCTATGGACGTCACTGAGGCTTCAGAAAAAGTGGCAATGTTGAGGTACGTCCAAAATCCACTTCTAGAGATGGTGGCATTACCAGCGGAAACAGACTAGCTGGTTGCCAGAGATATCTTCTTCGGATCAGTTATGTGCTGTGGCTCATCAGACACATCCTCCGAATGGATGGAACATGACAGATATCTCTAAATTTATAATCCGTGAATGCGGATAGATGTTGAACGCCTTTGAGCCAAAGTGAATGTAGAAGGCGCTATGAATATCAGCAGCCATGTGTTGAACTGCCGTGGACGTCACTGAGATCTTCAGGAGAAGTGGCGATGTAAAGGAACATCCAAAGCCCACTTCAAATTGTGGTGCAATAATGGTTCTTCTAATTTGATGAAGGGACTCCTCAGGTCTTCCACAAGACATCTGAGAATAAGGTTGCCTCCTGCCCCTGAGTCCATCAGGGCAGGAGTTTGAACCGTAGCCGGTTTTCCAATCACGGAGACTGGAAGAGAGAGTGGAGGAGAAAACGCAGTATGGCCCAAGAACAGTCCTCCCGCGGTAATTAGGCCCGTCCGTTTCCTGGACAAAATGGGGCATTTAGAGACATCATGGCCAGGCTGACCACAGTACATTTACAGGCCACGTTTCTTCCGAAATCTTCTCTCCTTGGAGGTCAAGTGTCCATGACCAAGTTGCATAGGTTCTTTATCAGCAGCAGAGGTTACTGGAACCATCCAAGGTGCAGTGGTAGTACTAGCCTGTTTCAATCCAAATAACACCTTAGGCTGGAATTCCTTAACCTTGTCTCGGAGCCGGTGATCAATCCGAGTGGCCAAGGCTATTAAATCGTCCAGTGAGTCAGGTGTCTGGCGAGCAGCCAGCTCGTCCTTTAAGTGGGTATCCAGGCCTCTGCAGAAGAGAGTCTTGAGACATTTGGAGTCCCAGTGAAGTTTCGCTGCAAGAGTCTTGAATTCTATGGCGAATTCAGCCAGTGATCTGTTGCCTTACTTCAAGTCCCCCAAAGCAAAACCAGCAACAGAATTATGAGCAGGGTCATCAAAGATGGATTTAAACAAGTCTATAAATCCTTCTATGTCCTGCAAAATAGTGTCCTTGCGTTCCCACAAGGTAGATGTCCACGACAGGGCTCTTCCATCCAATTATGACAGGATGTAGGTGGTCTTCGAAAGAGCCGTGGGAAATAAAGTTGGCTGTAAGGTGAAGTGTATGCAGCACTGGTTTAGAAAGCCCTGGGCCTTCTGGATTTCTCCGGAAAAGCAGATAGGTGCCTCCAGTGGTACAGCAGTCTTTAAATTTACCTCCTGTAACTGACCTTCTTGGTTAGAAGCTGTGCATTGTATCTTCTGTGTGCGTAGCTGATGAAATGCTGCAGTAAGTTTCTCCAAAGTTTCTTGCTGCTCTGAGATGCGTTGGGCCAGGCCCGGTATAGCCTGCAAGGCAGAGAGATGTGCCAGATCCATAGAGTTAACAACATCCAATGGTTTAAGCCAGATCCACTGGAGTTAACAACATCCGATATTTAAAGCTGGATCCACTGGAGTTAGCAATCTGATATATTCTGCTATCTGATGGGAGGAGCAATCAGATAGGAGTTAGCAAACTGATAGGAAAGCTCTGTGTTAGAGCTGGAAGTTAGCAATCTGTAATGAATCTCCGTGAGGAGTTAGCAATCTGATGTAATTGTGGGTGGATCCCTGGGCCGGTGGAAGATGACCATGCCCCCGGGAGGATATCCTGAGAGGGACCACCGGCTAGGCTTGAGTATGGAGACAGACACACATAGTTCTTTTATTAAATAGGTTTTTCAAACCACCAAAGGTGGCAGTAGTGAGCTGATATGCCCGGCAGGGTTGTAATCCCTCAGGTACTGGAACAGCAATCCAGGATGGCTGAGCTGTTGAGAAACTGTAGAAAGTGAGTAGGCAGAGTAGGCAGAGTTCATGAACAGAAATAGATGACTAAACTCACATAAGGTCTCAAGGAAGCTCAGGTGCTGGAAATGTTTAGGCCCTCGAGGAGCGAGTATCTGGTTCCAGGGAAAGCTCTGAGAGAGCTATGGTAACTCACAATTGTTTGTAGCAGTGATAGCTTCCAATCAGTAGAGAATCTTCAGAGTGTCCAGGAACATGAGCCCTCGAGGAGCGAGTACCAGTTCCTATCTGTAATCTGAAAGTAAAGAAAAAGAGCGAGGCCTCCGAGGAGCGGGTACCTCTGGTAAGTCCGAGGAGGCAGAGTAGCTTGGGAGGTATAGCCGAAGCAAACCCCTTATCCTTGCTAACTCAGTTAGATAGTGAAAATAAAGATCTTTAAATATTGGAAGTGGATGACGTCATCTCAGGGGGACGCCCCTGAGGTTCGCACTCATGCTGGTACTTCAATCAGAGCGCGCGCACCCTAGGTCTTCAGGCAACATGGCGGATCTGCAACGTCGAGCCAGTCCAGGGACACCGGAGGGAGACGGCATGGAGACGCTGCGGCAGCCAGCCTTCCGTCAGACCCGGAGGGATTCGCCACAGAGGTAAAGAGGGCAGAGTGAGGGCATCGAGCAGCGATGGTCGCAACAATAATCTAAAGAACTAAGTACTCTCCAGAATTCTACTACCAGGAGCAGTTCTGATGGGTGCCCCTACAACCCAGAGAAAACCTCAGAAACCTCTTTTATCATTTGAAAGATGCTAGATCATAACTGGAAGTGGCTCATCAAATACTCCTGGAAAAGTTCCTAGATGGTCTGGACTGGCCCATTGGGTTTGCCGATGCACCAGGCTCACCATGGAGAGAGCCATGAAAGTAGTGGAAACTTTCTACCAGGCACAGTCAATGCCTGCCAGCATAAGGAGCTTAGAGAGACAACCCATAGCAAATGCCCTGGCATGATACAGGGGATAGAGGACCTCAGCAACGAAACTCCAAGACAGTAGGCTTGGCCTCTGTACCCGATTTCCAGTCACCAATCTCATCCACATGGTTTAACTGTGGACAGAGAGGACACTTGGCAAAAAATTGTTGATATGGTCAAAGCAAACATAAGGATGTTTGCCTGGTGACCCAGCCAATGTCAGAGGGGGAAGGGCATATACTTAAAAATAACACTCTGAAGCAGTGACAACCCACAACCCGGATAAAAAAGGGAAATCCTGAGAGGCATGAATAGCCCAGAAATGGGGCTTTCCAGACTCTCTTTTTTTGTGCCCTTTGTACAGAGAATGGGCATGAAGAAGACCACTGTCCATACAGGCAGCCAGAAACTGAAGAGTCTTTAATAAACCTGGTAGGGTAGAAACCCTACTGGCCCTACAGGAGTGTGCTTTCTGTAAAACAAAAAGTCATGCAAAGGAAGAATGTCCTTGGCTTGATGATGTGAGAAGGAAAAAAGAATGGGGGTGGAACCCCAGAATGATAATGGCACATAGAAACACTGTTAGGATTGCAAGTTGTCAAATCTCCAAAGCTGCAATTTTGTGGAAGTCCTGCATGTGTAACTGAAGGACTTTATAATGTAGATGGAACTGGAGGGAGCCTCTATCCAGTCATTGGTAGATTCTGGCTGTAGCAAAATGCTCAGTCACCAGGATATACTGTGTCAAAGACACATCAACTATAAAAGGAAAGAGACATTAACATCTATACATGGAAAAGAACAAAAGTGTTCAACCTCAAATGTCCTCTTGATGGCTGCCGCAGAACAAATCATGCTAGAAGCTGGTGTCCTCCCCAAACTCCTGAACCCAGTAATCCTGGTAGAGATTATCCCTATTTTGCATCCTAATGGAGACAACTCATAGTTAGTGGGGATAGTATGACTGGAGGGGAAGTGTACTTGAAGCCGAGCCAGGGTGTACCCCGAACAAGTCTGAATGCTCGATCTGACAAGGCCAAGCTGAGGGGGAGATTATGTGATAGAGTATACCAACTCCCTCATTCAACCTTAAGGAGCCCAATTTAGGATTTAAACCCAGGTCTTCTTAAGGCAGAAGACCACAAGGGATTATGGATGAAAGGAGGTTCCTTCACCCTGCCATAGACAGCTTGAGAAGGCCTCAGGGGAGCTGGTAGGACCTTGTGATACACCCAAAAAGAGTATGTGTACTTGATATTTGTGCCTGACGCAAGGTGAGCTATTATTTTGAATTGTGTAACTGTGAAGCACTGTAGATAAATAACTGCACCAGCATTAGGCTAGTCAAGCCTTATGGTGTTCCTTGACTGATCATGAGGCCACTCCCAGCCTGAATATGCTGTTGATCCTTATTGAAAGTGGGTGAAGTAAGTAGAGCACTAGAGACAGTGGTAAGATGATGGTCTAACCAGGGAAAGGGTTTGTGAAATAAAGTTAAAGAAGCTTTATCACACACATGGAGATTAACAAATAGCAGATTTAGAGTGTGGGCATGTATGCATTGAGGAATTGAGGTGTTTTCAACCCATGCCTAGCATTGCTTCATGTAGAATTTGTTCTGATGAAAATAGTGGATTAATCAAACTGTAAATCTCCCATGATAATGTTTTTTGGGAGTTTCCAAGGTATTGTGGAAAAGAATTCAATAAGAGGAGAAAAATCTTGAGTTTATAAACCTGGAAGACAAAATACTGCACAGAAATTTAGAGATTTGGTAGAGTTTAGTAGAAGTTCATAAGGGTCGTATGATTCTAACCAGATTTGAGTTGTGTGAAAGGTATTTTTAATTAAAACAAGAATACCTTCTCCATGGCAATTGGATGTGGGTCTAGAAATTGCAACCTAATTTGGGGGGCAGTCTGATTTAACGTGATGTCATCAGAGTCTGACAACCATGATTCTGTAGTGAACAGAAGATCAGGTGAGTCATTGATAAGGAAATAACAAATATCAGTAGTCTCTTTTCTTATAGACTGCACATTCAGGAGCATATCACAGAAGCAGTTAGTAATAGTTGTGGTGCATTGGCAGGTACATGTTTTAAACACCAATGTCTCATTTGATAAGGGGCAATGTCTCATCTTGATAAGGGGCAATGAAGGCCTTGTCCAGTAATCATTGAGATATTCATTTTGGTTGATGAGGTAAGAAAGATTAAATTAAGTATATACTGCCTGAAAAAGACATAAGGATGTTGTTCTCTTCAATAGAAACAGTTGATACTCAGGGACCACATGAAGAGGCACACAAAGGGGCAGACTTGGATGTACAACACACTATGTGCGGTGCCTTAAGTGTCGCAAGTTCCTCAAATCCCAGCGCCCTGATGATGTCACTGATGGACAGGGCTAGGCTACTCCTTTGGCAGATCGAGGTACTGCAGAGTACTTAATCACAGCAGATAGGCTGAACGACAAGTGGCAAATGATGCTACAGATTCACAATGTCCAGGGAGCTAGAATTCAGAAGCAAGCAGGCAGAGAATACCTTTGGTGCATTGAGGTCCTCAAAATCCGATGCCCCAGTGATATCACTAAGGGGCGGGGCTAGGCTACCCCACCGGGGGATTGAGGGCTACAGAGTTCATAATCACAGCAGGTAGGCTCAAAGGCAAGCGGAAGATGGTGCTACAGGCTCACAATGTCCAGGTAGAAAGGGTCCAGAAGCAAGCAGGCAGAGAATGCCTATGGCATTGTCAAGGTCCTCAAATCCTGGTACCCTGATGATGTCACTAAGGGACAGGGCTAGGCTACCCCACTGGGAGACTGAAGGCTGCAGAGATCATAATTGCAGCAGATAGGCTCAGAGACAAGTGGCAGATGCTGCTACAGGTTCCCGAAGTCCAGGGAGCGCAGGTCTTTCTGATTCTTCCTCCACTGGGAGGCCAAGCAATGCATCCATCATCCATTCTATTAATAAATATTTTCTAATGTTGCCCACCTGTAACCCCTTGTGAGCCTCCTATCATGCCCTCTTGTTCTAGAACTTCCCTTCAGTTTGAGTTGCATTAGTGTTGGATGAGCTATGGGTTACATTAGTCAAATCTAACCAAAGTGGCTCCTGCATCCATAGCCACACCATACGGAAGATTACTTGATTGCGTTTTCTCTGTTTAATTGATTGCATGTCCATGTGTGAAGAGTTATCATTTTAGTGAACTCACTCATGAACACAACAAGGTCGATCTAACTCCCTGCCAGCATATTTGTAGCCTGGTCCTGCATCTCTTTCCAATGTATTCATCAGGAGATAGAAGTTAGAAAAAGAGAAGACATCATCTTAAATTGTTGTGGGAATTAGGGTGGCAACACCGATATAAATAAATAAATAAATAAATAAACAAACAAACAAACTATAATTACTTTTCTAGCAAGCTATCAGGCTGAAAATTCACAGCCAATCCAAGAACAAAGAATGAAACTTAAAAGTGCTCTTTACTGTCTTTTTCCTGCATCACTTTAACACTGATTTTTATCTGCTTATCTTTGATGTGCCATCTGTCATAGTGTGATCTTACAGTAAGGGAGAAAAAGACATTTTGATGTATTGACAGCTAATTAGCATCAGGCAGAATAATAAGGCTGAAGATGGCACTGTAAAAACAGTTTAAAAAGAAACCTTACATAATTCCTAACTTTTAAATGAATACTACTTTTCAACCAGCCCTTTTGGATGGGGGGGATCTGAACTTATTTCCTCTGCAATACAGCACAGAGTACTGGGCCTTGAGTCAAAGGAGTCAATCCTGGTCTGTAGTTTTAATGAGGTTTTCTGTATCAAGTGTTTTCTTTATTAGAGGTTAAGAAATGCAAGAGTTGTAGCTAACTTCTGGTCAAGCTGCGCTATTTGATTTATATTCTTTAGGGTATTAATGAGCGGATTGCCATGCATTTGCATGCTAATAAACTTATTATAATACACACTGTGAAGGAGTTGAAACAGCATTAGTTATTTCAAACACCTCATGTTATCCCCACGTTAGGCCATTTATGATGCAATAAACAGCCTTCATCGAATGGTAAATTGCCTAACACAGTTTAGATTGTAAACCCTCTTGGGACAGGGAAATACCTACAGTAGCTGAAGGCAATCTACTTGGAAGTGCCAAAAGGTAGAATTATAAGTAAAATAAAAAAATAATCCATGGATTTGGGACTTTCAAGCCTAAAAAAAAAGAGTACCCAAAGCACATGTGCCACCTGCATTTACAAAGGGAAACCTTGCAGTGAGTTTCCTTTTTAAGGTTAGGTGCAGGCGGATGCAAAGTGCTCGTGGACCTGCATGCACTGCAGAAAGCACCAAGGTTCCCTCTGTATGTATAACTGTGTGCTAATGCTGAAAACGTTACATTAACAATGTAAAGGCACTAATGCTATAATAGGATGCTACGACTAAACGGAAGCTTAGCACTTCACTACAATTATATAGAGGAAACCAAAATATGGTGCAGCTTTAACAGGCGTTCAGTGGTAAAGCCAGGTGTTTAACACACATTAACGCCTGCATTAGCGTTAACCTCCTTAGTACTTAATATGTTACTATGAAAAGAGCTGAGCAACAAAACAAAATAAGTAAATACAGCTGTGGAAAGAAAAAGAGGGATGGAGACAGTTTCGTTTGATACTTAATTGCTGCAATCAATGATGCTGTTCTGGTATAAGTTTGTTATTTCCTGGATCTGCGGTGGATTTTAATCTCTTCACAGTAAACTGATGAGCTACAGTTTGCCTAGAAAAGGCCAGTTACATTTTAAAGGTTTAGAATAGACCTACTGCAGAAATCAACCCATGACGAAGGGAATGCTGCTTTGTTACATTCTGTTAGGTTTTTTTTTTAAAGAACGATAACTCATTTGGGAATAAAAATGCCCTAGTGGTCCAATATGCATTCTTGTAAGTGGGGCAGCTGCATCAAAATCACAAAGCTGTTCATGATTCTGACTGAAATCAAATGGAAAAGCCTCTTCACTTTGTGTAATAACAGGACATAAGACATAATGAGGGACTGTCACGGGAACGCTTGCGATGAAAGCACAGATAGCCAGTTGTAATGTTATCCATTCAAAGATAAAGAGCAGGTACATGATGAAGAACTGGCTATTGTATGCCATTAGAGACAGACGGCAGAGGAGACTGTGCAATAATAGGTTTTTACATGCTGACACAAGACAGCGAATACAGAAACCGTCTGAAGCATTGCGTGACGTGCGAAAATCTTGAAGGTCACATTTGGGAATGTGTACAGTGCAGTACATCAACACATCTATTACTTTTTAATTAAAAAAAAAAATCATATATCACATTAACAAAATCACCAGAAAGATTTTTCTTTTTACCAACAAATACATTGAGCATATGTGTGCGTGTCTGTGTGTGTGAGACATTTGTTGAGTGTTGTCCTCACTGCATGGGGTAACTGACCTTGGTTGTATACTAACTGTAGTGACAACTCATTCCAGACTGATCTAGGCCTGGTTTTTCCCCAGTAAATGCAGAGTTATCCTTCTAATTATCTAAGGGAAAACAATGGGGCAATCGGAAGGGCAACTCCCATACACACAACAAGGCAAAAGCAGGGCTGGATCAGCCTATTTGGTCAAGCTGGGATGACTTGGCAACCCTATTGATCGCACCATCTAAAACAACAGAAAATAGTTTAACTCTGTTTATAAGCCTGTTAGCTACCTTGAGCTCCCACCTTACTAGTCTTAGGTGCCTCCTTCCCATGAGCCCTTCTATACCTTGCAATTCACTGGATGTCTCTGCATCCATTTCGTAGGCTTGCATTTCTCCTCAGCTGCCCTCCTTCCTTTCCTCCCCATGAGCCTGCTGTAGGCTGACATTCTTCTCTCTTTGTTTCTCCTGTTTTGGATTTGAGCATGGAGTCCCTGATCTCATTCTTTGTAGGAATTAAAGTGGAACTCTTGTGTTTACCACATTTTGGAAACTCCTCCCGCCACCGCTGTGTGTAATTTACTGGGTGTACTTTGCGCTGGTGCAAAGTAAGATGTGCAGGGGAAAAAAAATCATTTTTATTTTTTGATTCATTTTTGTGAGGTTTTTTTTTCCCCCATGAATTTTGGTTCGTGGATAGCTTGATTCGTTTCATTCATATGAAAAAAAAAAAACGAATTAAGCAATAAAAAAAAAAAAAAAACAACGGCTATAAAACAAAAATGAGCCCTCTCTCCCACCCTCCCGGAAAAATGTGGAGGCCAGAATCCATCCCAGCCCCCACTTATCCAGTCCAGTGGGGATCTGCTGGCATGGACAAGGCCAAAGCCTCGGACTTGCATAGGCCGAGGCCGCTGCAATTCACCAGGCGTCAGCCTAAGCCGCAGCACTGACTCAGGCCTGACTCTGTGACACAATCCAGAGGCCAAGTCCTAATGCTGAGGCCTTGACTCTGGCCCAGACCTGATGCCATGACTCAACCCAGAGGTCCCAGATGCAGGCCCGATGCCAAGGCCTTGGCCAGGAGGCTGGGTTCTGTTGTTTGGACTTCAGCCCAGGGTCAGGGCCAGGTCTCGGAGTCCAGGCCTGGAAGCTTCACGCATCCTCTTCTTTCTTCTTCCCGAAGTACAATGACAGCATCTGTTGTGGTAGTGCTGGAGTTAATTATCAAAATGGCGCCGTCCACTGGAGTGAATGCACCGGAATCAATTAACTCTGGCATGACCCCAATGCTTTGGGAAGAAGAAAGAAGAGGATGTGTAAAGAGGAGCTTCCTGGCCTGGGCTCCGAGGCACGGGCTTGTCCTTGGGCTGAGGCTCAGGTGTCATGATCCAGCCTCCTGTTTGAGGCCCCGGCATCAGACCTGAGTCCGGGCCTGGGCCCCAGCATTGGAACCTGACCTCCAGGTCATGTTGAGGTGTTGGGTCTGGGTTCAATCCTAGGTCCCAGAGTCTGGGCCCAGCCTTTGACAGTGAATGATGGATCAGGTAATTTTTATTTTTTTTTTTTATTTTTGGGGGTTTTGGCCGAGACCCTGGCTTTGGGCCTCTACCGAGACCCCAGTATCACCCTCAGGCCTAGGCCGTGGTTCATGCTTTTGGGCCTCGGCCTAGGCCTGAGTGCGACGCTGGTGCCTCATCCTTGGTCTGAAGCCGGGGCCTCACCTATGGCATATTCCATGGCCCCTGCTTTGAACCTTGGCCTATGCCATAGGCAAGGCATTGGTTTTGGGCCTAGACCTAGGTCCAATGCATTTGTTTAAAATGAAATAAAGAAATAAGGTTTGTTTCATTTGGAGGGCTCCTGATTTATTTCAGGGCCTCCCTGAATAAAACAAATTAGCCTTATTCGTCACATTTTGCACTTTCATTTTAAACAAATGCACATCCCTGGTGCAAAGTACAGAGGTACAAAAGTACCCAAGGTCTCTGCCAGCCCCTGAATTGTCAGTGAATCTGCAGGGAATATACATTTAAAAATGAGCTTGCAGGTCCCTGGGTCCAACGTACCCAGGAAGCTACAAGCTCCCTGATTCTTAACTTTCTTTGACCGAGCTGTTTCTTTCTGCTCCTTTGGGCCTCCAGCCTGTTGGGATCCTGGCACCATGAGGCTTCATTTATAATACGTCAGGGATTTTTTCCACTTCTTTTATATTTAATTTCCTGTACCTAGTCTGTCCATTCTAGGGACAGTCCTAGGCTGGGGCCATGTACTAAGTCTCTTTCCCTGCAGCCATGGGCTCAGAATCTATCCAGTAGGTGTCACCTTGAGCAACTGAAACATTTACTCAGAGTTCAGGGACTAAATTATTTTCTTTTTTTCTCTCTCTATTAAGTAGTTACCACCTTCTCAGGAAAAATCCACAGAGGGAGAAACTTATTTGTTATATAACTCATATAAATGTATTTGTATAACTTACTTGAATAGTTGTTTCTTCCTCAATGGTGAAAATAACATTAAATCAAGTATTCATTAAATGAATGCAAATGATACTTTTTCTACAATTATCTTTGTGATTTTTATAACAGAAAAACAAATAGAATTTCACAGTTGCTGAATCCCTTTCCTCAAAAGTAATCTTCTTTAGGAGTATTCTTCTGGTCCCATTACATTTAGGAGTTCATTGCTCCATTTGAAATGAAAGCGTCCGCAGCTTAAACTCTGCAGCCCACTTAGATTATCACTGCCCTTTCGCCTGCAGCTATCCTGTTGGTAGTACAGGTCCATGGTCTCTGCTGGACTGAGGTAACCCCAGCCTCCTGCTGGCTATATGCAGCCATTCACCTGCAATTTATCCAATACCTGGGCATGTGAATTACCCTTAAGCATGGCGGCTGCTAAGAAGCAACAGCATCCAACTGAGCATGCTCCATGTCCTTCTCTCTTAATACATCATAAAGAGAAACTCTGTGAAAATACAGTCCATGGGGGGGAAGGGGGGTTAACACAATAACCACAACTCCCCCCCCCCCCCCCACACACACACACACTCTCAGGGGCTGTGAAACTTGGGAGATTCACAATTAGTTGCTGGTACTCACTGGTGAATGTTAAAAGTGATGCATATGCATAAAATAGCAGATGTATGTTCAAGTAGACAAGTAGCGCTTATTCACGCTACTGCAATTTTTTTTAAACCTCACACATATATGCACATAAGTACCGGTGTGCGAATAACCCTGCTCATGTTAAAAAAAAGGGGCACATTTAGGTGAGGTTAGGGGTGTTTTGGAGAAGGGCCAACATATACTCACATAAATCCCGAGTTTTATAATCTGTGAATGTATTACTGTGAAGATTTACTTCTGCTCTTTATCAGGTGTAAGTCAGAATAAAACACTTTATAGCCAAAAAATTGCCTAGGTGCGAGGTCTGGGTAAACTGGGGAGAGTGTAGGCTGAAGAACCAGAGGGGGTCTGGAGGAGCTAAAGATAGATTGGGTAAACTAGTGGAGTAATTGTTAAACCTGAGAATTTGCTTCACGCGCACATGTTATAAAATGTGCTCACTTGCACGTGTAAACGCTGAAAAGTGCCAAGGAAAATGCGCAGACAACATTTCCTCCTGTAACTGCTTAACACTGAAAGCATGCAAATGCTCTAGGTGCATTTTATATAATGCTCGCACACTTCCATGGACGCTATCAAATTCTAGCGTCTGTGTACTCACTTCCACATACAAGCGCATATGGGCGCGCGGGTGCTCGTTTTATAGATACCATCCCAGGCAAGAAGAGTAACTAACAGCATTGATATCATATTTAGTTTTTCTCCAAAGTCATTTGGCACAGCGTGACTTACCTCAACTGGACATTATACTGGGCTACAGTCACGTTCCGTCTGATTATCTTAATAGCAAGATTTTATCCAGACACGCTGTCAGAGAGAACTGCCAGATATCTACTGCCACAGTAGTGGAGGAAGTAGGTGGCAGCTGGGAATTCAGAGCAGTTAGCCAAGAGTTACTAAGCAAAGCAGCATCAATATGACCTCGCTTTAATTGATGTTTAAGCTTGCTTGGACCTATGGATTTACACAGAGATATTTTTAAAGCCATATGAATCACTTAGATGTGAATTGGGTTAAAATATAATCGATACAATAAATATAATTACCTGAAGCTGAGGGTTTCTGCGATATGACCTGAAGGCTGAAGGGCTGTAGCATGCCTAATGTGATGCTGGCCCTGGGGCACAAAGATGAATTGGCCTGATTTTTTTATTTCAAAAAAGAGAGGCCCAGAGGGGTCTGGAGGGCATTGGGAGGCCCCAGGGGCATGGGTGCGATGTTTTAAAAAAAAGGTTTTATAGGCCCGGAGAGAAAGGCAGCCTCCTCGTTTCAGCGGCTGAGAGCCGCGATTAAAAATTGAGAGCGGTGGTCTGCGGTGAAGGTGAGTAGTGCTCCCCGCGGCAAGAGGGCATGGCCAGAGTGAGGCAGGAGTCACAGCGAGCAGCTGGTGAGGCTGTGGATGCCGCTCTGACTCCCACCAAAAGTAAACAGAGCCATGAACAACTGATGCCACATCGGCTTTGTGTCGCCGCATGGTCAAAGCAGCACGTTGGCAGCTGCAGCACTGGGGATGCTGTCGCTGCAGAAATGAGGCACTGAGAGATGCTGGGGACCTTAGGCAAGCCCCCAGCATGTTGTATGTGCAAACCGGGGTCCTCGCTGATAATATCAGTGAGTTAGGTGGCCAGATCAGTGACTGAAGGCACTATTTAAGTTAAAATAAATTAAATGATTTTAAAATTTCCAAACCTGGCTTTTTGATGGGAAGCCAGTGGAGAGGCTGCACATAAGTTTCAGCAGCCAGGGATCACCATGGTGTACCCGGTGCCAACTCATTAACATAACTTTTTCAAATAAATAAAGGTTTGGGTAGCTTACCTGACTATAATCAGTATTTGGTTCCAAAAGTGATTATTTAATAAGATATTCATTCAGTTGGAATATCTAATATCTAATTCCATGGAAACCAAATTTCTACCAGAAACTAAGTATCAGCAGGCTTGAAGAATGACACTCGCTTTTAGAAAAAGCACAGGAATATTTTTTAAATTATTCTTGTTTGGAAAGATTTTGATAGTTACTAAATTTCCATTTTGATATGTTCATGTGTACCACAGGGTTTTGATCCAGAATTTGAGCTATTTAATAGTTTATTTAAACAAGTTAAGCACCATTTCCAATGACATCATTATGTCAGTGACATCACAGTTAAGAAAAAAAAAAGCTAGCTGATAGTTTAGAACTTCAGAGAGATTGGCTGAAGCAGCACTGGGGGCGCTGGAGCTGCGCAACTAGAGCCCTTATTTGAGGCCTAGCAAAAGTAGAAAACAGTCTAGATAGGAAACAGAGATTTGTGTGTGAATGAGTGGGATATAATGCTAAAACTTAAAGAAACCTTTTAAAATAAAGGTAAGAAATGTAATATTAGTTAAATGTAAAGAATTGCCAAGCCACATATTTTATTGGCATTTTAAGAGGCTTGCAAGTGGAATGGGATGTAAGTAAATGCTGTATAGATGCTGTAGAATGTATTAATACTAAAGATTATTGAGGAACCTAGCATTCTTTAAAGAGCTAAATCCTTAAACTTCAGGATAACCCTCCTGTAAATAAAGGATAAAAAGGATTGAGCATTATCCAAACTAAACTGGCCTTTTCTGTAGATAAGGAAAAAAGAGATAATATAATTCAGCTGTTGCTAAAAATTCTCTATACATTTTGAAGAATTGTTGACAAAGAAACTGTGGTGGCACATGCTCATTTATAATAAAGCCTGATAAGCTTATGCAATGAAAACCTCTATACTGAAATCCCTAATTGTGAATATATATATTGGAACAATTTTCTTTCAGTTTAAGATAATTGAAGAATTGATTAAAGCTGACAAAAATATTTGTGAGAGACAAAGCGAAGAGAGAGTGTGAAAGAATGCATGCAGGAATGTGTGAATGCATTATTATCACAACCTCCTCTTAAGAATTATATCATCTGAATCAGCGCACATCAGTTTAAGGGTGCATCTGTCTGCAGCTCCCTCTCAGCAATTTAGATAGGGACTTGAATTATTCTTTATTTTAAGAAGTTAAAATTATAGTTCTCTAAGACGTCTGGACATGCACGCAGTATACACATAGAATACGGAAGATAATTTTGTGCAAGGGAATTAGTTTTTTTGAGTTTTAAAGTTGTTGGTAAGTTCTGAATAAAGGTTCAAGACAAGATAGGGCTACAGTGGATGACTTTAAAGCTACTCTTTATCCAATTGTCCTGGTTTCCTTTGAACTCAATCAGCAAGCTCTAGCCCCCTCCCCCTAGCAGCTGCTGTGAGAGATTTACAAGCTAAATGCACCACTATCAGTAATAGAGACTGAGACAGACATGCTAGACATAAATCCCAATTATAAAGATACTTACCTGAATCCATGGTTCACAGAGAAGTCTTCTCTAACTCTTCTGTAAAAGGAAATAAACCAAAGAATCAATTCACAATTGAAAGAGCACAATTCCATACATAACAGTAATAAACAAAGTATAGGACACAAAAGATATACTTATTGGAGCATAATTCTGAAAACATTACTGAGAACCAGTTATTATTATCTGTTTGGCTTTGAAAGATAACAAAGGTATTCTTGATTATATTACCATATTATCTATGAACTAATTGTTTATGACTATCTATTCATTGATAAACTTTATATGGCAAATTTTTGAAGCTGGAAATTACTATTTTCACCTGTTAGTTTAATTCTTTTAAAAATAAACATATTTAATTATAAAGAAGTTCTTTCTTTTTTTTTCTTTTTATAAACATTTTATTTCATTTATTCCATTGTGAATTACCTGGGAGACAACATCTGGTGAACTGTACCTACTAACTATTTTAAGGAAATCTCTTTTAGCTTTACACACTCAAACTGCTTATGTGTTTGTACCATATATCACTTCACCACTTCAGGTGATTTACATAGAGATCAAGCCCTGGAACTTCTTCAAAACAATCAGAAAAAGTATTGCTCAAAAGCTATCTACAAAAAACAAGTCTTAACAGATGCCTGGCTCTGTGGGTAGGTTTGTCTATCAATTGAGTTAGCCCCAAGGAAGTCAAAGTAGTCAGAATATCTTCACAAACTGAAGATAATGGTGATCATCAAAATGGAAATAGAAATCATCCAAAATGATGGTTTGATTTAAATTCAGTTCAAGTATAACTAAGAATTCAATAAATGGTGAGCAATTGGCTGTCATTAAAACTGGTAGGCAATAACACAGACAGACAGACCAGGGGTCAGCAGTGAGCAATAAAATCTCTTAACAAGGGACAATTGAGAGTTCACTCTGTGAAAAAGAAACAGCAAGAGATTGTTGAAGGGCAACAATTAACACTCTACTGCCTTCACAACTGGGGCTTCCAAAAAGGCCCATGCAGTTGCGGTCTTGCATATTATAAGACTTTGTACACTTCAAAGCCTTTCAAATGTGTGAATGAAAAATGAAAGAATAGACTTGCATTTGCAATAGCTCATAATTATCTATTCTCTTTACACTAATTGAAAACTTGGAGCAGACATATGGGGAAATAAAGAGATCATTGCATGGCATCACTATATCTCACTTAACGTGCTTGGTGAAGCAACGTCCATCTGTCATGCCATTCTGAGTGTTTAATGGCCTCATAAAGAATTCCCTGCCCTCTCTCTCTCTCTCTCTCTCTCTCTCTCTCTCTCACTCTGGTAAGCTTCCTGTAAAGCTTTGCCATTTCTTAAAGAATCTATAAATTGCACTGCCAGCTTTAGCTGTGCAGTGAAAAAAATACTCAGCGCACTGAGAAATATTTTGCCAGAGGATGTGGTGAAAGCAGTTAGCATAGATGTGCTTAAAAAACATAGAATAGCTGAGTTTAAAAAGGGGTTAGACAAGTTCCTGGAGGAAAAGTCCATGAATCAACATTAGCCATGTAGACTTGAGAAAGCCACTGCTTATTCCTGGCTATGACCAAGAAGGACTCTATCTATTCGTTGGAATACAGACAGATACTTCTGACCTGGGTTAGCACTTTCAACGACAGGATGCTGGGCTTGATGGACCTTAGCTCTAACCAAGTAAGGCATTTCTAATGTTTTTGTATTCATAAGAACATAAGAAATTGCCATACTGGGTCAGAGTAAGGGTCCATCAAGCCCAGCAACCTGTTTCCAACAGTGGCCAGTCCTGGTTTCAAGTACCTGGCAAGTACCCAAACACTAAGTAGATCCCATGCTACTGATGCTAGTAATAGCAGTGGATATTCTCTAAGACAACTTGATTAATAGCAGTTAATGGATTTCTCCTCCAAGAACTTATCCAAAACCTTTTAAACCCAGCTACACTAACTGCACTAACCACATCCTCTGGCAACAATTTCCAAAGCTTAATTTTGCGTTGAGTGAAAAAGAACTTTCTCCAATTAGTTTTAAATGTGCCACATGATAACTTCATGGAGTGCCCCCTAGTCTTTCTATTATCCGAAAGAGTAAATAACCGATTCACATTTACCCATTCTAGACCTCTCATGATTTTAAACACCTCTATCATATCTCCCCTCAGCCGTCTCTTCTCCAAGTTGAACAGTCCTAACATCTTATTTATTTATTTATTTATTTAGCAATTTTATATAACAATATTCAAGTAACAATGTTACCAATCACTTCGGTTTACATTCCAACAATAACCATGACATGAGAATGCCTTACATTGAACCAGGATGATCAAACTTGGATACAAAGAACTGGGTTTAACATAGTTTATAAAAGGAAGAAACTTGACCGGCAAGCCTAATGCTAACTAGGTGTAATGCCAGGTGTCTAAGAAGAAGGCACAGGGATTAGGTGCTATGATGGCGGGTTTGTTAGAATGTATGTACAAATAGCGACTTGCCAAGGACGAGGTCTACTAGTGGGAGATTTGATGAGATAGCTGAGTTAAGAGAAGGTTTGGTTGAACCACCAGGTCTTGAGTCTTTTTTTAAAGGTGCTCGGGCATTGTTTGAGCCGGAGGTCTGGAGGGAGCGAGTTCCATTGCGTTGGGCCAGCGGTGGAGAGAGCTCTCTTCCTTAATGAAGTTTTGATAGGGGGGCCTGTAGGGTGTCTCTATATGCTATTCTCACCGGTCTGGAAGTTGTGCGAGGCTGAAGTGGGATCATGAGATCCAGTGGGGTGATGTTGTAAATCTCTTTGTGGATGATCGATAAGACTTTGTACTAGATTCTGAATTTGATTAGGAGCCAGTGCAGGTTCTGTAGGATGGGTGTGATATGGTCTCTTTTGTTGGTCTTGGTTAGAATCCTTGCTGCGGCGTTTTGTAACATCTGTAAAGGTTTGATGGTATTAGCAGGGAGGCCAAGTAAAAGTGAGTTGCAATAATCAATTTTAGAGAAAATGATTGCTTGTAAAACTGTCCAGAAATCTTGGACGTGGAGGAGGGGTCTCAACCGTTTTAAGACTTGGAGTTTAAAAAGCAATCCTTTACGGTGTTATTGATGTAACTTTTGCAGTTCAGTTGATTATCCATGATGACTCCTAGGTTTCTGACTTGGGGGGAAAGAACTGGTTGAGAAGCGGGGTGTGTGTTGGACAGCACGTATTTACCATCTTGGGTGATGAGGAGGAACTCTGTCTTGTTGGAATTCAGTATCAAGTTGAGGCTTGTTAGGAGGTTGTTTATGGATTGTGGACAAGAATTCCGGAGATCCAGGGTTTTGTGAAGTGACTCGGTAATCGGTATGAGAATTTGAGCATCGTCTGCGTATAAACAATGAGTCAGATTTAATTTGGTGAGGAGCTTACAAAGATGGAGCAAGTATATGTTGAATAGAGTTGGAGATAATGATGATCCTTGTGGGACTCCCAGGGTAGAGCAAATGGGGTGTGACTCTTTACTGTTGATTTTGACCTTGTAATACCTGTTATGGAGGAAAGATTTGAACCAGCTAAGGTTCAATCTTTAATGCCAATATCTTTAGTCTTTCCTCATAGGGGAGCCGTTCCACCCCCTTTATCATTGTGGTCCCCCTTCTCCTTGCCTTCTCCATTGCAACTATATCTTTTTTGAAATACGATGACCAGAATTGTACACAGTACTCAAGGTGTGGTCTCACCATGGAGTGATACAGAGGCATTATGACATTTTCCATTTTATTCACCTTTCCCTTCCTAATAATTTCTAACATTATGTTTGCTTTTTTGCCTGCTGCAGCACACTGAGCTGATGATTTCAATGTGTCATCCACTATGACACCTAGATCTTTTACCTGGGTGGTAACTCCTAATATGGAAATTAACATCATATAACAACAGCATGGATTGTTTATCCCTATATGCATCACCTTGTACTTGTCCATATTAAATTTAATCTGCAATTTGGATGCCCAATTTTCCAGTCTCGCAAGGTCCTCCTGCAATTTATTCATGTTTTATCTACTTCCCGAATTTCATATAGAATGTTCTTCCAGGACTTCAAGTAAGTTGATCTCATTTAGAGATGATACATGTCCTCACAAGTAGAATAGCCAAGACTACAAATGCTCATGTTTTTGCCTTTTGTTAAACATGACACAAAATCACTCTTCAGTAACTGTAAGATAGATTCATGGAATCCTTGTATCAGATCATAAGGGCCAATTCACTCATAGCTGCTATCAATATGCATGATAAATAATTTACTATTCACTAAGAAGTGAATTTTCAAAGGGGTTCTGCCCATAAAAATAGCATAGGCATGTCTATGCAGTATGCACATGCATAGATGAATGGAAGAGTAGTCTAGTGGTTAGTAATAGTGGGCTATCAACCAGGGAAACCAGGATTCAAATCCCACTGTTGCTCCTTGTGACCTTGGACAAGTCACTTCAACATTCTTTTCCTCAGGTACAAACTTACAGTGTCATTCATCAAATCACGTTAGAGCGATAAAACGGGTCTAATGCATAATAAAAAATGCTATCTATATTCCATCATGCATTTGTATACAAGTTTGATACAAGTTTGATAATGATTATGCAAAAACTAGCTTTTTATGCAAATGAGGGACTCCTACCACATGCCGTGAAAATGTTATGCACACGTTGGAAATAGCAACACTTTTTTTTTATGTAGAGAGGAAATACATTTTTATCATGGAATAGCTGCTGTTATCGTGGGTTGTAGATACAATTGTGGCTAATATCACAATTGCAAAAGCAAGGGGTTTTCTCACACATACCTACACAGCCCTGCTGGGCCAAATAAAATATATTTTCTTATCTGCCCTGTTTTCCAAACTATTCTTTGTCAGGGCAAAGTGTACTAGTAGTGGGATACTGGCTGCTTCACTGGTCCAGTTACGTGATAGAATCGGGATTTGCATGCACATTTCAAATAGGGCACACATGTAAGCACTTTCAGCTTATTTGATACCAAGCACATATACACACCTGTATTAGAATTGCTGTAGCCATTTAATTGCATACACGTGTACATGCATGCATGGTATCAAATAGGCTGAAAGCACATATATATCTGTACCTTATTTGAAATGTACGTGCACATGTGCACCCAAATCCGCTGCTGCCATGTAAGTGGGGAGATTTTAAGGATGGGAAGTGGGTAACATGGAGTTATTCTGAGCTGTAAAAGGGGGGGGGGGTTTGAGCATAAACAAGAAGGTGAAAATGGTAAATGTTTCATATTTTTTTTCTTTGGAGTGCATACGACACACTGCACTCTGAAGATTTGTGAATTTGGTTACTTTAGTGCACCAACAACATTGCCAGTTTCACCAGTTTCACCCGTTTGCTCAGGCTAGGGATAGGACTTCCAAACCCATAGATTCCCCATGATAATCTTCATAAGTACACTGATATAGGCCTCTCATATGGCGACATAGCCACCTTCACATGTTATGTAGCTGGTAGGCGGAGTTTATCAGGCGGTTAGCGGTCCTGTGCAGTTTGCTGGTATGTGAAAATGCTGTGAAACTTGGAGACATTCAGGAACAAGAAGAAGTTGATTTGGGAGACTTGAGAAGGTAATTTGTACATAACATGTGAAGGTGGCTATGTCGCCATATGTGAGGCCTATATCAGTGAACGTATGAAGATTATCATGGGGAATCTATGGACATGAGCAGATTTGAGTATCTAATAGAAATTGTGTGGTGAATTAGGGGTGTGTCCCCAGGAAGATCGTTACAGAGGGAGATTGAAGAGTGGGTTAAATATTAGGGATGTGAATCGTTTTAGGACGATTAAAATTATCGTCCGAAAATTTTAATATCGTCTTAAACCGTTATGGAACACAATACAATAGAGATTCTAACGATTTATCGTTATAAATCGTTAGAATCGTGAGCTGGCACACTAAAACCCCCTAAAACCCACCCCCGACCCTCTAAATTAAATCCCCCACCCTCCCGAACCCCCCCCCCCCAATGACTTAAATAACCTGCGGGTCCAGCGGCGGTCCGGAATGGCAGCGGTCCGGAACGGGCTCCTGCTACTGAATCTTGTTGTCTTCAGCCGGCGCCATTTTCCAAAATGGCGCCGAAAAATGGCGGCGGCCATAGACGAACACGATTGGACGGCAGGAGGTCCTTCCGGACCCCCGCTGGACTTTTGGCAAGTCTTGTGGGGGTCAGAAGGCCCCCCCCAAGCTGGCCAAAAGTTCCTGGAGGTCCAGCGGGGGTCAGGGAGCGATTTCCCGCCGCGAATCGTTTTCGTACGGAAAATGGCGCCGGCAGGAGATCGACTGCAGGAGGTCGTTCAGCGAGGCGCCGGAACCCTCGCTGAACGACCTCCTGCAGTCGATCTCCTGCCGGCGCCATTTTCCGTACGAAAACGATTCGCGGCGGGAAATCGCTCCCTCACCCCCGCTGGACCTACAGGAACTTTTGGCCAGCTTGGGGGGGGGGCCTCCTGACCCCCACAAGACTTGCCAAAAGTCCAGCGGGGGGCCGGAAGGACCTCCTGCCGTCCAATCGTGTTCGTCTATGGCCGCCGCCATTTTTCGGCGCCATTTTGGAAAATGGCGCCGGCTGAAGACAACAAGATTCAGTAGCAGGAGCCCGTTCCGGACCGCTGCCGTTCCGGACCGCCGCTGGACCCGCAGGTTATTTAAGTCATTTGGGGGGGGGTTCGGGAGGGTGGGGGATTTAATTTAAAGGGTCGGGGGTGGGTTTTAGGGGGTTTTAATGTGCCGGTTTTGCGATTTTACGTTTTTTCGATTTTTCACGATTTTTCACGATATTTTACCCCCCCAAACGGCAACAATACGATTCCCTCCCCCTCCCAGCCGAAATCGATCGTTAAGACGATCGAGGACACGATTCACATCCCTATTAAATATCCCCTGAGGAAGCCCCAACGGGCGAAACAAGGCACCTTGTTGGGAATAACATAGAAACATAGAAACATAGAAATGACGGCAGAAGAAGACCAAATGGCCCATCCAGTCTGCCAAGCAAGCTTCACACATTTTTTCTCTCATACTTATCTGTTTCTCTTAGCTCTTGTTTCTATTTCCCTTCCACCCCCACCTTTAATGTAGAGAGCAGTGATGGAGCTGCATCCAAGTGAAATATCTAGCTTGATTAGTTAGGGGTAGTAGCCGCCGCAATAAGCAAGCTACACCCATGCTTATTTGTTTTACCCAGACTATGTTATACAGCCCTTATTGGTTGTTTTTCTTCTCCCCTGCCGTTGAAGCAGGGAGCTATGCTGGATATGCGTGAAGTATCAGTCTTCTCCCATGCTGTTGAAGCAGAGAGCCATGCTGGATGTGCATCAAAAGTGAAGTATCAGGCACATTTGGTTTGGGGTAGTAACCGCCGTAACAAGCCAGCTACTTCCCGCTTTGTGAGTGCGAACCCTCTTTTCTTCTCCACTGCTGTTGAAGCAGAGAGCTCTACTGGATGTGTGAAGTATCAGTTTTTCTTCTCCCCTGCCGTTGAATCAGAGAACTATGCTGTATATGCATTGAAAGTGAAGTATCAGGCTTATTTGATTTGGGGTAGTAACCGCCGTAACAAGCCAGCTACTCCCCTCTTTGTGAGTGTGAATCCTTTTTTCCACATTTCCTCTTGCTGTTGAAGCTTAGAGCGATGTTGGAGTCACAGTAAGCATGTGTATGTTTATTTAATAAGGGTATTGACTCCAGGCAGTAGCCATCATTCTGGCGAGTCACCCACTCTTCATTGGCGGCCTCTTGGCTTTATGGATCCACAGTGTTTATCCCACGCCCCTTTGAAGTCCTTCACAGTTCTGGTCTTCACCACATCCTCCGGAAGGGCATTCCAGGCATCCACCACCCTCTCCGTGAAGAAATACTTCCTGACATTGCTTCTGAATCTTCCTCCCTGGAGCTTCAAATCGTGACCCCTGGTTCTGCTGATTTTTTTCCTACGGAAAAGGTTTGTCGTTGTCTTTTGATCATTAACACCTTTCAAGTATCTGAAAGTCTGTATCATATCACCTCTGCTCCTCCTTTCCTCCAGGGTGTACATATTTAGATTCTTCAATCTCTCCTCGTACGTCATCCGATGAAGATCCTCCACCTTCCTGGTCGCCCTTCTCTGTACTGCCTCCATCTTGTCTTTGTCTTTTTGAAGATACGGTCTCCAGAACTGAACACAGTACTCCAGGTGAGGCCTCACCAAGGACCTGTACAAGGGAATAATCACTTCCCTTTTCTTACTCGATATTCCTCTCTCTATGCAGCCCAGCATTCTTCTGGTTTTAGCTATCGCCTTGTCGCATTGTTTCGCCAACTTCAGATCATTAGACACCATCACCCCAAGGTCCCTCTCCTGCTCCGTGCACATCAGCCTTTCCCCCCCCCCCCCCCCCCATCGAATACAGTTCATTCGGATTTCCACTCCCCATATGCATGACTTTGCACTTCTTGGCATTGAATCTCAGCTGCCATATCTTCGACCACTCTTCCAGTTTCCTTAGATCCCATCTCATTCTCTCCACTCCTTCCGACATGTCCACTCTGTTGCAGATCTTAGTGTCATCCGCAAAAAGACAAACCTTACCTTCTATCCCGTCCGCAATGTCGCTCACAAAGATATTGAACAGGACCGGTCCCAACACTGATCCTTGCGGTACACCACTTAAAACCGCTCTCTCTTCAGAGAAGGTTCCATTTACCATCACACATTGTCTTCTGTCCTTCATCCAATTTGCAATCCAGGTCACCACCTCGGCACTCACTCCCAAGCTTCTCGTTTTATTCACCAGTCTCCTGTGCGGAACCGTATCAAAAGCTTTGCTGAAATCCAAGTATATGATATCGAGCGCTCTTCCTCGATCCAATTCCTTGGTTACCCAGTCAAAAAAGTCAATCAGATTTGTCTGACAGGATCTTCCTCTGGTGAATCCATGCTGCCTCTGGTCCATCAATTCTCCCGACTGTAGATAGTTCACTATTCTCTCTTTCAACAGTGACTCCATTACTTTTCCCACCACTGAAGTGAGGCTAACCGGTCTGTAGTTACCAGCCTCCTCTCTGTTCCCACTCTTGTGAAGCGGGACAACCACTGCTCTTCTCCAATCACTCAGCACCACTCCCGTTTCTAGGGATCTATTGAACAGGTCGCACAGCGGTCCCACCAGCACATCTCTGAGCTCCCACAGTATCCTTGGATGAATCCCATCAGGCCCCATGGCTTTGTCCACTTTCATATTCTTTAGCTCTTCCATACATTATCTACTGTAAATGGATTTTCCTCTGTTCCGCTTCCCTCCAGTTTCTTGTTGTGTAGAGATGGTCCTTCTCCAGGGTCTTCTTTAGTGAACACAGAGCTGAAGTATTTGTTTAATATTTCTGCCATTTCTTCGTCTCTCTCCACACATTGATCATTTTCACCTTTCAATTTCACTATACCACTTTGGACTTTTCTCTTTTCGCTGATGTATCTGAAAAATGTTTTGTCACCATATTTTATCTCCTTGGCAATCCTCTCTTCCGCTTGACTTTTTGCCAACTTGATTAATTTCTTAGTCTCCCTCAGTTGAATCAGATATTCTTCTTTGTGCTCCTCCCTTTGGGATCTTTTCTATTTCTTGTATGCAGTTCTTTTAGCTTTAATTTTGTCAGCCACCTCCTTTGAGAACCAGATAGGTTTCATTTTTCTTTTGCTTTTCTTTACATTTCTAACATATAGAGCAGTTGCCTTGGCGATTGCTCCTTTTAGATTGGTCCACTGTTGATCCACATCTCTCTCATTTTCCCATCCATTTAGTTCTTCCTCTAGGTACTTCCCCATTTCCTCAAAGTCTGTGTTTTTGAACTGTAAAACTCTGGTCTTTGTGCTTCTTTTCCATATTCTTTTAGTGATATTAAACCATACCGTTTGATGATCACTGGTGCTGAGGTGGGCGCCCACCTTGACATCAGAGACGATATCTCCATTATTGAGCACTAAGTCGAAAATAGTTCCTTCTCTTGTGGGTTCCAATACCATTTGTTTGAACAAAGATACTTGCATGGCATCCACTATTGCTCTACTGTTTTTAGATTCTGCAGATAGGATTTTCCAGTCTACATCTGGCACATTAAAGTCACCAACGATCACCACTTCCCCTTTCTTACCTATCTTATGGATGTCTTCAACCAGATCTCTGTCCAGCTCTTCCTTTTGGTTTGGAGGCCTGTAAACCACTCCAATATAAATGGATGCTCCATCATCTGTTTTTAGGTCGACCCATAGTGCTTCTTCCTTGCCCCAACTTCCTTGCAGCTCAGATGCTTGGATATTATTTCTGATGGAAAAACTTCTCAAAATTGTTTTTTTCGAGGTTTTAGTCAATACTATACCATCACTAGAAAAAGACCAAAATACCTCTTTTTTAACTTCACATTGTATGAACGTTAATCGTTTAATTCACTTTCAATCAATGACCTCATATCCGGCAATAATTGGTCGGAGCCTTAAAGTGTTGAGTATACCGACTGGTAAGTAGTATATATCGCACTACCACTCAATATTATAATCATCGGTCATTCAATTGTTTTTTTGCATTTTTTGTGTCATATCCCCTTAAATTGTGACAGTTCACCTTAATAAAATATTGATATTTAAAGACATTTCTTTGTCATATCGCTACTATAGCTTTGAATTGTAGACATTTCTTTATCATGTCGCTACTTAGCTTATTTTTAAGACGTGTATGAAGAAACCGTTCGACTCTATGCCGTGAGGATAGTAAATGCCCGACACGGTCCGTGTTTCGGTTTTTCACCTTCTTCATAGGGCCATCTGCAAAGATATCTCAATCAGTAAAAATATAACTTAAAATATTAGAAACTTTTTACCTTTATCACAAGGGTACTAACGATTTTAATGGTCAAAGTTGATGTCCGTGCTCTGATGTTTGTGTTTCTTCACCCGAAGGAAAAGTGTAACGGGACGCCATTTTTAAGAGTGAATTCAACCAATGAGTGATCGCCACGTCAAGAAATCATAGACGCGGCAATCAGCTGTGAGTTTAAACATCGGAGTTCTGTCAACTGTGTTAAATTAATGAATACCAGTCAATCTCTGCGTTCAATCCTGCTGGAACAATGCATTTAAGCTGATATATCCATCGTTGTTCATGTAGGTTCAGTAGAAATTGTGGATCACCCCCCCTACTCGTCATTAGTAATTTATCAATGACCCTCCACTTTAAATCCACAAAAGAGTGATTGAATTCCACGCAATGTGCTACGATAGGAGCTTGGAGTTTTTTTGTGGCTAAACAGCTCCGGTGCTCAATTAATCTGGTACGTATAGTTCTCTTCGTTCTGCCCACATAATATTTATTACACGGACAAATTATCAAATATAAAACGTGGGTAGATGTGCAATTCGTATTTGTTTTTGCCCTATAGATGTTTCCATCATTATCAGTCCATGTGGGTCCACTTATGGTTTGGGCACATAAGGAACAGTTATTACATGGTGTATGTTCACCACTTTGTAAATCATCATGTACATTGTCAGAACTTAAAAAGGAATGTGTTAATAGATCTCTAAGGTTTTTGCCCCGACTGTATGTGATCGTTGGTAGCTCCTTAAAGACGGGATGGAATTGTAAAATGTGCCAATACTTTCGAACAATGGAAGCAATCAAATTGGCCTTCATGGAGTATCTTAATATACATACTAATTTAGGATCTTGAACGATATCATCTCTCTCCAAAAGTAACCATGTCCGTTGGGCATTGTAACCTCTTTTAAATGCTTGTTTGATAGTCTTAGAAGGGTAACCCCTATTAAGCAATCTCGTGGATAATGCTTGCGCTTGCGTGTTGTATTCATCTCTATCAAAGCATATACGTCGTAATCTTAGAAATTGTCCAATAGGTAGGTTGTTCTTAAGATGGTATGGATGAAAACTAGAAAAATCTAGTAAGACGTTTTTATCAGTGGGTTTTTTATACAACGTGGTTGTAAATTGATTATCTAAAATTGTAATTGAAATATCCAAAAAGTTAATGGTAGTTCTATTGTAATACATAGTAAAGTGTAAGTTCGAGTCCAAAGAATTTAACCATGTTAAAAAAGTTAAAAGATCTGACTCATCTCCATGCCACAAGAAAAAAATGTCGTCGATATATCGACACCAGTGTGTAATATTCTCAAACATAGGCGTGTGGTACAGCAATGTCTCCTCGAAATTTGCCATATATAGATTCGCCAGGCTCGGAGCCATGGTAGCGCCCATGGCGGTGCCATGAATCTGCTGGTAATAACGCTCATCGAAAATAAAGTAATTCTTCTGTAAGGCGATCGTGGCAATCGATAACAAAAAAGTGGTTGGGACCCGATGAGGACGGCTTCTAGAGTCTAAAGCCATATGGAGAATTTGTAATGCCTGTTCTTGCGGGATGCTTGTGTATAAAGCCTTAATGTCCAGGGTAACCATAATGGTTTCTGGAGCGGGACAGATGGAATTTAGTTTATTCAACATGGCTTTGGTATCTCTAACAAACGACTTGATTTTTGGAATTAGTGGCTGCAAAAATTTGTCGATGAAAATTGACAGCGGTTCTAATAATGATCCAATGGTACTAACAATTGGTCTCCCAGGAGGGTGGACCAAGTCCTTGTGAATTTTAGGGATCATGTAAATCTTGGTTAATTCTACATATCTTGCTCCAACGATTTACATGATCTGGGATTTTATTTCCCAAACTATGAGCATTTGTAGTCATAGCTTTCCAGGTACTCTCTTTACGGTTATTGCTTTTCCTGTACTCCTTATGAGACTTTAGTTGAGATTTGTTATTCACTTTACTCTTTCCTTTTGCAGTTGTGCCATTGATGACAGAGTTATCCATCTCAATTAGCTTTTTCTTTTGGTTATGGATCTTGAAATTCTGCATGCATTGGTTTTTTCTCTTTTCTGGTAACACGTCAATGTTTTTTTCTAGAATTTCTTCAGTTAATATAGGGAGGGCTTTATGTTCTTGTTGCATTTGATACTGTGTGTGTCTCCTTGTTACAGGTCTAATTCTACCAGAGCCCACTGTGATCCTGTTTTTTAATGATTTACTTGATGAACTGATTGAGTGGGGGGGGTATACTTGTTGGCTTCCCATCTGTCAAGAATGGGTGACTGTGGGACACATGTGTTATCCTACCTGAGTCTACTGTATTTCTTTTTCTTGACTCCTGGTTATTCTTTGGTGTTGGGGAATTATTTTCTGAGTAATGCAATGTGGGTGTAATTCTTGTAATTGAAGCTAATTGAGCTTTAACCTCAGTCAGCTCCGTTTTCAAAGAAGAGAGCTGTGCACAGATTGGGCAAGCTCCAAGTCTCCAGATGCTTTCCCTCAGAATAAAGGCTCTACAACAGTTGCATTGGATAGTTCTCATATTGGTTAAGTTTTGGATTGGTATGTCCTTAGCTGTTAACTTACTAATTGATCTTGTTGCTAATGCTAATTTAGTCAGTAATAGGGAAGATTGTGCCTATAGGAAGACAGTTGAAAGATTGTGCCTATAGGAAGACAGTTGAAAGAAGTCATTGGGAACACGACAAGTTTTTGAATTTTAATGCAAGAATGTTTTATGGTGATGCATATTAAGTGAATGTGGTATGGATGGTATGAATGTGTGTGTGTTTATGGGGGTTGGTGGGATAACGGTTTAAGATGTTCTCAGACATGTCCATCTTGAGAATCAAATGTTAATGATATATATAGAGATTCATGTCTGATATGTGAAATATTGTACTGGAATTGTTAAGCATGAAAATGTGTTTGGAATATAATAATAAATAATAAAACAATTGGTTGGAATAATACATGTGATAACATGTGATGTATTTGAATAGCATGCCGACACATTTATTTGTATAATTTAATATATATGGTAATTGTTGTTATATTGCAAAGATCCCTATAGTATGTTTTGGACACACCACGATAAGCCGTTGCAAGATACACAAAAATTATCACGAGTTACGATTTTTAACTACACTATGCGAAATCTCAAGAATTTGTATAAGCATGCCCTTTTTTATCGCAGACGCCAGCATCCTAGATTCCCCCAATAAACAAAGCAATTTGATAAATCTGGGCCTTAGATTGTGAACTCTCCTGGGACAGAAAAATAACCATAATGCCTGAATGTAATCTGCCTCGAAGTGGTTGAAAGGCAGAATTAAAATAAAATATGTTATTTTATAAAAGTCGAGAGTAGGAGCATATGCTTTATTTTTGTTTTTGTGTGTACATTTTAATGGGTAAAAAAGGGGGCAGTTTAGGTGCGTTCCGGAGAGGGGTTCAGATGTGCCTGCATCATGCTCCTCTGGTTTGTGTCTATGCCATTGATCTGCATAAATATAATTTGTGACATAATTAAGAAAAGAGAACAAACTATGGCAGGTCAAACCAAGCAAGAGATGTCTGGCAGCATAGCATTAGTACAATTGTTGCCATAGTACAGGGGTAGCCAACTCCAGTCCTCAAGAGCCACTAACAAGTCTGCTTTCCAGAATATCCCCAAAGAATATGCATGAGATACATTGGCCTACAATGTTTTCAGGATATTCCTTGGGTATATAAAATAATTTTCTAACAATTTAATTCAACAAAAGGAAGGATCAATACAAAAACCTAACTTATTGCCCATGGGAAGGCAATTTTGAAACCTCCTCCTGGGAGGACTGCGGGCTCAGTTTTCATTGAAATTTCTGCCGGTGCACACAAGGCAGGGAGAAAGTAGTCATGTACTTTGGGTCTGCATTGAATCAGATGCAAAGCATGGACCAGAAACTATGCATGTTAATTTAAAAATGCAATCACAGTGCATACTTTTCCTTCCCTGGTCTGAACTCTGTGTCATTTTTTAGCATGGGTAAAATTAAGCGCACTGTGAATACTGTGCATACTTGTTTCCACTCTGGAAGAAGGGGGTGCAATAATCAAAATGTTTTTTTTTGGGGGAAAGAATATCCCCAGAATGTATACTGCCTAATGATTTCTACTTCACCACACCAAAGACTGCAGGCTTGTATGGGAATGATATTGATAAAGCTGAGAAAGATACTCAGAAATGAGAGCTTTAAGGCATACACACAAACCAGAGGAGATCAAAACAGCAAAACAATTGTTTTATCAATATCTACA
Organism: Rhinatrema bivittatum; assembly: GCF_901001135.1. Lineage (NCBI taxonomy): Eukaryota > Metazoa > Chordata > Amphibia > Gymnophiona > Rhinatrematidae > Rhinatrema > Rhinatrema bivittatum. The sequence continues at coordinate 334,790,310 of NC_042617.1, read as the reverse complement.
TATCAGATACATAATATTGAATGATTGTTATGCACTGATGGGCATAATGACATACACACTAATAGACATAAGCATAGAGAAATAATATTATTCAATAAAGCTGTTACAATCACAACAATATATATATATGTATGTAACTAAGTGATAGAACAGAGATCCAGGGATGGATAAAATCATCCATGTGGGAAACAGAGCTGGGTTCAACAACAGTATTTGATGAGTGGGAAGAAATTTTGATTCCAGACAGACATTTTTCTGTAAATGTTTGATTCAAAGTAACATAGTTTGAATACATGCAAACAGTCTAATGGCACAAAAAAAATGACTCTGAATCATAGTAAGGATGATGAATGTCCAAAATGCAATTGTGATGAATGATTCCTCCTTCATACAATATTTAACAGTAGAACATTACAAGAACTGTAGTCCAAGGTAACATAGTAATAGAATAAATAATGGCAGACAGCAACCCAAATGATCCATCCAGTTTGCCCAGAAATGTGATTAGGGTAGTGAGTGTCGCTTCATGCAGGTTACCCCCAAGTCTTCTGTAAGGGTAGTAACTGCTGCTCTGTGCAGATTATCCCCATGCCTTCTGTAAGGGTAGTAACTGCTGCTCTGTGCAGGTTATCCCCATGCAGGTTACCCCAAGCCATCTTTTAAGGGTAGTAACTGCTGCTCTGTGCAGGTTACCCCCCCATGCCTTCTGTTAAGGGTAATAACTGCCGCTCTGTGCAGATTATCCCCATGCCTTCTGTAAGGGTAGTAACTGCTGCCCTGTGCAGGTTACCCCATGCCTTCTGTAAGGGTAGAAACTGCCGCTCTGTGCAGATTATCCCCATGCCTTCTGTAAAGGGTAGTAACTGTCGCTCCCTGCAGGTAGCCTCATGCCTTCTGTTAAGAGTAGTAACTGTTACTCCATGTAGGTTACTCTCACACAGAAATGTGATATATACAGTTTACAGTTACCCCATTTCTTCATTTCCATCCTCTAGCCACTAGAACAATAAAACCTCTATATACTTTATATGATGGATGAGGAAACTAACGGAGCATCAAAGAAAACTGTGAGAACTGCTGTCATGCTTCAGAAGAAAATAATAGTCTGCAGTAGAAACCAAATAATGCCAGCTGAGAAATGAACAGATGCAGGCTGTGCACTGGAAAGGAGAGCACTGAAAGGGCAGAGATACAGAGAAAAATATTCCAATAATGCAGTCGCCTTTCTGGATTATACAGGAATTACAATAAACAAGAAGAAAAGAAAGAAATACAGGTGTATAGAGGAAATGCACCAAGGGCTCTCTTTCCTATTGCCAACAAACCTAAAATGTACTTGCTCTCCTTAGCTCATTTTGCACTGACCTAAATGAAGAAAGCACAGCACTTGAAAACTAGTTACAAACATATTAAGGGGGTCTTACATGAAAGTGCGTTATGGCGTTTTTGCATGCGATAATGCATTATCGCATGCGGAAAATGCTGTACCACACAGTGTGAATGCAAATTTTTGGGGTGGGCAGGATTGGGGAAGAGTAATAGGCAGGAAATGGTAAAATTAGGGGCCATATCACATTGTTTTAATGCCAGAAATAGCTACACCTTTTTCCATAGTGTTAAGCTGTGAGATATGTGTGAAATGACCATAACACAATTCATGATACATTTTTGGAATTGCATTTTGGTCATTTCTGGGCATGAGAAAGAGAGAGAGAGAGAGAGAGAGTACCTCTGTGTGCACCTATTTATATCTCTATAGGAGGGCCACCTGATAGGTCTAGGTGAGGTGTTAGTGTAGTATAGGGTTTAGGGACCAGTTTCGCATGTGAGATGTACGAACACCACAGTATACCTTGGTGAAGATCTGATGCATTTGGAGTGAGGAAAGTCTCAAAAAGATGAAATTTTGTATCATGTTCTCTCACTCAAGCTTGATGGTACCCTGTTATAGAGTCTTAGGAATGACAAAAGCATAATAAAGAGAATAAGTGAATTATTTGCTGCGTTCTTCACTGAGAAAGATGTAAGAGAGATACCCATGCCAGAAATGATATTCAAAGTGATGATTCAGCAGAATTGAAACAAATCTCAGTGAACCTGGAAGATATACTAGGGCAAATTGATAAACAAAAGAGCAGCAAATCACTGGGACCAAATGGCATACATCCCAGTGTGCTGAAAGAACTGGAAAATGAAATTGCCGACCTGCTATTAGAAATGTGTAAACTATCATTAAAATAATCTATGGCACCTGAAGACTGGAAGGTTGCCAATGCAATGCCAATTTTTAAAAAAAGGATCGAGAGGTGATCCAGGAAACTACATACCAGTGAATCTGACATTTGTGCCAGGCAAAATTGTTGAAAATATCATAAAGAACAAAATTGCTAAGCATATAGAAGGCATCGTTTAATGGGGCAAAGCTAACATGGATTTAGCCAAGGAATGTTTTGTATCACCAATTTTCTACATTTTTGAGGGTATAAATAAACATTAGGATAAAGGTGAGTTACTTGATATAGTGTATCTGGATTTCCAGAAAGCATTTAACAAAATCACTCATGTTAGACTTCATAGGAAATTAAAAAATCATGGGATAGGAGACAGTGTACTGTTGTGGATTGGAAACTTGTTAAAAGACAGAAAATCGAAAGTAGGGCTAAATGATAAATTTTCCCAATGGAGAAAGATGAATAATGGAATGCCCAAGGGATCTGTTCTGGTACCAAGGCATTTTAATATACGGTATTTATAAATGACCTGGAAATGGGAATAATGAGTGAGGTGATCAAATTTGCCAATGACACAAATGTATTCAGTTATTAAATCACAAGCAAGAGGCCTTGGTAAAACTGGGAGAGTGGGCATGCAAATAGCAAATTAAGGGGGTCATTTTCTATCGATAGCTAGATAGGGGTGGAGTCAGAAGAGGAAGAGTCGGGGCGGCGTTGGGGCGGATGTGGCGGAAACTTCACTGGCAGTGATAAGGTAAGACCTGTTATCGCCGCCAGTAGCGCGCCCAATAAGCACCACCTTTCATGGTGGCGCTATTGAGTGCGAAAGCCGGCAGTGATAACACCGTGGTGGAGCGATCGCTGCCGGCTTTTGCAGGCCTGCCCCCCCCCCCCCCCCCCCCGCTTTGCCCCCCATTACCACGTGATTCAGAAAGCCATGCAATTATAGAAAATCCGGGCCTAAACTTGATGTGGACAAGTTTTACACTTCCTTAAGTGATATACTTAATGAAGAGTAACCAACATTATAGCCACAAAATGCAAAGCTCAATATTAGGAATCACCATTCCAAAAAAGGATCTATTTGTCATTGTTGATAATACATTGAGGAAGTGGTGAAGTCTAAAACTGTGAACGACTTCAAAGGGGCGTGGGATAAACACTGTGGATCCATCAAGTCTAGAGGGCGTGAATAAAGTGGAGGCATTCAAACACTGCACGGAGCAGCAGTAGCCATAGCGGCATTCAAACACTGCACGGAGCGGCAGTAGCCACAGAGGCATTCACGGAGCGGGATGCCAGTGGCCAGTAGTTGGTGTTCCACCTTCACGGAGTGGAAGGATGGAGGGCTGCTATTTCCAAAAAAAAAAATAAAACAAAACAAAAAAATAAAAACAGGGGTGGGTGAGAGTATGGGGCAAGAGGGTGGCCTGCTTGTTACAGCGGTTGCTACCCCTAATTGAGCTGGATGTCACTTGGATGCAGATACAGAGCTGCTCTCTAAATTGGGTGGAGGGGAATTAGGGCTGGAGGGTACTGGAAGCCAATAGTAACAGGTGGGAGAGAGAAAAAGGGAAAAAAATGGATAAAGTGCGTAGCTTGCTGGGCAGACTTGATGGGCCGTTTGGTCTTCTTCTGCCGTCATTTCTATGTTTCTATGTTTCTGCTCAGTGTGCAGCAGCATCCAAGAAAGCAAATAGAATGCTAAGAATTGTCAGATATTAAAGACAAGTGGCTCCTTGTCCTGCTAAATCATTCCTAATAAAAAGAATGCAGACATTGTATCTTGGTTTAACTTCCAGGAACACACAGATTAGGGGTATGCATTTGTTTGTAACATATTGGCAATCCACAACGTATATGCCATATTCATTGTATTCGTGGGGGTCACAAAATGTATGGCGAACCCCCACGAATACATCGTATCACTAATGAATAAACCCCCACCCTCCTGACTCCCCCAAGACTTGCCAAAAGTCCCTGGTGGTCCAGCGGGGGTCCTGGAGCGATTTCCTGCACTCGAGCTGTCGGCTGCCAGTATTCAAAATTGTGCCGATAGCCTTTGCCCTTACTATGTCACAGGGGCTACTGGTGCCATTGGTTGACCCCTGTCACATGGTAGGAGCACAAGATAGCGCCGGCCATCTTGTGCTCAGATCGGGGTCCCCCGAGAATGGATACAACGGATTTGGGTCCCGACGAATATGAATACTGAATGGGACGAATCTGTCCCTGCTGCACATCCCTAACACAGATGTCTAATAGAGAGATACATTTTCTTACAGAAACACTGTCAGAGGGAACCAAACTGACCTTTCCTCTACATTACAGATCACCAGATAGATGATCTGGAAAAATCCGACAGAAACAAAAATATAATTTTTTGTGAGTATTTCAGTTATTATGGGTTGCCAAAAAAGGAGAAACAAGTTTTAATGTTTATATAGTTAAGTGCTTATAAACAATGACTTTTCTTTGTGTGCAGATACATTATTATGGTTTGTCAGAATAGATAAGCAACAATTTTTAATGTTTATAAGTTCATACGATTGTTTATAAATTATAATTTAATAACAAAGAGCTTTTTATATTTATAAGCATGCTTAGTAAACTAATAAGATAGCTAGATAGGAAGTCTGGGCTTACAGCCAACTAATCATAACTAGTTGATATAAGTGCATAAGCAATTGAAAACACTATGCCAGTGAAGATAAACATGCCACTAATTAAGCAAATGTAAATATTGTATTGTATAAGTGTATACTTCTCTAAATTTAGACAAATAATAAAAGAATATAAATGCAAGATGAATTGTAAGTCTAGTGCTGCTCTCTTATCTCTGATATGTCAGGAGATAACAGTTGAGACCTGGTACTAGCCTGTATAGGTAAGTTTAACCATTTATTCTCCTTATCCATCTTTGAAAATACTTGATCAATTTTATTCATAAAGAATATATGAACAATTTTACTAATATACAATAAATATATGTTATTTTACTGAATAATCTTTAGTCTGATTACTGAATTGCTCTGCCCTTACAAATAATTATTGCTCTTTCACTAATGCATTATTTCTTAGGAACAATGATGTATTTCACTTATATGACATGGGGTCCTGGAGAGAGAGAGAGTGACCTATAAGAGTACTCCCTTTTAATGATTTTCTCATCCAGTACTACCATACAGAGTAAGAACCTGAGACAAAAGGAATGGAGAGTAAAATAGATAATATCACAATGCCTCTTTATCACTCTGTGGTGTGTCCTCATCTTGAGTACTGTATACAGTTCTTGTCACCACATCTCAAATAACATATATATAGAAATGAAACATAGAAATGATGGCAGAAGAAAATCAAATGGCCCATCTAGTCTGCCCAGCAAGATTTCACACTTATTTTTTTTCTCATATTTATCTGATGCTTTTGGCCTTTATTAGTAACTTTTTGGTTCTATTTACCTTCTACCCCCGCCATTGATGTAGAGAGCAATGCTGGAGCTGCAGCTAAGTGAAGTATCTAGCTTAATTGGTTAGGGGTAGTAACTGCTGCAATAAGCAAGCTACTCCCATGCTTATTTGTTTACCCAGCCTGTGCAATTCAGTCCTTGTTGGTTGTTGTTGGAATATAAATCCTCTTTTCTTCATTCCCCCTGCAGTTGAATCAGTGAGCTATGCTGGATATGCATTGAAAGTGAAGTATCAGGCTTATTTGGTTTGGGGTAGTAACCACCGCAACAAGCAAGCTACCCCCCCCCCCCCCGCCCCCCCCCCCCCCCCCCCCCACACACACACACACATTTTTGTGAATGCAAATCCTTTTTTCCACATTTCCTCTTGCCATTGAAGCATACAGCAATGTTGGAGTCGCATTAACTGTGTGTATGTTTATTGAATAAGGGTATTAATCTCCAGGTAGTAGCTGTCATTTCCACAAGCCACTCCCATGCCTCTTCTCTTCATTCACATCCTCTAGACTTTATGGATCCACAATGTTTATCCCACTCCCCTTTGAAATACTTCACAGTTTTGGTCTTCATCACTTCCTCCAGAAGGGCATTCCAGGCATCCACCATCCTCTCCATGAAGAAATACTTCCTGACATTGATTCTGAGTCTTCCTCCCTGGAGCTTCAAATCGTGACCCCCTGGTTCTGCTGATATTTTTCCAACAGAAAAGGTTTGTCATTGTCTTTGGATCATTAAAACCTTTCAAGTATCTGAAAGTCTGTATCATATCACCTCTGCTCCTCCTTTCCTCCAGGGTGTACATATTTAGATTTTTCAATCTCTCCTCATAAGTCATTTGATGAAGACCATCCGCCTTTTTGGTTGCCCTTCTCTGGACCGCCTCCATCTGTCTCTGTCCCTTTGGAGATATGGTCTCCAGAACTGAGCACAGTACTCCAAGTGAGGCCTCACCAAGGACCTGTAGAAGGGGATAATCACTTCCCTTTTCTTACTTGATATTCCTCTCTCTATGCAGCCCAGCATTCTTCTGGCTTTAGCTATCACCTTGTCACATTGTTTCGCCAACTTCAGATCATTAGACACTATCACCCCTAGGTCTCTCTCCTGCTCTGTGCACATCAGCCCTTCACCCCCCATTGAATACAGTTCTTTCAGATTTCCACACCCCATATGCATGACTCTGCACTTCTTGGCATTGAATCTCAGCTGCCTTATCTTCGACCACTCTTCCAGCTTCCTTAAATCCCATCTCATTCTCTCCACTCCTTCCGGCATATCCACTCTGTTGCAGATCTTAGTGTAATCTGCAAAAAGGCAAACCTTACCTTCTATCCCGTCCGCAATGTCGCTCACAAAGATATTGAACAGGACCAGTCCCAACACCGATCCTTGCGGCACTCCGCTTAACACCACTCTCTCTTCAGAGTAAGCTCCATTTACCATCACACATTGTCATCTGTCTGTCAACCAGTTTGCAATCCAGGCCACCACCTCGGCACACACTCCTAAGCTTCTCATTTTATTCACCAGCCTCTTGGGTGGGACCATATCAAAAGCTTTGCTGAAATCCAAGTAGATGACATCAATTGCTCTTCCTCGATCCAATTCCCTAGTCACCCAGTCAAAAAAGTCAATCAGATTTGTCTGACAGGATCTTCCCCTGGTGAATCCATGCTGCCTCTGGTCCAGCAATTCTTCTGATTGTAGATAGTTCACTATTCTTACTTTCAGCAGCAAATCCTTTACTTTTCCCACCACCGAGGTGAGGCTAACCAGTCTGTAGTTACCAGCCTCCTCTCTGCTCTCACTCTTGTGAAGCGGGACCACCACCGCTCTTCTCCAATCACTTGGCACCACTCCCATTTCTAGGGATCTAATGTAGCTGAATAATACAAGGTACATGGAGAAGGGTAACCAAAATGATAAAGGGGATGGAACAAGTCCCCTATGAGGAATGGCTAAAGAAGTTAAGACTCTTCAGCCTGGAGATGAGATGGCTGAGGGGAGATATGACAGAGGTTTATCAAATAATGAGTGGAATGGAATGAGTAAACATTAATCTGTTGTTTACTCTTTCAAAAAGTACCAAGACTAGGGGCCACAGAATGAAACTACTAGATGGAACATTTAAAACTTAAAAGAGAAAATATTGTTTACTCAACACATAATTAAGCTCTGGAATTCATTGCCAAAGGATGTGGTTACAACTTTTAGTGTAGCTATTTTTTTAAAAAGAATTTAGACAAGTTCCTGGCGAAAAAGTCCATAAATCATTATTAAGGTGGAGTTGCAGAAATCAACTGTTTATCCCTGGGATGAACAATTTAGAATCTATCTACCCCTTGTGATCCTGCCAGGTACTTGTGACATGAATTGGCCACTGTTAAAAACAGGATACTGGGTTTAATGTACCTTTGGTCTGATCCAGTATGGCAAGTCTTGCGTGCTTATGTTCTAATGAAGATGGAATATGTATGCTACTAACATGACTTTGTAAAGTGTCCATTATGATATTAGATGCTTGAGCTTGTGTAATGTCAGTATAAAGGATGGTAATGTCAACAGTAACAATAGACAAATTATCAAATGAGTGCAAGAATTCCTCCAAAACAGTGATAATGCCTGCGGGATCCTGGATATTTGAAAATAACTGTGGGATTAATGGGTTGAGAAATTTATCAACAAACAACAAGAGTAATTCAAGTAAGGATCCCTTTGCCAAAATAATTGGTTGGTCTGAAGGGTTGTGTTATATTTTATGAATTTTTGGAACAATATATATAACAGGCCTCACTGGATGATCAACTCACAAAAAATCAATGTTATCGATGTAATCAAGCAGAAAGATGATCTGTGATTTTTCATTCCAGGGACTGAAAGATATCACAGAGTTTTCATAATTCAAAAGTCTTTTTTATTTATATGACCATAAAGCATATTCAAATTGTAAATCCAAAGAGCGCTGTTCACTAAGGGGTGGATTTTAAAAGGGTTATGCGCGTATTATATGTGCGTAACCCTTTAAAACCCCTCCTGCGTGTACTGAGCCTATTTTGCATAAGCCTGGTGACGTGCGCAAGCCCCGGGATGTGCGTATGTCCCGGGGCTTGAAAAAGGGGGCAGGGAATGGGTGGGGAATGGGGTGGGGGCGGAGCCTCCTGGTATAGCGGCCATTTGCCGCTGTGCCCAGGATCGTGGGCCGGCTGGTGGCCAGCGGCCGGCGGCCGGCGCGGACAACCTATGCCTGCCTGGAGGCAAGCACAACTTCTAAGTTAAAGGTAAGGGGGGGTTTTAGGTAGGGCTGGGGGGGCAGGTTAGGTAGGGGAAGGGAGGGGAAGGTGGGGGGCAGAAAGAAAGTTCCCTCCGAGGCTGCTCTGATTTTGGAGCGGCCTCGGAGGGAATGGAGGAAGGCTGCGCAGCTTGGCGCGCGCAAAGTGCACAAGTGTGCACCCCCTTGCACGCGCTGACCCCGGATTTTATAACATGTGCGCGGCTGTGCGCACATGTTATAAAATTGGGCGTAGATTTGTGCGCGCTGGGTTGCGGCAACAAATCTTCACCCGCTCCTAAATCTTAAAATTTGACCCTAAGTAAACATAATAAATAGTCTTTGGTTGCCCAAATTGGAACTGTGTTTCATGCAGAGTTGCATCAGGGAGAACTATTATCTGTCAGGCATAACACAGAAACAATTATAAATATAAAGTGTAAATAAAATTAAAATTATAAACACTGGAATTGGAATCAGCAAAAGATGCAGTTTACATTATTTACAAATGTAAGGGCTTATTACTTTCAGACGGAATGGCAAAATACTACAAAGGAAAATTGAAATGGTAAAATCAATTTAAGATTTTAAAGTGACCTATAAAATCCATTTAAGAACCAGTAGGAAAACTCCTAGGATTAGTGTACCCAACCAATAGGAAGACTTCATGGTCTTGTTACCTAACCAATCAGAACTGTCTCTCAGTGTCCTATTGCCTAAATGTAAACACTTTAAGATGTAGCAGTATGTCCCCTTCATCATATATAGGGGTGAGTTATGCTAGGCCATAAAGACTATGTAAGAACCAATCAGAAGATTCACTGGTCTTAAAAATGATCAATCAAGATTTATCTAAGTAATCTTGTTATCTACTTACCTTAGGTACTGTCTTCTTGAAATGGCTGTTTGAAGCAGCATGGTTTGTGGCTTACTCTTAAGAAGTCGGATATATTATGGGTAAGCCAGGTCAACAAAGAATGGATCACTCACATGTGGTCAAAGAATTAATTCCCTAGAATGTGGTGTGAAATTAAGGGATTTTTCTGGAACCATAGGTTACTATGTGATTAAATGTTAATGTTTATATTTATTTATAAATGAAAATTATCATTTTTTCATAAAATATATATCTCAGTGTTTTACAGTACAATGTATACCTTGAAAACAAATCATTTCATTTTTTAATCTTTATAAAATATGACAGTTGCACATTTATTTGCCTAAGCAAGATCTAGCTACCATTAAACATGCCCCAGTTACTATTAAGATTACTGTAACTCACTTTATCAAGGTTTACCTCTGAGTCTTATGCATTGCATGCAAATTCTTCAAAATACTGCAGGAAGGATAGTTGCAGAAGGAGGGGTGAAAGACCATGTTTTCCTATTTTGCAAGAGATCCATTGATTCTTGGTAGCATGGAGGATTAAGTTTAAAATTCTTCAGACTGCTTTCAAGTGTTTAAACTGTGTACCCCCTAAGTACATTCAGGAGTTGTTTTCTTTGTATGTTCCAGCTAGAACTCAACATTCCTGTCAGTGAGACCTTCTTTAGCTGCCCTTTCCATCTCAGGTAAGTAAAGCTGTAGAATACCTGAAAGGCATTCTTTTGTTATGTGGCTTCTTGGTTGTGGAATTCAGTGCCTCTTGATCTTTGAGCAGATTTTTCTTATTTGAGCTTTAGAGAAATGATTAAAGCTTAAAGGAAGATTTTAAAAAGTCCATGCATCCATCCATGTGCATGCGATTCCCAGTGTGCACAGATGGACGCAATCATTTTATAACATGCACGTGTATAAGCGTGCCGGATTTTAAAATCCACGTACGCATATGCGGGCATGTCAGCACTCTTGCATGCAACGGGGGGAACTCAGACTTAGGAACTCGGATTTCAGACTCAGATACTCAGACTTGGAACTTAGACTCAGGAACTCGGACTAGGAAGTTGGAACTCAGACTCAGGAACTCAGGAAGGGACTCTGAAGACTTGAACCAGGGACGAAGACTTGGACAGAACTCTGAGGACTTGAAATGAAGACCTGGGTGAAGGAACAAAGACTTGGACTGAGGCCTTGGATACAGGAGTGAAGAACTGGATGCAGGAACCAGGAGACCAGGAACAGAAGACTAAATGAAATGAGAGACCTTGAAGGACCGCTAACTACAGGACATCCTTGCGAAGACTTGGAGCAATGGAAGAAGTGGCCTTTTAAAGGCCCGAAGCAATAACATCATCAGGAGGGTCCACGGTGCTTTTCCTGGCAAGGTCCCTTTAAATTGTAAGCAGAGGCGCACGCACACGCCTGGGGGGCAGCGCACCGAGATGGAGAATGATGGTGGCATTTCAAGACACACAGGGAGAAGGAGCAGGATCGTCGGCATCTCACCCCCCCACAAGGAGCAGCAAGCAAGCTGGCATCGGGGTTTCTCCTGCCATGGAAGGCAGCAGCACGGGTCCGGTGGTGTTAGGGTTCAGCGACGCTCCAAGGCCACACAGGAAAGCAGAAGTGACGACACATAGGCAACGCCAGGAGGTAAGCGAGGCTGCTTGTGGGGGCCTTCCTGCGAGCAGTATTGCAACATTTAGCTAGACAACTACCAGTGAATATGGACCTCCAGTTTGATAAATGGTAGACATATACACTGGTTACTTTATTTAGGATACCACATGGCAGCTGCCTTCACTAGTAGTGAAGGCCCCATGTAAATGGATTCTGGGCCTTACCATGCAATTTTCTGTATCCTGAGGGAAAGAGGCAGCTAGCAGATAGTTTCTGAAAACCAATATCAACAGAGTGAAGGCAAAACAGTATGACATAGTCTAGATAATGGAAGGAAGCCAGAGAAGGCATGTAAGTCAGGAAAGAAAACTGGGATACATTTATTTTTTGTTGAATGGCCATTTTCTGAATTCATACTAGTAAAACTGCATTCAGTGAAATATAAACATGAGTATTTCTGAGTCTCAATTTTGAAAATATATCCCTTTATTATTCATAGGTGTCAAAACAAAAATTTCATAGTCATCAATACAGAGAACCCACCTACAGTCAAATTAAATTTCCATATTTTTTAACATTGGACTTATAAAAAAAACTCAGTAATCTTTGAGCAATGTCATACGATCTAAAATTGCTTGAACTCTAACAAAGATGATAAACTCAGATTAGCTTTTATATATTTACAACGGATTACCAAAGCTCCTTAGCAATATTCACTCATTCATCTTACTTTCCACTTGTCTGTATGTCATTCTATGGCTTGTATATGCCTCCTTGTTGCTATTTTAACACTGTAAGATGATAGTAATCTTTCTTCTAGTGTCCTTCAACATTAGCAAGAGAGGTCACCATTTAAGTACTTGCCTTGATTCTTATGCAAAATATCTGTCAACTTATCCATTACTCTGACTTCTCTCAACTTAGACATTTTAGCAAGCCAAACAATTTAGTAAGAGCTGTGCATTATATCCTAACCTGAGCAAGGACAATTTTAGTTGCTATTTAAAAAAATGCTGAAGTGGTTTCTGATACTGTTTATTCAATGGAGCATTTCAGAGGCAAATCAAATACTGAAATGTTTTGATCCTTCTTCAGAAAGCTTTTACACACAGTCAATCCTATCATAAAAAGAGCGGGGTGTTCCTGATTCTGTGGCTTGTTTCTTTATGAGATAAGGCCAGGGATACTCAACTCCAGTTCTCAAAAGCTATAAACATGTGCAGTTCACAGGGAAGGAATATAACTTTCCAATTGGTCATTGTGAAAGACAAATGTATTGCTCTATTGGCCATAGATTGCATGAGAGTGTGTTCTGAGGTCGATCTGAATGGAGTATAAACTGAATTAAATTATATGGCAGTTTGGAGCCTCCTGGAGGTCAGCTCTACCTACATGGGAGCTAACTAAAAAAATATATGTATATGTAGAGAACCCCTCAAAATTGACCTTTTTAGGTTGCAGTGCTTTGGATGTTTTGGATGGGGGAGACTTTGCTGTAATCATATTCACACATGTTTGGGAAAATGCTTAATGAGGTTTTGTTGTAGTAATGCGAAGTGACCATGGGATGGGATTTTTAGAGGTGTGACCATTGCATTTAATGTAATGATGTGATGATATGGAAATGGTGTGTGTATTCCCTTAAACATTTGGGTTTTTTTGATTGGGTGATTAGTTTGAAGTGGGAGGTATAAAAGTGGGAAGTTTTTGTGGGTTTTTGCCCTTTCTGTCTTTGCCCTTCATAAAGTTAGGGACCCTGAGAGGCCTCTTCCACTCAAGGGGAGAGTCCTGAGGCAGTGAAGAAGGGGAGTTTCTTCCTCCTATAGAGGAGCTAACCATGTGGCAAAAAGAAGAAGAGTTATTTCCTCCCTCTGAAGAAATGGGTCAGGACTGTGAGAGAAAGGGTGTCCGAGATGAGGGGTGCCCCAGAATGTCCTTTGAATACAGTAGTATGGGGAACCTCATCTGGGAAGAAGGTAGTGTGGAATTTGGATGGAAGGTCAAAGACCAGAAGAGTGTGCGTAGATCATATGAAGGGGACTTGCATTAGGACTCCTATGGATGTGAACTTTGATATGGATATGCCAACAAGTGAACCCTATTCCTTAAACAGAGTTAGAATTGAAGTCAAACTAAAAAGGAATCTGAGAGTTCAAACTAACTTTTAGGGATGTGCAGAGGGATGGCATATGTTGCATTCAGTATTTGTATTCGTCGGGGGGCAGATATGTTGCATTTGGCAAGGAGGGCCCCCGATACATTCATGCTTTCATTCTTATTTGTTTCCCGGCTAAAATTGAATTAACTACAACCTCCCACCCTCCTGCCCCACCCCCCCCATCAAAACTCCCTGGTGATCCAGCGGGGGGTTCGGGAGCCATCTCCTGCACTCACGCCATTGGCTGCCGGTATTCAAAATGGCGCTGATAGCCTTTGACCTTAATATGTCACAAGGGCTACCGGTGCCATTGGTCAGCCCCTGTGACATAGTGAGGGCAAAGGCTATCGGCGCCATTTTGATTACTGGCAGCCAATGGCCCGAGTGCAGGAGATCGCTCCCGGACCCCCGCTGGACCACCAGGGACTTTTGGCAAGTCTTGGGGGACCCTCCTGACCCCACAAGACTTTCCAATACTGGCAGCCGTCGGCTGCCAGTATTCAAAATGGCGCCGATATCCTTTGCCCTTACTATGTCACAGGGGCTACCGGTGCCATTGGTCAGCCCCTGTCACATGGTAGGAGCAATGGATGGCCGGCACCATCTTGTGCTCCTACCATGTGACAGGGGCTGACCAATGGCACCGGTAGCCCCTGTGACATAGTAAGGTCAAAGTCTATCGGCACCATTTTGAACACCGGCAGCTGACGGCGTGAGTGCAGTAGATGACTCCCGGACCCCCCGCTGGACCACCAGGGAGTTTTGGTAAGTCTTGGGGGGTCAGGAGGGTGGGGGGCTTGTTTAAATTTGCTCCTTTAGACGGCCGAATAATTCGGTGAAATTAGTTGTATTCGTGGGGAATCGCGATACGTTTCACTTCCCCACGAATACAACAACTATGGCCCTATACGTTGCGGATTACCAATATGTTGCAAATGAATACACATCCCTACTAACTTTTATGGTTGGTGACAGGGAAAGTAATTGTATGAAAATGTAATTGTATGGGAAAAGGAGATGGAGGTATAAATAGGAATGTAATTATTTTCCAGAGGTTATTTCTGACATGAAATTTTGATTGTGGAAGTCAATGAAATTCTTATGCATTCAGCGAGTATCACTGTAACCTGCTTCCGAACCATGTAAATAATTGCTTGCCTATTCATTCAGAAATAAATGTAATTGTTGGACATTTGAAACATGATGTTATATATTCGGGGACAGTCATTTTTAAACAGCCGTGCGAGTGCACATGTACGTGCATATGCCAGCTAGCACCAATGGATGAGGGCAGTTTTTAACAAAGGTGTGTAAATGTGTGCATGGTATAAAATAGGCTGTGTGCACGTACATGTGCACACAATTCTATATAGATGCATACATGTGCGCACAAATGCCGCCTCTACCGTGTAAGTGGAGGAATTTTAGTAGAAATGCGTGCTGATGCAATTTCGAGTTTCTCCACCTTATTTCCAGTTCACCCAGGTAAATGATAGAACATTCTAACCCCGCCTAATTAAATAGCCTCCCTTGTATCCTGTTCACCGCAACCCTTAAAACCCTGCTAACTAATCTAGTTTTTGTTTCATGACTTACACGCTATCTATAGGAGAGCCAGGAGCACGCTTGTGCATGTAAATACTTACGCACTGGTTTCATTCAAAAATTTAGGAATGCCCTGTTCTGGCTCATACCTTGCCCCACACTCCACCCTTTAAAAAAAATGTTTTGTGTGCATACGGGATATATGCATCTACTTGTGCATCTTTTAAAATCAGCATGGAGCAAGCCAGTCTGACTTAGGTGCATATCCTCCGATTTAGTGCACATAGGGCTTTTAAATTTTGCCTTTAAGGGGTAATTTTAAAAAGGATTTACACACGTAAAACCCATGTAAGTGGGCTTTTGAAAACTGCTACAATATATGCCATTGAATTGTCCATAGGTTTTACATGCGTAAGTACACTTCAAAGCATGTAAATGGGCTTTTGAAAAATGCTACGATAGTTTGCTACATTTACATGCATAACTCCTTTGAAAATTACCTCCCCATTGAGCTAACATTAGGGTAAGGCATGGGATCGGAGTTCATAGAGTGGAGTTGAAGGGAGCCCTTCCTATGCAGTCAGAGAGAAGAAAATGGCTGTTGGATACTCAGGCTGTCATTATACAGGTCTACTTCACCATCTACATGATCAATCTAAGACCCCACCAAACAAATTTGGAAGGAATGACCCTAAACAAGAGGGAAATTTCTTCCATCATTTTATTTACTCCAAACAGGCGTTGCATGTAAATGTTGTGGAAAAACTGTAATAGCTGGACTAAGCTATATTCTTCCTGATGAAAACAAATACATTGAGATATGTGACAGAATTTTAGCGGATCTACAGGATAGACGAACTGCTGTAATGCCCCATTCTAAGACTAAATCCTGTGATTTAAGATCTTTCAGCCACTGTGGATTATTCAGGTAAACATCTATTATTTAGACTACACTGTTTAGATGCAGAACTGGGACTGCTGGAACTGATGAGAGAAAGGCCTGCTACATCATTTGATGTTCAGATTCTGGTCTCTGTGAGACTCAGAGTACTGGGGTAATTTTCAAAAGGATTTGCACATGTAAATGCAACTATTACTGTAGCAATTTTCAAAAGCCATTTACCCGTTAAAGTGCACTTACATAGGTAAATCCTATGGACAATTCAATGGCATATATTGTAGCAATTTTCAAAAGCCAACTTACACGGGTGAAGTGCATTTACATGTGTAAATGCTTTAGAAAATCATCCCTGTGTGTTTGGTGGCACAAAACAGCAAAAAAAACCCTGAGTGGCTCTGAACCAGCTTGATGGCAGGAGACAGTGATAGGTGGTGGCAGCAATGGCACTGGAAATTAAAAACTGAAATAGTAGGAGCAGAGCAATACAGAAAAAGGGTAGCCAAAAAAATCCTCAAGATGTACCTCGAGGGCTGAGACAGGAGGAAGTTTCAAAAGTCTTAGGAGTGGTGCAGAAATTATGCAATGGGATGGATGACCAGAGCAAGTCTAAGAGTAAACAAGTGTAGTGCCCCCTAGCTGCAACTGGTGGAAATGGCGACTCTCTTCCACTGTGGTGGTTCGAGTTTCCGAATGGCAATGGGGTAGGTCTATGGTACTGGAGTTGAGTTGCAACTGAAGGGGTTCCACACATTTCCCTCTTCCCGACTGGGTAATTTAGAAGAAATGGGAAATCCCACCTAGCCAGTGGAGCTCCCGGAGGTTCGGAGGGGAAGCAAGGAGTAAGAAAGATATTATGTAGGAAAGAATCATTTAAAATTAACAAAAGCTTTATTGTGATAAAATTATGAAATGCAAATAATAAAAAAAAATGTAACCAACAGGCAATGCTGTTAAAGCCAGGTTCAACAGCATTGTGTAACAACAGAAAATGAAATTCACTTTAAATCTTTTGCAATTGAGGTATCAGAACAGTTATCAGAGCAATCTTTACCAACTAAGGCCTGCATTTATCAAAATGCACTAAATATCGCATGCGATAGGAAAAGGGGCATGTTTTATGGTAATAGGCTGTTTATTGCAAAGTGCCCTATCTTAGCGCTTCGCATAGGTATTACCGCAAACTGCAATAACTTTTTCGCACTTTGCGGTAAGTACCACAATTGTTGCAATTCCTACCTACAACCTCGAGAGAGGGAGAGAGAGAGAGAGAGAGAGAGAGAGACGTAGGTATTTATACCTCTATAGGAGGCCCACCTAGCTACTCGAGGTGAGGTTTAGGTATTAGTGTAGGGGTTAGGGGCCACTTTGACATTCAAAGTGAGATGTACGAACAGAACTGTGTTCTCTTGTGAAGATTTGATGACCTTCGGAGTGAGGAAACTCACCCAAAGATGAGATTTGTGCAATGTTCTCTCAACCTAGCTTGATGGACACTCTACCTGGGTAAATTGAGAAGGAAAGGGATGATTATACCCCCATCAGTGTTTTTGGTCCTATCAGTGCTGGTAAAGAAGGTAGCTAAGGAGGAGAAAGGTACGGGAATGGTAGGGTCACTTATATCTTGTTGAGGACTAGAATGTTCAAGGAATGATCAATAAAGAAAATTAGAAAAGTAGTCTTATTACATATAGAAACAAGGAAATCTTACTTTTTTGAGATGTTTGTGTTTAGTAATCTCTTACAAAATCTCATTTGGAAAACAGATAAATAGAATTTCAGGTTTCTGCTATCAAATGACTATGAACTGACCAGATAGCTTTACTTGACAAAGAACAGGCTTAGTCAGTCCTGGTTCTTTTCAGCAGCATTGATGGACTTGATAGTTACAACTTCCTTAAGTGAAACAGGGTTACAATCCATACATGCTCTAGGGATAAATCAGAACTGCCTCAGCCTTTCCCTTAGACTAACTTTATTATTCTGCCTTTCGGCACCTCAAACCAGTTTACATTCAGGTACTGTAGGTATGTCCTTAGTGCTAAATTTGAGGGCTATATTCAGTGCTGCTAAGCCGGCTTAAGAACATAAGAAATTGCCATACTGGGTCAGACCAAGGGTCCATCAAGCCCAGCATCCTGTTTCTAACAGTGGCCAAACCAGGCTACAAGTACTTGGCAAGTACCCAAACACTAAGTAGATCCCATGCTACCGCTGCCAGCCATAGCAGTGGCTATTCCCCAAGTCAACCCAATCAATAGCAGTCAAAGGACCTCTCGTCCAAGAACCTATCCAAACCTTTTTTAAACCCAGATACACTAACTGCACTAACCACATCCTATGGCAACAAATTTCAGAGCTTAATTGTACATTGAGTGAAAAAGAATTTTCACCGATTAGTCTTAAATGTGCTACTTGGTAATTTCATGGAGTGCCCCCTAGTCCTTCTATTATCCAAAAGAGTAAATAACCGATTCACACCTACCCATTCTAGCCCTCTCATTTTTTTAAAGACCTCTATCATATCCCCCCTCAGCCATCTCTTCTGCAAGCTGAACAGCCCTAACCTCTTTAGTCTTTCCTCATAGGGGAGCTGTTCCATCCCCTTTATCATTTTTTGTCGCCCGTCTCTGTACCTTCTCCAGTGCAACTATATCTTTTTTGAGATGTGATGGCCAGAATTGTACACAGTACTCAAATAGTCAGCGGCTGCCACTTTTCTGGAAAAATACTATCTGGCTAAGTATTTATCCAGCTAAATGATGGGAGGAGAATGGATGTAATGGGGAGGAGTTGAGTCAGCTGAATATGGATCTCCATAATGATACATTTTCCTCACATTATATCTGTTGCATTAATATACTGAATTGAAATATATAAGCAAATACATTAAAGCACATTTGAATTAAAAAAAGTATTTGATATAAAATGCAATTCCTATCTGGATTCCATTTGTTGAGAAAAAAAAGAAGTTGAAAGATTTTGGTCCTTGTTATTAGGAAGAAAATAATAGGTGCTACATCAGGAATGTCTCATTAATAGATGTCAGTCTGTGATTAGAAAAATAGTTTTTAATGTGAACGAGGGGCACTTCAGTGTTCATTTTGCAAGAAACTGATTTAACCGCAATCAGTTAAAAACTTCAGAGAACTCTCAGAGATCAAAGAAAAGTCATTAGACTATAAGATAACCCTGAGGTGCAGTATGTTTTCACAATGTGGAACTGAAAACTAAAAGGTATAATGTAATAAAACATTGGGTAAAATAAAAAAAATAAAGATGACTAAAAACGAGGGCCTCTATTTCTTATGGTCTAGACCAGGGCTTCCCAAACCTGTCCTGGGGACCCCACAGCCAGTCGGGTTTTCAGGATATCCAAATGAATATGCATGAACTAAATTTGCATATACTGGGCCTCCACATATGCAAATTTATCTCATGCATAATCATGTGGATATCCTGAAAAACCTGACCCTCTGTGGGGTCACCAGGACAGGTTTGGGGCGCTCTGGTCTAGACAAAGCAAATCTGTCAAGGCAGTTTTCCTTTCTTTTTGCTAATAGAATCAAATAATTTGACCACAGATAAGGATTCCGAATCCAAACACCATCCTGTCTCCCATTTTATTTTTTGCTACTTTGCCATAGACCCATTGGGTCTTTGACTTCCCCTTTGCTTTCTTAAATTGTGTTACTAGTTTTGATTCCATCACCTCCCTGTGATGCTGCTCCATCCATCTACCATCCATTCAGTATGGAAATATTTTAAAATGTGAATTCTGTTACGCTTCCTGGCCACGTCCGCTCCATGGCCGGGCCTGCTCACCTGGCCCGACCATCCACCAGCTCCACCCTGAGTTCCTGCGCTGCTCGGCCGTGGCTTCCACGGGCATCCCCAGCTCCTTCACGGCCTTCCTCATCGCAGCTATCCTTACGCCGGGGCTCGGTGTCCTCCTCGGCGTCGGCCTCACCATATAGCACGCGCACGTGGAGCTCTTCCCAAGTTAAAGGGCCAAGCACGGGAAAACCTCGGGCGGCGCCCAAGTCTGATGTCACTTGAACAGGGTATTTAAACTACAGCTCAACCCCTAGCTCATTGCCTTGGCATTCGGATCGTACACTCAGGTGTGTCTAGTTTGCCTTCCAGCATTTCCTGTTCCAGTGTTTGTGGTTCCAGTGTCTCTTGTTCCAGCATCTCCTGTTCCAGCATCTCCTGTGTCTCCTGTTCCAGCGTCTCCTGTTCCAGCATCTCATGTTCCTTCATCTCTCCATCCCTGGCAGTACCGTCTGGACTGTTCTCACAGTACTGACCATTGTTTGTTCCTGACTATTCTTGATTGCTGCCTGGACCTGACCTCTGCCTGTTCTCTGACTACTCCTTATCGCTGCCTGGAACCGACCTCTACCTGAACACTGACTACTCTTGACCATTGCCTGGAACCGACCTCTGCCTGGACACTAACTACTTCTGGATTGACTACAGGTACTGACCCCTGCTTCGGCTGACTATTCTGAACTACTACTCTGGCCTTGATCCTTGCTTTCCATTTCGACTCTCTGTTCTGGCCTCCTGTGACCGCTAGACAATCTGGTTTGGACCTCGACCGCGTACCCTTGTTCGTGGTGGGCACTCCTCTGCACTTCCTCTCCAGGAGATCCTGCGAGGCCCACCTACGACCAGGTGGCCTAGGTAACAAAGGGCTCAACCCGAAGGAATCCTTGGTTGCTATTGGTGAAGCTCCAGCTAACCTCTGTCTCCTCCTGTGCTCTGCCTCCCTGGTGGCAGGCACTCTCCGGGTCCAACAGAAGGGCCATACCAATCCTGCACCAGGCCAAGGGTCCACGTCCAGTGCAACAGGTTGCCAAGGCCATGGACTTGGTGGCATCTCCCGCCTTGCAGGCCATCCCTGGCCTAGCTGCCCATGTCCAAGAACAACAGCGAACCATTGAAGCATTGACTTCATCCGTGGAGAGCCTACTGTCTCAGCTCCAAGACGCTGTCATGGCCAAGTCTGGGGGTAGGGCTCCAACCCCACCTCCATAGGCATCTCTGGCCCTTCCAGCTCCACCTCATTTCAATGGGGATCCATGCCTCTGTCGAGGCGTCATCAATCAGTGCTTTATGCAATTTTCACTGCAGCCTGCATTATTTCCAAGTGATACTACCAAGATTACCTTCATCCTCTCACGCCTTGAAGGGAAGGCCCTGACATGGGATTCCCCAGTCTGGGAGCGTTCATATGATATTCTTTGTCATCTCTCCCACCTCATGACCGTCTTCAAGTGGACCTTCAAAGACCCCGGTCGACAGGCGGTTGCAGGTCATCAGCTTCTTCACCTCCGTCAAGGCTCACATTCGCTCACCAAATTCACAGTGGAATTTAGGACACTAGCCACAGAACTGGGTTGGCAAGAGGACTGCCTTAGGGCAATATATCTAGATGGCTTGTCTCCTGCCCTCAAGGATGAGCTGGCTCCTCGTGAGATTCCCACATCTTTGGATGACCTGATTTCCCTGGTTGGCAAGATTGACCATCGCCTACTTCAGCGACACCAGGAGGTAAAGGTCTCCCAGCCACCGGCCTCATGTCCAGTCCATGCTACCAGTCCCCAGTTGAAGGCCTTACCAGCACCTCCTCCATCATCAGAGGAGCCGATATAGATTAATTGCGGATGCTTGTCTCCTGAAGAGCATCTTCGTCACAAGAAGGAAGGTCTTTGTCTATACTGTGGTGGTTCTGGACATCTTTGACAATCCTGCCCTGTACGTCCGGAAAACTGCAGAGCCTGAGCCTGGCGGGGGTCCCAAGCTTGGGCGCCACTGTTACTGGCCCTCAATTGCTGCTTCCAGTGTCCCTTTCCATGGGGTCACACTGCTTTGCCACAACCACGCTCGTGGATACTGGCTCAAGTGGTAACTTCATCCTGGACAATATCGTCTCCTTACTCCAGATTCCTCTTCAGCCTTTGGAGGTCCCCTCGCATTGTGTACATCCAGGGAGAACACCTTCCTGGATGCATCACTCATCACACCGTGGCCTTCTTCCTCTCTGTAAGAACTATTCATGAAGAGGAAATCTCCCTGTACGTTTTAAAATGTTCTACGTACCCGATGATCCTAGGACTTCCTTGGCTCCAGGTCCACAGACCCCAATTTGACTGACAATCCCTGCAGCTAATTCAGTGGGCTTCCCAGTGCCAGAACCATTGTCTGTGGCAGGTGACTCCAGCGGTCACCGTCCCAAAATCTACAACCCTCACCGGGTTACCGGATCCATACTCAGACTTTTAAGATGTGTTCTCCAAACAAAATGCAGATATCCTGCCTCCACTCTGTAAATTCAATTGCCCCATTGAGATCCTGCCAGGTGCCACATCTCCCAAGGGCAGAACCTATCCGCTCTCACTACAGGAGACTCAAACAATGTCTGAGTACATTAAGGAGAACCTGAACAAAGGTTTCATAAGACCCTCTGACTCCCCAGCAGGAGCCGGATTCTTCTTCGTGAAAAAGAAGGATGGCAGTTTACATCCTTGCATTGACTACCAAGGGCTAAATGCAGTGACCCATAAGGATCGTTATCCTCTGCCACTCATTAGCGAACTCTTTCATCTCCTACAAGGAGCCCAGATTTTAACAAAGTTAGATCTCCGAGGGGCATACAGTCTGGTGTGGATCCAGCCAGAAGACATCTGGAAGACCACTTTCAATACTAGGAACGGCCATTACGAGTACGTAATAATACCATTCAGACATTTTAATGCCCCTGCAGTCTTTCAGCGCTTGATGAATGAGATCTTCCGGGACCTACTCTATTCATTTGTCGTGGTATATCTAGAAGATATATTGATCTTTTCCAGAGACCTGAAGTCCCAACGTTCACACATCCAGACAGTCCTCCAATGTCTTAGAGACAATCATTCTATGCAATGTTAGAGAAGTGTATCTTTGAACAGACTCGTCTTCCATTTCTGGGCTACATTATCTCCAATTGTGGTTCTACCATGGATCCTGAGAAACTCCAGGGAATTTGAGATTGGCCCCAGCCAGTAGGTCTCCGTGTCCTACAGAGATTCCTTGGATTTACAAACTATTACAGGACCTTCATCGCTAACTACTCCACGCTCGCTGCTCCACTCACAGCCATGACCAGGAAGGGTAGTAACCTTCAAGTCTGGAGCCCCAAGACTCAATCGGCTTTCCATGCTTTGAAAGAGGCCTTCTATACTGGACCTTGTCTACGTCACCCAGAGCCTAACCACCCCCTTCATTGTCGAAGTAGATGCCTCTGCCATTGGGGCAGGGTTGGTCCTGAGCCAATATTCTCCCAAGGGGGCCCTAGTACCATGCTCCTTCTATTCTCACAAGTTTTCACCCGCAGAGCAAAACTAAACCATTGGTGACCATGAGCTCTTAGCCGTGAAATTGGCTCTTCAAGAGTGGTGTTCCTGATTGGAAGGAGCCCAACATAAATTCACGATCTTCACAAATCATAAAAACCTTGAACACCTAAGGAAGCTCAACTTTTGAATCCCAGACAGGCCCGCTGGGCACTGTTCTTTGAATGCTTTAACTTTGAGCTCCACTACCGCCCTGCTGCAAAGAACACTTGAGCAGATGCTCTCTCTCGCTCTCTCAAACCAAAAGATATGCCTGAAGCTCCCAAGCACATCATTGACCCAGCCTGTGTAAACCTCGCGGTTACCCACATGGAGCCAGCTGGGAAAACGGTGGTCCCATGCTGTCTCTGAGAGCGCGTCCTCTGCTGGGCCCATGACTCAAAGTTGACGGGCCATCCTGGCCAAGCTCGTACCCTTGAGATGTTGAGAAGACATTACTGGTGGCCCAGCATGGTCAAGGACTCTTGCAGTTATGTTGATTCCTGTTCTATCTGCGCACAGCAGAAGCCTCCCGCAGGCCATCCTTGGGGACTCCTTCAGCCTCTTCCGGCTCCCACCAAATCCTGGTCAAGCATTTCTACTGACTTCATTGTGGATCTGCCCCCATCAAAGGGCAATATGGTCATCTGGGTTATTATCGACTGCTTTTCAAAAATGGCCCACTTTGTTCCACTTCAAAGTCTCCCTTCGGCTCCTGAGTTGGCAAAGCTCTTTCTAGGGATGTGCAGAAGGACAAAAGTTGTTTTGATTCATATTTGTTTCTCCAGGACCCAAATTTGTTGCATTTGTTTCATAGGGGGAAAACCAATTTGTTTTATTTGTTGTATTCATTTTCCATTTTCCCATTAAAGTCAATGGGAGAAGTATTTGCAGCCTATTTTTGGCTGCAGAATTGGGGTTTTCTTATCAATTCTGATGAAACTTCTGGGGAGCAATCATCAGAACAAGAAAAGAGCTCCAAGGTAATTAGACTGTGGCAAAGTGGCA
The DNA here is from genome assembly GCF_901001135.1 of Rhinatrema bivittatum. Classification (NCBI taxonomy): domain Eukaryota; kingdom Metazoa; phylum Chordata; class Amphibia; order Gymnophiona; family Rhinatrematidae; genus Rhinatrema; species Rhinatrema bivittatum. Next base: position 334,765,852 of record NC_042617.1, on the reverse strand, counting down.
CCAAAGTGGCATGAATAGCCTAAGGCACTGAAAAGGGGCAAAGGGGTACCAGGAGTAGCAAGAGTGCTTTAACAGAGCTGCAAAGCAGCAGCGAGAGTGTCAAAAACACACCACAGCTTCAAAAGAGAGCACAGTTGCATGAACCCTCGAAGGCAGCATGACAGCAAAGTGGCAAGCAAGTGGCATCAACATCCTATAGCACAATGAATGGGGAACATAGCAAGCAGAATGGGTATAAGCAAAACCACAAGGTGACAATAAAGGGACAAAGCAGCAGAAAGATTAGCATCAACACACTGATGAACCATGATAGTGGCAAGAACACCACAAGGAGTAGAATTGTCTGGCATATGGCAGCAAGGCAGAGTGGCAGAAAGTTGATAGATGCAAGACAGATGGTAGAGCGGAGGTAGCCTGGTCCCTGTGGTTTTGATAGGGGCTAGACAGGCTGGCAGAGCTGAGGTAGTCAGGTCACTGTGATTTTGATAGGGGCCAACACAGGCTGGCAGAGCGGAGGTTAGACAAGTCGCTGTGGTTGTTGCTAGGGGAAAGACAAGGAGGCAAGACAAGACGAGGCTCAGCACGTGGTGCGACTGACAACAGGGGCATACTGTCCACCTGAACCATCTTGAAACATAGACTATGGAGTCTAACACACATGCTAGGACCTGAAACATGATGAACTATGCATGGTTGGGGTGGAGCATTGCTGCTGTGCACAGGGCCGGTGCAAGGGTATTAGGCACCCTAGGCAAACCTTACAGCATGGTGCCCTACCCCCACCTCCCCATTAACAATTTTAAATTATGCATTTAACACATATTTTATATGAAAAGTGACATTCTGAGGTAAAATTAATATATACGTTATTGTGATAATTGCATGCACTGTTGTGATGCCAACTAGGGATGTGAATCGTGTCCTCGATCGTCTTAACGATCGATTTCGGCTGGGAGGGGGAGGGAATCGTATTGTTGCCGTTTGGGGGGGTAAAATATCGTGAAAATCGTTGATAAAATCTAAAAATCTAAAATCGCAAAACCGGCACATTAAAACCCCCTAAAACCCACCCCCGACCCTTTAAATTAAATCTCCCCACCCTCCCGAACCCTCCCCAAATGAGTTAAATAACCTGCGGGTCCAGCGGCGGTCCGGAAAGGCAGCGGTCCGGAACGGGCTCCTGCTCCTGAATCTTGTTGTCTTCAGCCGGCGCCATTTTCCAAAATGGCGCCGAAAATGGCGGCGGCCATAGACGAACACGATTGGACGGCAGGAGGTCCTTCCGGACCCCCGCTGGACTTTTGGCAAGTCTCGTGGGGGTCAGGAGGCCCCCCACAAGCTGGCCAAAAGTTCCTGGAGGTCCAGCGGGGGTCAGGGAGCGATTTCCCGCCGCGAATCGTTTTCGTAAGGAAAATGGCGCCGGCAGGAGATCGACTGCAGGAGGTCGTTCAGCGAGGGTTCCGGCGCCTCGCTGAACAACCTCCTGCAGTGGATCTCCTGCCGGCGCCATTTTCCGTACAAAACGATTCGCGGCGGGAAATCGCTCCCTGACCCCCGCTGGACCTCCAGGAACTTTTGGCCAGCTTGTGGGGGGCCTCCTGACCCCCACGAGACTTGCCAAAAGTCCAGCGGGGGTCCGGAAGGACCTCCTGCCGTCCAATCGTGTTCGTCTATGGCCGCCGCCATTTTTCGGCGCCATTTTGGAAAATGGCGCCGGCTGAAGACAACAAGATTCAGGAGCAGGAGCCCGTTCCGGACCGCTGCCGTTCCGGACCGCCGCTGGACCCGCAGGTTATTTAACTCATTTGGGGGGGGTTCGGGAGGGTGGGGGATTTAATTTAAAGGGTCGGGGGTGGGTTTTAGGGGGGTTTTAGTGTGCCGGCTCACGATTCTAACGATTTATAACGATAAATCGTTAGAATCTCTATTGTATTGTGTTCCATAACGGTTTAAGACGATATTAAAATTATCGGACGATAATTTTAATCGTCCTAAAACGATTCACATCCCTAATGCCAACAAGAAAACATTGCATCTTGGAATTCATATGGCATCATACCTATTGTGATATATTTCAGCATGGTCCTCCCGTATCAACACAATACTATCTGCCAACACTCAAAGAATAACAACCCTACCTATGAAAAAGAACACCACAAATATTACACCAGAATCTAAAATATCAATACACCTCCTATCAGGAAAACAGAACAGGCCAAGCTAAAGCTACTACAGATCCCTACAGAGAAACAACATATTAAAATAATGTTTCATCTCAGTCTTTGCATACAGAACACAAACCCTCACCAAATACAGAATAAAGCCACATAAAGTATAAATAGAAATGTGCAGACAACTGAACTGTAAAACGCATCATGCCAGACGCTATACAGTGCAACAATGGAAAAACAAAAATTTCATCATTCCTCATGAAACAATAAAATCAAGATATATAAACCATTAATCATAATAGTAAAATCATACTAATAAAATAATTTCAAAGCAACTGATGAATAGAATATCCAATAATTAAAGACTCATGCAAATTTTGAAAGCTTTACCAAACACCAATAAAATATTTCAAACAGCAGACACATCACATACTACCCAATAATTAAAATAGTAGTCAATCAAGAAAAATGAACTTAAAAAGGCACCTTTACTTACCCTCTCCAGCAGTTCTCCTACTCCTTTCCCTTGCAGGCCACACCAGAAGCAGCAGTAGCTACTAAAGCTGTCCTCACAGTACTCTTCCTTAGAGACCATAACCAGTCTCTTCTCTCTCTCTCTCACAGACACACACATACCAGTCACACCCTCAGGACCAGTTTCTGTCTCTCACACACCAATCATCTCCCCAACCAGTCTCTCTCTCACACACACACAAGCACACACATACCAGTCATCTCTCTGATCAGTCTCTCTCACACATACACACGTCACCTCTCTAGCCAGTCTTCTCAATCACACAATGCTCTCGCTCTCTCTTACTTACACACAAGCTCTCAATCACATACATGTCCTATCTCACTTACAAACAGGCTCAATCACACACATGCACTCTCTCACAGCCACAAGCCAGCAAAAAACATGCTCCATCTCTCACTCATACACACACATTGACATACACAAGCACCCTCCCTGACTCACATATACATCACACACATCCAGAAGCACCCTCCCTATCTCATATACATGAAGCACCTTCCCTGTCTGACACACAGAAGCACAATTCCTTTCTCACATACACACCGCATACACACACACACACAGAAGCACCATTCCTTTCTCACATACACACCACATACACACACACACACACAGAAGCACCATTCCTTTCTCACATACACACACGCACAAGCACCCTTCCAATCTCAAATACATATACATACAAAGGCCCCCAGCTGAACAGCTCGTCTCCAGCGGTAGCTAGCAGCGCCGATCTTCTTTTCTTCGGCCCCACCAGCCTGCTCTCCAGCAGCTGCTGGCAGCGCCTATCTTCTTTTCTTCGGCTCTGCTGGCCTGGTCTCGGGCGGCGGCTGGCTGTGCCGATCTTCTTTTCTTCGGCCTCTCCGGTGGCGGCTGGCTGTGTCGGTCTTCATTTCTCCGGCGGCGGCTGGCTGCGCCGATCTTCTTTTCTTCGGCCCGGCTCTTCCTACAACATGTATTCCAACTACATGGCCTACCCAAGGAGATCATTTCCAATCGTGGACCACAATTTGCAGCTAAGTACTGGAAGTCTCTATGCACAAAGTTCAACATCACCTTGAACCTGACCTCGGCCTATCACCCTCAAGCGAATGGCCAAGCCAAGAGGACAAACCGTTCATTAAAGACTTTCCTGAGATCCTACGTGAACAATCAACAGGACAACTGGGCCGACCTCTTGCCCTGGGCCGAGTTGTCCCACAATACTCATCTCGCCTCTGCCACTGACATCTCTCCCTTCTCTGTGGTCTTCGGTCGCCAGCAATGCTTGCCTCTTCCAGTACCACTCTCCATACTCTCACCTGCAGCCCAGTCCACAGCACAGATGATTCACCGTCTCTGGAATCAGGTCAAGGACAGACTGGGTCAGGCAGCTGAGAAAGCCAAATGCATTGCGGATACCCACCATCACATGGTGCCGCTATTCCAACCTGGTCAGAAGGTTTGGCTCAGTGCAAAACACATCAAGTTATATCTCCCTTCTCAGTGATTGGCTCCCAGGTTCATTGGACCATTTCTAATTACCCGCAGAATCGGAGCAGTCACTTATCAATTACGACTGCCTACCTCTATGGGAATCCACAATACTTTCCATGTCTCCCTATTGAACCCTCTGGTCTTGAACTGGCCTTCTCACAGACCTCCCGCTCCTTCACAGATCACCGCTGAATCCGAGGACATCCTCCAAGTTAGGGACGTTTTGGATGTCCGGCAAAAGAGAGGTCATTGGGAGTACCTCCTGTTGTAGGAGGGCTTTGGTCCAGAAGAGAACTCCTGCGAGCCCTCTCACCACATATACGACAAGAACCTCCTCACGGAGTTCCACAGGATTCATCCTGATAAGACCAGGCTGGTAAGGGGGAAGCCTAGAAGGGGGGGGGGGGGGGGGGTACTGTTGCACTTCCCGGCCGCATCCGCTCCACGGCCGGGCCTGCTCACCTGGCCCGACCATCCACCAGCTCCGCCCTGAGTCCCTGCACTGCTCGGCCGCAGCTTCCACGGGTGTCCCCGGCACTTTAACGGCCTTCCTTATCGCAGCTGTCCTTGCGCCAGGGCTGGGCATCCTCCGCGGTGTCAGCCCCACCCCCTAGCATGCATACGTGGAGCTCTTCCCAAGTTAAAGGGCCAAGAGCAGGAAAACCTTGGGCAGCGCCCGAGTCTGACATCACTTGATCAGGGTATTTAAACTACAGCTCAACCCCTAACTCATTGCCTTGGCAATTGGATCGTATACTCCGGTGTGTCTAGTTTGCCTTCTAGCGTTTCCTGTTCCAGTGTCTCTTGTTCAAGCGTCTCCTGTTCCAGCATCTCCTGTGTCTCCTGTTCCAGCGTCTCCTGTTTCAGCATCTCCTGTTCCTTCATCTCTCCATCCCTGGCAGTACCCTCTGGACTGTTCTCACAGTACTGACCCTTGCTTGCTCCTGACTATTCTTGATTGCTGCCTGGAACTGATCTCTGCCTGAACACTGACTACTCTTGACCGCTGCCTGGAACTGACCTCTGCCTGAACACTGACTACTCTTGACTGCTGCCTGGAACCGACCTCGCCTGGACACTGACTACTTCCGGATTGACTACAGGTACTGACCCCTGCTTCTGCTGACCATTCTGAACTACTACTCTGGCCTTGTTCCTCGCTTTCCATCTGGACTCTCTGTCCTGGCATCCTGTGAACACTAGACAATCTTGTTTGGACCTTGACTTCGCACCCTTGTTCGTGGTGGGCACTCCTCTGCACTTCCTCTCCAGGAGATCCTGCGAGGCCCACCTAAGACCAGGCGGCCCAGGTAACCAGGGGCTCAACCTGAGGGAACCCCGGGTTGCTATTGGTGAAGCTCCAGCTAGTCTCTGTCTTCTCCTATGCTCCGCCTCCTGGTGGCAGGCGTTCTCCGAGTCCGACCGGAGGGCCATACCAATCCTGCACCAGGCCAAGGGTCCACCTGCAGCGCAACATGTACATTGAGCATGCATTTGCTTATCTAATTTTCCAAACAGCTCACATACATATGTTTAATCATCTTCACAAGTAAATATGTATGCAAAAAACTGGGCATGTTAGGTTTGTGTCTATGTGTGGTTTCCACGTACGTACATAAGTAAGTAGCTATTTTAAAAGTGACTGACAAGTGAACATCATCAACACTGCCCAAATAGATTTACTACAGCTATCTTACATGGGAAGTTTAAACTTTAATGGTGTTTTTTGATTTGATGTTTGGCAATTTGGTTTCTTCAGTGAGTGGACACAGCAGAAGGCTAGAGGATGGGATGACTGACTATGACTGAGCAGATTGAGTCTCAATGGGGAGAGGGAGTGAGTGTTACTGGTACAGACTAGGCTGTACTGGAGGGAGGGAGGGAGGGAGTGTTGCGGACACACTCGTCATACTGGGGAGTGGGAGGGAATGGCGGTGAATCTAAATTCAAAACAACTCTAATAGGTCTATTGGTACTGAGGCCACGATGGTTGAGGAGGAAGAGAGAACAGAGAAGGAGGAGGAGGTACCCCTTACAGAGAGTACACAGGACCAGGGCACAGTTTTTGGATCTGTCAAATGAATAAGTAATGAATAGGTTCAGATTAAACAAGAAAACCAGCAGTTGGAGCAGGACCTGCACTCCACCTGCAGCTGCCATGCCTTGCCAGTATTTGTTTCAAGGTCACTGCTTCCCTGACATTTTTGTCCACTGATTCCTTCCAGATACCTTTAGGAGTGAAGGCTGGAATAAGTCACTCTGCTACCTCCATATGCATCGAGTAGTTCTTGGCTGCACTTTCCAGGAAAACACAGCACTATATAATCTTTCCCTCAGAGCACATAATCAGGGTGACAAATAATGACTGATTTTTACTTTCCTTTGTCTTTAGGCTACCAATTACATTTACTTTCCTATAAAGCCATCAGGGACCAATGGGTTCACACCTACCACAACTGCAAGGGCTTCCACTCCCTTAGGATGCAGGTGGTCCGCATCATGGATGTTCTGCCCATGTTTGCAGGATCCAGTAACAAAGCCTGCATCCTATCACAGTCAGGAATTCATGACTACTTGCAAGTGGGCCATATCACTGGGGACTGGCTTCTAGGTACGAATGCACCTCTCACCACCACCACACAGCAACTAACCTCTTTGTTTTGTCTTCCTCATATTTAGGTAGATTGACAGTATTGGCCTAGGAGGACCACTCCCACCTCGACCAGTGAACTACCCTGCTGCCCAGTACTAAGGGATATATAACTCTGCTCTTCTCTGCCTTCTCCCCTGCAGATGATAGAGGATATATTCTCAAAACCTGACTCATGATCCCACTAGCTAAGCCACAGACCACTTAAGATATTTGATACAAAAGGGCCCACCAGCAGACCAGGGCAGTCATTGAGAGAGAGCCTCTGGCCTACTCAAAACATGTTTCCACTGCCTGGACTGATCTGGGGGATGCCTTCTTTACAACCTCACTAAGATCTGTGTGATCTTTCTAGCCTGCTGCATGCTTCATAACCTTGCCAAAACCCGAGGCCTGCCTCCTCTAGAGAAAGTAGATGATCATCTGGATCAAGAGGAGGAGGAGTAGGCACATGAGCTGAATCAGGAGGAATTGCAGGATATTCATTACCAGAATCAACTGTAGGTTATACAGGATAAGAACACTCCTGTACAAAGACATTTTAGAAGGCGAAGGTTCATTTATTTAAATGAGTGATAGATGTGCTGAAAAATATTTACTGTTAATGCTTTCTTGGCTGCCCTCTTATTCTGGGGGGAAGTTTGCTGTCTTTGTCTGTCTCTATCACATACTCCTCCTCATGGGATCCAGTCACTGACCATGCCCCCAGAGAGCATGGAAACTGGGAGCAAAAGCTGATAGCTGGGAGCAAACGTTGATAGCTGCTGGATGGGGCCTGGAGGGCAGCACTGTTCAATTGAGGGGATGTGAGGCTGTGAAGAGATATCCTGGGAGCCGCGGTGGCCCTCTCCTTTTCAACTACTGCACTTGGTTGATCCCATCCCCATCAAGGCAGAGCCTCTGCCATCAGAAAATAGGGACAAATGTATGGATAAGACACCAGAAAATGTCCAAAGTTTTCTTTATTTGAGTGGAGACAAATTTTCATGCAAAACACCCGACTCGGGCCGAGTTTCGCCCCACTTGGGGCTGCCTCAGGGGCTAAAATGACAAATATGACATATAAATACACATAGACAATTAAATATAACAAGGTTACCACAGAAAAGGATGATCATTGATACTTGATGATTGAGTTATATGACAAAATATATGATATACTACAGAAATATTTGTACCTGTATGCTGATGTTAATAAGGTATTCTTATACTAGACATCAGATTTATGAAGATCTGTAAATAAATATAAAGACTTATAATTTGCAACTGAATTTACCTAAATTATGGGCACATCCTAAAGAAGTACAATATTAACATCAGCATACAGGTCCAAATAGTTAGCCTTCTCTTATCGTTCATTGTAATTTCCTTTCTCAGTTACCTGTAAACCGACATGATGTGTCCTACGATTGCCGGTATATAAAAAGAGTTAATTAAATAAATAAATAAATAAAATAAATATTTCTGTAGTATATCATATATTTTGTCATATAACTCAATCATCAAGTATCAATGATCATCCTTTTCTGTGGTAACCTTGTTATATTTAATTGTCTATGTGTATGTATTTATATGTCATATTTGTCATTTTAGCCCCTGAGGCAGCCCAAGTGGGGCGAAACTCGGCCCAAGTCGGGTGTTTTGCATGAAAATTTGTCTCCACTCAAATAAAGAAAACTTTGGACATTTTCTGGTGTCTTATCCATACATTTGCCCACACGGCGTTTTTAGACAACCTACCCTCTTGCTTCATCAGTCCATCAGAAAATAGGGAGACATTTTCCTTAGTCGTGGTGGTGGTGCTGGCATGCGAGAAGGCAAAATATCATGGGTGGTGGTAGTGCAAGAGGGGGAATTATCAACGGACAGGTGGAACTCCGGTATTGGGAGGAACCATCCAGGATGGTGGTGCAGCAATGGCTAGTGGGGACTGCATCCAGGGAGGCATCGGATGCCACAGAGCATTCCATACTGCCAGTGGCTGACAAAGTGGCATCCTCTGCAGCATCTCCCTCCACACTGCAGTGACCTAGGAGGAAAAGATTTCAGCTAACTAACATCTATCTACTAGGATGGACCAAGGTGGAAGTGGTACCTATTCCAAAGACCTGATCTGTTTTGGGAAGAGGAAGTGAAAAAAAAAAACAATTTTATTGCATATTTTTGGATAGATACTATTAGAACACTCTACAGAAGTGTTTCATGTTTGGATAATCATTTCCCAGCCATCAGTCAGTAAAAGCATTTTATTTTCTGCAGCAGCACATGTGTTCAAAGTGTCTTTTAGGAGAGATTGACTAGTGAGCTGGAAGAGTCACTCTGAGTAAAATGCATTTTGTCCATGAAAAGAATCTGCTTTTCTCTCCTGTGAAGATACCCAGGAGGTCATAAGGCCTTATATGGTCCATGGTCTTCTCTATGTGCCCACATGCACGGGACAATTACTGGATGGGGGCTACTTCTATAAATGTATGGTATTTGATATTATCATGGCCATACACACAACAAATAATGCCAATATTTCACACTCAATTGAATGCACTGTGCAATCTGCTATTATTAACCAAAAAATTTCAAAATATTTTAACACATTAGTTAAAACATCGGAGGGAAAGACTTCAGAGAGCAGCCAACATTTTGAAAATCCTCTACCTGAAGAGCTACAGGCCTCTCAAAACGTTTATCAAAAAATGAAATGTGAAAAATGTGCTGAAACGTTTCCATTAAATACACGCCAAGAAACATTTTTATTGTTTGTCATATTTTGTTCATGCCTTTTCATTGGTAGCTCAGTGCGGGGCTTTTTTTTTTTGTTGTTGTTTTTAATATGAAGGCACACCACCACATTTTTTAAATGTACTAGAAGATGACCCTCAAGAAGAGAGAAATTTACCAGCATAATAGCAGGAGAAAGTGCAGTTGTTTTAATTTCTTTTAATAGCCTTATTGAGAAGACATCAAAAGAGACTGGAAGGAGGCTTCAGGATTTGTGTTCAGAAATCTTAACATTAACGAGCTGATTTTCATGCATGGGAGGAAGTGAAGAGGTGAACTCAATTAGTTGTGTAATGCGGTACTCTGCTATTTCATTTAAAATTGCTAAGATTATACGTCAACATTAGTCAGTGGAGGTTTTTATGACAGATGATCATTATGTGGAGCAGCACACATTGATGAAACGTGGATGGCAGCTTTCTGAGATCTTTTTCTCCAATTTTTATACCTGTATTAAAATATTTTGAAAACATTATTTTCTTGAATAATAGTAGGTTGCACAGTGCATTTAGACTCTGATGTCCATTCCTCTTCTGCTCTTCCTGGAACCTGGCCCCTGGACCTTTGCCAAGTGGGTTTTAGGTAAGGTTACAGTGCTGAGGATATGCTATATTGATGTTAGCTCTACAATCTCTACCACTCCTCAGAGATCTCCTGTGCTTAATGCTTATCCTATGCTTTCTTAAATTCAGATAAGGTCCTTGTCTCCACCACCTCCCCTGGGAGGTTGCTCCATGGAGCTACCACTCTCTATAAAGAAATATTTCCTTACAATAATCCTGAACCTATGCCCTTTCACCCTCATCCCATGACCCCTCATTCCAGAGCTTCTTTTGGTTGAAAGACCACTGTCTTCTGTGCGCTGATACATTGGAAGTATTTCAATCTCTCCATCATATCTCCCCTATACTGCATTTCTTCTAGGACAGAGGTTCCCTAATCTATCCTGGAGGAACACCAGCCTGTCAGGTTTTCAGTATATCCACAATGAATATGCATAAGATAAAATTTGCATGCTATGAAGTCAATGCATGCAAATTTACCTCATGAATATTCATTTTGGGTATTCTGAAAACCTGACTTGTTGGGGGCCCTAAGATATAAATGTTTAGATCTTGTAGTCTTTCTACATATGCTTTAGAATAAAGATGATTTACCATTTTAAATACCACCCTTTGGACCAACTCCATTCCTTTTGATGGTATGGACTTATTCAAGGGCTAATGCTTCTGACCATCCCTCTCCCTATGCTCCCAAGCATCCTTCTGGCTTTTGCTGTCTCCATACCTATCTGTCTGGACACCTTCAGATCTTCCAATATGATCAGCCCCAGATCCATCTCTTTTTTCAGTGCCTATGATACAAAATTATTCAGAGTAGTTAAATCACAGGCAGACTGTGATACATTACAGGAGGACCTTGCAAGACTGGAAGATTGGGCATCCAAATGGCAGATGAAATTTAATGTGGACAAGTGCAAGGTGTTGCACATAGGGAAAATAACCCTTGCTGTAGTTACACGATGTTAGGTTCCATATTAGGAGCTACCACCCAGGAAAAAGATCTAGGCATCATAGTGGATAATACTTTAAAATCGTCAGCTCAGTGTGCTGCAGACGTCAAAAAAGCAAATAGAATGTTAGGAATTATTAGGAAGGGAATGGTTAATAGAACGGAAAATGTCATAATGCCTCTGTATCGCTCCATGGTGAGACCGCACCTTGAATACTGTGTACAATTCTGGTCGCCACATCTCAAAAAAGATATAGTTGCGATGGAGAAGGTACAGAGAAGGGCAACCAAAATGATAAAGGGGATGGAACAGCTTCCCTATGAGGAAAGGCTGAAGAGGTTAGGGCTGTTCAACTTGGAGAAGAGACGGATGAGGGGGGATATGATAGAGGTCTTTAAGATCATGAGAGGTCTTGAATGAGTAGATGTGACTCGGTTATTTACACTTTCGAATAATAGAAGGACTAGGGGGCATTCCATGAAGTTAGCAAGTAACCCATTTAAGACTAATCGGAGAAAATTCTTTTTCACTCAACACACAATAAAGCTCTGGAATTTGTTGCCAGAGAAGGTAGTTAGTGCAGTTAGTGTAGCTGGGTTCAAAAAAGGTTTGGATAAGTTCTTGGAGGAGAAGTCCATTAATGGCTATTAATCAATTATACTTAGGGAATAGCCACTGCTATTAATTGCATCAGTAGCATGGGTTCTTCTTAGTGTTTGGGTAATTGCCAGGTTCTTGTGGCCTAGTTTTTGGCCTCTGTTGGAAACAGGATGCTGGGCTTGATGGACCCTTGGTCTGTCCCAGCATGGCAATTTCTTATGTTCTTATGTTCTTATGTTCTTAGATGAATTTCACCTGTGCACTGTACCACTCTCTTGGGTCTTTGTAGCTCAAATGGATGACTCTACATTTTTAGAGTTAAATCTTAGCTGCCAGTCTCTAGACCATTCATAAGAACAAAAGAACATAAGAAATTGCCATGCTGGGTCAGACCAAGAGTCCTTCAAGCCCAGCAGCCTGTTTCCAACAAAGGCCAAACCAGGCCACAAGAATCTGGCAATTACCCAAACACCAAGAAGATCCCATGCTACTGATGCAATAGCAGTGGCTATTCCTTAAGTAAACTTGATTAATAGCAGTTAATGGACTTCTCCTCCAAGAACTTATGCAAACCTTTTTTGAACCCAGCTACACTAACTGTACTAACCACATCCTCTGGCAACAAATTCCAGAGCTTAATTGTGCGTTGAGTGAAAAATAATTTTCTTCAATTAGTCTTAAATGTGCTACTTGCTAACTTCATGGAATGCCCCCTAGTCCTTCTATTTTCCGAAAGTGTAAGTAACCGATTCACATCTACTCGTTCAAGACCTCTCATGATCTTAAAGACCTCTATCCCTCATCCCTCGTTCAAGACCTCTCATGATCTTAAAGACCTCTATCCCTCATCCCTTAATTTATAGGCATGTGCCACTTTCACAAAAAAAACCCAAAAAAACCCAACAAAAACTTTATTGAGAATTTGATCAGACCCCGGTAGGCCACTACCAGACACATAGTGAATTCACTAATACATTTAAAGGATGTTAGACACATTTCTACTCCCTTAGCAACCTAAAACATAACTAGGAACTGATCAAAATTGAGATGAAGGCAGCAGTCCAGCAGCAAGAGGGGGGCTTCCCAGTCTTTTGCATGGAATGTCACATGTATGATTTTTTACCCACCGGTGAGAAATTGTACATGTGCATGTGATGCAAAGAGCTCCTGGCTCTCAGAGAATGAGTCCGATCTCTGGAGGCTAGAGTGGCAGACCTGGAGGAGCTGAGGCAGACAGAGAGGTATATAGATGAGACCTTCAGGGACATAGCAGTCAAGTCCCAACTTCAGACTGGCAGCCCTGGTGCTGCCTTGGAGGAAGAGGGTCTCATGATGGGAGAGCACCAACCAGGTAAAGCAGGAAAGGATCCTGCAGCAAGGACCTGCTCTCCAGGTGATGCATTGTCCTTTTGCACTGAGGATATCTCCCCAAGGCCTATTGCCAGGAGGGAAGGGTTAGGTCGGCCATCATAGTTGGTGATTCGATTATTAGGAATGTAGATAGCTGGGTGGCTGGTGGGCATGAGGATCGCCTGGTAACATGCCTACCTGGTGCGAAGGTGGCGGACCTCACGCATCACCTAGATAGGATTTTAGACAGTGCTGGGGAGGAGCTGGTTGTTGTGGTACATGTGGGCACCAACGACATAGGAAAATGTGGGAGGGAGGTTCTGGAAGCCAAATTTAGGTTCTTAGGTAGAAAGCTTAAATCCAGAACCTCCAGGGTAGCATTCTCTGAAATGCTCACTGTTCCATGCGCAGATCACCAGAGGCAGGCAGAGCTCCGGAGTCTCAATGCGAGAATGAGACGATGGTGCAAGGAAGAGGGATTCAGTTTTGTTAGGAACTGGGGAACCTTTTGGGGAAAGGGGGAGTCTCTTCCAAAGGGATGGGCTCCACCTTAACCAGGGTGGAACCAGACTGCTGGTGCTAACCTTTAAAAAGGAGATAGAGCAGCTTTTAAACTAGAACAAAGGGGAAAGCCGACAGTCGCTCAGCGGCGCATGGTGCGGAGAGAGGTATCTTCAAAGGATACTAATAATGCATTAGAATTAGGGCATCCCAACAGTGTGTTTCCAATAATTAGAAAAATAGTCCAAGTGCCTGTAACTAAAAGCTCACCTGAGCTAAAAAATTCTAACTTATCCCTATCAATTAAAAAGCAGAATGAAAATACAAACAAAAAACAAACTTTGAAATGTCTGTATGCTAATGCCAGAAGTCTAAGAAGTAAGATGGGAGAATTAGAATGTATAGCAGTGAATGGTGACATAGACTAAATTGGCATCTGAGAGACATGGTGGAAAGAGGATAACCAATGGGACAGTGCTATACCGGGGTACAAATAATATCGCAATGACAGATAGGAGCACCCGGGAGGAGGTGTGGTGCTTTATGTCCGGGATGGCATAGAGTCCAACAGGATAAACATCCTGCATGAGACTAAATACAAAATTGAATCTTTATGGGTAGAAATCCCTTGTGTGTCGTGGAAGACTATAGTGATAGGGGTATACTACCGTCCACCTGGTCAAGATGATGAGACAGACAGTGAAATGGTAAGAGAAATTAGGGAAGCTAACCAAATTGGTAGTGCAGTAATAATGGGAGACTTCAATTACCCCAATATTGACTGGGTAAATGTATCATCGGGACATGCTAGAGAGATAACGTTCCTGGATGGAATAAATGATAGCTTTATGGAGCAACTGGTTCAGGAACCGACGAGAGAGGGAGCAATTTTAGATCTAATTCTCAGTGGAGCACAGGTTTTGGTGAGAAAGGTAATGGTGGTGGGGCCACTTGGCAATAGTGATCATAATATGATCAAATTTGATTTAATGACTGGAAGAGGAACAGTGTGCAAATCCAAGGCTCTCGTGCTAAACTTTCAAAAGGGAAACTTTGATAAAATGAGAAAAATTGTTAGCAAAAAACTGAAAGGAGCAGCTACAAAAGTAAAAAAGTCCAAGAGGCGTGGTCATTGTTAAAAAAATACCATTCTAGAAGCACAGTCTAGATGTATTCCACACATTAAGAAAGGTGGAAAGAAGGCAAAACAATTACCGGCATGGTTAAAAGCAGAGGTGAAAGAAGCTATTTTAGCCAAAAGATCTTCATTTAAAAATTGGAAGAAGGAACCAACAGAAGAAAATAGGATAAAGCATAAATGTTGGCAAGTTAAATGTAAGACATTGATAAGACAGGCTAAGAGAGAATTTGAAAAGAAGTTGGCTGTAGAGGCAAAAACTCACAGTAAAAACTTTTTAAAATATATCCGAAGCAGAAAGCCTGTGAAGGAGTCAGTTGGACAGATAATTGAGGAGTTAAAGGGGCACTTAGAGAAGATAAGGCCATCGCAGAAAGATTAAATGATTTCTTTGCTTCGGTGTTTACTGAAGAGGATGTTGAGGAGGTACCCGTAATGGAGAAGGTTTTCATGGGTAATGATTCAGATGGACTGAATCAAATCAAGGTGAACCTAGAAGATGTGGTAGGCCTGATTGACAAACTGAAGAGTAGTAAATCACCTTGACCGGATGGTATACACCCCAGAGTTCTGAAGGAAATAAAAAATGAAATTTCAGATCTATTAGTAAAAATTTGTAACCTATCATTAAAATCATCCATTGTACCTGAAGACTGGAGGATAGCAAATGTAACCCCAATATTTAAAAAGGGCTCCAGGGGCGATCCGGGAAACTGCAGACCAGTTAGCCTGACTTCAGAGTCAGGGAAAATAGTGGAAAGTGTTCTAAACATCAAAATCACAGAACATATAGAAAGCCATAGTTTAATGGAACAAAGTCAGCATGGCTTTACCCAAGGCAAGTCTTGCCTCACAAATGTGCTTCACCTTTTTGAAGGAGTTAATAAACATGTGGATAAAGGTGAACCGGTAGATATAGTATACTTGGATTTTCAGAAGACGTTTGACAAAGTTCCTCATGAGAGGCTTCTAGGAAAAGTAAAAAGTCATGGGATAGGTGTCGATGTCCTTTCGTGGATTGCAAACTGGCTAAAAGACAGGAAACAGAGAGTAGGATTAAATGGACAATTTTCTCAGTGGACGGGAGTGGACAGTGGAGTGCCTCAGGGATCTATATTGGGACCCTTACTTTTCAGTACATTTATAAATGATCTGGAAAGAAATACAACGAGTGAGATAATCAAATTTGCAGATGACATAAAATTGCTCAGAGTAGTTAAATCACAAGCAGATTGTGATAAATTGCAGGAAGACCTTGTGAGACTGGAAAATTGGGCATCCAAATGGCAGATGAAATTTAATGTGGATAAGTGCAAGGTGATGCATATAGGGAAAAATAACCCATGCTATAATTACACAATGTTGGGTTCCATATTAGGTGCTACAACCCAAGAAAGAGATCTAGGCGTCAAAGTGGATAACATATTGAAATCGTCGGTTCAGTGTGCTGTGGCAGTCAAAAAAGCAAACAGAATGTTGGGAATTATTAGAAAGGGAATGGTGAATAAAACAGAAAATGTCATAATGCCTCTATATCGCTCCATGGTGAGACCGCACCTTGAATACTGTGTACAATTCTGGTCGCCGCATCTCAAAAAAGATATAATTGCGATGGAGAAGGTACAGAGAAGGGCTACCAAAATGATAAGGGGAATGGAACAGCTCCTCTATGAGGAAAGACAAAAGAGGTTAGGACTTTTCAGCTTGGAGAAGAGACGGCTGAGGGGGGATATGATAGAGATGTTTAAAATTATGAGAGGTCTAGAGCGGGTAGATGTGAATTGGTTATTTACTCTTTCAGATAATAGAAAGACTAGGGGGCACTCCATGAAGTTAGCATGGGGCACATTTAAAACTAATCGGAGAAAGTTCTTTTTTACTCAACGCACAATTAAACTCTGGAATTTGTTGCCAGTGGATGTGGTTAGTGCAGTTAGTATAGCTGTGTTTAAAAAAGGATTGAATAAGTTCTTGGAGGAGAAGTCCATTACCTGCTATTAAGTTCACTTAGAGAATAGCCACTGCGATTAGCAATTGTAACATGGAATAGACTTAGCTTTTGGATACTTGCCAGGTTCTTATGGCCTGGATTGGCCACTGTTGGAAACAGGATGCTGGGCTTGATGGACCCTTGTTCTGACCCAGTATGGCATTTTCTTATGTTCTTATGTTCTATCATATCCCCCCTCAGCCATCTCTTCTCCAAGCTGAACAGCCCCAATCTCTTCAGCCTTTCCTCGTAGGGGAGCTGTTCCATCCCCTTTATCATTTTGGTTGCCCTTCTCTGTATCTTCTCCATCACAACTATATCTTTTTTGAGATGCGACAACCAGAATTGTACACAGTATTCAAGGTGCGGTCTCACCATGGAGCGATACAGAGGCATTATGACATTTTCCATTTTATTAACCATTTCCTTCCTAATAATTCCTAACATTCTGTTTGCTTTTTTGACTGCTGCAGCACACTGAGCTGACGATTTTAAAGTGTTTTCCACTATGATGCCTAGATCTTTTTCCTGGGTGGTAGCTCCTAATATGGAACCTAACATCGTGTAACTACAACAAGGGTTATTTTTCCCTATATGCAACACCTTGCACTTATCCACATTAAATTTCATCTGCCATTTGGATGCCCAATCTTCCAGTCTTGTAAGGTCCTCCTGTAATGTATCACAATCCGCTTGTGATTTAACTACTCTGAATAATTTTTTATCGTACACAAATTTGATAATCTCACTCGTTTTATTCCTTTCCAGATCATTTATATATATATTGAAAAGCACCAGTCCAAGTGCAGATTCCTGAGGCACTCCACTGTTTACCCTTTTCCACTGAGAAAATTGACCATTTTATCCTACTCTCTGTTTCCTGTCTTTTAACCAGTTTGTAATCCACAAAAGGACATCATCTCCTATCCCATGTCTTTTTAGTTTTCTTAAAAGCCTCTCATGAGGTGGGGCGCTCTCGAGCAGCGTCTAAGATGGCTGCCTAATCTCGTGGCTCCGCAGAATCTCAGAGCTATCATCTGGAATAACCCACATTGCCAACACACTTAAATTGTCAGAAATCTCTACTCCCTTTTAGAATGACTACCCCCAAATCTGGGAAAATCGAGGCTGCCTTCGTGACATCCTCGGGCTCAAAATGAGCAAAGCAAGATCCACCATCGCCAGAGAAGCTGCCAACACCCAAAGCAATGGCGTCGGTGGATTTAGTCCTGTCAGAACTGAAACAACTGAAAGACATGTTTCAACATAACATAGACGCAACATCGGCTATCCGCAGAGATTTGCAATCTGTGGCGCAGCAGATTTTGAACTTTCAACTGAGGCTGGACGATGTGGAGTCACAAACCTCTTCATTGCTTCTGGCCACCACGTCGCTCCCTCGTGTGATTTGCGACGTAGAGAAATTACAACAGGACTTTGAAGATCTATCCAACCGAAACTACCGCAACAATATCTGAGTCCTCGGCGTCCCTGAGGGAACTGACCTGATGAACTTTCTCTCAAATCCGGTGCCCTCCTGTTTGCAGGTAAAATTCGACTACCCGTTCAAAATTGAAAGGGCACACAGAGTGCCATCTCGGCCTCCTCGTAATACCAAATATTCCAGGCCTGTAATGTTCAAAGTGCTGCGATACCCTCAGGCATTTACCATTCTCACGGCAGCGCGAAGTAAGACTCCCATTAATATTCAAGGCAATTTGGAGGAAAGCCTTTTTGGCCTTGCGCCCTCGACTGCAAGCCCTAGGGGCAAAATACGGCCTATTATATCCAGCTCAAATGAAAGTTACCTGCCATAATCAAACTAAATTGTTCCACCAGCCAGCAGAACTTGACGAGTTCCTTTTGTCACAAGAACAAACACAGGTTATGGTCACTTGAACGTCCGATTATTTTTTTATTATTATTAACTTTCAAATAATGTGAACAGCGAGTTCCTAACTCTAACAGAGCTCACTACTTTTAAGTGAGCCTCTTTGTACTTTCCTCTTTCTCGCTGGTCGATACTTTTGTATTGAGAAACTCATTTTTCCTGTGTGACAGCTGCGACAACTTACTCCACAATAATTGTCTTGCTAGTTTTTCTTTTCTTTTAAAACATTTTGATACACAAGTTGAGCTATGAGATTTTGCTAGCCACTGGCCTGCCCTGAGGCTTTTTGGTACATGGTGCCCTTTTTGGCGCTACTTGAACTATTATGCTTTCTCTTTTTTCCACTTCCTAATTTTTGCTTTTTATTTTTTCTCTTTGTCTTTTTTTCTCTATCAAGGCACTCTCACTATGACCTCACCTTGCTACTCCTTATAGCTATGCAGAGAGTGGAAGCTGAAGCCGATCATAATCAAATAATTGTTTTTGTTTTTCCATCATGGCATGAAACATTGGACCCATTACGATTGTTTCTCTAAATGTCAATGGATTTTCACACCCCATCAAGCATAAGAAAATACTGGCTTATCTGCAATCTCTTCATACGGACATCGCCTTTATCCAATAAACCCATCACTCTTTATCTGAATCGCTTAAATTAAAACAACAATGGGTAGGTTAAGTCTTATATAACCCTGCTCTACACAAGAAGAGAGTAGCTATTCTACTGCATAAACACCTGGGAGCTCAGATAACTCATCATGCTGCAGATCTAGATGGTCATGGATCTTAGCTCAGATAACCATCGCTACAGAGTCCTTTACCCTCCTCAACCTATATGCCCCAAACGCAGATGACCCTGATTTCTTCCATACTGTTTTTGCACAACTACTGGTTACAGATTCTTCAAATTTGTTACGTTTAGGCAGTGATCAGGTGTCGTGAACACCACCTTCAGGAGTGACTCCAGGTGGAGAGAGACAGTGATTGTTGGAAAGACTCTGATGATGGCTTGGAAGGAATGTGTTGCAGGCAGGAGAATATGGAACTGGGTGATGGCTGTGATATGTAGAGCAGAGTACTGGCTGGCAAACAAAGTCAAAGTCCAGGCAGGGTCAAGGCAGGCGGCAGGCAAACTAAGGTCAAAGACCAGGCAGGGTCAAGGCAGATGGCAGGCAAACCAAGGTCACAGTCCAGGCAGGGTCAGGGCAGACGGCAAGCAACAAAGTCAAAGAGCAGGCAGGGTCAAGGCAGGCAAACACAGGAGTCCACAACCAGGCAGCCACACAAGAACCTTATTGCAAGGCAGAGGGCCCGAAGGCCACACACACACAGCAAGGCAGAAGGCCCGAAGGCCACACACACGGCAAGGCAGAGGGCCCGAAGGCCACACACACACACAGCAAGGCAGAGGGCCCAAAGGCCACACACACACAGCAAGGCAGAAGCCCGAAGGCAAGATAGCAAGGCAGAAGCCCGAAGGCAAACACAGCAAGGCAGAAGCCCGAAGGCAAGGTAGCAAGGCGGAAGCCCGAAGGCAACGGAGGCTAGGTCAGGGAGCCCAAACGAGCTCGATGCCGAAGCACAGGAGTCTTGGGTAGGCAGGATTATAAAGACGGTCTGGGACATAGAGCAGCTGACTAGGGCAGATTGGACCAGCCAGGAGAGCATACTCTTGAAGGACCCCTGGTGGTGAGGCGGTTGCACAGCAGCCATAGCCGTAACAAAATTGTATCATTGGAGGAGATTTTAATCAACCATTGGATCCTTTCTTAGATAAAAAAAAATCTACCATCAGGCCTTCTATTTCTAAATCCTGCAAAGCATTACAGCATCTATCCACATCTCTTGGCCTGTCCGACCCATGGCACATACTACACCCCACGGACATAGACTTAACATTCTATTCCTTTCCACACTCATCATATTCTCGAATTGACTACTTCCTCATTTCCCATAAGATGGTCCCCATGTTACAGTCGGCTACTATTTGTCCCATCTTGATATCAGACCACGCAGTGGTGACGCTCACCTATTGGCTACATTCCTCTATATAAGTGGATAAACTGGCACTTCAACTCAACCTTGCTGGCTGATGCATCCTTTATGGACACTTTCAGGATTAAAATTTCAGATTATTTCTGATTTAATAACACTTCTGATGTCTCGGAAGCGTAGATATGGGTGGCCTTTAAAGCTACCACACGAGGTGACATCATTAGCTATACTATCTGGCAAAGGAAAATCCAAATAGCCGTTTTAAATGCTCTCCAGGTGGAAGTTACTGTTCTCGAAAAATCTCACATTGCCTTTTCAATGCCTTATTCTCTGAACTCTCTACTTAAAGCCCGATACCAATACAATCACTATTGAGTACACAAGTAAACTTAAGTTTGTTTCAGACCAAGGCACTTTATTATGCTGAAAATAATAAATGTGGACATTTACTGGCTTCCTATCTTAAAAAACAGAAAGAGAAAAAGCATATAGTCAAAGTTTTGTCTCCCTCTGGTCAAATTTTAACTTCAGTTCAAGTAATTCTACAAGCCTTCTGATAGCCTTTGCTCCTACCATGTGACAGGGGCCGACCAATGGCACCGGTAGCCCCTGTGACATAGGAAGGTCAAAGGCTATCGGTGCCATTTTGAATACCAGCAGCCAACGGCATGAATGCAGTAGATGGCTCCCGGACTCCCGCTGACCACCAGGGAGTTTTGGTAAGTCTTGGGGGGGTCAGGAGGGTGGGGGGTTGTAGTTAATTAAATTTTAGCTGGGAAACAAATAAGAATGGAACACATGAATGGATCGGGGCCCCCCTTGCCGAATGCAACATATCTGCCCCCCCCCCCCACGAATACCGAATGTAACATATGCGGTCCCTCTGCACATCCCTAACAAATATATCCAACTATAGGACTATCTCATTATTGAACACGGATTATAAAATTTTTGCAAACGTTTTGGCCACTAGGCCTTCCGAGCATATGTGCTCTCTCATCCTCTCTGACCAATCGGGATTTATTAAAAATCAAATTATTGCTAATAATACCTGCCTTTTTTTTCATATTCAAGAATATGTTCTTTCAATTAAGTTACCTGTGGTTGTCCTCTCATTAGATGTGGAAAAAGCCTTCGATCGTGTTGAATGGAATTTTTTGTTTGATACACTTTGTTGGTTCGGCTTCTGTCCTAACCTTTTGTCCTGGATACAATTTCTTTAGCACTCCCCATCAGCATTCCTATATATCAATAATCGGGTCACTAACTCCTTTTCTTTGTTTAGAGTAGAGATGTGTTTAGTTTTTATATGTCAGTTCGGGCCTCAGCTCGGGCAACCCGTAGAAAACTTCGTTTTCCAACGGGTCGTTTTTTTTATTTGTTCGGCAATTTTTCATAAAAACCAAAAAACCCACCCAGCCCTTAAAATGTAGTTTATTAAACCCCCCACCCTCCAGACCCCCCCAAAACTTGCCTAAAATCTGTGGTGGTCCAGCGGGGGTCCCAGTAGTGATCTCCCACGCTCGGACCATTGGCTGCCAGGAAACAAAATGGCGCCAGTGGTCCTTTGCCCTTACCATGTGACAGGGCTACCGGTGCCATTGGTCGGCCCCTGTCACATGGAAGGAGCAATGGATGGCCGGCACCAAAAATGGCAACCCCCCGCTGGACCACCACGGATTTTAGGCAAGTTTTGGGGAGTCGGGAGGGTGGGGGTTGTAATAAACTAAATTTTAAGGGTTGGGGTGGGTTTGTTTTTTTTTTTTAATAAAGGTGCCCCTCCCCCTGCGCTAATATGAACAAAACATTTTCCTCTAAGTTCAGGGAAAATCCATCTTGGGATTCGGGTCATGCTATCCATGTCAAATTGGACAATTTCTTTGAAATTTTCCAATTCGGCAAAAACAAATGTACCTCTCTAGTTTAGAGGTACGTGGCAAGGTTGCCCTCTCTCACCGCTATTCAACCTGGCTTTGGAACCATTACTTCTAGCTATCAGGCAAGAGAATGCAATAGAAGGAGTGACTATGGGTCCAGATACCTTTAAACTGTCTGCATACGCCGATGATGTTCTTCTTTTCCTACTTAATCCTGAATCATCACTTTCTCACTTATTCACTTTAATTTCTTCTTACTTTTATATGTCTGGCTATAAAATAAAGTGGCATAAAACTGAGCTGCTCCCCTTAAACTCCTTGGGGGCTTTAGTAGACCTCTCTCGCTACCTGATACAAAAGGTTACCCAAGGCCTTAAATATCTGGGTATAAGATTCTACATTGATAGCTTGACCATGATCACTCAATGTGAATTGACTGTACTGCAGCAGTTGTGTGATGCCTCATTAAAATAGTCCCCTCTATATCTCACCTGGTGGAGAAGACTTGATACCATCAAAATGGTTCTTGTTCCTAGGGTAAACTACGTTTTATCCATGATTCCCAACTTTTTTTCTAGAGATTTTTACCAACATGTGGACAGACTTTTAAAGCGCTTCCTGTGGCGTAACAAGGCTCCTCGTATCGCATTATCCAAGGTAAAGGTTAGGCAACAGAGTGGAGTCAATTTTACGGATTTTTATCAATACCATCAGGCATTTATTCTGCAACAAGGCTACCACCTCTACACAAATTAGTACACATTGATTGATCATCCTCGCTGGTTATCCATCCTTGCTGGTTATCCATCGAACAACAACCTCTTCTCCCCTACCCACCTGAAACTTTCCTAGGTATATCACTTATCCCCAGCTTTTTCAGAGTTTGATCACAATTGTCCGCCTAACACCTACCCATGGCGAGTGTCTAAGTTTACCCCAATATGGCATAACCCTATGATAATAGTGGAGGGACATCCACTCCATTGGCCAATATGGCAGCGTAAAGGAATTTGGCTTCTTTCCTCTGTGATACAGGACAACATCTTGCTCCCTTTTGCTATGTTAAGAGAAAAGTTTTCCTTACCTACATCTCAGTTTTATGCCTGGCTACAATTACGTAATGCAATACAAGCTATTTCTATGTCTAATATATTTATTTATTTATTTATTTATTTAGAATTTTTGTATACCGACATTCTTGAAAGAAGATATCAAATCATATCGGTTTCTAATAATAATAATAAGTTTATCTAATGATAACTTGCCTTTTATTTTTACGATTTACCAGGAATATGGTACCCTAGGACATCTAGCCTCTAGTTTATATATGCTTCTTAAATTTCTTTCTCCCTCGCAGCATATACAAGGCCTATATCCATTGTGGTTATCTGATCTTACTGATATATCTAGCTCAGTGAAATGGGATTATATTTGGAATGTATCTACCCGCATTTCACTATCTTCTAGCCTAAGTCAGACCTCTTTTTTAGTGTTCCATAGAATGATTTGGACTCCATGGAAACTACACCGAGCGGGTCTGCTTAATTCACATGAATGTTGGACCTGCTCAGCTACTAAAGCCACTCTATCACATATGCTCTTCTCATGCCCCTATGTCCATACTTTTTGGCAACAAATCTGGACCACTATTTCAACAATAATTGGTCTTCACCAATCTATAACTTACTCTATAGTTATACTCTGGGGGCGAACCCGTCTTTAGATCTTCCCATTTCCCACCTTAAACTTTTAGATTTTTTCATAACTGTAGCGGTGCACAACATTCTGGCTAACTGGAAACATAGTGATCTGCTTTCTGAACATTTATGGTGGAACTCTGTTTGTTTATACAGTAAATACAAAAAAGCAATGGCAATTAAATTCAATAGAATGACATCTTGGATGCAGGTGTTGTGGGTGAACTGTTTAGTGGACCCTTGGGCCGACCTGTGAGAGACTGGGGAGAGGTGTACTATATTCTCTAATGAGTGACAGGTTGGGAGGCAGATACCAGGCAGGAGCTGGACGTGAGCTTCACCCTGGAAGCCGGTGCTCCCCCAGGAGGAGCCTGTAGGAGCCCAGCCGCTGGGACTTAGGTGATTCACCCTGGAAGACGGTATTCCCCTGGAAGGAGCCCTTAGGAGCCCGACCGCTGGGACTTAAGAGATCACGGAAGCTGGAGCAGGCAGGCAGGGATCAAGAGTCAGGCAGGTACCGAAGCAGGCTGGAACTGAAGCAAGCAGGAGCTGCAGCGGGACTGGCTACTGGAACCAGACAGGAGTTGAAGCAGAACTGGTTACTGGAACCAGACAGGAGCTGAAGCAGGACTGGCTACTGGAACCAGACAGGAGCTGAAGCAGGACTGGCTACAGGAACCAGACAGGAGCTGAAGCAGGACGCTGAAACAGGACTGGCTACTGGAACCAAACAGGAGCTGAAGCAGGACTGGCTACTGGAACCAAACAGGAGCTGAAGCAGGACTGGCTACTGGAACCAAGCTGGAACTGAAGCAGAAGAGGTTACTACGAGCAAGCCAGACAGAAGCAAGACTTGGGCATGGAGTGAAACAAGTCTCAGGCAGGAACGGAGCTGCTAACGCAATAGCACACTCCGGGGCACAGCGCAACAGAGAACCGCAAGGAACTCCATTGCAAGGCAAAATCCTGGGCTCCGCGGCGGCCTTACATAGGCCGCGGCGTCTGATG
The DNA here is from genome assembly GCF_901001135.1 of Rhinatrema bivittatum. Taxonomy (NCBI): domain Eukaryota; kingdom Metazoa; phylum Chordata; class Amphibia; order Gymnophiona; family Rhinatrematidae; genus Rhinatrema; species Rhinatrema bivittatum. Next base: position 334,740,682 of record NC_042617.1, on the reverse strand, counting down.
TCGCGGATAGGGCGGAGCTTCCAGTGGCGAGAAACGGCCTTTATAAGCACGGCTTGCGCGCGTGTGTGCGCGGCTAGGGAGAAGGCATCCAGGCAGGGCTTCTCGGCAGCGTCCCCCCCGCGGGGATGCCGCGAAACAGGCCGCATGTGTGATGTATCCTCTATTAAAGGATTGGTTGGATGATGTCATGCAATGTGAAGTTTTATCATTTTGTATATGTGTGGTGGTTTGTGCATAATATTTGATTATGTAGGTTGTTTTGTGCGCTGCTACAATCTGCATAGTGTGCGGCTTAGATTTTCTTTCAAATAAATAAATAACATTTGTTGCGCGATTCCACGTTTTCTTTGTCAGACTCTATATATTTCTTCCCTTAAACTCAGAGTCTCAGTATGCCACATTTTTATTTCCTCTTATAACCAGAATATCTTTAAAAAATCGTGTTTTATTGTATTAGCTATTTTTCTTCTATTTGCATCTTCTCTCTCCTTACTTCTTTGTCAGCTTCTTTTAGTTTTTTCAGATTATGTCCAACTTTCTGCAGTCCTTGAGCTGAGGTTCAGTCAAATCTTTGTGAAAACTAAACAGTTTGGAGAAGAATCAAATATGATCTAAGCTAATCTGCCTTAATCTCAACCCTAAGAAAACCGAGGTACCGGATTTTCGGAAGCCCTTGTCCCAGGCTCCCCCACCACCTGTTATCTTGGACTACATTTTCTGCCCTTCAGATCAAAGGTAAAGGTGTGTGGGAACAATTATTGATGACATTCTACATAAGGGACCCCAAATTACATCGGTAACAAAGGAACATCATTTTCAGCCTTGATACACTCATCAACTGCATCTGATTTGGCACAGGTGGATTTGATTGCACTTGTGAAGGACTTAATAATAATTTGCTTGGACTACAGCAACTTTTAGTAAGCCAGCATCCCCAGCTACAAAATGTATAAACTACAATTGATCCAGAGCTCTGCAGCTCGGCTAATATCAGGTACCAATTTAAGAAAACATATTTCTCCAGTCTTGAATCAACTTCACTGGCTGTCAGTCCAATTCGGAATCCAATTTAAATTGTACCTGTAGTTTACAGCACATTGAATAATCAAGCATTTTCATTCCTGACGACATGTCTTCAGCACTATGCCTCAACTAGGGCTTTACACTCAGCACTGTGAAATTTCCTCTCACTCCCATCCGAATGTAAAGCCAGACTACAAGATACATTTATTTATTTATTTATTTATTTTAATGTATGTTCCCCCTTTCAGGCTCTTCAAAGTGGATTACATTCAGATACTGTAGGAAAGCTACCTTTTTATAATATGGTTCATCTGAAGAGATAACTAACATCTATCAATATAAAACCGAACACACTTCAAGTAACCATAAACTAGTACTTCTCTTCCATTCCAGAAACCGTATATGAAGATTAGAAGGGTTAAGAAACCAGACACTCTTGAGAAAGATATGCAAATTTATACATTAGTGGCCGAATTTTAAAAAGCTTGCGAGTGTAAAATCCAGGGCACACACACGTGGCCGGGCCGTGCGGGCACCAAGTGCATTTTAAAAACAGCCCGGTATGCGCAGAAGTGCCGGGCCATGCAAAAGGGGTGGGCCAAGGGGCAGGGTCTGGGTGGGGTGGAGGCCAAATGAGGCAGCAGCCATCCGGCCCTGTCCTTGGGAAGCGTGTGCCGGCAGCCAGCCGGCACATAGAAGTTACTTCTTCTCCAAAGGAGCAGTAAGTATTAAAACAAAAAAATGTTAACTAGCTAGGTAGGGGTTATGGGTTGGGGTGGAGAGGGGAAAAGGTAGGAAGGGTAGTTAGAGGGATAGGGAAGTTCCCTCCAAGTCCGCTTCTTAATTGGAGTGCACTGGGAGGGAATGAGAAAACCCTATTCGCATTGCTGTGCTTATTTTTTAAGATACCCCCTCGCTGCGCACGGGAGAGGGCACCTTCCCGCACATGTGCAAGCATACATTAAAATCTGGTGTGCATGTGTGCATGGGAATTATATTTTATAACATGTGTGTGCCAATGTGCGCATGTTATAAAATAGCCACGTCCATGTGCGCCTGCCGGGAACCACGTGTACATGGACACCTGTACATTTTTTTTTTTTAAATCTACCTTTATGTGGGATTCATTTTGCCTTATGTAAGACGTCCAGGGAGGCAGCTGATTCTCTTTCCTCTAAACCCATAAAGGAGAATGTTCAACTTCCCATATTCATTATGGAAGGTATTTCCTATTATTATTTAACTGATGTTTGATTGGACCTGCATTTCTGTGAATAGCTTAATGGACATTTCTTGATGTGTGTTAACTATACCAGCTAGAAGTATGTGTATGGGTAGATGTTTCTTTTGCCTTAAATAGTGATGTAAATCAAGCTGTCTTATTTCATGCATTGTTAAAATGTTAGAAAATTCAATAAAAACTTTAAATAAAAAAAAAAAGAAGTATGTGTATGGGGCAAGGGAAGGGCAGAAAGATAGTCTTGGTGTCCAATTCAGGAAGCTGATAAGTCCTGCAACTGCAATTTAGGAGTATGCACAAATATTTTTTCATTTTGTTTCTTTTTATTTTTCATTTTTTTCATTTGTTTCTTTTTTTATCATTTGTATTTGTATTTTTTTTTTTTAAATAAAAAAAAAATTGAATAAAAGAAGTTGGGTCTCTGCTCCAGCCACAAAAAAAAAAAAACAAAACAAAAAACTTTGTGGATATTCCACAAACCTCTCCCCAGTATCCCCCATCCCTGCCCTGAAACACTTTTACCCTATTTATTAGTCTTGACACAGTTAATATAGCTGGGTTTAAAAAAGGTTTGGATAAGTTCTTGGAGGAGAAGTCCAATAACTGCTGTCAATCAGTAGGGGATAGCCACCGCTTGGGATCTATTTAATGTTTGGGTACTTGCCAGGTGCTTGTGACCTGGATTGGCCACTGTTGAAGACAGGATATTGGGCTTGATGGACCCTTGGTCTGACCCAGTATGGCATTTCTTATGTTCTTATTATACACACAAAGGGGTAGATTTTCAAAGGGTTAAGCGTGTAGGTTATGTGCGTAACCCCCAAAAACCTACCCCAAACCCCCCCTGCATGCGCCGAGCCTATCTTGCATAGGCTGCCAGTGCGCACAAAGCCCCGGGACGTGCATAAGTCCCGGGGCTTTCCTGGGGGGGCATGTCGGGGGCATGTCGGGAGGCGTGTCGCGGCCGGCGCATCATCGGGGGTGTGTTGGGGGCGTGTCACGGTGGCGCATCATTGGGGGTGTTCCGGGGGCATGGCCACGGCCTCTGGACCAGCCCCCGGACCGGACCATGGCGCCTTGGACAGGCGTAACTTGTGCAACAAAGGTGGGGGGGGGTGGAAGGAAAGTTCCCTCCGAGGCCGCTCCAATTTCGGAGCGGCCTCAGAGGGAACGGAGGCAAGCTGCATGGCTCGGCATGCGCAGGCTGCCGATTTTGGGCGCGCCGACCCCAGATTTTAACAGATATGCGCAGCTATTGAAATCCGGCGTACTTTTGTTTGCGCCTGGTGCGTGAACAAAAGTACGCCCGCGCATAGTTTTATAAAATCTGCCCCAAAGAGACCCATGCTTACATTCATGAAAGCACTCAAGAAAGAATAGAAGTCAAATATTTACACATAGAAAAGGAAATGCTTTCATCAGAAGTTTGAAAAGATATGAGCAGTAGTCTGCTGTGGATATTTGGAAGCACAGAGTCCTGGGGATGGGAAACAAAAACATTTTTCTTATATCTATTCTTGGAAAATAAAAGTTAAATATTAGGGATGTGAATCGTTTTCCATATCGTCTTAACGATAGAAATCGTGTGGCAGGGCAAGAAAATCGTCTTAGGCACGATTTTTTAGTTAAAAAATCGTTAAAAATAGTTTTTTCCGATTAGTGCGCACTAACTCGAGTTAGTGCGCACTAACTGGGAGTTAGTGCGCACTAACTGAAAATGATACAATTTGACACTTTTCAGGTCAGTTAAGGTCAGTTTAGGAATGAATATGTATTCCTATTGGCTGCCCTCTTATTTATTCATGTTACCAAGTTTCCTACTGACAGTATATGGGGGATGGGAAATGGAAACAGTTGGTAGCTTGACAAAACAAGTAATGTGATCAGTCAATGTGACTAGAACTTGTGCCCTAACCCTGATACCATGGGTATTGTGATCTTCCTGCACACAGTGCCCTATCCCTATTAATACCAGGAGTGTTGTGATCTTCCTGCACACAGTGCCCTATACCTAATACCAGGGGTGTTGTGATCTTCCTGCACACAGTGCCCTATTCCTGATACTGGGGGTGTTGTGATCTTCCTGCACACAGTGCCCTATTCCTGATACCGGGGGTGTTGTGATCTTCTTGCACACATCCCGATATCAGGGATAGGGCACTGCATGCAGGAAGATCACAACACTCCTGGTATTAATAGGGATAGGGCACTGCATGCAGGAAGATCACAACACTCCTGGTATTAATAGGGATAGGGCACTGCATGCAGGAAGATCACAACACCCCTGGTATCAGGGATAGGGCACTGTGTGCAGGAAGATCACAATACCCCGGAGGAGTGAGGGTCAGGCAGCTCCCCCCTGTCTGTGAAGCCAGCCTCTCACTAGTAATGCAGGGAGGGAGCTGTCTCAGACTTCACCATCCTCCCCCCCCCCCTTACCCACACACCATTCACTAGCTGGGACATGGGGGAAGTCAGGAGTGAGGGTCAGGCAGCTCCCCCCTGTCTGTGAAGCCAGCCTCTCACTAGTAATGCAGGGAGGGAGCTGTCTCAGACTTCACCATCCACCCCCACCCCCCTCACCCACACACCATTCACTAGCTGGGACATGGGGGAAGTCAGGAGTGAGGGACAGGCAGCTCCCCCCTGTCTGTGAAGCCAGCCTCTCACTAGTAATGCAGGGAGGGAGCTGTCTCAGACTTCACCATCCTCCCCACCCCCCTCACCCACACACCATTCACTAGCTGGGACATGGGGGAAGTCAGGAGTGAGGGTCAGGCAGCTCCCCCCTGTCTGTGAAGCCAGCCTCTCACTAGTAATGCAGGGAGGGAGCTGTCTCAGACTTCACCATCCACCCCCCCCCCCTCACCCACACACCATTCACTAGCTGGGACATGGGGGAAGTCAGGAGTGAGGGACAGGCAGCTCCCCCTGTCTGTGAAGCCAGCCTCTCACTAGTAATGCAGGGAGGGAGCTGTCTCAGACTTCACCATCCTCCCCCCCCCCTCACCCACACACCATTCACTAGCTGGGACATGGGGGAAGTCAGGAGTGAGGGTCAGGCAGCTCCCCCCTGTCTGTGAAGCCAGCCTCTCACTAGTAATGCAGGGAGGGAGCTGTTTCAGACTTCACCATCCTCCCCTCCCCCCCCCCTCACCCACACACCATTCACTAGCTGGGACATGGGGGAAGTCAGGAGTGAGGGTCAGGCAGCTCCCCCCTGTCTGCGAAGCCAGCCTCTCACTAGTAATGCAGGGAGGGAGCTGTCTCAGACTTCACCATCCTCCCCCCCCCCTCACCCACAAACCATTCACTAGCTGGGACATGGGGGAAGTCAGGAGTGAGGGTCAGGCAGCTCCCCCCTGTCTGTGAAGCCAGCCTCTCACTAGTAATGCAGGGAGGGAGCTGTCTCAGACTTCACCATCCTCCCCCCCCCCTCACCCACACACCATTCACTAGCTGGGACATGGGGGAAGTCAGGAGTGAGGGTCAGGCAGCTCCCCCCTGTCTGCGAAGCCAGCCTCTCACTAGTAATGCAGGGAGGGAGCTGTCTCAGACTTCACCATCCTCCCCCCCCCCCCCTCACCCACACACCATTCACTAGCTGGGACATGGGGGAAGTCAGGAGTGAGGGTCAGGCAGCTCCCCCCTGTCTGTGAAGCCAGCCTCTCACTAGTAATGCAGGGAGGGAGCTGTCTCAGACTTCACCATCCTCCCCCCCCCCCCTCACCCACACACCATTCACTAGCTGGGACATGGGGGAAGTCAGGAGTGAGGGTCAGGCAGCTCCCCCCTGTCTGTGAAGCCAGCCTCTCACTAGTAATGCAGGGAGGGAGCTGTCTCAGACTTCACCATCCTCCCCCCCCCCCCCTCACCCACACACCATTCACTAGCTGGGACATGGGGGAAGTCAGGAGTGAGGGTCAGGCAGCTCCCCCCTGTCTGTGAAGCCAGCCTCTCACTAGTAATGCAGGGAGGGAGCTGTCTCAGACTTCACCATCCTCCCCCCCCCCTCACCCACACACCATTCACTAGCTGGGACATGGGGGAAGTCAGGAGTGAGGGTCAGGCAGCTCCCCCCTGTCTGTGAAGCCAGCCTCTCACTAGTAATGCAGGGAGGGAGCTGTCTCAGACTTCACCATCCTCCCCCCCCCCCCTCCCCCACACACCATTCACTAGCTGGGACATGGGGGAAGTCAGGAGTGAGGGTCAGGCAGCTCCCCCCTGTCTGTGAAGCCAGCCTCTCACTAGTAATGCAGGGAGGGAGCTGTCTCAGACTTCACCATCCTCCCCCCCCCCCCCTCACCCACACACCATTCACTAGCTGGGACATGGGGGAAGTCAGGAGTGAGGGTCAGGCAGCTCCCCCCTGTCTGCGAAGCCAGCCTCTCACTAGTAATGCAGGGAGGGAGCTGTCTCAGACTTCACCATCCTCCCCCCCCCCCCCTCACCCACACACCATTCACCAGCTGGGACATGGGGGAAGTCAGGAGTGAGGGTCAGGCAGCTCCCCCCTGTCTGTGAAGCCAGCCTCTCACTAGTAATGCAGGGAGGGAGCTGTCTCAGACTTCACCATCCTCCCCCCCCCCCCCATCACCCACACACCATTCACTAGCTGGGACATGGGGGAAGTCAGGAGTGAGGGTCAGGCAGCTCCCCCCTGTCTGTGAAGCCAGCCTCTCACTAGTAATGCAGGGAGGGAGCTGTCTCAGACTTCACCATCCTCCCCCCCCCCCCCCCCCCATCACCCACACACCATTCACTAGCTGGGACATGGGGGAAGTCAGGAGTGAGGGTCAGGCAGCTCCCCCCTGTCTGTGAAGCCAGCCTCTCACTAGTAATGCAGGGAGGGAGCTGTCTCAGACTGGTATCAGGGTTAGGGCACTGTGTGCAGGAAGATCACAACACTCCTGGTATTAATAGGGATAGGGCACTGTAAGAGATGACTGTAGTAGATTGAATAAAGATCTGATGTTTCTGCTCTCCTCACACCAAACAAAAACAACACACAAGCAGAGAAGCCCTTCTTACAAAGCTGAGCTAGTGAGTTAAGTAGGAGGAAAAGTAAACATACTGGTGCCAGTGTGGCTACTTAAAAAATACACTTACCAACAATCAATTACATATATTTGAACTGTGTACAGTTCCAGCCAGGACCACCTTTCTAAAATGCACAGTGATTGGCAAATTCAACATGCACTAGCATTTCAGGTGCCTGCTAACAAAAATAATAAACAAACAAGTTCTAGTCACGTGAGTGCTGATCATTACATTACTTTTTTTGTCAAGCTTCCAACTGTTTCCATTTCACATCCCCCCAACCATATTGGTAACATCAATAGATAAGAGCACAGCCAGCCAATAGGAATACATACATACATATTCATTCCTAAGTGAACTTTACTGACCTGGGAAGTGTGAACACTTTGTTTCATTTTCTGTTGGTGTTCGTTAGTTTCCAGTTCCATTTCCCATCCCCCCAACCATCACCTCAGTGGTAACCTTGGTAATATCAATAGATAAGAGGGCAGCCAGCCAATAGGAACACATATTCATTCCTAACTGACCTTCAGTGACCTGGAAAGTGTTTATTTGTATCATTTTCAGTTAGTGCGCACTAAATCGAGTTAGTGCGCACTAACGGGGAGTTAGTGCGCACTAACTCGAGTTAGTGCGCACTAACACGATTTAACGATTTTTAACGATAAATCGTTAGAATTTCTATTGTATCGTGTTCTATAACGATTTAAGATGATATAAACATTATCGGACGATAATTTTAATCGTTGAAAAACGATTCACATCCCTATTAAATATACAAAAATTTGTGTGTGAAAAAATTAGCATAGAAGAAGAGAAATAGCATGTAGTCACATACATGCTATTTTATAAATATCAAACATGCACATGTAAATAAGGGCTTGCACACAAAAGTATGCATGCAAAAAAGGGGAGGTTTATGGGCATTCCGGGATGAGGCCAACATTTACGAGAGTAAGTTGCTATTTTATAAGAGACTTGCGCATGTAGGTTTGACAGCTTATTGGTGTATATTTCCATCTGCTCATTGTCTGGCATAAGTGATATTAAACGTGTACTACTGACTGGAATGGAGGACTGGATGAACTTGGGGATTTCAGGCTTTTCGCAGGCCTGCCCCCCCTTCACCCCTGCCCCGTTTTTCACGGGATTCATCATTCCACAAGGAATGATGAATCCTGCCCTAAGCTGGAGAAGTCTGGATGACCTGGAGAAGGACTGGGCAAAATGGTGGATTTTTTTACATTTTTTTATTTATTTAGATTTATATTCCACTTTTTGCACTTCAAAGTGGATTACATTCAGGTACTGTAGATATTTCCCTATCCCCAGAGGGCTTACAATCTAAGGGGATCATTTTCTATTGGTATCACACACGAAAAGGGATTTTTCACATGCAAAAAGTCCCTTTTTGCATGCGATAGCTTGATAGGGTCAGAGTCGGGATCGGAAGAGGAGGAGTCGGGGCGGCGTCGGGGCGGACATAGCGGTAACTTCGCTGGTGGTAATAAGGTAAGACCCATTATCGCTGCCAATAGCGCGCCTAATAGCGCCACCTTTCACGGTGATGCTATTGGGTGCGAAAGCCGGCAGTGATGACACCGCGGTGGTGTGATCGCTGCCAGCTTTCACAGGCCCACCTCCCCGCTTAACCCCCCCACCCCTCGTTACCGCGGAATTCAGTAATGTGCACCGATAGAAAATCCAGGCCCAAGTTTGTACCTGAGGCAATGGAGGGTAAAGTGAAAACCGATAATTTCACTGAAACATGTATGAAAATATGTGGACTTACACATGTAAAAAGTGACTTATCTGGGAGAAATGATGCTTACATTTTTTTGTATAAAATCTCCACACAAATATTTTTAAAATATAAAATTAAAAGAAAGTACCTACAGCAGTTCACCTCCACTTAGCTGGATAGGTCATAGATAGAGCTACTTATTTGGCTCAGTAAATGGCTGGAAGTCTCAAACGGAACTACTTCTTCGCATAAGTAGTGCTATTTATGACTTATCTGGTTATCTTACTTAGGGGGTTATTTACTAAAGGTTTATCGCATGCGGTGTGGCTGTGGCTTTTCGCAGGCCTGGCCCCCCCTTCACCCCCGCCCCCTTTTTCACAGGATTCATCATTCCACGAGGAATGATGAATCCTGCCCTAAGCTGGAGAAGTCTCACTTTTAAAGAATTATCAGGCTATCTTGAATATCTATTCATGTGTATTTTTCACTCATGCGAGAATGTTGCAGGGAAGAATTAAATCTGTTTTATAACTTGTGCATATATGAGAAGTGCAGTTTATGAAATACCGGGGTAGATCTGCAGGCAGCTATATACACAAACATATGGGTGCGCGTGCAGGTCTAACAGGCAGATATTTAAAACAAACCATCTATATAACAGCTGTATAAGACTTATCTGGCTAACTTACAAGGTATAGTCAGCTGCATGGTTATTGTTACGCTGCTCGACCTCGGAGCCCATGGTCGGCCGTGCTCACACACTTCCGCAGCAATCCGTCAGCTCCGAAGGCGCCGAAGACAGTACATCTGTTCCCCCTAGGAATGCTGCCGCTGCCGAAGCCCTGCCCCCTGTCGTTGCCTAGATGCGTGCAGCGATGAGGTCTCTTTCTTTAAAGGGGCCAATGCAGGAAATACCTGGGTCAGCCCTGGAAGTTACCCACCTCTGTAGGGGTATTTAGGCTGCAACTTCCTATCTTCTGGTGAGTTAACAAGGATTGGATTGCCTCCGGTCCAGCTGCTCTGCCGCTTCCTTGCTGCCGCTGGAAGCTCTCTCTGCCCTTCAGGGTAATTCATCTCTAACCTGGGTACCCGCTCCTCGGGGGCCCATATGCCTTCTTTCAGGTACCTATCTGGGATATTGGGTACTCACTCCTCGAGGGCCTGCTCTCCCTACTTTGGTTCCTACCACTCAACTACTTCTGCCTGCCAGGATCTTCATCAATACAGCTATCTACTTCAGTGAGTACTACCTTGTCAGTCCTTCTCATCTTCAGCTTCAGCGCTTGGAGTCTGCGTCCTTAACTTTCCACTACTACCCTGCGCTGTCAACCATCTACTGGAGCGTGGGACTGGTCTTCTCTGCTGAGGACCCCTGAACTACTCCTACTGGGTTACCTCACTGCTGCCGCTCCCTGGCAGTACCACCAAGCTGTATAATAAATTCAACTTCTCTGAGATTGTGTGTATAAAGTCTGGCCTAGCACTGCGGTTCCATACGGGGCTCCTCCCTGTGGGAGTGGCCACCATTGCAGTGCCCAAGTATCCACTCCAACACCTCAAAACCATAACTGTTATACTGTTGTATATCTCCATATTTGGCACTACTTAGTTAGATAAGTTATATCTAGGTAAATTAGATCTGCTTTATTGTAGGTCTAACTTATTCAATTAACTTAACAGGAAAAGTCCAAACGTTGGCACTTATCTGGCTAAGCTAGCTGTATAAGTAGCACCACCCTGATTCGCCCACTGCCCACCCACTGGATATCTGGCTATCTATTTAGCTAGATAAATGGCTTATCTTGCTAAGTGGTAACTTATTTAGCTGGATAAATATTTTATCTGGCTAAGCGGTGGCTTAGCCATCTAAGTAGGGCTGAATATCAGCCCCTATGTGTTTGTTTCCCTCAAAACATACACATTTTATGTTGCTGAAACCTGTGAAGATCAGGAAAAAGCATTCAGGGGATTATGTTCAAAAGATATATGCAGCTAAATCAGCTTTTAGCTGCATAAATCCATTCAGTTAAATATCTCATCTCCCCCCAATATCCAGCTAAGTTTTGTGTACACAAAATTTCTGCAAGTATTGATTTAGCTGGACAAAATAGTGGTCAGGTCGCAGCGTGTGCAGAGTTTCCTTTTCAAATTTTGCCACTTAGCAGATATTCAGTGCTAACTGGCTGAATTTGTCCTGACAACTTTATATACTCACATGGCTATCCTAAGCATAATGGTTGCAATTTTGTGTGATTAGATGTAACTAGATATTTGGCTACATACTTAACCAATTAAATACAGCTGAATATCCAAGCAAGGCTAAATGGTTAAAAATTAATTAACTTTGTCCAATCACTTTGATTTTGTGAAAAGAAAGGCAATTAAGAAAATCCAATAAACTGCACTGAATCCACTCTGCTACCACTGAATATTGACACAGTCACTTCCTAGTTTTCCTGTTTTAGACATTTTTGGCATTTTTCACATGTTTTATGTTGCCGATATTTTGCACAGGCGGTGTTCTTATGATGCTTATGATTAAATGTCTTCTCCCTCTGAAAGAACATTCAAATACGTTGAGGCAGAGATTTATAAGTTTACGTCTCCAACTTTTTCACTGCTTTAGGGAATTTTTTCTCCTATTGTTTTGTTTTATTCTTATTTGTCTGTCAATTTATTTTATGACCCTTTCACAAGAGCCACAAAGAGAAGATTCTTTCAATGTCATCTCTTCCTGATGGCATTAAACAGATTCTCACCTAGCCATAAAAAGAATACAACTAGAGAAATCACTGTCTCAGTCAGACAAAGGAATATTTTACACAATGTCATGTTTGATGGATCAAGTGGGTAGAAAGTCAATTCACACGTCCTACTCTTCTTTCATTTCTGTCCTTTATAGGGCTCCTTTGTCCCATTATTTGTATCAGCTGTGTGAAAAGTACAAGTCCCCTTTAAATTCCTCTACAGCCCTATCTTTGTGATCTCGTAAGCAGCTATCATGCCATATCCTATCATATTATTTTCCTGATTGACTGACTGCAGTAGAGAGCGATGTACATGTGTTTGAATTCAAATGGGAAATTTTAACAATATTTCCCATTTCATTTTGTTTCTGAAATAAGAAAAGAAATAAAGAATAAAACTGTGTTCATTTGTTTTGTTTGGGTTTTAAAAATTAGGCCATCCACTCAATCTGTCACACCAGTCTCCTCCCCCTCCCCCCACCCCTTCCCTTCTCCTCAACTCTGTTACCCGATTTGTTAATCTTAAAGCATCACGGGGAAAGAACAATCCCCAGAGGCTCCTGTCCCACAAGGGTGGCTGTTGTAAATGATGTTGGAAGACATTACTAAACTAGAACATTTTGCCTATTGTTAAATATCCTTTTTTCTATCCAAGTTGATTGAAAAAAGTAGACTTCTCGCAACTGCCGAATTGTTAGAGAAGAACAGTGTTTTAGACAATCATTAGTCCTGCTTTAAACTCTGCCAAAGTATCTAACCACTAGAGATGTGAATCGTGTGCCATATCGTCTTAACGATTGAAATCGTGTGGCAGGAGAAGAAAATCGTGTTTGGCACGATTATTTCGTTGAAAAATCGTTAAAAATCGTTTTTTCCGATTAGTGCGCACTAACAGAAATTGATACAATTTGACACTTTTCAGGTCAGTTAAGGTCAGTTTAGGAATGAATATGTATTCCTATTGGCTGCCCTCTTATTTATTCATGTTACCAAGGTTCCCACTGACAGTATATGGGGGATGGGAAATGGAAACAGTTGGTAGCTTGACAAAAAAAGTAATGTGATCAGTCAATGTGACTAGAACGTGCCCTAACCCTGATACCAGGGGTGTTGTGATCTTCATGTACACACAGTGCCCTATCCCTATTAATACCAGGAGTGTTGTGATCTTCCTGCACACAGTGCCCTAACCCTGACACCAGGGGTGTTGTGATCTTCCTGCATGCAGTGCCCTATCCCGCCTGCATTACTAGTGAGAGGCTGGCTTCACAGACAGGGGGGAGCTGCCTGACCCTCCCACATGTCCCAGCCAGTGAATGGTGTGTGGGTAAGGGGAGGGGGGGAGGAGGATGGTGAGGCTGAAACAGCTCCTTCCCTGCATTACTAGTGAGAGGCTGGCTTCACAGACAGGGGGGAGCTGCCTGACTGTAGTAGATTGAATAAAGATCTGATGTTTCTGCTCTCCTCACACCAAACAAAAGCAACACACAAGCAGAGAAGCCCTTCTTATAAAGTTGAGCTAGTGAGTTAAGTAGGAGGAAAAGTAAACATACTGGTGGCCAGTTTGGCTACTTAAAAAATACACTTACCAACAATCAATTACCACATATATTTGAACTGTGTATAATAGTTCCAGCCAGGACCACCTTTCTATAATGCACAGTGATTGGCAAATTCAACATGCACTAGCATTTCACATGCCTGCTAACAAAAATAATAAACAAACAAGTTCTAGTCACATGAGTGATGATCATCACATTACTTTTTTTGTCAAGCTTCCAATTGTTTCCATTTCACATCCCCCCAACCATTACCTCAGTGGGAACCTTGATAACATCAATAGATAAGAGCACAGCCAGCCAATAGGAATACATATTCATTCCTAAGTGACCTTTACTGACCTGGGAAGTGTCAACACTTTGTTTCATTTTCTGTTGGTGTTCGTGAGTTTCCAGTTCCATTTCCCATCCCCCCAACCATCACCTCAGTGCGAACCTTGGTAACATCAATAGATAAGAGGGCAGCCAGCCAATAGGAACACATATTCATTCCTAACTGACCTTTACTGACCTGGAAAGTGTAAATTTGTATCATTTTATGTTAGTGCGCACTAACACGATTTAACGATTTTTAACGATAAATCGTTAGAATTTCTATTGTATTGTGTTCTATAACGATTTAAGATGATATTAAAATTATCGGACGATAATTTTAATCGTTGAAAAACGATTCACATCCCTACTAACCACTTCTAGTGATAATTTCAGATGATTTGTGAATGGAGTTGGACAGAAGCAATGATTCCAATTCAATTTTTCTAGAACTAAATGCAGTGTTTGATAGAGTGGATCACATAATTTTAGTGGAACATTTGGTTTCCTTGAAGATGATGGGATTCATTCTTTTCTCATAGATAACATCCCAGTTTATCTCCATGGAGGTCTAGCTCCTCAAGACATTGTCCCTAGGCTTGTAAAATTTCTTCCATTGCTCCTTTTTAAAATCTACACGCAGCTTCTAGCAATGATAATCAGGGAAGATGAAATACATTTCCAGACGTTTGCTTATGATACTCAGTTGTACACCCTTTGGGGACAGAAGGGGTGGTTCACTTGAGAGGCTAAACCAATTCCCAAGGAATATAAAAGTTTGACTCATAGAGAATAAGTTAAAAATTAACACCTAGGTTCCTTTGCTCTAGAAGGAGACGTGTACATCAATGCACTCTTCCTTAATCCGGGATGGTGTAATCATTCTAGAATGAAGTATTAATTCAATAGAAAGATCAAGTGCAGAATCTGAGAATTGAAATTGATAAGACCCTATCTCTGGAAACTCATATTTCTTAATGGACAATCCGGAGGGAGCACTGACAGGAGAGGATCAGCTTGCTGGTGGCTGGAAAGAATTAGTAAGCACTGCTTGGATACATTTTTAAAACTTAAAAGTATTGGGGAGAAGTAAACTATTAGGGTATATTATTTAGTGTGTTTTGTTTGAAATAGGGAGTCAGAAAGTCAGACAACAAATAGAAGTTTGTGTGTTTTATTTACATAAGTAGTCAGAAAGTCAGGCATCAAACAGAAGTTTGTGTGTCTGTATTTCCAATACCTCCCACCCCTCTCCCAACCACCCCTAACTCATCCTTTAATTTATAGGCAGGTGTTACATTTACACTTAAAAAATAAAAAAAAAAATCAGCCTTTTAACTTAAACTCAGAAATTCCGCACACCTTATCAAGAGTTTGATCATTCTCTTCTAGGTTACTTCCAGATATACAGTGAATACACTAATATATTTAAAGGACCCTATCTGTACGCAATCCTGCATCCAGAGCAACCTGAAACTTAACTAGGAACCAAACCGATTTAAGATGAAGGCAGCAGTCCAGCAGCAAGAGGGGGGACTTGTGTCACATGTATGATTTTTTACCTGCCGGTGAGAAATTGTATGCATTCATCCAAGGCAAAGAGCTACTATCTCTCAGAGAATGAGTCCGAGCTCTGGAGGCTAGAGTGGCAGACAAGGTGTTGCTGAGGCAGACAGAGAAGTAGCCAAGTCCCTCCAGTCTGGCATCCCTGGTGCTGCCTTGGAGAAGAAAGGCCTCATGATCAGAGAGCATCAACTGGTATAGCAGGAATTGATCCTGTAGCAAGGACCTGCTCTCCAGGTGGTGCATTGTCCTCTCGCACTGAAGATGTGTCTCCTAGCGCTTCTGCCAAGGAGGGAAGGGTTAGGTCGAACATCATCGTTGGTTATTCGATTATTAGGAATGTAGACACCTAGGCAGCTGGTGGGCATGAGGATCGCCTGGTAATATGCTTACCTATGCAAAGGTGGCGGACCTCACACGTCACATAGATAGAATTTTGACAGTGCTGGGGAGAAGCCGGCTGTCATGGTACATGTGGGCACCAATGACATAGTAAAATGTGGGAGGGAGGTTCTGGAAGTCAAATTTAGGCTCATGGGTAGAAAGCTGAAACCCAGAACCTCCAGGGTAGCATTCTCTGAAATGCTTCCTATTCCACGCACAGGTCCCCAGAGGCAGGCAGAGCTCTAAAGTCTTAATGCATGGATGAGACAATGGTTCAAGGAAGAGGGATTCCGTTTTGTAAGGAACTTTGAAACCCTTTGGAGAAGGTGAAGTCTTTTCCAAAGGAATGGGATCCACCTTAACTAGGGTGGAAACAGGCTACTGGCACTAACCTTTAAAAAGAAGATAGAGCAGCTTATAAACTAGAACAAAGGGGAAAACTGACAGTCGCTCAGCAGTGCATGGTTCAGAGGGAGGTATCTTCAAAGGATACTAATGAAGCATTAGAGTTAGGGCATCCCAACAGAGAGGTTCCACTAATAATAAAAGTAGTCCAAGTGGCTATAATTAAAAACTCATCTGAGCTAAATATTTCCAATTTAACCCATGTTAACTGAAAAGCAAAATGTAAATACAAACAAAAAATAACTTTGAAATGATTGTATGCTAATGCCAGATGTCTAAGAAGTAGGATGGGAATATTAGAGTGTATAGTAGTGTATGATGATATAGACTTAATTGGCATCTCAGAGACATGATGAAAAGAGGATAATCAATGGAATAGTGCTATACTGGGGTACATGTTATATCTCAATGACAGAGAGGAGCATCTTGGTGGTAGGGTGACACTTTATGACTGGGTTGGCATAGAGTCCAACAGGATAAATATCCTGCATGTTGCGGTTCTGGCCACGAGCACCGCAGCCAGGCCCTTACCTCCGGGCTCCTGGACCTGCTCCCGCTTCCAGAGGCCTGGTTTGCGGCCTGTTTGGTGGTGTCCCCGCTGGGGCTGCACCGCTGCGAGGTCTCCCATGGACGCCCGGCGCCTAGGCGGGCGCGCGCCACTTGGGCGCTTTTCTAGGCCGTTTCCCGCCAGTGGGGACTCCGCCCCACTCCTGATGTCAGACGCCGCGGCCTTGATAAGCCGGCCGTGGCCATCAAGTCTTTGCCTTGCAACAGGTTAGCCTCCCAGTTTCCTGTTGCACTGTGCCCCGGAGTGACTCGCTTTGCTTCATCGCTCCGTTCCTGCTGCAGTACTTGCCTGGTTCCTGCCTGCCTGCTACAGTACCTGCTTGGTTCCTGCCTGCCTGCCACAGTACCTGCTTGGTTCCAGTACCCGAATCCTGCTACAGTTCCTGCCTGGTTCCAGAACCCGAGCCCAGTTAAGTATTGCTACTGTCCTAGTCTGGTTCCAGTTACCTGTCCTGATCCACAACCCATCTAAGTCCCAGCGGCCGGGCCCCTACGGGCTCCTCCTGGGGGGGCTTCGGCTTCCAAGGGTGAAGCCACCTAAGTCCCAGCTGTTGGGCTCCTACGGGCTCCTCCCGGGGGAGTACCAGCTTCCAGGGTGAAGAGCATCTACGTCCTGCCTGAACAGCTGACTCCCGGCCTGCTATTCATTAGAGACATTGACCACCTTTCCCAGTCTCCAGCAGGTCGGCCCAAGGGTCCACTAAACAGAGACTCCCATAACACTGCATGAGACTAAATGTACAATCAAATCTTTATGGGTAGAACTCCTTTGTGTGTAGGGGAAGAGAATAGTGATAGGAGTATATTACCGTCCACCTTGCTATAATGGTGAGACAGTGAGTGAAATGATAAGAGAAATTATGGAAGTTAAACAAAATGGTAGTGCAGTAATGATGGGAGATTTCAATTACCCAAATATTAACTGAGTATGTGAAACATCAGGGCATGCTAGAGAGATAAAGTTCCTGAATGGAATAAAAGACAGTTTTATGGAGAATTGGTTCAGGAACTGACGAGAGGGGGAGCAATTTTAGATCTAATTGTTAGTGGAGCACAGGATTTGGTGAGAGAGGTAATGGTGGTGGGGCTGCTTGGCAATAGTGATCATAATATGATCAAATTTGAATTAACGACTGGAAAGGGAACAGTGGAGGGGAGCCAGTAAATCCATGGCTCTAATGCTAAACTTTCAAAAGGGAAACTTTGAGAAAATGAGTAAATAGGTAGAAAAAAACTGAAAGTTGAATCTACAAAGGTAAAAAGTGTGCAACAGGCACTGACATTGTTCAAAAATACCATCATAGAAGCACAAACCAGATGTATTCCATGCATTAAGAAAGGTGGAAGGAAGGTAAAACAATTAACGGCATAGTTAAAAGGTGAGGTGAAAAAGGCTATTTTAGCCAAAAGATATTCATTCAAAAATTGGAAGAAGGATCAATCAGAAGAAAATAGGATATGTAGCAATTTAAATGTAAGACACTGAGAAGACAGGCTAAGAGAAAATTTGAAAAGAAGTTGGCCATAGAGGCAAAACCTCACAATAAAAACTTTTTAAAATATATCCAAAGCAGAAAGTCTGCAAGGGAGATGGTTGGACATTGGATGATCAAGGGGTTAAAGGGGAACAAAGAAGATAAGGCCATTGTGGATACCCGTTCCGGAGAAGATTTTCATGAGTGATGATTCAGATCAACTGAACCAAATCATGGTGAACTTGGAAGATATGATAAGCCTGATTGACAAACTGAAGAGTAGTAAATCACCTGGATTGGATGGTAATCACCCCAGGGTTCTGAGAAAACTAAAAATATGAAATTTCAGAACTATTAGTAAAAATGTGGAAGCTATCATTAAAATCATCCAATGTACCTGAAGATTGGAAGATGGCCAATGAAACCTCTATATTTAAAAAAGCATCCAGGGGTGATCCAGGAAACTATAGATTGGTGAGCCTGACTTAAGTTCTGGGAAAAATCATGGAAACTGTTATAAAGAATAAAATTCCAAAACATTTAGAATGATAGGGTTTGGTGGGACCCAGCCAACATGGATTTATCCAAGGAAGTCTTGCCTCACAAATCTATATTTTTTTGAAGGGAAGAATAAACATGTGGACAAAGGTGAACCAGTAGATGTGGTGTATTCAGATTTTTAGAAGGCGTTCAACAAGGTCCTGTATGAGAGGCTTCTAAGAAAACTAAAAACTCATGGGATAGGAGGGAATTGTGAACGTGGAGGCACGGTCACTTGCTCAGAGATATTGTGAACCCTTGGGCCATGGTGCGGCTCAGAGAGGAGCCCCAAGACGCACACCGTGGGAGGTGAGAGTGTTCAAGCATGGGCTGGAGCTGGAACAAGGCTAGATCCGGATCAAGACTTGGAACATCAGGAACTGGAACAAGGCAGACTCATCCCTCCACTGGACCTACACGCAAAGGTGAGACCCAGCAACACAATGCTGGTCTCAAGAGTAGCCCTACAGCCACTCGATAGCCCTTCCAGACCCACCACTTGGGAACGACGAGTATGTGAGGCCAGATGGAGGCCGAGGGAAGGAACAAGATGAGACATGGAACTCAGGACTTGGAAGACTCAGACGAGGATAAGAGGAACTTGGAAGACTCAGACGAGGTTTCAGGAAACTTTGAAGACTCAGAAAAGGACTCAAGGAACTTGGAAGACTCAGACAAGGTTGCAGGATACTTGGAAGACTCGGATAAGCATCAAGGATACTTGGAAGACTCACGCGAGGATTCAGGGTTCAGACACTAGTACTGGATGAGTACTGCACTGCAGCATGCCCTACACAGCCACCCATGTCTGATCGCAGACCTTGCGGAAAGTGAAGCAGACTCCAGGTGAGAAAGTGAAGACTTGGAACTGGAAACATGTCGAAGATTCAGGAGAAGCCTACACAGAGGCACGCCTTACACAGCCGCCCATGGCTGGTTGCGGACCATGCTGAATTGGAGCAGGTTCTGGCTTGAGTCTTGGGCATGGATGGAAGCAGGCACAAGGTTCTCCCAAAACCAGGATCAGGATTCAAGACTCAGGATTCAAGACTCGGAACTTGGATTCAGGAGCAGACCTCGGAATTAAAAACAAGGAGCCTTCAAGAAGTACAGAGAAGGGCGACCAGGAAGGTGGAGGATCTTCATCGGATGACGTACGAGGAGAGACTGAAGACTGAAGAATCTAAATATGTACACCCTGGAGGAAAGGAGGAGCAGAGGTGATATGATACAGACTTTCAGATACTTGAAAGGTTTTAATGATCCAAAGGCAACGACAAACCTTTACCATAAGAAAAAAATCAGCAGAACCAGGGGTCACGATTTGAAGCTCCAGGGAGGAAGATTCAGAACCAATGTCAGGAAGTATTTCTTCACGGAGAGGGTGGTGGATGCCTGGAATGCCCTTCTGGAGGAAGTGGTGAAGACCAGAACTGTGAAGGACTTCAAAGGGGCGTGGGATAAACACTGTGGATCCATAAAGTCAAGAGGCCGCCAATGAAGAGTAGGTGACTCGCCAGAATGATGGCTACTGCCTGGAGACAATACCCTTATTCAATAAACATACACATGGTTACTGTCACTCCAACATCACTCTAAGCTTCAACAGCAAGAGGAAATGTGGAAAAAAGGATTTGCACTCACAAAGACAGGAGTAGCTGGCTTGATACGGCGGTTACTACCCCAAACCAAATAACCAAATTACTACCTCCACTTTCCTCTATTCCTGATGCCTTTCAACTAGCTTGATCACTCCATTCTTATACTTCACTTTCAATGCATATCCAGCATAGTTCTCTGCTTCAACAGCAGGGGAGAAGAAAAACTGTTACTTCACACATCCAGCAGAGCTCTCTGCTTCAACGGAAGGGGAGAAGAAAAAAAGGGTTCGCACTCACAAAGCGGGGAGTAGCTGGCTTGTTACGGCGGTTACTACCCCAAACCAAATGTACCTGATACTTCACTTTCGATGCATATCCAGCATAGCTCTCTGCTTCAACGGCAGGGGAGAAGAAAAAAACTAATACCTCTCGCATATCCAGCATAGCTCCCTGCTTCAACGGCAGGGGAGAAGATAAACAACCAATAAGGGCTGTATAACATAATCTGGGTAAAAACAAATAAGCATGGGTGTAGCTTGCTTATTGCGGCGGTTACTACCCCTACTACCTCTAACTAATCAAGCTAGATATTTCACTTGGATGCAGCTCCATCACCGCTCTCTACATTAATGCTGGGGGTGGAAGGGAAATAGAACCAAGAGCTAAGAGAAACAGATAAGTATGAGAGAAAAAATGAGGGAAGCTTGCTCGGCAGACTGGATGGGCCATTTGGTCTTCTTCTGCCGTCATTTCTATGTTTCTATAAGAAATGTGTGCTGCAGACATGAAGACAGGCTTTGTGCTACGAAGTGCCCTACACAGCCCCCCATGGGCTGGTCACAGACCACTATGGTGGCATGCCAGGAAAGGTGGACAAGCAGGAAACCTGGAAGCAGGATGAAGAGCCAGAGACAAGGACATCAGGACCAAGACTGGTACATCAGGAACTTCTGGATATGGAACATCAGAACTTCTGGACATGGAACATCAGGTCTTCAGGACAAGGAACATCAGGACACTGAAGAAACAATGAAGGAGCTCCAATGAGGAACATGACCAGGAACATCAGGAACATCAAACAAGAAGCCATCTAGACACAAGAAGACCACAGAGGACCTTGACCGGAGAAGAGACACATGGACAACCATGAAGATCTGGATGAAGGCACCGAGGAAATGGAAGAGAGCCCTTTTATAGGGCTGGTGAAGAAGCAGAATGAAGATGTCATCAGTTGGGGCAGCAGGCTTTTCCTGCCTCTAGCCCTTTAAATATTGTGATGAGGTGCATGAAGCTAGAGGCCAAGGAGGTGAAGGAAGTCGGCGGCGGCACCAGATCCATGAAGACACATCCTGGCGGTGGCTTCCATGCCACGAATAAGCAGAGACATCTGTGGTGGCCTTCCATACTGGGAAGAAGAAGTGTGAGGTGCGGAAGAGCTCCCCTGCCGAGCAGGAAGACAGCGTCGGCAGCGGCATTCCTGGCCACAGAGCATGGCGTCGGTGGCGGCCAGGCCATATTAGAGCAGCATCAGTGGTGGCATCAGGCCGAGGTAAGTGAGGCTGCTTGCAGTCGGGGCCTATGAGCAGCGGAGCACAACACAACATCCTTTCGTGGATTGCAAGTTCGTTAAAAGACAGGAAACAGAGAGTAGGATTAAATGGTCAGTTTTCATAGTGGAAAAAGGTAAACCATGAAGTGCCTCAGGGATCTATACTTGGACTGGTGTTTTTTAATATATTTATAAATGATCTGGAAAGGGGTATGATGAGTGAGGTGATCAAATTTGTTGATAACACAAAATTATGCAGATTAGTTAAATCTCAAGCAGATTGTGATAAATTGCAGAGGGACCTTGTGAGACTGGAAGATTGGGCTTCCAAATTGCAGATGAAACTTAACGTGGACAAGGACAAAATGATGCATATAGGGAAAAGTAACCCTTGCTGTATTTACACAATGTTAGGTTCTATCTTAGGAGATACCACCCTGAAAAGAGATCTAGGCATCTTAGTGGATAATATATTGAAATCTTCAGCCCAGTGTGCTGTGGTGATCAAAAAAGCAAACAGAATGTTAGGAATTATTAGGGAAGGAATGGAAAATAAAATGGAGGATGTCATAATGCCTCTCTATTGCTCCATGGTGAGACTGCACCTTGAATACTGTGTGCATTTCTGGAAACCGCATTTCAAAAAGGATATAGCTGCACTGTAGAAAGTGCAGAGAAGCATAACCAAAATGATAAGGGGCATGGAACAGCTGCCCTATGAGGAAAGGCTAAAGATGTTAGAGCTGTTCAGTTTGTAGAAGAGACGACTGAGGGGGGATATGATAGAAGTCTACAAAATCCTGAAATGTCTTGAACACGTTAATGTAAATCGGTTATTTACTCACTCAGATAATAGAAGGACCAGTGGGCATTCCATGAAGTTAGCAATAGAGATGTGCATTGTTAACCTCTATCGGTTTGGGCTTTGTTTTCGGGGCCCCCGCGGGAAATCTCATTTTTCCTGTGGTTCATTTTTTTTTTGTGGGTCATGATTTTCATGTTAGTACGCAAGCTACGAATTTTTCTGAAATTTCGGAAAAATTCTGTTTGTTTTTCGGTGCCCACGAACCATGACAATTTAGAAGACAATTTCATTGAAATTGTCTAATTCATGAAAAACAAATGCACATCTCTAGTTAGCAAGTAGCTCATTTAAAACAAATTGAAGAAAATTATTTTTCTCTCAGCACATAGTTAAGCTCTGGAATTCATTGCCAGAAGATGTGGTTATTGTAAGTGGGTTTTAAAATGGTTTGGATAAGTTCCTAGAGGATAAATCCATAAACTACTCTTCCAGTAATTAATAATCAATAGTAGCTAGTGGGTACCTGCCACTATTGCCAGGCACTTGTGACTTGGATAGGCCACTGTTGGAAACAGGATACTGGGTTTGATGGACCCTTGGTCTGACCCAGTATAGCATTTCTTATGTTCTTATGTTATGTTCTTATTTGCTTAAATTAACAAAGCTAGTTGATAAGGATTCTTGTTTTTTGTTTTAGTTTAAGTGGTTATTATGCCACACATTGAATACTGCAACATCCTCTATTTGAGGTTACTGGTTACTGGTTAGGATTAGAGACCTTTGTTTTCAGTTTTTATTTTATTTTACCCAGAAATTTATCAGTGTTTTTACAACAAGAACAAAACCAGATGAAATCAGTGGAAAGAAATGACATCATTTTACAAGGTAACTATCCTTTCTGTTCTGGTTCTATTAAGTGCTGATTAAATCCTGGGACAAATAAAATAAAAACTGAAAATGAAGGTCCCACGTTACAGGTCATTTGCAGTTATCACAGAATGCTATGTTTAGATTGGGAGTGCAGGCAAGACTGAGAGATCATGTTATGTCTATGTTAAACACGCTTCTCTAGCTACCAATTGGTCTGTACGTTACATTTAAAATCTTTACTATGGGCTTCAAGATCCTATATATATGTTGAGGCCAGCATATTTGGGGGAACAATTGGTAACTCTACTGCAGGTTCCATTACTTAAGATGAGTTTGGCTACTGCTCAGCATTGCATCTTTTCCTGTGTGATCCCTCGGGGTGGAATAAATTGCCACAATCTGTATGTTTGTTATTGGAGATGTTACCTTCTAAAAGTGCTTTTTATTTATCCCTTTTATTTAAGTCTTGTGGTAATGTTCTCCTTGTTTAAAAAGATATCTTCTACATGTCTATCTATCTATCTATTGCATTACTGCTATTGTTGGAGTCCTTGGACAATACCTTGACATCTTTGGCTCAGTATGCAGTGGTGGTCAAAAAGGCAATGTTAAGAATTATTTTGAATTGAATGGAGATCAAAACTGAGAATATCATAATGTCTTGCATAGATCCATGGTGTGACTGCACCATCAAGTAAATTAAAAAAAACCGGGGTCCGAGTCGGAGCTGAAGCCGTTCCCTGCTCGAACACGCC
The DNA here is from genome assembly GCF_901001135.1 of Rhinatrema bivittatum. Classification (NCBI taxonomy): domain Eukaryota; kingdom Metazoa; phylum Chordata; class Amphibia; order Gymnophiona; family Rhinatrematidae; genus Rhinatrema; species Rhinatrema bivittatum. The sequence goes on along the minus strand of NC_042617.1, from coordinate 334,716,503 downwards.
GCAGACGGATGCCAGTGAACCCGCCCACCCGGCTGACATCACTTCCTGCCAGGGAAGCCCTTTAAAAGCAAGCAGGCAAGCCCATCGTGCTCCTTTTGCGCCGGACCAGCGTACCTGCCTCTCGCCGTCTCTGCTTCCCTCGCTCCCCTCGTACTCATGGCAGTCGGCCCGGGTGACCCATCGGGGTCCGAGTCGGAGCTGAAGCCGTTCCCTGCTCGAACACGCCGCAGACGGATGCCAGTGAACCCGCCCACCCGGCTGACATCACTTCCTGCCAGGGAAGCCCTTTAAAAGCAAGCAGGCAAGCCCATCGTGCTCCTTTTGCGCCGGACCAGTGTACCTGCCTCTCGCCGTCTCTGCTTCCCTCGCTCCCCTCGTACTCGTGGCAGTCGGCCCGGGTGACCCATCGGGGTCCGAGTCGGAGCTGAAGCCATTCCCTGCTCGAACACGCCGCAGACGGATGCCAGCAAACCCGCCCACCCGGCTGACATCACTTCCTGCCAAGCAAGCCCATATATCTATTATCCTTCCCCAAGGCGTCTCGCGCCAGGCGTCTCGCGTCTAAGGAGCGCAACAAAGGGGCCTGCCCCTTAGTGTTCCCTATGGGGTAGATTTTAAAAGAAGCGCGATCAGCCTACTTTTGCTTGCGCATCAGACTCAAGCAAAAGTACGCTGGATTTTAGTAGATACGCGCGGAGCCGCGCGTATCCACTAAAATCCTGGATCGGCGCGCGCAAGGCTATCGATTTTGTATAGCCTGCGCGCGCCGAGCCGCGCTGCCTCCCCCCGTTCCCTCCAAGGCCGCTCCGAAATCGGAGCGGCCTCGGAGGGAACTTTCCTTTGCCCTCCCCTCACCTTACCCTCCCTTCCCCTACCTAACCCACCCACCCGGCCCTGTCTACACCACCCCCCTTACCTTTGTCGGGGGATTTACGCCTCCCGGAGGGAGACGTAAATCCCCGCGCGCCAGCGGGCCTGCTGCGCGCCGGGCCGCGACCTGGGGGCGGGTACAGAGGGCGCGGCCACGCCCCCGGGCCGTAGCCACGCCCCGTACCCGCCCCCAAAACGCTGCCGACACCCCCCCGAAACGCCGCGACGACCGGGCCCTCCCCCGACACGCCCCCGACTCGCCCCCCCTCCGAAAACCCCGGGACGTACGGCGAGTCCCTGGGTCTGCGCGCGCCGGTAGGCCTATGTAAAATAGGCTTACCGGCGCGCAGGGCCCTGCTCGCCTAATCCGCCCGGTTTTGGGCGGATTTAGGCAAGCAGGGCTCTGAAAATCTACCCTTTTGTGTTTCTGTTTCTGCCTCCATCTCTCTTTACCCTTCCTTACATCCCCCCCTCAACTCCCTTGCACCTCACCCACAACACTCCAGGTTACCCCGTTAACCCCCACCAAGCATTCGAAATGACCCTCATTTCCCATACGCAAACTCATATACAACCGCCACAGACAAACACAACCAACACCCCGCTTTGCACACTCACAACCTAGCACACTCATCCCAATCATGCTCACACCGCTCACACAATTCCTAGGCTTCACAACACTCACTATGCTCCTGATTAACTCTCAGTCCTTAACCAAAAAAACCCTCTTACTAAACGACCTCCTCCTCGAAGAAAAGCCAGACTTCTTTGCCGTAACAGAGACTTGGCTAAAGGACACTGACACTGTACTAATTAACCAACTCCCAAACCTAGAATATGACATTTTCTCCATCCCCAGACCAAAGAAAAGAGGCGGAGGACTCCTCTTGGTCGCAAAAAAAACACTTCAAGCTAAAGCAATGCCCTGTCAACCTTCCACCCAAGTATGAAGTCGGCCTCTTTAAATCACCTCACCTACAAATATGCTAGTATATACTCCTCCTGGCATCTTAGGATCTGATTTATCACCTATGATCGAATGTCTAGCAACAAACATAACCAATGACATACCCGCCATTGTACTCGGAGACTTCAACCTCCACATCGACTCCCATCCCCAGTCACACAGCTGCAAATCCTTTCTAACCTCCCTCATAGCAATGGATCTCCATCAAATCATAACTAAACCCACTCACAAAGCCGGACACTCTCTAGATCTAATTTTCACAAACTCCCTACTCCATCCTAACACTCCTACATACATGCCAGTACCCTGGTCCGACCACTATCTCATTAAAGCAACTTTCTCTTTGAATAAAACCCTACAACACCCCAACAATAAAACCACCATACAATTCAGAAAAGCATGTCTCAGAGACGAACTCAAAGACACCCTTACAGATAGTCTCAACAAATTAGACCTCACAGACACTGACACCGCAGTCACCTCATGGTACCACATTAATAGTGACACAGCCAACAAACTATGCCCTTTAATAACAAAAGAAATCCCCACCAACGCAAAATCCAGACAACCATGGTACACTCCAGAATTAAAGCTACTAAAACACAATCTAAGAACCCTGGAGAAAACATGGTGCAAAGACCCATCCACTCCCAATCTCAACAAATATAAAACCATTAGGGATGTTTTTTGACGATTTAAAATATCGTCCGATATATTTTAAATCGTCAAAAATCGTTAGAGCCGCGATACAATAACAATTCCCCATCCCCCCGATTTATCGTCAAAAAATCGTAAATCGGGGAGGGGGAAGGGGGAGGGCGGGAAAACCGGCACACACTAAAACAACCCTAAAACCCACCCCGACCCTTTAAAATAAATCCCCCACCCTCCCGAACCCCCCCAAAATGCCTTAAATTACCTGGGGTCCAGAGGGAGGGTCCCGGTGTGATCTTTTACTCTCGGGCCTCCGGTGCGTTGTAGAAATGGCGCGGCGCTACCTTTGCCTTGTCATATGACAGGTCAAAGGTAGCGCCGGCGCCATTTTGTTTTTTGTCCCCCGACGTCAGGAGCGTAGGAGATCGCTCCCGGACCCCCGCTGGACCCCCAGGGACTTTGACCAGCCTTGGGGGGGCCTCCTGACCCCCCACAAGACCTTGCCAAAAGTCCAGCGGGGGTCCGGGAACGACTTCCTGCACGCGAATTGTTTTTCCATACGGAAAAACGATTCACGGCAGGAGCGTAGGAGATCACTCCCGGACCCCCGCTGGACCCCCAGGGACTTTTGGCCAGCTTGGGGGGGTCAGGAGGCCCCCCCAAGCTGGCCAAAATTCCCTGGGGGTCCAGCGGGGGTCCGGGAGCAATCTCCTACACTCCTGACGTCGGGGGACAAAAAAAACAAAATGGCGCCGGCGCTACCTTTGCCCTGTCATATGACAGGTCAAAGGTAGCGCCGGCGCCATTTCTACAATGCACCGGAGGTCCGAGAGTAAAAGATCACACCGGGACCCTTCCTCTGGACCCCAGGTAATTTAAGGCATTTTGGGAGGGGTTCGGGAGGGTGGGGGATTTATTTTAAAGGGTCGGGGTGGGTTTTAGGGATGTTTTAGTGTGCCGGTTTTCGATTTACACGATATTTAAAAAACCCAAACTGCGACGATCCGATTCCCTCCCCCTCCCAGCCGAAATCGATCGTTAAGACGATCGATCACACGATTCACATCTCTAAAAACCATGCTACACACTTACAGATCAAACACTCTCAAAACCAAACGAGACTTCTACGCTTCCAGAATACACAACTATCAATTTAATCCTAAAGCCCTATTCTCATTCGTCTCAGGCCTTACAAAAACATTACCTAAATCCACACCAGATGATGAAAATGACAGTAAATGCAACGAACTCGCACAATATTTCCATAACAAAATAACCAACATCACTTCACGTTTCATCACCCCTCCCTCACCCATCAAAACCCCCCAAAAAGCATCTACCTACCAATTGGATGCCTTCGAGACCACATCCATGTCTGAAATCAAATCTACGCTAAGTAAAATGAAACCATCTACCCACCCCGCTGACTCAATCCCCACCAAAGCACTATTATCTATCCCAGATTGCATAGCTCGATCCCTGGCCGACATCATCAACACATCCCTCACTTCGGGTAACGTTCCCAACCAACTTAAACTAGCCATCGTAAAACCCATATTAAAAAAACCCAAACTAGATCCCACCGACCTAACCAACTTCCGCCCCATTTCCAATCTTCCTTTTCTAGCGAAAGTCCTTGAAAGAACTGTCAACACACAATTATCCAATTACCTAGACCAGCACCAAATTCTACTACCATCTCAACACGGCTTTCGCAAACACTTTAGCACCGAAACCCTACTGACCTCTCTCTCTGACTACATCATCAGAGGCCTTGACATGGGTCACACTTACATCTTAGCACTATTAGATATATCAGCAGCCTTTGACACCATCAATCATTCCATACTAATCGATAGGCTTACTGAAATTGGCATCTCAGGAATCCCCCTCCAATGGTTCAATTCCTTCATTAGCGACAGACACTTCAAAGTCAAAATCGGAAAGCACGAATCCAAACCTATCAATATCTCATGTGGAGTACCCCAAGGCTCTTCACTATCTTCCACTCTATTTAACAAATACCTCTTACCCCTCTGCCACCTCCTTCTGAATCTTGGTCTCCCACATTTTGTTTACGCCGATGACGTACAAATTGTCACTCCCATCACAGACTCACTACCCAATGCCCTACTAAAATGGAAAAGTGCCCTCTCCTCCATCAACAGCCTTCTCACACAACTCAACCTAGCCCTTAACACTAATAAAACCGAACTAATGATCATTGCCCCCCAACACCTCAATCCCTCACCCACCAATTTCAGCGCTCTACACCCCCTTCCGGACTTTGCTCAATATGTAAGAGATCTTGGTGTAATCCTCGACACCCAATTCAACCTACAAAAATTCATCACCACCACCCTTAAGGAATGCTACTTTAAGCTACATACACTCAAGAAACTAAAACCACTACTGCATCCTAGTGACTTCAGAACTGTACTTCAGGCCCTCATCCTATCCAAAATAGACTATGCTAATGCCATTCTACTAGGCCTTCCTAAAAATGCCACAACCCCCCTGCAGCTCCTACTAAATGCAGCTGCGCGCATACTGACAGGCACACGCAGAAACGAACATATCACCCCCATCCTCAAACAGCTACATTGGCTCCCCATCTCTTCTAGAGTCATCTTTAAGACTCTCACACTCATACATAAAGCCATCCACAATCCTAACATGCTCTGGTTCTCTGATTCCCTCCACCTTTGCACTACTTCAAGACCTACCAGATCACCATACCTTGCAACAATAACCACTCCCCCATCCAAACTATCCCACTTCACATCCACTAAACAACGCTCCATCTCCTTAGCTGGTCCCAAGCTGTGGAACTCAATGCCCACCAATCTACGCCTCAAAATCTGTCCAAAGAAATTCAGACAGAAACTTAAGACGTGGCTTTTCACGCAGGCCTACTCCTAATGACTCGGTTCCGTTCCTCCTACTCCACCTCTCCACTCCCCTTCCCCTTCCACTCCATCCTCCCTTCCCTCTCACTCTTCTCAAACCCCTACTTTCCCCCGAAGCTTCCAAGCTTCCTCCTCTCTCCTCTTTAGCCCCCTCCTAAGCTCGCCCCCCTTCTCGCCTCCCTCCGCTCGCCTTGTATATAGGATGTACATAATTCAACCCCCCTGTAAATAGTCCACCCCCTACCCCTCCCCTGTTCTATGTATTCACTTAAAATCCCTACTCCTTCCCTGCCCCCCCCCCCCACCCTAGTTACTACATCAGTTGCAATGTAAAGCCCAGTTGGCTGAATTATTCTGTTGTCTGGAAACCGATGTGATGTCTCATGTAAACGTCGGTATATAAAAACGTTAAATAAAATAAATAAATAAATAAAAACCCGCATGCACAAAATTCGGGAGATAATGTGTGTGGCCGGGCCGCGCATGCGCTGAGCACATTTAAAAAAAACTGCCCGGCCATGTGTGTATCTCCTGGTATGTGCAGAAGTGCCAGGTTCTTGAAAGGGACAGGCTGGGCCGGGGTCTGGGCGGGGTGAGGGGTGGGGTGGGGCCGGCTGGGACAGCGCCATTTTGCGCTGTCCCGGGAAAGTGCGCATCGGCAGCCAGCTAGCACGCACGACTTACTTCTGCTCCATAGAGCAGGTAAGATGTGCCACAAAAATTTTTAGCAGAGGTAGGGTGGGTTTAGGGTTTGGGGAGCAGCAAAGCAGAGGAGAAAAGGGAGAAAGGCTAGTTAGGGGGATAGGGAAGTTCCTTCCCAGTCCACTCCTTAATTGGAGTAGACCAGGAGGGAACTGGGAATAGCCTACGCGTGTCGACACACTTTTTCTTTAAATGCCCACCCTTTGCACATGCGAGATGCCACCCTTTGCACATGCATGCGCCGATATAAAATCAGGCATGCATGTGCGCGCGAGTATTGTATTTTATAACATGCGCAGGGTGACATTTATTCATTCATTATTTATTTCTTTAAAATATTTTATATACCGTCGTTAAGTTATTTACCATCACAACGGTTTACAGGAAGGCACATATAGTTAAATAAAGTATTTAAACCAGGTAAAATGTTATAAAAAGTGCCAAAATGGTTCGGTAACAAAGTGTATTCAAATATATAATTATATGAAGACTTTGTTTGACTTGTCCTATTTACTACATGTGATCGAGATTGCCTTACATGTAGTTCCCTCTTGTAATTCATATTCTATATTAAGACATGCACATGTTATAAAATTGGTGCATCTCTTAAAATCTACCCCCATGAGTATTGTGTGCAATTCTGGTCGCCCCATTTTATGGAGATGTAGTGGACATAGAAAAGGTATAGAGAAGGGTAATAAAAATGATAAAGAGGATGGAAAGCTCCCTTATGGAGAAAGTATAAACAGATTAGAGCTCTTTAGCTTGGAAAAGAGATGACTGAGAGGAGATATGATTGTCAGGAAAGTTTTGCCTTTTTGCTGATGATACCAAAATCTTTAACAGGGCGGGCAGCCAGGAAAGAGTAGAAAACATGAGGAGGGATCCAGCAAAGTTTGAAGAATACTCTAAAGTTTGGCAGCTAAGATTTAATGCTAAAAAAAAAGTACACTAATGCATTTAGGATGCAAAATCCCAAGGGAAAGGTACAGTATTGGAGGTAAAATTCTTTTAAGCAACAAGAGCGGGATCTGGGGTAATTGTATCTGATGATCTTAAGGTATCCAAACAGGTGGTTAAAGTGACAGTAAAAGCCAGAAAGATGCTTAGCTGTATAGGAAGAGGAATGGTCAGCAGAAAAAGGGAGGTGATGATATTGCACTTGTATAAGTCCCTGGTGAGAATTCACTTGCAATACTATGTACAATAAGACATAAGAGCATGCCATACTGAGTCAGACCAAGGGTCCATCAAGCCCAGCATCCTGTTTCCAACAGTGGCCAATCCAAGCCATAAGAACCTGGCAAGTACCCAAAAACTAAATCTATTCCATGTTACCATTGCTAGTAATAGCTGTGGCTATTTTCTAAGTCAACTTAATTAATAGTAGGCAATGGACTTCTCCTCCAAGAACTTATCCAATCCTTTTTTAAACACAGCTATACTAACTACACTAACCACGTCCTCTGGAGACTGCACCTTCAAAAGAATATAAACAGGATGGAATCAGTCCAGAGAGTAGCTACTAAAATAGAAAGTGGTCTTTGTTCTAAAGCTTATGAGAATAGACTTAGGGCCTTATTTACCAATTTTGCATGGTTAACGCATGGGTAATGCATGTGTTAGTAAAAGGGGTGTTCCCATGCAAATGTAGTAAAAGGGGCATTCCCATGCCTTTGCCCTCACTATGTCACAGGTACCGACCGTCGGTACCTGTGACATAGTGAGGGCAAAGGCGATCGGCACCATTTTGAGTCCTGGCATCGGACGGCCGGCGTGCAGGAGATCGCTCCCGGACCCCCGCTGGACTTTTGGCAAGTCTTGTGGGGGTCAGGAGGCCCCCCCAAGCTGGCCAAAAGTCCCTGGGGGTCCAACGGGGGTCCCGGAGCGACCTCCTGCACTCCGGCCATCCGATGCCAGCAGGGCCAGTGCAAGGAGATTTGGCGCCCTAGGCGAGCCTTCTCCCTTGAGCCCCCCGTTGCGCCGCCACCCCCCGGTCTCGGCCCCGATTCCTACCTCATTCTCGATCACGCCCGTTGACTGTGTGGTTTTCCGGTCACAAGCAGTTTGGGCACTGCTCGCGGCCCGCCAAATCTCCACTCCTCTTTGCCACCACTTGCGGCCCCATATGACTCGCACCCAGTGGCGCACCAAGGGTCTCCGGCACCCAGGGGCCAATGCATTTCTGTGCCTCTCCAGCATCGCCCACTTAATCTTTCTTGTACTAATGCTTAAGGTCACAGAAAATCAGTGGCGTCTCTAGACAGAAGAATTTGGGGGGGGGGGGAGCCAAAATGACATTTCTTCATCACACCCACCTCTATAGCATGGATCGTGCTTTCAAATTGGTTATTAAAAAAAAATGTTAATAAAAAAGTCCAAAGGCTCTTCTGGGTAATTTTAAAAAACTGGCCAGTTTCACACTATTAAATTATTTGATAGCCTCATTCAACTAATTCTATATGGCTATGAGAGTGAAGTCTGGAATATATAGGAAGGGACAGAATGTCAATACAAATACTTCACCTCCAGTTCTGTAAGTCTGTGCATCCACTGAAATTCCCCCAAACAATGGAGCTTGGATGTTTCCCTTACAGCTCATCATACTAAAAGATATTTTCAAATTCTGGTGTCACCTCACAGTAACAGCAGCACAAACACCTTCCACTGCCAGGCACATTGTGAACTAACACAAAACCCCGCAAAAAAGACACTCAAAATCTATACTGCAATCCCATCATAACATAACAGTAATAACACCAAGGACTCAAAGAACAATAACCCTACCTTGGAAAAAGCAAGGGTAAATATTACACTGGGTCCTAGAATACCAATACACCACCTACTGAGGAAACAAAACAAATCCGATTGCTAATGATCCCTATACAGACACTATATGCAAGCAGAATCTCTCATCATGGTCACACATACAGAGCAGAGACAGACTTCTCATCAAATACAGAATAAAGCCACATAAAGTATAAACAGAAATGTGCAGACAAAAACTGAACTGTAAAACGCATCACGCCAGACTCTATACAGTGTAACAATGGAAAAACAAAACTTTCACCATTCCTTATGAAACAAATCAATAATATAAAGATATATAAATCATTAATCATAATTATAAAACCATACAAATAAGATAATTTCAAAACAGCTGATGAATAGAATATCCAATAATTAAAGATTAATGCAAATTTTGAAAGCTTTACCAAACACCAATAAAATATTTCAAACAGCAGACACATCACATACTACCCAATAATTAAAATGGTAGTCAATCAAGAAAAATGAACATAAAAAGCCACCTTTACTTACCCTCTCCAGCAGTTCTCCTACTCCTTTCCCTTGCAGGCCATACCAGAAGCAGCAGTAGCTGCTGAAGCTGTCCTCACAGTCCTCTTCCTTAGGGACCACAACCAGTCTCTTCTCTCTCTCTTACACACACACACACACACACACACACATACCAGTCACCTCTCTGGCCAGTCTCTCTCAATCACACAATGCTCTCGCTCTCTCTTACTATCACACAGGCTTTCAATCACACACATGGTCTCTCTATTTCACTTACACACAAGCTCTCAATCACACACGTTCTATCTCACTTACAAACAGGCTCAATCACACACATGCCCTCTCTCACAGCCACAAGCCAGCCAAAAACATGCTCCATCTCTCTCGCACACACACACTGACACACACAAGCACCCTCCCTGACTCACATATACACCACACACATACAGAAGCACTCTCCCTGTCTCACATACACATTACACTCACAGAAGCACCTTGCTTTCAGACTTACAGCATTTTTCACTTTTACTAAAAGTGAAAGTGATGCTACCAACCATTCCTATCAGAAGGTGAAATGACACCCTTCCTTCAGGTTCTGTCCTCCCAAGGGACAGCCACCTACACCTTCTCTTGTTTTATGCTCTCAGGCAATAAAGCAAGTGTGTTTCTTCAAACTATCAGTCGTATGATTAATCATGTGGGAGATATGGAACAGAAAGACATCCTTAGTCAGCTTTCCTTTTAAATGGGAAGACTCCAGTCTTAGTCATTTAAAAATATACATTTTCTAAAGGCTTAAAAAAAATAAAATAAAAAAAGCAAAACTGTTTCAGATTGGAACTATTCTAGTCTTCATGTTTAAATTATGCTTAAAAAAAAAAAAAAAAACCACCTGGCATCAGTATCTTAAATTTGTGATTTTGCTGAGATGAACATTTTAAATACTTTAATTTTTTTTTTTTTACTTTAGTATTTGTCTCTACCCACTTTGTTAAATTTTATTTTCCAGCAGAGGGATTCTTAAAATTTAGTAATTTCATCTTTCATCCAACTTTTCAACAAAATCAGCACAAAAGTTGAGGTATATGTATTATCACACTTCATTTTTTTAAACTGGCAGATTCCTTTCTCACAATCACATCACATACACACACACACAGAAGCTCCATTCCTTTCTTGCATATACATCACATCACATCCACATACACACACACACACAGAAAGAAGATCGGCGCAGCCGGTCTACCTGATCACGTGGCCGAAGAAAGGAAGATCGGTGCAGCCGGAGACCAGCCGCCGAGACATAAGTGGTGCCGCGGCAGGCAGCCAGCCCCCGACTCTCCCTGCCTCCCCCCAGTGCCACCCTCCCGACGCCCCCCCTGGTGGTCCAGCGGAGGGCCCGAGAGCGATCTGCCGCTCCCGGGGCCTCGGCTGCCACTAAGCAAAATGGTGCCGGTGGCCTTCAGACCCTGTCACATGGTAGGGGCTAAAGGTCACCGGCGCCATTTTGCTTAGTGGCAGCGGAGGCCCCGGGAGCAGCAGATCACTCCCGGGCCCTTCGCTGGACCACTAGGGGGGTGTCGGGAGGGTGACACTGGCTGGGCGGCAGGGCGAGTCGGGAGCTGGCTGCCTGCCATGGCGCCCCCTAAATCTGAACGCTTGATCTCCATCTAGGCGAGTCAAAGGCTGGCAGAATTTTGAAAGGGCACTTTTTGCCCTTTCAAAATTCTGCTGCCTGCCGCGGCGCCCCCTAAGTCTCGGCGCCCTAGGCACAGGCCTAGCTCGCCTAGTGGTTCCGCCGGCCCTGGATACCAGGACTCAAAATGGCGCCGATAGCCTTTGCCCATACGATGTCACAGGGGCTACCGGTGCCATTGGTCAGCCCCTGTCACATGGTAGGAGCACAAGATGGCGCCGATGGCCATGTGACAGGGACTGACCAATGGCACCGGTTGCACCCATGACAAAGGCTATCGGCGCCATGATGAACCCGGCACTGAGGGTGTGAGTGCAGGGGATGGCTGCCGGCCCCCCCTCTGGACGACCAGGGAGTTTTGGTAAGTCTTGGGGGGGGGTTCAGGAGGGTGGGGGGGGGGGGTTGTTTACATTTTTATTTATGTGGCTGTATAATTCGGTGAATATTCGTGTATTTGTGGGGTATCGCTGTACGTTTCGCTTCCCCACGAATACTACGAATAGTGCAGTATACGTTGCAGATCGCCAATATGGCGAAAACAAATGCACACCCCTAGTAGGTGCTTGGAATTGTAGTTGCAGATATTATATTGATTACTGAGTGCGGTGTCTTGTTTTCCTCTATGTTTTCATCTGTTTCCCATAACCAGTGTCTTTTGTCATATCTGTTGGAGTGAAAGCTGGTCTGTTAGTTGTTTGTCCTTATCTGTGTGGAGGAGGAGTGTGGTGTTGAGGAGGAGGAGGAGTGCGGTGGTGAGAAGGAGGAGGAGTGCGGTGGTGGTGGTGGTGGTGAGGAGTGTGGTGGTGGTGGTGATGAGGAGGAGTGTGGTGGTGAGGAGGAGTGTGGAGGAGGATGGAGCGTGACAGGAGTGGGAAGAGAGGACAGAAGAGGGGAGTTGAGAGTAGAGGGAGGAGGAGGGAGAGGGGGAGGGAGGAAGAGGGACCTAGTGGTAGGGGTATGAGGAGTAGGAGCAGGGACAGGGGTAGTGAGAGAGATAGGCTGGAGGGAAGTGATAGGAGGGTGGGGGTGGGGGAAAGGGTGAGGCAGGAAAGAATGGTGGAAGGAGGTAGGGCTAGGCAGCCAGGCCAGAGGGGAAGGGAGCTGGAAGCGTAGGGTCAGGTGGGGGCGAGGAAGGGAGTGGGGAATCAGGTGGGTCGGAGAGTGAGGGTAGGGTGGAGACCCCTCCGGAAGTGGCACCCCAATCAGGCAGCCAGGCAAGGGTGAGGCAGCGTGCTATCTGCTTCAGCCAGGAGGACAATGATCAGCTCATTGAAGGTGTCCTCCACCATTATGCCCATCTGTTTGGAAACCTGTCAGTGAAGACCTCCAAGGCAGCCAAGGCACAGCTATGGACCAGCATTGCAGCGGACATCAGGCGTCAGAGTGGGATACCTCGCACCGGGGAGCAAGGGCCCACCGTTATAGGGACATCAAGGCCCAGCTTAAGGTCAAGATAGCTGAGAGAAATGAGTATCTGCGTGAGACAGGAAGAACGGCCCCTTGCCCAATCCACTTCACTGACATGGAGAGGTGTCTAATGCAGCAGCTGGGACCAGATGTGTTTGAGGGGTTGGATCCAAGTCTTGATACATCCCACCTTGAAGATGGTAAGTTGGCCTATACCCCCCAATGATCACCAGGCCCTACCATATGGATGTCATGACGCAGTGGTCAGATGAGGAGGAGGAAGAGTTGGGCCCCATAACAGCAGCCGAAAGCAGCCCCCTCAACCTCTCAGGTACCCTTGGTGGTCTGGAGTGGGAGGGCTCCCCCACTGCTCTGCATGCAAGCAGCCAACTGACATTGGAAATAACTCCTCCTATTCTGAATATCCCTGTAATGTCACCACACAGCCTTGCACCAGCACCTGTGGCACCAATACCACATCTACCAGCACCAGAAGCCCCACCTGTTACGAGCGCGCGTGGGCGCGGTCATCTCGGGCGGGTGGTGAGCCCTTGGGCCACGGCAGGACCCCAGGAGGAGCCCAAGGCCACACCGTGGGAGGTGAGCTGAGCAGGCATGGTGAGCCAGGCAGGCAGGAACAGAAGCAGGGAGTCCGACCCTCAGCCGGACCTGCATGCCCATGGTAGCCAACACGGGGAAGTTGACTAATGAACGGTCCTCCGACTGTTCCCGGCCCTTTCGGACCTGCTGCTGGGAACGGTAATGGGCAGCAGGCCGGACAGAGGCGAGGGCAGACAGAGTCCTTAAACAGAAGACATCAGACGGGGCAGAAGCAGGCTGAAGCAAGACGGAGACATCAGGACAAGGGCTGAAGCGAGACACAGGAAAGATCCAGGCGAGCAGGAACTCCGATGCTGGGATACTCACATCCGAAGCCCCTTCGGCTGGCAGAAGCTCAAGAGCCCGTGGGACGAATCCCTCCTGTTGGCCACTCCAGGGCCCAACAGGACAGAAGGCTCAGGAACCAGACGAGGACGTAGGTTAAGGCAGAGACAGGAAGACATCCGGGCAAGGACTGAAGCAAGACACTATAGACAAGGCTGGACGGAAACATTGCACTGTCCATCAGGGCGCCCTACTCAGCCAGCACAGCTAGACTGGTCACGGACCACCCCGTCCCAGACGCGCCCTACACAGCCCAGGAAGGCTGGTCGTGGACCACGCTGAGGAAAGGAGGGTGCGGGGAAGACCCAGGCGAACAGGAACTCCGATGCTGGGATACTCACATCCGAAGCCCTTACGGCTGGCAGGAACAGGAACAGACATCTAGGCAGAGACACTGGACAGGGATCCATCAAAGCATATGTGATCGCGGAAGACCTGGATCAGTAAGGATACAGACGACTGTAGGACCTGATCCAAAAGGCCCGGTGCAAATGAACAGACAGTCCTTAAATACTGGAGGTAGAAGGCAACTCCCTGGGAGGAGCTTGCCAGGACCGCCCACCGCTGGTCCTATAACTAGGGTAGAGAGCTGCGGGCCAGCCCCTAGGAAGGGCGTCGCCCAACAGGAAGTCCAAACGCTGAGGCATGCAAGCCACAGGCACAGCTAGGCCTCTCAGGCCCTGGAGCAAGTCCCGGATGGAACACAGGCGAGGCCCTGGCTTCAAAGCGGCCTCTGGAGGAAGGTAAGAGACCTCCTGTAGCGCAGCAGCAGGGGGGATCGCAACACCACCACCAGCACCAGAACCAGCTACAAGAGCCCCACCCTTCCTACTGCCCCAGGACCCTTTCACAGGCACACAGGTAAAGCAATTGTGTATAGAAATGCGTGGCATAAGGAGATCCATAACACAGCTAACCCACCACCTCCAGCTCCACATGGCAACATCCACCTAGACATCCACCAGCATGACTGCAGCGATTGGCACACTTAACACCATAATGCTACAATTCCTGCAGCGGATGCCGGACCAGCAGTCGTCATCCTCCACAACATCTACTCCCCAAGCCAGTCCCTCAGGGTCCCGAGGCCGCAGGGGACGTCCCCCTAAGAAGATGCCACCTCCCACAGGATCTGCACGACGTGGCAAAGGGCCCTGAGGGGACAACAAGACACCCAAAACTTGGTAGGTCAGAATCTGCCAACCACCACTGGGATGGCCATCCCGCAGAGTTGCAGTGCCGTCGAGATGGAAGTAACAGCATAATTGCCTGCTCCACACAGAGTTGCAGTGCCGTCAAGATGGAAGCAACAGCATCATTGCCTGCTCCATGCAGAGTTGCAGTGCCGTCGAGATGGAAGCAACAGCATCATTGCCTGCTCCATGCAGAGTTGCAGTGCCATCGAGATGGAAGAGGATGCATCATCCAACGCAGATGAGGCGCCACTTCCCACCCTCCTGGTCAGCTGGCCCATCTGCATCTGCTGCGCCACTCTGCTGTGTGCCATCTGCATCTGCTGCGCCACTCTGCTGTGTGCCATCTGCATTCGCTGCGCCACTCTGCTGTGTGCTGTGTGGTGCTTTCTGTTCTCAAGGGCTGAAAATTCTGCCTGTGTGCTGTGGGATGCCTTGTGTGCTCAAGGGCTGCTAATGCTGGTTGTGGTGTGCCTTCTGTGCTTCATGGCTCCAAATGCCACTTGGGATGTGTCGTCCTGGGCCTCCTCCTGTTGCCATGCCACTGCTGTCTCGTCCTGGGCCTTCACTGCTGTTGCTACATCCTTTATGTGTTCCTCTGCTGCCTACATGCTGAACTGTGGGCTACCTTGTCTGCTGCCTGGACTTTCACTCTGCTGGCGGGCCTCTCAGGCACTCCCCTTTCAGTGCACTCTTTCAACAAGGACCACCTGGGGCCCAGACTTTCACTCTATTGGCGGGCCTCTCAGGCACTCCCCTTTCAGTGCACTCTTTCAACAAGGACCGCCTGGGGCCCGGACTTTCACTCTATTGGCGGGCCTCTCAGGCACTCCCCTTTCAGTGCACTCTTTCAACAAGGACCGCCTGGGGCCCGGACTTTCACTCTATTGGCGGGCCTCTCAGGCACTCCCCTTTCAGTGCACTCTTTCAACAAGGACCGCCTGGGGCCCGGACTTTCACTCTATTGGCGGGCCTCTCAGGCACTCCCCTTTCAGTGCACTCTTTCAACAAGGACCACCTGGGGCCCGGATTTTCACTCTATTGGCGGGCCTCTCAGGCACTCCCCTTTCAGTGCACTCTTTCAACAAGGACCACCTGGGGCCCGGATTTTCACTCTATTGGCGGGCCTCTCAGGCACTCCCCTTTCAGTGCACTTTTTCAACATGGACCGCCTGGGCCCTATGCCAGTGTACACATTGTATACTGTCCAGCAGTAATCTTTGTATTGCAGTATCAGAGCTATTGAGGTGTCACTTCCTGTTGCTCGGTTCCTAGCTAATCATGCTTTGCCAGTACAGATAACACCCACTACCTGCATATGTGTGTGCAGTATACTCTTTATGTTGGAGTGATGTAGCACAGATTTAGACCATATGGGAGCAATTAGTTATCTAGTACTTGCAGATAATGACTACCTATGAACGTCTAATGTATGGTTAAACTGCTGATCTAATAAATCACAAAACCCTGCACAATGTTGTCAGGAATAAAAATCCAGTTTAACCTGCCACCTTTTGTGTCCTCTTTATGTTCCTAATGTGCCCTTGGTTTACACCCACCATACCTAGCATGCTGCATCACACCTTGTACCAATGCAGAGCTTCCTAAATGCTCCCTGTCTGAGATTCAGTATAGCAACATCTGCACCTGCCATTGACATACCTTACAGTTAGGTTCATGTACAAGGAGGATGCTAAGGGGGACCCTGCAGAGTAAACATAATGGGAGTACATGACATGTTCCTCACAGTAGAAAAATCAATGCACAGTAAGGGAGATGTATGCATGTTCTTATGATCTGTGAGGAAAGGGGAAGGGGTGGGCAGCAGTCTATTCAAATTTCAGTGCTCATTTCAGCCACTGTTGGTGGTGAGGACTCAAAACACATATTCCTTAACAGTGTTAAGTATTATAGCTATCTCAGCCTGACAAACGCCACGTATGTCAGCCAAACCAATGCTAGGGTGCAAACCGAGTTTGCTTCCTATATTGGTCTCTCACTTGTGCTGGTAAACGGAAGATGCCTTCCACCAACTCTGGGTGACTGACAGGCAGATTACCAACTTCTGGTGCTATGCAGGACATCCATTATAGTGATGGATCATGCATATGCTACATTTCCAGGTGCTATAGGCATACAATAGTGTGTAGCCATTCTCATCTGCACAAGTTAAGCATGTACCTTGTGCATACTGATATATCAGTGTACATACACCACATGGCAGCTTGTACATGGATTCCTTGTGTGGCAGGGAAGGATTCCTATAGTTACAGTCTTAGCCTTAAGGTTGTGGGCCACTGAAAGGTGATGCATGGGAAGGGTTATGTAGCTATCTGCATGCCGTTTATTAGCACAGTTGCACACACTGTCAGAGGACAGGTTACAAGGCTGTTGCTAGTCATAAGGAGATGTTAATATTAATGCTAATGTGTCATGCCCATTTACACAGGCCTTAAGAGTATCAATCTGGTGTCCATGTGCACACAGAAGTGGTGCCTGCTGGTGTGCAGTCAGTGTTAACTACCACTTTATTAATTGGATGGGCAGAAAAGGGCAAAGGTTGCAAGATGTGGTCACCATCCGTTGTGACACGCATCCCTCTGGTGGCATCTCCCAGCTGTGGTGTGTGCATGCACCCTTTATAATGTGGGCCACGTCAAACATGTGAACACTGTCTGACGGGCAACACTGTGTAGTACATAGTCCTACATTCTCTTCACAAATATTACATCGCCAGACACTGATATACGAGCCACTCTCCAATGTTTAATGACATTGTTGATAGTGCATGTTGTTTGGAAAACCAGTACAGTCCACTGACAAGTATCTGTCAGTGTTGTTAAATATTAGGTATACATTAATTACTATTAACACAACAACAAACAGTTACATGCTGCAGAAACCCAGTGGACTTTCCTGCCTATAGGTGTGCTGTTCAAAAGGTTACAGGTAACAAATGTTGCTCACACATCATTATTAGCAGATTATTAGCGTTTCCACATACTGTATGACCTGTGTCACCAGCACGTAATATACCCACCTCACCCCTGTTCTTCTACATATTCTGTCTTGAAGCTCCTGTACCTGCAAGCCTTTCTTGAGGGACATCATGTGAATGGGACACATACCCTCCCAATGGAGAGATATGGGGGCATCTATCTCAATTGGATGGACATGTAGGGCCATATCTGGCCCATATTCCCTCTATTGTTGCACACAGCTCAGTTAGCAGTGACTGGGATAACCACTGTCCGGCAGCTTCTGTGGAATACATAGTTGGGCAGCGAGCTAAAGGGGTCATGTCCACATATAGGCTCTTACGCATTGCCATAGTCCCAACGTGTGAAGCTATATGCATCACCGTGTGTCCCACACTTCTGTACTCCTTTATGAGTAGGTTTGTGCGGCCGTGGAGGACACAATCCTTGACAGATGGTCTGCCACTGTAATTGGACATCCAGAATATCAGAGCCTTCTATCTCTCGCCATACATGCTGTAAGGTGTTGCCTATGTGTCCAGCCCACTGTGTGGCCTGTATATGTAGTACTTCACAGTCCAGGTGCAACACTGAACACTGCAATGCTGTTTGTTGGCACCCTTAGGCACAGCTTGCTTCCCTGACACATTGCACCTCAGGAAGGACAAGTTGCCATGTCCAAGAATACAGTGTGTATCGTTCTGCCTGTTTAACGTATGCGCATCCAGCTAATGGAGCTCCTGGACCACATAACTGTGGCGCTGCATGAAGCATAATTGCTAAGGATGCACATGTGCTTGGCCAAGTGGCAGGTATTATCATACTGTAGCCTAGAATGCCAGGGGCTCATGGCTAGTTTGGCCTTCCTGATATCCCCTTGTGGAGGCCATCTCCGGGTGCAGGCATGTGGCCTGCTGCCAGAAGGGTGCACCCTTATATGGTACAGTACATGAAGGCTCTATGTGTAAATCGGCATGGTATCATGGTTGAGGGGCTAACCTGAGAGCGGTTGGTGCAGGGGAAGGGTGTGTTACACAGAGGCTCGGTACCAACTTTACCCCGATATGCCATCTTGGTATTGGCTGGTGTTGTGGCCAGCAACATCGTTGTCATAATGGCTGAGACACACGCCGACCTGTGGCATTTACACAAGCTGGGTGGGATGGCCTTCGATATATTGTGGGCGGACTGGGTGGAGATAGGGGTCAGGTCAGAGCGCAGAGCTAACATCATCCCAACTGTTCACCTTCCGGGCCAGTCTACCATTGTACTGTACAGTATGAGGGTGACAGCGCAGTTAATCCAACATACCTTTTCACCAACAAATTGTTCCAATATTGTGATGGTGCAAGATATTAGTTTGGCACCCTGTCTGAACCCCTGTCATCCTCATCACTGCAAGTAGCAAGCGTGGAAGCAGCTGTTGCTGTACAATTATGTGTGTCAGCTAGTGGATTGTCACTGACACCCATCCACGTGCAGCTGTTCGAAAGAGCTCTGGAATATGTCGTCCATATTGTTATGGGAGTCTCTGTTTAGTGGACCCTTGGGCCAACCTGCTGGAGACTGGGAAAGGTGGTCAATGTCTCTAGTGAATAGCAGGCCAGGAGGCAGATGTTAAGGCAGGACGTAGATGCCCTTCACCCTGGAAGCTGGTACTCCCCCAGGAGGAGCCCGTAGGAGCCCAACCGCTGGGACCTAGGTGGCTTCACCCTTGGAAGCCGAAGCCCCCTCAGGAGGAGCCCGTAGGGGCCCGACCGCTGGGACTTAGGCAGGTTGTGGACCAGGACAGGTAACTGGAACCAGACTAGGACAGTAGCAATACTGTAACTGGGTTCGGGTTCTGGAACCAGGCAGGAACTGCAGCAAGACTCGGGTACTGAAACCAGGCTGGAACTGTAGCAGGATTTGGGTACTGGAACCAGGCAGGAACTGTAGCAGGCAGGCTGTGACTGTAGCAGGCAGGAACCAGGCAGGCAGGCAGGAACCAAGCAGGTACTGTAGCAAGCAGGCAGGAACCAGCAGGTACTGTAGCAGGCAGGCAGGAACCAAGCAGGTGCTGTAGCAGGAACAGGTGCTGTAGCAGGAACAGGTACTGTAGCAGGAACGGAGCGATGAAGCGAAGCGAGTCGAGTCACTCTGGGGCACAGCGCAACAGGAAACTGGGAGGCTAACCCGTTGCAAGGCAAAGACTGGATGGCCGCGGCGTCCAACGTCAGAAGTTGGGCGGAGTCACCACTGGCGGGAAACGGCCTAGAAAAGCACCCAAGTGGCGCGCGTGCGCCTAGGAGCTGGGCGTCCATGGGAGGGCTCGCAGTGGTGCAGCCCCAGCGGGGACGCCACCAACCAGGCCGCAAACCAGGCCTCCGGAAGCGTGAGCAGGTCCGGGAACCCGGAGGTAAGGGCCTGGCCGCGGTGCTCACGGCCAGAACCGCAACACATACGTTGTGTGCTGAAAGGCTGGTACCCTCTATCCAGACACCTAGCACACATTCATTGTTCCCGCTCATTGATCACCTAGTCTTCCTATACCACCCCTTGTTTGGTGCCGCACAGGAGTACTAGACATTTTAGGAAAAGGGAGTGGGCTGTACACCAATGTACCTCTTCACCTGCATAGCCGTATATCTGGCCCCCTTCATCCATACATTGCACCCTGTGCAGCCTCCTCTTGTGTTCTGCCACCTCCATTTGGACGACATATGGGTAATGCGGGATCAGCCAAAGGCTTATGCTTCAGGGACACATTCACATATGAGTATGGAAGTCCTTTATTTGGACATCAGGACCTGTGCTGGAAGGCTGTGTGATCATCTGTCATTATTGATGGATTAACTGTGGACATTAGTTTGTCATCATACAGTGCAGTAAGGCAGCAATGATGATGGCTTTGGTAGAGCCAACACGCTTATGATGGGCTCTGTTTGGAGGAGTGTGAATGACTGTCTGTCGGCTCACCGGATGCGTGCTGTAGGGGTACAAATGCCTAGTCGGAGGTGCTTCCACAGTACACAGTATGCTTTCTGTGCTATTGAACCAACTGCAGTGGGCTACGTGCCACCAGCCACACCCAGATCTGTGCCTTGTGGCACTCTGACCCCTTTGTGGCCGGTTGTGCAGGCCATCTGCTGAGGGCCTGGGTGAAGAAGCACTCTGTTACAGTCCTGACAGCCTCATTGGCAATGTGCACAGATCTTCATGTTTGTCTAGATTGCAGGCTGCTACTTTCTGCACCTTATACACATTTGAAGGGCACTTGACACCACATTGATGGGGACTGCATCACTGTCACATCCACCTGTCAGTCCACTTGTGAGGGCTCACTCCTCAGTAATGGCCATCTATCACTCCTTAGAGCACTGTACAGATGCATGCATCCTCCCTTTGGCAGCCTGGCCAATCAGGTGTGCTGCTGGTGAAAGCCTTTCTGCGAGGTGGCTGCCAACAGTCAGCCCATCACCTTTTGGGCAGAAAAAGTGACATGTGGGTGTGTACTCCCATGTGGCAGTTCAGTGCAGACAACGTTTAAGGCCTCCATTAAATGGTGGCTGGGTGTCCCAACAGGGGACATCTATATCATGAACAGTCAGACGGCCTATGTGTGTGCTCGTACCATGAGCATGCATGGCCAGGTGGCTATTTCCTTGCTTCACATGCACACTGTGTTGTTCACAAACTCCATCAGATAATGTGTCCCATATCTAGCATGATACAGGTGTCTGGTACACCTTGGATGCAAGGTGTGAAGTAGACACCAAGGCTGAGCTCTGCTGCTGTTCCATCAGTTGTTGTACTGTCACCAAACAGTTCATACTGTTAGTGGGGACATGATGGCCAAGGCGTAACATACTGTACTAATATTCACATACCATATACATGTACCATATCACAATGTGCACATCCACAAATTAAATGGTGGCTGCAGCCTTTGAAGCCCCAACTGCACTGTTGTGACAGCTATGCCAGGCTGCCCATTGACCTCCACATCACTGGTTTCACAGTCACAGACAAATACATGATGTGAGCAGCGATTATTGTCAAGTGGTAATGCATGGATATGTAGGCCTGAACACATGTACATGCATATTCAGTTAGAGGGAGGCCAGTGAAGGGTATGTGTCAAACACAACCACCGACTCATGGGAGCAGGCACTGTACAAACTATGACCGAAGTTTCATGTCTGTACTACATGTGGTTATGGAGGCTGATACACAGTATTATTGTCCCCATGACAGCACAGTGGGCTACATACTGCCATTGCTGTGTGGGAGAGCTAACTGTACATGCATCTCCTTTCCTTCACAATGATTCCTTTTAGCTGCATACAGCCAGCACAACCATGTGCATGCAACAACATAGATGGCTCTCCTTTCAGCCAGCTGCAATGACCCCAGAGGTGTGTGGATGTGGGATGCCACAGTGATAAAGGACCTTCAGATACGTCTGTGCAGCGCCAGATGCTTATTTTTCTCACGCACCCATTCATGAGGCATCAGGATGTTGTAGGGCTGGTATGTGTTCCCTGCTGTGTATTGAGGCTGTGCTGCCTAGGCCCTCACTGATACCACTTGCAGACTGAAGGGTCGTTAGTGTTGCTGCAAGACGTGCATGACAATAATATTGAGGGTTCGCAAATAAGGAAAGAGTGACGTATGTAGGGTTCATTAGTCTTAATGGCCGTAAATGAAGCACCTAGAGATGTGCTTCGTTTTTTTCTACCGGGTCGTTTTTCGGTTCGAATACTTCGTGGTATAATTCGGGTCTTCTCGTTTCGTTTTCGGGTCGTTTGCCCGAAAACGAAACGAGAAACCCGAAACCGGACCGAAAAACGAATCGGTAACGAAGCGAAAAAAAACAAAACCACCCCAAGCATTTAAAAACAATTTTAAGCATTTTCGTACATACATAACAACCCCCCCCCCCATCCCGATCCCTCCCCAAGACTTACCAAGATCCCTGGTGGTCCAGCGGAGTCCCGGCTTCCATTTGCCATGCCCTCCGTGCCCTAGTTCGTGCCAGTGCAAGCCGCACGCCAAAATGGTGCCGAATAGCCCGAACGACCATGTCACAGGGGCTTTCGGCGCTATTGGTCAGCCCCTGTCACATGGCCATCGGCGCCATCTTGTGCTCCTATCATGTGACAGGAGCTGACCAATGGCGCCGAAAGCCTCTGTGACATAGTATGGGCAAAGGCTATCGGCGCCATTTTGGTTACTGGCAGCCGAAAACGAAATGGCTTTCGGACCCTTGCTGGACCCCCAGGGATTATTGGCAAGCCTTGGGGGGGTCATGAGCCCCCTCCTGACCCCCCCAAGGCTTGCCAATAATGGGGGGGTCAGGAGCCCCCTCCTGACCCCCCCATTATTGAACAAGGGAGTGAACAACTTGGATAATATAACATAACATAACTAGGAACAGTAGCAGTATGCACTATTAGAGCGAGACTAAGCGCATAGGGAGGGAGGTTTGCTAATGGGGGGGAGGGGGAAGGAAGGTTGTTCGTGGAGGGGGGAGGAGGGAGAAATTTCTTATTGATGAGTAAAAACATGAGCATAGGTTCTGGACGTCAACAGTATGAAAACAGTCTATGGGAGCTATGGAAGACTAAGTAAGTTAAGGGAATGCTTGACCGAATAGCCATGTCTTGAATTACATGTCAAGCCATGTCTTGCAGTACATGTCATGCAGTACAACCAGATGGGACGAGGCAGGCTATTCTTGTTTCCTAACACCCTATTTGTGCGGCTCTATGCTTGTTTTGTCCCACAGCAGGTGTGCTGCTATTAGGAAGTATAGCATGTGAAGGGCCCCTAAACAGTGACATTTATGTCAGCAGTGTGTATGTGGTAGGAACGTAACATCACAGTCCTTAAGGATTATATCCCTGTCTTTGGATCGTATGCATCATGCACCCTAGTCATTGTGTACGGACATATCTGTTCAACCTGACCTTTTATGTAGGTACGCATTCCCAATAACAGACATGGTGTAATTTGCCTGCCCCTGAATGTGCACAACTGACTAGAAGTGATCATGAGACGTATCATGAACTTCAGGACCTCAGGAACACCTGTGGAAGTGAGCTGCCCTTACATCACAGTTGTAGAATCACCTTTGACAATGCCAATAACCATGGCTATACCTAATATTGTAGGCTGTCCACTAGTGAAGTGAAATGAACAAGCCATGCCACATACAGGCCATACTGGGGCTGCTGTGTACCTCGTGCTTGGCAGCCCATAGCAACTGCTTGGGTGTAAGAGCCATTCCACCACTTAGGGTTACACTATGAGCCACTGAGGCCTGTTGTGATGTGGACATATCACTCCATCCGGACAAGCGTATACATCACATTTGTGTGCCATTACAGAGATATACATTGTAGGGATGTGAATCGTGTCCTTGATCGTCTTAACGATCGATTTCGGCTGGGAGGGGGAGGGAATCGTATTGTTGCCGTTTGGGGGGGTAAAATATCGTGAAAAATCGTGAAAAATCGTGAAAAATCGTGAAAAATCTAAAAATCGCAAAACCGGCACATTAAAACCCCCTAAAACCTACCCCCGACCCTTTAAATTAAATCCCCCACCCTCCCGAACCCCCCCCCCCAAATGAGTTAAATAACCTGCGGGTCCAGCGGCGGTCCGGAACGGCAGCGGTCCGGAACGGGCTCCTGCTCCTGAATCTTGTTGTCTTCAGCCGGCGCCATTTTCCAAAATGGCGCCGAAAAATGGCGGCGGCCATAGACGAACACGATTGGATGGCAGGAGGTCCTTCCGGACCCACGCTGGACTTTTGGCAAGTCTCGTGGGGGTCAGGAGGCCCCCCACAAGCTGGCCAAAAGTTCCTGGAGGTCCAGCGGGGGTCAGGGAGCGATTTCCCGCCGCGAATCGTTTTCGTATGGAAAATGGCGCCGGCAGGAGATCGACTGCAGGAGGTCGTTCAGCGAGGGTTCCGGCACCTCGCTGAACGACCTCCTGCAGTCGATCTCCTGCCGGCGCCATTTTCCGTTCGAAAATGATTCGCGGCGGGAAATCGCTCCCTGACCCCCGCTGGACCTCCAGGAACTTTTGGCCAGCTTGTGGGGGGCCTCCTGACCCCCACAAGACTTGCCAAAAGTCCAGCGGGGGTCCGGAAGGACCTCCTGCCGTCCAATCGTGTTCGTCTATGGCCGCCGCCATTTTTCGGCGCCATTTTGGAAAATGGCGCCGGCTGAAGACAACAAGATTCAGGAGCAGGAGCCCGTTCCGGACCGCTGCCGTTCCGGACCGCCGCTGGACCCGCAGGTTATTTAACTCATTTGGGGGGGTTCGGGAGGGTCGGGGATTTAATTTAAAGGGTCGGGGGTGGGTTTTAGGGGGTTTTAGTGTGCCGGCTCACGATTCTAACGATTTATAACGATAAATCGTTAGAATCTCTATTGTATTGTGTTCCATAACGGTTTAAGACGATATTAAAATTATCGGACGATAATTTTAATCGTCCTAAAACGATTCACATCCCTAATACATTGCAAATATGGTCGATGTATGGAAACGTATATCTTACCTACAAGCCAACCTTCACTGTACAAGCCAGCTTCGAATTTGCGAAACAGAGATGATTGCCTGAGTATGAAGGAATCGTGCGCTGATCCTGGAAAGCTGGACATCACTGAGAGGATCCGCATTCCAGCATCACACACCACTTGCACGTTGAGGGAGTGGAACTGCTTTCTGTTGCGGTAAGCTGCCTCCATCTGACAGGGTGGAATGATGGTCACATGAGTGCAGTCAACAGCTCCAATGACATTTGGAAAGCGGGCAATGGCATAGAAACCACGCTTGAGGTCCATCAGGTCCTGTCTGTTGTGCGGAAAAGCTATGTATCGAGGCATGTGGTCTATAAATGCTTCAATGACCTGGTCCAGACACCGTGAAAAGGTGCTCTGTGACATCCCACCCACAACAGCTACTGTGGATTGGAAGGAGCCACTTGCTATGAAGTGCAGGGCGGCCAAGAGTTTGGAATCACGTGACCCCGCGTCACTCCGACGTGACGCGGCGTCACGTGATTCCCCGCGCGATCGCTCCGGGACCCTCGTTCGACCCAAAAGGAACTTTTGGCCAGCTTGGGGGGGCCTCCTGACACCCCCCAAGCTGGCCAAAAGTTCCTTTTGGGTCAAACGGAGGGTCCCGGAGCGATCGCGCGGGGAATCACGTGACGCCGCGTCACTCCGACGTGGCGCCGACGTCACGTGCTCCTCGCAAAGGAGTTCAGAAATGGCAGAAATGGCGTCCTGACTCCTCGCTAGACCACCAGGGAGTTGTGGTAAGTCTTTGGGGGGGGATTAAGGAAGGTGAGGGGTTTAAATTTTTATTTTGGATCAACAATCGCGATTTCCAACGTATTCAACATAGCTATGTTGAATAAGTTGGAAATCCGATCTTTTCGCCTCATCACTTTTTTAAGTTAAAAAAAAAAAAATAAGTAGCATTTTACATTTAAGTTCAAAACGAATGCACACCCCTACTGTACAGTGAGGGGTCATGAGATGAAATTGAAAGGGGTAGACTCAGGAATAATCTTAGCAAATATTTCTTTACAAAGAGGGTGGTAGATGTGTGGAACAGCCTTCCAGTGGAAGTGGTGGAGACAAAAACAGTATCTGAATTCAAGAAAGAATGAGATAATTACAGGGGATCTCATAGGAAATGATGAGAATTATAATGCTAATTTAATTTGATAACTGGGCAGACTAGATGGGCCATACGATCTTTTTCTGCCATCATGTTTCTATGTTTCTATATATGAGTAGGGTGGAATGAGTAAATAAGGAACATTTATTTATCCCTACATATAACACTAGGACTCCATGAAACAAATCATAGAAACTATTTTTTTCTCTCAGCACACAATTAAGCTATGAAACCTGTTGCCAGAGGATATGGTCAAGTCAACTTACATAGAAAGGTTCAAAAGAAAATTGGACAGATTTCTGAAGGAAAAGACCATAAAAAGTTATTAAAAAATAGCAAAGTAGACTTGGAAAACTAGCACTTATCCCTGGGAATGAGATACAAAAAAAAAATAAAAAAATAGATGAACTATTGGGGATCTGCTGGGTATTTGTGACCCAGACCTTCAACTGTCGGAGACAGGAGGCTGAGACAGCATGGCAAGTCTTGTATTCTTATGTCTTCACTATTTTATTGTATGTTTTGTTTGCTTTGTATTCCCTGTAATTTGTATGTGTTTATTATAACTCAACAGGAATGATTTTGTAAGGATGGGATAAAAATCCAAATTAATAATTTCTTCCAGCTCAAGCTGGTACCATTTTGTACAGCAGAAATTAATCTTGCCAGCCTCAGTCTGCTGATGCCATTTGCAATTGTAACACCAGCTTAGTAGGAATGAACAGGAATCATTGTTGCCCAATGAATATTAATCACATCCTCTGGCAATAAATTCCAGAGCTTAATTGTGCATTGAATAAAAATGAATTTTCTCCAATTTTTTTTTAAATGTGCTACTTGCTAATTTGATGGTGTGCCCCCTAGTCCTTATATTATTTGGAAGAGTAAATAACCATTTCACATTTATCTGCTCAAGTCTTTTCATGATTTTGTAAACGTCTTTGTTTTCATATTATATGTTTTCCATTGAATGGTGGCATAAAGGCATGGCTTTTATTCTTTATTTCTGTACATAAATTTATACATGTTAAGTTGCAAGATCAATAATTGTATTTCTCTTTGTCATATGTGCAGAGGCCATGAGTAGTTTGTATTCATGGAACTTCATGTCTTGCTTTTCTTCAGGTGCGTCCTCTAATGGAAATGCACAAGCATTTTGTAAGGATGACTTTTTACTATGCTTTTGTTTCATACACTGATATTGAAGCATGCAATGTTAAACATCAGAATGTTGCTATGCTTTGTATATAACAACACATTTAAATATTAGTCTCATGCTGTACCCTCATCTGATTGCTTTATAGCACACAGCCAAGAATTTCATGTTTGGTTCTTCCATTCATTTTTCTTTTTTATTCTTTTTTTCCTTTTTTGGGGGCTTTTATTTTATTTCATTTCATTTTCTTTATTCATTTGTATTCATTTTTGGCAAAGTATTATAAATTCTGTGCACTATTTGTAATAGTTGAAAACATAAACATATAAATTTTCATTTTTCCGGGGCCAAAAACACCCTCATTCATCCACTTTTCCTCTTTCATTTCAAACAAATGTACATCCTGTTGCACTGGAGGTGGACACATGGCCTGGTGCAGGATTTGTATGGTCGGACCCAGAGAGCACCTGCCACCAGGAGGCGGAGCACATAAGGAGACAGAGGCTAGCTGGAGCTTCGCCGAATCGCCAATAACAGCCCGGGGTTTCTGCAGGTTGAGCCCTTGGGTACCCGGGCCACCTGGTCTTAGCTGGCCTCGCAGGGTCTCCCGGAGAGGACGCTGAGGGGTGTGCCCACCACGAGTAAGGGTGCGCGGTCAATGTCCAAACAGGATAGTCCAATAGTCACGGAAGGCCAGAATAGAGTGTCCGAGTGGATTGCAAGGATCAAGGCCAGAGTATCCGTCCAGAATTGTCAGCTGAAGGAAGGGTCAGTACCAGTGGTCAGTACAGGCATGGCCAGGTCAGGTGAAGGTCAAGTTCCAGGTAGTGATCAGATGTGGTCAAGGTACAGGCAGAGATCAGTTCCAGGCAGCAGTCAGACTTGGTCAATGGACAGGCAGAAGTCGGTTCCAGGCAGTGGTCAGACGTGGTTGGTAGACAGGCAGAAGTCGGTTCCAGGCAGCAGTCAGATATGATCAGAACAAGCAATGGTCAGTACCGTGAGATCAGTCCGGAGAGTACAACCAGGGAATGAAGAGAAGCTGGAACAGGAGGCGCTGGGACAGGAGATGCTGGAACAGGAAATGCTGGAACAGGAGTTGCTGGAACAGGAAACGCTGGAACAAGAGACACTGGAAAAAAAGACACTGCAACGGGCAAACTAGCACACCTAAATGTTGACCCGATTGCCAAGGCAGGGATCATGGGTTTGAGCCCTGCCTTATATACAGGGCTCGTGTGATATCTTCAGGACACACCTCCCAGGGATTTACCGCACTGGGCCCTTTAAATACTGTGAGGTCAGCCGCGCAAGCGCCTAGGGGCGGGGCCAATTTGGCTGAAGACGCGGAGTCCCAATGGGAGCTCCCCTGTGAGGCATGCAGGGACAAGGAAAGCCGCAGGGAGAGACGGGGGTGCCGAGGGTTCGTAGCAGCAGCCAAGCCCGCACTGGTGGAAGGCAAAGCCAGGTGAGCAGGCTGGTGGAAGGCAAAGGCCAGGTGAGCAGCATTTTATGCTGGGGCACCCACGCGGCCAGGACGCACAACACATCCCTAGTCAGAATCCATACTGTTGTTGGCTATTGTTTCCTAATGATTTGATGTTTGTTTGTAGTAATTGTATTTTTCCCTTCTTGCCTTCAGAATGACATCTTCATACTATGAAGAGTGGAGGCAAAAGAAGAGCACTTGTCCTCTGCACCACTTGAAAGCAGGTGAAACGGCAAAGTACACAACTACCCCCTGCTTTCCCCATGTTGAGTCATAAGACAATTATACACTTGTATATATGTATTTAGATTTTTTTACATTCTACTTTTCAGCACTTCAGATTGTACATCAAAGCAAATTACATTCAGGTACCTTAGGCATTTCCCTATCCCCACAGGGCTTACAATCTAATTTTAAATCCTGAGGCAATGGAGGGTAAAGTGACTTGCCCAAGGTCACAAGGAGCAACAGCAGGATATGACCCCTGGTTTCTCTGGGTCATAGCCCCCTGATCTAACCACTAGGTTAATCATCTTGCCTCCAGAGTGCTTTTAAAGTTATATTTAATAGAATCAGTACAGATGTATGTGCAGACAAATTCATGAGCGTTATAGTATGGCGGTGATGCCCATTAAGCTTTATAGAGAAATATGACTGCAAGCAAATGTATTGAACTTTTTTTGTATGTTATAACAGTTCTAATGAAGTGCTTTCAAAATGTACCTAAGAAAGCCTTTTGTGGAGTAGGTATGGGGTTTTAATAACCTGACTTTTAAAAGATAAGTACCAAAATCATGGTCCTGAGGAGTAACTGCTAGATTTCTTATTTTTCTTAAAACTTGGCAATTGTTTTCCTGTGGTATGCTCATTTTCAGAGGTATCTCCGTCTTAACACAATAAAGGCCAACTTTTTTTATTTCCTAGTTGAACTGCCAGCATGTTTTTATGCCACTATGTTTTACGCTCCATAACTGAAAGAAAACAAATGTTTTTGATGCACAAATTTATGCTCTATAACAAGAACAGACAATAATTCTGCATTTTATCTATTTATTTCAAAATTTTGGTGGTACAGCTATCCGGACGTGTCTACAAACTAGAACTGCTGTCATCACAAAAATATGCAGCTATTTGTTAGGCCCTATATTTGAAAAACAACTTAAGAATTACTTACTGTAAAATTAAATTATTTTTTTTTCACATTTTCATAGTGTTTTTAGAGGTATTTGATGACATTTCTCACAGCAGAATAGAGTTTGACTAGAACTGCCACAGGCACATTTTTATGCAATTGAGAAGTGTAAAGGCACACACACTTGCACTGTCATGGCAATAAAGAGGAGCCTCTGGGGAATTTCCATGGATGGCTACTGTGGCTAGGTCTGGGGCTGGGCTGCGGTTGAGCCAGGTGGGGGGCAGATTTTCTGCTCCTGGGTGGGGGGTGGGAGAGTACAGCAGGCTGTACTGGGGCTAGGAATGGGAGGGCATTTTATGCTGGGGCTAGGGGGAGGTAATTCATAGAGGGTTCTGAGGGAATATCCACAGTTGTCAGCTAATTGTTCTTTATTCAGGCTAGTTTTATTGTCTTCCCTCTTTGATACTCTACCATCCTAGATAGGTGAGTATACAGCTTTCCATTCTTAAATCAAAATCCAGGCCCTTTATTCCCACCCCATCACTGATCTCCACTTTTACCTAATTCTTGTATCCAACCTCCCAACCCTGTTCTTACCATCACTCCAAATATGTCTAAATACATTCACAGCTTTGGTTTGCACCACCTCTATTATTGTGCTATTCTGTAACTTTGCCTACTACTGAAGTTGGAATGTCAGCTCTGTAATTGCCTGCTTCTTCCTCATTCCCACTTTTCATGGTGTAATATTCCATTTGCTCTCCTCCCATTTCTCAGAATTTCCCCTGAAACGGGATAGACCCAAGGGTTATGCAAGGAAGAATTTCTTTACGGAAAGGGTGATTGAGGTACAGCATTGTCTCATATCAGAGATGGGGTGGGGGGGAGTTAAAAATTCTAGTATCCTTAGGTTTTGGAAAACAGTGATTAAATCAGACATCATGAAGGGCCTCTGGTATTACAATAGGAATGAAAAAAATCAGACTGAATGAATTTTCCATCTTTTTCTGCCATCATGCCCTGTTTCTAAGATTATTGAGCATACTGTGCCTTATGTTATTACATGATACATCATATTCACTAATGGCTTCTGGCTATGTTATGCATATGTATAACTTAGTATATATTAGTCACAATAAATAGTCAGTAGATTTGGTAAATGCTACAAATAATTTTCCTACCTGCAGAAAATTATATCTTAGATCTCTGTCACTACCCACACAAAGTAATGTGTGCATTTGGAACTTACAGATGTATAGCCAGAACCAAGCTGTCTTTCAGTGGAAATTAATTCATAGAACAATTACTTACCCAAGCATTATGCATTTTTCTGTAGAATATTGATGTATCTGTCATACATTGCAATATGTACCAGTATAAAAGAAAAATGTTGTGAATTAGAGTGCAAGAGGAGGCAGACAGTATTCAGAAGTCCCATAAAATCTGACATTTAAAGAATCACAAGAATTAAAAAAAAAACAAAAAACCTTTTTTTTCACTCTTCCTAAATACATATGGGAAAATCATCCTGATTTCCATAATGACATACAGGCTAAAAGCTTTAAGAGTTTGATGATCATAACAGAGTTTATTAGGCAACAACAGAATTCAGACTGTTGTGTTCCACACCCACGGCCATCCGCGGGTGCGGCCCCCTACCTCCTCCGACTGCCCCGCCCCGAGCTCCGCACCCCTGTGCGGCGGTGCGGGCCCTCGGGCTGGCTGCCGGGATCGGAGCCGTCCCTGCTCCTCCCGCACGGCCGCTGCTGCTCTCCTCTGCGGCTCAGATCCAAGATGGCCACTGCCATGCTTGGACATGAGGCCACGCCCCCTCACCAGAATTAAAGGGACCTCGTCCCTTTAATTGCCTGCAGCTGGTTCTTACCTCTAGGGCCAGAGGAAGTATATAAGGAGACTTCCTCTGACCATTCCTCGACTTGGCAACGTCCCATTGCTGTCTAGTCTGCTTGCTTCAGTGAGTTCCTTGGATGCTGGTTCCTGTTTCATCTTGGTGTTCCTGGTTCCTGATTTCGGATTGGCTTAAGGTGATTCTCTGGTTCCTGACTTCGGATTGGCTAGCGGTGATTCTCTGGTTCCTGACCTTGGCTTGGCAAGCGGCGATTCTCTGGTACACAGCTTCGGACTGGTGAGCGTTGACCCTCTGGTACTCGACCTAGGACTTCTCCAAGACTCCGTCTCCAAGGGCCCACCTAAGTCCCAGCGGCCCGGGTCCCTACGGGCTCCTCCTGGGGGGACCGCGGGCTCCAGGGCGAAGCTCCAGTTGGCCTTTGCACCACTGCCTGACCTCCCTAGGTCCACCTAAGTCCCAGCGGTCGGGTCCCTATGGGCTCCTCCCGGGGGGACCGCAGACCACCAGTGGTGAAGACACAGCGCCTCACCTCGACTCTTCATCGTCTCCGTGTTCGCCTCAGCCTCCAGTGCCAAGGGTCAACTGGTCCTGCCTCCTGTTCTGCCTCGCCACCCGACGAGAGAGCCTATGGACCCTCCGAAAGGTATTCCATCCTCTCGTCGGCCAAGGGTCCACAAGCCTGAGCATAACACAGACCTTTGTACTTAAGTCAGCCACATCCAATTGCATGAATCCTACTTCTGGTCTTCACTGTCTCATGTAACACTCAGTAATAGTTCCAAATAGCTTCATTTGCATAGTGGTGGCCAAATCCCAGGACACTGTGTGGGCTCATGGGCCAAACAAAATAGAGGGCAGCCTATAACAGATCTGAAATGGTGATGGTGGAGAGATGCCCAGCACTGTATAGCACATATTCTAGAGAATTATGGTGGACCTAGTAGATACATAACCTAGCTAGAGGGTCACTACAGCAAATTGATATACTTTGGTAATTAGTACAGGGATAACAGATATTGCAGACTATTCCATAGTAACATAAGAAGTGTCATGCTCGGTCAGACCAAAGGTCCATTGAACCCAGCATCCTGTCTCCAGTCAATCCAGGTCAACAGCAAGTACATAGCTGATGCTAATAGGGAAGTACATTTCTTGTTGCTTTCTCTTAGAAGAAAGAAATGGCAATTCCTCAGTTTGCATAATAGTTGTTAATAGATCTGTCAAAAACATCTAACCTTGACTGGATCTTCTGGCAACAGATACTACAGCTTAACAATGCACTAACTGAAGAAAAATGTTTGTTTATTTATTTATTTGTTTGTTTTACATTTCTTCCATAACACAATCTATGGTAGCAAAGGAAATGGTTTACAAGGCACATACATAATACTTTAAAATAAAAACATTAAAAACATGACAATAAAATCAAAGACAACCAATGCTTTAAACAATATAAATGTAAGCCAGTTTGCAGATGCTTGTTGAATAAAGTCAGAGACAGTTACAATAGCAAAATATACTTTACCATTGCTAAAGGCCTGTTGAAATAAATAGGTCTTAAGCTCTCTCCTAAATGACTTTGCCTTAGTGATCATGCATAAGACATCAGTTAGCACATTCCATAGTTTAGGACCGGCCACTGAGAAGGCACAGTTTCTTGTTATATCCAGTCTGGCCATTGTAGGGGCTGGAAGATTCAGCAAATGTTTACTTGCAGAGCACAACTGTCACAGTGGTTTATATCTGTGCAGTGAAGTATAGAGCCAGATGTTAAGATCATTATTTAGCAAACTAAAAATTAAATAGGGATGTGAATCGTTTTTTGACGATTTAAAATATCGTCCGATATATTTTAAATCATCAAAAATCGTTAGAGCCGCGATACAATAACAATTCCCCCGATTTATCGTCAAAAAATCGTAAATCGGGGGAAGGGGGAGGGCGGGAAAACCGGCACACTAAAACAACCCTAAAACCCACCCAGACCCTTTAAAATAAATCCCCCACCCTCCCGAACCCCCCCAAAATGCCTTAAATTACCTGGGGTCCAGAGGGAGGGTCCCGGTGTGATCTTTTACTCTCGGGCCTCCGGTGCATTGTAGAAATGGCGCTGGCGCTACCTTTGCCTTGTCATATGACAGATCAAAGGTAGCGCCGGCGCCATTTTGTTTTTTGTCCCCCGACGTCAGGAGCGTAGGAGATCGCTCCCGGACCCCCGCTGGACCCCCAGGGACTTTTGGACAGCTTGGGGGGGCCTCCTGACCCCCACAAGACTTGCCAAAAGTCCAGCGGGGGTCCGGGAATGACTGCCTGCACGCGAATCATTTTTCCGTACGGAAAATGGCGGCGGCCATACGGCGTATGGTCGGCGCCATTTTCCGTACGGAAAAACGATTCGCGGCAGGAGCGTAGGAGATCGCTCCCGGACCCCCGCTGGACCTCCAGGGATTTTTGGCCAGCTTGGGGGGGCCTCCTGACCCCCACAAGACTTGACAAAAGTCCAGCGGGGGTCCGGGAATGACTTCCTGCATGCAAATCGTTTTTCCGTACGGAAAATGGCGGCGGCCATACGGCGTATGGTCGGCGCCATTTTCCGTATGGAAAAACGATTCGCGGCAGGAGAGTAGGAGATCGCTCCCGGACCCCCGCTGGACCCCCAGGGACTTTTGGCCAGCTTGGGGGGGCCTCCTGACCCCCACAAGACTTGCCAAAAGTCCAGCGGGGGTCAGGGAACGACTTCCTGCACGCGAATCGTTTTTCCGTACGGAAAATGGCGCCGGCCATATGGCGTATAGTCGGTGCCATTTTCCATACGGAAAAACGATTCGTGGCAGGAGCGTAGGAGATCGCTCCCGGACCCCTGCTGGACCCCCAGGGACTTTTGGCCTCCTGACCCCAACAAGACTTGCCAAAAGTCCAACGGGGGTCTGGGAACGACTTCCTGCACTCGCTGTATGGCCGGCGCCATTTTCCGTACGGAAAAACGATTCGCTTGCAGGAAGTCGTTCCCGGACCCCCGCTGGACTTTTGGCAAGTCTTGTGGGGGTCAGGAGGCCCCCCCAAGCTGGCCAAAAGTCCCTGGGGGTCCAGCGGGGGTCCGGGAGCGATCTCCTACGCTCCTGACGTCGGGGGACAAAAAAACAAAATGGCGCCGGCGCTACCTTTGCTTTGTCATATGACAGGTCAAAGGTAGCACCGGCGCCATTTCTACAATGCACCGGAGGTCCGAGAATAAAAGATCACACCGGGACCCTTTCTCTGGACCCCAGGTAATTTAAGGCATTTTGGGGGGGTTCGGGAGGGTGGGGGATTTATTTTAAAGGGTCGGGGTGGGTTTTAGGGATGATTTAGTGTGCCGGTTTTCGATTTACACGATTTACACGATTTACACGATATTTAAAAAACCCAAACTGCGACGATCCGATTCCCTCCCCCTCCCAGCCAAAATCGATTGTGAAGACGATCGATCACACGATTGACATCTCTAAAATTAACATTAAAACAGTACTGTATGCAAAAGGAAATGTGTAACCAATATAGTGATGAAAGTATAGGGGTAATGTGTCCCCTCTTGCCATAGCTAGTGGAGTTCTGAACCAATTGTAGTGGGCATAAAGAGTTTGCAGAAATGCCCAGATAAAAAGAGTTGCAATAATCAATTTTTGTTAAAATTAGGGTTTGAAGAATCACTCAAAAATCGGAGGGTTCAAGCAGAAGTTTTAAACTTTTTAACAATTGTATTTTGTAAAAGGAAGATTTTACCACTGACGAAATATTATGCTGCATGGAGAGTGTGGAATTATTTATCATTCCTAAATTTCTAGCTTTATACACAATGGCAATTAAAAAGCTATCAAATGTTAACTGTTACAGGCAGAGAGTTAATAAAATTTGAAATACTGGATAATAATATTGGGGTAGATTTTAAAAGGATCGTGTGCGGCGTACATGTGCGTGCACTACCTGGCGTGCACACATATATGCCCGATTTTATAACTTGTGCGCACAAGTTATAAAATCAGGAGTTGGCGCGCGCAAGGGGGTGCACAATTGTGCACCTTGCGCGCGCCAAGCTGCGCTGCCTTCCCCCATTCCTTATCAAGGATGTTGTGGGTAGGTTCCCACGAATTCTCCTTGGCCTCATGTTGGCCACGCCCCGACGCACACGTGCACAGACCGCCCGGCTTCTTGTAGGGCCAGATGTGGGTCCTAGCTCTGCGGCGTGCCTTAATTGATTCCCTGATATAAGGAAGTCCCTGCCTGCACTTCCTTGCCTTGGCAATCGGATTTGTACTTTGCTAGGTTGTCACTGCATCTGAACCTTGATCCAGTCTTGTTCCAGTCTCGTTCCAGGAACCTTCTGTTCCAGCCTTATTCCTGCCTTGTTCCTGCATCCTAGTATTCCAGCGTCCTTTTGTTCCAGTGTTCATCTGTCCATCTTCCCAGGTAGTACATCCAGACTGTTTCACTG
Source organism: Rhinatrema bivittatum (assembly GCF_901001135.1). Classification (NCBI taxonomy): domain Eukaryota; kingdom Metazoa; phylum Chordata; class Amphibia; order Gymnophiona; family Rhinatrematidae; genus Rhinatrema; species Rhinatrema bivittatum. Next base: position 334,680,082 of record NC_042617.1, on the reverse strand, counting down.
GTACTGACCTCGGCTTGCTACTTGACCTGTCTGCCTGTTGCCTGCCTTCTGACTTCAGCCTGCTCCTAGACCCATCTGCCTGCTGCCTGCCTTCAGACCTTGGCCTGCCTGTGACCTCGTCTGACCTCTGGAACCTGACCCCTGCTTTGTTTACCACTCCTCCGGCTGACCCCTGGATTCTGACCTCTGCCTGCTTCACCACATCTCCAGATTCTGGCTCTGTTCCTAGCCTTGTCATCACCTACTCTGTTCTGGTCCTCCTTGCTCCATCTGACCTCCAGTCTTGAACCTGACCGAGCTCCTCTTCTGTCTGTGGGCTTGCCTGTCTACCATCTCTCCAGGAGACTGCGAAGCCCACCTAAGTCCAAGTGGCCAGAGTCCCTACGGGCTTCTCCCAGGGGTCCTCGGGCTTCCAGTGGTGAAGCTCATCCTAGCCTCTGTCTCCTCCAGCTCTCTACCACCTGGGGGCAGGTGCTTCCTGGTCCCTACCAGGGAGCCATTCTCCACTGCTCCAGGACAAAGGTCCACCCCGAGTGCAACAATGATCAAATTTAAACTAATAACTAGAAGGGGGACAATAAGTAAATCTACAGCTCTAACACTAAATTTTCAAAAGAGAAACTTTGCTAAAATGAGTAAAATAGTTAGAAAAAAACTGAAATGTGCAGCTACAAAGGTTAAAAGTGTTCAACAGGCATGGACATTGTTTAAAAATACAATCTTAGATGCGCAGTCCAGATGTATTCCACACATTAAGAAACGTGGAAGGAAGGCAAAACAATTACCGGCATGGTTAAAAGGTGAGGTGAAAGAGGCTATTTTAGATTTAAAAAACATCCTTCAAAAATTAGAAGAAGGATACTTCTGAAGAAAATAGGAAAAAGCATAAGCATTGTCAAGTTAAGTATAAAACATTGATAAGACAGGCAAAGAGAGAATTTGAAATGTAGTTGGCCATAGAGGCAAAAACTCATAATAAAACCTTTTTAAAATATATCTGAAGCAAGAAACCTGTGAGAGAGTCGGTTGGACCACTAGATGACCGAGGGGTTAAAGGGGCTCTTAGGGAAGATAAGATAATTGTAGAAAAACTAAATGAATTCTTTACTTCCGTGTTTACTAATGAGGATGCTGGGGAGATACCTTTTCCGGAGATGGTTTTCAAGGGTGGTGAGTCAGATGAACTGAACCAAATCACTGTGAACCTGGAAAATGTAGTAGGCCAGATTGACAAACTAAAGAATAGCAAATCACCTGGACCAGATGGTATGCATCCTAGGGTACTTAAGGAACTCAAAAATGAAATTTCTGATCTATTAGTTAATATTTGTAACCTATCATTGAAATTATCCATTGTACCTGGAGGGTGGCCAATATAACCCCAATATTTAGAAAGGGCTCAAGGGGTGATCCAGGAAAATATAGACCAGTGAATCTGACTTCAGTGCCTGGAAAAGTAGTGGAAACTATTCTAAAGATCAAAATCATAGCACGTATAGAAAGACATGGTTTAATGGAACACAGTCAACATGGATTTACCAAAAGGAAGACTTGCCTAATACATCTGCTTCATTTTTTTGAAGAGTTTAATAAACATGTGTATTTGGATTTTCAGACAAAGTCCCTCATGAGAGGTTTCTAAGAAAACTAACAAGTCAGGTGATAGGAGGCGATTTCCTTTTATGGATTACAAACTGGTTAAAAGACAGGTAATAGAGAGTAGGATTAAATGGTGAATTTTCTCAGGGGAAAAGGGTAAACAGTAGAGTGCCTCAAGGATCTGTACTTGGACTGGTGCTTTTCAATATATTTATAAATGATCTGGAAAGAAATACAACGAGTGAGGTTATCAAATTTGTGGATGATACAAAATTATAGGGATGTGCAGCAGGGACAGATTTGTCCCATTCGGTATTCATATTCGCGGGGAGCCAAATCCATTGCATGTGTTCTCGGGGGACCCCCGATCCGTTCATTAGTTACGTATGTATTCATTTCTAGGGATGTGAATCATTTTTTGACGATTTAAAAAAATCGTCAGATATTTTTTAAATCGTCAAAAATCGTTAGAGTCGCGATACAATAGAAAATCCCCCGATTTATCGTGAAAAATCATAAATCGGGGGAGGGCGGGAAAACCGTCACACCAAAACAACCCCTAAACCCACCCCGACCCTTTAAAACAAATCCCCCACCCTCCCGAACCCCCCCAAAATGTTTTAAATTACCTGGTGGTCAAGTGGGGGGGGGAGGTCCCGGCGCAATCTCCCCCTCTCTGGCCATCGGCGCCATTTTGGCTGCCACTAGTATAAATGGCGCTGATGGCCCGATGGCCCGATAAAAAAAAAACCCACCTGACCCTTTAAAATTAGCCCCTTAGCCTCCCCCACTCTCCCGACCCCCCCCAAAAAAAAACTTTTTACACATACCTGGTGGTCCAGGGCGGGGGGCCGCGGGGAGTGATCTCCCGTTCCCACGCTATCAGCTGCACTAAAAAAAAATGGCACCGATGGCCCTTTTCTTTACCATGTGACAGGGCAAAGGTAGCGGCAGCGCCATTTTGAATATTGGCAATACTGCCCGCGTGCAGGAGATCGCTCCCGGACCCCTGCTGGACCCCCAGGGACTTTTGGCCAGCTTGGAGGGGCCTCCTGACCCCTACAAGACTTGTGAAAAGTCCAGCAGGGGTCCGGGAGCGACCGCCTGCACTCCGGCCGTATTGCCAGTATTCAAATTGGCGCCGGCACTACCTTTGCCCTCACTATGTCATAGGGGCCGACCAGTGCATCCATTGGACGGCCGGCGTGAAGGAGGTCGCTCCCGGACCCCCGCTAGACTTTTGGCAAGTCTTGTGGGGGTCAGGAGGCCCCCCCAAGCTGGCCAAAAGTCCCTGTGGGTCCAACGGGGGTCCCGGAGCGACCTGCCGTCCAATGCCAGGACTCAAAATGGTGCCGATAGTCTTTGCCCATACTATGTCACAGGGGCTACCGGTGCCATTGGTCAGCCCATGTCACAAGGTAGGAGCACAAGATGGTGATCGGTGCCGTGATGAAACCGGCAAATGAGTGCAGCGATGGCTTCTGGACTCCCCCCTGGACCACCAGGGAGTTTTGGTAAGTCTTGGGGGAGTCAGGAGGGTGGGGGGTTTAAATATTTATTTAGGAGGCCAAATAAAACAGATATCTGTTAAATACGTGGGGGGTCGCAATGCGTTTCGCCTCCCCACGTATTTAACAGGACAAAATAAGTTGCAGATTACAAATACGTGGAAAACGGATGCACATCCCTAGGGGAAGGCAAGGGGGCCAATGAAAATCGGGAATTTCAAACTGAGGAGTAGAGATTGGCTGGGGATTAAGTGCTATGAAAGGGCAGCCGTTTTCACGCCTCAGTTGGTGCGGGGCTGACTGAGGTAGCAGGCAAGTAAATTTCCCTCCCTCCCTTCCTCATAGGCGGCTTATTGTATTGTTAACAGTGTTATGGTTGTCTTTGTCATTGTCTCAGTGGTAGCAGTAAACCCGAGCCCAATATGGTTGATTTTGTTATTTTGTTGTTAAAAGGCATTCGGGGGGGGGGGGGGGGGTGGTGAGGGAATCTTGTATAGCGTGGCGGCTGCTACATGAGATGGCCAATGAGCAAGAGGGGGGCCGATGCTCAGAGGCGGTGGTACTTACCCACACTGGGATGAGATGGGGTAAGACAAAAGGACTACATCGGAGTAGCTCTACCACTGGCACGAGGTGGGGGGCAAGTCATTAAGAATGCGGTAAATGGGGGTGAGGTCGATTTTGAATATTGTATAAATTGTTAGGGCTCGGGCTATGTTATAATAAACTGCGGCCTTTATTTAACCAAAAATAAATCTGGTTTGTTGTTTTTGGGGAGATTAAAAGGGGGGAGGTGGTGCGGGGTGCAGGGTTGGGAAAGTGAGTGTTGCCTCTCCCAGTTATGTTAGGAATTATTAGGAAGGGAATGGTTAATAAAATGGAAAATGCCATAATGACTCTGTATCTCTCCATGGTGAGACCGCACCTTGAATGCGGTACAATTCTGGTTGCCGCATCTCAAAAAAGATATAGTTGCGATGGAGAAGGTACAGAGAAGGACAACCAAAATGATAAAGGGGATGGAACAGCTCCCCTATCAGGAAAAGCTGAAGAAGTTAGGGCTGTTCAGCTTGGAGAAGAGATGGCTGAGGGGGGATATGATAAAGGTCTTTAAAATCATGAGAGGTCTTGAACGAGTAGATGTGAATTGGTTATTATTATAATAGAAAGACACTCCATGAAGTTTGCAAGTAGCACATTTAAGACTAATCGGATAATATTCTTTTTCACTCAACACACAATTAAGTTCTGGAATTTGTTGCCAGAGGATGTGGTTAGTGCAGTTAGTGTAGCTAGGTTTAAAAAAGGCTTAGATAAGTATTGGAGAAATCCATTACCTGCTATTAATTGAATTGACTTAGTGATTGGCCTCTGCTATTACTACTTCATAAGCATGGGATCTTCTTAGTGTTTGGGTACTTGCCAGGTTCTTGTGGCCTGGTTTTGGCCTCTGTTGGAAACAGGATGTTGGGCTTGATGGACCCTTGGTCTGACCCAGAATGGCAATTTCTTATGTTCTTATGAGTGCACTGGGGTTGGGCTGGGAAGGAGGGAAGTGAGTAGTGGCCTCCAGGAAATTTCACCAGCTATCACCTACTACACTTTTAAATCCGTTCAGAAACTGAAAAGTGGATTTATTTCTGAATTGTGCTGTTATTTTAATTCTATGGCTTTCAGATGCTCAGGGAGGTGAATTGCTTTTGTTACTATGAAGCATGCTGAGTTCACTAAGCAAATGGCTCGTTCTGCCCGTGGGAGGTACTTGGAGTTCTGCCTGACATTCAGTATACCTTTACTCAGGAGTCATAACGTAGCTGAAAATCTACAAGAAGTCATTTGGTTTCCCGTGTATCAATAAATGAGCTGTAAAATTACTTTAGTCATTCCAAGTAGTTTTCTGTTATTTATAAAACAAAACATTGCAGCTAAAGGACTTTGAGACTTCAAGTTGTAGAACTTGGAAAATTATTTTTATCAATGCAGAAAATGTAAAGAAGTATGCTATACTGGTAAAGCAAGCCGGAGATTGAAGGCAAGAGTTAATTCACCCAAACACAAGAATAGCTACCACAAAGAAGACAAAGGTGACACTTTCATGGGGGAACACTTTTTAGAATCAATGACCTTATGATCAGTATATTTAAAAGGAACATTTAAAACAATCCAGCAATGCAGCACTTTTGAATGTAAGATGATCATACACTTTGATGTCAATTTTTTAAATAACCTTAAATGGATACCTGGCATATTTAGTGAGATAAATTTCCAGTAAATTATCCTTGAACAAAGTTATCTGAGGATACATACCTGGATAACATTGAAACCTAACTGGATATGTTGGAATATCGCCGGTTAGGTTTAAAATTTATCTGGGTTATGTATACCCAGATAACTTTATACTTAACAGGCTATAGTCAAATAATATAACTGGTTAAGTAGTAATTTTAACAAAAAAATGAGAGGGCTTGCTCTCCCAATTCCCACCTCCTACCCCAGTGAAATAAATGCTGGCCCTTTGTAGCTGATCTCCACTCTCTCTCAAGTCCCTTCAAATAGTTGCAAAAATGTTGCAGGCCTATAGGCTTGAAAGCCTCTATCCCCCTCGCCACTCAAGTTTTAAAAATAGAATAACAACCCCTCCCCTCTGCAGAAGCTCATTCATCCATCAATCCAACCATCCTGCCCCAAATCCTTACCGCGGCTGAGAGATCAAACAATCGTACAATTCCTGGCACATCCATCATTCCGGGATAAGTTTAACTTGCTCATGGCCAAGTCTTGAGTTAGCCAAACAAATTATTTGGGTATCTCCAAATATTGGAGCTAGTCAGATAAGTTATTCGAATAACTCAGCTCTGCACAGAACACCCCAAAACATCTCTCTCTGAATAAATACTGCAGCTAATATTCACACAGAGGCTGAAATTCAGATGCTACACAGTCGGAAAAGTGACACTTATCTAACTAAGTAGTGGTTGCTGAATATCTGGCTATGTTTAGTGGTCACCACTCACCAGATAAGTCACTTACAGGCCAATACAGTACAGTGCGCTCTGACAGAGCGCACTGTTAACCCGCGTTTGGACGCGCGTTTTTGACGTGCTAACTTTACCCCTTATTCAGTAAGGGGTAATAGCACGTCGAAAACGCGCGTCCAACCCCCCGAAACTAATAGCGCCCGCAACATGCAAATGCATGTTGATGGCCCTATTAGTTATTCCCGCGAGATACAGAAAGTAAAATGTACAGCCAAGCCGCACATTTTACTTTCAGAAATTAGCGCCTATCCAAAGGTAGGCGTTAATTTTTCTCGGCACCGGGAAAGTGTACAGAAAAGCAGTAAAAGCTGCTTTTCTGTACACCCTCCAACTTAATATCATGGCGATATTAAGTCGGAGGTCCCAAAGTTAAAAATAATCAAAAATTTAAAAAAAAAAAATTAAAATTGGCCTGCGGCTCGCAGGTTGAAAACCAGACGCTCAATTTTTCCGGCGTCCAGTTTCCGAACCCGTGGCTGTCAGCGGGTTTGAGAAATGACGCCGGCAAAATTGAGCATCGGTTGTCAAACTCACCGACAGCCGCCGCTCCTATCCAAAAAGAGGTGCTAGGGACGTGCTAGTGTCCCTAGCGCCTCTTTTTTACCGCGGGCCCTAATTTGAATAATTTTTTTTCTGAATTGCGCGCACAGGAGAGTGGCCTGTGCACGCGCTCGTCCGCTCTCCCGTGATTTTTACTGTATCAGCCTGTTATCTGGCTAAGTAGTTAGTCAGATAACTCAGGGTGTGGAATAGGTAGATCAGGCAGGTGCTACTTATCTGACTAAATTAGCAGGATAAGTACTGATATTTAGACTTATCTGGTTAAGTTAACCGAATAAGTTAGACTTGCTGAAAAGCTGGTTGTAAGGTAGTGGCCCTACTCCTCCTCCTTTTTCTGTGTGGAACCAGACTAGAAACCTAGCCCACCTTAATTCCCATAGAGGGAGAGTGCTCTGTGGGTAGAAGCCTGCTGGACAGCATAAGAGGTGGAGCCCAGCTAGGAACAGAAGGCCATCATCTCTCCAGGAAAATTAACTCCTGAAACCTCTCTGGTAAGCCAGTGTTGTGGTAGTACACTCTAGAAGGTAGCCAGTCTTTGCTTGTTTGTTGTGCTAGATACTGCAATAAAGTTGAAGTTGCATGGAAAAGGCTGGCGTCAGTGTGGTTCCTGCCTCTGGCCTATGAAGATTGGCTCGTCTATCCTACTTAATGTGTCAGTTCGGGGATTTCTCTCTATGCTGACCAACCCAAGTCTCCAAGGGGAGGAAAAGAAAGAGAAAAGTTTTTGTGTGTGCCCTGCTTAAAGAAGTGGGTTTGGGCAGAAGAAGAAGTTCTTCTAATGCTCCAGAGCACTGAAGAAGAACACAAAACAGTTTATTCTCCTTTTAACATAGAGTAGTCTTTGGGGCCTGTAGAGAAGACTAGGTTTAGGATTATAGCAAGTAATGAGACCAGCTCCACTTGCTTGAGTTAAGGGACCCAAGTAAGTAAGTAAGTGGCTGGACAAGCAGTGCTTTTTTTTTCTTCTGCACAGACAGAAACAAAAAAGGAGAGAGAAACAGTGTGCAGAGAGGGACTGTGTGGGAACAGGGTATGGCCCCTACAGAAAGTGAAGCTGTCAGAGTGTACGTGTGTGTCTGTGTGTGTGTGTGTGTGTGTGTGAACAGAGTTTGGCCCTCCAGCAGCAAGCAGTGGTTCTGCACTAAGCACAAGAAGTCAGCCAAGTGAAAGCATGACTGAATTAAATATGCAAGCATTGTTTCAGAGCTTTCTATAAGGACAGAGGCAGCTTACAAGAAAGTGCCATGAAATACCAGATGGCTTGGACCTGTTACTGGAAGGAATGGGAAGCAAAGTAGTGATCTCAAATCCCAACTTGTTAAGAGTAAAACCAGGACAGGATTCAGTACAACTGAAAGCAGAGGAAACACAGCAGCTAAGTGAGTCACATGATTGCAGCTTTACCCTTCAGAGGGACATCACTACAGAGAAAGCTGAAAGTAGCAAGTGGACTGGACCAAAAATAGACTTTGTGTTTGAAGAACAGGGTGAATACCAGGAGAATGATCCTGCAAGGACTGAGCTGAGATACCAGAAATGACATGTGGAGCTTCATTGCCTGGCCCGGAAAAGGCAACACAGACTGCACTGAAAGAGGGCAGTACAGAATGGCCTGCTGGATATAACACTGATTGGCCTATAGAAGGCAGTGTGGAGGAGACAAAGAGGGAGGCTTGGCAGAGAGGCCTGAGAGAAATGCTGCAGAGGCACTGGCTAGAGGCACTACAGAGACACCAGAGAGGGGCACAATGGAGTGGACAGAATGCGGTCACAGTAACAGTGCAGAGGAGTCACAAGATGCTGAAGGGAAGATTGGAGAGTACTCACAAGTGCAAGAGAAACCACCATGGGAATACTCACATGAAGTTCAAGTTGTCTGTCTGGGGTCTGAGTCTGGACTCAGTTAAAGGACTGGAGGTGGACACTGGGAAAAGCATGGTGGTAATAGTGCTATCTGGGGTTTCCCTAATATGTGGATGATGAGCCTGACCCTAGAATCCTAATTTCAAGCCTGGTGGGAGGCCAAGCTGGTGGGAGGCCAGAAAAAGGGAAGTGGGGAACTAAGTCACTTCCCTGGATGAGATTCAGGGGGAGTAAACGTTCTTGACCTAACAGGTCCAAGCTGAAGGGGAGGGTATGTAAGAGAGTGGCCTTACATCCTCTCCTTAACCTGTATGGGACCAGGCTAGAGACCTGGTCCACCTTAACTCCCATAGAAGGAGAGTGCTCTGTAGATGGGATCCTGATGGGCAGAATAAGAGGTGGAGTTCAGCTAGCAACAGGCCACCAGGAGAAGGAGCTCCTGAACCCTCTGTGGTAAGCCAGTGTTGTGGTAATAACACTGCTAGAAAGTAGGCGTCTACTTTTTTGTTTTGCTAAATACTGTAATAAAGTTAAAGTTGTATGGAAAAGGCTGGAGTCAGTGTGGTTCCGGCCTCCAGCCTATGAAGAATGGCTCAGCTATCCTACACCGGTCTAAACTTACCTGGTTATAACTTATCTGGCTAAACAGCGGCAAATGCAGGAATATTCAGTGGCATAGCCATGGTGCTGAATATCCCATAGGGATGTGCAGAAGGAAAAAATTATTTTCATTCAGTTTTTGTTTCACCGGGACCCACATTTGTTGCATTAGTTTCATAGGGGGGAAAACCAATTCGTTCATTAGCTAAATTTGTTGTCGTTTTCCCATTAAAGTCAATGTGGGAAGTATTTGCAGCCTATTTTTGGATGCAGAATTGGGGTTTTCTTATCAATTCTGAAGAAACGTCTGGGGAGAAATCATCAGAACAAGAAAAGAGATCCAAGGTACTTAGACTGTGGCAAAGTGGCACCAAAGTGGCATGAATAGCCTAAGGCACTGTAAATGGGCAAAAGGGTACCAGGAGTGGCAAGCTTTAACAGAGGTGCAAAGCAGCTGCGAGAGTGTCAAAAACACACCACAGCTTCAAAAGAGAGCACCGATAACAGCTGGATGAACCCTTGAAGGCAGCACAACAGGCAAAGTGGCAAGCAAGTGGCATCAACATCCTACAGCACAATGAAGGGGGAACATAGCAAGCAGAATGGGTGTAAGAAAAAAACACAAGGTGCCAATAAAGGGACAAAGCAGCAGAAAGACTAGCATCAACACACTGAGGAACCATGATAGTGGCAAGAACACCACAAGAAGTAGAGTGAGTCATCTGGTGTATGGCAGCAAGGCAGAGTGGCAGAAAGTTGATGGTGGCAAGAAAGGCTGGCAGAGTGGAGCTAGTCTGGTCCCTGTGGTTTTGATAGAGGCAAGACAGGCTGGCAGAGCTGAGGTAGTCAGAGCCCTGTGGTTTTGATAGGGGCAAGAAAGGCTGGCCTCGGGGAGAGTTCCCATTCTTTTGCACAGGAAAGGGCTCCCTAGAATGGTTTCGCCCCTAGAGTTGGGTGTTTCCGTTGGCATCTAGTGAGCTCTCGCTGGTCTTTTAAAATCTGGTGGACGACGTAGCAGATATACAAATGAGAATTTTGAAGGCCGAGGCGGAGGAGGTTTCCATGTGAACAGCGGTACAACATGGGTCAGCGGGTATTAAGAGATAGGCTGGCTACACCCAGGGAGAGTTCCCTTTCCTTTGCACAGGAAAGGGCTCCCTAGAATGGGTTGTTGGCTCCTAGAGTGGAGCACAAGCCTTCAAAGCGTGGCAAGTCGACATGGAGGAATTTCCATGTGAACAGCGGTTCTGGTTCAACATGGGTCAATGGGTACTAAGAGATAGGCTGGCTACACCCTGGAAGAGTTCCCTTTCCTTTGAGCAGGAAAGGGCTCCCTAGAATGGGTTGTTAGCCCTTAGAGAAGAGCACGAGTCTTCAAGCTTGGCAAGTCGACGTGGAGGAGGATTCCATGTGAACAGCGGTTTTGGTTCAACATGGGTCAATGGGTACTAAGAGATAATCTGACTACACCCGGGGAGAATTCCCTTACCTTTGCAAAGGAAAGGCTCCCTGAAATGGGTTGGCCCCTAGAGTGGAGCACGAGTCTTCAAGTGTGCCGAGTCAACATGGAGGAGATTTCCACATGAACAGCAGTTCAACATGGGGTCTACGGGTGCCAAGAGATAGGCTGGCTATACCCGGGGAGAGTTCCCTTTCTTTTGTGCCGGAAAGGGCTCCCTGAAATGAGTTGGACCCTTGAGTGTGGTGGTTCCATTGGTGTCTAGTGATTACCCAGAAGCTATTAACTGTACTTATGCACTTCAGTTGATGACAGAGGAACTTGAAGAGCTCTCAGAAATAAGAAAAATGCTACACAAATCAAAATCTACAATATCAACCTATGTTGACTTTGTAGTTTACACAGTGCCTCTGTAAACTATGGGAACACAGAGGATGAACTAGAGTACAACTACCACCAGTTTTCTATAGCACTAGAAACATTAATGTTGGCACCTAAGAAACATCTAGGGAACATGGCCCGTATTATGAAGGTCATGAAAACTATTGAGCATATGAAATATCCAAGCTCCAAGCTGGACAGACAGGTACAGCGTTAGAGGTCAGGCCCTTGTAGGGACATAAGGCCTGGATGAACAGGAACAGCATTAGAGGATAGAGGTCAAGCCCTTGTAGGGACATAAGGCCTGGACAGACAGGCATACCATTAGTCATCGAGCCCTTGTAGGGAAGTAAGGCCTGGATGGACAGGCACAGAATTAGAGGTCAAGCCGTTGAAGGGACGTAAGTCCTGGATGGACAGGCACGGCATTAGGTCAAGCCTTTGTAGGGTCATAAGGTCTGGACGGATAAGCACAGCATTAGAGGATAGAGGTCAAGCCCTTTTAGGGATGTAAGGTCTGGACAGACAGGCACAGCATTAGAGGTCAAGCCCTTGTAGTGACAAAAGGCCTAGACGGGCAGGCACAGCATTAGAGGATATAGGTCAAGCTCTTGAGGGATGTAAGGCCTAGATGGACAGGCACAGCATTAGAGGATATAGGTCAAGCCCTTGAGGGATGTAAAGCCAAGACAGACAGGCACAGCATTAGAGGATAGAGGTCAAGTCCTTGTAGGGATGTAAGGCCTGGACAGACAGGCACAGCTTTAGAGGATAGAGGTCAAACCCTTTTAGGGATGTAAGGCCTGGATGGACATGCACGGCATTAGAGGTCAAGCCCGTGTAGGGACATAAGGCCTGGATGGACAGGCACAGCATTAGAGGTCAAGCCCTTGTAGGGACGAAAGGCCTGGATGGGCAGGCACAGCATTAGAGATCAAGCACTTGTATGGATGTAAAGCCTGGCTGGACAGGTACCGCATTAGAGGACAGAGGTCAAGCCCTTGTAGGAATGTAAGGCCTGGACGGACAGGCACAGCATTAGAGGATAGAGGTCAAGCCCTTGAAGGGACGTAAGTCCTGGAAATACAGGCACAGCATTAGAGGTCAAGCCCTTTTAAATACCCAGAAGCTATTAACTGTACTTATGCAATTCAGCTGATGACAAAGGAACTTGAAGAGCTCTCCGAAATAAGAAAACCGCTACTACAATATAAACCTTTGTTGACTTTGTAGTTTACACAGTGCCTCTGTAAACTATGGGAACACAGAGGATGAACTATAGTGCAACTACCACCAGTTTTCTATAGTACTAGAAACAATAATTTTGGCACCTAAGAAATATTTATGGAAAATGGCCCATATTATGAAGGTCATGAAAACTATTGAGCATATGAAATATGCAAGCTCCAAACATCTGAAGTCAGCTTTTTATGTTCTTACATTCCAAATATTGCAAAACAGGAAAAAGAATATTCTGGAAAGAAGTGATGCACAAATGCATGAAACTGAAATTAGAAATTCTAAAACTAAACTCAGACAGGCACAGCGTTTGAGGTCAGGCCCTCGTAGTGACATAAGGACTGGACTGACAGGCACAGCGTTTAATGTCAGGCCCTTATAGGGACGTATGGCCTGGACAATGGACAGACTGGCACAGTGTTTTAGGTCAGGTACATGTGCTGATATTATCTGAAGCATAGGAGGCAGTTGGAGCTGCTGCAAGGCTTTCAATTGCTTTTATTCATCTTGCCATTCACAGGGAAAATTTGGAAACCCAAGCAAAGGCAGGTTTATTTTCAAAAACACTAGCATTTCCATCAACTCTGGTGCCACCCGTGAGCAGTGAGGGCTCAGGATATCCCCTGTCGTTGAAAATACAATTTCACTGGGCACACTGGTTGGTGGACATGACAGATATCGCTGAGCCACATTGGCTAGGTGTGGCCAGACAATGGACTTGTGTGCCCAATATGCTAGCGGATCTGTCTACATGTCCTCTGGCAGCTCTGAGAGATACCGTGTCACTGACATTTGTGCTGATATCTCCTTTGCTTGGGTGGTCTGAGAGTCACTCATGCCAGCTGCTTTCTCTCTAGTCCATTGCAGAACAGTTGATTCTTTATGAGCAACATGGCTTTGGCGTACTGAAGTGGAGGAGAAAGTACTATCTGTCGCTGACAGAGTACTGCTCCTGCTTGGGCCTGAAGTGCCCGCTGCGTCCTTCTCTGCTTAATGCCTAATCTATCCCTGCCTATGGTGCTCCTGTTCACGGACTTTTACTAACAGCAGGTCCTTCACCAATAGGAGACAATCATACTGTAGGGCGAGTTTCCCTTTCACACGGGGATCATAGACTGTGGCAAGCATTTATGTCTGGTCTTCTGTTAAAGGCCTTAATCTCTCTTGCACCTGCTTCTGCAAAACGTCCAGAAAATGCAACACCTCTGCTGTCATTCCCTCTTCCTGTTTAAAGCCCTCAAAATTGTCCTTCAGAAAATTAACTATAGGGATGATGTCAACCCAGGTGGCTCTTCTGGACCTCAGCTCCTCTGTGGCATCCTTGAAGGGCTGCAGGATTTTCACCAGCTGATTCATAACTAACCAATCATGATGCCCTAGGGGATTATGCACACCTATGTCCATTGCCGCAGAAAGTTCATGAAGGAGTGTCTGCTGCTCCACTAACCTCTGCAGCATCATATAGGTGGAAATGTCTTGAATGAGATATTTGTGAGGCATCTCCAATTCAGTCTGCTTTTATCGGAGAACCTGCCCCGCCTTCACACTTCTGTGAAAATGTGCTGCTAGGTTCCTGAACTTGTGTATTAACATATACAGGTATTCAATCTCTTGGTTATTGGACTCCAACCCAATGCTGACTTCATTACCAGGTGCAGAGTGTGTGCAAAACATCTAATTTTCTGAAAGCCCCCGTCGCATATTGCCTTTACCATGTTTGCACCATTGTCTGTGACAAAGAACCCTGCATAAAGATTCCTGTCTCGATGGAGTAGCTGCCAGCCCACCAGCTTCTGTCTGATGCATGCTAAGATATTGGCTGAGGTATGGGCCTCATCCGTCAGGTGGGTGTGCAGTAAAGCCCACCTTCACCCTGATACTTGTTCACTAATAGTGCTGTTGCCTGCCCCTGTCTCAGCCAGGTCCCACCAGTGTGCTGTCACTCCACTCTGACTTAGCTAGCAGCGCTTGGATGCGACTGTGACACTGGTTGTACAGGCTAGGGATGACCTTTCTGCTAAATGTGGTTCTGGAGGGGACTTTGTAATTTAGAATTAAGACCTTCAGCAAATGCTTGAAACCCACATTCTCCAATATTTGCAAGGGCTGGTCATCAAGGGCAATGAATTCCCCAATGCTCCTGGTTACACATTTTGAGGCTGCCTGCCTCCTTCCCTGGGATAGTGTTACCGAACACCACCCCATTTCCTCCATAATGGGTTGTTGCTTCTGCAAAATGGCAGGGGGCAGCTGGCCTGCCATCTGACTGCTAGAAGGGGCTAAGGTCATGGGGTGACTCTTCTCCTTTTAAGAACATAAGAACATAAGAAAATGCCATACTGGGTCAGACCAAGGGTCCATCAAGCCCAGCATCCTGTTTCCAACAGTGGCCAATCCAGGCCATAAGAACCTGGCAAGTACCCAAAAACTAAGTCTATTCCATGTAACCATTGCTAATGGCAGTGGCTATTCTCTAAGTGAACTTAATAGCAGGTAATGGACTTCTCCTCCAAGAACTTATCCAATCCTTTTTTAAACACAGCTATACTAACTGCTTTAAGCTGCTTGGAAAAAGGGGTCCCCTGACTGGTACTGCCACCATCCCCAGATGTCAGTATTGTTGGGTGTTGCTTCTGCATATGATGCATCATGCCAAACATAGTTAGATGTGCCATTTGCTTGCCTCTGCTAATAGCCCTGGCACAGTAATTACACTGAGCAAAACGCAGGTCCTCCATCACTTTAAAGTGGCTCCAGATCACATATTTCTTTCATGATCCCTTCTCTGTAGCCTTCAGGGTGGATGCTGGCACTGGTGCTGAAGTAGTGGGTGCACCCTGAGAAGCAATGCCAGGGGCATCAGTCACACTCTGTGTCTGCGCTGACTGCTCTTCCTCCTCCTCATCATCAGTTTCATCTCTCCCCTGCAGCACTGAAGTGGAGGCTAAGACAGAACTAACTAATCCTCCTAAACCATCTTCAGCTATTACTTCTTCAATTTTTGATGATGAAAATCTCACACAAGATGATTCTTCATCGAATCAGAAGCATACAGTGCCTGCGATACATTTTCAACACTAAGTTGAGTCTGCTCTTGCACTGCTGCTTTTGGGTGTTGCCCTTTTGTCTTGCAGGACTCAGCCTCCCCTGCCCTCACCTCCAAAACTACAGGGTCAGAAACAGGTGGTGGCGATGCATCATCTTTAAATTTCAGTTTCTTCCGGATGGAACTGCCTGCCCCTCCAGAGATTTTAGATTGGAACAGGTCCCTTTTTAACTTTAATGGGGGACTGGCACTGCATTTTGAAGAGCCTCCTCTGCCAGTGCCACTTCTGCCAATCCGAATCACTCGACCACATCTAGCTTTCCCTGACATCATGGATTTAATGTCATTGCCTACTAGGGATTTCAAAAAACCCACCTGACCCTTTAAAATAAATCCCCCACCATCAGAATCTTTATTACTTTTTAATTCTGTACTGAAAACAGTGACACATATATATATATAGTAACAAGTAGGGATGTGAATCGTGTCCTCGATCGTCTTAACGATCGATTTCGGCTGGGAGGGGGAGGGAATCGTATTGTTGCCGTTTGGGGGGGTAAAATATCGTGAAAAATCGTGAAAAATCGTGAAAAATCGTGAAAAATCTAAAAATCGCAAAACCGGCACATTAAAACCCCCCTAAAACCCACCCCCGACCCTTTAAATTAAATCCCCCACCCTCCCGAACCCCCCCAAATGACTTAAATAACCTGCGGGTCCAGCGGCGGTCCGGAACAGCAGCGGTCCGGAACGGGCTCCTGCTCCTCAATCTTGTTGTCTTCAGCCGGCGCCATTTTCCAAAATGGCGGCGAAAAATGGCGGCGGCCATAGACGAACACGATTGGACGGCAGGAGGTCCTTCCGGACCCCCGCTGGACTTTTGGCAAGTCTCGTGGGGGTCAGGAGGCCCCCCACAAGCTGGCCAAAAGTTCCTGGAGGTCCAGCGGGGGTCAGGGAGCGATTTCCCGCCGCGAATCGATTTCGTACGGAAAATGGCGCCGGCAGGAGATCGACTGCAGGAGGTCGTTCAGCGAGGCGCCGGAACCCTCGCTGAACGACCTCCTGCAGTCGATCTCCTGCCGGCGCCATTTTCCGTACGAAAACGATTCGCGGCGGGAAATCGCTCCCTGACCCCCGCTGGACCTCCAGGAACTTTTGGCCAGCTTGTGGGGGGCCTCCTGACCCCCACGAGACTTGCCAAAAGTCCAGCGGGGGTCCGGAAGGACCTCCTGCCGTCCAATCGTGTTCGTCTATGGCCGCCGCCATTTTTCGCCGCCATTTTGGAAAATGGCGCCGGCTGAAGACAACAAGATTGAGGAGCAGGAGCCCGTTCCGGACCGCTGCCGTTCCGGACCGCCGCTGGACCCGCAGGTTATTTAACTCATTTGGGGGGGGTTCGGGAGGGTGGGGGATTTAATTTAAAGGGTCGGGGGTGGGTTTTAGGGGGTTTTAGTGTGCCGGCTCACGATTCTAACGATTTATAACGATAAATCGTTAGAATCTCTATTGTATTGTGTTCCATAACGGTTTAAGACGATATTAAAATTATCGGACGATAATTTTAATCGTCCTAAAACGATTCACATCCCTAGTAACAAGTAGGGATGGGCATGCTGGAGAAATGAAATAGAAAATGAGACAAAATTTCCTATTTCATTTCAGTTAATTTTCAAAATTGAATGAGTTACATTTCAATTAGATTTCATTGGAATCTTTTTTTTTAATTTTATTTTTATTGCGTTATAACAAAATACACAAGAATAATCTTCAAAAGGATTACAGAAATATATATTATGTATACACCCCACATAGAAAATTTAACAATCTTACTCTTATTCTCTGTATTACAAGTCCACTAAAGATGGGGGGGACAGATATACTCAACTTAAAGAAATAGGTTAACCCCTTATTACAATAAAGAAAGACTCAGTAGAATACAGATATTTAACTTATTACAATGAACTAAATTCCCCTTCACTGGGGCCCACCAGATTCACTGGGGCTTTACCAACAAGAAATTGAGTCAATGGAGGTGGGTCATAAAAAATATAGGTTATATTACCATATTTTATCATACATCTACATGGAAATTTAAGGTAAAAGCCTGTTCCAATTAACAAAACTTGTGGCCTCAATAACAGAAAAGCCTTCCTTCTTTTTTGGGTTTCACGTGATATATCTGGGAACGCTCTAATATTGCATCCTAAAAAGGAAACATTTCTCTATCTATTTCACAATCTGAGTAACCAGTCTTTGTCAGGTTCCAGTGCTAAAGTAACGATTAACGTTGCTGGTTCTGCTATATCCATGTCAGAAGATTCTAAGATAGCAGATATATTCAAGGGTTGATCTTGTACCTGAGCATTTGTTCCTTCCATTTGTTCTTTAGGTGTCTTTGGCTTTGGGATATAGAAAACCTTGGCAATTGGTGGTAATGCTTGTTCTTCAATTTGCAATATTTCCTCATATATCTTTTGAACAAGTCTCTTGGTAGATTAAGAGGGATTTTAGGGAAATTTATAAGTCTTAAATTTCTATTCTTTGTCACATTCTCAAGATTTTCCATTTTCATGGCAAGATATTTCTTATCTTTTATTATTGTTGTCCGACCCTGCTGAATTGCTTTTAACTGATCTCTATTTGACACTATTTGCTGCTCCAGCTCGGTATCAGCGCTGCTTAATACTTTCACCTGGTCTTCCTAAACCTTAATATTATCATTTAACAGTGTAATCTGGTGCAATATCGAGTAGGGATGTGAATCGTGTGCCCGATCGTCTTAACGATCAAAATCGTCTGGCAGGAGAAGAATATCGTGTTTGGCACGATTTTTTAGTAAAAAAATCGGTTTTTCTGATTAGTGCGCGCTAACAGGAAGTTAGCGCAGAAAATGATGCAATTTGACACTTTTCAGGTCAGTTAAGGTCAGTTTAGGAATGAATATGTATTCCTATTGGCTGCCCTCTTATTTATTCATGTTACCAAGGTTCCCACTGACAATATATGGGGGATGGGAAATGGAAACAGTTGGTAGCTTGACAAAAAAAGTAATGTGATCAGTCAATGTGACTAGAACTTGTGTCCTATCCCTGATACCGGGAGTGTTGTGATCTTCCTGCATGCAGTGCCCTATCCCTGATACCAGGGGTGTTGTGATCTTCCTGCACTCAGTGCCATATCCCTGATACTGGGAGTGTTGTGATCTTCCTGCACACAGTGCCCTAACAGATCATACCCTTTTCTCCTTTTATTTTATTATACATTTTTACAACTCCTATTTGGTTCATTCCTTGGAATTTCTAATCCATTGTTGAAGTAATTACTATTTTCTTTAAAAAAAAAACAACTCTTTCCTTGAATCCTGTCAGAAACAGGTGAAACTGTTATTTACACTTTTATACTAATACTGTTAGAAATTACTATTACCTTCATTTTACAATGAAATTCAATGCTATATATGTAAACCGTTGTGATCTACTTCTGGAACGACGGAACGACGGAAATAGAGACAATATTTCCTATTTCATCGAATTTCAGGGGGCGACAAAATGATATGAAAACCCATTAAATTTCATGTGGTTTTCTTATCGTTTTGGGGGGGGAGAAAGGGCACATTAAAAAAAAGCCCCAAACCCATCCCAACCCTTCAAATTTAATTAATTGCAACCCCCCAAGACTTACCGAAAGTCCCTGGTGGTCTAGCAGGGTCCGGGAACTATCTCCCCCTCTTGGACCATCAGCTGCCACTAATCAAAATGGTGCCAATGGCCCTTTGCCCTTACCATGTGACAGGGGCTATCGGTGCCATTGGTCAGCCCCTGTCACATGGTAGGAGCAATGGATGGCCCGAGCTATTTTTTAAGATGGCGCCGGTCATCCATTGCTCCTACCATGTGACAGAGGCCGGCTAATGTCACCGATAGCCCCTGTCACACAGTAAGGGCAAAGGGCCATTGGCGCCATTTTGATTACTGGCAGCCGATGGCCCAAGAGCGTGAGATCACTCCCGGGATCCCCGATGGACCACCAGGGAATTTTGGCAAGTTTTGGGGGGGTCAGAAGGGTGGGAGGTTGCAATTAATTAAATTTGAAGGGTTGTGGTGGGTTTGGGTTTTTTATTTTACACCCCCCCCCCCATTGTTATTAATTTAATTTGAAGGATTGGGGTGGGTTTCAGGAGGCAGCTGAAATGAAATCGGCCCGAACCATGGGAAAATGAAATTTCCTGCGGTGGGCTGATAACGAAGGCCGAACCGAAAGGTTTGACCAAATCACATCTATAGTTGGTATGCTTTCTTGAAGAGCCAGGTTTTAAGATCTTGTTTGAATTTCTCTTTTTTCAGTCAAAAGTCTTAGTGGACTAGGTAAAGAGTTCCAAAGTTTAGGACCAGCAATAGTAAACATACGATGTCTAATTTGTGATAGATGTGTAATATTACTAAGAGGAATTGAGAGAATGTCTTTGTTTTGAGATCTTAGTTCTCTTAGTGGATTGTAGAGTTGAATTGAAATTCCAGGTGGAGATGGGTCAATATTGTCGATGATGTTGAAAATAAGTGATAACACTTTGTTTGTTTATTTATTTATTTATTTATTTGTTTGTTTGTTTTTTATATACCGACATACAATATGGCATATCACATTGGTTTACAGATTAACTCGTCAAATAATATGACAACAGTGTCTTATTATTTTACTTAGTAATAGAGTAACTTATTTAATGATTTGGAGCTCTCATTTGATATACAATGTAACAGAGTAACTTGTTTAACAATTTGGAAATCTCATTTGATACAATTTGATGCAATTTGGAAATTCATTTGATATACATAGAGAGCTTGAGATGAGGTAGGAGTGTCTTATTCTTCTTGGGGGGGTGACTGAGGAACCTTTGGCAGATTGAGTACTTGAGTAAGGATTCAGTAGGTTAAGTTGTGAAGGGGGCCAGAGAAAGGAGCATCTGTTTGGGGGCTAAGTAAGGGAGTACTGCGGGTGGGCGGGGGGAGAGGAATGTGATGACCAGGAGTGAGGGGTGGAGTAAGTGGGCTCATAGTGATCGGGGGGTGTCATTGACTAGCTGGCTGGAAGGCTTTCTGGAATAGCCATGTTTTTAGATTCTTCTTGAAATTCTGGGTTGAAGGGTAGCTGTGTGGGCAGTTTACTCCATAGTGAGAGGCCTGCTTTTGATATGGCGCAATCTCTTATTGAGGTAAGGTGGGCCAGTTTTGTAGAAAGAATTGTTAGTAGTCCGGTGTTCCTGGAACAGAGGTTTCTTTGAGATTTGTGTGGGTGAAGGGCGTCCTTTAGCCAGTCAATTTTTACATTGTTGATGGTGTTGTGCAGAAGGGTTAGGGTTTTGAATTGTATTCTGTGGGTTATAGGGAGCCAGTGGAGGTCTTTAAGTATTGGTGTGATGTGGGTGGAGTGCTTGCTGTTTGTGAGCGATCTGGCTGCTGCATTTTCCAGTAGTTGCAGCGGTTTGAGGGAGGACGATGAGAGCCTGAGGAGAAGAGAGTTGCAATAGTCTAGCTTGGAGAGTAGGAGGGCCTGGAGTACTGTCCGGTACCTATCCCATGACTTTTTACTTTTCCTAGAAGCCTCTCATGAGGAACTTTGTCAAACGTCTTCTGAAAATCCAAGTATACTATATCTACTGGTTCACCTTTATCCACATGTTTATTAACTCCTTCAAAAAAATGAAGCAGATTTGTGAGGCAAGACTTGCCCTGGGTAAAGCCATGCTGACTTTGTTCCATTAAACCATGTCTTTCTATATGTTCTGTGATTTTGATGTTTAGAACACTTTCCACTATTTTTCCTGGCACTGAAGTCAGGCTAACCGATCTGTAGTTTCCCGGATCGCCCCTGAGCCCTTCTTAAATATTGGGGTTACATTTGCTATCCTCCAGTCTTCAGGTACAATGGATGATTTTAATGTTAAGTTACAAATTTTTACTAATAGGTCTGAAATTTCATTTTTTAGTTCCTTCAGAAGTCTGGGGTGTATACCATCCGGTCCAGGTGATTTATTACTCTTTAGTTTGTCAATCAGGCCTACCACATCTTCTAGGTTCACCGTGATTTGATTCAGTCCATCTGAATCATTACCCATGAAAACCTTCTCCATTACGGGTACCTCCCCAACATCCTCTTCAGTAAACACCGAAGCAAAGAAATCATTTAATCTTTCCGCGATGGCCTTATTTTCTCTAAGTGCCCCTTTAACCCCTTGATCATCTAACGGTACAACTGAGTCCCTCATAGGCTTTCTGCTTCGGATATATTTAAAAATGTTTTTACTGTGAGTTTTTGCCTCTACAGCCAACTTCTTTTCAAATTCTCTCTTAGCCTGTCTTATCAATGTCTTACATTTAACTTGCCAATGTTTATGCTTTATCCTATTTTCTTCTGTTGGATCCTTCTTCCAATTTTTGAATGAAGATCTTTTGGCTAAAATAGCTTCTTTCACCTCCCCTTTTAGCCATGCCAGTAATCGTTTTGCCTTCTTTCCACCTTTCTTAATGTGTGGAATACATCTGGACTGTGCTTCTAGAATGGTATTTTTTTAACAATGACCACGCCTCTTGGACTTTTTTACTTTTGTAGCTGCTCCTTTCAGTTTTTTGCTAACAATTTTTCTCATTTTATCAAAGTTTCCCTTTTGAAAGTTTAGCACGAGAGCCTTGGATTTGCACACTGTTCCTCTTCCAGTCATTAAATCAAATTTGATCATATTATGATCACTATTGCCAAGCAGCCCCACCACCGTTACCTCTCTCACCAAGTCCTGTGCTCCACTGAGAATTAGATCTAAAATTGCTCCCTCTCTCGTCGGTTCCTGAACCAATTGCTCCATAAAGCTATCATTTATTCCATCCAGGAATGTTATCTCTCTAGCGTGACCCGACGATACATTTACCCAGTCTATATTGGGGTAATTGAAGTCTCCCATTATTACTGCACTACCAATTTGGTTAGCTTCCCTAATTTCTCTTAGCATTTCACTGTCCGTCTCACCATCTTGACCAGGTAGGTGGTAGTATACCCCTATCATTATAGTCTTCCCCGACACACAAGGGATTTCTACCCATAAAGATTCAATTTTGTATTTAGTCTCATGCAGGATGTTTATCCTGTTGGACTCTATGCCATCCCGGACATAAAGTGCCACACCTCCTCCCGAGTGCTCCTCTCTGTCATTGCGATATAATTTGTACCCCGGTATAGCACTGTCCCATTGGTTATCCTCTTTCCACCATGTCTCTGAGATGCCAATTAAGTCTATGTCATCATTTACTGCTATACATTCTAATTCTCCCATCTTACTTCTTAGACTTCTGGCATTAGCATACAAACATTTCAAAGTTTGTTTTTTGTTTGTATTTTCATTCTGCTTTTTAATTGATAGGGATAAGTTAGAATATTTTAGCTCAGGTGAGTTTTTAGTTACAGGCACTTGGACTACTTTTCTAATTATTGGAACCTCACTGTCGGGATGCCCTAATTCTAATGCATCATTAGTATCCTTTAAGGATACCTCTCTCCGAACCATGCGCTGCTGAGCGACTGTCGGCTTTCCCCTTTGTTCTAGTTTAAAAGCTGCTCTATCTCCTTTTTAAAGGTTAGCGCCAGCAGTCTGGTTCCACCCTGGTTAAGGTGGAGCCCATCCCTTCGGAAGAGACTCCCCCTTCCCCAAAGGGTTCCCCAGTTCCTAACAAAACTGAATCCCTCTTCCTTGCACCATCGTCTCATCCACGCATTGAGACTCCGGAGCTCTGCCTGCCTCTGGTGACCTGCGCGTGGAACAGGGAGCATTTCAGAGAATGCTACCCTGGAGGTTCTGGATTTAAGCTTTCTACCTAAGAGCCTAAATTTGGCTTCCAGAACCTCCCTCCCACATTTTCCTATGTCGTTGGTGCCCACATGCACCACGACAGCCGGCTCCTCCCCAGCACTGTCTAAAATCCTATCTAGGTGACGCGTGAGGTCCGCCACCTTCGCACCAGGTAGGCATGTTACCAGGCGATCCTCACGCCCACCAGCCACCCAGCTATCTACATTCCTAATAATCGAATCACCAACTATGACGGCCGACCTAACCCTTCCCTCCTGGGCAGTAGGCCTTGGGGAGATATCCTCAGTGCGAAAGGACAATGCATCACCTGGAGAGCAGGTCCTTGTTACAGGATCCTTTCCTGCTACACCTGGTTGGTGCTCTCCCATCATGAGACCTTCTTCCTCCAAGGCAGCACCAGGGCTGCCAGTCTGAAGTTGGGACTTGACTACTATGTCCCTGAAGGTCTCATCTATATACCTCTCTGTCTGCCTCAGCTCCTCCAGGTCTGCCACTCTAGCCTCCAGAGATCGGACTCGTTCTCTGAGAGCCAGGAGCTCTTTGCATCGCATGCACATGTACAACTTCTCACCGGTGGGTAAAAAATCATACATGTGACACTCGATGCAAAAGACTGGGAAGCCTCCCTCTTGCTGCTGGACTGCTGCCTTCATCTCAATTTTGATCAGTTCCTAGTTAAGTTTTAGGTTGCTATGGGAGTAGGAATGTGTCTAACTTCCTTTAAATGTATTAGTGAATTCACTATGTGTCTGGTAGTTGCCTACCGGGGTCTGATCAAATTCTCAATAAAGTTTTTGTTGATGTTTTTTTTTTTTTTTTTTTTTTTGTGAAAGTGGCACCTGCCTATAAATTAAGGGATGAGCTAGGAGTGGGTGGGCGAGGGGTGGTAGGGTTGGGAAATACAAACAGTCTAACTTCAGTTAGTCAGCCTGAGTGACTCACTGCTCCCTTGATTAACAAATGTTGGTCCCTATTCAAACCGAATCACACTACCTCAACACCTTTCCAAGGTGAGTAACTGAGCTGAACTATTCAACTTTTTTACTTTGGTATACACTGCTCCTAGCTTATTTCTAGCTTCTGGCTACTTTTTGGGTTGTTGGTTTTTTTTTTTTTTGTGGGTTTTTTTTTTTTTCAATACAAGCTTTTGTGGGTTTTTTTTTTCAATACAAGCACTCAGCATTAAATACAAACACTCAGCTCTTTAAAAGTCTGGAGAACAGTCAGTTCTGCAGACTTTTAAAAATAAACACACTACCAACTGCTACCTTATTGACTGACTAAAAATACAAACAGTCTAACTTGTTTATTCACTGCCTACCTATTGCTACCTTATTGACTGACTATTTAAAAATGCAAACAGTCTAACTTGTTTATTCACTGCCTTTCTGACTATTAAAGGCACAAACACACAAACACACTAAATAATATTCCCAAATAGTTAACTTTGCCCCAATACTTTTAAAAAAGACAATGTCCCAAGCAAAAACTTACTGATTCCTTTCAGCCACCAGCAAGGTGATCCTCTCCTCTCAGTGATATCTGAGTGAGGAGTTTTTGTATTTGAGAAGAATAGGACTCCATTTTAGTAGGGTGTTCTGTAAGTTCTTTTTTATGGGGAGTAGGATTTGTACGTCATGTGCATAGACGTAGAAGGAGAGGATCAGGTCAGTGAGGAGTTTGCAGAGGGGGAGCATGTATATATTGAAAAGAGTGGAGGAGAGAAATGATCCTTGTGGTACACCGTGTGGGAGGAGGAATTGCCTTGATTCACTGGTATTCAGTCTTACTTTATAGGTTCTGTTTGTTAGGTAAGAGCAGAACTATTTTATGGTGGTGTCATCTAAGCCAATCTCCTGTAGCCTGGCTCTAGGATGTTGTTGTTGATGGTGTTGAAGGCGGCAGAAATGTCCAGTAATATCAGAAAGTAGGAGTGACTGGTGTCTAGTCCTCTGAGTGCTGTGCCAGCAAGGGTTAGAAGGAGTGTCTCAGCGCTAAGTGATTTCCTGAAGCCGTGTTGTGTGGGGTATAGTATTTTATGGGTTTCCAGGTATTTGGAGAGTTGATGGTTTACAATTTTTTCTAGAATCTTCGATATGAATGGCAGATTGGATATGGGTCTAAAATTGGCTGGGTCTGAAGCATCAAGTTGTGGTTTTTTGAGAATGGATTTGATTATGGCACATTTTAGAGCTTCAGGGAAAGTGCCTTGTTCGAGGGATGTATTTATTATGTCTGCTATTGGTCTGGCAATGATTTCAGGGATGAGTTTAAGGGTTATGACTGGGATTGGGTCGAGGGGATGGGCGGCCTAGTTTATTTTTTGTATCATTTTTCAACCTCAGTCGAGGCGATGAGCTCGAAATTGGACCATGCGGGGACTGTTGAGGCTGGAGGGTTTATCATTTCCTTGCTTTCCTGGGGGGGTTGATGTTATTAGTTTTGTGATCTTTTCAATGAAGAACAGGGCAAATTCTTCACGTCTTTGGGGGCTTTTCTGTTATGGGTGGGTTGTGGTTTGATTTATCTGTTGTGTTCCGCTGCCACGGACAGCGGCGGCCACGATCCCCTACCTCACCCGCAATGGCGGGGCTGCTGCAGCAGCATCGAGGGCCCACGGGAATCCGGTTCCAGTCTCCCCCGCACACCGACACAGACCTCCACAGGGACTGCTGGGCTGAGAGGCATCCCTGCTCCTCTCTGGTGGTGTCAGGCTGCTTTGCCCCGTGGCCAGGAATCCAAGATGGCCGCCATGTTCTTAGGTGCCAGGCCATGCCTCCTTTCAGAATTTAAAGGGACCTCATTCCCTAAATTGACTACATCTGCTCCTAATGGGCTAGGCACAGGGGAAGTATAAAAGAAGGCTTCCTCTGCTCACTCTTTGACTTGGCAACTTCGTTGTTCGAGTCTGCTTGCTTCGGTGAGTCTTCTGATGCTTCAGATCCTTGATTCCTGGTTCCTGTTTCTTCTCGGTGATTCCTCAGCATGTGACTTTGGATTGGCAAGCAGTGATTCTTTGGTGTGTGACTTCAGACTGGCAAGCGGTGATTCCTCGGTGTGTGACTTCGGACTGGCAAGTGGTGATCCCTCGGTGTGTGACCTCGGACTGGTAAGTGACGTCCCTCTGGTACTTGACCTTGGACTACCTTCGGACCATCATCTCCAAGGAACCCACCTAAGTCCCAGTGGCCCGGGTCCCTACGGGCTCCTCCCGGGGGGACTGCGGTCTTCCAGTGGCGAAGCTCCAGTTGGCCCTTGCACTGACCTCACGACTCTTTGACCTCTCAAAGGTCCACCTAAATCCCAGCGGGTCGGGTCCCAACGGGCTCCTCCCGGGGGGATTGCAGTCTTCCAGTGGCGAAGACCCAGTTGGCTTCTTCGACGTCATGACTCTTCGCTTTCTCCACGATCGCCTCAGTCTTTAGTACCAAGGGTCAGCCAGTCCCATCTTCTGTTCCACCTCGCCACCCGACGGGGGAATCTAAGGACCCACCTCCTAAGGTGATACCATCCTCCCATCAATCCAAGGGTTCACAAACCTGATCATAACAGCATCAGTTTGGAGACAAAGAATAGGGCTCTGGGGTTGAATAGGTGGTCGTGGATTTTCTTTGCATAGTATTCTTGTTTGGCTTTGTTGGTGTCTGTTTTGTAAATGTAGAGTAGCGTTTTATATTTGTCCAGTTGGGGTGGAGTTGGGTACTTCTCCATTTTTTTTTTGGCTTGTCTTGGTAGTCGCTTGATGTTTTTCAGTTCTGGTTTGTACCATGGAGCTTTGAGGGGGTTATCAGTGATGATTTCTTTAGTGATGATTGGGCATTTGGTTTACGCGACTTCAGAGTTGATGGTGATCCATGAGTTGATGGCAGTGTTTGCAGTGTTGAGGTCTAGAGATTTTAAGGGGGAGGATTTTAAAGGGGAGGATTTCTGTAGGTCTTTGCTGGAGCATGGTTTGGGGAAGTCAATGTATTCTTTGGTGTTGTTAGCTTCTATGTGGTTGGTTTTCAGTCGAAGTGTGGTCTGGATGAGTTTGTGATCCAACCAGGGAATGCTAGTTGCTGTGGGTGGGTTGTTGGTGCATGATACTTTGTCGTTGATAAATATGAGATCGAGGGTGTGGCTTGATCTCTGGGTCGGTGAGTTGATTATTTGTCTAAATCCCATTGCTGACATGGTGTCAAGCAGGAGTTTGCATGGGGGTGGCAGGGGAATTGCATCTATGTGGAGGTTGAAATCCCCTAAAATAATTGCAGGTATGTCCATGTTAATGTGGGAGGAAATGGCTTTGATTAGAGAGGATAAATTGAGATCTAGGCATTTCGGCGAGGTGTATATCAGCATTATTTATAAGTTTTTTTGTTTTAAAGAGACCTATTTCCAGAGGAGGTAGTATGTTGATGGGGTAATGTGTGAGCTTGAATTTTTTTAGGGCCAGGAAGAGTAAGCTACCTCCTTTTTTTTTATCTTGGCAATGAGATGATATTGTATGTTGAATGAGGTAGTTGGTTAATTAGTGCTGTGTCTGAGTTTTTAAGCCAGGATTCGGTGATACAGAAGATGTTGGGGTGGTTGTCTATTAAGAGGTCATGCAGCATGGGGATTTTCTTGGAGATGGACTGGGCATTGATCAGAAGGAGTGTTAGGACTGAGAGTGCTGCCCTGTGGGTGTTTGGGTTTATTGAGATGGTTGTGAGGTGTCATGGGCATTGGGGTAAGTTGTGTTTCTTGTTTTTGATGCAGTTTCAGTTTGACGGTGGTGATTTGCAGTAGGTATCCATGGTGTGGATGTAGGGTGGAGGTGTTGGGGTATGTATGGGATGTCTTGTAGTGTTTGTGGCACTGGAGATATTCTTGGAGTGGTGGTGAGTTTGGCTGGGAAGTTTGGGGAGATGCTTCGGAAGAGGTGCAGTCGTTGCGTGTAGGGGTTGCACCAAGGGGAGCACAAAGGAGCATTTTAAGGGGCAGGCCCTTGCACGCGCTCCTTCGGCACCCTCTAGTACTTCTCCTTAAATTCCCACCAATTCACAATGTCCTTCCACCCAAATATTTCACACAACAGAGAAGTCTGATTTCACTTGTGCCAGTCAATAAACAGGTGGAAAAGTGTACAAATACGTTTGATAACATATATATACACGGACATTTCTTACAAAACAGCAAGTATTGCATGTACTTCAGAAACTAGGGATGTGAATTGTGTCCTCGATCGTCTTAACGATCGATTTCGGCTGGGAGGGGGAGGGAATCGTATTGTTGCCGTTTGGGGGGGTAAAATATCGTGAAAAATCGTGAAAAATCGTTAAAAATCAAAAAACCGGCACATGCAGGAGGTCGTTCAGCGAGGCGCCGGAACCCTCGCTGAACGACCTCCTGCAGTCGATCTCCTGCCGGCGCCATTTTCCGTACGAAAACGATTCGCGGCGGGAAATCGCTCCCTGACCCCTGCTGGACCTCCAGGAACTTTTGGCCAGCTTGTGGGGGGCCTCCTGACCCCCACGAGACTTGCCAAAAGTCCAGCGGGGGTCCGGAAGGACCTCCTGCCGTCCAATCATTTTCGTCTATGGCCGCCGCCATTTTTCGGCGCCATTTTGGAAAATGGCGCCGGCTGAAGACGACAAGATGCAGGAGCAGGAGCCCGTTCCGGACCGCTGCCGTTCCGGACCGCCGCTGGACCCGCAGGTTATTTAAGTTATTTTGGGGGGGGGTTCGGGAGGGTGGGGGATTTAATTTAAAGGGTCGGGGGTGGGTTTTAGGGGGTTTTAGTGTGCCGGCTCACGATTCTAACGATTTATAACGATAAATCGTTAGAATCTGTATTGTATTGTGTTCCATAACGGTTTAAGACGATATTAAAATTATCGGACGATAATTTTAATCGTCCTAAAACGATTCACATCCCTATCAGAAACCCTCCCTGAATCTGCCCTAGCCTGTCCCTTTTTCCCACCGGTAAATTGTGCTCCCAACTTTTATAAAATAGTATTCGTACCAGTGCATCCTATGCAATAAAAGATGTCAGCACATAAACTCCTAAAATGAATGCATTACAGAAATAGGATAAAATATTTCTGCCCATGATGCACATCAGAACACTATGCAGTAGGGATGTGCCTTTCTTTGCATTCATGTTTGGAGTTTATCTGCGTACACTTTATACGTGCATAAACTTAGATTAACAGAAGGCTTTGGGGTAGTCTGCACAGAGAGTCAGCTGCTATTTGCCTAATTAAAAAAAACACTTGCTGGCCAGACTGGATGGACCTTTTTTGGTCTTTACCTGCCATCATTCAGTATGTTAGTATGCATATAAGTACACTTTAAAATGGCATTTATGTGCCTAATCTCTCAAAATGAATGAGAAATGATGGATGAACCAAACCGAAATTGTTTTAGTGCACATCCCTCCTATCCAGGGATATAAGTTTTATATGTTCTTTCCTAACAGAGTGCCCCGGGACGGCTTCTTCAGCACATACTGAGATTGTCAAGCCTTTTGTTTCTTTAAGAAGAGTAAATAAATTTGCGAGAGTAATCGGGCTGCATCTGTTTCCTTCTCATATTCTTGAATGTGTTGACAAACACAAACACCTCTTGAGCAGCCTCAGTCAATGTTTCCAGATTGCAAGCAAACATGGGAAGGGTTTAGTAAATGAAAGAGCATATGTGCCATAGACAATGTTTAGCTCTATCAAACAATAATTTATAACACCATACTGAAGCTACAAGTAAACCTGCAAGGTACAGAAAAAAAATGATTATAAAACACATTGTACTGACTGAGACATTGTCATGCTTTACAAGACAGAATGTGATACAGTACAAATGAGTAAAATACATAATGGATGATCATAGTGGTCTTAATGAATGCTAATGTGTATCAGGGCTTTACTTCACCCCTTTTCGATGCTGGCATGCACTGACAGGCCAATGCTCCTAAGAACATAAGAAATTGCCATGCTGGGTCAGACCAAGGGTCCATCAAGCCCAGCATCCTGTTTCCAACAGAGGCCAAAACCAGGCCACAAGAATCTGGCAATTACCCAAACACTAAGAAGATCCCATGCTACTGATGCAATTAATAGCAGTGGCTATTCCCTGTGGGGTAGATTTTAAAAATTTGCGCGATCGCACCAGGCGCGAACAAAAGTACTCTGGATTTTATAAGATACGCGCATAGCCGCACGTATCTTATAAAATCCTGGGTCGGCGCGCGGAAGGGGGTGCACATTTGTGCGACTTGCGCGCGCCGAGCCCAGCGCGCGCTGCATGTTCCCTCCGAGGCCGCTCCGATTTCGGAGCGGCCTCGGAGGGAACTTTCCTTCGCCCTTCCCCCACCTTCCCCTCCCTTCCCCTACCTAACCCACCCTCCCGGCCCTATCTAAACCCCCCCTTACCTTTGTTGGCAGATTTACTCCTGCTAAAAGCAGACGTAAATCTGCGCGCGCCAGCGGGCTGCTGGCGTGCCATCACACAACCCGGGGGCTGGTCCGGAGGCCTCGACACCGCCCCCGGGCTAGCGCCACGCCCCCCGGACCCGCCCCCGAAACGCCACATCACGCCCCCGAAATGCTGCGTCATTTCGGGATTGCCCCCGACATGCCCCCTCCCCGCCCCCTCCCCACCCCTTTTATGAAGCCCCGGGACTTACGAGCGTCCCGGGGCTCTGCGCACACCGGCGGCCTATGCAAAATAGGCACGCCGGCACGCGAGGGCCCTGCGCTCTTAAATCCAGCCGGATTTACGCACCCAGGGCATTTAAAATCCGCCCCTAAGTATAATTGATTAATAGCCATTAATGGACTTCTCCTCCAAGAACTTATCCAAACCTTTTTTGAACCCAGCTACCCTATCTGCGCTAACCACATCCTCTGGCAACAAATTCCAGAGCTTTATTGTGCATTGAGGAACCGCATGATCCAAGCTAGCTTCCATTTCATGCAAACCAAGGTCAGAGGCATTCTGGTATGTGGCCAACATTTAGGCATACCAATAAAGCAGGAGGGTAGGTTGTCTAAAAAAGCCGTTTAGGCAATAATGTAGATTAGACACAAAGGAATGTCCAAGTTAGATCTTTATTTAAGAGCAGACGTATATTTTGTACTTGTGCCCGACTCAGGCCGAGTTTCGCCCCACCAGGGGCTGCCTCAGGGGCTAAAATTGACAAATAAATAAACAAACAACATGAATAATACCGGACATACATAAATCAAATTAAAATATAATTTTAAAATCATAACCAATATCTAAAAAAGGTAACACATAGAGAAATTGAAACAATTAAAATCACAGACAACATATAATAAAAACATAACGAATAAGATTTCATCATTTTTATAGGTGATCACTAAATGAGCCAGAAAATTTGTTTAGCTTAAGTGCGCCAAAATTTACACACTATTTTGGTCTGCACAAAATTGAAAAATTACAAGAAAAGAAAATCCAATACAGCGTACAGTCAAAAAATCAAAAAAATATATAACAATAGTGGTTGGTAGTGTGGGACTAATGCAGTTACAAAATCATCTATGTAAAAATAAACCTATAAAAGCATACTTCACAGTCACTGAAATACAACTCCTAAATAACTGAATATTGTTTTAATATAGACACTAGGGCCAACTGTAAAATGTTAGATAAAGGTATTATTCATGTTGTTTGTTTATTTATTTGTCAATTTTAGCCCCTGAGGCAGCCCCTGGTGGGGCGAAACTCGGCCTGAGTCGGGCACAAGTACAAAATATACGTCTGCTCTTAAATAAAGATCTAACTTGGACATTCCTTAGTGTCTAATCTACAACATTTAGGCATATACATCCTGATTTTATAACCTTCAAACACAGCACACATTGGGCTGTTACCTGTGCATTTTTACTTCTGCTCTTTATCAGGTGTAAGGCAGGATAAAACTCTCTATAGCCAAAAACTGACTGGGCGAGGGGTCTGGGTAAACTGGGAGGTGTGCAGGCTGAAAAACCAGAGGGGTGTGGAGGACCTAGAGGTAGACTGGGAAAATTGCTAGACTAACTGGTAAAACTAATAATTATCTTCACTTTTCCTTGGGTAACTGCTTAAAAGTTTGAGCTTACATACACACATTAGGTGTATTTTAGGTACCGTAATACCCACACACTTGAGCAGACAACATAAATTCCCTGCGTCTGTGCACTTGCTTTAAAGTTACTGTCATAAGTTAATTTTCCTAAGTTATGGTTTATTTTCAACTGTACGTTGAACCTAAGCTTTGAGTTGAAAATTCACCTACATTTAGAAGCCTCAAAAATTAGCATTATAAATTTAGGGCTGCTTTTCATTTTCCTAGCATTAAGGTCCTAACATAGTGCCTAGTGCTGAACATTAGTGCTAAACTCCTAACTTTTTCCCATACCTATTTCAGCCCCCATAGCTACTCACATTTTAGACTCCTAAATTTAGAAGTCCAGTGAAACTAGATCCATATTCAGTATTCTGGCAGTGCTTTAAAAAGATAAATAGCAGTAATAGTATAGCATGGATATTCAGCAGTCACTGCCTGGCTAAATTTAAGCCCAGCTCCATAATGTCACTTTTCTATCCTGATTAAGGCACAACCAGGTAATGACTTACTGGGCTAAAACTTACCTGGTCAGAGGGGACAGGTATTTAAACCTTCAGGTTTGTCCATCTCAGTCCGAAACATTTTCCAGTATTGACATCGAAAAGCCTACATTTCAGTCCTAGTAAAATTATCAAAAGGCAAATGTTGCATAATAACTCCCCAAATTAGGTACTTAAATACTATGAAACTTGGACGCTAAGAGTTTTTTTCTTTTCCAGTAGACAAAGAATGGGGGAAAAACAACACCCCTCAGTGAATCAGAGCCTTTAAAAATATACCCCAAAGTATTACAAAAATTATTTTCAGAGGGACAATATCTAATTGACCAGGATAGAAATGAATACTAAAAAAAGACAAAACAAAAAGCAAAAACAACTTGGCTCATCTGTTTTGTTGTGTTTTTTTTTTATTCTTTTGGTTTGGTGGGCTTCTTAGATACTGCATGTGCTTAACTCTTCTGCATGATTGACATGTTTGCCTTTAATGACAAACGGAATCGCTCCGTTGCTCCTCTGTCCTCTGTTGGCGCCGTGTAATAGCCTGTAATCTCAGATGCTTCCTGCCGGGTGAACTAATAGGTATTCGCACGAGCTGGACCAGATAGGTACACTTTAGCGGCAGGCATCAGACAGGATCAGAAGTTTCTAATCCGAAAGGTTGAGTGGTTTGATCAGACATCTTGCTGCTGCCGCATAGGGGTGAGATAATGCTCGGGATGCTCTGATCTGTATCTCATTCTGATTGCATTGTTGCTGGGGGGAAAGTTTACAGTGTTTTATCTTACTGTAGGCTTATAAGGAGGACATTCTGATGAATCTTCCTTGCTGCAGTTGTGCAGAAAACAAATGGAAGGCGGACGCTTGACTAATAGATTATTTTTATCAGATAATTTCAGCCCTTGATTTTTATGAAAGGCACAGCAAAGCTTAGAGGTAGCCTTCCCTTCACTAAACAGATTGATTCACCTTTGGCTGCTTTGACCTCCAGCAGGGAAAGAGCAGCCAAATATCCCTGAATATGAACAGTCATAAAAAAAGGATAGTCATATGCTTTTTGAGTTCTTTTCAAACCCTCCAAAAGATATTCGCAAAGGCCCAAATTAGGATATGAATATTTAAAATGAAAGGGATTCCTATGCTTTTGAGAGGTTGGATTAAGGATATTGTGATTAATTTGTATAATAAAACAATTTAATAATATGTTCAGTAATGTTTTTAAAACGTTATATGAACATTGTTATATAAGCTTCTGAATGGTTTGTAGGCACATCCCATTTTTATGTGTTTCTTATAAAATTGGTAAATGTGCATTTTTGTAGCCATTATATGTCTTTCCTTTATGGCTTATTAAGGTCAAAGGTTCTGTAAAAATAGTGTAACCCCTTTTTGGGGATGTCCCGGAATGAAAGGAGCTCACAACAATCCCTGAGTCTAATCTTATTCTCAGTTCTCTTCTTTTCTCTCTTTTTCCCAGACACAGTTTCAATGTGCCACCAGGGTGCCGGGGTTCTACCAGTGGGGAGGAAGATAAACTCAGGGAGGATGAGACCAAGTAATAATCTCTCACAGAAGTACTCCAAATTGTGAGGTCCTTGCTTGGTCATTGGTTGACCTGGAAGAAACAGGCTTGAATTTGGTGTTCAAAATAATGTTTACCATAACCAAGATGCTCGAAAAGCTCAATTCACAAACAATCAAATTCAATCAAACCTTCATACAAAAAGAGTCCAAGGGTGCCAGATCTCAAGCTGGACAATCTGAGTCAATGTCCTAGTTGGTGATGAGACTGGCAATCCCACTCCTGGATGGCAGGAAGCAGTCCCAAATAGGACAAGGGTCTTCCACTTCACTCTCCTGATGGTAAAATTCAATGATGGGTTTCTGTTGACACCATGGAGACTAATAGGGTTCACTATCTTTCTGCCGTCAGATGGAAGAGTTGAGAATTTTCTTCAGTATCTACGCTGACAATATACAGCTTCTGTTCCCTGTTATCAGTTCTAGTCACCAACACAAAGGGTGTCATGAATCAATGGATGAGAAGCAATATTTTTTTTAGTAAACATTGCCAAAACTGAGGTTTTGCTGATTATATGATTGCTTTTATTAGCCCCCCTCCCCCCCCTGTCTTTACAATTTGTGGATTTGGTAATTTTATTTTCTGAATTAGTTTGGGACTTAGGAGTGCAAATTTATTTGGTCTTTAATCTTTAACCTCAATTGTGCACTGCAGTAAAATCTGGAATTTTTCAACTATGTAAGTTGTGCCATTTAAGGTATGAACTTGATAAATGTGATTTTAGATCATTGATTTAAGCTTTTGTGTTACCTAGTACTTACAGTTGATTACTGTAACATATGTTATATAGGCTTACCCAGATGCTACTTATGTATTTTGCAAGTCCTGTTGAAACCTGCTGCTCGGTTGTACATTTCATGAGCATATTTCCCCTGTTTTACAGGATCTCCATTGGCTCCCAAGTGACCAACAAGTTAAATTTAAGATCCTGTCTCTGGTCTGTCTGGTTTTGCATGGGGATGGTCCCATTTACTTGAATAAATTACTTGTCAACTATTACCCTACCTATGCTATTCAATAGCCAGCCAACAAATGTTGGCTATTCCTGGAGCACAAGCAGCTTGACTGCAGGAGATCAGTTATTGTGCATTTTCATATGTTGCTCTCTCTCTTTGGAATAATATCCCAACTGAGCTGTGCCAGGTTTGTGATTATAAGTCTTTCAGGAAACTTTTAAAATTTCATTTATTTAAGGAAGCTTTTATGCCTTTGTAAGTTGTCTGTTTTATTATTTTATTTTTATTCTTTTAATTGTTTATTTCTTGAGGTTTTTTGTTTTATTGTTTTATTTGAATACTATTGTCATTTCTTATGCTGTTTTCTACCTGAAATGATGTGCTGGCAAATGGAATATGTATTGCTGTAAATCAATCACTCAATCAATCTACTCTCTTCTTTCCTCTCCAAAAAGTAAAACTATAACCACAACCTCTCTAAATACATCACCCACTTTTATAGGGATGGCTGACCAATCTCGGCAAGCCTTAAAAGAGGTCCATACTGATAGTCTGCCAATTGCTGAACATTTCCTTAAGTGTATCCTAAGGGCAATTTAATCAGTAAGGGATTGAAACATCCCTTACAATAGTTTTATAAATGTTGATGTTATGTTTTTTTTCTATATTATCAAAATAGAAGGCAACCTCATAAAAGTGCATACTAGCAACAAACATACAATTCCTGCCTCACACTACACACACACAAAATAAATATTTTACTTTAACCGAACACAATAATCTCTAAAATGTTTATTCTCAGGTAATATTTAATCCAGAAATCCCTAAACCTGTCCAGGTGATTACACAGCCAGATGGGATTTCAGATGCCCACAATGAACATGGATGAGATAAACTTGTACTCATTGAAGACTATATGTTAGTCAGTTTATCTCATGCATATTTAATGTGGATATTACAAAATTTGACTGATTTTGGAGGTAACCAGAATAGGTTTGTGATCCTTATCTTAATTAATATTCAAAGCATTATGAGAAAAATCATTTTTTTCCAGTAAGATCATTGTGAAAGTTTATTTTTAGGTTGCATTCCAACTTTTCTGAACATTGTGTAGACCATCATCTAGATCCAAAGTGAGAGGGTCATTCATCAAATCAAATTAGGGCCTTATCGCGGGCATTAGGGTCCTAACGCCCACAATAACACCATAATGCATGTGATATATATCGCATCATTAGATGTGATATATAGTTTAAAATTTAAAATTTAGTTAAATGGGAGGAGTTTATGAAAATGAGGGGTTTTAATGTTACATGCAATAGTGTAAAAAAACAAAAAACAATAAAGAGCCAAATTGATCATTGATCCCGCACAAAAGATGCAAAAACTACAAAAGGAATCTGCCAATTTATATCCAAAAAATCACCACTCACATTAATACTTATTTATTGAATATTTTGTTATTATTTTTATTATTTTTCTTATTCTTTTTTTATTATTAATAACCACATCAGCAAGCCTGACAAAGGGCCTTATTTTCCAGATGGATCGCACGCGATACCAAGATGGGGGTGGAGTCGGCCCCGGAAGAGGAGGAGTCGGGGCATTACCGGGGCTGACTCCGCGAAGACGCCACGGATGATGAAAAGGTAAGGCCCTTTTCGTGTCCTAGTTCGCGCCCAATAGCTACACCTTCTATGGTGGCGCTATTGGGTGCGAAAATGGCAGTGTACTCTCAACCTAGCTTGAAGCACTCTCTACCTAACTGCTATCAAGCTAAGTCAAGAATACAATGTACAAATCTCATCTTTGTGTACCTGTCATCACGCCAAATCACATAAAATCTTCACTGATGTCTATTGTGATGTTCGTACCTTTGACTACATGTAAAATTGCCCCCCAAAACCTAGGACACCAACAAAACCTCACTCCAAGTTACTAGTTGCCCCTCTTATAGTGATATAAATAGTTTACTTATATGAGAGCTTTATAAAGAGGTTCAATCTCTCAATCTCTCTCTCTTACCCCAAAATGCAGTAAAAGCCTTCCTTTGTGATGAAAATTATCAAGTGTGCAATAAAGACCTATGCAATGTGGTAAAATAGCACACAATGTGGTATCTGGCTAATTACCCTAACCATACACCCTTTTTTTTTTTTTTTATCATGGGCACTATTCTAGCAAAATTTATAGCAAAATGATGAATCTAGGCCTACATTATATGGTAATACTAATGTAGAAGTACATTTCAAAATGGAGGTTTTATATATATATATATATATATATATATATATACAAAACCCCCCCAAAACAACTTTTTTTATTTTTTGGAGAAAAACAAGCACCCTTATTATTCAATAACCCATCTCAAAAGCATAATATTTCATAAAATTATTAATTTTTATTGAAAAATTAACAAGAGTATCTTATCATCACATCATAAAGTGCATTTTGAATCTATCATTAATCATTTCAAGAATAAATGTTGAGTCCATATGATTATATCCCTCAACCTACTCCTACTTCTTGTCTGAATCTTATCCTTACCGGACTTGATGTTCAACCACATTGATGTAGTAGTTGGTCATTCATATTAAATACACCATTCATGTTTTAAAAAAACATCTCAATTATTTAAATTACAATCCTACATTAATTTGTTAATTTTATATTAATGGTGTATTCTGTTAAGCTGATTCTATCTTCTATCCCTTCTATCCTTCTATATATATATATATATATATAGTCATTGGTTTGTGCCACTGGTTACTTTCCCAGTCACAATCTGGCAGGAATTATCTAGTTACATAAGAAACGGAACCACTGAATGAGCCTCTGAACCACTGAAAAAGCCTCTGAATGAACCCCTGAATAAGCCTCTGAGGGGTGCTTTCCTACAGTACTGCAACCCAACTCCTCCTTGCTACTTCCCCAGTTCTACCCTCGGAGGTTCCCTAGGCCAGGTACTCCAGGCTTTATTGCCTCTACTTTTCCCCCATTCCTTCTAGGATGTCATGGCAATGGGTTCAAATCCTCTTACCCCATTTGTGGAGCTAGGCTAAGGATACATAGCATCAGGTTATCCTGGTAGTTTAAATTCTTTATAGCTTTACTTTATCATACCACATCAGTCTCAAGCTCATACAATAAGAAAGCAACTCTCACCTTAATCCTCCTGCACACTGTTCACAGTTGATTCCTGAACAGATTAAGCTTGGCTGCACTCTATGGGCTGGATTTTAAAAGCCCTATGTGCATCGGACCTATTTTAAAAAGGCCCAGTGACATGCGTAAAGCCCCGGGATGCGTGTAACTCCCGGGGCTTTATTAAAGGGGTGGTCCAGGGTGGGGCAGGGGCGGGGCCAGAGGCCTCCCACAGAGTGGCCTTTGCCGCTGTGTTGGAGGATCACGTGCCGGCAGGCTGCCGGCCTGTGCAATTTGCGCCTGTCCGGAGACATGCACAAAAGGTAAGACAAAGGTCGGGGGGGGGGGTTAGAGTAGGACTAGGGAGGGGGGAAAGGTTAGGGGAAGGGGTGGAAAGGTCAGGCTAGAGAGAAGGGAAGTTCCCTCACAGGCTGCTCCAATTTTGGAGCAGCCTGGGAGGGATCGGGGGAAGGCAGCGTGGCTCGGTGCATGCAAGGTACACAATTGTGCAACCCTTTGTGCGCGCCGATCCCTGATTTTATAACATTCATGTATTTTTTTTTATGCATTTACAGACATATCACTACATATATCAACTCAAAGGTATAACAGATCTAACAGTATAATATTATTTCACAGGTAAATTTATCACAACATTTTGCAATAATACATAGATCTCTAATAAATTCTCAGATAATATTGGGAGCAAGATAATAAAGCAATATGGAGCTCTTTCAAACATGAAAAAAGAAATAAACCATCACATGAGGCATTTACCCTTAATCATTTTAACAAACCTCATCCCTTCCCATCTAAGAATTCCCTTAATTGATCAGGTTCATAGAAAATATACTTACTTTCTTGAAATTTTAGGCAACATTTATAGAGAAACTTGAGCACCATACTTGCACCTCGATTTAGTACTTCAGGCCTCATACTCAGAAACATTTTCCTCCACTCCTGTGTGGAGAGTACAATATCAGGATATATCCAAACACATTGCCCATAAAAATGGGCAGATCTATTTCTAAAGAAAAACTTCATAATTAGATTTCTGTCCTGTTCAAAAGGAAAAGTAACCAATAATGTGCCTCTAGTCTTAATCTCAGTCTCTATAGACATCTCAATCAATTCTGAGGCATTTCTTGCACTTCATCCAAGCCCGTAGTTGGCATTTCTTTCTTTGAGACATAGAAAGCTTTGGAAATTGGACTTATTTCCTTAGAAATCTTTAAACATTCTGACATATATTCCTTTAACAATTCAGCCAGGGCTAATCTTTTCACCACTGGAAAATTCACAATTCGTAGATTTAAATAGCGAAGTGAATTTTCTATGCTTTCAAATTTTCTCTCTACTTTTGTCTCAGCTCTTATTTGTGTCCCTTGGACATTCTCCGTTAGGGTGACTTTTTCCTCCAGTTTTTCCATTTTTTCTTGATGTAAAGTTGTCATTTTTTCAGTATTTAGCCCCCTTTTATTTAAATCAAGAAAAGCCTGTGTCAAAGTTGTAATAGCAGATTCAGTTGATCTCATAGCTTTCCGTAGCGTATCTAGAGTTACTACAGGGGGGGGGGGTTTGAAATGAGAATACATTCTTAGATTGAAGGGTTACCAGATCTTGAAATGCAGTGTCCTCGATGTTCCGTTCCGGTGTAGCTCTTTGGGGTATAGGTGTGGACGTAGCCACTCTCTCCCGGGCTCCTCCATACCCTCTGGGCGCCGACTCTCCACTGCCTCCATCCTGCACGGGAGGGGACTGCTCTCTCCTCAGAGCCTCGTGATACTTCCTCTCCTTCAACTCCCGT
This sequence comes from Rhinatrema bivittatum, assembly GCF_901001135.1. Taxonomy (NCBI): domain Eukaryota; kingdom Metazoa; phylum Chordata; class Amphibia; order Gymnophiona; family Rhinatrematidae; genus Rhinatrema; species Rhinatrema bivittatum. The sequence continues at coordinate 334,639,853 of NC_042617.1, read as the reverse complement.
TTGACCTCGCGGCGGCGGTGGCGTCTCGGGCACCCCTGGGCTGAGCGAAATCTCTTCGGCCATAGGAATCGACCTGAGCACCTGGGTTCCTCCCTAAGCAGCCCTCACTCCCGGCGTCCTCAGGGTAGATTCAAAGAAGCTCTCAATTCTCGCTTGGTGAGTCCCTTCATCTTTAATAGTTGTATTATCCTTCAATTGAGCTTTTCACTTCATATGAGGCATTTTGAAGGCTTATTCTCAAAAAGGTAATTAATATTAGTAACAATTTCCAAGCAAGTACTGAGAGAGCTCCTATAGCTGCTTCTCGTGTGGTGGCCATCTTGCCCTCCAAAGCCATCTTGCCCCCCTTGCACGCGCATGTTATACAATCGGGTGTACATGTCTGCGCACCGGGTAGCGCGCACACATGTACACCCGCATGCACCTTTTAAAATCTAGCCCTATGGGTCTGGTTCTTAGGGAACCAGGACCTACTTCAACCTCCAACCATAGTCTGCAGCTGGCATTGGTGCTTCCCCTTTCACTATGACTGCAACAAAATCAACCCCAAAGCAGTGTTCACTTAAAACTCCTGACTTGCAGTCTCCATGAGTGTTTCCTCCTCTGTAGGGGGTCTCCAACAGTTGTCTTCCAAGTCCTTCGGCTCCGGCTAATCCTCCACCTCCACCTCCATTTCCTCTGTCTCTTCATCTGGTTCTAATAGGACTCTTTCCTGTTCCTACCCGATCCTCCTTCATACAAGCCCTCACCCTTCTCCCATCATGCCAGGGCTCTTTCATCCTCTTGACAGGGCAAAGCCTGGCAAGTTCCTCCCCCTCCAGAACCCCTGTACCTTATTGGAGTTGGAGTCTGCCTCCTATTCTGATTTCTTTTACATACTGGATCACCTTCCCAGGTTTTCCTTACAGCCCACTTTCTTGTACTCACCAGGGGAATATAATGCCCATCACAATACATAGGTCTTGAATGAGTAGATGTGAATCAGTTATTTACACTTTTGGATAATAGAAGGTCTAGGGGGCATTCCATGAAGTTAGCAAGTAGCACATTTAAGACTAATCGGAGAAAATTCTTTTTCACTCAACACACAATTAAGCTCTGGAATTTGTTGCCAGAGGATGTGGTTAATGCAGTTAGTGTAGCTGGGTTCAAGAAAGGTTTGGATAAGTTATTGGAGGAGAAGTCCATTAACTGCTATTAATCAAGCTTACTTAGGGAATAGCCACTGTTATTAATTGCATCAATAGCATGGGATCTTCTTGGAGTTTGGGTAATTGCCAGGTTCTTGTGGCCTGGTCTGGCCTCTGTTGAAAACAGGATGCTGGGCTTGATGGACCCTTGGTCTGACCCAGCATGGCAATTTCTTATGTTCTTATGTTCTTATATAGTTATAGATCTATATAAAGATATAGATATATTTAGATATATAGATATACAATATATACTATCTCTATATTATTATGGATAGAAAGATAGATATATATAAAATAGAATTATATATATTTCAAAATCAGAGCTAGAACAGAAATTGTATATTTTCATATTTTGCACTATATGTCTGGGAATACTATATTTTTAATACTGGATTCTTTGGAATTTGGGGATAAATAGGAAAGGACATCCTGTGATCTTGAGCTAGCCTTAATTATGTAAAGTAAGTCATAACATGCAGCTCTGTACCCTTTGGATTTAGTGCACAATGAACTAATCCATCTGTTTTTAGGTGTTTGTTTTTGTCCCATGACAACACTTTATTAGAGACACATATTTTGTCCTTCAGGATGAATTATCCTTCCATTTCTTAATGTCATAAATGATAAATTTCAAGAACAAGTGGATCTGAGCATTAAAATGCACAATATTGAAATGCTAGAGCTGACGCGGATGGCAACCTAACTGCAGCAACTTTCCTTCTCAATTCTAAAGTCAAAAGATGCATTAAAAATGTCATTAAAATAATAAAAAAAATAATTCCCATTAGATTTTTATTTTAAAAAGTTAACAGAGTGAAAACTTTTTTTTATAGATGGGAGGTGGATTTTCATATATAATCAACCAGTGGTTCCATCCTGTTTAACCACTGTGAATGAAAGTCTAATCATCAACACCCAACCAACCACCTTAGATACACACAGTAAGTTTTTATTAAATTATTTTTTAAGCCTTTTTAAAAATTATTTATATTTTCTTCTTTATCAAATCACCACAGGAAATATATTTTGTTAAAAACACACAAACTTGTTGTGCAGTCTGATTATGCAGAAATACTTGCGTTCATTGCACAGTCTTGCTGAAATAGACTCCCGCTTACAAGACTTCTCAAATCTGATGTGACTACGTTTCAAAAAGAAAATGCTTCATTAAGGGTAATATTATATTCCAGCGGTAAAAATAATTCCAACTAAAATAGCCATCATCCACTATCTTTTAAATCTGGTTTACCAGTCAGTCAACTTGTTTTGTATTAGAAGGATTTGCTCTTCATTGAGTGAGTTTGAACACCAAGCTGAAATTTTGTCAGCTAGATTTATGGCCCATAATTATCCTAAAAAGATTAATAGACAGGCATACAAGCGGGTGAGATTTTCTGATTGGCACATTTTATTACAGTATAAACCAAAGAAGAATGCTCACAGTTTGGTCTATGTTTTACAACTTACTACTTTGTCATCTGAGATTGCTGCTGTCATTCACAAACATTGGCATGTGTTGGCTTTGCATAAGACTTCTCAGGAGCCACCGTTCATAGCTTTTTCTCGAGGTACAAACATTTGTGATCATGTGGTAAAATCTTTAATTGGACAACATATTCCTGTGGTGCCGGGCGAACATTGCAAATGTAACAATTGCAATTTTTGTCAATACTCAATATAAGGCAGACTTGGATTGACCCTGTAACGGGATATTGTGTGCATAGGAAATACAATACAGCTTGCACATCCCATTAAGTAGTATATGCTCTGATCTGTCCTTGTACTAAAGTACAAGTGGGATGCACTTGTTGTTCAAATAAGAAAAGATTAATTGTTAACACTAGAAATATGAGCGCTCCAATTGTTCAACGATTTATTGAGTTTCAACATTCTTTTGAACAGATTACATGGACTATTATTGATCATGTTCAAGAATTGCCACGTGGAGGTGATATAAGTGCACTACTGAACCATCGTGAGCAGTTTTAGATTTACACTTTGGATTCTGTTTCCCTGAATGGTTTAAATGATGTGCTAGATTGCATATCTTTACTCATATTTCCCAAGGATTTAGAAGAACTCTGTGACAGGCTATCTTCAGGTCACCTGGTGCTGTATAAAATGACCGAGGGGTTAAAGGGACTCTTAGGGAAGATAAGGCCATTGCAGAAAGACTAAATGAATTCTTTGCTTCAGTGTTTACAAATGAGGATGTTGTGGAGATGCCAGTTCCGGAGATGGTTTTCAGGGTTGATGAGTCAGATGAACTGAATGAAATCACTGTGAACCTGAAAGATGTAGTAGGCCAGATTGATAAACTAAAGAGTAACAAATCACCTGGACTGGTTGGTATGCATCCTAGGGTGCTGAAGGAACTCAAAAATGAAATTTCTGATCTATTAGTTCAAATTTGTAAACTATCATTAAAATCATCCATTGTACCTGAAGACTGGAGGGTGGCCAATTGACCCCAATATTTAAAAAAGGCTCCAGAGGCGATCCGGGTAACTATAGACTAGTAAGCCTGATTTCAGTGCCAGGAAAAATAGTGGAAACTATTCTTAAGATCAAAATCATAGAGCATAAAGAAAGACATGTTTAATGGAACACAGTCAACATGGATTTACCCAAGGGAAGTCTTGCCTAACAAATCTGCTTCATTTTTTTGAAGGGGGTTAATAAACATGTGGATAAAGGTGAACCAGTAGATGTAGTGTATTTGGATTTTCAGAAGGCATTTGACAAAGTCTCTCATGAGAGGCTTCTACGAAAACTAAAAAGTCAATGGATAGGAGGTGATGTCCTTTCGTGGATTACAAACTGGTTAAAAGACAGGAAACAGAGAGTAGGATTAAATGGTCAATTTTCTCAGTGGAAAAGGGTAAACAGTGGAGTGCCTCAGGGATCTGTACTTGAACTGGTGCATTTCAATATATATATAAATGATCTGGAAAGGAATTCGATGAGTGAGATTATCAAATTTGCGGATGATACAAAATTATTCAGAATAGTTAAATCACAAGCGGTCTGTGATACATTACAGGAAGACCTTGCAAGACTGGAAGATTGGGCATCCAAATGGCATATGAAATTTAATGTGGACAAGTGCAAGGTGTTGCATATAGGGAAAAATAACCCTTGCTGTAGTTACACGATGTTAGGTTCCATATTAGGAGCTACCAACCAGGAAAAAGATCTAGGCATCATAGTGGATAATACTTTAAAATCGTCGGCTCAGTGTGCTGCAGCAGTCAAAAAAGCAAACAGAATGTTAGGAATTATTAGGAAGGGAATGGTTAATAAAACGGAAAATGTCATAATGCCTCTATATTGCTCCATGGTGAGACCGCACCTTGAATGCTGTGTACAATTCTGGTCACCACATCTCAAAAAAGATATAGTTGCGATGGAGAAGGTACAAAGAAGGACAACAAAAATGATAAAGGGGATGGAACAGCTCCCCTATGAGGAAAAGCTGAAGAGGTTAGGGCTGTTCATCTTGGAGAAGAGGCGGCTGAGAGGGGATATGATAGAGGTCTTTAAGATCATGAGAGGTCTTGAACAAGTAGATGTGACTCGATTATTTACACTTTCAAATAATAGAAAGACTAGGGGGCATTCCATGAAGTTAGCAAGTAGCACATTTAAGACTACTCGTAGAAAATTATTTTTCACTCAACGCACAATAAAGCTCTGGAATTTGTTGCCAGAGGATGTGGTTAGTGCAGTTAGTGTAGCTGGGATCAAAAAAGGTTTGGATAAGTTCTTGGAGGAGAAGTCCATTAACTGCTATTAATTGAGTTGACTTGGGGAATGGCCACTGCTATTAATTGCATCAGTAGCATGGGATCTTCTTAGTGTTTGGGTAATTGCCAGGTTCTTGTGGCCTGGTATGGCCTCTTTTGGAAAGAGGATGATGGGCTTGATGGACCCTTGGTCTGACCCAGCATGGCAATGTATTATGTTCTTATGTTCTTAAAAGGATGCTGTCAGGAAAGGATGGTCAGATGCTGCAATGTTAGGTTACAGTGCACTTGCTCAAACCGTGAACATGTTTTTTGTTGGAATTATGCTGGGGGGGGGGGGGCAGTGTTACAAGGGTGTACAAACCCTTGCACCTACGCAGAACAATTAACACCACCACCACTAAAAAAAACCTCACCCTGAGTTAAAAGTGCCCGTCTTACAGTGGGAGATATATAGAGTGTCAGATTGCTTCTAAGAGTCTCTCTCTCTCTCTTTCTCTCTCTCTCTCTTAATATGCAACAGACTTTGAATCTGCATTTCTGATAGAATCCTGAACCAGGAATGTGCAGAAGCAAATATTTTGTTTTTGCTTGTATATTCATTTCTTAGGTCACCAACATATGCTGATTTGTTTTAGATGAAAAAAAAATTGTTCATTTCTTTAATTCATTCATTACTTTTTCAAAAATATCAACAGAGAAAGCAATGTAGCCTATTTTGGGCTCCATAATTGGGATTTTTCTAATAAATTCTAATGGAGCTTTAAAGCAGACAACATCAGAAGTGGGAAAAACATTCCAAAGCACTAAAACTGTGTCAAAGTGGCAGCAAAAGTGGGACACGTAGCCCAAAGTACCATAAAAGGGGCAAAATGGTACCAGCAGTTGCAGGAGTTCTCCAAGGCACTGTGAGAGGAATAAAGCAGCAGCAAGAGTGGCAAGTGTACCCCCACCATTCCAAATGAGGGGGAAAAAGTATCAACATAAGAGGGGAAAAGCAGAACCAAGAGTATTATGAGGAGCCGAAGGCATCATGAAGAAGGAATTAAGCAGTAAAGATGGTATAAAATATTTCAAGGCACCACTAGAGAGTCAAATCAGCACAACTCACCCCCCCCCAAAAAAAAAAAAAAATTAAAAAAATGAAGTAACATGAAAGTTGCAAAGCAGCCACCCACAGTGGCAAATACATCCCAACACTCGAAATGAGAGGCAAAGGACATAAAGTCCCAGTGCACTAAAAGAGGTGCAAAGCAGCACCAAGGTTGGCATGAACAACCCAAAGGGGGGAGGGGGAAGCAGAAAAGGTGGCAGGAAAAGAACCCCAAGGCATCAATAGAGGGTCAAAGCAGCACCAAGAGTGGCATGAAGACCTCTGAGCACCATGCAAGGCAGAGTGGCAGGAAGAACATCAAGATGTAGAATCAGAGGTTTGGCAGCAAGGCAGAAACACCCATGCCCATTCTTTGGACCCTGCCATTTTTCTGCCTGCTGCCATTCCCTCGTTTCCCATTTCCTTGAAGTGGCATGATAGAATGTAAAATTCTGGCTACTGGAGATTTTATATCACAACATAATTTATTAACCTATTGTACTAATCACTGGTACCACTCTAGTACCATCTGTCTGTCTCACACACACACACACACACACACACACACACATACACCAGTTGACAGAGTGAGTACACACTTCACTACAGTGCAGAGTTAACAGCTTGGCACCAGTTCAAACTGCTGTTGGATGGCTGTCTATGTGTACTATGGCAATACAATAAAGAACAACCAGTAACCTTAGATGTGTGCAAAAATGACTCTGTCTCACACACAAAAAACACACACACATACACATAACGTATGTGTGCTGCTGATTCCTTTTACACACAACTCTCAGAGAAGAATCAGACCAGGTTCAGGGCTCCGGATGTTCTGAAGATTAGACTGCAGTGCAAGACAGAAACACTAAAAAAAAATTGCCTGTTCACTGGCAATCACTGCGTCTCTCCATTAACCTATCCCAGTGAACAGACAGACAGAATTCTAGCTCCTCTGTCTCTGACACACTAAGCACTGCAACCCTTCCTTTGCCCAGCTTCTTCTATTTATTATTTATTTATTTCATAATATTTATATATCGCTTCACTGATTAAAAATTGCTCAGAGCAATGCACAACAAATAACTACCACATCAGATGTTAAAAAGATTGAGACATGAACCAAGTTTTCAACTTTCTTCTAAACTTTTTCGGGTAAATATTTAGCTGCTGTGGCTAGTTAAGGGGCAGATGCAATACAGTGCGCTCAGCCGAGCGCACTTTATAACCCACAGTCAGAGGCGAGATAAATAGGCGCTAATCCACCCCCTATTGCAATATGGGGATTAGCACCTATTTATCCTGCATCCAACGTGGAGTGAATGAGATAGCGCTTATCACATGCAAATGCATGTGAATGAGCCTATTACTCATTCACTCCGAATGCAAAAAGATAAATGTGCATCTCAGACGCACATTTATCGCTCAGATATTAATGCCTGCTCCAGGCAGGCATTAATATCTGCATGTGCACAGCTATCTGCATGTGCACAGCTATTAATGCCTGCTCCAGGCAGGCATTAATAGCTGTGCACATGCAGAAAAGCAGAAAAAACTGCTTTTCTGTACTTCTTTTTTAAAGTAAAAAAAAATTAAATAACTCGGCGAGTTATGAAGACCGACACTGGTAAACTCGGTCTCAGTTTTCATAACCTGCCTGTCTGCCAGTAATAAAAATGGCCGCCGAGTTTACCGGTGAAGGTCTTCATAACCAGCAGCTGCGACCCCCTAATTTCCATATTGCATGGCGCCCCCCTTGCGGGTGCCTTGCGTGCATTAAAAAAGCGGGCGTTGAAAAGTCAGCGCCCGCTTTCAGCGCACAAAATTGCATCGGCCCCTAAAGTAGCTGGATACCCATATCCGGCCTACCTCCCGCCACAGGAGCACCTCTGACTTACCCAACTAAATTCTAGCCGGATAATTTGTTACCCAGCTAGGATTTATCTGGGTTACGGATAAGTATTTTAAAAATGCGTCTAAGCCATTTAGACGGATAACTTTCTTGTTATTCATCTAAATGACTTTTGAATACACATACCCCCTTAAAATCAATTTCTTCCCTTTACTTAAGGGGGAGATCATTGCAGAGCACTAGGGGTGTGCATTCGGATTGACCGCATTAGTAAAACGCAACTCATATTTTTTTTTTACTTAAAAAATTGATTCGACATAAACGATCGGATTTCCCACATATCGAACATAGATATGTTCGATATGTGGGAAATCGCGATTGTTGAGCCAAAATAAAAATATAAACCCCCTCACCCTCCTTAATCCCCCCCCCCCGACTTACCACAACTCCCTGGTGATGGAGCGAGGAGTGAGGACGCCATTTCTGCAATCCTTGGCGAGAAGCATGTGACGTCGGCGGCACGTCGAGTGACGCCGGCGTCACGTGATTCCCGGCTCGTTCGGCCCAAAAAGAACTTTTGGCCAGCTTGGGGGGGCCTCCTGACCCCCCCAAGCTGGCCAAAAGTTCTTTTTGGGCCGAACGAGCCGTCCGGCGCGAACGAGCCGGGAATCACGTGACGCCGACGTCACGTGATTCCCGGCTCGTTCGCGCCGGACGGCTCGTTCGGCCCAAAAAGAACTTTTGGCCAGCTTGGGGGGGCCTCCTGACCCCCTCAAGCTGGCCAAAAGTTCTTTTTGGGCCGAACGAGCCGTCCGGCGCGAACTCGCCGGGAATCACGTGGCGCCGCGTCACTCAGACGCGACGCCGACGTCACATGCTTCTCGCCAAGGATTGCAGAAATGACGTCCTCACTCCTCGCTCGATCACCAGGGAGTTGTGGTAAGTCTGGGGGGGGGATTAAGGAGGGTGAGGGGGTTTAAATTTTTTTTTTGCACATATGTACATATACCCAACTCATTGGATTTTTTTTATGTCCATATTGGCCGCAAGTGGGACCCCCTTTCGGACATAAAAAATATGAACATAAAATTTTGCTCTGCACATCCCTACAGAGCACTTCAAATGACCTTCTCAAAATTCTTGACTGTGGAAAGCATTTTACTGGAGGAGTTTATAACAAAGATTTCCCTTTTGATCATAAAAACATGCTTGTCTCATGCCATTTCAATTGTTTCTTCAGGTTTACAGAACCGATTGCATGCCAAGTCTTAAATGCTAAAATCAAACATTTAAATTTGCTACAAAAAGATACTGGTAACCAATGAAGTTGGAGTAATAGAGGAGCAGCTGAGGTTCTACTGGAACACCCTGTAACAATGAGTGTAGAGGTGTTCTGGATTAGTTGAGATTTACGTTTTTATTTACTTATTACCTTACTTACTACCCTCCAAAAGCTGCTGAAGGCTTACCTGTTCAAGCAAGCTATTTCGAAAACCTTCTAGTTTAGTACCAGTCAAGAGAGCCAGTTACAGCAGCAGGTTTTAGTCTTTATTTATAGCCTTGTTTTATTTTCATTTTCCTTTTGTCCCTACTTTATTTTTGTTGTTCATTGATATTTTATTATCTATATTGTTTTAAACTTTATGAAATGTCTTCAGTCCAAATTATGATTGTTTACTGGATATCGCTCAGTACTGATTCCGCCCCTCGGACAAGGTCTAGGGCCCCTCGGACAAGGGCACGCTGCGCCCTCAACCTAGTTCCTCCCAGGCCTTTATCTGGGGCCCTCTTTCCCTCATTATTTCCCTCGTTCTTTCCCTTCTTATTTCTCCTGCCCCCCCCCCCCTCCCCATGCCCAGCCTCTCCCCCCTCAGTATCTCAATATTTTCACCTTAGACCCACTGACCTAAGCACTAGATCACCTAATCCAAGTAACCTGCAATTTGCAATCGGTTTTAGCCTGATATGTAGCAACAGTTAACTGGTAATCTCATCTCTTTCGTATGTTGGTACCCATTTACTGTTCCCCAACCAGAGCCACTATGGAATGAGTCCTCTGCCCCTCTCCCCAGCCCCCCTAGTTTTCCCTATCTTCACTGGAATATACACCAATTGTCTTTATGTTTATATGTTGCATATATAGTTATATGTGTATTTTATTCTGTAATGACGTTTTTTCTACTCTATTGGTTGTAAATGTTCCCTGTTTCAAACGCTGCAAATGTTCCTTGTATCGCTCCTAGCGAATGTTTCTGTTGCACTGTAAACCGGTGTGATCTGTATACTTTACAGGAATGTCTGTATATAAGAATCCAAAATAAATAAATAAATAAATAAACAATTCATAAGTTTTTTAATAAATAATTTTTCAAATAAGCCCAAACACAAAATATTGTAGTAATCTATGCATGATAAAATCTATGAATATATTACTGCTTTCAAAGCCTGAAAATCTAAATATGGGTGTAGCTGTCGAACTATTTTCAATTTTCCATATGTCTGGTGTAGCACACTAGCTACCTGTATTTCCATTGACAGATTCTTGTCAATAATCAATCCAAATGATCCCACCTCTTTTTAGGATGCAATTCTGATCTTCCCAACACTTGATTTTTCAATAACTGATCAGGAATTTCAACAAATTAAAAACATATGATTCTTCTTTAACCATCCAGACACTGCTTGCAAACACTGATTTAATCTAACAACTGTTTGGTCTTGATTACTTCTCAAAGGTGCCAGGATCTGTATATCACCTGCATAGATAAATATGTCAAACCCATAGCCCTGAATCACTTTACCCAGTGGAGCTAAAAATATATTAAGTAGAATTGGGGACAATGCGGAACCCTGTAGTACCCCCATCAAGTAGATTTATTTCCTTGCCAAAAGACAAATTGCTTTATGTCAGTTAAAAAACTCAAAAGCTAATTTAAAATTGTGCCACCCATCCCCATTTTTCCACAATGCAGCAACAAGGTATTATGATCTACTAAATCAAAGGTGCTTGATAGAGCTAACACCAGTAATACAGATTTATTTTTGTCCTTCCTAACAAGCATCTCTTCCATAATGGATGTTAACAAAATCTCAGTACTACAACCTTGTTGAAAACCTTCCTAAGAAATATCAAGCAAATCAGCACTTTCAGTATAATCAGACAGTTGAGTAGTAACTGTCTTCTCCACAATTTTTGCAACATAACGTAAATTAGATACAGGCTTATAGTTTTGACACAATCTTGGATTTAAATTATCACCTTTCAAATAAGGTAAAACTGCTGCTGTCTTGACATGAGATGGTAAATATTCTTTCCTCAAGGAAATATTAACCAATGTTTGTAATCATACCAAAACCTTTCGAGGTATGCCCTTTAACAACCAACAAGGGCAGGGGTCTATAAAAGTAGAAGCTGGCTTCATCTGCATTGTTGTTGGCTCCTTAATTGCTGAGATATGTTGTCCTGCTGCATTGGAGAAAGAGATAGCCCTATAGTGTCAGGGAGCATTGCAGGAGGCCTGGCCTGAGTGGTAAGTGTGTGGTCCATGGAGGAGCCCACGGACCACCAAACACAACAGTACCCCCTTCTTAAACCCTGTCCCTGAGGCCCGGGGTTTCCGGGGGTGACGTAAATGGAAGTCCCTCAATAGGTTGTGGTCTAATATATTGGAGGCTGGTCCCCAGGAGTTCACCTCAGGGCTGTAGTTTTTCCATGACAGAAGGTATTCAATCTTTTTCCCCCTACGGCATGAGTCCAAGAATTTTTCAACCTCATATTTTGCATCCCCATTGGTAGTGAGATCTAGTGCTTTGGTTGGTGCCCTAGAGGGCCATGAGAGCACTAATGGTTTGAGCAGTGATACATGGAATGCATTATGTATCCTTAGCATAGTTGGCAGCTTCAATTGTTGGAGGATAGAGAATGGCCCAATGTAGCATAGGTCCAGGCGCATGAATGGGACACACAAGTGCAGGTGCCGTGTGCTCAGCTACACTTTGTCTTCAGCCTGGAATTGGGGGAGCTGGCCTCCTGTGGGCATTCTTGGCCATATCAGCAGCTTTCTGAATTAGGAGATAGATTCACGCTCATAGTTCTTGCAATTCCTGGGCAGTCAGTTGGAACGCTGGTGAGGGGGCACTGTCATAGGTAATGGCAGAGGAGGCAATGGATGATTACGGTAGACCAGTTGGAAGGATGAGGTGCCTGTGGCTGCACTAATGTGAGTGAACTCATACCAGGGCAAGAAGATGGCCCAGTTGTTCTGGCACTCATTGATGTAGGAGCCATCCATTACTCCTACCATGTGACAGGGGCTGACCAATGGCACCGATAGCCCCTGTTGCATGGTAAGAGCAAAGGGCCATCGGTGCCATTTTGATTAGTGGCAGCTGACAGCCCGAGAGGGGGAGATCGCTCCCGGGACCCCGCTGGACCACCAGGGACTTTCGGTAACTCTTGGTGGGGAGGTCGAGCAAGTCTGGGGGGGGGGGGGGTCAGAAGAGTGGGGGGTTGCAATTAAATTTGAAGGGTTGGGGTGCGTTTGGGTTTTTTTTTTATGTGCCCTTTCTCCCCCCCCCCAAAACGATAAGAAAACTATACAAAATGTCATGGGTTTTCCTATTGTTTCGTCGGCCCCCCAAAACACAATGAAATAGGAAATATAGTCTCTATTTCCTAGAGATGTGAATCGTGTCCTCGATTGTCTTAATGATCGATTTCGGCTGGGAGGGGGAGGGAATCGTATCGTCGCCGTTTGGGTGTTTAGAGTATCATGAAAATCGTTAAAATCGTGAACCGGCACACTAAAACCCCCTAAAACCCACCCCGACCCTTTAAATTAAATCCCCCACCCTCCCGAACCCCCCAGAAATGCCTTAAATTACCTGGGGGTCCAGCGGCTGTCCGTAGCTAAATCGAAGGAAAGGGGAGGGCAGGAAAACCGGCACACTAAAACACCCTAAAACCCACCCCCGACCCTTTAAATTAAATCCCCCACCCTCCCGAACCCCCCCCCCCAAATGCCTTAAATTACCTGGGGGTCCAGCGGTGGTCCAGAACGCTCTCCTGCAATTGAATTGTGTTGTCTTCAGCCGGCGCCATTCTGCGCCGCCATTTTGCAAAATGGCGGCGCAGAATGGCCCCCCCAAGCTGGCCAAAAGTTCCTTTTGGGTGCAACGAGGGTCCCGGAGCGAAAGCGCGGGGAATCACGTGACTCCGACGTCACGTGCTCCTCGCAAAGGAGTTCAGAAATGGCGTCCTGACTCCCTGCTGGACCACCAGGGAGTTTTGGTAAGTCTTGGGGGGGGGGGATTAAGGAGGGTGAGGGGTTTAAATTTTTATTTAGGATCAACAATCGCGATTTCCAACGTATTCAACATAGCTATGTTGAATAAGTTGGAAATCCGATCGTTTTCGCCTCATCACTTTTTTAAGTTAAAAAAAAAAAAAAGTTGCGTTTTACATTTAAGTTCAAAATGAATGCACACCCCTAATAACTATTTTCCCTGGAGGGACAGTCATGGAGGTAGCCAGAAGTATTCTATTGGGGTCAATGAAAAGTCTAGGAGGTTCTGGAGTATCCTCAGTCTAGAAGGAGCATGAGAGAGCATCTGCCCTTTGATTCTTGAGTGCAGGGAAGTAACATACCTGTTTATCTGCTATTACCTCCTGGCTCAAACTCAACAAGTTATCACTAAACATGTACAAAACTGATTTTCTAGTCATACCAGTCCTCACTCAACCTTCAATGAAAATTCCATAACTTTAGGAGGTCAATCTTATCCCATTCAGATACATATTTGTAGTTTAGATTTTCTTATCGACAACACTCTCTCTTTCCGTTCTCAAATTAAGCATGTCATTTTGCAAGGATTTTACAGACTCTGTGTATTCACTAATGTCAAAAAACTATTACATTCATCAGACTTTCACACTGTGCTTCAGGCATCCATTTTTCCAATTACTGACTATTGCAATAGCTTATACACTGGCATTTCTCAAACACATATCAAATCTCTACAACTTCTATTAATTCTGTTGTTCGCCTCATCTCTGGTACCAAGCAAATTGAACACACTCCTACTTTAATAGATTTACATTGGCTATCCATCAACGGAGACATTAAATACAAAATCGGAATGCTTGTACATAAGCTTCTCAATGAGAAAAAATATCACTGGGCCAATGCTATTCTCAAATTTTTCCAGCCAACCAGACTACTTCATTCTTCACAAAGAGGTTTACTTGATGTCCCATATCCAAAATTTGCCAAACTCAGCACTACTAGTGAATGCACATTCTCCATAGCAGCACTAACTCTGTGGAACTCTTTCCCAATTGAAATCAGACTTTGTGATTCACTTCCTCAATTTAGAAAACTCATTAAGACCTTTTTATTTAATCTAGTTTATGGTTAATTTTACCCTACCATTTTACCTGTTTGATTATTAGTCATATTACTTTTATGTTTTCAAGTTACTGTTTTTATTTTTTTTTATTTTGTTTTATGCAACACATTATTATTTTGATTTTAAATGTATGTTGTTTTCTATTATTTTTTATTTAAATTGTGTATGTTTTTATGTTCACCGCCTAGGCCTTCTTAGTGTTAGGCAGTTTATAAATGCAATAAATGTAAATGTATGTATGTAAATGTAATCAAAGAGAGCAAAGAACAAGGACCAGTGAGCCTGCCTTGCAATCAGTTGCTGAGCCTGGTTAAGATGTTCAAGATTTTTGTGATCAATATATATTGCGATATGGTGCTGAGCTCCTTCAAGCAGATGATGCCACTTCTTGAAGGCTAACTTTATAGCCAAGAGTTCTCAATGTCCAATGCCATGCTTGTGCTCTGTGGACGAGAACTTCTTTGAGAAGAAGGAACATGGTCGCAATATTCCTTCTGGCAAGTGGTGGCTTAAAACTGCTCCTACACCTAATATGGAGGCATCAACTTCCAAAATGAAAGTCCATATGGGGATCTGGGTGATGCAGACAGAACCCTTCCAAAAAGGCATTCTTTAGTCTTTCAAATGCATCTACAGCTTTGGGGGGGGGGGGGGGGGCAGTCCTTGGCAATGGCAACCTTACAGGTAAAAGCCATGAGAGGGGCTGCCATGGATAAAGTTTGTGATAAACTGGTGATAATAGTTGGTGAATCTCCTCTGCAGCACTTGAAACCCTACTGGATGAGGCCAGTCCCTAATGGCCTTTATTCTATCAGGATCCATGTGCAATCTATCTTGAGAGACACTGTACCACAGGAAGGGTGTGCTTGCTTGACAGGCAATTTTCCAGTTTAGCAAATAAGTTGCTCTCCTACAGGTGTTGCAAGACTGTGTGCATGTCCCAGCGATCGTTGCTTAGGACTTGAGAGAAGATCAAGATATCATCTAGATACACAACTACACAAGTATAAAGCATGTCATGAAAAAATGTATTAATCATCTTTTGGAAGACTGCTGGTGCATTGCAAAGCCCAAAGGGCATCACTCAGTATCATAGTGTCTGTCATGTATGTTAAAAACTATTTTCCACTCTTCACCATCCTTGATACAGACGAGATTATATGCCACTCTGAGGTCCAGATTGGTGAAAACCTTCGCATCTAGAAGGTGATCAAAGAGTTCTGAAATTAATGTTAAAGGATAACAGTCTTTTTTTGTGATAGAGTTCAATATCTGGTTATCAATGTATGACCTGAGAGAGCCATCCTTTTAAGCGATGAAGAAAAATTCTGCTCCAGCCAGGAAGGAAGAAGGACAGATGAAGCTTCGTTCCACTTTCTCTCAGTTATATTTGGACATGGCCTGAGTCTTGAGATGGAACAAAGGATAGACCCATCCTTGTGGAGGCTTGGAGTCTTGTACAATGGACTCTACCTGGGTAATATCAAGCTAGGTTGGGAGAACATTGTACAAATCTCTACTACAAGGGCCTTGTAGTAGATAGTCTCTCTCTCTCTCTCTCTCTCTCTTAGTCTCTCTCCCAGTGATGTAATGAGCACTTTGCAGCTAGGAAAATGCAATTATGTAGGTATTATCACAATGTACAAAAATTTGACATAGTAATACCTATACATTGCAATAAGTAGAAATGAACATAAAACATGCCCCTTTTTCTACTGCATGTGATATTACAGCAATTTGATAAATCCAGTTATAAATAACTCCAAGAAAACAAACTATCAAAATGAATCTACTACCAATTACAAGCTTTCTGATAAGTATCTATAAATTCTTTATAGTTATACAGTTGTCATTTGTTTTTCAATTCATAAGAATTGATGTTTTGTGTTTTAATTCTATTTTCTAGTGATGATGAGTCAATGTGATGAAGAAACATCAGCTGGTAAGTATGTCTTTTTCCTTTTATCCTTTTATCCTTTATTCCTATTCCTATTCCATTTCCTTTCTTTTCTTTCTCTTTTCGTTAATCTTCTTAATAACACTTATTATTTATTTATCAACTGAGCTCTGGCCAGGTTTTATGAACTGTCTTATTTTTGTTTTTGTGTATACACTTATCTGGATATTTCTTCTTTCTACTCACTCGTTGCTGGCCAGTTTTCTCTTTCTTTTTTTTTTTAATTTTATGTTTATTGAATTTCCATAATTATACAAACAAGAAAAACTTGTCATACAGTAATTACTGAGCATATTATTATAATGTGTAATTCAATTCTCACAAGAAATAAACTTACTTAATCTCTTAAACATTATAAAACACGCACAGCTTATAACTAAAGAGAAAATAAGAGAAGATAATTTGAGCGATTCAACATTAATCATATATATTTCTCAAGTGAACATGCATAAATCCCTTAACCTACTTATTAGCCGGTTTTACTATATTCTCAAGAAGATTCTCAAGCTGCACATGGTCTGAAAACAGATTTCTCTTTCTTTACTTTTTTCTTCTTTCTTCTTTCTTACTATTCTATTCTTTAAATAAATTAACAAGAGAATCTATCTCTTTTAAACTGCTCCAGGTCTTCCGCAAACTAAGTCTGAGGTGTTTCCTATCATGTATGTGTTAACAACTTCTTATATTGAAGAACAGCTAAAATGTCCTCATACCCACTCTCAATGGATAATTGTCAGCTTTAAAAGCAGTCTTCTGCATTTACTATGTAGAATATTTTTTTATATTCTCTAAAACATATACCCCAAACAATCCTTTATATTCATACAATCAGGCTTTCAACTCATCCGTTATAATGATTTTGGTCACTAATTAATGTTGCTTTAGTACACCGTGTAACATGGAACTAAATTTAATAAAACTACATTAAACCTTACCTTCGGGCCAATGCAGTATGGTGCGCTCGACCGAGCGCACCGTTAGCCCCCGTTTGGCCGCACATTTTCCATGTGCTATTTTTACTCCTTATACAGTAAGGGGTAATAGCGCGTGGAAAACGTGTGGCCAAACCCTCCCCCCCCCCCCCCCCGAAACTAATAGCGCTCGCAACATGCAAATGCATGTTGATGAGCCTGTTAGTCCCGCGTGATCCAGAAAGTAAAATGTGCAGCCAAGCCACACATTTTACTCTCAGAAATTAACTCCAGGCCAAAGGCAGGAGTTAATTTTGGCCGGCACTGGGAAACTGTACAGAAAACAAGAAAAAATTGCTTTTCTGTACACCCTCCGACTTAATATCATAGCGATATTAAGTCGGAGACCCCCAAAATAAAAAATCTTAAAAAAAAAAAAAGAAATTTGCCCGCAGTCTGCGGGTTGGAAAATGGACACTCAATTTTGCCGGCGTCCGTTTTCCGAACCCGTGGCTGTCAGCGGGTTCGACAACAGACGCCAGTAAAATTAAGCATTGGCTGTCAAATCTGCTGACAGCCGCCGCTTCTGCCAATAAGGAGGCACTAGGGACGCGCTAGTATCCCTAGCGCCTCCTTATTAGCACGGGTCCTCATTTGCATAGTGAATCGCGCGCCCAAGAGAGTGGCCTGGACGCGCGTCGGGAGAGTGGGCGCTTGCCTCAGAGTGCTGGCTCTCCCGCGCACTTTACTGCATCGCCCCATATATTTGGAGAGGAAACTAGTATACACATTCAAAACATTCATAATTCAAACTTCATTCATTCTATAGCTGTTCTTTTAAATTTGCTAGGATTCCTATACTTTTTATGCCTTAAATGGAGAAAGCACTGACAAGTACCTCCTCTCTTCCTAACAGTCAGCTCCTATCAGAATTCCCTAACTGTCTCTTGGTTTCTAGGCTTGGGGGTAATCCCTGCTCCCAATGATGTCATTGATGGAAATAATGCCTGTGGCTGTAATTGATACCTTGACTGAAGCTTAATAGCTTCCTTTTTAATAAATACTGGTGTGTTCATTAATTTTTAATACATACAAATCACTCTTCAGTATTCTTATTCCATATCAAAAACTAACAATTTTTTTAATGTTTTTATTTATTGAGTTATACATATCTTTAGACAGGAATCAAGCTAATCTAGAATGGGTCATAAACAAAATAAAAAACAGAAGAAATATTAGGCTAGGATAAACACAATATCCACCTTAGTTACAAAGTAATTGTTCAACCCAGTACAAAGAAATTTGGGAGATCCAAGGGTTACAAAAGAGCACAAGTCATTAGGAAAAAGAAAAAAAAGAAATAAAGCTTAAGTTTAAGCTCACATTGAATGGGCTTGCTGAGCCAAGGGGTTCCAGTATCTGCCTGTGCTCAGGAGGCTGGTACTGCTGCTTCTCCTCCTTCTCCTCACTGAACTGTGTCTGTGAATCCATCATCAAGAGGGCATAGAAAAGTACTGCTGTACTGCTGGTCCCTGGGGCTTGACTACTGGTTCCTGGGGCCTGATGGCTGGGACTGGCAGAGTCCTGGGTGAGAACTGTGGAACCAAAGAAGAAGACATTTGTACCAAAGCCAAGAAGTACACATGCACCATTTGGCATGAGATGCACTCTTTGCATTTCAATCATTGTGAGCATCTTATGTCAAATGAGGTGGACAACTGTAGCAACCTTGCCATTTACAGGTGAGGTGAACTTACTGGCTCTGGCTCATGTGGTGTCAGCCGCTCAGCCTTGCCCTCAAACACATCCAGTTCCAGCTGTTGGACAAGGCGCTCCTCCATAGGTGTCAGCTCTATCAGACAAGGGGCTCCTCTTCTGGTCTGCTGTATATATTTGATCCTGTTCAAATATTGGGCCTTTATGTTATGGTATCTGTGAGCCTCCTCTCCCCATTGCTTCAAGCCACTGTGCCTGGATATAGCCTGGGTAATGGTATGCCAGATCTGGCCCTAGGATACCCTCAATGTTCTGATCGCACAGCTACCATTGCATAATGTTCGAGAACCCCTGAGATAATCATTTCAGTGTCCTCTAAACTGAATGTCAGAGCCCTTAGGCAAGCGCGCCCTGCTGCCTGGCTGCAAGAATGGAGTGCCACTTCCCCTTCCGGTGAGGTGGCCTCCCTGTTATGCCCGTCGGTCACAGATGGCTGCGACCACTTCTGCTCACCTCTTTCTTCACCTCCCTAACTCCATGGGGTAGATTGGCAGCATCCGCTAGCTACCTATGACCTGCCTACTGTTTCCAGGCCTCCCAGGTCGGCACGGATGCCACCGACCACCATCTTGCCATCTGATCTCTCTAGGCGCACACGCGCACACACAGGCTGGTCTTATCCACGTCATGGCGGGAACCTCAGGGGCGTCCCTTCCAGATGATATCAGGATCTGTGGATATTTAAACCTGATGGCCCTCTCCAAAGATGATTTAGCAAAAAGTGACATCCTTGATATTTCTGCCTTGCTTCCTGAGGACCCTGTGTTCCAGTTCCAGTTCCAACGTGGACATCTCAGGTACCCGCTCCTCGGGGGCCTCTCTCTCGTCCTGGCTATCCTCTCCTCGGAGGGCCTGACACTTGGAACTCCATCTGCTCCATTCCTCAGGGCTTCCTGGAACCAACTCGCTCCTTGTGAGTACTCCGCCCTGCAGATCCCTTTCTACCTACTAAGTGCCTATCAGGTGTACCCCATGCCATTACCATCACTACAGAGAGCTCCATCAGAAGTGTCTGCTCTATGGATCTTTACCACGCTATTGAGGACCTCACAGTAGGTTCGCTACCAGGGCAACCGAGGACTCTCACCGGTGTGCCCCACGCTGCGGGCCATTACCACCTCCATCTAGGGCCTTGACTGTGCTCCTCTCTCTATGGACCACTGTCACCTCTCTTGAGGACTTCATCTGCATTTCCTACTCTGCAGGTTACCATTATTACCGAGGATATCATTGGTGTACCCCACCCCGCGGGCCACTACCATTTCCTTCAAGGTCTGTTTGGTATACCCCGCTTTGCGGGCCACTACCATCTCTACAGGAGACCTCTCCGGTATACTCGCTTCACGGACTACTACCAGTGCTACAGAGGTATTCCCTCAGGGCACTACCTATTTCATCGACCCTGTGTCACAGGGCCTGTGTGGACTCTCTCTCTCTCTGGCACCCCCTGCTCCATGGGTAGTGCTTCTAGCTCTTTAATAAAAACTTCATTCTTTCCTTGCCTTCCTCTGCTGAAACTTAGCCTCCAGACAGTGAGGCTCTCAGGGCTCCTCCCTGTGGGCAGTACCATCTCTCACTTCGGCCCAGGGTTCACATTCCTTCTGACATCACAGAATCCTAACATTCCCTTTCCTCATTCTCATTACCACTCCCCTCTCTCCCTCCCTTCCCCCCTCCTGACCCTTCCCTACCAACTCCCTTCCCCTCTGCCTTATCCCTAGCCTGCAGTCCTCCTTCCATACTTGCCTGCCTATTCCCTTCCCCCTCCCGCCTACTCCTAATCCTTCCCTCATGCCTACCTCTACCCCTATCCCTGTCTCTACTCCTACTCCTGCTTTTCCATATAACACTTCTGCCCTTATCCTCCCTCCCCTCTCCACCCTCCTCCCCTTCCTATACGGACACCTGTTCTTTCCTCTCTCCCCATGCCTCATGCTCCATCCTCTCCACTCAACACTACCATGACTCATCACCCCTTCTTTGCCTCATAACTACACCTCACCACTCCTCCTTCACTTCACTACCTTGCCTCACCACCACCTCACACCATCTCTCTTCCTCCTCCTCTCCTCCATGCCTTACCACTCTTCCTCCACCTCACCACCACACCTCACCACCATGCTTCACCACTTCTCCTCCATCTCACCACTATGTCTCCTCCAAATACAAAGACAGACAGACAAACAGGACCAACAAAAAATTTCACTTCCTCAAACACAAAATACCAAGGGAAAGGGATACAAAAGGCAAGAGAAGACAAGACAACTCACTCAGATAATCAGAGAAAAGTTACTCCCATTGAACTGCTAGATCACTCGCCTACTCTCCTCTCCTCTCTCCAAACGCCTGACTCACCCTCAAAGAGGCAGCTGCAGAAATCCAGGGATATATAAACTGGGAAAATAATACACTGCACATAAATCAGAGTGTGCCACATAAAATGATGTGTGACGAGCTCAATGTGCCACACAATAACATAATGTGCTTCATGACAATTTCCTATGCAATGCGGTAGACAGTACATTAACCTAACCACACACCCATTTATTTATCGTGGGTGCTATTTCTGCCTTATTTATAGCAATTTGATTAATCCAGGCCTATGTCTGTGAACCCTTTAAATTTTAAAGTTTAGTTAGGGTCTGTACAGTATGCTGCCATGTTCGGGAAAAATTTAAGCAGAGCCGAGATTGTCTAGATGTTGAGTGGTGATCTCCTGGGAAGTGGGTCATTTTATTAACAATTATAATAAGAAATTGTTGTTTAAGATCTTTTTAATAATTATTGTTTTTGTGCTTCTGTTATAGTGTTATGCCTGGACCCCTGATGAAGGCACTAGATTATGACAAATCATTGACAATATTGGGTGTGGGAGTCTTTTGGAGTGGGAACATCTATATAGTCAATATCTGTTTCATGGAACGCTGACAGGCTTTTTGGCCAGCTAAGAACATTTTGTCAATTCGAACAACATATAAGGTTTTTAAAAATAGTGGGGTAGATTTTATAAATTTGTGCGAGGGCGTACTTTTGTTCGCGCACCAGGTGCGAACAAAAGTACGCTGGATTTTATAAGATATGCGCATAGCCGCGCGTATCTTATAAAATCCAGGGTCGGCGCGCGCAAGGGGGTGCACATTTGTGCAACCTGCGCGCGCCGAGCCCGGCACGCGTTGCCTGTTCCCTCCAAGGCCGTTCCGAAATCGGAGCGGCCTCGGAGGGAACTTTCCTTTGCCCTCCCTCACCTTCCCCTCCCTTCCCCTACCTAACCCACCCCCCTGGCCCTATCTAAACCCCCCCACCTTTGTTGCCAGATTTACGCCTGCTGAAAGCAGGCGTAAAAATGCGCGCACCAGCGGGCTGCTGGCGCGCCATCACCCGACCAGGGGGCTGGTCCAGAGGCCTCGACCACGCCCCCGGTCTTGCCCCGAACCGCCCCCTGACCCCGGTCCTGCCCCCGGACACGCCCCCTCCTCGCCCCTTTTACGAAGCCCCGGGACTTACGCACGTCCCGGGGCTGTGCGCGCGTCGGCAGCCTATGCAAAATAGGCGCGCCAGCGTGTGAGGGCCCTGCGCGCCTAAATCCGGCCGGATTTATGCGCGCAGGGCATTTAAAATCCGGCCCATAGGATTTAATAAATTGTTAAATAATGGGATTAGCGTAATAGTTTTGGGGAATTAATACAAAAAGGTAGGCATATAGGATTTGGTATGTGATGTTACTGCAAGTGCTTTCCTGTGATACAGTCTGTAGCCAATTGCAGGCAAGAAATGGTGGATTAGTCTTTGAGCATTCCTGATACTAAATTTCTAATGAATATTTTTTTGTACTTTACATTTTTGAAATTTATTGGCACCTTTTTCACATATTTTGTGAGTTGTTTGATATTCAAGGTCTTTTGCTGCTTTATCCATTTATTAGGGTGACTATATTATATTTAAATCAGAAATTAATCTCACTATTTTTCCCAAAACAAAGCTCTTGCTTCTTACCCTGGTAACTGTGCTGTTGCTGTAACATCTACCCGTGATTTATAGGGAAATAGCCATGCAGGAAGTGGACAATAAATCTGTAAAGCTTGCTAAACAGGACAGCTTCCAATTAAATCATTGCCAAGCGTTATAATTTGCAATGGTAAAACCTGCTTAAGTTAATTTGTAGCTTGTCTTAAAACACCTGGCTTGCTATAAAAAAAACAAATTTTTTGTTTGTGCTTCTTTTTCAAAAAGGTCCCCTTTATATATTCAGAAGCTTACAAATGTAGGTTCCATTAATTTATAGTTAATGATAAGGTTCATCTACCCATGTTGTTCAGAAAGTTTCGCTTAGCACTAGAAGGCAAGGAAGGAGACATAAAGAAAGGAAAAAGAATGTAAAAGGAAAGAAAGAGGAACTACAAAGGAAGAGATAAGGGAAGGAATGCATTAAAACAGGAGAAGTAGGGAAACAGAACACAGGAGAAAAAAAGTTAGGGAAAGAAAAAGTGAGAGATTCCAAGCTCATCCTTTTAGGAAATTTGGGATGCCTATAAAGCGATCTGTAACATTGAAAGATGTTTATTTCACAATGAAGTCATTCTGTAATCTCATCATTGTTTGAATCCTGCACAAATTACTGCCAGCTCTCAGGCCGTATATGAATTTACTCCTGCCATCCATATGCTTTGGTATAACTGTTAATCAAATGGAAATGTACAAAGTCAAGGAAGAACGTGGCCTAGGCAACAAAGCCTAATTGCCAGCATTCACACTGGGTTACAGACTCTCATTCAAAATATTTTATAGTCATTATGAATAGTGTGTGTGTGTGTGTGTCTCTCTCTCTCTCTCTCTTTTTCTATCCCCCACCCTGTGAATATTGTTCATTTGCTTGAATCTTCAACTATGAGAATATAGCTATGTATGAGGTTGCTATGATACTGTATGTTTATTGTGGCCATGAACTTTATTGTGAGGACCATGATGACCTGATTAAAAGATGAAGATATTTTATATTTTTTGTATGTCCAAAAATCCACCTCCTCTTATAATCATATCCAAATTATTCTTACTGCTGTACTCCCTGCTCAGTACATCATATCATATGATAATGTTATCATTATTTTTACAAATTTTATCCTGCTTCTTGAAATAATGATGAAGGTGGCTTAGAGCATCTTTTTTAGAATTCAGGTAGAAAACGTATTTGCTCTAAAGAACGTAAAATCTAAGCAGGCACCTTTGCAAATGGGAGATAAAGTGGCTTGGCCAAGGGAACAAGGAGTGTCAGTGTAAATTGACCTGGCCAAGGTCACAAGGACTCTCAGTATGGGAATATGGACTTAAACCTCTGTTTTCCTGATTCTTATACATTGCCATGACCTCTACACCATTTCTTCTTCCTTGGAGTCCTCAAAGATAGAAGACGAATCCAATTAGAAAAAGGGATGAGGTGGAGGCAGAAAGATCTCTGCTGTTCAACTCTAGGCATCGATCAAGGCCATGCTCACCACTTAGATCCCTGGTTAAAATGATGTCAGCAACAGATGTCAGCTGCTACTCTGCCTATTCCCACTGCACAATTCTTAGTCCCTATGCGTTTACCCCAGAGCAATGAGCCTAGAAGAAGGAGCATCTCCAACACTCAGCTGTTTCTTACTGCCAGTACTCAGTAAACCTGGCTTCCTGCATTGTCCGTCCCAGATCCATAGGGAGCTTCTGTGGACATTAACCACTGTGTTAATGGGTATATAAAATATACTCTGTGTATATGGGTATATATATGGGTATTAGGGATGTGCAGACCAAAAGTTTAAGTTCATAAGTCCATAAGTCGAAATGGGGGGTCATTTGCGGTCAGTATGGACATATGGAGAATTCCATAAGTTGAGTCTATGTCCATATGTGCAAATAAAAATTTAAACCCCTCACCCGCCTTAATCCCCCCCCCCAAGACTTACCAAAACTCCCTGGTGGTCCAGCGGGGTCAGGACGCCATTTCTGAACTCCTCTGCAAGGAGCACGTGACGTCGGCGCCACGTCGGAGTGACGCGGCGTCACGTGATTCCCCTCGGGTTCGCTCCCGGAACCCTCGTTGGGCCCAAAAGGCACTTTTGGCCAGCTTGGGGGGGTCAGGAGGCCCCCCCAAGCTGGCCAAAAGTGCCTTTTGGGCCCAACGAGGGGTCTGGGAGTGGAACCGCGATGGACCATGTGACGTCGGCGTCACGTCGGAGTGACGCGGATGTCACGTGATTCCCCACGCGTCCGCTCCCGGACCCTCACAGAACTTTTGGCCAGCTTGGGGAGTTTTGGTAAGTCTTGGGGGGGGGGATTAAGGAGGGTGAGGTGTTTAAATTTTTATTTAGATCAACAATCGCAATTTCCAACGTATTCAACATAGCTATGTTGAATAAGTTGGAAATCCGATCGTTTACGCCTCATCACTTTTTTAAGTTAAAAAAAAAAATAAGTTGCGTTTTCCATTTAAGTTCAAAACGAATGCACACCCCTAATGGGTATATCGAGAGGAGAGATGATGGGAAAGCTTCAGATGGGGGAACCTCTGAGAGAGGACCTTACAGGAGAAGGAGGGAGTGGGGGAAAGAGCAAGTATTGCTCTGGTATGAATAAATTACTCAAATATTATTTTCTGTATCAATCTATATATAAAAGATGCATCATATCTTGAGAACCAAATTATAATTAGGTCAATATGGTAATAATACAGCCTTAGCATCTGTATTTTTATTGACTAGACAAGTTAAAAGGTGAAAATGAGAAACAAGGTATGGATAAAGGAAGAATAAACTAGTGGCACTGCAGGCCACATAGTATCAGGATGAAAAACAGCAGGCTACAGTTCCCTAGAAATCAACTGGATTACTGCTATCAGGTTGATAGAAGCAAGGTAAGGTCCAACAAGACTACAGAAATATAGGTGGTCAGATGTTTGGGCAACAGCCTCACTAGTAGAGGGCAACAATCTCATTCGTTTTGATACCTGTTTAGATTATTAGTTTAATTTGTTTTTTTGCTTTAATATACCGCTTTACTTTGTTAATCAAAGCAGTCCACAATAAAAATATATTCATAATAAGCAAACAATAATACAAGCAAACAACAAACAATGCTAATCAGTAATAATCTAAAACCTTGCAAAACAAAAATATGAACCATAACAATGATCTGTATATATTAGAGATATGAATTGTGTGATCGATCGTCTTAACGATCGATTTTGGCTGGGGGGGGAGGGAATCGGATCGTCGCGGTTTTGTTTTTTTTTTAAATCGTGTAAATCGTAAATCGGGGGAGGGCAGGAAAACTGGCACACTAAAACAACCCTAAAACCCACCCCGACCCTTTAAAATAAATCCCCCACCCTCCCGAACCCCCCCAAAATGTTTTAAATTACCTGGGGTCCAGTGGGGAGGTCCCGGTGTGATCTTCCACTCTCGGGCCACGGCTGCGTTAATAGAAATGGCGCCGGCGCTACCTTTGCCCTGCCATTATGCAATACGGCCATACGGCCGGCGCCATTTTGCAATACTCGGGCCGTATTGCCGTATTGCAAAATGGCGCCGGCCATATGGCCGTATGGCCGGTGCCATTTTGTAATACAGCAATACGATTCGAGTGCAGGAGGTCGCTCCCGGACTCCCGCTGGATTTTTGGCAAGTCTTGTGGGGGTCAGGAAGCCCCCCCAAGCTGGCCAAAAG
Organism: Rhinatrema bivittatum; assembly: GCF_901001135.1. Classification (NCBI taxonomy): domain Eukaryota; kingdom Metazoa; phylum Chordata; class Amphibia; order Gymnophiona; family Rhinatrematidae; genus Rhinatrema; species Rhinatrema bivittatum. Next base: position 334,613,220 of record NC_042617.1, on the reverse strand, counting down.
TCCCTGGGGGTCCAGCGGGTGTCCGGGAGCGATCTCCTGCGCTCATGACGTCGGGGGACAGGAACCAAAATGGCGCCGGCGCTACCTGACAGGGCAAAGGTAGCGCCGGCGCCATTTCTATTAACGCACCCGTGGCCTGAGAGTGGAAAATCACACCGGGACCCCCCCACTGGACCCCAGGTAATTTAAGACATTTTGGGGGGGTTCGGGAGGGTGGGGGATTTATTTTAAAGGGTTGGGGTGGGTTTTAGGGTTGTTTTAGTGTGCCGGTTTTCCCTCCCTCCCCCTTCCCCTCCCCCTTCCCCTCCCTCTTCCCCCGATTTACGATTTTTGACGATAAATCGGAGGAATTCCTATTGTATCGCGCCTTTAACAATTTTTGACGATTTAAAATATATCGTATGATATTTTAAATCGGCAAAAAACAATTCACATCCCTAAATTTAAAGTAATTATAAAAAGCAATTACTCCATTCTAAAATATGTATTTCAAATTGTAATATTGAACTATCTGTATATGTGTAAGACTAAGATAATTATAATACACAATTATTTCAGATTACTTCAGACATAATTGCCACCATGATTATGTATGTGACAGATTTGCATACCCTTGGTCTCCACTGTATGCCAATCTATCTCATGCATATTCATTATGGATATCCTGAAAACGTGACTGGTTACACGTGCCCCCAGGAGAGGGTTGGAAATCAGTGATCTAGAATACCCACACCACATTAGATACTGAGGAGGTAATTTTCAAAGAAGTTATGTGCAAAAAATTAGCATATTTTATTTATTTATTTATTTATTTAAACACTTTTATATACCGATGTTCATGTACTGGTACATATCACATCGGTTTACATAGAACCAAAGTTGGAAATTACATCGAACAAGAGGTTACAAATAACAGGGCTAACTTGTAATGTCTTGTATATGTCCATAAGTAGCTTGTACTCATGTACAGGCTATTTTATAAACAGAAAACGTTTGCATGCATATACTGTTTCACGTGTACATTTAATTGCATGAAAAATGGGCAGTATAAGGAAGTTCCTGGGCAGGGCCAAGAGGTTTGTTTGTACGTTTCTATTTCATAAGAAATTTATACTAATACATTAGGCTAGTTATTTGCGCAATTTTACACCTGCTAATTATCTAGTGTAATTGATAGACTCATCTGTTGTCTGCTATTGTTGGGCGGAGCTCTGGGCGAATGGGGGAAGTCAGAGTGAAGTATTAGGAGGCTCTTAATGAACTGGAGATGGAGTGGGTGAACTGGTGGAGACATCAGCAAACTGGGCATTTCAAGTATGAGCGCATATTTTAAAATAAACCTACTTCCACATATCAATCTGAGTTTTATATAAATAAGTCATATTTTTTTCCCACCTATAAAATAGGTAGAAAAAAGTGCATTTTTTCAATGCATTTCTGATATTCGTGGATGCTGAAACATCTGTGAATATGTTGTGGAGTGGACATAAGCGTATTTTATAATCAGCATTGACTAGATACAAGCAAGTTCTAAAATATTAGAGCAGATCCCCATGTGCTCAGACATGCACATATATGGGGCCGCATGTAGTTCTTTGAAAGCTATCCTCTGAATTTCTTATGATTGTAATTTATTTATTCAGTTAGTTTATAATTGCTTTAACTATTTTTTGTTTAAAAACACTTACCCCTCTCCAATACTCTCGATGTTCATTTTTTTTGGGAAATAAGATGAGTTATTTACTCAGACATACTTCTGAGTCCTGATTCATGCTCTTCTCTTAAATGTGCTTGCTTGAAGGCAATTGATGCTTTCTCCCTCCTTTATTTTCTCGTGCTGCAATGCACTAACATATTGCATTAACTTTTAGAACTGGAAAACGGTCTTTACCTATTTGCTCTGCTCTTATAAGCCAGGACATGAAATACTTCTACTGTGCCTCATTTATCTCCAAATCTTCTGACACAGTCATGACTATTCTCTGAATATCAAAGAGAAATATTAATACTAATGGTGATAATACAGTAATTGCTGTTTTCATTCTAAACATATATCTTTGTTCAGATTCAAAGCAATGTACAATAAATATAGAGCAACTAGCTTGAATGCCCATCAAAATAATGGATCACAGTGTATTCATTCAAACATTCATTTTAATTTTTTATTTCCAATTTTTATTATATTTAATAATTTTATCATTAAAAAAACACAATCACTTCAATCTATCATCACATTTAAATTACTCTTCAAATAATTTATGGCAGACAACATTTTTCAGGAACACTATTTCATCATTCATCATGCTTCCTTGATTCTCATCCTCAGAAGACATTTTCAAATTATTTTTTGAATTTCTTCTTGTCAATGTAACATGCAATTGACCTGGGGAAAATAGTGCTTCTGGCAGTAATGCTTCTATATGATCAAAAGTCTGTTCTTGGCATGGAAGGGGGAGGGAGGTACATATACATATGCACAGGACTCTCCATGAACATATAAAGTAAAACCAGGATTGTCTCAGCCTCTCTCTTGATATGAAACTATATGGTCACCCTATCTATGCAGCTCCTATGTTGCAGGTTTAAATTGCCTTTGTGGTACATTCTAGGTCAGAGGTTCCCAAACCTATCCTGGGGGAACCCCAGGTAGTTGAATTTTCAGGATATCTACAATATGTATGAGATAAATTTGCATGTATTTCCTCCAGTACATACAGATTTATCTCAAGCATATTCATTGTGGATATCCAAAAAACCGAAATGGCTGGGGGTCACCCAGGACACTTTTGGAAACTACTGTCTAGGCAATACTTGTGGAACCTTTGAGCATTACAGACCAAATGACCAAACAACAAAGAGACAGAGATCATCTTTTATTCTGAGTACATTAAAATACGGTAGTGCCCTCTATAAACTACATAGTCATTTTTTTTAAATCTACATAATAATTATGAGGTCCAAGGTTCAAAAGCATTTAGATGGATAACACAGATGTTAGCCTGCAAAATGAATATCTGGGCATATATCTGGTAATTAAGTTAGGCAGCTAGAATTTACCAGCTAATGGCATTCATGAAATCATGTTAGGGCCTCATCGCATGATAAAAGGGATCTAACATGCAGTAAACACGCTATCTTTATCGCATTGTGTGCTTGCATGCAAATATGATAATGACTATGCAGAACCAGGAAAATTATGGAAATGAAGGACTGATTCTGCACGTCATGAAAAAATAATGTATACTAACATGGGATTTAATGCCGGTTTTAACCACACCTTTTTTTTTGTGCAGTAGAGGGGAAAAACATATTATATTGCACCATAGAGGCCATTATTGCAGATATTATTGCAAGCAATTAAATGAGGGGATTTTCTGACACAAACATCTACACAGCCCTGCTGGGCCAAAAAAAATATTTTTATCCCTTCCCTGTCTTCCTAAATCCTCAGTGTTATAGGGAAGTGTACTTGCCAGTTAACTGGCTCACTTACGGGATTGAAGTGGGTTTTGTGCACACATTACAAACAGGGCACATATGTATGTGCTTTCAGCCTATGTTATAGTGTATTTGGATTTTCAAAAGGTGTTTGACAAAGTCACTCATGAGAGGCTTCTACGAAAACTAAAAAGTCAATGGATAGGAGGTGATGTCCTTTCGTGGATTACAAACTGGTTAAAAGACAGGAAACAGAGAGTAGGATTAAATGGTCAATTTTCTCAGTGGAAAAGGGTAAACAGTGGAGTGCCTCAGGGATTTGTACTTGGACTGGTGCATTTCAATTATATATAAATGATCTGGAAAGGAATACGACGAGTGTGATTATCAAATTTGTGGATGATACAAAATTATTCAGAGTAGTTAAATCACAAGCGGATTGTGATATATTACAGGAGGACCTTGCAAGACAGGAAGATTGGGCATCCAAATGGCAGATGAAATTTAATGTGGACAAGTGCAAGGTGTTGCATATAGGGAAAAATAACCCTTGCTAGAGGTACACGATGTTAGGTTCCATATTAGGAGCTACCAACCAGGAAAAAGATCTAGGCATCATAGTGGATAATACTTTAAAACTGTCGGCTCAGTGTGCTGCAGCAGTCAAAAAAGCAAACAGAATGTTAGGAATTATTAGGAAGGGAATGGTTAATAAAACAGAAAATGTCATAATGCCTCTACATCGCTCCATGGTGAGACCGCACCTTGAATTCTGTGTACAATTCTGGTTGCCGCATCTCAAAAAAGTTATAGTTGCGATGGAGAAGGTACAGAGAAGGGCAACCAAAATGATAAAGGGGATGGAACAGCTCCCCTATGAGGAAAGGCTGAAGAGGTTAGGGCTGTTCATCTTGGAGAAGAGATGGCTGAGGGGGGATATGATAGAGGTCTTTAAGATAATGCGAGGTCTTGAATGAGTAGATGTAAATCAGTCATTTACTCTTTCGAATAATAGAAGGACTAGAGGGCATTCCATGAAGTTAGCAAGTAGCACATTTAAGACTAATTGGAGAAAATTCTTTTTCACTCAATGCACAATAAAGCTCTGGAATTTGTTGCCAGAGGATGTGGTTCGTGCAGTTAGTGTGGCTGGGTTCAAAAAAGGTTTGGCTAAGTTCTTAGAGGAGAAGTCCATTAACTTCTATTAATCAAGTTTACTTAGGGAATAGCCACTGCCATTAATTGCATCAATAGCATGGGATCTTTTTAGTGTTTGGGTAATTGCCAGGTTCTTGTGGCCTGGTTTTAGCCTCTGTTGGAAACAGGATGCTGGGCTTGATGGACCCTTGGTCTGACCCAGCATGGCTATTTCTTATGTTCTTATGTTCTTATGCACATATATACATGCCATAACATAATGCACCTGGTCTTCATCTTGAACTTTGCTGCCATGGACCTATTTCAATAGGGACTGTCTCGGCTGTTGCTTGCTATCACATAGTTCTGCAGGTATCAGCTCTAACATTAGAGCTGTACTGTAGCTATTGAGTTGCCACTTCCACTTTCTGGGGAACATTTTTTTAAAAAGCGCGAGCGCGTACTTTTGTTTGCGCACCAGGCGCAAACAAATATACGCCGGATTTCAATAGTTACGTGCCTATCCACACGTATCTTTTAAAATCCGGGGTTGGCTCGTGCAAGGAGGTGCACATTTGTGCACCTTGCGTGCGCCGAGCCCTGCACACGCTGCCCGTTCCCGCCGAGGCTGCTCCAAAATCGGAGCGGCCTCGGAGGGAACTTTCCTTCCGCCTCCCCCACCTTCCCCTCCCTAACCCACCCCCCCAGCCCTATCTAAACCCCCCTACCTTTATCGCAAACGTTACGCCTGGTCGAGGCAGGCGTAACTCGCGCACACTGGTGGCCCACTGGCGCGCCATCACCCGACCCGGGGGCTGCTCCGGAGGCCTCAGCCACGCTCCCTGGAACACCCCGGGCTGGCACCATGCCTCCCTGAACGCCCAGAACATTGCGATGCCCCCTGACACGCCCCCCACAGCAAAGTCCCGTGACTTACGCGCGTCCCGGGACTTGCGCGCGCCACCGAGCCTATGCAAAATAGGCTCGGCGCGCGCAGAGGTTTTTTTTAAGTGTTACGCACGTAACTTATGCACATAACCCTTTTAAAATCCGCCCCTCTATGCTCTTTGCTATAATCATGATTTTATAAGGGGATAAGATCATAATGCAGTATATATCATGTTGCCATTTGTAACAATGTATGTGTATATCTCCACAACATGTGCTGATCATTTCAGTTACAATCCAAAATGCTTACTGATGTCTTGTCCTTGCAGTATGTGATTACGAAAGACATTGACTTGCTTTGATTCTGGTGACTACAATTGATGGTTAATAAAGTGGTCACATGCTTTGAAACTTCACTATCTGGTAGTGTCTTTTCATTGTGTGGTCTTTGTCTTAAGCGTTTACTGGGTTAAAGGTTTGGGATCCACATGAGCTTGAATGCTCTCCTGAAGTGCCACAAACATATTAGGTTTTCAGGATATCTGCCATGAATATGCATGAGATAGATTTGCATATTATGGAGACAGTGCATACAAATTTATTTCATGTATATTAATTGTGGATATCTTGAAAACTTCCCTGTTTGGGGATCTCTAGGACTGGAGTTAGCCACCCCTGAGCTATGCTGTCATAGGCACTTTGTGAACAACTTAGATTCCATTCTATGAGATGAAATAAATGACACTCTTCTAAACTTGGAAGTTGTCATGAATTTAGGAGAATTAGCAATAAGCAGCTTTAAAAAGTAAAAAAAAATAAAGAGCTAACAATATAATGTAATTGACAGATGTATGGCATTTTTGGAATATTGCACAGTATATAGAAGATACAGCTTTCTTTCAAATACATAAACAAGTACTATGATAAGATGAACAGAACTCATAGAAGAAATTGAAAAAACAGTATTAAAATTAAATCATATTTATTTGTTATTATTAGCTCTTCTTTGTATTGGGGTTTGAGGGTTGCATTACGTTTTGTCCATTGCCTTGGGCTTTTGTGTTACATGATGAGCAAATATAATTGAATAACTGCAAAAAAAATAAACTCTGCCTTTTCAAAATAGACCAACTGCAGGAAAAGGCAGCATTCATTGGTGGGCCCAGGTAAGCCCAATTAAAGCTCTATTTGGAGAGCAACATTTCTTTTCCTGGGATACTCTCTGAGAATGGACAGATCCTGAGAAACAGTTCTCCCAGTCAAACTGGGAGAGGGTATCTGGGATTTACTACAGTGGGTAAGGATGCCCATGTGAGAGCATAGTAAACTCTGCTGCTTGGTTCGTAGAAGAACAGTCATTGCTAATAGAAAGGACTGAGTTTAATTATTGTATGGTGTATATGCAGGCTCGCACTGTTCAGGTACCTGCTAAACCCCTTTAAATTTTCCCAGTGTCTCAGGGGAAGTTAAACTATAGAGATGTGCAGTCAAAAAAATGTTTTGGTTCATTTCTTTATTTGGGGGGAGGGGTCATTTTTTTAGTTCATTTAATGTTTTTTTTTTTCCTGATTGGTTCCCCTCAAACATGGCTCTCCTTTCCTCTGCATGGGATGGATACTCTCCCAAGATTGCACCCAAACAGCTTTCTTCTCCTCCAGAAGTGGAATGTAACCAATAAGCTGCATATTTTTGGCATGATTCTATAAATCATTGTTCTCAATAGACTGGTCAAGGAGCTTTCTGCTCCTTGGAGACAAACGCTGAGAGGAATGATTTGTCTTCCTTTTGGGAGAATGGAAAACTCTTCCACCCCAAAAATATAGTAGAAAATCCAAGGAATAGGCACACACACAGGGTAGTTTTCAAAGAAAAATGTAAATGTAAATATAACATACTATTGTAGCAATTTTCAAAAGCCCATTTATGAATGAAACCTATTGACAATTCAATAGCATTTATTGTAGCAGTCATCATTGTCTAAACAAATAATTTAATACTGAGGGGAATTTCACTGGGGATGGTTCTGTATTAGGGGCTTCTTTTAGGATGATGAAATTTTTTTTTTTCTGATGTGAATGCTAGAATTAGGGATGGTAATGTTCAAAAGGGTGATGGGCGCACATTGACACGTGTGCATCGGCACATGCCCAGGGACACAGCTATTTTATAACATGAACGCACATATGTGCGTGTGTTATAAAATACATTGGGCAAATGCACATGTGCACCCCAATTTTAAATGGGTGTGCGCCTAGCCACGTAAATCCTGTTTCTACCGAGGAAGTCGGATATTTCATAATGGATGTGCATCCACCAGTTTGCCCAGTTCAAAGCTAAGTGTTCCAGACTTTCCTGATTTAATAGTTTGCACTCCTCCCAGTTACCCCAGACCCTTTAAACCCATCAGAAATGGTTGTTTTGGGGGTTTTTTTAAGTTACACCAGCTCCATAGCAGAAGTAAACTTATGTGGCACTGGATCTAGGCAAGCACCCAGGTGCATAAGTATTTATGCGCACATCTCTTGGCCCACTTCAGAATGCCCATGCCCTTTCCAGACCATGCCCACGCCCCACCCTTTTTTTGAATGTCAGTGAGATGTGCGTACAGCCCAAGATGTGCGCGTATCTCAGAGCTTTGAAAATATGATGGGCGCATCTAAGCCTGACTGACACATGCATCCCTAAATTTGGCACACGCTGGGTTTTTAAAATTCACCTCAAAATGTTGAATTGCAGTTTAGATCCATGTCCATCTTAGTGAAAAGTTTATTTTGAAAGTATTTCTGATTTAATTATCCAGATTATTAGCTCTTAATTTACTGAATGTATTATGCCAGTTAATATTAAAGAAGGCTATTGAATGACCAGTGAAGAAGGGTGCAAATCTTCCTGCTGCCTTACTATGTAATTATCACCAGATCTCTTATCTGAGATCTATTGCACTCTTTAATGCCTATTTGCGACCTTTAGCATTGTTGATGTCATCTCTGGGCTTGATTTATACACAGATGATATACAGTTTTATATTTCCTTGGGCCCTGATAGAAAATTTTCACATGAGAAGTTTGAATATTACTATGGCAGAGTTATAGATTGGCTAACTGCCAGCCATTTAGTTTTGAACCATGCAAAAACATGTTCTCTGATTAGGGAGAAAGAACTTTCCATAGACTCAGCTTGTGATGAAAGTAAGCTTCTTATTATAATGTTCAAAAAAACATGCGCACAATCAAAGGATTATTATTAACTCTAAGTTGAAGAAGACATATTATAAATTGTGATTGGTGTGTGCATTAAGAAATTATATTCATCCTATGGATTTTTGACTGACAGTGCAGGCAATGGTGCTTAGTACTATAGATTACTGTTGTGGGAATGCTTGAGGTGGTCCCATCTCTGGGATTTCATGTACCCTTGGCCACGACACAACCGCAGAGAAGCTCTGGGAAACGCCGAGGCAGGCGAGAAGTGACCAAGCACAGGTGGAAGATGTAGAACCCTGGCCTCTGCTGAACCTGATCGCATCAAGGAGACCCAGCAATGCAATGTTGGTCTCTGGGATAGCCCTCCAGCCACTTGATAACCCTTTCGGACCTGCTGTACGGAAGAGCAAATGTGACAGGATGGACAGAGGCTGAAGGGCAAAGACATGAAATGAAGATGAGGACTCGGGATAAGTGACGGCTTCACACAAAGAGTCAAATACTTGAAGATGAGAAGAAGACTTGAAGGGTTGAGACAAGACTCAGAATAGTTGAAGAGAAGGACTCCGAAAGTGTCATAAGTTGCTTGAAGAATACTGAGGAGGTACTGCCATATCATGCGCCCTACTCAGCCAATCAGAGCTGGTCGCGGACCACGCTAGTGGTTCCCCACACAGGTTGATTGAAGAATCAAAGTGAAGACTCAGGCGAGGCCTGCATCGAGGAGTGCCTTCCCCAGCCAGTCAAGGCAAGGGACAGACCACACCAACGGAACAGGTGTCAGGTAGAGCTCATGTTGTGACCGCCGCTGCTCGACGTCCTCACTCCGCCCTCTTTACCTCTGTGGCGACTCCCTCCGGGTCTGATGGATGGCTGGCTGCCGCGGCATCTCCATGCCATCTCCCTCCAGTGTCCTCGGACTGACTCTACGTTGCAGATCCTCCATGTTGCCTGAAGACCTAGGACGCGCGCGCATGTGCTCTGATTGAAGTACCAGCAAGAGCGCAAACCTCAGATGCGTCCCCCTGAGCTGACATCATCTGCTTCCAATATTTAAAGGTCTCTCTTTTCACTATCTAACTGAGTTAGCATGGGGATTGCTTCGGCTACGTCTCCCAAGCTACTCTGCTTCCTCGGACTTACCAGAGGTACCCGCTCCTCGGGGGCCTCACTCTTTTTCTTTACTTTCAGATTACAGATAGGAACCGGTACTCGCTCCTCGAGGGCCCATGTTCCTTGACACTCTGAAGATTCTCTACTGCTTGGAAGCTATTGCTGCTCCAAACAATTGTGAGTTACCATTGCTCTCTCAGAGCTTTCCCTGGAACCAGGTACTCGCTCCTCGAGGGCCTAAAACTTTCCAGTTCCTGAGCTTCCTTGAGACCTTATGTGAGTTTTGTCATCTAGTTCTGTTCATGAACTCTGCCTACTCTGCCTACTCACTTTCTACATTTTCTCAACAGCTCAGCCTTCCTGGATCGCTGTTCCAGTACCTGAGGGACTACAGCCCTGCTGGGCATATCAGCTCACTACTGCCACTTCTGGTGGTTTCAAAAACCTGTTTAATAAAATAACTAATGTGTGTCTGTCTCCATACTCAAGCCTAGCCGGTGGTCCCTCTCGGGATATCCTCCCGGGGGCGTGGTCATCTGCCACCGGCCCAGGGATCCACCCACTACTATATCAGACTCATAACAGATTGCTACTCCTTAGCAAGACGATATCTGAGACACTACAAGATTGCTGACTCCTCCTTCTTTAGGAGCCTATAATAACAGATTGCTACTTCCGCAGTCTAACTAACAGCAGATTTACATCATATTGCTAACTCCCAGTTCTAACACAGAGCTTTCCTAACAGTTCATTCATATGGACAAGGCAAACGCAAGAGGCTTCGAAGATCCGGACAGAATTCAGGGAAGGACTTCGGGATCCAAGGGCAACCTCACTTGCACAGGAGTTCGAGTGGACTCGGAGTATGGCACCTGAGGCTAAAAGCTCAGAGGCAGAACTCAAAGCGAAGGAAAATAAAAGGCGGAATCTTTTGGAGGCTTACACTGCTGTAGCGGAGGACATCTGAATGCTTGAAGATCAGGAGATGAAGACATCGGAAGTCCAGAAGATCTGAAGAATGAAACATCAGCAGATCTGAGGAGAAGGATGAAGGAAACATCAGGACGATTAGAACTGATGAGACGAAGACTCAGGGTCAGACAAGAGACCACGATGAAGACGAAGACATGGAATTCCAACATGGAACAGAGTGCCAATGAGAATCAAGATGGAAGAAAAGTCTTAGGGAGGACTGGTTCCTTGCGAAGGCAATGAAGCAATGAAGACAGGACCTTTTTGTAGGCAGGAAAGGCAACTCCCATGATGACATCACATTTATTTATTTATTTATTTATTCAACTTTATATACCGACTTTCACATAGATATCAAGGCGGTTTACATTCATGGAATTTGCAGTAGCAAAATTCAAAAATACATATAACAAAATTCAAAAATACATATAACAAACTTGTCACTATAATTTTACATTATTTCGCTAATATATTAGTCTAAAATACATAGTACATGAGGGCCTCTCCCACACTGTCCCTTTAAAAGGTGAAGAGGGGTGCGGCACCGTGCCTAAGGAGGAAGCAGGAAGTAGGCAGGACCCTGGACAGCGTCCATGCTGCAGATGCCAAGCAGGAGCAGGACTAGGCTTTGAAGCAGGCCCTGATGATGGAGCAGCGGTGTCCTGCCGCAAAGAAGCAACTGAGGACGGCTCCCTTCTACAAGCGAGGTTGGAGGTGAAGGCTCCTCCCACAGAGGAGACGAGGTAATGTCGGTGGCCTCCGGGCCACATAGGAATACTGTAAGTGGCCTCCTGGTTGCCAGGGCTGCACCTGGATGGCTCCCTGCCGCCGGGCAGCTGTTGAAATGCCGGTGGTCTCCAACTGCATAGGGAGCGATGGCAGCACCCTGCCGCAGCGTGGCCTCCGAACCATGTGGGAGCGGTGACTACGGCCTCCCAACAAAGGGCAGACGTCGGTGGCCCCCGCCACAATGGAAACAGCAGCGGTGGTGGTTCCCTGCCACAGGTCGTGGCTGCAATGACGTCGGCTCCAGCCACTGAAGGAGCATCGGTGGCCTCCGGGCCGCAGGAAAGGCTGCAAAAAGAATGTGAGAGGCTACCCATAGCTCTGGCTGCTGGCAGAATCACAGTTACTGCAATTCATAGTATTTTGGGATGCTTAACAAGCTTATCCTTGTACTGCAAATAGTTAAAAATGCAGCAGTGTGGGTAGTATATGGTTTATCGCGGGTACAAAATATAAAACCATTTATGAGAGACTTACATTGTTTGCCACAATTTATGGTTTATAAATTATTACTTAATCCATTTTATCAAAATTCTTAATGGCTTGCAGATAGGATTTCAAGGTAAGATGGAGAGAAATATGTAAGAAAATAAAGGCATTTTCATTTCTGTAGGCATATTCTGAATAGGAGAAATTGAAATGTTTAGTGCTGATGTGTTGAGTCTGGTGTATAAATTCATTAATATATGTATATATAAAGGAGTAATTCCAGTTCAGATCAAATCTCTTTTCTGGATATACTAATCTCAAAAAAGGTCCAATCACTGGAAACTACAATGTATTGAAAATTGACATACAGGAATAATCTACTTATGTATCATAGCTTCCACCCGTGAGCCTTTAAAAATGGTCTTCCTGTCAGCCAATTTTTTCGGATCCAGAGAATTTGTTCATTTTTAATGGACTTTAAAACACAAGCATATATTCTAGCAAAGTGTTTTTTTTGAAAGAGGGTATCCGATATCAGTGTTGTGAGCGGCATACAAGAGGGCATTATACTCCCCCTGTTCCTCATTATTAGGATACCATAACAAAGACCATTCACCTCAAACAGTGTGTGTTTTACAACACTCTGACAAGACCACTTTCATAGCTCATAGTATTAAACGGCATTAGCATGTTCTTCAATTCCATGCTATTTTCTTGGAGTAACCTTTGATTTCTTTTACAAAGGGCCCTAGCATAAGAGACCAGGCAATTCAGATGTCACTTCAACCAACTAAATATAAGAATGATGTATTTCAACATCAGGGGCATCACTCGTGGAGTATGCGACATGTATGCAAATACTATAAAAGGTGAAGTTTGGCAACATCCCATTTCTAAAAAGATATATAAAAATATTTTTAATTCCAACTGCGACTCACAAAATGTAGTTTATTTGCTACAGTGCAAATGTCCCCAGATATATGTTGGATGTATGATGAGACCTGTCAGAGTTCGGTTGAGGGAACATTGTAGTCGATTGAACACTCAAAAGCTGGATGCGCCCATAGTCAAGCACTGTTTGTAGTATAACCATAACTTTGATCACCTCTGTTGGACCATCTTAGATATAGTATTCACCTCAGACAGGTGGTGATACCAAGGTTATTTTGAATTATAGAGAACAACAATGGATTTATAAACTATCATCTAGTGTTCCGACAGGGATGAATGATAATGTTCAATGGATGTCATTGGTTTGATTTTTTTCATACTGTCTTGTCATCTATTGGACCTATCAAATGTAACTCAGCTTCCCCATTGGTCATTTAGTGGTCCAATCAGTCTATATAAATGTGGGGTTACAAAATGGTGGATCTGACTTGGAAATGCCAGGATAGTGATTGGAGTTTGTCTTTGCCTTATATTCAATACAACCAAGACACATATGTATTTTTATTAGACAATAGCTATCATTTGTTTTTAGAAGAATAAGCATACCTTTGAAATTATTTTTTATATTTTAGATATAGATAAACTGCCCTTTTAAGTTTCTGAGGAAGGAGGTCTTCTGAAACACGGGCTATGTTGGGCAAACAAAGGTTAAGTTTCGGCACAGGCAGAAACTCATCAGGTTGAAATCCAGATAAGTGTCTTTGGCTGTTTCTGTAGCTGATCAATAGTTATTGAATAAAAAGTGTCTTTCTATATTTTTCATAAAAAAGGCAAAGTAAAAACAGAAATACAGGGGATCTATAATTATATATTTAATGGATGCTGTATCATTTGTGTGGTATCTCAAAGTAAAGTTTTCAAAATAAAGCTATTTCGAGTTCAAACATAATCAGTGAAGTTCAAAAGAATGCAACCATTTTGAGTATGAGATCCCTTCTGTCTTGAAAATGGTCCTCCTATTTGTTTGTCAATACATATCATACAGCAATCAGTTGTGATTCTAAATATATAAAGGCGTATACATTAGACATCTCTTAAAAGTCAGGACCAAAAATTTAGCTTGGTCCACTTTAAGAGATCTCACAAGGGAATCCTGGTTGCATGTCATTCCCCTTGTAGAGAGGGATAAGAAGAGAGGCCCCAGGGAGGATAGCAGACCACACACATGAAGAGAAGGAAGCAGGAGCTTTGTTAAAGCTACTTATCTTAATCTTCTGCATTTTTTATTTCATCGCTGTTGAGGTAAGTAGGCTCTTGGTTGTTTAATTTTGCCTGTAAATAATAAAAGTTTGTAGTAGAATAGCTGGAGTCCAGTCCATGCTGTCCTATGGCAAGCCAGACTGTTCATGCTTTTAAACTATTTATATATTTTAATTCATTGTAGATATCAATTGTATTATTATTTCTTTTATGTTTTTTTAATTTTAATTATGTATGTGTGTTGAACAATTTTGGAAACTTAGAATAAAATTATTAAATAAATAAATAATGATACTACCATCTGACAACAGTATGTAGTTCACCAAATATATCTCCCTGTCAGATAAGTTGATTCCTAAATAATAAAAATAGATCTTTAATCATCTTTTATCTAAATACTTCAAAAAATAAATGAACCTTGACTTTTTTAAGGAACTGCCTCTCCATTAAGTCCTGACATGGGCAGTAGACTCAACCCCAAAGCCTCATACACTGTTACAGCAATTTTCTTCTTAAAAGATCATCTTAAATTGCTCCTGAGTACAGAATAAGAGGAATTCTCATCTCCTTTGCAAATTAAGATTTCACATATATCAACAGTATTCAAAATAATTACAGTAATGAAGTTGATATGGTAATATCCAAAGGAAACAATGAGTGGGGGACATTTAAAGTGAAGATTCTAACTTGATGGGATTCAAACCAATGACAGTGAGCACTAGAATGTGTCCAAGGAAACATGCACCAAATGCCACATGTCAAGTTGCATTTGAGCCTGCAGTGGTTGGCTGGCATTAGATGACAGTACCAGGCAGCTGGAACCATGCCAGTGAATATCTGATAAATATAAAACATGGCAACACATACATTTCCTTGGAGTCTGTTGTGTCAGAAACTGTGCTTGTCACACCACCGAGCTAAGAGGAAGTGCAGTTTTGAATTGGCTTATTAGGACCAGAAAGCCTACAGCGTTCTGAATATGTTTTCATGATAAAGATGCTACAAGCAATAGTAGCAACACATGCTAATTTTCTTATGGGTAATTGCTTGCCATAAAGTCTTATCATGTAGATTGATTATATTTGCCTGACGTATTTTCCCCTTGTAGCATAACAGTAGTTCAACTGGCTAATTGGAATCATTAGCTACAAGCAGTATATTAGAAGCTTTTTGCACAATTTCACAACATAAAATGCAACATGCATTCAACTGTGTTCCACTACTCCAAAGAGCTTCACAGATTTGATTATTTTTTGAATCTTTGCAAAACTACATTGGAGTCTCCTGGGATGTTTTTCTCAAATGGGTCCTATAAGGGGACTCATGAATAAAATGAGACGCTAGAGAGCGAGCGCCAAGGTGGTGGCATGGATTACAAACTGGTTGAAGGATAGAAGACAGTGTGTAATGGCAAAGGAACATTCTCTAAGAGAACTGTATTAAGAGGAGTCCACAGGGATCAGTTTTGGGACCAGTTCTATTCAATATCTTTCGGGCCGATACAGTAAGGAGCGGTAGGAAGAGCTGCGTTAGTGCCGGGCGCACCCGCATTTGCCGCACGCACAGTCCGGCTCACCTACCGATTGATACTGAGATTGAAGGTACAGTTTGACTATTTGCAGGTAATACTAAGAACTGCAACAGAGTGGACATGTCTGAAGGAGGAGAGAGCATGAAAGGTCATTTAAGAAAGCTTGAAAAGTGGTCAAAGATTTGGCAATTGAGTTTCAATGCCATGAAGTGCAGAGTCATGCATCTGGGATGCGGTAATCCAAAAGATCTGGATGTGATGGGGGCTGATAGATTGATGTGCATGGACCAAGAGAGGGACCTTGGAGTAATAGTGTCTGGTGATCTGAAGATGGTGAAGCAATGTGACAAGGCAATGGCTAAAGCCAGAAGAATGCTGGGCTGCATAGAGAGTGTAACCTGGCACCTTTTGGGGTTACCAATCAGCCCTGGGAGTATACAGACTAGTACAGTTAGAAAGATAATTAGGGAGAGGATCCATTCATTTGGCAGCTCTCAGGGGAGGAGGAATAGTCTAGTGGTTAGAGCAGTGGACTATGACCCAGGAGACCAGGATTCAAGTCCTGCTGTTGCTCCTTGTGACCATGGGCAAGTCACTTTACCCTTCATTGCCTCAGGTACAAAAACTTAGATTGTAAGCCCTCTGGGAATAGGGAAATACAGTACCTGAATGTAAACCGGTGTAATATCTCAATTGAGATCAAATGTCAGTATATAAAAATAATAAATAAATAAAAATTGTGGGGTTGTAATAGATATCCCCTGCAATAGGTTTTATAGCAGGGCTCTGGATCAGTTTGAGCTGGCAGTTTGAGAAGAAGGTTGGAGATTTTTCTGAGTTGCATTTTTGGCCTGCCTGGGGCCTTGGAATCCATTTTAGATCCTTCAGTGCATGTCCAGGCTCCACTGCTCTTCTCTCCATTTGAGGTGCAGAATGGTAGTCCAGGAACTAATTTGGATTTTTGGACTTTTGCTTGGTAGGAGCCTTGCTGAATACCTGGGCCTTTCCGAGACTCCGGGATTGGAAAACCCTGAATTGAAGATGTCCAGGGATAGGGAAGACCTGCCCCTGAAGTGATGACCCATTGCAAGAGATTTCTGGTGGTATTTACTTTGGGAACACAGAAGAAGTTATTTTTGAAGATCTGGGAGAAAGTGTTTTTGCCTCTCTTCTTACCCATCAGCAGACCTGTGAAGCAGCAGTCCAGCCAGAATCTCTCCCAAAAGGGATCCCCATTGAGAAAACAGAAAGAAAGAACTAATAACTGTGAGTAAGAACTATTTACAACTTGAAGGACACCCAATTGGTCTTCAAAAATCCCTGAGGAGAGAGAGGTGTTGTCTTTCTACAGAGACAGGTTTTGGCCAGCTTGGAAGGGGCTTTCTGACCATCTAAGGGTTGCCCTGCCCACTGGGACTGGCATCCTCTAAATCCAGGTGGGTGGAAAGTTTCCTTGCCTACTCAAAAAGATTAAGGAATGGTAACCAGAGAAGATAAAAGACCGTGGTTCTGTATCATATTTATTGTGCCATTATCCAATGTCTCCAGCATGGTTATGTGGCACTCAGTGCACAGTGAATAGAAAGCACCACTCTCCCAGGGATAGCTAAAGCCAAGTTAGCCAACCCCACACCGGGATCCGAGAAGAACCCTTTCATCCTCAAGCCCCTGGGGAAAAGGGGCACAGAAAAGAGCTAGTCATGGTTCCTGTTCCAAAGAGACTAGAAATAACTTTATGGCCCTAACTCTGCAGGACACGCACGCCGGGTCAGAGATACACTAGAAAGAAAAGGGAGGAGATAATGTCCCTGTGCAGGTCCTTGGTGAGGCCTCCCCTGAGTACTGTGTTCAGTTCTGGAGCCTGTATCTCAGAAAGGATAGAGACAGGATGGAGGCGGTCCAGAGAAGGGCGATCAAAATGGTGTGGGTTCTCCATCGTAAGACTTATGAGAAGAGGCTTAAGGATTTAAATATTAGGGTGGTATCCCTAAAAATGTTCAAGTTGTTTTTGTTTTTGGTCCAAGGGTGGGCCATTTCGGGTCCACCCCCAGATCTTTTTTTTTTCCTTGTTTCATTAAAAAAATATCAGAACACACCCCAACCCTCCTCACAAACAGATCCCTATCACCCACCCTCCTGTTGCAAATGACTTCCCACTCCTACTAAAATTGTATATCCTGGAAGAGAGGAGGTACAGGGATGATACAATACAGGCCTTCAGATAGCTGAAAGGTTTTTTTTATATTTTTTAAATTCTTTATTTATCATTTTCAGCATTACAAAAAACCAAATTTTTTGCAAAATGGAAATTTCATAAAGAAGGAAATTAACTTTTTTACCTACAATTCCATTTCCAACTTATAACAATTATTAGATTTCCCTTACTTTATTTAATCCAAAAATCAATATATAATATTCAAAACTGATCCAATACTAGGAGAGATAATCATAACAATACAATATCAACATATAGTAATTGACTGCACATCTTCATACAGTTATCTTAATTTTAAGCATTTATGGGAGATGAGGTTATAGGGGTTTTAGATTGCAGGAAAGTTTTCAATTGTTCAGCATTAAAGAAAATATTTACTTCTGTACCTTTCCTTATAACACATTTACAAGGGAAATTTAATTTAAAGGAATAACCCAAGGAAATTGTATCTTGGCGCAGGGTTAAAAATGCCCTACGTTTCTCCTGTGTTATAGAGAATAGGTCAGGAAAAATTTTAACATTTTCAGCAAGAAATAAAGTTGGAAACTTTCTAAAATAGCTTTTCATTATAGACTGAACATCCATCAAAGATATACAGGAAACTAATAGGGTTCCCCTGTCCAAAACTTCTAGTGATGAACTTTCTAATATTTCAGTCAAATTTTCTTGGAGGTTAATTCTATTTGCATTAGCTGAACTTTTAAGGAAATAACATTTATTTATAGCAGGACAATCTGTCTCTCCAAATCCCAAAACGTCTTGAAGATATCGCTTCCAGGAAACATAAGGAGTTTCACCTAAGACGCGGGGAAAATTTAGAATTCTAAGGTTCAAATGTCTAGAAGCGTTTTCAAGGGCTTCCACTCTTCTTGCGATAAATTCCTTGTCTTTAATAACAGCTATTTTAAATTTTGCATTATCACGCTCTTTTCCTTCCAGCGTATCCAATTTTGCTGACATCGAATCAACTTTCCTTTGGAAATCCTGAGAAGTAAAGGCGTTTTGTGTCGCCAAACTCTCAACTTTTAAACTTAAATTGTTTACAGTAGTAGCGACCCCGACCATCAAGTCCCATAATGCGGCCAAGCCATAGTGACGACCTCAGGGCGCTCAGGAATCTTTAGGGGCTTAATTTCAGGGGTGTTGCCTTGTAACTGCAGGACGCTACTTTGGTAACTTACCCCTGATGCCCCTTCTTCATGTCCGGATCTAGTTATCTCCGTATTGAAGGTCTCACCCGATACAGCCGCTGGAGCCGGCAAAACCTGAACAGCAGCGGCAAAAGATGTCGACTCTGCTTCTAACCCGGAAGAGGCTCCCTCACTCAGTACTCTGGGTTGGAACTGCGACCCTGTCCTTTGCGTCGGGGCTGGCCTCAGATCTGGGCTCAGTGTAGTCTCCTCCGGGGTTGAGATCGCTCTCCCGGTCTCACTCCCCAAGGGCTCCTCGACTCCTGGTGATTCCAATACTGACGAGGTTAGGAATCGGATGATTTCCTGCTGCACTGCTGTGGAGGATGAAGGTAGGGGAGTAGAAGGGTAAACCCTAATTTTCCCCTTCCTTTTGGGAGGCATTGTTGTTCAAAGGCAAAATTTTCTCCGCTTGCAGACAGGACCCACTCCGCACTAACCGCGAGGTGCAGCCATCTTGGCTGAAAGGTTTTAATGATGCACAATCGACAAACCTTTTCCGTTGGAAAGAAATCAATAAAACTGGGGGTCACATAATGAAACTCCAGGATAGATGATTCATAACCAACATCAAGAAATATTTCTTCAAGGAGAGGGTGGTGGATACCTGGAATGCCCTCCCGGAGGAGGAGGTAAAGAAAAAAAACAGTAGGGATGTGCATCCATTTTGAACGAATGCGCAATCCGCAACGTATATGTCCCTATTCGTTGCATTTGTGGGGTTCTGAAACATATGGCGAACCCTCACGAATGCAACATATCATTAACGAATAAAACCCCCACCCTCCTGACCCCCTTCAAGACTTGCCAAAAGTCCCTGGTGGTCTAGCGGGGATCCTGGAGTGATCTCCTGCACTCAGGCCATCGGCTGCCGGTATTCAAAATGGCGCCGATAGCCTTTGCCCTTACTGTGTCACAGGGGCTACCGGTGCCATTGGTCAGCCCCTGTCACATGGTAGGAGCACAAGATGGCACCGGCCGTCCCTTGCTCCTACCATATGTAAGGGCAAAGGCTATCGGTGCCATTTTGAATACCGGCAGCCGACGGCTCGAGTGCAGGAAATCACTCCAGGACCCCCACTGGACCACCAGGGACTTTTGGCAAGTCTTGGGAGGGTCAGGATGGTGGGGGGTTGTAGTTAATTCAATTTAAAGGGTTAGGATGGGGGTTTCTTCAACCTTAATGGCAAATGAATACCATATGTAACTAATGGATGAATCTGGGTCCCCTGAAAATGGATGCAACAGATTTGGGTACTGATGAATATGAATACCGAATCGGACGAATTCAACCCTGCTGCACATCCGTAAAAAACAGTGAAAGAATTCAAAAGGGCATGAGATAAACACTGTGGATTCCTAACTGCTAGAGGATGGAAATGAAGAAAGCATGCGGGGATGCAGGTGGGGGGGTAACTTGATGATGTGGCAGTTACTACCCTTAACATAAGGCATTGAGATTACTAACCTTAACCAATATGCCTTGATACTTTTTGACACAACTTCAATATTGCTCTAGACTTTGACGATGGGGGAGAAAAAAAGGGAATTGGGTTCAGATGTCAACCAAAATGGGCCCCAACTTTTACGGTCTGTGTGCTGATATGCAGACATAAGGGGAAAAGCACAGAACTGCTTCTTTGGCCAAATCCAAAAGCAAAGCACATCAAGCTTTGTCTGAAATTTCAAGAAGGCTCCTCACCTAGTAAAAATATTATTAGCTGTCATTTTTGGGGGGATTTGACAGTTGCTTGGCTTTGATTGTAGCTATAACTATTTTTATCATAAGGCTTGGGGAATCTGCACAGAGCGGCAGTTACTACCCTTAAGAGAAACATGGAAGTAACCTGCACGGTGTGACAGAAACTACCATAAAAAGCTTGCTGGGCAGACTGGATGGCCCATTTGGTCCTTCTCTGCCATCATTGCTATGTTATTATGTTACTATGTTAATGTTCTTACTACAATAGCCCAGTTTGTGCTGGTTAAAAGAGAAAATGAGAGGCCTGTTCTGCAATAGGAAGACAGCAATACTGACCCTGTAGTCATATTAGATGCTAGAGGTTATCAAGAAAAAATATGGTAGAACTCCTTTTATCTATTTTCATACAGCAGGTTTTTGGGTGTGTATAAGGAAAAGAGACTGCCATGTCTTGGAATCCTCATAAAGCCATGAACATGCAAATAAAAAAAAATATATATATATAGAACAGCCATAGAAATGCGGCAGAAAAGAAAAACAAAAGACACACCTAGATTAACATTTAAAAAACCCTTTTTCCTGTGCCAGAAGTTTGGCTGAGGCAATTCAAAAGCAGCAGGCTGGTGAAATCATAAAAAGCTTAGCAGTGCCATCAGGGAGTACTTCCTAGCAAGAGGTATCTGAGAGCTGCCTTTGAGCTTCTTTTAATTAATCACTTGTATTCATTACCATGATATTTCCCTCCTTATCTGATGGCTTAATAATATCATCAGAATTATGCATAAGGTTGTCTAACAGCTCTCTTGCTCTCTCATCTGCTCAGGTCTTCATAGCAAAACTTCCTTATTACTACTGAAAGCCTGCCTTAACTCCCTTACAGCCATGGTTTTAAAAACCTGAATGGAAACAGATGTCTCATCAGGAAAATTTTTAAATGTAGGTACAGAACGCAGAATGCCCACTGGAAATTTGCACAATTCAGCATGATACAAAATAACAGCAGATGAGAATTGTAAGGCTCGTCTAGTCTGCCCACTTTCTTTCCTGGTGCAATCCTCACAGTAGCTTTGTTAATAGCCCTTCTTCCCCTCTCTGACCTGGGTTGTGAGTCCACGCCATTCTCTTTGCCAAGGGTAGGAGAACCTGTGGCATTCGCACTTTTGAGGAATCAACGCACATTTATCCTTCTGAATGGAAAGCCTCTCAGGAGCTCTGTCATTCCCCTACTCCGCGCTGTCTCCTACTCCGACTCACTCTCTCGCTCTCCCTCTCCTCTAACATAGTCTAACACACTGTTCATCTCTGGAGCATGACCAAGTAATCCTTGGGTTTTACCACTGGGGCTTTCTGCTCAGGGAGATAGCGGGACATAGCAAAGTAAACAGGGGTTACTGAAGCACAGATTTTAGATGAGAATGCAGGACATTTTAAAACTCAGATAAACTCAACACTTTGAGAGCCTTCTGATTTCAGTAGAGAAGGAATGTATTGAAACGTAAGACTACTATTTATGAAAAATTGGAATGGAGACATATATACAGATGCTAAAAGAATTGCCCAGTCTTGATTTATTCCTGCCTGGGGCAAGTATAAATAAATTTGTGTGTGTGTGTGTGTGTGCGAGGTTTCTCAGAGACAAACAAAGTGCACATATATTTATGCATTGGTGAATAAATCTTTGTAGGCTTATCTACCTGCATACTGGGGCCCTGATATAATAAAATGTGTGGTGAACTTCAGCATGCATTTGCTTTACTTATGCACTAAGCAAAAGAGTTAACTCCCGATGAAGAAAACTAATGGTATTAATGAACCAGGAGTTTAAAAAAGCATGCAAACCCCAAAATATATGCAGAAATGCATGCTTAGGGTGCATAAAACAAGATTTGTGCACATGAAACATCTTTCCTGCACGTAAAAATGGCTTTTGCCGACATACTGTGCTTTATTTCTGTAAAACGATTTCTACACACTAAAAAGGTTTTATGCGCATAAAATACAATTTGTGCAAAAAAGCACATTTACAGTGCACAGAAATGTTAACATGGACGCACAGCCCATTTCACTTTGTTAAGTCAGCCTATGGAAGGGGGTAGCATCTTCTCTTGCACATTAGAAAGGTTTTCCAGCTGCTCCAGGTTTCATTTCATTTTTGCCAAAGATCTTATGAATACTCACTTTTATGCTATTTTTTTCCTACTGTTACATAAGAAAATAGAAAGTTGCCAATACTGGGTCTGAGCAAGGGTCCACCAAGTCCAGTGTTCTGTTTCCAACAATGATTGACTCAGGACACAAGTACCTGGCAGGATCTCATATCCTGTTTTAATTTTGCATGAATTGAGCCCAAAATCTATAAACATCCGAAGACAATACCCATGCTCACTTTTTATTTTTTGAAGCTGTACAAAATGAGGATCTGAGATTATATTTGGAGCAAACGTGAGGACGCACAGCAGGTTTCATGAATTTCCCCATGAATTTGTCAGGGTTTATTACAACAATAACAAAAATGATATTTACCTAGGAAAATGATGATTAATTTTTTCCCACTGATTTCTCCTGTTTATGTTTTAATATACATTAAGAAATTCCTAGGTAAAATAAAACAAAAACCAAAAAATGAAGATCCCTAGCATTTTTCAATGGGAAGTATACATGTACATTCCCTTTGAGATTCAGTGGAAAGTCCACAATTAAAAATGCCTATGGATTTTGCAACTATCCCCGGATTTTAAAAGTTCTACGCATATAAATTCGGTGGATTTACATGCATAGAGGGAGTTACGCGCACCAGGCCTATTTTATAAAGGCCCGGCAATGCGCGTAAAGCCCCGGGAAGTGTCTAAGTCCCATGGCTTTAAAAAAGGGGTGGTCCAGGGATGGGGCAGGGTCATGGCAGAGGCCTACGGCACAGCAGCCATTTGCCGCTGTGCCGGGGGATCGCGTGCCAGCAACCTGTGCCTGCCCAGAGGCAGGCGCAAAAGGTAAAATAAAATTTTTGGGGGGTTTAGGATAGGGCTGGGGGGGGGATAGGTTAGGGGAAGGGGTGGGAAGGTTAGATTAGGGGGAAGGGAAGTTCCCTCCCAGGCCGCTCCAAAATCGGAGCGGCCTGGGAGGGAACTGCTGAAGGCTGCGGGCGTCAATACGCGCAGGGTGCACAATTGTGCACCCCCCTTGCACGCACCAACCCCCGATTTTATAACATGCACGTACCTGCGTGCTTCTTTGAAAACTACCCCTATGCTTTTTGCCTGTACATTTTTAGCCACCTCCTTTGAGAACCAGATTGGTTTCTTTTTCTTCATACTTTTGTTTACTTTTCTAAAATATAGATTTATTGCCTTTGCAATAGTTTATTTTAATTTGGCCCACTGTTGTTGCACCTCACCATTATCTCCCAGTCTTCTAGTTTTTCCTCCAGAAACATTCACATTTTGACAAAGTCCGTATTTTTTATATCCAAAACACTCTGTCTCATATTTGCGATATAAAACCATACAGTCTGATGATCACTGGTGCTCAGGTGGGTACCTACCTGGACATTAGAGAAATTATCCCCATTTGTGAGCACTAGATCAATTATTACCCACTTCCTCGTGGGTTCCATTACTATTTGTTTGAACAGAGCCCCATGAAGGGCATCCAATATTCTCTACTTCTTGCAGATTCTACAGATGTGATACTCTAATCCACATCTATATTGAGTAAAAAATAGTATTTTCTCCTAAATGTCTTTAATGTATTACTCAGAAATATCATTGCATGTGCCCTAGTCTTTGTAATTCCTGAAAGAGCATACATCCAATTTGAGTTTCTGTTCAACTCCACTCATTATTTTTTAGACCTCCATCATATCTCTCCTCAATCATCTCCTCTCCAGACTAAAGATCCGTAACCTTTTTAGCCTTTCTTCATAGGAGAATTGTTTCATTCCCTTTATCATTTTCATCACCCTTCTCTGTATCTTTTCTAATTTTGTTATATATTTTTTTGAGATGCGGCGAATTGCACACAGTCACATCATGGAGTGATATAGAGGCATTATGATATTCTGTTTTATTCTCCTTTCCTTTCCTAATAATTCCTAAAATTCTATTTGCTTTCTTGGCCACTGCCCAAGTGCATTTACATATATAAACCCCAGTTTTAAATGGTAAAATCCTTTTGAAAATTATCCCCATAGTATTTAAAATTACTCTCTATATTCATAGATTCACCCTGCAGCCTCTCCTTTGCCACAAGGTTTCATCATCAAAGTTGTCTCCAAGATTCCAGAATTTATCTTCCTAGGTTGTGCACAGGTTCTTCTTTAATTGGGTGGGCTATGAACTCAAGTGTGGGATGATTCAGCTTTTTTAGATTATCCAATTCAGCCTACTCTTTCAGGGGTGTCCACTTTATTACATGTCTTAGTGACAACTGCAAAAATGTGCAGGCAATTTTTACATGAACAGTTCCCAATGAGCCATAGGCATATATGATATAATGCCTACATAATTATTCATTCTTTGAAGCGCATTCTATTCTGGATCAGTACCAATTCGGGCTGCATAGGTTTTACAGCATTGAAACTCTCTTTCTTTCTTCCCTAGATACTATTCACCATGGCTTTGACTCTGCACCTGCTATTTACTACTTCTCTTAGACATCTCAGTGACTTTTGACACTTTGGATCACTATATTCTATTTTTCCATATATCTGAGATTGAAATTACTGGTTTTGTTTTATCATGGTTTTCTTCCTACATCACATTCTCAACAAATCTTGATATCCAATTGTATTTGGAGTTCCTCAGGGTTCATCCCTGTCCTCTGCTCTCTTCTATATTTACCTTATCCCTCTTTGCCATTTAGTTGCTCAACTAGGTGTCACCTACAAAATAGGGCAGATTTTAAAAGCCCTACGTACGCAAATCCAGATGGATTTACACGTGTAGGGGGGTGGTTACGTGTGCATATGCATGTCCCGCGCGCAAGCCCCGGGACATGCATATGTCTCAGGGCTTGAAAAAAGGGGCAGGGTGGGGGCATGGCCAGAGGCCTCCATAGGGCTTCTAGGCCAGAGGAATGCATGATGGCACTCGGCAGGCGTGCGCAAAATACGCCTGCCAGAGGCAGGCGCAACTTGCAAAGCAAAGGTATGGGGGGGTTTAGGTAGGGCTGGGGGGCGGGTTATGTAGGGGAAGGGAGGGAAAGGTGGGGGTGGGCGGAAGGTGGGGAGGGGAAGGTGGGGGTGGGTGGAAGGAAAGTTCCCTCTGAGGCCGCTCCGATTTCGGAGTGGCCTCAGAGGGAACAGGGAAAGCCATCGGGGCTCCCTTAGGGCTCGGTGAGTGCAGGGTGCACAAGTATGCACCCCTTGCATGCTCCAAGCCTGGATTTTATAACATGCGCTGTGCGCGCATGTTATAAAATCAGGCGTAGACTTGTGCATGCTGGGTTGCGCGCACAAATCTACACCCACGCATAGGTACTAAAATCTGGCCTAATATGTGCAGATGGTTTCCAGTTCTTTTTTCCATTATGATCTTCCTAGTCTGCCACAGCTCACTTTGCATTTTTCTGCCTTCACTTTATCAACTCATGGTCATTCAATAATAAATGTTCCCTAAATTTTTAAAAACAAAACCCAAGGCATTTTTCTTGGCCATCAACCTGCTTTTTCTATTCCTGATTTATAACAGTTGGCAGGTGATATTATCCTGATCTTCCAGATCGTTCGAAATCTTGGTGTCATCCCCAACCCAAAAATAACCATGATTCCTCCGGTCAAGACTTTAGTCAAAAGTTAATTTTTCAAACTCATACCTGATTCACTATGGGTTTTTCCCATAGACACAAAATGGGAGAAAAGCCTTAATGAATCTGTCCCTCAGAATACTACATTACTTGAAAGTTATATTAGAACTAAAAACCTTCCGAAGTGTCCTCCAATTTTTTATTTTCCCATTCATAGACTACTGCAACTCTCTTTACTTCAGCGTACCTCTTAACACCATTAGACCATTACAAATTATTCAAAATTCTGCTGTTCACTTACTTACAAACATGCCAGTTCCAGATCACATAACTTCCATTCTGAAAGATGTACACTAGTTACCCATATCCTGGCTCATTAAATATAAAGTCACTAACTATTATAATTCAGAACTTGCTTCACAATATCTCCTCTCCCTGGATCACCTCCACCTTCAGGATACATACGCCAGCTCGCAATCTCCTTTCATCTGGTCAATTTCTCCTGGAAATCCTCTCACCCAGAGTAGCCAGTCTGTCAGTTACCCTGAAACCTCCTTCTCCATATCTCGACCTACACTTTGGAACCCTCTCCTGTTATCCCTGAGACTCACACAGAAAACTAAGCAGTTCAGAAGCTCCTAAAAATTTTATTTGTTTAAGGAGGCTTTTCAATAATGCTATATGTCACAGTGTGTTATTATTTTCTGCCTTCTTTCTGTTTTAATTTGTGCTTTGATGTTTTTATTGTTTGCTGCACTTTTATGAGTGCTTTCTTGGTACCACTCCCTGGACTGTTCTTGGAGGGATGGGTAATAAATGCCTTTAATAAAACAAAATAAATAAATACATTTATATATATATATAGCTATCAAAAAAAGTTTTGGCTATATTGTCTCCACCAGTGCTGTAATTATTGTATATACAAAAAAAAAAAACCCAAAAAAAATTTTTGGGGAGAAAAACAAGCACCCTTATTATTCAATAAACCATCTCAAAAATATGATATTTCATAAAAGTATTACTTTTTATTGATAATTTAACAGTAGCTTATCAACACATCATAAAGTGCATATTAAATAATTCATTGATTGCTTCAAAAATTAATGTTAAGTCCATATAATTATATCCCTCAACCTTCTCCTACGTCTTATCTCAATCTTACCCTTACCGGACTTGATATTCCCTAACCACATTGATGTACTGATCGGTCATTCATGTTGAATACACCATTTAGATTTGAAGAAACTTATCTCAATTATTCAAATTACAATCCTACATTAATTTATTAATTTTATATTAATGGTGTATTCCATTCAGCTGATTCTATCTTCTATCCCGACAAGGACCTCGTTTCGCCAATCTGGCTTCTTCAGGGGAATACTTTTAATAAGACCAAACATCAATGGACAGTAATCATTTCCACCTCTTGTATCTGAACATAAAGGAGTGGATCAGAAAAAGCACGTTCAATTTGCTCCGGCTCAGTAGCTCCTATTGTTTTATTTAACAAAAACTCCAATATGAGCGTGCTCCTCTCTGCAAAATCAGAAACCCGTCTCCACATATAATGACCATAGATCTTTCTCCTGTAGTCTCCAAATACCTTTCCACCGCTCCTTGTTACCAGTTGAAACTTCCACCCTTCAAGATGGAGTCATATATCAAACACTCCGACCACTTTAAATGAACTGCACGGGGGAAACTTTGTAACTTTTTAGATTTGTTCACAATCGATCCCAATTTTCCTCTGCCACTTTCAATAAATACACATGCTTCTCCACCTCATAGCCGTATGTCTCCCTCAATGCTGCTTGAGATAAGTTTCTTCAAATCTAAATGGTGTATTCAACATGAATGACCGATCAGTACATCAATGTGGTTAGGGAATATCAAGTCCGGTAAGGGTAAGATTGAGATAAGACGTAGGAGAAGATTGAGGGATATAATTATATGGACTTAACATTCATTTTTGAAGCAATCAATGAATTATTTAATATGCACTTTATGATGTGTTGATAAGCTACTGTTAAATTATCAATAAAAAGTAATAATTTTATGAAATATCATATTTTTGAGATGGTTTATTGAATAATAAGGGTGCTTGTTTTTCTCCAAAAACATTTTTTTTGGGGTTTTTTTTTTGTACATATATATATATACCTTTATACTTTGTCTGAGTTTAACAGAAAATAAACCATACCATTTATTTTAGATAATGGAAATTTTATTAGGGACTTCTTTAGAGCCAACAGAATGATCTTACTGCTAAACTGCTTACTTATCAGAAGTTACATGGTCAGGGATTCAGAAAAGATTGCAAATAGAAAAGCATCTGTTTGCGACCGTCGCTGCCCGACGTCTCCAATCCGCCCACCTTACCGCATTGGCAACTCTCTCCGGGGTTGATGGAAGGCTGGCTGCCGCGGCGTCTTTCGGCCGTCCTCGTCTGGCATCCCCGGACCGGCCCGATGCTGCAATCCGCCATGTTGACCTGATGCCTAGGGGCACTCGCACGGCGCGACCCCGCCTCAAGTACCAGAAGTGGCGCGAACCTCAGGGGTGGCCCCCTGAGATGATGTCATCCGTTTCAGATATTTAAAGGTCTCTGTATTGCTAACAACTTGAGTTAGCAAGGATAAGGATAATGGATATGGATTTGTTCTATCTACGCTACTCTGCCTCCTCAGACTAACCAGGGGTACCCGCTCCTCGGGGGCCTCGTTCTCTCATACTTTGTAGATTGCAGTCTGGAACCGGTACTCGCTCCTCGAGGGCCCTCGTTCCTGGACCTCTTCAAATTCACGTCTGCCTGGAAGTCATCACTGCCTACTACATCTGTGAGTTACCATCTCTCTCTCAGAGCTTTCCCTGGAACCAGGTACTCGCTCCTCAAGGGCCTACTTCATTCCAGCTCCTGGACTTCTATGAGACATTGTGTGAGTGTTACCATCAGGTTCTGTCCATGAACTCTGCGTACCCTGCCTACTCACTATATTTCAATTTCTCTACAGCTCAGCCTCCAGGGATCGCTGTTCCAGTATGTGAGGGACTACAGCCCAGACGGGCATTCCAGCTCACTACTGCCACCTCTGGTGGTTCAGTATATTGTCTAATAAAAGAACTAGTGTGTGTCTGTCTCCTAACTCTGAGCCTGATCGCTGGTCCCTCTCGGGATCTTCCCCTGGGGACGTGGTCATCTGCCATCGGTCCAAGGATCCACCCACAACTCTCCTAAATAACAGATTGCTAGCTCCATGGATCCAGCAAAACTCAATGCCTTGCAGGCCATACTGGGCCTGGCCCAGTGCATTGTGGAGCAGCAAGACGCCTTGGAGAAACTTACTGCAGCATTTCATCAGCTACACACACAGAAGGTTCAAGGCACAGCCTCCAACCAAGAAGGTCAGTTACCGGAAGTAACTTTGAAGACTGCTGTACCACTGGCGGCTCCAATCCACTTTTCCGGAGAAATCCAGGAGACCCAGGGCTTTTTGAACAAGTGCTGCATGCACTTTGCCTTACAGCCGTCTCTATTTCCTACAGCTCTTTCCAAGACTACCTACATCCTTTCATAGCTGGATGGTAGGGCCCTGTCTTGGGCATCCACCTTATGGGAATACAAGAGCTCTATTTTGCAGGGCATAAAAGGATTTAGGGACTTGTTTAAATATGTTTTTGATGACCCTGCTCGAACTTCTGTAGCCGGTTCTGCTTTAGTGGATTTGAAGCAAGGCTGAATTTGCCATAGAGTTCAAAACTCTTGTGGCAGAACTTCGCTGAGACCCCAAATGTCTCAAGACTCTCTTTTGCAAAGGCCTGGATAATCATTTAAAGGACGAGCTGACTGCTTGTGAAACACCTGACTCGCTGGAAGAATTAGTAGCCTTGGACACTCGGATTGATCAACGATTCTGGGACAAGGTGAAGGAACTCCGGCCTAGGGTGTTACCCGGGTTGAAACAGGCCAGTGCTGTCCCTACACCTCGGATGGTTCCAGTAATCTCTGCTGCTGATACAGATGAACCTATGCAACTTGGTCATGGTCACTTGACTTCAAAGGAGAGAAGATTTCGGAAGAAGCGCGGCCTTTGCATGTACTGTGGTCAACCTGGCCACATGCTACATTCTACATGCTACATTCATCTGGGAAACGGACAGGCCTAAGTCCTGCAGGAGGACTGTTCTTAGGCCATACCGCGACATCTCCTCTGCTCTTTCTCTCCCAGTTTCTTTGACCTACAGACCGATCATGGTTCATACCCCTGCCCTAGTGGACTCAGGGGCAGGAGGCAACTTCATTCTCAGACGTCTAGTGGAAGACCTGAGGAGTCCCCTCATCAAATTAGAAGATCCACTATTGTGTTACAACTTGAAGTGGGCTTTGGACGTTCCCCAACTTCGCCACATCCACTGAAGTCTCAGTGACGTCCCCAGCAGCATCCATCGCTGCTGACATCTACAACATACTCAGCAAATTTTCTTCCAAGACTCAAGATCCACCTGTCATCTATGCAGAAGAAGACTTAGAATCCAAAGTCGAAGAGATTCTGGATGTTCGTAAAAGAGGCAAGACTTTTGAATACCTTCTAAAATGGGAAGGTTTCAACCCCGAAGAAAACTCTTGGGAGCCTCAGGCCAATATCCTGGACAAAGAGATGCTTCGTCAGTTCCATCTCGCGCATCCTTCAAAACCTAAACCTGGTACCCAAAGAGGAGATCGCCCTTTGAAGGGGGGTACTGTTGCGACCGTCGCTGCCCAAAGTCTCCACTCCGCCCACCTTATCGCATTGGCAACTCCCTCCGGGGTTCATGGAAGGCTGGCTGCTGCGGCTTCTTTTGGCCATTCTTGTCCAGCTTCCCTGGACCAGACTGACGCTGCAATCCGCCATGTTGACCTGATGCCTAGGGGCGCACGGCTTGGCCCCGCCTCAAGTACCAGAAGTGGCGCGAACCTCAGGGGCGGCCCCCTGAGACGACGTCATCCGCTTCAGATATTTAAAGGTCTCTGCATTGCTAACAACTTGAGTTAGCAAGGATAAGCATAACAGATATGGATTTGTTCTATCTACGCTACTTTGCCTCCTCGGACTAACCAGGGATACCCTCTCCTCGGGGACCTCGTTCTCTCTTACTTTGTAGATTGCAGTCTGGAACTGGTACTCACTCCTCGAGGGTCCTTGTTCCTGGACTTCTTCGAATTCACTTCTGCCTGGAAGTCATCGCTGCCTACTACATCTGTGAGTTACCATCGCTCTCTCAGAGCTTTCCCTGGAACCAGGTACTCGCTCCTCAAGGGCCTACTTCATTCCAGCTCCTGGGCTTCTATGAGACATTGTGTGAGTGTTACCATCAGGTTCTATCCATGAACTCTGCATACCCTGCCTACTCACTATATTTCAGTTTCTCTACAGCTCAGCCTCCAGGGATCACTGTTCCAGTATCTGAGGGACTACAGCCCAGCCAGGCATTCCAGCTCACTACTGCCACCTCTGGTGGTTCAGTATATTGTCTAATAAAAGAACTAGTGTGTGTCTGTCTCCTAACTCTGAGCCTGATCGGTTGTCCCTCTCGGGATCTTCCCCCAGGGGTGTGGTCATCTGCCATTGGTCCAAGGATCCACCCACAACTCTCCTAAATAATAACAGTATCTTGTGGTTGTAAAACCAGGGAAGCACTAGCATACCAAACCAACTGCTACTTGCATCTTAATGAACCAGTGTGGCATTCTGAACTGAACCCTGGTAGGAAGCAAATACCCAATACCTTCCCTCCAATGTCTGTGTGGAGCTTGTCTCCTGACAGCTGGAGGATCATCTGTAGCTGCCTCACAATGAGAGAGGTGTCTGTTCCATTGGGTGTTAAACTAGCACATCTGGGAGATGAACTGCAAAAGTTTCTTCCCCATTCTAGAAGTGTGCATGGAGGTCTCAGAGTCTTTCCTGAAGTTTGAAGTGGCCAAAAACCTTTTGTTTCTTTGTCTCACCTCTTTTATAGGTATTCTTCTCTCTCCTTAGCTCATTAGCATAAACAGAACAATTAGTCTTCAGTGTTGCCAGTAGATTGGTCCAGCATTCCTGTTACTGTTTGTTTGTTTTTTTTCAAATGAAGGTCAACTTTGGTCTGCTTGAGATGGAACAGGCTTTGCAGAGCAAACATCTCTTCTGATAAGCCCATTTATGCTGATTGAGGGTTTCGGCAGTAAAGCTGATAACCCCAGAAAAGCACCTTGACATCTTTGTTTTTGCAAGTAAATAGTCCTTCCTTTGTTTCAGGACATCTCTGCAAAAAAGTTTGCTTATGTGGCCTCATACCAGGCAGTTGCTTGTGTGGTCAGAAAGGTCCAGCTTGTCAGCATATGTGCAGAGAAAAACAGGCCAAGCATCTAATTTGTTTTAGGAACTCCATTTTATTCCACATATACAGTCAGAAGGTTTTACATGGCCTTGCCTCTTCAAGCAGCCCACAATATACCCTCTTTTCTTCTGACTATAAATGTAATATCTGAAAAAGTTGTGCCACACAAGTGATATTTATTGAAATAATGCAAAATAATGATTTCAGAAATATATTTCTTTCAATATTTCCTTACCTATAAACCCACTTGAAAAACAGCAAATGATAGAAATCACTGATTTTTTCAATGATGTTTATTCAAATCAAAAATATCTAAAAGTTTAAAAAAGCAACTTTGCAAGGGATTATACAGCACTCATATTTGATTTCCTATTTACACTGGAAAATGAGGGATTGAGTTATAAAACTTCGTTATGTATGCATACGATCCCCTGCTGGTTACTCCAATCAAAACAATGTCTGAGGGGATGCCATGCTGACAATATTTTTTTCTTTGTAAGTTCAAGATAATGATAGTTTTGAGCAATGCCTGACATAGATTTCTGTATCATTTTATTATCCGCTATCATTTTTTAACTAGAGAAATATGTTGTGATTTGTGTAAGAGAATACCATAGTATTTAAGAAGGATTATGGGTAACAGAGCTTTACATGTTATATTACACATCTGTGCAAGGGAAGATGGACACAACAAAAAAGAAGCACAGGTCAAAATTAAAAGGCCATTGCTCTCAATAAATTTGCAAAACGAATAAAAGCAAAGGCTGAACATAGAAGAGATAACTCTAGGCATGGTTTCTAGACAGGGAAAAATTGAAACTAGAACAGTTTGCTGCCTTCAGCTATACCATAAAGAGTACATGAAACTTACGGGGAAGACAAAAGGAATTGCACCAGAAAAAGACAGAAGGAACAGATAGATGGAGGAAGTGCTGAACACTTGGGGACTGAGAGCAGAGAAAAGAATTAAGAGGAAGCCCTACTCATCAGAGGAAATGGATCTTGAACAGAATATTTGCCCAGAAGGGCAAACAGATGGTTGGAGTGCTGATTATCATCACTGAAAAAAAATTATGTCACTTCCATTTATAAAGCATTCAGCATGCTGTGTAATCATTTTTCCCATTCTCTAACATTTGGAATGCTTTATAAGCTATTTAGATCTAAAGATATGACAATGGCCATCCACCATAACTTTTCATGTGTCAGCTGAGGAAATGATAAAATTTGATATACCAACTGTATAGTAAACACAGGAAAAAGCTATCTTTCTATGGGCCTTATTTTCCAAAGCTATCACAGGCTGGGGCTAACAGCGCCAGCCTGCGATAGCTTGCAAAGGTAGTACACGCCTGTGCTACCTATATCGGGGCGCAGTCGGCCCCGGAAGAGGAGGAGTCGGGGCGTCACCGGGGCCGACTCTGCGACGACAGCATGGACGGCGAAAAGGTAAGGGCCTTTTCGTGTCCTATTTCACACCCAATAGCGCCACCTTTCACGGTGGCGCTATTGGGTGCAAAACCGGCAGCGATCGCACCGCAGTGGTGCGATCACTGCCAGCTAGCGCAGGACCGCCCCCCTGTTTCGACCCCCCCGCCCCCCATTAGCGCAATTTTCTAAAGTATTGCAGGCCTGCGATACTTTAGAAAATGAGGCCCTCCACTGTTTACCTTTTAACACTGTGAAAAAAGACCATTTATTTATTTATTTATCGAGTCTTATATACCGTCATTCGGTTTCGCCATCATAACGGTTTACAAAGTTTCAATGTTTAACAGAGTGTTCAGAAATTCATAAGCTTGTTAAATTCATACACTTGTTAACATAGTTATCTTATTCGTTATAAACATAGCTTGGTTGTAAATTGTGCAGGTTAAATTACGTGTTTTGGATTGGGTCTGCATGGTTTTGAGGACCGATAGGGAGGATGTAGTATAGAGTCAAAGGGGTAGATTTTAAAAGGGTTACGCGCATAACCCTTTAAACGCCCCCCCTGCGCACGCCGAGCCTATTTTCCATAGGCTCGGCGGCACGCGCAAGCCCAAGGATGTGCGTATGTCCTGGGGCTTTGCTAGGGGTGTGTGTCAGGGGGCGTGTCTGGGGGCGACACAACGTTCTGGGCGTTCCGGGGGGCATTCCAGGGGGCGTGGTTCCGGCCCGGGGACATTTCGGGGGTGTGACCGAGGCCTCCGAAATCGCTCCCAGACCGGAGAATCGCGTGGCGGCGGCTGACCGGCACGCAAGGCGTAACTTTCGCGATAAAGGTGTGGGGGGGTGTAGATAGGGCTGGGGTGGTGGGTTAGTTAGGGAAAGGGAGGGGAAGGTGGGAGGAGGCCGAATGAAAGTTCCCTCCAAGGCCGCTCCGAAATCGGAGGGAACGGGTAGCGCACGCAGGGTTCGACGCGCAAGGTGCACAAATGTGCACCCCCTTGCGCGCACCGATCTCGGATTTTATAAGATACAAGTGGTTATGCGCGTATCTTATAAAATCCGGCGTACTTTTGTTTGCACCTGGTGCGCGAACAAAAGTACGCGTGGGCGTACTTTTCTAAAATCTACCCCAAAGGGTGTTTTGGTAGGCTTTGGTGAACATCCAAGTTTTTAGTTCTTTTTTGAAGGTTTTTATATTTTGTTGTTTTCTCAGTTCAGTTGGGAGGGAGTTCCATAGTTCTGGGCTTCCTAGGGATATGACTCTCTTCCAAGTTGAGGTAAGTTTGTGATGAGCTGTGGAGTTTTTAAAAGACCTTTGTTAGCTGAACAGAGATTTTGGTTTGGTGAGTGCAGTTTTATGGATGCACTTAGCCAATTTGTTTTTCATATATTATTTTGTGTATTATGGATAGTATTTTATAGTCTATCCAGTGTTTTATTGGGAGCCAGTGTAGTGATATGAGAGTCGGAGTAATGTGATTGTATTTTTTCGTTCCTGTGAGTATCCTAGTGGCTATATTTTGAAGGATTTGGAGAGGGCAGATGGGGATGAGAGGTAAGTTGAAAAGCAGGGAGTTGCAGTAATCCAGGTTGGAGAAGATGAGTAGTTGGAGGACTGTTCTGAAGTCATTGGGGAAAGGAAAGGTTTTAGGTGTCAAAGGGTTAGGAGTTTGTGATATCCGTCTTTGATTTTTGCAGAGATGTGGTTCTTGAATAATAGTTCCTTGTCAATTATTACTCCTAAGTTGCAGGCATGGGTGACAGGGGAGATTGCTGACTTTTGATTCGTTATGTTGAGTGTTGGTATGTGCTTAAGGTTATTCTTTCTATCCAGCATGATTATTTCTGTCTTATCAATGTTTAGGATAAGTCTCATGTCGGTTAGTAGTTGCTTTATTTTGGTGAGGTAGTTGGCTGTTTTTTTGTAGGTGTCTTCCAGAGAGTTGTGTATTGGGATAAGTATTTGGATGTCATCATCATATATGAAGTTAGTCAGTTTAAGGTTTGAGAGGAAGTGGCATATCGGGAGAAGATAAATGTTGAAGAGTGTCGCCGATAGTGTGGAGCTTTGGGGAACTCCAGTGTCAAGGTTTATTTTCTTTAAGAGGGTGTCATTGATTGACACTTGGTAGGTCCTTTGTGATAGATAGGATGAGAACCATTGTAGGGTTTATTCTTTTACACTGATTTTGGATAGATGTTCAATCAAAATTGAATGGTTTACAGTGTCGAAGGCTGCTGATAGGTCTAGTAGGACTAGAAGGTAACTGTGGCCTTTGTCAAGTCCTTTGAGCATGGTGTCATTTAATGATAGGAGTAGTGATTTGGTGTTTAGTTGTTTCCTGAAGCCGAATTGCATGGGAAGTAGGATATTGTTCCTTTCCAGGTGGTCGCTTAGTTGAGAGTGGACGATATTTTCATTAATTTTGGCAATGAATGGTAGGTTTGATATGGGTCGGTAGTTTAGTGGGTTTTCTGGATCCAGGTTGTTCTTTTTCAGTATGGGTTTGATAACTGCTGATTTTAGGCAGTCGGGGTAGTTACCTTCTGTGAGGGATAGGTTCACAATGTTGGTTAATGTTTTAGTAATTGATGGCTCAATGGCTTTGATCATCTCGATGGGTATGCTATCGATAGGGTGCTTAGCTGAATTCATTTTTTTAATGATATTTTGTATTTCCAGTGATGATGCTAGATCAAAGTTGGGCCAGTTTGTTGTTTGATTGATTTGTATTTTTGGGTCTTGAGCATTTTTGTTGATGTTGTTGCTTATGAGATTTTTTATTTTTTCGTTAAAGAAGTCTGCAAAGTCATTGCTTGAGAGCTTTGAGTATGATGATGTTTGGTCATTGGAGGATTTAGTTAAGCAATGTACGATATTGAAGAGCATTCTTGGGTTGTGTTGGAATTTGTTTTTTTTTTTTTTTAGTAGAAGTCTTTTTTTGCGTTGTGGATACGTTTTTTGTAGTATGCTAAGTATGATCGGTATGGGTTCAGTAGCGTGGTTGTTTTGTTGTTCCTCGAGGTTTCTTCTTTTTTTTGGAGTTTGCATTTGGCTGATCTGATGTTTTCATTGTACCATTGGTTTGGTGTTTTGGGTTTTTTTATTGTTTTCTTTATCGTGGGGTTTATCTTATCAGCTATTGTTTTTGTGATGTTGAGCCAGGATGAGGTGGTGTTTTCTGCATTAGATAGGTCTACATTTGTTAGTTCTGTTTGTAGATTATCTTGAAGTGTCTCTATGTTGAAGGGTGGCTGGTAGGAGAAGGATCTAGGTGGGGTTTTTTCTCTTGTAAGTTTATGGTTGGAAGACAGGTTGGCACTGATTAGAGAGTGGTCTGACCATGGGTTGTTAGTGATATTTGTGTGGTGATTAGCCCATATGTCTGTATTGACGAAGACAAGGTCTAGTGTGTGACCTGCTTTGTGCGTTGGGCCACTGATGATTTGGCTTAGTTCTAGGATTTATAGGGCTTCTGTTATTGCGTTGCATGTGGGGGATTGTGTCAATGTGTATGTTAAAGTCTCCTAAGATGATGATGGGTTTGTTGATAGTTTGGACAAGAATAATTCTATTAGTGGTGAGCAGTTCCGATCCAGTGAATTGGGGGGACAGTATACTAGACAGGTCTGTAGTGAAGGTGAGTCGAATAATGCAATTTCCAGTGGTGGGTGGGTGTTGGATGGAAGAGGTTTCATCTGTAGGTTTTTTTTTATGATTAGCATTAGACCTCCTCCTTTCTTTTTTGGTCAGGGGATTGAAAATGTTCTGTAGATGGGGTTATTCATTTGGTTGATTAAAACTGTGTCAGTGTTTCTTCTCCATGTTTTCGTGATGGCTATGAAATCTGGTTTGTGATTGTCAAGCAGGTTGGAGATGATGGGTATTTTCTTCACTATGGATTGTGTGTTGAATAGAAGGAATGTTAGTGCAATGTAATTGCTGTAGGTCTTAGTGTTGATGTGAGTGATGTTTGATTGTTGGTACAACATTTCTTTGTTTTTTTTCTTGTTCCTTCTGTGGGTATTCCATGTTTTGGTCCTTTCTTGTTTCCTTTCGTGGGTTATCGGTGCTTTGGTCTTTTCTGTGGGACTTGAGTTGGATGTGCTCGGGGGGTTGATTGTTTGCCATTTTTGTGGAGTGTAGCAGTGGATTTTCTGAGTTTGGGGTCTGCACTACGGTTTGCACGAAGGGGTGCACAAAGGGGAGTGCGCTTCTTGTCGAGG
Organism: Rhinatrema bivittatum; assembly: GCF_901001135.1. Taxonomy (NCBI): domain Eukaryota; kingdom Metazoa; phylum Chordata; class Amphibia; order Gymnophiona; family Rhinatrematidae; genus Rhinatrema; species Rhinatrema bivittatum. The sequence continues at coordinate 334,574,714 of NC_042617.1, read as the reverse complement.
TGGGTCGGGTGCCTGATGATGATGTTGCTGGAGGGGGAGGGCTGCCCGGCCAAGGAGGCAGGTGCGATTAGATGTTCTTCAGTGTACTCGCTGCCCCTCTTTGGCTCCTGCCTTCCCCGAGGGCGCTGGGCGCCTGATGATTTAATCCTACTCTCTATTTCCTGTCTTTTAACTAGCTTGTAATCCCATGACTTTTTAGTTTTCTTAGAAGCCTCTCATGTGGGACTTTGTCAAACACCTTATGAAAATACCCCTCTTTGTCCACATGCTTATTCACTCCTTCAAAAAAATGTAGGAGATTTGTGAGACAAGACTTTCCTTGAGTAAATCCATGCTGGTTGTGTCTCATTAAACTATGTCTATCTAAATGCTTTGTGAATTCATTCTTTATAACAGTTTACATGATGTTTCCTGGCACTGAAGTCAGGCTCACTGGTTTATAGTTTCCCGGATCACCCCTGGAGCCTTTTTTAAATATTGGGGTTACATTGGCCATCTTTCCAGTCTTCAGGCACAATGGATAATTTTAATGATAGGTTACAAATTAATTGAAATAGGTCTGACATTTCATTTTTTTAGTTCTTTCAGAACCCTGGGGTGTATACCATCCGGTCCATGTGATTTATTACTCAGTTTGTCAATCTGGCCTACCACATCTTCCAGGTTCACTATTATTTGGTTCAGTTCATCTGAATGATCACCCTTGAAAACCATCTCCGGAACATACTTTACATTCAGTAAGGATATGGATTCATTTTAAATACATTTAAAATATCAGGACCAAAAATGTCCATTTTGGTTCATTTCTCATTTCAAATAAAACAAATCCCTAACTAAAAAAAAAAAAAAAAAAAAAAACAAAGAAGAAAAATGGGGGGGGGGGGGGGGGGGGGGGGGGTGTTCACCACACATTGTCACCTCTTTACCTATTCTGTAGTCCTAGTGAAAGCAACAGGAGCAATCATCAGTCACTCCTGCTCAGCTGTATCCTCTTTAAAAATGGCATCGATCGTCGCTATGTTGTTTTATGGCTGTAAAGTATTATGGCCTTAAAAAGAATACATACTTAAAAGAATCTTGTTTTACAGCTGTATTATTTCACAGTCATAAACTTTCCAGCCATGACATAGCATAGTGCCAATCAGCACCATTTTTAAAAGAGCATCAGGCAAGGTTGGAGCAAATGAGAAACACTCCTACCCCTTTCACCAGTGCTATTGAAAGGGTAAAGATGTGGCTGGGTAGAAAGGGGTGGTGAGGGCCACATGGGCCATGAGGGGGGTTGGGGGGTTCATATTTTAATCATAATTAAATGTTTATTTCAGAATAGCAAATGAACCAAACTGAAATAAACATGGGAATGGTAAATTTCATAACAGCTTGCAGGTGCACGTGTGGGCGTTCATCAGCCCATGCCCAGGGATGCCGCTATTTTATAACATATGCATGTATATACTAACACGTTATGAAATAGACTGAGCGTGTGCATATGTGTGCTAAATTTTAAGTGGTCACAAACCTGTGCACGGAAATCCCATTTCTACTGTGTAAGTGGGGGATTTTTAAAGGAATGTGCGCCGAGGCCATTGCCAGTTTTTCCAGTTCATTCTCATGTTGTCCAATATGGAGAGAACTGAAGTCCTCCAAGTCTACCTATTTTTCTAGCTTGCACTCCCCTTAGTTAGTCTGACCCTTTAAACCCTGCAGATCTGCCTAGTTTTATTACTAAATATATCAATGCCACATGCACAGTGTTAAATAATCAAAAAAATCAAAAAGGAACCAAAAAGGTTCACTCACTGTGAAAAACGTTTGTGTGTATGCTATTGCAGAGTTTGTTGTTTTTAAATTTTTTTTTAATTTTTATGCACCTACACAAACTGTGGAATTCTCTTTATTGAATATAATAAGAACAAAATTTTTTGTAGAGGGGTTGGAAGGATCTCATATAATCGTGTAGGCAACCCTTCCTCATTTGGCATGTTATAATCATAGAACTGCCAACCTCCTCCGTTTTTGTGCCTTTCTATGCAAATATTGTGTTTTAAAACTTCAATAATTTTTACTGTGTTTAGAATTACCCAATGACATCCAGTGCAAAATAACTCAACTAGATGCAGATAGTTTTTTGTTGTTTTCAAATACCACGGCACCACCGTTGATATTCTATCAACTATGATCTCTGATCCTTCTCTTGTTGAGAACTAACTCTATTCTTATTACTGTATATCAGATCTCACAAGTTGTCAATATCCCAACATGTACATGTTTCGGACGCGGATGCGTCCTTCCTCAGGGGATGTTCCGGCAAGTGATGTTAGAACCCGCTGTTGAAAACAAATCAAAATTTTAAATATATAAATATTTCGTTTCCTTAAGTTGCTTTCCTTAAATGTCTGAAGAGGTTTTTCCATTTTTAAGTCGCTTGCCTTCTTGACGCGGTGCCCCGCTCCGATTTCCTTGTATGTCTACTCCATTGGTTGAAAGACTTTGCTGATAGCAGTCCTTGCTGGTAGCAGTCCGGATGTCAACTAAACATGGGCTGTGCAAGCTCTTGTTTTAGGGGGTGAATTGTATCCTAATGTGACCAATCAGAGTTGCTTTTGTTGTCCTCCTATGGGAAGTGTTTTCATTTGCAAGTCCAACCAATAGTGTTGTTCCTCTATATCTACTATGCACGGACCTGATTGAGAACTACCAACATACACTCTTTGTAAATATCACATGTTTATCAGACCTGGTTGAGAACTACCAGTCCGTTTTTACTTGGAGAATAACTGTTAGGAATGATACAATCATAAAGCGATTGACGACAAATTCAGTTCATCATTCATGCCCTGCAAGTTAGAAGATTTTAAAGTATAAATCCAAAATAATTCTCGATGGTTTAATCGAGCTCTTAAATCGCCACCCCGCTGAGGGGTGGACACTTGTTCAAGCACTGTCCATTTCAGTTCCCGTATATCATGAGATGCTAATGTTAAGTGCTGCACCATGGGGGCTGTCAAACATGTGGACCATCAAACATGTGGACACTGCAGTTGGTGCTCCCAGTGCATTGTAGGAATAGAATGGATTGATCCAGTTACACAATATAAAGTATGGCGGAAGAGCAACACCGACTGTAATTCACAAAATGTAATTTATGCAATAGTGTGTCCCTGTCCAAAACTGTACATCGGCCACACCACGCGGCCGGTTCGAATTTGATTGAGTGAGCATAAATCCCGGTATACCACTGATAGTTGACAGCCCCCATGGTGCAGCACTTAACATTAGCATCTAGGGATGTGAATCGTGTCCTCGATCGTCTTAACGATCGATTTCGGCTGGGAGGGGGAGGGAATCGTATTGTTGCCGTTTGGGGGGCTAAAATATCGTGAAAAATCGTTAAAAATCGTGAAAAATCGAAAAATCGAAAAATCGAAAAACCGGCACATTAAAACCCCCTAAAACCCACCCCCGACCCTTTAAATTAAATCCCCCACCCTCCCGAACCCCCCCCCAAATAACTTAAATAACCTGCGGGTCCAGCGGCGGTCCGGAACGGCAGCGGTCCGGAACGGGCTCCTGCTCTGAATCTTGTCGTCTTCAGCCGGCGCCATTTTCCAAAATGGCGCCGAAAAATGGCGGCGGCCATAGACGAAAAAGATTGGACGGCAGGAGGTCCTTCCGGACCCCCGCTGGACTTTTGGCAAGTCTCGTGGGGGTCAGGAGGCCCCCCACAAGCTGGCCAAAAGTTCCTGGAGGTCCAGCGGGGGTCAGGGAGCGATTTCCCGCCGCGAATCGTTTTCGTACGGAAAATGGCGCCGGCAGGAGATCGACTGCAGGAGGTCATTCAGCGAGGGTTCCGGCGCCTCGCTGAACGACCTCCTGCAGTCGATCTCCTGCCGCCGCCATTTTCCGTACGAAAACGATTCGCGGCGGGAAATCGCTCCCTGACCCCCGCTGGACCTCCACGAACTTTTGGCCAGCTTGTGGGGGGCCTCCTGACCCCCACGAGACTTGCCAAAAGTCCAGCGGGGGTCCGGAAGGACCTCCTGCCGTCCAATCTTTTTCGTCTATGGCCGCCGCCATTTTTCGGCGCCATTTTGGAAAATGGCGCCGGCTGAAGACGACAAGATTCAGAGCAGGAGCCCATTCCGGACCGCTGCCGTTCCGGACCGCCGCTGGACCCGCAGGTTATTTAAGTTATTTGGGGGGGGGTTCGGGAGGGTGGGGGATTTAATTTAAAGGGTCGGGGGTGGGTTTTAGGGGGTTTTAGTGTGCCGGCTCACGATTCTAACGATTTATAACGATAAATCATTAGAATCTGTATTGTATTGTGTTCCATAACGGTTTAAGACGATATTAAAATTATCGGACGATAATTTTAATCGTCCTAAAACGATTCACATCCCTATTAGCATCTCATGATATACAGGAACTCAAATGGACAGTGCTTGAACAAGTGTCCACCCCTCAGCGGGGTGGCAATTTAAGAGCTCGATTAAACCATCGAGAATTATTTTGGATTTATACTTTAAAATCTTCTAACCCGCAGGGCATAAATGATGAACTGAATTTGTCGTCAATCACTTTATGATTGTATCATTCACTAACAGTTATTCTCCAAGCAAAAACAGACCGGTAGTTCTTAACCAGGTCTGATAAACATGTGATATTTACAAAGGGGCAGATTTTAAAACAATACGCGCACCGGTACTTTTGTTCGCACCACCGGCGCGAACAAAAGTACACCAGATTTTATAAGATACGCGCGTAGCCATGCGTATCTCATAAAATCCGGGGTCGGCGCGCGCAAGGGGGTGCACATTTGTGCAACCTGCGCGCGCTGAGCCCAGCGCGGCCTGCCTGTTCCCTCCGAGGCCGCTCCGATTTCGGAGCGGCCTCGGAGGGAACTTTTATTCGCCCTCCCCCCACCTTCCCCTACCTAACCCACCCCCCGGCCCTATCTAAACCCCCCCCCCTTACCTTTGTCGGCAAAGTTACGCCTGCTGAAAGCACGCGTAACTTTGCACGCGTCACCGGCAGCCCCGCTCCGTCCTCCAGTCCGGTGGCGTGGTCTGGAGGCCTCGACCACGCCCCCGGGCCGGCACCACGCCCCCGAGCCCGCCCCCAAAACGCTGCGGCACGCCCCCGAAACGCCGCGTCGTTTCGGGAACGCCCCCGGACACGCCCCCTCCCTCCCCGTTTCGAAAGCCCCGGGACTTACGCATGTCCCGGGGCTTTATGCGCGCCGGCGCCCTATGCAAAATAGGCGAGGCGGCGCGCGAGGGCCCTGCGCGCGTAAATCCTGCCGGATTTATGCTCGCAAGGGTTTTAAAATCCGCCCCAAAGAATGTATGTTGGTAGTTCTCCATCAGGTCCGTGCATAGTAGATATAGAGGAACAACACTATTGGTTGGACTAGCAAATGAAAACACTTCCCATAGGAGGACAACAAAAGCAACTCTGATTGGCCACATTAGGATACAATTCACCCCATAAAATAAGAGCTTGCACAGCCCATGTTCAGTTGACATCTGGACTGCTACCAGCAAGGACGGCTATCACAAAGTCTTTCAACCAATGGAGTAGACATACAAGGAAATCGGAGCGGGGCACCGCGTCAAGAAGGCAAGCGACTTAAAAATGGAGAAGCCTCTTCAGACATTTAAGGAACGCAAGTTAAGGAAATTAATATTTACATATTTAAAATTTTGATTTCCGGCGGGTTCTAACATCACTCGCCGGAACATTCCCTGAGGAAGGACGCATCCGCGTCTGAAACATGTACATGTTGGGATATTGACAACTTGTGATATCTGATATACAGTAATAAGAATAGAGTTAGTTCTCAACAAGAGAAGGATCAGAGATCATAGTTGATAGAATATCAACGGTGGTGCCGTGGTATTTGAAAACAACAAAAAACAATCTGCATCTAGTTGAGTTATTTTGCACTGGATGTCACTGGGTAATTCTAAACACAGTAAAAATTATTGAAGTTTTAAAACACAATATTTGCATAGAAAGGCACAAAAAACGGAGGAGGTTGGCGGTTCTATGATTATAACATGCCAAATGAGGCAGGGTTGCCTACACGATTATATGAGACCCTTCCAACCCCTCTACAAAAAATTTTGTTCTTATTATATTCAATAAAGAGAATTCCACAGTTTGTGGAGGTGCATAAAAATTAAAAAAAAATATTTAAAAACAACAAAAAATCTGCAATAGCATACACACAAACGTTTTTCACAGTGAGTGAACCTTTTTGATTTTTTTGATAGTTTTATTACTAGGCAGATCTGCAGAAGTAAAATTACATGGCTGGTGACCTCGGCCAGTTCACATAAACATTTATGCGCAAATTTCTGGTTCAAGTCCTGAAATGCCCATTACACAAATAAAATTCTTCTGAGTAAGAAGAGAGAGGATGAGGAAGAAGGGTGTTCCAAGGATGAGACTTAAGTTTAGCCAAGTAGTGCCGATATTTAACACTACTTGGCTAGACTTATCCTGGCAAGAGTGAGTGGCAAAAAGCACTGGTCTAAGGTTACCAAGGTTAACTTTGCCTAGATAATTTTTGGGAGTTTATTTGGCAGCGGACTTCCCCAGGTAAGTCCTACCTCATTTCTCACTTAAAATTACCCAGGTAGCTTTATGATCCCTTGGCTGCTGACTATGTACCTCAAAGGGTCCAGATGCTTAGGAGTACATTTGTTTCATACCAGTCTACATTGTATTCTAGGACTATTAAATGAGAGTTTCTTACACAGGGTATTTAGTACCGATTTCATGCTATACTGTATGGTGAATTTCACTTTTCAGGAAATGGGAATTCTAGCATAAGCTCAGTTCAGATTTTCAGCATGAAGGAAATGTTTGAAACCAGAAAAGTAACATATAACCATAGAAACATAGAAATGATGGCAGAAGAAGACCAAACAGCCCATCGAGTCTGCCCAGCAAGCTTTCACACTTTTTTTTTCTCATACTTATCTGATTACTCTTGGCCCTTAGTAACCTTTTGGTTCTATTTCCCTTCCACCCCTACCATTAATCTGGAGAGCAGTGCTGGAGCTGCATCTAAGTGAAGTATCTAACTTAATTGGTTAGGGGTAGTTACTGCCGCAATAAGCAAGCTACTCCCACGCTTATTTGTTTACCCAGCCTGTGCAATTCAGTCCTTGTTGGTTGTCTGAATATAAATCCACTTTCCTTCATTCCCCCTGCTGTTGAAGCAGTGAACTGCGCTGCATATGTATTTCAAGTGAAGTATCAGGCTAATTTGGTTTGGGGTAGTGACTGCCATAACAAGCAAGCTACTCCACACTTTTTTGTGAATGCAAATCCTTTTTTCCACATTTCCTCTTGCCGTTGAAGCATAGAGCAATGTTGGAGTCGCATTAACCATGTGTATGTTTATTGAATAAGGGTATTATCTCCAGGTACTAGCCGTCATTCCCCACAAGCCACCTTCTCATCATTCACATCCTCTAGATTTTATGGATCCACAGTGTTTATCCCATGCCCCTTTGAAGTCCTTCACATTTTTGGTCTTCACCACTTCCTCCGGAAGGGCATTCCAGGCATCCACCACCCTCTCCGTGAAGAAATACTTCCTGACATTGGTTCTGAGTCTTCCTCCCAGGAGCTTAATATAAGTTAATTTGTCTTCCATTGTCCATGCTTCATTGTCTCTATGACTATACTGCTCTGTGTATTTAAAAGAACATGACCTTATACATGAGCATGTATTAATTTGTTTTATTTCAAAGCAATTACTTTATTTATTTACTGATTTATTTATTTAATTGATTTTTAGTGGGTCACAAAATTACATAGAACATAATTATGGACAAACAAAATACAGGAACATCAATAAAAGACAGGTATTTATGACCTAAAAAACAATCAAATTTAATACCACAGATCCTAGAAAATCATGCTAAGTTGGATAAACAGTAAAGGAAAAATAGAGATAAAAGTCAAAGGTCTGTAGAAAATGTAGTTGCTGGACCTTTTTTCTGAATATCAAGGAGTTAGTCTCCTCCTCAAAATCAAGTGGAAGACAGTTCCATAATAAAAGCCCCGCAATTGAGAAACTCAACTCTGTGTTTTTATCAAAAAGATTTCTCTGAAAAATGGGACTGCCAGTGGTGCTTTTCCTGAAGAATACAGAGGACAGGAGGTAGCATGGGACACCAAGAACTCTGAGATATCTAGGACTAACTCCACAGAGAGCTTTATAAATCAACATAAGGATCTTAAACCGGACGCACGAAGATACTGTTCTCTCAGTCTAAGCATGATCTGGTCACAAGACTCACAACAAGTTTTGAATAAACTGCAATAGAAATTTAGAGATATGGGGTAAGCAGAATTGCAGTAGCCAATTTATTTAGCACCAGGATGTAAGGTATACTTTCACTGCCTTAAAGAAATCAGGCATTGCTGTGGTTGTATTCTGGTTCTTAAAAGTAAAATTGAAGTCCAAAAAAATATTCATTCAAGAGAGGTAAGGTGAGGTCCCAAATTTTCAAATGGGTCATCTGGGAGATGTGAACAACCTACCCAGATGAGCTCAGATTTCTAAAGATTGAATGTTATGGTTATTTCTTAAGTTTTACAAAGTAAACTGGGTTCTCTCTCTTCAGTCTCTCATCCCCTAAGTTTCCATGACTTGCATTAATCAGATGTTTTCAATACTAATTTCCTGTGCCCTTCTTTTACAAATATAGGGCCTGATTTTAAAAAGCATTTACATGTGTAAAACTGGGTTCTTCATGTGCAAATGCATTTTATCCATGTAAGTGGCCTTTTGAAAATTGCAACAATATATGCCATTGAATTGTCCATAGGATTTACACATGTAAATAGCTTTTGAAAATTACCTCAATATAGTTTAGGATGAAAATGTCAAAGGGGAGAACATTTTAACTTAGTGTTCCATTCACCCAAATTACATTTGGCCTGAAGGGAACAAAAATTAGGGCTTGCCAAATGAGCAAAAGTGGAGACCAAGAGAGAGAAAGTCAGGAGAATATCAGAGCTGTGTGAGGAGGTGAAAACAAGGCTCGGAAGGAACTCACGCAGCTCAGAAGAATCCACAAGTGAAGCAGACTCTTGCCAAGTTGTAGGATGTCCAGAGAAGCTTCTTTAAATATCCGGTGACGCCTGACGTCAGCTGGAGGCTGGACCAGGATTTCCCACCACGTCCCCTTTAAGAGATGGAGCTTCGGCGCGCGTGTGATCTAGAAAAGGCCCGAGGAGATTGGGGCCAGTATCTCAAACTCACTGCATAATTGAAAAAACTTGACCACTTCCCTTGAATTCCACAGTGGAGTAAGTTATTGCCACCAAGCTGTCGTCTTTATACTCATCGACATCCAGACAGGAAGAGACATGGACATCCGAGTATAAAGACGACAGCTTGGTGGCAATAACTTGCTCCACCGTGGAATTCAAAGGGAGTGGTCAAGTTTTTTCAATTATTCAGTGAGTTTGAGATACTGTGTGTGTTAGACACCATTCGCCTGCATACCCCTTGAGGAAAGACTTTTTTCGTCTGAAACATGTACATGTCAGAACTTTCAAGCATATATTGAGTTGTAATAGATGTATACAGAGATCTATATTACATCAAAAGAGTGTCAACGCAACGGTGGGGACAAACTATTGAATTTATTGAAAGTCTGGAAATACTTTTGGAGTCTCTTAAGAATGTATCTAGTGGATGCTGTCTATATACAATACAAATAATCTTATTGGATGTTATAAATACACAAACAAACATTTTCAAAAAAAACATCACTAAGAAGTTTGTTTCATATATAAAAAAGTTAAAAAATAGGAGGAGGTTGGAGGTTAATGATCATAACATGCATATATGATGCAGGGATGCCTACACGATTGTATGAAACTTTCAACTAACTCCGCCAAATTTTTTATAAAAATAATTTTTGAACACTTAATGATATATTGGGTCCACTGGCGTGTAGGTTACTAAAAATATACAGTTAGTAAAAATCAACACACATTAGAGAAAATATATTGATTATAGATATAATGAATACACCCTTTGGGTAGGTCAGTGATTGAACAGTTTTTGTTCATCTTGTTGTTTCAATCTTAATTATATATCACTGTTCAAGTGGCTAAGATTTGTATTGGTTTATCCCCTTAGTTAGCCAGATAGATCTTTTTAAAAAATTGTCCTCATCATGTGTATAATTGAGATCCTGCATATTTTAGAAAAGTCACATAAAATCTTTCCATGCAATATTTTTAATCAGCCTCTACTCAGAATTGCATAATACATGATCAGATTCATTAAATATGCCTGACTTTCCTTACCCCTTTTCAGTTGTGCTCACTCATTCTCATGCTATCAACTCTGGAAATGGCATAGAATGCCCAGTGAATATAATCCTACTGAAATGTCAGCACGAACTCAAGGCAAGAAGTCAAACACATTCATCCACAGTACAGTCACATGAGTCATATGATCACTTAATTGCACCAAATCTTAGGGTCCACTGTGAGAAATACAGGAGTAGATTTTTAAACTTGCGCGAGTGTGTCCATGTGTGCACGCTACCTGACACGCACACATGGACACACAATTTTATAACATGCGCTTGCAGTCACATGCATGTTATAAAATTGGGGGTCGACACACGCAAGGGGATGTACAATTGTGCACCTTGCAGTGCGTCAAGCCCACGCTGAACCATGCTGCCTTCCCCCGTTCCCTCCCAGGCTGCTCCGAAATTGGAGCGGACTCCGAGGGAACTTCCCTACCCCCACATTCCCTTCCCTTCCCCTACCTCCCCCGCCCTTTCCCCCCTACCTTTTTCTTGTTTTCTTTTGTGTTTTAAAACTTACTTCAGCCATGGGGCTGAAGTAAGTACCGGCGTGCGATCCCCGGCAGTGGCAAATGGCAGCTGTGCCGGAAGCCTCTGGCCACGCCCCTTCCCCACCCCCGGACTGCCCCTTTTTGCAAGCTTTTGGACTTACACACACCCCGCGGCTTTATGCGCGTCTCCGGGCCTTTTGAAAATAGGCCCGGTGCGCGCATGACTGGTTACGCGGATAAATCCTCCGGATTTATGCGCATAACCTTTTGAAAATCCGGCTCTATGTGCGTAAATCGCCTTACGCATGCCGGGCCTGTTTTATAAAGGCCCGGCTACGCGCGTAATGCCCAGAGATGCATGTAAGTCCAGGGGCTTGCAAAAAGGGGCAGGGAGGGGGCGGGGAGGGGCGGTCCAGGGGGCGGGGCAGGGTCAGAGGCTCCCGGCACAGCGGCCTTTTGCCACTGTGCTGGGGATCGCGCGCCGGCAGTTGGCCGGCGTGCGCAATTTAGTTCGTCCCTAGGCCTGAAGTACGTTTTAGAACAAAAGAAAAATAAAGAAAAAGGTAAGTGGGGAAGGGAGGGGGAGGTAGGGGAAGGGAAGGGAAGGTGGGGTGGGGGGTAGGGTGGTTCCCTCCGAGGCCACTCCAATTTCAGAGCAGCCTGGGAGGGAACGGAGGAAGGTGGCACGGCTCAGTGTGGGCCCTTGCGTGGGCCAACCCCTGATTTTATAACATAAGCGCGCCTGCGCGCGCATGTAATAAAATTGGACATACATGTGTGCATGATGGGTAGCACAAGCACATGTACGCATGTGCGCAAGTTTTCAAATCTACCCCTGTATGTTTTGATTTAAAAAACACTTCTATATTCATATGGCAGTTACAGAAAATGCCATCAAGGATCTAAAAAAGCCTTACATTTGTGGATTCTCCCCCAAAAGAAAAGGAAACCATTCATCATCTTTGCACACTTTGATTTGCTCTCAGTGCTTTATCTGCAGCACTAAAGATAAACATAGACAAGGAACATCCTTTCCACAAATAATACACTGCATCCTTCTAATGCTCTGAAGCTTCATTCTTTGCTCAGACCCTCAAAGAACAGAATGCTTCACTTCTATTATTAGTGTTATTTACCAAATTTATAAATTGCGTATGCAATAGGGATGTGAATCGTTTTAGGACGATTAAAATTATCGTCCGATAATTTTAATATCGTCTTAAACCGTTATGGAACACAATACAATAGAGATTCTAACGATTTATCGTTATAAATCGTTAGAATCGTGAGCCGGCACACTAAAACCCCCTAAAACCCACCCCCGACCCTTTAAATTAAATCCCCCACCCTCCCGAACCCCCCCCCAAATGACTTAAATAACCTTGGGGTCCAGCGGCGGTCCGGAACGGCAGCGGTCCGGAACGGGCTCCTGCTACTGAATCTTGTTGTCTTCAGCCGGCGCCATTTTCCAAAATGGCGCCGAAAAATGGCGGCGGCCATAGACGAACACGATTGGACGGCAGGAGGTCCTTCCGGACCCCCGCTGGACTTTTGGCAAGTCTTGTGGGGGTCAGGAGGCCCCCCCTAAGCTGGCCAAAAGTTCCTGGAGGTCCAGCGGGGGTCAGGGAGCGATTTCCCGCCGCGAATCGTTTTCCGTACGGAAAATGGCGCCGGCAGGAGATCAACTGCAGGAGGTCGTTCAGCGAGGGTTCCGGCGCCTCGCTGAACGACCTCCTGCAGTCGATCTCCTGCCGGCGCCATTTTCCGTACGGAAAACGATTTGCGGCGGGAAATCGCTCCCTGACCCCCGCTGGACCTCCAGGAACTTTTGGCCAGCTTAGGGGGGGCCTCCTGACCCCCACAAGACTTGCCAAAAGTCCAGCGGGGGTCCGGAAGGACCTCCTGCCGTCCAATCGTGTTCGTCTATGGCCGCCGCCATTTTTCGGCGCCATTTTGGAAAATGGCGCCGGCTGAAGACAACAAGATTCAGTAGCAGGAGCCCGTTCCGGACCGCTGCCGTTCCGGACCGCCGCTGGACCCCCAGGTTATTTAAGTCATTGGGGGTGGGGGATTTAATTTAAAGGGTCGGGGGTGGGTTTTAGGGGGTTTTAATGTGCCGGTTTTGTGACTTTACAATTTTTCGATTTTTCACGATTTTTCACGATATTTTACCCCCCCAAATGGCAACAATACGATTCCCTCCCCCTCCCAGCCGAAATCGATCGTTAAGACGATCGAGGACACGATTCACATCTCTAGTATGCAACATATGCTGCTCAGTGCGGCCAGGACTGTTTATAGTAGGAGATGGACAGGAGTAAGGAAAGGGGTGCTCCTCTGTCTCTCTCGCACAACCAGAGCATCCTTAGCTCTAACAGTCCATGACCTGAAGCACACTCAGGAACATTTATTGCCTGAAAACATACAACAACAAAAATAGGGGGGCACAAAATCATTTAAAACAGCCCCTTCACACTTTTCTCACAACCCCCTATACAGAAGAATCCCGACTCCCACACCTGGCCAGCAGATCCCCACCATAAAATTACTCCTACGGAGTACGCTATTGGATGCAGTCAGGCATGTAGAGTCTAGACAGGCAAGGCATCCCAAAAAACAGTAACTGATACATCCAGACACAAAGAAGCGACGTCAGTCATGATTTCTGACACCCTCTAGAACAGTATCTCCCTGGACTTGGCCCTCTCAGGCTCCGGCCTTCTACTACTTCTTCCTGGACTGTCCTTGGCTCCCGGGTCACACACCTGACAGATGGTCACACACCTGACAGATGGTCACACACCTGACAGATGGTTCTCACATGCGTGACACACTGACCCATGATCGTCATGGGGTTTGATGTAAAAGTACAGTTTGCATCCACGGGAACCCCCCTGACCCATAATAATGGATGTAAAGCAGAATTATGACATTCCCCATACAACTCACCCTACAAAAAAGATATTCTGGTTCTGGTGTCATCTCAGTAACAGCAACTCAAACTCCTTCAACTACCAGGCTCAATAGCCCTACTTATGAAAAGACAGCAGTTTATCACCAATGCATGTCCTCTTGAGAAAACACAACAAATAAGACTGATACAAATGCTTACATGCTAGTAAAATATCTCATCTCGGTAACAGACACAGAACCGACCTAACATACTCCCAGGATCTGTAGTAATGCACATAAACTAATCAGCACACAGTTACACCTGTATTATGGAATACACTCAAACAGGAGCAACCCTATCTATGAAAAGGCAACACTATAAATTTTAAATCAGGCCCTAAAAACCAATACACCTCTTATTAGGAAAACAGAACTAGCAAGCAGCTATAGATCCCCACACAGAAATAATTGTAAAACTATACTAATAAGCAGAATAAATGTTTCTAAACAGCTATGAATAGAATAACATCCAACAATTAAAAACTCATAAAAACTATTAAAAATTCTCCAAACACCAATAAAATATTTCAAAAAAAGCAGACACATCACATAATATTAAATAATTAAAATGGCAGTCAATCAAGAAAAATAAACTTAAAAAGCCACCTTTACTTACCCCCTCCAGCAGCTCTCCAACTCCTCTTCCATGCAGGCCGTAACACACAGCAGTAGCAGCAGTAGTGGCTAAGCTCTATACTCATCGTCCTCTTCCTTAATGCCCATGTCTCTCACACACACACACCATACCAGTCATGCCCCCATGACCAGTTTCTGTCTCTCACACACCAATCATCTCCCAAATAGTCTTTGACACACACACCAGTCACCTTCCTGAACAGTTTCTCTCATGCCATACACACACACAGACTTCCCACTCCCGTGTTCTACTTACATATACGGGCTTCTCACTCTCATAATCACTTTCTCTGTCTCACACACACTCACCAGTTTCTCACTCCCATGCTTGTTCTCTCCACATGCACAGGCTTCTCATTCCCATAATCACTTTCTTTCTGTCACACACACAAACACACACCAGTCACCTGATCTCTCTCATGCATACACACACAGAGGCTTCCCACTCCCATGTTCTTTCAGATATACAGGCTTCTCACTCCCATGCTGTGTCTCACACACACCCATGTTTCTCACTCCCATGCTCACTCTTCACATGCACAGGTTTCTCATTCCCATAATCACTTTCTTTCTCTCACACACACACACACACCAGTCACCTGATCTCTCTCATGCATACACACACAGGCTTCCCACTTCCATGTTCTGTCTTACATATACAGGCTTCTCCCTCACATGCTGTGTCTCACACACTCCCAGGTTTCTCACTCCCATGCTCACTCTCTTCACATGCACAGGCTTCTCATTACCATAATCACTTTCTCTCTGTTACACACACACACACACACCAGTCTCTCTCTCATTTCCATGCTTGCTCTCCACTGCACAGGCTTCTCATTCCCTGAATCACATTCTTTCTCTCATATTCACACACACCAGTCTCTTTCTCTCATACACACTGTCACCTTACCAACCAGTCTCTCGCGCTCATGCATGCACACACACACACACAGGCTTCCCACTCCCATGCTCTCTCTCTCTCACATAATCAGGCTTCTCACTCCCATGATTTCTTTCACACACATCCACACACCCCCCCCAACAGCAGGCTTCTTACTCCCATGCTTTCTCACATACCCAGATTTCTCACTTCAATGCTTTTTCTCTCTCTCACACACACATCAGTCACCTCCCTGACTAATGTCTCACACTCTCACATATACATCAGTCATCTCCTTGATCAGTCACTTTCATTGTCTCTCACATATACACACACATCAGCTCTCTGACCAGTTTCTCTCACTCACACACATGCTCTCAATCACACACAGGATGGCTGCTTCTTTCTCTCACTCACTTCCTCTTCCCCGCCCCTCCCCGAGCACAAATGGTAGCTGCAGCAGCCTCCTCCTCCAGCCCCCGCAAGCCAAGAAAGAAGAATCCCATCGGCCGCGGGAGACTCATGCTGCTCTCTCCTTTTTCGATTACCGTCTGCTTCAATTGCTCGGGGGCCGATGCTGCAGCCGTCGCTGCTACTTTATCGTGCAGCACGGTCTTTCTCCTTCCCGCACACCGCGTATCACTTCCTGTTCCGGGTCACGGGGGGGGGGGGGGGGGGGGGGGCAGGCGCGGGAAGAAGAAAAGGCCCAGCCACAAGTGCCACAGCTTTTTTTTTTAGCACTGCTGCCGTTCCCACTGGGCTTGAACGTGTTGATAGCCCGGCGGCAACGGCAGCAGGGAAGAAAGAGCAGCGGGAGAGGCCGGGAGCACGCGACACAGCAGCCGGTGCTTGGCTACACACTAGGGTGTCGCGACACACCGGTTGAGAACCGCTGCTCTAGAAAGAGCCAAAAGCCAGATAGCAATGATTAGTCAGTACTTTCATCTCAAAAGACAAGCTGTGAGGCATATAATACATCTAGCTGTTGTGTGTCCCACTTGTAGCAGGCCCGCAACCGGGCTCACTTACCTCCGGTGCCCGGCTCCTGGAGCAGACTCGTCCTCACTAGCGGCAATAGGCAGCTGTCTGTGCTCCCGCACACCCGTTCCCTCCTTGGCCATTCCTGGCTCCTCTGTGGACCTTCCTGGCTCCCGGCAGGTCTCCCCACATGTGCCGTGGGGAGACCTGCCATCCAGCGTCCTGCCTCTCCTAGGCACGCATGTGCGCGCCTTGCCGGCATTTAAAGGGGGCGCAGCGGGAAACTAACCCATGGCCCCAGATGATGACATCATCGGGCCCTGCTACTTAAGGCAGGGCCCGCCACTCATTTCTTTCCTTGGCAGCAGGTCCACACACTTGTCAGGTTCTCATTGCTCGTTCTAGTTCCTGACTTCATTCCGGGTTCCTGTTCCTGTCTTCATTCCTGGTTCCTGTTACTGACCTTGTTCCTGGTTCCTGCTCCTGACTTCGTTCCTGGTCCCAGTTCCTGACTCCATTCCTGGCTCCTACCTAGCCTTGCTTGGACTGACCTCTGTATTTGACCCTTGCTACATTTGGACCATGCTCAGGACTGACTTCTGACTTTGATCCCTGCAATGTTTGGACCACATTCAGGGCTGACTTCTGGCTTTGACCTTTGCTTCGTTGGAGCTACGCTCAGGTCTGACTACTGGCTTGACCCTTGCTTTGTTGGAACTCTGCACTTTGACTAGCTCTGTTGCCTGCCCCAACTCCAGCCTGTTCTCGACTATACCTTCGGTATCTCCCTGGACTTGGCCCTCTCAGGCTCCGGCCTTCTACTACTTCTTCCTGGACTGTCCTTGGCTCCCGGGTCTCTGGATCCCTAACTCATCTGGACCTGCTTCAGTCCCTCTGATACCTCTGCTGGTCCCTGGCTATCTGCTACAACATCCACTGGAAGTCGTCTGATGGAGGCCCTCCTAAGACCAGCTGGCCAAGGCACCCAAAGACTCACCCTGTGGGGAATGTGGGCTGGTCTTGGTGAAGCTCCAGTTAGCCTCCGTCTCTTAGTCTGCTCTGCCTCCCGACGGTGGGGACCCGTGGGGCTTGCCCTATGGGTAGCATCAAACCCACCTCAGGCCAAGTGTCCACCTCTGGCGCAACACTAGCTTTTATGATAAACATCTTATAAATATTTGTATCAGTTTCTAAATGTAATTTTTATGTCATTCACTATTGGCAAAATATATTTTGGCCGACTAGAACCTTACAGGTCTATTTTAAAACGAATACACGGGCGCGACTGCACACGCTTATATATTGCGAGCGAGTCTACACTAGAATTTTTAATCATGCATGCACCTATGCGCATATGTTTTAAAAAGCACCAACTGTGCGAAAGTATGCACCTAATTTTAAGAGGTTACTCAAGCACAGTTTTCCATAGGACTTTGTCAGCTTTTATGTGTGTATGTAGGTGGATTTTAAAACATGCTAGCGTGAGAAACAACCCAGTTTTTCTAATTAGTCCACCGGTTTGCCTAATTAATCCACTGGTTCTTCATCCTGCTCTCCCACCAATTGACTGAATCCCCTTGCCCTGTTTTGTAAGACCTAAAATTTGAGATCTACAGACTTGCTCCTCTTCTGGAGAAGCAGTAAAGTTATATGAATATCAAGCCAACTTGAGCTGCGGTCTCCAGTTTTAAAATACGGAATTATGCATATAACTGAAGGCCCCGCCCAGGAATGACTAGACCATGCCCCAATTCCTCCTTGTGATTTTTTTACGCGCACACCAGTATATACGCACATACTTTGCAGATTTTTAAAATACGCATTGCTCGTGCATGACCCGCACACTTGTGTTTGTGGGCTTTTTTGCATAAGCAACACTTTGAAAATCAACCTGTTAATTTGGTCTCTGTCTCTCATAGAGAGACAGAGTATATAGTATATATAAGGTGTATCTATCTATATATGTATGTATATATATATATATATATTGTGATGGCTCACCGTCCGTGAGGCCTCGAACGCCGCTCTTCCGTCTCCCGTTCTTAGTCGCCACCAGTTGCCCGGGTCCCTGGAAGCTGATGTGTTCAAGTAACTCCTTGAGTCTGTGCCTCTGCTGGCCCTGGTTTTGCTGGGCTGCTGGGTTCCCTTCAGGCAGGGTTGGGGGTAAGCAGTCCCCCCAATCCCCAGAGACAACACAGAGAGAGGGATAGTTCCTTCAAAGCAGTTAAATAAGTAACAACTGGATGCATTACATGGGGTTTGTCCCCTCTCCCTCCAGCACTCTGATTCCCTTACAAGCAGTGCTAGTTCAGAGCATTCATTTACCTCCTCTGTTCAGCACTATTACAAGCCCCAACACCACAGGCCCCTTTAGGGTAAGGAGTATACTTCACCCAGCCACCTGGATTACTCCGTATCCATGCCTGAACTGGAGGACTCCTCTATCCCTGAACCTACCTCCATCTCCTCCTCCTCTGACTCCGAAGAGCTGGGTTTTTGTGGCCAGTTCCACCAAGGGGGCACGTCCTCTTCCTCCAGCTCCATGGACTCATCTGTGTCTGCCTCATTAACGTCTATGCCTGCCACCTGTTCGCCTTCAGGCTTTCCTCCCCTGTCTGGTGGTGTTTCAGGGAAGCTGGGATTCGTAGTTCTTCTCTTCCCCTGCGCCCCCTGCTGTCTGGCCCCCCAGGTCTATTTCGCTTTTGGACTGAAATAGGCCCCTGCTGTCTGGCTCTGGTACTCTTGTTGCTCTTATGGTAGCTTGTCAGCTCCTGCCTACGGCCGGGCTGCGCTACATCACTATATATATATATATATATATATATATATATATATATACAGAAATAGAGAGAGTATATAATACATATAAGATGTGTATATCTATCTATATATATATAGATTATATATGTAATTTTTAGTTCATTTATACACATTTATCTGTCACACTATCAGAAGGAGAAATACTGTATATATCTACATTCTGCTTCATTCTAACCCTGTCAGTAGAATTGTCAAACATAATTAAAGTTGTTATATGCTGACAGTTTATTAGAAAGTACATAATTCCTCAAAACCCAGCGTGTTATACATTTTAAATTTCTCTCTCAGTTCTTCATTAAGGGGAAGGAGGGCAAATTAGTCATTTGATGTGCCCGAGTCACTGTTTTCCATGTTTCCTGGCAAAGCCCTGGAGACGCTGGGTTGTGTAGGCAGACAGTAAGAATGTTTTACACAACTGATTGGCACCTGTCATCTGTCTCCCCGGGGATGCTGCCAGGATAATTTGTCGCCGGAATAGATTATGGCGGGCAGATATTTACTCTACTTAGAAAGCTAAAAGAATTGATTTTACCTAACAGCCTTGTTTCCACTTAGATAGGTGATTAGGGCCGTGTTTGCTTACAAAGTGAATCCTTTGACTGACTTGGAAAGGAAGCATGCACAAAAAAAAGAAAAAAAAAACAGTTTGATTAATCCAGTCAGCATCGCCTGGCAAACATCTGATTTTATTCATCAAATATAGAACCAAAGTCAATTTACAGCAAGTCAGCAAAACATTCTAGTTTATAATAAATAATGTACTCTGAAACCAATGACAGATTAATAGTGATAGGAAAAGTGAACACCTTTTGAAATTTGGATCCCTTGTTGGCTAAATGATAGAAAACAGTATTTTGTCCTTTGCCAGTGTGGATGCTGTAGCAATTATTCTGAGTACATTAGTGTTTTGGTTTTGTTTTGGTTTTTTTAACAGTGATGTGGCACTATACTTGACTCCTTGCTCACATGGGGTCCATTGTATTGAAGGGTTTTATCCATTTTGGTGTCCATGGGAATAATGCTTATTATATAGGCCCAATAATGTAGCGAGTCATTCAGAATTCATGCAATTTTGCACTGCAATCCTGGTCTGCACCCTTTCCAAATGCAGTTCCATGTGCATTTCTTGGAGGACTCCATCTAAGCACTTGGCAGTGAAAAGGGCTACACTTTCTTGGCTACCAGCACGTATAGCTGGTGCAAAGCACGTGGGTGCTTTTAGTGTACCCGCTTTTGTACTGGATAGTTTTCCAAAGGAAACAACATGCTAAAATGACAGTGAATATTGCAAATAATATGAGCAGCTGCGTGCATGAACATGTGAAGGTGCACTGGCAACAGAACTCTATCCTCCCTCACATGACTGGATGCAGGCACCAACATAGCTAGCAATATGCAGCTTGCCTGTCCAAACAACGCAAGGTCAACAGACAGGCCAAAGAGGTAAATGCTTCCACAAGTATGCCCACCCTGCTATGAACACAGGGAGAGGGAACGTCATCAGTGCCCCTAGCACCACCTCATCCATCAGAATGTAGAAAACATGAAAAGCTATATCCAGTATATTTGCCTTTTTTTTTTGTTCAGTGTATATATATATACTATATATTGCTTTTGACCCTTTACTAGGGGTTCACTACCATATGCATGATAAATGGCACCTTATTGATCAAAGCCCTAATGTGTGGTCACATTTTAGCAGAGAGTAAGCTGTAGCTTGCAGTGCATGCTAATGAAGGGAATGAGAAACAAAGGAAAGCATGCATGCCTGCAAATTCTAGCCCTAGTCACTAAACCATACATTAATTAGCAATTACATGTTATTAAGACCAAAACAATGATCACCCACTCTGGAGCACCCCATAGGAACTGAACGCACACTCCAAAAGCTGCCCGCTGGCAAGATAGGAGACATTGGAGGCACCTACTTCCAAAGTATATTCAGTGCTCTGGTGAAAGGAACAGAGCATCAGCTAGTAGGGATGGGCTTTCATTTGAAACAAAACTGGAAATTTCAACAAAATGAGATCTATGGGTTGCTTTTTTTTTGTTTTGTTTTTTTGAAATGATAGACAAAATTGAAAAAGAAATGTTGACTCTGCAGCCTTCCACAATAGAGTTGGGGGGAGGAGGGGCAGAGGTTTCCATTGGGTTTTCTTGTAGATGTGTGGTAAATTCTCAAAAGAATAATAACTTTTCTTTCTTTCTAATTTTAAATAATTTCCTGCTTCTCTGCAGCTCATTCTACAACAGAAGTCAATTCTATGAATCTCTTGGAGACCCACACCTTACTAGACATTCCAAGTAATTGACTTGACTTTCAACATTTTCTAGCTTCACTGCCCCTGTTTAGCAAATGCCCCAATTATCACATTTCTGGGATTTTCTGGAAAT
This sequence comes from Rhinatrema bivittatum, assembly GCF_901001135.1. Classification (NCBI taxonomy): domain Eukaryota; kingdom Metazoa; phylum Chordata; class Amphibia; order Gymnophiona; family Rhinatrematidae; genus Rhinatrema; species Rhinatrema bivittatum. The sequence goes on along the minus strand of NC_042617.1, from coordinate 334,553,208 downwards.
GTTTCTCACTTTTTTAACTCTGTTTTTTTGGGGGTTTTTTAAAATTGTATCCTCAGCTCATATTGTGAACTTTAATTGATCAAACGATCTCTGACTTGTTCTATAATTTCTTTGGACAGGTGTGAATTAATGTTATTGCATGCTATTCCTGACCTTTGACTTTTTTTCAAGTTTTATATTAGGGATATGCTGCAATTTGTTTTGTTTCACTTCATCTAATGTGTGTTAAAAGTTTTGGCAGAGAACATTTGCAGTAGCAGGTGTAATGATCTGGAAGGTTCTCCCAGATGGCATGATGTTAGAGATGTGACTCAGACCATTTACGAAGAGATAAAAAACATAAGGGCCTGATTTTATAAAGCATTTACATGCTTAAAATTGGGTTTTACATATGTAAATGACCTTCACCTGAGTAAACAGGCTTTTGAAAATTGCTACAATATATGCCCTTGTCTATAGGATATTCACTTGTAAGCACACTTTATGCACGTAAATGGCTTTTTAAAATTGCTATGATATTTGTTACATTTACAGGTGTAACTCCTTTTTAAATTACCTCCTGTATGTTTTGTTGGCTAGTTGGGAGTTAGACTACATCGCATTTCTGAGGGTAATGGAATCTAGGAATGTCGAATGGGCAGGATCATTAGTGTACTGTGATCAGTCAGAGGGATCAGTCTGGTGTGGTTATGTGATATCCATTTGTCTATAAGTGTTATGAACTTTTCTTCTTGTATTCCACTTAGAATGGTGTGGTAAAGTGGGTCACAAATGTTTTAAATAATGTGCATTAAAAGAAAATAACCTAAAATATGAAACAAATGAACACAATTTTTCCCTGCACTTTCCTGTTGAATATGCTTGGAGATAAAATCAATAAAATATATAAGTAAGAAAATAATATGGAAAAAAAAAAAGAACAATGAATTCAATTAGAACAGAACATAATAATAAAAAAAAACAAAATTCTGACATCTGTGTTGAAGAAAACATGTATTTCAACGGCATCAAACAAATTGTCTCCTTATTCACCATCTCCTAATGTTCTCTAAATCAGCTTTTGATATGGATATCAATCATACTAAGGGCCAATTTATTCTTTTTTTTCTAAATTTAGGGGTATGTTTTAAAAGGTGCGAGTGGGTGCACATGTGCGCGCACTACTCGGCGCGCACACATGTACACCTGATGTTATAACATGTGCGCGCAGGCGTGCGCATGTTATAAAATCAGGGGTTGGCGCGCACAAGGGGTGCACAATTGTGCACCTTGTGCACGACTAGCACGCACTGAGCCTCATCCGAGCTGCGCTACCTTCCACCGTTCCCTCCCGGGCCGCTCTGAAATTGAAGTGGCCTCAGAGGGAACTTCCCTACCCCCCTCCCACACCACGTTCCCTTCCCTCCTCCTACCTCCCCCGCCCTTTCCCCCTACCTTTCTCTTCTTGTTTTTTCTGTTTCAAAACTTACTTCAGCCCCAGGGCTCAAGTAAGTTGCACGCGCCAGCCGACTACCAGCGCACGATCCTCAGCACAGCGAACTTAAACGTGTCCTGGGGCTTTCACGCATCGCCGGACCTTTATAAAATAGGCCCGGCGTGCGTAGAGCTTTTAAATCCGGCCCTTAGGTTTTATATATTGATGATTGTTTTCAACTGATTGTTTTATGCTTTCTGTTTTTTATTGACTGTATAATTCTGTACATTGCTTTGGGCAGTTTTTACTGGAAAGACAGTTAAACTATCCCTAAATTAAATTAAATTACTCATTGCACAAAGAGGAACCTATGAAATGTAAGGTGACGGCCTGAATTCTATTTTTAATTGCTTGCAAAGATGTGAATAACACATTGCCCAAGGAAGGATCCAATGGGTCCTTACTTGTATGCCCTGGGAATCATCGGATCTCTTACTATTTGTTATGCTCAGGCTTGTGGACCCTTGGGCCGATGAGAGGATGGTATACCTTGCGGAGGTTCTGTGGGTTCTCTCGTCGGGTGGAGAGGTAGAATAGAAGAAGAGCGCAGTTGACCCTCGGCTCTGGAGGCGGAGATGACTGCAGACAGATGAAGAGGCTAGAAGAGGATCTGAATCTTCATCCCTGGAAGTCTGTGGTCCCCCCAGGAGGAGCCCGTAGGGACCCAGACCGCTGGGACTTAGGTGAACTCCGAGGAGTCGCGGTGTCGGTGCAAGGGCTGACGGGAGCTTCGCCCTGGAAGTCCGCGGTCCCCCCAGGAGGAACCCGTAGGGACCCAGACCGCTGGGACTTAGGTGGGCCCTTGGAGACGGAGTCCAGCTGGGGTCCAAGATCAGGTGCCAGAGAGTCGTCGCTTACCAGGCCGAGGTCACACACCGAGGGATCAACACTTGCCAGTCCGAGGTCACACCAGAGAATTACTGCTTGCCAAACCGAGTCGCACACCAGAGAAGTACCGAAGCCAATCCAAAGTCAGGAACTGGGAAGACCAAGCCGAAACAGGAACAGGGATCCAAGCTCAAGAACTCACTGAGGCAAGCAGACTAGACAACGCTGGAGGATGTTGCCAAGTCAAAGAATGTGCAGAGGAAGCTCCCTTATATACTTCCTCTGCTCAGGCTGATCCAGGACAGGTGAGGTAGTTAAAGGGATCAGATCCCTTTAAATTAGTGAAGGGGGCGCGGCCTCGCACCTAAAGATGGCGGCGGCCATCTTTGATTTCCTCCATGGAGGAACGACTGCAGAAACGGCACGGGGGCAGAGCAGGGACGGCTCTCCCCCCGACAGTCAGGCCGGGAACCCGCGCCGGGGCACCGAGCACCCGATCAGGGGTTTCTCCTGAGGCTGCCGCGGTGGGTCGCTGCCGTGGACGAGGTAGGGGACCGCAGTCGTGGCCTGCCACGGCCGCGGGACACAACACTATTCATGTGCTGATGACATTCAGCTAATGGTTCCCCTTAAAAGTTGAATTGCAAACATAAATAAATGCCTCCACCAAAATATACTGAAAATATGGCTTTCTGGGAATAGTTTTGTGAATGGAAATGGCAGGGAGTCCAAGGAAAACTGAACCTTATGGTATCTATGTACCTCCAGGGCCCTATAGCTCCTGATCTTGACAAATGCCACCTAATGATCGTTAATATCTCCTGTTCTTCTACCCTGTACAAACTACTGTACATCTGCAACCACTCTGATTTCCAATATACCCTGTCCTAGCCTTACTTACATTGATTTATGAAATGCATATCTATCGATTTGCTGTAAAATACTTTAAGCTCCCTGATGGAAAAGCATGAAATCAAATAAATGATGATGATATGATAGAAACATTCAGTTCCCTCAAAGGTATAAATCAGGCTATTTTATGTGGGAACGTTTTAAGGAAATTTATGAACATGCGTTTCAAAATCTAAAAGTATAAAAGTAAATGCAAATCATAAATGAACAGCAGCAGAGAAACTGGGGGCTCAGATCACGGTAGCAGAATACCTCAATCCTAGCAGAAGACAGATATTTCAAAATTACCAGGAGGAGAGGAGAATTAGGGTTCGGGTGGGAGGCAGGGAGGCAGGGGAGGGCTCACTGGTGCTAAATTATGCAGACCCGAAAAGTGGGCAGGAGGAGGGGAGGCCGACCCGGAATCCCAGGCTCGCAGAGGGGTTAGGGTGGGGAGGCTCAGCCTGGCCGGGCCCATTGTTCGCAGATTGGATGGCTGGGGTTGTGAATCAGGCTGCAAGGGCCAGGAGGTACTTTTTTTTTTGTTGTTTTTCTAAACTCAGCTAAAAGTTTGCTGGCTAAGTAGTGGGGATTTCCAAAACTTGGCATTTAGCTGGATAACTCGGAGATTATTCGGCTAAATGGCTTTTGAATGTTGACCTCCCTTAACTTGCTTGTAATCTATTTGAGCAGCTTAATGCTTTTAATGCATTTCACTTTGCTTGTGAGAGTTTTTATGCAAAAATGATTGTTGAGATGCAAAACAGCTCTTTACCTACTAGCACTAGCACAAAGAAAAATATAATGCACATTAAAACTCGCAAAAATATAACATAGACCTATTAATGCAGAAAAGCTTAACTAAATCACACAGAGGTGTAATTAAGATTTTGTGATCTTACACATCACCATACTAATTTTATGCATGCTAGCAAATTAATGCAAAACTTATTTGCATGTCATTAGCATGGGGCCATTAATGTATGCTAATGGCTGATGTTAGTACACTTTAGTGCCTTGGCCCCTTAGTTTCTTCCCTGGCCCCCTTTTCCTGTCACATTATTATGCTTGTCACTTGTATGTAATATTTATTCATTTAATTTTGTATTTGGATTTATTACCCACCTTTTTGAATTAAAAATTCAACCAAAGTGGGGTACACATATAGCTGAGCTAGAAATAAATACAAAATAATGAATAAACTGAAAATAAATATACAACATCTCAGCAAAACAATAGGTTACATTAGCACATTCATGGCATTCAGAATGGTGCCAGGCAATATCACTGCAATCAATTTAATGCCATGTTTGTACAAGGGTGCAGGAGGTTATAGGTTTGACATTAAAGGCCTGATAAGCTTTAACTTGCTTCCTGAAGCAAGAGTAGTCTTGCATTTGGTAGGGCTCTTCCAGGAGATCGCTCCATTGGGCAGGTGCTCCTCTTGAAAAAAATTAATCATGGATATCAGTTCTTTTGTTTTCATTTGTAACCAAAGTTTTTATGGAAGATCCAAGTGAGCATTCTGATTTATTGGTCTGGAGGGCATGTGTAAGGACAGCCTCTCTCTCTCAAGTAATTAGACCCACCCCAGAGCCTTGAACATTAGTTTAGAGCTTTGAAGTTGGTTCTGCAGAGGCTTTGTAGCCAGTGGAGTTTGTGTAGGGCAGATATGATATGGTTGTATGGCTGCGCATCTTGTATGGTCAAGCAGCAGAATTTTCTATTATCTGGAGACTGTGGAGGTCCATATCTGTTAGACCCCTCTACAGTACATTACAGTGATCCAGCTATGTGGCTACCATGGTCTGGACTACTGGGATTAGCTTTGTCTTCTGAAGGAGAGGGTTCGGTCTTTCTCTATCTCTGCAGCTTCTATGCTTTTAGTTATCTTTCGCTCTCCTTCTATCCCTTTCTCTCTCCCATGTTTTGTCTCTGCATCCTCTTTTGGGTGCAGTGTAATAAGGTGTGTGATAAAACCATGCACTGAAATTCCCCCTCTTCTGCAGTAGAAGCAGCTTTGCACCCACTTAAAACTGGGTGCTCTTGTGTGCGTGGCCAGGCTATTTTATAGCATGCATGCATATACTCGTGGATGCTATAAAATAGCCACTCCCAGGGTGTGAGCCGGCGAACGCGCACACATGTGTCCGTGTGCTGCTTTGAAAGTTACTGACGCTGTGTCACAGAATCAAGCTGGTTTTATCGGGAGTATATTCATAGATGGCTGAGTTTTCTCAAAGAGTGTAAGCACCCATTGTCATAAGATTTGAGGTGGAGAAAACCTTTCCTCATTTTTATTTTATAGGAAACACTTTGAGATTTGGCCTTCAGGGGCAAATGTTGCAGTATATAAAGGCACGCTATTCAAATCCGGGAGCTGGGACTTTGGCAAATGATCTCTACCTCTGCAGCTTCTACGCTTTTAGTTGTCTTTCTCTCTCTTTTTGGCCCTTCTTTCTCCCATGTTTTGTCTCTTTGCCTCTCCATCTGTTTCTGGGTGCAATGTAATAAGGCGTGTAAAAAAACACCCATGTAGAAAAGAACATTAACTGCAAATGCAGTAAACAACTGATACATTAATGCATTGGGAGTTAAAAAAAAAGAATGCACAGATCTGATTTAAAATGTGTGTTTGGCCTTTTGCATAGGCTGAGTGCACATTTTAACTGGAAAGGGGGAGGAGAGCAGTGTGCAGGGAGAGAGCAAGATCCGGCACTGCAGGAAAAGAGCACTGGGCAGAGGAAAAGCTGCTTTCCCTTCCATTTTTTGCGCAGAAAACATTTTCTGTGCACATAAATCCTGACTACAGCTCCCAGCACCAGAACTCCAGCTTCTGCTGTTAGACTAACTAACATTAGTCTTAGAAACTTTACTGATCAGAAATTAATATTCTAACGCTAAGAAAACATTAAGCCAGTGCTCTCTCACTGCATTAGTGTGTGTGTGTGTCGGGTAAGGGGGTGGGTGTTAATACTTAGCTAATGCCATCATTAGCATGCGATTTACATGAAAAGGTGCACACCTGTATGCATATTGTTGTCCACACAATTTTTGTGCACAAAACTCCTTGTCGCATTGACAGCAAAATTTTGCATGCCAAAAAAAAATATGTGTACAGCTGTGGGTTATACTGTGTTCTGTCCAAAGCACCTCATTGCATAGAGCCCCCCTCTGTCCTGGCTCTCAGTCTGCAGAAGTGCAGCACCCATGCACTGTAATAAAACAGATATTCCTTTTAACGTTTGTGTGCTTCTTATGTAATCAGGATCTAATGCCTGCCTTCAGCAGGTGTGAAAACATTGCCTTACATTTCACTTTCACAGCTCTTCACAGTTTAATGAATAGCACCTGAATACCTCACTTTGCAACTTTCCCTCATTACCATACTGTTTTACATATCACACAATACTCTGCCTAATTAGAATACTGAATTTAGTGATAAATTATCATGAGCATAAAAATGAACATACCACGCAGTTTTCGGCCACAAGAGTTTTCTGTCTAGTAAAAATAATCCTTTCATGCAATATTTCAGAGTAATAACTCTTTATGGAATGCGGCACTGTTTTGATATTTTTATTTTATTTTTATTTTTTGCATGAAAACAGTTTTCACATGAAAAACCCTTTATCGGAGTTTAAAAATATGCCCCAGTGGGTTCGTAAACCTTAGCTACAATAATCACTCTTGGCTTACGAGTCTCAGTGAAAGAGATATTTCCTCAGAGGCTGTCGGATAATATTCCAGGAAAGCCTGTCAAAGACATTGGAAATGTGAGGAAACTGAAAAATGAGTACTAGCCAATTTTTGTATTTGTTTTTAAAGAACTCACAATGTATTCTCTGGAAGAAAGAAGGAATGAGAGACATGCTAGAAACAGTCAAATAAGTAGCAGGCTTTCATAAAGTAAAAAAAAAAAAAAAGCATTTTCCATAAAAAAGAAAAAAAAAAAACCAAAGCCAAGAGGGATGGAGCTGGGTAGCAGCTACCTGGAAAAGCTTACCTGCGGAGGGACTGGATGTCAGCACAGTGACAGAATTCTGACATGCCTGCTGCAGATACAGACGAGGGTGTGAGGCAGGAAAGGAGGGAGGTGAGAAAAAAATAGGGAGGGGGAAGGGCTCTAGGGTTTGACTTAGGTATTGAAGAACACGTGTGTCCTTCTACACAGAAGGATTGAAGGCCAGAATGGGAGTTGACAAAATTTAGTTGCACCAAGATTCCAGGGCAAAGGGATCAGGTTGATCAACAGGGAACAACAGAATAACTTTCACCTGTGATCCATTTAGAATGATAGTATGGTAGTGAGTGGAAGATAACGATGTTTAAATAAATGCATGAAGAGTAGGACTTTGCTACATTCGCAGATATATCTGGGGTATGGGAGCAGGATATCATAATAATACTCCATGAAGTTAGCAAGTAGCACATTTAAATCTAATTGAAGAAAACCCTTTTTCAGTCAACGCACAATTAAGCTCTGGAATTTGTTGCCAGGGGATGTGGTTAGTGCAATTAGTATAACTGGGTTTAAAAAAGGTTTGAATAAGTTCTTAGAGAAGAAGTCCATTAACTGCTATTATTCAGGCAAGTTTTCAAAGACGGAATAGCCTAATTACACACACCATAACCAACCTCTGACAGTGAAATAACTGATCTGACATTATTTGATGGATGACTGTTATCTTTTTTACTAATTGAGATGTTGATTTAATCGTAGATTTCTAAGTAACACGACTATATCTTCTACCTTACCTATCACACTATTTTTCCCAGCCGCCCCATAGTGTTCCAAAACCTATAATTTATTATTATATTAGCTGATCCATAACTTATTATTTCATAAAGCATAATCCATATTATGTCGCTCTATCAATGTTGTTATATCTATATTGTATCGTTCCATAATTTATATAGTGTTGTTTCTATCAGTTTTCACAAATTTTAACAAGTTGTTTACCTGTAAACCAGAGTGAAGGCCTCTAGCTAAACTTCGGTATATAAAAGCCTTTAAATAAATAAATAAAATTAATCAAGTTGTCTTAGAGAATAAGCAGCTAGGGATGTGAATCGTTTATCTGACGATTGAAAATATAATCCGATATGGAGGGAGCACTGGATGGCCTGTGCCATTTTTAAAGATGGCACCGGCCGTCCATTGCTCCTACCATGTGACAGGGACTGGCCAATGGCACAGATACCCTGTTACATGCTAAGGGCAAAGGGCCATCGGCGCCATTTTGTTTACTGGCAGCCGACGGCCCGAGTGCGGAAGAATGCTCCCGGGCCCCCCGCTGGACCACCAGGTATTTAAAAATTTGGGGGGGGGGGGTCCGGAGGGTGGGGGGATACTAACAAACTCATATTAAAGAGTCGGCTGTATTTTTTGGTTATCGGTTCGGGCGCAGCAGATAAAAAAAAACCCGATCGGACTGCAAGATAAAAATTTCACAATGTGAATCGGAACCGGAATCCGAACCGATACTGGTTCCGATTCACATCTCTAATAAGCACTGCTATTACTGGCATCAGTAGTATGGGATCTACTATTAATCAAGTTTACTTAGGGAATAGCCACTGCTATTAATTAGAGATGTGAATCGGAACCGGAATCGGTTCCGATTCCGGATCCGATTCACATGTGGGGTTTTTTTTTTCATCGGGCCCGATCGCGGTTTTGTTTATCGGCTGCGCCAGAGCCGATAAACAAAAAACCCACCCCGACCCCTTAAAACTAATCCCTTTGCTTCCCCCACCCTCCCGACCCCCCCAAAAACATTTTACAGGTACCTGGTGGTCCAGTGGGGGTCCTGGGAGTGATCTCCCGCTCTCGGGCCGTCGGCTGCCACTAATAAAAATGGCGCCGATGCCCTTTGCCCTTACCATGTGACAGGGTATCCGTGCCATTGGCTGGCCCCCGTCACATGGAGGGAGCACTGGATGGCCGGCGCCATCTTTAAAATGGTGCCGGCCATCCGGGGAGCCCCCGATTTCTGACGATTTCGAAAATATCGACGATATTTTCAATCGTCCGAAGCCCGATTCACATCCCTACTATTAATTGCATCAATAGCATGGGATCTTCTTGGTGTTTGGGTAATTGCCAGGTTCTTGTGGCCTGGTTTGGCCTCTGTTGGAAACAGGATGCTGGGCTTGAAGGACCCTTGGTCTGACCCAGCAAGGCAATTTCTTATGTTTTTGTTCTTAGTGTTTAGGTACTTGCCAGGTACTTGTGACTTGGATTGGCCTCTGTTGGAAACAGAATGCTGGACTTGATGGACCCTTGATCTGACCTAGTATGGCAATTTCTTATGTTCTTATAAGTATAGTCCTCAGCTAATGACAAAATATGATATGGAGCAGCCTCTTGCTGTCAAGTTTGTACAGATGACAGCTGGGAGATTTTCTTAGAGCAAACAGACATGGTAAAGGGCAAGGAAGAATGATAACCAGAGCTAGGTAGGGGAAACTCAGCAGTCAGGTGACCAAAAGGTCCAGGTCTTCCTGCATTTACTGTTTCTATGTATACTAGTTTTTAAATGAGTCTAACACAAATGTGGACCAAGATTGTGTGATAGCATCTGGGTGAACCTCATATGAATGCCTTCAAAAGGCTGATGATGCCATTCGGGCTAATACAACTTCAACCCCACAGCTGTGGATGTTGAATGTGTTATAAGCATTGGTACCCCCAGAGCGTGTGATGCTTTAGCAATTTATCAAGCTATCACTTGTAGCAGGTAATGTTCACTGTTATAACGCCAAGATCAAAATATTTTCATGCTGTGTATCTATCCCACACTGCAATGTTTTGAAAATTAATCCTTCATCAGGGAATCATGACACTTACAAGCATGATGTCGGTACACAGACCTCGGCACTGTCTTGAAAACCTGGAACAATTTAAAAACACAATCTTTATAGTGATGTAGTAACAACTACTATTGAATGGCGGTAGGCTGCACGGAACACTTACTTAGTTTTGATGGTCACTACTACGTCTCAATAAGGACTTTATGCAAGCTGTATAAAAGATGTTAGAGGTATCAAAAAGCCTCAATATAGCCATACCAATGTTGAATAAAAAAGATTTTCTCCAGGCTTACGTGTGCGACCAAAGTCTGCATCATCCGGCTGTTTTAGCATTGACAGACGGTGGCAGAAAGATGCTGACCTGTTAATGGAAAAAGACCCGCCAATTTCGGGACGAGGGAAATGATGTATGTGTCCAAAAAAGGAATTTAACGTCATACGGTGGCCATTTTGAATTAGTAGTGTCCAAAAAAGGAAACTGATGTCATTTGGGGGCCATCTTGAATGGAGGAATTAACCTACAATCCAAAAAAGGATATGACATCATACGGAGGCCATCTTGAATTGGGGGAATCTCCTAATCTCCAAAAAAGGTTATCGACGTCATGCAGAGGCCATCTTGAATTCAGAAAATCACCTAATATAAAAAATGTACCGATACGACATTCAGAGGCCATTTTACATAAGAAAAGAACCACAATCTCCAAAAAAGAATTTTCATGTCATATAGCAAGTATATTAAGCAAAAATAAATGTGTACTTTATCTGATACTGCTTGCATTCATACAGTGATGTCAAAGAAGTGGGAATCATTCTACCTTTTCATTAAGTCCATGTGGTTCCACACTGCCAAGCCTGTAAATCCATTGATTTTCTTTGTAATTCAAGATGGATTGTCGGTCACCCCCATGCCAAGACTGTGGAACATGCTCAATTATTAACCATCTTAAGTCATCAAAGGTATGGTTATGAGTGAGACAGTGGGCTACAATAGCCCTAATACAAGTGGGCAGGTACAATGTGAGAAGTGTGGGTTCTGTAGGCAAGCTCTCACAGGTGCAGATTGGACGGATCCTAAGAGTGGTATCACTATTTACAGAAAACAACAGGTGAACTGCAACACACATTTTGTGGTATATGGCTTGGTGTGCCCTTGTCATTTGATATACGTAGGACGCACGAAACGTTAAATTAAGATCCGATTAACAGAACATAAAAGTCGATTGTAAAATAAGGATATCAGAGCACCTATTGTAGCCCACTGTCTCACTCATAACCATACCTTTGATGACTTAAGATGGTTAATAATTGAGCATGTTCCACAGTCTTGGAGTGGGGGTGACCGACAATCCATCTTGAATTACAAAGAAAATCAATGGATTTACAGGCTTGGCAGTGTGGAACCACACGGACTTAATGAAAAGGTAGAATGGTTCTCACTTCTTTGACATCACTGTAAGAATGCAAGCAGTATCAGATAAAGTACACATTTATTTTTGCTTAATATACTTGCTATATGACATGAAAATTCTTTTTTGGAGATTGTGGTTTTTTTCTTATTATGTAAAATGGCCTCTGAACGTCGTATCGGTACATTTTTGGATATTAGGTGATTTCCTCAATTCAAGATGGCCTCCGTATGACGTTGTATCCTTTTTTGGATTGTAGACTAATTCCTCCATTCAAGATGGCCCCCGAACGACGTCAGTTTCCTTTTTTGGACATTCTACTAATTCAAAATGGCCACCGTATGACGTTAAATTCCTTTTTTGGACACATACGTCATTTCCCTCGTCCCGAAATTGGCGGGATTTTTTCCATTAAAAGGTCAGTGTCTTTCTGCCACCGTCTGTCAATGCTAAAACAGCCGGATGATGCAGACTTTGACTGCACACGTAAGCCTGGGGAAAATCTTTTTTATTCAACATTGGTATGGCTATATTGATGCTTTTTGATACCTCTAACATCTTTTTTACAGCATGCATAGAGTCCTTATTGAGACATAGTAGTGACCATCAAAACTAAGTAAGTGTTCCGTGCAGCCTACCGCCGTTCAATAGTAGATGTTACTACATCAACATAAAGATTGTGTTTTTCAATTGTTCCAGGTTTTAAAAAAACAGTGAGGTCTGAGTACCGACATCATGTTTGTAAGTGATTCCCTGATGAAGGATTAATTTTCAAAACATTGCAGTGTCGGGATTGATACACAGTCAGCATGAAAATATTTTGATCTTGGCGTTATAACAGTGAACATTACCTGCTACAAGTGATAGCTTGATAAATTACTAAAGCATCACATGCTCTAGGGGTACCAATGATTATAACACATTCAACATCCACAACTGTGGGGTTGAAGTTGTATTAGCCCGCAAGGCATCATCAGCCTTTTGAAGGCATTCATTTGAGGTTCCCCCAGATGCTATCACACAATCTTGGTCCACATTTGTGTTAGACTCATTTAAAAATTGGTTATTTTCTCAGTATCTAACTCTTCTTGGATTTTTCATTTGTGTATCTATGTATACTAGTACATATTTATTGCTTATTTATAACATTTTTATTTCCGTTTTGCAAAAATATTGTACAAGGCGGATTCCAAATTTTAACACATAACATTTGCTATGTTATAGCCATCAAAATAAATTTGTGAAAAGTCTTAAAATATAGTATTCCCTCGCATGAAGCCAGAGGACTATAGTTTCGTGCATGCAATAACCGGCACAAAAAAGCTAGTCTAGGGTGTTCTTGGGCGGGTGAAGACATATGCTCGGAAGTTATTTTATAAGAAATTCACGTGAATACATTAGCCCCAGGGAATAATTAATAGGCACAAAGGAAATGGAACTGTGCTGGGGATGAGATAGGTGGGCCCAGGCCCAGTTGTGAACTTTCACACATTCACGCAGGCGAAACGCATCGCGACGCCCCATGTATTAAACAGATTTCTGTTTTATTCGGCCTCCTAAATAAAAATTTAAAACCCCCACCATCCTGACCCCCCCCAAGACTTACCAAAACTCCCTGGTGGTCCAGCGGGGAGTCCAGAAGCCATCCCTGCACTCGTTTGCCGGTTCATTATGGAGCCGATGGCCTGTGTCACAGGGGCTACCGGTGCCATTGGTCAGCCCCTGTCACATGGTCACTGGCGCCATCTTGTGCTCCTACCATGTGACAGGGGCTGACCAATGGCACCGGTAGCCCCTGTGACATAGTATGGGCAAAGGCTATCGGCACCATTTTGAGTCCTGGCATCGGACGGCCGGCATGCAGGAGGTCGCTCCGGGACCCCCGTTGGACCCACAGGGATTTTTGGCCAGCTTGGGGGGGCCTCCTGACCCCCACAAGACTTGCCAAAAGTCCAGCGGGGGTCCGGGAGCGACCTCCTGCACACAGGCCGGCCGATGCCAATACTCAAAATGGTGCCGATCGCTTTTGGCGATCGGCGCCATTTTAATTCCCGGACCCTCAAAATGGTGCCGATCGCCTTTGCCCTCACTATGTGTGACATAGTGAGGGCAAAGGCGATCGGCGCCATTTTGATTCCCGGACCCTCAAAATGGCGCCGATCGCCTTTGCCCTCACTATGTCACACATAGTGAGGGCAAAGTGACCTTCTGCACGCCGGCCGTTCGATGCCAATACTCAAAATGGCGCCGATCGCCTTTGCCCTCACATAGTGAGGGCAAAGGCGATCGGCGCCATTTTGAGTCCTGGCATCGAACGGCCGGCGTGCAGAAGGTCACTCCCGGACCCCCGCTGGACTTTTGGCAAGTCTTGTGGGGTCAGGAGACCCCCCCAAGCTGGCCAAATGTCCCTGTGGGTCTAACGGGGGTCCCGGAGCGACCTTCTGCACGCCGGCCTTCCGATGCCAGGACTCAAAATGGCGCTGATAGCATTTGCCCATACTATGTCACAGGGGCTGCCGGTGGCCATGTGACAGGGGCTGACCAATGGCACCGGTAGCCACTGTGACACAGGCTATCGGCGCCATAATGAACCAGCAAACGAGTGCAGGGACTACCCGCTGGACCACCAGGGAGTTTTGGTAAGTCTTGGGGGGGTCAGGAGGGTGGGGGGGTTTAAATTTTTATTTAGGAAATCCTTTCCCCGTTGACTTTAATGGGAACCGGGAAATGTATTGACAGATTGACAAAGTATGGAATTCTCCATACTTCCGCATGAAACGGAATCGACCATCCACGAATATGTATCACGAATGCAACGAAAACTTTTTGGCTGCACATCCCTAGTGGCTGGGGGTTGGGAATGCAGGAGCACCGTAGTAAGGAAGAGAAGGCAGATAGCAAGGACGGGGATCTCTTTCTCTCTAGCCCCCTCCTACTCTCTTCCCTGGACATCCTGGACCTACATCTCTAACCTTCCCAAATATTCTCCAGTGGTCCTCGTCCACCTCCTCCCTCCAGTAACACAAAAGCTCCTAAGTTTACATCCTTATGTCTGATGATCCTAGAGCCCCTTCTCTCCTTGGAAAAATCACCCTCTGCAGCATTCTTCCTCCTCTCCCTCCTCAGTTAGTGCAGGCCTCCTCTTCAAGTCAGAATCAACTGGCTCACCTCTGCTTTGGAGGGCAAGAAAAGAACGCTAAGCATTGGCTGTTGACCTCAGTCTCCTTGGACAGGGGTGTGGGGCCTGAAATTAAAAAGCATGGACTGCTCTTTGCCTCCTTGAGAGTGGAAAGAAGGGATCAATATTGCATGCTCTCCTTATGCACTCTTTTCTCTCTCTCTCTCTCACACCCTCCACCATATCCAATCCTTTCTCCACCCCCTCTGATCACTTCACTTACAAACTGCCCTCCACTCTGATCATCTCACTTACATCTTATAGTCCCTCTGATCCCTTCACTCACATCCTGCAGCATCTTTGATCCCCGACTCACTCTTTCCCCCCCCCCCCCCCCCCCCCTCTCCCCCACACCTCACAGCTTTCTCCGATTCCTTCACTCGCACTTTTGCCTCCCACATTACATCATTCACTCTCCTTCCCCTTCCTCCTGTCCCTTCACTCGTTCTTGCCCCCCTCACCCCAATCCCCTCTTTCACTCTCACCCTCACTAGTGTAGTCACCAGCAGTAGAGGCAGAAGGGCCTGGGATGATGGCATGATAAGCAGGAAACCAACACCACCCCGGAGTGGCAAAAAGAGTGGAGCTTATAAGCATTCACCCTGTGTCTTTCTCTACCTTAGCTGTTTTCCCTCACAGTCTCTGAAATTGTGCTGGGAAACTATACAAAAACTCAAATCCATGTGACTGCCCTTGTCTCAAGGTGAGCAGCTCCAACCCTCTCTGCTCTTCTCTGCTTCCTCCAAGGGCTGGGGGGGGGGGGGGAGGGAGCATAAATGATCCATGCAACTATTGGCTCTGTTCTGTTTCCTAGAAGGAACCAGAATTGATACACACTGCTGGCTCTGCTCCGCTTCCTTCAGTCCCAGAAAAAAGGTGGCATAATGCCGCTCTGGGTTATTCTGCTAGAAATTATGCCCTCGGTAATGGACACAAAAAGGGGTTGAATCAGCACCAGTTACAGGCCGATACAGTAAAGTTCGCGGGAGAGCGGGCGAGCGCCACTCTCCTGTGTGCGCAATTCACTAAAACAAATTATTCAAATTAGGGCCCGTGTCCCTAGGGCCTCTTTTTTGACAGGAGCAGCGGCTGTCAGCGAGTTTGACAGCCGACGCTCCATTTTGCCGGCGTCGGTTGTCAAACCCGCTGACAGCCACGGGTTTGGAAACCAGAAGCTGGCAAAACTGAGCGTCCGGTTTTCAACACGCGAGCCACGGGTCAGTTTAAAATTTTTTTTTATTTTTAATTAATTTTTAACTTTTGAAACCTCCGACTTAATATCGCCGTGATATTAAGTCGGACCCGCAGAAAAGCAGTAAAAACTGCTTTTCTGTGCACTTTCCCAGTGCCGGCAGAAATTAACTACCTTTGGGTAGGCGCTAATTTCTGAAAGTAAAATGTGCGGCTTGGCTGCACATTTTACTTACTGAATCGCGCGGGAATAACTAATAGGGCAATCAACATGCATTTGTATGTTGCGGGCGCTATTACAGGCCGATACAGTACAGTGTGCTCCGGCGGAGCGCACTGTTAACCCGCGTTTGGACACGCATTTTCGACACGCTATTACCCCTTACTGAATAAGGGGTAAAGCTAGCATGTCAAACGCGCGTCCAATCCCCCCGAAACTAATAGCGCCCGAAACTAATAGCGGGTCCTTATTTGAATAATTTGTTTTACTGAATTGCGTGCACAGGAGAGTGGCCTGTGCGCGCGCTGGGAGAGTGGGCACTCGCCCGCTCTCCCGCGAACTTTACTGTATCGGCCTGTTAGTTTCGGGGGGGTTGGATGCACGTTTTCGACGTGCTATTACCCCTTACTGAATATGGGGTAAAGCTAGCGCGTTGAAAACGCGAGTCCAAATGCGGGTTAACAGTGCGCTCCACCGGCCTGTTAGAAAGTTGTGAGCAGTTGTGACATTCATCAAGGCCATGGTTGAAGCCTTGACAATTGGTGCTACTGCTCAGATCGGTGCCTAGTCTTTGCAGTGTCTGCTCCAGTAACACCCCTTCCCCTTCTGTTCCCTGCAATGCAGGAGGAGAAGTGGGAGGGGAGGGGCTGTTCTCTGTGTGTTCCAGGCTCACCACCTTCTCTTCCCTGCAGGCTGCCTGGAGGGGAGGGGCTGGAGCAGAACACCCCCCCCGCTGCTCTGCCTCTTAAGCCTGAAAAGAAGTGCCCGAACTGCACTCCTGCCCAATTCCCCTCAAATTAAGCCCTGATTAGCCAAGTTATTCACACAATTATACACCTGCTAATTGATTTGGAGAGGTGAAATCTCTTGTCTGCTATTTTTAGGTGGGAGGTCTGGGTGTACTGAGGGAAGTTCGGGGTGAAGTACTAAAGGGGCTTAGGTGAACTGGAGATGGACTGAGTGATCAAGCAGAGGTATTAGCAAACATGTGCATAATTTATAATATACCTGCTTCAGTGTATAAATCAGGGTTTTATGTGTAACCCTTTTTTGGGGAATTGTGATAATTCCAAAGTTTCTTTACGTGGGCTAGCTCTCCTGTTATTTCCCCGAGGGGGGAATTCTTTCTATGGGGGTTGAAGGATAACCTTCGTGGCCCAGGCAAGGGTAAGGTACCTGGACAAAACAGGACACACTGGATGGGTGTTCAAAATAATATTTACTGATATTGATTGGAGGAAAATCAATACAATGTATAAATAAAATATCCAAATACATCCAGATTCCTTCTCTTTGATGTGGTACAAGTTTAAATGACGAATCCCTCTGTGGAAGTGTCCCTTCATGCTGAAACTTGGAACTTGTAATCCATCCATGGTGTGGGATGAATGTCTGTCCCAAGGAGCTGGGGTTTCCTAACCAGGGCGGATGATCCTTTCCCCACAGTACCTGACTCCAGAGGGCCACTCCTGATCTTCACCTGCCTGTGCCCCATGTCCCAGGGTGGAAACTCTGATTGGGGGGGTCTCCAGATGGTCCTCTTCTCCAAACTCCTCTTTGAAAAATAGCTCTCTCACTGGTCAAGGAAGGGGGTCAGCCAAAATCCCTTCCTTCCCACAAAATAAAAGAAACAACAATGGGTTTCACTGGTGGGGCACTGGCCTCTCCCCTTGTTGGATTCAAGGGGTGTACAGGTCCTTCCTGCCTGCACCTCTGGAGAGGGGGTTACAGTCTCCCAGAAGGTGCAGGTCAAAAGCGGCCAGCATACCATCCACCCACCGCTTTGATTATATTATCCCACTACCTACCCCTACTTTCTTCCCCCACCACCCACCCCACATCATTGACCACCCCTCCTACCTTGTCTTCAATGCTCTCCTATCCCATAATTTTTCACAAGCTCTCCCGCAACAGCCATCATGTTCACACACCCAATCCCTATCCTCAACCAATGGTCTCATAACCCTAGGAAGCCTCTAACTAACTTACACTCTCCATGCCTCAGAACCTTACTTCCCATCCTGCTCTCCCCCTTCACACAGTCTCTAGGCCTAATGGCCTTCACTCTCTTACTCTGCAACTCAATCTGTCTAAAAAAAAATGCCCATTCTCAATGACATCCTACTAGACTCTAATCCTGACATACTTGCCTTAACTGAAACCTAGCTCAAGGAAACAGACACTGTCCTTCTGAACCAACTACCCCTACACAGCTATGACATATTCTCAGTACCTCGACCAAAAAGAAGAGGAGGAGGTCTTCTACTAGCGGCAAAAAAAGAACTGAAATTTGCATCACTCCCTGCAAACACAATACCCAAACTAGAAATTAGGGATGTGCAGAAGGAAAAGATACATTGCTATTCAGTATTCATAGCGCCAGGACCCAAATCTGTTGCATCTGTTTTCATAGGGGGAAACCCGATTCGTCCATTACTTGCATTCGGTATTTGTTTTCCATTAAAGTTGGAAAAAAACCCAAACCCATCCCAACCCTTTAAATTTAATTAACTACAACCCCCCCACCCTCCTGACCCCCCCCAAAAAAACTTGCCAAAAGTCCCTGGGGGTCCAGCAGATGTCCGGGAGCGATCTCCTGCACTCAGGCCATCGGCTGCTAGTATTCAAAATGGCATCAATAGCCTTTGCCCTTATTATGTCACAGGGGCTACTGGTGCCATTGGTCGGCCCCTGTCACATGGTAGGAGCACAAGATGGCGCCGGCCATCCATTGTGCCTAGTCAAAGGCTATTGGTGCCATTTTGAATACTGGCAGCCAACGGCCCAATTGCAGGAGATTGCTCCCGGACCCCGGCTGGACCACCAGGGACTTTTGGTAAGACTTGGGGGGGGGGGGGCAGGTCAGGAGGGGGGGGGGTTAGTTAGTTTTTTTTATATTCGCTCCTCAAGATGCACAAAAAATTTGGTAATGATATGTTGCATTGGTGGGGGTTCACCATGCGTTTCACAGACCCACGAATGCAATGAAAAGGGACCTATCTGTTGCAGATTGCACATATGTTCAAAACGTATGCACATAGTAGAAATTGGCCTTTTTAAGTCATGTCACTTAAAAATCTGTCTTATATACACGCCCCCTTGGCCTCCTTGAGAACAACCTTTCGTCACTCACTGAATTTATAATGCAAAACATTGATCTGGATAGCCCTTCCATTATTCTCGGGGAGTTCAACCTCCATGTGGACGCCATCCCCTGCACACCCACTTGCAAAGCCTTCCTCTCCTCACTCAAAGCCATGGAATTCACCCAAATAGTTAACACTCCCACCCACAAAGCTGGCCATACCCTTGACTTAATATTCATTAACTCTCACATCCAACCAATGCATCCCCCTCTTGTACTCCCATACCCTGGTCTGACCATGCTCCTCTAACAACCCCCCTCTCGATCATCTGCAATCACCCAGATCTCCCCTCCAACAAAACTGTTCAATTCGGGAAACCATGCAGTAGAGATGACCTTATCACCACCCTCTCCAACAGCCTAGATAAACTTGACTTCACTGACACCGAAACAGCCATCTCATCCTGGAATGAGATCACCTCCAACATTGCCAATTCTTTATGCCCCCTTACTACAAAAATTCTAAACACATCCAGCAACACAAAAAAACCCTAGTATACTACCGAACTCAAGAAACTTAAACATGCCCTGAGACACCTTGAAAAGAAATGGCGCCAACACCCCACTCCATCCCTTTTGCCTAACTACAAATCCGCTCTACACAAATACTAGAGATGTGAATCGGAACCAGAATCGGTTCGGATTTCAGTTCCGATTCACATCTCTAAAATACTGTGCTGCTACCCTTAAAACTAAAAAAGACTTTTATGCTATGAGAATACATGATCTACAATTTAATATGAAGGCTCTCTTCACTTATGTCGCTGAACTCAGAAAGGCTCCCAATCCTACCTCGACAGACTCGGACACACAATCTAAATGTGATAAACTCGCCCTCCACTTCAATGAAAAAATCTCAAAACTCATACAACGCTTTACCTCCATAACCCTGCCTCCCACACCCCTCACAACTACCTCATAGACTCCCTTTAACTCCTTTGAACTGACCTCTTCAGTAGAAACAGAAATAATCCTCAAAAAAATGAAACCGGCTCAACACCCCTCTGACACCATACCCACCAAAGCCCTACTATCTATCCCCAGCACCATAGCAAAACCTATTGCTGATATCATGAACTGTTCTCTGTCCTTAGGAATTATACCTGATCTCCTCAAGCAAGCCACTGTCAAACCCCTACTTAAGAAGCCCAATCTTGACCCTAACGACCTCTCCAATTTCCAACCTATCTCTAACCTTTCATTCCTATCCAAAGTACTTGAAAAAATAATCAACACTCAGCTTTTTGGCCACCTTGAAAAACATAGCATCCTCTTCCTTTCTCAATTTGGATTCCAAAAACTAAACAACACTGAAACTCTCCTACTTTCCCTCTCTGACACCATTCTAAAAGGCTTTTACAAAGGTCACTCATACTTACTGGCACTGCTTGACATCTCTTCAGCATTTGACATGGTAAACCACAACATACTCCTAACACGTCTCAGTGAAATTGGTATTTCTGGCACCCCCCTACTATGGTTCAAATTGTACCTCACCAATAGACTCTACAAAATTATAATTGATGACCATGAATCTAAACCTATCCACCTCCACAGAGGCGTACCCCAAGGATCCTCACTGTCCTCCACCCTTTTCAATATATATCTACTTCCCCTCTGCCAACTCATCTCTGACCTTGACCTCGCCCACTTCATTTATGCAGATGACGTTCAAATGCTCATCTCCATTACTAACTCTCTAACCTCCACCCTTGAAAGATGGGAAAATGCACTATCATCGATAAATAGCCTCCTCACCTACCTAAACCTAGCCCTCAATTCCTCCAAAACAGAACTACTCATAATCTCACCGCCGCATCATTCCACTAGTAACCCCCCCCCCAAAAAAAAAATTTCTCTTTCTCATTCCATGCACGAGATTTAGGCATCATAATAGATAATCGTCTCAACCTCCAAAAATTCATTGGCTTGACTATGAAAGATTGCTACTTTAAACTCAACACTTTAAAAAACTCAGACCTCTCCTCCACCTTAGCGACTTCCATACAGTACTGCAAGCCACTATTCTCTTCAAAATAGACTATTGTACTTCCCTCCTACTTGGTCTACCCAAAGCCACGATTAAACTGATTCAATTGCTTCAGAATGCCACCGCCAGAATACTCACTAACTCACGCAAATTCAACCATATCACCCCCATCCTTAAAGATCTTCATTGGCTCCCCATCTACCACCGCATAACATACAAAACACTCACTATCATACATAAAACCCTCCACAACCAGAACATGCACTGGTTGAAAGACTTGATCCACTTCCACACATCCAATAGACCTACCAGATCATCATACAAAGGTACTCTCCACACTCCCTCTCTGAAATATATACACCTCAACTCCACAAAAAAGCGTGCCATATCCATTGCTAGCCCTTATGTCTGGAATGCCATGCCACCCGAACTCAGACTGGAGCAGTGTGCACAGAAATTAATAAAAAAAACCCTCAAAACATGGCTATTTAAGCAAGCCTACCCTTAACCTCCGCATATATTAATCTTCCCATGGATTTCCTTCAGCTAATTTAACAAGCTCTTTTCACAAAATCCTTGAATTTCCTCCCTTACTTCAGCATTCCTCCCTAAGACCTGGAAATATGATTTGTGTATATTTTTTTACTGTTATACCCTTCCGGTATATCCTACTTTCTTATGCCTTTCCTCCTTGCAATATGCATTTCACGTTCGCAACTCCCAGTTTCCTGCGCTCTTGTTTTTTGTAACTGATTTTTCTACGTTGTTACCCTTGGTCTATGTAAACCGGCATGATGTCCCCAAAGAATGTCGGTAAAGAAAAACCTTAAATAAATAAATAAATACATACATACATAAATCTTCACTTTCTGTGTAGGGAAAATTACTAAAAATCACTCAGTTTCCTTCTCTTTCCCTCCAGCCTATCACCAAGAGCTGGCTGGGCAGTGCTTCTCCCTTTTTTTGCTAAGCTGAGGGCCTAATTCTGGAGAGCATACTGAAACTTGTCCTTCCTTCTTTAAATCAAAACTACTCAGCCCCAGTCTCGCAAGGGCTCACCTCCTCCTGGTGGCTTAGGAGATCATCATCCATAGGCAGCCTCTGGGGGAGGGCCTACGCAGGAATGCTGTCTCCCTGCAAGCTGACGTACATCCCAAGGCTGAGAGCTAGGTTCAATTAGTGGCTGGCTGACCAAAGGTCTGGCCACATAGGCATAAGATGCTGCATGTTTTTTTCACACGTAAAATATTAGATAGGTAGAAAAACTAAGTGCTTTCATTGTGTTTCAAATACTCACACTTACTGAAGTACATGGAGGTAATTTTCAAAATGATTTACACACTTAAAACTGTTTTACATACGTAAGCTTATTTTTGAAAATTACTACTTTTACACATATACCGGTAACTGCTTTGAAATTTAATTGAATTGTTACAGGGTTTTATACACGTAAAGGGATTTTTTACACATAATTAGGCTTTTGAAAATTGCTATGATATATGCTACTTTTGTGCATGTAACTCTTTTCACAATTCACTCTGATGCACGTACTTTCAGAGGTGAATTATACTTTATTTTATAAACTGTGCAGCAACCCCGCTGCACAGTTTACAAAATAATAGGATAAATCCCTGCATGTCCACTTACTTGTGCAAATGCAGTATGGTGAACAGGTTTGCAAGTTAAAATGTAATGTGTTGAGTAAAAAAAAATATTTTATCCTATTTGCCTTAAATGTATTACTGAGTAACTTCATTGTGTTTCCCCTAGTCTTTGTAATTTTTGAAAGAGTAAACAGCTGACTTACTGCATGACGTTGAAGGACTCAGTCACATGAGCACTGATAGCACTAAATCAGTGGTTTTGGTTTGCAGGATATCCCTAATGAATGTGAATGAAATATATTTGCTGGACTGTGAATAGGCCCCTCCTCCTGGCCTCCTGCTGAACTGATGCCCGTGATCTCAAAAACGTAATCCCTGCAACTTCAATTATAGTAGGATGTGATATTTATTTGTTTTAAAATTGATAGTCTGCTTATCAGGGATGTGCATTCGTTTGGAACCCATATAAGCTCTTTCTCTTGCTCAGCCATGGTTAACTTTAATTTTTCTGAGCTCAATCTTGATTTATTGTATTACAGTCAGTCTGCAACCACTACTAAACAATTATTCATATTTGAATATGACTACTAGGACTCTGCACTTGGTACATTTTTTGAACCTTTATTTCAAGCATGATCATAAGTGAATGTAAGATCTTTAGCTCTGAACTATGTCTGCATCTGTATTGTGCTTCCTTTTAACTTTTATTATGAATGAAATTCAAAGTCAGTTTTTACCAAAGGCTATGAAAAAAAAAAAAACCAACAGAGTTGTCTCTACTTATCCTACTCCTATAAAATGAATGGCCTTTTAAACATCACCAATAAACATATCCCAATATATCAATCATTACCATAAACAGATTGTAGTAAAATAAGATTGCTTGGCAAATTATTTATGATTGCACCTTTTTTCTTAAAATAATTATGGCCTCTAAAACCCTAATTTCCACACCCAGATTTGCATCTGCTTTTGGTCTGTCCGTAAGCAGCACCCAAAGTTATTTGAAATAGTTTTACCCTGAGTCTTTCACATTTAAAGTGGTGACAGAAAAGTCTTCAAGGCAATTTCTTCTCTACTTTTCCATCCCAGAGATCGTTTGGTCCCATGGGGTGCAATGCATTACATAAATTCAATTCATTAAGCTGCATTAACTAATTGTCTTCATTCCCGGCACTTAATTAAACCAAATTAAGTTGATTATGCTTTTCTATCTCTGACTTTTCTTTTTAACTTTATCTAAATTGGAAAAAGTGAAGCTTGGCTGGAAGAGAAGAAAAGAAACATTTCCAGCAGAGGTGGATGGAAAACTTGATCAAATGAAATAATAACAAAGAATTGTAAAAGTTAAAGTGACAAAAGATGACTTTTAGCCTCATTTACGTATTAAATGAGCAGTAACCAGCAATATATATATATATATATATATTTTTTTTTTTCTTACAGAAAAAAGTCAAAGCACAGAAATGGGTGTGGATATATATTACATTTAGAAATCTCAACAATAGATAGGTTGTTACAGAAGGGTCATGAGAGGGCTGATTTCTGCATTGAATGTCAGGTTTGAAGTTGAATGGGATAACTTTGTAGCATGTACAATTTCTCTTCATCAACAGCACACTAATCCTTCTGGAAAAATAATGAAAATCATAGTAAAGAAGAAAGAGATTAACAGTGCATATCCTTACCTAAATGAACAGCAATAGCTATTTTCTAGGTCTCTATAATCCCATCAAAGGAGCATATTTGCATAGTGCAATTATTTTTGCATAGCTTTTACAACTGAAAGATTTCTCACACCAGAAATTGAACATCTAGTCAAGTATGCTCCAACTATGCTGGAAGCATTGGCTTCAAAATGCAGTGCCAGAGGTCCTAGGGAAAGTGACCTGCTCAAACTCTGAGTAAGAAGGCATGTGATACAGCCCTTGTCCGAGACAGCTGAAGCTGCAGTGGCTCTAGTCTTGGCCAGAATGGAAGGAGGTTACAAGACGGTGAGGCCACAACGGCACTGCAGGGGTTGAGGATGGCAACTTGGGAATAATGGAAAGGTGCTCTGCTTGTTTCCTGGGAATTATATTCCTTTAATGCAGGAGAATGCTCTGAGGAAAGGATACAGATTAAAGACTGGATAAAAGAAACAAGGGTTATGTGTATATTTTACCATTAGTTAAAGCCACATATTGGCCTTCCATGCGAGCAATTCCTCCTCCTGCTGTTATGTTTGCCAAGGCAATCATGGTTTGTTATTTGACGGTAATAATTATTTATTTTTCTGTCTATGAGTTCTAGTGTTTTCTCCATGAAGAAAGGGTGAATAACGTTGTTTCACTGATTATAAAGAGGAAGCAGTGTGGTAAATGAAAAGTGAGCAGGCATTATTGACCTCTCGCCCTTAGACTGTGTGACATCATGGGTTAGACATGCTCATATTGGTTTCCCCACCATTTTCTATAGGGATCTGATGTCAACTGAATGACCTTAGCTGTCTGAAAAGGGGTCATAAGGTTAATGCCCACTGTAGTGAGGCAGATAGTGCCTTCCATAGATTGGAAACAACAAGACCCCAGATGCCTCTTTCTTCTTCATAGCAGCAAAAAAATAAATAAATAAAATAATAACAACACACTCCTAAGAGCATAAGATTTGCCAAACTGGATCAGACCAAAGGTCCATCAAGCTCAGCATCCTGTTTTCAACAATAGTCAGTTCAGGTCACAAGAACCTGGCAGAATCCCAAAAGTTTGAAAAATTCCATTCTGCTTATCTCAGGGTAAGCAGTGGATTTCCCTGAGTCCAACTTAATAATTGTTAATGTACCTTTCTTCTAGGAACTTGTCCAAAATTTTTTTAAACCTACCTACACTAATAGCTTTTACTACATCCTCTGGCAAAGAATTCCAGAGTTTAATAATGTGTTGAGTAAAAAATTATTTTCACTTCTTTGTCTGAAATGTATTACCTACTAATGTCATTGTATGTCCCTTAGACTTTGTACGTTTTGAAAAAGTAACAACTGACTCTCGCAGTAAATGCTTCAATGGTGTTAGATATGAAACATTTACTTTCCTGTTTATATACTGATTTCACTATCAATCAATTTAAATTCATGCTATATGTTAAACATATTAACATAGTAATAATGACATAAAAGGACCGAATTATTCATCCAGTCTGCCCAGCAAGCATCTTATGGTAGCATCTGCCACGCCGAGCAGGTTACCCCATGGATCTCTTAAGCATAGCAACTGCCACTTCGTGCGGTTATTCGATGAGCCTTCTTGAAAATTGAGACAGCGCTGACTTGTTTTCTTATGGACTTGGCCTTAGAATCATTCCTACATGTTTTCACTTTTGTCTGCGTACTGTACTCCAGACCATGAAAGTCAGGGTCTATGTTGGTGGACATATGAATCCATTCCTCTTCTATCAAGGCTTTATTGGTTAAGGGTAGTAATCCCTTGCCTTCTGTTAAGGGTAATAATTGCTGCCATGTACCAGTTACGCCCATGCTTATCAGTTCCCCAGACTATAAAAGTCGGGGCCCTCGTTGATTGTTGTCTGAATCCAGCTCCCCTTTTCCCCTGTCACTGAAGTACAGAGCAATGTTGCAGTTGCATCAAAAGTATCAAGGCTTATTGGTTAAGGGTAGTAACCACTGTGTCAGCAAGTTACCCCCATGCACCCTTTTTTTCATTTCCATCCTCTAGCCTTTAGGGATCCACAGTGTTTATTCCATGCCACTTTGAATTCTTTCACTGTTTTCATCTTCACCACCTTCTCCGGAAGACATCCACCATGAAGAAATATTTGTTGGTTCTGAGTCATCCTCCCTGGAGTTTCATTTCGTGACCCCCCTAGTTTTACTGATTTCTTTTGAACGGAAAAGGCTTAAAACCTTTCATTTATCTGAAGATCTGTATCCTTTCTCCTCTGCACCTCCTCTCTTCCAGGGTATATATATTCAGATCCTTCAGCCTGTCCTCATAAGTCTTCCGATACTTGACCCCACACCATTTTAGTCGCCCTTCTCTGGACCACTTCCATTCTGTCTGTCCCTTTTGAAATACAGTCTCCAGAACTCAACACAGTACTCCAGATGAGGCTTCATCAAGGACCTGTACAAGGGCATCATCACCTCTTTTTTCTTACTGGTTATTCTTCTCTCTATACAGTCCAGCATTCTTCTAGCTTTAGCTATTGCCTTTTTACATTGCTTTGCCACCTTCAGATTGCCAGACATTATCACACAAAAGATCCTTCTCTTGGTCTATGCACATGCACATATGATATGGATTCCTTGCAAGGATATCACAGTTTCAAAAGGACTGTCTAGTCTCTGTTCGTACATCATGTCTATTTTTTAAAATTGCTATAATAAACATTCCGTTAGGGAGGATCCACTCAGCAAACTATTTAGTAAAATTTTCCTCCTACCTCTAAATTATTGTTATTATTTTTTATTTTTTATTTTGTGGAAATGTTATATGCCGAACCATTTTTTGTTAGCCTAGATATATGAAGATCCTTTCTATGGTCTCCACGTATTCAGCATTTAACAATGAATTTCTCTCATGGTCATACCCAGAGTATAATCATTGGTTTCAAAGTATTTTTTTCTCTTGCTTTTTCTAAGTTGCATTTAAAAGAAAACAAGTTTGACTTAGCTATAAAGTTGATGTTTCCCATCATGGTCCTTTTTTTGGAATTCAAGTCTTTCCTGCATTAGGGGGACACACCTTATGTCAATGTTTCCAACAGTGTTGCTTTAGAATGAAAAGGAGGAACCACCATGTTATTGGGTTTACAAGCACCAACAGATGCTGCATACATTTTCTTCGATAATAGGCTGATTACCTATACTCATGGAAGACTGTCCAATTGAATCTTTGTAAGTATAGCCTTAACAATATTGCCAAATTTTCATATCCTCTGTTCTTTCAGTCAGTCCAGTCCACTTCTAAATGTAAGCCTGTTGGTTGAACTGTGTTGAAGGTATATATTAAAAACTGATCATGTTGATTAAGGAAAGCTTCTCAATTAAAACCTCATTTTTTTTTAACACATACCACAGAGCATGTTGAAAATCACAACAGACCCAAAAAAACAAAGGGATCAATAAACATAAAAAAAAAATTAGGTATTGAAACAATCTCAAATCTTAAAATTCACAACATGTTTGCATACAATGCTTGACAAGAGAAGATTCCAATTTCACTTGGTTCTTATGCAGCTCCTACATTCAATCTATTGTCTTTTTCAATGGTTTTCCTCATATGTAAAACTTCACAAGGACATATGATAATGTAAACAACCAAAAATTTGATTAACTGTTGCAATGTTTCAGAGCATAAGATATCCCAGCTCAAGTGTGCAAAAGAATTTTTAATCTGCAATGCTTTATCAACATCAGTGATGATATTAAAAATGCCTATGTTGTGAAAAATGATTACCTTTGGACTCCGCAAAGGATTTCAGCATACATGATATGAGTCAATCATTTACAAAGTAATTTTGAACAGCCATTGTTACAAATATACATGGGAACACCCACCCCACACACCTTCCCCAAACCACAATGCACACACACTTTTCAAGGCCATACACACAACCTTACACACAATCACACATGCATACATATCTGCATAGAAGCATAGAACATGATGAAGGTAAAGAAAGACCACACAACGACACCTGGGAACTCTTCAGATTTGACCCGTAGACTCAGGGTTTAGAGAACTGCCTCCGGGTTTTTAGGATTTCCGGGGTCTTAGAAATTGCCATCTCTGCTCAGCTACAGCCTCTTTCCTCAGTCTATACAGAGCAGATGGCGGACACTGGGACGGAGTCCGAGGCAGGAGGAAGCTCTGCTGCCAATTGTCTTCCTCTGGTTGCTGATTGGTTCTAGCTATTATAATGAACCAATCAGCAGTGAGAGGTGGGGAAGCAATGCTAGTCCTGCATGGATCAGGGTAAACAATGAAGAGACGGCAGGCAAGAGAAACTGTACATGCAGTGTGATATAGTGAGAGATCCAAGGGCGTGAGGAGGAGAAGAAAAACTGTGAGTGTGTGTTGGAGGACCAGAGAGAGGGGAGAGCAAGAGAATGGGTACATTTGTATGTGGTTGGGGAAGTAAGAATGTGGAGGGAGCCAGAATGGGAAGTTAGGATGGGAAAAGAGGGGGGCAAGCAAAAGAAGGGGCTAAAATATATAGTTGGGGGGGGTGGGGATTGAGAAGAGACAGCCAGAGAAGTGATGAAGAGTTGAGGGAGGAAAGGAAAAGGGAGAACAAGTACATGTGTAGTAGGTTGTGGGGGGTAGAGAGAGTGGTAAGAGCAAGAATCTGAGTGGAAGAGAAAGGAGTTGGGATAGAGAGGGGAGTACAATATAGGGGAGGGAAAAGGCACTATATAAGAGGAGAGAGGGTTGAATTAGGGGAAGATCAGAGCACGAGGTCAGGAGAGAAAAGGGGGGCATGGGGAGGGGGAATAGATAAGGGTATAAGGACCAGGGATGGCCAGAGATGGAGAAAGAGGACCCTGGGTTGGGGGAAGGAGTCCCGGGTGGTAATACAGGAGGAAGAGGATGAGGAGTAGAGGTGGAAGGGCAGAAGAAATGGGAGGAAGAACGGTGAAAGCAGAACAGGAGGGATGAATAGGAAAAAAGCAGGAGAAGGGGTGAGAAAAAGAAGGAAGAGGAAGTATTAAAGTATCTGCTGCTGAAAGAAAGAGGTAAAGAAGGAAAGAGCAGAGAATGAGAAAAAAAAAAAGGCTGAGCCAGAAAATCAAGCAAGAGACAGCAAAGGTTGGAAACTATTTTATTATCTGAGAGAGCATAAATTAAGAAGAAACTAGTTGGGGAAGAGGGGAGATGGGGTGGAGGAAGAGAAAAGTCTGTTCAGCCATCCTGATCCCCTCCCGCACTAATCTCAGGGTGAGCAGCACTCAGGTTCCCAGGTAGGCACACGGCCCATCCAGTCTGCCCATCCACATCTATTGCTCAGCTTTATAATCCCTTCCTTGTGCTTGCCCCACGTGCTTGAATTCTGAATTTGTCCATGTCTCTATTACCTCCTCTGGAAAGCCACTCCATGCATCTACCGCTCATTCTGTAAAAAAATAGATTTCTTTAGATTACTTCTGAGTCTACCCACTTTCACCCCTCATTTCAGAGCCTCCTTTCCACCTCTTATACATTTATTCCTGGAGGTATTTAAATGCCTCTGTCATATCTCCCTTTTCCCTCTTTTCCTACACACACCCACACACACACACACATAAAATGTATCATTGTCTATGTGTTTTGAGTGTGTCTGTGCATCTGTATATGTCTCTGTATGTAGATCACTTTTCCTTGTCTGCTTTCTAAAATTTTAATTCACAATAGAATCTTTTGTGGTAGCTGAGCAAAATGGAATACTAATTCAGATTTGCTCTGGATCAAGGTGCTGAGATGAGGGCATGCAGGTCAATGTTTTTGCAACAGAGCACTTAGCAGCTTCTGTAGCCTCTAACAGGGATGTGTATTCATTTGAAACAAAGGCAAAATGCAGCAAATGAGCTCATTTTTTGGTTCATTCCAATCAGCAGTAGCTTCTAATGAAAATACCCCAAAATTTTCTAGCATTTCTGCATTTGAGGAATTTACTATAAAAGAAAACTATGAAAGGAAGCCCAATTTTTTAAATCAGTTTG
This sequence comes from Rhinatrema bivittatum, assembly GCF_901001135.1. NCBI lineage: Eukaryota > Metazoa > Chordata > Amphibia > Gymnophiona > Rhinatrematidae > Rhinatrema > Rhinatrema bivittatum. The sequence goes on along the minus strand of NC_042617.1, from coordinate 334,522,766 downwards.
GAATCTTTTTTGTTTTGTTTTTTTCACAAATGAATTGAACTGAAAAAAAAAACATTAATTGAACCCAAAACAAAAATCAAACCCTGAAATGGAAAAAATGAAATAAAATATAAAATTGAAGGCTGTACATCCCTACTAAATGACTCAGGTAAGCACCACAGTCCTACTGACTGAAGGCTACATATACACCCCCACACAAGTACTTTCCAATCTTCTCTTCCCCTCCACCCAACCCATAGTTGTAAAATAGGAAAAACCATAATGATCCATAGCCTGAACCCATAAAGTTTACTTGCTGACATACCATTGGCTGTGTTTCCTGAGTCCCGCAGTGCCTGCTGGATGTTCCACCCACTGATGACATCACTCCAGCATCATATTTAAAGCCCACAGTGATGCCATAGATGCAGTGAGCTGAAGGAGTGTGCAAAGGAGCTTGATCCTATGTGTGCTCCTTCATGAGGACTTTGGGCAGGCTCCTTCTGACTCTTTCTAGACAGGTGATCTCTGTCTATGGATGAAACAATTCAGGTAATCTTAGACCATGAATGTTATGGTGCTTTGCCTCATCATTTTATATACCCCTGATTTTTTTTTTTCTGACAGAAGGGTGGTTGATATTCCATGTTGAGAGGATGGCTAGTAAGGCTGCTATGTCTTGGGGAAGGCAGAAGTCAGCCTTTGGCTCACAAAAATGATGGCGCGGACATTTGATTCCAAAGCGAACTCGCAGTCCTTTCTCAACGAGCAGGTGGGGGGGGGGGGGGGAGGGCAATCCAAGCACATGCATGTTCCTAATGATGTTTGCTGGAGATACAACCAAGGAGCGTGCTTGGCTGCTGATTGCAGATAGAAGCATGTCTGTAATCAGTGTGCAGCACTTCATCCTGGTCTATGGAACCCATGATCTGAACTAGTAAAGAATGAGTCTGTTTTAATGAATTTTTATAAGAATTTGAAAGCACATTTTTTCCAGCAGGTATTCTTGTAGCTCTGAGATAATAGCTTATTTTTCTGTTTTAGCGTGTTACCATTTTTAATTTGATAACAGTTTTAGTGTGTAGATAAATGCCATCATATATTAGTTAAGATTTAATTTAGATATTTATTGATTTAATAACTTAGACAAATGCCATAGCATATTAGTTAGGATCCAGTTTAAGGAATTTATTGATCCAACATCTTAGATTAATGTTATGACATTTTAGTTTGGTTTCAGTTATATTTATTGATCTAACATTTTATCATTAGTCATCTAAACTCAATAGGGTTTTATAAGTCTTAATTAGTTTCTGGGATTTACAAGCTTATGCAGGTTTATGGGTCATTATATATTTACCAGGATCATATGAGCAATTTAAAGAGTCTTATATGTCAGTATTTTTTTTTACCAAAATGTATTGTACCATTGAGCTTATTAGATATTATGTTTGTTTTGTATTATTGTTATATTTGTGTTTTTAATTTATTTTAGTTTGATAATGTATTATTGGTATTTTGTTTATAAGCCAGTGTTGGCAATTATGTTTTTAATTTGATATTTTAATTGCTCAGATGTTAGCTTGCTAACTGAATATTTGGGTACATATCTGGCTAACGTTTATCCTGTTAATAAGTTAGGTTGCTAGAATTTAGCTTGATAATTAAGTGCATTGTGGGTTTCTTACTGGAAGGAGATGAGTTAGCCAGCTAAGTTAACTGGCTACCTCTAATAGAGTTTGCCAGATGACTTAGTTGGCTAAGGTGATTATTTTCTAAGGCTATTGCATGCGAAAAGTCCCTTTTCGCGTGCGATAGTTTGCCGGGGGCAGAGTCGGGGTAGAGTCAGGGCGGAGGCGAGGAGGCGGACATTGCGCTATCTTTGCTGGTGGCAATAAGGTAAGACACGTTATTGCCGCCAGTAGCGCGCCCAATAGCCGCACCTTTCATGGTGGTGCTATTGGGCGCAAAAGCCGGCAGTGATAACACTGCAGTGGTGCGATCGCTGCTGGCTTTCGCAGGCCCGCCCCCTGCCCCCCCCCCCCACCAATTACCGCCGGGATTCACCATTCTCTGCGAGAATGGAAAATCCCGGCCTAATTCTGGTTGGACCAAAGAGGTTTCCTAAAGTTAGTTGGCTATAGTTAGCTGGCTAACTTTAAGATAGCTGTCTATATTCAATAGTGCAGTTGCACTATTCAGTATACCTCCAGTTAGTAGAGATGTGAATCGTGTCCTCGATCGTCTTAACGATCGATTTCGGCTGGGAGGGGGAGGGAATCGTATTGTTGCCGTTTGGGTTTTAAAAATATCGTGAAAAATCGTTAAAATCGTGAGCCAACCCCCTAAAACCCACCCCTGACCCTTTAAATTAAATCCCCCACCCTCCCGAACCCCCCCCCAAATGCTTTAAATTACCTGGGGATCCAGCGGTGGTCCAGAACGGCGGCGGTCCGGAACGGCCCCCTCAATTGAATCCCTTTGTCTTCAGCCGGCGCCATTTTGCAAAATGGCTGCCGCAAAATGGCGGCGGCCATAGACAAAAACGATTCGACGCAGGAGGTCGTTCCAGACCCCCGCTGGACTTTTGGCAAGTCTTGTGGGGGTCAGGAGGCCCCCCCAAGCTGGCCAAAAGTCCAGCGGGGGTCCGGAACGACCTCCTCCGTCGAATCATTTTTGTCTATGGCCGCCGCCATTTTGCGGCGGCCATTTTGCAAAATGGCGCCGGCTGAAGACAAAAGGATTCAATTGAGGGGGCCGTTCCGGACCGCCGCCGTTCTGGACCACCGCTGGATCCCCAGGTAATTTAAAGCATTTGGGGGGGGGTTCGGGAGGGTGGGGGATTTAATTTAAAGGGTCGGGGGTGGGTTTTAGGGGGTTTTAGTGTGCCGGTTTTCCTGCCCTCCCCCTTCCCCCGATTTACGATTTTTTAACGAAAAATCGGGGGAATTGGTATTGTATCGTGGCCCTAACGATTTTTGACGATTTAAAATATATCGGACGATATTTTAAATCGTCAAAAAACGATTCACATCCCTACCAGTTAGCCAGATAGGTTTATCTGACTAACTTTGCTATGCAGACTCTGTCTGAATATGGACCTCTATGGTACTGCCTTGTATTGTAGATAGGAGGGTTATAAATTTTTAAATAAATAAATAAAATGGCTTAGCTGAAAATATTCTCCCTCAGAGTGAACAAGTATAACCATTTAATTTCACTGGATGGACATATTTACACATGGCAAAAATGGAATGATGCAAGGGAAGGAATAAGTTGAAGGGGGGACTACAAATGTACATGCATTGTTTTGCTTCATTCTGATACCCACATTAAAAGAAGATCCAAAGTTAGGTGGGCATTTTGAAAATTGATCTCAATGTCCATGGAGTTTGCACTTTCACACGCCATTGAAAATTGCCCCAAATAAGTAGTATAAGAACCCTGTCACCCCTTCTACAAATTTATTGGAAAGCACTTCCAAAGTCATGCCTCAGCATGCTTTCTCTGCTTGTGAATATATGAAATGTTAGGCGCCCCGGCTGCGGACCCGCACCCCCGGTTCCCCTCACCTCTGGGGCCAGAAGGCTCATACTGCCCCATTCGCAGCTGGCCTCCATCCCCAACGCCGACCATGGCGCCGGCCATCCATTGCTTCTACCATGTGAGAGGGGCCGGCCAATGGCACCGAAAGCCCCTGTTACATGGTAAGGGCAAAGGGCCATCGGCTCCATTTTGATTAGTGGCAGCCGATGGCCTGAGAGCGGGAGATTGCTCCCGGGACCTCCGCTGGACCACCAGGTACTTTAGAAAAGTTTGGGGGGGGGGGTGTCGGGAGGGTGGGGGATTCTAAATAACGAGATTTAAAGGGTTGGGATGGGTTGTTTTTTTTCAGCTCGGGACAGCCGAAAAAAAAAGTGGTCCCACTGGAAACGAAGATTTCCTGCAGTTCTAGTACGAACACGATTCCGGAAACGATTCCAGAACCAATTCACATCTCTAGTGCTAGTTGTTATATTCCTGCTCCGATCCATTCCAGTTCCTTGGCCTGTGTTCCTGCTCCTGCTCCAGTTCCTGCTCCTCTCTGCAACTTGGTTCCACCCCTGCTTCCTTTCCAGCTCCTTGTTCCCTCGGCCTGCTCTCCCAGTTCCTGATTCTGCTCGTCCCTTCATTTCACTTCATCTGCTGCCTATCCTGACTTCCTGCCTGCCTACTGCTTCTCCAACTTGCTGCCTGCCTTGACTCCTGGCCTATCCTTGGATTCTCCTATCTGCTACTGGCCTCGACCACTGGTACTTATGACTTCGCTGCTGTCTTCTGCCTTCATTGAATTGTCTTCACCTGTAGACCTGCTCCTAAGTTCTGCGGGCCCCGGTACCCAAGGGCTCAACCTGCGGGAACATGGGTTGGTATAGGTGAATGTCTAGTTGTGTCTCCGCCTTGCCTGCATCCGCCTCCCAAAGATGATGGCCTATAGGGGCTCCCCCTATAGGTGGTGCCAACTTCATATCGGCTCAGGGGTCCACATTCCCCCAACATGAAATAAGTTTATAATAGTGAAATTCAAACTGAGAGCTTTCTTGAAATAGCTATTGGATCATCAAAGGGACAATTTTCAAACTGTCTATATTGGGACACAAATTGCACATTCATTTTGCCCATGGGCTTTGCATCAATTGTTAAAGCAAAATGTAATGTTTGACTGTCATAGTCAGCCCAACTCACCGCAGGACCCAGCTGATGCTACTATCCACGGGACACTGCTGCTCACAGGATGCTACCCTGCTTCCCTCCTGCTGGCTTCCCTTAGGTGAACACACACATTGTTTGCCAATTCTTAAAGACCCCATGGTGGATCGATGTTTGTGGTGCCTGCTGATGATGTCACCGAAATCTAGCTATTTAATTCCCAGTTCTGCAAGCAGCCAGTGCCTCAGCAATAGGTCCACCTGCTCTGTAGTGCTCATTGCTCTGTTCTCATCTCCATGCCTTGACTGTTCCTTGCCTTGTTGGTTCCAGTCCTTGCCTAGCCTTGTCTATTCAAGTCCTTGCCTTGCTTTGTCTGTTCTTTGCCTTATCTATTCCAGTCTTTGCCTCTGCTTTGATTGCTCCAATCCTTTCCTTTGCCTGTCTTCTCCCCTTCCTTGTCCTCTATTTCCTGAACCTGCTTCCTTATTGCCTGACCTCAGCTTGGATACTAACCTTACCAGATTGTCACTTGCCCTGATCTCAGCCCAGATTCCGACACTGCCTGATTGCTGCCTGCCCTGATCTCTACTATGATTTGATGCTACCTGACCACGCTTCTGCTGGCTATTCACCTGAGTCCTACTGGCCTCAGAACTCAAGGGCACAATCTGCGAGGGATGAGGCTGGTATAGGTAAAGCCTGAGCATGTCTGCCTGCTGTTAATGTTGGCCCAGGTGTTTCCATGGGCTGGGCTGTACCAACCACACACACAACAGTCCAAAGACTCACACTCCATGACATAAAATAATTCTTGTACTTTCTCTTTAGAATTGCCATGGATAAAATGTATGCATTTTTGTATGAACAGAATTTTGCTTGAAATGTATTGTGTCTTTTCTGATCTCTCTAGGAAGACTCAGGATAAGTGGAAAGCCATTTTGGGAGTTAAACAAGCAATTCATGGATTGGGAGCCTATTTCTTTTTTAAATTTCCCTTAAAATGTTTGATTAAATTTCAGGGAATTACATACATTTTTTATGATCCAGCACAATCAAAGTTGGCTTCTGGGGTTAGCAATGCATTAGTGGAGGGTTGCGGTTGAATATTAATGTTATGCTCGCCTGATTGATTTTCTTATTTCAATTTCTTTTTCTCTTTTTATTGCAATGTTTCCTTTACTTTTCTCTTGCCTGTGTTATAGACTTGATTCCCTCTGGTATAGGATTATTGCATTCTTATATATGTGACCTTTTGGTCTGTTTCCATGATAGGGGGCATTTCTGTTGAAAAATGTGTATTTCTTCTGTAAAGTTTATTATAAATCTAATAAATAAAAAGGTAAACAAAAAAGAAAATTATTGTGTAATATGTTGATTTGAAAATGCAATCTACGCATGTCCTTCTCCTCCCTTGACCTAAACACACTCCCATGAATCCCTCCTCTCAATTTCAATAAAAATCCACGTGTTGTGGAAGAACACTAGCTATAATGAGGGTAGGAAACAGTCAGATGGTTAGTTTATGCTGGTAAAATGCTTTTTGTCTATGGAAATTGGTTTGAATTTGCCATCTTAATGTAAAATATCTAGTTTGAAAAGTTTGCATACATTTTAAATGAATAAATGAAATGTTGTCTTCATTGAGAGAGAGAGAGATGAGAACCATTGAGGGCATGAGCCTTGTATCCTGCGCTATCCAGCAGGATGGTCTGGAAATAATCAGACCTTGCTGAAGCACAATCAATGGTTGTATTCTTTTTTTTTTTTTTAATTCTGAATCCAATTCCCCTTTTCCTCCCTTGTCGTTGAAGCAGAGAACAATATTGCAATTGAATTAAAAGTATCAAGGCTTGTTGGTTAAGGGTAGCCTTCTGGTAGGGGTAGTAACTTCCGCACCAGCAAGTTACCCCCCTGCATGCATTTCTTCATTTCTGTCCTCTAGCTTTTAGAGATTCACGGTGTTTATCCCATGCACCTTTGAATTCATTGACTATTTTCGTCTTCATCACCTCCTCCCGAAGGACATTTCAGGCATCCTCCCGCTTCTGCATGAAGAAATATTTCCTGACGTTGGTCATCCTCTAGGAGTTTCATTTCGTGACCCCTAGTTTTATTTTTTTTTCCAATGGAAATGGTTCAAAGTTCATGCATCATTAAAACCTTTTAGGTAGTTGAAGGTCTGTATCATATCTCTCCTGCACCTCCTGTCTTTGAGGATATACATATTCAGATCCTTCAGACTCTCCTCATCAGTCTTCTGGTATAGACCACACACCATTTTGGTTGCCATTCTCTGGACTATCCTCATCCTTTCTCTATCCTTTTTGAGATACCGGCTTCTGAAATGAAAATCTTCTGGATTTAGCTATTGCCTTGTCACATTGCTTTGCCATCTTCAGATCACCAGATACTATTATCTTAAGATCCTTATCATGGTCCGTGCACACTAGTCTTTCACACCCCATCACATTGGATTATCACACCCCTGATCCATGACTCTGAACTTCTTGGCATTGAATCCCAGTTTCCAAATCTTCAACCACTCTTACAGCTTTCTTAAATCACTTTGTATTCCCTTTACTTATTCAGGCATGTCCATTTTGTTGCAGATCTTAGTATCATCCACAGATTGACAAACTTTACCTTCTATCCCTTCCACAATGTCGTTCACAAAGATATTGAACTGAACCGGTCCCAAAACTGATCCCTGTGGCACTCTGATTAAACCAAACAGAGAAAGTTCTTTTTCACTCAATGCACAATTAAACTCTGGAATTTGTTGCCAGGGGATATGGTTAGTGCAGTTAGTGAGCTGGGTTTAAAAAAGGTTTGGATAAGTTCTTGGAGGAGTAGTCCATTACCTACTATTAAACAAGTTGACCTAGAAAAAAGCCACTGCTATTACTAGCATCAGTAACATGGGATAGACTTGTAGCCTGGATTGGCCACCATTGGAAACAGGATGCTGGGCTTGATGGACCCTTGGTCTGACCCAGTATGGCATGATCTTATGTTCTTATGATTTTCTCTTCGGAGAAGGTTCCATTTACCTTTACATGATGTCTCCTATCAGTCTACCAGTTTGCAATACATGCCACCTACTTGATACTCACTCCCAAGCTTCTCCTTTTATTACTATCCTCCTATGTGGGACTGTATCAAAAGCTTTGCAGAAATCCAAGTAGATCAGTTTGAGCACTCTTCCTCAGTCCAATTCTATAGTCACCGAATCAAAAAAGTAAATCATATTTGTCTGACTGCAGCTTCTCCTGTTGAATCTATGCTGCCTCGGGTCCAGCAACCGAATGGATTGTAGATAGTTCACTATCCTTTTCTTCAGCAGAGTCTCCATTCATTTTTCCACCATTGAGGTGAGGCTAACTGGCTTGAAGTTTCTAGCCTCCTCTCTGCTCCCACTCTTGTGAAGCAGGACCACCACCGCTCTTCTCCAATCTTGTGGCAGCACTCCCGTTTCCAGGGATCTATTGAACAGGCCATTCAGAGGACCTGCCAGCACATCTCTGAGCTCCCTCAGTATCCTAAAACGTGCCTCATCAGGCCCCATGGCCTTGTCCACTTTCAGTTTTCCTAGCTCTTCCCATTTAAATCGACTTAACTAAGTCCCAAGTTACTGAGAACTCCAAACAAATAAATCAATTATAGACTTTAAATTAGATTAGGAGGGTGGAAAGAAACTCCCATCAAAATAACATGGAGGCAAAAGTTAATTAATTGAAAAATTAGAGAACAGCACAAACATGGTGCCTCTTCAAAATCAAACAGGGAATCCAAAAGGTAAAATGGTGCCCTGGCTCTATGTGCCAGAGGGACATACCATTTCTAGCTTCCAAATGGGGGAGACACATACCCAAAATGTTATCCTTAGGTCTCTCTCCACACCAATTGGTATAATTGTATGGATTTATGTATTTGGATCCATACATAAAGGAATGGTTGGGGGGGGGGGGGGGGGTGATGGTAGAAGTCAAAGGGGGGGGGATCAGTGGCCTAAGGAGTTGTTGGAATTCCTCATGGAGGAGAAGTGACAAGTACAGAGAACACTTTTTTTTTTTTCATTTTGTAAACTGGGTCCACCTCAAGTAGTAGTGTGGTGGTGGTGGGGGAATTGGTACAGCAGATTGGCTATGGCTGGGGGGGATTACCTCAGACCAATCAGCAGGGACATATTTAGGAGTTTGCTGCTCTTAAGCATTTTTGCTACTTCTCCCCACTGCCCCTACCACACCACCACTACCAGGCTAGTGGAGGGCTGGAAGGCAGCAAATCTTAGCTAGTCCATTGCCCGTAAATGTTTACACCCTACATATAGGCATAATGGGTGCCTATTGACAAAGCTAGCTGATCAACTCCTTTATCAAATGGGACCATGTCACGCCAAAGTCCTAGGGGCTGATACAATTGCAGTATTATTCCTGATGGTATTTTACCACTGAGGAAAATACCATAAGATTTATTAATCTGTGGTACAGAGTACTGCAATTTAGTTAATTCTGCAGTATTTTTCCTAGAGGGGAAAATGCCAAGACAAAGTAAATTACCGGCTTTAGACTGTAGGCCCTCTGAAGACAGGAAAATACCAACTGGACCTGAATGTAACTCGCCATCAGCTGCCAATGAAAAGACCTGAGCCCCAAATAAATAAATATATAAATAAGTTAGCAGGAGAACCCTTTACTGATTGGAGAAAAAAGCAGGAGATGGGAAGAGTTTCAGTCAGACGGCTAAGCTCCTTTTCGTGGGCGATGGATAATAGCGGGCGAGTTTCCAGCAATGCGCCATAAATGGCCCGCATGAACGAGGAGCTTACTGTACAGCTTCAGGTATGCTGGGCGGGGCTCTAGCTGGAGTCTTGCTGGGTAGGCGAGGCAGAAATGGGGCCGCTGTGGGGTGCAGATGATGCTGCAGTTCCTATAGCCACCATCCTTTTTGCCCTGGGTCACGAGCTGTCAGGACTTGCAAACACTGGAGGAATTGACCATTGATCCTTCTGAGTAGGAGAAATATCTGTCTTTCCGTATGAGCAGCCAGTGCTGTAGCTTTCTGAGCAGTGAAATGGTTAAGCACTTAAGGAGAAGGAAGAGAGCATGCACGGTAAAAGTCTTTTTTCTGCGGTGCTGTGTGTTCGTCTGCCACATTTCCAGTTCATTTATGCTTTCTCTCTTCTTAAGGTACAGGTTTAATTTCATTTGTTTGAATAGGAGATAAGAGGTTTGCTATATGCATTTTCATACTGTTTTTCTAATATTTCCTAGGCGGCCTATGTGCATAAGTCTTTCAGAGCATATTTAAATGAGGTTGAGTGGTAATCGGACATCCATTTTCAGCCTTTATGCCCTTATTTTCTGGTCATGACATGCTATTTGCCTGCTCCATGCACTTCTTCTGCCCTTTTCCAGATGTTGCTGACATCAGCAGAGTGACTGACTTTGCATGTCTGAAAAAGGGATAATGAGTCTCATGCATATTGTAATGAAACTGTTAATGTATTACAAGAATGAGAGTATGAACCAACTTAAATTGCCCTGCAAAGGTGGCTTGTTCAGCTCATCATGATGCAGAGGGTCCCACAGCAGCCTTTTTTCAAATGAAGAATGCAAATGTCTGTATTTGTTTAATGCGAAAAATATATTTTTGTTAGTAGATTGTCCTTAATCCTGAGCAGGGGTGAATTCAGCCCCTGAGGATTAATCAAGATATAATTGTATATGAACTATTAAAACCATATAAGTCTCTTCAGATGTCAACTGGAGAAGAGTCCTATATGATCTCAAAAGCTCATTTACAACAACATCTTCAGTTAATCTCTATGCAAATTCAATAAAAGCTATCACAGCATACAAAGAAGTGTGTCTAATCCAGGACCAGTGTTTGCAGTATTACTGGAATTCAATATCTGACCATTACTGCAAAAAAATTGAACACTAGAACTGAGAATGCACACTTTATTCTTGTGTATAAAATTGCTTTGCATGAGACTTGAAATAGAAAAGCACATGTGAATGCAAATAAAGATAGCTTTTCCAGACCAAAAAAAAACCAACCAACAACAAACAATATGGTTTGTTTGAGAGGACTACTGGAGAGTAATTCCCTTTCTCATTCACAGATGTAAGAAGCTTGCCTCTCCTTTCTGTTAAAAAAGCAGCAGAACATTTTTTCCCCTTCTGGTTTAATTTTACTATCTATATATTTCAATGGTCTGTGATTACATTTTTCTCACTCGAGTACAGAAACCTCTGATTTCAAAGCAAATTTAAAAATAAGGCTATGGAAAGATATTCCAATTCAAAAGCTACGTTGAAAGATAAACTTCAAACACCAGTGATAGCAGGAATGGTGTATGTGATCCTGATTTGAATTCTGCCTAGACATGAAAGAGGATGCTTCATATGCATGCTGTATTTGTTTTATAATCACATGTGGGATAGAATATTTACAATCCTCATAAAGTAGAAATTTCAGGGAAATGAATATATTCTCTATTGGCAAGTTCTGATTCTTTCTGAAAGGGGTAAGTTTTAAAAAAAATAACAGACAACTTGATCTAAATTTTGATGAAAGAGTCATGATACCTAAATAAAGTATTCAAAAAGGTGAGTAAGAAATTCAGATAATAAATACAAACATACATAAACAATAATAGAGGAAACAGACTAGAGTGGTGACAGACAATCCTTGGTGAATATGAAATCCTGGGGGTTGCGTTCATCTCAGCACTGCCACCTACTCGACCTCCAACTTATTCCTTTGAGGTCAATATTCAAGTCATTTAGGGGGTCATTTTTGAAAGCTTTCTACAACCTTAGAAAATCCAGCTCTTAGATGGATAACTTGTGCATTATCCATATAAATGGTTAGTTTTAAATATTTTCCTTCCTTAACCAGCTAAAAGTTAGTCTTTATCCAGCTAAGATTTAAGCAAATAAGAAAGAAGCATGTTGGGGATGTTCCAGGGTGGGGCAGAGAGAAAAAGATTTCTAATTAAGATTAGAAACCAGTTTTTCATCTTTTAAAAATAATCTCAAAACATGGCTGTTTAGGCTAGCGTTTGAAGATACAAAAGAGAGTAATATGTAACATTGTTGGCAAGCATTTGGAGAAGAGAATGAGAATATTTTTAACTGGACTGTAATGGTTATCGCTGGACTTTATTGAACCTGTTAATATTGTTTTATGTTTTAGATTTGATTTGATTTGATGTTTTAAGAGGTTATTTATTTATTTTATATGTCAAAGGTGTATTCTCATTGATGTATTTTATGCTGTATTTATATTATTTTATGCTGTAAACTGATGTGATTGATTCAGAACACCGGTATATAAAACCTAATAAATAAATAAATACATATCCAACATGCAATGATTTTACCACTTTATTACCATCCAATTGCAACCCTGTTATTCAGTCAAAGAATCAAGGAATCATCTGGGAAGCAAAACACCAGTACTGCAGAAAATTCTTGAAGACGCTTCAGATCTTTGAAGGACTATGAAAAAAAAACAACTTCACCAACCAAAATGCTGTTAGGTGCATTTCTAGTGTCTGATGTACTGTCATGCCTCAAACTCTCAAACATGCATGGCACAATCTGTGTCCTTCTTCCATGTTCCTGGAAGATAAAGAAGTTGATACTGCTTTTGAAGGGTTGAAGTTTACAGAGGTGACAGCTGACATCCATGAACTAATGAAACATCCCAGAGATAAGTAATCTCTCACCTCAGTAACGCTGAAGCTAAGAACTGAATTAACTGTGAGAACAATATTCCAGTTTCTCAGTGTCTCAATAACTCTAAAATTATGGTTATTGTTTTCACCCCAGGGAAGCAGACAATAACAACAGTGAGGTTGAGGAAGAATAACCAGATCAATCAATGAGGCTATATCCACAATGAATTAACTGATATGCTTCCTGGAGCAAAATTCTTATATTACTCAGCAGGAAATTATGCAACTGTACAGGCAATGAGAAAAGCTTATAAAAAAGTTACTTAATAGATGGGGCATCATGTGACAAAGGATTGTATGTAGAAGTCTACCATGACACTGGTGCAACCAGCCACCAGCGACCAGCTTAAAAATCTGGCTATCAGAGGGAAGAAGAAGAGACCCGTGTGCCGGGAGGACCCCAGAGCCGAACATCACTCATGCTGCGCCAATGCCAGGAGAGAGAGAGAGGGAGAGGCTTACCCCTCGGAGGTCCTGACGTCACTGGGAGGCACCTGGAACAATTATAAAGATATGGCCTGGCGGTGTACAGCCACTGGCATGCAGCCAAAGTCGCGCACCAAAGGGACAAGCCCCTGGGTGAAAAATAGGGAAGAAAAGAAAATCGAAAATTTGTATTTCTTCTCCCATACCCTCCCTGTCAGCAAAGCATGGGTCGATGGATGACCACATTGTACATCTCAGTGAGTCATCCATGAGAGACTGCATGGGGGCTAGTTCACCCTCGAGGATATCATTGAGTCCAGGGCCCTCACAACCACCCCTCTAACCAGTAGCATCAAAATCGGATGATTTGACTTTGGCCATGGCAACTGTGTACCCTTAGAGTAAATTTGCATTCCCCTTCTGAGGAAGGGAGCTCTAAGGAGGAGAAATATTTGGGACCAACTTCTATATTGTCAGTAATAAAGGAAAGTATTCCATCTGTGATACCACTTCCCTCAATAATACCCTCAATAAGTGAATTAATTGAGGGAACTACAGAGCCAGAGAATGTCACACTTTTAGATGTATGGAGATTGGTTGCTAATGTTGACAAAAAGATGACTTGTTCAATATCTCAGATCCATACTTTCTCAACTGAAACAAGAACTAAGCTTGAAGAGCATGATACCAGGTTAAATAATGTGGTGACCTTTATTTCTACATTTAACACCCAGTTTGTTCCTTTACAAGTTGCCTGTACATCCTTTATTAAGGATAGCCTTTTTCTTCATAATCAGATTGAGGCGTTAGAAAATGAAATGAGATCTAGTAATTTGTGTTTCTTAAACTTTCTTATCTCTAGGTTACTTTCCTCTAGAGAATTATTTAGGAAATATATTTGTGAAATCTTGTCTTTTGAGGAAGACAAGATTCCAATCTTATTGAAAATTTATTACCTTCCTAATAAGAAAAAGACTACGGTTCAGGAAGGGGGAATGGATGTTTTAGAGAGTCCTGGCATCTCTACAGTTCTAGAAGATGCCACTGATAATATTTTAACTAGAGCTAATTTGTTGGTATCATTTTCATTGAAATAAGATAAAGAATTGGTTTTTTTTATAAATACTTCCAGAATAAACAACTGGCTTTTTGTGGACAAAAAATCCAGATCTTTCCGGATGATTCCAGAGCCACACAGGCATGTTAGAAACTTTGAGAACATGAGAACATGAGAAAATGCCATACTGGGTCAGACCAAGGGTCCATCAAGCCCAGCATCCTGTTTCCAACAGTGGCCAATCCAGGCCATAAGAACCTGGCAAGTACCCAAAAACTAAGTCTATTCCATGTAACCATTGCTAATGGCAGTGGCTATTCTCTAAGTGAACCTAATAGCAGGTAATGGACTTCTCCTCCAAGAACTTATCCAATCCTTTTTTAAACACAGCTATACTACCTGCACGAACCACATTCTCTGGCAACAAATTCCAGAGTTTAATTGTGCGTTGAGTAAAAAAGAACTTTCTCCGATTAGTTTTAAATGTGCCCCATGCTAACTTCATGGAGTGTCCCCTAGTCCTTCTACTATCTGAAAGAGTAAATAACCGATTCACATCTACCCGTTCTAGACCTCTCATGATTTTAAACACCTCTATCATATCCCCCCTCAGTCGTCTCTTCTCCAAGCTGAAAAGTCCTAATCTCTTTAGTCTTTCCTCATAGGGGAGTTGTTCCATTCCCCTTATCATTTTGGTAGCCCTTCTCTGTACCTTCTCCATCGCAATTATATCTTTTTTGAGATGCGGCGACCAGAATTGTACACAGTATTCAAGGTGCGGTCTCACCATGGAGCGATACAGAGGCATTATGACATTTTCCGTTTTATTCATCATTCCTTTTCTAATAATTCCCAACATTCTGTTTGCTTTTTTGACTGCCGCAGCACACTGAACCGACGATTTCAATGTGTTATCCACTATGACACCTAGATCTCTTTCTTGGGTTGTAGCACCTAATATGGAACCCAACATCGTGTAATTATAGCATGGGTTATTTTTCCCTATATGCATCACCTTGCACTTTTCCACATTAAATTTCATCTGCCATTTGGATGCCCAATTTTCCAGTCTCACAAGGTCTTCCTGCAATTTATCACAATCTGCTTGTGATTTAACTACTCTGCACAATTTTGTGTCATCTGCAAATTTGATTATCTCACTCGTCGTATTTCTTTCCAGATCATTTATAAATATATTGAACAGTAAGGGTCCCAATACAGATCCCTGAGGCACTCCACTGTCCACTCCCTTCCACTGAGAAAATTGCCCATTTAATCCTACTCTCTGTTTCCTGTCTTTTAGCCAGTTTGCAATCCACGAAAGGACATCGCCACCTATCCCATGACTTTTTACTTTTCCTAGAAGCCTCTCATGAGGAACTTTGTCAAACGCCTTCTGAAAATCCAAGTATACTATATCTACCGGTTCACCTTTATCCACATGTTTATTAACTCCTTCAAAAAAGTGAAGCAGATTTGTGAGGCAAGACTTGCCCTGGGTAAAGCCATGCTGACTTTGTTCCATTAAACCATGTCTTTCTATATGTTCTGTGATTTTGATGTTTAGAACACTTTCCACTATTTTTCCTGGCACTGAAGTCAGGCTAACCGGTCTGTAGTTTCCCGGATCGCCCCTGGAGCCCTTTTTAAATATTGGGGTTACATTTGCTATCCTCCAGTCTTCAGGTACAATGGATGATTTTAATGATAAGTTACAAATTTTTACTAATAGGTCTGAAATTTCATTTTTTAGTTCCTTCAGAACTCTGGGGTGTATACCATCCGGTCCAGGTGATTTACTACTCTTCAGTTTGTCAATCAGGCCTACCACATCTTCTAGGTTCACCGTGATTTGATTCAGTCCATCTGAATCATTACCCATGAAAACCTTCTCCATTACGGGTACCTCCCCAACATCCTCTTCAGTAAACACCGAAGCAAAGAAATCATTTAATCTTTCCGCGATGGCCTTATCTTCTCTAAGTGCCCCTTTAACCCCTCGATCATCTAAAGGTCCAACTGACTCCCTCACAGGCTTTCTGCTTCGGATATATTTAAAAAAGTTTTTACTGTGAGTTTTTGCCTCTACAGCCAACTTCTTTTCAAATTCTCTCTTAGCCTGTCTTATCAATGTCTTACATTTAACTTGCCAATGTTTATGCTTTATCCTATTTTCTTCTGTTGGATCCTTCTTCCAATTTTTGAATGAAGATCTTTTGGCTAAAATAGCTTCTTTCACCTCCCCTTTTAACCATGCCGGTAATCGTTTTGCCTTCTTTCCACCTTTCTTAATGTGTGGAATACATCTGGACTGTGCTTCTAGAATGGTATTTTTTAACAATGACCACGCCTCTTGGACATTTTTTACTTTTGTAGCTGCTCCTTTCAGTTTTTTTCTAACAATTTTTCTCATTTTATCAAAGTTTCCCTTTTGAAAGTTTAGCACGAGAGCTTTGGATTTGCACACTGTTCCTTTTCCAGTCATTAAATCAAATCTGATCATATTATGATCACTATTGCCAAGCGGCCCCACCACCGTTACCTCTCTCACCAAGTCCTGTGCTCCACTGAGAATTAGATCTAAAATTGCTCCCTCTCTCGTCGGTTCCTGAACCATTTGCTCCATAAAGCTATCATTTATTCCATCCAGGAACGTTATCTCTCTAGCGTGACCCGATGATACATTTACCCAGTCTATATTGGGGTAATTGAAGTCTCCCATTATTACTGCACTACCAATTTGGTTGGCTTCCCTAATTTCTCTTAGCATTTCACTGTCCATCTCACCATCTTGACCAGGTGGACGGTAGTATACCCCTATCACTGTAGTCTTCCCTGATACACAAGGGATTTCTACCCATAAAGATTCAATTTTGTATTTAGTCTCATGCAGGATGTTTATCCTGTTGGACTCTATGCCATCCCGGACATAAAGCGCCACACCTCCTCCCGACTGCTCCTCTCTGTCATTGCGATATAATTTGTACCCCGGTATAGCACTGTCCCATTGGTTATCCTCTTTCCACCATGTCTCTGAGATGCCAATTAAGTCTATGTCATCATTTACTGCTATACATTCTAATTCTCCCATCTTACTTCTTAGACTTCTGGCATTAGCATACAAACATTTCAAAGTTTGTTTTTTGATTGTATTTTTATTCTGCTTTTTAATTGATAGGGATAAGTTAGAATTTTTTAGCTCAGGTGAGTTTTTAGTTACAGGCATTTGGACTACTTTTCTAATTATTGGAACCTCACTGTCGGGATGCCCTAATTCTAGTGCATCATTAGTATCCTTTAAAGATACATCTCTCCGAACCATGCGCTGCTGAGCGACTGTCGGCTTTCCCCTTTGTTCTAGTTTAAAAGCTGCTCTATCTCCTTATAAACAAAGGGTTCTAGATATAGGTGCCAGTTTCTTTCTCAAATTTCCATGTAAGTGTTTAATAACCTACCAGAATGTGTTCCTAGAGCCAGCACAGTTAGATTGTTTTCTAAAGGACAAGACTTAGCAATTCATTTGTTTAAGGGTTTGAGGGGTTAATGTGGCTATAAATAAGCTAACTGACACACTATTAAACAGGTCCTCTCTTCTTCACCTCAAGATGTAGGCTAAGTATTAGAGATGTGAATTGTGTGATCGATCATCTTAACGATCGATTTCGGCTGGGAGGGGGAGGGAATAGGATCGTCGCAGTTTGGGTTTTTTAAATATCGTGTAAATCGTGTAAATCGTGTAAATCGAAAACCGGCAACCTAAAACATCCCTTAAACCCACCCCGACCCTTTAAAATAAATCCCCCACCCTCCCGAACCCCTCCAAAATGCCTTAAATTACCTGGGGTCCAGTGGGGGGGGGAGGGCGGGAAAACCGGCACACTAAAACAACCCTAAAACCCACCCCGACCCTTTAAAATAAATCCCCCACCCTCCCGAACCCCCCCCAAAATGCCTTAAATTAACTGGGGTCCAGAAGAAGGGTCCCGGTGTGATCTTTTACTCTTGGACCTCCGTGCATTGTAGAAATGGCTCCGGCGCTACCTTTGACCTGTCAACAGGTCAAAGGGAGCGCAGGCGCCATTTTGTTTTTTTGTCCCCCGACATCAGGAGCGTAGGAGATCGCTCCCGGTCCCCCGCTGGACCCCCAGGGACTTTTGGCTAGCTTGGGGGGGGCCTCCTGACCCCCACAAGACTTGCAAAAATCCAGCGGGGGTCCGGAACGAACTCCTACCGCGAATCGTTTTCCATACGGAAAAACGATTCGACTGCAGGAGGTCGTTCCGGACCCCCGCTGGACCCCCAGGAACTTTTGGCCAGCTTGGGGGGGCCTCCTGACCCCCACAAGACTTGCCAAAAGTCCAGCGGGGGTCCAGAACGACCTCCTGCAGTCGAATCGTGTTGCCATCCAGCCGGCGCCATTTTGCGCAAAATGGCGCCGGCCGCCATTTTGGGAGATCGCTGGGAGATCGCTCCCAGACCCCCAGCGGGGGTCTGGGAGCGATCTCCTACACTCCTGCCATCTGGGGACAAAAAAACAAAATGGCGTCGGCGCTACCTTTGCCCTGTCATATGACAGGTCAAAGGTAGGCTGGCGCCATTTCTACAACGCACGGAGGTCCGTGAGTAAAAGATCACACCGGGACCCTTCCTCTGGACCCCAGGTAATTTAAGGCATTTTGGGGGGGTTCGGGGGGGTGGGGGATTTATTTTAAAGGGTCGGGGTGGGTTTTAGGGTTGTTTTAGTGTGCCGGTTTTCCCGCCCTCCCCCTTCCCCTCCCCCTTCCCCGATTTACGATTTTTGACGATAAATCGGGGGAATTGTTATTGTATCGCGGCTCTAACGATTTTTGATGATTTAAAATATATCGGACGATATTTTAAATCGTCAAAAAACGATTCACATCCCTACTAAGTATACTGAAATTTATGGATATGTAGATAATTTCATGGTTATGGTATGCGAAATTTCCTTTATCCTTGGATTATTTCATTGTTAAAAATGTTATAATTTAATAAATAATAAATTTAAAAAAAAATCTGGCTTTCAGCTTTAACATTTATCTGTCACATTCACTGATTGAACAGCTTTGCCTACCTCAGATTATGCCTAGAACAGATGATCACTCACTGACATTATCTGCCAGTTTACCCCTTGTTTTTTGTTGGTACTCAGAAAACCAGCCATTGGTTGTCTCTTTCTTTTCTTTTTAATAAGGGCTAACTCCAATTATCCAGAAAACTCTATTATGAAGAATGCTATTGTTCTGGACAAATGGTGCTCTGCTGCAATATCAATAATCACAGTTATGATGAATAGTATATTTCTCTGAAATGAAATGGAATAGCTCTTGGGTTCTGCAAAGTACGCTTAATGCTGACTACATTTCTCTATAGCATAAATTCAGATTTGGGCCATTTTGTTCCCAAATTTTGTTTTGAGGGAATTTTTTTTGTTTTATTTTATTTTGGAGAAATGTATTGTGCTATTTTCAAAGAAGAACATAAGAACATGCCATACTGGTTCAGACCAAGGGTCCATCAAGCCCAGCAGCCTGTTCCCAACAGTGGCCAATCCAGGCCATAAGAACCTGGCAAGTACCCAAAAACTAAGTCTATTCCATATTACCATTGCTAGTAATAGCAGTGGCTATTTTCTAAGTCAACTCAATTAATAGCAGCCAATGGACTTCTCCTCCAAGAACTTATTCAATCCTTTTTTAAACACAGCTATACTAACTGCACTAACCACATTCTCTGGCAAAAAATTCCAGAGTTTAATTGTGCATTGAGTGAAAAAGAACTTTCTCCGATTAGTTTTAAATGTGCCACACGCTAACATCATGAAGTGCTTCCTAGTCTTTCTATTATCCAAAAGAGTAAATAACCGATTCACATCTACCCGTTCTAGACCTCTCATGATTTTCAACACCTCTATCATATCCCCCCTCTGCTGTCTCTTCTCCAAGCTGAAAATTCCTAACCTCTTTAGTCTTTCCTCATAGGGGAGCTGTTCCATTCCCCTTATCATTTTGGTAGCCCTTCTCTGTACCTTCTCCATCGCAATTATATCTTTTTTGGGATTTGGCGACCAGAATTGTACACAGTATTCAAGGTGCGGTCTCACCATGGAGCGATACAGAGACATTATGACATTTTCCATTTTATTCACTATTCCCTTTCTAATAATTCCCAACATTCTGTTTGCTTTTTTGACTGCTGCAGCACACTGAACCGACAATTTCAATGTGTTATCCACTATGATGCCTAGATCTCTTTCTTGGGTTATAGCACTTAATATGGAACCTAACATTGTGTAATTATAGCATGGGTTATTTTTCCCTATATGCATCACCTTGCACTTATCCACATTAAATTTCATCTGCCATTTTGATGCCCAATTTTACAGTCTCACGAGGTCTTCTTGCAATTTATCACAATCTGCTTGTGATTTAACTACTCTGAACAATTTTGTATCATCTGCAAATTTGATTATCTCACTCGTCGTATTTCTTTTCAGATCATTTATATATATATTGAAAAGCACCGGTCCAAGTACAGATCCCTGAGGCACTCCACTGCCCACTCCCTTCCACTGAGAAAATTGTCCATTTAATCCTACTCTCTGTTTCCTGTCTTTTAGTCAGTTTGTAATCCACGAAAGGACATCGCCCCCTATCCCATGACTTTTTACTTTTCCTAGAAGTCTCTCATGAGGAACTTTGTCAAACGCCTTCTGAAAATCCAAGTACACTATATCTACCGGTTCACCTTTATCTACATGTTTATTAACTCCTTCAAAAAAGTGAAGCAGATTTGTGAGGCAAGACTTGCCTTGGGTAAAGCCATGCTGACTTTGTTCCATTAAACCATGTCTTTCTATATGTTCTGTGATTTTGATGTTTAGAACACTTTCCACTATTTTTCCTGGCACTGAAGTCAGGCTAAAAAGGTCTGTAGTTTCCCGCATCGCCCCTGGAGCCCTTTTTAAATATTGGGGTTACATTTGCTATCCTCCAGTCTTCAGGTACAATGAATGATGTGAGCTATTTACTAAACAAATTAACCTAAATATCTTCAGGTTTTTTCGAGGTACTGTGCATCTGTTTTAGGTAATACAAACTAAAACAAAAATATGCCATTTGGTTCAGATTGCTCATTCATTTAAACAAATACACAACCCTAATGGACATCACATAAAGTAAATCACAAATGCAGAAGTAGACTAGAAAGTCTGCTGAGGTCACACAACATGCATGACAGTGTCCATATTTGAACTGGCCCCATGCTAAATCAAATTTCAGACAGAAAATTTCAGTGCATTAAGATAAATGTGAAGGACATGATAATTTTCTCCCTGCTATAGGCTATTCTCAAATATTTATCATGAAAGCACTTCCAACATCTTCCAATGTCTGTGAACAATCTTCAGAATTATAGAGGAAAGTTGTGATACTCATAATACACAAGTAAATGTCACATCAAACTTCAAACAAAAAACAATCCTCCTACTTGTTGTCATTCAACACACATCTATTATAATATGGAGATCATCATATAAGTTGAACAATATGGATTGGACTTGTATATCATATCACATCTTGCCGCATAATATAGTCATCTGTCTCTAAAGGAGACTAAAATATTTTTTAAAAAAATTTGTGTGCAATGAAATGAACAGTTAATGATGGCACACTTACCTTATACAAAAAAATTCTTGAACACTTTCCAAACATCGCTGCAATGTTTTGAGTGAACTCTATGTTAAGGATGCTGCATAATCTTTATTTAAAAGAATATCGTGGTCTCCATCCCTAACAGAAGGTTGAACTGAGTTAATGTCAGACCATTGTAAATGACTGAAATCGTGTCCACACATGAGATAATGATTTACCATTGGCTGTTGCGGTTCTGGCCGCGAGCACTGCGGCCAGGCCCTTACCTCCGGGCTCCTGGACCTGCTCCCGCTTCCAGAGGCCTGGTTTGCGGCCTGTTTGGTGGCGTCCCTGCTGGGGCTACGCCGCTGCGAGGTCTCCCATGGACGCCCGGCTCCTAGGCGCGCACACGTGCACCACTTGGGCGCTTTTCTAGGCCATTTCCCGCCAGTGGTGACTCCGCCCAACTCCTGATGTCAGACGCCGCGGCCTTGCAACGGGTTAGCCTCCTGGTTCCCTGTTGCACTGTGCCCCAGAGTGACTTGCTTTGCTTCATCGCTCCATTCCTGCTGAAGTTCCTGCCTCAGTTCCTGCCTGGTTCCAGTACCTGAGTCTTGCTACAGTTCCTGCCTGGTTCCAATATGCGAGTCTTGCTGCAGTTCCTGCTTCAGTGCCTGCCTGGTTCCTGCCTGCCTGCTACAGTACCTGGTTGGTTCCTGCTTGTCAGCTACAGTGCCTGCTTGGTTCCTGCTTGCCTGCTACAGTACAAGCTTGGTTCCAGTACCCGAATCCTGCTACAGTTCCTGCCTGGTTCCAGTACCCAAATCCTGCTACAGTTCCTGCCTGGTTCCAGTACCCGAGTCTTGCTACAGTTCCTGCCTGGTCCCAGTACCCGAGTCTTGCTACAGTTCCTACCTGGTTCCAGTACCTGAATCCTGCCACAGTTCTTGCCTGGTTCCAGTACCCAAGTCTTGCAACAGTTCCTGCCTGGTTCCAGAACCCGAGCCCAGTTACAGTATTGCTACTGTCCTAGTCTGGTTCCAGTTATCTGTCCTGATCCACAACCCGCCTAAGTCCCAGTGGCTTCAGCCCACCCGGGAGGAGCCCGGGTGGGCTTCAGCTTCCAAGGGTGAAGCCACCTAAGTCCCAGCGGTTGGGCTCCTATGGGCTCCTCCCAGGGGAGTACCGGCTTCCAGGGTGAAGAGCATCTACGTCTTGCCTAAACATTGCCTCCTGGCCTGCTATTCATTAGAGACATTGACCACCTTTCCCAGTCTCCAGCAGGTCAGCCCAAGGGTCCACGAAACAGAGACTCCCATAACATTGGCACCTATAGTCTGTTGATATTAATACAACTTCCCTGTTGTATTATCAACAGACTACAGGCAAGTTCTCATTCCTATTTTCTTATGTTCTTATACGATATCCCTGTACGACCAGTAGAATCATGTCCTGTTATGGATGGATTATTGACAGTTTGTTACTTAAGCTGATTAACACCTTGCAGCATTCACCTTTTTGGATATTTAGGGCATTGTGATAAGGTGCGTAAAACCATCTAAATATTAATAACAGAAAAAACAAACAAACCTAAGTGGGATTTGAAACAGATAACCGAATAGCGACATGAAAAAGCAGCCCCAGGGAGCAGAATACTATATTGGTAGTTTAGATGCTAAGAGTCATATAGTATAAAAGGGTTACTCAGTTGGATATCTGAGAAATAAGCAGACCAGAACACTATACCACTTGCCTGCATCAGGGGTATTCTGCTAGCCCTTAGTTTCCATATAGTCTGGCTTGTTTATTTACTGTAGGTTGTTTATTTAGTTTCTTTTTCTTTATTCCTTGATTTGTTTTCTCAAAGGGAGGTGAATTGCTAATAATAATAATAAAAAAAAAAAAATGTCAGCCAAAGGGTATCTTTGAATATCAAAGGGAAAAGTAAATAGCCCTCACAATGTCACAATGACATGAGAATGCCTTCTGTCAGCTTCAAAGGAAACATTTGCCATTAGCATTCCTCTCAACTAGCAAATTGACCAGGGGCAGGTTTCCTTTGAAATTTAATTCAATCTAGGCAGGCAGGGAAAGAAACAATTTAATAAACCACTGGCTTACATTAGGGTGTTAAACTTAGAGGTTCAGCTTTTTTTTTTTAATTTTGCCCTCTTAGTGCCTAAATTTAAGGAGAATTTTCAATTGAAAACTTAGGTGACTAAAGTCAGCCGAAAATCTTCCAAACTTTCGGTGCCCAATTTTTAGGGAAGTAGCATTTTCTAAAATTTGACACCCCTTAGTCTTTCTCTCATTCCTCCCAGTCTGAAAATTGGACTGTTTTTGTGGTGCTGATGATACTCGCTGTTTCTAAGAAAAGTGAGCTAATGTCACTATGCAAATGTTGGAAGCACAGAGTGACCCACACAGTTATGGGAAATCTGTTCCCAACCATCTTGAAAAAAAAAAATGAGAGTGGGCCCAGATCCCTCAATCTACTGTTTGAATGAATTTCAGGGTTGATTGGGTGCATTAATCCTGGGTTCACAGTTCTCAGAAGCTCTTCTCACAATACATGCTAAGCTCTTCCAAACTTGAAGCACTTTTAAATTCATTTATATGGCTAATATTGGATTTATTTTCCATGGAAATCCTGTGGTATTCATTATTGCATTCAGTTAAAACAAACTAAAGAGAAACAGCAGTATTTCAAACCTATTCCAACAAACTCATTTCGAAATAGCAATTTACTTAACAGATTTGAAATGCAATTCCTTTGTCTTGGGCAGATAAAAATATAATAATCATGGCAGGTAGCCATTCAATTTCTGCCTGGGTCAGCATGAGACATTTGTCAAACCATTCGGATGGTCAGCACAGTTATGAGCTGCTCTGCTTAACGACCAGTGTGGCAATGTCTGAAGAGAAGAGGGACCAATTATGGGAGTGATTACAAAAGAGCTCGGTGGTAAGGACAAGAGGATTTGTTTAGGGGATTCAATGCTTGGTAATTAGTTGTGAGAGCCGAAAAGACAGCACAGTGCAATTCAAAAAAGGAGCCAATTTATTCTGATGTATGGTGAAATTCGACAAGTCAGCCTGAATTAAAAAAAAAAAAACTGAAAGCACATCCATGGGCTGAACTCAGTGAACAGCCTTGCATATAGCTCGTACTGTACGCTGCCAGGGAGAGAGATAGCAAAGATCTTGTCCGATAGAGTTAAAATGACTATTGAGCTCCATTAAAACAAAGCGAGGGCCTTGCAGGAGATCACAGCTGATCTGCAGTGCTCCGCTGTCCAGTTTACTAAGCATTTTTCACATGAACAGAGAATGTGAGAAAAACTTGAATAGACAAGTCTTATGTGCTAGTCTATTATTTATTTCAAAGGGTCCATCAAATTATAGGACTTTAGGTGTCTGACATGACTCCTACTTAGATGTGTATTTTTTTTTTTACTGGGTGTGAACCGTTTCCACCGTTCTCTCCTGGGTCTTCCGTGGATCATTGGCTGAGGGTCGGAAGGACTCCGGCGAGACCTCAGCTTTTCAGTGCTACCCCTGACCACTGCAGTTCCTCCTATGCCTCATGGGACTGGGGTGCATCACGTCTGTAACATAACCACCCCACCGTGGACAGGAGATAGTAATGCAGGTGGCTTCATGCTTCACAGCATCTTTCAGTCCCTATCTAGCTTTACTGCATTGTTGTCATGTCATGGCCTGCAGGGGATGGTTTCGTTCCAAAGCAATAAAGCACAAATATTGCAATACACCTACAGATACAAGATTTGTAGTTATCATATGCTCTAACATAGGAATGTATTATTATGAAAGTATTACCAAGTATGGAACTTGTAAGAAACAAACAGGAAAATGGCAAGACCTAGAGTAAGTAGTGATGGTAGGCACAGGGTTGAGAGGCTGCGTAAAAGAGGAATGGCGGAGTAGTGTAGTTTTAAGTAGGGATGTGCAGAGCAAAATTTTATGTTCATATTTTTTATGTCCGAAAGGGGGTCCCACTTGCGGCCAATATGGACATAAAAAAAATCCAATGAGTTGGGTATATGTACATATGTGCAAAAAAAAAATTTAAACCCCCTCACCCTCCTTAATCCCCCCCCCAGACTTACCACAACTCCCTGGTGATCGAGCGAGGAGTGAGGACGTCATTTCTGCAATCCTTGGCGAGAAGCATGTGACGTCGGTGGCACGTCGAGTGACGCGGCGTCACGTGATTCCCGGCTCGTTCGCGCCGGACGGCTCGTTCGGCCCAAAAAGAACTTTTGGCCAGCTTGGGGGGGCCTCCTGACCCCCCCAAGCTGGCCAAAAGTTATTTTTGGGCCGAACGAGCCGTCCGGCGCGAACGAGCCGGGAATCACGTGGCGCCGCGTCACTCAGACGCGACGTCACGTGATTCCCAGCAAGTTCGCGCCGGACGGCTCGTTCGGCCCAAAAAGAACTTTTGGCCAGCTTGGGGGGGCCTCCTGACCCCCTCAAGCTGGCCAAAAGTTCTTTTCGGGCCGAACGAGCCGTCCGGCGCGAACGAGCCGGGAATCACGTGACGCCGGCGTCACTCAACGTGCCGCCGACGTCACATGCTTCTCGCCAAGGATTGCAGAAATGGCGTCCTCACTCCTCGCTCCATCACCAGGGAGTTGTGGTAAGTCGGGGGGGGGGATTAAGGAGGGTGAGGGGGTTTATATTTTTATTTTGGCTCAACA
Source organism: Rhinatrema bivittatum (assembly GCF_901001135.1). Lineage (NCBI taxonomy): Eukaryota > Metazoa > Chordata > Amphibia > Gymnophiona > Rhinatrematidae > Rhinatrema > Rhinatrema bivittatum. The sequence continues at coordinate 334,496,495 of NC_042617.1, read as the reverse complement.
ATCGCGATTTCCCACATATCGAACATATCTATGTTCGATATGTGGGAAATCCGATCGTTTATGTCGAATCAATTTTTTAAGTAAAAAAAAAATATGAGTTGCGTTTTACTAATGCGGTCAATCCGAATGCACACCCCTAGTTTTAAGTACCACAACGTGTATGCTCTTCTACCTACACTGGTAGGGAACCTCTTTCCCCATTTCTAAGTATCAAGACCAATACTGCAACCTCCTTTCTGGGTTTTCTTATTGTTTGTCTGAAAAGAACCCTTTGAAGGGAGTCCAGGATTTTTCTATGTCTGTTTCTGTGATGTAATGCTCCATCCAATGTTCAGCAGGTTAAAATCTCTCAACAGTGATAGAGTTAGGAGAAATCGAGATGGTGTTTGGTTAGCAACTGACCTCTGGTTGGTCATGTTTGCTTTTCTTCTCTTTCCACTGTGGCCCGCCTGCGATATCTGGCCAAATAGACTCTTTTATCCATCGTGCACGGTCTGTTACCATGGAGTCCATGGCAGTCAGTTCCTTGGAGAGTATCGCTGGGGAAGATGTTCTGGCATCCCCTCTGGATATGAAGATGTCCTTAAGCCCAGGGATATAGTTCCTCCAGGGCTTCTGACTTCTGTAGATGCACTGGGGGACCTCTCAGCACCGGCACCATCAGATGACATTGGAGAGTTTGTGCCAGCAGGAGCGATGATCACCGAAATAGCTGCAGTAACCTTCAGTAAACAGGGAGAAGCTTGGGTTCAGACCCGGAGTTCAGAGGAAGACTCAATAGAGTTTTAGGATAACAGGGCGAGGCTGGAAAAACACCAGGAAACTCAAGGATAATTGATCTTTTAACTGTTTTTTTATCCGACTGGTGAGACCAGGGTTTAATTTGTAGACAGCAAGGAAGTGAAACTGTGGAGGGGGGTGAGATGGGCAGGGCCAGAGCCAGGTGTGAGCCGTCTCTTTCTGTCTCTCACACATACACATAGCCCTTGTCTCAGGGTAAGCAGTTCTGCTTTCTACGGGTTCTGTTCTGTTTTCTCAGGGGAGCCAGAATTGATACACACTGCCGGTTCTGCTCTGTTTTCTCCGGTCCTAGAAAAAAAGGTGGCAGAATACAGTTCTAGGTTGTTCTGCCAGAAATTCAGCCCTCTCAGTATTGGACGCAAAAAAAGGGATTGAATTAACACAAATTAGAAAGTTGGGAGTAGCCAGGGCCGGTGCTAGCTGTTTGCTGCCCTGTGTGAAGAATTATTTTACTGCCCCCTCCCGCCACAGTTCATTCAGTCTCTGTCTCAGGTCTGCCAAAAAAAAAAAAGCCCAGCTCCTTCCAGTGATCTAAACTTTAAAACTGTCACCCCTCTACATTCCGGATCTTCACCCCCTCCCCTGGAACCCATTTCTGATGCAAGAGTATTAGGTGCCCTAGGCAAATCTTACACCCTTGCACTCTGCCTGTACACAGTTAAAAATTATGCATTTATTGTTCAGGTTTTACATGAAAAAGAATATTCAAAGTACAGTCTTCCGAGGTAAAAAAAAATATAACGTATTTGCATGCATTTCTTTGTTGCCAACCAGAAAACCCTACAAAAATAGACACTTTTAACCCATATGGCATTAGGGCTGCTGTAATGCGTGTTAGGTGTGAGCTTGACCCTCAAAAAGCCATGAGTAAATTATAATTAAAATAAATAAACTTACCACAGCAAAACAGCACTAACTGCCAGCACTTAAAAAAAATAACAACCCTGCCTATGAAGAGGCAACACTGCAAATATTACACCACACCTTAAAACACCAAATCACCTCCTATTAAGAAAACAGAAGAAACCAAGCTGTTATAGATTCCTACATGCTAGCAGAATACCTCTCCTTGGTCACACATGCAGAATTCAGACAGACCCTCACCAAATACAGAATAAAGAGACCATAAAGTGTAAATAGAAACATGCAGGCAAACACTGAATAGGAAAACCACAACTAGTCAGACTTTATGCAGTGCAACAATGGAAAAACAGAAACCTTAGACATTAAATAATAAAAATAAGAAATATCATAAATACATTAATCATAATAGTATAAATATAATAATGAAAAGAATATTTCAAAGCAGCTGGTGAATGGAAGATCCAATAATTAAAATCTCTTAAACAATTTATTTTAAATTTCTCAAACACCAATAAAATATTTCAAAACAGCAGACACATCAAGCAGCATCCAAAAATTATAACTAATAAGGATAAAATAATTCACGCTCTCCATACCTGGAAAATACCCCAGCTGCTCTGCCTCTGAAGCCCGAAAGGAAGTGCCAGAACCTTGTTTCATCCTGTTCCCCCACAAATTAAGCCCTGGGTGAGATCACCAATATTCCATTTGGATGGCATTTGGTAGGTCATTGCTAGCTTACAGCAGCCTATTTCTCAACAAAATACTCAAATAATGGCTCAGATACAAAAGATCTTAGGGAGAATTAAGATTCTTGAGACTGAAATGAGTGTTTGCATACCGAGGCATTGAACATTAAAATATATTAATTTTCCTAAAAGTGGATATATTAAAAAGATATTTCTTTAAAATTCTAAAAATTCCAGAGAATTTGAGTTCCCTGTGTCCAGAGCATATAATTTACCATCTTTTAATTAAAAATAAGGATTGGGTTACCTGATGCAGGTTCCACAAACATCTTTTGGATTTCATTTAAACTTTTGATGAATCTGAGGAGGGTTCACTTTATTCAGCAAAGTTAATTCCACATTTTGTACTTGATCTGTAAAGATTGAGTTCTTAGGTTATTTCTTTCTTTGTAAGAGGGCAGAGATGTTCTTAAACTTTAAAATGAGGGTTTACCCAGAGGACTCCAAAGCGACACAAAAGAAAAGGAAATAGTTTCTTATTATGAGGCCCAGAGTGCTGCAAACGGATGTACAGTTTTGGTTGAATTTACCATGTAAATGTGTTATTAAATATCAGAGACTTATGGGTTAGATTTTAAAAGGTATGCACGGGCGTCCATGTGCCTACCCGGCGCGCACGTGCTTGAGTGCTATAAAATCGGGGGTCAGCGCACGCAAGGGGGGTGCATATTAGTGCAACTTGCACGCACCGATGCCCGCAGCCTTCCCCTGTTCCCTCCCAGGCCACTATCCCTTCCCCTAACCTTCCTGCCCCCTATCCTAAACCCCCCTGACCTTTATCTTACCTATTGCGCCTGCCTCTGGGCAGGCGCAGGTTGTGCGTGCCGACAGCCTGCCGGCACATGATCCCCCGGCACAGCGGCAAATGGCCGCTGTGCCAGGAGCCTCTGACCCCGCCCCATACCCAGACCACCCACCCCCTCTCTGCCCCTTTTCCGAAGTCCCGGGACTTAAACGCGTCCCGGGGCTTTACACACGTGGCCGGACCTTTTTAATATAGGCAACTAGTGTGATGTGATTTGGAGTGAGGAAAGTTACACAAAAATGAAATTTGTTGAGATGTGCTTCGGCCTTCGTTATCGGCCCCCTGCGAGAAATTTTGGTTTTCCGCGGTTCGAGCCTTTTTTATTTTGGCCGCCCCCAAATTTTGGGTTAGCGCGCACTAACCCCGAAAAATGAATTTTCCCTAAATTTCGGGGAAAACTTGCTTCATTTTTTGGGGTTGCCGAAACAGGACAAATGCACATCTCTAGAGATTTGTACAATGTATTCTCAACCTAGTTTGATGCACTCTCTACCTAGCTGCTATCAAGCTGAAATATAAGCAGGTCTAGACTACAATGTACAAATCTCATCTTTGTGTTCCTTTCCTCATTCCATACCTCAGAAAATCTTCACTGATGTCTGCTGTGCTGTTCGTACCTCTGACTGTGCTTCTCCCTAAAACCTAGACCACCACCAAAACCTCACCCCGAGTTACTAGTTGCCCCTCTTACAGTGGTATAAATAGTTTACTTATGTGAGTGCTTTATAAAGAATCTCTCTCTCTCTCTCTAGTGGCACAAACTGCACTAAAGTGACAATATTCTGGGTGTGATAAATTTAATGTGCATGTATTGTGGAACATTAGCAGGCCTCTATATATATTTTTTTTTTTAATCACAGGTGCTATTCTCGTGAACTTTATAACAAAATGATAAATCTAGGTCTAACTTTGCTATCTGGACTGTGTCTAAATATATGGACCTCATTTTAAAAAAAAAACAGATTTGAGTGCAGGGATGCATTTTCTTGGCATGTGGCAAATATTGCTGATTATTTTTTATCTCGCATATATATCTTCTATTATGGCAGATCTATTCAGGGTTTTTGATTCCATAATTTCTCCAGAGGCCAAAAAAATTGCCTGTAAAATTAGTATGGAATAACCATGTAGAGGCATTATAAAAAATGAATCTTTTTAAATATACACAGTTCTGGTTTTCAAGATTTCTCTGCTGTTTAGCACCAAGCATTTGCATGAAAGGCAACATTTAGATAAAGAAATATCCTAACTAGTGCTTAGCCTTTCCTCTTCTTTGGTTCTGTTCAGAATAAAAATGCCTGCTATTGAAATAATTCCAAACACTCTGTTTCCCTTCTTTATTAAACAAAAAAATATAATGGAAGACTTTACTTTTTTCATCCCAGCAAGAAAGACCTTAATAAGTCTGGTTGCCAAGGGAATCCTTATATAATGCATCTATGAAAACCAAACTAATTATAAAGTTCATTGAAATCTCTTTAATCTTTTAGCAAAAGGAAAGGAAGAATATTCTGAATCAAGTAGTTCAACCAAGTACTAAAAGAGCTCACTTTCTGGAATACACATACATGTATCCATAGTGGATCCAAAAAAAAAAAAAACATCCCTTTCAATGTCCTCATGACTCTCTTGACCTGTCCTGAAAATCTGATATGGGTAGCACAAATCTGATATGGGTTAGGCACAGGCAGATAGACACACACATGCATACACACTATGATTCACAAGCCATGTTTTCCCTTCAGAAATTATATGAGAACATGAAAATATAAAATATACCATGCTGAGTCCAACCGAAGCTCCATCAAGCCCAGAATCCTGTCGCCGACAGTGGCCATATCTGGTAAAATGTAAAGATGTGCAAGCCAAAACTTTCCTGTCCTGCTATTTCTGCCACTCTGGGACTTTATTTCTCTTTCCTTCTGGGTGACCTAGGTACCCGCTCCTCGGGGGCCTTGCCGCACTCAGGGCTATCTGCTCCTCGGAGAGCCATTTCTCTCTTTCTCATTCCAGTGAGTCCTGCATCGTTCCTGGGCGGCCCTCGCTGTTCCTTCATTAGACCTTCTCGGTGCCTGCCTGATCTTCCATCTACGTCTACACTACTGGTGTGAGTACAGAACCTGCTCTACTACCTTTGTGGCACGGATTCTCAGGTTACCCTGCTTGCGGGCCACTACCGGATCCCCTCTGTCTTGTGCATGCCATTGGCTTCGGCCTACCCCGCGCTGTGGACCACTACCAGAGTTGCCAGCACAAGCTATGCCTAGAGAAAGTATTCACCAAACTACTCTACGCTGCAGATTACTATTGGACCGACCAGCTGCAGGTCTCTCTCTCTGGACTGACTCTATTGATCTGCTCCTCAGATCACCATTGGCTGTATAATAAAGTTGTTTTCCTCTGTTATCCATCACTGCTGAGACCTTGCCTGTTGTGGTAGTACCCGCAGGGCTCCTCCCTGTGGGAGGAGTCTTCACTCACCATGACCCAAGGGCCCACTTCTCATTCAAAGACACACCGAACATAACATAAACAATACAAAAAATTCCCAAAACAAAAACAAGCCCTAAATAGGCCTCCTCAAGTCCTTCCAACCATTTGCTACTCCCAACAAAGCTGAATTGCCCAGGCCCACCTGGCACCCACTTACCCCTTCTGTATGGATCTGGGGGTAAAAAAAAAAGAAGGCATGATGCTCACTGGCTTCTTCTCCAAACAATCCTATTAGAAATTGTACCAGATGTCCTGAGGCTGGCACTAAAGTGACATCACTTTAGTGCTGGTCTCAGAGCTGATCAGTGCTATAATGTTATAAGGCCATACAACATATTAGTGATTGCCAACCTTCAGAATGGCATCAAAGTGATGCCACTTTGTTACCATCCTCAGGACCACTGGCACCATTTTTGAAAGGATTGCATCAGAGCAGGAGCAAGTGGACATTGATCCTGTCTCTTTCTTTCTCCTGGACACCCATGGGAGCTGTAATTTGGGGCTAGGGGGAGTCCCTGGCCCTAACAAATTTTGAGGGATTGAAAGGTAGTTGGAAGGACTTTATTAAATAAACTCTTAAGCTCATTCTGCCTTTAGAATCCTGTGCATGGAATGGGGAGCATTTTTGAGAATTTAAGCCTGGAATTTCTGGATTTCAGTTTCTTATCTGAAAGCCTAAATTTGGCTTCTAGACCCTCCCTTCTGTACCTTTCCATGCTTTGTATTCAAATGTACCATGACAACTGGCTCTTCCCCAGCACTCTATAAAATCCTGTGTAGGTGAGATATGAGGTTCACTATCATTGCACAAGGTAGACATGTTACCAACTGATCCTCATGTCCACCAGTAACCCAGCTATCTACATTCCTAACAATTGAATGACAACTAAAATGGCAGTCCTAACCCTTCCCTCCTAAACACATGCTCCTGAAGACACATCTTCGATGTGAGAGAATAATGCATCATCTAGAGGGCAGTTTGTAGCTCGAAATCACTTCCTGCCACACCAAGGTGATGCTTTCCTTCCAAGTGATCATGCTTCTTTAAAGCACAGGTACTGCCAGACTGGAAATAGGAACACTTTACTATGTCCCTGAAAGTCCCCTCTATATTTGGCATGGATGGGCCGACTTTGGTTTGAATAGGAAGACTAGAGATGTGAATCGGAACTGGAATCGGATCGGATTCCGGTTCCGATTTACATGTGGGGTTTTTTCATCGGGCCCGATCGTGGTTTGGTTTATCGGCTGCACCCGAGCCGATAAACCAAAAACCCACCCCAACCCTTTAAAACTAATCCCAGGGAGCACTGGATGGCCGGCACCATCTTTAAAAATGGCGCGGGCCATCCAGTGCTCCTACCATGTGACAGGGGCCGGCCAATGGCACGGATACCCTGTCACATGGTAAGGGCAAAGGGCCATCGGCGCCATTTTGATTAGTGGCAGCCAACGGCCCGGGAGTGGGAGATTGCTCCCGGGACCCCCACTGGATTGCTCCCGACTCCCCAAAAAAACATTTTACGGGTACCTGGTGGTCCAGTGGAGGTCCCGGGAATGATCTCCCACTCTCGAGCCGTCGGCTGCCACTAATCAAAATGGCGCCGATGGCCTTTGACCTTACCATGTGACAAGGTATCCGTGCCATTGGCCAGCCCCTGTCACATGGAGGGAGCACTGGATGGCCGGCACCATCTTTAAAAATGGTGCGGGCCATCCATTTGTGCAATTAAAAAAATATATATTTGCACAACCTTATGTAATTGCGTACACAAGTTAAACTCCTTATTTATGAAGACACCAAGATCATGAACATCCTGAACAACCCAAGATCAACCTCTTCAATCTGGACAGTAAACAAATGAGAGATAGGACCAGTTACATCACTGGTAACTGGCAGTATCTCAGTGTTATCCATATCCAAAAATAGACCATTCTACCTAAGCCATAGATTTATCAGTTCTGGAGTAGAGGAAATGGACTCAACTGGCAGAAAAAATCACTTACAGAGAAGACAAGCAGAATATTGTCAGCATAAACCCTGAAGAAAACAGACTGGTCTTCTAACATCTTACACAAATGGCTTAAATAAATATTAAACAGAATGGTCAATAATGATGAGCCTTGAGGCATGCCATGTTGAATGGGGATCTAGCTGGAAAAGGATTGGCCTACCTGTACCTGCTGTGAGCGGCCAACTAAAAATGATGCAAACCATTGGCCCACAATGCCACGTATGTCAATATCTTGTAAGAGCTGAAGAAACAGAGGGTGGTATTGAATCAAATGCCACAGAGACGTCAAATAAACCAAAACAACAGAACATTTCCTATCCAGTTCATGCAGCACAAAGTCAGAGATTGATACCAATATCGTCTCAGTACTGTGACCTTGTGAACCCACACTGAAAATTACTTAAAACATTATTATCGTCTGTATCAGGGGTGCTCAAAAAGGTCCTACTGGTCTCCGAAGCCAATCAGGTTTTCAGGATATCCTTAATGAACATGCATGATATTTATTTGCATGCACTATCTCCTGGTGCATGTCCTTGCTGGTGGGAGGGGGAGTTGTAGGAATGGTTTGAGCATCCCTGGTCTATATATTCAGACAACTGTATAAATACAGTTTTCTCCACTATCTTTTCTAAGGAAGGCAAAACTGAAATAGGATGATAACTTGAAGGATCTAATCATGAAAGAGAACCACTTTTTAAAATCGACAAATCACCGCTCTCTTATATTGTTCTGGGAAAACCCCTTCAGCAAGGGATAAACTAACCAGTTAAGTCAAAGTTTCAATAAAGATGCCACTCAATTTATTTATTTATTTATTTATTTATTTGATGAGTTTTATATACCGTTATTCGGTTGAACCTAATAACCAAAAAGGATAATCATGTAATGTGCAATGTGAGGATTTCAAGGCAGTAACTGTAGATTCCTTGGAAGACAGTATCAAAAGTTGACTATTTATTATGCCTTGTAAGGTTAAGATTTGGCATGGACACCAACTGAATAATCTGGTTCACACCAGACAGATTCAATATAATAAGGCATAAATCAATTTTACATGCTGTGTTATGCAGTGTGTGTATGTGGCTAGTGTTAGGGTGGTGGGGTGTGTATACGTCATTGGATGGGAATGGTGGTAAGGGTATGGGGTCGCATGGTATGTGTGTGCGTGTATGCGTGTGTGTGTATGGATAAAGGAGCTGGCAGGATATGTGTGTATATGTGGCTGGAGATGGTGGCAGGGTATGTGTGTGTGTGTGGCTGGAGGGGATGGCTGGGTGTGAGTGTGGGTGTTTGTGGTACTCACTCAAACTCACCCACGAAAAGTTAACTCTTGCTCTTTCAAGGGCAAAACTTGTGCAGAACAGAATCCCGTGTTGTTCTGCATGCGTGTCAGTTTCAACCACACCCTCCAGAATGCCTGATCTCAGAGTGCGTTAAAGTATACACAAAATCGGGTCATGGGTTTGTTTTAATGAGTCCAGGGCAATTTCAAATCAGCCATTTTGTGTGCATAAAAGCATATTCTCAATTAATGTAAATGGCTTTCAAATTTCATCCCATATAGAGTAGAGATGTGAATCGTGTGATCGATCATCTTAACGATCGATTTCGGCTGGGAGGGGGAGGGAATCGGATTGTCGCAGTTTGGGTTTTTTAAATATCGTTAAAATCATATAAATCGAAAACCGGCACACTAAAACATCCCTAAAACCCACCCCGACCCTTTAAAATAAATCCCCCACCCTCCCGAACCCCCCAAAATGCCTTAAATTACCTGGGGTCCAGTGGGAGGGGGGGAGGGCGGGAAAACCGGCACACTAAAATAACCCTAAAACCCACACTGACCCTTTAAAATAAATCCCCCACCTTCCCGAACCCCCCCAAAATGCCTTAAATTACCTGGGGTCCAGAGGAAGGGTCCTGGTGTGATCTTTTACTCTCGGACCTCGGACCTCCGTGTGTTGTAGAAACAAAATGGCGCCGGCGCTACCTTTGACCTGTCATATGACAGGCCGGCGCCATTTTGTTTTTTTGTCCCCCGACATCAGGAGCGTAGGAGATCGCTCCCGGACCCCCACTGGACCCCCAGGGACTTTTGGCCAGCTTGGGGGGCCTCCTGATCCCCACAAGACTTGCCAAAAGTCCAGCGGGGGTCCGGAATGACCTCCTGCAGTCGAATCGTTTTTCCGTACGGAAAAACGATTTGCGGTAGGAGATCGCTCCCAGACCCCCACTGGACCCCCAGGGACTTTTGGCCAGCTTGGGGGGGCCTCCTGACCCCCACAAGACTTGCCAAAAGTCCAGCGGGGGTCCGGAATGACCTCCTGCAGTCGATTCGCGTTGCCGTACGACCGGCGCCATTTTGCGCAAAATGGCGCCGGCCATTCGCGATTTTTTGACGATAAATCGGGGGAATTGTTATTGTATCGTGGCTCTAACGATTTTTGATGATTTAAAATATATCGGACGATATTTTAAATCGTCAAAAAACGATTCACATCCCTAGAGTAATTTCCAAAAACATATCCATGGCTAAAAGAGTGCTATACCCATGCCTGCCTGAAATAAGGGCAAAAATACATCTGTACAGCTTGCATGCATGCACTTTTACCCATAGTGAGCAGAAACATTCCCGGGGTGGGGGGGGGGGGGGGGGGAGTGTTTGCACTGGAGTGCATTTTCTAAGGTATTCATGTATTTTTCCTTGAAAAATATCTGCACACACATTAGCTGGTATAAATGTGTGAGGGTCATTTTTCCTGGGATCATTTTCAAAGGGGAACAACATGCAAGTGTAGTTTGCCCTATGAAAACTGGTGCAAAATCCATGGGTAACAAGTACCCCTCCTCCCCGACTCTCCATCTGTACGGGCAGTTACAAAAATGACCCCCACCAAGTCAAATTTAAATGCTTCCTGGAATAGCTTCCAGACGCACTGCCTGATACAACTTGAAACTTATTACTGTAAGATTAAAAAAAAAAAAAACACCAAAAAACTACTGGGAAAAGGATCTTCTAAAAAAACACCCAGTATAGTTCAATTTCTTTCATTTTCTTTAAATTTCAGACTGTAACCTATGGCTTCAGAAAAGCCTCAAGCCCTTTAGATGTATTTCCTCTGTTCTTCACACTTCACACTTAAAATACCAGCCTTATATCACACAGAGGAATTTCTTTGTTCTTCAGACACTCAGCCGAGTTAATAGAGACCCGCTTTCACAGCTACCTTCCTTTCTCCAGTTTTTTTTCCTTTTGCGGCATTCTTTACAATACGCACTGAAGGAACACCTTATGCCCCTCACAGTTTGTCCATCTGTGTAATTTTTCACCTGCTTGCACGCTGGCACTTTCGCACATGCATTTCTGGGTCACAGATAACTACAGAGTTAACAGGAAGAGCAATATTCTGCACTGCCCTTTCTACAGGAAGAAATATATTCTTCTCCTAGGAGTGGGGGCTTTCAATATTGGTCAACCTGTCTGTGGGTAAAAGTAACGGTGTGGGAGGTTTGCTATATTATAATTCTTTATTCATGGTTTTCTGAGGGCCAAGCCCACACTAAAAACATGTTACAACAGGCCTAATGCATTATGGGTTCCATGTGTCTTTTGTGTCTTGTGGGTAGTGGGTTGAGGGGGCCGAGACTGCTGGTGACTTGGATGGTGGGGGGGGGGGGGGGGGAGGAAAGAGGGATTGAGGGAATGTGACTGAATTCCCTGCAATAAATGTCACTGCACGCTACTGGAAATAACAAAGAAAACCAAAGCCCGTTCCTAAGAGACAATAACTATCCGTTGATCTGTTAGTAACATAACAGAATAGATCAGGAGAGTTTAACCAGCATACCATCCAGGGGGTACCCTCGCTTCTAAAAAAGTATTTAACCGAACTGAGTCATAGAAGGCAAAATTGTTATCCTCAGATCTTATACAAAATGTACAGGGAAACTAGAGAAATAAACTCACTCCTAGAGCGAGTTTATTTCTCTTGCCAGTCAACACTTCTTGTTGACTGGCAAGAAAGGCCGTGCACTTTAAGGGGTGAATGTCAAAATGTTACATGCAAAAAACTTAGCATATACTCTTTTAAGTAGGCTGTACTCAAGTATTCTGTATTTTATACGTGTGCAAAATACGCACGTATTTTTACTGTCATGTGCAGATATACGCGTTTAGAAAAGGGGAAGTCTAGGGCATTCTGGGGTGGGGGGCCAACATTTATGCATGTAAGTTGCTGTTTTAAAAATCTCTTACTTGAACTGGTAGATTAATTATTACTACTGGCAATTTCCTTGACATGTGCATGCTTTAAAATACACCGATTTACACAAGTAAATCCTACTTTATTTTCATGCATAAAATATACTCACGTATATTTTTTAAACAGAGAGGAAAGCTACACATTTTTGAAGTATTGATATACATTCTTTCAATGTATTTCATGTATTTGCACATAACCCTACATATGTGCGTATCTTGAGGGGTAGAGATCCGAGTACTTTATAAAACGTGTTTATCATATGCGCGGGTTACAAAATACTAGCGTGGATCTGCTCTCAGACATAAGCTAGCATGTATGCTGCCGCACAGATTTGTTTGAAATTTATCCTCTTGGAAGTTAAATTTTAAAGGAGTTAAGTGCATAAAAGTGGCATATATCATAGCAATTTTCAAAAGCCCATTTATGCACGTAAAACATTTGAAAATTGCCTCCCAGTTGTGTTGCTTTCGAAAATTGAGGACATACAAATGTTTTATGTCCCAAGAACAGAACACTTTTAAATGTGAACTAAAGTCTTAAAATCTGGTTTATGATCTGGCTCTAGAGCGAAGGAGACTAGAAGTGCATCCTTTTCTACCATGGGTTGTTGTGAATTCTTCAAAATGTCAGTTAAATGTGGTCTATCAGCTGATACACGCTGGACACTTCTTTCTGTTAAATCACAAAACACCCTTGCTGAGGTATAAAATATCCTAGATATAGGTGGCATGATTTCCTTGGGCATTTGCAAAATTTCCCAGAAATAACATTCAACGATATTTATTGGTTCAATTGAAGCAGAGTTAGGAAATTTTACAACCTGGAAATGTTGATTCTGATTTTCTAGACTGCCCATATTTTATCTGTTGTTCAGTCTGACCCAGTTTCTCACCATGTCGCAGCAAAGATTACCCTGGGAAGTAAGTCAGATTTATAACAATGAAAACCCTGACAAAGTTTATCCATCCTGTATGACAAAGATTGTTTTATAGATTAGATGAATCCACATCAGGAATCCAAAGTCACTTCTGCTAGTTAAAGACCTCCACATTCCTACAGCCCTAAGGTTCCCCCTGTACAGAGGGCACAATCCCACTCACTCCTTCACTCATTGAGTGATCTTCCTGGTATAATAGGGGTATAGGTACCCCAAAGTAAGTAAATTTATAAATTGCCTGGAATTTGGAGCTGGGTTGACGTATGATTAAGAAGACAATGCAGAGGGAAGGCCCGAGAAAAATAGAGAGAGAGAGCCTGCCACAACTAAAAAAAAAACCAAAAAACTTAGTTCCCCAAAGAAAGTGGTATCAGATCACAAAACCCAGGCTCACGTTGCTGCCTTTGAAGTGGCCACTACTGCTCGTTGCTGAGGGGAGTCCGGAAATGAAAGAAGATAGGTGCCGAAACTAAAAAAACATATAAGAAAAGACCCACAGCATCAGAACGAGGGCTGCCGGAGCCTCCATGATTCGAGGAGGGCTGGCCAAAGCCAAGATGTGGCGTCGCAACACTGCTAAAGCCTGGGCCCGCTACCTACACCGCCGCTGCTGCCACTGAAAGGAAACCAGGGCCGGAAGAAAGAAACTGCCATGATTGCCCTTCATGTCCATTTCTACCGCAAATGAGATCAGGGTCACCATGAATGCAGTGCAGGAGAAACAGCCGGCTGAGAAAGGCCGTGATGGAAAAGGAAAAGCCAATAGGCAAAAGAAGAGCCAATACCCACAAAAGTGAGGGACTGAAAATAAGAGCGGCATCAGAGCCTGCTTCTCACTTCCTACCACTGCCGCTGAAGCTGCATGACAGAGCAAGGGAGGAATCAGCCGGCCGTCAGTAGTAGGTGGTGTCAATGATCACCACCGCTGCCAGTGTCATCCTCCTCTTCCAACGCCAGGCTGCACCATTGTCTTCTGGCCCAACATCCTGCTTCCTCCCGATGCCCTGCTGAGCCCAATCTTGCTGCTCAAGCCACAGATATTCCGATGCACTTCTACTGATGTGAAGCCAAAGTCCTGCAATTGCTGACTCCTTCAGTCTGGTAAGTCCCCAATCTCATCGCTGCCAATATTATTTTAGATTAAAAAAATAAATAAATAAAAAACTGGAAAGGCTAGTGTTGGGGCCTTAGGGAAGCCACTATGCTGCAGGTAGGATGGCTGAGCCTGATATCAGTGGGATACCTGTTGCTCTGGGAGAGCCCAAGATTTTATTAAAAATAAGGGAAACTAATTGAAATTTGAGCAAAATCACAGTGATATCAAGAAAAGAAGACCCTGGCTACACAAAGGACCCTACCTATTGATCCCGGGGTGATTGTACCCCACCCTGAATGTAGGAAGAGTGGGTAATAAATGTTTTAAAATAAATAAATAAATGCTGCCAGCCCGTTTGAAGGAACCTGCTAATTAGGAGCTTATCTCCCTAAAATCCCCTAGAAACCAGGGAATTTTAATTATGTACTTCAGAAGATTTCAACCCAGGAAGAATTGAGAAGATGGGAATAAAAAATGTTTAATAATAAAAAGAAATTTCTACTTTTGAGGATGGAAATGATCTGTGAAAATTTTATTAAAACAGGATAATGTATCTGTTATTGAAAAAATGCTTTTAGACATCCGGAGCAAAAATAAAATTTATTTTTTGAACCATTGCTAGCGTCCAACCTCCCCTAACACAAGTTGACTGATTGAGGCATCTCATAAAAAAACAGGGACTACCATAGAGACCAAAAGAATTCTAAAGCCGTATCCCGGGGATACATAGTTATGGCTTATTAGCAACAAATGAGAAGGTCAATGTAACATTACTGGAACTGGGAAAAGCACAAAGTCATTAGAAAAATTCAGATGCTCCTGCCAATTGCTAACGGATCTTAACCTTATTCACTACCTTTACGCTGACGATGTACAGATTCTGATCCCCATAACAGAATCTATCTCAAAAGCTCTCACCCACTGGAACAACTGCCTACTATCTATCACCAGCCTTCTCAACAGCTTAAACCTGGTACTCAATGCCTCGAAGACAGAGCTCCTCCTCATCTCTTCAAACCAAGACAACGTCCCACCACCACTCCCCGAAAACACCCGTCTCACCCATACGCATGTAAGAGACCTTGAGGTAATTCTCGATAATCGACTAAACCTAAAGAAAAGACTGCTTCTACAGACTCTAGGTCCTAAAACGACTCAAACCACTCCTATTTTTCTACGACTTCAGGACAGTTCTCCAATCCCTGCTGTTTGCCAAAATTGACTACTACAGCGCCCTCCTCCTAGGCCTGCCTAAATCTACCACCAAGCCACTGCAGATGATACAGAACGCCGCAGCGAGATTACTGACCAACACTAACCGTGGAAAACACATCTCACCTATCCTCAGAAATCTACATTGGTTACCAGTTAAGTTCAGAATCCTGCACAAATCAATTACCTTAATATACAAATCCATCCACAACTAGAGATGTGTATCGTGTGATCGATCATCTTAATGATCGATTTCGGCTGGGGCGGGGGGAGGGAATCGAATCGTCGCGGTTTTGTTTTTGTAAATATCGTGTAAATCATAAATCGGGGAGGGCGGGAAAACCGGCACACTAAAACATCCCTAAAACCCACCCCGACCCTTTAAAATAAATCCCCCACCCTCCTGAACTCCCCCCAAATGTCTTAAATTACCTGGGGTCCAGTGGGGGGGGGGGTCCCGTTGTGATCTTCCACTCTCAGGCCACGGGTGCGTTGATAGAAAATGGCGCCGGTGCTACCTTTGCCCTGTCATATGACAGGGCAATGGTAGCGCCGGCGCCATTTTGGTTCCTATCCCCCGACGTCACGAGCATAGGAGATCACTCCCGGACCCCCGCTGGACCCCCAGGGACTTTTGGCCAGCTTGGGGGGGCCTCCTGACCCCCACAAGACTTGCCAAAAGTCCAGCGGGGGTCCGGGAACGACCTCCTGCACTGGAATTGTGTTGCCGTACGGCCGGCGCCATTTTGAAAAAACTTCAGTTTTTTACCCTGTTCGATGTAAACCGATCCAATATAGTTTTTTACTATGAAGGTCGGTATAGAAAAGTATTAAATAATAATAATAATAATAAAAAACATATTTAGATGATCCAATATTTTGGAAGGGCTAATAAGTGCAGGATAAGAACATAAGAAATTGCCATGCTGGGTCAGACCAAGGGTCCATCAAGCCCAGCATCCTGTTTCCAACAGAAGCCAAACCAGGCCACAAGAACCTGGCAATTACCCAAACACCTAGAAGATCCCATGCTACTGATGCAATTAATAGCAGTGGCTATTCCCTAAGTAAACTTGATTAATAGCAGTTAATGGACTTCCCTAAAGAAAGTTCTGTACCATAGGTGGTTAAAAATACACCATAAAGCTTAGTCTGCTTAATATATTAATACTTATGGCTAACTTACTTACCCCTGATCCCAACTTCAAACAATATCCCTCTGTTCACCTCTGAAGCAGACACTGGCTAGAGGTCTGGAGAATATGTGCAAGGAAGGAGATTTTCTTCCTGGGTGTTGTACTGGCACAGTTGGCAGTGGTCTGGGAAGGAAACTTGTTTCTGGCTCTGGTAGTTGCTGGGCTGTCTGGGGCTTGCTCTCACCCCTCACTGTCTCAGACCCTGAACCTGAGCAGGGCATCTCCTCTCTCCAGTCTCCTGCCCCAGTCTCCTGGCCACACCTAGTCTTCTCCCTCTTTTTTTTTTTCATTTTCATTTTATTGATTTATAACATTCAAACAAATGTAATAATCCAGGAATTTCCAGAAAAAACAATTATAACTTCAATTTCAACACATAATTCTCATAATCCAGCCCACATCTAGGAGGAGAAGGGGTTCCTATTGCTGGGTGTCATTTCTCTTATACAACCTATAACCTAAACAACACTTATTCCTGCTTTTTATCCTGCAAGAACTGCTCCAAGTGTGAGGGATCTACAAAAATAAACATTGTTCTTATACATTATATGACATTTGCAGGGAAACTTTAAGAAGAAACTTGCTCCTATTTCTAGGACTTGTCTCTTAAAGGAAAGAAACTGTTTTCTACGTGCTTGAGTTGCGCGAGAAACATCAGGAAATACTAAAATCTTTTGCCCGCAAAATAAAAAGTCCTTATTTTGAAAGTATTTTGAGAAGAATAAGTCTTTATCCTTTTTTAAAGAAAAGGAAACCAATAACGTTGCTCTAGTGTGAATATTATCCATGGAGTCTTCCAAAAAAGTGGATACTCCTGGGCTATTCAAACTATCTAACCCTCCCTCTTGAGCTTGGAGCACTCTTTTTGTAGGCAAATAGTATAACTTTGACATAACAGGAATTTTATCCATCTCAAAAGCTAATATCTCTACCACATATTTATTAAACAATTCGATAGCTGACATTAATCTTGATTGTGGAAAATTCAATAACCTTAAGTTGAATGATCTCAATTCATTCTCAAGAACTTCAATCTGATTATGTAACATCAAATTGTCCTTAATATATGTAGTATTAGTAGCATGCATAAGTTTAATTTGTGGGTTTATCCCAGCCACTTCCTGTTCAAGTTTAACAGATCTAGTCTCTAAATCCTCAAATTTAGGTTTGACTTGAACTGAAAAATCATGAACTTGTATAGTTGATCTAGTTAATTTTTTATCTATTTTGACTGAAAGTCTCCAAACATCTAATAGAGTTACATTATCAGGTTCAACTTCACTTCCATCTTGCACATTTATTTCTGACTCTACTATCATAGGACATGGTATCACTTTATTTGTGGCTGGGTGTCCCCCTTGAATAATATTAATCGATTGTCTAATCCCTTCTGTAGTACTCTCATTTCCCGTTGGGGTCTGAGTCACTAACAGGGGGCTTCTGACATTTACTGAGCCACTAATTTCTCCAAGTGGTTGTTGAGGAGGTTGTGTGGACCTGGGGTTTAAGGAAACTCCCAACTGGGAATTTCCTTCTAGATTGCCCCCATCCACGGACTCACCCATATGTACAATATGGTTGTCCATGGGTCCATGTATCCTCGACATAGGGGTGGTAGGTTAGGAGGTCCAAGACTTTGATTTACACTTCTTTCCCATAATATTAAGAAAAAGAAAGAATTTACCAGGGGCGCACCCCTTTGGCGCGCGGCTTTGGCTGCGCGCCAGTGGCTGCGCGCCGCAGGGCCCTCTCTTAAATGCTGTCCCGGGGCACCTGGTTATGACGTCACAAGGGGGCCGTCCTCTCGGCGTGAACCTCCCTCCTCCCTCGACCAGGGATTCAGCTGATCTCGTTCACTTCTCTCCTCAACGCCGCAGCGTCTGGTCCAGGGTTCCCAACAAGTAGGCTGCTCCCTCCTTCTCCTCAGCTTACTTGGCGCAGGGCCCTCTCTTAAATGCTGTCCCGGGGCACCTGGTTATGACGTCACAAGGGGGCCGTCCTCTCGGCACGAACCTCCCTCCTCCCTCGACCAGGGATTCAGATGATCTCGTTCGCTTCTCTCCTCAACGCCGCAGCGTCTGGTCCGGGGTTCCCAACAAGTAGGCTGCTCCCTCCTTCTCCTCCTCTTCTCCCTCTTTGATAGCAGGGGGTACTGGTCTGTTTTGGACTCCCATTTCACTCTTCTGGTTCCTTTTCTTTCAGGGGTCTCTTTTCTGGTTTCAGGGTCACTTTTAGGGTTACTTCCTTCTTCCTATTTGCCCCTCTGTCTTATACTTTTCAGCTGATAAATATGCATAAGCTCATGCATAATCATGTGGTGGGTGGAGGGTCTTTGCCACATTGCAGGTCATTGCCCCCTCCCCATTTCTTTGGGGGTGAAGTCCTGCCACATTGCAGGTCTTTTTCCCCTTCCCCATTTCTTCAGGAGAAATAATGCCACATCTGGATGCCAAGCTGTATGCCAGAGTCAGTGTTTTTCTCCATCTCAGACTGTTCCCCCTTCTTCCAAGGGTGGGGGTCCTTCTGACCTCTGGACTCCCTTGTTCCATGACTCCTGCTTATGAGCTTAACTGTTGCATTGTCTCTCTGCCTTGGTTTTTATTTACACAGGAGCATACAAACAACAGAATTTGATAAAGTATCCTTCAGTGTAAATATCTTATCTGGCAAGGACACTTCTTTTTCCACTGAGACAATGTCTTAGACTATCAGTATTTGTCTGCGTTACAATCCAGCCTGTGGCAGAAGCCACAGAACGCCTCTCCACCTTTCTTCCCTTCTCTTCTTGTGGCCTGGAGGCCATCGGCGTGGTTACATGTGGCAGGAGCCGCTGCTGTTTCTCCATGGCAGGAGCCGTGCTACTCCTTCCCCCGTGGCCAGGAGGCCCAACAGCCTCCTGGCCACGGGGGAAGGAGTAGCTGTGCTGCCACTTCCCAGACCCTGGGAAGTGGCAGCACAGCTCCAAGTGAGCCACACAAGTGAGCCACACACAGCTCACCCGCATGGTTGGAGCCATGCTGCCACCTCTCAAGTGGCCCGGAGGCCGCCGATCTCCCTTATTTATTTATTTAAAACTTTTATATACCAAAGTTCGTATGGACATCACATCAGTTTAAATAAAATGATAGGGAGGAAGAGGAAGAGAAATCGGAAGAAAAAAGTTACATTATAACAAAATAACTGTTTGAATAAATGCAGCTAAGAGAAGTGAGTAAGGATAGAGGAGCACAGAGAGGCAAAGAGAGTGAAGTTAGAGGAACAGGTAACTGGTTTAATAAAAACAAAGAATTAACTCATAAAGGGGAATATGTACAGAGGGTGGAGTGGGAAGATGGCAAAACAGGAGCGGCCTTGTATGCGGCAGGAGCCGTGCCTCTGCATTCCCTCATGGCTGGAGCCATGCCGTGACTGCCAACGTGGCCCGGAGGCTGCCGACAAGCCTTCCTCATGGCAGGAGCAGCGTTTCCACATCTTATGCAGCCAGGAGGCCACCAACAACATCTCTTTGTGGTCCGGAGGCCACCAATCTTACCTGGGAACTCCGAGGGGATAGGGCCTGCATCCCCAGCCTCTCCTGGTGGCTGGAGCCACCAGCAGTACACCTTCAGCAGCAGGGAGCTGCCTCTAACTATGGGGCCTGCCCTGAGGCCTAACTTCTGTTCTGCAGTTTTCATCATTAGAGATGTGCAATTGTTTATCACGAATTAGGCAATTACAAAGAAATTGCCTAATTTGTCCTGGTTCGGGGGCCCCGAAACCCGAAAAGGATTTTCACCGAACTTCGGGGAAAATCCATTTTTCGGGTTTGTATGGGGAGAGAGGCACTTTTTTTTTTTTTTAAATTAAAAACCACCCCAAACATTAACATTAACTATATTACCACCCACCCCCCCCCCCCCATCCCGATCCCTCACCAAGACTTACCAACATCCCTGGTGGTCCAGCGGGGTCCCAGGTGCCATTTGTCTCTCTGTGGCGTGCCCAGTGTGCTAGTGCTAGCCACGCTCAAAATGGTGCCGAATAGCCTCTGAATTACTATGTCACAGGGGCTACCGGCGCCATTGGTCAGCCCCTGTCACATGGTAGGAGAACCGACCAATGGCGCCGAAAGCCCCTGTGACATAGTATGGGCAAAGGCTATCGGCGCCATTTTGATTATTGGCAGCCGACGACGACATCGCTCCCGGACCCCTGCTGGACCCCCAGGGATTATTGGCAAGCTTTTTGGCCAGCTTGGGGGGGCCTCCTGACCCCCCCCCCCCAAGGTTTGCCAATAATCCCTGGGGGTCCAGCGGGGGTCCTGGAGCGATGTCGTCATCGGCTGCCAATAATCAAAATGGCGCCGATAGCCTTTGCCCATACTATGTCACAGGGGCTTTCGGCGCCATTGGTCGGTTCTCCTACCATGTGACAGGGGCTGACCAATGGCGCCAGTAGCCCCTGTGACATAGTAATTCAGAGGCTATTCGGCACCATTTTGAGCGTGGCTAGCACTAGCACACTGGGCACACCACGGAGGGTCAAATGGCACCCGGGGGGGGACTATGCTGGACCACCAGGGATGTTGGTAAGTCTTGGGGAGGGATCGGGATGGGGGGGGGGGTGTATGTAATGTATTAAAATTAATTTAAATGCGTGGGGTGGGTTTTTTTTTAGCTTTGTTTTCCCGTGTCGTTTTTTGGTCCGGTTTCGGTTTTCCCCGTTTAGTTTTTTTTTTTTTTCAAAAAAACTAAACGATAAAAACCGAACTTTACCAAGAAGTATCCGAGTCAAAAAATGACCCGGTAGCAAAACATGAAGCACATCTCTATTCATCATAGCAGGGTCACTGTCCAGGGTCCTGCACTGCTTCCTGCTTCCTCCTTAGGGGGCAAGGCCAACTCTCTCTCCAGCATTTAAAGCTACAGTGAAGGAGTGGTCCACTTCTGATATCATCGTGGGAGTCACCTCTTCAGCCCTACAAAAGGGGCTCATCTTCATTCCTTCCTCGCCTTCGCAAGGAGCCAGTCCTCCTTAGGACTTCTCTTCATTCAGCTTCTCATTGGCACTATGATTCCTGTGGAATTCCATGTCTTCTCTTTATCGTCCATGGTCTCACGTCTTTGTCTTCATGCATCCTGACCATCTATGTCGTCAGATGTCGTCTCATTCCTTCATCTATATCTCTACGTTGGTCTCGTCTTACCCTGAACCTTGGCTGTCCCCTTGTCTTGCCTTCATTGGCCATGCACGGCCCGCCTCGGCCCAGGCTTCATTCAAGCCTTCATGGACTTCTATCAACCTGTTGGGGAACCACTAATGTGATCTGTGACCCGCCATGACAGTCTGTGTAGGGCATGCCGGTCGGCGTGGTCTGCAACCAGTTCTCATCGGTTGTGTAGGGCACGTGACATGGCAGTACCTATCTAGGATGGGTGACCTTGTGACTCTTCATGAAGTCCTCACATACCTGGAGTCATCTTTTTTAATTCTTTGAGCAACTTCGTCTGTGAAGCCCTCACGAATCTTGAGTGTTGTCTCATTCCATTAGTCTTCATCTTATGTATTGCCTTCCTCCTTCGACCACCATTTGCCCTGTTGCAGTTGCTGCTCCATGCGGCAGGTCCGAAAGTGCTAGGAGTAGTCGGAGGACCACTCATGAGACCAAACATTGCGTTGTCTGGGTCTCTCTACTGTGTACAGGTGTGGCAGTGGTCAAGGTCTATATTCACCAGCCTGCACTCGGACACCTCTCACCTGCCTTGGCGCTTGCTGGAGCTCCTCTACAGCTATGTCATCACCCAGGGGTACACATATACCACCAGAGATGGGTCCGCAACCCGCGGTCCCACAACAGTCTGCATACTTCTTTGACTATTATGATTTATATTTGGTGCTTTCAGTGGTAAAACATGGACTATCTTCCTATATCATAAGTGACAAAATACCTTAAAAGTGAGAAAGTAACTGTGAATACACAGGAAATAAGAGTGAATACGTTGTTTGAATGTGAGATAGAATACACTGTATCAAGTAAAAGGTAAGGCAAGAGTTGGAAAGATGTTAATACAAAAGCTGCAACGCGGAGAATTTTTAGTAGCTTAGAGAAGTTGTTTTGAATACTGAAAGTATATGCCAGAGAGGAAAATATAAGTTGTTCATGGATCAAGGTGGTTGATTGTACATTCCACCAGTGTCTTCACTCATTCAATTAGTAGTATCACTCAACAGTACCAATTATTTACCTGGACTACTTTGCCTTATTGGTTA
Source organism: Rhinatrema bivittatum (assembly GCF_901001135.1). Taxonomy (NCBI): domain Eukaryota; kingdom Metazoa; phylum Chordata; class Amphibia; order Gymnophiona; family Rhinatrematidae; genus Rhinatrema; species Rhinatrema bivittatum. Next base: position 334,473,813 of record NC_042617.1, on the reverse strand, counting down.
CAAAAGGTAACAAATAGAAACAGTGTTAAAAGTGCTGTGTATGAAGGAGTTCTAGACCTCAAATGAGTGTAGCACAGTTCTTCCCCTTAACTAGGGCTTTTTAATTATTACTTTTTTTTTTTGTAAAAAAGTAGTTAGGTACAGTTTACAATAAAACCTCAGAGAAATACACTGATTGAACTGACATACCTAATAGTCTGCAGAAGATCTGTCAGTATAGGGAAATATACTTTCTTATTGAGTTTTAACAGAGAGGAAGAATAATTAAAGAAGAAGAAAGAAGAGTGATGAAGAGATCACCTTGGGAGAAATAAGTATGTGCACACACAGCATTAGTTGTACCACCAACATCAGTCATTAGAGATGGTGTGGGCCATCCATTCCTCCTACCATGTGACAGGGGCTGACCAATGGCACCGATAGCCCATCATATGATAAGGGCAAAGGGCCATCAGTGCCATTTTGATTAGTGGCAGCCGACGGCCCGAGAATGGGAGATCGCTCCCAGGACCACCATGGACTTTTGGTAAGTCTTGGGGGGGGGGGGGGGGGGGGGTCAGTCGGGCAAGTCCGGGGGGGTCAGGAGGGTGGGGGGTTGCAATTAATTAAATTTGAAGGGTTGGGTGGGTTTAGGTTTGCTTTTTTTTAAGAGCCCTCCCCCCCCCCAAATACGATAAGAAAACCTCACAAAATTTTGTGGGGTTTCTTATTTAATCACCCTCCTGAACCACAACAAAATAGGAAATAGAGATGATATTTCCTATTTCATCACAAACAAATGCACATCCCTATCAGCCATAGCAAGAAAAAAAAAACAAAAGCAAAGAGATGGAAATGGAAGAGAGAGAATCTAACAACAGAATAAAGGAAAGAGGAGGCATACATATATATATATATATATATATATATATACACACACAACAGAGAAAATTGACAAAGCAAGAAAATAAAATATTTACCCAACACATTCTGAAATTTGTTGATCCAGAGAACCTGAAAGACATAAAGGATCAATTTAAAACCACACCAGAGGCAATTTGTTGCAGGAGATAAGAACTTCTGTGAGCAATTTATACTTATCTGGCAGTAGCTTTAAACAGAAAATAAGTTCTTGAATATATTCTATTTGAAGTCCTAAAGGTAAAAATACCTGAAAGACAAAGAAAAGAGAAACACTTAGTCATGTTTATATCTATATCTATCTAAATATCTATGTATCTATATATATATTTAAATGTTATTTTAGATAAGACAAAAAATAGGTTAAGAGTATAGAGAAAGATACTTGTTTTGCTTATACATTTGCTTATACATAAATAGAAAGGGAATTGTTAACTAACACAATTAAATATTCTTTATTAAGAATGTTGTACCTTATTATCATATAAAACTATTATGTTTTATAACAAGAACTTAATAGCTGTTAAAATGCTCTTCACCCTGACCTAACAAATTAATGACACAACAAATACATGCCATACATTCCTAGGAACACTGATACAATAAAATGCAAGTCATGCCACTATACCTAAATATAAAAGTACAGACTGTAATTACAGAATAAACCTTGATACAATGTGTATAACAAGATATCCCCACAAAGTATATGCTGATAAAATGTGTGCAAGAGAGTATCCCAACAGAGGCCACTGTTTCATCAAGACGGCTTCATCAGGGGGATTTGTGTGTTACAATGTATTTCTAAAGAACATCTTGGAAACTGACACAATGAGCTAGATCTGAGGTGTTCTAACAATTATTTGCTTGCAGATCCACTTAGAGGGCAAGAAGGTGAAATATTACAATGTCATTCAAACTGGATAAACACATGTAAGTAATTTTAATTACACATGAAAAGTGTGGAGAAATCTTTTTGGGGTATTCTGTTGCACACATTGTATCAGCATATACTTTGTGGGATATAGGTAATATGTTTATAACTGATGTATTTGTTATATAATTAATTTGTTAGGTCAGGGTGATGAGCATTCTAACAGCTATTAATGTGTTAGAGTTAACAATTCCCTTTCTATTAATTTTGGATTTATGTTTTTTGGGAATTACATGTACCTTCATTATATTGTTACCTTTGCGGTTACTCTACCTAACACCAGGCAAGAGTTACATGTACTGTTAGGAATCCCAGCCACGGGCAGCCACGGCCAGGTTCCCTCTTACCTCTGGGCTTAAGCTCCTCACCGCAGCTCACTCCGTTTCACCCCAGGCCACATCGGGGCCGTCCCTCAGCGTCCTCCCCATGAGGGAGATGCCATCTGCTTCCTTGGGCTGCTCTGCCCCTTAGGCACATGCGCACGCACCCCTTCTACTTTTAATGGAGCTGCGGTGGGAAAACCTGGCCTGGCCCCTAAGTTCTCATCATCAGCTGGGGACTATATATAGAGTCCCAGAGACCTGTATGCTTTGCCTTGGCAACAGGTCTACTATTTGAGTGCTAGTTGCTGTGTTGCTGCCTGTCTGTTGTTCCAGCTTTGTTCCAGTGTCCGTCCTGTCTGCCTGTTTGTTCCAGCTCCGTTCCTGCATTCCTGCCCTCCTGCCTGCTCTGTCCCCACTCCAGCTTCCTCGCTCCAGTTCCTGCCTGCTTGATCCTCTGGTTTGACCTCAGCCTGGCTTCTGGTACCCTCCTTCTGCTGCCCATCTTGATCTCTGGTTTGTCTTCTGGCTCCATCTGTTTTCTGCTTGCCCTGGCCACTAGCCTGCCTCCTCGTCTCGCACCTCAGCTACCCACCAAGACCTCCGGCTCGTCTCCGATTACTCCTGTCTTCAGCCTGCCTCAACTCGGACTGTTCTACAAATTTCTCTTAGCCAGGAGACCCTTGCCTAAGTCCTTCCGGTCCCAGCATCCAAGGGCTCAACCTGCGGGGAACATGGGCTGGTATAGGTGAAGGTCCTGCCGGTCTCCTGGCTCAGTACCGCCTCCCAGCTATGTGCATCACTGTGGGCCTTCCTTCAGTGAAACCTCCATACACGCTAGCTGGTCCAAGGGTCCACGTGCATAAAATGTACACTATCTACTCTCTGAGCCTGGCAACTGCAGCTGCCAAATTCTGCTCATTAGAGATGAACAAGACCAAGTGGTTAATATATAATGCAAGTAGGCTTCTGACTGAAGAGTTATGTGATTACAGCACTAGGTGCTAGACCCAAAGAGATTATGTATTACTTGGTCATAGGTGATGTATCTTCACAATGGAAGAGGCCAATGGTTTGTTAGAGCTGCGTTATAACATTAGCATAGCTATACAACCTATTGGCCACCAACAGAGTAAAGACATTGCTACATGATCTCTAGCCAAGCAAGCTTTTCTACATCTATTCCATTTGATGGCATATGGAGGTGAACACTAGCTAGATAGTGGCCATCTCACATAATTGCTCATGTACCCAATAGTGAGCAAAAGTATGCTCTCTGGAAAAGGCAACACAAGCCACTTATGAAGCTCTACAGTAAAGGGATTCCTGTTTAACTTTTGCTGTCTTGCTTGGAAGCAGACAATGAACTTTCAATTTCAAAGCCTAGGCCATATGGTCTTGCATGTGAAAAATATGCCTGGTTAGAATGGTCAATGGTACTCTATCATGCAAACATTAAACCATATAATAAAAATACACAACCAGAAAGTAAAGTACTAAATATGTAATCATTTTATTAAACAATATGGGGCGGATTTTAAGAGCCCTGCTCGCATAAATCCGCCCGGATTTACGCGCCGGCTACACGAAATCGGCAGCCTTGCGTGCGCCGATCCAGGATTTTAGCAGATACGCGCGGCTACGCACGTATCTGCTAAAATCCAGCGTACTTTTGTTGGCGCCTGATGCACCAACAAAAGTACGCGAAGGCGCGCTTTTTGAAAATCTACCCCTATTTGTATTCAAAGCATTCGAAGAAATTGAATATGTTGGCTAATCACATTCTGCAAAGACAAGATATCAAAGTGAACATTACTTTGTAACTGAAAATCCAGCACATTTTGTGGCTATATGTACATACATTGTTATAAATGGCACACTACATATATAGTATTATGATCTTATCCTTTAGCAAAATGATGAATACGTCAAAGAACCTAGAAAGTGGAAGTGACAACCCAATTGCTACAGAATAGCCTATATCTTTATCTTGCATACAAGATTCCATTGACACATAAACTTGGGCCTACAGGCTATAAGTAATCACTCAAGGAGAATACCCCCCCCCCCCTCACACACACACATCCAGATTGCCAGAGAGCCACACAAACACGCAGACATACTTACATTGGGAAAGTGATAGACAAACACACCCAAGAACCAGACCCTCGTAAAGCATAACAAGCCACAAAACCCACAGGCAGACAGGCACAGTGACTAGCACATTCCATAAAAACAGGCAGAAATGTCCTGTGAACCCAAGGCACAGGTGGGCTATGTCTTGAACCTTCATATTGTGAAGAGATACTTAACTGCTGATGCAGTTAAGTATCTCTTCACAATAAAAAATAAAATAAAAATTAAAAAGGGCAATCATAAACATGACTAGACAGAATAGTCAAAGAACAGCTACTATAGCACCAGATCCATTGCTGTGTGAAAAGAAATAACAGCAACAGAAATAAAACAAAGGGAGAATAATGAGCAACCACTTCACCCAACCAGAAATGGCAGAGTCAACATTTTTTTCCTAAACTGGAGAAACCCAAGCTCAGTCTTAATTGACCTTGGACTCAGATTAAGGAACAGTGAATCTTCTTTCATTTCCTCCGTCTGCTACAATCTCAGCCTCTGCCCCCTCTCCTCCTGTTCCCTGCAGGCTATGTATGAGGGAAGGGCCAGAGTAGGAGAAGAGCTATACTAAAAGCAGACATTCTGCAGCTTTCATCTGAATTTAGAGATGGGAAAGTTTCAGGAATATTGAATATGCGGCAGGTTGCAAATTATGCAGCTACAGGCTAATGGCATAGTTTTTTTCCCATGACCCCACAATTGTAGGAACCTTGGGGAACTGCATATTAGGATTATAATACTATCAAATCTATTTCAAAACAGGTTACAGATACAGATCTGATTCTGCTTTACATCAATATAAATTTGCATTAACTACTGCTACTACTGTAATAAATGTCTCTGTGATGTTATTAAAGTAGTAATACAGAAGCATGTCATATGCTGCCCTTGTTTCCAAATCTATTTTATGAATTCAGTGAAAGGTTTGGTTCTTTTCTTGGAAAGGCTATTCATAATAACATGGTCTATTACTTAGATGAATTCAACAAGAAATGAAGGTGATGTACAAGAAGCAATACAAAGGTACACTATTGGAAAGTCAGTTTTCTCCAATGTTCCATTTAAAAACAGCAGGTGACTGGTTTTAAGATTTTTACCATAGAAGCTCTGTGAGCAAAATCCTTTTGCAAACAGGGTGCCTAGTGCCTATTTCAGACTTTTTATGCAGTTAAAGTATTAGCTGCACAAATTGTCTTTTCCAATGTGCCAAGCCCTAGCAAAATTGAAAACAAATATTATGCATGCAAGCAGGCTCTATATTTTAAAGAATATTCGTGCTAATAAGTCAGGACAGAACACTGGAACAGAATCCGAAGAGAAGACCAGGGATGTAAATGAGCTATTTGGCAGTCAGAAGATTTTTGTCAGCCAGGCCAAAAGACATGGGCCCTGAAGGATAATGCATAGTGCCAAGAAATACCATAGAAAATCATGCCAGAAAGCAATGGGCTCTTATCCTGCACTTCTCACTCTCTCCAAATGCGAATGGATCAGCTGGTTGGATTTAAAAGGAAGCTTATATCTGTTGGAAGTGTCAGCTAGGGAGTAGAAGGATGATTGTGGACTATGGGGTTTAAGTTTATATATTGTATGCATAGAAATGCTTTATTTAATTTCTGTTTACTTTAATTATTGTTTGATTATAAATTTCTTTGGAGGTAAAAAAAAAAAAAAAATGCAATTTAAATAAATAAATAATTAAGTAAATCAAAAAAGTGAACAAAATCTGTGCCTTCCTTTGTCTTTTTTATGAGTTCCTTTGCCTTTCCATTTAAGAGAAAAGGAAGGAAGAGGCACATTTTAAGATGATTTTTTTTCCTAGAGAAAATGCATCCATTGATTAATTGTTGTTTCATTTTCTGGACATTGGACCAAACAACATTTTATTTTTTGCCTTTGCTCCTTTTTTTTTTTTTGCAGCATTTCTTTTTCCATTTCCTCAGTGACTCTCTTGGTGGAGAAAGAAATCATTTAAAGTAATTGTAGGTTTTTAGGAGAAGAATTGCAAACTTTGGGGGACTAATTACTAAATGATTTTGGGTCTATGGGGAAAATGCTTAGAAAATCGGGGCCTTCATTGCTATCAGGGTGGCATTAATAGCAGAGGAATCAGGTTTTAGTAGAGAAGCACTGCCTCAGGACAAGTGTAAAACATTAAGATACGGATCTGCCAACAGTCTGAAAGATGTCAACAGTCTGAAAGATGTCAATCTCACTTCCGGAGATGATGCCAGAGTGGATTCAAATTCACTTGAAGGTGAATGTTCTTGGTTCAAAATTTTTTTTTAGAGTATTTTGTGTCATATTTCTCAGATGATAAACAACATCTGCTGAGATGGAAAAGCACCATTTTCTGCATTAAGTCCTTTCAACCTATTTGGACTTAATGCATGCAATCATGTGTCTTATCAACTTCTTAGTTCTGCTGTGTTTCTAAAACTGCAGACCATGTGGAAAAGCAGCATGCCTTTCTAATAATTTTATTGGCTATCCAATGATTTATAACTTTGTATTGCGATATGAATATTATGCAAGCTGCAATATTTATAAACAAGCAAAACTGGAGTGCACAATTCACTGAACTACCAGTTTACATGCATTTTTTTTTTTTTTTTGTAATATGAGAGAAACAGGAGGTAGATGAATTTGTGCAGAAATTAAAATAAAACTGAAAAAAAATTTGGTTTAAAGAAAAGGTTTTCTTGGCCAAACATATGCACAATGTGGGAATATTTCTAAGAGTGATTCTTTTTTACTCCCATTTTGTGGAAAGAAATATGAAAGTGTTCAAAAAAAATGTAATGCAAACCAGTCAAGATCAGGAATAAAAGTTCCCAAAATATTGAAAATATATGTAGCAATCCTACCAGATCTCTACCAGAAGTATTTTGTTTCATCTAAAGTGTGTGTGTGGGGGGGAGAGCAGTGTTAGGTAAGAGGAGTTAATGTGGGCTTGTGGTTCCCCCATGTGGGAGATTGAAAATAATGTGCTCCCATGCTATATAAACCCAAGCCACCATTTTCTTGGGTAGACGTTTGAGTTATCCCTTGAAGGGGAAGCTTGTCACTATGCCCTTCCTGGTTTGTTAATTTTCTTAGGCCTTGAGTCTCTAAGGCTGAGGCTTTGGAAAAGGAAAAGTAGTAAGGATGCCTTCACCTAACTGTGAGATGACCCATTGGAGACTTTTTGGTTTTGAGGAGAAAGTTGTTGCACCCTTCCTTTCTCTCATTTTGGTTTTCTTCTTAAAACTTATTATCTTTCTAACACACCTCAGTACTCATCTAGAGGCCCAGTGTATGCCATTTAGAGGAGTGATCTCTCTCAGCCAGAAAGCATGGGTGGACTATGATTAGATCTAGGAGTAAAAGTTAGAGGAGATTGCATTGACCCATCTTCAGGTTCACTATCATCTCAATGAAAAAAGAGGAGAAGAGGAATAAAACAATTACTCATCAGGTATCATCAGACAGGAGAGAGAAATAAAACAAGATAAGGACTACAAGAGAGACAGGAGAAATTGACAGAATAGATGTGCATTTGGATTTTCAGAAGATGTTTGACAAAGTTCTCATGAGAGGCTTCTAAGAAAACTAAAAAGTCATGGGATAGGAGGCGATGTCGTTTCGTAGATTACAAACTGGTTGAAAGACTGGAAACAGAAAGTGGGATTAAATGGTCAATTTTCTTAGTGGAAAATGGTGAACAGTGGAGTGCTTCAGAGATCTGGACATGGACTGGTGCTTTTCAATATATTTATAAATGATCTAGAAAGGGATACAACAAGTGAGGTGTTCAGATTTGCAGATGACACAAAATTATTCGGAGTAGCTAAATCACATTTGGATTGTGATACATTGCAGGAAGACTTTTTGAGATTGGAATATTGGACTCCAAATGGCAGATGAAATTTAATGTGGACAAGGGCAAAGTGATGAATATAGGAAAAAATAACCCATGCTGTAGTTATACAATTTTAGGTTCCATATTAGGAGTGTTGCGGAGGTGGACCCTCAGCCCGAGGTGGAGTTGACGATACCTGTGGGAAACCACCATGGGTCCCCACTGTCAGGAGACAGAGCAGACTAGGTAGTGGAGGCTGACTGGAGCTTCACCAATACCAGCCCTCATTCCCCGCAGGTTGAGCCCTTGGGTACCTGGACCGGCTGATCTTAGGCGGGCCTCCACATGGTTGATCCTGAGGAAGATGTTTGAGGCATGGAGCAAGGAAGCAACAGAGACACAGGGTCCAAAGGAGCTGAGTTCAAGACAGGGCTTGGATTCAGAAGCCCGGACAGACTGAGGCAGGCTAGAGAACGGGAACAGATTAAGTCCAGGCTTATAAGTAGGTAAACACCTAAGAAAGGACAAGTCCAAGTAGTCAACTGGAGGCAGAGTCAGGTTCAAGCTGAAGTCAGGACAGGTGGCTAGAGATGAAGTCAGGTGCAGGTTAAAGTCAGGGCAGGCGCACGGAAATGAAGTCAGGTGTGAGCAAGGATCAGAGCCAAGAATCCGTCCAAAGCGTGGTCAGGAACATGCAAGGGTCAAAGCCAGGAATCCATCCAAGGTAATCAGGAACAGGTAACAAGTACTAAAACTCAGAACTGGAAACAGGAATGCAGGACTGGAATGAACAAGCACAGGAGCAGGAACAGGAACGAAGGAGTAGCAACTAAGCACACGACAAATGTGGAGACCTGTTGCCAAGGCAAAGACCAAATGGCGGGGACTGCCTTAAATAGAAGGGCCCGGTGATATCATCATCCGAGGCCGTGGGAAGGTTTCCCACTGCGGCCCCTTTAAAATCAGGAAAGGCGTGTGTGCCTAAGGCAGGTGATTGGGATTACTTGTTGGCGGTGTCTCCCCTACGTGCATGTGGGGAGACCCAACTGGATCCGGAGGAGGCCGAGTAGCAGCCAGAGGAATCTGGAGAAGTGGTAGGAGCGTGGGCACGTAGGCAGCTGCCCACCACTGCCCACCACTGCCAAAGAGGAAGGGCTAGGACCGGGACCCAGGTGCCAGGGGTGAGTAGGGCCAGTCATGGGCCTGCCACAGCCAGGACATGCAACAGTAGCCCTCCTTTACGCCCCCCTCTTAGAGGTCTGGGTTTGCCCGGATGGGCTTGATGGAATCGCTGAAGAAACCCTTTATGTAGAATATTACACGCTGGTTCCCAGGAGTTTTCTTTGGAACCGTACCCCTCCCAAGAGAGGAGGTATTCCCAACGACGGCCTGTCCTCTGGACATCTAGAACATCTTGAACTCGGTAGATTGTGACAGTCTCCGAGATGACTTGAGAAGGCTCGGAAGCCTTAAGCGAAGGCCAAGAGAGCACTAGAGGCTTAAGTAATGAGACAAGGAATGAATTATGTATTCCCAGCATGGGTGGCAGATGAAGCTGGTAGGTCACTGGGCCAATGCATCGAGTGACCAGAAAAGACCCGATGTACCTGGGAGTGATCCACTGGGAGGGAAACTTCAAACGAATATGGTGGGTGATCAGCCATACTCTATCACCTGGTTGAAATTCTGGGGCAGGTCTGTGAAGGGCGTCTGAGGATTATTTGGCACTTGCGGCTGCTTGGCGCAAACGTTGATTTGTGCAGGTCCAAAGGGCCTGAAGGGCATCCGCAGTTGCCTGAGCTGCTGGAGAAGGCACTGAGAGAGGAAATGGAAAAGGAGGCCGTGGCTCTCTGCCATACACCAGAGAGAAAGGAGAGCCTCCTATGGCTGCTGCGATGTGTGAATTATGAGAACATTTGGCCCACTGGAGTAGTTAAGCCCAGTTATCTTGCTGGTCATTGAGGTAAGCACGGAGAAAGCACTTAAGGGAACGGTTCATCCACTCGGCTTGGCCGTTGGCCTGAGGATGGTAGGCAGTGGTCAGGCTGATGAAAATCCCAAATTTACTGCAAAATGAAAGCGAGTAGCAGGTAACAAACTGAGGGCCCCTGTCGGAGGCAATGTCTATGGGTAACCCATGGAGGTGGAAGATGTGGGGGAAGAACAGATGTGCGAGTTCAGGAGCTGAAGGAAAAGGGAGAAGTGGCACAAAATGAGCCATCTTGGAGAACCTGTCCATGGTCACACAAATGACAGTGTTCCCCTTAGACACTGGAAGGTCCACCATGAAATCAGTGGACAAATGAGTCCAGGGTTCTTCAGCAGCAGGCAGAGGTTGTAGTAGGCCCCATGGTCGACTCACCGAAGGCTTTTGCTGGGCGCACGTAGGACAGGAGTCTACGTACGCACATGTATTGGAGGACATGGTGGGCCACCAGTAGTAGCGCTGTAAGAGGGACAAAGTCCGAGCGCATCCAGGATGGCCAGCTACTTTGGAATCGTATGCCCACTGTAGCACCTTTTCACGAAGCTTGCGAGGCACCACCTTTTTCCCCGCTGGTTCAGTGATGGTGGCAGACAGAGAAATATGAGAAGGATTGATTATGTGAGAGGCTCTTCTTTGGTGTCTTCATGCTTGAAGGAACGAGAGAGGGCATCAGCCCAGAGATTCTTCTCGGCAGGATGGTATCGAAGGTTGAAGTCAAATCAAGTGAATAATAATGCCCAGCAGGCCTGGCGAGTATTTAAACGCTGGGCATGCTGGAGATGCTCAAGGTTCTTGTGGTCAGTGAAGATTGTGAATCGATGTTGGGCGCCGTCCAGCCAAGGGCACCATTTTTTGAGAGAGAGCTTAATTGCAAGACGTTCTCGATCCCCGATGCTATAATTGTGCTCCACGGGGGAGAACTTGTGGGAGTAGAAGGAGCAAGGATGCAGAACCCCTTTCAGGGACTGATGACTCAGCACCGCCCCAGCTCCAATGGCAGAGGTGCCCACTTCAACAATGAAGGGATGGTTCGGGTCTGGGTGATGTAACCAGGGCCCCAACAAGAAAGCATCTTTTAGGGCTTGGAAGGCGGTAATTGCCTCTGGAGTACAATTCCTCATATCACTGCCCTTACGGGTAAGGGCTGTAAGAAGTGCAGCAACCAGGGAATAATTAGCTATGAAGTGGCGGTAGTAGTTGGTAAAACCAAAGAACCGCTGAAATGCTCGGAGACCCGTGGGTCGTGGCCAGTCTTGGATGCTTCATAGCTTACTGGGATCCATGGAGAAGCCATGTTGGGATATGATGTAGCCCAAGAAGTGTAGGCTCTGCTTCTCAAACAAGCATTTATCGAGCTTGGCAAACAGGTGGTTCTCCCGCAGTGCTGCAGCACCATGCAGACTTCCGAACGACGGATGGCAAGATGCTTCGAAAAGATAAGGATGTCATCTAGGTAGGCGACGACCTTCACATAAAGGAGGTCGCAGAAGATTTTGTTGATCATGCAATAGAACACCACAGGGGCGTTACAAAGGCCAAAATGGCATCATAAGTTTTTGTAATGTCCATCCCTGGTATTAAACGATGTCTTCCAGCTATCCTTGTGACGGATACAAACCAAGTTGTAGGCACCTCGCAAGTCCAGCTTGGTAAAGATGGTTGTCCCTTGGAGACGATAAAACAATTCATTGATCAAAGGCAGAGGATACTTATCCTTGCGGTTCATGGCATTCAAGCCGTGATAGTCTATGCATGGTCATAATGACCCGTCCTTCTTGGTGACAAAGAAACCTGCACCAGCAGGTGAGGTGGAGGGATGGATAAAACTTTTAGGAAAGTTTTCACAGATGTAGTCTGACACAACTTGGGTCTCTGGTACAGACAAAGAGTAAGTTTTGCCCCTAGGGGGGCATAGTACCCGGCAGAAGATCGATGGGGCAGTCATACTCACGATGAGGTGGAAGGATATCAGCCTTCTGTTTCGAAAACACAACCCCAAAGTCAGCATATGGAGCAGGAAGGCCTGAGACAGTAACCGCTAGTGGGATCACTGAAGGCAGTTCTATTCTCCTGAGGCAAGTGTGATGACAGGCAGGGCTACATTCAGCAAGTTGTAGGGTCTCCCAATCAAAGTGGGATGAGTGGCTCTGAAGCTATGGTAACCCTAGCACCACTAGATGCATGGATTTATCCAGGTTGAAGAATTCTACCTCATCCTCATGCAAAGTTCCAGTGAGGAGGTGGACAGGCATGGTGACTTGGGAAATTTTTCCCGGCACCGGGTCACCATGGATGGAGCAATGAGTAGTGGTTTCTCGATGGGATGGGTAGAGATGCCTAGGAGTTGTACCAAATCCTTCACCAGAAATTTCCCACTGGCTCCTGAATCAACCAAAGCCAAGGTGGGGAAGGAACAGGAATTCCAGGTCAAGGTAACTGATAAAGTTAACTGAGGGGATGGAGTAGTAGCACCCAAGTTAAGGACCCCAACTGAACTTAGGCCAGAGAGTTTCCTGTATGGATGGGACAAGACGACAGGCAGTGTCCTGCTGCTTCGCAGTACAAGCACAGACCCGAATGCACTCCTCGAGGGTAAAGCGCAAACGCCTCAGCTGCATGGGTTCTTCCATCTTAGTAGACGGCAGGTCTCCACTGGATGTGGAGGATGGGAGGCAAGAAGAGTCAGCAGTATGGTGCCAGGGTACCCGGACCTCCCGTGGCGCTCCTTGAGGCAGTGGTCTATGCGACCTGCAAGGTCAATGAGATCCTCAAGAGAGGGGAGGGTAGTTCGCAGGCTGCAAGTTCATCTTTGACTTAAGGCAACAGGCCATCTAGGTAAATGGCTCAGAGACAGTCCTCCTGCCAGCCCAACTCCATAGCAAAAGTCCAGCATTCAATGGTGTATTCACTGAGTGCTCGGTGACCTTGCCGCAAATGTAGCCTGCCTCCCTGGATCATCAAAGGTCCGACAAAAGGTAGTCACAAAGGGAGATAGTTCCTGGAGAAGAGAGTCTGCATGCTCCCACAAGGGAGATGCCCATGCTAATGCCTTTCCCTCTAAGTGTGAAAGAATAAAGGTTGCATTTGTGAGGTTGTCCTGGAAGACGGAGGGCTGCAGAGCAAACTGCATGTAGCATTGATTGATGAAGCCCCTGCAGAGCTTCAGGTCCAAATAGAAATGGGGTGGAGTGGGCAGGGCAAGCAGAGCTCTGGCTGGAGTAGCCGGTGCCTGAGAACATAATGGGGCGGTCGTAGAAGCCACAGAAACAGCATGAGAGTACAAATGAGCGTTGAGGCATTCAATGAAGGTAGCCAATGTCTCCAAGAACCACTGCTGGCCGGAATGGCCTGGAGAGCGGACGGCTCCGCTGAGTCCATAGCCTTGGCAATCTATTGCGGAGGTGGAACCTCTGCCTGAGGTGGAGTTTATGCTACCCGTGGGGAAATCCCCATGGGTCCCCACCATCAGGAGATGGAGCAGACCGGGAAGCAGAGGCCGACTGGAGCTTCATCAATACCAGCTCTTATTCCTGGCAGATTGAGCCCTTGGGTACCGGGGCCAGCTGGTATTAGGTGGGCCTCCATGTGGTTGATCCCGAAGAAGATGTTCAAGGCAGGGAGCCAGGAAGCAATGGAGACACAGGGACCAAAAGGAGCTGAGTTCAAGACAGGGCCTGAATCCAGAAGCCCAGACAGGCTGAGGCAGGCTAGAGAACAGGAACAGATTAAGTCCGGGCTTATAAGTAGGCAAACGCCTAAGAAAGGCCTGCTGATATCGCCCTATTCTCTTAGTTATCTGGAAACCGATGTGATATCTCGATTGAATGTCGGTATATAAAAGAAATAAATAATAATAATAATAATGTCCAAGTAGTTAGCTGGAGGTGAAGTCATGTTCAAGCTGGAGTCAGGACAGGCAGCTGGAGACAATATCAGGTACAGGCTGAAGTCAGGGCAGGCGGCTGGAGACGAAGTCCGGTGCAGGCTGAAGTCAGGGCAGGCGGCTGGAGATGAAGTCAGGTGCAGGCTGAAGTCAGGCCAGGCAGCTGGAGACAAAGTCAGGTGCAAGCTGAAGTCAGGGCAAATGGCTGGAGATGAGGTCAGGTGCGAGCAAGGATCAGAGCCAAGAATCCATCCAAAGTGTGGTCAGGAACAAGCAAGGGTCAAAGCCAGGAATCCATCTGTTGCGTGTCCCGACCACGGCAGGCCCGCGACCGGCTCTATTCACCCCTGGCACCCGGGTCCCAGACCTGGCCCTTCCTTTATAGTAGTGGTAGGCACCTGCCTACGCGCCCGCACTCCTACCACGTCCCCAGGTTCCTCTGGCTGCCCCGTGGCCTCCACCGGTCCCATTGAGTCTTCCCACGTGTGCATAGGAAAGATGCTGTCACCTCGTAATCTCAGCCATTTGCCTTAGGCGTGTGCCTCTCTCGACTTTAAAGGGGCCGCGCCAGGTAACCTTCCAGCGGCCCCGGATGATGATATCGCCAGGCCCTCCTATTTAAGGCAGTCCCTGCCACTTGATCTTTGCCTTGGCAACATGTCTCCACATTTGTCATGCTTGTTTGCTTCTGTCCTGTGTTCCTGTTTCCAGTTCCTGAGTTCCAGTACCTGCTACCTGTTCCCGATTACCTTGGACAGATTCTTGACTTTGACCTTTGCTACTCCTGACTACACTTTTGGACGGATTCCTGTTTCGACCTTTGCTACTCCTGACTTCGCTTTTGGACGGATTCCTTGCTTTGACCCTTGTTTCTCCTGACTACGTTTTTGGATGGATTCCTGGCTCTGACCTGTGCCTCTTACCTTGACCTTGTCTTTAGCCACCTGCCCTGACTTCAGCCTGTACTTGTCTCCAGCCGCCTGCCCTGACTTCAGCTTGTACTCAACTTTGTATCCAGCCACCTGCCCTGACTCTAGTCTGCACCTGATTTCCTCTCCAGCCGCCTGCCCTAACTTTAGTCAGTTCCTGAGTTTGTCTTCAGCTGCCTGTTCTGACTCCAGCTTGGACCTGACTCTTCCTCCAGCAGATTTCATGGACTTGGCCTCTTTTAGGCCTCTGCCTATTTACAAGCCCAGACTTAACTTGTTCCTGTTCTCTAGCCTGCCTCAGCTTTTGGATCCAGGCCTTGTCTTGTGTCTCAGCTGCTTCCTTGCTCCCAGTTCTGAACACCTTCCTCAGGATCAACCACGCGGAGGCCCACCTAAGACCAGCTGGCCCCGGTACCCAAGGGCTCATCCTGTGAGGAACAAGGGCTAATATTGGTGAAATTCCAGCCTCTGCTCCCCAGTCTGCTCCACCTCCTGATGGTGGGGACCCATGGGGGTTTCCCCACGGGTAGCATCAACTCCACCTCGGGCCAAGGGTCTGCCTCTCCAACACCGTTCAAAGCGTGGTCAGGAACAAGCGAGGGTCAAAGCCAGGAATCCGTACAAAGCATGGTCAGGAACAAGCAATAGTCAAAGCCAGGAATCCGTCCAAGGTAATCAGGAACAGGTAGCAGGTACTGGAACTCAGGACCTGGAAACAAGAACGCAGGACTGGAATGAACAAGAACAGGAGCAGGAACAGGAATGAAGGAGTAGCAACTAAGCACATGACAAACATGGAGACCCGATGCCAAGGCAAAGACCAAATGGCGGGGCCTGCCTTAAATAGCCAGGCCCCCGGGGCCATGAGAAGGTTTCCCGCCATGGCCTTAGGCCATGGCATGCGCGCGCCTAAGGCAAATTACTGGGATGACGTGGTGGTGGCGTCTCCCCTATGTGCACGTGGGGAGACCCGACTGGAACCGGAGGAGGCCGCGGAGCATCTGGAGGAATCTGGGGAAGTGGTAGGAGTGCGGGTGAATAGGCGGCTTCCCACCCCTGCCAAAGAGGAAGGGCCAAGTCCGGGACCTGGGTGCCGGGGGTGAGTAGGGCTGGTCGCAGGCCTGCCATGGCCGGGACACGCAACAAGGAGTTACCACCCAGGAAAAAGATCTAGGCATCAGAGTGCATAATACATTGAAATTGTCAGCTCAGTGTGCTGTGATGGTCTAAAAAGCAATCAGAATGTTAGAAATTATTAGAAAAGGAATGGTGAATAAAACAGAGAGACATAATGATTCTGTATTGTTCCATGGTGAGACTACACCTTGAGTACAGTGTGTACAGTTCTGGTCACCACATCTCAAAAAAGATATAGTTGTACTAGAGAAGGTACAGAAAATGTCAATCAAAATGATAAAAGGGATGGAACAGCTCTCCTATGAGGAAAGGCTAGAGAGGTTAGGACTTTTCAGCTTGGAGAAGAGATGGCTGAGGGGGGATATGATAGAGGCCTATAAAATTATGAGAGGACTAGAACGGGTAAATGGGAATCAGTTATTTACTCTTTCAGATAATAGAAAGACTAGGGTGCACTCCATGACGTTAGTAAGCAGCATATTTAAAACAAATCGAAGAAAATTCTTTTTCACTCAATATGCAATTAAGCTCTGGAATTCATTGCTAGAGGATTTTGTTAGGGCAGTTAGTGTAGCTGGGTTTTAAAATGATTTGGATATGTTTCTGGAGGAGAAGTCCATAAACTGCTATTAAACAAGTTAATTTAGGGAATAGTCACTACTATTACTGGCATTACTAGCATGAGATCTCTTTATTTATATATGTGTTTATTTATTTATTTTTCTATACCGATATTCGATTCAGAATTTCAGATCTATTTAATGTGATACTTGCCAGGTGTTGGAAACAGGATGCTGGACTTGTTGGAGCCTCAGTCTGATCCAGTGTGGCAACATCTTATGTTCTTATGTTCTTATTGAAACTTTGCCAATGGAATATGATAAGACTGACTAAAAAACTATTCACTATCAATTGAGAGAGATCTTACTATCTGTCTTTGATATTACATTCACATATTAATACAGGAGTACAATCAGTTTGCAATAAACTTTGCATGCTTTGATCTTTGGAGCCTATTCTATTTATGGTGGTTCAATCTCTCATCCTTTCTCTCTTGGATTAAGGTAATATCCTCTACTTAGGTTTGCCTTTGTCATATCTTTACTCTCTGTAACTCATTCTAAGTTCTGCAGTCATGCTGATTACTGGCCCATCTCTACACAATCACGTCTCCCCTGTTCTGGAAAGATTGCATTGGCTCCCCATGTCCTGGAGGATAAAGTTCAAAGTGCTTACCCTGATCTTTAAAGCCATGCATGGGCTTGCACCCTCCAGCATTCAATCTTCAGTCCAAGCATATTTCCCTTCTTGGCCCAATACTCTTTTCTTCACAGACTTCACTTGCTGGAAATTCCTTCCATTAAGCAAGTTCGTTTGGCTACATTACAAAAAAGGATATTCGGTATTGCTGGAACTACTTTTAAAATGATTTCCCTTTAAAAGTCAGATCTGAGGGTGATCTGCCACAATTTAGGAAGCTACTTAAAACCCAATCATTCACCCAAGCTTTTACAGCTCAATCAGATGTAGATTTTAAAAATGTTAAAAAATTGGATAGAGAGTCTCAATTACCTAAGAGCAGAAAGTGATGAGGCCTGATGATGCTTGTGAGCAGGTGGACTTCCTCCCACACCCTACCATTCCTGCACTGCCTTTGATTGTTGATCTGTAGAGTGCTATTAGCAAAGAATGATCTCAGTATTGTTAGCGTCCCTTATTGGTGTATTTTATTTATACTGCCATGGAAGCAAATGTTTAAATCATGTATGCCTATTAGGGATAGTATCAACACTGAGATCAGGCTTTGCTAATAAATATCTACAGATCAATAACCAAAGGCAGTGCAAGGATGGTATGGAGTAGGAGGATGTCCACCTGCTGACAAGCAACAGCAGACCTCTTCACTTTCTGCTCTTAGGCAGTGGGGACTCTTTATCTTCCACATCTCTGGGACACCTCAGTTGGCACACAGCAGGCTATTGAGCTTTACATAGAAGCTACTTTCCGGCATGATACTGTGTTCTAGCAGGCTGCATGTACACCGAGGTCCATAATCATTAGGCTGGGGAATGGATAAGTGATGTGACTACAGTTAGCAGCAGAACCTGTGAGATCTTCATGACACTGTTTGTGCTGCTTTGACCCATTTATCAGTAGGGATGTCAATCGTTTTTTAACGATTAAAATTATCGTCCGATAATTTTAATATCGTCTTAAATCGTTATAGAACACGATACAATAGAAATTCTAATGATTTATCGTTAAAAATCGTTAAATCGTGTTAGTGCGCACTAACACGAGTTAGTGCACACTAACTCGAGTTAGTGCGCACTAACTGAAAATGATACAAATTGACACTTTCCAGGTCAGTAAAGGTCAGTTAGGAATGAATATGTGTTCCTATTGGCTGGCTGCCCTCTTATCTATTGATGTTAACCAGGTTCCCACTGAGGTGATGGTTGGGGGGATGGGAAATGGAAATGGAAACTCAGGAACACTAACAGAAAATGATACAAATTATTGACACTATCCAGGTCAGTAAAGGTCAGTTAGGAATGAATATGTATTCCTATTGGCTGGCTGCCCTCTTATCTATTGATGTTACCAAGGTTCCAAGTGAGGTGATGGTTGGGGGGATGGGAAATGAAAACTGTTGGTAGTTGACAAAAAAAGTAATGTGATCAGTCAATATGACTAGAACCTGTGCCCTATTCCTGATACCAGGGGTGTTGTGATCTTCCTGCACTCAGTGCCCTATCCCTGATACCAGTCTGAGACAGCTCCCTCCCTGCATTACTAGTGAGAGGCTGGCTTCACAGACAGGGGGGAGCTGCCTGACCCTCACTCCTGATTTCCCCCATGTCCCAGCTAGTAAATGGTGTGTGGGGGAGGGGGGGGGGGAGGATGGTGAAGTCTGAGACAGCTCCCTCCCTGCATTACTAGTGAGAGGCTGGCTTCACAGACAGGGGGGAACTGCCTGACCCTCACTCCTGACTTCCCCCATGTCCCAGCTAGTGAATGGTGTGTGGGTGAGGGTGGGGGGGAGGATGGTGAAGTCTGAGACAGCTCCCTCCCTGCATTACTAGTGAGAGGTTGGCTTCACAGACAGGGGGGAGCTGCCTGACCCTCACTCTTCCGGGGTATTGTGATCTTCCTGCACACAGTGCCCTATCCCTGATACCAGGGGTGTTGTGATCTTCCTGCATGCAGTGCCCTATCCCTATTAATACCAGGAGTGTTGTGATCTTCCTGCACGCAGTGCCCTATCCCTAATACCAGGGGTGTTGTGATCTTCCTGCACACAGTGCCCTATTCCTGATACCAGGAGTGTTGTGATCTTCCTGCATGCAGTGCCCTATCCCTGATACCGGGATGTGTGCAAGAAGATCCCAACACCCCTGGTATTAGGGATAGGGCACTGTGTGCAGGAAGATCACAACACTCCTGGTATTAATAGGGATAGGGCACTGTGTACATGAAGATCACAACACCCCTGGTGCCAGGGATAGGGCACTGTGTGCAGGAAGATCACAACACCCCTGGTGTCAGGGTTAGGGCACTGTGTGCAGGAAGATCACAACACTCCTGGTATTAATAGGGATAGGGCACTGTGTGCAGGAAGATCACAACACCCCTGGTGCCAGGGTTAGGGCACTGTGTGCAGGAAGATCACAACACTCCTGGTATTAATAGGGATAGGGCACTGTGTGCAGAAAGATCACAACACCCCTGGTACCAGGGTTAGGGCACTGTGTGCAGGAAAATCACAACACTCCTGGTATTAATAGGGATAGGGCACTGTGTGCAGGAAGATCACAACACCCCTGGTGCCAGGGTTAGGGCACTGTGTGCAGGAAGATCACAACACTCCTGGTATTAATAGGGATAGGGCACTTTGTGCAGGAAGATCACAACACCCCTGGTGCCAGGGATAGTGCACTGTGTGCAGGAAGATCACAACACCCCTGGTGTCAGGGTTAGGGCACTGTGTGCAGGAAGATCACAACACTCCTGGTATTAATAGGGATAGGGCACTGTGTGCAGGAAGATCACAACACCCCTGGTGCCAGGGTTAGGGCACTGTGTGCAGGAAGATCACAACACTCCTGGTATTAATAGGGTTAGGGCACTGTGTGCAGGAAGATCACAACACTCCTGGTATTAATAGGGATAGGGCACTGTGTGCAGGAAGATCACAACACGCCTGGTGCCAGGGTTAGGGCACTGTGTGCAGGAAGATCACAACACTCCTGGTATTAATAGGGATAGGGCACTGTGTGCAGGAAGATCACAATACCCCTGGTATCAGGGTTAGGGCACATGTTCTAGTCACATTGACTGATCACATTACTTGTTTTGTCAAGCTACCAACTGTTTCCATTTCCCATCCCCCATATACTGTCAGTGGGAAGCTTGGTAACATGAATAAATAAGAGGGCAGCCAATAGGAATACATATTCATTCCTAAACTGACCTTAACTGACCTGAAAAGTGTCAAATTGTATCATTTTCAGTTAGTGCGCACTAACTCCCGTTAGTGCGCACTAATCAGAAAAAACGATTTTTAACGATTTTTTAACTAAAAAATTGTGCCTAACACGATTTTCTTGCCCTGCCACACGATTTCTATCGTTAAGACGATATGGAAAACGATTCACATCTCTATTTATCAGTGCCTTGGGTTTTTTATGCCACTATTGGTGCTTTGCTCCCCAATCATGTTGCCTTGGATTGTTCATGGCACTCTTGGTGCTGCATTGCACCTCTTTTAGAGCTTCATGGTCTTCACTCTACTACTGATGGTGCCCTTTTTCAATTTTTGAAGCCTTGGGGTGTTCTTGCCACTCTTGATTCTGAGTTGCTCCTCTTAGGGTGCCTTGAGGTATAGCTGCCTCTGTTTCAGTTACTTTGCACTGTCAAAATGCCTTGGGCTGTTCGAGCCACTTTTTGTGCCACTTTAACACAAAGTTGGGGTCTTGTTCTGCTCTTCCCATTTCTAATGTCTATTCACAAGTTTCAGTAATGAATTCTATTAGAAAACCCCCATTTTGGAGCCCAGAATAGGATGTATTGCTTTAAAGGGTAACAAATGACACAAATCATTTATTTTTCTTTTGAAATGAACAAAATCAATCTGGAGGCATAATAAATGAATGTACAAACTAAAACAAACATTTTTTTCTGCCCACATCCTTAACAAATATGAACCTTCATTTTTCACCATTTTTAATATTTTTACAATATTTTGGTGCTTTATTCAGGACACATTAGCTCCTGGTCTTGATTTATTATTTATAAATTATCCATGTTCCTTCATGTTCCCCAGGAATCTGAACATTGCCCTCTAAAGGTTTACATACTACAGAGGTGAATGTTTGTAAAAGTATTCTTTTCCAGCTCCTCTGGCTGACTTTTCAATGCTTCTTTAGAGTCAGGAATAGTTCCAGAGGACTGAAGATGGCCATATGTAGTTCCTATTCATAAAAGTGGTTTTACCAATCAGTCTTATTGATCTGAACATTTTTATTGAATGGCTGACCAGAGAGTTGGCTCAAGGAAGAGCACTAGATGTGGTGTACTTGGATTTCAGCAAGGTCTTTCATATGGTTCCACATAGGTGACATATAAATAAATTGAGCGCTCTTAGTATGGATGATAGAGTGACTAACTGAGTTAGAACATGGTTAAGTGGGAGGTAACAAAGGGTAGTGGTAAATGGAGTTTACTTTGAGTAGGGGAGCATTACTAGCAGTGGTGTGCCTCAGGGATCGGTCCTTGTACAGATTTCTTTCAACATTTTTGTGAGCAACATAGCAGAATGATTGTAGGGTAAGTTTTGTATTTTTGCCAATGATACCAAAATCTGCGGCAGGGTAGACAGCAAAAAAGGTGTGGTGAACATGAAGATGGATGTAGCGAAGCTCAAGGAATAGTCTAGGATCTGGCAGCTTTGATTTAATGCTAAAAAATACAGAGTAATATATTTAGGTTCTTTTTTTATTTTTTATTTATTAGTTTTTCAAAACTATTACAAAGTAAGAATCAACTTTGCAAAATGAAATATTAAAGTTTTGAACATACATTCTAATTATACAACTTACAGATAAGAAGTAAACATATTTGTTCAAAAACTAGACATCATAGAGGCAATTCCAAGAGGACGAAATTTCTAAGTGAGGAAAAAAAATTTTTTTTTTGAAATCATTATAGTAGAATAATTTGGATATTCATGAAAGTTTCAACAATATACTAATTACTTACACCTCCATCTTTAATAGATATCTGCATCCTAGCATTCAGAAAATCTTGCAATTGAGATACCTCAAAGAAAATAAAACATTTCCCTGTTGTTTTATTACACATTTACATGGGTATTTTACAACCATAGTTGCCCCCAATGCCATGATGCTAGGCTTTGCTTCTAATCTGAGTACTTCTGGCAAGGTCAGGGTACCCTGACCTTACCACCTAAGAATTCAATACTCATGTTTTTAAAATATGCCTGCATAACCAGATTCATTTCCTGTTGGGTCTGAAATGTTACTAATAAAGCAATCCGATCTAAAATCTCATCCTGTGTTTCTTCCAAATATTGGGTTAAATTCTGGAAATCTATAGGTTGCTTAGATTCAGTATTTTTTTTACTTCATTTTGCTCATAAGGTAATTGAATTGTTTTCTTTATAACAGGAATTTTTTCAGAGGAAATTTTTAAATTTTTTTTCCAAATATTTTTTAAAAGTTGTCAATAAATTTTCCTATCTTAATTTAGGGAAATTTAATAACCTAATATTCAAATGTTTTACTGTATTTTCTAAGTACTCTATTTTCCTCAAAGTGGCAGATCTTTCACGAGTAATAGTAGTGGTTAGATCTTTTAAACCTCTAACTTCCCCTTCCAAAGAAATAAGCTGTATGCACTGATCCGAAAGGATCCGTTGATGATCTTGAGTAACAGAGTCCAGTTTATTAGACACATGCTGTAATAACTTTGATTGTTCTTGAATGTTATATGCCAATCTTTTCATTAGATCTGCCAAAGAATCTAATGTTACAGCTGATTTTTCTCCAATCCCCACTAGGATGTTGTTTCCTTCATCCAGATTTAATTTAAAATCTGGAGTCGAAGACCTAGCTTTCTCCAAACTACCCTCAATGTTCCCAGCATGCTGGGGTAATGGAGCAAGAATTTCTCCTCCTACTCCAGCAACATTCGAAGGAGTTTGTGGGGAAGCTATAATCAGCTGGTGAGGTAGGGGTGAGCTTAGTGATATTTCCCCTGGTGAAAATTGTGTTCCTCCGACATTCCCAACTATGGGATTTGCCAAGCCCTGAGTTTATGTTGAAACAGCATACTCAGGAATAAATATTTGTTGTAGTGAAGGTGATTGTTCTGCTGGGTATACTCTCACCTTGGCTTTACGTTTATGAGGCATATTGTACTAAAAAGATTAAATGTACAAAGAATATATCCAGAGATACCCTTCCACATTACCAAACCTAAGATTTGTCTCTTGGTGGGATAGCTATCACAAGAAATAATACTTTAAACGGAAATATTAAAATCTATTAGCCTTCACAAACTAACCCAAACTAATCCGGGCTAAACTGGGCAAAGCCACGCACACTCCTTAGGCACATGCAGCTTTGGCGACGTGCCAGCGGCGGTGGTGCGCCGCTCAGTGCCGGACTTAGAGGCATTCTCCAGCCCCTCCCACTGATGTCAGGGTCCAGATGGTAATTCAGTGAGAACAAACTCACCCAATGAGGAAACACAGTGCTTCAAGCAGGCTCTGAAGCTCTTTTTTTTTCAGGTAATTAGCTGTCCTGTAGTGAAGCTGCTCTGTGCCGGTCTTAGAGGCACTCTCCAGCCCCTCTCACTGACATCAGGGTCCAGATGGTAATTCAATGAGAACAAACTCACCCAAAGAGGAAACACAGTGCTTCAAGCAGGCTCTGAAGCTCTTTTTTTTTTTCAGGTACTTAGCTGTCCTCCTATTTAGGTTCTTTTAAGCATGAAAGAAAGGTGGGATCTGGGGGTGATTGCATCGAATAACCTTAAGGTGATCAAACAGGAAGAAAATTTGAAAACAAAAAACAGAAAGATGCTTGGCTGAATAGGGAGAGGAATGATTAGCAAAAGAGGGGAGGTGCTATTGCCCTTGTATAGGTCCCTGGTAAGACTTTATTTGGAATACTGCATACAATTCTGGAAACCTTATCTTCAAAATGATATAAAAGAGATGGAGTAAGTCCAGAAGTTGGTTACTAAAATGTTTAAAGATCTTCATTATAAAACATATGGGGATAGACTTAATGATTTAAACATGTGTACTTTAGAGAAAAGGTGGGAGAGGAGAGATATCATAGAGACATTTAAATACCTCCAAAATATCAATGCAAGAGAGCCCAGCCTCTTTCAACAGAAAGGAGGCTCTAGAAGAAGCCATCATGTGATGATGTTGAAAGGGAGTAGGCTCAGGAGTAATTTTAGGAAATATTTATTTGCAGAGAGGGTAGTGGATGCATAGAACATCCTCCCAGTGGAGGCGGTGGAGACAAAACAGAATGGGGTAGATTTTCAAAGGTACGCGTGGGCGTACATGTGCACGCGCTTCCTGGCGCACACACATGGGCACCAGATTTTGATTGCATAGAGCTTTTAAAATCCGGCCCAATCTGAATTCAAGAAATCATGGGATAAATACAGGGGATCTCTTGGGGAATGATGGGAACTGGAAAGCTGAATTATGTGGGCAAATGGGCAAACTATATATGTCAAACAGTCATTTTCTACCTTCATATTGCTATGTTTCTAGACATAGGTATTTTTATTGCCATGTTAATTATCTGCAACCCACCCTCCTCTCTCTGGTTACTCCTTAACCCTCTCCTCATTTTCTGTAAACATAACATAAGGAATGCAATGCTGGATCAGACCAAGTCCCATCAAGCACAGCATTCTGCCTATGACAATGGCCAAAGCAGGTTGCAAGTAATTGACAGATCCCATAAATCTGTTTCCTGTTACTCACGCTTTCTTTAATTTACCTAGTCTTTTTCTAATTTCCTCATTTTATCATAGTCTCCCTTTTTAAAGTTATATGCCACAGTAGTAGTTTTACTTAATTTCCTCTCTCCAGTGATTGTCAGTTTTGATTGCCTTATGATTGCTTTTGCTTAGCAACTGTATCATTGTAACCCAACCAAGGACTAGATCTAAAATAGCTGCCTCTCATCATTTCTAGGACTAGCTGCTCCATGAATCAGTCATTTATGACATCTGGAAACGTAATCTCTCTTGCATGTTCCATTGAGGCATTGACTCAGTCAATACTGGGGTAATTGAAATCTCTCATTATTACTGTATTGCTAAATCTATTTGCTTTTTAAATTTTGGCTTGCCTTTTACAGTCAGTTTCTTCATCTTTGCCAGTGGTATACTCCCACTGCTCTATCACATGTCACACATAAAATTCATATCCATATAAATCCCACAAAGCATTTTGTTTCTTGCAGAATTCTTCCATGATTGACTATATGCCCTCTATTACATAGAGTGCCCCCCGTTCACATAGAAACATAGAAACAGAAATGACGGCAGAAAAAGACCAATCGGCCCGTCCAGTCTGCCCAGCAAGCTCCCACAATTATTTTCCCTTACTTAGCTGTTTCACCGACCACCAAGTTCAGGGCCCTTGTTGGTAACTGTTTGATTCAAATTTCCTGCCACCCCCTGCCATTGATGCAGAAAGTAATGTTGGAGTTGCATCAAAATTGAACATAAGGCTTAATGGTTAAGAGTAGTAACCGCCGCATCAAGCAAGTTACCCCGATGCTTGTTTAACCAGACTGCAAAGATCAATGCCTTGTTGGATGTTGTCTAAATGTAAATTCTCTTTTCCACATTTCTCCCTGCCGTTGAAGCAATAGGATCCATCATCTCATTCCAATATAATTTATACTAGGGATGTGCATTCGTCTAGGATGTGCATTCAGCCACCCTGAAAAATGAAGGGAATTTCTCTGAAATTTCAGGGAAATTCATTTTTCGGGGATAGCATGCATAACTAGGAGTTAGTGCGCGCTAACTCTGAAATTCGGGGCGGACAAAAAAAAAAAAAAAGGCCCAAGCCATGGGAAACCAAAATTTCCTGTGGTGGGCTGATAACGAAGTCCAAACCGAAAGGTTTGGCCAAAGCACATCCCTAATTTATACCCTGGTATCACAGTGTCACATGGTTTATCCTCCTTCCACCATGTCTCTTAAATAGTTATGACTATATCATTATATAATACCATACATTCTAAACTGCCATTCTTATTGTTCAGACTTCTGGTATTCACATTCAGACTTTTTAAAGTGTGTTTTTTATTTTTACTTTCATTACTTTTTGTATTCACAAACTGCTTATTAGCAAATGATACAAGCAATGTAGTATCATTCTCATCCATATGCTCTCTCTTTGTAACCATCTGGGTTAAGTTTAGCTTTAAACACAACCTCTCTACTAGGATATTCTGTCTTCCCTGTTTTGTAAATATCCTTGGAATTTACATCCCTCTAAACCATGTGCTTCTGATGAACAGTTGGCCTTCCTCAATGCTCTAGGTTAAAATATGCTCTATATACTTTTTGAAAGTTAGCACCAGGAGCCTGATTCCCATCACCAAAGTCTTCCCCTTCCCCAGAAAGTTCCCCACTTCCTAATAAATCTAAAGTCCTCTTCCCTGCACCGTCGTCTCATTCACGCATTAAGACTCTGAAGCTCAGCCTGCCTCTGGGGTCCTGCACGTGATTATGCATAGAATTTTCACTACTAAGATGAACTTACAGGGACAGATTTTAAAAAAAACTACGCCCGTGCGTACTTTTGTTTGTGCGAACAAGACTATGCCGGATTTTAATAGATACGCGCATAGCCGCGCGTATCTTTTAAAATCTGGGGTCGGCGCAGCCTGCGTGCACCGAGCCACACAGCCTGCCTCCGTTCCCTCCACCCCCCCCCCTGCACCTTCCCCTCCCTTCCCCTCCCTAACCCCCCCCCCCCAGCCCTATCTAAACCCCCCTACCTTTGTTTGAAAAGTTATGCCTGCCCGAGGCAGGAGTAACTCGCGCGCGCTGGCTGCACAATTCCCCTGCCCGGGAGCAGATTCAGAGGCCTTGGCCATGCCCACGAAATGCCCCCGGGCCGAAACCATGCTCACAGTCCCACCCACGGATGACGCGCCACGCGACACGCTCCCCGACACGCCCCCAGGAAAGCCCTGGGACTTACGCGCATCCCGGGGCTTGCACTTGCCGCCAAGCTTAGTCAACATAGGCTCGGCGCGCGCAGGGGTAACTTGGGGCAGGTTTTCGGGAGGTACGCGCGTATCCCTTTGAAAGTCTGCCCCACTATCTCCATTACTTTTTCTTATTGAACCCAATTTTTTCTCTCTACTGTCCTACTGAATATGAAATCTTCACCACTTCACTGAGCTTTTCCTCTTCCTAGTCTAGCCTGGTCACTCTTGAGTAATGAAAGCAAATATTCAAGTTCCAATCCCATTTCCACTCTTTACTGTAGGAGCCCTGGAGTTCAAAACCTTTATTGTAAACCCTACTATAAGTCCTCCTGGCTTCCCAGCTCTGACCTTGATCGAGATGCCTGGATCCATATGTAATGGGGGATTTGCAACCCACACTAAAAAATTGCCCTTTTTGCATAATGTTGGTAAATTTTAAAATTTTGGGAATCCTCTTCCCCATTTTGACCTTCCCCCTTTTGGGATGTGTCTTGGCCCCATATAAAATGGGTGTGCATGCTCATTGGCAAGCTCTTTCAGAGAATCTGTGGAGAAATTCTTTGGAAGAGTCATGTATTGAGAAGTTAGAGTGGTGTTTGGTGGGCCTTACTATTTACCAAATTGGAGAAATGGGAAAGTTGAAGTTTACAGTTCTTGAATGAGTGAGGATTTTTTGGCCAGATTTTCAATCTGACTTATGATAGTTAGAGGAGAATTTTCAAACCCCCGCCAGAGAAGAAGTTCTGGACACTGATTCAGAGAAAGCAAAGATCTACAAGAATTTGCAACATGGATAAAGAGACTGTGGTTTTTGAAGTTATGATTTCAATTCTGCAGTTTATGATTTTTTTTTTCCTTATTGACATATTGATTTTGTTTTTCAAGATATATATATATATATATATATATATATATATATATATATATATATATATATTTAACACTACCACTGAAACTTTGCTGTGAGATTTGGTGCATGGACATCTTGCATTTAAATGAACTCCTCTATAGTGAGAATTTACTGATTAGGGTGAAGTGGCTGAGACTGAGTGAACACAGTGTTATAGATCCCCACGATCACAATAAGGGCCCCACAGGTTTATACCTCCTCTCAGCTGGAAACTCCAGCATCCCAAGAGATACTTATAAAAGGAAATGGCATAGTAAAAGAGAGGTCCATGACTTTGATAGCATCCTGGGAACTGTGTGGCCATTTAAACTAGTCCACTCAATGGTGAGGCTACTACAGTTCCCATCTCTAGAATGGGCATGGCATACTGCTTCTACTACTACTATAGCGCTACATGACCTACCTCAATCTATGAATATGGCACACATAAGTTATTACAGTAGTCCATTTGTAATCCACAGAAATCTGATAGTATAGCATGATGTACCAGATCAAATCTGATGAAAGGTCCAATAAAACTAAGAGGACTCCTTCCTCTCCTTTCAACCCTTCATCACTTTTCGAAACCAATGAAGTTTCAGTACTGTGACCAGTATGAAATTCCACCTGAAATAGATGAAATCTCTCATTCTCTTCCAAATAAATTGTCAATTGGATGGATACCGCAGTCTCCATAATCTCACAATTCCATAATTTCCAGAATTACCAGATAGTTTACAATTTTTTTCCATAATTGGCTAGAAAAGGTTTACCGGCCACTGATTAGTAGTTAATAGAATTTGAAATGTTCAAAGAAGGCCAAAGACCTATTAACTATCTGCAGGACATATGAAAATAAAGAATCTGGTAATGCTTTAAACACCTTTGATGGACATGGATCCAACAGGCAATATATAGCCCATACCTTTGTTAATATCTACCTAAACTCAAAAACTGGATCAACTTTATCTACATGTTTATTTAAGCCCTCAAAAAAAAGGACCAATTTGTTACATTTTTTGAGGGCATAAATAGTATATCTGGATTTCTTGAAAGCATTTGATAGTCCCTCATGAGAAACTTCTTAGAAAATTAAAATATCATGGAATGGAGGCAGTGTCCTATTGTGGATTGCCAACTGATTAAAATATAGAAAACAGAGTAGGGCTAAATGGTAATTTTTCCCAATGGAGAAAGTTGAATAGTGGAGTGCCCCAAGGATCTGTTCTGGGACCACTGCTTTTAAAATATTTATAAATGACCTGGAAATGGAAACAATAAGGGAGGTGATCAAATTTGATGATGAAACAAAATTATTCAAAGTTGTTAAATCACAAGAGAATTCTGAAAAAATGTAAGAGGACCTTACAAAATTGGGAGACTAGGCATGCAAATGGCAAATTAATTTTTCTGTCGACAAGTGCAAAGCAATGAACTTTGGGAAAAGTAACCCAAATTACATTAGCATAATACAAGGTTCCACATTAGGAGTCACCATTCAGTAAAAGGATCTAGGCATCATTGTTAATAATACATTGAAATCTTCTGCTCAGTGTGAAGCAGCAGCCAAGAATGTGAGGGATTACTAGTAAATGAATGGAGAGTAAAACAGAGAATATCATAATGCCTCTGTATCACTCCATGGTACGACCTCATCTTGAGTATAGTGTGCAGTTCTGGTCACCACATCTCAAAAAAGATATAACAGAATTAGAAACAGTATGGAGAAAGACAACCATATGATAAAGGGAGTGGAACGATTCCCTTATGAGGGAAGGCTAAAGAAGTTAAAACTCTTCAGCTTGCAGAAGAAAGAACTGAGGGGAGATATGATAGATGTTTAATGAGTGGAATGGAATGAGTAAACATTAATCAGTTGTTTACTCTTTCAAAAAGTACAAAGACTAGAGGACACACAATGAAGTTACTAGGTAAAACATTTAAAACTAATAAGAGAAAATTGTTTTTTACTCATAATTAAGCTTAGGAATTCATTGCCAGAAGACATGGTGAAAGCTTTTAGTACAGCTGTGTTTAAAAATAGTTTGGACAAATTCCTGGAGGAAAAGTCCATAAACCATTATTAAGGAAGAGTTGCAGAATTCTAGTACTTATTCTTGGGATAAGAAGCATGAAATCTATCTACCCCTTGGGATCTTGCCAGGTATTTGTGACCTGGCATGGAAACAGGATCTACTTAGTATTTGGGTACTTATCAGGTACTTGTACCCTGGATTTGGCCACTATTGGAAACAGGATGCTGGGCTTGATGGACCCTTGGTCTGACCCAGTATGGCAATTTCTTATGTTCTTAGATATTTAGATCCTCAAGATTGATAAATTTCCTGCTTTTCTATTTTTCTTGAATAATTCTTGAACCCATCTTGAAACCAATAGCTCAGGATCCTTTGAAGGCTGGACTATCAGTGTAGGGTCTCCTTGAGGCTGCATGTCAAGAACAATGTCTAGTGTATGGCACCTGATGGCTGGAGCTACACCTTCTTCTGAGCATGAGTCATCATGGACAGTGACTCACTCTGGGTGCTGGAAGACAAGGATAGCACCTCCCTTTTGGGCACTTGAAGTCCTAGACAGTGCCTCCCTCTAAACACTGGAAGTCCTGGACAGTGCCTCCTTCTGGGTGCTGAAAGTCAAGGATAGCACCTCCCTCTGAGTGCTGGAAGTCAAGGACAGCATCTCTCTCTAGGTGCTGGGAGTCAAGAACAGTACCTCCCACTGGCTGCTGAGAGTGATGGACAGTGCCTCCCTCTGGATGCTGGAAGTAATTGACAATACCTCTCTCTTGTTGGTGCTGGGCTAGAAGACTGGTGTCCCTCAACAATGCGGCTGGACAGGCAAACATTTCCTGGAGTAAGGCAGTGGCTACAGGGTTTCCCTGAAGCAGCTGGGCTGCATCTCTAAGCTTGGATCAGCTGGATTAGAGTTTAACAGTAAAGCTTCTGCTGGACTGTTTCTCTTCTGGGGTGAAGTAGATGAGATGAACTCCTTCAGGGCCTTCCAGAGTGACAGGACTGCAGCTAGGGTGGGCAGAGGAAGCTGGAGAGGATCCGATGCTGCAGGATTGTAGCTGATCTTTAAAATATGTTTATTTAGGAGAGTGTAGAAGCAATGAGGCTGTGAAAGTTTCAGCCTAATCTCCTAGGAAACAGGATTGAGTTTGTTAACTGCTTGATGATTGCAGATAATAGCAATTGAAGGGCAGGCTCAATCAGTTTCTTCAGTAGCAAAACTTTAGTGTGCAGAGACGATGATCCAGGAGCAAGCTTAATTACTTCCTTTGGTTTGCAAGTCTCTGCCAACTGGTGCTGCAACAGGAACCACAAAGAAAATATAGGCAAAGTTAACTGCTACAGATAAAAAAACTTGAATTATCTTGACAATAGTTTTTAAAGAGTTATTATGTGCTGTGGGTTTCTGAGGTTCTGGGTGCCATTTTTATTTCACAGATAGTTTGTTGGCAGACACTGGGGTTTGTGGTTTGGAAGGCATATTTGCAGAATTACCAGCAGTATGGCAATTTGTGATGATGTTTTCCAAGAAGGGTGCACTGGCTGTTTTGTCAGATGCAACTTCTTTATGGTTTATGTCTGTGGATTGTTTCACTGAATCAGGAATCATACCATCAAGATTGGATGACAATTGCTCAGCAGCTGGCTTGGAAGACACACAAGGAAAGCAGTTAATATTTTCACCTTAGCTTTGGCTGCTAGCTGACAAGAAGTATTTGATACAGCTATTAGGGATGTGAATCATTTTAGGACGATTAAAATTATCGTCCGATAATTTTAATATCGTCTTAAACCGTTATGGAACACAATACAATAGAGATTCTAACGATTTATCGTTATAAATCGTTAAAATCGTGAGCCGGCAC
The DNA here is from genome assembly GCF_901001135.1 of Rhinatrema bivittatum. Taxonomy (NCBI): domain Eukaryota; kingdom Metazoa; phylum Chordata; class Amphibia; order Gymnophiona; family Rhinatrematidae; genus Rhinatrema; species Rhinatrema bivittatum. The sequence goes on along the minus strand of NC_042617.1, from coordinate 334,441,680 downwards.
ACTAAAAACCCCTAAAACCCACCCCCGACCCTTTAAATTAAATCCCCCACCCTCCCGAACCCCCCCCCAAATGACTTAAATAACCTGCGGGTCCAGCGGCGGTCCGGAACGGCAGCGGTCCGGAACGGGCTCCTGCTACTGAATCTTGTTGTCTTCGGCCGGCGCCATTTTCCAAAATGGCACCGAAAAATGGCGGCGGCCATAGACGAACACGATTGGACGGCAGGAGGTCCTTCCGGACCCCCGCTGGACTTTTGGCAAGTCTTGTGGGGGTCAGGAGGCCCCCCCCCCAAGCTGGCCAAAAGTTCCTGGAGGTCCAGCGGGGGTCAGGGAGCGATTTCCCGCCGCGAATCGTTTTCGTACGGAAATGGCGCCGGCAGGAGATCGACTGCAGGAGGTCGTTCAGCGAGGGTTCCGGCGCCTCGCTGAACGATCTCCTGCAGTCGATCTCCTGCCGGCGCCATTTTCCGTACGAAAACGATTCGCGGCGGGAAATCGCTCCCTGACCCCCGCTGGACCTCCAGGAACTTTTGGCCAGCTTGGGGGGGGCCTCCTGACCCCCACAAGACTTGCCAAAAGTCCAGCGGGGGTCCGGAAGGACCTCCTGCCATCCAATCGTGTTCGTCTATGGCCGCCGCCATTTTTCGGTGCCATTTTGGAAAATGGCGCCGGCCGAAGACAACAAGATTCAGTAGCAGGAGCCCGTTCCGGACTGCTGCCGTTCCGGACCGCCGCTAAACCCGCAGGTTATTTAAGTCATTTGGGGGGGGTTCGGGAGGGTGGGGGATTTAATTTAAAGGGTCGGGGGTGGGTTTTAGGGGGTTTTAATGTGCCGGTTTTGCGATTTTACGTTTTTTCGATTTTTTTACGATTTTTCACGATTTTTCACGATATTTTACCCCCCCAAAAGGCAACAATACGATTCCCTCCCCCTCCCAGCCGAAATCGATCGTTAAGACGATCGAGGACACGATTCACATCTCTAATAGCTATGGTGTCTGAAAGAACTAGGGATTTTCCTGGTTTTAGGGTGTTTTCCCTGTAAATTTTTATCATCCCTTACCATGACTGGTTTCATGAGGCTTCCTAGCTTTCCCCAAAGCAGGCTCAAGTAAAAGGTAATGAGAACATTTAGGGAAACTAGGGTGAATCCATATTTGGCAACCAGGACATTGATGAACGGGATTATCTTGAATACCTTGTAATGCAGAGGCAGAAATAAAATGGTGAACATTTAAATCGCTAAAGTTAATCTCTGACTCACCAGCTGGACTGTGAGTCCTGTATCCACTCTTGTGACCTATGGTGGCTGCTTCATTCTGTCATAGTTTCTCAGCTCAGGGTACACCACCCCAGGAATGGTCAGGTCTTTAAGGCTAGATGCTAGGCAAGACTAGGGTTGGCCTTCTGCCTAGCCAGCCCCCCTCCCCTGCCGGTTGAGCCATTTAATTCTGGGGGCCAGTAGGTCTTTGCTGCAGCAGTATATCATAGTGAGTCAGTACTATGGGAGCAAGGTTGGCACAAGGTTGGACCTACTGAAGCAATTCTAGATAAAATGGAGCAAGACTGGAGACATACACAGGCTGGAAGCTTGGACACAGAGTGCAGGCTGGGCTTGGACACAGAGTGCAGACTAGGCTTGGCAAGGTTTGATACAGGCTGGGTGAGACAAGACTTGATACAGGTTGGATTGGTAACTGGAGCTGGACTCAGAACAAAGACTGAGGCTGAGTAAAAATACAGATAAGGTAAGGTGCTTAGCAAAGTCTGGGAGAGACACTGGCAAGACAGGAGACTGAATAGGGACTGGAATTTTATACAGGCTATGGTAAGACAAAGTACTGACAAGACAGGAAATAAATACTAAGAACAGAACTTGGCTGGGCCCAGAAAGATCACAAAGATACAGGACTGGACAGGACAGACTAGGATAGGACTGGACTTAGAAAAGGCATGACAACACAGATCAAGGATATCAGAAGCCTGAAGGCAACAAGGCAGAAGGCCTGGAGGCCACTAGGCTATAGGCCCGAAGGCCCCTAGGCATAGAGAGAGGCCTGTATAGGTCACAAGGCAGGATATACAAATAGAGAGGGCCTGGAGGCCACATGGCAAGGCAAGGCCTAGATAGGCCATAAGGCAAGGTAAGGTCTAGAAAGGTTATAAGTCAAGAATCATGAAGGCCCAGAGACCACAAGGCAAGGCCTAGGGTATGCACAGAACAAAGGCACAAGGAGCAAGAAAGTCCCAAGGCCACAAGGAAAGGTAAGGCCTAGTTAAGCCACAAGGCAGGAAGCAAGAAGGCCCAGATGCTACAAGGCATAAGGAAAGGAAACAGCAGGCAGGTCAGAGAGCAAGACTGTCTCCATGAAGAAACAAAGGTGAATGAGCAAGGCTGAGTTACATCGGGCTGGAGATTGGGTGTGATGCAAGCAATGAGAAGGAGCTTGGCTAGGCTGGAGATGAAGCTTTCTGAGGTCCCTGATAGAGAGAAGGCTTCACCACAGGCTGAGTCAGGCCAATTATGGAGATGGCTTGGATAATTCTGAACATAGCTCATGGGAGGCCTCTGCTGGTAAGGAGGTATCATTGCAGGTTGATGCAGGGCATGGTGAGCTTGTGAAACAGACACAATTTTAACACACTTGTTCTGGAGCTATAATGCTGGGAAAAGATCTAATCACCTGGGGGAGGAGGGGCAAATCTGAGATATAATGACTTGATATATTTATGGAAGTCATGTTTTGGTAAGAAGTTAATACCACTCTCCAAGCCCAAATTATATATTTTGGAAATTTTTTATATTACTGAACAAATATTTTAAATCCTGTTTTCAAAATAATTTATGTGCAAAAATCCAGGGTTCTACACATAAATTGAGATTCAATTTGGGAGTCAGTCTTTACACATAAAAGAATGTGCAGATCATGATTTTGCGTGTACTTTTATGTGCATAGTAAGTAGGCATTCTAGGGGATTGTGTTGTAATCTATATGTGTAAATCTATATGCACAAAGTTTTACCTGCTGCCTAGCAGGTACAGCTTTTTGTATGTAAGCTACCCACACATTTTCAAAGCAGATTTATAGGTATAAATCTTTTGAATATTTGGGATAAAGTCTGCAGGTATAAAGAAGGGCTCAGAAGGAGAGGGCTTAGGCAGATCAGTGTCTGGCAATTGCAGTTCACACTGCTTGCTGTTAGCAACAGGCGACCTCTGAGAAATCTGAAGCTTTTTTTTACAAAGCAAGAAGAAGCTGTGAGCCTAAAGTCACAACATCAGCAATCATCATGTCTTTAACTATAGTACTAGCTTTCTTTACTGCTTGGAAACAAAATGAGTCTCAGAATACAAACAGTCAAGGAGTAATTGTTTTCAAGTTTCTAAGAATGTATTTCTTTTAATAGTGAGAGAAAGAAAGTGAATTGTGTAGCTGAAAATGGTTATCGGTTTAGCAATCCACATTTTCGTTATTCTGAAAGCAAAAATGCCTTGGTCTGGCAATCTGGAGTAAGGAAGGACCCCTGCAGAAGTGGTACAGGTCTGCAGGGCAGGATTGGAGCTGGTCTTCTGCCTAACCAGCCCCCTCCCCTGTAGACTGAGCCCTTGGGTTCTGGATGCCGGTAAGACTTGCCTCCTCTGGAACATCATAGCTGGAGTCAGACACTGACTGAAAGCTGGGTCCTAGTACAGTCCAGATACTGGCTAAGGACTGGGTTCAGATACTGGCTGGGAGCTGGAACCATGTATATACAGGGCTGGTAAGAAGGCTTTAGTTGAGGGCAAGGTCAGGACCAGAGACAAGGGCAAAGCCTGGGAAAACATACAAGGGACTGGACTGAACAGGGCAAGACAAGGACAGGACTGAACAAGGACCAGACTAAACATGGACAGGATTGGATATGGACTGGACTAGACAAGGACAAGACTGGACAGGAAACAGAACAAGAAAGCCCAAAAGAGCACAAGACTGGGCAAGGTAACTAGTAGGTCTCGAGGCCACAAGTTGAGCAGAGATGCCCAGAAGGCCACAAAGAAAGGCAAGGAAACTGGAAGGCTACAAAGTAGTAATCTTGGCTCCCTGTCCTACAAAGTAGGACAGGGAGCCAAGACAGACCACAGAGCAAGAGGGCAAGAGAGGCCACAGAGCAAGGTAAGAGGCCAGGAGGCCTGGTTAAGCAGAAGAAAAGGTAGAATAGCGAGAAGGAGATGGCCATTTCAAGGAGCAGAGGTGACTCAATGAAGAGGCACCAGAAGACTGGACAGGCTGGGTTAAATAAGCCTGGGGCTGAGCTATTAGGTTATCAGTGAAGTGGTGACATGCGCAGCTAGGAGCTTGGCTCGCGAGGACCTGACAGAGAATTACTGTGCATGAGTTATTTTCTCCCCTTTGTGGAGTTCCTTTCTCCTTGTAAATGCTAATTGTAGCCACCATGTTACGTACTCCAAATGAACTTAAATTCAGTTTCAAATCAATATTGAATGCTTTCCTTGACCAGGTAATAAGTGATAGCACAGAGGACTACAGACTACATGTGACTGGGAAGCACACATAGAAGAAGATGAAGATAATTGAATGCCTTCTAAATTGAAGACATTTAACTTTAAAGTTAAAAAGATAAAAAGTTAAATAAGAACTCTATTATAACTGAGATATAATAAACTGACCCACGTTATTGCACTGGCAGGGTAATTTAACAAAAGCCATTTACCTGTGCAAATGGTGTTTACCTAGGTAAAAGGGTTTTTTTTTTTTTTAATATTCCACTCTCATTCAGGTGAAATTTGAAAAGGTTACATGCGCAAAACGGGCCAAATACACATGTATGTGGGTGAAATGTGTAAAACGCTTATTTTAAAAAGGTGTTACATGTGTATGTATATGCACATGCATGAGCAAAAAGAAAGGCGTGGAAATGGGGCAGTGCAAGGGCTGGGTCCTCCCCCCCCCCCCCCCCCCCCCCCCCCCCAAGATCACCCCAAGCACAAAATGATCCCACTCCCTGGTCTTCCCTTAAAGACAAAAGAAGTCCTGATGGTCTAGTGCTGGGGTGGCCAACTCCAGCCCTCGAGAGCCACAAACAGGCCAGGTTTTCAGGATATAAACAGTGAATATGTATGAAATAGATTTGAGTGCACTGCTTCCATTGTTCGCGGGAAAAGTATTTTTGTGACTACTGATGACTGAATGCAGTCATCGGCTGGCCCATCCTCCATGACCCCTTCCCTCTCTCGCAGACTTCATGGAGTAGGGAAGGCAGACTGGACATGTGGCTACAGCCTTCTTGCTCTCACTAAGTTGGGGTTTCTGGGTGCCGTGGCCAAGTTATGGTCTAAGGCCCAGACATGCTGAGGCTCCATTTTTCTGTAAAGAAATATTTTCTATGATACTCTTGAATCTATCCCTTTTCAATCTTATACATTGTTGTAGAACTTTCTTTCCACTTCAAAATGTTTGCTTCTTATGCATTTTTATATCTTTGAAATATTTGACTCTCTCTACCATATTCCATTCTCCCACCTCTCATCTAGGATATACTTATTCAGGTACTTTAAGTCTTACCTTATAGGATTTATGTTGTAGTGTAGCCCAGTAGTTTATTCCGGCACACCTATGTGAGAGCTGCTGATGGTTCGATATTTTGTTTTGTTCTGAGCATAGTTGGATTTTACTGATGCTATAGAAATATCTGGCTAGAGTGAAAGGGGGAGGATGTGATGTTTGACCTTTGCAAACACCATGCAGGCCCAGTAGATCCAGCTCCCTGTAGAGCATTTGCAAACTCCAGAGAGGTTATAATCAACAAATTCAGCTGGATCTCTCCTGTTCAGGATTTGAGTGTCTTGAAATGATCAGCTATCTCTGCCAGTGAAATGCTGTCATGTTGTGTGTTTGTGTGACAATATACAAGTCGGGTAGACTCAGAATTGTCCCTTTGTTGTTTGACATGCACGAGCATGTGAAGTACAGTAGAATCAGAAAGATGCAGATCACCCAGGGCCTACCCCATCTGAAATCCTGCAAGCTCTGTGGAAGATAATGTGGCACAGATTACAGTAGCATACCAATGTTCTAGTTTTCTCCAGAACAAATATGGCTACTAGAACACTCATCAAGCTTTTTTGGAGTTCTCATCTTTTCCACTCTTTTTTGAGTATTCACCCTGCTCTAGAACTTAGTATCGTCTGTAAAAAGACAAACTTTTTTTAAATGTCTCTCTGCAATATCACTGATAAAAATATTGAATAGAAGTAGGCCCAGTCTTACAAATCTTCAATTCAGATTCCATTCAATATGCAAATGTGCATCCCTGACTTCCATAAGAAAATTGGACTTACAGGTCTCTACGTACCATGAGATAAAGTCCATGAGATCAATATTCAGAGCTTCAATGAGCAAAGAAGTTAACCAGAAAAAAGTTATGCATGTAACTTTTCCTAGATAATCAGTAGGTTTACCACTAAATATACCTGGATAAAGTTGCACACATAACTTTAATGGTATTACTTAAATGTACAGTAGCTATTTTTGTGACCAGACTCAATATGTGCACTCACCTGGCAAAGTTTAGCCCCTCCATCAGAAAGCTTCCAATCATTCTGCTTTTTATCTGGATAAGTTGTGTGTGCACAATAAGTTGTACATACACAATGTATGTGGCCAGCAGGGAGAGATATTATCATCTTGGTTTTTGTTCAGTTAAGTCCAAATGCTACCCATACAAAGTCTTTTAATATCAACCTCCTTCACTCAGAGAATTGATTCTGGCTTCTCTTTCCTGATGCAAACTCCATTAGCTAAAACTGGGTACATCAGCATCATATCCATCAAGTGATGTGATTCAAGATATTGAATACAATTGTATCTAATTTAGGGATTCATTCACTAAGCTGCATTAGTGATAGGGGCAATTGTTGGGCAGAGGCCATTTCTCAAGATAGGCACCACAGGGCCGAGTTTAGGAGGCTCTCCGGGGCCCAGATGGAATACAGGGTGATTTCTACAAGTAATAGTAGTCCAGGGGCTGGGCTAGGGTGGGGGATCAACTAGACCAGGGTTGGCTAATTTTGGTCCTCGAAAACCACGAACAGGCCTGGTTTTCATGATATCCACAATGAATGTTCATACAATGGAGGCAGTGCATGCAAACCTATCTCATGCTTATTCATTGTGGATATCCTGAAAATCTGGCCTATTTGTGGCTCTCAAAGACTGGAGTTGGCACTAGACCAACAGGGCTATTTTTATCTTTAAGGGAAGTCCAGGGAGTGGAAGTCCATTAGAACATCAGAGATCCTTTTGTGTTTGGGGGGATTGGAGAGTCAGATTTGATTATTAAAGGGGAATGGTTGGGGAGCAGGGCTTGCAGCATTTGGAAAAAGTTTAATTTTTTTCTTTTGCAACAATGATCGCCTCCAAAGGCGGCAGGGGGGGGGGGGAAACACATCGGGTCTATGCAGACCCCTGGGGTTTGATACTTCTTAGGGAGGAAGGGGGGATGTGCTTACTTGGGGCTGTCTGCCCCTTTAAACGATAGCAGCTCCACAGTACCTAGGTCGCCATCACATGTTATTTGAGGGGTTTTTGCTGTCGTTATTTTTTCCAACAGGAAAATACTACGGACATCACAAAGGCTCAGGGCTATTTACCACAGCTTTTGACCTCAGAGAATGACCCCCTTAGTTTCCAAACTTTGGTTTTAGACCTTAGACAAGGTATATTTAGAGACCTTTGTTTTCTGTTTTTTTTTTTTTTCCTTGTGAATTTCAAGAAAAAACAGAAGAAAAGTCAGTGGAAAAGTCATTTTTCCATAGATTCCTTTCTGTTATAACATTGAAATTCCAAGGAAAAATAACATAAAAACTGGAAAAGAAGGTGACTGAATTGCATATAAAAGTCAAAAAGTGCTGCAGGACCTGTAAGGGAGTGGTAGGGCAGGACATGTAGAGCGAAGCAGTTGTGTGGATGAGCAGACAAGATAGTCCGTATGGTTCTTTCCTGCCATCACATTTCTATTCTAATTAAAAGCTCTGTTCCAAATAAGCTGCTCGGCATGAAAGAATCTTCAATTGCATAAAATCGCCTTTCTACGTTGCAGTAATCCAAGCGCAAAAATGACAAACTTCAACTATCAAACATGAACTTTCATTAGCAAGCTCTTCCATTGTGTCTGTGTTTTGTTTCCTAATCTCTTTATATTTAACCTCTACAGAAAGATGGGGATAAATGAGAAGAAACAAGATCGCTTGCTTGCCTTTTATTGCCCCTCCTGAGAGTTCTTTGACTGCTGCTAGCAAGCGTAAAATAAAGATCTTCTCACATCCAAATGCAAGCATTTTTTTTCCCCTACTTAGCCTTATCTATCAAGCCTGTTTCAAGAATAAAGATATGAACAAACTAATGGTTTGCACTTGGAGGTGTTGTAAGCATGACACAAGACAAGAATACTAATTCTGCTGTGCGTTGGAAGTAGACAGCAGACCAGTGCCATATTGGAATTCTTTATATCAGTACAAGGCCTTCTATTGATTTTACAAAAACTCATTGATGAAAACATGACTTGAAAATTGTAGATAATTTCCAGCACTGGGACTGTTTGTTTCCATCCAATCAAGATTTTAACCAGAAAAAGTCAAGGAAAGCACTTCATTTGTGGTATTAATATATAAGAAAACTGTTTCCATACAATGTGTGAACATTTGGGGCTAGGCAGACTATTTTTTCCCCCCTTTCTTCCTTGGTATCAAGAAGAACCTAAACTTTTTTTTTTCTTATGGTTGAGGAGGGTTAGTTTGCTTCCTCACTGGTTTTCTGCTATCCCGGATAGAAGTCTACACAAGGTCTCATACTTAAGCCAGCAAGCCAACCCTCAAACATGTCTTACCACCGAGCTACCAAAACTACTGAGGCTTAGGGGTGAACATCTGCGTATTGTCTTTTTGTTTTGCTTTTTTTTTTTTTCTCAATGTATTATTTGAAACAAATTAAACAAAGATGCAAATGAAAAGTATACAAAGTGTTACGGCTGTGGCTGCTGTGCTACCGCCTCACCACCAGGGGTCCCCCTAGTGCTAGCTTTCCTGACAGGCCCAGTCCATCTCCTATGTCCACTCTATGCTCTGGGTGTGCCCTCTTAACCCTGCCTGACAGTTGCCTCGGTGCTTCGGCATCGAGCTCACCTGGGCTCCCTGCTCTAGCCTGCCTTGCGTGGCCTTCGGGCCTATCTTTGCCTTGCCTTGCCTTGCGCGGCCTCCGGGCCTATCCTTGCCTTGCCTTGCCTTGCGCGGCCTCCGGGCCTATCCTTGCCTTGCCTTGCCTTGCGCGGCCTTCGGGCCTATCCTTGCCTTGCCTTGCCTTGCGTGGCCTTCGGGCCTATCCTTGCCTTGCCTTGCCTTGCGCGGCCTTCGGGCCTATCCTTGCCTTGCCTTGCCTTGCGCGGCCTTCGGGCCTATCCTATCCTTGCCTTGCCTTGTGTGGCCTACGGGCCTTCAGTGTGTGTGTGTGTGGCCTACGGGCCTTCTGATCTGCCTTGCCCCGCTATTGGTGTGTGGCCTACGGGCCTTCAGTGTGTGTATGTGTGGCCTACGGGCCTTCTGACCTGCCTTGTCCCGCTATTGGTGTGTGGCCTACGGGCCTTCCGTGTATGTGTGTGTGGCCTACGGGCCTTCTGACCTGCCTTGCCCCGTCTATGGTGTGTGGCCTACGGGCCTTCCGTGTGTGTGTGTGTGGCCTACGGGCCTTCTGACCTGCCTTGCCCCGTCTATGGTGTGTGGCCTACGGGCCTTCCGTGTGTGTGTGTGTGGCCTACGGGCCTTCTGACTTGCCTTGCCCCGCTATTGGTGTGTGGCCTACGGGCCTTCCGTGTATGTGTGTGTGGCCTACGGGCCTTCTGACCTGCCTTGTCCTGCTTACTGTGCCCTGACCCAGCCTGTACTTGACACTGCCACTTGCCGCCTGCCCTGACCCAGCCTGTACTAGACACTGCCACTTGCCGCCTGCCCTGACCCAGCCTGAACCCAGACTCTGATTATTGCTGCCTGCCCTGACCCAGCCTGAACCCAGACTCTGATTATTGCTGCCTGCCCTGACCCAGCCTGGTACCTGACTCTGTTCGAGCTTCCTGTCTCTCTCCACCTGGAGCCACCCTGCTGGGTGGTGTGCACGACTCCTGTCCGGAGCCCTAGCGTAACAGTATGCCGAAGCCATCACATTTTCCAGGGGAAGAGATAGGTCTGTGTCCTGCCGGTGAGTCAACTTTTCACTAATTCAAGATGCCTCCTTCTTTAAAGTTTTATACCTGCAATTCCTGTCAAACTTTGAATTATCCAAGCTATCAGAACTGTCTAGCCTGTGAACTTGTTGGTCAGGAACACTGGTCATGCAATAATTGCAACAAGAAAAATGTCTCTGTCTATCAGGAATGTTTGAACTGTCTGGCTCCTAAACCAGGGTGGTGGAAATGCTCCTGTCTCCCGTGTTTGTTACCTCCAGGCAAACCCTGCCCCTGTTGTTCTGCTCTAGGACCAGCTGTGCAATTAGAAAAAGCTATCAGCTCTCCTAACCAGTATTCTGTTTCTGGCTCAACTAAAACAGACATTTTTGCTGGCAGTTTGTGGGTAGAAAAACCCAGGACTTACCTGGCCAAGAAGGCTTCTGTGAGACCAGTGCTAGAGCCTCGGGAACAGGTTTCTCTACAACGGAGAGAGCTGATTAACTCTAGCAGGGCTCAGCTTCCCACAGCTGCCAAGTGGACACTAACGAGCACCTTCCCTAGACGTCCTAGAACTGCCTGTGCCTTCTCTAAACTGCTCCTCCAGAAACAAAATCAGGAGCATCAGACTTTGGCTCGAGGTATCAAGCCCACGGCAGTACAATCTGTGTCTTCCATGCACACTACCTTTAACCATGCTACTCTGCCATCTGAACCTGCTACAATGCCCCGAGAGGGGTCCGAGCCTGCTTCATCGCCCCGAGAGGGGTCCGAGCCTGCTACAATGCCCCGAGAGGGGTCCGAGCCTGCTTCATCGCCCCGAGAGGGGTCCGAGCCTGTTACAACGCCCCGAGAGGGGTCCGAGCCTGCTTCATCGCCCCGAGAGGGGTCCGAGCCTGCTTCATCGCCCCGAGAGGGGTCCGAGCCTGCTACAACGCCCCGAGAGGGGTCCGAGCCTGCTACAATGCCCCGAGAGGGGTCCGAGCCTGCTTCATCGCCCCGAGAGGGGTCCGAGCCTGCTTCATCGCCCCGAGAGGGGTCCGAGCCTGCTACAATGCCCCGAGAGGGGTCCGAGCCTGCTACAATGCCCCGAGAGGGGTCCGAGCCTGCTTCATCGCCCCGAGAGGGGTCCGAGCCTGCTACACCGCCCCGAGAGGGGTCCGAGCCTGCTACAATTGCCCGAGTAGGATCCGAGCCTGCTGTACTGGCCCAGCTGCCGCCCCTGGAGGGGCCTGTACCGGTCTTAATGCCGACCTTGGAAGGGTCCGGACCGGTCCTACTATCACCTCAAGAAGGGTTACGGACTATTTCTCTGCCCCAGGTGGGGTTTGTGTTCCCCTTGTCACCCCAGGAGGGGTTATGGAAATCTGCACCGCCTCTGCTACCCCAGGAGGGGTCTAACCCTGCCGCCTTGTCCCAGGAGGGGTTATGGACTATTTTTCTGCCCCAGGTTGGGGTTGTGTCTGCCTTATCATCCCAGGTGGGGTTCTGGACTGCCTTATTTCCTCGGGAAGGAGTTGACCCTGCCGCATCACCCCCGGAGTGGTCTCCCGTTATTCTTGATTACCTCCTGCACAGATGGGATCCAGGAGGAGGGGGAGGCCTTGAGGGGGGGGGTACTGTTACGGCTGTGGCTGCTGTGCTACCGCCTCACCACCAGGGGTCCCCCTAGTGCTAGCTTTCCTGACAGGCCCAGTCCATCTCCTATGTCCACTCTATGCTCTGGGTGTGCCCTCTTAACCCTGCCTGACAGTTGCCTCGGTGCTTCGGCATCGAGCTCACCTGGGCTCCCTGCTCTAGCCTGCCTTGCGTGGCCTTCGGGCCTATCTTTGCCTTGCCTTGCCTTGCGCGGCCTCCGGGCCTATCCTTGCCTTGCCTTGCCTTGCGCGGCCTCCGGGCCTATCCTTGCCTTGCCTTGCCTTGCGCGGCCTTCGGGCCTATCCTTGCCTTGCCTTGCCTTGCGTGGCCTTCGGGCCTATCCTTGCCTTGCCTTGCCTTGCGCGGCCTTCGGGCCTATCCTTGCCTTGCCTTGCCTTGCGCGGCCTTCGGGCCTATCCTATCCTTGCCTTGCCTTGTGTGGCCTACGGGCCTTCAGTGTGTGTGTGTGTGGCCTACGGGCCTTCTGATCTGCCTTGCCCCGCTATTGGTGTGTGGCCTACGGGCCTTCAGTGTGTGTATGTGTGGCCTACGGGCCTTCTGACCTGCCTTGTCCCGCTATTGGTGTGTGGCCTACGGGCCTTCCGTGTATGTGTGTGTGGCCTACGGGCCTTCTGACCTGCCTTGCCCCGTCTATGGTGTGTGGCCTACGGGCCTTCCGTGTGTGTGTGTGTGGCCTACGGGCCTTCTGACCTGCCTTGCCCCGTCTATGGTGTGTGGCCTACGGGCCTTCCGTGTGTGTGTGTGTGGCCTACGGGCCTTCTGACTTGCCTTGCCCCGCTATTGGTGTGTGGCCTACGGGCCTTCCGTGTATGTGTGTGTGGCCTACGGGCCTTCTGACCTGCCTTGTCCTGCTTACTGTGCCCTGACCCAGCCTGTACTTGACACTGCCACTTGCCGCCTGCCCTGACCCAGCCTGTACTAGACACTGCCACTTGCCGCCTGCCCTGACCCAGCCTGAACCCAGACTCTGATTATTGCTGCCTGCCCTGACCCAGCCTGAACCCAGACTCTGATTATTGCTGCCTGCCCTGACCCAGCCTGGTACCTGACTCTGTTCGAGCTTCCTGTCTCTCTCCACCTGGAGCCACCCTGCTGGGTGGTGTGCACGACTCCTGTCCGGAGCCCTAGCGTAACACAAAGAACAAAATAGGACCATCTTCCCTTGCCAAAAAACTCCACTGCTTCAACAGTTAAAAATAAAATTCAACCCCCCCCCCCCCCCCCCCCCCAATCTGCCCAGGCCTACCCCACACCCTCAGATTACCTGCACCCATTCACTGGTCTCTAGAGTTCAAATTGGGCAGAAGCGATCACCAGTTGCTCTTGGCCCACTGGTCAGTATTTCAAAATGGTGCCTGTTGGCCCTGAGACTGGTGCCATTTTGTTGTAAGGAAGCTTAAAGATGTTCAAAACCAAAAAAATGAGGTAAGGGGTAATGAAAAATGAACACAATTTCCTAAACTTTTCTTGTGTTTTTATTTTCCAAATGCAAGTTGAGACTTCAAAATGAAATAGACTTATTTATGAAGAGCTTATCTCATGAAGAATATGGGTTTTTTTTAGGTACAAAATCAGTTTAATTGTAATTCATTGGAGCTACATTAATTTCTAAGATACCAGTTTTAAAACATACTCAGTGCCTATGTAATGGCCTTATATCAAGGGCTGGGTCAGTAGGAATTTGTCTTAGAGAAATTCTGGGAAACATAGCTCTTAACCTCTACTTTTGGGTTATGGTAATGTGGCACTATGGCAGAGGTTAATAAAGAGATGGCGTAGATTTCTTTAAGAGGGTGTTTGAGGGAGAACGCGTAGAGGGAGTATGCCTTGGCTAATATTTATTTATTTATTTATTTATTTATTTATTTATTTAGAAGATTTATATAGCGATGAACGTTGGGAACATCTCATCGGTTTACATTGAACAACATTGCCACTAAATGAGCATTACAGTGAAACATGGAACAAAATTGTAGCTAAATGAGCTTTACATTGAAACATGGAAGAATGCACATAGTAATGCTAAACAGAGAGCAAGATCATATAACCTACAAGAGGGGCGCCAACTAAAACATAAGAGAGTAATAAGCAATTTACAAGATAAGAGGACTCAAAAGAAACTATTTACAGGAAGAATGTCTAAATACATAATTAAATAAATAAATTACAAGCAGAAAAAGTATGAGGATCAAAGGCCTAAGGAGGGAGGGAAGGCTGTTATGAGAATGCTTGTTTGAAGAGGCATATGAGCAAGTGCCCCCCAATTCCTTCTGAAACCATATGAGCTCATATGGTTTCAGAAGGAATTGGGGGGCATTCTTGCTGCAAAGTTTCTGAGAGCTGAATGAGAAGTTTCACAGCTTCTAGGAAGACAGTTGATTTATTTAGTCAAACCATAAGTCATGAGAAGCCAGTGAACCTTTACTGGACTTTTGGGAAGTGGCTAGAGGCAAACCAGGAGAGTTATGGACCCTTAAACCAGCAACATCTGAGCTCTTTAAGGTTGCCAACTGGCTCCAGATTTTCAGGACACGTTGATCCAGGCCTGGTTTTACTCCCCTGCTTGCAGGTACTTATAGTCTTGCTTTTCTTAGGGAATGTAATAGAGAAATCAGAATAAGTCCCAGCATGTAATGGGGTAAAACCAGGACTGGATGAACCTTGCCTGAAAATCTGGAGCCAGTTGGCAACCTTAGAGCCCCTGGGCCTTGTGATATTTAGTAATAGATAAGGCAAAACAGTTTACTCAAAAGGTAAATCTAGATTAGAGGCAGAAAGGGTAGAAAACTTCCCTCTCTGGCAACTAAAGCAGTTACCAAAACATGGACAAAAATATTACAGGAAACAGGAACACTGTTTCCTTACTTTACCTAATCTCTATGCAACAAGACTCCAGAGTTCTAACCCAAGAAAAATAATAAAAGTGGTACAGCATGGGATACACTACCCTTAAAAGGTTAACTCTGGAAATCCAACTCAAAAATCTATACTCTGACAGTGGCTGGCATGTACAAAGGCGCTGAGCGCAGCATTTGCTTCTCCAAAATGAGAGAGCAATACCCAAACCTCTGATTCACTCCTCTCTCTCTGTACCTTCCCAGATTTTTGGTTCAGTCCATCTGATAAAAAAAACAAAAAACAAAGGTTCCTTACATATATATAAATTTATACATCCCTGCTTGCTTCAATCACCAACTCCACCAGAGAAGGAAGCCACTCTGGATTCTTTGTCCATGCTTACTAGGAAATGTAAGGAATAGCTGGGTGGAGCAATTAGCAGGTTATTTGGGGTGGGAGGTACGTGCGGTGGAGTGAGTGGGGTGACTGAGTAGCTGGAGCTGGTTGTAGGTGTGGGGTGATTATGTGTGGAAGAAAGGGATGTGATTGCTGGGGGGAGATTTAAGTAGGGGTTGTTTGGAGGAGAGGAGAAGTGTGGGGGAGTGGGATGGGGTTGGGGGCTGGCCGGGAATGTGGCCATGGGACAGGGAATGTGTGGGTGAGGGGTGGGATTGTGTTGAATGGTCAGGGGCACATTTTTTTATGTGCACTGTGTACTTTAACTTCCTCACCACTCTCCCTCGCTGTCCTTTACCAATCTCTCCCTTCTTTTTAGTCTCCAGTTTTTCACCCACCCCACTTCTTCCTCTGTCATTCCCTGTGCACCCCCCCCCCCCCATCGCCACTACCTCTCCTCCCCTCTTTCCTGCTGAGTAGGTGGTGTGTAGTTATTGTGGTGTATGTGATTTGTGGCCTTGAGGAAGTATGGGGGGTTGCATGGGGACTAGGAGTTTGGAGAGGGATATTTGGGTGGGTGTGAGCAGAGATGGGAATTGGTATGCGGGGGGTGTGGGTGTGGGCCGTGTGAGTGATTGTGGTAATGTGGGTGGCGTGGATATCAAACTGCCAACTTTGTTATCAATCTCCACCCAAACAACTGCCCTTCCCCCCCCCCCCAACATTGGACTTGATTTCCATACCCTTTGGCATCAATCTGTCTCCCCAACAACTGCATCCCTATCACCTCATTTTTCCCATCAACTGCACAGCTCTGATCAGCACCCCTCCTCCCTTTTTCAGCTGCGTGGCCTGGGGATGCAGGCACAAAACTGCCTACTTTTTAAACACAAATTTATTTTTGTGTTGGAATATCAAGTCATGTGGTTAAGACAGTCAGTATTCAGAAAGTATACCTGGCTAAAACTGGGTTTCAACTGAGTAAATCTACTCATTTAAACACTTGGCCTCTTTAATCAGTTAAATTTGTAGGATTAAAAACATGCGCCACAAAATGTTCCCTTCAGATTATTCTGTATCAATTACCATGAAAAATTCCAGAAGTGACAGAAGAGTTGTTTTTCCTAAATCAACAGGTACAGCACAATTCCCTGCCCTTAGAGGTGGATCATTCTCTTTTAGTAAAGCAGAAGCAGGGTGGTGAGCACTAGGGCTAGGGCTAGTGAGGTAGGGCAGATCATTCAGAAGTGTAGAGTTTGCTTACAGAGGCAGGTATAACAAAGATATAAACTGAAATTTATGTAATTTAGCTGAAAAAGGATCCCAGAATTGAGCTCAAGCTCTATAATAGGAAACCAAGGAAGCCAGATTTACTCTTTAATACTAGGAATGTGCATTCATTTTCAATAAAATAGACAATGGCAATGAAATTGTCTATTTTGTCTTGTTTCGGGAGAGCCTGGAAAGAAAAAAAATTGATGAAATTTTGTGAAAATTAGTATTTCGTGTTAGTGTGCACTACATCCCGTTAGTGCACACTAACTGTAGTTTTCCTATTTACAGGCTTAGTGCGCACTGACAAGACTTTAGTGAGCACTAACTAGATGTTAGTGAGCATTACGTCCACTAGTGCGCACTACCTAGTTTTCCTAATTTTGGAGTTAGTGCGTACTGGATGTTACCAATAAGTTAATAAGTGTCAATTGGTGAGCAGTTTGTTAGTTAGAGGTATGGTTCTGCATTCTCATTGGCTGTCTCCTTAGCTACTTGTGCAAGTAACTAAGTAGAGCACTAACTCTGAAATTAGGGAAACCCAAAATAAATGCCCCCTGAACCATTTATAAATGAAATTTAACAGATAACCTGAAACAAAAACAACACGAAAAAAAAATCAATGCACATTCTTGTTAAATACTAAACAAATAGCAGTCTCATCTGTCAAGGCCCCCAGCTGAGATGCACATAGAAAAGTCTACCACCCCCCATCCTTCTGCTTAAAAACAGGTTTTAATAAATCCCAGGAAATCATAGTTTATTTACAGAAGCAGATAGGGCAAATATACAGTAAAGACCAAATTATAAGCAAGTTAAAAAGAATGCCAGATAGTGAAGCTAAACTTCACATATTAAGCAGGTTCAGCAAACACAAATTCCTGCAACCATAGGATTGGTCTGCATCCTGCTTTTAAAGACACAGCTACCCAATTAAAGGAGCTGAATGTCAAATTTATTCTTGGAACTTCACCAGGAGATTGCCTGTATCATGAGCATCATTTCAAAATTGCCTTCTTATGCCTTAACATGAGGATCAGATCTAGGTAGAGGCAGAGATGCATAGAGACTGCACACTCCGGCATGAACTGCGTGTTTCTGTGTATAGCTGTCATCAGGTCTGACTCAAACAATCAGGCATGAACAAGTCTTGCAAACACTGTAGAGAGAAGGTACGATTTGAAAAAAGTGGGTTTATTCAATTTGATTAGAAATTTAGTGTATGCCATGGCATATATACAAAGGTTCAATCAGAGGTGATCAATTATATGGCCAAAAATGCATATGGCAATTCTTTGTTTTTTTTAGGAAAAAAATATGCATTTGAAGGAATATTGTGCTGTGGCATTTCTAGACAGTTGTACTGTATTAATGTGGGCATCAAGACATTTTCACTTGTGCTCAGCATTGTTAAATTGTTATCTGGTCAGATGTAGCTGAGAGTGAATTTTCTACTGCTCTAGGGACAAAAGCTAGTTTGTTCTACCTAAAAGAAATTGGCAAGTTTGCAGTGGACTCAAATTATGGCAAGATGGATCTCCTGCTGGTTTCAAGCATAATAACTCTGAAAAGAGTCAGAGTGAAAGAGATGGGGGCTAGGCTGTGACAGAGAGAATGCGGTGACCATAAGTATTTAAAGGGATACGGCCATGCAATGGACATTTTGCTGCAGAGACGGAGAATGCTTTTGGATGAAAACATATTCCTTAAATGGTGGCTAGGTTCGTCTATAAAAACAGCAAAAGAGCACAAGATGAAACATTTGAGGCGATCACCATCTATTTATCAGCAGCTAAATGCTGGCTAGTGCATAACTTCTTAACACTTAACATCAAGAAGATGGAAGTCATGATTTTGCAGCCCTCTGAGAGCCTGATGATACAACCCTCATTTGTCTTCAAGAAGAGCACGGTTCCCATTGTCTCCCAGGTTAAGAGCCTAGGAGTAATCCTAGTTTCTGATCTAAAAATGTCTGCTCAGATTGGAGCAATTGTGCGTGCAGGTTATTTCAAATTCCGACTGATTAGACCATTGAAGTCACTGTTAACTGGATATGACTTCCGTTCACTTGTGCAAGCCACGCTATTCCCGACCCTTGACCACTGCAGAAATCTGCTGCTCAATAATTTCTGGACAAAGGAAGGAGGAATATATTTCTCCATTTGCTCCCGATCTCTAAAAGGATACAATATAAGACCACAGTGTTGCCGAAAATTGATTCTCTCCCCCGGGTCAATCAAATGTTGCCTGTTTATAATCCTCCAAGATTATTACAGTCCTCACAAATGGGTTTACTGGGCATTCCCTCCCCACAGTAGGTTCATCTCTTTTAGTTGTTGATCCAAGCCTGTGGAACTCTTAGCCTGTGAAGTTGCACCTACTTGAATGTCAACCAGCTCTCAAACATTTCTTACCACCAAACTACCAAAAATACAAAGGCATAGGGGTGAACACTTGCATTTTTTACTTTTGTGTGCTTTTTTTTTCTCAGTTGTATTTTTTTTTTTTTGGTGTGGTTTATTTAATTTAATTTTGTTTATTTGAAACAAAGTCAACAATACAAATGAAAACTATACCAAAATAAAGAAAAAGAAAAAGAAATGAGACTAGCTTCCCCTGCCTAAAAACTCCAGTACTTCAAAAGTAAAAAAATAAATAAATCAAGAACTCCCTCCATATACCTGGGCCTACCACATACCTCAGATTACCTGTTTATTGATCTTTAAAGTTCCTATCCCACAGGGTCAGTATTTCAAAATGATACCTGCTGACCCTGAGACTGGTGCCATTTGATATTCACTGTTTTATTCACCATTCCATCCTAATAATTCCTAAAATTCTGTTTAATTTTTTTGACTGCCACAGCACACTGAGCCAACAGTTTCAATGTATTATCCACTATGATGCCTCAATCTTTTTTCCTGGGTGGTAGCTCCTAATATGGGACCTAACATCATATAACTACAGCATTGGTTATATTTCCCTATAATTATCACTTTGCACTTGTCCACATTAAATTTCATCTGCCATTTCGATTCCCAATCTTCCAGTCTCACAAGGTTCTCCTGCAATTTATCTCAATCTGCATGTGATTTAACTACTCCGAATAATGTGGTATCATCTGCCAATTTGATCACCTCACTCGTCTTATCCCTTTCCAGATCATTTATAAATATATTGAAAAGCACCAGTCCAACTACAGATCCCAGAGGCACTCCACAATTTAACTTTTTCCACTGAGAAAACTGACCATTTAATCCTACTCTCTGTTAACCAGTTTGCAATCCATCAGGTCAATACAGTAAAGTGCGGCCACGGTAACCCTGCTCCTAACCCTCTTTCTACTCACTTTTCGGCCGCGTTAGTCCAACCCACGATACACTATCCCCTTTAACCCATTCTTACCGCCTCTTTAAATCACCGGGTAATCCCTTCTGCCCGCGGCATGTATATTAGATGTAAACTATCGAATTAGCTATTCCCTCCCATACAGTAACGCGTGCCCCGACTATCGCTTTTTTAACCTGCCATTTTGCCGCGCGTTTAATCTGCTAACTTACCGCCTATCCTTACCCCTGCGTTAGAGGCAGGGGTAAGGGTAGGCGGCAAACTTTCCCCCAGCCCCTGCTCACCTGCCCTGGCCGCGTCCATGCGTGCTGGTCTCCGGGGCAGCCACAGTCCTCTCCCCTCCTCCCGAAGCAACAAAAGTGGAAAAAAAGCAAAAAAGCGAAAAAAAAAGTAGCAACGAAGTGGACGGTTCTCCTATGCTCGGGATTGCCAGTCCTCTCTCCCCTCCTCCCGAAGCAAGGCGCGTAAAACAGCCTTGCTTCGGGAGGAGGGGAGAGAGGACTGGCAGTGTAAAGCAACGAAGCGACTTACTCTTCTTGCAGCCCCCCTCCGGAGACGGACATCGGCAGAGACGGACCGCGGCTCCCCTGCCTCCCGGAGGCAGCTGCCGGCGAAGATGGATGCCTGCACGGGCGAAAGCGGCCCCTGTACGTGCAATTGGGCCGCTCAAGGCGTCTCGTCTTGAGCGGCTCAATTGCACGCACAGGGGCCGCTTTCGTCCTCTCTCCCTTCCTCCCGAAGCAAGGCTGCTTTACGCGCCTTACTGTATCGGCCCGCCAGTCGTCATTCAGGGCACATGCCAAGGGCAGACAATTGATTTATAAGTTACCTGTGTGGAATTGTGACATAGGCCTTAGTGATATCTACTGGTAACTCTCAAAGTCACAATCTGGGTAGAATCCTCTAAGTATAAAAGAAAATGAACTCCTGGTTAAGTCTCTATTAGGGGTGTGCAGGGAAAAAAATTTGTTTTCATTTTTCAGTTCATTTTTGGGACCTTTTTTTTTCCACAAATTTGGTTCGTGTAATGTTTGATTCATTTAATTCGTGTGAAAAAAATGAATCACATTTAATAAAAAAAAAAAAAACCCCAAAAAATGGACAAAAAAACAAAAATGGGGCCTCCTAAGGCCCCTGATGGTCTTAATAGAGAAATTGAGTGGAATCTTTTCTATTGAGTTTCGCTTGTGGCCACTGCAGGGACGGATCTGCTGAGACCTGGTGCTTTTGACAGCTCTCGCGAGAGCTGCCGCGTTCGCGCCTTTTTCCTATGTTTAAATAGCCCACATCTGTGAGAGCCTGCGCGCTCCGGGTATCACTTCAGAGGTATGTACATGTTTAAAATGGATTGCACTATGTAGCCATTGTCACCATTATTCTGATTTAGATTTGTTTTTACTCTCTAGATTTGAATGTACCCTGGGTCCCTCCCGATGCAGCCTAGCGAAACACGGGACCGTGTCGGGGGACCTATTTAAAACCCTCATATTTGAATTCATGGAGTTGCCATTATAAACAATACTATTCTTTGCCATTTGGAGCTGCTATTAAAATACACCATAGAATTGGTGGTTTAACATTATTCCTGCACCAGCGTCTTGTGTTACTTGCGAATGTGCAAGGTTCATGCTTCTTCCTCAGTTGGATTTGTGCCTCCTAAGGCCTCCCATCCCTCCCTCCCTCCCTCCTACATACCCAGAAAATTGCCAGGACCCCCACTTAGTTGGTCTGATTTGATCCACTGGTAAGGCCTAGACTCAGCTGAAGCCTCAGCCTTTTTAGACCTAGGACATGGTAGGTCACCACAACCTTGGCCTTGGTCTAAGCAAGGCCCATGCTTTATGCTAGACCAGAGCCTGGGCCCAGCCCAGAGGCTATATGTCAACACTGGGGCCTAGGCCATATCCCAGGTCCAGGCCAAACACCACAGCCCAGGCTGGAGGCTTCTATGGATACCCAAAGAATCAGGATTTTTTTTTGGGGGGGTAGAGCTCAGGGCTGGGCTGAGACCCCAGTGTCAGCCTGGGCCTGGGCTGAGATCCTGGCATCATGGTTGGGCTTAGGCTGTAGCCCTTGCTTTAGGCTTTGGCCTATGCCCTAGACAAAACCTCAGCTTCAGGCCTAGGCCTAAGCCTATGCCTTGGCCAAGGAGCCAGCTGCAAACTCAGGCATAGGCCACAGCCCCTGCTTTGGGCTTTGGCCTATGCCCTCAGCCCAATGCATTCATTTAAAACAAATGCAATGAATTTGATTCATTTTGGGGCTCCCAAATTAAATGAATCACCCTTATTCATCACATTCTGCACATTCATTTTTTAATGAAGTCACATCCCTAGTCTCTATGGGGAAAATGGCACCACAGGTGCCGTGAACACCCCGAAGCACCATGAGAGGGACAAAGCAGCATTAAAAATGATGAGAACACCCTACGGCTCCAAAAGAAGGGCAAAGAACACCGATAACAATGGTACGAACAGCCAAGGCATCAAACGAGGGGAAAAGGGGAAGTATAGTCGTGCTTTCCTTTCCAGAAGCACTTGAAAGCTCCTGGGGTAAAATTATCCTCAGATTTTGCATCGATACTGCCCGGTCTTGTAAATCTTCCCCACCCTTTAATTTCTAAAAGAACAACTTTACAAATAGACAAAAATGTGTCGCTTTATTCTAGTCTCAGAAGCTTAACCCTTTTTTCAAGCTAACTGTGGTATCCAGTCCAGCGAAAGCGTGAGAGCTTCAAGCACTTTTGAGGTAAATGGTGGAAGAAATACTTTCCCCACTCTTTCTGTACAGCGAGTCCATGAATGATGAGCAGGCAATTTGACCTTGGAGAGGCTGAGACGTGAATCCTGAAAGGACCTCAGCTAAGCCAAGTGACAGGCTTCACAGTAGGTATCATAACACTTCAGTAACCTAAACGGCTGCACGCACAGCTACAGCAATCACGGCAAAGGCTACGTGACTCAAATATTGATTGGCATCAGCTCTAGTATGGGCTCTCGGGAGCTTTAATAACTTAGCTTCATGAACTGAAGTCATTTTATAAAAATCTGCAATTGCTAGTTTTACCCAGCTAAAATGTTATTTCAATTGATTTAATATTCATAGCACAGCACCTAGCCACTTAAAACTGTAGAGTTTAATTCAGACAAATTTAGGACTTTACAACTGAAAAACGTGCAGATTTCAGCTACTACAAATAATCAAGCCGCATGTTAAACCCCCCTCCCCTCCCCATCACACAGCTCTGAGGCTGTGTATATATATCAGAAAAGTCAATTAATCCGTCTTTTTAGATTAACCCCCGCTCAGAATAGAGTAATACATTATCACATCCATTACACTATGCATAACTCACATTAGTCCTCTCCCAATATGCACCACCAACATCTGAAATTGGGGGGGAGGAAGCATAATGATCACACTTATATTGCAGTGCCACCTCAAACCGAGAACAAGAAGTCAAAGATGCTTGCCCACACTCCAACCACCACATAGCCTCATGTGACGTTCACCCCTGATGCAACATTTGGGTAATAAAAACTCAAAAGTTAATGTCCTTTCCCTCTTTGCCCATCTAAAGGTGAATTTCAAAAAGGGGACATGATCTGGGTAGAGTCTGGTCAGGGCATGAGAGGGGCCAAGTGATATGCATGCCAAGGTCTAGTGCCACATAAGTTTACTTCTGCTATGGAATAGATGCAAGTTTAAAAAAAAAAAAAAAAGAAAACCAGCCAAATCTGAAGGGTTTTAAGCACCTGAACTAACTGGAGGGAGTGGAGGATATTAAGCTAGGGGGTTTGGAGGACCTAGCTCGTAACTGGGAGAACTGATGGAAGTACTGGTGAAACTGGCAATGGCGTGGGTGCGTGTCCCTTTTAAAATCTCCCGACTTATTGGTAGAAGTGGGATTTGTGCACCCATGCATGCACCCACTTAAAATTAGGGGTACACATTCATGTGGCCAGACCATTTTATAAGATGTGCATGTATACATGTGCAAGCCATAAAATGACCACATCACTGGGTGTGCACCAAAGCACACATGCCAAAGTGCGACCACACGATAGTTTGAAAGTTATCATCCCTGGATCTCCTCATCAGTCCGGTGCATGAAATCCCACAAAGGAAAGCGAGTTAGTGTTAACTGTTGCCTTCTGGTGAGTCAGAAAGAGCCCGGGGTACTGAAGTTTGGCAGAAGTTATAAGATTTTTCTATTAGGGTAAACTTGTACACCGGCCCATGTCAAATATTGGGGTACAATATTACACCTGCTAAGTGTAATTCGTTTTTCCTAACTTTCAACCTCTCAACCTTGATAAAGTTGTAAGTTCCCCAATACATCATCATTTCATCAGATACGTTTCTATTCTCCCAGAAAAGTTTCTATTCCTCGCCAGAAGTCCCTTTCATTTGTTTTCTGAGTGGCTGCTCATTGTTTCACTTCCAAAACTCAGGTTATAAGGGTTAGCCCATTCTATATAAGAAATGGGAGTAAGTACCTCTTTTCTGCTGATGATACTATGTAGCCAACTGAGAGACTCTCATGATTTGGTAGGGATGTGCATGGAAAAAAAATTCAGATCAGTTTGCTTATACGGTTCATTTGGCTTGGTCATTAATTTTGTCTGTCAGGTCCTGGATTTTAATTTATTTATTTTGCTCATATGGTCATTCCATTATTTTTGGCTCTAAAACTGTTTTTTCCATCCAAGTTTAATGAAACACAGGTAGATAGACATCAACAGCATAGGAAAGGGTACTCTAAGTTACCGAGAATGGGGAAAATGGCACCATAGGTGCTGTGAACACCCGGAAGCACCATGAGAGGGACAAAGCAGCATTAAAAATGATGAGAACACCCTACGGCTCCAAAAGAAGGGCAAAGAACACCGATACCAACGGTATGAACAGCCAAGGCATCAAAAGAGGGGAAAAGGGTAACACCAACAGTGGCTTGAAGACCCCAAGGCACCAAAAGAGGGACAAAGTGCACCAACAGCAAGGTACCACAAAAGGTGAAAAGTGGCACATGAACATTACATGGCATCCAGAGAGGGGTGAAGAGCACTAACAAGAATAGCATGAACGCTCCAAGTCACTGTGAGAGGGGCAAAAAATGCTAGCACTACCGACAATGGCAGATGTTCCCTAAAGAGCAATAAGTGGGGAAGGAGAATACAGGCAGTAACAGTGGCAGTACACAGCAAGGTGCTGAATTAGGGTAGCAGAGGAAGATTTGTCTTTTCTGTATGTGGGACCAAACCCCTCCGGTAGTATAACCAAGAAAGAGGCAGGACAGGGAGCAACAGTGATACAATGCAGACATGTAGGGCACAGGAAGCAGGCAGGACAGTAACAGTGGCTTGGTGCTGAATCAGGAGAGAGGTAGTGGAGGGAATAGAAGGTATTTTTTCTTTTATTTTGAGGTTCAGAACACTCCAGTATAACCAAGAGAGAGGCAGAGAGGAAGGAATAGGCCAGGAAGCAACAATGGTGCAACGACAGTGTAAGGCACTGAAGCAGAAGAGAGCAGTGCATAGCAGCAGGCAGGGGAGAAGAAGCAAGCTGGGCAGCGGCAGCACTAACAAGGCTTCCACATCCCAAGGCATCCAGAGAAGGGCAGGGGAGGAAAAGGTTTTTCTTTTCTATTTTTTTAAATATTTTTATTCTGAGGAGAATATCCCCTGTATAAGCGAAGAAGAGGCAGGGTGGCAGGAGCAGACCAGGCAGCAGAAGCTGCAGCTCTTAACTGGCAACAATACTGCAAGGAACAGAAGGCAAAAAAAGCGTGGGTATTGGTTCGTGGTGGCCGTGCATGCCGTCGTCCTGCCACTCACACAGAAGCTAAGGGAAACCCAGCAGAGGGAGGTGTCTTTTAAGGAGGATGAAAAGGCAAGTGGAGAGCATAAATAAATACAAATAAATAAATAATCTTCACTGTACCATCACAGGCTGTAAAACATGAGAAGGCTTCAGATGTGGAACCCCCAGAGAAAATCACTGAGCATCATCACTTGCCAAGTTCTCTTCCCAGGCTAAAAAGCCAAATTTTTTAAATTCCTGTACAGCAGAATAGAGATGCCTCAACTAAACGAATGAATGTGGAAATGAACTGGTCTTTTGAGGAATGTTTTTGTAAATGCAATTGGGGTCAAAATTTGTTTGTTTAGCACAGGGCACATATGAGAAGGAGCATACGATGATGCACCGCTTGATTGGGTGTGCAATGGTCATGTGATTTATAATTTGTGGTTATTGTTAATGGAACATGCAATTCAATTTTTGGATTGGTGCAGAATAGGCACATGACTTTAGCACTTGAGGTGTGACTGGTGGAAAAAAAATGTTTTTGAGGATTTAAAATTCTTGCAGTGACACATTACCAATGTCAGTCTTATTTGCAGGTCCCGTGAAACCAGCCTTTTGAAACATGTCAGGACCAGATGAATGATATTTACTGAACAGTGTAATTTTCATCCCATGGGATAGAAAAGGGGTTGCCAACTCCAGTCCATGAGAGCTACAAATAGGCCAGACTTTCAAGATATCCACAATGAATATGTATGAGCTGGATTTGCATACAAATTCTGGCATGGATATCTCTCTTAAATCTTCCTCAGGAAAGGCTGAAGCAAACATTCATCTAGTCTCTCTGTAATGGCCTTGTCTTCCCTAAGTACTCCTTTTTAGTACCCCTTGATCATCTAATGATCCAATTGATTCCCTCACAGGCTTTTTGCTTCGAATGTACCTGAACACATTTTTATCAGCTTTTGCTGATAATAAGAACTTTCCAGGGCATCCATGGCAAGCTTCTTTTCAAATTTTCTTTTTGCCTTCCTTATCAATGCTTTGCATCTGACTTGCCAGTGCTTATGCTGTTTCTTGTTTTCTTCATTTGTGTTCCTTTTCCACTTCTTGAAAGATGTTTTTTTAGCTATTTATAGCCTCTCTCACTTCAACTTTTAACCATGCCAAATTTTAGCCTTCTTTCCACCTTTTGTAAAGCAAAATTGCTTACCTTGTAATAGGTGTTATCCCAGGACAGCAGGATGTAGTCCTCACATATGGGTGACATCACTGACGGAGCCCTGTCACAGAAAACGTTCTGTCAAAGTTTCTAGAAACTTTTGACTGGCACAGTGTGCCCACTGAGCATGCCCAGCATGCCATGATCCATCGAGCCACAGGGGTCTCCCTACAGTCTCGTTTGTAGCAATAAGCTTTAGCCAAAAATAAAATAATAAAACGTACCAGACCCAACTCCGTGGGGTGGTGGGTGGGTTTCATGAGGACTACATCCTGCTGTCCTGGGATAACACCTATTACAAGGTAAGCAATTTTACTTTATCCCAGGACAAGCAGGATGCTAGTCCTCATATATGGGTGATTAGCAAACTACAGGTTGAGTCATCCTTGTATTGGACCCAGCGTACAACTTGTGCAACAGGCACAACAACTAGTGTACTGTTGGGAAAAATGAGGCAGCCTGAAATCACAGAAGGTTGGATGTGGAAGGAGTTGGGATCATACTGGAAACAAGTTCTTTAAGACAAATTGTCTGTAGGCTGAATCCTGTCTTCCTTCCTTGTCCAGGCAGTAGTGAGCCGCAAAGATGTGAAGAGAACTCCATGTTGCGGCTTTACATATGTCAGCTATTGGCACTGTACAATAGTGTGCTACTGATGTTGACATTGCTCTTACTGAGTGCACCTTTACTCGCCCTTGGAGAGGGAGGCCTGCTTTTTCATAACAGAATTCTATACAATCTGCAAGCCAGTTAGACAGAGTTTGTTTGCCCACAGCTTCTCCAGGTTTGTTTTTATCAAAAGATACAACGAGCTGTGTGGATTTCCTATGGGCTGCAGTGCGATCCATGTAATATGCGAGCGCACGTTTACAGTCCAAGGTGTGTAAAGCCCTCTCTCCTTGGTGAGAGTGCGGTTTTGGGAAGAAAGTAGGCAAGATGATGGATTGATTCAAGTGGAATTCAGTAACTACCTTGGAGAGAAATTTTGGGTGTGTACGGAGTACCACTCGGTCATGCAGGAATTTTGTGTAGGGAGAGTATGTGACAAGTGCTTGTAACTCGCTAACCCTTCTAGCAGATGTGATGGCTATTAAGAATATCGTCTTCCAAGTAAGAAATTTAACATCACAGGAATCCATGGGTTCAAAAGGAGAATGCATGAGCCTCATTAACACTTCATTAAGGTCCCATTCTGTGACTGGTGGTCGGTGTGGAGGTTTAAGTTGAATTAAACCTTTCATAAACCTACTAACGAGGGGCTGCACTGATATCAGTGCATCCCCGATGGTATTGTGATAAGCTGAGATTGCACTTAAGTGTACCCTTACAGATGAGGTCTGGAGACCAGAGACTGAGAGTTGCCACAGATAGTCTAATAAAGATGATGTAGTGCAGGAAAAAGGGTCCAGACCATTTTGTGTGCACCACATGGTAAACCTTTTTCCACTTAGCATGATAGTTCTTTCATGTGGAGGGTTTGTGTGAAGCTACAAGCACTTGAGAGACATTAGTTGAAAGATTGAGAGGTTGCAGAATCAAGCTTTCAACATCCATGCTGTGAGGGATAGGGACTGAAGGTTGGGATGACACAACCTGCCCTGATCCTGAGTTATGAGAG
The DNA here is from genome assembly GCF_901001135.1 of Rhinatrema bivittatum. NCBI lineage: Eukaryota > Metazoa > Chordata > Amphibia > Gymnophiona > Rhinatrematidae > Rhinatrema > Rhinatrema bivittatum. The sequence continues at coordinate 334,413,307 of NC_042617.1, read as the reverse complement.
TGGGTGCTGTGCCCAGGCAAATTGGGTCTCTGATCAAGAGATCGAGGAGTATTGGAAACCATACTTGTCGAGGCCAATAAGGGGCTATGCATATCATGGATCCTTTGTCCTGTTGTAGCTTCACTAGAGTCTTGGGTATTAGCTGTATCGGGGGATACGCATATAGAAGGCCTGAATTCCAGTCGGTAAGCGGCTTCTCTGCTTGTGCAGGGAGCAAATGTTGTCCACTTTGTAATTCAGTTATGATGCAAAGAGGTCTACTGTTGGTTGACCCCAACGTTGAACTATCCTGGTCGCTACTATGGGATCCAGGGACCACTCATGAGGTTGGAACTGACGACTGAGGCGGTCCGCCACTACGTTGTGAATGCCTGCTAGATAAGTGGCCCGGAGAAACATTGAGTGCATTAGGGCCCAGCTCCAAATTTGTGCTGCTTCTTGACAAAGGAGATACAAGCCCGTACCTCCCTGTTTGTTTATGTACCACATCGCTACTGTGTTGTCTGTATCAGAACAGTCTTGTGGGAAAGACAGTCTGTGAACGCATGCAGCGCATAACATATAGCTCAAAGCTCTAGGAAATTTATCTGGAATGTGGCTTCGAGTTTTGTCCAAGTACCTTGAGTCTGCAGATGTCCAATGTGTGCTCCCCACCCGAAGGTTGATGCATCTGTAGTTAACGTCACTTGCGGAATCGGTTGTTGGAAAGGTAGGCCTGTGAACAAGTTGTCCTCGTTTGTCCACCATAGGAGCGAGGACCGTAGATGTTGTTACTTGAACTGGATAAGACAGTGGTTGAATGGCTTGTATCCACTGCCTTCTGAGTGTCCATTGAGTGACTCTCATGGTTAATCTGGCCATAGGAGTGACATGAACTGTGGAGGCCATGTGACCCAAAAGAGTGAGACATTAATGAGCTGTCACCTGCATCCGTGCACGTAGAGAGCCTGCTAATGAGGCGAGTGTCTGTGCACGTCTTTTGGGAGGAAAGCTTTTGATGTTATGGTGTTTAATTCTACTCCAATGAATTGCAACAGGTGAGATGGTGTGAAGTGGGATTTCTGGTAGTTGATTAGGAATCCCAACGAATGGAGTAGCTTGAGAAAATTGAGAGCTCCTTGTTTTGTTTGGCTTCTGATGAGCCAGTCATCTAGATAAGGAAAAACGTGCACCCTTCCTTTGCAAGTGGACAGCTGCCACTGTCAGGCACTTTGTGAACACTCAAGGTGCTGAGGCAAGACCGAATGGTAGCACCTTGTACTGGAAATGTTGATGACCCACTAAGAAACGCAGATCTGTGATGAGGAGGGAATATTGGAATGTGAGAGTAAGCGTCTTGAAGATCCAGAGAACAGAGCCAATCTCCTTTTTGAAGTAGAGGTAACATGGTGCCCAATGACACCATCCTGAATTTTTCCTTTCGTAGGTATTTGTTGAGCTTCTGGAGGTCCAATATGGGATGTAGGCCTCCTATTTTCTTTGGAATAAGGAAATAACGGGAGTAGAATCCTCTGCGCTGCTGAGGTTGGGGAACTGGTTCCACGGCCCTGGCTCTCAGAAGGGTGGATACTTCTTTTTGTAAGAGTGTGGATTGATTTTTCACTGTCCAAGATGAGGTGGGTGGAGTATCGTTTGGTACAGTGAGGAAGTCCAGGTGGTACCCTTGAGGCATTATCGATAGTACCCATTGGTCTGTAGTGATGTGCAACCAATTGTGATGGAAGAAAGTGATCCGACCACCTACTGGCAAATTTGGGGTCGGATTGGTAGGTAGGATTCTGTTCTCTGGTGAGTTTTCAAAATCCCGAAGCCGGGCCTGTTTGCGGAGGGGGTTGAGCTCTAGGTGCTCTTGGTTGTCAGGTCTGCGATCTTTGTGCTGGCCTTGATTACCTTCCATGAGTAGCAGGAGGATAGTATCTCTGTGGTCTGTAATATGGCCTTTTTGAATCCTTCCTTGGAAGTCTTCGTGTGGATGCTTGGGACTCCGGTGGAGCAGAGGAAAGTTGACGTAATGTTTCTGAATGTTTCTTCAGCTGGGAGACTGCTTCACGTGTTTTATCTCCAAAGAGATTATCTCTTGCACAAGGAAGATCAGCAAGATTCTCTTGCACTTCTGGTCTCAAGTCGGAGGCCTTGAGCCAGGCCCATCTGCGGGCACTTATGCCTGTGGCAGACATTCTAGATGAAGTCTCGAAGCTGTCATAAGCTGCTCTAACTTCGTTTCCCAGCTTCTAGGCCCTTATGGATAATGCTGTTGAAGGAATCTTGAAATTGTTGGGGAAGAGATTCCGATAACTCCTGAATTTGTTTCCATAGATTACGCTGATATTGCATCATATAGAGTTGGTAGGATGCAATTCTGGACACTAGCATTGAACCTTGAAACATTTTCCTGCCAATGGTGTCAAAAAACCTGTAATCTTTCCCAGGAGGATTCGATGAATGAGGTTTAATTCTTTTAGACCTCTTTTGAGCTGATTCTACTACTACCGATTGGTGAGGTAGTTGAGTTTTCTGGAAGCCAGGAATATGCTGGACTAGATAGGTAGCATCAGTCCATTTATTTACAGGTGGTATGGTGCAGGGATGCTCCCATAGCCTGTGTTGCAAGTCCACTAGAACTTCATGAACTGGTATTGCCAGGACTTCCTTAGGTGGATCCACAAACTGTGATACTTCCAGAGTTTTCTGTCTAGTATCTTCTTCGGATACTAGCTGAAAAGAGATAGTATCAGCCATGTCTTTGTTGAAATTAGAGAAAGAGAGGTCCTCTGGAGGGGATTTCCTTCTTTCCTCCAGAGGAGAAGGATCTGAAAGGACTTCCTCCGAGGAAGAGTCAGTATTTGGATCATCCCATGTGTTTGATAAACGTGGATGAGGAGGAGTTGATGGAAGAGGAAAGGATGGCATCGACGACATTGAGGGTTTCACCAGTGGTCTCGATGGAAATAGTGGAGAAAACTATGGCCGTGGATGAGAGATTCCCGATGGACCTGGAGTAGGTTCAGGCATTGGTACTTCCTTTGTTATTTCTTCTTCTTCCATCAGTCTTGGCTTCGGGGCATCGGGTAGTTGCACCGGAATGGCACCGATGAGAGTGTCCAACTTCACTAATATTGGCACCAAGAAGGACATATCCAGCACCGGCATTGGTGTAGGCATCGGTGTCAGTGAGGGTAATGGTCTCGGTGGTTGAACCGGAACCGGTGATGGACTCGGTGACGGTATCGGAATCAACATCGGTGACGGGGGTGGAACCGGTGTCGGCGATGGAGCTGGCATCAAAGGTGGAACCATCATCAGTGCTGGCATCGAAGGCATGTCACGGAGTGCGTCTCGAACTGCCTGGCGGATATAACCATTCAGTTCCACCCTCATAGCTGGTGAAACCAGAGCAGCTATGGGGGAGGCAGTGAAGGCAATACCACTATCTCCACAGGTCCCTGTGGTGGTACAGTTCCCAGCACCGATATCGGTGGGGATCGCCTAGGAGTCGAAGGCCTCGAAGGACACAGAGACTCCTCTGTCCGAGGTTTCTTCGGAATTGGTTCGATAATTGTCAAGGGAAGTCTGGTTATCGGGTCCAGTTCTGGATCCTGAGGCCTCCAGTGTAGATGACGGTGTTTCTGTTGATGTTCGATGCCTTTTTCGATGGTAGATGTAGACTTTATCAATGACCGTGAAGGGGTCGGTGAAGGCCGATCACCTGTTTCATCCGGCCGACATCTAGTTTTTAGGATAACTTTTCTAATCGTTCCAGCCGGAGACGATTGTGTCGAAGTTGAAGTCGATGGCATCAGTTGAAGATGGAATAGATGTTCCATTTTTTCCATGCACGCTTGTCTGCCTTTCGAAGTCATTTCGGCGCATCTCGGGCACGTCGAAACATTATGTCTCTCGCTGAGACAGAGTACACACTCGATGTGTAGGTCCATTAAAGACATAAGGGTAGATTTTTAAAAATTGCGCGATCGCGTACTTTTGTTTGCGCACCAGGCGCGGCTATGCGTGTATCTTATAAAATCCCTGGATTTTATAAGATACACGCATAGCCGCACGTATCTTATAAAATCCGGGGTCGGTGCGCGCAAGGGGGTGCACATTTGTGCAACCTGCGCGCGTCGAGCCCAGCGCGCGCTGCCTGTTCCCTCCGAGGCCGCTCCGATTTTGGAGCGGCCTCGGAGGGAACTTTCCTTCGCCCTCCCCCCACCTTCCCCTCCCTTCCCCTACCTAACCCACCCCCCCCCCCCGGCCCTATCTAAACCCCCCCTTACCTTTATTCCACGATTTACGCCTGCGAAAAGCAGGCGTAAATATGCGCGCAGCGGCCGGCTGCCCCGCTCCGTGTTCCGGTCCCGGGAGCTGGTCTGGAGGTAGTGGCCACGCCCCTGGAATGCCCCCGGGCCAAAACCACGCCCGCGTCACCGCCCCAAAACACTGCGTCACGCCCCCGAAACGCCGCATCATTCGGCCACGCCCCCGACACGCCCCTCACGCCCCTTTTAAAAAACCCCGGTATTTACGCGCGTCCCGGGGCTCTGCGCGCGCCGGCGGCCTATGCAAAATAAGCGCGTCCGCACACGAGGGCCCTGTGCGCGTAAATCCGCCCGGATTTACGCGCGCAGGGCATTTAAAATCCGCCCAATAGTGCGGGAGCATTTCAGGCACTTTTTAAAACTGGTAGCCATAGCGAAGGCCGGACAGCCGTCGATGATCTTCTGACTCGGTTTAACAATAACAGAACCGACCGGAAAATATTTTAAACACTCACCGACTGTGGAAAAAAGGGAGACCTCTACAGCAGGATAGCTTTTTTCCGAAATTTCTGAACTTTTTTTGTAGTGGATATTCACCACATAGGGCTCCTATAACCACAAGGCTAACAGCAGCATGGAAAAAAGAAGACTGAAAGGAGACCCCTGTGGCTCGAGGGATCATGGCATGCTGGGCCTGCTCAGTGGGCTCAGGAAGGCAGTCAAAAGTTTGTAGAAACTTTGACAGAAAGTTTTCTGTGATAGGGCTCCATCAGTGATGTCACCCATATGTGAGGTCTAGCATTCTGCTTGTCCTGGGATAATGCATGGAATACATTTGGTCTGAGTTTCCAAGATGGGATTTTTAAACAAGGTCATTGCCTGCTATAAACTTAATCTTGGCAGCTGCTACTTTCAGGTTTTTCCTAACCATTTTTATCATAGTCTCTTTTATGAAAGTTAAATGCTATCAAAGTAAATTTTCGTAGTGTCTTCCCTCCAGTTATTAAGTCAAATTTGATCATGTTGTGATCACTATTGCCAAGTTGTCCCAAAGGAGCTACCTCTTGCACCGAATTTTGTGTTCCACTAAGGTCTAAATGTAAAATAGTTCCCCTCCAACCTTGTTGGTTTTTGTACCAGCTGTTCCATGAGGCAGTCAATTATTTCATCTAGTAACTTTATCTCCTTAGCATGTCCTGATGTGATATTTATCCAGTCAATACTGGAATAACTGAAATCATCCTTTATCATCGTGTTGCTAGTTGTATTAGCTTTCCTAATTTCTGTTAGCATGTCATTGTCTTTCTGTTCATTCTGGCCAGGCAAATGGTAATACACCCCCAGTGTGGATAGACATGGCTCTCCTCCTATTTCTGAGACTAAAGCCATGGCTACTTACATCCAGGAAAACTTAGAACAGGGTTTCATTCACTCATCCTCCTCTCCTGCAAGAACAGAATTATTCTTCATGGGGAAGAAGGATGGATCACTAAGGCTATATATAATTCCCACAAGAACTTTGGTATATAAAAATTAAAAATAAATAAATAAATAAATATAGCTATCGTGGCCTCAACCGATGCCCACTGTCCCTCATTATGGAACAATTCCACTACCTATTGGGGGGGGGGGGAATCTTTATGAGACTAGATCTCAGAGGGGTCTACAATCTTAAATGTATAATAAAAGGTGATGAGTGCAAGATGGCCTTCATTTGGCCTTTACAATGCTCCCATCATTTTCTAACATATGGCCAATGAGATCTCCCATGTTGTGGTATTCCTGGATGACATCCTCATCTTCTCATGCACCCTGGCACAACATTGTGAGCATATAAGACAAATGTTGCAGAGACTCCATGAACATCACTTATATGCTAAACTCTAAAAATGTACATTTGAGCAGAAGAAGCTGATGTTCCTGGGCTACATCATCTCCCAGTATGGTCTACATATGGACTCAGAAAAGGTAAAAACCATTCAAGATTGGCTCTAGTCTATGGGGCTTAAGGCCTTGCAATGCTTCCTTGGCTTTGCTAATTATTACCACCAGTTCGTGCATGGATACACCATCTTGATGGCACCTCTTACTGCCCTTATCAAGAAGGGTGCAGGCATCAGATACCTGGAGAGAAGAATCCATTCAGACCTTTGCTTGCCTCAAAAAGGAATTTCTCTGGATCCCCATCTTCTCCATCTGGATTTGCTGAAACCCTTCATCATGGAGGGAGATGCTTTTGCCCTTGGGGTAGGGGCTATCTTCTCTCTTCACAATCATCATGGGACTCTGATGCCGTGCTTTTTCTTTTCCAAGAAATTCAGCCGGTGGAAAAAATATATACTATTGGGGACAGAGAACTCCTAGCCATGAAATTAGCAGTGGAAGCGTGGTTCCATTTATTGGAGCGGACTAGACATGACCTATAAGGACCTCAGACCCAATACCTGAATTCCCCCAGTCAAAATGGTCACAAAACATAAGAAATTGCCATACTGGGTCAGACCAAGGGTCCATCAAGCCAAGTGTCCTGTTTCCAACAGAGCCAAACCAGGCCACAAGATCCTGGCAATTACCCAAACACTAAGAAGATCCCATGCTACTGATGCCAGTAATAGCAGAGGCCATTCCCTAACTTGATTAATAGCAGTTAATGGACTTCTCCAAGAACTTCTCCAAACCTTTTTAAACCCATTATTTTTCAATCACTTCAACTTTGAACTCCAGTACCATCCGGCAGAGAAAAATTAATGGTCTGATGCAGTTTCAAGATCCTTTGAGACTGAAGACTCTTCGGAACCCTCTTATGACATCATCGATCCAACAAGAGTTGTGGCAGCAGTACCTGTTCCTCCAGGGAAAATGGTAGTCTCCAAATGACTGAAAGAAAAATGACTTAGATGGGCCCATGACTCCCACCTGGCCAGGGCTCCAGGAGTTGCTAGAACCCTGGAGCTAACTTCTCCACTACTACTGGTGACCTCAAGTGAAACAAAATATGCAGCAATTCATAGAGTCTTGCTCCACTTGTTCCATTCATAAGAGCTCCCATGTTTGCCCTTAGGAGTTGTTACAGTCATTGTCAGCCACTGAGGAACCCTGGACTCACTTGGTCACTGACTTTGTCACTGACCTTCCCCTCTCTAATGGCTGCATCACTATTTAGTGGTCTCACTTCACAATTTTTCCTGAGAATCCATCTGCACCAAAATTAGCTTATCTTTTGTTCAAAATATCTTCCACCTGCATGGGCTACCCACTCATACTCTCTCTGATTGAGGGGAACAGTTCACAGCTTGCTTCTGGAAAAGTCTTTGCAAGAAGTTCATGATATCCTTGGACTTTGCCTCTGCATTCCATCTGCAAAGCAATTGCCAGACATAAAGAGTCAACCAGGTCCTAAAGGGATTCCTGAGGGCCTGAGTTAATGAACATCAAGATGACTGGCCATCGCTTATTACCTGGGCAGGGTTCTGCCACAATAACTATGTGGAAAGTTCAGCATGGGCATATTCTTTCCAGATTATGTGCAGCAAATATCCACAGGTACCACTCTCCCTAGTATAGTGTCAGTCCATGACTTGCAGCTAACATCATGGGTCAGGAATGGAAGGATTTATGGCAGAAAACACACCAACTCCTTTCAGTGACTGCGGACAGATTTATGAACCAAGCAGACAAAAGGCTTCAGCAAGCACCACAACTCAAGCCTGGGGAATTGGTTTGGCCTTGTACTTGCAACCTTCCTCTCAAGGCTCCTTCATCTATTCCCTATTATTCATCAGGTGGAACCAGTGGTTTACCAGCTAAAGCTCCCACCCACCCTCAAGATCCATAAAATGTTCTATGTCTCCCTCCCGAAGCCAGTACTCTTGTTGTGGCCCTCATAATCTCCTCTTAAACATGCAGAGGTAATTTCTGAAGAATATACCAAGTATGAAGTCTAGGAGATCCTGGACTTCAGGAGGGTTGATAATAAACTGCAATACCTCATTTCATGGAAGGACTGTGGCCCCGAGGAGAACTCATGGAATCCCACTTCTAATCTTCAAGCCTCTTGACTAGTAAATTAATTTCATCAACTTTTCCTCCAGAAGCCCACACCTAGGGGCATGAATTGGGGCCTAGAAGGGGGGGTACTGTATTGATGGTCTGATCTCAGGATGGACCCTCAACTGGTTGATTCACCCTGGACACCACAAATTTCTTCGCCGCAGGAATGCCACCATGATGCTGCCCCTTCTCTCTCACTTGCCAGAGAAGTTAAAGGCCTTGCAGTGAGAAAACACTAATGGTACCAGGTGATGATGTCATTGAAGTTAGGTACTTAAGGCCCAGCCATGCGTCCCTCCAATTCCTTGCAGTGCATGTTGCTAGTTCCTGTGCCTCATTTTGCTGTCCCAGTTCCTGTTGTCTTCAATGTCTTACCTTACCTAGTTTGTGGACTAGTTCTGCCCTTCTTTTCCTTCTGCCTTGTCCTTGTCCTTGGAATCTTGTCTTGCCTTATTTTGTCAGTTCTTCCCTGTCTTGCTCCTTAGCATTTCGTGTTTGTCTGTCTTGGCTGTCTTGGCTTGATTCTCCAGTTCTGACCTCTGCCTTGGATTCTGACTTCTCTTTTGGTTTGCTGCCTGCCCTGACCCTTGACATGGATCTGGATATCAGTTGCTCACTGCCTGCCCTGACCACTGCCTGCTCCAGGACACTCTCTCTCTGACCACTCCTTAAGGGGCACTTGCCTAAGCCCTGCCAATCCTAGGAACATAAGGGCTCAACCCACAAGGAATGGGACTGGTACAGGTGAAGTTTCAGTTCCAGGCCAGTAAGGGCATGTCTGCCAGTTGTCTGTGTCTACCTAATAGGTTCACCTAGTAGACTGCATCAACCATGCTACAACTTAATGACTCATTTCCATAACAATCTGTTTACCTCAGCATATGTCAGTTTAACAATTCAGGAACTAAGGTATCCATTTACCTACAACAGATACTCCAGTGCTCTTATACTGACCCTGAGAAGGAGCTCTGGAGACTTCTCCAATGAAATGACATAAACCTGCTTTTGTATTATTTAATTTCAACCCAAATAGAATGCATTTTAAAGGGAGAATTGTCTGTACTTCCTGCATCCTGCATATGCATTCTTAAATTAATAATCTATGATGTAAGGGAACATTTATATAAAATATACAAGTTTCAAATATATTGAACTAGTTAAGACCAGCCTCTAATTCAAGATGATTGAACCCCATGATTATATAAACAGATTAAAACAATAGAAATAAAGTTAAATATTACCTGGGACTAGGGTAGTGGTCTGAAAGTTTTGAAAGCCTAGCTGTGGTCACTGGAAGATTTAAGCCAGATTCCTTGAAGTTACTAGGGACCTGTTGTAGATAAATAGAACATTCACAAAAAAAGACTGAAAACTCTAATTTCAATACGTGTTCACCGGATGTAAGTGTTAAAAATTTTTGTGCTAAAAAATTTTTAGTGAAACCGCATCAGCAAGCCTGCCGACGGCCGTGATACCACTTGCCGTCCGGACCTCTCGTCATTTGCGGTGGATGGTAAACTTATGCAGTCCAAATTTGTTTAACTATTATCTGTTCTCCTATTAACAATTCATGAGCCCGACAGCGGCCGGTGTTTCGCGATAGGTATCGCTTCTTCAGGAGTCAATTACGATATTTTAGAACAGATACTTTATCCCGGACGATTCCGTCTCTCATGCCTGTAAATTGCAGTGTCCCACTGCAATTTACAGGCATGAGAGACGGAATCGTCCGGGATAAAGTATCTGTTCTAAAATATCGTAATTGACTCCTGAAGAAGCGATACCTATCGCGAAACACCGGCCGCTGTCGGGCTCATGAATTGTTAATAGGAGAACAGATAATAGTTAAACAAATTTGGACTGCATAAGTTTACCATCCACCGCAAATGACGAGAGGTCCGGACGGCAAGTGGTATCACGGCCGTCGGCAGGCTTGCTGATGCGGTTTCACTAAAAATTTTTTAGCACAAAAATTTGTAACACTTACATCCGGTGAACACGTATTGAAATTAGAGTTTTCAGTCTTTTTTTGTGAATGGTTTACGGTGACAAGACTGTTTTGGGTTCTTTTGGTTTGCTAGTAGATAAATAGAAACCTTAGCTCCTGAATTGTTAAAATGACATATGCTGAGGTAAACAGATTGTTATGGAAGTGAGCCCTGAGACTGGAGAAGGCCTGGAGTTGATGGGAGCAGTGGCTGGAGACAGTGTAAAGCTGCTCCAATGGTGGAGACAGATGCAGACAAGGCTGCCTGTCAAAGAAGAACTGCTGGTGAGGCAGGGAAACTTGGCAGAGGCGGCCCTACTGGCCAGTGGAATAGGCCTCAGGAGTGGTTAGGATCTGCAGAGATGTAAAGCTGCTGAGAGAAGCTGTAGGGAAGATGAAAGGTTCGCTGCTGCTGGAGGCAGCATTGGTGCAGTAAAGAGGGGAAGCTGCAATGGAGCAGGAAACAGTTGAGAGAGGAGAAGCCTGAGCAGTCAGCTATGCATCGGGCTGCTGCCACTGTTGGCCCTCCCAGGAATTACCCATGCCCAGTGATGAGTTATGAAGATTTGGGCTGCACCGGAGAAGGGAGAGAGGAGCTGGAAAATACATCAGGGGGTTTGGCAATGTCTCCAGTATGGCAATGCAAGTTGTTCCATGATCCTGCTGACAGCAGTGATGATGTCAGTGGCACCCACAGCTCTGGAGCAAAGACCACAAATTTGGTATAAATATGACAGATTAAGTAACATTTATAAAAAAAAAAATAAATATAATGTGCACATGAGAAATCCTTGGAGATTCAGGGAAGACCTATGCCCTGCCTTTAGAGCATAGTTTAAAGGTAAGATATTGCCCCAATAGAGCCCTGACATTTTAGAAATCTAACCCCCCCCCCCCCTTAAAACACCAACATTTTGTGGAATTCTGGTAGGCGTCACCAGAGGGGGATCTGAGCACTTTGACCAAGGTGTTACTTAAATTGCCAGAGTAGCTGTTTTTAAATGATAAACTTTAATACCAACAAATGGCTTTGGAGTTATTTAGGGATTTATGCTGACATGAGTGGACATGGACAGGTATTAGGAATATTTGTGTTGCCCTGAAGAAACCATCTCAAACAAGTTTAAACTAAAAAGCAATGATATTTTCTGAATATGGTAGCTTCCATTCCACCCAGTTCTAATGGTTAGGACCAAGCCATCCCTGAAAAAATACAAGGATTATCCAAGAGGATTCCAAAGCTGTAACATTGACCTCCTAATTATAGCTTCCCTAGTTATCAGGAAAGAGGCTGGCATAGTACCATTACAGTAGGTTAAAGCATGGACCTCTAGGAAAATAAAATTATTGAGAGAAATGCTATGTCACTAAAATGTATTTATCCTAATTAGTATCAGTAACAGTGCCAGATCCCATAGGAGATTATTCAGTAGTATTTCCAACCACTGCAAGGCTATTTTTGGATGGTGATATCAGCCAGAGTGCTGATTTTATGATGCTAGAAACTAAGAGACAGTTTAGGATTTGGAGTAGTAATCAAGAGAACTTCAGTCAGAGAGGAAGAACTTCACTGAGGCTCCTTTCCAAAAGAAATAAAATGCAGAAAAATAATGCAATTTAACATACTGTATTAGAACAGAGCGTAAATGTGTGTGTGAAATTTGTGGTAGGATACATTTTAACTAAGATGTCCTGTCAAGATAAGGCCAGAGATAGCAGAAATTAATGATAAATTCAGCCAACCTGAGGGGCTTAGTGTTGGTGTTTATAAGACATTGGAGTGAATGACATACTGGCTACATTGTTACTAATACACAGTTGCAGGAAAGAGAACCTGTAACTCTTATTTAATTAAAAAAAAAATCCTAAACTGTAATATTCCTAAGGCTCAAAAAGTAAACAGCTGAATTTTAATATGAGTACGCGTGTAAAATCTGGCAGATAAGCATGTGGCTAGGCCATGCGTGCACCAAATGTATTTTAGAAATGGCCCGGCCACGCGCACATCTGCCAGTACGCGCAGAAGTGCTGGAAGATCAAAAAAGGAGCAGGGACTGGGTGGGGAGGGAGGGGGGTCAGCAAGGACAGTGGCTATTAGGCTCTGTCCTGGGGAAGTGCGTGCCAGCAGCCAGATGGCGCGTGAAACTTACTTCATCTATTCAGATGAATAGATGCGTGGTTCTTTTAAAATTGACTCAAGTGAATTCACTGCTTAAAGAAAAGATTAAGAAAAAAAGAAAAAAGAATAGAAAAGAAATGAGTAACTGCCTTGTTACAAAAATTTCAGTTGACAAGTATTATGCCACTTAGGGATATGTGTGTGTGTGTGTGTGTGTATGTGTGTGTGTATAGATAAGTTCTTCCTAGAACAAGAGAAGAAGTCCTAGTGCTTTTCAAGAACCATAGGAAACTGTATGTCTCCATACAAGAAAATGGAAACACTCTAGAGAAAAATCAACCTCATTACCAAAGGCACTAATCAAAAGACTAATAAGGCAGTTGTCCCTTCTCATTGATGTCAGAGTTCCCTCATGAAAATGGAGACACCTAAAAGGCAATGTATCTATCCTGAAGAAGTTAAAACAAAAGAGTGTAAAAGAGATTAGGGGCTGATAGAGTCTCTCACTGTCCTTGATACAGAACAAGACAAATATCATTATCATTTATTTTCATTAGTTAGTTTACAATCTCATCAAGCCGCCAAAGATAATTACACTAGGAAACATACATGCTAGCTGGTGGAAGATTGGCAGGATTAGGGATTTAGACTCTCTTATTGACTTTGTTTAAAATATAGATTAGCAGATGGAAGAAGAATGACCAGTCAAAAGTTCCTGCTTGCACCATACAGTCTCAAACACCAGCCACACTCACAAGCTGCTTAAAGTTAAGTGTGCGCACACTACCAAAAGAAGATAGGCTTACAAATAGTAAAGACATTAAAACACAGCAGAAAGAGAAAAGGAGAAAGAAGAGAGAAGAGAGAATAGTAAATAAAGGAAAGGAATGCATAACACTAATACCAAACATCACACTTATCTAAGGAAGATATCCAATGAGTAAGTTATCATCTGTAGCTGAAAGACAGGAAAAGGGAACACAAAATATCAATTTTTTGTAAACAGGAAAGAGAAAAACAGAAAGAAGTAAAAACATTAGTGGTTTTAAATTAATGAACATTTAATACATATCTGATACACTCAAAAATATTTCTTTGTGTGTGTAGAAGGGGGTATTTATGATACAACTGAGGAAGAAATGTTATGGTTATTTTCCCCTTCCCTGGCCTCTCGTTTGTGTAAGGGACTTACACTCACTATCAGGGTTGAGTTTCTGACTCACTCACTTCCAACTCTGGAATAAATTCTCTGATGAGGAGCAGAAAGAATCAACCTCCAATGTCCAAAGCAGTGATTTTTAGAGATGTGAATCGTGTGATCGATCGTCTTAACGATCGATTTTGGCTGGGGGGGGAGGGAATCGGATCGTCGCGGTTTTGTTTTTTTAAATATCGTGTAAATCGTAAATCGGGGAAGGGCGGGATAACCGGCACACTAATACATACCTAAAACCCACCCGACCCTTTAAAATAAATCCCCCACCCACCCGAACCCGCTGGAACCCTAGGGACTTTTGAGCATTGAAATTAATTAAAAATGTGGCCACAATTTTTAATAAAGGGTGGCTAAGTGCAAGATTCATAGTGACTCCACAGAAATCCACTGCTGAGCCCTGCAAATCTTTTCTCTATTTCCATGATGGATTTCCATATTGTATTGAAATCTCCCACCAAACAAAATCTGCTGGATCTGCTCCAACATTCTTTGCAAAAGTCAAAGAGCACTGTCAAACTCTAATCAGTCTGAAATCAGACTGGTCCAAGTTTAAGAGTTCACAAATCCATATTAGCGATACAAGCAAGTCCAGTGTCCACATATGTCATCACATTGTGGTCAAATCTGTTTCCTCTTACCAAAAGCACCAGCAGTCACTAAAGTGAAAAAAAGACTAATTTGGAGGCAATGGGGTGTAGATGCTGCCTTCTGTTTCGTGACATCGAGGAGCAGTTTTTACAATGAAGCTAAATGATAATACATAGCAAGACAAGCAGCTAAATGCCCCCACACTCCTGGCTCCCTGCTAGTCTTCAGCCTTTGGAGCTATTGATTACAAGGCAGAGTGATACATATTGCTAGCAAAACTGACAGCAGCATTCTCACGCATCATTTAACACGGAATAGTAGAGAGCTACTTGTCAGAGCAGAAAATGTCTAGTCTGGGCATCTGTCCACAAGGTCTCGCCAACTATTATCATTTTTATGCATTTGAATATTTCAGAGAGCAGGGAACGCTGGAAATATCTATCAAAGAATCAGTTTGGAACAAAAAGAAAAAAAAAAAGACCTCAAGGCAGATTTATATGAGAGGAACATGTTTTTAAAAATGCAAACCAATCCCTAGTATTTCATTTTGAATCAATACTCCTCTTACATTGTGTAGAAAGAAATCCTTTCATTACATAGTGGTTCTAATATTGTCTGCGCGGGATGGTAAGCTGCAAGGATGTTTGGATACCGATGAAAGCAATTTTTGTCTTCTTGAAAGCTCGATAAAGTAAAGCATTGTAGCTATGGTGTTAAAAAAATGTCCAGTGAGATATCTTACAAACATAATCTGATGAGAATTCAAGTATTTGCATAATGAAACCAATAAAATTTCAAGCTATTGCATACATCTGCTATTAATGTCAGTTTTTCTTTGTTTTATTCTCTCATCAAATTAAAAGCATTACAATTGAAAATAAGCTGACCAATGCAATATTTTGACCCTGTATTCTTCAATGAAGAAATGCAGAACAATATATAAATAATTACCCAAATTCATATAAATTATAGAGGAGATTTGTTTCATATGTAGAAAAAAAGCAACTGAAAGCTGCTAGTGAATAGGTGCCCTGTTGCACTGTATTACCAAGCAAGCAACACACAAGGTTAAAGTAACAGACACAGGAATTAGAAAACAGTGAAATATAACAATCAGCCAGAAGGTAGCATCAGAATATGAAAAACTTTCTATTGTAAAATATCCCTTAGGAGGCTTGGAGCATTGACCACTGCAAGTGTAACATGGGACTTCTTTGTACATGCAGCTGCTGAGTCCTATCTGGTTTCAGTGGGTTCTTATCTTTCCTGGCTGCCATGGCTTGGCCCCAAGCTTGCAACAGGTGAGCCTTCTTGCTCAGGCTTCCTGTCAATACTGTTCCCTGCAGTTCCTCTAATCTCCATGTGCAGCAGGGATTGCTACGCCCTTCACTTGAGTTGTGCAAGGACTGTCTGCAGCAGACTTGCGAAGCTGCCTGCTTATGCACTTACAAATCCACAAAATTATAGTGATAGAGAGTTCCTTCAACGTCTACCACATATGGGTGGGGTGAAACCTTTTGCAGCCTCCAATGGTCCATTCAATCTTCCGGTAATGATTTCAATCTGACTGACTCACCACTATTCAGCTCAGGCCAATTCCTAGCAAATACATCATAGCTTGACTTAAAGACTTGCCTCTTCTGTTGTGGAGTTTACAATACACCTTACATCACATAGGGCTCAAACATTACTGGCTACTGGCAATGATGTTTTCAATCTTCATGATATCAGTCACTCTGCTGGATTGTTTATTTGGATTATTTATTTAGTTTAGTTTATATTTCACCTTTTGGCACTTCAAAGCAGATTACATTAAGTTCCTATAGATATTTCCCTATCTCCAGAGGGCTTATAGTCTAAGGCTTGCACGCATCAAGCCATCTTGCCCTTTCACAGGAAGGGGTCCCACTATTGCAGGATGGTGCAACCACCATAGTGGGCCCCTACCCACCATAGTGGGTAGGGGCCCACTATGGTGGGGCCCACTATGGTAGGGGCCCACTATGGTGGTTGCACCATCCTGCAATAGTGGGACCCCTTCCTGTGAAAGGGTAAGATGGCTTGATGCGTGCAAAAAAAAACATTGCGACTCTATCACTACATTGTTTTGTCTTGCAGCAAAACATTGTGAGGCCTTTATTGTGCGATGGTGGCCACAAACTCATGGGGCTGCCATTGCCTTAAAGAGCCAACCCCCCCCAAAAAGCATAGCAAAAACAATAAGAAAGTGTGCAGGGGTCAAGCCTGACCCCCCCCCCCCTTCCCACCCCAGGGCCACCTCAAGTGGTGGCCTTGACAACCAAAGTAAAAAAAAAAATAAATAAATCTGCTGTTTACATAATGATGGCTCCCCCAAGCCCCCCAATCATGTCAACATCAAATAGACCTGTATCCCCCACCCCCTTTCAAAAAAAGCCAGTTCCACCCCCCTAATGAGAGACAACAAAGGGTCATGGTAAATGAAAATCTCCCTAAGCAGAGAAAAGTATGGAGTGTGGTGTGACTCAGAGACATTAAGTTCGGGGGCTGATGCTGTTCCATATCTTTCTTACTGTTATTGTGGAGATGTTAGTAGGAAAAGTTTGTCTTTTTGCATGACTCAAATATCTGCAACAAAGTGGACACCCCTGGGGGAGTAAAGTTATCTAAGAATGTGTGGAAGTGGTTGAAGCTTTGCAGTTAGGACTCAATGTCACAAAATGTAGGGTCATGCATTTGGGGGACAAAAATGCAAAGTAACTCTATTATTTGTTGGGGGTGAAATATTATAAATGTGATCAGACTAGAAGAGAGAGCTTGGGGTGACAGCATCTGATGATCTGAAGGTAGCAGAGTATTTTTTATATATATATATTTATTTATTTATTTAGGCATTTTATAGAACAATGGTTTACAAAATCATCGTTCATAATCTTTTTTAACAATTACATTCTGAGTCAATATTCATAATCAAGGTCAAAACCAAACAGATATATGTTCGAACTTCTTATTCATGTTCGTACGTATTCTTGGTCAACATGATATTAGATTTATAGACTTCATATTTGTACATTTTCAAAGTCAGCAATACAGCAAATGCAAATTCTAATTCAACCACCTATACTCATTTCATGTATCATTACTTATTGCTCACTTCACTACCATTGTCTCTTGTGTTGACATTGAAGTTTTCATTTTAGTGTTATTTTATGTTAAATCATAAGCTTTTCTGAAGAGCCATGTTTTCAGTTCACATTTGAAATTCTTTTTTTCTGTTACTTGGCGTAATGACTCTGGAAGGGAGTTCCACAATTTGGGGTCTGCTATGGAAAACATTCGGCCCCTTGAATGTCGTCTGCATATAGAAAGAACTTGATTCCTAGATTTGTCAGTAGTGCACATAATGGCAGTAAATAATTGTTGAATAGTATGGCCGAGAGAGCTGAACCTTGGGGGACACCTGTATCAATTGGGAAGGTGTCAGATATTTGTTTGTCAAGTTATAGTTGAAATGTCCTACCTTTTAGGAAGGAGGAGAACCATTTGTTGACATTTTCATCTATTCCAATTTCTCTCAGTTGGTGGCATAGAAGGGAGTGGTCAACTGTGTCAAATGCTGCTGTAAGATCAATTAGTACCAGGATAAATGATTCATTGTTGTCAAACCCTTGGAGTACAGGGGCAGCTAAGGAAATGAGTAGAGTTCTGTTGAGTGGCTTTTCCTGATTCCAAATTTGTTCAGGTATAGTATATTACTGTCTTCTAGGTGATTTTATAATTATGTTAACACTGTGTTAGGATTCATTGGTTTCGTGGACCCTTGGCCCGAGGTGAGGTTGTTACCACCTGTGGGGAGGAGCCCCACAGGTTCTCACCATTGGGAGGCGAGATCAGGTGCAGCAGGAGATGTAGTAGTGTGTAGAGGAACAGAGCATTCCGCATCGCAGCCAAGTGATCGCAGGAGCTTGTAGGGAGAATACTGGGGAGGATCCCAAGGAGCGGGGTTAGAGACACAGTTCAGAGGGAACCCACAGTATACAGGCTGAGCTGGAGATGCAAGTGCCAGAGCAGGAACCTCCGAGAGAGAAGCGCTAGGCAGGTACCGAGAAGTGGGGAGCGCAAGGCAGGAAGTTCAGGAGGTATGCCACAGAGTCAATCCTGAGGGGCGGGGCTGCGAGGCAAAGGAGGCTCTGGTGTGATGATGTAGACTGTCCCGTGGAGCAGGGAAGCGCGAGTCGAATCTCCGAAGTAATGGCGTAAGCACCCCCGAGGAGCGGGGGTGCACATGATGGAACCTCTGGTAGAGGAACGGAGACACTACCCCGAGAAGCGGAGAGGTGCCAAGTATACTCATCGATGTAGAACGTAGGCACTCCCCCGAGGAGCGTTGAAGCACGGACATAGTCACTGGTGTAGAACGTGGGCACTGCCCTGAGGAGCGGGGAAGCACAGGTACAGTCACTGATGTAGAACGTAGGCACCACTCCGAGGAGCGGGAAGCGTGGAGTATAGTCAATGGCTTAGGCACTGCCCCAAGGAGCATGGTAGCACAGGGTCGAGTCTCCAAAGTAGTAAGGCAGTTCTGGAAGGCAACCCAGAGGAGCAGGGAGACCAGCAGGCAGGACCTCTGGAAGGCACAGGGCTAGCCCGAGGAGTGGGGGAAACCTGGAGACAAGGTCTCCAACTGGAGTGCGAGCAGGCCTCCGAGTAGTGGGTACCCGAGCCAGAGTCCAGAGTTGCAGGTAGATCTGATACAGGAACCACGGGTCCGAGGAGATAGGAGCAAGTACCAGTAGTGACGGAACTCATTGCCAAGTCAGTTAGCAATGGGCGAAGGCGGTGCTTAAGAACCCCGACCTAGTTATGTCATCAGTCGGGGATGCCCCTGAGGTTCCCATTCCCATTGAGTCTTTAAAGGAGGGCCCGGTAGCGTGCGCTGGCGCCTAGGAAGGCCCGGAGTTGGCGTGGATGGCGGCGGCATCCTGACCGCCATGGGGAGCCATGGGGAGCCTTGGGAAACCAGAAGTATGTGGTGGTGGTAGTGGCTAGCCCCAGCCGCGAGCATGCCCGGAGAGGAGAGAAGGGCAGCACGTGATGTGAGTCTGCGACCGACGGTCATAACTCACTGCTTTTACTAGGACTTTATCGATCGGTAATTGTCCCAATCGTTTATTCTGCCAGTTTTATCTTTTAGTATTGGGTTAATTACCACTTGTTTTGCCTTATTGGGGATCAATCATTCTGCTAGTGAGTGGTTTATTTTGGTTCTGAATGTCAGAATTATTACACTGTTTATTGTTTTCAGGTTACTAGCAGGGATAGGGTCTAATGGGTGGGTGGAAGATTTCATTTTAGTGTTGATTTGTATTGTTTCAAATGAGTTCTATTTCACTTGACCAGATTTCTCTTCAGGCTCTCTTGTTGATGAGCTGGTAGGGAATTGTGTATTTAAATTGTTGATTTTGTTTAGCATAGATAAGACATATTCATTGCATGAGTTCTTTGAAAACTCATAGTTTTTAGAGATGGTGGTGGATGGGTCCTTTATTAGATTTTTTACTGTTTCAAAAAGTAATTTGGAATTAAATATTACTCCATGAATCTGTTTTGCATAGTATTCTTTTCTTGCTTTATTGGTTTGTCATGGTATTTTGTTAATACAGAGTAGTGTCATAAGGTGATGACTTGGGCCACAGGGATGCTGGGTTGCATTGAAAGAGACATAACCAGCAGGAAAAAGGAAGTGATAATTCCCCTATTCAGATCATTGGTGAGTAAAGTGTTTGGTTCTGGATACCATTTTTCAAAAATGATAGCAAGAGGATAGAAGCGATCCAGAAAAGGGCAACCAAAATGGTGTGGGTACTGCCCCAAACAAAATACAAAATAAGACTTCAGAATGTAAATACTGTATGTATACCAAGAGGAGAGGAGAGATAACTTCACTATGTTAATATATTAAGTTACTGCACCCCTGTTCCATGTAAATCGACATGATATGATTGTATCATGAATGCCGGTATAGAAAAGCACCAAATAAATAAAATAAATACATATTTAAAATGCACAAGAAAGAAACCTTTTCTAATGAAAAGGAACTTGTAAAATGAGGTGTTATGAGATGAAACTCCAGGTAAAATGAGGTGTTATGAGATGAAACATAGAAACATAGAAACATAGAAATGACGGCAGAAGAAGACCAAATGGCCCATCCAGTCTGCCCAGCAAGCTTCCCTCATTTCTTCTCTCATACTTATCTGTTTCTCTTAGCTCTTGGTTCTAATTCCCTTCCACCCCCACCATTAATGTAGAGAGCGGTGATGGAGCTGCATCCAAGTGAAATATCTAGCTTGAGTAGTTAGAGGTAGTAGGGGTAGTAACCGCCGCAATAAGCAAGCTACACCCATGCTTATTTGTTTTTACCCAGATTATGTTATACAGCCAGGAGTTAGACTCAGGAACAACATCAGGGAATATTTTTTCATAGACAGGATGATGGATGCCTGGAATGCCACCCTGGTTTTCTGGAAACGACAAGAAGTGAAGTAGGCAAAATACTTTGTTTGGCTTGTTTCATTTTTTATTGTTCTATTTTTTTTGTCTGAATTGCTTTTTTGTGTGTGTGTATGTGGAGAGAGGAAGTATTGCCTCTTTTATTTGGATGTTTCATTTCAGCAAATAGTGCACACTTTTTTGCAAACAGAACACACTATTTGTCAAAATAAAATTTGAAAATGTTTGGGATTTTTAAAGGCATTTTCAATTTGTTTCAGAACTAGAAAAAAAAAAGGCCTGGTGCTTTGGAATACAGATTTGTTTTAAACAAATGCACATTCTTGGAAGACAGAAATAGTGATAGAATTCAAAAGGGTGAAGGATAAATGCAAAACTTCCCTCATGACAAGAGGATGGTAATGAAGCACTTGGGTAACCTGTGGTAATTGTTTTTCTATGGGGGCAACTTACATGGAGCAGCAGTTATAACCCTATGCACTTTCCTGGGCAGACTGAATGGGCCATTTTCCATTGGTCTTTAATCTATCTTCATTTACTATTCTACTATGTTACTAAGAGGTCCATATTCAGCCACTGTGCAGCTTGATTGGTTAGCCCGTATATTCAGTGGCACTGCCCCAGCACTCAACAATATATACAACTGTTTTAATCTTTTAAAGATTTTTTTTATCACTCGCTTACCCACAATACTAGGCTCATGGGAGTAATGAGATAAATTATCCATCAAACTCTGAATATCGGAGTTAGCTGGTTAATTTGTCTAGCTAACTCAACTTCTCCCAGTCATGCTCCCAGAATGGCCTTAATTCATCTGGCTAAATTCTAATTGGCTAACTTATTATCTGGCTAGAATTCAGCGGATAAGTGACCAAAATCTTCAATTATCCAGCTAAATGCTTTTGAATATGAACCTCTAGGCCACTATGATGTGTGAAGAATTGGAAGCTTAAATCAAACAAGGCAAATTTCAGCCTGTTTGACATTTGATAGAATGTTTTGGATTTTTACCAGATCCACTGTGGATGTCCATTGTATTTTTTTCAGTACACCTGAGGAAACTTCTAAGAAATGTGGGGATTTAAATTTAAAAAAATCCTTGCTTTGGATTTTCAAAATAATGCAAGGAGAATCATTCCTATTGCAAATATCCAGAGCAATTTTTTTTATTTGGTTCTGATTTCTTAAAAAATATTTAACAAACACCTTTGGCATATCTTTGACATTTTCATTGTGTCACTCAGTGAATCTGCATTAATAAAGCATTCACATATCTATCACCCAACCACACGTACCTTAAAAAAGCAACAACCCATGAGGCCTTTTACTCAACATTGATTCGTTTGCACTCTCATGCAGGGTTGTGAATACATTTCATTTTCAAAATTGCCGAAGACAGATCAAACTTTTTCAAATTTACTTAATACTGATTTGCTATTGTGTGAAAAAGCTTTCCTGAAGCTGAACATTGCAGGTTTCCAGCATTGTTTCCTAATCAATCTAGCATGAAAAGAATAAAATGAAGGACACATATGATTATCAAAACAATTCATTTCTTAAAAAGTCATGCAGAAATAAGGTGACATTTTAAAAGGTACTTGTTTCATCATCTGTGATGGAAAATGTGTTTCGATATTTATGGTAATAAAATGACATGGTACTAATAGATTTAACAAAAATATAAAATATGATGTCAGATAGGGACCATAGAGGCCAGCTGGTCTGGCCAATTAGCTTCCTTTTGCACTGATATGGACGCCAGTTGATCATTGAATTTCCCTTCAGGCTGTTGTAATTAGGTATCCTAATTACTGGAATGGTTAAAAGGAGGTGAAAGAGGCTATTTTAGCCAAAACAAAATCCTTCAAAAATTAGATAAAGAATCCATCTGAAGAAAATAGGAAAAAGCATAAGCATTATCAAGTTAAGTGTAAAACATTGATACGGCAGTGTTGCGAATGTGGACCCTTGAGCTGGCTAGAGCGCTGGATGATCTGCTGAAGGAAGGCCTGCAGCAGAACTCATAGCCGGGAGGCGGAACAGGATGAGGAGGCATGACAGGACCTTCACCTATACCAACCCTCGTTCCCCGCAGGTTGAGCCCATGGGTGCCGGGGCCGGCAGGACTTAGGCGGAGGTCTCCTGGTTAAGAGGAATCCGGTAGGAGGTCCAAGTCGAGGCTGGCAGAAGAGCAGAGTGAATGGAAATGGTCCAAAGGTCATGGCAGGCAGCAGCGCTGGGAAACGAGGAAGCAGGCTGGAAGTCAGGGCAGGCAGCAATGTAGCGGAGTCAAGAACAAGCCAAAGGTCAGGACAGACAGCAAACAGAGAATACCAGAGCCAAGCCGAAGTCAGGAACCAAGAAGTCAAGCCGAAGCAGGAGCAGAGTGGAACATGGGAGCAGGAGCGGAGCAGGAACTGGAACACGGAGGTAGGAGCGGAGCAGGAACTGGATCAGGAACACAGAGAAAGGAACATAGGAGCAGGAATGCAGAGACAGCAACTAGCTACTAAAAGAATATGACCTGTTGCTAAGGCAAAGCAAGAAGGTCTGTAGTGGCCTATTTATAGGCTTCTGTGGATGACATTGAGTTGGGGGCCGGGCCGAGGTTTCCCACCACGGCCCCTTTAAATCTTGGCCTGCTGCATGCATGCGCGCCTAGGGGCAGAGTCCCTAACAGAGTTTGGCGGCGTCTCCCTCATGGGGAGAGAACGCTGCAGGGAGGCCTCGCCGCAGGACAGACCAGCATGGAGGAGCCAGCAGAGAGCCCCCACTTCTGCAGGTAAGCGAGGGGGGGCCCGGTCGCGGCTGCCCACAGCCAGGTTTCCCAACAGGCAGGCTATGAGAGAATTTGAAATGAAGTTGGCCACAGAGGCAAAAACTGATAATAAAAACTTTTAAAAATGTATCCGAAGCAAGAAACCTGTGAGGGAGTTGGTTGGACTGTTATATGACTGAGGGGTTAAAGGGGCTCTTAGGGAAGATAAGGCAATTACAGAAAGACTAAATTAATTCTTTGTTTCTGTGTTTACTAATGAAGATGTTAGGGAGATACCAGTTCTGGAGATGGTTTTCAAGGGTGATGATTCAGATGAAATGAACCAAATCACTGTGAACCTGGAAGATGTAGTAGGCCAGATTGACAAACTAAAGAGTAGCAAATCACCTGGACTGGATGGTATAAACTCAGAGTTCTAAAGGAACTAAAAATTATATTTCAGATCTATTAGTTAAAATTTGTAACCCGTCATTAAAATCATCCATTGTACCTGAAGACTGGAGGTCCAATGTAACCCCAAAATTTAAAAAGAGTTCCAGTGCAATCCAGGAAACTATAGACAGTGAGCTGACTTCAATGCTGGGAAAAATAGTGGAAACTAATTCTAAAGATCAAAATCACAGACCATATAGAAAGACATGGTTTAATGGAACACAGTCAGCACTGATTTATCCAAGGCAAGCCTTGCCTCACAAATCTGCTTCATTTTTTGAAGGGGTTAATAAACATGTGGATAAAGGAGAGCCAGTAGATGTAGTGTAGTTGGATTTTCAGAAGGTGCTCGACAGTCCCTCATGAGAGGCTTCTAAAGAAATTAAAATTCATGGGTTAGGAGACAGTGTCCTTTCATAGATTACAAACTGGTAACAAGAGAGGAAACAGAAAGTAGGATTAAATGGTCAATTTTCTCAGTGGAAAAGAGTTAACAGTGGAGTACCTCCTGGATCTCTACTTGGGCTCGTGCTTTTCAATATATTTATAAATGTTCTTCAAAGGAATATGAGTGAGGTAATCAAATTTGCAGATGATACAAAATTATTCAGAGTAGTTATGATAAATTACAGGATGATCTTGCGAGACTGGAAGATTGGGCATCCAAATGACAGATGAAATTTAATGTGGACAAGTGCAAAGTGATGTATATAGGGAAAAATAATCCATGCTGTAGTTATACAATGTTAGGTTCCATATTAGCAGCTACCTCCCAGGAAAAAAGTTCTATGAGTCACAGTGGATAATACATTGAAATTGATGGCTCAGTGTGCTGTGGTAGTCAAAAAAGTGAACAGAATGTTAGGAATTATTAGGAAGGGAATGGTGAAATAAACGGAAAATGTTATAATGCCTCTATATTGCTCCATGGTGAGACTGCACCTTGAGTACTGTGTACAATTCTGGTCTCCGCATCTCAAAAAAGATATAGTTGCAATGGAGAAGGTACCGCAAAAGGTGACCAAAATGATAAAGGGGATGGAACAGCTCCAATGTGAGGAAAGGCTAAAAAGGTTAGGGCTGTTCAGCTTGGAGAAGAGATGGCTGAGGAGGGATATGTTAGAGGTCTTTAAAATCATGAGAGATCTAGAATGGGTAAATGTGAATCGGTTATTTACTCTTTCGGATAATAGAAGGACTAGGGGGCACTCCATGAAGTTAACAAGTACCACATTTAAAACTATTTGAAGAAAATATTTTTCACACAATTAAGCTCTGGAATTTGTTGCCAGAGGATGTGGTTAGTGCAGTTAGTGTAGCTGGGTTTAAAAAAGGCTTGGATAAGTTCTTATAGGAGAAGTCCATTAACTGGGATCTTCTTAGTGTTTGGGTATTTGCCAGTTACTTGTATCCTGGATTGGCCACTGTTGGAGACAGGATGCTGGGCTTGATGGACCCTTGGTCTGACCCAGTATGGCATGTTCTTATGTTCTTATGTCTTTATGTCTTCTCATCCTAGACCTTCTTGAATTCTGTTTCTGTTTTATCCTCCAATACTTCTAATGGGAGGCAGTTTTATGCATCAGTCATCTTCTCTTATCAATCACCTAATGTTACTTCCATTTCTATTCCTTTGAGCCTCCAATCACATCCTTTTGTTCTAGGTATGAGGTTCAAAGGGGGGGGGGGGGTAGACCAGTGGCATGTGCCCAGGGCTCACAAGAGATTCAGTGAATCCCCAGCCCTTTGACTTTCTACTTCTTTGTTTGCGTTCTTTTTGCAGCCACAGTTGCTTGGTATCCTGGCTGCCCTGTGGGCTCAATAAAGGCAGTAGCCTGCCTCCTGATTGCCAGCCACAGGGGGCCAATCGGAAGGAACAGGAGATGGCTCCATAACTGCAGGGCCAATAGCAGCAGCTTTGGCAGGCATCCCGGGCCCAGGGGTATTATTACTCGATAGCAGCCAGCAGCGTAGTGCAGGGAAGAAGCAAGATCCCACCTTCTTTCCTGTGCTGTGCTATTAGGTTACCTTGTGCCAGGAAGGAAAAGCAGCTGAAGAACCACACTGGGAGGAGAGTCCCGGGCATCTTTCATAGCAGATCACAGTCCTGCATCAGAGATGGCAGACAATCTGCACAATAAGGCTGTGAGCGGGAGCGGGAGCAAAGCAGCAGCAGCAGCAGCCAGTGCAGTTAGGAAGAGGTCAGGAGGATCACTACAATATCAGGCCCTGCAGCTCTGGCCATTAGAAGGCTCCACATCTGGTGTCTCCATCTGCCCTCAGTGAGTTGACGGCTGCTGGAGTTTGGATTTGGGAGGGGGAGTATCCTGTCTTCATTAGGACTTGGAGTCAATGAGATGTTGTGGTGGGGATTTTGAGACAAGAGTGAAACTGCTGGGACCTGCTTTGGTCCCCAGCAGTTTCATTCTTGTCTCAAAACCATCACAGCAGGAATTAAAACTGCTGAGGACTAAAAGGAGGGGTGCATTGGAGCCTGGGGGATAAGGGAGAAGACAGCATCTTTTTTTTCCCCAATGGTGGTGGCAGTGGCTCTCTGGGCCTTCTCCCCTCAGATCCCGCCCCATTACCATGGCAGTGGAAAACACTCCCACAGCCTTCACTCAGGCCAGCCTGAGCGAGCCTAATGGATGAAGGTACAGCAGGGACTAAGAAGGCAGTAATGTACTGCTGACTGACTCACCCCTTGAAGCACCACAGAGTAAGTCGGTCAGGGTAGACAAGTTTTGAACCTGTGACCCTGGACATCTAGACTGTGATCCTGCTACGAGGCTGCAAAGGCTGTTGGCTTTCCTAGGAGTTCTAATATATTTGTCCTGTTTCCTGGGAAGTCCGACACATCCCTGCAGTTTACTGATTGGACCAGCACTGGGTGT
Organism: Rhinatrema bivittatum; assembly: GCF_901001135.1. NCBI lineage: Eukaryota > Metazoa > Chordata > Amphibia > Gymnophiona > Rhinatrematidae > Rhinatrema > Rhinatrema bivittatum. The sequence goes on along the minus strand of NC_042617.1, from coordinate 334,386,494 downwards.
GCCCTATATTTCCAGCAGTGCATAGGGTATGCTTAGAAGGCACACTGTGCTAGTTCAACAGCCATCTTGGCATCCACCTTGCAGAAGCATTATCCATTGGGTTCCTGATTTCCAAGCCTTGCCTTATGTAAGTATCCTGTTCCAAGATTCCTGCACTTGTATTCGTGTACACACTCCTGCACATAAAGCTTCCTGTTTCACAGTTCTGTCTCCAGTGTCCTGCTTGTGTCTGGTTCCAGTATTCATCCTCCGTATGTTTCACCTGGTGATCCTCTAGCTCCTGACCTTGCCTCCATGTCTCCACCCTGCCTCTCCAAGCACACACCATCCTTCTAGGGTGGCCCTGATTACCAAACCTGTGGTAAAGTCACACTGCTCTGCTTGGGGAAGGAATGGATATAGAGAGGGAGCTGGGAAGGGGAAAATACAGCTGGAGGAGGGGAGCCTTGGGGGGGGGGGGAAGAGAGGGAACTTGGGGGATAGGCCTGATGGGGAATGAGGGAGAGGTTGAGATGGATACAACCTGGGGAGGAGGAGGAAGAGACATCTGGGCACACTAGCCTTGGGAGGGGAGTAGGAAAGAAGGAGAGAAAGCTGGAGGAGAGAGAACTGGTGGAGAGAGTGCTAGTGGGAAGGGGTTTGAGCCTGAGCAACAGGAGAGAGAAAGAGCTGGGATGGGTGAGCCTGGGATGGAGGAGAGTAAGGGAGGGGTAGGTAGGGTGGTTCAGTCTGATGCTAGGGGGTTGGTGGGAAGAAGGATTAGGTGCAAGGGGAAGGAAAGGGAAGGGAAGATGCTGAGCACAGTGCAGGGGGAAAAGTGGATTGGGGTAAGAGGGTAGTGATCAGATGGGGTGGAAAGGGAAAGAAGATATATTGGGGAATGGTGGTACTAGGCAGAGGATGGAGGAGAGAAGTGGTGGGCAGGGGAGAAGGGGTGATGGGCAGGGGGAAGAGAGTGGAGAATAAGGGCAGAGGGAAAGGGGGAAGGGGGAAGGGGGAAACTGGTCACAAGTGCGCAAGTTGAAACAGAGGAACGGGGATATGGGTGCTGGTGGTGGAGGGTAGAGGGTGGGAGTGAGGGACATGAAGAGACGAGAAGCTATTGGGAACCATGTGCTGAGGGATACTGTGCTGAGCAGAGGATAGGAGGAAAAGAGGGGACAGAGGCATACCAGTGGTGGAGTTTTTGTAATGGGTAGGTGGTGTTGTTGGTGTTGCTGTACCCCCAGAATTGTTTTGGTGGCAGGGAAAGGGGTGATGCTGGTGGCACCAAGCTCCAGATATTGTTTTTGTTGAGGGCAGGAGATGGTGACTCCCCTAATCTGAAAGTCGCCACAAGCCACTGGGGCGGATTCAGGAGTATCAACATAAAATGTGACTTCACTGAAAGGGTGGTAAGGAATGGAATGCCCTCCCGAAATAAATCCAAGTAAAAAAGAAATTACGAATGTGAGATAACCATTCAAAAACCTATTCATTCTCATCCCTGGCGTCTCATGGCCTGATAAAGTTGTCTATTTTGCATTGATTTAGGAAAAAAACTGCATGAGGCTATTCATTTTCGGGGTCACTATTCTTGCTCTCTCCCGTAGAAGCAATCCTTTCTTGGCTAAAACGAGGCACCATTTTTCTAGGTAAGGCTTTCATATAACCGCGTTAGAAGCAATCTACAATAGACTTCTCTTTTATTTAATTAAAAGTGCTCAATCTGCAACTGCAATGCATGAGTCACAAAGGCCCTGAGCCAGCCTAACACAAGGAAACTTCTTGCCTGTGGTCAAAGGGTCAGACATTTTCACGGATGCCTGTTCAAAGTAACTTTTTGCTACCATTTGTATTTCTAAAGACTGAAAAAGTAATCTGAATTTCTCTTTCCCACTTTATAATGATATATATACAGGAGCAGTACGTAGCATGCATAGATTCCAATAAATCCAATGTCTTTTCACGTTTATAGCCAAAAGAGGACCAATGCAATCTTTGTTTAATTATCAACACATGGATTATAAAAATGCAGATGGAAACCCATTTACTTAAATGGGTTTGAAGTTCCAATCTATAATCCCTTTTGATCTTAGAGTTTGCAACAGTTATGAGATGGTCACAATTTGCAGAGAACAAATCACCTGTACATCATGTTAGTGGTTCGATTCGCCTTCCCCAGGATCTGTTAATTATCCTTCCCTGCTTAGTGTTTTACTGCCCTGGCAGATGGCATAAGATGACCTTTCTTCCTCCCCTGACACAGGTCAGTATGGCAGGATTCAATCTCTGGTGCTCCTCCTCCATCCCCCTAAAAATAAATAAATAAAGAAAGAACTGCGCAGCAAAATGCCATTCCTTTGATTTACCCTCTCCCACCCTCTCAAGGAGAAGAGTGACGAGACCTTATTCCCTCTGCAACTCTCGGGAAACAAATTGATCAGCATGATCCCAAGGCTGAATCTCCCCTCGGCTTTAAAAGGCAGGAAGTCACAAGCCTCAATCTGCATTTCTCCTTCTTTCCCTGAGAAAAAGAGTGAAAGAGTGGCATGCCACCCTGGTAAATTCAGCCCTGTCCTTCTCATAACTAATCAGCATAGCAGACAGGGATGTTTGAACTTAAAAAGAAGCTTTCTGGAGGAGTAACACAGTGGTTACAGCAGCAGGAAATCAGGATTCAAATCCTACTTAAATTCCACTGATGCTCCTGGTGACCTTCAGCAAGTCACTATACCAGCCATTACTTTGGGCAAAAAACAGGAAGGAAAACTTTAAAACTTGTGTGCACGTACCCATATACACGTGTGAGTGGCAGGTGAGTGCAAATTTACTATTGTATATGATATGTGCAGGTTATAAAATATGTGCTTAAACATGCAAGCATATGTAAAAATCATGCGCCACACAAGTTCAGAGTTATCTGGATAACTAGCAGCACTTATCTGGATAAGTTCCAATTTATCCGGCTAAGCAGCAGCAAAGGCACTCAGTCTTAGCTGGATTAGTCTGAAAAGCGCTATTTGTCTGTCCAAGCAGTGCTTTTCAGACTTGTCTTGTTAAGTAAGATAGATACATAAAAACAGAGAAACAGAGAAATAATGGCAAAAAAGGACCAAATGGTCCATCCAGTCTGCCTAGCAAGGCCACGGTAGCATCTGCCGCACAGTGCAGGTTTTCTCCATGCCTAACAGATTCCCAGTCTATAAAAGTCAGTCCCTTGTTGGTTGGGGTCTTAATCCAATTCCCCATTACTCCTTGCCGTTGAAGCCGAGAGCAATGTTGAGTTGCATCAAGAAAGCTAGATAAGTCTTAAATCACTACTTTTGCGGCTAAATCAGATAGTGGGTGCAAATGATATACCTACGTATCTTTACTTCAAAATTTAAAATGATACGTGAGCAGATTTCATATACATATCTTGGATGCATTTAATTCCCCCCCCCCCCCATAAAACAGCTTTATATGCATAAAATCAGGAGGTTTTCTAACATGCTCGTGGCAATGAAATTATCAGTTTTACTAATTAGTTTACCAGTTCTTCCAGTCCATCTTCAGGTCATCGAGACCCTCCTGGCTCTTTAAACTGAAGTCTCCCCATTTTACCCAAAACCCCCTTCTGTCATCTTTTCACTTCTAAGATGTTCACAATTACTTACTCCAGACAGAGAGCAGGAGTAAATCTACGCAAGTAAGCTGCCAATTTTGCATGTGCAAAATAGCAACTTAACCGCGTAAATGTTTGCTTCTTCTTTGAATGGCTTGGTCTGCCCCTTTCTTACACATGCAAATTTACTCATGGGACCTGATATATGTGTGTACATTGAAGTTTCTTAAATAGCGTGTACAGCATATGGGAGTGAGAGAGCCTGTGTGTGTGAGAGTCAGACAGCATGTGCCAGTGAAAAACTGTGTGTATGAAGGATTGTATGAGAGACTAGAGGTTAGGACGTTTCAGCTTAGAGAAGAGACGGCTGAGGGGGGATATGATAGAGGTGTTTAAAATCATGAGAGGTCTAGAACGGGTAGATGTGAATCGGTTATTTACTCTTTCGGATAGTAGAAAGACTAGGGGGCACTCCATGAAGTTAGCATGGGGCACATTTAAAACTAATCGGAGAAAGTTCTTTTTTACTCAACGCACAATTAAACTCTGGAATTTGTTGCTAGAGGATGTGGTTAGTGCAGTTAGTATAGCTGTGTTTAAAAAAGGATTGGATAAGTTCTTGGAGGAGAAGTCCATTACCTGCTATTAAGTTCACTTAGAGAATAGCCACTGCCATTAGCAATGGTAACATGGAATAGTTTTTGGGTAATTGCCAGGTTCTTATGGCCTGGATTGGCCACTGTTGGAAACAGGATGCTGGGCTTGATGGACCCTTGGTCTGACCCAGTATGGCATTTTCTTATGTTCTTATGTTCTTACACACATAACTACTATTTACATGAGCAACTTTTGAGGATTCATCTTCTATAGTGCAAACCCTCTAGGACAGGGATGGCTAACCTATGACACGGATGTCAGAGGTGGCACGCTGAGATGTTTTTGCTGACACGTGCAGCGTTTCATGAACTATCGGGAATTTTTTTTTTTTTTTCGGCTGCGCCGACCCTATAAAATATGTTTTTCAGTATCCCCCCACTCTCCGGACCCCCAATGCCCCCGGGTGCAGGAAGGCTCATGCGGCACAGTGATAGGCAGGGCCGTGATAAGGCTCACATCACCACGGCCTGAAGAAAAAGATCGCATTTAAACGCGCTGATGCTCCTCCTCCTTCCTGCCGGTGCGGCCCAGGAAGTAAACGTTGCCAGAGCCATGTGGGCAGGAAGGAGGTGAAGCATCAGCGCATGCAGAAGAGGAGCAGCGCTTACGGGCTGCCACGAATTCCAAGTCACAGCAGCCCGAGAAGAGGAAGAGGCCTGGTAGCAGGGCCGCCGCGGCCCGAGAAGATCAGGGCCACTGCAGAGCCCATCCTGCGGCAACCCGTGAAGAGGAAGCCCAGAGGTGAGAGAGAGGCTGAGGGTCTACAGAGGGTATGTGTGTGTGCATGTATGAGATGAGTTGAGAGATTGTGTGTGAGAGTGAGGGCCTGAATGCAGAGACGGCATGTGCTTGAGCAAGACAGCATGTGAGAGTGAGAGAGAGCCTGTGTGTGTGAGAGTCAGACAGCATGTGCCAGTGAAAAACTGTGTGTATGAATGATTGTATGAGAGAGAGAGCATGTGACAGTGAGAGCCTGTGTGTGTGTGAGAGAAAGAAATGCATGTGAGAATGAGAACCTTACTGTGTGTTTGAGGGAAGAAGATGGAGAGAAAAGAAACAGAAAAAAAGACAATATAAAAGGAATTGGCAAAAAAAAAATAAGAAAGGGAAGGTGGAAAAAAAAGCCTGTGACCAACCAATTAGAAAACTAAGATCAGACAGCAAAGGCAAAAAAAAAAAAAATAGTTTTTAGTGATTGGCCCATGTAATCTTTGGGAATGTGCAAGAATAGCACTTTCTCTACGGATCTCACAATGTACGAGATCAGCATGGAGAAAGTGGAAGCCCACGGGGCCTGCACAGAGGAGGCAGCAGAATGGGCTTCAGTGTCAGTAGCAGCAATCGGCACCTCCCCAAAAGCCATGCGGCAGCAGTGACAGTGGCAGCAGAGGAATGAGAAAGGTTCCGAGATTGCTGGCAAAAGAGAGGGGGGTCTGCCTTTAGTGTGTGCATGTGTATGAATGGGACTCTGCCTGGGGGTGTATGTGTGTGAATGCATGGGTGCCTGCCTGGGGGTCTGTGTGTGTGAGAATGAATGTGTGCATGCCTCGGGGATGGGGAGGGAGTGGTGTGAAAATGAAACCGACTGACAGATGAAGTTTGTAACGCTTGCTTCAACTGAAGATTTAGCCAATGAAATTCAGCAACAAAAAAGTCACTAAGCAGGTAAGGTAAAGAATGATTTGTTTTTGCTTTATTAATAAATACAGTACATATATTAAAATTATAACTTTTTGTTATTAGAGCTACAAATATCACAAAATTATGGATTTTTCTAGAAGTGACACACCACCCGAGTTATGCTCATTTTTTTTTAATGGATTTTGACACATTGAGCTCAAAAGGTTGGCCATCACTGCTCTAGGAGAAGGAAATACTTCTCTGTTTGAGTGAAACATACCTTGACCATCAAATTAAAGGGTTTCTGCAGCCCAAATGCATGAATCTGCATTTTTTAGCAATCATTCTTAGCTTCCAGACTCCAGTTCATTCCCCCAGTCTTTGCTAGTTCATTCCTCATGGTTTCCACACTTTCCTGGGTGTCAACTCTGTTGCAGATTTTGATATCATCTACAAAAAGACAAACATTTCCTGATAGTCCTTCCCCAATATTACTTATAAAAATATTGAAAAGAATCAGCCAAGGTCCAATCCTTGCAGCACGATATAGTAGCTTCTCTCTCCTTGAAGTGAACTCCATTTACCACTACCTTTTCCCAACTCGCACTCAGTTTCTAACACAGTCACTTTCAGGCCCATACCTAGAGTATTCAATTTATTTATATTGCCTGTGTGATACCATGGTGGGCATTGCTCCTGTCCTTGTCATTTTGTGACCCCATGGAAGGTGGTAAGTGTGGACTATAGTACTCACTTCAGTCTGCTGATCAAGTTGCTACTTCAATATTCAGATTCCAGTTCTTGCACTGAGTTTCATTTCCAAGTTCCAGCCTCCTGTACTTGCTCCAGCATGCCAGGATCCTTTTCCATGTTTCAATTGTAAACTCCTACCAATGAGTACTGGCATGACTGCAGAACCTGGCACAATTCCAGTGCATGAACTTGATCCAATTTTCTAGTTCAGTCGGTCTAAACCCAGTCTTTGGGATTTACCTAGCCATTTGGTTTCACAAGATATCTATAATTAATATGCACAGACAGATTTACATTTACTCAGTCTAACAGCCATGATAAGACTGAATCCAATTTCCAAAAACAAACTTGCATGGAGTGATGATTACAACCATAACAGCAGTGCTCTGGTTACATCAGGATTCTAAGAAGACTGGGGTAACCTACATGAAGTGACCATGATTAAAACTAATATTTTAATAAACATGGGGAGGCTGAATGTTTTGGACAATATCCTTGCTAGTTTTGATGGCTGTATGGATTCTTAGAAGGCTTGATACTAACACATGGGAAGGGATCTGGATATTGCACAAATCAAAATGGATAATAACAAGGCCTAAAATGGCCTACCAGTGGAGGTATTGAAAAATTCTGGACATATTTGGGACTGAAATTTAAGGCAGTGGTAGGAAAGCAGTTGAATGATCAAGTAAGACATGGATGGGGTGGATGGGGTAGGACAGGTGTTGAATTACTTACCTAAGCAAAATGGAACAATCTCAACTTGGCAAACTGGATGGGCTAATATTGTGTATATTTTTTCTGCAGAAAACTTTGCAAAATATAATTATGTTCATATGTCTCAATGAGATATAATTATCAGCTTTGCAAAGCTGATTTTGCATGTACATTTAATATGAGCTAATAGATAATGAACTTATTTGCATAATTTTGCATTCTAGCAACTGATTAACAATACATTTATATAACATTATTTATTTATTTAAAATTACTTATCTATCACCTACACTGCCCAATTGGGCTGACTGAATCGAAGTACAATAAAACATGCATAGTAAAACACATAATCATACAATACCAAAATATACAATTACAACCAAATATCAAGCTGACAATCATTTATAAAGAGACCCCATGTTCCATAACTTACATCTCAAACACAGCCTAATATTATTGATCAAAGTATTATTGATTAAAGATAGAAATTATCCTTACTTCAAAAAGTAAGATAATTTCTCTTTACTCTAACATCCAAAGATAGTAGATTCCAGAGCATTTAGAGCAACTATAGAAAATGTTCTGGTTCTTAGCTGGACCCATTTCATCTCCCTAATGGGAGGTACAGTCAATGACTCACCTTTGCTTGCCTGCAACTGCTGCTTTGGGCTGTACCAATGTAATTTTGTCTGTAGATATTCTGGACCCCCCCCCCCCCCTCCCACCACAAAGCTGAAATAGTCATCATCAAAATATTAAATTGAGCTCTAGATCTTATTGGTAGCCAATATAAATATACAAGTGTAAAAGTAGGCATGAAGTTTTACTATTTGCCAAGTTGATAAAGGGAAAATACGGTACACAAATGCAAATAACATGCATTATTTGTATGCAAAACAGACTTTTCCAATTTTAATTCCTTGTAGTACATTGACATCTGTATTACTGATTTTAAGGTCACATCTATAAGAATGTAGATCCTAGATTAGGAGAATGAATACAAGTTATGGAAAGTAAAAACAGTGCACCTTAGAGTTTTAATCCTTATATAGAACTGTTTGAATTCTTATTGAACTGTAAACCTCACTTTCAAACCCAAAGATCAAAGGCAGCTGTACTACTTGGTTGGAAATTGCAGTACTTCTGAACTATAAACATGCATGCCCAAGGATATAAATCAGTCTATCACATCATTTTTAAAAGAAAAATACAAACTGTTAAAGGAGATAATATTAAATAATCTGTAGTTTCTATCAAAAAATGGTTTAAGTGAAGTTTTCTTTGATAATGCATGTTTACTATGTTACAAACTCTATGAACTTTCTGTGTTAATAATTCTAACATAGCTGAGCCATTTTGGAGCAATCCTAGCATAATAATAATAACAAAAGAAAAGATAATCTATCATAGGAAAACTCACAGTAAACATTCCCTGTTTGCCATCACAATACAATTATTAAAAGGAATAAAAGGCATTGCTATAACTTTTGAAAATGCCATGTTACAGTCCTGCATGTCAAAGCCCTGTACTAAACCCTAGCAAACAGATCTCAAAGCCCCTCTTGACTCTGCAGCCCCACTCTGCAATCCCCAAAGGGAAAAGGTATAAGCAGGGAGCTGTGTTAGTCTTGAACTCAACAAGCTGGAGCTGGAGTTTATTTAAGCTTGGAGACTGCTGAGAATGCTCTGCAAAGCCTGAGGATACAATGCTCACCAGCAGAGAGATGATATAATTGGCTCCCCTGAACTACAGTAGCTTGTTTGATACCTCGCCATGGCCAAGGCTGAAGATAAGCTGCAGGATTTTAAGAATGCTGCTTAAAAGAAAATAAAAGTTATAAGGGAAGGAAAGAAAATACCAAAGAATAAATATAGCACAAATAGACTTAGTATTAATATTTTTCTCTTAAAAAAAGCTAACAGGAGTCAAATGCAACAAATTATATAATGGGTAGCAAAGGCACTCAAGAGAAGACTGAATATAATGGTCAATCATTTTTATTCCATCTAAAAATTATAGATCTAATACGCAAAAAGGTGTAGAGTGTCTAAGATAGCTGGGTATGTTTATGCCTCTCATCCCTCTCTTGCTGCCTTCCTACTTCCTGGGTGGTCGGAACATGAAATGGTCGATATTCAGTACCACTTAGCCATATACGTTCAGACTTGTCTGGCTAAGAGGTGCTGTTTGAATATTTGGTCACGTTCAGTGGCCATAACCTAGCCAGTTAACTATTTATCCAAAAAATGGCCAGCAAGACAGGGACATTCCGGGATGTAGCTACTTATCTGGCTAACTTGCAAGATAAGTGCTGATATTTAAACTTATCCTGCTAAGTTAGCTGGATAAGTTAGATGGGAGCTATATGGTCAAATTTGTTTGAGGCAGATAGTCAACCACTTTTCGGCTGAGATAGCTGGCTAAACAATTCTGGCTAATTGAGCCAGGATATTCAGAGGTGCAATCGCATCGTTAAATATACCCAGCTATCTAAAAGTTAGCCAGATACGTTTTTCCAGCTAAATTCTGGTTTTAGCCTGCAAAAAACTGAAAGATACGACACCAACCTCGCTTACGAGATTGCTCATCCTCTATACCCACTCGTCCCCTACACTCACGAACTCAGACAAGTCTAATAGTTTTGTCACCCAAAACTATGAGCCTCACAAGTATTAGAAGAAAACCTTCCAGTCTCAATCCAAACATTAGGGAACTCTCTACCACTTCACATCAGACTTGCCACAGATAGCCTCCTAACCTTCAGGAAACTGGTGAAAACCTCTCTCTTTGAAGCAGTTTTTGCTATCAGTGACATTAACTACTACTAAAGACTTTTGTTCAAAGCCTTAAAGTACATCACAAAGACCTTTTACAGGATTTAATTGTCATAAACCTCTTTAAAACTCAATATATAGCTCTGGAGAACCCTGTATATAAATTATTGTGGACACCTAAACTACATTGCATTATTTAAATGATGTACAGCAACTAGATAACACATGTCTCTAATGTATCCCTCTACACCTAGCATGTAATTAACCTGTTTTTTTCTATACTTGTTATGCATCCATGGAAACTCTATATATTAGTCTTGTAACCATAGTAACCTCTATATCAAGTGACATCCCATTGTTCCTCTAGTGATAACCTGCTATTCTCCAGGAGGTGACACCATAAAGCTTGTTATACTGCATTGATTGTATTATATATAACATGCCTTGAGCTCCTGGACTGGAAAAATGTAGTATACATAAATGATGATAATGATGATCATCATCATCATCACACCACTGAGCTGGCATCAACCTACCTCTATCCCCAGTAGTCTGAATTTCACCTGCAATCTCCCACCCTACAGAAAATCTTAAGTAAAGTCTCCCCCTTAACTGAGCTGATGATTTTCATGGGATTACTGGCTGGGAGGGCAGTGGGGTGGAGCTTAGTTTTTACTGAAGATTGGATCACAAGGAAACAGAACAGGATACTGCAAACTTCACAACGGTTTGTGAAGAAAATCATACCACTGGGAGAGGAGGAAAGCAAGCTCGGTGGCATGAGCAGGAATGCCAGTGTGGAATTGTCAGTGGGGGAATTGTGCGTCTGCGGAGGCTGATTTGCAGGGAGGGTGTAGGGAGGGCGATGACAGGTCTGATGAGAGGGCTGTGCGCATTAGCTGGCAACATTTTCAGGAAGCCACTCAGCTGCATCTTAGCCACTTAAATTGTAGCTGGTTAAGCTGCCTTTCATCCCCAGCCTAGGCTACTAGATTGTGACTAGAAAGTAGTCTGAACCTAATTGCTGTACATCTTACTGAACATTGCCCTTAGTTTTAGGTAGCAGGAGTTCCCTATGTTAGTTCCTATTGGGAACCTTACAGAGGATTATGTCCCTTTAGAAAGGTCATGTATTGCGAGTATGCCAGAGGAGTTTACCTTCTGTCCATCTCAGCCCCACTGGACATTGCTGTAATGACCCAATCCTGTCTCTATAATCAGTGAATGATCTCTCGTAATTTTTGTGCATTTTTTGAGTTGGAGTTTAAGAGAGTAGGAGCTTTTTACTTCCTTCATCCCTGCAAGGTTTGGTCAGCAGGCGAGATAACTTGTTTTTGGATCATGTGGTATTGTTTCAAGGGATAATGTCTAGCCCATGAGAAGGGGACAGTGAGCTAGGTCTCAAGCATTGTAGTTTTGGGATTGTTTTTACACTCAGTCCATCAAAGGAAACAAGAACAAAGGTCTCTGCTCCTCTGCACTTGCCAGGGAAAACTTTGGGAGTATCTTTGGAAATAAGGAGTTTGTTTTCAGTGGCTGGGGGTTGCCGTTTATATTTGGGAAACATTTCACACAGCCTGAGGGATTCAATGTTTGGAAGAGGGAGTGCCATGTAGGGGCAAAGGGCTACTGGAGCCATTTTGACTAATGGCAACTACCGGCCTGGGGAATAAGAAGTTGTTCTGGGTCCCCCACTACACTACCAGGGATCTTGGTTGAGTCCTGGAGGGGTCAAGGGAGTCAAGAGGGTGCTCTGCTGGTGGGGGGCTCCTTATTTTAGTAAATGGGAAGGTTTGAGAAGGGTTTTGGTTTTTTTTTTTATTTTTAAGATGCAATTTTACCCGACCCCCCCCCAAAAATCGATAGGACAAACCACACTAAATTTCATGGTTTTTCTAATCGTTTTTTTTTTTTAAATTCCTGAAATGCAACAAAATAGGAAATATTATCGTTATTTCCTATTTTGTTGCAAATGAATTTCCACTCCTAGTGTGTATGTATTTTGGGAGGGAATCTGTGATCACAGAGTATATATTTACAGAAGTGGAAGTGTAGGATTGATATTGTTTGTCTTACATGTACAATGACAAGACTGAACCTTCCTTAATCCAGGGTATGGTATTCTGGGTGTAATCCCACTCTCTGAAATTTACTGCTAGTGTCCTTGTTAATCCATGCTTTTTGCCAGTTTCTTTCTAAAGCTTGTTAAGGTGTTACATATATACAGGCAATAAATTGAGGTGAGTTTGGAAGTTCTTATTAATCAGGTGACGGTTGCCCAGACAAATAGGACTGTTTCTGTATTTTCTTGATCTTTGATTGCATCTCTTGGTATTTGATGATCTTCTCTCTATCCATACATAGTACAGAGTAATCACTTAGTGCTGACATTTTTATTAGTAATGCTGTTTTTGCCATTTTCTCCTATACCACTATGTCTGGTTTTCTAGCATCGAGCATTTCATTCATCTGGGAATGAATAATTATACTCTTACTCTATGATTTATGGGAAGAATGGATATAAGATAGAATGACAACTGTAAATGCAAAGTAAAATATTTCCAGTGAGAACATGGGAGAAGCTTGGGGCGGTTTTGGGAGAGGAGTGGGGAGGAATTTAGTTGGTCCCCTAAAATAAAAAGGCGATCTGCTGCCTCTGGTTTTCTACAGTCTGGAGCTGACCATGAGTGCAAAATGATTGCTGCAAGGGGTGAAAAAAGCAAAACAAAACCTGCCATTTCCCTTGTAAAGATTTGTTTCATGACTGCTTTTAGGATTTTTTAGAGCATTGTTGTGTAAGAAATAGTGCAATTGCTTTTCTGATTAAATATGTTTTGTTTTTTTGTTATTTGGAAAATAATAAATTTATTGAAAAAATAATAATGTGTATAAAACTGTTATGTATATAAACTACCAAAATGAATGAAAAGGAAGGTACATCCCTAAATTATGCTGCCAACTTGTTACTTTTAGTTTTTCCTTTGTTTTTATTTTTCTGTGTTCTGCTTTGTAAACCACTTCAGGTGTTCTTCCAAGACTGGGGAGGTTATATATGCATTTTTTAAAAATAAATAAATACATTGGTGCATCATTCCAACTCTCACAGATATGTCAGCTAAGATTTGTCTGTTCCTCTTTGAAGATTTCCACGAAATGTTTTCAAAAAGATCCTTTAAAACCAGCAAATATTTCTTAGGCACTTGTCGTCAACATATGCTACTTTCTCCACCCCAAACATTTCCAAATTCCTTTCTAAAGAGCCCTGTCAGTTTTCCTCATTTTAAATGCCAGGTTTTCGCAATAATAGTAAATCACAAGCAACAGTCCTCCAACTCTGATAGGACCTACTCCAAAGAACAACTGTGATACCAATTTCAATATCACAGGGACACTATTCAGGCCACCTTGTTGTTCAACCCATGAGGAGTAACTATCTGCATCCAATCACAAATATCAGATAAGAATATCTGAACAGTCCTGCTTCCTTCAATGGGAGACTGCCTCACATTAAAAAAAACAAAACAACAAAACACTGGTTTCAAACTCACAGAAACACTGCCCAGTCCATCTCATAATTCAACTTGTGAGGCGTTATTGTCAACAGCAAATAAATCCACTTCTATTCCCACTGCAGCACTAATCGATGTATAATAATCTCCACCTAGCATCCAAGGCAGAACCAAACTGAGGACAGTGAAGTACAAATCCTCAAATACACTGGGGAGAGGTATGACCTAGATGTTGAGGCAATGGACTAGGGGCCAGGAAACCAAGTTTGAAATCCAACTACTCACACTGACATTCATTTTGACCTTCAGCAAGTCACTTTAGCTCCAGTTGTCTCAGGTACCTAGTTAGATGGTAAGCACTTTCATTACGAAGGCTGGCCACGGAACCCGTGGTCGGCTCTCCTCACCTCTTCCTTGCGGCTCAGAGGACACTCTTGCGGTGCAGCACGGCAGGGACACCGTCACCGCCCACCTCAAGGCCTCGCACAGTTCTCCCGCCGTCGATCCCCGTTCCAGCTGGGGCTTTCCCTAGCGTGTGCGCGCCTTTCTCCAAGACTTAAAGGGGCTGCGACGCGCTAGGGCTGCCGGGCCTCCTCTGATGATGTCATTTCCTCAGGGTTATTTAAGGCAAGCTCTAACTACTAGAGCTTGCCTTTGCAACTGGCTTCCTCCGTAGTTGTCTGGGCTCCCTGCTAACTGTGTCTGACTTTGAAAACCTTTCTATTTGACCGCTGCCTGATCTCGACCTCTGCTTGTTCTTCGACCATGCTTGACCGCTGCCTGATCCCAATCTCTGCATGTCCCAGCATCCTCTCATTCCAGTCCTGTTACAGTGTCCTCCTGTTCCAGCGTCCATCTGTTCCTGCGTACCCTCCAGGTAGTACCTCTTGGACTGACTCTCTGGTACTGACCCCTGCTTGATTTTTGACCATGTCTGACCTCCGGAATCCGACCCCTTCTCAAATGACCACGTCTCCAGATTCCAGCTCTGTCCCTTGTCTTGCCATCGTCTACGTTGTCCTGGTCCTCCTTGCTCCATCCGACCTCTAGCCTCGATCTCAACCATGCTCCTCTCCAGTCTGTGGGCACGCCTGCCTACCATCTCCTCAGGAGACCTTACGAGGCCCACCTAAGTCCAAGCGGCCTGGGTCCCTATGGGCTCCTCCCGGGGGCTTCCAGTGGTGAAGCTCATCCTAGCCTCTGTATCCTCCAGTACTCCGCTCCCTGAGGGAAGGTGCTTCCTGGTCCCTATCAGGGAGTCGTTCTCCACTGCCACAGGACAAGGATCCTCCCCTGATCGCAACAACTATGAGTCATAGTCTTATTATAACTGAAGATATATACCACTTTGGGCTAAAACATAGGAAAGATGGTCTAGCCAAAATAGAATGCATTGTTTCCCCCATTGAACACGAATGCCCAAAAGAGACAAAAAATTGAATACATTTTTTGGCCCTGAACTAAACAAAATGAATCACTGACCCAAATGAACCAAATGAATGCTACCAAGCCAATTTGTTTTCATGCACATCCCTACTAAATAAGCTCCCTAGTGGCTGCAACACTGGAATTTCATTGGTATATCACTTTATCTGTTTGTGAGTTCAGTGAAATACAAGGACTATATCTTAATATGGCTTTCCCAGTCAACAAAACTGAAAAAAGAAAAATAAAATATCACTTTTAAAAACCAGAAAACAAATTTCAATACAGGTTTCAGGGATTTTTCAGTTTGAATGTAGTTCAGATACATTAAAAAAAAAAATCTAATGGAAATCTCTTCTACCTACAAATATGAAAGATTTCAATTGTCTGACCTGCTTGTATTGTTTTATTCTTAACTAAGCTAGTTTCTTCTTTTCAAAAATAGTGTGACTTAGGAAAATAATGTCACGGCAGGAATACGTGTGCTTATGAGGATCTCTGTCCTTTCTCCCACTGTAGCAACTAATGTTCCCAGGGCATCTCATAGCTTCACGGAATGAACAGAATAATTAATATTTTCTGAGCCAGAGGTCAATTCAGCTACTCCATTAAGAAGACATCAAAGGAGGCAGCCAAGAAATGCAATTTTAGATTAATGCGTTATTTCAGAGATTGCCCTTTGAGGAAAGGACCTTTAGCCAAAATTATGTTTTAACCCTATTAGTGATAATGGAAAATTTCATAATTGCAATATAATTTCCAGCCAGCCTGCAACAACGAACTCTGCCATGAAGTACTATGGGAGCTAGAACTCCTGGAAAACTGCATGATGGAGATTTCTGAGAAATCCAGGCTTCTCTTAGGGACTCTATCAAAGGTTTCCTCTCATTTTCCTTCAATGCTAAAGTGATTGCAAGTAAAGCCATGGAAATTTCCTTGCATTATCAATGAAAAAGAAAAAACAAAATGTCAGCACTAACCTGGAAACAAGGTTTTGTACTGGAGCGAAACGGGAGGAGAAATATGTCAATTCCTGACATTAGCTTCTCGGTTGTCATGGACATGTCAAATTTATTACCTTCTTTCTCAAGCAGCCTTATGTGGAAGTCAGAGTTACCCATCTCCCAATAACACATCTTTTAGCCAGGTCTAAGTAATAAGGTCTCCAGCAGGCAATATGATATAGATTATTGCCAAAAAGATCTTTTATTCTCTAGATTACAGCATATTCTTTGCGTAGAAAAGAAATGTTATAGAAAAATGGTAGTGGTTGATAGTTTAATACAAAAAAATCATACAGAGCAGATAAGGTGGCCTGAATTTTTTTTTAGTAAATGCATTCATCTGGGTAGAATAAACTATGTAGCAGATTTTTTTTCTTTTAAAGCTAAAATACTAGCATAATGTCACTGTCATTGAAGGTGGTAGGAGGTAATGACATGTGTTTTTTAAACCATCTGCCTGCAAGATCTGTGAATCCATATGCTGTCATGGTAAACTCATACTTCCATTCTTCCCAGGTTGAAATAGTAACTATTTGTCAATGTTAATTGCGTAACTTTCTTATAAAGTGTTCAGAGAGTATGTATGAGGCACCATATGCCTTATGCATTGCATAGGCCTAAAATTCATGGATGTACCGTACCTCTCGAAGGAGTGAGACCAGTTAAATAACCAAGCATTACTAATGATGAGAGTCTGGATGGCTTGAATGATTTAGCACAGAATTAAAGAGATTTTTAGTACCTCTAGGTTACTTATTGAAAGCCATCACTGTTTGTTAATGAACGAAGATCATTGCCATCTTAAAGTCCTTGGAAGGTCTGTATGACATGAATTAGCTTTAGTTTGATCTCAGAGTAGAGTAGCCATATCACTGGCAGCTCCTATAGGTGGTCCTTCCAGAACAGAGCTGAGGCACATTTTCAGGAGGATGTGTGATAATCTTGGTAAGTGACCATGAAGAACTGTAAACTGAAATACCTCTCTCTAGTAAGAATGCTACCTGGACCCATTAAAGTCAACCCATGATAGTCCTACACTAAAATACCCTCACTGGACTCCTCAAAATGTGCCGTCTTCCACTCAGTTCGAACCATATTATACCAGCCAAATTCATGGCCTCATTATTCAAAGTTATGTAAGCTAGTCGGATAAAAGTTATCTGGCTAATTTATATGTGATATTCAGCAGTAGGGATGTGAATCGTTTATCTGACGATTGAAAATATCGTCCAATATTTTCAATATCGTCAGATATCGGGGGGTCCCCGATAGCGATAGGAAACCCCACAATTAATTTAGTGGGTTTTCTTATTGTTATGCGGGGGGGGAAGAAAGGACACAACCTAAAAACACAACCTGACCCTTTAAAATTAGTTTGTTAGTATCCCCCCACCCTCCGGACCCCCCCCCAAAATTTTTTAAATACCTGGTGGTCCAGTGGGGGTCCCGGGAGCATTCTCCTGTGCTTGGGCTGTCGGCTGCCACTAATCAAAATGGCGCCGATGGCCCTTTGCTCTTACCATGTGACAGGGGCTATCGGTGCCATTGGTCGGCCCCTGTCACATGGTAGGTGCACTGGATGGCCCGTGCCATTTTTAAAGATGGCGCCGGCTGTCCATTGCTCCTACCATGTTACAGGGACTGGCCAATGGCACGGATACCCTGTCACATGCTAAGGGCAAAGGGCCATCGGTGCCATTTTGTTTACTGGAAGCCGATGGCCCGAGCGCGGGAGAATGCTCCCGGGATCCCCGCTGGACCACCAGGTATTTAAAAAATTTTTTTGGGGGGGGATCCAGAGGGTGGGGGGATACTAGCAAACTCATTTTAAAGAGTCGGCTGTATTTTTTTGGTTATCGGCTCGGGTGCAGCCGATAAAAAAAACCCGATCGGACTGCAAGATAAAAATTTCACGATGTGAATCGGAACCGGAATCCGAACCGATACCGGTTCTGATTCACATCTTTATTCAGCAGCATGGCATCAAAATTGCAACTTAGTTATATCCAAGTGAGTTAGACCTGTTCTATGGCAAGTCTAATTTATTCAGATAACTTATCCAATTAAGTCCAAATATAGGCACTTATCCAGTTAAGTTAACTAACAAAGTAACCTTGCCCTGATCAGTCCATTGTCCAAGATATCTGGCTATCTACTTAGCTGGATAAATACTTATCCAAGGTTCTGTGGTTTCTAGATAACTACCTTGAATAACCCAAAAGACTGAATCTGGCACAATCAGGATTCCATATAGAGTACAGCACAGAAATGGTTCTAGTATCTCTAGAGCAAGCCTCCCAATCCTCCTTGATCTCTCTGCCACACTTGACATGATTGTTTTCTAAATCATTTTAACCAGGTTAACAAAAATAAATGTACAGGTAAAAGTAAAAAGCTGGTTTGAATTCTTCCTCATTGATAGACCCCAAGAAATAACCCGAAATGCAAAAATCTCAAAATCTTGACCTCTGAAATGAGGCATACCCAAAGGTTGGCCATTAGCACTTGTCTTATTCAATGTATATCTCATGTTCCTTACAGCTATTATTGTTGCGCTGGAGGTGGACCCTTGGACCGAGGTGGTGTTGACGTAACCCATAGGTAGGGACCTACGGGTCCCCACCGTCAGCAGGCGGAGTGGGCTGATGAACAGAGGCCAGCTGGAGCTTCACCAATACCAGCCCTTGTTCCCCGCGGGTTGAGCCTTTGGGTGCCGGGGCCAGCTGGACTTAGGTCGGCCTCTGTATGTAGACGATGAGGAGATCGGGTTCAGCCCAGAGACAACAGAGGAGAGATGGTACAGTCTTACACCAGACAAGGTAATGTCCTGGAGACTCGGGCGCCAAAGGATCAGAGACAGACAGGGGGCGCCCGAGCAAGAGCAGGCTGAAGCCTGAATTGACCAAGTCCAGGAAGTAAGCTGAAGAGGAGTCAAGGGACAGGCTTGAGTCAGGGCTGGCGGCAGTCTTGAAAGTGGCAAGCAAGGCTGAGATCTGATCACGGAGATAATCAAGCATAGTCAAACAATGCTTAGGTCTGGATCTGGAGAGAGACAACGACATAGTCAGACAATGCAGAGGTCTGGGTCTGGACAGAGGCAATGGCGTAGTCAGACAATGCAGAGGTCCGGGCTTGGAGAGAGTCAGTGGCGTGGTCAGGTGAAGCAGAGGCCTGGGCTTGGAGAGAGTCAATGGCGTGTTCAGGTGAAGCAGAGGTCCGGGCTTGGAGAGAGTCAATGGCGTGTTCAGGTGAAGCAGAGGTCCGGCCTTGGAGAGAGTCAATGGCGTGGTCAGGTAAAGCAGAGGCCTGGGCTTGGAGAGAGTCAATGGCGTGGTCAGGTGAAGTAGAGGTCCGGGATTGGAGAGAGTCAATGACGTGGTCAGGTGAAGTAGAGGTCCGGGCTTGGAGAGAGTCAATCCGTGTAGGCAATCCAAGGTAAGGTGCAAGGCAGGAATGTAGGAACAAGGAACAGGAACACAGGAGTGAGAAAAATCTCTAAGAAGGCAACGAGTACTCGATCAGTGAGGAGACCTGTTGCAAAGGCAAAGCTAGGGAGCGGAGCCTGCGCTTAAATACTGAAGCTCCTCTGACGTCATCATCTGGGGCTGCAGCTTGGTTCCTGTCGCGGGCCCTACATAAGTGTTGGTAATGCACACGCACTTAGGGAGGGGAGTGGCGCCGAGTAGCGGCATCTCTCCGTGGGCCACCAGGGGAGGCCCGAGGACGGAGCTGGTGGCCCACTGCCACCAGAGAGGAGGAACCAGGAGCTGGAATTACTGCAGAGAGGTGAGGGGGCCGTGCCACAGGTCTGCCGCAGACAGCACACGTAACAATTATAAGACAACTCAGACTTACAGTATACATCTATGCCAATGACATTCAAATCCTCATAAAACCTGTGATCCTTGAGGGGAGCATCTCCATTGTGGTCAAAGATAATAATGGTATTTGTAGTCAAGTCATAGTCATAGCTTTGGTGGTGGCAAGTCCTACGATGGTGTCCCACAGGGTACTGGATTCAATGCCTTCCTACCAACCGGATCTCCCACAGGGAAAAGGGGTCCAAAACCCATCCAGTACTGATCACAGGAACTAGAGAGAAGGCAAGCATGTATTAAATGATTAAACTCTTCTTTTGAGTTACAACTCTAACAGTTTCATTCAATCTCACATAAAAATAAACAATTTCCAACTGGACCAGTTCTCATAAATACAGAGCTTCATTCAGATAAGTAAACCTCAAAGTCCTTAGCCTTCTTAATTACTTTCTATCTCTCCCTTAGAAATTGAGTCTTTGTATTGATTTTGTTTTTTAGAGAGTCCTTTATAATAGAAATTTGAGAACAACTGATGATTCTCTCCTAAGGTAAATATAGTTAAGTCTATTTTCTTTCTCTCACTTTTTATCTTTGTCTAGTTTGCATTTTATGTTTTCTTCCCTTTGTTGTACTCTTTTCTGTATCATTCTGTTTTCTCTCTTTTCTAATTGTCTTTGTCTCTTATTCCTTGCTTTTCAAGAGAATATTGTCTCCATTAAATGAATTCTCCTTTATACATCTTGTTGTCTCTTTGTGTTAATACATGAACACACTTAATGGTGTAATTATTTATTAAGGCTGGCTAGTTACTAGGGTTCATCACTGACACACTGGGAGGAGATCTTGCAGCATAGATTAGTCTTTACTAACTATCTTTAACATAAAAAAAGAAATGGACTACTTAAATTCATTAATCTTCTGTAAGCTAGAGAGTTCCCTCAATGTCGTCTCGAAGGCAGGTTGTACTGTTACTTCTAGCTAATGGAAAATAAAAGATAATTAGTATATGCTGGATAATGCAAAGAGAAGTCAGTAGCTCATAATGAGGTAGATACATTCACATTTCATTCACATAATTGCTCACTTATCCCTCTCCTCAGAGGGTATAACACAAGAGAGGTCCTATGAAGAAGGCCTTGCTACTGTGTTTAATCCTTAGCTCTGCTTTTGTGAAAGGTTTCATCTGGATTTCATATCAATTTTCTGCTAACTGAAAAATATCTCAACTTCTAGTGCTTAACTAGCAAAGGAACAACTTTTCTCCAAGATTGTTTAGGAATCTGTGAGCCACCCTCATCAAGGGCTGAGATGTTTATTGTGTAGAACCCTGTTTTGTCACTCTGTTTTTAGAACCTTGCCATCACTCCCTTTAATTTGACTGTCATGGGATACAGAGTATTGCTCTTCCTGCAGGAGGGTTACTACTCTCAACTGGCAATCAGGGTACTTCACAGCCAGCATGGAATTATAAGAAACACAGACATAAGGCTTGCTATACTGGGTCAGACCAGGGGTCCATCAAACCCAGTATCCTGTTTCCAACAGTGGCCAATCCAGGTCACAAGTAACTGGCAGGATCCCAAGGGGTAGATAGCTTCCAAGCTGCTTCTCCCAAGAATAAGCGGTGGATTTCTGTAATTCTACGTTAATAGTGGTTAATGGACTTCCCTCCAGGAACTTGTCCAAAATGTTTTTTAAATGCAGCTACACTAATAGTTTTCACCACATCTTCTGGCAATGAATTCCAGAGCTTAATTATGTGTTGAGTAAAAAAATATATTCTCTTATTAATTTTAAATGTGTTACCCAGTAATATACATAAGAACATAAGAACGTAAGATATGCCATATTGTTTCCAACAGTGGCCAATCCAAGTCACAAATACTTGGCAAGTACCCAAACATTAAATAAATCTCAAGCTACTATTGCTTATTAATTAATAGCAATTTATGGATTTTTCTCTAGGAACTTATCCAAACCTATTTTTAAACCTAGTTACACTAAGTGCTGTAGCCACATCCTCTGGCAATGAATTCCACAGCTTAAATATGAGCTGAGTGAAAAATAATTTTCTTTGATTTGTTTTAAATGAGCTACTTGCTAACTTCATGGAGTGCCCCCTAGTCCTTCTATTATCTGAAAGAGTAAATAACCAATTTATACATTAACTTGTTCAAGTCTTTTCATGATTTTGTAGACCTCAATCATATTCCCCCTCAGTCATCTCTTCTCCAAATTGAACAGCCCTATCTTCCTTGGCCTTTCCTCATAAGGCAGCTGTTCCATGCCCCTTATCATTTTGGTCAACATTTTCTGCAATTTCTCCAGCACAACTATATCTTTTTTGAGATGTGGTGACCAGAATTGAACACAGTATTCAAGAACCGGTCTCACCATGGAGCGTTACAGAAGCATTATGACATCCATCATTTTATTTGCCATTCCCTTCCTAATAATTCCTAGCATTTGGTTTCCTGTTTAGATTGCCACAGCACACACAGCCAATAATTTCAATGTGTTATCCACTATGATGCCAAGATTTCTTTCCTGGGTGATAGCTTCTAAGATAGACCCTAACATTTTGCCACTTCAGCAAGGGTTATTTTTCCTTGTATGTATCACTTTGCACTTGTCCATGTTAAATTCCATCTGCCATTTTGAAACCCAATCTTCCAGTCTTGCAAGGTCCTCCTGCAATTTATCACAATACACTTGAGATTTAACTACTCTGAATAATTTTGTGTCATCTACAAATTTGATCACCTCACTCATCGTACCCCTTTCCAGATCATTTATACATACATTAAAAACAAAGCATAGGTCAAAGTACAGATCCCCAAGGCACTCCACTGTTTACCTTTTTCCACTGTGAAAACAGACCATTTATGCTACTCTCTGTTTCCTGTCTTTTAAAAAGCTTGCAATCCACAAAAGGGCATCCTATCCTAGGACTTTTTAGTTTTATTAAAAGCCTCTCATGTGGGACTTTGTTGAATACCTTCTGAAAATCCAAATATACCACATCTATTGGTTCACCTTTGTCCACATGTTTATTCACCCCTTCAAAAAATGTAGATTTGTGAGGTAAGACTTCCCTTAGGTAAATCCATGCTGGCTGTATCCCATTAAACCATGTCTATCTAATTGTTTTCTGATTTTATTCTTTATAACAGTTTCCATGATTTTTCCTGGACTGAAGACAGGGTCACCAGTCTATAGTTTTCATAATCACCCCTGGAGCCCTTTTTAAATATTGGTGTTACACTGGCCATCTTCCAATCTTCATCATCCAATAGATGATTTTAATGATAGGTTACAAATTAATTGAAATAAAAGTCTGAAATTTCATTTTTTAGTTCTTTCAGAACCCTGGGGTGTATACCATCCAGTCCAGTTGATTTACTATTTTTCAGTTTGTCAGTCTGGCCTACCACATCTACTTGTGATTTGGCTCAGTTCATCTGAATCATCACCCTTGAAAATTATCTCCAGAACGGGATCTGCTCAACATCATCTTTAGTAAACACCAAAGCAAAGAAAATATTTAATCTTTCTGTCATGGCCTTATCTTCCCTAAGTGCCCCTTTAACCTATTGATCATTTAATGGTCCAACCTACTCCCTCGCAGGATTTCTGTTTTGGATATATTTTAAAAAGTTTTTATTTTGAGTTTTTGCCTCTATGGCCAACTTCTTTTCAATTTCTCTCACAACTGCTACATTTTTTTAAGGGGTGAAGGTAAACGAGAATTGGTAGATGTGGTATATTTAGATTTTCAGAAGGCATTTGCCAAAGTCCCTCATGAAAGGCTTCTAAGAGTGCCTCAGGGATCTGTACTTGGACCAGTGTTTTTTAATATATTTATAAATGATCTGGAAAAGGGTGATCAAATTTATAGATGACACAAAATTCTTCAGAGTAGTAAAAATCACAAGCGTATTGTGATAAAATGTAGGAGGACCTTGCAAGACTGGAAGATTGGGCAGCCACATGGAGATGAAATGTAATGTGGACAAGTGCAATGTGATGCATATAGGGAGTTACAACCCATTCTGTAGTTACATGTTAGGTTCCATATTAGCAGTAAAAAGATATATGCGTCATAGTGGATATTACATTGGAATTGTCACCTCAAGGTGCTGCGGCAGTCAAAGAAGCAAATAGAGTCTTAGGAATTATTAGGAAGGGAATGGCAAATAAAACATAAAATGTCATAATGTCATAATGCCTCCATGGTGAGACCGCACCTTGAATACTATGCGGAATTCTGGTTACCACATCTCAAAAAAGATATAGTTGCATTGGAGAAAGTACAGAGAAAGGTGACAAAAGTGATAAATGGCATGGAATGGCTCTTCTATGATGAAAGGCTAAAGAAGTTAGGGCTGTTCAGCTGGGAGCAGAGATGGCTGAGGCGGGAATATGATAGAGATTGACAAAATCATGAAAGATTTTGAACGGGTAAATGTGAATCAGTATTTTACTCTTTCAGATAATGCAAGGACTAGGGTGCACTCCATGAAGTTAGCAAGTAACAAATTTAAAACAATTTGGAGAAAATTCTTTTTAACTCAACATAAAATTAAGCTCTGGAATTCCTTGCCAGAAGGTGTGGTTAAGGCAGTTAGTGTAGCTGGGTTTAAAAAAGGTTTGGATAAATTCCTGGATGAGAAGTCAATAAACTGCCATTAATCAATAGAGAACAGCTACTGCTTAGAATCATAGAAATGATGGCAGAAATGGACCAAATGATCCACCCAATCTGCTCAGCAAGCTTATGCCAGTATCTGGTACACCATGCAGGTTACACTCATGCTTATCTGTTTCCCAGACTGTGAACGTCAGGGTCCTCGGATGCTGTCAAATCTAATTTTTTATAACCTCTGCCATGGAACCAGAGAGCAATGATGAAGCTGCATAAAAAATATCAGGCATAATGATTAAGGGTTATAAAAGCAACATCAGTAGGTTACTCCCTTGTTTATTTGTTCCCCAAACTGTAAAAGTCGGGGACCTTGTTGGTTGCTATCTGAATCCAATTCCCCTTTTCCCACTGTCATTAAAGCAGAGAGCAATGGTGGAGTTCATTAACAATATCAAGGCTTATTTGTTAAGGGTTGCAACTGTCACACCAGGAAGTAACCCCCAGTTACCACCATGCACTCTTTTCTTTAATTCCTTCTTCTAGCCTTTAGGAATCCATAGGGGCAGATTTTAAAAGCCCTACGCATGTAAATCCAGCTGCATTTTCAAGGGCGGGGGGTTACACGCGCCGAGCCTATTTTGCATAAGCCCGGCGATGTGCGCAAGCCCCGGGACGCGCGTATGTCCTGGGGCTTGAAAAAAAGGGTGGGGCGTGGGCAGTCCAGGGCAGGGTAGGGGCAAGGCAAGAGGCCTTCGTAGGGCTGCTAGGCCGGGGGATCAGACTCCGGCACTCGGCAGGTGCGTGCAACTTAAGCCTGCCCAGAGGCAGGCACAAATTGTAAAATAAAGGTTTGGGGGGGGGGTTTAGGTAGGGCTGGGGGGCGGGTTAGGTAGGGGAAGGGAGGGGAAGGTGGGGGTGGTGGAAGGAAAGTTCCCTCTGAGGCCGCTCCAATTTCGGAGCGGCCTCGGAGGGAGCGGGGAAAGCCATTGGGGATCCCCTAGGGCTCGGCGCGCCCAAGTTGCACTAGTGTGCACCCCCTTGCACGCACCGACCCCGGATTTTATAACATGTGCGTGGCTGCCCCTTTGAATTCCTTCATTGTTTTCATTTTCATCACCTCCTCTGGAAGGGCATTCCAGGCATTCACCACCCTCTCCATGAAGAAATATTTCTTGACATTGGTTCTGAGTCATCCTCCCTGGAGTTTCATTTCATGATGTCTAGTTCTATTGATTTGTTTCCAATGGAAAAGGTTTGACGATTGTGCATCATTAAAACCTTTCAGGTATCTGAAGGTCTGTACCATATCTCCCCTGCACCTTCTCTCTTCCAGGGTATACCTATTCATATCCTTCAGCCTCTCCTCATAAGTCTTCCAATGCTGACCCCTCACCACTTTGGTCACTCTTGTTTGGACCATCTTTATCCTGTCTTTATCCTTTTTGAGATATGGGCACCAGTACTGAATGCAGTACTCCAGGTGAGGCTTCACCAAGGACCTGTACAAGGCAATATCACCTCCTTTTCATACTAGTTATTCCTCTCTCTATGTAGCCCAGCATTATTCTGGCTTTAGCTATCTCCTTGTCACATCACTTCGCTGCCTTCAGATCATCAGACACTATCATACCGACGTCCTTCTCCCAGTCCATGCACATTAGACTTTTACCGCCCATCACATACAGGTCTCTTGGATTGCTGCACCCCAGATGCATGACTCTGCTCATCTTGGTACTGAATCCCAGCTACAAAATCTTTGACCATTCTTCAAGCTTTCTTAAATCACTTTTCATTCACTCTACTCCTTCAGAAGTGTCCTCTCTTAGTATCACCCACAAATATCCCTTCCACCAGGTGGCTCAAAGATATTAAATAGAATCAGTCCCAAAAATGTTCCCTGTGGCAGTCCACTTAACACCATTCTTTCTTCAGAGTGGGTTCCATTTACCATTACATGGTGTCTCCTGCCAGTCAACCAGTTTGTAATCCACACTACTAACTTGGCACCCACTCCCAAGCTTCTCATTTTGGTCACGAGTATCCTATGTGGGACCTTATCAAAAGCTTTACTAAAATCCAAGTAAATCACATCCAGTATTCTTCCCTGATTCAATTCTCTAGTCACCTAATCAGATGAATAAATCATATTTGTCTGACAGGACCTTCCCCTGGTGAATCCATGCTGCCTCAAGTCAAGCAACCTATTGGATTGTAGATAGTTAACTATCCTTTCCTTCAGCAGAGTCTCCATTAATTTTTCCACCACCGAGGTAAGACTAACCAGCCTGTAGTTTCCAGTCTCCTCTCTGCTCCCACTCTTGGGAAGCGAGAACACCACCGCTCTTCTCCAATCTTAAGGTACCACTCTCATTATCATTGATCTATTGAACAAGTCCTTCAGCGGATCCGCCAGAACATCTCTGAGCTCTCTCAGTATCCTGGGATGTATCTCATCTGGCCCTATGGTCTTGTCCACTTTGCTTTCCTAGCTCTTCCCATACATTCTCTTCTGTAAATAGAGTATTGCTTACTCCACTCCCATCCCCAGTCTTGTCATATAGTGACGGTCCTACTCCAGGGTCTTCTTTAGTGAACACTGAACTGAAGTATTTGTTTAATATTTCAGCCATTTCTTTGTCTCTCTCCACCACTGAACTTTGTCACCTTTCAATTTCACTATACCACTTTAGATCTTTCTCTGATATATATCTCAGAAATGTTTTGTCACCTCGCTTTACCTCTTTGGCAATCCTTTCTTCCAACTGACTTTTTACTTTGATTTCTTTCTTTGTCTTCCACAGTTTCACCAGATATTCTTCCTAGTGTTTCTTTTTTTGGGATCCTTTATATTTCTTGAACACTGCTTTTTTTGCCTTTATTTTACCAGCCATGTCCTTTGAGAACCAGATCAGTTTCTTATTTGTTTTACTTTTCTTACATATAGATTTGTTGCCTTTGTAATTGCTCCTTTTAGTTTGGCCCACAGTTGTTCCACCTCTCTCATTTTCTCCCAGTCTTCTAATTCTACCTCCAAGTACATCCCCATTTTGACATCCATATTTTTGAAATTCAAAGCTCCAGTCTTTGTGTGACCTTTCTGTATCCTATTTGTAATATCAAACCATACTGTTTGTTGATCATAGGAAAATGTGGGAGGGAGGTTCTGGAAGCCAAGTTTAGGCTCTTAGGTAGAAAGCATAAATCCAGAACCTATAGAGAAGCATTCCCTGAAATGCTCCCTGTTCCACACGCAGGTCACCAGAAGCAGGCAGAGCTCCGGAGTCTCAATGCGTGGATGAGTCGATGGTGCAAGGAAGAGGGATTCAGTTTTGTAAGGAACTGGGGAACCTTTTGGGGAAGGGAGAGTTTCTTCCAAAAGGATAGGTTCCACTTTAACCAGGGTAGAACCAGACTGCTGGCGCTAACCTTTAAAAAGGAGATAGAGCAGCTTTTAAACTAGAACAAAGCCGGCAGTCACTCAGCAGCACATGGTTCGGAGGAAGGTATTTTCAAAGGATCCTAATAACATATTAGAATTAGGGCTTCCCAACAGTGAGGTTCTAATAATAAGAAAAGTAGTCCAAGTGCCTGTAACTAAAAACTCACCTGAGCTAAAAAAATTCCAACTTATCCGTATCAATTAAAAAGCAGAATGAAAATACAAACAAAAAACATACTTTGAAATGTTTGTATGCTAATGCCAGAAGTCTAAGCAGTAAGATGGGAGAATTAGAATGTATAACAGTGAATGATGACATAGACTTAATTGGCATCTCAGAGACATGGTGGAAAGAGGATAACCAATGGGACAGTGCTATACCGGGGTACAAATTATATTGCAATGACAGAGAGGAGCATCTGAGAGGTGGTGTGGTGATTTATGTCCAGGTTGGCATACAGTCCAAAAGGATAAACAGGATAAACATCCTGCATGCACAATCAAATCTTTATGGGTAGAAATCCCGTGTGTGTTGGGAAAGAGTATAGAGATAGGAGTATACTACCATCCACCTGGCCAAGATGCTGAGACAGACAATGAAATGCTAAGAGAAATTAGGGAAGTTAACCAAATTGGTAGTGCAGTAATAATGGGAGATTTCAATTACCAATTTAATATCAAGGAGAGTCAATATGGCAACCCAAATAAGAAACATAGCAAAAAATGGGGCCAAAATTTTTACATATAACAGAAGCCTAAATGACAGTGTCAGCAAGCCTGTCATTGTGGTTTTTACAAAGAAACCCAACCGGTCTTCTCAATCATTCACCATCATTATCAAAAGTTATGTACATAACAAAAAGATTTTTGGAATTAATAAAATTTTGATAATGATGGTGAATGATTGAGAAGACCGGTTGGGTTTCTTTGTAAAAACCACAATGACAGGCTTGCTGACACCTTCATTTAGGCTTCTGTTATATGTTAACATTTTGGCCCCTTTTTTTGCTAAGATTTCAATTACTCCAATATTGACTGGGCAAATATATCATTGGGACTCACTAGAGAGATAAAAGTCCTGGATGGAATAAATGACAGTTTTATGGAGCAATTGGTTCAGGAACCAACAAGAGAGGGAGCAATTTTAGATCTAATTCTCAGTGGAGCACAGGAATTGGTGAGAGAGATAATGGTGGTGGGGCTGCTTGGCAATAGTGATCATAATATGATCAAATTTGAATTAATGACTGGAAGGGGGGCAGTAAGCAAATCCATGGCTCTAGTGTTAAACTTTCAAAAGGTAAACTTTGATAAAATGAGAAAAATAGTTAGAAAAAAACTGAAAAGAACAGCTACAAAGGTAAAAAGTTCCATATTAGGAGCTACCATCCAAGAAAGAGATCTAGGCATCATAGTGGATAACACATTGAAATAGTCAGTTCAGTGTGCTGCGGTAGTCAAAAAAGCAAACAGAATGCTGGGAATTATTAGAAAGGGAATAGTGAATAAAATGGAAAATGTCATAATGCCTCTGTATCGCTCCATGATGAGACCACACCTTGAATACTGTGTACAATTCTGGTCGCCGCAAGTCAAAAAAAGATACAGTTACGATTGAGAAGGTACAGAGAAGGGCAACCAAAATGATAAAGGGGATGGAACAGCTCCCCTATGAGGAAAGACTAAAGAGGTTAGGACTATTCAGCTTGGAGAAGAGACGGCTGAGGGGGGATATGATAGAGGTGTTTAAAATCATAAGAGGTCTACAACAGGTAAATGTGAATTGGTTATTTACTCTTTTGGATAATAAAAGAACTATGGAGCACTCCATGAAGTTAACATGTGGCACATTTAAAACTAATCGGAGAAAGTTCTTTTTCACTCAAGGCTTAATTAAACTCTGGAATTTATTGCCAGGGGATGTGGTTAGTGCAGTTAGTGTAGCTGGGTTTAAAAAAGGATTGGATAAGTTCTTGGAGAAGTCCATTACCTGCTATTAATTAAGTTGACTTAGAAAATAGCCACTGCTATTACTATCATCAGTTGCATGGGATAGACTTAGTTTTTGGGAGCTTTCCAGGTTTTTATGGCCTGGATTGGCCACTGTTGGAAACAGCATGCTGGGCTTGATGGACCCTCGGTCTGACCCCGTATGGCATGTTCTGGATTTTTCTAAATGTGACAGTTGTTTTAAACTGATTTTCACACTAATTTTAAGATGATTAAAGAACAGCTCCAGAATTGTAGATGCAACTTCGAGGCCTTTGGCAACTCCTGGAAGGCAATATGGGGCAAAATCTCTGCATGTTTCAAATCCCGCCCCCCCCCCCCCCCCCCAGTAGCACCGATGTGCTGTTTCCAGTTCTGCCTCCCCCTCCCACCAAGCAGCCAAAGTGTCTTCTGCTTGGTACTGCTAATGTAGCATTTGAAGTAGGCCACACCCACCAGAGCACTTTCCAGTAGGTTCCCTGACACCCCCCCCCCAAAAAAAAAAAAAAGTGCAGTGCTGCAGAACACGGGAGCCTCAGCAAGCTGCTGCCGAAGGAGAGAGGCGATGTCTGGAGCCAACACTAGTAAGAATGAAAGCTATTGCAAAGGGGGTGGGGGGGGGGTATGGAGAAAGAGGGAGATTCTCATTAGGTGTGTGGGGAAAGAAAGAGAAGAAAGAGACATGCTAGGCAAGGCCCTTGGATGCAGTACAGAGCAGGATGCTATGCTGTAAATGCTTAAAGGTAAGGGACATTACACATTTACAACTAGGGTGTACATCACCACATTAGGACACTATATTAAAAGGGAAATGGGTCCTAAAGTACTTCTGTATACCATATTCAGCAGCACTTAGTACAAGGTAAGACTGTAGACTGTATCAAGACAAACCACTAATATAATCTAAATTCATAACAGCCACACTCATATGCAATTTCTCTCCATTCCATAAATTCAAATACTTAAGGCAGTCAATTCATCACACTATCCACTTCAGAAGGGTCCCAAGACATGACAGAGGCTAAGGCTTCTACTATGGAGCAGGAGGATGAAGAAGAAGCTGAGGACACGTGTGGCACAGTCTCTAAATCAAGTCCTTGCCACTAGCACTTTGCCTTTTCCTTAATCTTAAAAATGTTGTCACTTAACCTCTACTTTAGCTTATTGTGTGATGTGTCCTATTTCAGAAGTGATGCTCTGGTTTCTCAGAGGCCTCTTTACAAAAATGAGTGAATGCAGACCTTGGGGAATTGGGCCTTGTTTGAATATAAGGATGTGCTTAGAGTGGGAGTGTATTATTTGACATATGGGATTTTGTTCTGTTATTCAGATTTGAGATTCTCTGCAGTGAGGCCTGGAACAGTGGTTACTGGTGGGTCCGCTGGCTTTTACCCACGATGGAAATCTAAGCTTCTGGTTAGTGCCCTCTGGCACTTAGGGGGACTTATGGGCTACAGTGCCCCTGAGAGAACTGCTGAGTTGCAGTGCTGAGAGAGGGTCCTGCAAAAGGATGTGAGAACTGATGCAAGCTCGCCTGAAGAAGTGACTAAACTTTTGACTACTAATAACGCCAGAAGAAATATGTTTAAAATTTTGCAAAGCTACCTTTTGAGTGAGGTTTATACACTTGGTCCCAAGGCATGGATTTGTAGTATGAGTCTACCAGTTAAAAGAAGAGAAGAATGAAGATTTGTTCGTAATAGGGTTGCAAACAGATGGTCACAGAGGGGAAGGGAGGATTTTATTACTTTTTCCTGTCCAACATGAGAGACTACATCCTTAACTCTGGGCCACTTCACCATTTTTGTGATTTTATTTTTAACACACAGAGACATCAGATCATCTTTTATTTTACGTACCCTAGTTGGGGGGGTCACAAACAGAGCAAAAGATATTTTTCACCGAGGATTCAGGAAGAGGGTAAGTGTGGCTGGGGTGGGAGCTCCCCAAGCCTGACATCTTTAAACAGATAACCAGATTCTCCACACATAAATTCCCAAAAGAACCTAACCACAGCCTACAAGGGACGGTAACTTTCAAAGCAGCACACGGGTGCACATTTGCACACATACGTCAGCCAGCACCCAGGGACATGGCCATTTTATAACATACGCATGCATGTGCGCGCATGTTATAAAATAGTCTTGCTGTGCACACATGTGGGGCGAATTTTAAGTGAGTGAGCACGTGTGCAAATCCCGCTCCTATTGCATAAATTGGGGGATTTTAAATGGGGAATGCGCCGATGCCATTCCCAGTTGTATCAGTTCATCCCCAGTTCACCCAGTTAAGTGATAGGTCCTCCAAACTCCCTAGTTAAATAGCCTTCATCCCTCCCCCCACCCCCCCATTAGCCCCGACCCTTAAAACCCCACAGATCTGCCTAGTTTTCTTACATTTTTTAACTTAGACAGCATCCATAGCAGAAGTAAAGTTACGCGGCAGGGAACCTCAGCGCGTGCTGGGACCCATAAGTATTTGCACACACATCTCTGGTTCATGCCTCAAAACACTCATGCCCATACCATACCCATGCCCCACCCTTTTTTGAAATCTTTGGAGATGTGTGTGCAGCAAGAGAGAGACACATATCCAGACACCTCAAGCCCAACTTATTCACACATCCTCTAATTAATGCACATGCCAGGTTGTTAAAATTTACCTCTAAGTGCTTATCAGAAACCCCACTATTTTTCAGTTCTTAAGTTCAGAGTCTAGACTTTACACTCAACATGCACAACTTATCGCCAAAGCCCAGATCTACAGTACCCCTAAATAGCTTTTTACCAACTCCAGCAGCTCTGCTTCCTCCGGATTCTCCTGGATGAAGTTGCTTTTGCATCTGTCATCCAGGCAATGATAATCTCTTGCCTGTACTACTGCAAATTTATTTACTTATTACAACCTGCTAAATCTACCCTGAGGAAACGTGCTCTATCCACAGCAGGCCCGTCTCTCTGGAACTCACTACCACCGGACCTCCGCCTTGAACCGTGCCATACTACTTTCAAAGTGAAACTCAAGACTTGGCTTTTTCATCAAGCTTTCCCAGAGAGCTAAAAGCAAGAAGAACAAACTTTCAGCCTTGTCTTACAGCATTATTGTAATGTTCATATTGTGTCAGTTATATGTTTCAAGTTGTTTTCTAAGTTGTTCTCTAAGTTGATCTTAGCTGTTTCATAATAGATTTTACCTTGATTATTATCCGTTCATTATATTCGATATGTTCCATGTAAACCGCCTCCCGGCGATAGTTATTTCTGTTAAATGTGAACCGGAGTGATATGTATTGTATACAGGAACTTCCGGTATATAAAAACCAAAAATAAATAAATAAATAAATAAATTTAAATATATTCTGCAATTTCTCAGCAAATCTGTTGAATGCGGAGCACATATTTTTTACATCACAGTCCATAAAATAAATACATAAAAATACCTTTATGCTGGCCGGTATCCCCAATACCCTGAATCACTGCCTGCAGTTCATACAAAACACTGTGGCATGCATGATAGCAAAGGTTAAGAAATGTGACTACATAACCTCTAAAACTGCTACACTGGCTCACAACTCTATAATGCACTAAATTCAAATTATTAGTTCTAGAAAATGCTGAAAGGTTTGGGATCAACCTACCTCATGAAATCTCTCACTCCCTACACACTTGCTTGCACACTGCGCTTCCAAACCCAGGCCCGATTGGAGGTGCCATTCCCCAAAATCATGGGCTACACCAACACCAGGAAGAAAACCTTTGCAGGCTCAATCCTGACACTGTGGAACTCATAACCGTTACGCATCAGATCTCAAATAGGGGATGTGTAGAGGCAAAATGTTTGTTTTGGTTTGCTTATTCATTTTGTACATCACCTCCATTCATTTCATAAGTTTCAACAAAATTAAAATTGTTCCTTCATTTTCTTCATTTTGTTGTTTCCTTTTAAAGTCAATAGGGAAGCAACACAGCCTATTCTGAGTTTCATAACTAGGGATTTCTAATTATTCTAATGAAGCTTGTGGGTAAACAACATCAGAAGATAGAAGAGAACTCCGAATCACCAAGACTGTGCCAAAGTGGCAGCAAAAGTGTCATGAATAGCCCAAGGCACCATAAAGGGGTAAAGGGATATCAGCAGTGGTAGAAATTCTCCAAGGCACTGTCAGAAAACCAAAACTTCAAATAGTGTTAAGAACACCCAAAGGCTTCAAAAGAGGGTACAATTAACAGTGCATGAGCCCCAAAAGAGGGTACCAATAACAGTGCATGAGAAAGGCAAAGTGGCACCAAGAGTGGCATGAACATCTTAAGACACCATAAAGGGGGAAGGATTTAAGTTGGCAGAAAAAAAAAGCACACCACTCACAAAACACTAGGTTTGTATTGGAAGAATCTACCATATTCAGGTAGGACAAACCATTCAACCAGACCTCATACACAATATCCAGTGCTTCAATGCACGGAACTGATACCACATATTTTGAATAAACTTATGTGTAGAGTGGTTCTAATCATTGGTCATTGGTTGTTAGGTTCAATTTCTTATTTTTCATTTTTTACTTTTTTTTCCTCTTTTGATTTTTGCATTTGTGGAAAGTACTTATCTTAAAAGACGTTTTGTTTATACGAAGTACTTATCTTAAACAATGTTTGCAGCTGATGTCTTTAAACTTAGGACCGGAACACCGGAGAAAAGAAACAACTACGCCCGACGCGGCTCACGTTTCTTGTCTTGCTTCTTCAGGGGCTCTTAATAAGTTGTATCAGTTATAACGACTCATGTTTCCCGACTTCCACAGTCTGCAAAACAGCTTTTTTGCAGACTGTGGAAGTCGGGAAACATGAGTCGTTATAACTGATACAACTTATTAAGAGCCCCTGAAGAAGCAAGACAAGAAACGTGAGCCGCGTCGGGCGTAGTTGTTTCTTTTTCTCCGGTGTTCCGGTCCTAAGTTTAAAGACATCAGCTGCAAACATTGTTTAAGATAAGTACTTCGTATAAACAAAAACGTCTTTTAAGATAAGTACTTTCCACAAATGCAAAAATCAAAAGAGGAAAAAAAAGTAAAAAATGAAAAATAAGAAATTGAACCTAACAACCAATGACCAATGATTAGAACCACTCTACACATAAGTTTATTCAAAATATGTGGTATCAGTTCCGTGCATTGAAGCACTGGATATTGTGTATGAGGTCTGGTTGAATGGTTTGTCCTACCTGAATATGGTAGATTCTTCCAATACAAACCTAGTGTTTTGTGAGTGGTGTGATTAGGTGTTACACGAAGGTGAAGCAGTTTTTTGTGATATATATAGAAAAAAAAAGCAGGCATGGATAGAGGGACAAAGTTCCCAACACCATGAGCATCATCTACATCCCCATCACTTCACTGGAAGCTAAGACATTACTGACTAAACCTCCCAAATTTTCTTCAGCTAGTATCTCTTCAATTTCTCAATCAGGGATTCCCAGACAAGATTCTTCCTCAGAATCAGTTGTTGAAAATAGTGTTTCCATTGCCTGAGAATCAAGGCAATGGAAACCAAGGAGGAGTGTGCTGTTGTTTTTGGCTGTTGCACTTCTGCTACCCCTGTCCATTCTCCTGCCCTGCTGCTATCAGCCTTGGATGTTCTCCCACTTTTTTCCTCTGTTCCAAAATAAGTGGGAAAGGAACAAGTGGTGATGGCACATGCTTTCCAAATTTCAATTTCTTTTGCCTTGAGTTTTCTACTCATGGAATTCTACAGCTAAATAAGTCTTTTTTTTTTCAGTTTAGTTGTAGGATTGCCTTTTTTCTTGCTGATGCTACTAAGCTAGTTTTGCTCTGCAGTAAAACCTCTCCCCGTGCCATTCACTGCCCTATTCTTTCCTCTCAGTTGCAAGATGGATTTTGAATTGTCTACAGAGGATTTTGATATCACAAAGGAATTTAATGTATAGATACTGTGCCACCACTCATAGTACAATTCTAGTGTGAGTAACAATGCCTGTCTCACACACATGCACGTACTCAGATATAATGTATGTTGTGCGCTGCTGACCAACTCCTTTTCTACACACAAAAAAAACAAAACAGAAACATGAAAGTTGGCAGCCTGGCAAGACTCTTCTTCACCTCAATGTCTCTACTAATCTCTTTGTACTGCAGTGCACTGTGCTATGTCATACGCTCATACAGATAAACACAAAAACATTTTCTAGCACTGCTTCAATCACTGCTTCACTCCTACCCTCCATTAGTGAACCGAGAAAGCAAGCTCTGCAGTGCCATTGCCTCTTTCAGTCACAGTGAGTGAGACCACAGCCCTTTACCAGTAACAAAATCAACTTTTTTTAAAGCTTTTTTTAAACTCTAAAAGAGAGCTTCACAAAATTATATCCTTCTCTACCAACTGCTAGATAACAAATAGAGAGTTTCTTGCACATGCTCAGAACTTTCAGTGTGAAGACATCATTGTCACTTGATCCAGATAACAGCTATAAGCTAGTTAAAAAGATGCTTCTCCATGATTTGTCCTTCATCTAGTCCCCTTGCCAACTTGTCCTGCCTTGGCATCCAGGAGGCTGTGATGTCACACAGGCAAAAATTGGTTGCTATAGTTACCAGTTGTTTATTTGCTCAGCAGTGCACAGCCATAGACTTCAGTGGGAAACATAAATGAATAAGATGAAAAATTTTGATCAAATTCATGGAAACCCTTTGTTCATTTTGGGGGTCCATGAATGAAATGAAAATGGACTCATTAATTGCATTTTACCCAACTGTTGCAAAGAGATGCACATCCTTATCTTATAACCTTCAGGAAATGGGTGAAAATTTGGCTCTTTGAAAATAACCGTGCTGCTGAATATCCCATCTAAGATAGCCAGATATGTTTATCGGGCTAACTTAGATAACTGGTTAGGTTTTGAATATCCACCCCCTAATGCATTCCACCTCAAGGAGAAAGTTTGCCTAAAATTCCTCATAATATGCTTCTTCACCTCTATTTGGACTCCTAGGCAGCCCCTTTTCAAACTCAGGATAGCCACCCTCTTGAACAGATATTCAACCCAGGAATCTTCCCAACCTCTAAATCAGGGGATGGAAACTTCTGGTCCTCAAGGACTACAAACCAGTCACATATTCTGAACAGCCATAATGAATATGCATGAGCTACATTTGCATACAGTTGAAGCAGTACACATTCAAATCTAGCTCATGCATATTCATTAGGGGTATACTGAAAACCTGACTGATTTGCAGCCCGCGAGGCCTGAAGTTTCCCTTCCCCTGCTCTAAATGGATGGATTAATCCATATGAAAATATCTAACAATATAGTTGTCTTTTCAATTTTTCAGTGCTTTTCCTTGTGCATTACATATTGATTTAGCCTCCAAATACATCATAGTCCAGTCTCCATTTTCTCTCATTTGGTATTTGGCATGAGGTAAAGAGTTCTGAAAAATAGTTCACTTAATCAAGAATGACATTGCAAAACTGAGCTCACTGAATTAAATTAAAAATTGTGCCCAGTTGAGAAGAGCAGATCACGTCACGGCACACGCTGTGTCTTTTATGAGCACTGCAGACATATTTTCCTTGCTTCCTTTGAATTGGTAGAGGTGGGGAATGATGGCACTTTGCCTCAAAGTCTTCAAGGGCAGACTGAGGCCGCCATCGGCTTTTTAATTGCTTTTTTATCTGACTTCTCTAATAACCATTTGGGGTACTTAAGAGAAAGTAAAGACACACAAGGGGCTGAAACTGCTGCCTTTTAACCTTGTATCGCCTCTGCACTGAGTAAGGGATTTAGGTTTTGGCCATCCCTAGGCACTGTTGGAGCTGTGGCCACATCCCCTGACCCCCCTACCCCTGGAGATCAGACAGCAAGGAGCAGAAGGACTAAGGTACAGCCCCACAGTTTCCTACAGCAGCTCAGGGGTAGATTCTGCAGCAGGAATTGGGACATAAGAACTAGGGGTGTGCATTCGTTTTGAACGCATATGTAACACGCAACTTATATTTTGTAAAAGAGAAAAAAAAGGTTTGATGCTCAACGCATCGCGACTTCCAACTTATTCAACATAGCTATGTTGAATACGTTGAACCTAAATAAACACTTAAACCCCCCACCCTCCTGACCCCCCCAAGACTTACCAAAACTCCCTGGTGGTCCAGCGGGGAGTCAGGAAACCATCCCTGCATTCCTTTGCGATTTCCTCATGGCGCCGATAGCCTGTGTCACAGGGGCTGCCTGTGCCATTGGTCAGCCCCTGTTACATGGTCACGGCGCCATCTTGTGCTTCTACCACGTGACAGGTAGGTCATGTGGCAGGAGGTCGCTCCGGGACCCCTGCTGGACCCAACCGGAAATTTTGGCCAGCTTGGGGGGGCCTCCTGACCCCCCCAAGCTGGCCAAAAGTTCCGGTTGTGTCCAACGGGGGTCCGGGAGCGGAGGTGCGGAGGAGCACGTGACGTCGGCGTGACGTCGGCGTGACGTGCTCCTCCGCGCCTCTGCTCCGGGACCCCCGCTGGACCGAACCGGAACTTTTGGCCAGCTTGGGGGGGGTCACGAGGCCCCCCCCAAGCTGGCCAAAACTTCCGGTTCGGTCCAGCGGGGGTCCCGGAGCAACCTCCTGCCACATGACCTACCTGTCATGTGGTAGAAGCACAAGATGGCGCCGTGACCATGTGACAGGGGCTGACCAATGGCAGGGGCAGCCCCTGTGACACAGGCTATCGGCGCCATGAGGAAATCGCAAAGGAGTGCAAGGATGGCTTCCTGACTCCCCGCTGGACCACCAGGGAGTTTTGGTAAGTCTTGAGGGGGATTAAGGAGGGTGGGGGGTTTAAATTTTTATTTATGGAACCGGGAAACGTATGGACAGATCCACAACTTATGGATTTCTCCATACTTTCATATTGAACGGAATCAACCTTCACCTTCAACGTATCAACGTTTCAATGAAAACTTTTTGCCTGCACATCCCTAATAAGAACATAAAAACATAAGAAATTGCCATGCTGGGTCAGACGAAGGGTCCATCAAGCCCAGCATCCTGTTTCCAACAGAGGCCAAAACCAGGCCACAAGAACCTGGCAATTACCCAAACACTAAGAAGATCCCATGCTACTGATGCAATTAATAGCAGTGGCTATTCCCTAAGTAAAATTAATTAATAACCATTAATGGACTTCTCCTCCAAGAACTTATCCAAACCCAGCTACACTAACTACATCCTCTGGCAACAAATTCCAGAGCTTTATTGTGCGTTGAGTGAAAAAGAATTTTCTCCGATTAGTCTTAAATGTGTTACTTGCTAACTTCATGGAATGCCCCCTAGTCCTTCTATTATTCGAAAGTGTAAATAACCGAGTCACATCTACTCATTCAAGACCTCTCATGATCTTAAAGACCTCTATCATATCCCCCCTCAGTCATCTTTTCTCCAAGCTGAATAGCCCTAACCTCTTCAGCCTTTCCTCATAGGGGAGCGGTTCCATCCCCTTTATCATTTTGGTTGTCCTTCTCTATACTTTCTCCATCACAACTATATCTTTTCTGAAATGCGGCAACCAGAATTGTACACAGTATTCAAGGTGCGGTCTCACCATGGAGCGATACAGAGGCATTATGACATTTTCCGTTCTATTAACCATTCCCTTCCTAATAATTCTTAACATTCTATTTGCTTTTTTGACTGCTGCAGCACACTGAGCTGACGATTTTAAAGTATTATCCACTATGATGCCTAGATCATTTTCCTGGGTGGTAGCTCCTAATATGGAACCTAACATCGTGTAACTACAGCAAGGGTTATTTTTCCTATATGTAACACCTTGCACTTGTCCACATTAAATTTCATCTGCCATTTGGATGCCCAATCTTCCAGTCTTGCAAGGTCCTCCTGTAATGTATCACAGTCTGCTTGTGATTTAACTACTCTGAATCATTTTGTATCATCCACAAATTTGATAACCTCACTCATCGTATTCCTTTCCAGATCATTTATCTATATATTGAAAAGCACTGGTCCAAGTACAGATCACTGAGGCACTCCACTGTTTACCCTTTTCCATTGAGAAAATTGACCATTTAATCCTACTCTCTGTTTCCTGTCTTTTAACCAGTTTGTAATCCACGAAAGGACATCATCTCCTAGCCCATGACTTTTTAGTTTTCGTAGAAGCCTCTCATGAGGGACTTTGTCAAACGCCTTCTGAAAATCCAAATACACTACATCTACTGGTTCACCTTTGTCCACATGTTTATTAACCCCTTCAAAAAAATGAAGCAGATTTGTAAGGCAAGACTTCCCTTGGGTAAATCCATGTTGACTGTGTCCCATTAAATCATGTCTTTCTATATGCTCTTCGATTTTGATCTTGAGAATAGTTTCCACTATTTTTCCCAGCACTGAAGTCAGGCTCCCCGGTCTATAGTTACCCGGATCGCCCCTGGATCCTTTTTTAAATATTGGGTTACATTGGCCACCCTCCAGTCTTCAGGTACAATGGATGATTTTAATGATAGGTTACAAATGTAACTAATAGATCAGAAATTTCATTTTTTAGTTCCTTCAGAACCCTAGGATGCATACCATCTGGTCTAGGTGATTTGCTACTCTTTAGTTTGTCAATCTGGCCTACTACATCTTCCAGGTTCCAGGGACATTCTGAAGAACATTGGCAAACATTTCCAGCTTTAATATTTCATTATAAAAATAGATTTCCAAGCTTGCTTGAGTTTGTAAAGCACATTTTTATTGGATGAGGTAAAAGGGGCTCAAGAATGAGCACAGAAAGGAGATCTCAGGGGTGGGGAGAAGAGAAGAGGGTGAACGTACAAAGGATGGGAAGAGGAGAGCGAGGACCAGGGATCTGGGAGAGGGGAACTAAGGAGAATGAAGATTGGTGAGAGCACTGGGGATGGGGGTGAAATGGAAGAAACTGAGGATGGAAAAGTTCAAAGAAGGAGGTAAGATAAGAGGGGGAGAGCAACATAAAGGAAGGAGGCAAGATAAGAGGGGGAGAGCAACACCTTTGGGATGGGGAAGAGAAGAGATTATCTGTAATTGGGGAAGTAGAAGAAGGAATAGGAAGAGATCAATGGAGGGAGGATCTTGGGTCAGGAGTCAATTGGAGGATATGGGAAGAAGAGACAGAGTGGAAGAAATGGAGGTTCCAAGGGTAGAATCCAAGATGAAGTGATGGAGGATCCAAATTATAATTGGGGTGGAATTTGGCATGAGGATGAGGATAGAGAAGGAAGAGAGATATGTCCCTAGAGTGGTCTGGCACGCACACACATACACACACACATACTGTACACTGAAAACAGAACCCTTCTTTCTCACAAACTCTGCTACCCTCCTGTTCTCCTCTCTCACACATAGCAACAATCCCCCCAGCATATCCCTGCATCCCCCTTTCAGCCACTCCTTCAAAATGATACCTCTTTACTCGCTTAGCCTTTTCTTACTTCCAGCTTATCCCTCTCTCCCCCTTCACCTCCCCCCAATGATCTCTCTCTCTCTCTCTCTCCCTCTCAGGCACTCCTCTGCTCCCACCACAATAACCTTTTCTCATTCCCTTCTCCACACAGTTCTACCTCCATCACCGCAGCTGATCCAGGCCAGCAAGAGGAGGAGAGCAATGGTAGTAACATGCCCGGAAGGACTAGGCTGGATTAAGGGGCAGAGAGGTGTTTCCTTGCTCAGTTCTGTTCTCTTGTCTCACCTCTTCCCTCCTGTTCTTTACTCGCTGCCTGGGAGAGGAAGAGCTGGAATAGAGAGCAATAGCAACTTTTCTTTGCTCTGTTCTGTTCTCTTCAGTTTCACCCTTCTCTTCCCGATACCTTGCACTCTGGCTGGGAGGGGAGGGAGCAGGATGCAGATAGCCCTTCCCTGCTGAGTAAGCTTCAACACAGCTGGGATGCAGAGATTCTGTCCCCTCCCTGCTGCCCAATGCACAGGCCTAGTATGCCTATTGGCAAATCCACACCTGTCAGCACTCAACATATTGTTGAAGTGCATTCTAGAAATAACCTTGAATGGCAAATAACCTTGAGGCAAATCTTCAAGCAACATAATTGTATAATAAAATTTACCATATCTAGGTCCAGTTGCACTAAGCAATTTCCCAATGGATATAGGGAGGGCAATTTTATAACTGAGTGCATTCAGGTAAAATCCTATTTTACATGCATAGACTTTTCCCCAAATTTTCAAAGCAAACTTACGTGCATAAGTTTACTTTAAATTTTGTGAGTGATTGACCTGGTACATTCATAGAATTACATGCACTAATTTACACCTGCTCTTCAGAGGGCATAATATACATATTTTTAAAATCAAAACATATGTCCATAAGTAACAGTTCCGCTCCCCAGAACACCTTTTCTCAGTCCATTTAAAAGTATACTCAAAACTGGATTGCATGAATACAGTCTTGCATGCAAAAAGACTGTTTCTCTATGAAGATCTCCCAAGCAAAAAACCCACACAAAAAACTCTTCCATATCATTAGCAAGCTCGTAGGAGCTACCATACCCTGACCTTCTTCTCTCGATACAGTTACCACTAAAATAAACATTTGATTTCTTTACCAATATAATCACTAAAATTAGATCAGAACTTAATCTAATTATCACAGACCTCACACTGGATAAAGCACCAACCTTCACCTCCCCTTCCATCTTTCTTTTCTCCTATCTCTGGCAGAAGTAGACCTCCTCCTTCTAACCTCAGGTCCTCAACTTGTCCAAATGCCTCGTGTCCAATATGGCTATCAAGCAGGCCAAATCTGGTCTACTCACCTGCCTCTAGTTTAACATAGACTGCTCGCTATCAGAGGGTCACCATCCTCATTGCCTTAAAAAAGCTATGTAAAACCCACTTTGAAGAGGCCAAACCAGGACCCCAGTAATTTTAATAACTACAGGCCAGTCACAAACCTATCATTCCTACTTGGCAAGTTTATCAGAGAACACCATGTCCCATTCCAGTTCTATGCAGATGACATCCAACTACTGTGACCCCTAGGCACGAATCATGAACAAGCAATTGCTAAGCTAATAGTTGCCTCAAGAAGACTGCAAAATGGTTTCACTGGAATAAACTAAAACTTAACCGCCCCCAAAAACAGAAGTACTGTGGCTTGGAAAATTGGACCATTCTCACTTCCACTCCAGAGAAATACTTGAAGGATCCATTCTACCCTTTAGTCACCAAGTCAGGAATCTTAGCATCATATTGGATTATAGTCTCACTTTTGAGGCCCAAATTCTATCCATCACAAAATCAGCCTCTTTTGATTTAAAACAGATTTGATACCTTCACTCTCTCTTCATTGATCCTGCCTATGCTACAGTCATTCAGGCCTGTGTAATCTCATACCTGGACTACTGTAATTCCCTCTACAAAGGATTACAAAAAAAAACTCAACAGCTGTAAATTATTCAAAACACTGATGTATGGTCCCTGTAAATGCCAGCAAATTTGATCAGGTCACCCCTTGCTTAAACTCTTTTCACTGGCTTCCTATCTCCTTTTGCCCCACTTTCAAACTACTGCTCCTGGGCTATAAGGCTATCAAG
The DNA here is from genome assembly GCF_901001135.1 of Rhinatrema bivittatum. Taxonomy (NCBI): domain Eukaryota; kingdom Metazoa; phylum Chordata; class Amphibia; order Gymnophiona; family Rhinatrematidae; genus Rhinatrema; species Rhinatrema bivittatum. Next base: position 334,342,976 of record NC_042617.1, on the reverse strand, counting down.
AGACTAGTGTCCTTCTACCTATGTAACCGACTCTGGTCATAGTCCCGCTCACCCACTCACCTGGTTGTACCTGACCCCAAGGAAATGCAACTCTCTAGCATGAGAAGGGAACTTCTTCCAGCTATATTCCCTCCCTTTGGAACTCCTTGAACACTGGATATCAGAATGACACCAGATCGCCCGAGCTTCAGGAAAAAAACTAAAACCTTACTTTTGGACAATGAGCATGGCTCTCTTGCTCTTTCATCCTAATTAATATGTTTTTGTAATTCCCTCTCTTTCAACCTTTATTCATTACTGTTACTGTCTTGTTTCTAACTCTCGTGCCCCCTGCATCCCTTAGTTTGGTTTTCGAGTTGGTTCCTGTTGGCTATTGTTAATGTATGTTGATTGCCCCTTTTACTCCCTGATTTCTGTTACTCCTCCTTTGTTTTTTTGTACGCTGATCCTTGCCGGCCCTTGTTATTTTGTAACTCACTTTGAGCTCATTTCCTGGAAGAGTGTGTAATAAATAAACAATAATTATGATGATACTGATGATGCATACTTTTACATGCACTGAGCCCTACGCTATTTTACAATAAAGTATTTTCATGATAAAGCTGTGCTTTATGTGTAATGGGACACCCATTTATTTATTTAGAAAGTATTTATCGCCTGTCAACAATCCTAGATGATTTACAAAAAACATTCAAAGTTCAAGCACAAATAATAAATTTACAAAACCAATAAAACAATAAATACATAAAAACAATCTTAACACTTGAAAAGTTTTGGTTCAAACAACAATCATGTGGCTTATAAATCATAGGCCTGCACAAACAAAAAGCCTTTCAGCATCTTTCTAAATGTCGTCAATACTGTTTCATTTTTCAGTTGCTGCAGTTGTTAATAGAAATGTGAATTGGAACAGGAATCGGTTCGGATTCCGGTTCCGATTCACATGTGGGTTTTTTTTCATTGGGCCCGATTGCGGTTTTGTTTATCGGCTGCGCCCGAACCGATAAACAAAAAACCCACCCCCGACCTTTTAAAACTAATACCTTAGCTTCCCCACCCTCCCGACCCCCCAAAAAACTTTTTACAGGTACCTGGTGGTCCAGTGGGGGTCCCTGGAGTGATCTCCCGCTCCTGGGCCATCGGCTGCCACTAATCAAAATGGCACCGATGGCCCTTTGCCCTTACCATGTGACAGGGTATCTGTGCCATTGGCCGGACCCTGTCACATGGTAAGAGCACTGGATGGCCCGCGCCATCTTGTGCTCCTACCATGTGTCAGGGGCTGACCAATGGCACCGGTAGCCCCTGTGACATAGTAAGGGCAAAGGCTATCGGCGCCATTTTGATTACTGGCAGCCGATGGCCCGAGTGCAGGAGATCGCTCCCGGACCCCCGCTGGACCCACCAGGGGTTTTTGGCAAGTCTTGCGGGACACTCCTGACCCCCACAAGACTTGCCAAAAGTCCAGCAGGGGTCCGGGAGCGACCTCCTGCACTCGGACCGTCAGCTGCCAGTATTTAAAATGGCGCCGATAGCCTTTGCCCTTACTATGTCACAGGGGCTACCGGTGCCATTGGTCAGCCCCTGTCACATGGTAGGAGCACAAGATGGCGCTGGCCATCCAGTGCTCCTACCATGTGACGGGGTCCGGCCAATGGCACGGATACCCTGTCACATGGTAAGGGCAAAGGGCCATCGGCTACATTTTGATTAGTGGCAGCCGACGGCCCGGGAGCGGGAGTGTACTTCAGGGACCCCCACTGGACCACCAGGTACCTGTAAAAGGTTTTTTGGGGGGTGGGGAGGGTGGGGGAAGCTAAGGGATTAGTTTTAAAGGGTCGGGGTGGGTTTAGGGGTTATTTTTGTGTGCCGTTTTTCCCGCCCTCCCCCAAAATGATAAGAGAACCCCCATGATCAATATCGTGGGGTTTTCCTATCATTTTGGGGGAGCCCCTGATTTCTGACGATTTTGAAAATATCGTCCGATATTTTCAATCGTCCGAAGCCCGATTCACATCCCTAGTTGTTAACTTCATCCAGGAGCAACAGTTGCTGTGGTTTGTCCAGCAGTGGGGGAAGATACACTTCCAGGGCCCTAGGCGTATTCAAGGAGAACACCACTTCTCTAAACCTCTGAACTCTGGGGTGCCAATAAGGTTCAGGGGAAATCACAAAAACCACAAAAAAAAAAAAAAATAAACACAAAAACCCAGGTGCCAACATCTAGTAGCCACTCCACTCATGATCCATTCACTACTTGTAGCAAGGAGAAAAAATAAAATGGCAAGAGTTCAATTGGTGTTCAACAAAAAGTTGAAAAATAAGGATCAAAGCAGGAATAGTGATGATAAGAAATAACAAAAAAATATAATTGTTAAGAAACTCACAGTCTCAATGTCCATTTAGTTCTCTGTGGTTGGTCTCTTTCCTGCTGCACCACCATCCATGCATAACAAGCCTTCCCATTGGAGGGTAGGTTAACTGGAAAACAACTCCAGCATAAATTGAGAAGAAGATGGAAACATTCCCCAGCTCCAAAATAGACCTCAGTATCCATACTGGTCTAGGTATAATCCCAAATTACTGTCCAAACACCCAGTCTTTCAAATTCTCTTCACCCTGGCTTCTGATATACAGCGTGGGCCAAAAGATCCATGAGCCCATCCTTCCAGACTGGTCAAAGTCCACAAAATGCTGTAGCAATCCTTAGCAACTCATTCTCTTCCTTCTGATCAAAAAAACCCAAGGGTAGCGGCTATGACCATCAGCAAAAATCCCACTTCACCTTCTTACTCTCCAGTCAGATGCAGAAGCCACCTCACTTCACCTAGGTGTAGGGCAAGCAACGCACCCAGGCTCTCTTTCTCTCAGGCAATGGGGGGGGGGGGGGGGGGGGTGGAGTTCCCTCCTGATACTGGGATCAAGTCCAAACTAGAAAAACTCTTTACCAAAACCATCTCTCCTGTACCTCCGGACCAGAGGGGTCTAGCCAAAAATAAAAAGAAACCTCTCCCTGCAGCATCAGCACTAATGTAGCTCCAACCCCCTCTTTGTATCTCTCCTTCCCTCTGCATTCTGAGCATGTTCCGGGGGGGGGTCCATAACCCACTGAAGTCTCTCTCAAAACGGTGGGCCTATAGCCAAGGGAAGGGTTTCAAAAAGCTAAAATCTCCTCCTACTGCCCATGCTGGAAAAATATCGATTTAGTGACCCTTTTTTGGGAGAATAACAGGCCAGAGTCTCATGTGCAATAAATGGTCTTGAAAATCAGACCATAAATGGCTTTCATAAACCTGGAAAATCCCCATATTCGGAGGTTCACCCTATATTCAAAAACGTTTGTACTATATTGAAGATCCCACATACAAGCAGTCTCTGTTTATCGTACCAACTTTTTTTTTTTTGAAGAATGAATGTAAACGCCACTTATCTCAGCATTCCATTTTACTGCCCCCACCTGGATCCAAGTTTCGATGCCTGCCTCAGGGAGGTCTCTTTTTCACCTTTTCAAGATTCTTCTTACCCACTCAAACTTCAGACTGCTCGTCCAAACTTTTACCGCGGTACTTCACTGGCGTTTCTTTTCCCTTTAAAGATGGCGTTGGGACCGGCTCTTTAAATCTTCAAGAACCGGAAGTTCTTTCAGAATCTCAACACACCGGGAATCAATCCCTCCTTATTTCTTGAGTGGGTAAGAAGAATCTTGAAAAGGTGAAAAAGAGACCCCCCTGAGGCAGGCATTGAAACTTGGATCCAAGTGGGGGCAGTAAAATGGAATACTGAGATAAGTGGCGTTTACATTCATTCTTCAAAAAAAAAAAAGTTGGTACGATAAACAGAGACTGCTTGTATGTGGGATCTTCAATATAGTACAAAAGTTTTTGAATATATGGTGAACCTCTGAATATGGGGATTTTTAAGTGAAAAAAGAGAATAATGAATAAAATAAAATAAAATTGGACTTGTGAGTAAAAACAGAATGTTTTGTACATTCTGAGTACTTGAAGGTCTTACAAAAATATAAATAAAAATAAATTTAATGACAAGGAGAAAGATATAAGGTACTTGCAGTGGAACAGATTAATAAGGACATTACTGAGAGACATTGTGGTGTTACTTGTTGGTCCTCAGATTATGTTGATTTTGGGCTTTGGTGATTAGATTTAATAAACCTGGCCCACAGAGGTAGGGAAATATTTATAAACTAATGGATTTTTTTTAAATGCCAGAGCCCACTTCCACTCTGTTCAGTTATTGTCATGTTACAGGCATCTTAAATAAGCTTAGGGGTACATGCATCGATTCTGTTCTCTTCTAAATACATCATTTTATCATACAGTCCAAAATGCTAAGATCAGAAAAACATCAGTTGTAGGTTTTTCAACTTTTGGATTGCATTCATTGGATCCCTTGTCTTCCAAGACCAGGTTTCTGCAGATAATCACTACAATAAGAAGTTGATGGCATGAATGGACTCTGACTTTGTTGCTGTGGATTGCTGAAATGTGATGATGTGTCGCAGCTTGAAACTGGCCTGATCAAATGCAAGGATGCTCCCAACAGAAACCAGGACTGATTTCTAAGTTTTTTGACAGATATTGAGCTGGCTCTGCAGGCTTCTGCACAAGTTTATAAACCCATGCTGCTCTGGACATCACAGCCGCTAGCGGCCTTGGAAATAGATTGCTATGGGTCTTCAAAACATAAAAATTCATGCAACTTCCCAGAGTCATTTCTGCTTTCAAATATATAGCAAATGACTCTAGAAAATAAAGGTTCGAAGAGATGCACAGGTGGGGGGGCTCTCTGTGCCCTTACAAATCTTAACACTAAGAGCTGAATGGTGAATCCCAGCACATCATCTATCAGCTGCAAGCTGCACAGGCCAGGGAGGTTATAATAAATTTATGGGATGGAGGAACAAATTGGTTACATTTAGATCAAACTGCCTTCTACACCAGAGAAGTCTGACTTGTCCCCAATGCAACCCTTGTGTGTGATCAAGGTGGACGTGACTTCACTTTCCATAATATTGAGCAAATGCAAGTCACCGGTTATTGTCTTCCCATATTTTTATCAGTTTTCACAATCACATCCTTGCTTGCCATAAGTTTATTTACAAAAACTGTTTATATAGAGAAAAAATTAAGTAGAGATAGTAAGATTTCACCAAAAGATCTCTGATTGAATCACAAGCCTGGTTCAAATTGCTTCCCGATGAGGTACACACCGAGATTACATTTTCTGATTCCTCTCACAGCATTTCTTCCTCCCAGTTGTTTTAATTACGCTCATCCTGAATTGCACTACCATTCCTGCACAGAGTTCTGTAAAGAAAGGTAGGCCGAGCAACCGCTTTATTTGATTTGCTTTTTTGATATTTAGCTTATGCCTTAGTCATTCCCTTTCCAACTGCCTCTGTGGTGGGTGGAAAAGAGGGTTAGAGAAATAGGACACTGAGCAAGAAGCAAGATCTAGCAGTGAGAACTAATACAAAAAAACATGTAACATGAAAGAAGAATAAAGTGGAGGGCTGAGGCTACAGCTATTACGTGACCCAGGGTCTAATGAGCTAACCTGGACTTTTTTTTGGCAGCCCTTTCTGATGTGTGCGTGCTGGTACCGGGAATTGCTGATTTCAGATAGAAGGTCCATAAATGTACAAGGATGCCGGTATTTCAGATCCACAAAAAAGATGCGGGTCACACCTCTTTATTAGAATAACATTTGTGACTAGTTTTCAAGGGTTGTGATATGCTCCCTTCATCAGGTATTTCAGAAACCAGAGAGGATCTCAGTCTTACTTTGGAAGCAGGATCTGTAATCCAGGGGCGGATGCCCTCCAATCGAGGGCATGTTTTCTAGTCTGCAGGCTAGGGCAACCTGAAGCATACATTTGAATCTTTTTTGCTTGCAGTCTGAAGTCAGGGGCAGATTATTCCCTATTTTGGGAAGATTTTAAATAGCATAAGTCAGAAGAAAGAAAGAGAAAGATAGGTATACTCAGGCTATAAGAATTTAAATGCTCAAAATTCACATACCTGACAACTAAATGTAGCCCCTACTTCAGTCTTAGGGATGAAATGGTGCAGAAGGCACACTCAGTCCTGGGGCTAAGTCCCACTTCTCTTGCACCAGCCTTTTCAAATTCTGAGGCATGGATTCTCTCGATGGAGGGAAGGCTTAACCTCCTGGGCACGAGCTGTGCAGGGGGATGGGGAACCTGCTTTCAGTCTCTTACCTCTCTCACATTACTCACATAAGTCACTCTCAGGAGGCTGGATCTCATGTTAGAAAAACAGATGAAGACTTAGAGTGATGTTGAAAACAAATTTTACTGTAACTTCAAAAATAAGGTCCAGTCCAAAAATAGCAAAAGCATCAAAATACAAAGGGTGATGAAAACGCCAAGTGATGTAACTTCCTTCTCTTTCTCTCAGCCTCTGAGTCAGTGTCCAGATTCCTTTCCCAGTGGGCAGAAAGAAAGAAAAACCCAAAAACTCTTCTCCAAGGATAGGGAGATGGTGGTGAGAAAAATTTCTCTCCCGCTCACAGACACAACCCCCAAAAAATGATCTCCAAAATCATTTCTCTTTTGTGGAATGCTGGGCATAGGGAAAAATAGCAACTAGGTAGAAGGAAACTCTTCTTTGATTGGGTGCAAAGCACAACAGCTGCCACCCACTCCGTCAGACAGGGGTAGAAGCCCTTTCAGAATGGGAGCAGGTCAAAATCAAAACCCACACACTTCAACGAACCCATATCCACTCTTCCATGTCTTCTTGCTCAAGAACACAAACCCTCAGAACTGGGAGGGTACTGGTGGGGCCAGAAATGCTCAAAATCCAAACATAGCAGGCATGAAGTCTAATTGGGTTCTCCAGCAGCTCCATCAAGGGCTTCCCATGGAATCAAGGTGGAGGTGGCAACTGTGGCACCTCATGAGGAGTTGGAAGTGTGACCGTTATGGTGGAACCACCAGATAAGCAGGAGCTGGTGGGGGAACCAATAGTGCATCTAGCTGAGTCACCAGTCAGTCCAATATCCCTGTGACTTGGTCTAAGATGTTTTGCTGCTGCTGAATCTTTTGGACCATGCTGGGAATGGCCTGTAGGGCAGCCATCTCTGCCAGGTACATGGCCTCAACAACCTGCAACACCCACAGGAATGGTGGACCTTTGGCACTGCAGTGCAGTTGGCACAGCCTAGTGAGCAAGCCCACTGGCTGGAGCAGCAACCATGGTAGTCAAGCCCCATAGCATTGTATCTGGGTCCAGGCCTTGGTCTAGGTTGAGGCCTAGGCATTGGGACCTCACCTCTGTGCTGGGCCTCGGCATCGGGCTTAGGACTGTGCCAGAATGCAGCTTCGGAATTTGTAATTATGAAGGGTGTCAGAAAATTTCCTAGGCCTGAGCCTTTGTTTGGGTCTCAGCCTAGGCCGAGACACCGGCATTGTGCTCGTACATAGGTCATGGCACTTTTGTTGAGTCATGGCCTATATCTAGGCGAGGCCCAGGCTTTGGGCTTAGTTCTTAGTCAAGGCTCCAGAGTCATGCTCGGGCATAGGCCGGAACCCCTGTTTGGGCCTCGGCCTACTCCCTAGGTGAGGCCCCAGCTTCAGGCCCAGGACTAGGCCCAAATGGCAACTTTATTTTTTTAATAGGTTTTCAAAACGAAATGAGTTTCTGATGGAATTTCATCAGAATTTAGCTTGTTTCATTTTTAAAATAATCCAAAATGAAATAGGAAATTTCGTCTCATTTCCTATCTCTTTTTTCTTGAATGCCAATAGTTTTGTGTATTTTATTCTATTCTAGCTGGTATCTGTACAATACTGTAGTCTACATTGCATGCAACCATGATGTAATACTCCCCTCTGCTGCTCTAGCTGTAATGGAACTATTGTATATTGTGTAATTCATTCTATATCTGTAGCTGATACACATTTATAGATCCTATAACTCTAGCCTCTGTGCAACATATAGAACAGTTCTATTAGAACTCCCCAACTGGAAAAATGAATCATCACTGAACATTTCCTATTACTCCTTGCTATAATTCTAGGCACATAATAACCACCATTTTAAACATCGCTAGGTGTCCAGTGTAAAGATGTTGCTTTTCCATAATTTTGAAATAACTCTCAACAATGGAACAAGCAGAATTATGTTTTAACATGAGAAAAACAACACTGTTTTCACCGTACTCCTTCATCTTTCGTCAAGCAGCCATTTACCCTGATTGTAGGCTGCCATTCTACTCCCTCGTCGGGTGATTTTCTTATTCAAAAAGGCAGGCAACAAATCCAAATAATTTAGAATTAAATAAAGAGATTATATGAAAACGACTTCATGCTATCAAAGATCAAAATGCATTATTTGATTTCTTGCTGCATGCCTGACACTAAGGGGTAGATTTTAAAAGAAGCGCGATCAGCCTACTTTTGCTTGCGCATCAGACTCAAGCAAAAGTACGCTGGATTTTAGTAGATACGCGCGGAGCCGCGCGTATCCACTAAAATCCCTGGATCGGCGCGCGCAAGGCTATTGATTTTGTATAGCCGGCGCGCGCCGAGCCGCGCTGCCTAACCCGTTCCCTCCAAGGCCGCTCCGAAATCGGAGCGGCCTCGGAGGGAACTTTCCTTTGCCCTCCCCTCACCTTCCCCTCCCTTCCCCTACCTAACCCACCCGCCCGGCCCTGTCTAAACCCCCCCCTTACCTTTGTCGGGGGATTTACGCCTCCCGGAGGGAGACGTAAATCCCCGCACGCCAGCGGACCTCCTGCGCGCCGGGCCGCAACCTGGGGGCGGGTACGGAGGGCACGGCCATGCCCCCGGACCGCCCCGGGCCGTAGCCACGCCTCCGTACCCGCCCCCAAAACGCTCCCGACACGCCCCCGAAACGCCGCGACGACCGGGCCCGCCCCCCGACACGCCCCCGACACGCCCCCCTCCGAAAACCCCGGGACGTACGCGAGTCCCGGGGTCTGCGCGCGCCGGTAGGCCTATGTAAAATAGGCTTACCGGCGCGCAGGGCCCTGCTCGCGTAAATCCGGGCGGATTTACGCGAGCAGGGCTCTTAAAATCCGCCCCTATGTTTTTTGTTACATGTGTGGATGTGGGGATGGGAATTCTTTGAAGCAGAAGAACTGGCTGGAGCAGCAACCAGGGTAGTCAATTGACAAATGTGTTTCTGAAGAATTGCTTCCAGGAAGCAGGGCCTTGAATCTGTAAATGTCTAAACCCAATGAGGAAAAGTATAAGTTCCTCATGAGAGGCTTCTAGGAAAAGTAAAAAGTCATGGGATAGGTGGCGATGTCCTTTTGTGGATTACAAACTAGCTAAAAGATAGTAAACAGAGAGTAGGATTAAATGGACAATTTTCTCAGTGGAAGGGAGTGGGCAGTGGAGTGCCTCAGGGATCTATATTGGGACCCGTGCTTTTCAATATATTTATAAATGATCTGGAAAGGAATATGACGAGTGAAGTATTCAGAGTAGTTAAATCACAAGTGGATTGTGATAAATTGCAGGAAGACCTTGTCAGACTGGAAAATTGGGCATCCAAATGGCAGATGAAATTTAATGTCGATAAGTGCAGGGTGATGCATATAGGGAAAAATAGCCCATGCTATAGTTACACAATGTTAGGTTCCATATTAGGAGCTACCACCCAAGAAAGAGACCTAGGCATCATATTGGATAACACATTGAAATTGTCAGTTCAGTGTGCTGCGGCAGTCAAAAAAGCAAACAGAATGCTGGGAATTATTATTATTAGAAAGGGAATGGTGAATAAAACGGAAAATGTTAGAATGCCTCTGTATCGCTCCATGGTGAGACCACACCTTGAATACTGTGTACAATTCTGGTCGCCGCATCTCAAAAAAAAATGTAGATGCAATGGAGAAGGTACAGACAAGGGCAACCAAAATGATAAAGGGAATGGAACAGCTCCACTATGAGGAAAGACTAAAGAGGTTAGGACTTTACAGCTTGGAGAAGAGCCGGCTGAGGGGGGATATGATAGAGGTGTTTAAAATCATGAGAGGTCTAGAATGGGTAAATGTTTATCGGTTATTTACTCTTTCAGATAATAGAAAGACTAGGGGGCATTCCATGAAGTTAGCATGTGGCTCATTTAAAACTAATCGGAGAAAGTTATTTTTCACTCAACGCACAATTAAACTCTTGAATTTGTTGCCAGAGGATGTGGTTAGTGCAATTAGTGTAGCTGTGTTTAAAAAAGGATTGGATAAGTTCTTGAAGGAGAAGTCCATTACATGCTATTAAGTTGACTTAGAAAATAGTCACTGCTATTACCAGCAACAGTAACATGGAATAGACTTAGTTTTGGGGTACTTGCCAGGTTCTTATGGCCTGGATTGGCCACTGTTGGAAACAGGATGCTGGGCATGATGGACCCTTGGTCTGACCCAGTATGGCATGTTCTTATGTTCTTATGAATCCTTCTTAAACTCAGCCTTCAACACTCAAACCAAGACATAAGGGTATGCTTCCAATACTGCACCTAAAAGGCAAAATGTGGGCATACTTTTCAGCTCTCACATACACACCTGATCAAATATAAACTATTTGTGTGCTTTGCATTTGAAGATTGGGTTTTATGTAAAAAAGAAAAAGTAAGTACATGCATATCTTAAGTTGCCTCCTATGAAGTCATAAAATATGCTTGTTGGCTAAGAAGTGAATTTTAAAAGCCCAGTAGAGGCATTAATTAGGTGATGCATGATTAAGTCAGGGTCATACTCATTTTAATAATTGCCGAGATACGCTCTACATTCATATGTCCTGCAGTGCCCACATCTTGAAAGTTTTCAAAAACTAGCAGGGCATGGGTATGGTCTGGGCAGGGGTGAGCGTTTTGGACCACAGTCTTGGGATATGTGCGTAAATACTTACATGACACGGTGTACACCAAGGTCCCCTGCCACATAACTTTACTTCTGCTATGGATGACTTCTAAGTTAAAAATTAAAGAAAACTATGCAAATCTGCAGGGTTTTAAGGGATGTGGCTAACTGGGATGTCTGAATGCTAATATACTAGGGAGGTTTGGAGGACCTACCTCTTGACTGGATGAACTGGGGCCAAACTGGTAAAACTGGGAATGGAGTTGGTGTGCACCATTTTTAAAATCCCACGATTTAAGTGGTAAAAGCGGGATTTCTGCGTGCACACTTAGGCCAGGCTATTTTATAACATGTGCACATGTGTACACGTTATGTTATAAAATGGTCATATCCCTGGGTATGGGCCGACGTATGTGAGCAAATCTTTGCACGCGCGCCAGTTTGAAAGTTACCATCACTGTGCATACATTTTTTTACATTTTATTGTATGCATGCAGTTTTCTCCCTCAACCAAGTTATGCCCCATGAAAAGCTTGTTTTTTTAATTACTGCAGATCAAACGTATACACGTATCTTTAGGCAGTAGGGTTGTTCATTCGTTTTCAACGAATGTGCAATTCGCAATGCATAAGTCCCTATTTGTTGTATTTGTGGGTTCGCGAAACACATGGCGATCCCCCATGAATAAAGCATATCATATTAGTTTTTTCTTTTGGTTCACAGTGATTTCTTAGCGGCTGTTTGAAATAGGAGAAGGCCGGGTGGGAGTATCCATAGGAAAAACCAGCCCTTTCCTGAGAGTCATAAGTGACCTCACAGCCCTGTCATAGAGTGGGTCAGACAGGTTGGCAAGGAGATGAAAAAGCAACCTATCAGAGCTATGCATTTTTCTAATGCAGCCAATTGCCACTCTCACTCAGTGCTCTGTGACGCTGTTCCTGATGACGCTATACTATTTATACCTTAAGGACACAGCATGCCATGCGCTTTCTTTGCGGGGGTGGTCCGGGGAGGTGGCTTTACTCAGAGCTAGTCTGAGTGTCTCAAATCTGTATTCAATTGCTAGCTACTTTGATAGAATTTTCCATTGAAAAATATATTTCTTCGTTTGTGCTGCTGTGCAAGCCAGGCTTTTTTTTTAACTGCAGGTTGTTTTTTTTTTAATTGAACTCAGGCTGTCTCTCTGTGCTCTTTTAAGCCAATAAGGCAATGCACTGGGTGTCTGTGGGCAGTTTTCCAGACTCACATATATTGGTGCAGCAGTGCTCTTTTAAGCCAGCAAAGCAGTGCACTGGGCATCAGTGGACAGTCCTGCAGACTCACATATATTAGGACAGTGGTACTCTTTGAAGCCAAATCCCCAGTAGACCTCTATTGTAGTTACAAGTTTGGTGTGTGCACATACAGCAGTCCCAGTTGTAGTGTACATCCAGGCACTGCATCGTGGGCCTGTGGGCAGTTTTGCAGACTCAAAAATATTGGGACAGCGGTGCTCTTTGAAGCCAAATCCCCAGTAGGCCTCTTTTGGAAATAATTCTTTTAATTGAAATCCCTAGTAGGCAGTGACATTAAATCCATGATGTCAGGGAAAGCTAGACATGGTCAAGTGATTGGGACTGGCAGAGGAGGGACTGGCAGAAGAGGCACTTCAAAAGGCAGTGCCAGTCCCCCATTAAAGTTCAAAAGGGACCTATTCTAATCTAAAATCTCTGGAGGGGCAGGCAGTTCCATCCGGAAAAAAATGAAAAATAAAGATGATGCATCGCCACCACCTGTTTCTGACCCCAGTGTTTTGGAGGTGGGGAAAGGGGAGGCTGAGTCATGCAAGACAAAAGGGCGAGACCTAAAGCAGCTGTGCAACAGCAGACTCAACTTAGCGTTGAAAATGTAGGGCAGGCACCGTTTGCTTCTGATTCCAATGAAGAATCATCTTGTGTGGGATTCTCATCATCAGAAATGGAAGAAGTAATAGCTGAAGAAGGTTCAGGAGGATTAGTTAGTTCTGTTTTATCCTCCACTTCAGTGCTACAGGGGAGAGATGAAACTGATGATGAGGAGGAGGAAGAGCAGTCAGTGCAGGCACAGAGTGTGACTGATGCCCCTGGCATTGCTTCTCAGGGTGCACCCACTACTTCAGCTCCAGTGCCAGCATCCACCCCGAAGGCTATAGAGAAGGGATCTCGAAATAAATCTGCGATCTGGAGCCACTTTAAAGTGATGACCAGTGTTTTGCTCAGTGTAATTACTGTGCCAGGGCTATTAGCAGAGGCAAGAAAATGGGACATCTAACTAATTTTGGCATGATGCATCATATGCAGAAGCAACACCCAACAGTACTGCCTTCTGGGGATGGTAGCAGTACCAGTCAGGGGACCCATTTTTCCAGGCAGTGTAAAGTGGTTGAAAAGGAGCAGAGTCACCCCATGCCCTCAGCCCCTTCTAGCAGTCGGGTGGCAGGCCAGCAGCCCCCTGCTATGTGTCAGATGCAACAACCCACCATGGAGGAAATTGGGTGATGTTCGGTAACACTATTCCGGGAAAGGAGGTAGGCAGCCTCAAAAGTTGTAACCAGGAGCATTGGGGAAACGATTGTCCTTGATGACCAGCCCTTGCAAATAGTGGAGAATGTGGGTTTCAAGCATTTGCAGAAGGTTTTAGTTCCAAATTACAAAGTCCCCTCCAGAACCACATTTAGCAGAAAGGTCACCCCAGCCTGTTCAACCAGTGTCACAGTCGCATCCAAGCGCTGTTAGCTAAGGTAGAGGGGTGTGCGCATTTCACCTGCGATATCTGGACCACACTGAATGCTGCACACTCTTGCCTCACCCTGACAGCACACTGGTGGGACCTGGCTGAGGCAGGGGCAGACTACAGCTCTATTAGTGAACAAGTTTCAGGGTGGAGGTGGGCTTTTTTCTGCACACCCACCTGACAGACAAGGCCCATACCTCAGCCAATATTCTAGCATGCATCAGACAGATGCTGGCGGGCTAGCAGCTAAACCAGCGAGACAGGAATCTTCAGGCAGGGTTCTTTGTCACTGACAATGGTGCAAACATGGTAAAGGCAATATCAGACGGGGTCTTTCAGAACATCTGATGTTTTGCACACACTCTGCGCCTGGTAGTAGTAAAGTCAGCTCTGGGGTCCAAGCACCAAGAGAATGAATAACTGCAGGACTTAATACACACGTGAGGACTATAGCAGAGCACTTCCACAGAAGGGTGAAGGCGGGGCAGGTTCTCTGACAAAAGCAGACTGATTTGGAGATGCCTCATAAGCATTTCATTCAAGACATTTCCACCTGGTGGAATTCCACCTATATGATGCTGCAGAGGTAAGTGGAGCAGCAGACACCCCTTCATGAACTTTCTGTGGAAATGGACATAGGTGTGCATAGTCCCCTAGGGCATCATGATTGGTTAGTCATGAGTCAGCTGGTAAAAATCCTGCAGCCCTTCAAGGATGCCATGGAGGAGCTGAGTTCCAGAAGTGCCATCTTGGCTGACATCATCCCTATAGTTAATTTTCTGGAGGAAAATCTGGAGGGCTTTAAACAGGAAGAGGAAATGACAGCAGAGGTGCTGCATTGTCTGGACATTTTGCAGAAGCAGGTGCAAGAGAGATTAAGGCCTTTAACAGAAGACCACACAGACATAAGAACATAAGAACATAAGAACATGTCATACTGGGTCAGATCAAGGGTCCATCAAGCCCAGCATCCTGTTTCCAACAGTGGTCAATCTAGGCCATAAGAACCTGGCAAGTACCCAAAAACTAAGTCTCTTCCATGTTACCATTGCTAGTAATAGCAGTGGTTATTATCTAAGTCAACTTAATAGCAGGTAATGGACGTCTCCTCCAAGAACTTATCCAATCCTTTTTTAAACACAGCTATACTAACTGCACTAACCACATCTTCTGGCAACAAATTCCAGAGTTTAATTGTGCAATGAGTGAAAAAGAACTTTCTCCGATTAGTTTTAAATGTGCCACATGGGAGTAACCCCAAGTCTTTCTATTATCCGAAAGAGTAAAAATCCGATTCACATCTACCCGTTCTAGACCTCTTATGATTTTAAACACCTCTATCATATCCCCCCTCAGCTGTCTCTCCAAGCTGAAAAGTCCTAACCTCTATAGTCTTTCCTCATAGGGGAGCTGTTCCATTCGCTTATCATTTTGGTAGCCCTTCTCTGTACCTTCTCCATTGCAATTATATCTTTTTTGAGATGCGGCGACCAGAATTGTACACGGTATTCAAGGTGCAGTCTCACCATGGAGCGATACAGAGGCATTATGATATTTTCCATTTTATTCACCATTCCCTTTTTAATAATTCCCAACATTCTGTTTGCTTTTTTGACTGCCGCAGCACACTGAACCGACAATTTCAATGTGTTATCCACTATGACGCCTAGATCTCTTTCTTGGGTAGTAGTTGTTGCGGTTCTGGTCGAGAACCTCGCGACTGGACCCTTACCTTCTCTGCCTCAGGGAACACCGGTCAAGCCTCCGGATCGCCCGGGCCTGCTTGGGCCTACATCGCGGCGTCCCCACGAGGGAGACGCCGCCAAACGCTACACAGACCCCGCCCCTTAGGGTCTCGCGCGCGCAGAGGGAACACTTTTAAAGGGCCTTTGGCGCGAAAGCTGAGCCAGCCCCCTAAAATGAAGTCAGACGCTGAGGGGGATTTAAACCCGGCATCTGACCCCAGGATTTTGCCTTGCAACGCGGTCGGCTCGTTTGAGTGGAGAGTTGCCTATCTGATCCTGCCTGCCTGGTCCTGCTCGTCTGCCTGCCTATTCCTGCTCGTCTACCTGCCTGATCCCACCTGCCTGATCCTGCTCATCTGCCTGCCTGATCCTGCTTGTCTGCCTGCCTGATCCTGCCTGCCTGTCTCCCCCTGTCATTCCAGCCTTCCTGGTCCACTCCCTGCTTTTGGAAATCACCTTCGGAGTATCTTCTGTTCCTGATCCTGGTCTGTTTTTCATCCACATCTTCAGCCGCCTGCCCTGATCCTGGTCTGTTCTTCGTCCACGTCTTCAGCCGCCTGCCCTGAACCTGGTCTGTCCACTCGCCGCCAGCTGCTCTCCTAAGTCCCAGCGGCCCAGGTCCCTACGGGCTCCTCCCGGGGGGACCATGGGCTTCCAGGGTGAAGTCACCTAATTCCCAGCGGTCTGGGCCTCCACAGGAGTCTCCTGGAGGGGTCATGGACTTCCAGGGTGAAGACCATCCGTCTACAACGGCGGCACCGCCTTCCGACCTACCCCATCAGCGGAGATCTACTTCCTCCCTTCTCCGTTGGTCGGACCAAGGATCCACCTCCTGATTCTCAACAGTAGCACCTAATATGGAACCTAACATTGTGTAACTATAGCATGGGTTATTTTTCCCTATATGCATCACCTTGCACTTGTCCACATTAAATTTCATCTGTTATTTTGATGCCCAATTTTCCAGCCTCACAAGGTCTTCCTGCAATTTATCACAATCTGTTTGTGATTTAACTACTCTGAACAATTTTGTATCATCTGCAAATTTGATTACCTCACTCATCATATTTCTTTCCAGATCACAGACTGCTCACCAGTCTGTGATCCCAGCGTGAAAGTGAAACTCACCCTACATTACGATTGTCTCCTATTGGTGAAGGACCTGCTGTTAGTAAAAGTCCATGAACAGGAGGCCATAGGCAGAGACAGATTAGGCATGAAGCAGAGGAGGAAACAGCAGGCACTTCAGAGAGTAGTGCTAGCCCAAGCAGGAGCAGCACTCTGTCAGCGACAGCTAATACTTCCTCCTCCATTTCAGTACGCCAAAGCCATGTTGCCCATAAAAAATAATCTGTTCTGGAATGGGCTAGAGAGAAAGCAGCTGGCATGAGTGACTCTCAGCCCACCCAAGCAAAGGAGACACAGCACAAATGTCAGTGACATGGTATCTCTCAGAGCCCACAGAGGACATGCAGACAGATCCGCTGGCATATTGGGCACACATGTCCACTGTCTGGCCACACCTAGCCTAAGTGGCTCAGTGATATCTGTCATGTCTACCATCCAGTGTGCCCAGTTAACGTGTATTTTCAAAGAAAGGGGATATCATGAGCCCACACCACTCAAGGCTGGCACCAGATTTGATGGAAATGCTAGTGTTTTTGAAAATAAATATGCCTTTGCTTGGGTTCCCAAAATTTCCCTGTGAATGGCAAGATGAATAAAAGCAATTGAAAGCCTTGAAGCAACTCCAACTGCCCCTATGCTCCAGATAATATCAGCACATGTACCTGACCTGAAATGCTGTGCCAGTCTGTTCACTGTCCAGGCCGTACATCCCTACAAGGGCCTGACCTCAAATGCTGTGCCTGTCCAACCAGGCCTTATGTCCCTACAAGGGCTTGACCTCAAACTCTGTGCCTGTCTGTCCAGCCCTTACATCACAACAAGGGCCTGACCTCAAACGCTGTGCCTGTCTGAGTTTAGTTCTAGTATTTCTAATTTCAGTTTCATGTATTTGTGCATCACTTCTTTCCAGAATATTCTTTTTCCTATTTTGCAACATTTAGAATGTAAAAACATAAAAAGCTGACTTAAGATGTTTGGAGCTTGCATATTTCATATGCTCAATAGTTTTTATGACCTTCATAATATGGGCCATTTTTCCTAAATCTTTTTTAGGTGCCAACATTAATGTTTCTAGTACCATAGAAAACTGGTGGTAGTAGCAATCTAGTTCATCCTCTGTGTTCCCATAGTTTACAGAGGCACTGTGTAGTGGTTTTATTATTTCTGAGAGCTCTTCAAGTTCCTTTGTCATCAGCTGAAGTGCATAAGTACAGTTAATAACTTCTGGGTATTTACAAGGGCTTGAACTCAAATGCTGTGCCTGTGCATCCAGGCCATACATCCCTACAAGGGCTTGACCTCAAATGCTGTGCCTGTCCTTCTAGGCCTTAAGTCCCTACAAGTGCCTGACCTCAAATGCTGTGCCAGTCCATCCAGGCCATAAGTCCCTACAAGGGCCTGACCTCAAACACTGTGCCTGTCTGTCCAGGCCGTACATCCCTACAAGGGCTTGACATCAAACACTGTGCCTGTCCGCCACTGTCCAGGCCTTACATCCCTACAAGGCTTGACCTCAAACACTGTGCCACTCTGTCCACTGTCCAGGCCTTACGTCCCTACAAGGGCCTGACCTCAAATGCTGTGCCTGTCCGTCCAGGCCATACATCCCTACAAGGGTATGACCTCAAGCGCTGTGCCTGTCTGTCCACTGTCCAGGCCTTATGTCCCTACAAGGGCCTGACCTCTAATGCTGTGCCTGTCCATCCAGGCATTATGTCCCTACAAGGGCCTGACCTGAAATGCTGTACCAGTCTGTCCACTGTCCAGGCCTTTCGTCCCTACAAGGGCCTGACCTCTAACGCTGTGCCTGTCTGTCCAGGCCTTACATCCCTACAAGGGCCTGACCTCTAACGCTGTGCCTGTCTGTCCAGGCCTTACGTCCATACAAGGGCCTGACCTCTAATGCTATGCCTGTCCATCCAGGCCTTACATCCCTACAAGGGCCTGACCTCAAGCGCTGTGCCTGTCCATCAAAGCCATATGTCCCTACAAGGGCTTGACCTCACACACTGTGCCTGTCCGTCCACTGTCCAGGCCTTATGTCCCTAAAAGGGCTGGACCTCTAATGCTGTGCCTGTCCATCCAGGCATTATGTCCCTACAAGGGCCTGACCTGAAACGCTGTACCAGTCTGTCCACTGTCCAGGCCTTTCATCCCTACAAGGGCCTCACCTCTAACGCTATTCCTGTCTGTCCTGGCCTTACGGCCCTACAAGGGCCTGACCTCTAATGCTGTGCCTGTCTGTCCAGGCCTTACATCCCTACAAGGGCCTGACCTGAAACGCTGTGCCAGTCTGTCCACTGTCTAGGCCATACATCCCTACAAGGGCTTGACCTCAAACACTGTGCCTGTCCATCCAGGCCTTATGTCCCTACAATGGCTTGACCTCTAATGTTGTGCCTGTCTGTCCAGGCCTTTCGTCCCTATATGGGCCTGACCTCAAAGGATGTGACTGTCTATCCAGGTCTTACGTCCCTACAAGGGCTTGACCTCAAATGCTGGGCCTGTCCATCCAGGCCTTACGTCCCTACAAGGGCTTGATTTCAAACACTGTGCCTGTCTGTCCACTGTCCAGGACTTACAACCCTGCAAGGGCCTGACCTCTAACGCTGTGCCTGTCCATCCAGGCCTTACATTCCTACAAGGGCCTGACCTCTAATGCTGTGCCTGTCTGTTCAGCTTGGTGCTTGGATATTTCATATGCTCAATAGTTTTCATGACCTTCATAATATGGGCCATTTTCCCTAGATGTTTCTTAGGTGCCATCATTAATGTTTCTAGTGCTATAGTAAACTGGTAGTAGTTGTACTGTAGTTCATCCTCTGTGTTCCCATAGTTTACAGAGGCACTGTAGGGTACAAAGTCAACATAGGTTGATATTGTAGATTTTGACTTGGGTAGCAGTTTTCTTATTTCTCCGGGCTCTGCAAGTACCTTTGTCATCAGCTGAAGTGCATAAGTATTATATACAGTTAATAGCTTCTTGGTATTTACAAGGGCCTAACCTCAAATTCTATGCCTGTCCGTCCACTGTCCAGGCCTTATGTCCCTACAAGGGCCTGACCTCTAACACTGTGCCTGTACGTCCAGGCCTAACATGCCTACAAGGGCCTGACCTCTATCGTTGTGCCTGTCTGTCCAGCTTGCAGCATGGATATTTCATATGCTCAATAGTTTTCATGACCTTCATAATACGTGCCATTTTACCTAAATGTTTCTTAGGTGCCAACATTAATGTTTCTAGTGCCATAGAAAACTGGTGGTAGTTGTACTCTCATTCATCCTCTGTGTTCCCATAGTTTACAGAGGCACTGTAGGATACAAAGTCAGCATAGGTTGATATTGTAGATTTGGACTTGAGTAGCAGTTTTCTTATATCTCAGAGCTCTTCAAGTTCCTTTGTCATCAGCTGAAGTGCATAAGTACAGTTAATAGCTTCTGGGTATTCACTAGATGCCAACGGAACCACCACACTCTAGGGGCCAACCCATTCTAAGAAGCCCTTTCCTGCGCAAAGGAAAGGGAACTCTCCCTGGGTGTAGCCATCCTAACTCTTAGTACCCATTGACCCATGTTGAACCAGAACCGCTGTTCACATGGAAACCTCCTCCACATTGACTCACCACGCTTGAAGACTTGTGCTCCACTCTAGGGACCAACCCATTCTAGGGAGTCCTTTCCTGCACAAAGAAAAGTGAACTCTCCCTTGGGCCAGCCTATCTTGCTCCTATCAAAACCCCAGGGACCTGACTACCTCAGCTCTGCCAGCCTGTCTTGCCCGTCTTGCTCCTATCAAAACCACAGGGACCAGACTACCTCCACTCTGCCACAGCCTGTCTTGCACCTATCAACTTTCTTCCACTCTGCCTTGCTGCCATACAACAGATGACTCACTCTTCTTCTTGTGGTGTTCTTGCCACTATCATGGGTCCTCAGTGTGTTGGTGCTAGTCTTTCTGCTGCTTTGTCCCTTTATCAGCGCCTTGTGGTTTTTTCTAACAATCTTTCTGCTTGTTATGTTCCCCCTTCATTGTGCTGTAGGTTGTTGATGCCACTTGTCTTGCCACTTTGCCTGGGTGCTGCCTTTGAAGGTTCATGCAACTGTTATCGGTGCTCTCTTTTGAAGCTGTGGTGTGTTTTTGACACTCTCGCTGTTGCTTTGCACCTCTGTTAAAGCACTCTTGCCACTCCTGGTACCCCTTTTCCCCTTTACAGTGCCTTAGGCTATTCATGCCACGTTGGTGCCACTTTGCCACAGTCTAAGTACCTTGGAGCTCTTTTATCGTTCTGATGATTGCTCCCCAGAAGTTTCATCAGAATTGATAAGAAAACCCCAATTCTGCAGCCAAAAATATTCTGCAAATACTTCCCCCATTGACTTTAATGGGAAAATGGAAAATGAATAAAACTAATCAACGAATTGGTTTGTCCCCCTATGAAACTAATGCAATGAATTTGGGTCCCGGTGAAATGAAACCGAATCAAAACACATTTTTTTCTTCTGCACTTCCCTACTAGGCAGTAGAGTTGTGCTTCATTTTTTTCTACCGGGTCGTTTTTCGGTTCGAGTACTTCGTGGTACATTTCGGGTTTTCTCGTTTCATTTTTCCGAAAAACGAAACGAGGAAACCCGAAAACGGGGCCGAAAAACGAATCAGTAATCGAAGCTAAAAAAAACCCACCCCAAGCACTTAAAAACGTTTTAAAGCATACATATACAACCCCCCCCCCCCATCCCGATCCCTCCCCAAGACTTACGAAGATCCCTGGTGGTCCAGCGGGGTCCCGGCTTCTATTTGCCCTCCGTGCCCTCCGTGCCAGTGCAAGCCGCGCGCCTCCGAATAGCCCGAACTACCATGTCACAGGGGCTTTCGGCGCTATTGGCCAGCCCCTGTCACATGGCCATCGGCGCCATCTTGTGCTCCTATCATGTGACAGGAGCTGACCAATGGCGCCGAAAGCCTCTGTGACATAGTATGGGCAAAGGCTATCGGCGCCATTTTGGTTACTGGCAGCCGAAAACGAAATCGCTCCCGGACCCCTGCTGGATCCCGGACCCCTGCTGGATCCCCAGATTTCGTTTTCGGCTGCCAGTAACCAAAATGGCGCCGATAGCCTTTGCCCATACTATGTCACAGAGGCTTTCGGCGCCATTGGTCAGCTCCTGTCACATGATAGGAGCACAAGATGGCGCCGATGGCCATGTGACAGGGGCTGACCAATAGCGCCGAAAGCCCCTGTGACATGGTAGTTCGGGCTATTCACTATTCAGCACCATTTTGAGGCGCAAGGCTTGCACTGGCATGGAGGGCACGGAGGGAAAATGGAGGCCGGGACCCCGCTGGACCACCAGGGATCTTTGTAAGTGTTAGGGAGGGATAGGGATCGGGATCGGGATCGGGGGGGGGGGGGGTATTAGCTAATTTAAATGTTTGGGGTGGTTTGGGGTGTTTTTTTTATTTAAAAAAAAAAATTTGTGCCCCTCTCCCCAGGCAAACCCGAAAACCGAATTTTCCCCGAAAGTCGGGGAAAATTCATTTCGGGTTTCGGGGACAACGAAATGCCAACGAAGTAGGAAATTTCGTTGAATTTCCTACTTCGGGCGAAAAACGATACACATCTCTACTAGGCAGCAGGGCATCAGTAGATTTATTTGTTCTACCTATGTGACTTGAACAAAATGGAGGTGTAGACTGACTGGTACAATGCAAAGCATCTGGTGCCCTAGTTCAAGATTCTCCCCACCATAATGGGGATGTTTTTCCTCTCTGTGACTGCAGAAGAAAGGAGACTATTGATGATTTTAAAAAGACTACTTCAAAGGAACTATCCATTTATGTGCTGAGCAAGCAAGATGACATGTATACCACTGAAGTCCTGGATGAATCCAGAGAAAGAGAAAAAAAACAAGAGCAAAATTCTCTCCCAGGCAGGTCATCCAAAATACCAAGAGTAGAACTGCCCAACAAAATGCCCTCTGCAGTTCTCTTCCCCCACTCTCTGACCCCAGCACTCTCACCCCAA
The DNA here is from genome assembly GCF_901001135.1 of Rhinatrema bivittatum. NCBI lineage: Eukaryota > Metazoa > Chordata > Amphibia > Gymnophiona > Rhinatrematidae > Rhinatrema > Rhinatrema bivittatum. Next base: position 334,320,457 of record NC_042617.1, on the reverse strand, counting down.
GCTCAACCCCAGCATTCTCTTCCCCCCAGCACTCTTTGCTCCCTCCTCTGTCTGAATCCAGCACACTTCTCAGCCTAACCCTAGCACTCTTTTCTTTCCCCCACCTCCTAGCAGCGCAAGTCAGTCATGGAAACATAGTATATTAATGGGAAATGGACAATGAATGAATGAATGAATGAATGAATGAATAACAGGAATAAACTAATAACATTTTGGGGTATGAACAAAACAAAATGAATCATGGATCCAAAAGAACTGAAATATTTTACCCACACTTCCCTACCCACCAATACATTTGAAAAATCAGCATATAATGCACTAAGTAAATTGTGATTGAATACCTCAGGTCCTGGTATTCAACCACACTTAGGATGCTGGAATGAACCTTTGTAATGTTCCTGTTTTTCCTTATTGGACTTATATATTTCTTTTTTGCTGCATACCTGCAGTGACATCACAGCAGTTCCATATGCTGAGCTGCCTTCCGGCTGGGATGCCAGATATCCAGTAGGATTAGAATCAATTAAAAATACAACAGCAAGGGAAAACACAATTGTAAAGACAGATGCTGTTTCTAAAACTGCATCCTCTTAGAGCCCAATGATTGCAGAGTTCAATGGAAGTCACACTCTTAAAAATATGCATTGGTCACCCTTTCCCTTAACTTTGCGACAAATGATTTTCTTCCTTCGGTGACCACATAATTCAGTTTTCCAACTGGAAGCTTCCCTGTGAGAAATTTATAAATGACCCAAACTCAAATGATTTTTTAAATTGTATTTAAGCAGCTTTTTCATTTTAGATTTTGTTCACTTCCTTATTTAAGATTACCTTGCTCCTTCTGTTGCTATTACTGCTACTGTTGCAAGCTCTCTGTTTTGCTAAGGGACACATCTGTCTTCCTGACTTTCTTTTTCATCTGTTTGCCATGGCGGCATTTCTTGTCAACATAGACAACTCAGCTCTGGAGCAGTCAATGCTTTTATTTCCAGTCCATTCAGGACTAAATAAAACAGATATTAACTGGATGCTGTCAAGTTATAGGGTGAAGTATTACCTCTCCGAGTGATTACATGGCCTGCAGGGGACAAGAATGTTCTCTGCCTTTTATTTCTGACCTCACAATTTCTATCGGTCACAATTTCAGCTCATCAAGGCACAACATGTATTTCAGTGGATCTCCCAACAACACTTTCATAATATCTATCCCTGATTTAGTATATCATTTTCTATAAGAAATACATATTCCTACAGTTCATAAATGTTTAAATAATGCCTTGTTCCAATAAAATAACTTTTGATGACTCATCAGTGTATAGCTTTCTGATTTTGAGTGAAAAACATATCATACTGGGTTCTGTTTTCAAAAGAGCTTACCCCCATACTGAAGATAATTGACAAAACGCATTTATCCAGGTAAAGTGTGCTGGCTGATTATTGCCATCTCCTATGTGGCTAAAAATACACACTGGTTTCAGCAACATTCATACTTTTAGCCAAGTTAAAGAGAGGCTTTCCAACAGTGTGTTTTTGATCAGAGGAATAAATGGCATGCGTACATACACATTGTCACATGCACGCATACAGTTTTACCCCCAGCAGCCACCCATTGAAATAGCAAGTGCAAAGAATATGCACCTGATGGTTCTTTTAGCTGCAAGGTACGAATAATCAAAAGTGTGAAAGCTCCTTGACACACCTTGGATATTAAAAATGTCTCCCCGTATGTGTCTAAGATAAAACTCTTTTGAAAACAGACCTCACTTCATTTTAGAATGGGCTACTTATTTTGCCAAAGAGAAATAAAGGTCCAGATCCTTAAAGTAACACACAGGTGGTTTGATCACTGTGGGGTAATGTTGTAGTTAATCAGTTTACAAGTAATTGGTCCTTTTATGTACATTCCAAAAAGGTAAGTGCACTGCATCAGTGGAAAATCAAATCAGCATATGACTGTAATAGAATTATACTTGATTAATTTAGGAAAGAACAGACTTCTGCTGAAAATACAAATCTTGGAGAGAGGTTGGTACTGGCTGGTATACAAGTACATTATTAACTATATCAACTAACATACACATTACATTTATAAGGATATAGTGCAAATGCTGAGGAGGGCATTAGTTCTTCCTTGCCTCTTTTCAGTATATGCACTGTGGGGAAGGGGACAATTTTTTTCTAACAGACCATGCAGTTGCAAAGTATGTAGGTAGCTTTAATGTGTGCACTTTACTGAATTTTCAGGGAAGCCATGTGAGTGCTTTCCCTTTGAAAATGTGCACAGTGCATATGCATTTAAACCACCCCTGTGGTTTGCACCTCTTCTCTTGTGTGGAAGGCCCAGAGGTGAGGCATGGGGGAAGCAGCATATATAGTTTGAAAAATCTTGTGTAAAGGCTAGAGGATGGGAATGAAGAGTAGAGCCATGGGGGGTGGCTTGCTGGAATGTTTACTACCCTTACTCAATGTTTACTACCCTTACTCAAAAAAATCCCTTGCACGGTTAATGCAACCCCAACATTGCTCTCTGCTTCAACGGCAAAGGGAAATGTGGAAAAGAGGACTTGCATTCAGATAACAACCAACAAGGACTGAACTTCACAATCTGGGTAAACAAATAAGCATGGGGGTAGCTTGCTTATTAGGGGTGGTTACTACCCTAAACCAATTAAGCCTGATACATCAATTTGAATACATATACAGTGCTGCTCTCTGCTTCTACGGCAGAGGGGAAAAAGTAGAAAACAGGATTTACATTCAGTCAGCAACCAACAAGGACTGAACTTCCCAATCTGGGTAAACAATCGTGGGGGTAGCTGCTAGGGATGTGCATTCGGATTGACCGCATATGGAAAACGCAACTCAAATTTTTTTTTTAACTTAAAAAAAAGATGGGGCGTATACGAGCAGATTTCCGACATAAATGAACATAGATATGTCGGATACGGCGAATCGCCATGCGCGCGCTTTCTCGCCGCCATTACCTGCGACTCGAGCTCGGAGCCCCGGATTACCTGAAAATGGCGGCGCCCCTGCGGTAACCATGCCAACCTGTCTGACCCTGTCCTGTGAGTCTCAGTGACTCACAGGAAAGGGTGGGACAGGTCGGCATGGATACCGGAACGCAGCGAATCTGCGTTCACCTTTTCAGAGAAGCACTGAATGCAGCGAATCGCGCTGTCATTCCGTGCTTCTCTGAGGATTTCCTGACGAGCCAGCAGCACTATAAAAGCAGCAGCAGCACGAGGACTGACGGACATTTTCAGCGATTCAGTGGGGAGGTGGGATTGGGATCGTGCTGGGTGGGCTTAGGCAGGCTGAGGCAGAGAAGATAGCAGAACCCGATTTGATAGACAACACAGAACAGAACCAGATTTGATAGACAACACAGAACAGATTCTTTGTTAGGGAAAAAAAAAAAGAACATTCTTATTGAGTGAGTCTGTACATTTTATCCTGGGCAGTGCCAGGCAGGGCTGGCAGTACTCTGCCTCATATTTGCTATTTTTAAACAGACTTAAAAGCATTCTCCTTGAGTGGTTCAGTGCTGGCTGGGCAGCAGTTCCAGGGCTGGGAGTACTCTGCCTCATATCTACTTTAGTTCTATGTGCACTGCAGTGCACACAGACAGACACATTCCGTGCATTGCCAGGCAGACAGTGAGGCAGTGGGCATTGTAAACAGAGTGAACATTGCCCTTCAGCGAGTCTGTTACATTTGCTATTTTTAAACAGACTTAAAAGCATTCTCCTTGAGTGGTTCAGTGCTGGGTGGGCACTGGGCAGCATTTCCAGGGCTGGGAGTACTCTGCCTCATATCTACTTTAGTTCTATGTGCACTGCAGTGCACACAGACAGACACATTCCGTGCATTGCCAGGCAGACAGTGAGGCAGTGGGCATTGTAAACAGAGTGAACATTGCCCTTCAGCGAGTCTGTTACATTTGCTATTTTTAAACAGACTTAAAAGCATTCTCCTTGAGTGGTTCAGTGCTGGGTGGGCACTGGGCAGCAGTTCCAGGGCTGGGAATACCCTGCCTCATATATACTTTAGTTCTATGTGCACTGCAGTGCACACAGACAGACACATTCCGTGCATTGCCAGGCAGACAGTGAGGCAGTGGGCATTGTAAACAGAGTGAACATTGCCCTTCAGCGAGTCTGTTACATTTGCTATTTTTAAACAGACTTAAAAGCATTCTCCTTGAGTGGTTCAGTGCTGGGTGGGCACTGGGCAGCAGTTCCAGGGCTGGGAGTACCCTGCCTCATATCTACTTTAGTTCTATGTGCACTGCAGTGCACACAGACAGACACATTCCGTGCATTGCCAGGCAGACAGTGAGGCAGTGGGCATTGTAAACAGAGTGAACATTGCCCTTCAGCGAGTCTGTTACATTTGCTATTTTTAAACAGACTTAAAAGCATTCTCCTTGAGTGGTTCAGTGCTGGGTGGGCAGCAGTTCCAGGGCTGGGAGTACCCTGCCTCATATCTACTGAAAAGGAAGCTTGTTCTCTGTGCACTCACTGCACACACACAGACACATTCCGTGCATTGCCAGGCAGGCAGTGAGGCAGTGGGCATTGTAAACAGAGTGAACACATTCTCCTTCAGTGGTTCAGTGCTGGGTGGGCAGCAGTTCCAGTGCTGGGAGTACCCTGCCTCATATCTACTTTAGTTCTATGTGCACTGCAGTGCACACAGACAGACACATTCCGTGCATTGCCAGGCAGGCAGTGAGGCAGTGGGCATTGTAAACAGAGTGAACATTGCCCTTCAGCGAGTCTGTTACATTTGCTATTTTTAAACAGACTTAAAAGCATTCTCCTTGAGTGGTTCAGTGCTGGGTGGGCACTGGGCAGCAGTTCCAGGGCTGGGAGTACCCTGCCTCATATCTACTGAAAAGGAAGCTTGTTCTCTGTGCACTCACTGCACACACACAGACACATTCCGTGCATTGCCAGGCAGGCAGTGAGGCAGTGGGCATTGTAAACAGAGTGAACACATTCTCCTTCAGTGGTTCAGTGCTGGGTGGGCAGCAGTTCCAGTGCTGGGAGTACCCTGCCTCATATCTACTTTAGTTCTATGTGCACTGCAGTGCACACAGACAGACACATTCCGTGCATTGCCAGGCAGGCAGTGAGGCAGTGGGCATTGTAAACAGAGTGAACATTGCCCTTCAGCGAGTCTGTTACATTTGCTATTTTTAAACAGACTTAAAAGCATTCTCCTTGAGTGGTTCAGTGCTGGGTGGGCACTGGGCAGCAGTTCCAGGGCTGGGAGTACCCTGCCTCATATCTACTGAAAAGGAAGCTTGTTCTCTGTGCACTCACTGCACACACACAGACACATTCCGTGCATTGCCAGGCAGGCAGTGAGGCAGTGGGCATTGTAAACAGAGTGAACACATTCTCCTTCAGTGGTTCAGTGCTGGGTGGGCAGCAGTTCCAGTGCTGGGAGTACCCTGCCTCATATCTACTTTAGTTCTATGTGCACTGCAGTGCACACAGACAGACACATTCCGTGCATTGCCAGGCAGGCAGTGAGGCAGTGGGCATTGTAAACAGAGTGAACATTGCCCTTCAGCGAGTCTGTTACATTTGCTATTTTTAAACAGACTTAAAAGCATTCTCCTTGAGTGGTTCAGTGCTGGGTGGGCACTGGGCAGCAGTTCCAGGGCTGGGAGTACCCTGCCTCATATCTACTGAAAAGGAAGCTTGTTCTCTGTGCACTCACTGCACACACACAGACACATTCCGTGCATTGCCAGGCAGGCAGTGAGGCAGTGGGCATTGTAAACAGAGTGAACACATTCTCCTTCAGTGGTTCAGTGCTGGGTGGGCAGCAGTTCCAGTGCTGGGAGTACCCTGCCTCATATCTACTTTAGTTCTATGTGCACTGCAGTGCACACAGACAGACACATTCCGTGCATTGCCAGGCAGGCAGTGAGGCAGTGGGCATTGTAAACAGAGTGAACATTGCCCTTCAGCGAGTCTGTTACATTTGCTATTTTTAAACAGACTTAAAAGCATTGTCCTTGAGTGGTTCAGTGCTGGGTGGGCAGCAGTTCCAGGGCTGGGAGTACCCTGCCTCATATCTACTGAAAAGGAAGCTTGTTCTCTGTGCACTCACTGCACACACACAGACACATTCCGTGCATTGCCAGGCAGGCAGTGAGGCAGTGGGCATTGTAAACAGAGTGAACACATTCTCCTTCAGTGGTTCAGTGCTGGGTGGGCAGCAGTTCCAGTGCTGGGAGTACCCTGCCTCATATCTACTTTAGTTCTATGTGCACTGCAGTGCACACAGACAGACACATTCCGTGCATTGCCAGGCAGGCAGTGAGGCAGTGGGCATTGTAAACAGAGTGAACATTGCCCTTCAGCGAGTCTGTTACATTTGCTATTTTTAAACAGACTTAAAAGCATTCTCCTTGAGTGGTTCAGTGCTGGGTGGGCACTGGGCAGCAGTTCCAGGGCTGGGAGTACCCTGCCTCATATCTACTTTAGTTCTATGTGCACTGCAGTGCACACAGACAGACACATTCCGTGCATTGCCAGGCAGACAGTGAGGCAGTGGGCATTGTAAACAGAGTGAACATTGCCCTTCAGCGAGTCTGTTACATTTGCTATTTTTAAACAGACTTAACCGCATTGTCCTTGAGTGGTTCAGTGCTGGGTGGGCAGCAGTTCCAGGGCTGGGAGTACCCTGCCTCATATCTACTGAAAAGGAAGCTTGTTCTCTGTGCACTCACTGCACACACACAGACAGACACATTCCGTGCATTGCCAGGCAGGCAGTGGGCATAAACAGAGTGAAGATTGGCCTTCAGCGAGTCTGTTCAATCTGCTATTTTTAAACAGACTTAACCGCATTGTCCTTGACTTGGTCCGTTCATTTTGTTATTTTAAACAGACTGAGCATTCTTCTTGAGTGGGTCTGTTAATTTAGTTATTTTAAACTGACCGAACATTATTATTGTGGGACAGTGGGCAGTGTTACCACTAGTACTCATTGACATTAAATCCATAATGTCAGGGAAAGGGAGATGCAAGCGACTTAGTGGGAATGGCAGCGGAGGCACCGCAAAAGACACCAGCGCAACACCACCAGTACAGGTAAAAAGGCAACTGTCGCAATCAAACGTCTTTGTAGGGGATGGCAGTTCCATGGCAAAAAAAAAGAAATCAGACCATGAAACTTTGCAATCGCCAGCACCTGTTTCTGGCACTGTAGTTTTGGAGGAGAGTGAAGAGGAGGCAGAGTCTAGCCAGACAAAAGTTACACACCCAAGAGCATCCAGGGGACAGAAGTGTCCTGCAAAACTTTGCGGTGACAAGGTAGCGCTGGCACTGTTAGCTTCTGATTCAGAAGAAGAATCTTCTTGGATGGGATTCTCATCAGAAACGGAAGATGTTATACCTGAGCAATCTTCGGTAGAATTGTCAGTTAGTCCTGTTTTAGCCTCCACCTCCAGAAATCTGCGGCAGGGGAGACATTCCACTGATATCGAGGAGGAGGAAGAGCTGTCAGAAGGGAGACAGAGGGTGACTGTTGCCCCCGCTGGCATTGCTTCGCCGGGTGCAGTGGGTGCACCACCCACACCCAGTAGTACCCTCAACTCCAGTGCCACCATCCACCCCCAGGGCGGGAAAGAGAGGAGGATCACAAAAGAAATCTGCGATCTGGGCACATTTTAAAGTGACAGAAGACCCGCGTTATGCTCGGTGTAATTACTGTGCCAGGGATATTAGCAGAGGCAAGCAACTGGGACATCTGTCAAATTTTGGCATGGAGTATCATGTTAAGAGGCAACACCCAACAAGATTACTGCCATCTGGGGATGGTAGCATTTTCCGTCAGGGGACCCCTTCCCCTTCCAACCAGGGTGCAGTGGTAGGAAAGCAGCAGAGTCAGCCCACGCCCTCATACCCTTCTAGCAGTCAGGCGGCAGGCCAGAAACCCACTGACATGTGGGAGAAGCGACAATGCACCATGGAGGAAATGGGGTGGAGTGCGGTAACGCTATCCCGGGGTAGGAGGCAGGCAGCCGCAAAAGTAGTAACCAGGAGCATTGGGGAAATGATTGCCCTTGATGACCAGCCCCTGCAGTTAGTTGAGAATGTGGGTTTCAAACGTTTCTTGAAGGTCGTACTTCCAAATTACAAAGTCCCCTCCAGAACCACATTTAGTAGAAAGGTCATCCCCAGCCTGTACAAGCACTGTGTCAGTCGCGTGCAAGCACTGCTAGGTAAGGCAGACGGAAGAGTGCATTTCACCTGCGATATCTGGACCGCCATGAATGCTGCACACTCTTACCTCTCTCTGACAGCACACTGGTGGGACATGGCAGAGGCAGGGGCAGCCAGCAGCTCTATTACTGAACAAGCATCAGGGTGGAGGTGGGCTTTACTGAACACCCACCTGACGGACCATGCCCATACCGCTGGCAATATTCTAGCATGCATCAGAAAGATGCTGGCGAGCTGGAAAGTACACCAGCGAGACAGTAAAACGCGGGCAGGCTTTTTTGTCACAGACAACGGTGCAAACATGGTTAAGGCAATAAGCGATGGGCGGTTTAAGAACATCCGATGTTTTGCACACACTCTGCATCTGGTAGTGAAGTCAGGTTTGGGCTTGGAGTCCAAGGACAAGGAGACTGAATACCTGCGTAGGTTAATACAGAAGTGCAGGAACATAGCAGCACACTTCCACAGAAGTGTCAGGGCGGGGCAGGTTCTCCGAGAAAATCAGACTGCTTTGGATATGCCCCAGAAGCGTCTCATTCAAGACGTTCCCACCCGGTGGAATTCCACCTTTATGATGCTGGAGAGGTTATTGGAGCTGCAGACACCCCTTCATGAACTTTCTGGTACAATAGACATAGGTGTACAGAATCCCCTAGGGCATCACGATTGGTTAGTCATGAGTCAGCTGGTAAAAATCCTGCAGCCCTTCAAGGACGTCACGGAGGAGCTGAGTTCCAGAAGTTCCACCTTGGCTGACATCATCCCTATAGTGAAATTCCTGGATGACCATTTGGAAGGCATTAAACGGCAAGAGGGAATGACTGCTGAGGTGCTGCAGTGTGTGGACGTTTTGCAGCAGCAGGTGAAAGACAGATTAAGGCCTTTAACAGAGGACAGCACATACATGCTCGCCTCTGTCTGTGATCCCCGTGTGAAAGGTAAAATCGCCCTACAGACCAATTGTCTGTCATTTGTGAAGGAGCTGTTGTTAGCACAGGTCCGTGAACAGGAGCACCATAGGCGGAGACAGATTAGGCTTGAAGCACAGGTGCAAACAGCAGGCACGTCACAGAGTTGTGCTGCTGCTAGCCCTGGCAGGAGAAGGACTGTGTCAGTGACAGATACTATTACTAGTGCCTCCACCTCAACGTCAGAACGCCCAAGGCATGTTGGCCATAAAGATACATCAGTAGTGCAACAGGCGAGAGAGAAAGTAACTGGATTGAGTGACTCTCAGCCCTCCCAAGCACAGGAGGAGACAGCAGCAGAGCTGTCAGTGAAACGGTATCTCTCAGAGCCGATAGAGAATACGCAGACAGATCCGCTGGCATATTGGGCACACAAGTCCACTGTCTGGCCACACCTAGCCAAAGTGGCTGAAGGATATCTGTCATGTCCACCAACAAGTGTGCCCAGTGAACGTGTTTTTTCAATGACAGGGGATATCATGAGCCCTCACCGCTCAAGGCTTTCACCGGTCTTGATGGAAATGCTAGTGTTTTTGAAAGTAAACCTGCCAGTGCTTGGCTTTCCCGATTTTCCTTGTGAATGGCAAAATGAATAAAAGCTATTGAAAGGAGCCTTGCAGCAGTTCCAATTGCCTCCTATGCTCAAGATAATGTAAGCAGTAAGCACTGCAGCACATGTTCTTGACATGAATCGCTGTGTCTGACCGGCATCTACTGTGCAGCCCTAGTGTTCCCACAAGTGTTTTAACTCCGTTGCTGTTCCTGCCTGTACCTCCAGGCCTTGTGTCCCTAGCCGGGATTGACCTCTGTCCACCAATGATGTGCCTGTTCCTCCAGGCCTTGTGTTCCCACAAGTGTTTTAACTCCGTTGCTGTTCCTGCCTGTACTTGAGTGGGTCCGTTAATTTTGTTATTTTAAACAGACTGAGCATTGACCTTCAGAGTGGGTCTGTTGATATTGCTATTTTAAACAGACTGAGCATTGACCTTCAGAGTGGATCCGTTAATTTTCTTATTTTAAACAGACTGAGCTTTCTTCTTCAAGGCCGAAGTGGAGAAGGGTTCCATGTGAACAGCAGTTCAACATGGGTCAGCCGGTCCTAACAGATAGGCGAGCGCCGTTCGGAAGGGACGGGCGATGGCCTCCGTCGTCCTCGGCCGATCGAAAGGGAGTCGGGTTCAGATCCCCGAACCCGGAGTGGCGGAGATTCGGCGCTGGGCTCTTCCCTCTTCACTCGCCGTTACTGAGGGAATCCTGGTTAGTTTCTTTTCCTACGCTGCTTGTGTCCCTAGCTGGGATTGACATCTGTCCTCAAATGATGTGCCTGTTCATCCAGACCTTGTGTTCCCACGCGTATTCTTATTTCTGAGAGATTTTCCGATTCCTTTGTCATCAGCTAAAGTGCATAAGATGCGTTGATGAATAGTTTTGAAGATGACACATATGGCTTTATAGATGATACGGAAGTGGACGGGTAGCCAATGTAACTCTTTCAGAATGGGAGATATGTGGTCTCTCTTTCTTGCGCCTGTTAGTAATCGGGCTGCTGAATTTTGAACCATCTGTAGTGGTTTGGAATAGGATGAGGGCAGACCTAGCAATAGGGAACTGCAGTAGTCTAATTTCGCAAAAATGACTGCTTGGATGATCGTTCTGAAGTCTTGAGCATGGAAAAGAGGTCTTATCCTCTTCCAAACCTGGAGTTTATAGAAGCAGTCTTTGGTTGTTTTGTTGATATGTGCCTTGAAGTTTAGCCGGTTGTCTATTATCACTCCTAAGTCTGTAACTTGTGTGGTAGGTAGGTTGTTGGGAAGAGTAGTGTTGGAGATATTGTTTTCAGGAGAGATGAGTAGGATTTCTGTCTTGGATGAGTTTAAGATGAGGTGTAGGTTGTTTACTACTTGTTTGATTTTCTGGTGGCATGTTTCCCAGTAGTCAAGAGTTTTAGAGTATGTGTCTTTGATATGGATGATGATTTCAATATCATCTGCGTAAAGGAAGTACTTTAGATTGAGGTCGGTAAGAAGTTGGCAGAGAGGAAGAAGATAGATATTAAATAGGGTCGGAGATAATCAAGAACCTTGAGGGACTCCTATGACAGAGTCAAATCTTGAGGATTCCTTGTTTTGGAGTTTAACTTTGTAACCTCTGTTATCGAGAAACGTTTTGAACCAGGATCGGACGGTGCCGCTGATTCCTATGGACGAAAGCTGGTTTAGGAGGATGGCGTGGTTGACCGTGTCGAACGCTGCGGAAAGGTCTAACAAGATCAATAGGAAAGAGTTTCCTTTGTCGAGGCCCATTAAGATATAATATTATATCTTACAGTTGTGGTTTGGATCATATTCTTTAGGTCAAGACGGTTGTCTATAATTACTCCCAGGTCTCTCACATGGTTGTGGGTGAGAAGGTGTTTGTGATGGATCTGAGATGGGAGGTTTTCTTGCTTGTAGGAAATGAAGAGGAGTTTAGTTTTAGAGGCATTGAGGACCAGGTTTAGACTGTTGAGGAGATTAGTGGTGGCTTCGGCTTGTAAGCTGTTGTTCCAAAGTGCGATGGCTTTCTTAATAGATTCTGTTATGGGAATAAGAATCTGAACATCGTCTGCATAGATGTAGTGAATGAGGTTAAGACTACTTAACAGTTGGCAAAGGGGAAGGAGGAAACGGCGGGGGTAACGGCAAAGCTGCTGCCAGGGGGGGCTATAACACGCGCCGCCGGAGCGGCGGGCCACCTGCCCCCCCTGGGCCTTCCCAGCCGACACGGAGCCGGTTGCGGCGCTCCGCCGCGGAGGAAATGCGCCCTGCGGCCGTCCGGGAGGCGTTCCCCGCCCCCCCGCGAAAGGGGTGGGGGATGCGCCGAAAGCCCCCCCGGTCCCACCGAACCCGCCGCCGGGTTGAATCCTCCAGGCGGACTGCACGCACCCCACCCGTTTACCTCTTAACGGTTTCCCGCCCTTTTGAACTCGCTCTTGAAAGTTGTTTTCAACTTTCCCTTACGTACTTATTGATTTTACTGCTTTACTTAATTTTTTTTATTCCTGGACGGGGCCGGGGCCGTCCGGGAGGCGTTCCCCGCCCCCCCGCGAAAGGGGTGGGGGATGCGCCGAAACCACCCCCGGTCCCACCGAACCCGCCGGGTTGAATCCTCCAGGCGGACTGCACGCACCCCACCCGTTTACCTCTTAACGGTTTCCCGCCCTTTTGAACTTGCTCTTGAAAGTTGTTTTCAACTTTCCTTTACGTACTTATTGATTTTATATATTTACTTTATTTTTTATTCCTGGACGGGGCCGGGGCCGTCCAGGAGGCGTTCCCCGCCCCCCCGCGAAAGGGGTGGGGGATGCGCCGAAACCACCCCCGGTCCCACCGAACCCGCCGGGTTCAATCCTCCAGGTGGACTGCACGCACCTCACCCGTTTAAACTCTTAACGGTTTCCCGCCCTTTTGAACTCGCTCTTGAAAGTTGTTTTCAACTTTCCCTTACGTACTTATTGATTTTACTGCTTTACTTAATTTTTTTTATTCCTGGACGGGGCCGGGGCCGTCCGGGAGGCGTTCCCCGCCCCCCCGCGAAAGGGGTGGGGGATGCGCCGAAACCACCCCCGGTCCCACCGAACCCGCCGGGTTCAATCCTCCAGGTGGACTGCACGCACCTCACCCGTTTAACTCTTAACGGTTTCCCGCCCTTTTGAACTCGCTCTTGAAAGTTGTTTTCAACTTTCCCTTACGTACTTATTGATTTTACTGCTTTACTTAATTTTTTTTATTCCTGGACGGGGCCGGGGCCGTCCGGGAGGCGTTCTCCGCCCCCCCCGCGAAAGGGGTGGGGGATGCGCCGAAACCACCCCCGGTCCCACCGAACCCGCCGGGTTCAATCCTCCAGGTGGACTGCACGCACCCCACCCGTTTAACTCTTAACGGTTTCCCGCCCTTTTGAACTCGCTCTTGAAAGTTGTTTTCAGCTTTCCCTTACGTACTTATTGATTTTATATATTTACTTAATTTTTTTATTCCTGGACGGGGCCGGGGCCGCGGACTGCACGCACCTCACCCGTTTAACTCTTAACGGTTTCCCGCCCTTTTGAACTCGCTCTTGAAAGTTGTTTTCAACTTTCCTTTACGTACTTATTGATTTTATATATTTACTTTATTTTTTTATTCCTGGACGGGGCCGGGGCCGTCCGGGAGGCGTTCCCCGCCCCCCCGCGAAAGGGGTGGGGGATGCGCCGAAACCACCCCCGGTCCCACCGAACCCGCCGGGTTGAATCCTCCAGGCGGACTGCACGCACCCCACCCGTTTACCTCTTAACGGTTTCCCGCCCTTTTGAACTCGCTCTTGAAAGTTGTTTTCAACTTTCCTTTACGTACTTATTGATTTTATATATTTACTTTATTTTTTTATTCCTGGACGGGGCCGGGGCCGTCCAGGAGGCGTTCCCCGCCCCCCCGCGAAAGGGGTGGGGGATGCGCCGAAACCACCCCCGGTCCCACCGAACCCGCCGCCGGGTTGAATCCTCCAGGCGGACTGCACGCACCCCACCCGTTTACCTCTTAACGGTTTCCCGCCCTTTTGAACTTGCTCTTGAAAGTTGTTTTCAACTTTCCTTTACGTACTTATTGATTTTATATATTTACTTTATTTTTTTATTCCTGGACGGGGCCGGGGCCGTCCAGGAGGCGTTCCCCGCCCCCCCCGCGAAAGGGGTGGGGGATGCGCCGAAACCACCCCCGGTCCCACCGAACCCGCCGGGTTGAATCCTCCAGGCGGACTGCACGCACCCCACCCGTTTACCTCTTAACGGTTTCCCGCCCTTTTGAACTCGCTCTTGAAAGTTGTTTTCAACTTTCCCTTACGTACTTATTGATTTTATTTATTTATTTTATTTATTTATACCGGCATTGCATCCGCTGTAGGCTTCCCTGGTCGGTCTTGTGCATTTGAATAAACGGAGAGGAATTTGTAGGTCGATAATGGTGTGTTGGTGAATGATTTTTTATATCAAGATGATGGATTTGTAAATGACTCTGAACTGAATTGGTAACCAGTGGAGGTCTTTTAGGACTGGGGAAATGTGGCCTCCTTTCCTAGTGTTTGTTAGTAGACGGGCTGCTGCGTTTTCAACCATTTGGAGTGGTTTCGTGTATGAGGAAGGGAGTCCAAGTAATGTAGAGTTGCAGTAGTAGAAAATGAGGGCTTGGAGGATGGTTCTGAAGTGTTTGGCGTGGAAGAGTGGTCTTATCCTTTTTTAAACTTGCAGTTTATAGAAGCAGTCTTTGGTGGTTTTATTGGGGGGCCACTACCGGCCTAACACCGTCCGCCGGCTGATCCTCCATCAGAAGGACTTGGGCCCCCGAGCGGCGCTGGGGAGCCGGTCTTCTGTATGCCACATTTCCCGCGCCCGCCGGACAGGCGGGGATTCGGCGCTGGGCTCTTCCCTCTTCACTCACCGTTACTGAGGGAATCCTGGTTAGTTTATTTTCCTCCACAGCTTGTGTCCCTAGGTGGTCCCTGCGGGTCGGTACGGCAAGAGCGGTATTCAAACAGCAAGCACTGGGGTATGAAAATACAGACCCCTGTGTACTTACTTGGTAGAGGTTTTGCTAGGAGTAAGAATTTGTTGAGGATAATGTCAGTTTCTTAATAAGATCTCATGCTTTGACTGTTGAGGAGATTAGTGATGGCTTGTAAGCTGTTGTTCCAAAGTGCGATGGCTTTGTTAATAGATTCTGTTATGGGAATAAGAATCTGAACATCGTCAGCATAGATGTAGTGAATGAGGTTAAGACTAGTTAACAGTTGGCAAAGGGGAAGGAGGAAACGGCCGGGGAAACGGCGAAGCTGCTGCCGGGGGGGGGGGGGGGCAATAACACGCGCCGGAGCCGGTATTTACCCTTAGATGGAGTTTACCACCCACTTTGGCCTGCATTCCCAAACAAACAGACTACGAGAAAACCCGGTCCCGGCGCGCCGGGGGCCGCTACCGGCCTAACACCGTCCGCGGGCTGAGGCTTGATGAGAAGGACTTGGGCCCCCGAGCGGCGCCAGAGAGGCGATCTTCCGTACGCCACATTTCCCGCGCCCGCCGGACGAGCGGGGATTCGGCGCTGGGCTCTTCCCTCTTCACTCGCCGTTACGGAGGGAATCCTGGTTAGTTTCTTTTCCTCCGCGGCTTGTGTCCATAGGTGGGATTGACCTCTGTCCTAGAATGATGTGCCTCTTCATCCAGGCCTAGTGTTCCTACTGGTGTTTTAAGTCCATTGCTGTGCCTGCCTGTTCATCCAGACCTTGTGTTCCCACACGTATTATTATTTCTGAGAGATCTTCCAATTCCTTTGTCATTTTCTGAAGTGCATAAGTAGGGTAGCTAAATGAGGAGAATATTGGAGGGGCGAAGTTCCATATTCAAAGCTGAGTAGCTGTACTTATCTAGTGAAAGTTTGAAGGATCAGGGAAGGCTTGTAAGAATAGCCAAGTTTGTTAATAGATTCTGTTATGGGAATAAGAATCTGAACATCGTCTGCATAGATGTAGTGAATGAGGTTAAGACAAGCTAACAGTTGCCAAAGGGGAAGGAGGAAACGCCGGGAGGGGGGGCTATAACACGCGCCGCCAGAGCAGCGGGCCACCTGCCCCCCCTGGGCCTTCCCAGCCGACCCGTTGCCGGTCGCGGCGCACCGCCGCGGAGGAAATGCGCCCTGCGGGGCCCGGGGCCGTCCGGGAGGCGTTCCCCGCCCCTCCCCCACCCCCCGCGAAAGGGGTGGGGGTGGGGGATCCGCCGAAACCCCGGTCCGACCGAACCCGCCGGGTTGAATCCTGCGGGCGGACTGCACGGACCCCACCCATTTACCTCTTTACAATTTCACGCCCTCTTGAACTCCCTCTTCAAAGTTGTTTTCAACTTTCCCTTGCGGTACTTACTTATTTATTTTATTTAAGGTTTTTTTATACCGGCATTCATGAAATCGTTCACATGATGTCGCTTTACAGAAAACAGGGGTGCAAAGAAAACAACCTATAACATAAATACACGTGGTGAAGAGATGCAGTTACAATTAACTGGGGCTATGAACTGGGAGTGTAAGAAATAAAGAGGGATAGAGGAGGTTAATTATATACATGTGTAGAATATAAAAATATACAAGAGTACATTACAAATATGGCGTCCAATATATACAGCTTCTGAGCTGAGAATTTATTGATGGTGTGTGTTAGGTGCAGTTCGGGAAGGCTTGCCTGAAAAGCCATGTCTTGAGTCTTTTCCGAAAGGTTAGGAGGCAAGGTTCATTTCTGAGATCTGGGGGGATGGAGTTCCATAACGGTGGACCTGCTGTGGAAAGGGCTCAATCTCTAAAGGTGCTGTGATAAGTGGTTTTGGAGGGTGGAACAAGGAGGCATCCTCTGTAGGCTTCCCTGGTCGGTCTTGTGCATTTGTATAAACGGAGAGGAATTTGTAGGTCGATTATGGTGTGTTGGTGAAAGATTTTGTATATCAAGGTGATGGATTTGTAAATGACTCTGAACTGAATTGGTAACCAGTGGAGGTCTTTTAGGACTGGGGAAATGTGGTCTCTTTTCCTAGTGTTTGTTAGTAGACGGGCTGCTGCGTTTTCAACCATTTGGAGTGGTTTTGTGTATGAGGAAGGGAGTCCAAGAAATGTAGAGTTGCAGTAGTCTAATTTGGAGAAAATGAGGGCTTGGAGGATCCTGGTTAGTGTCTTTTCCTCCGCGGCTTGTGTCCCTAGCTGTGATTGAACTCTGTCCTCGAATGATGTGCCTCTTCATCCAGGCCTTGTGTCCCTAGCTGGGATCGACCTCTGTGCTCGACTGCTGCGCCTCTTCATCCCGGCCTTGTGTTCCCACAAGTGTTTTAACTCCGTTGCTGTGCCCGTTCCTGCAGGCCTTGTGTTCCTCTGGGGATAGGGAAATACATACAGTAACTGAGTGTAAGCAAGTATGATTTGCATTGAATACAAGAATGTCAGTATATAAAAATGACAAATAAATATAAAAATAAATGAAGTGCTATAAACTTTTTAAAAAAAGAATATAAATCCATAAAAAAAAAATTGTACTATCCGAGTATCAGTGTTCATCCATGTTCCTACTGGTGTTTTAACTCCATTGCTGTGCCTGCCTGTTCATCCAGGCCTTGTGTTCCCACAGGTGTTTTAACTCAGTGGCGGTGCCTGTTCATCCAGGCCTTGTGTTCCTCTGGGGATAGGGAAATACCTACAGTACCTGAGTGTAATCAAGTCTGACGTGCTAGAAACGTTTTCGAATAAGAATATAAATACATTAAAAAAACACATAATTACTATCCGAGTATCCGTGTTCATCCAGGCCTTGTGTTCCCACAGGTGTTTTAACTCAGTGGCGGTGCCTGTTCATCCAGGCCTTGTGTTCCTCTGGGGATAGGGAAATACCTACAGTACCTGAGTGTAATCAAGTATGACGTGCTAGAAACGTTTTCGAATAAGAATATAAATACATTAAAAAAACACATAATTACTATCCGAGTATCCGTGTTCATCCAGGCCTTGTGTTCCCACAGGTGTTTTAACTCAGTTGCTGTGCCCATTCTTCCGGGCCTTGTGTTCCCACAGGTGTTTTAACTCAGTGGCTGTGCCTGTTCATCCAGGCCTTGTGTTCCCACAAGTGTTTTAACCTGGTTGCTGTGCCTGTTCATGCAGGCCTTGTGTCCCTAGCTGGAATTGACCTCTGTCCTCGAATGATGTACCTGTTCATCCAGGCCTTGTGTTCCCACACGTATTCTTATTTGTGAGAGATCCTAGGCTCCAATTCCTTTGTCATCAGCTGAAGTGCGTAAGTACAGTCTGAATTCACTAGACGCCAACGGAATTCACTAGACGCCAACGATATTCACTGGACGCCAATGTAAACACCGGGTACACACAACTCTAGGGGTGGACCCGTTCCAGGGAGTCCTTCCCTGAACAAGCATGAGGGTGGAGGTGGGCTTTACTGCACACCCACCTGACGGACCATGCCCATACCGCTGCCAATATTCTAGCATGCATCAGAAAGATGCTGGCGAGCTACCAGTGTTTTAACCTAGTTCCTGTGCCTGTTCATGCAGGCCTTGTGTCCCTAGCTGGGATTGACCTCTGTCCTCGAATGAAGTGCCTGTTCATCCAGGCCTTGTGTTCCTACTGCTGTTTTAACTCCATTGCTGTGCCTGCCTGTTCATCCAGACCTTGTATTCCCACACGTATTCTTATTTCTGAGAGATCCTCCAATTCCTTTGTCATCTGCTGAAGTGCGTAAGTACCGTCTGAATTCACTAGACGCCAACGGAATTCACTAGACGCCAACGATATTCACTGGATGCCAATGTAAACACCGGGTACACACAACTCTAGGGGTGGACCCTTTCCAGGGAGTACTTCCCTGCACAAAGGAAAGGGAACTCTCTCCTGGGCCAATTGATAAGAAAACCACAATTCTGCAGCCAAAAATAGGCTGGAAATCCTTCCCCCATTGACTTTAATGGGCGACATATGTACATATACCCAACTCATTAGATTTTTTTTATGTCCATATTGGCCGCAAGTGGGACCCACTTTCGGACATAAGAAATATGAACATAAAATTTTGCTCTGCACATCCCTAGTAGCTGCTTATTACAGCGGTTATACCCTAAACCAATTAAGCCTGATACATCACTTTGAAAGCATATACAGCGTTGCTATCTGCTTCAATGGTAGGGGGAAGTGAGGAAAACAGGATTTGCATTCAGACATCATCCAACAAGGCATCGATCTGTGCAGTCTGGGTGAACAAGCAGCGGGGTAGCTTACTTAATGCGGTGGTTACCACTCTTAACCATAAGCCTTATGCTCGCCTTTGATGCAACTCCAACATTACTCTCTGCATCAATGACAGGAGATGACAGGAAATTTGAATCAAACAATTACCAACAAGAGCCCTGAAGTTGGTATGGGAAAATAAGAGTCAAAGCTTGCTGGGCAGACTAGATGGGCCGATTGGTCTTTTTCTGCCATCATTTCTGTGTTTCTAAATGCATCAGTTTTCTCTCCCCACCCAAATCCATCCAAAGGAATAGTCATTTTTTATTGCAGGCAAAAGTGCACATGTTATGAATTGCACTTGAAGAGGGTGATATTCAATCAGAAAATGGCTTTAAAAATTGCCCTTTTCATGCAGAAAGGTTATACCCTGCGGGCTAAGTTTTCAAAGGCTTCCTCTGGAACTATGGAGGTAATAAAAGGAGGTAAGTGGCTGAATCCATCTAAGTAGATTTTCACAAATTGTGTCCTTTTATCTATGTTAAAAATGAAGTCTGTGGTGGGGAGGATTGGGCATTTCAGAGATATGATTTTAAAACTTCAAACATATATTTAGGGGGCAATATTCAAAGGGATTTTCATGAGTAAACAGGTGTTTACCCATGGGTGGAAAAATCCTTTGGAAATTCTCCCTTTTTGCATGCTGGAAAAACCACATCTGCAGACAAAAGCTGTACTCTGTTCTCTATGGGAAAAATGGGGTGGTGTCATGGGCACGGTTAGGGCATGCTGGTTAAATAGTCCACATAATTTACTTTTGAAATCCTTGTGTGTTCTTTATCCCACCTACTTTACACCCGCAAAGTACACAGGGTAGAGAATCCCCTTATGACTGGCTACCATGAGATTTTTCAAAAGGAAATTCCATGGAGAGTTTTCCTTTGAAAATCGGCTTGCACACCCATGAGTATAAAATACCCATAGGCCTGCAAGCACCATAGACGGTTTAAAAACTTCTATCACCAAAATTAAAAAAAAAATTAAACCTCACAGGTCTTTTGTTATTTCGCCATTGATCCTGAACCCATCTTAATTAATCGGTGGCTCTCAAGAAGTCAAAACGAGGCAGGCATGATCTCCTGTTACTCCTGACCGCCTGGGTCCCATTTTCAAAAAGTGACGGATGACACTAAGGCCAGTGCCATTCTATTGTTCAGCTGTATATTTTGTTGAATTTTTCATGTTGTTTCAAAATGAATACATACCCTACTGAGTGAATGATTTCTTCCAGTATCCACGACTTCAAAATGACCAGTGTGGTACTGGACTGGCTCTTTACAATGTATTTATTGCAACATTACATTTCAATACAAGGTTAGTGAAACTAGCAGGCAGGCAACAGCAGCAGAAGGGATTAAACTCTAAGACAGAAACTTTGAAACAGCCGTGCAGGCACACATGTATGCCATTTTTCGGCTCATGGCTAGAGACGCATCCATTTTTTAACATATGCTTGTATATGCACATATTTTATAAATTGGCCAGGATGTGCATACATGTGCCCACAATTTTAAATGGAATCACACATGTGCATGCAAATGATGCGTCTACCATGTAAGCAGGAGAATTTTGTAATGGATGCACACCAATGCCATAATTAGTTTTCCCAGTTCAGTCCATTCACCCAGCTTAGGGATAGGACTTCAAAACCCCCATAATTTATTAGCCTCCCTTTTTCCCTGTTAGCCCCAACCCTTAAAACCCCACTGACTAGTCTAGATTTTTTTACCTTTTACTTACACGGCATCCAAAGCAGTAGTAAAGATTAGAGATGTGTATTGTGTGATCGATCGTCTTAACGATCAATTTTGGCTGGGGGGGGGAGGGAATCGGATCATCGCGGTTTTGGTTTTTAAAATATCGTGTAAATCGGGGGAGGGCGGGAAAACCGGCACACTAAAACATCCCTAAAACCCACCCCAACCCTTTAAAATAAATCCCCCACCCTCCCGAACCCCCCCAAAATGTCTTAAATTACCTGGGGTCCAGTGGGGGGGGGGGGGGTCCCGTTGTGATCTTCCACTCTCGGGCCACGAGTGCGTTGATAGAAATGGCGCCAGCGCTACCTTTGCCCTGTCATATGACAGGGCAAAGGTAGCGCCGGCGCCATTTTGGTTCCTGTCCCCGACGTCACGAGCGTAGAAGATCGCTCCCGGACCCCCGCTGGACCCCCAGGGACTTTTGGCCAGCTTGGGGGGGCCTCCTGACCCCCACAAGACTTGCCAAAAGTCCAGCGGGGGTCCGGGAACGACCTCCTGCACTCGAATCGTGTTGCCGTATTGCAAAATGGCCATATGGCCGGCGCCATTTTGCAAAATGGCGCCGGCCATACGGCAACACGATTCGAGTGCAGGAGGTCGTTCCCGGACCCCCGCTGGACTTTTGGCAAGTCTTGTGGGGGTCAGGAGGCCCCCCCAAGCTGGCCAAAAGTCCCTGGGGATCCAGCGGGGGTCCGGGAACGACCTCCTGCACTCGAATCGTGTTGCCGTACGGCCGACGCCATTTTGCAAAATGGCGCCGGCCATATGGCCTTGTTGCCGTACGGCAACACGATTCGAGTGCAGGAGGTCATTCCCGGACCCCCGCTGGACTTTTGGCAAGTCTTGTGGGGGTCAGGAGGCCCCCCCAAGCTGGCCAAAAGTCCCTGGGGGTCCAGCGGGGGTCCAGGAGCGATCTTCTACGCTCATGACGTCGGGGACAGGAACCAAAATGGCGCCGGCGCCATTTTCTATCAACGCACTCATGGCCCGAGAGTGGAAGATCACAACGGGACCCCCCCACTGGACCCCAGGTAATTTAAGACATTTTGGGGAGGTTCGGGAGGGTGGGGGATTTATTTTAAAGGGTCGGGGTGGGTTTTAGTGATGTTTTAGTGTGCCGGTTTTCCCGCCCTCCCCCTTCCCCCGATTTACGATTTTTGACGATAAATCGGGGGAATTCCTATTAAATATCACCTCTAACGATTTTTGACGATTTAAAATATATCGGACGATATTTTAAATCGTCAAAAAACGATTCACATCCCTAGTAAAGATATGTGGCAGGGGATCCCTGCATGTGCCTTATACATGCCAGGGTCCCCTGCACACATCTCTTGGTCCTCCCCTGACATACCCATGCCCAATGCAGACCATGCCCATGCCTTACCCCTTTTCCTAAACTATTGGCTTTTACGTGCATACATGGGCAGCTTTTAAAATCCACTTGGCACGCACTGGCCCAACTTGTACCCATATCTCCCAACTTTGGCATGCATAGGGCTTTTAAAATTTGCCTGTAAAACACCAAGACTGAGGCAAAGTGACAGCAAGAATGGCATGAATAGCCAAGACACTGTGACAGGTGCAAAGAGCCTAAACAGAGCCATGACCACCACAAAGCACTATGAGAGAAGCAAAGCAGCACCAATAGTGGCAAGAAAACACCAAAAAGTAGATTTTCAAAGCCATGCGTGCATTCATGTGTGCGTGGTTCCTGGCGTGCGCACCTGGACACATCAATTTTATTACAAAAAGGCAGTATATAAATAAAAATTTGTATTATTAATATTATTATTATAAGGCATGATGGGACAGGTCAAGGTCAACTGAGCCTACCAAACTCACTCCAACAGCAGCTAGTCTGGGTCACAAGTTGTTGCAGGGGTTGAAAGTACTGGGGATGGACTTGCATGGGTCTGACTGGAGATAGTAGAGAGTTGTGGGGGTGAGAGAGTGATGGGGCAGCACTGGAAAGATAAGGAATTGTTTGGTAAAGATATTTCTAGGGACAGAATAGGAGGAGAATTCTGGAGTCAGGTTGGAAAGGGCAGGGAGTGCTGGGTTAAGATAGTGCTATAGTTGGTCCAGGGTCAGAGAGTGGGGAAAGAGTACTGTGGAGGATCAGTTCCTGGTCAATCAATGGGGGAAAGGGCTAGAGTGTCTGATTTCCCCTTTGCTGTGCATGTTCTCACACTTGTAAAGGGGGTAGGGTTCCTGTTCTCATTCACATATTTAACCATCTTGTTCAAGCCTAGAGAAGTATGAACAGAATAAGAACAAATTCACATTTAGATTTGCTTCCATTACTGACTTACTCTGTTGGGAGGAGGGGGAAAAGAGCGTGTGGGTTGGGGGTTGGCCTTGGGGAAGAGTGCAAGAGTCAAGATGGAAGGGACAGAATGCTGAGATGAAGAGAGTGCAGGGGTTGGACCAGGAGAGTAATGCTGGGTCTGCTCATAGTTTATTGATTTTTTTTTTTAATTTAACCCCTTTCTTAATAACAAATCAAAGCAATTTTCTGTTGCCACAACTGATGGTGTCAGCAAGTGTGCATGGCATCAACTCTATATAGTTTCTAGATGATGCTCCTGGCAGACTGTAGAAAGATTGAAGCGGCAAACCCAGAGTCTATTGAAAGCGATCTCAGCAGATGACAGCAAAGGCACTGGTCAGACACCCTACAGGATCTCTCACTGTCTTCTACTTAGATCCAGCACTCTAAATTAAACACATTACCAGATTTCATTGGCACTTTTATTCAAAGCTACTGATTACATCATTAGAAAGTATTCAGCTCACAGCTCATGTTATGCAAATACTTTACTAACCAGACATATTTACTAAGCTTTTCTCCAATAGATCTAGCTCATCAATTCCATTTGTTGCAAAGGTAATCGAGAATAGGGATGTGAATCATTTTTCTAGCGAATTGAAATATCATACGATATTTCTAAATTCATTAATATATCGGGTAAAAAAAGAAACAATCACTTTTCCTCCCAAATTTTCGTAAAAATCATTTTTCTGGTTAGTGCGCGATAACTCATGTTAGTGAGCACTAACAAAAAAACGTTTATTTTTGTTATTTTTTGTTACTTTTTGCTATTTTTGTTAGTGCGGGCTAACATGAGTTAGCCCGCACTAACCCGAAAAATGATTTTTCACTAAAAAAAAAAAAAGGGGATTCGCAGGAAAACGAGATTTTCCCATGGCCAGACGAACCCGAAAGCGGGAACGATCAGGCACCCGATTCACATCCCTAATCGAGAATGTAGTACTGGGTCAGATGCAAAATTTAATGAAGCAAAGAAGCATCCTAGACCATTACCAGTTTAGTTTTAGGAGAACCATAGAACCAAGCTTTAATAAAGTCAAGCCTAGATATGGTCCTTCGAGGTTTTGACAATGGCAAAAGCTTCCTACCAATATCTGCAGCTTGTGCCACTCTAGACCATGATATTTTGAAAATGTGATTGGCTCAGACTACATTGACAAGACTTGTTTTGAAATGGTTTGAATCCTACCTTACAGACAGACTACAGCAAGTGAGGTACAATACTTGATTATTTTCTCAGTTCCCACTTGAGACAGGAGTCCCACAAGGCTACTTACTTTCTGCAGTACTATTTAACATTTATCTAAGTCCTTTGTGCAAACTGCTTGCTGGTTTGGAACTACACTATTCACCTCTATGCTGACCATAGACAGTTTTTCTTCCCAGCGTTATCAGATCTCCCAAGTCACATTTGGCTTACTTTCCCTTTATTTACCAGCAAGTAGTACCTGGCTTTCTCATAATCAACTTACAATAAACATCTCCAAGACAGAAATAGTCTATTTGAGCAGAAGCCTGAATTCCACAGTCCTGGGGTTTTTTCTCTTTTCACTCACAGATCATCCCTATTCTAAACCAAGCCAAAAACATTTAGGAGTGGTACTCAATAGATCTCTTTCATTTAGGTCACAACTAAAAGGTATAATTCAAAAATCATATTGGAAGCTGTGAATGCTCCGTAGGCTCAAATCCCACCTACATCCTTCAGATTTCCGTACCATTCTTCAGTGTCTTGTGTTAACAAGCATCGACTATCATAACTTGATCTACTTTGGATTACCTCGTGTTCTAGAATCTCTACTGATGATCCAAAATTCAGCTGTGAGAGTATTAACTGGTTCTAGCCGTTTCAAACATACCAATACATTGGCGCCTTATAGAAGACCACATCAATTTAAAATCTTATGCATGTTATACAGTGCCAAGAATAAGTCTGCTCCGTTATGTATCAGTACCCTTCTGAAAATCTATTGACCACCTGGGAGCCTAATATCAGAAAATCAGTACCTACTGGATATTCCAAGTCACAAAGGGATCAGACTCAAGGAAATAGTATACATGATAAATTACTGTCAGTGGCAGGCTCGCCATTATGGAACCAGTTGCCACTAGCTTTGAGAAAGCAGGAATGAGGCACAACATTGAGGAGGCAGCTTAAAGCTCATCTGTTTAGACAAGCCTTTTATTAAGATGACATTAAATTTAATAACTTTACACCAACTACTAGCATTTGTTCTGTATCATTAATATTAGGAAAGTAATTCTCATCACTGAGACCCTAATATTGAATTGTCTTGTTTATATACAAATTGTTTTTAATATATGTTCTCTTTTATAATTGTTTTTTATGTACACCACCTAGAACATAGGACAGCTTGAGCTTAGCCTATGTTTAAAATAAATAAATGGAAGAAATGCCTTATTAAATCAGATCCTGATACAGATAGTTTTCTGGGCAAAACCTGCATTCACAAATTAACAGTCCTCTGCTGCTTCCAAATTGGGGTGTGCATGGAGAAATATTTTGTCTTGTATCGTTATTTCATTTTGTTCACTATTTTGTGTCATTCCATTAATTTTGTTTCTCAAGTTATGCTGTTTATTTTGGCATACCATTTTATGTTATTTCCATTAAAGTCAATGAGGGAGCAATGCATCCGATTTTTTTGTCTCTAACAGTAGGTTTTCCATCCAAGTTTTAGGAACTTGCATGCAGATAGCAGCAGCAGAAGCAACAGTATCCCAGTGCATCAAGAGAGTAGCAAATTATTACAAAGAGTGGCATGAACACCCCATGAATCACGAGAGCAGAAAGTGGCCAAACAATGGAATAAACACTCCATGGCAACATAAAAGTAGCAAAGAGTGGACCAAACACCTCAAAGCATTGGGTAAGAGGCAAAGGAGAACCAATAGTGGAATAAATAGCCCAAGGTACTATTAGAGAGGCAAAGTAGCAGCAACAGTAGTATGAACACCCAAAGGTTGGGCAATGTTTCTAAATGGGGATTTTTTTTTGTGTGCATACCTTGACAGGAATGATCCTCATTCATAAGCCAGGGTACATTAATGTGATGGGGGATTTGCCTGTCACTAATATTTTCCCTAGAAGTTTTTCTTAAGCTAAGGGATAGTAGAAAGAGTGGCTAGGATTCCTCCCTTTGCTTTATCCCCACCTTTTTGAAGGAGAGGTGATTTTAGGGGTTAATAATACCTGTGAACATGCCCAGTGGGTCAGAAGGTGTTGGAGTTTAGAGAGAAGGTGATTAGAAGGGATAGGAGAGAGAAAAAGTTGGAATTTTGAGATTCATCCAGAATCTCATTTGAGGAAAACTGTCTTTGGAGATTCATCCAGCGTCTCAACTAAAGAGAAGTGTTTGACTTTTTGAAGATTTTTTATCATTGAACCAGTCTGAAGGAAAATATTGGCTTTCATCTCCCTGAAGATTGAGGTTAGAGGGATTTTTTTTGCCCAAGCATCAACCATAGCAAGGGCGAGGAAAGAGAATCAACTAATGAAGGTTGGACTATAGAGAACTTTGGGGAGTTTGGAACCCCTTTCTGATAAATTTATAGACTTGGGGACTATTTTCTAACATTGTAATTTTGGTGGATGTTGGAGTTACACTCTAGTTATCCCACCCTCATTGGTGAGGATAACTTTCCTCAGGATGAAGGTGCAAGAGCAGGAAGGAAGTGATTAGAAGAAGAATGGACAGAAACCATCTGTATTATGGTGATTTTTGGATTATCTTTTATTTTGAACACCCATTACTGACTCCAGAGTTTTCCTTTGAGTTTTACCCTATTTTGGGTTTGAATGGAGATGGATGGACCCAGTTGTGATTCTTGGCTTTTGCTCTTATTTTTCACCGCCTGGCACCTTCTAGAAATATTTGACCTAGAGTGTGAAGTTGAAACTGAGATGGTGGTGGATTGTGCAAAGGACCCTGGAAGATAATTCTCCCTCCCTGTCCAGACTTGAATGTGGACCAAAAGCACCTTTAGTTATGGATAAAGCACCAAAATCAGGGACCTGCTACATTAGGAATTAATTCAGTCTATCAACTTTACTGTTAATGCCCTTCTTAGTACTTGCATTGTACCAAAGAGAGCCTACTTGTAAAATTCATAGGGTGTAATCTTAAAAGGCAACATATTTATTTATTTATTTATTTATTTATTTATTTAATAGATTCTTTTATACCGAGGTACGTAAAGGAATACATCACTTCGGTTTACAATAAAACAATAATTTAGCAACCGGCTTTACATATAACAGATTGGAACAGTGAAACAATTAACAGTAAAGTCTTTACAAAATATGCTATTTTTTTTTAAACTATAAAATCATAAGTATTAATATTTGAGTATTATGTAGGAGGAAATTAACTGTCAAATAGCAATACTAAAATCATCTCAAAGTCAAAAAATAGGATTAAAAGACAGTGGGAAAGGGTATTGATTGGTTGTAAGATAAATGTTCATAGTTTGAATGCTTGTTCAAACAACCATGTTTATCAAGGTGCTCTTTGAAATTCTTTTCAAACAAGCTAGTGGCGCCCAAAATAACTGTGACAATTTCTGAATCTTTATGCCACATTTTCTTAGTCTCTGATTACATCCTTTGGTACTTGAGGATCTTCGCTTTCTCCATCTTATCCACAGAATAGTCACTGGATACTGACAGCTCTATTAACAATGTTGTTCATGTGTTTTTCTCCTTTACCACAATATCTAGTTTTCCAGTATCAATTTTTCTGTTGGCTGGAGTAGGAATATCCCAGGTGATTCCAATGTCTTTATTCTCTTCTGTTAGGGTTGTGCACCCAGTGTTTTATAGGTACATCAATGTTGTAATATTTACACAATTTCCAATGAATAAGTCATGCCACCTTCTTGTGCCTTTCTGTATGCAAACTTTCTGACATCAGTTTGTCAAATCTAGAAATGTTTGTTTGTTTTAATTTGTTATAGTTTCACAGCATAAGGCACTACAGTAAAAGATAAACAGAACTTGTGCATGTAATCTCTATGCCCAGTTTTGCACTTAGTAATTATACAATTGCCAAACTAATTAACCCATCTGAAAGGTAATTAAGCCAGTGTTTCCACCTTTAGTGAGTCCAGGTTATTCCTGCAGCAGTCCAGGAATCTGTCTCAATACCACGCCATGGGGAAAATCCAGCAACTACCCATGAAGGCAGGTGACAGATAGAATGCAAAAGGTCTCACAGACATCTCTGTGAGATATGTCAGTAAAATAAGGTAAAGAAGTTCTTACTTTAATTCTTTCAAGAGATAACTGGAAAAACAGCTGCTTCCACACTAAGGTTTAGGTTGCAGGTTCACTGCAGCAGTCAAAGTTCTGTCAGCCAAGCTCTCAAAGCCAAGCTTTTGGGTAATCTATGAGAAAAAAGACACAGGGGAACAAGCCACGGGAAAAGCCTTAGGATAATGTCGGCAGTCTGGGTAATTCAGAGTCTTTTCTCTGATCCTCATTGCATATTCAGTTCCATAGGGTCCAATTTTGATCGTGATTGGATGTTACCACCTCTTATAGACACATGATTTGTGGAATGCAAATGATATAATTTAAGTCCAGATGAATATGAATATTCTCCTTTAGCAAAACAGGTGCCAGAATAATACCCATTTCATAGCTGGTCTCATGGCTGGATACAAAGTTTTAACCAAAGACATGTTTCACAGTTCTTGTCCAAGGTTCTCTTCTCACAGGGAGAGGTGCTGATAAATGTCTGATATGAAGAATTATCACAGTGTCTTCTACTCTGTGTGAATCACAGTCTTACATGAAGTTACCAAAATCATCACATGGCTGATGACTTCATCTTTGTGTTGCTTAGGCCTATACTTTTGGTTCAGCAGGCCTCAGTGTTAGGGTTACTGGCATTTACCCTACATAAGTATGGAGTTTATATTTGTTGCCTCAATCTGTTGCAGTGATAATAGGTTTTGTTGTATGGCCCTTTGAGGTCTGTATATTTGTATGTGGTGTTTAACATTTTGAACTGTATTATGGGTATTGCCTGAGAGGTACTGAACTTATATTTTTGGTAGTTGTGAGTGTTAGATATTAAACTATAAGGCCTAGGAGTTGTTTTTATATTATAATTTATATTTTATGTTTTTATTGGAATGGGATATGAATTATGAATGAATGCTGCACTGTTGTTATCTGCCTTGCATGAAAGTTGCATTTGTAAAAGAGGAATGTGTGCCCATTTAAATTAAAATAAAATTAAATTTAACCTGGGTATAGGGGTAAAAGACTAATCAAACTATTTAGTAGCCCAAAAATACTGAACTATCCCTGGACAGTGTGCAGTTCTGGTCACCACATCTCAAAAAAGATATAGCTGCACTGGAGAAAGTGCAGAGAAGGGTGACCAAAATGATAAGGACATGGAACGGCTGCCCTATGAGGAAAGGCTAAAGAAGTTAGGGCTGTTCAGCTTGGAGAGAAGATAACTGAGGGAGGATATGATAGAAGTCTAAAAGATCATGAAAGAACTTAAACAAGTTAATGTAAATCAGTTATTTACTCTCTTATATAATAGAAGGACCGGGGGCACTCTATAAAGTTAGCAAGTAGCTCATTTAAAACAAATCAAAGAAAATTCTTTTTCATTTAGCACATCTTTAAGCTCTGGAATTCATTGCCAGAGGATGTGGCCACAGCAGTTAGTGTAATTGGGTTTAAAAAAGGTTTGGATAAGTTCCTAGAGGATAAATCCATAAACTGCTATGATGGTAAATAATAAGCAATAGTAGCTTGTGATCTATCTAATGTTTGGGTACTTGCCAGGTACTTGTGAATTGGATTAGCTACTGTTGGAAACAGGATGCTGGGCTTGATGGACCCTTGGTCTGACCCAGTATGACATATCTTATATTGTTGTTACAGGATGAAACTAGAGGAGACTCGAGAGGTGATTTGTAGCGGTCTTAATAAAGTCTTCTTAGGGTATCAGTGGGGGAAGGGGATAGGGTTCAATTTTGGAGATTAACTTCTTATTTTCTTATTCTGTACTTTTGCTGAGGCTGATGCTTGCACTGGAGAATGAGGTTCCCAAGATGCTAATCTTCCCTGCAAGCACTGAGAAAGAAGAAGAGTAACAGAAGTGATAGGATCCACATGCCAAGACACTGGGCGCCAAGGACACAGCAATTGTGGCATCAACATTCAAAGGCACTGATTGAAGAAAACTAAGAGAGTGGGAGAGATAAAAACAAAAACCCAAGGCATCACACACGGGAAAAAGCAGTACAGACAGTGGCATAAAGAATCTAATGCTGCTCAGAGGGGCAAAGTGGCACCAACAACAATGGAATGAGCGCACTTCATGAAGGCCAGTAAGTGTGCAAAACACTGAATCCTCACATCAGAAGACCTTTGACCTTTTTTTTTTTAAGTATATTGTTGTCACCTTGTTTTATAGTAATTTTGATTCACACCAATAGTTTTGTTTCAAATTATTTACAAGACTAATTTATATTGGAACCTGTACTGAAAATTTGCAGCTATGTGCATATTAATTCCCCACAAAATTCAGATGCATTTTTTTTCACTTATAATTGTATGGTCACTAGAGCTTATGGGGTAGATTTTCAAACGAGCGCGAACAGCCTACTTTTGTTTGCGCTCCAGGCGCAAACAAAAGTACGCTGGATTTTAGTAGATACGCGCATAGTCGCGCGTATCGGCTAAAATCCTGGATCGGCGCGCGCAAGGCTATCGATTTCGTATAGCCTGCGCGCGCCGAGCCGCGCAGCCTACCCCCGTTCCCTCCTAGGCCGCTCCGAAATCGGAGCGGCCTAGAAGGGAACTTTCCTTTGCCCTCCCCTCACCTTCCCCTCCCTTCCCCTACCTAACCCCCCCCCGCCCGGCCCTGTCTAAACCCCGATCCTACCTTTGTCGGGGGATTTACGCCTCCCAGAGGGAGGCGTAAATCCCCGCGCGCGAGCGGGACCCCTGCGCGCCGGGCCGCGACCTGGGGGCGGGTACGGAGGGCGAGGCCACGCCCCCGGACCGCCCCGGGGCGTAGCCACGCCCCCGTACCCGCCCCCAAAACGCTGCCGGCACGCCCCCGAAACGCCGCGCAATCCGGCCCCGCCCCCCGACACGCCTCCCGACACGCCCACTCCGAAAACCCCGGGACTTACGCGAGTCCCGGGGTTGTGCGCGCGCCGGTGAGCCTATGTAAAATAGGCTCACCGGCGCGCAGGGCCCTGCTCGCGTAAATCCGCCCGGTTTTGGGCGGATTTAGGCGAGCAGGGCTCTGAAAATCTACCCCTATGAGTGTAAGAAGGTGTTATAAGAACAATTCCAAGTACTCAGGTTTTTTATATCTGTATATTTTAGCCAGGGTTGAAGCCTTGCTTGGTGCTATGCCTTGCAAGTTTTAAACTTGTGCTAAGGAGTCCAATGTATGCACACATATTTTCCTGTGTAATTTCAGTAAGGCAAAATTTGCATATGTCTCAAGGATACTCTCTGTACAGATGCAAGGAAATGGATCCCCTGTGTGGCTGAAGTCATCCCTTGGCTGTGAGTGTACCAGGAGTCCTTTTAATTAGATTGGACAGTCTAGAAAGCTGAGAAGAACTGAACAAGCTTTGACATTTGTATGGTAAGAGGAAGAGTATTGTGTCAGGATCAGTAGCAATGCATGATTCTTGCTATGTTTTTTGTGATTTGTAGCGTCATTCCTCGGGACTGCATTCCATGTACTTTCAAACACATGTGCTTCCCCCCCCCCCCTCCCCCCACCTTCTTCCCCTTCAATCTGTTCATCTATTGACATTTAAATTTCCCAAAGCATCTCCTTAAGGGCTGCAGTGTAAATGCTGTTCAGCCATTTCAGATCCAAGCATTAGGTAAGTAAATACGAGAGCTCTCCACTTTAGATTAATAAAAAAAATAAGATGATAGAATTAGGAATATATGTGAAAGATTCATGAATGGTTGAAGCTTTGATGATTGGAGATACTGCTCACGAGCTTAAAATGTGTGCTAATTCAACCCCTTTCAGTTTTTTCTCTATCCATATACAGAGATGTTTTCTTACAACTCGTTCAACTCAACACCAGTTACTTAAACCTTTCTTATATGACTCTGTTGAAGTTGCTTCCAGCAGGCATGCCTTTGCAGACTCTTAATCCATTCTGATCTAAATTTAAAAGTATAAACTTTCCAATCTGTCCCTGGTGCCTGCCTCTTAAAGCCTGTGGCGATCTAACCTGCATTGCCTCCAACCACTCCAGGGTCGCTTTTCAGTCCTTTAACCAAGAATATGCAGCAGCTGGGTTCTTCTTTTGGCAACCTGCCCAGGGCTTGTTTGTGGTTCCTTGCTAAATGCATTCATTTAACCCTTCCTTGGATTTAGAACCAGACTATGTCTGTCATGGAATTACCCATCCCATCACAAGGCTCAAAATGTCAAAAAAGGTGATTTTTCTTCAATTCTTATTAAGTTCAAATTGGACTTCTCTCTTAAGAATTCTCACTTTTGCCCAGCTAGACATTTTTTCTCTTACTCTTTCTTTCTTTCTTTCACAACTTTACTGCTGTTTGCCCTAGAGCAGGGATCTCCAAACTTGGTCCTTGAAGGCAACTACCCCTGTTGGATTTTCAATATTACCACAATGACTTTGCATGAGATCTATTTGCAAACAGTGGAGGCAGTGCATGTGAAGAGATCTTATGCATAGTAATTGTGGTAATCCTGAAAACCCTAGATGTCCGAGGAGACTCCCCCTTACGGACTGGGTTTCGGGAACTCCTGACCCATAGAGACTGAGCAAGTGAATCCTATCCTGATTTTGCCTTGTTACATGTATGAATTTACAGTTCTGATTAGCTAAGGCAATGCTTCTCAACCCAGTCCTTGGGGCACACATTAGAGTTGTGTTTCATTTAAACATTTCGGTTCGGGCTTTGGATCAGGTGCTCCATGGGAAATTACAGTTTCCCATGGTTCATTGTATTTTTTTCAGCAATTTTCAATGAAGTGCGTTAGTGGGCACTAATGGGCCTTACTGTGCACTATCAACCAGTTAGTGCGCACTATCTCCACATTAGTGCGCAGTACAATGAACGAGATAGTGCACACTAGCTAGATGTTAATGAGCATTAAGGCCCATTAATGCACACTAACAGGTTAGTTAGTGCGTCCTAATAGAACCTACAGTGCACTATGTAAGCAGTAGTGCGCTGTAAATAATGTTAGTGCACACTAAAAAAAGCTACTTAAAAATTAAAAAGTATCAATTCATGAGGAGTTCTTTAGCTAGAGAAAAGTATCAATTCATGAGGAGTTCTTTAGCTAGAGAAACAGTTCTTTAGCTAGAGAAACAGTTACTGCGCACTAAGAGATATGCAGTGCGCAGTAACTCTGTTACTGCACACTAACACGAAACACAAATTTTGCTGAAATTTCAGAAATATCACTTCATATATCGGCGCTACTGAACTGTGACAAATTAGACAATGTTGTTGACATTGTCTAATTCGTGAAAAATGAATGCACATCCCTACACATAACCAGTCATGTTTTCAGAATATCCACCTTCAATATGCATGAGATAGATTTCCATGCACTGCTTCTATTGTATGCAAATCTAGCTCATGCATATTCATTGTGGATATCCTGAAAATCTGACTGGCTAGGTATGCCCTTGCCCTGAGGACTGGTTTGAGAATTACTGATCAAAGGGAAATCAATCAATTAGAACTGCAACTCCCTGCTTGAAACAGGGCAGAAAAGAGGATTGCATCAGCCCTTTAGGTTTACTTGGGATCCTAACCACCCCACTCAGGTCAACTTTGTTGTCATAACATAGAAACATAGAAACATAGAAATGACGGCAGAAGAAGACCAAACGGCCCATCCAGTCTGCCCAGCAAGCTTCACACATTTTTTTCTCTCATACTTATCATTTTCTCTTAACTCTTGGTTCTATTTCCCTTCCACCCCCACCATTAATGTAGAGAGCAGTGATGGAGCTGCATCCAAGTGAAATACCTAGCTTGATTAGTTAGGGGTAGTAGGGGTAGTAACTGCTGCAATAAGCAAGCTACACCCATGTTTATTCCCTTTACCCAGACTATGTCATACAGCCCCTATTGGTTGTTTTTCTTCTCTCCTGCCGTTGAAGCGGAGAGCCATGCTGGTTATGCATTGAAAGTGAAGTATCAGGCCCTTTTGGTTTAGGGTAGTAACCGCCGTAACAAGCCAGCTACTCCCTGCTTTGTGAGTGCGAATCCTTTTTTTTTTTTTTTTTTCTTCTCCCCTGCAGTTGAAGCTATTCTGGATATGCGTGAAGCCTCAGCTTTTCTTATTCCCCTGCTGTTGAAGCAGAGAGCTATGCTGGAAATGCTTGATGTATCAGCCTCTCCCATGCCATGAAGCAGAGAGCCATGCTGGATATGCATCGAAAGCGAAGTATCAGGCACATTTGGTTTGGGGTAGTAACCGCCGTAATAAGCCAGCTACTCCCCGCTTTGTGAGTGCGAACCCTCTTTTCTTCTCCCCTGCCGTTGAAGCAGAGAACTATGCTGTATATGCTTGGAAAGTGAAGTATTAGGCTTATTTGGTTTGGGGTAGTAACCGCCGTAACAAGCCAGCTACTCCCCTCTTTGTGATAGCAAATCCTTTTTTCCACATTTCCTCTTGCCATTGAAGCTTAGAGCGATGTTGGAGTCACAGTAAGCATCTGTATGTTTATTTAATAAGGGTATTGTCTCCGGGCAGTAGCCATCTTTCTGGTGAGCCACCCACTCTACATTGGCGGTCTCTTGACTTTATGGATCCACAGTGTTTATCCCACGCCCCTTTGAAGTCCCTCACAGTTCTGGTCTTCACCACTTCCTCCGGAAGGGCATTCCAGGCATCCACCACCCTCTCCGTGAAGAAATACTTCCTGACATTGGTTCTGAATCTTCTTCCCTGGAGCTTCAAATCGTGACCCCTGGTTCTGCTGATTTTCTTCCTACGGAAAAGGTTTGTTGTTGTCTTTGGATCATTAAAACCTTTCAAGTATCTGAAAGTTTGTATCATATCACCTCTGCTCCTCCTCTCCTCCAGGGTGTACATATTTAGATTCTTCAATCTCTCCTCGTACGTCATCTGATGAAGATCCTCCACCTTCCTGGTCGACCTTCTCTGTACCGCTTCCATCTTGTCTTTGTCTTTTTGAAGATATGGTCTCCAGAAC
The DNA here is from genome assembly GCF_901001135.1 of Rhinatrema bivittatum. NCBI lineage: Eukaryota > Metazoa > Chordata > Amphibia > Gymnophiona > Rhinatrematidae > Rhinatrema > Rhinatrema bivittatum. The sequence continues at coordinate 334,285,075 of NC_042617.1, read as the reverse complement.
TGAACACAGTACTCCAGGTGAGGCCACACCAAGGACCTGTACAGGGGAATAATCACTTCCCTTTTGTTACTCGATATTCCTCTCTCTATGCAGCCCAGCATTCTTCTGGCTTTTGCTATCGCCTTGTCGCATTGTTTCGCAGACTTCATATCATTAGATACTATCACCCCAAGGTCCCTCTCCTGCTCCGTGCACATCAGCCTTCCCCCCCCCATCGAATACATTTCATTCGGATTTCCACTCCCCATATGCATGACTTTGCATTTCTTTGCATTGAATCTCAGCTGCCATGTCTTCGACCACTCTTCCAGTTCATAGAGTTGTAACAATTCATAGAGTTATAGTTTTTCTTTCTCTTGAAAAAGTAAGACTACAACTCCCTGCATGCACGGAGCAAAATCAGGACTGGGTTGCCTCTTTGTATTGACTTGGGTGAGGCGGGTTCCCAGAAAAGTTAAGCACAGTGCAAACCTAGTTCTTCTCCCTCTTTATTTCAAATAATAAAGCTCATCCAAAGTGTGTATTGATATACTATGCTTAGCATGGAAAGAAGTGAGACCATAATTTAGTAAACTGGGCTTCAAATTGTCATCGACAGAGGTCACAAAATGCAACCCATGTTGTGTGGTGAAACTCACTGGGGCGAATTATAGGATTTCAGTCAACATCAGGGCAGCCCAGGCTGCTGGCAGTTTTTAACCATAGGGATTGAATTAACTGAAAAAAAAAAAAATCTTTGCTCTGTTTGCTGGATCCTTTTCAGAAGCTAAATTTGACCAATAATAGATATTTATTGAATGAGCAATACAGGTGGCAAAGACATTGTCAGGATTTTAGCCTGTGTTTTGCAAGCCAGACCTGGAGTGCCCCCAGCCCATCCAATTTTCAGAATATCCACAAAAAATATGCATGTAAATCTATCTCATGTATATGTTGCGCGCCCCGTCCATGCCCGGCCCGTGCACAGGCCTGCTTACCTCGCTAGCTCCTCTGCAGGTCACAGGTTGGCCTCCCCAGCGGCAACCGCTAGCTCCTCAAGGCCTCAGCGTCCTACCACGGCAGTCGCCAGGCCTTCCACTGCGCACCAGGCCTCACGCCGGAGTTCGATGTCTCCATTGGCATTGGCCATGCCTCTACACGCGCATGCGCATGGACCGCCCGGGCTCTTGTAGGGCCAGGGGTGGGTCTTAGCTCCGTGACGCACCCTGATTGAACATACGATATAAGGAAGTCCCTGCCTGCACTTCCTTGCCTTGGCAATCGGGTCGGCACTGTAAGTATACTAGTTTGCCTCCGCGTTCACAGTCTTGTTTCAGTCTTGTTCCAGCCTTGTTCCAGCATCCTACTGTTCCAGCGTCCTACTGTTCCAGCCTTGTCCAGCGTCCTTCTGTTCCAGCATCCTTCTGTTCCAGTGTCTGTCTGTCCTGTCTCCCCAGGTAGTACCCTTGGACTGTCTTTCTGGTACTGACCTCAGCCTGCTCCTTGACCATGCTGTTCGCTGCCTGGATCCTGACCTCTGCCTGCCTTGTGACCTTGTCTGACCTCTGGAACCTGACCCCTGCTTCGTTGACTACTCCTCGGACTGATCTTTGGATTCTGACCTCGGCTGCCATTGACCACATCTCCTGATTCTGGCTTTATCCCTTGCCTTGTCATCGCCTACACTGTACTGGCCTTCCTTGCTCCTCCAGACCTACAGCCTAGTGTCTTACCACACTCACTTGCTGCTCATAGGCACACCTCTCTACTACATCTCTGGGAGACCCTGCGAGGCTCACCTAAGTCCAAGCGGCCCGGGTCCCTATGGGCTCCACCCAGGGGGACCGCGGGCTTCCAGTGGTGAAGCTCATCCTAGCCTCTGTCTCCTTCTGTGCTCCAGCCCCTTGGAGCAGGTGCTTCCTGGTCCCTACCAGGGAGACGTTCTCCACTGCTCCAGGTGGCCAAGGCCATGGATTCGGCAGAGTCTCCCACCTCCAGGGCCCTACCGGGTATGGCCGCCACAGTCCAAGGACATCGCAGGGCTTTGGAATCACTAGCCTCTTTGGTGGAAGAGCTTCATTCCCAGCTGCGAGATACAGCTCTGGCCAATCCCGTGGATCTATCGGCCTCTATGCTACCCAAAGCATTGTTGGTGCTCCCTGCACCTCCTCGATACAACAGGGACCCATGCTCCTGTCGTGGCTTCCTCAATCTGTGCTTCATGGAATTTGCACTGCAACCCTCCTTGTTCCTGAAGGAAACCACTAAAGTACCTTCATCCTTTCCCGCCTAGAAGGGAAGACTCTTGCATGGGCCTCTCTATTATGGGAACACTCTGATCCCATGCTTTCCAAGCTATCTGAGTTTGTTGCTCTCTTCAAGCATACCTTCGGAGACCCAGGCCACCAAGCTGTAGCCAGCCATAATCGACTCCACCTCCATCAAGGGTCACGGACCCTCTCTGAGTATACGGTGGAGTTCAGAACCCTGGCTACTGAGCTCGGGTGGAAAGAAGATTATCTGCAATCCATGTTCCTGGATGGACTCTCCAGTGCTCTCAAAGATGAACTATCCATCCAAGAGATTCCCATGTCTCTAGAGGACCTGATTTCTCTCATCAGGAAGATCCACCATCATCTCTGGCAAAGGTGCCTAGAAATAAAGGCTTCCTACTCTCCTACACCGCATCCCACACGTGTCACGAGTCCTCCAGCCAAGACTCAATCACCACCACCTCCTCCCATGGTGGAACCTATGGAGGTGAACCATGGGTGACTGTCTCTGACTGAACGTCTCCATCGGAGGAAGGAGGGTCTTTGCCTTTACTGTGGTGCTTCCGGACATCTTCGGTAGTCCTGTCCGGTCCATCTGGAAAACTGCAACGCCTAAGCCCGGCGGGGTCCCGAGCTTAGGCGCTACTGTCACCGGCCCCCAACTCCTGCTTCCAGTCTCTCTGGGCATCGAGGCCCACTCCTTCTCTACCACTGCTCTTGTCAATACAGGAGCAAGTGGCAGCTTTATCATGGATGACATTGTCAAGCTTCTGAACATTCCTCTTCAGCCATTAGATGTGAGCTTCCACATTGCCTCCATTCAAGGAGAACATCTTCCAGGGCTCATCACCCATCAAACAGTGGCTGTCCGTCTTACCATGGGCACTCTCCACGAGGATGAGATGTCCTTCTATGTGTTAAAACATTCTACACATCCAATCATCCTGGGGCTGCCCTGGCTCCAGGTCCACGAATCCCAGGTCAATTGGCATTCTCTGCAGTTGGTGCAGTGGGGTTCCAAATGCCAGAAGACATGACTACGTCAAGTATCTCCAGCAGTCTCTGTCTTGAAGTCTACCACCCAATCTGGTTTGCCTACTAAGTATGTTGAGTTCGAAGATGTCTTCTCAAAGCAGAAGGTGGACACTTTGACTCCACTACGCAAGTTGAATTGCTCCATAGAACTTCTGCCGGGCAAGACGCCTCCCAAGGGCAGAACTTATCCATTGTCTCATCCAGAAACCCTAGCCATGTCTGAGTATATCAAAGAGAACTTAGAAAAGGGTTCATTCGTCCCTCTGATTCTCCCGCTGGAGCGCACTTTTTCTTCGTCAAGAAAAAGGACGGCAGTTTACACCCTTGTATTGACTACAGAGGGCTCAATGCCATAACCCGCAAAGACCGGTACCCCCTGCCCCTTATCAGTGAGCTGTTTGACTGCCTTCAAGGGGCACAGATCTTTACCAAGTTGGATCTGAGGGCTGCGTACAATCTGGTATGTATCCAACTTGAAGATATCTAGAAAACTGCATTCAACACAAGGGATGGTCACTATGAATATACTGTGATGCCCTTTGGGCTATGCAATGCCCCAGCAGCCTTTCAATGCCTTATGAATGAAATCCTCCGAGACCTCTTGTACTCATTTGTAGTCGTATACCTTGACGACATCCTGATCTTTTCCAAAGATCTTGAATCCCATCAAGATCATGTTCGGATCATCCTCCAACGTCTAAGAGAAAATCACTTTTATGCCAAGTTAGAAAAGTGCCTCTTCGAGTAAAATCGCTTACCCTTCCTAGAGTACATTATATCTGATTGAGGTTTCTCCATGGATCCAGATAAAGTCCAGGGGATCCGAGACTGGCCCCAGTCAGTAGGCCTACAGGCCTTACAATGTTTCCTTGGCTTTACTAATTATTACAGGAGCTTCATTGCCAATTACTCTACCCTAGCTGCTCCGCTTACCACCATGACCAAGAGCGGGACTAACACTCGTGTGTGGACACCCAAAGCACAAGCTGCCTTTCAGATGCCAAAAGAAGCATTCTGTTCCAGCACTTGTCTTCAGCATCCAGACCCAAGATGCCCATTCCTTGTCGAAGTCGACACCTCTGCAATTGGAGCAGGAGCCGTCTTAAGTCAGTTTTCTCCAAAGGGTAAATTGGAGTTCTCTCCTACAGAGCAGCACTACACCGTTGGTGACCGAGAACTTCTAGCCGTCAAGTTGGCACTCCAAGAGTAGCACCCCTGGTTGGAAGGGGCGCAACATAAATTTACCATTTTCTCTGACCATAAGAATCTTGAGCACCTTAAAGAAGCTCAACTCTTGAATCCTAGACAAGCCCGATGGGCGCTCTTCTTTGAACAGTTATTGCCCAGCTTCCAAGAACCTCTGTGCTGATGCACTATCAAGATCCTTCGAACTAGAGGATGTTCCTGATGTTCCCAGACACATCATAGATCCTGCCTGCATATCCCTTGCCATGACCACTACAGTTCCAGTTGAGAAAACCATCATTCCACGTAGATTACGTGAACGAGTTCTGAAATGGGCCCATGATTCCAAGTTGGCAGATCACCAGTCGTACCAGGACCCTAGAGATGTTGCAGAGATATTACTGGTGGCCCAACATGGTGCAAGTCTCTCATAACTATGTAGATTCATGTCCTGTCCACGCCCAACAGAAGCCACCTACCGGCCTTGGGACATACTCCAACCGCTTCCAGCACCTACCGGGCCATGGTCCAGCATCTCAATGGACTTCATCACAGACCTGCCTCCGTCCCAGAACAATACTGTAATCTGGGTCATCATCGACTGTTATTTTAAAATGGGTCACTTCATTCCCCTGCCAGGCCTCCCATCAGCCCCAGAACTAGCCAAGTTGTTCCTGAAACACATTTTCCGTCTCCATGGACTCCCAAAGGAAATCATATCTGACTGAGGACCACTGTTTTCCAGCAGGTACTGGAGCTCTCTATGCAAAATGTTTAACATTGCCTTGAATTTCACGTCGACCTTTCACCCACAGGCCAATGATTAAGCTGAAAGGACCAACCGGACCTTGAAAACATTCCTTCATTCTTACGTGAATGACCAGCAAGACGACTGGTCTGCTCTGTTACCCTGGGCTGAGCTGTTGCATACTACCCACGTCGCTGCTGCCACCAATGTATCTCCGTTCTCTGTGGTATTTGGACAACAACATCGGCTGCCGCTTCTAGTTCCTCTGACTGTTCCTTCTCCAGCTGCACAATTCATGGCCAAGATCATTCGCCAGCTGTGGCATCAAGTCAAAGAACGCCTTACCCAGGCTGCTGAGCGCTCCAAGCTCACTTCTGATGCCCATAGATGTCCCGCTCCACTTTTGCATCCTGGTTAGAAAGTGTGGTTAAGCACCCGACATATAAGGTTGAGACTCCCTTCTCATTGCCTGGCTCCCAAGTACATCGGCCCGTTTCCAGTGCTTCGAAGAGTGGGAGCAGTGTCTTATCAACTTCAGCTACCATGTGCCATGGGCATCCACAACACATTCCATGTCTCTCTGTTGAAGCATTTGGTCCTCTCCTGGCCCTCTCGTAGAGATCCTTCACCTCCGCAGATCTCTACCGAACCAGATTTGTCACTCCAGGTAAGAGAGGTCCACGACGTCCGTCGGTGTCAAGGCAGATGGGAATACCTCTTAGCCTGGGAGGGTTATGGGGCCAAGGAGAACCCATGGGAACCATCCTACAATGTTCTTGATAAAGAGCTCCTCAGGTCTTTCCACAGGACCTATCCTGAAAAGCCACGGCCGCGTAAAGGGAGGCCTAGAAGCGGGGGTACTGTTGCACGCCCCGTCCGTGCCCGGCCACATACAGGCCTGCTCACCTTGCTAGCTACTCTGCAGGTCACGGGTCGGCCTCCCCAGCAGCATCCGTGAGCTCCTCCAGGCCTCGGCATCCTGCGGTGGCGGTCACCAGGCCTTCCACTGTGCACCCTGCTTCACGCTGGAATTCAGCATCCCCAGTGGCATTGGGCACGCCCCTACGTGCACGCGCACGGAACATCTGGCCTCTTGTAGGGCCAGGGGTGTGTCCTAGCTCTGCAGCGCGCCCTGATTGAACGTATGATATAAGGAAGTCCCTGCCTGCACTTCCTTGCCTTGGCAATCAGGTCGGCACTGTAAGTGTACTAGTTTGCCTCCGCGTTCACAGTCTTGTTCCAGTCTTGTTCCATCCTTGTTCCAGCATCCTATTGTTCCAGTGTCCTACTGTTCCAGCCTTGTCCAGCATCGTTCTGTTCCAGCGTCTGTCCTGTCTCCCCAGTGTTACGGTTGGGCAATTGCCAGGTGTGGGAACACCACCTGCAGGAGTGACTCAGGATAGAGAGAACAGGAGTCACAGTAGAGTCTCTGACAATGGCTGGAGAGGAATCTCTGGTGCTGCCTGTGAGGAGTCTCTGATACCAGGTGCTGGTTGGAAGGAGTCTGTGGTGCTGGGAGCTGGCTGGAAGGAGTCTGGTGCAGGCTAGGGGTGTGCATTCGGTCCCTACGTATTGGCAATCCGCAACGGATGTTGCCATATTCGTTGTATTCGTGGGGAAGCGAAACGGATCTCGATTCCCCACGAATACATGAATTTTCGCCAAATTATTCGGCCGCCTAAATAAATCAATTTAAATAAATCCCCCACTCTCCTGACCCCCCCCCCCCCCCCGCAAGACTTACCAAAACTCCGTGGTGGTCCAGCGGGGGGTCCAGAGCCATCCCCTACACTCTCACACCCTCGGTGCCGGTTTCATCATGGCACCGATAGCCTTTGTCCTACTATGTCACAGGGGCTACCAGTGCCATTGTTCAGCCCCTATCACATGGTAGGAGCACAAGATGGCGCCGATGGCCATGTGACAGTGGCTGACCAATGGCACTGGTAGCCCCTATGACATAGTAGGTCAAAGGCTATCGGCGCCATGATGAAACAGGCACCGAGGGTGTGAGAGTGCAGGGGATGGCTCTTGGACCCCCCCCCGCTGTACCACCAGGGAGTTTTGGTAAGTCTTGGGGGGGTCAGGAAGGTGGGGGTTGTAGTTAATTTTAATTTTAGCTGGGACACAAATAGAACTCGCCGTATTAATGCATCGGGGTGCCATACAGCCAAATGCAATGTATTTTCTCCCCGACGAATCCGAATCCCGAATGCAATGTATGGCGTCCCTGTGCCCATCCCTAGTGCAGGCTGAAGTCTCTGATACCAAGTGCTGGCTGGAAACAGTCTGTGGAGCTGGGTGCTGGCTGGAAAGGAGTCTCTGGAACAGGGTGCATGAGGGTAAGGGTGAGTTTCAGAAAACACTGGAACAGCATGGGGGTACGTGTGGATGTGAGTGCAGGTAAGCGTGGTCTGAACACTGGAACTGGGTGCAGGTATGGGTGGAATCAGGATAGCGTGCAGGTAAGTGTGAGACTGACTGTAGGTAAGTGTGAACTGGGATGAGAGAACCAGGGAGAGCAAGACTGACAATGAATGGACTAGACAAACCAAGATAATACTAACACTGAACATAAAACACAAAAGCCCGAAGGCAGCAAGCAAGGAGGCAGGACACAAAGCCCAAAGGCAGCAAGGCAAGGAGGCAGGACACAAGGCCCGAAGGCAGCAAGGCAAGTAGGCAATAAGACAAGAAAGGCAGGGCCCCAGACCATGGAACAAGACTGGTAGTGAGAAGCCTGGAGGCACACAGAAGGAAACAGGAGGCTAGAGCAGGGACCCCAAGGGAACTCGATGCCGATGCACTGAAGCATGGGCTAGGCGAGGTTAAATAGGAAGTCCAGGACATGGAGCAGACAGGTAGGACAGATTGGGCCAGCCAAACGAGCATGCTCATGAGGGACCTCTGGTGGTGAGAAGGCTGCACAACAGCCATAGTCGTAACAACCAGGTAGTACCCTCGGACTGTCTCTCTGGTACTGACCTCGGCTTGCTCCTTGACCATTCTGTTCGCTGCCTGGATCCTGACCTCTGCCTGCCTTGTGACCTTGTCTGACCTCTGGAATCTGACCCCTGCTTCATTGACTACTCCTTGGACTGATCCTCAGATTCTGACCCCGGCTGCCATTGACCATATCTCCTGATTCTGGCTTTGTCCCTTGCCTTGTCATCGCCTACCCTGTACTGGCCTTCCTTGCTCCTCCAGACCTACAGCCTAGAGTCCGACCGCGCTCCCTTGTTGCGAGGCCCACCTAAGTCCAAGCGGCCTGGGTCCCTGCAGGCTCCACCCGGGGGGACCGCGGGCTTCCAGTGGTGAAGCTCATCCTAGCCTCTGTCTCCTCCTGTGCTCCACCCCCTGGGGGTACGTACTTCCTGGTCCCTACCAGGGAGCCATTCTCCACTGCTCCAGGACAAGGGTCCACCTCCAAGCGCAACAGTATATGCATTACCTATATGATAAAGACCTGATGGGCTGTGTATGTGTGTGTATGGAGGGGGGGGGGGTCAGCTTGAGAAATAAATAACAGCTCTCTCTTCTGGGTTAAGCACAACGAGGTAAATTAAAAAAAACAAAACACCCTAACCCTTCCACCCTCCCGCTACCTTTATGAACCCCTCTTCAGTGCCGGGATCCTGAGGGTTTCCTCTTATACAGACAGCAATGCAGGAGGTATAAGCTACTAGCAAGAACCAATACTCCCTAAAACGGTGCGTCCCTACCCTTTGCTGGAGGCAGACGTTTCCAGTCAGGTTTTTGGGATTGCCGCCATGAATATGCATGAGATAGATTTGCCTACACAGGGTCTTCACTTTATGTAAATCTATCTGATGCATGTTCATGCTGGATATTCTGAAAACTCAGCTGGTTAGATGTGCCTTCAGAAGTAGATTGGGAAACACACTGCCCTAAAAATTACTGACTCTCTAGATTGATATCTGATTAATGAGAAGGTGTATATGTGTGTATTTGTGTCTCCTCTAGTAACGTTTCTGTTTGAAGTCTTATCCAGGTGAAATTTCTAGGATATATGTCATGGAGATATAAGGATTTTGATTGAAATATTTTTTTTAGGATCCACACATATACAAGGATAATGAACACATGTATGCATCCTGGAGGTATGCTGAATGAATTCTGGGTGGAACACTATTTAATTCTTATTCATACCTACTTGCTAGAAAAGGTCCAATTGGACCTTTCTGGATTTGAGATTGCCAGGGAATGATCTTTCATGCTGTGGTTCTAATCTTCTGTACATAAAATTGCAACTATGTTTCTCTCTAGAAACGAGACTGCCTGTGCTCACTTCTAAAATCTTTGTGCATGTGTCTGGCAGGTTTCTGTATTTACTGAATTATTTTCTCTTTTTGTATGGTCTTCTACCATAAGGATGCAATTTTTACTTTACCACAAAATCTGGTTTGTTTTTCTTATTTAAGTGACTTTTGGAGATGGCAGAGACAAATGTATTATTGACCTTCATGTGGTGGGACCAATATATAAATGTATTTTATTGTTTTTTTTTAATTGAATGTACTCTATTTTGTGTAATATGCTTCTGGTTTGATTTTCTTCAACTTCCACAGCATAACATATGAAGAGTAAACTACCTAGCATTAGTGTAAATAAATTTTCTGGTACAGAAACAGAGTATGAGAGTAGATAAAGACCTCAAGGCCCATCAGGTCTCCTATTTTCCACTCCTGTTGCAATGCGCCTCAAAGCTCAGATGCTACTTGATCTCTGGCGTTACTCTCGCCGCGTCTCCACAAAAGATCTTCTATGCTTCTGCCGTGCATTTTTCTATTCTGAAACTGTTTTCGCCCCCACCAACTGTATTGATAGGCTGTTTAACGTCTCCGCTACCTTTCCTATGAGAAATAATTCCTTATGATATTATGTAAACTACCTCCTTTCAGCTTATACCAAGATATAAATCTTTTTTTTCATAGCAATAATGACTTTGTATTCTGTTCTGATAAAATCTACATGAAGCTCTGAGAAAAAAAGGTAATTCATGCACCTCACTAAACTGTGTATTTTCCTCAACAATACTACAAGAACAGTAAGGAATGTGAAAAATGATACTTAGGAAGGAATTCTTGTTATGATGCACTAATTTTGCCTGCCATGATGCAATGTGTTCAGTGCCATTGATATTTGTATACTACAAATTCCACGGTTTACTTTTATGTGTACACTTTCCAGAGTGCTCCTGTGAGTTGCAAACCAGTCAGGCCAATGTGCTGTGCACTGGGGAAAATCTTCTACCAGATGTCGCTCTTCAGCAGCGCTGATGGATCTACTTGCATTTGCAACTTAACTGATGTTTTGTTCTCTGCTGGGAATTTAATACCCTGAGCCTTATCTCTGGTAGCGCATTGTATTCCGAGCACCGCCATTCAGACAGCAATAGTGAGTCCCTTGTGGTTTCAGTAAATCCGATCAGCCTTAAAATATGATAAACCATAAGAGGCTCTGTATCTGTATGCCCTAGTTTATCCACATTCAGCTAAGTGACGTGAACTGTGTTTTTAACCACACTGGCACTATAAGTTGCACTTTTAATGTTTTCCCTTCATACCATTACGAAACGCTGCCTCAAACATTTTCCTTTCTCAATCAATTTGTTTCGCGTCATTCCTTTTAAGAAAAAGCACTTTAAGCACCACTTTCCTACTTTACATACTCAATCTGTTTCATGAATTTTTGCAAACCTTAATCTTAATTAAAATATTGGGGCAGGGAGTGGGAGAGGTAAATGTCTCATTCACACGAAGAGGTAAATTTTCAAAAGTCATAGATGCATTTTTCAGCCCCACAGATAAAAATGTTCAGCTAAGTGGAGCTGCTAGCCACCTGAAAGGATGCATTAAATTTCAACCACATAGAAAAGAGGTGTTCGGGTAGAGGGCAGGGAGTTGTTAAAGGAGACACATTTGAAAAATACATGCATGCATTTAATTTTCAGAAAAGCCCTAACTTGTATGCAGTACACCTTCCTTTTAAAACATAGAAGGATGCATGTGAAGGGACAGTGAAGCATAACATAGTGAGACCACAGGCCACAGAGTAGCAAAGGGTTTACCTGCATGGGGTGGCAATTACTTTGTTAACAGCAGTGGTATGACGGCCACAGTTTTCCAAGAAGGCATCTTAGGCCCAAGAAGGGACCCATCTTGAGGGGTTTAGTATCATATAAAGGCTGCATTTTGATGTGTTTTATATTGGTTGTTAATTTCTATATTTAATAGAGATGTGTACCGTGTGATCGATCGTCTTAACGATCGATTTCGGCTGGGGGCGGGGAGGGAATCGGATCGTCGTGGTTTTGTTTTTTAAAATATCGTGTAAATTGTAAATCAGGGGAGGGCGGGAAAACCGGCACACTAAAACATCCCTAAAACCCACCCCAACCCTTTAAAATAAATCCCCCACCCTCCCGAACCCCCCCCCAAAATGTCTTAAATTACCTGGGGTCCAGTGGGGGGGTCCCGTTGTGATCTTCCACTCTCGGGCCACGAGTGCGTAGATAGAAAATGGCGCCGGCGCTACCTTTGCCCTGTCATATGACAGGATACCCAATCCTGGCTAATTATTTATATATCACAAACCAATTGCAGCTAATACATATATTGTGACATCAATCCAATTCAATAATCTTTATTGGTGAAAAATTCATGAAAAATATTCACAATTAATCCATAATACCCCACACAATAGACATAATATCTTTATAAAAACAATAGACAAAATTCACACACCACCCATACTACACATATACACATCCGTTCTACATTCAACTCCTTATAAAAATCATTTCCAATTTTCTAAACATTCAAATATAACCATTAAATATAAATCTTCACATAACATATCATCAGATGTTAATACATTTCACTTCGTAAGCAGAAAGAGTTATATTGCACTTTAATTCTTGCGTTACAAGAACGTCAATCCTTTTGTTCTCCTTTTGTTCTCTCTACATGTTTCGCCTTTCCTCAGGCTTCTTCAGGAGAGTTTTTCAAACAATCTCCCACTGCTCATGTACAACATCTATCCATAGGGTCTTCTAAAAACATTCATACAAAAAAAATGTTTTTGAATATTCAATTAATACATTTTATATATAAACTTGATCCTTTATAAAGTGCTTCAAAAAAACTCCCATACCTGCACGTCCCAAAAAAGGCTTGCCCAGACGCACAAATCAGCACATCCTCAACTCTTGTTTCAAAGCATTTCAATTGTTCAAATGCTCTAAACACATCTCTCAAAAGTATTCAAACTAGAAAAAAAACAAATCAAAATGACTTCAAAGAGAAAATCATTCCCTTAAGAGTTCACCAGTGTGCAAGACAACCAAGGATTCTTACCTTTCTTATCTTAGGCAGAGAAACCACCTTCACCTTATTTCAAAGAGACGCCTCCATCGAGTGAAAAAACGGAAGTGAATCAAACTCTTCTCTTCCATCCTTTTAAGCCACACTGCCCCAATCAGAGCTCAACTCAAAACTATCCCCGCCCCTTAGAACATATGGTGTCTAAACCAATTGCCACTAAACCAAGTAATTGCCACTCCCTAAGCACGCCAGATTCAAACCAATCACTGAAGACAACAAATGAAGAAAAAAGTGAAAAAACTTTGCAGCCAGAGTACAGGTTCTAAAACTTTGCAGCCAGAGTACAGGTTCTAAAAACATGTAGCCCACTCGATCTTATCATTTAATCCTTTTGGCCACAAAGTCTGTACAGACTTTGGGAGATTGTGGCCAAAGTCTGTACAGACTTTGTGGCCAAAAGGATTAAATGATAAGATCGAGTGGGCTACATGTTTTTAGAACCTGTACTCTGGCTGCAAAGTTTTAGAACCTGTACTCTGGCTGCAAAGTTTTTTCACTTTTTTCTTCATTTGTTGTCTTCAGTGATTGGTTTGAATCTGGCGTGCTTAGGGAGTGGCAATTACTTGGTTTAGTGGCAATTGGTTTAGACACCATATGTTCTAAGGGGCGGGGATAGTTTTGAGTTGAGCTCTGATTGGGGCAGTGTGGCTTAAAAGGATGGAAGAGAAGAGTTTGATTCACTTCCGTTTTTTCACTCGATGGAGGCGTCTCTTTGAAATAAGGTGAAGGTGGTTTCTCTGCCTAAGATAAGAAAGGTAAGAATCCTTGGTTGTCTTGCACACTGGTGAACTCTTAAGGGAATGATTTTCTCTTTGAAGTCATTTTGATTTGTTTTTTTTCTAGTTTGAATACTTTTGAGAGATGTGTTTAGAGCATTTGAACAATTGAAATGCTTTGAAACAAGAGTTGAGGATGTGCTGATTTGTGCGTCTGGGCAAGCCTTTTTTGGGACGTGCAGGTATGGGAGTTTTTTTGAAGCACTTTATAAAGGATCAAGTTTATATATAAAATGTATTAATTGAATATTCAAAAACATTTTTTTTGTATGAATGTTTTTAGAAGACCCTATGGATAGATGTTGTACATGAGCAGTGGGAGATTGTTTGAAAAAACTCTCCTGAAGAAGCCTGAGGAAAGGCGAAACATGTAGAGAGAACAAAAGGAGAACAAAAGGATTGACGTTCTTGTAACGCAAGAATTAAAGTGCAATATAACTCTTTCTGCTTACGAAGTGAAATGTATTAACATCTGATGATATGTTATGTGAAGATTTATATTTAATGGTTATATTTGAATGTTTAGAAAATTGGAAATGATTTTTATAAGGAGTTGAATGTAGAACGGATGTGTATATGTGTAGTATGGGTGGTGTGTGAATTTTGTCTATTGTTTTTATAAAGATATTATGTCTATTGTGTGGGGTATTATGGATTAATTGTGAATATTTTTCATGAATTTTTCACCAATAAAGATTATTGAATTGGATTGATGTCACAATATATGTATTAGCTGTCATATGACAGGGCAAAGGTAGTGCCGGCGCCATTTTGGTTCCTGTCCCCGACGTCACGAGCGTAGAAGATCGCTCCCGGACCCCTGCTGGACCCCCAGGGACTTTTGGCCAGCTTGGGGGGGCCTCCTGACCCCTGCCGGCGCCATTTTGCCATACGGCAAAATGGCGCCAGCCGTACGGCAACACGATTCGAGTGTAGGAGGTCATTCCCGGACCCCCGCTGGACTTTTGGAAAGTCTTGTGGGGGTCAGGAGGCCCCCCCAAGCTGGCCAAAAGTCCCTGGGGGTCCAGCGGGGGTCCGGGAGCGATCTTCTACGCTCGTGACGTCGGGGACAGGAACCAAAATGGCGCCGGCGCCATTTTCTATCAACTCACTCGTGGCCCGAGAGTGGAAGATCACAACGGGACCCCCCCCACACTAGACCCCAGGTAATTTAAGACATTTTGGGGGGGTTCAGGAGGGTGGGGGATTTATTTTAAAGGGTCGGGGTGGGTTTTAGGGATGTTTTAGTGTGCCGGTTTTCCCGCCCTCCCCCTCCCCTCGATTTACGATTTTTGACGATAAATCGGGGGAATTCCTATTAAATATCACCTCTAATGATTTTTGACGATTTAAAATATATCGGACGATATTTTAAATCATCAAAAAACGATTCACATCCCTAATGTATCAGATTTATCTGTGTATATAAGAACATAAGAAATTGCCATGAAAGTGTCCATCAAGCCCAGCATCTTGTTTCCAACAGAGGCCAAACCAGGCCACAAGAACCTGGCAAGTACCCAAACACTAAGTAGATCCCTTGCTACTGATACAATTAAAAGCAGTGGCAATTCCCTAAGTCAACTTGATTAATAGCAGTTAATGGACTTCTCCTTCAAGAAATTATCCAAACCTTTTTTGAACCCAGCTACAGTAACAGCACTAACCACATCCTCTGGCAACAAATTCCAGAGCTTAACTGTACATTGACTGAAAAATATTTTTTTCCGATTAGTCTTAATTGTGCTACTTGCTTACTTCATGGAATGCCCCCTAGTCCTTCTATTATCCGAAAGTGTAAATAACTGATTCACATCTACTTGTTCAAGACAATAGTGAATCCTATAACCAAAATGAAGAGGGAATTTTTCAAATCCAAAACATCAGCAGAAGAGGCAGATATGTCAAGTTGCAAGAAATTGTAATTTGGGAAGGAAATGCAAACACAATCTGTTTCTCTGTCAGACTCTTTTGTGATGCCACAGTTGCTGTGTCCTTGGCGCTCAGGGTCTTTGCATGTAGATCCCATCACTTCTGTTACTCTTCTTCTTTCTTAGTGCTTGCAGGGAAGATTAGCATCTTGGAAACTTCAATCTCCAGTGCAAGCATCAGCCTCAGCAAAAGTACAGAATGAGAAAATGGGAAGTCAATCTCCAAATTTGAACCCTATCCCCTTCCCCCACTGATACCCTATGAAGACTTTATTAAGACCGCTACAAATCACCTCTTGGGTCTCCTCTGGTTTCATCCTGTCGTAACATAAGATATCACTAAATAAGCACAAAACGAGAGGGAAATAGGATCCAATCCAAATATCCACAAATAATTAAAAGAAAAAATGTTTGTATTGCTTCTAGTTTTTGTGATAACATAAGATATTTTTATTTTCCAACAAAACAAGAGAACATTACTGTTCTGCTCACCAATTCACCATTCCATACACATCATCATATTGATTAAATAATTTTATTTCCAAATTTCTACATTTACAATATTCTCACTTATTTAAATACACCAATCACACCTCATTCACACAACCACATCCCACTAAAAATATATACTAGTATTTTTTATATAGATTAAAACCCTACTCTTATTTCATATCCACAAATGTGCAAAAATCCACCTCAGCATTTCAAAATCCATTTTTTGTAAATGAATGCTACCTTCTTATTAACATTTAAATCTTTTTCCTTTTTTTCACAAACATAGATCCTCAATGGTTCAAGATTCAGTTCCCAATGATGGCTCAATAGATAGAAATTATTGTTTCAACAGTCCTTATTTGAAAAGGCACAATTCTCAGGGCCCACTCAATTCCCACTGGTGGAAGATACAAAATTGTTGTTTCAAGAGCCCGACGCCATGGCATTTCGGAAACGTCCCGCCTGCATCAGGAGCACTTTACAAACACATTCAAATCCACCACGGTAATTTTTGTATCAAGTCCTTTATGTTGAAATCACTTTATCTGGACTGCCATTCAATATTGAAGACCCGAACCTTACATCCCGTGTTTAAAAACAGCCACCATTTTCATTCTCAGTCCAAGCTGTTTGTTAAATGTTCTACTTCCTCTGTCCCACCGATATGCGTGCAACTTTGTATCCACTGCTTTTATCCCAGTTACCCTCAAGACTCCGCTGAAAATGATTAAACAACTTATTCACTTTCTTGCAGTATTAGAAGCCCTTTCAAGTCCCAGCCAGATCATCTGCGAAATATATAATATGTATAATACATCCTTACCCTTAATCTATTATGTACATTCACACCTACTCCCATTCAAATGAATGTGCTATTCTGTCAGTTTCCCCCACCTGATATTCTACATTCACTCACTCTCTCTTATCCATTTATCCATTCCTCTTACTCAAATCTCCATATCAAACCCAACCATATACCCACTCAAATTCAATACCAAACATACCAATTAAGGTCCAATCCATAGCACCCAAAATAAGCCAGTATTCTACACTTACCCACTCTGATCCAACCACACCTTTCTACTGCTCTTATCCAGCATCTGTGAATCTACCCATATTCCCTCTCAAGATTAAATGTCCCAAACTCCTCCCACCATGTCGTCATCAGCGTCATCACCACCTACGAATGTATAACTAAGTCCCTAGCGATACTCACATTCATTTCCACAATCAATACATTCATGCTTACTCGCTAAAACTAAATATCCATCATCCATACCATCCATACCAACCGCGACTCTTTCAGCGGTTGTGAGCTATACCGCATCATTTCTATGTCCCGCCCCCCTCCCTCCCAATCGTTATGTCATCAAGGACACCTACCGGTGGGTTATCTCAATTATGAACCTTTTTTTATAGAAGCACTTTCCACTCTACTTCCTTATTCAAACCACTAGGGATCACCGTTTTCCACTGAAAGATATATCTTTGTTCTTTAAATAAAATAATTTTGTTAATGTCACCCCCTCTCACCCGAACAACTTGTTCAATAGCTGCAAATTTTAGTTCCTCAATCTTATGTTGCGCAGACACCCAATGCTCAGCCAACGGAGCCTCCACCCGATTACATTGTATACAGCTCATATGTTCCTGAACCCGCAGTTTCAATTTTCTCAAGGTCTTACCAATATATTTCAACCCACATGGGCACCATATCACATATATTACCTGTTCAGATTCACAAGAGATCTTGCCACGTAATTTAAAGATCTTACCCCCTGACAACTCTATCTCCATTCCTTGATATGCCTGGGGACAAACATTACACTGACCACATGCACTATGTCCACTATCCTTAACCCCACTTCTCCTCTTACTTTTAATCCCTGCATGGACAAGATTGTCCATGCAGGCATTTAACTGATAACTTACAAGCTGTCCAGTCAAATACTGACTTCTTAAATATTGGGGCACTTATCCTTCTAGATTTTAATCTGGTATGTCATTATCCGGTAGGGATGTGCATTCGTTTCATCTGTTTCATATGTTTCCTATACAAGCATGTAATATGAAACGTATGAAACAAATGCACATCTAATTGTCATGTAATGGGAAACATATGAAATGAATTAAATGAATGAAATGAATGCACATCCCTATTATCCAGCTAAAATCTAGTCAGATAAAAAAGAGGTGTTCCAGAGTGTCCCTAAGTTATCTGGTTAACAAACTGATTTTCAGCTATATAACTAAAAAAAAAACCTAAATGGCTATATTTGTATGTAGAAAGGGATTTGGGAAAAACCTTGAACACAGCTAGAATAGGAGGACGCACCCTCAGATACCAAGACTGGCTTGGAAAGGCAGTGGCAACAATGGTGTTGCTATATTTTAAGAACTGGAATGGTAGGAGCAGAGCAATGTAATGAGACAGATAGCTGTAACACTCCCAAAGGCATTTTCCATTTCTTGCATATGCACAGAGCAGCAGAGCATATGCAATCTGGAAAGAATGGCTTAGAGGAGCATTAGCAGAAGTGGTATCAGTAAATAATTTTTAAAAATTAGAATGGAGCAAGCAGAGCAACACAGCGAGAAGTGCAGCTGTAACACCTCCAAAGCTGTGGTGTTGTCAATGTCAGGTCCATGTAACATTTGAAAAATACCTTTTCAGGCAAGATATGTAGCATCTTAGGGACTGCAAAGTTTATTGGAAATTATTAAGGCTGATGAGCCTTGCTAAGACTGTTTTGAGATGGTTGGAGCATAGCATGGCTGAAGCTGAAAGTGTCAGGTCCCAGGAGTTGTAGATGGAGCAATTAAGCAGGATACGTCAGATCTAAATGGATATGGTGGATCATGGAGTGCTACAGCTGGAAGTATCAGGCCACAGTGGTCATGGTTGGAGTAAGACAAGCTATGCAGGATAGATCAGACCATGGTGCTTATAGTTGGAGCAAAACAGGCTTATTCAGGATACCTTAGAACTCAGTGATGGTGTTTGGAGCAAGGGAGGCAGAGGATCTCAGTGGAATCATGCCTGGTGGTAGTGATTGAGGCAAAGCAGGTTTAGGAAGTCAGTGGAGACATGCCCCAGTGATGGTTTTTGGAAAATGCCACCACTGAGACATGACTACGCAGTTTTCTTCTCCCTGCTTTGACAGAAAATCTGACACCACTGCTGAGGCATGACTCCATTGAATTTTCCTGCCTGCTTTGTCCTAAATAGTTGTTGAAACAAAGCAGGCAGGGGTGGTCAATTTTGTAAATGCAACCACTGAGGCATGACTTCACCAACTTCCTTGCCTACTTCTTCACAAACTGTTGTTGAGGCAAAGCAGTCAAGGAAAGTAAGTGGAGTCATGCCTCAGTGATAGCATTTGGGGAACAGGAGGCAGACCTGGCTGTGATGCTTGGGGCTTAACAGGCTGAGGAACTCAGTGGAGTTATGACCCGGCTCTGGTGCTTGGGGCAAAGCAGGCAGAGGAATTCAGTGGAGTCATGATCCAGTCATGATCCAGCTGTGGTGCTTAGGGTAAACATCTCCTTTTCAAATACCATCCCCAGGTGCATACACAAGGGGATTGTTATAAGTCTGCTGCTCGGAGTTAGCAATCGAGCTCCTCCTGTAGAGGGAGGAGTTGGCAATCTGTTATGGATCTCCTCCTGAAGAGGGAGGAGTTAACAATCTGTTGTCAATCCCTGCTGCTAGGAGTAGCAATCTATAGGAACTGCTCCCCAGAGGTGGAGAGAGAAGGGTCCATCAAGCCCAGCATCCTGTTTCCAACAGTGGCCAATCCAGGCCATAAGAACCTGGCAAGTACCCAAAAACTAAGTCTATTTCATGTAACCATTGCTAATGGCAGTGGCTATTCTCTAAGTGAACTTAATAGCAGGTAATGGACTTCTCCTCCAAGAACTTATCCAATCCTTTTTTAAACACAGCTATACTAACTGCACTAACCACATTATCTGGCAACAAATTCCAGAGTTTAATTGTGCGTTGAGTAAAAAAGAACTTTCTCCGATTAGTTTTAAATGTGCCACATGGGAGTAACCCCCAGTCTTTCTATTATCCGAAAGAGTAAAAATCCGATTCACATCTACCCGTTCTAGACCTCTCATGATTTTAAACACCTCTATCATATCCCCCCTCAGTTGTCTCTTCTACAAGCTGAAAAGTCCTAACCTCTTTAGTCTTTCCTCATAGGGGAGTTATTCCATTCCCCTTATCATTTTGGTAGCCCTTCTCTGTACCTTCTCCATCGCAATTATATCTTTTTTGAGATGCAGCGACCAGAATTGTACACAGTATTCAAGGTGCGGTCTCACCATGGAGCGATACAGAGGCATTATGACATTTTCCGTTTTATTCACCATTCCTTTTCTAATAATTCCCAACATTCTGTTTGCTTTTTTGACTGCTGCAGCACACTGTACCGACGATTTCAATGTGTTATCCACTATGACACCTAATATAGAATGCCTCCCGCGTTGGCAATCTGTTATAAGTCTGCCAGGGAGTTAGCAATTGGTTATGCATCACCCTGCCAAGGGGAATAGCTAACAATTGTAATACTCCGTAGGCAGAGTTAGTGTTCTATAGTGGGTTGGCTTCCCACAGAGTGGCAGTCGTATAATACCACTCTAGTAGTGTAAGGAATGAACACTTGAGATAAATTGGTGAATCCCTGGGCCAATGGCAGATGACAGCGCCCTCAAGAGGATGTCCTGAGAGGGACCACCGGCTAGGCTGGAGTATGGACACAAACAGAGATAGTTCTTTATTTAGACAGGAAGTAGAACCACCAGAGGTGGCAGTAGTGAGCTGATGTGCCCGGCAGGGCTGAAGTCCTTCTGATACTGGAATTGCGATCTCTGGGTTGCTGAGCTGTAGAGAGAGACTATAGATAGTGAGTAGCCAGGGTATGCTGGATACATAACCAGTAGTAGATGATACACTCATGATTGTAGATATCTGTAGTGGCTTCTATGCAACAGAGTCTTCAGTATATTCAGGAACAGGAGCCGTTGGCGAGTGCTGGTTCCTATGTGCAGTCTGGAATGAGAACTCGCAATATCTGTGTATGAGATGGCTTATGGAATAGAAGAGAGTCTTTGGAGGGTTTTAGGAACATAGGCCCTCTGTGGAGTGAGTACCTGTTCCTATCTGCAATCTATAATAGTAATACACAGATATAGATATATAATAGCTTTTGATATAGAAGCGAGTTTGCATTACTTCCCACCATCTTAAAATTTGCATTGCTTGTGCATGACCATATACATGTGTATGGGGGCCAATTTTTCACGAGCAACACTTTTAAAATCTACCTGTTAGGTTTTACCGCTTGTGCCTCTACTTACTAAAGCACTGGTACACTGAGGCTGGAAATGCCACTTTCTGCCTTTCCCGCTCCTCTGACACAACAGAGTCTGACAGAGAAACAGATGGTGTTTGCATATCCTTCCAAAATTACAATTTCTTGCAGCTTGACATACCTGCCTCTTCTGCTGATGTTTTGGATTTGAAAAATTCCCTCTTCATTTTGGTTATAGGACTCACTATTGTCTTGCAAAAAAAGCCCCTATCAACTGCAGACGTCCCACAGCCTCGAGTATCTTTGTCTGACATGATGGGATTTTATCAGGTGCAGTGCCTGCTTACCAGGGTTTAAATGATGGACAAAAGATGTTTTAATCTTTATTATTTTCAGTGATGTTGATATGTGTGTAATACTGACTAAAGTGTTCACTCTGTGTGTAACGTTGAACAACACAGAGAGAATTCACTACAGTACTATTTTAGTATGTTTCTTCTGCTGACTAGTGCACTGCTTGCACACACACACACACACAAAAGAATAGTATAATGCTCTAATATGTGTGTGAGTATGTAGCACAACCATACACTAGTAATGAGGTAACAAAATTAATCCACAAAGTGGATGGCTGTACCTGTGGTGGTGACTGGCACAGCCTGCTTGCCTTGTGGCTGCACTGACTCTGGTACACACAGACCCAGATACTCATAGAGTTAAAACAGCCTCTCTATCTTGGGTACTATGGGCTGGACTGGTGTTGCATCTGGTCTCAGATGGCTTTGACCTCTGTGCATCACCGTTCTTCATTCTCTCTCCTCAAGCCTTGGAAAGATGGCTGCTGCCGCATCTTCATGCCTCTCCCTCCGGTGTCCCCGGAACGGCATTGGCGACGGTGTTCACCATGATTTTCCTGAGGGCCTCCTAGGATGCGCACACACACACGCCTCCCATGTCTTTATCCATGTCATGGCGGGAACCTCGGGGGCGTCCCCTCCGAGTGATGTCATCACATCCTGGTATTTAGCCTTCCCTTCGTTTGCTTACAAACTGAGTTAGCAAGGATTGGAATGCCTCCAGTCTAAGCTGCTCTGCCGCTTCCTTGCTGCCGCAGGAAGTCCTCTCTCTGCCCTTCGGGGTAATTCATCGCTAACCTGGGTATCTGCTCCTCAGGGGCCCTTATGCTCTCTTTCAGGTACCTATCTGGGATATCTGGTACTTGCTCCTTGAGGGCCTGCTCTCCCTACTCTGGTGCCTTCTACTGAACTACTTCTGCTTGCCAGGATCTTCATCAATAGAGCTACCTACTTCAGTGAGTACTAACCCTGTCAGTCTGCCTCACCTTCAGCTTCAGCACTGGGAGTCTTCATCCGAGACCTTCCTCAGCTACCCTGCATTGCCTATTATCTACTCAAGTGTGGGACTGGTCTCCTCTTCTGGGGACCCCTGGACTACTTCTACTGGGTTACCTCATTGCTGTCTGCTCCCCGGACAGTACCATCAAGCTTTATAATAAATACAAATTCTCTGTGTCTGCGTGTCTCGAGTCTAGCCTAGTACTGTGATTCCTCATGTGGCTCCTCCCCGTGGGAGTGGCCATCACCGCAGTACCCAAGAATCCACTCCATCACCTCAAAACTATAACAATTGGTTCACAGCAACAAGTTTAAAATTAAATTAAATCACAGCAGTCAGCAGCCTGCCTTTCCCCAGAAGGGGAGACAGGGCTGGACAACACAAAACCTCCTCTTGGTCAGTGGCTGTGACAGTGAAATGCTAATAAAAATTACAAAACTGTGCAAATGACTCAGCAGCCAAAAGGATTAGAAAGGATGGCATGTTTCTAATTTTGAACAAAAATGCATTGTTGATTCAGAACACTGATTGTAACATACAAAGCTCAATTCAACAGATAAGTAGAAAGTGTCTCCATCGGAAGACAGATTCAAATGCAAATTGCACATTTATTTATTTATTTATTTAGCTATTTTCTATACCGGCTTTCACGACCAGGGGTCGCATCAAACCGGTTTACATTGAACAGTTTGTGTATTAAACATAGAACTGGAACAACTAACTGGTGCAGAAAATACAGTTACAAAGAACAAGGAATTATACAACTGGGAGAGTGGGAAGAAGAAGAGAGTATAACAATTAATAAAAATACATTTACAAATACTATACTATAAGAATAAACAGATATAAGAATATACTATAAGAATAAACAGAGCACTGATTTGCTGATTTAGAAAAATGCTTCACTCTGATACCGTTCTTTTACTTTGTCAACCTGGTTTCCTTGAACAACTAATCCCTGTTATTCTCTGACATCACACGATTCATAGGCATTAGGGCTGGTTGCTTTAGAGACTCCCATATGACCAGCCTGAGCCTCCAACAGGTAGGCTCTATTCTTTACAATGCAGCCAATACTTTTCTTTTTAAAAACAAAAATGAATGAAACTAATGACATATTTTTATATGGGACGCACTCATTCGCTTTTGGGAGCCAACGAATCAAATGAACAGGGAATGTTTGCCATATCTTGCTACAGCAGCCCAACCACACCTTTGCTCCCACTAGTCTTATGTTAGTTCCGCTTCCAGGAACCCTGCTGTCTGCCTACACTCCCCAGTCACCAAATTTAGAGTCCTCCATCCGTCTGCTGCTCCTCCTACTCATGCTTGCCAAAACTCTCTGCAGCTTGATGCTCTTATCCCGTACTAAAGCCCACCCTTCTGCAAAATACCTTACTACATTCCTAGACTCTAGGTGTCACTACTCCCAGTCACTGCATGTCCTCTCTATTCTCCTGAGAAAACCTGATTGCACCTCCTTCATGGCCCCATCTTTCGTGAATCATGTGCAATGAGAAGATATTCCTTATTAGGGGTCTAGATTCCATATTACAGCTGTGGTGTCCTTTTTTACTTAATGCCAATGAACACATCAGCATCTCTCCATTCTCCAGTCCTTTCTATATACTGCATATTCCTCTCCCAACCCCCACCCTTCTTCCAGCCGATCTAAAATTAAACTGCTAGGAACTATTCCCCCTTATTTTTTCCTTTCAAAATCTGAATGTCCTGCATACTTATTTTTCCTTTTAAATCACACATATACATTTCAATATATTTATTTTTCCTCCTATTAAACATTAATTTCCGCCTCCCCCCCCCCCCCCCAGCTTTTAGAGGTAAAGAGCCAGAATATATTTGCCTTATGGGGTGCTCTGTCTTCACAATAATCTGTGTTACTTGCAGTTCTGTGTTTTCATTGTTCTCCATGCTCACACTTTATATGTTATGCACCCACCTGCTAGTTGTAGAGGAAAACTGCAACAAGATTTTGTGAGGTAGATATTAAAAAACCATTTAAACGGATAACTTATAGTTCTCTGTTTAAATAGCAATTGATACAGAATATTAATCCTGTTATCCAGCTGGATAATTCATCACACAGCTAAAATCTAGCAGGAGAAAAAAAGAGGTATTCCAGAGGTGAACCTGGAAGGAGCTACTTATCCAGTAAACTTAGCTGGATAAGATGTGATATTCAAACATTTCTGGCTAAGGTATCCAGCAAACCTTAACCTTACCTGGATATATTCAGTGGCACAACCGCACCACTGAATATTCCAGCTAAGTTAGCCGGATAAGTCTCATCCATCGAACTTGCTTTGCCATCTATGTCTGAATTCTGACCTCTCTGTGTTTTTCCTAACAAAAAAAATATGTAACCCATACTCTGATTGGGCAAGACACAGGGTGTTCTGGGAGATTTGCTTCTGTGTGTGATATCCTCTGTCAGCAGCTCTCAGAAAGATGACAACCCAGGCTTATCTGTCTCTCCAGAACCCAAAGAAAGCATAACTTCTTACTTACTTATTCAACATAACGAAGAATAACCTTAAAGCTGTAACCATTAGGGATGTGAATCGTTTTAGGACGATTAAAATTATCGTCCGATAATTTTAATATCGTCTTAAACCGTTATGGAACACAATACAATACAGATTCTAACGATTTATCGTTATAAATCGTTAGAATCGTGAGCCGGCACACTAAAACCCCCTAAAACCCACCCCCGACCCTTTAAATTAAATCCCCCACCCTCCCGAACCCCCCCCCAAATAACTTAAATAACCTGCGGGTCCAGCGGCGGTCCGGAACGGCAGCGGTCCGGAACGGGCTCCTGCTCTGAATCTTGTCGTCTTCAGCCGGCGCCATTTTCCAAAAGGGCGCCGAAAATGGCGGCGGCCCTAGACGAAAAAGATTGGACGGCAGGAGGTCCTTCCGGACCCCCGCTGGACTTTTGGCAAGTCTCGTGGGGGTCAGGAGGCCCCCCACAAGCTGGCCAAAAGTTCCTGGAGGTCCAGCGGGGGTCAGGGAGCGATTTCCCGCCGCGAATCGTTTTCGTACGGAAAACGGCGCCGGCCATACGCGTATGGCCGGCGCCATTTTCCGTACGGAAAATGGCGCCGGCAGGAGATCGACTGCAGGAGGTCGTTCAGCGAGGGTTCCGGCGCCTCGCTGAACGACCTCCTGCAGTCGATCTCCTGCCGGCGCCATTTTCCGTACGAAAACGATTCGCGGCGGGAAATCGCTCCCTGACCCCCGCTGGACCTCCAGGAACTTTTGGCCAGCTTGTGGGGGGCCTCCTGACCCCCACGAGACTTGCCAAAAGTCCAGCGGGGGTCCGGAAGGACCTCCTGCCGTCCAATCTTTTTCGTCTATGGCCGCCGCCATTTTCGGCGCCATTTTGGAAAATGGCGCCGGCTGAAGACGACAAGATTCAGAGCAGGAGCCCGTTCCGGACCGCTGCCGTTCCGGACCGCCGCTGGACCCGCAGGTTATTTAAGTTATTTGGTGGGGGATTTAATTTAAAGGGTCGGGGGTGGGTTTTAGGGGGTTTTAATGTGCCGGTTTTTCGATTTTTCGATTTTTCGATTTTTAACGATTTTTAACGATTTTTCACGATATTTTACCCCCCCAAATGGCAACAATACGATTTCCTCCCCCTCCCAGCCGAAATCGATCGTTAAGACGATCGAGGACACGATTCACATCCCTAGTAACCATTAGGGATGTGAATCGTTTTTTGACAATTTAAAATATCGTCCGATATATTTTAAATCGTCAAAAATCGTTAGGGCCACGATACAATACCAATTCCCCCGATTTATCGTTAAAAAATCGTAAATCGGGGGAAGGGGGAGGGCAGGAAAACCAGCACACTAAAACCCCCTAAAACCCACCCCCGACCCTTTAAATTAAATCCCCCACCCTCCCGAACCCCCCCCAAATGCTTTAAATTACCTGGGGATCCAGCGGTGGTCCAGAACGGCGGCGGTCCGGAACGGCCCCCTCAATTGAATCCTTTTGTCTTCAGCCGGCGCCATTTTGCAAAATGGCCGCCGCAAAATGGCGGCGGCCATAGACAAAAACGATTCGACGCAGGAGGTCGTTCCGGACCCCCGCTGGACTTTTGGCAAGTCTTGTGGGGGTCAGGAGGCCCCCCCCAAGCTGGCCAAAAGTTTCTGGGAGTCCAGCGGGGTTCAGGAAGCGATTTCTTGCAGCGAATCGTTTTCCGTACAGAAAATGGCGCCGGCAGGAGATCGACTGCAGGAGGTCGTTCAGCGGGGGTTCCGGACCGCCGCTGAACGACCTCCTGCAGTCGATCTCCTGCCGGCGCCATTTTCCGTACGGAAAACGATTCAAGGCAAGAAATCGCTTCCTGAACCCCGCTGGACTCCCAGAAACTTTTGGCCAGCTTGGGGGGGCCTCCTGACCCCACAAGACTTGCCAAAAGTCCAGCGGGGGTCCGGAACGACCTCCTGCGTTGAATCATTTTTGTCTATGGCCGCCGCCATTTTGCGGCGGCCATTTTGCAAAATGGCGCCGGCTGAAGACAAAAGGATTCAATTGAGGGGGCCATTCCGGACCGCCACTGTTCTGGACCACCAGGTAATTTAAAGCATTTGGGGGGGGTTCGGGAGGGTGGGGGATTTAATTTAAAGGGTCGGGGGTGGGTTTTAGGGGGTTGGCTCACGATTTTAACGATTTTTCACGATATTTTTAAAACCCAAACGGCAACAATACGATTCCCTCCCCCTCCCAGCCGAAATCGATCGTTAAGACGATCGAGGACACGATTCACATCTCTAGTAACCATTCAGAGATTCTGTGACAATTATTCTCTTTTACATTTCATCTTCCATTAAGATGCATGTTTTCTAGTTGCTCTTCATAATCATTATTTTGGCAGTTAAGATGCAATAGTTTATTAGTATGTCAAGCTGAATTAGAATGTTGTTGTCTCTATAGCAGTACAGCATCGCATGCAGCGAGGACAGAATATGTGCAAAAAGGGTCTGCCCCTCCCCCACTGACTCCCTGCACAGGCGAATTGTTGTCCACTCGATGAAGGAGTTGCCTTGAATGATTTTAATTACATTTTTGATATTAAACATGAAAGACTTTGGTGACATGAAACAATGATGAAAACTATGGAATAATAAGCAACAGATTTATTATCACACCAATGATCATTAAAGCCATATTTTAATTTGGCATGAGATTCTTTTTTAACTTCAATCCAACTGGATTTCAGCACTTGAGGAGATTAAAGTTGAACTAGTTTGTGACCACCTCTCACTAATTAGTTTTTCTGACTTCCACAGATGGATAAAAGCCATGTTCTTTGTAGAGCACTGGGAATTTTATTATTTTATTTGCTCCACATTTTGTACAGATAGATTAAAGTTATTGTTAATTATACAGAGATTGCACACAATATAGATGGGAAAAAAAACTATGCCAATATATATCATGAGGAGGTACGATTCAAAAAATATTGTTTTGGATGAGATAAGCGTGCAGAGGACTAACTTGCTAGTATGGCAGTTACTACCCTTAGCAAAAGGCTTGGAGATTACTACCTTTAACCTATATGCTTTGAAGCTTTTAATGCAACTGCAATATTGCTTCCATTTTAGATGGCAGGGAAAAAAAGAGGAATTGGATTCAGGCAAAAGCTGAGGGCCCCGACTTCCATGGTTTTGGATACTGTTATGCAAACATAAGGGACTGCTTCTATGGCCAAGTCCTAAAGGAAAGGAAGCAAGCGTGCATGAGGGTAACTCACTGGTGCGAAGGTTACTACCCTTAACCAATAAGCCTTGATACTTCTGATACAACTCCAACATTGCTCTCTGCTTTAACAGCAGAGGAAAAGGGGAATTGGATTCAGACTGCAACCAATGAGGGTCCCAAATTTTTATGGTCTGGGGAACTGATAATCATGGGGGTAACCTGCACAGAGCAGCAGTTACTACCCTTAAACGGAAGGCATGGCATTACTGCTCTTAATCAATGGACCTTGATGCTTATGATGCAACTGCAACACCGCACTCTGCTTCGAAGGTCGTGGGTGGGAGGAGGAAGGAAGAGGAATTTGGATTCAGAGACAGCCAATATGAGCCATGATTTGTTTTACAGTTTGGGGTACTGATGTGCAGACAGTAAGGAAAAAACACAGGACTGTGGGCACTGGGATCATGTGGTCTTTTCAGGAGGGCACTGGGATCATGTGGTCTTTTCAGGAGTTGCAGGGCGTCTATGAGATTCCGAAACAAGACTTTTTTGCGTATCTGCAAGTAAGACACTATATATATGCAGTTTTTGGGACTTACCAGCTACCCACGAATTGGGAACCTCTAAGGGTTTTCTTTGGGCCGCATAAACGGAAGGGGCATTCATGCTCTTCACTGTCTCATGCCTTACGAGAAATTCCAGTCCTGAAGGCCAAACTGGAGATCCAAAATAAATGGGTACGCGTGGCAAATGTGTATTTGGCTCTTGAGGAGATAGGGGAAATCTGCACGAAAAGTGTAAAAGTGTCTGAAAATGTACCTCTTCAAGAAATAGGGTTTAAAATATTACACTGTATATATGTGTCCCAGGCACAAAGGTATGCGGCGAAATTGTGTGACTCCCCTGTATGTATTAAATGTGGAGGGGCACAGGGAACTTTTGTGCATGGTTTGTGGGAATGCCCTCATATTGAGTGTTTTTGGGGGGAGGTGCTGAACTGCCTAGAACAGCTGCTGCAAGTTTTTCTCCCCAGAGACATTAAGGTATGTCTATTTCGGCTGCCCACCACACAGACGTTGCAGGATTTATCGGGTGATGATTGGACATTTTTGGAAAAGGCCCTAATAATTGCAGCTCAGACTATCCTCTGTCAGTGGATCTCCTCGGAAAGTCCTACGTTGGGGCATTGGCATGCACGGTTGCTAGCGCTCCTACAACACGAACTGTGGGCAGCTCAGTCGACCTCTCAAGCTAAGAAGGCGACGTGTTCGGCAGTATGGCACAGATTATGGTGGTCCTTGTCGGCAGCGAAAAGAGAGATAATTCTGACCTCCATCGGATATAAATATCGTCATTCCAGGGCAGGGAGTAAACTTTCCTCGGCCCAATCGGCGACCAGTTAGAGTCTAAAGGACGAGGTTGGTTGGCTCTTTCTTGGATGGACATGTGGGCATTCTAGGTGGAGAAGGGCAAATGTGTGATACATCTTGGTACATGGGTAAAGAGGGTGCTCAAACCGAATCTAACTGGGTATTCCATGTATTTGGTGTCTTGGTATGTGATGTGGTGGGTATGTGCTGATGAGGGGGGGGGGGGCAAGGTTAGGATGGGATGGCGCTGGAGGGGAAGGGTGGGTATGGTATGTTATATGATATCTGAAATAGAAGTGTATTGGTCAGGTGAAAAATTGTTGCAAATTTCAATAAAGAAATGTTTCAAAAAAAAACCACAGGACTGCTTCTATGGCCAAGTCAATAAGCAAAGCACGTCAAGCAGTACTGATGTGCTTTGGGGGTAACCTACACGGCACAGCACATACTACCATGGGAAGCCTGCTGGGCAGCCTAGATAGACCATTGGTCCTTTTCTGCTGTCATTTCTATGTTTCTTTGTTTCTATGGATAATTTCTTTGTTTTCTAGGTCAAGTAATTCATTAGGTTTGTTCCAAAAAAATAAATTTCCTTTGTTCATTCCATTTGTTTTCTATTTAACATTGAATTCAGTGGGGGAAGCAATCTTTAGGCCCAATTCACTTCAATGAAAAATAAAAAATGAGCTGGCACTGGGTCCCATTGCTGAGCCCCAGGCCCAAAGTCAGGGCCCAGCCAGATGCTGGATTCAATTGACAATGCCTAGGTCTGATGCCAAGACCAGGCCTGATGCTGAGACCCCTCACCGAAGGCCAGGCCTAGGCTAGGCCTGACACCAAGACTGGGTCCTGTCACTGAAGCCAAGGCATAGGTCCAGGTTCAGGAACAACAATGGGGTGCAACCTGAGGCAGCATGCTGTTGTTGGGGATCTGGCCTATCACTGGGGTAAGGCCCAAGGCCATATCCCATCATTAAGGGCCAGGCTTATGTTCAGACCCAGTGCTGGAATCCAGCCCAAGTCCAGGTACCATCACTAAGGCCTAGGCTAGACACCGTGACTCGGCCTGCGGTTGGTTCTCATTTCCAAGGCTCAGGGATAAGCCTAGGTCTGCTGCTAGGCCTGGCCAGAGGACAGATCCCATCTTTGAGCCCCAGGTCAAGTCTCAGTCCCAGGCCCAATGCCGGTGCCCAGCTTAAGGCCAGGTCCCATCACCGAGGTCCAGGCTTAGGCCCAGGACTGATGTTGGGGATGGTCATAAGGTCAGATCTCATCACCAAGGCTTGGTAATTATCCCAAGCCCTGACCCAATGCCAGGGTCTATCACCAAGGCCAGGCATGGGCTTGGACCCTAGACAAGGATCCCATTGCCAAAACCCAATTCAAGGTCTAGGCCTGATGCCTGGGCCTAGGGCAATGCTGAGTCTCATTGGCAAGGCCTGGGCCTAGGCTCTGGCCCAGGCCTTGTCAGAGTCCTTGTCCTATCACCAAAGTTCAGGACAAGGCCTAGGACTAGGCCCAGATCCAATGCTGAGGTCCAACTCATGGAAAAGTCCAGTCGCTGAGGCCAAGAACTAAGACTAGAACGAAACCTTCTAATGTCTTCTTTCTTCCTGGGTCACTGAAAAATGATGCCATCCACTATAAGGACATGCCTTAGTGATAACACTATGGCATCTTCCTCCCAAGTGGATGTCACCATTTTGATGTACATCTGTACATCAATATGGAGCCATTTGCTCAGGAGGAAAATGCCATTTTGGTGTCACTGCAGCATGTTCTTCTTACAGACAGCATCTTTTTTCAATAAACCAAGAAGAAAGATATTGGAAGGCCTGGCCCTAGGAGTCTGAACCTAGGCCTGTGCCTCCATAATAGGACCCGGCATCAGGCTGGGCCCTGGCATTGAGCCTAGGCCTAGGCTTGGAGCTTGGTGACTGGATCTGGCCTCATTCCTGGCCTTGATATCATGCCTAGGCCATGGCAATGGGACCTGGCCTTGGACTGGGCCCCAGCATTAGGCCTAGGCCATGGTGACTGGTCCCAGCCTCAGGTCAGCCTTGGCATTAAACCATGGCCTAGGCCAAAGCCTCAGCAATGTGACTCATCTTTGGGCCAGGTCCTGGCATTTAGGCCCATGCTGAGACCCAGGCCTCGGTGACTGGACCTGACCTTATGTCGGGCCCCAATATTGGGCCTGGGACATGGCAACAGGGCCTGGCCCAATGCCAGGTTTAGGCCTCAGTGAAGGGACTAGGCTAAGACCTGGTCCTGCTGAAGACCCCCTTTTTTTTTTTTTTTACAAAAGTGAAAATACCCAAATTTTCAGATATTTTCATCTGAGCTATTTTTTGTTTCTTCAGAAGGAACCAACAATGACCTCATTCATCATCTTTCACACATTTGTTTGAAACAATCCTTAATAAATAATAATCATGCATTCAATTAAAATAATGGCTCAAGAAAGGTAGTTCTTTTCATACTATGATTATGAAAAAATGTTAATGTATAGTATTTTAAGAGGTCACAAACATATGGCAGGGAGGAATGAAGATAAGAGGATTTACATTCAGACAACAACCAACAAGGACTGAATTGCACAGTCTTGATAAATAAATAAGCATGGGAGTAGCTTGCTTGTTGCAGCGGTTACTACCCCAAACCAATTAAGCCTGATACTTCACTTGGAATGCATATCCAGCGCAGCTCACTGCTTCAACGACAGGGGGCATGAAGAAAAGAGGATTTATATTCAGACAACAACCAACAAGGACTAAATTGCACAGTCTGGGTAAACAAATAGGCATGGGAGTAGCTTGCTTATTGCAGCGGTTATTACCCCTAATCAATTAAACCTGATACTTCATTTTGAATACATATTCAGAGCAGCTTACTGTTTCAATGGCAGGGGGGAATGAAGAAATAGGATTTACATTCAGACAACATCTAACAAGGCACTGATCTGAGCAGTATGAGTATACAAAATCGGGGTAACTTCTCATTACGAAGGTTACTACCCTCAAACATTAAGCCTTATACTTCACTTTGATGCAACTCCAACACTGCTCTCTGCATCAATGGCGGGGATGGAAAGAAATTGGAATCAAAAAGTTACCAATAAGTGCCCTGAACTCAGCGGTCGGGGTAACAGAAAAGTTAAATAACTGTGAGAGCTTGCTGGGCAGACTGGATGGGCCTGTTGGTCTTCTTCTGCCGTCATTTCTATATTTAATGTTTCTATATAGTATTGAATTTCTCCAGTGGAATCATGAAAACTATGTTTCTATAAATAAGATAATAAGTCTAACTGTGTGTAAATGAATCAAATATTTTCTACATTTTGTAAAAAGTGAGAGATTCCCTAAAGGAAAGATAGAGTGGAAAGTAAATGGGCAGCATTAGAGTTTATAAAGCAGGAGGAAGACAAACTGAAGAACTGGAAAGCTGAATTTTACAACAGCAGGTTGATTGAAATGATTTTTATTCTTTAAGAAAAGGCCTGAGGCATGGGGCTGGCCTTGACACCACATCCTAGCAAGGACATAGAGAGGAAAATTCTCTAGAGGCTGTCTAGCTGCAAAAATTGTGTGTATTCCTGTCGTACTGGGAACCTAACTTTCAAACATATCCATGCAACCCCATATTCATGCATATATGAGTCCATGCAGATTTGATAAAGTATTTTAAAACCTGCAGAGATAAGTCTGTGCAGGTTTAAAATATGTGCATGTCCGCCCCCTCCCCCCCCCCCCCCCAAAGTATGTGCATGCTTTTCCATATGCACAATATTTTATATATGCTTGGAATGTTTACCTTGTGCAAACTCTCTCATGCGAACACATTCAGTTTGCTGGAGCAGGCTCATTCCAAAATGTCCACCCTAACATGGAATTCTAACTTTACCACCATGGATGTGGCCAGACTAGCATCCCTAGTGGTCACCAATAAGTATCTGGTTTTAACCATAGGGCATCTGGCAATATGCAGGATGAAGAACTAGGCCTGGCAAGGCCTCCACTGGCAATTTAATTATGGAGCCTCTGGAACCTAAGGGCCTCAAGGGAACTAGAGGTAAAAAAAAAAAAAAGAAAAAAAGAGAGAGGTCATCCAAGGTGTACGTGCAAAAATACATGAACTAGGTGCAGGCTCTTGCACTCTGCATGCAGTTTTGCACAGAAGGCAGGGAAAAGGTTGCATATGTTTAGGTGCTTCCTCACACATGGACAAACAGGGGCAGTGTGCAACCCCATTACCACTGTTGTGGGGAAGCCCAGCATGGAACTTCAGAGGACAGCATTAATGCCTTAATTGCACAAGCAAAACTCCAGAGCTGATGGCATGGGGAAAATGGCAGCTATGTGTCATTAAAATGTCATTTTCTGAGACAAGTTTTTTTTGAAGGGAGGGGCAGAAACCTAACAGCATAGACTGGTATCAGAAGGGACAATGAAAAGCCATTGTTTGAGTGTGTAATGGTTAGCTGGCATGAATGGAAATATGCTACAGCAGGGATGGCGAACTCCAGTCCTCGAGTGCCACAACCATGCCAGGTTTTCAGAATATCCACAGTGATCACGTATGAGAAAGATTTGCATCCAATGGAGGCAGTGCATGCAGATCTTCCTCATACATATTCATTGTGGATATCCTGAAAACCTGGCCTGTTTGCGGCCCTTGAGGACTGGAGTTCACCATCCCTGTGCTACAGAGAATGTCACAGAACAATGCTGATATAACTATAAAGACTGTATTCCAGCTTCTGATTTTTACAGATTGAAGACCACAAGAAGAAGGCCTGGGAGTTGCACCACCTGGAGGAAGACTGCCTGGAGCAGCTGCGTGCCAGGCAGGAGGAGGCAAGAAGTAAGTCCCCTAAATTCCTATCAGGGAAACAGGGGTAGTTTGGCCAACAGGGGTTCAGGCATCCCCTGGTGCTGCTCGCAGTGGCCCCATGTTAGCGGAGCTGCTGCAATTGACACCCGCCCACCAAAGCATCAGTTCAACAGAGCTGCAGCTACGGTTCCAGGGTCCTATGTTTCTCTTAATTATTTTTTTTGTCCCGCAGCTGCAGCTGCGGCTCTATGGGCCTGCATTTTTTTTTGTCCTTCATCCACAGCGTCGCTGATCTCTGTGGGACTGCTGTCCCCTCCCCTCACTACAACAGTGGTGGATTTCTCCCATGGTCTTCCCTCACCCAAACTCATCTCTCTTTGCCATGGGAGACAGTCGGCAGTTGTCCCACTGCTGCCTCACCACGGCTAAACATCTCTCACCATGTTCTGCCAATAGCCCGCTTATATTGAGGCTGTAGCAAAAAATAACCCCAGCCCTCCTGCATTGAGTTTCTCTACTTCTTTTCACACCAGGGCCATCAGCTTGTAGCCCTGCCTAGATCCTTCCTGACCACCAATGTAAGTATAATTTTTTTTTACATATTCATAGGCTGTAGAAGAGAAGAGAATGCGATTGATGAGTGTGCAAGGGAGCATGCATGTGTATGTAGGTGTCATTTGGAGCGAGGGAGTATGTGTAGGTATCAGTATGTGCAAGGGAGCACATGTATGTAGATGTCAGTGAGTGTGAGGGAGTGTGTGTGTGTATGTATCAGTGGGAGAGAGGGATTGCAAATGCATATAGGTGTCAGTGGATGCAAGGGAGTGTGTATGTGTAGGTGTCAGTGGGTATGAGGGAGTGTGTGTGTGTAGATGTCAGTGGGTGTGAAAGAGCTTGTGTGTATGTGTCAGTGGGTGTGAAGGAGTATGTGTGCATGTCTGTAGATGTCAGTGTGCAAGTGTGAGGTAGCATGTGTGTGTATAGATGTCAGTGGAGTCAGGGAGCATGTGTGTATGTGTGTAAGTGGCAGTGAGTGTGAGGGAGCATGTCTGTGTACGTGTTAGTGATAGTAAGGGAGCGTGTGTGTGTAGGTGTCTCTGGGCGGGTGCGATGAAGCGTGTGTGCGTGTGTAGATTTCAGTGGTTGTGAGGGAGCTTATGTGTGTAGATGTCAGTTTATGCGAGAGAGAATATATATGTGTAGGGGACATTGGGTGCAAGAGAGTGTGTGTATGTGTAAATGACATTGAGTGCGAGAGAATGTGTGTATGTGTAGGTGTCAGTGGGTGGACGCAACGGAGTGCGTGAGTGTGTAGGTTTCAGTGGTTGTGAGGGAGCTTATGTGTATAGGTGTCAGTGAGCATAAGAGAGCATGTCTATGTAAGTATCAGTGACTGCAAGGAAGCATGTATGTGTAGGTGTCAGTGGGTGCAAGGGAGCATGTGTGTGTGTAGGTGTCTGTGTGCAGGTGTGAGGGAGTGTGTGTGTGTATAGAAGTTAGGGATGTGCAATCGTTTTTCCCGAATTAGGCAATGTCAATGAAATTGCCTAATTTGGAATGGTTCGAGAGAACCGAAAAAAGATTGAATTTTTGAGTTAGTGTGTGCTAACTCCCGATAGTGCGCATTAACCTGAAAATTGGGGCCCCCAAAAAAAACCCTGAACTATGGGAAAAACGAAATTCCCATGGGGGGGCCCCAAAACAAAGCCTGACACTAAATTGTTACCCAAAGCACATCTCTAATATATGTCAGTGGGTGTGAGGAAGCGGGTCTGTGTACGTGTTAGTGGCAGTAAGGAAGTATGTGTGTGTAGGTATCAGTGGGCGAGTGCGACGGAGAGTGTGTGTGTAGGTGTCAGTGGGTGCTAGAGAGAATATATGTGTAGGTGACACTGGGAGCGAGGGAGTGTGTGTATGTGTAGGTGTCAGTGGGTGCGAAGGAGCATGTGGGTGTGTGTGTGTGTGTGTGTTTGTGTGTGTGTGTAGGTGTCAGTGGGTGTGAGTAAATGTGTGTGTATTTTTCAAGGACTGCAAGGGAGCATGTGTTTGTGTAGGTGTCAAGGACTACAAGGGAGCGTGTGAGTAGGTGTGAGTAGGTGCAAGGGAGCATGTATGTGTGTGTGTGTGTGGGTGGGTGTCAGTGAGTGCCACAAGGTGGCCAAATTTGTCTGGACAAAGAGGAGCGGCTCTAGGTCAGGCTTAATTCCGTCTTTTTTTTTCTGTTTGTTGGAGATATTTGAGGACTCATCTAATAAGAGAAAGTTGATAGAAGCCACAAAAAGGCTAAGTCATTGAGACAAATGCAGGGGGCCCTGATGAGAGAAATATCCTGCCAAGATGACTCCCCTTCCCAATGAGACTTCCTAGAGTAATTGCACTAACAGTGGGGGCGAATGATATCTAATCAGAAGATAGAACTGACTGCAGACTTTCTGGGGAGCAGGAGAGTACTTTGGGGGAACCAGCAGCAATAAATTAGGGACTATTTGGAAGGCAACATTACATCTTGAAAAAAAGGAGTTTCTTTGAGCTCACTCTCTTGCCAATACAGTTGAACAATTGGAATGAAATCCTTCTGCCTAGGGAAATGTTTTGCAGGCTCATACCAAAAGTATTTCAGCATTGGAGTCAGTTGATTGCTCTTTGATTAGCTACTAAAACTATGATGAAGGATAATCCTGCTCTCCAACATAAAATGAAGAATGAAGACAAATTCAATCATTTGTGTTTGAAAAACTTTCCTAAAGACTATACGGTTACTCCATTAGATCTCTTTAAATGTTACCTGACAGAGGTCCTTTAGGATCTGTTGAATTTCCTCCTACTTCCAGGATTTTTATTTGTCTTCTTAAAAAAAAAAAGGATGGCGGAAGAAGTTCTAGAAAAAAGGATTTGACTATAGACTCAAATTTGTGACGGATGATGATAAAATTATTGGGAAGGCCATATTTTTACTTATGGTCCTTCTGAAGAAGACAGAAGGAGGCTTATGAATTCTTTTTTAACAAACTTTTTTTTTTTGTTGTTCAAAATATATACCCAGCTGTATCCTGACCCTCCCAAATTAGGTGTGCCAAAAATGCCTTTCCTTTCATCAAGAAGTGATTCAACCGTGGTGAGGGGAAGAATTTGCTTAAAAACACTCTGTTAATGTTAGTGAAATATTACAGGACCAGATATTTATTTTTTAACCTCGTCAGTTGGATCCCTTTTTGCAAGTAAATAATGATGTGCCTGCTGATAGTACTTCTGTGTTCCCCTCTACCTCTTTCATTAAGCTATTGCTATATTTAATTGATACCTATATTTTTATCTCCCTTCCATTTTTTGATACTCACATTTGCCAGCTCTTTCTTGCTTATTATTTTAGGAATTGCTTATTATGTACCGGGGGGGGGGGGGGGGGGGGGTGCTGATTGTGATGATCTCTTGCACTCTCCTTTTACTGTGGTCTTTAATATCTGGCATTAAGATATGTATCTTGATTTCATAAATTGCATACTTTATTAAAAAGAAAAGGACAAGTAATAGTAGTAGCAGTAATAGTACTAATAAACAGTGGGGGCTATGCAAGATGACTGCTTGGATTCCACTTTAGCTTTTCTTCATGCATAGGCTACTAACCCCTTTCCAAACCTCTCAGGCATATGATATCCATAAAAAGAAAATAGTTACAAAAAAAACAAAAAACCCTCACCTTTAAAATGTAGGGTGAGTCGGTTCTGGTTTCATGTTGTTATTCCCATGGAGATTCAGTTCTGATTTTCCTAAGAAATGTAAGACTACAGCTTGTCACTCTATTAAAATTGGAAAAGAAAGCATGGCACAGTTTTAGCTTTTCTGTTCATTATGATGTAGAGCCATGAGGTTTTAGGTCTAGAAACCCGAGATAGTGACTGTTACGTATCAAAGGCAGCTGAAAACTTTAAAAAGACAGCTATCATGGAGAGTATCCAACCTAACAGGTTACAGCAACTGTTCTAGCATAGATGATTAAATGGAACAATATTAGAGTCACGATTCTTTGCAGTTCTAGAATCAATATGGCAGCAATTTTACACTAGGTCACAAAATGGAAACGCACATGGGTACTTTTGCACATACGCACCTTGATCAAAGTTTCAAAGACAAACTACCCACAAGGTTTCATTGTACAAAAGCAGTGACACAGTGGGCATACTTTGCTTCTATTTCTGCAGATGGGGATAGGCAGAAGAAACTAGGTGTGTGTGTTTGAAACTTCTAAGCAGATGCACTGTTTTCGTCCTCAACCAAATTACAGCCCTGGGATTTAGTTTTATTTATTTATGTATTTATTTATTTAGACATTTGTGTCCCCTGTCCAGTTTACTAAGGCTGTTTTTCACCATCTGTTTCTACGTGGCTATATACAAACACTCAGTGGTATGGCAGCTTTCAAACGCGGAATCTAGCCACCTAAATCCATTGCTAGACAGCTAGATCCCTTTGAAAAAAAAGGGCCTGCCCCTGGTGGATTCTTCCTTCTTTGGCAAAACTTCTAACCACATAGGATAAGCAGTTCAGTTTATTGACTTTGTTGAAATGAGTTTCATTTCTTAATACAGTGCATTTTTTCCAAATGCTGATTTTGCTGACAAATTATACCAACCAGATAGAAGTTAAATGGTTGCAGTAAAATGTGCACACTCCACTCGACTGCAGGATTTATATATCAGAGTCCACCGTTTATCTTAAGTTCCCTGTTGTTCCTCCTGTTGGCTTATGATCTGCCATATGTTTTAATCGAGCCAAAATTGTAACTTTATGCTGATACCATAATGTTCCCAGAAAGAAATTCAATAAAATTGATGTAAAATACTTTACAAATAGATTTTTGCCATGTGTTGATAACTGTAACATTTATAAAAAGAATAAATAATTGCTAAACGTTAAATCACCAAATGCCATATTTTCTTCTGGATCCTTTCTTAATATGTCTTCTCAAGGCTTAAGCACTGCAGTGCTCTTTACTTTAGCTTCACCTTGTTGCCTGCGTGAAGCATCTGGTTTCTATTTTATTCTATCACTACTGCTGCTTATTTCTGTAGCTCTACCACATTTCCACAGTGCTGTTCAGCTACATATAATACACAGTCCCTGCTCCATGCTATATTATTTAGGAAGGAGAAGAACTGGCTGGAAAAAGACCTGGCAGTCATTACCCTTGATGGCTTGCAAGTAGTTAAGCAGTATGACAAAACACTGGGAAGAGCTAATAGTATACTTGGGCAGATAAGGAGAATTTTGGATCTGAGCTTTGCTGAAAATTGATCTTTAAAAATCATCCAACCCATCAATATAAACTGCTGCTTATGAGAATGCTGTGATCCATTTGGCTTAGTCAAGTTAGAGACAGGGTTGTTGTATTTGTCAGGAACTGATTTATAGAATTAGAGGTCACGATATAAAGCTCCAAGCGGGTTAGGTTTAGGAAAAACTACAGGAACTTTTTTTTTTCATGAAAACTGTGGTGAATCCCTGAAATCCCCTATTTGGGATAAACACAGAAGATCCCTAGTGGAAAGAGGATAGTAATGAAGCACTGGGGTAACCTTTACGATGTGGCAGATAAGCCCCAAACAGCAGTAGTATGACTTGAGCTTCCAAGAAGGCACTGGGGTAACCAGCATGGATTTGGGGTTACAAGCCTAAACAGCAGTGGTTTGGTTGCACTGGGCATCTAAGAAAGCATTGGCAGAATCTGCACGGAGCAGCAGTTAAAATCATATGCAGCAGTGAAACAACAATTTTTGACTTCCAAGAAGGCTGAGGAGACCTATATGGAGAGACCATGATAAAACCAAAATTTCAATGGGCATGGGGAGGCCAAAGTTTTTTTACAATAGTCCCAGTAACTTTGGTGGTAATATGACATCGAAGGGGGCCTGGGAATTAGGTTAAGTATTGGAATTAGGTTAAGTATTGGAATTAGTATTAAGTATTGGTCTGGAAAGATGCAAAATTAAAGATGGTCTACTAGCAGAGGTGGTGCAGGACATCAATGCAACACATTTTGGGCATGCTTGGGACCAATATGGAGCGTAGTAGTAGGAAAAGATTGAGAGGCCAAGTAAATAAATGTGGGAGGCATGAGGAGTTGTGTTTGTTTCCATATGATAATTTATGGAGCTAATTTTCAAATTAATTTGGCATGTAAAAATGCCTTGAACGTATGTACTTTTGACGAATGCGCATAAAAGTGTTTTAAAAACACTAAGTGTGAGTGTATTTGGGTATTCAGATAGGTGGGTTTGGGTGGATAGGGGCATGGTTTGGAAGTTTGCATGTACTTTGCAGTTTTAAAGAGTAACATACATGTGAACATCATCAAGAATGTGCTGCGCTTTTAAACCTGATATTTAGCTCACCAAATTCAAACTTTCATTGTGTTTTTGGACCTGGTGTTTGGCGTGCTGGCTTCCCATGGTGTGGATGGAGCAGCTTGCTAGGAGTAGTGGGAGTGGGTATGGTGGGAGGGATGGGGGTGCAAACTGGGAAATTTTTCTCCTTTCCTATAAGTTTGTTTTTTGCTGCTCTGTCCTTCTGTCTCTCCAGCTCAGTTCTTGCTTCACAAATGGCAGTCTCTATTGCTCTAAAAGTATTCTCTGTTGAATTATCTTTCAGAAATGAAAAATATGTCATTTTCTTCTGGCAATGAACAAGTTCAGGAAGAAGTGACAGGTCAAACCACAGCATACCTGCACAAAGGAAATCCTCTAATGCTATGCCTGTCCGTCCAGGCTTTACGCCCCTACGAGGGTTTGACCTCTAATGCTGTGCCTGTCCGTCCAGGATTTATGTCTCTATGAGGGTTTGACCTCTAATGCTGTGCCTGTCCATCCAGGCCTTATGTTTCTACGAGGGTTTGACCTCTAATGCTGTGCCTGTCCATTCAAGCTTTATGTCTCTATGAGGGTTTGACCTCTAATGCTGTGCCTGTCCATCCAGGCCTTACATCCCTATGAGGGTTTGACCTCTAATGCTGTGCCTGTCCATCCAGGCCTTATGTCCCTAAAAGTGTTTGACCTCTAACGCTGTGCCTGACCATCCAGGAGCCCTTTCCTGATCAAAGGAAAGGGAACTCTCCCCGGGGTAGTACCTGTTGACCCATGTTAAACTGCTGTTCACAGTGAGACTTCCTCCACATTGCCACACTTTCAGGTCGATACAGTAACGTGCAGTTAAAGATTCCCCATCTGTAACGTGCTGGGAGCGCACAATACAGACGAGTAAGGCGATTCAGCGATACAGTCTCCAGTTTCATGCGTCCCTAGCGCTTCCTAAAACAGACGCATAACCCTTTCCGCACCCAGCATGTAAATTAACGAAAAAGCTGTATAATGAAGGAATTAGCTATTCCCTTCCGATACTGTAACAGGCGCTGATATTATCTCCTCAGTAACCCGCTGTTTTGCCGTGGCCTTAACGTGCTAGTTTACCGCCTCCCCCTAGTAGGCGTTAGTGTAGTGTAAAAAACATTGCTTACCTGCCCTGGTCCCGTCCGGTCTCCGGTCCAGCCCGGTCTCCTGCAGCCCCGTCCGGTCCCCTCCTCCCGAAGCAAAAAAAAAAAACAAAACGAAAAAGTAGCAAGGCTCGGGCCTGCTACGGCAGTCCCTTCTCCCTTCCTCCTGATTTCGCACGGGCATCCATCCAGGCAG
Organism: Rhinatrema bivittatum; assembly: GCF_901001135.1. Taxonomy (NCBI): domain Eukaryota; kingdom Metazoa; phylum Chordata; class Amphibia; order Gymnophiona; family Rhinatrematidae; genus Rhinatrema; species Rhinatrema bivittatum. Next base: position 334,242,949 of record NC_042617.1, on the reverse strand, counting down.
AGGGAGCGGGCGGCGAAATGGCCTCCGGTTCCCTCTGCCTGGATGAACGTACGGCCCCCGCCGGAATGAATGCCCGTGCGATTTTGGCGCTCATGCCATGAGCGCCAAAATCGCACGGCCATTCATTCCAAAATCGCACGCCAAAATTGCACCAAAATCGCACGGCCATTCATTCCAAATCGCTCTGCAAGGCGCAATAACAACAAAAATAAGATTGGGCACCAAAATCGCGCCAAAATCGCACGGCCACCGGCAGTGAAGGAATGGCCGTGCGATTTCAGCGCGTGAAGGAATGACGTCACGGCATGTGACGCGTGGGTCCAGGCGGCGGCGGCGGGGGGGGGGGGGGGGGCGGGTGGACGCGCGTTAGTTTCAGACGGCCGGGGGGCGGGTGGTCGCGTGTTAAATCTAGGCCGGGTCGCACAGACGCGCATTCATCCGCCTGCATGAGTGAATGAATGCACGCCTGTGCGACCCCTGCGATTCAGCGCTCAAGGCAGTCACATGCCGTGACCCCTGCCTTGAGTGCCGAATCGCAGGGTTCGCACAGGCGTGCATTCATTCATCCAGGCGGAGGAGCCGGCTGCTTTCGCTGCCTGGATGAATGAATTCATTCACTGCCGGTGGGGGCTGCCTCTCCGGCAGCCCCCACCGGCAGTGAATGAATGTGCGCCTGTGCGACCCGGCCTAGATTTAACACGCGACCACCCGCCCCCCGGCCGTCTGAAACTAACGCGCGTCCACCCGCCGCCACCGCCGCCGCCTGGAACAGGCGCCCACCCGCCCGCGGCCTAGATTTAACACGCGACCACCGGCCCCCCGGATCCCGCCGCCCGCCGGCCGCCTGGACCCACGCGGCCCTCCGACAGGTATTTAAAAATTTTGTTTTTTACACTTCCTGGTGCCTGTCATTTCAAATGTCATTTGAAATGACATTTGAAATGACAGGTACCAGCGCACCCAGGTTACTGTATAGGTGCTGTATTAAGCGCCTATACAGTAAAATGGGTTACACGGGCATAACCCTTCCCTAACGCTTTACAGCCGCGGCATGCATTTGCATGCAATTAGAAGAGAGTATCAGGCGCTAGGTCAAGAGAACTGTGCGTGCGGGGAGGAAGGGTGCGCCTGACACTGCCGCACTGTTTCTACCGCGGCCTTACTGTATCGACATGTTTGAAAGCTCGTGCTCCACTCTAGGGGCCAACCCATTACGGGGAGCCCTTTCCTGCTCAAAGGAAAGGGAACTCTCCCCGGGTGTAGCTAGCCTATCTCTTAATAGCCGCTGATCCATGTTAAACCGCTCTTCACATGGAAACCTCCTCCGCCTCTGCTGTGAATATTCTCGTTTGAATGTCCACCAGATTTTAAAAGACCAGTGAGAGGTCACTATATGCCAAGGGACACAACCCACTCTAGGTTCGAACCCATTCTAGGGAGCCCTTTCCTGCTCAAAGGAACAGGAACTCTCCCCAGGGCCAGCCTGTCTTGCCCCTGTCAAAACCACAGGGACCTGACTACCTCGGCTCTGCCACCCTGTCTTTCCCCTATCAGCTTTCTGCCACTCTGCCTTGCTGCCATACACCAGATGACTCACTCAACTCCTTGTGGTGTTCTTGCCACTATCATGGTTGCTCAGTGTGTTGGTGCTAGTCTTTCTGCTTACTATATTCCCCCTTCATTGTGCTGTAGAATGTTGATGCCACTTGTCTTGCCACTTTGCCTATCGTTCTGCCTTTGAGGGTTAATGCATCTGTTATCGGTGCTCTTTTTTGAAGCTGTGGTGTGTTTTTGACACTCTTGCTGCTGCTTTGTGCCTCTGTTAAAGCACTCTTGCCACTTCTGGTACCCCTTTGCCCCTTTACAGTGCCTTAGGCTATTCATGCTACTTTGGTGCCACTTTGCCACCATCTAAGTACCTTGGAGCTCTTTTCTTTTTCTGATGATTGCTCCCCAGAAGTTTCATCAAAATTGATAAGAAAACCCCAATTCTGCAGCCAAAAATAGGCTGCAAATACTTCCCCCATTGACTTTAATGGGAATTGGAAAACGAATAAAACTTATCAACGGATTGGTTCCCCCATTGAACGAATGCAATGTATTTGGGTCCCGACGCATACGAATACCAAATCAGACAAATCTGTCCCTTCTGCACATCCCTAAATGTTAGAGCTGATGCCAGCAGAACTATGTGATGGCAAGAGAAGGCCCAGATAGTCCATGTTGAAAGAATGCACTCAAAAGGGGACAGCCTAAGGGCCACAGCAGCAAAGTTCAGGAAGAAGGTACGGGTTTGCATCTTCTATGTAGCCAGAGATGTTCAGTACTACTGGTTAAATGCTTAGGGGCGGATTTTCAGAGCCCTGCTCGCGTAAATCCGCCCAAAACCGGGCGGATTTACGCGAGCAGGGCCCTGCGCGCCGGGAAGCCTATTTTACATAGGCCTCCCGGCGCGCGCAGAGCCCCGGGACTCGCGTAGGTCCCGGGGTTCTCGGAGGGGGGCGTGTCGGGGGCGGGCCCGGTCGTCGCGGCGTTCCGGGGGCGTGTCGGCAGCGTTTTGGGGGCGGGTACGGGGGCGTGGCTACGGCCCGGGGGCGTGGCCACGCCCTCCGTACCCGCCCCCAGGTCGCGGCCCGGCGCGCAGCAGGCCCGCTGGCGCGCGGGGATTTACGTCTCCCTCCGGGAGGCGTAAATCCCCCGACAAAGGTAAGGGGGGGTGTAGACAGGGCCGGGTGGGTGGGTTAGGTAGGGGAAGGGAGGGTAAGGTGAGGGGAGGGCAAAGGAAAGTTCCCTCCGAGGCCGCTCCGATTTCGGAGCGGCCTTGGAGGGAACGGGGGGAGGCAGCGCGGCTCGGCGCGCGCAGGCTATACAAAATCGATAGCCTTGCGCGCGCCGATCCAGGATTTTAGTGGATACGCGCGGCTCCGCGCGTATCTACTAAAATCCAGCGTACTTTTGCTTGAGTCTGATGCGCAAGCAAAAGTAGGCTGATCGCGCTTCTTTTAAAATCTACCCCTTAGTGTATAGTCTATATTTTTTACATGCACACATTTTTTGTCAAAACAATTTTCAAAAAATTATGTTGATACTTATTTGACTGCAAGAAAATGAGGAGAGTTGGTTGTGGTTAATGATTAGTAGACCAATGGTAACCTGGATGGTACCTATATCATGATTGAATATGAAACCAACACCGCTCATCTTTAAAATTTATTATACTTTTCTTTTCACAGCCAAGAGAGTAAAAGTTTGTTTCTCAAGGTGTCGATTTTTTCTGGGCAAAAGTGTGCCAGTCTGGCCCTTGGCTTCCCTGAACTTCTTGGCCTCATGATTGTCGAACAACATGCTGTAGTTTTTGAGGACTCCAGCGATGATTGTGTTGTTGTCCTCGATGCCGAACTTTAAAGCCTGAAGATGAGTCCGCCCTGCTGCTTGGCTGCCAGATGAATAGGGTGCCACTTCCATTTCTGGAGAGGTGTCACTTCCCTCCCTCTAGCTCTCACTCATACTTCCCACTCCCTCCCTTCTTCCTCTCCTCCTGCACCTTCCCTGTCTACTTCCCCTACCCTCTGTCTAGCCCTACCTTGCTTTGCTCCTCCCACCGAACTCATCTGCCTATCCCCTACCCCCTTCCACCTCCTTCTATCCCTTCATCCTCCCTATCTCTACTCCTATCCCTTTCTTACTCCTACTTCTCTTTCTAACACTCCTGTCCTCCTCCTCTCCTTCCTCTGCCCTTCCTCTCATGACTCTCTTCTCTATCCACACCTACCATGTCCCATCCTCTCCAGATATTTACTCCTCTTCCTCACCACCACCACTCTACCTCACCACCACCACCATCATTCTTCCTCACCACCACCACCACAACTCCTCCTCACCACCACCACCACAACTCCTCCTAACCACTACTCCTCCTCCCCCACACCACTCCTCCACACAAAGACTAACAGACAAACTGGACAAACAACAACTTCCACACACAGATAAAGACAAGAGACAAAGATAAAGGTAAACAGATGAAGTAAAAAAAACCAGGACAATGAACTCAGAAATCGCTAGCTAAACTCCTATTTCAATTACTAACCAACAACTCACCTCCTCTCCTCTCTCTCCCATGCTTGACATACGCTCAAAGAGGTAGCTTCAGGAAGCCAGTATAAAGAAAGAAAATATCACGTGAGGCATAAATTGACTCACGCTGTGATAAAGTATTGCGAGTAGCGCTACAGTACTTTCCTACACAATGAAGGATATCAGAAATTACCCTAAACATGCTCATTTGTTTTCTCGCAGATGCAATTGCACCATATTTCTGCTTTAGTTATAAATATTTGATGAATCTAGGGCTTAGAGGCTTGCATACGATACTGGCTGATGCATACGATACTGGCTGATGCGGTGTTGGGTGTGCTGTCTCTGTATCCTGGAATCTCAGTTCTCTGTTTCCTGCTTCTTCCTACTGTACTACACTCAAATTAAATAAAAGAAAGTAAAACCCTGTCTTCTACTCTGTTACCATATATCTTCTGGCACACTTGAGAGTTCCCCTTTAGCGTCTGTCCTGAAGACTTGTTATTCTTTCTATGTTCTAGCTAATTACTAAAATAAAGGCTAATTAATTTTTCCTTATTCCATTTTATCATTGAAAGAACATGCAAATCTGTATATATAGTCCTCAATTTATTATTAAACTTGTACTGAACTCTTAGTACTTTCGGGTTTATCTCGGACAACAAACTATTTATTTCATAGCCTTTCAGTAATTCACAGTGGGTCAGATTTTCGAATCTATGCCCGATTTTATAACATGCGCGCGCAGCTGCACACGTTATAAAATATGGGGTCGGCGCGTGCAAGGGGGTGCACACTTGTGCACCTTGTGCGCGCCGAGCCCTAAGGGAGCCCCAATGGCTTTCCCTGTTCCATCCAAGGCCGCTCCAAAATCGGAGCAGCCTTGGAGGGAACTTTCCTTTCGCCCCCCCCCACCTTCCCCTCCCTTCCCCTACCTAACCCGCCACCCAGCCCTACCTGATCCCACCTACCTTTATTATTTAAGTTGCGCCTGCCTCTGGGCAGGCGTAGGTTGTGCGCGCCGGCTGAGTGCCGGCACATGATCCCCCAAGCCTAGTGGGCCTTCGGAGGCCTCTCACCACGCCCCCACCCCACCCCGGACCATCCACGCCCGCTCCTTTTTTCAAGCTCCAGGACATACACGCGTCCCGTAGGGGTGTGCATTCGTTTTTGATGTATTGGAAATCCGCAACGTATATGTAGCTAATTGTTGTATTTGTGGGGTCTCGAAATATATGGCGAATCCCCACAAATACAACATATCTAATGAATAAACATCCCACCCTCCTGACCCCCCCAAGACTTACCAAAATTCCCTGGTGGTCCAGCGGGGGTCCTGGAGCAATCTCCTGCACTCGGGTCATCGGCTGCCGGTATTCAAAATGGTGCCAATAGCCTTTGTCCTCACTATGTCACAGGGGCTACCGGTGCCATTGGTCGGCCCCTCTCACATGGTAGGAGCAATGGATGGCCGGCACCATCTTGTGCTCCTACCATGTGACAGGGGCCGACCAATGGCACCGGTAGCCCCTGTGACATAGTAAGGGCAAAGGCTATCGGCGCCATTTTGAATACCGGCAGCTGACAGCCGAGTGCAGGAGATCACTCCAGGACCCCCGCTGGACCACCAGGGACTTTTGGTAAGTCTTGGGGGGTCAGAAGGGTGGGAGGTTGTAGTTAATTAAATTTAAAGGGTTGGGATGGGGTTTTTTTGGGGAAATGAATACATATGTAACTAATGAATGGATCGGGGTCCCCTGAGAACGGATGCAACGGATTTGGCTCCCCACGAATATGAATACCGAATGGGACGAATCCGTCCCTGCTGCACATCCCTAGGATTCCGGGGTTTGTGCGCTTCACCGAGCCTATGCAAAATAGGCTCAGCGTGTGCAGGAGGGGTTTAAAAGGGTTACACGCGTTTATTACATGCATAACCCTTTTAAAATCTGCCCCAGTGCCTTCTCCAGCTTAGGGAGTCTTCAAGTGACTTTTCTCACTCTCCTTTCCCTTACTAGGCTGATTAATTCTTGCCCGTGAATCAGCTCTTATTAATTTATTTTCTTCTTCCTGTCCCTCACTTGGCAGGTACCTTATAATCATCAGCACAACTTAATGAATTTAGTTTCTTCACACTCTCTCATTCATACAAATGTGTCAATTATGTTCTTTCAATAATTTTGCTACTTTATATCACTTCTTGGCTGTCATACGGGCCGATGCAATACAGTGCGTTCAACCGAGCGCACCGTATAACCCACAGTTGAACGCAGGTTAAATAGGCGCTAATCCACCCCTAATGAAATAGGGGGAGTAGCACCTATTTAACACGAGTCCAACATAGACTGAATGAGATAGCACTCAGCACATGCAAATGCATGTGAATGAGGCTATTTCTCATTCACTCCAATGCAAAAAATAAATATGCATCTCAAACGCACGTTTATTGCTCAGATATTAACGCCTGCCTGGAGCAGACATTAATAGCTGAGCACATTGAAAAGAAGTACAGAAAAGCAGAAAAAACTTCTTTAAAAGTTAAAAAAAAAAAAAAAAAAACCTCAGCCGGTCGCATTGAAGACTGATGCCGATATGTTCGGCGTCAGTTTTCATACCCGGCCAGCTGCGTTATGAAAACCAACGCCGATAAACTCGCCGTCGGTTTTCATAATCGGCAGACAGCAGTTATGAAAACCGGTGCTGAGTTTATCAGGGTTGGTGTTCATGACCGGCAGAAAACCGGTAACTGCGGGGTCGTGTTAGCAAGGAGGCGCTATGGTTACGCAAGCGACCCTAGCGCCTCCTTGCTAGCGCGACCCCCTAATTTGCTTATAGCATGGCACCCCCCCCCCTCCTTGCGGGCTTTACGCGTTTTTTATAGCATCGGCCCCATAGTGTTCAGCTGGATAGCAGGAGTCTGCTCCCCATCATTTCTCAGTCTGTCACCCTTGTATGTAAAGGTTACAGTATCACTGCTCATGATGTCTCTCTTGGAACTTTTTTTCTGGTGACCCCTAGAGTTTGTACTATTAAATGTCATCTCAGTAACTTGAACCCTTTGTCCTTTAGAGTATGTGAATAATTTTGATGGGTATATCTCTTCTTTTATGAATAGCTAACTGACCTAGCCTCCTTACTTCTTTGGGGTGTTCTTTTGCTGGGCGGATTACACCCAAGTCATCTTTGTTTCCTCGGTTACAGCTTCCCCTCTTAGGATTCTAAGCTGTTTGGAATCTTGGCCAGCACTGCTTCTACCAGGCCGGTTGACAAAAACCTGGACCAGACAATTTAAAATTGGACTGGAGTCAATGTTGTAAAAAAGTAATTTCTCTGAGATTATTTCGGTCACATCCTGTTAAACACTATGGGCCTGATTTTGAAAAGCATTTTCCCACTTAAAATTGAGTTTTACATATGTAAATGCATTTTACCCGTATAAGTGAACATTTGAAAATTGCTTCAGTATATGCCATTGAATTGCCCATAGGATATTCACATGTAAATTCACGTTATGCATGTAAATGGCTTTTAAAATTGCTGATGGTTAGAGATGTGAATCGTTTTCCATATCGTCTTAACGATAGAAATCGTGTGGTAGGGCAAGAAAATCGTGTTAGGCACGATTTTTTAGTTAAAAAATCGTTAAAAATTGTTTTTTCCTATTAGTGCGCACTAACTGGGAGTTAGTGCGCACTAACTGAAAATGATACAATTTGACACTTTTCAGGTCAGTTAAGGTCAGTTTAGGAATGAATATGTATTCCTATTGGCTGCCCTCTTATTTATTCATGTTACCAAGCTTCCCACTGACAGTATATGGGGGATGGGAAATGGAAACAGTTGGTAGCTTGACAAAACAAGTAATGTGATCAGTTAATGTGACTAGAACTTGTGCCCTAACCCTGATACCAGGGGTATTGTGATCTTCCTGCACACAGTGCCCTATCCCTATTAATACCAGGAGTGTTGTGATCTTCCTGCACACAGTGCCCTAACCCTGGCACCAGGGGTGTTGTGATCTTCCTGCACACAGTGCCCTATCCCTATTAATACCAGGAGTGTTGTCATCTTCCTGCACACAGTGCCCTAACCCTGGCACCAGGGGTGTTGTGATCTTCCTGCACACAGTGCCCTATCCCTATTAATACCAGGAGTGTTGTCATCTTCCTGCACACAGTGCCCTAACCCTGGCACCAGGGGTGTTGTGATCTTCCTGCACACAGTGCCCTATCCCTATTAATACCAGGAGTGTTGTCATCTTCCTGCACACAGTGCCCTAACCCTGGCACCAGGGGTGTTGTGATCTTCCTGCACACAGTGCCCTATCCCTATTAATACCAGGAGTGTTGTGATCTTCCTGCACACAGTGCCCTAACCCTGGCACCAGGGGTGTTGTGATCTTCCTGCACACAGAGCCCTATCCCTATTAATACCAGGAGTGTTGTGATCTTCCTGCACACAGTGCCCTAACCCTGACACCAGGGGTGTTGTGATCTTCCTGCACACAGTGCCCTATCCCTGGCACCAGGGGTGTTGTGATCTTCATGTACACAGTGCCCTATCCCTATTAATACCAGGAGTGTTGTGATCTTCCTGCACACAGTGCCCTATCCCTAATACCAGGGGTGTTGTGATCTTCCTGCACACAGTGCCCTATTCCTGATACCGGGGGTGTTGGGATCTTCTTGCACACATCCCGGTATCAGGGATAGGGCACTGCATGCAGGAAGATCACAACACTCCTAGTATCAGGAATAGGGCACTGTGTGCAGGAAGATCACAACACCCCTGGTATTAGGGATAGAGCACTGCGTGCAGGAAGATCACAACACTCCTGGTATTAATAGGGATAGGGCACTGCATGCAGGAAGATCACAACACCCCTGGTATCAGGGATAGGGCACTGTGTGCAGGAAGATCACAATACCCCAGAGGAGTGAGGGTCAGGCAGCTCCTCCCTGTCTGTGAAGCCAGCCTCTCACTAGTAATGCAGGGAGGGAGCTGTCTCAGACTTCACCATCCTCCCCCCCCCCTCACCCACACACCATTCACTAGCTGGGACATGGGGGAAGTCAGGAGTGAGGGTCAGGCAGCTCCCCCCTGTCTGTGAAGCCAGCCTCTCACTAGTAATGCAGGGAGGGAGCTGTCTCAGACTTCACCATCCTCCCCCCCCCCCCTCGCCCACACACCATTCACTAGCTGGGACATGGGGGAAGTCAGGAGTGAGGGTCAGGCAGCTCCCCCCTGTCTGTGAAGCCAGCCTCTCACTAGTAATGCAGGGAGGGAGCTGTCTCAGACTTCACCATCCTCCCCCCACCCTCACCCACACACCATTCACTAGCTGGGACATGGGGGAAGTCAGGAGTGAGGGTCAGGCAGCTCCCCCCTGTCTGTGAAGCCAGCCTCTCACTAGTAATGCAGGGAGGGAGCTGTCTCAGACTTCACCATCCTCCCCCCCCCCCTCACCCACACACCATTCACTAGCTGGGACATGGGGGAAGTCAGGAGTGAGGGTCAGGCAGCTCCCCCCTGTCTGTGAAGCCAGCCTCTCACTAGTAATGCAGGGAGGGAGCTGTCTCAGACTTCACCATCCTCCCCCCCCCCCCCTCACCCACACACCATTCACTAGCTGGGACATGGGGGAAGTCAGGAGTGAGGGTCAGGCAGCTCCCCCCCTGTCTGTGAAGCCAGCCTCTCACTAGTAATGCAGGGAGGGAGCTGTCTCAGACTTCACCATCCTCCCCCCCCCCTCACCCACACACCATTCACTAGCTGGGACATGGGGGAAGTCAGGAGTGAGGGTCAGGCAGCTCCCCCCTGTCTGTGAAGCCAGCCTCTCACTAGTAATGCAGGGAGGGAGCTGTCTCAGACTTCACCATCCTCCCCCCCCCCCCCCCCTCACCCATACACCATTCACTAGCTGGGACATGGGGGAAGTCAGGAGTGAGGGTCAGGCAGCTCCCCCCTGTCTGTGAAGCCAGCCTCTCACTAGTAATGCAGGGAGGGAGCTGTCTCAGACTTCACCATCCTCCCCCCCCCCCCCCCCCTCACCCACACACCATTCACTAGCTGGGACATGGGGGAAGTCAGGAGTGAGGGTCAGGCAGCTTCCCCCTGTCTGTGAAGCCAGCCTCTCACTAGTAATGCAGGGAGGGAGCTGTCTCAGACTTCACCATCCTCCCCCCCCTCACCCACACACCATTCACTAGCTGGGACATGGGGGAAGTCAGGAGTGAGGGTCAGGCAGCTCCCCCCTGTCTGTGAAGCCAGCCTCTCACTAGTAATGCAGGGAGGGAGCTGTCTCAGACTGGTATCAGGGATAGGGCACTGAGTGCAGGAAGATCACAACACCCCTGGTATCAGGAATAGGGCACAGGTTCTAGTCATATTGACTGATCACATTACTTTTTTTATCAACTACCAACAGTTTTCATTTCCCATCCCCCCAACCATCACTTCAGTTGGAACCTTGGTAACATCAATAGATAAGAGGGCAGCCAGCCAATAGGTATACACATTCATTCCTAACTGACCTTTACTGACCTGGATAGTGTCAATAATTTGTATCATTTTCTGTTAGTGTTCCTGAGTTTCCATTTCCATTTCCCATCCCCCCAACCATCACCTCAGTGGGAACCTGGTTAACATCAATAGATAAGAGGGCAGCCAGCCAATAGGAACACATATTCATTCCTAACTGACCTTTACTGACCTGGAAAGTGTCAATTTGTATCATTTTCAGTTAGTGCGCACTAACTCCTGTTAGTGCGCACTAACACGATTTAACGATTTTTAACGATAAATCGTTAGAATTTCTATTGTATCGTGTTCTATAACGATTTAAGACGATATTAAAATTATCGGACGATAATTTTAATCGTTAAAAAACGATTCACATCCCTACTGATGGTATATTACATTTACGCACATAGGGCCGGGTTTTATAACATGCGTGCAGGCATAGATTTGTGTGCGCAATCTGGCGTGCACAAATCTACGCCCGATTTTATAACATGCACGCGCAAGTGGGTGCTCACTTGTGCACCTTGCGAGCGCCGAGCCCTAGGGGAGCCCCGATCGCTTTCCCGATTCCCTCCGAGGCCGCTCCGATTTCGGAGCGGCCTCGGAGGGAACTTTCCTTCCACCCCCCCACCTTCCCCTCCCTTCCCCTATCTAACCCGCCCCCTAGCCCTACCTAAATCCCCCCTACTTTTATTTTGTGATTTACGCCTGCCTCTGGGCATTCGTAACTTGCGCGTGCCGGCCGAGTGCTGGTGACCCCCAGCACGGCCGCTGTGCTGGAGGCCTCAGTCTTGCCCCCGGACCGCCCCCAGACCGGTGCCCCTCCCCCGCCCCTTCCCATCCCTTTTTCAATACCCCAGGACATACACATGTTCTGGGGCTTGCGCGCGTCACTGAGCCTATGCAAAATAGGCTTGGCGTGCGCAGGGACAGGTTTTCGGGGTTACGCGCATAACCCTTTGAAAATCTGCCCCATAATTCCTTTGAAAATTACCTCCTAACAGGTGAATTTTTGACAGGAGTTACATGTGTAAAAATAATAGCTATTGTAAGAATTTTCAAAAGCCACTTGTGTGAGTAAATCCTGTGGACAATTCAATGGCATATATTGCAGCAATTTTCCAAAGCCACTTACACAGGTAAAGGGCATGTAAATGTAATATACTATCATAGCAATTTTCAAAAACATAAGTGCACTATCCTCGAATAAATGGCTTTTGAAAATTGCTATGATAGTATATTACATTTATATGTGTAACTTCTTTGATAATTACCTCCTTAAATCACAGATGTCATATGATGTCCCTGTTTATCTGTCACTTAAAATACCCCAGTTTTGTAGCAAAATCCACTCCTTTCTACAGTCGTCCGACTTAAAGTTTCAGTCTGATTTTGTGCCAATAAAAGGTCAGACTGGTGTCTTTGTTATATACTATCATGTCCCCTATGCTTTATTCAAATTATTCTAATGGTTTTTATGCACATTAAACACTTCGGGGTGAATTTTAAAAGCATTGCTCATGATAAAAGGCCCATATACACAAGTTTATGAGCTGCACATGATTACCACGTATTTTAAAAGCCACAAATTATGTGCATTCATATATGGACATGCGCGAGCTCAAAAAAAAGGATGCAGAGTTGGGGTGAGTCAGATGTGTTCCGAGGCAGAGCCAAGAGTTACGCACGTAAATCTGTATTTTTAATCCGGCAGCTGCAGCACGCGGTGTGCTGTAGAGGCGCATCTTTACTTCTGCTCTTTATGAGGTGTAAGTCTGCATAAATCTCTATTTAGGTCTAAATCAACTGGGTGAGGGATCTGGGTAAACTGGGAAGAGCGCAGGCTGAAGAACCAGAGGGATCTGAATGATCTTAAGACAGACTGGGCAAACTGATGGACTAATTCGTACAACTGGGAATGGCCTTCACTTACCTGCGTGTGTTAAAGCTGACAAAATCCTAAAGAAGATACACGAATTATGTTTGCTTAAGTAACAGCTTAAAAGGAACACACATACGCACAGTAGGCATATTTTAAATCATACATGCGTAATTGCGTGCCTGATTTAAAATTTCAGCATATGAGTGCTCGCGTGCCCATACACACATATATGGGAGCCCACATATTCGTTTTAAAGATCCCGTCACTATAGAGACTTAGGGAACATCACTAGTTTTACCTATTTCTAATTTCAAAAACTCTTTTTTGAGTGTTAGACTCATCTTCTTCGGACCCGTGCTGGTGTTCTCTATATTTAATATGTCTCATTTTATCCTGATTTGTATGCTTTTATTTAAATTAGCATTATGGCGTCAAACATTCATGGTGGCCTCCTTTAATATTCCCACCTAAGATAGGTAGTTTTTCAACTTTTTATTTCATTTAATTTTCTTAATTTTTAATTTTTTTTTTTAATTAACCCAGTTTGTGGTGCAGTTCTGGAAGTCACTTCCGGTTCAGGCCTTCTTCTGTCTTCAGCACCAGGAGCTTTCCCAAGGCCTCCGGATTGATGTAGAGCTGGTTCCTGTCAAAACCGCCATGGTGCGATTGTTCTGTCACTACTGCGGTGACTGGGAAAACAGCAGCAGTAGCGGCAGTGGCAAATCATTCACCTTGCCCTCTTCTCTCCAGCTGATTTACTGTTTGAGTCTGGCCAGGACCATGGGAGAAAGTCAAAATACTCTCATGGCCTAGCTCCTGTCAAGCACAGCTTCTGTTTGCCTCATAACATTACCTTCTATTTCGGGAGTGCCTCAAAAATAACTTACAAAAAAATCTAGGGCTCTAAGATGTGCAGCCTGATGCTGCCTTAGTTTGCCTCCAGCCTGTCTCTCAGCCATCAGCAGAGTTGCCCTGAGCATGGATCATGCTTAACAAGCCTCAGTGGGTTCCTATTAGATAATTTAATTTTATTTCTGGGGTGCCTTAGCACACCTAGTCCTAGTACAATTGTCATAATATTTCACTTGTTCAGGGATTGTGGAGAAAACAGAGTGAGAAGAAAATTAACTTTAATCCAGGTGCCTGTGGCATGTTTTGGTTTATCAAAACCAGCACACATGGAAATTCCTCAGAAACTTAAGCACCTCCATCAGGAAACATTTAAAGAGATCTGAAACTGTGAATTGCTATTGACAAATCTGGCTTTCTAAACTCGACTCTGATAATTTGGTTCCTTCTAAAGGACTGAGTAAACAAACTGGAAGCAATGCCCAGAAAAGTTTAAACATGTTTCTACTCAGAAGGGTTTTTTTTTTTTTTTTCTTAGATCAAACGCTGAAAGTGTCATGAAAGAGGCAGTTAAGAAGCAGTAATTATGCGACAACAAAGCGAGAGACGAGCTCACAAACAAACATTAAAATGAAAATGGGAGCGAAAACAGCTTCAATAGGACCCTGGAAATGAAGCGAAAAAAGCCAAGCAACAGCAGCGGGGCTGGGGAAAGAAGTTCAAAAGGAAAAAGGATGCAAGGCAGGAGAGACATAAAAAGAGAAAAGACATCACCTCAAAATCCTTCCCAACAGGAGTCGCAGCTCGAAGCGAGGATGGCAGGTTAGGTCTGCGTGTTATCATCGGCTACAAAGCCATTTCTCGCAAACCAGCCTTTGCCAAAGGAAGGCTGGCCGCACTGCTGGAGCTCATGCGGATTGCTCCCACAACAAAACAAATCCTCAGGCGAGGAGCTCTTTCGTTGTTGTGACCACATTTATTAGAAAATCAAGTGTGGGGTTTTTGGCTTTCTTTTTTGGGCAATTAATAAAAGAATAAATGCTGCCTGTAAAACCAGATCGAAGGACCATGCATTTCTGCAGAAAGTTGTATCTATATTTCTTTCTGTACATCTATCTTTGTTTTCTTATGTATTTGATTTATAATCCACTTTTTCAGGCAATTCAAAGTGGATTTTTTTCAGGTACTGTAGGTAACTCTTTCTTTCTCCCTTTCTCTCTCCTCTCTCTATGCACATACACATAAAGAAAGAAAGGTAGATATAGATGTATGGACACCAATGGTTGTGATGACAATGGAGAGGCAAGTGCAGCTTCTGGTGACATCCTTACATAAATTCAAACCCTTTATTTGAGGTCTACTACAAACCCTTTCAGCAAGATCTCCCCTCTGTCTCTGCTGCATCTTCCTCACATTGTACACAAGCAACACCTCACAAACTAGTAAAATAACCTCAAAAAATCAAACCAGATTTACCCCTTTAAAAACTTTGTGCAAATTTACATGTGAAAAAAAAAATTACATTTAAATGCAAAAGGGTACAGCACTTATATGCAGAGGGATAAAGGAACTATTTGCAGTAGGGTGTTTTTGTCCATGGGGTTTGCACTAATAATCAAAGCAAAACTTTGTCAGTATTTTTGCTTTGATTATTGACTAAAGAAAAAAGTAGATGCAGTGATTTGCATTTGCTTTCTCTGAGTAATTTGTTTTGGCACAAAACAAGCTGTTTAGTTTTCCACAATCAAAATTGTGTGCATTCTACCCCTGTCCCCTCTAAGCCTCTATGCAGTATGCAGATAGAAGTATGCACATTCTTGAAAAATCTATGCATGTAGATTTACCCACAAACAGAGGGGGTAACAATCTAAAAGGACATTTCTATGGCTAAAGCATTGTTTTACCAGTGAAATGCCTTTGATTCCTGCCCTCAGACTGCTTTGAGAATGTCATCTATGTATTTGAACTAAAACCACACATCCAAGTCACCTGCTCAGCTGTGCATCTAAACATAAGCATCAGATGCTATTTGTCACACACTGCCTTTACTCCAGTAATGAATGTGAATTCACTCCAGACTTACCACTGCTTTTATTCACTCTGGGGCAGATTTTAAAAGCCCTGCTTGTGTAAATCCTTCCGGATTTACGCACGCAGGGCTCTCACATGCCGGCGCGCCTATTTTGCATAGGCCACTGGCGCGCGTAAAGCCCCGGGACACGCGTAAGTCCCGGGGCTTTTGAAAAGGGGCGGGAGGGGGCGTGTCCGGGGGCGTTCCCGAAACAACGCAGCATTTCGGGGGCGTGCTGCGGCATTTCAGGGGTGGGTCTGGGGGCATGGCACCAGCCCGGGGGCATGGTCGAGGCCTCCGGACCAGCCCCCAGGACCGGAGGACGGAGCGGGGCTGCCGGCCGGCGCATGCAAAGTTAGGGGGGGTTTAGATAGGGCTGGGGGGGTGGGTTAGGTGGGGGGAGGGAGGAGAAGGTGGGGGGAGGGCGAAGGAAAGTTCCCTCTGAGGCCGCTCCGAAATCGGAGCGGCCTCAGAGGGAACAGGCAGCGCGCGCAGGACTCGGCGGGCGCAGGTTGCACAAATGTGCACCCCCTTGCGTGCGCCGACCCCGGATTTTATAAGATACACGCGGCTACGCGCGTATCTTATAAAATCCAGCGTACTTTTGTTTGCACCTGGTGCGTGAACAAAAGTACGCGATCGCGTATTTTTTAAAGATCTACCCCTAAGGGAGGAGATAAATATCAGAAGGCCATATTAGTGCTGGAATAACTAATTCCACTCAGAGAGATAGTTTGTGTCATAGATTTTTTTCTGATACTTTAAAAAAATATGTAAATGAAGTTTTGTAGTCAACTCCATATCTAAGTTTGCTTATCAAGAGAAAATATTGCACACTTGGGCAGTATATAGGGGGAAATTTATCAAACCATGATTGACAAACTAAAAAGTAGCAAATCACCTGAACTGGATGGTTTGTATCCATGGTTCTAAAGGATCTAAAAAATGAAATTTCAGATCTATTAGTTAAAATTTGTTACCAATCATTAAAATCATCCATTGTACCTGAAGACTGAGGGTAATGAATGTAACCACAATATTTAAAAAGGGCTCCAGGGCTGATCTGGGAAATTATAAACTGGTGAGCCTTAAGAACATTAGAAAATGCCATACTGGGTCAGACCAAGGATCCATCAAGCCCAGCATCCTGTTTCCAACAGTGGCCAATCCAGGCCATAAGAACCTGGCAAGTACCCAAAAACCTATTTCAGTGCCGGGAAAAATAGTGGAAACTATTGTAAAGATAAAAATCACAGAACAAATAGAAAGACATGTCAGCATGGATTTAACCAAGGCAAGTCTTGCCTTACAAATCTGCTTCATTTTTTTGATGTGGTTAATAAACATGTGGATAAAGGTGAACCAGTGGATATTTGGATTTTCAGAAGACGTTTGACAAAGTCCCTCATGAGAGACTTCTAAAAAGTCATGGAATAGGAGGCGATGTCCTTCCATGGATTACAACTTGGTTAAAAGACAGGAAAAAGAGAGTAAGATTAAATGTACAATTTTCTCAGTGGAAACAGGTAAACAGTGGAATGCCTCAGGGATCAGTATTTTTAAATATATTTATAAATGATCTGGAAAGGGATATGACAAGTGAGGTAATCAAATTTGCAGATGATACTATTTTATTTATAGTAATTAAAATACATGCGGATTATGATGAATTGCAGAAGGACCTTGCGAGACTGGAAGATTGGGCATCCAAATGTCAGATGAAATTCAGTGTGGACAAGTGCAAGGTGATGTATAGAGGGAAAAATATTCCACGTTGAAGTTACATGATGTTAGGTTCCATATTAGGTGCTACCACCCAGGAAAGAGATCTAGACACCATAGTGGATATTACAATGAAATTGTTGGCTCAGTGTGCTACGGCAGTCAAAAAAGCAAACAGAATGTTAGAAATTAATAGGGAGGGAATGGTGAATAAAACAGAAAATGTCATAATGATTCTGTATCCATGATGAAACTATACATTGAGTACTGTGTACAAATCTAGTGACCGCATCTCAAAAAAGATATACGTAGTTGCACAGGAGAAGGTACAGAGTAGGGCAACCGAAATGATAAAGGGGATGAAACAGCTCCCCTATGAGGAAAGGCTGAAGAGGTTAGGGCTGTTTAGCTTGGAGAAGAATCAGCTGAGGGGGGGTATGATAGAGGCCTATAAAATCATGAGAGGTCTAGAATAGATAAATATGAATCGGTTATTTACTCTTTTGGAAAATAGAAGAAATAGGGAGCACATTTAAAACAAATTGGAGAAACATTTTTTTTCACTTAACACACAATTAAGCTCTTGAAATATGTTGCCAGAGGATGTGGTTAGGACAATTAGTGTAGCTGGATTTAAAAAAGGTTTGGATAAGTTCCTGGAAAAGAAGTCCAAAACTGCTTTTAATCAGGTTGACTAAGGGAATAGTCACTGCTATTACTGGCATTAGTAGCATGGAATCTACTTAATGTTTGGGTACTTGCCAGGTACTTGTAACCTGGACTGGCCACTGTTGGAAATAGGATGCTGATCTTGATGGTCCCTTTCTCTGACCCAGTATGGCAACTTCTTATGTTCTTATGATAGGGCTTTAACACACTTTTAATAGTGTTTATTGTGCAATACTCACTATATATTGCATGATATACCCCTATCATTTATTTATTTATTTATTTTATTTATTTAAAATTTTTATATACCGACATTCATCCAGGATATCATATCGGTTCACATTGTAACGCAAAAACAAACGCACGGCATGGCGCTTTACATTGAACAGTAAAAAACATGATAACAAGGCATTAACGAGAGGGGGGAACAATAATATGGGAAGTTTTGCAATAAAATTATATACAAGAATTGCAATTATATACATATGTACAAAAGAAAGAAAACTATGAGGTTAATTTTAATCAGGCTAGGAGATAAGATGGGGAAGAGAAGGGAGGAGAGCAAGGAAAGAGGGGGGCAGAGAGAAAGAAAAGAAGGTGGGGGAGAAAAGGGAGGGGATAGTGGGGCGGAAGAAAGGGAAACAGGGGAGGAGTGTGGAGAGTGGGAACAGTGGTGAGGTATAGTGAAAAATTAAGTGTATGCTTTTGCAAAGAGCCAGGTCTTGAGCTTCCGCTTGAAAGATTTGAGGCATTCTTCTTGGCAATATTGCACGATATTCCCAATAAGGATGTGCAGGAGGAAAAAAAAACTGTGGGTTTTTTGGGGTTTTGTTTTTTTTTTTTTGGGGGGGGGGGAGATTTCCCACAAATTTCAGTTTGTAGTTTGCTTGATTCATTTCATTTGTGTGACAAGAACATATCAAACAATATACCCCCTCCAAAAACCTGGCCAAAAAATGAAAACTAGGCCTTCCTCCAATTCTCCTGGGGAAATGACAGGGCCAGGATCCCCCCCAGCCCCCACTTACCAGATTTAGTTGGTATCCACCAGCTACAACTTGGTTGAAACTTCAGACTTGCATAGGCTGAGGCCGCGGCCAGGTGCTGTGGCCTTGGCCTTATCAAGGCTGATGACTTGGTCTAGGCCGGAGCCCAGATTCTGGCCCAATGCTGAGGTTCAGCTTGGAGACCAGGTTCCGACACTGGGACCTTGGCCTGGACCCAGGCCCTATGCCATGACCTGACCTGGAGGCCGGCTCCCGACATCTTTGCCTCACCCTAAGT
The DNA here is from genome assembly GCF_901001135.1 of Rhinatrema bivittatum. Taxonomy (NCBI): domain Eukaryota; kingdom Metazoa; phylum Chordata; class Amphibia; order Gymnophiona; family Rhinatrematidae; genus Rhinatrema; species Rhinatrema bivittatum. Next base: position 334,223,876 of record NC_042617.1, on the reverse strand, counting down.
AGTAGCACAATCCCACGCCAATGTTGCAATCTGAACTGGAGACTGGGTCCTGACACTGGGGCCTCGGATCCTATCTGGAGGATAGATCCCAATGCCAGGGCCTTGGCCCGGACCCAGGACTTATGCCATGACCTGATCTCGAAGCCAGGTCCCAACGCTGGAGCCTGGGCCCAGATCCAGGCCAGATGCCAGGGCCTCAGAAGAACTCCGGCGCATTTACCCCATTGAATGGAGCCATTTTGATGTACAGAATTGTAAGGCATTGTCATACATTAAAATGGCGCCATCTGCTGGGTTAATTAACTCTGGTGTGACCCCAGCAGCTACCATCATTTGGCGTAGAAGCACCGAAGGAAGAAGAGAAGCTCCCAGGCCTGGGCTCTGAGGCCTAGGCCTGACCCTGGGCGAAGGCTCAGTCATTGGGAACTGGGCTCCTCACCATGGCCCTGGTGTTAGACCTTGGTCCAGGCCTAGGTTCCAGTGTGGGAACCTGGCTTCTGGGTCTGGTCATAGCATTGAGCCTGGGTCCTGGCATTGGGATCCATCCTCCGGATAGGGTCGAGGTGTCAGGCCTGGGCTCAGGCTCTAGCCTAGGCTGAGGCCCAGGCATCAGGACGCAGCCTCTGGGGTGGGTCATGGCATCTGGCCTGGATCTGCGCTGAGTCACTGGTGTCGAGACCTGGTCTTTGGGTCTGGCTGCAGCATTGGGCTGGGTCCAGACCAACTCCTCAGCATGGAACCCAGCCTCTGGGTCAGATCATTCAGCCTGGGCCTAAGCCCCAGCATTGGGACCCGGCCTCCAGGTCAGGTCTCAGTGTCAGGCCTGGTCTCGGGCTCTGGCCTAGGCTGAGGCTGAGGCATCAGGAACCAGCCTCCAGGGCAGGTCACGGCATTGGGTCTGAGTCCTGGCTGAGGCCCCAGAGTTAGAAACTGACCTTTGGATTGGGTTGCAGCATGGGGCCTGGGTCTGGGCCCTTGCCAAGGCCAAGACCCCGGCATCAAGACCCAGCCTTTGTTGGATTACCCGGCAGATCAGGTATTTTTTTTTAAATTTTTCAGGGGTCTTGGCCAAGGCTCAGTCATTGGCCCATGCTGAGGCAATGGCTGAGGCAATGGCATTGTGTTCAGCCTTGATCGTGATCCCTGCTTGTGCCTCGGCATATGCCCTGGGGGGGGGGGGGGGGGGGGCAGCTTTGGGCCTAGGCCGAGGCACTGGCATCATACTTGGGCATTGACTGCATCCCCTGTTTTGGGTCTCTGCCAATACCGTAGGCAAGGTCCTGATTTCAGGCCTAGACTTAGGCCTAATGCATTGGTTTAAAACGAAACAAATAAAGGTTTGTTTCATTCAGGGCCCCTGATTTGGTTCAAGGCCTCTCAAATGAATCTAATTAGCCTTATTTGTCTTGTTTTGCATTTTCATTTTAAATGAATGCACATCTCTAATTCATAATATAACTAGTTATTTTGAAATAAAATCCACCTCATTATAATTAGCTGCATTACGTGCATTTGAATGCATCAAACCACATAATGTATACAAAGCATCTAATACATATTGAATTTTATGTAAATAAAATAATGCAGCTGACTCAGAAATTTTTTCAGCAATGTTATTTTAGCTACACCTTTTCAGAAAATATTAATTTAGTGCAGAAGTGTTGGAGGAGACATCTGGTCCAGATGGTGGCGCATGCTAGGCGTTAGTAAGATCGGTGTGAGAATATCCAAGTTTTTTCCTTGCTAATCTGAATTATGCCTCCCAAACGCAAGGGCATGGTGAGAGTATATCCATCGGAACTGCTACCCTCACCAATTCAACTGAAAATCACGCACTTCATGTCCGTACCTGCTGAAGAGCGAGGAGCCTAATGTGCAGAGCAGCGGGAGAGAGCCTCTCGTGCTAGCAGAGGAGGCATTGCTGAGTCCCAACCTGAGAAGGCCACCTGCACAGAGAAGGAACGGGGAAGGCTCCGATAAGGGACCTGGAAGTGATGTCATTTCCGGGTCAGGACTCGAAACAGAGGGGAGCTCCGTCGGTGAGACGTTGCGAGATCTGAATCCTCCGGAGATAAGCCCAGTTGTGGGACTTACTGAAAGAGCTGAAGAGAATGGAGGAGTACCACTGAGCCCCGGTCAATCTCCCAGAGTGAACGTGGCTGAGCCCGGATTGTGGAACATGGCAGGTACGGGGGAAAGTAGCACAAATAGCGAGACCGATGGAGTCCCAGCCCATCCATCTGTCGTGATCTTAGAAGCTCTCTGGGACCTACTAGTGGGCTTTAGGTCAGACATTAACTATAAAATGGACCAAGCTAATGTTAGACAACATCAAGAGCTGGGTGAAATGCAACTTAAATTAAATGAGATAACTAATAGGATCTCTGAACTGGAAAAGAAAGATGTGAAAACTCAGGAATTTAAAGCAGCTGTGGTCAAAGACAAAGAAATCTTAACGAGATGTATTGAACATCTTGAGAATAACGCTAAGAGTTTAAACATTTGAATTCTGAACTTTCTGAGAATTGTAGGAGAAACGCCATATACCACCTTAAAAAAGTTTCTACAGAAGATATTGGGATTTTCTGATTTAGATATGCCAGCGGTGAATACCTGGTTTTTTTTGCCACCCTCCAAAAATGCAAATAGAGATTCCAACAGGCAGTTCCAAAATGACCTGACAAATTTCCTTGAGAATTCTGAGTTACTAGTAATTGATAAAGGAACACTGTTGGTCTCTCTAGTTACAACATTTGATGTAAATAAAATTATGAAAGTATATTTCAGAAAGTACCCTTTAAAGTATTATGATACAGCTGTAAAGATTTTTCCAGACTTAGCGTTAGCAACCCAGCTGAGACGTAAACATTTTTTGGTTATGAGACAAGATGTTATAGCTTTGGGATATACTTTCTTATTACATTTTCCCTGTAAATGTTTAGTTAAAAGGAGAGATGAATGTAATATTTTTTTCACACCAGAGCAATTATCAAGGTTTATAGAATCTAAAAAGCTAATTACTTCGTCCCCAGAGATATAAAAGTGAGTAAAGCAGGAAAGCTGCAGCCAACTATCTTATTTTTTTTCCCTTAAATTTGACGTTTGTTAAAACTCCCATATTCTAAGTCTCCTTTGAAATAACATAGAAACATAGAAACATAGAAATGACGGCAGAAGAAGACCAACCGGTCCATCCAGTCTGCCCAGCAAGCTTCACACATTTGTTCTCATACTTAACTGTTTCTCTTGGCTCTTAGTAACCTTATGTTCTAATTCCCTTTTCACCCCCACCATTAATGTAGAGAGCAGTGCTGGAGCTGCTTCCAAGTGAAATATTAAGTTTGATTAGTTGGGTAAGCGGCAGCATAGCTCTCTGCCATGAAGCAGAGGGCAATGCTGGAAATGTGTGAAGTATCAGTTTTTCTTTTCCCCTGTCATTGAAGCAAGGAGTCATGCCGGACATGCACCGAAAGTGAAGAATGCCTTGAAAGTCACATTAACTATCATCAAATATTGAAAAGCCTAATAATTGGTAATACCTATAAGCCCATGAACCCATCCCTGTTTTTTTTTCTTTTTTTCTTTTCTTTTTTTAATTGGGAGATGGATGCCCTTCATCCTTCTACTCTGTGAAGGTGGACACCTACCACCGGCCACTGGCATCCCGCTCCGTTAATGCCTCTGTGGCTACTGCCGCTCCATGCAGTGTTTTACTACCTGCTCTTTATATGCGTCCTCTAGAACTGATGGATCCCATCCCTGGGTTTTTTTATTATTTATTTAATTGGGAGATGACAGCCCTCCATCCTTCCGCTCCGTGAAGGTGGACACCTACCACTGGCCACTGGCATCCCGCTCCGTGAATGCCTCTGTGGCTACTGCCGCTCTGTGCAGTATTTTACTACCTGCTCTTTATATGGACACCTACCACTGGCCACTGGCATCCCGCTCCGTGAATGCCTCTGTGGCTACTGCCGCTCCGTGCAGTATTTTACTACCTGCTCTTTATATGTGTCCTCTAGACCTGATGGATCCCATCCCTGTTTAGGTTAAAGAGAGATATTAATAACATATAAGTCTGCTTGATGTATATTTATCTTTATTTTATTTCTGTTCCTGAGATATGTGAAATATCTATTATTTCTGTTACGAACTTATTATTGGTTTGTAAACTAAGAAAAGTTATAAATAAAGAATTAAAAAAAAAATTAGTGCAGAAGCACCGGGGCCCTAACATGGATCCCAATGCTCCCATGTCAGAATTAAAGTGCAAAGTGGCCTGACATAAGCCCCCACCCCTCCAAAATAGTTTAAAAAGCCACTGGGATTCTTATTGGACCCCCAGGGCTACAAGTTCGGGGTGGTCTTGTAAAAAAAGTTTTAAAATAGATAAACAGCACCATGTGGCAATGACCTGCCCCTACCCCAAACCCCTCCCCATGATTTCAACTACCCTCCCGGTGCAAACCCCCCTTTTTCTAAACCCCCACCCCCAATATGTGGTCCCCAGCTCCCCATTTCAATAATAGTTAACCCATGTAGGGACCCCCCCCTCCCCAAACCCCCCAAATTGCCTCATGTCCTTTGTGTCTCTCACCCCAGACCACCTTGAATCTCCCTATCTTTGCAAAGCTCATTGATCTTAATGGAGGGCCCAAGGTGCCGCCTAATCCCTAGCTCTCCTCTGATACAAATGAGCTTTTTAAAGGTCAGGGTTCCATGGCAGGGGCCACCATGGTGATTTTGGGGATTGAATGAGGGTGGCCAGGATGAAGGGCCAAAAAATTAATAAATCTGAAAACTCTTCTCACGTTTAATAACCCTTACATTAAGACATAACCACTCCTTAATCAGCTCTTAAGAATTTAACACCTCAACAAACTAAATGCAGACAGAAGCCCTGCCTTGAGATGGGGACCACCCAGTCTTTTGCACCGAGTGTCACATGTATGATTATCTACCTTATGGGGGACTGTATGTGTGCATCTGTTAAAAAGTGCTCTGGGCTGCGGTGGTCAGAGTGACAGACCTGGAGGAGCTGTCGCATACAGAGAGGTACATAGAGGAAACCTTCAGGGACATAGTAGAGCAGTCCCAACTTCAGGCTAGCAACTCTTGTGTTGCTTTGGAGGAGCAAGGTCATTTGGTGAATAATTTTGTATCATCCGCAAATTTGATAACCTCACTTCGTATTCCTTTCAAGATCATTTATATATATACTAGCCGTTAAGCCCGAAACAACGGGCTACATTAACTTTTTTTTTTCGATCCATTTCCTTCCCCCTCATTTTCCCCTCACCCTCTATTCTCCCTCCCACCTCCCCCCTCTAGTCTCCCTCCCTCTCTCCTCCCCCCTCCCCTCAGTCACTCCCTCCTCCCTCCCCCCTCAGTCACTCCCTCCGCTCTCCCTCCCTCAGTCACTCCCTCCTCCCTCCCCTCTCCCCCTCCCTCCCCTCAGTCACTCCCCCCTCCCCTCAGTCACTCCCCCTCTCTCAGCTCATTCACAACCCATTCGGATGGAATAAATGGAAGATCTCCAGGGGAGGTCCCTCCCTCCCTCGCGCGCGCCGCACAATCTTAATTCACAGCAGCACAATGATTCCTCTTGTCACAATTTCCTCTTCAATCTGTGCAGGAAGGTCAAACACCAGCCAGGGGAATTCCTACCCTCCAGGGATTGAAAAAATAAAGTCCCCAGGTGGGCAGGGTGTCCTTTTGATGGGCAGAACCACACCCTCCAACTGGCAAGGATATTTTGTTGCAGTCTCTGCACAGAGAGATAAACTGCTCTCTCTCCCCAGGGTTTGGAAGCACCGGTTGGGTGAATTCTTGAACAGTAGGCTTTGCCTTTACTCACAGTTTGTTGGATTGGTCTTGGTTACTGTTGCAGTTCTTATTCTTTTCTTTCTTTTGGATCCCCCAATGGGAGGAACCCCAGGAGCAAGACTCTTAAGGCTTCCAGCAGGATGGAAGGGCAGTCAGAACTTCCATCCTGTATCTTGAAATTAGCTTTACAAAACTCAGAAAAACACTGGGGTGGCTCCCAGTGGGTCACTACACACTCTTCCTCACCGAGGGTCAAAGAGAGGGCAGATCTTTCCTAACCTGCCCAGGCCCAAGCCCAGGGTTCCCCTTTCCCTGAGCCAGGCTCTGAACAGGCTCCGGAGAGTTCCCAATACTTAAAAAGTAAAAGTTCCCAAAACATAACCCATAGGGGAATAACCCAAACACACAGGTTGTGTACTGGAAAGCAACCCCCTCCTGCCCCTGGCCGGGACCACCAAACAGGGCTTGCCTGGCTGACACCAGCTGGGCCTGTAAAATAACAAAAATCTAACTCCTCTCTACCTTTTGTACTCAGTACTAAACCCAATGGACTGCCTCCCAAGCTGTAGCAAGGGTGTGGTTATATAGTAGTAGAAGTTGGATAGCCATGGCAAACCCCGCTGAGGGAGAGGCTGCATCTGCATGGACCTCCCAAATCCATCCTCCCTTGACTAGCTGACATTGTCACTAAATATCCAGGGCTTACTTGTATCCCAAGAAGTTCCTAGGTTACATGGTATTGACACCATCCAATGACAGATAAGCAGTGTACTACAAGCACAAGTACTATTATTCCCTGAACGCACAGCTCTTTTGAGATATTAGTATGCTCATTGTGAATGTGGTAGACAAGTACTCCAGGACCTGTCATGACTCTTATATCGGGGGGATGGTAACTTTGTAAAAGCCGTGCCGTATGCCGGCTCACGACAATGAACACGGCCATTTTATAACATACACGCATATATGTGCACATATGAGGCTGTAGGCACATACATGTGCACAATTTTATATAGACATTTGCATGTACATGCAAATATCGCCTCTACCACGTAAGTGGGGGAATTTTAGTAGATACTTGCACCGGCGTAATTACCAGTTGCCCCAGTTCACTCAATTAAAATATAGGACTTCCTAACACCCCTAGTTAACTAGCCTACCTTTGACCCTGTTAGCCTGGGGCATGTCCACTAAAATCCCCGTAAAACCTTGCTAACTTGTTTAGTTTCTTTTGTTTCAGGACTTACATATCATCCATGGCAGAAATAAAGTTTCTCAGTAGAGGACCTTTGTGCATGCTTGTGGGTACAAATATGCACAGATTACATTGAAAAATCTAGGTATGCCCATGCACTGCACAATCCCCGCCCACTCCTTTATCGCAAAAAAGGTTTTGCGTGCGTACTTGCATGCTTTTTAAAATACATGTAGTGGACACTGGCCCAACTTCAGTGTGTATCTCCTGGCTTTGGCGAGTGTAGGGCTTTTACAATTTTCCTTTAAGAACATAAGGATATAAGAAATGCCATACTGTGTCATATCAATGGTCCATCGAACCTAGCATCTTGTATCTGGGTCACTTGAAAGAAGCATCCAACAGATCCTAATAAGGAACTCCATTTTTTGTTATTTGCTCTCAATTTCAGGCAGTAAGAAATGGCATTGCTCACTTCCTCCTGGCTAATAATTTTCAATAGACTTCTTCTCCAGAAACTCAATAATTATTTTATAAACCCAGCTACACTATGGGCCTCTGAAATTTGCTTTAAATCTTATCTGAAGTATCACCTAGTCCTAAAATCATTTGAAAGGGTAAATAACCATTCCCTATTAACAAAACAAATTAATGAAAAGACTATAAAATAATAATATCAATCCGAAATGCATATCTTTTCTTTTTTGTTTTGTTTTTGAAAAAAAGGTTTCTGCATGGATATATAGTGTGCTGTTTCTCATTGTAGTCTTCTTTGGATCTATGACTGCATGCTCCAGAATGATGGTAAATAAATAAATAAATAAACAAATAAATAAATAAATAAATAAGAAACATGATATGAAAGGGTCGATTGTGATTTTATACAACACATGTAAGATAAACATTGCAAAGCTCTGACTGTTTCCTAGTTAGGATCCAATCACTATGCTGCTGACTTTTTGGGTCCTCATCCAATCCTGAGAAAGATAAGATAAACACTGAAAGGGTTCTCATCCAATCAAGAGTGAGCTGACAAGTGAGGAAAGACTGTGGGTTTTTTAAAACATTTTTTCAAGGGAAGGGTAGTTGCTATGCAACAAGGAACACGGAGAGAGACAGAGAGAGCCAGAAGAAGAAGGTGTTAACAGTTGCTTCCCAAGCAGCTGGGATTAGTGAAATGAGGCAAACATTTTGAAAAAGCTTGAATCTAGACGGAAATGCTGAAATCACTAGAGATGTGAATCGTGTCCTCGATCGTCTTAACGATCGATTTCGGCTGGGAGGGGGAGGGAATCGTATTGTTGCCGTTTGGGTGTGTAAACTATCGTGAAAATCGTTAAAATCGTGAGCCGGCACACTAAAACCCCCTAAAACCCACCCCCGGCCCTTTAAATTAAATCCCCCCCCCTCCCGAACCCCCCCCCCCCAAAATGCTTTAAATTACCTGGGGATCCAGCGGTGGTCCAGAACGGCGGCGGTCCGGAACGGCCCCCTCAATTGAATCCTGTTGTCTTCAGCCGGCGCCATTTTGCAAAATGGCCGCCGCAAAATGGCGGCGGCCATAGACCAAAATGATTCAACGCAGGAGGTCGTTCCGGACCCCCGCTGGACTTTTGGCAAGTCTTGTGGGGGTCAGGAGGCCCCCCCAAGCTGGCCAAAAGTTCCTGGGAGTCCAGCGGGGTTCCGGGAGCGATTTCTTGCCACGAATCGTTTTCCGTACGGAAAATGGCGCCGGCAGGAGATCGACTGCAGGAGGTCATTCAGCGGCGGTCCGGAACCCCCGCTGAACGACCTCCTGCAGTCGATCTCCTGCCGGCGCCATTTTCCGTACGGAAAACGATTCGCGGCAAGAAATCGCTTCCTGAACCCCGCTGGACTCCCAGGAACTTTTGGCCAGCTTGGGGGCCTCCTGACCCCCACAAGACTTGCCAAAAGTCCAGCGGGGGTCCAGAACGACCTCCTGCGTCAAATCGTTTTGGTCTATGGCCGCCGCCATTTTGCGGCGGCCATTTTGCAAAATGGCGCCGGCTGAAGACAACAGGATTCAATTGAGGGGGCCGTTCCGGACCGCCGCCGTTCTGGACCACCGCTGGATCCCCAGTTAATTTAAAGCATTTGGGGGGGGGGATTCGGGAGGGTGGGGGATTTAATTTAAAGGGTCGGGGGTGGGTTTTAGGGGGTTTTAGTGTGCCGGTTTTCCTGCCCTCCCCCTTCCCCCGATTTACGATTTTTTAACGATAAATCGGGGGAATTGGTATTGTATCGTGGCCCTAACGATTTTTGACGATTTAAAATATATCGGACGATATTTTAAATTGTCAAAAAACGATTCACATCCCTAGAAATCACTAAACTGCTTTTTCTTCTGTTTCCCTGGAAAAGGTGATAGTTATGGAATACGAGCTGGTACTCCTAAGGACTGGTGGAATGGTAGGTTCCTCTGGAGAGAAAAAAGGATTGAAATCGCTGGTTCTTGGATGGTGTTTTCATTTTTGGATCTCAAAGATTCAGAGATTCTCTCAAGGACTGGAAAAAAAAAACTGGGAGTTGTATCCTTCACCTAGCAGCCAGTGAACTACTTAGGAAAAATCTAAATTAAAAAGGACTGGATGTGTCCCTCAGAAATAATGTAGTGCAAAAACTATAGAACTATTTTTGCTTTTCTTGAACTCAATCTAAACTTCTCATTTTTCACTTTTCCCATTTTCTCACTACAGAGACTATTTAGTTTAAGCAAAGACTCTTGCTAATTTATTCTTTGTCTCCTTATGACTTTATATATGTAAAGTATGCCCCTATTTCATATTAATTGAATCTTATTCAGTTGTGTAAAGTTGTGTTGAACTGCATCTCTGGTATCTGCTTTACAGTTACATAATAAGTGACATCAGTCCAGCGAGGTGTTTTGGGCTGTAACTGAAACTCCATGAAGGTTGCATCCTCGCTGCCTATGTTTAGGGTTATAACTGCCACTCCATGCAGAAAAGTTGCTGCTGGTTACCTCATGTCTCATGTCCATCTTCTTGCACTCTGGGATCCTCCAGTGTTTATCCCAGGCCAGTTTAAATTCCATCACCACCACCTCTGGGAGGGCATTCCAGGCATCCAGAACCCTTTAAATATATATATATATTTCCTGATGATGTATCTGAATCTTCCCCCTTGGAGCTTCATATAATGACTCCTGGTTCTACAGCTTCCTTCCTATTGGACAAGGTTTGATTTTTGTGCATTCTTAGTATCTTTCAGATATTGAAAAGTCTGTGTCATACTGTATCTGCCTGTTTCTTCTCTCCTCTAGGGTAAATATATTTATCTATTAATTAATTAATCAATTAATGTAAATATTTATTGCCTGCTATCAGCATTCTTAGTTTCTCAAGTCTCATCTCATATCTTTGGTGCAGTCTCTGCACGCCTTTTTCTGAACTGCGTCTATATTATTTCTATCTTTTTTGAGTCACAGCCTCTAGAACAGGCCTCACTAGTGACCTGAAAAGGGCATTATCACCTCCTTCTTCCTTCTGGTTATGCCTCTCAATGCAGCCTAGCATCCCTCTGGCCCTAGTCAACACTTTGTCGCATTGCTTCAACACCTTCAGATCATCAAAGACTCTCACCCTGAGATCTCCCACCCACTCCGTGCACATCCATCTCGCACCCCAATCCCATAGAGCTCCTTGGCATTTCTGCAGACCAAATGCATGACTCTCTGTACTTTTTGGCATTGAATCTGAACTGTCAAGCATTCAACCACTCCTCAAGCTTTCTTAGATCACTTCTCATTCTGTCTTCCTTCTGTCCATTCTGTAGAAGAGCTGGATGTCATTTGCAGAAAGACAAACTTTTCCTTCTAACCCCTCTGGAATATTACTCAGAAGAATGTTGAACAGAATTTTATTTATTTATTTATTTATTTATTTATTTATTTATTTAACATTTTTTTTATACCGGGATTCATGTAAAAATTACATATCGTCTCGGTTTACATTGTAACTGAAAAACAGGCATGTGAAATGCAATTACAAAGAACAAGGCATAAAAACTTGGCTCAGGTTACATGGGTAGAAACTTGGCACATAATTAAAGGGGGGGAGAACACAGCATATTAAAATTACAAGGCACCTAATATAATATTAGAGGAAAAAGCTATGTGTTTAGGCTGAGGAAGTGAAAGGTTATTAAATTGTAAGGGTGGAATGAGTGGATAGTCTTAAATTTAGACAGTTGGTGTGATGGTGTTGATGTATGATGATGTCGTAGATTGGGAGATGAGGAGCATTTCCGTTTTATTAGAGTTGAGGATTAGGTTAAGGCTGGAGAGCAGGTTGTTGATGGATATAAGGCAGGTGTTCCAGAATTCTAGTGATTTTTGAAGGGAATCTCTGATTGGTATCAGAATCTGTACGTCGTCTGCATAGATGAAATGCTTTAGTTTTAGTTTGGAGAGGAGCTGGCATAACGGTAAAAGGTATATGTTAAAAAGTGTCGGTGATAATGACGAGCCTTGAGGATTATTATTTATTATTTATTTATTATTGTTTATTGTTTATTGTTTTTGATAGAATGAGACTCGGAGCCAATCCCTGAGGCACTCCATTAATCACCTTTCACTCCTCTGAGTGAATTCCATCTCCCACTACCCTCTGTCATCTATCAGTCAATCGATTTCTAATCCAGTTTATCCCCTTGGGACTTTTATCCCTAAGCCTCCTATGCAGGACAGTATCAATGGCTTTGCTGAAATCCAAGTAAATCACATCTAGCACTCATGTTTGATCTAATTCCCTAGTCACCAGGAAGAGGAACACATTATACTGACAGGGGATCCAAGAATGATACAGTGAGTTTACAGTACATCACTATTTATACTGATATGCTATTGTGTGTGGAAGGTAGGCATGTGTATTCAATGAAAACAAATGTGCATTCCAAACTGAATGAGGGCATGTTTATTCTATTTTAATAAAAACAAAATGAATTAAAAAATGCCAATGAAGACTTCCCTCATTTTCAGTTTTTCCTTTTTGCAAATAGCACACGCTATTGAAAATGAAAGAAATGAATCAAACTGAAAAAATTTTGCCTGCACATCCTAGTGGAAGGTTTATTAAGAAGTATTTGGGACAGCAGGCCCTGTAAATTTAGATTACCACCCCTAACTAGTGAACCTGTGTGGTTACCATTGGCATAACATCAATATTAGAACATTTAGGGCCGGATTTATGCACGTAACCGGCCTTACCCGCGCTGGGCCTGTTTTCAAAAGGCCCGGTGACACACGTAAAGCCCCGGGACACGTGTAAGGCCCAGGGCTTTACAAAGGGGCGGTCCGAGAGCAGGACGGGGCTGTACGGAGGTGGGCAGGGCAGGGGTATGGCCAGAGGCCTCTGCATGACCACTGGGCCGGGGATCGTGCGCCGGCGTTGGCTGAAATAAGTTTTAAAACAAAAAAAAGAAAGCAGCAAAGGTAGGGGGGAAAGGGCGGGGGAGGTAGGGGAATGGAAGGGAAAGTGGGGTTGGGGGAAAGGAAGTTCCCTCCGAGGCCACTCCAGTTTCAGAGCAGCCTGGGAAGGAACAGGAGAAGGCAGCAGGGTTCGGATAGGGTTCGGCGCACACAAGGTGCACAATTGTGCACCCCCTTGCGCCTGCTGACCCTGGATTTTATAACATGCGCGCGCATGTTATAAAATCGGGAGTACATGTGCACGCACCAGGTAGTGCGCGCACATGTAGGCCATGCGCGTATGTTTTAAAATCCGGCCCTTATTTTCTAAAGCGATTCCCTTTCCAAAAACGACTTAATTACCTAGAGTGGGGTTAGACATGTAAGAAACATACTGTACCAAAATAGAAAGGACCAAAATGGCAAGCAGTCCTGAATGTACAGGCCAAGGAAAAGGCCCAGCTCAAAAGGCTCATCTCCTGAGTAACAGACACGAGGAGAGGGGAGACAGGAGTGATATGAGAAAGACATTCAAATCCTTGAAAGATATTTATAATGAAAAAGAAGCAAACCTATTTCTAGGTAAAGGAAGTCTTTAAGGTGGTAGATATGTGGAATGACATCCCAGGGGAGGGTGGGGGGGGGGGGTTAGAGGCTAAAAGATTAAAGGAGTTTAAGAGGGCATGGGATAAATACAGAGGATTTCTATTTGTTAAAAATAAGGTAACTGAACATATGACTTAGCAGCACATGTTTAAGTGTTAAAACCACCATACATTTTATTCAACAATGAGTGTAGAGTTTGCCATAATGAATGGCAAACTGATTAATATGAACATAAGAACATAAGAACATAAGAAATTGCCATGCTGGGTCAGACCAAGGGTCCATCAAGCCCAGCATCCTGTTTCCAACAGAGGTCAAACCAGGCCACAAGAACCTGGCAATTATCCAAACACTAAGAAGATCCCATGCTACTGATGCAATTAATAGCAGTGGCTATTCCCTAAGTAAATTCCAATTTACCCTAAGAGGCATCAGAATCTGTAATTTGAGAATTCTTCCTTACATATTTGAAAAACAGAAATCACAACTCACAGTGGACAGTCTGCAGCACTTCACCATAGTGTAAATCTGGTGCCTCTTAGGGTGCCTTGAAATTTTAAAAGCTGATTTTAGATTTGTGACATATAATCTCATTTATCATCCAGTAGTCTGCCTCTTCTTCTCTTACCTAAGACTAAGGAATACTTTTTAAATGCCATTTCTGGTACCTCTTAGGCTGCCTTGGAATTTTTATAGCTGATTTTAGGTTTGTGACTTTTAAGCTCATTTATGGTCCAGTGGTCAGCCTCTTCTCCTCTTTGCTAGGAGGGAATAAGGATGATCAAATATATTATCACCCCTGAAGCAGACATCTTGTCAAAACATGGCCATGTCGGGTGTATTAGATCCATAATTGTGCTAATTTTATGTTTGATTTTATGGTAAATATGGCTTTATTGATATTAAATTTGGAATATCTTTTCATACATTTTAAATATCTATTATTTTAATTTATTAATTTATTATTATTATTTTTGTGTGTGTACTACTCTTGTTCTTTCTTTATTGTTGTACATCTTTAGGATACTGGCCTAGCTCTTCCACTTTGCTTCTTCTTGTTTAAACTGGAGCATTTTGTCCCTAAAATGAAATATTGTTATACAACTTTAGAATCCTGGCCTAGGTCTTCCACTTTGCTTCTTCTTGTTTATACTGAGGTATTTTGTCCACAAAATAAAATGTTAAAAATGAAAAAAAAAAAAGTTTATTCTTCCACTCCACCTCTTTCCTGGCTCTATGCCTTCCTGTCTAAATCTGGCACTCTTATTCCCAGAACTTCACCTAGCACTATCCTAGGTCTTTGGAGAGCACCTGCCACTATGGATACCATTTTTCTGCATTACAGTACCTTGGGAAATTCATGCCACTGTTGGTGCTGCCTTTTCTGTTCTTTTAGTGTCTTTACTGTTTTAGGCTTTTCATATAACTATTATTGGTTCCTTTTGCCCCTCTTATGATGCCTTGGGGATGTTTTTATGCCTCTGTGCTGTTTTCTCTGTGCTGTACTCTGTACCTTGGGGAATTTGATGCTTCTGTGCTGTATTTGATGACCCCCTGGACTCTACATCTTGGGAGTTTTGAAGCCTCTGTGCTGTTTATAATGCCCCATGTATACTCTAAATCTTGAGGGTTTTGATGCTCTCTTTGCTGTTTGTGCTTTCTTGCTCTGTATGACTTGTGTGGTTTTGATGACACTTTCTCTTTTTCTCTCACTCAGTATGCTGCTGTCTTGACTTCTAGTCTGTATCTACTATCAACGTCTGAGACAGATTGTAGTGAATACCAGCTTCACCCTGTCTATATCTTATGTGTCTCATATACTGCATATATGCATGAATCAGCATACATACACAGTTTGTGAGAGATGTTTTTGCACACACAGTTAGAGCTGCTGGGAATAGTATTTGTAACCTTTTTCTTAGAAGTGACATTTAACTTCAAGGGCACACAAAACAAATGTATTGTTTCTGGGGCTAGCTTCATTGGTAGTTCCTTTCCCCTCCTTTATATCCAAAGTGTCAGTCCTTTCTCTGGGGGAAGCTGATGCTTATGGCCCAGGCAATGGTGTAAAATCTATCAGCATTGTGTATCCGTAGTGCTGTAAAGTTGATGGACAAGAATAACTCTGAGTATTAAATAATACTTTTACTGATTTCTTGTAAAAGTCAAATAAATGTCCAATCTTCAAAATTCTGGAATTACAGCTGTATGTCCCCTTGTTCTCTGTGTAGGTGTCTCTGGCATAGGTTCCTCTGGTGATTCCTAACACTCCTGCAATGAGTGTGTATGAGACCCAGTCTCTAGGGGTCCCCTTCATACAAAACAATCCTGAATCCTAAATTGTTCTTTCATACAGCCAAACTGAACATGTGTCCCAGGGGATGAAGATACTGTGGAGGGTCTTCTGATTTCTTCACTCCCTTCTTTAAATATATGACCTCTCAAGGGGAAAGGTCCTATATTTACAACATGAGCTACTCTCTTCCAGTTACAGCTCAACTGCCAAGGAGGGGTGGACAAAAAGTCTTCTGCCAAACAAATGACTATCAGTCTCTAACAGCTAAAATTCTTCTCTGAAGTAAAATCACTATCTCTAACAGATCTGTCTCTCTCTCTTAGACAGAGTTCCACCAGTTCTTCAGTGAACTGGCCTTCAGATCCAGGGGCTGCCAGCACCAAAAGAACGAGGCTTTTGCTCCAGGGTAGTTTCTCAAAATTAGTAAAAATCTCTTTACAAAGTTTCTTATTTAAACTGAGGTCAGTATCCAGACAAGCAGGGTGCCTAGCAAGGAAGAACCTAAAAAATATACCCCAGTGAGGGAATTAAGCCTCACTCTAAAAGAACAATCTGGGAATTTCTTACTCCCCAAATACTGAACTAAAAAGCCATACCTCCTCTTATTTTAATCCCTACATATAAGAAAATGTCACCCACTCAATCAGCCTCTGGAAGAGGATCTGAACTGTGGTATCCCTTCTAGCTAGATAGTAAGAAACTAGGGGCAACTAGTGGCCAACCCGTAGGGGATACACTTATTGTATTGTACAATTGAAGTATACCAGATAGATCAGCCAGCCAGTAGTCAGTATGTGTCTCTGTCAAGCATTCTAACTCTGCTTGCTAGCAGTGCCACTCTTCTTGCTGAATTTTTCAGCACCTAGCATTTGTGTTTTTAATATCCAGCACCACTGCTTTTGCTTCAAGCCACTCTTGGTACCTATTAGGGATGTGAATCGTTTTTTGACGATTTAAAATATCGTCCGATATATTTTAAATCGTCAAAAATCGTTAGGGCCACGATACAATACCAATTCCCCCGATTTATCGTTAAAAAATCGTAAATCGGGGGAAGGGGGAGGGCAGGAAAACCGGCACACTAAAACCCCCTAAAACCCACCCCCGACCATTTAAATTAAATCCCCCACCCTCCCGAACCCCCCCCCCCAATGCTTTAAATAACCTGGGGATCCAGCGGTGGTCCAGAACGGCGGCGGTCCGGAACGGCCCCCTCAATTGAATCCTGTTGTCTTCAGCCGGCACCATTTTGCAAAATGGCCGCCGCAAAATGGCGGCGGCCATAGACAAAAACGATTCGACGCAGGAGGTCGTTCCGGACCCCCGCTGGACTTTTGGCAAGTCTTGTGGGGGTCAGGAGGCCCCCCCAAGCTGGCCAAAAGTTCCTGGGAGTCCAGCGGGGTTCAGGAAGCGATTTCTTGCCACGAATCGTTTTCCGTACGGAAAATGGCGCCGGCAGGAGATCGACTGCAGGAGGTCGTTCAGCGGGGGTTCCGGACCACCGCTGAATGACCTCCTGCAGTCGATCTCCTGCCGGCGCCATTTTCCGTACGGAAAACGATTCGCGGCAAGAAATCGCTTCCTGAACCCCGCTGGACTCCCAGGAACTTTTGGCCAGCTTGGGGGGGCCTCCTGACCCCCACAAGACTTGCCAAAAGTCCAGCGGGGGTCCGGAACGACCTCCTGCATCGAATCATTTTTGTCTATGGCCGCCGCCATTTTGCGGCGGCCATTTTGCAAAATGGCGCCGGCTGAAGACAACAGGATTCAATTGAGGGGGCCGTTCCGGACCGCCGCCGTTCTGGACCACCGCTGGATCCCCAGGTTATTTAAAGCATTTGGGGGGGGGGTTCGGGAGGGTGGGGAATTTAATTTAAAGGGTTGGGGGTGGGTTTTAGGGGTTTTTATTGTGTCGGCTCACGATTTTAACGATTTTCACGATAGTTTACACACCCAAACGGCAACAATACGATTCCCTCCCCCTCCCAGCCGAAATCGATCGTTAAGACGATCGAGGACACGATTCACATCTCTAGTACCTATAGGTTAATCTGCTGTGATCCAACGGTCTTCGAGGTTCTTTTCAAATTAACTTCCCTTTTGATACTTGCTGACTCTTGGTCATGCACTAAATATCCAATTGTTTGCAGAAATGCAGTACCATTCATGGATTTTTGGGCTCTTAGTACCACTCCTGGTAGTGCTTTATCCCTCTTGGTTCCTTGGTATTTTTCTACCATTCTTCCTGCCTCAGTCTTCGCTGTACATCTTGTGGCTTTGCTGCCACTTTTATTGTGGCATTGCTCTGCCCCTACCATTTGTGTTTTTAATCTCTAGCTGCACTGCTGCTGCTCCAAAGCCACTCTTGGTACCTTTGTATGGTTCTGCCTCTGATCCACGTGCCTTCGAACCTATTTCCAAATCCGGTGTCCCAATGATATTTGCCAACACTTGGTCTTGCTCAATGCTTTACACGGGCTTTCCCCACTCAGTTATCTTTAAGGGTTTCATGACCTCTTGGACTTGATTTTCAAAACCCATCCCTTACAGTTCTTATGACTACTGGTTTCATCCAATATGTAGTCTTCAACAGATTATCCCACAGCGAAGGTTAGGAGCTGCAGAAGTGCCACACTCAAAACTAGGACTGAGCTCCTCCATTATCATTGTGTCAAGTAATGGAGCAGTATTTTCAGAAACTGATTCAGGAGAAGGCTTGTGTCTTAAGATTCCCTGAATCACAGGATGCTGAATAGCTAGTAGCTGAAGAGAATTTTGAACCTCTAGTCAGTAGCATATTAGCCTGCAGTGAGGAGGTGGAGGAAGTAGATGATACTGACAAGGCTGAAATTATGCACAATAAAAGGGAAGATCAGCTGTAA
This sequence comes from Rhinatrema bivittatum, assembly GCF_901001135.1. Lineage (NCBI taxonomy): Eukaryota > Metazoa > Chordata > Amphibia > Gymnophiona > Rhinatrematidae > Rhinatrema > Rhinatrema bivittatum. Next base: position 334,205,625 of record NC_042617.1, on the reverse strand, counting down.
GCCTGCCCCTTCCCCTAATGATGCTGTACAGAAAAGCCATGAGGTATCATCCAGGGATTTTCTCTGGCTTTTCCCTGCCTAGGGCTTTGTACCAATTTGATTGGTGCCTTTCCCCCCCTCTTTTGGAGCCTTACATGTTCTTGTCAGTGTGGGTGACTGCTATTTGCCTCTCATGATGCTTTCAGGTCTTCATGCCATTTTTAATGCTTATTTTACCTTCTGACTCTGCCTTGGGTTTTTTCTGCCTCTTTTCATACTTTGTTCATTCCCCTTCATGGTGCCTTGGGCTGTTCATGCCAAACTTGGTGCCACTTTGCTGCCTTCATACCACTGTTGTTGGTGTTCTTTGCCTCATTTTTGGAGCCTTTGGGTGCTCTGGCCACACTTACTGCTGCTTTGCTTCTCTGATGGTGCCTTGGAGATCTGTTGTCACTGTTGGTAACATTTTGTCCCAAGGCTCTTCATGCCACTTTTGATGCTACGTTGACATAGTCTTGATATGTTGGTGTGCCTTCATCCTTCTGATAATGTCTATCCACAAGTTTCATTAGAAATGATTCATTCCCAGGCTATTTAGAAATTCCTTCTTTGAAAACTATTCATTTGACAGAATTTAGGAATCAAGGGTTCTCAGTATTAAGGCCTGATATGTGGAATGCTTTACCTTCTTCAATACTAGTCGTTTTGGATATACAAGTTTTCAAAAAGAAAGTTGAAAGCGTATGTGTTTCAGATAGCTTTTGTGATGCAGTCAGTAGCTGAATGATAGTGCAAAGTGTTACATTACTGTTGTAGTTTATGTTATTATAGATTACTTTTTATATTTTTATTGTACAACATTTTTTAATGTATTATAACACACTAAGCTCGACTGGTTTGTTTTAAATGGGCTAATAATGTTTTTAAATAAAAGAAATAAATACAAGATAAGAAAACACAATTTGGGAGCCCAAAATAGGCTGCATTGCTTCTCTCATTGACTTTAATGGAAAACAAGTGAACAAAATAAAACAAACAAACAAATATTTTGCTGTTGTTTGAAACAAACCTAACAAATAATTGTGATCTATGAAACAAATAAAAAAAACAGAATGGAATTTTTGCCTCTGTGTATCCCTAATGCCTCTGTTTTCTTCCTGATGTTCCTACTACAAGTCCATATTTCAGTTCTGTATCCTCCCCCAGAGAAGATGAATGCATTCTACAACCTTTTCTTTAAGTCTAACTCCTTACCATCCTCCAAATCATTTTAAGTTTCCCAAAGCTTTTTACTTAAATTTCTGTAAAATATTTTTTAGCTTCTATGTATCCAAATGCCTAAACATTTACATTCTTTGGTTTATTCCAATTTCTGTTCTTCAGCAACTATTTCTATATAATTAGATTTTATTTTCCTTCTGATAAATATCATTTATCCAACCAACTCTTGTGATTCCAAAGATCTGTCCTAAAGTTAGCCAGATAAAGTTATATAGCTATCTTTACGATAGCTGGCTATTTTCAATAGTGGAGCTACACTACTTAATATCCCTCCTAAGATGGCTGGATAACTTTATCCGGCTAACTTGGCAATCTGGCCAGTGACTGAATATTACCCCAAAGATATATCAATATCTGTTTTGGGTGTTGCGGTTGGAGACTGGTAGTGGACCCTTGGACCGGCCTGGTGGAGCGGTAGCTCCGAGGATGGTACGGAGGCCGGCAGGAGGAACATGGCTGGAGCGGAGGAAGTGGAGCTTCACCCTGGAGACCAGAGACCCCCCCAGGAGGAGCCCATAGGGGTCCGGGTCGCTGGGACTTAGGAGCGTGGCAGCAGAGAGATGTGAGGGCGAACCAGAGGTCGAGGCAGGCTGCAGGCAAGGCAAGTCGAGAAGAGCCGAGGTCAGGAGCCGAAGAATCAAGCCGAAGGAGGAGGGTCGGAGGGACTAGAATGGAGCTGGACCAGCAGGAACAGGAGCGGATCAGGAACAGCAGGATCAGGAGCACGTCAGGATCAGCAGGATCAGGAGCAAGTCAGGATCAGCAGGATCAGGAACAATACAGGAACAGCAACTAGCACTCAGCAAGGAGCGACCTCATCTTGTCCAGATGTCCGCCTTCTGTTCCAGTCCCAAGGTCTGTCTCCTGATCCAGTATCCGTGTTCCAGTCCTGATGTTACCTGCTGTTCCAGATGTCCATGTTCCAGCCCTGAGGTGTGTCTCCTGATCCAGTATCCGTGTTCCAGTCCTGATGTTACCTGCTGTTCCAGATGTCCATGTTCCAGCCCTGAGGTCTGTCTCTTGTTCCAGTATCCATAGTGTTTGTTCCTGACCCTGATGCCTTTACCTGCCTTAGGCTGCCAGTGTGCAGCAACTCGCCTTTGGCTGCCAGGAGTGCAGCACCAGCTTTCGGCTGCCAGGAGTGCAGCAACTTGCCTCGACTGCCAGGAGTGCAGTAAACCACCGCTTCCTCTCCCGTTCTCAGCGTGGTCCGCGACCAGCCTTCCTGGGCTGTGTAGGGTGCGCATGGGACAGGGTGGTCCGCGACTCAGTCCCGTGGGTGGCCTGAGTAGGGCACCCTGAGGGACAGTGCCCATGTCTTCCTTCAGCCCTCATTCCTGAGTCCACCTCTGTGCATCCAGTACCTCGTCCTGAGTCCACGTCTGTGCCTGAGTCCACGTCTATGCATCCAGCACCTCATTCCTGAGTCCACGTCTATGCCTAAGTCTACGTCGTTCCTGAAGTCTCGTCAGTATATGTTTCCAGTCTTCGCTGCCCTGGCCTCCATCCGGCCTGCCGTTTCGTGCCGTACCCTGCGGCAGGTCCGAAAGGGCTGGGAATGGTCTGAGGACTGTTCACAAGACCAACATTGCATTGTTGGGTCTTCCGAAGCGTGCAGGTCCGGAGGAGGGCCTGCCTTCCCAGTCATCTCTCCAGCCTTGCTCCCGTCCAGCCCATGCTCGGGCATGCCACGCCTCCCGCGGCACCTCTTCAGAGTTCCTCTGGGGTCAAGCCGTGGCCCAAGGACACACATCTCCCAGGAAGTAGGATCGCTCTCCTAGCGCTCCACAACATTGGGTCTGTCTTGAATTTTTTGAAGGATAAATATTTCTTTTTTTTCCATACAGTTTTGCATTTAGTGTTTTTTTTTTTGGAGGGAAATACATGACAAGAAATTGATAGAAAGAAGTGATGTCATAAGATTCAAATATATGGTACTTGTTTATATTGTATGACTGTATGGTTCTGGATGAAGCAGCATTATGCCAAATTTATGAGACACCCCTGATATTTTTTTCGTAAAGTAAACAAATATTTTGGATTAGCCATTGTTGGCTTCTATTATATTTGTTTTGATCCACAATCTGATCTCGGGTTGCTCTTTCTAAATCTTTTGTTAACAATTATATAATAAATATGCCTTTTAATTGTACCAGCTGGTGATATCCACAGCTGAACTACTTTGTTCAAGGCATGTGTTAATTGTAATATTCTGGTGATTGTGACAGAATTCTACTAACCTTTCTCCATTGTTTGCTACTTTTCCTACTCCAAATGTTCCCACAATGTCTTCATATTTTTGCCATACAACTAGTGTTAAAATTACCTGAAATAGTTACACTTTTTCATGTATTTCTTCTTCTCTATTACTTTTTCCAGTACTTCATATTGCTCAGCTTCAATTCTTTTTATATTTTCATGTGGTGCACAAATGTGTATATGTAAGGGATCATGAAATTTAACTTTGTCTTAATTGTATTATCATTTCAGAGTACATATGGAAGTATAGTAATCTTCCTGATCCTCTATGATTTAGGAGGAAAGTCTCTCCCTTTACATTATTTTCACCTCCTGCATAGATAGAGTTTGGTATTGCTGTGATTGACTCCCCTGTCTCTTTCCAGTTTCAGCAATTCTGACGGATGCCTCCTAGCAACTCTTTTGTTTCCTGGCCTACACAATTACGCTTTCCAGGCGCCCTCGGATCTCTAACATTCCAAAGAGCCATGTTGTAGTGGTAGCTTATATACTAAATTCTAAATATTCTGAAAATATATTCCATTGCTCTGAAAGTGACTTTTTTTCTGTCTTCTCCTTACTTGATTGAATGAGACTGATCTTGTAAGATAATTACACCCAGAAAAAACACAATTTCAATTACAAATTGTTGCTATCACCACCCACCTCCTACTTTTCTTTTGAAATATCTTCACACCCCAGATGGTATAAGACAAATCAAATCATAGCTTTAAAAAAAATGGCTAGAAAAAAAAATGCTTGTTATTTTTCAGTGCTTTGTATTTCAATAGTTTATGTGTAAATGCTTTACGGTTATGGGAGAGAAAAAAGGACCTACTTCATGAATAAGTAGTATAGAACTATTAGGATCTAATAAAGCACAAGACAGTAATTACTAAGTGGGTAATTTTGTAACATCACGCACAAGATACCTGGCAAACATACACATAAGTTACATCAATCTTCAAGGCTGATTTTCGCACATAAGTACACTTTTAGAATTATTCCCAGCAAAACTACACATGCAAAATTACCTCAGGTTTGTAGCTTGCATAGTGTTGCTGCAATTTAGGGACACACTTTTTAAAATAAAAAGAGTATGCATGTAAGTCCCAACCCCCCACAGACTCCAAGCCCTGGAACGTCTCTCCCCTATGCATATAAAGTATACACAAACAGTGCCCATATGCATAATGTTAGGAACATATGGGTCACACAATTTTATTAAGGCCTATTTCTAAAGGGCCATTTAAATTAAATTCAACAAGATCAGAATTTCCATGGGTTAGTAGAGGGAATCAATCTTTAACAAATCTTCCAGTAATCAATAAGGTGAATATTTAACCCAAAGAGATTGAAATCACTCTTACTATAAAATTAAACTGCAAGCTGACCAAGCTAAAACAAGGACAGGAGAGACAGGAGGAATATGATACAGACTTTTGAATATCTGAAAGGTATCAATAATGCACAAGAATCAAACCTTTTCCAGTGGAAAGGAAGTTGTAGAACTAACACTCTACCCAAGGGAGTAGACCCCAGAGTGATGTCAGGATTTTGATTTTTTTTTTTCATGGAAACGGTGGTGGATGCTTGGAATTCTCTCCTGGGAGATGTGGTGAACACAAGCATGGTAACGGAAATCAGAAGCAAGTATGAGAACACAGAAGTCACATGGTGGCTGGAATTTGAAAATTAAGAACTGCGTATTCTCTATGGCTATTGTTGGTGAAACATTTCCATGTGAAATTAACCTGCATGAGCAGGTGCAACCAGGCAGTGGTGCATTCAGGGGATCCATCTGGGCACATCTTTATAATGATCATATGGCTTAGATATCTGGCTGCTACATTCAATGAACTTTGATCAAATTCACACATAGGGCAGGGGCAGACCACACTGAATGAAACAGGAAAAAAATGAATAAAGTTGGGAGGGGTTGTCTGGTCAATACCTGCTTCTACAGCTGGGATGAGGCCCTGTTACCCTCAGACAACCCTCCATGGGGTGGCAGTTACAACCTTAAAAACCTTCCTGGGAGGTGGAGTAGAGAGGAAGCACCAGATTTCAACATTATCTGTTCCAGCTGAACGCGTTTAGGGGTGAGGAGGGTTCTCCCAGCCCCCAATGAGGCTACAGCAACCAACTTCCTGATGATGATGTCATCATGGTGTGACCATCAGGACCATCAAAAGCCAGCCCCCCTGCGGTGCTTCAATGAGGTAGAAGAGAGAGGAAGCGTCGGATTCCAACAGTACCTGTTCCAGCTGAAGGCATTTAGGGGTGAGGAGGGCTCTCCATGCCCCCAATAAGGCTACAGTGACCAACTTCCTGACGTTGATGTTAGGGTGCGACCAGCAAGACCATCAAAATCTGGCCCTCTTGTAGCTCTTCAGTGAGGTGGAGGAGAGAGGAAGCGCCGGATTCCAACATTAACTGCTCCAGCTGAAGGCGTTTAGGGGTGAGGAGGGTTTTCCCAGCCCCCAATGAGGCTATAGTGACTGACTTCCTGATGCTGATGTCATCAGGGTATGACCAGCAGGTCCATCAAAAGCCAGCCCCCCAGTGGTGCTTCAATGACGCCGGCACATTGCCAAAGCTGCGTGCGCCAAAGGGGCGCGCGGTTTTGTTTGGATTTTTTTTTCATCATTCAGGACTTTGGAAAAGGACTTTACACCTTTTGAAATGTGAGTAATGATTCTTTTTGTTTCATATTGTTTATTCCTCTCTACTGGCCTCCATCTAGGAAGGCAGTAGTTTGATCTGAGAGAAGGAAGGGAGAAGAGTGATTTGAGGCTTTACTTTGTCACACTAAGCTTGGAGAATAGAATGCCTCATACAAAATGGAAGGCGAAAGTAAGGGAGATGGTTACATCATCCCCTTTATCAGAACATTCTCAGCCTCAGATCCCTGCCTTCTTCACACCTACATCTGGTATGAAACCAGAGGAGATGGCCACTGAAGGATCTGGTACAGAGTGGGTATCAGTCCTTTAGGCCGAAATATCATTAAGCCCCGGTGCCCCAAGTACTCCTCCCCCACCTCAATTAATTTCTATAGATTTTCCTAATTTACAAGTTGATACAGAGGAGAAGAGAGGAGGAGCCCAGACTACAGTGGGAGAATTGGAATCAGGATCAGTACGCAGCAGTATTTTACATCTTGATAAGCCAGCAGAGATTATATTAGATTCTCTCTGGTTAGCTGTTAAATCTTTAGAGATGGCAATTGTCAACTTAACAAAAGTAACAATGGACTCTAATCAGCGCTTCATTAATGTTGAGGCTTCCCTTTTAAAATTTGATAAAAACAAATGGAGCAGATGGAAAAGAGAATGACTGGTATGGAACGCTGGCAACAAAGATTTATAAGAGCTGAGATACTATATGATAAAAAGTTTGAAGACATAGAGAACTCGTTAAAGAATTTGAATCTCAGAATATTAAATTTCCCAAAACATGATTTAATAACACCACAAGACATGTTTAAGGAATACTTAATACAAATTCAAAAAAATACCACAACAAGAAATGCCAGCCATCTCAAAGATTTATTATGTACCTGTAAGAGGTAATATTCCATCAGGCAGCAAACCAGGTGAAAACTCACTGAATTTGACAGGAATAATTGAAGCTACCCCTGATACTACTATATCAACTAGATCTTTATTTTGTTTCCTTCGTTTTTGCCTCGGATCGTGATGCAGTCTTTCGTCTCTATATGCGGAAGTGACTGGCTCTATTTCATGGTGATAACATATGGATTTATCCTGGTTTTTCAAGGATGACACAAGAAAGGAGAAGGAAATTCCTTGAATTAAGATCAGAAGTGGAAACAAAGGGGGGTAAAACGATATTAAAATGTCCTTGCAAATGTGAAATATATTGTCAAAACCAGAAATATGTATTCTTTGAGTTGTCACAGCTGCAAACTTTTCTTGATTCTTATACACAAGAGACTGTAGTTTTGGGATCAGAGGTATTATAGAATTAAACCAGTTGTAAAATCTCATTTTCAATTCTTTGTATAGGGTGGGAAATTTGTCCACCTTATTTGGCTTTGAAATATAGCTTTGTTTCATCTTCCTTCCTGGTAAATTATTACTTTTTAGTATACTAGATAATATAATTTCGTGTTTGATTTATTTTTCCATAACAATCAGAATGCCAAAAAGTGCATGTAATTTATAACCAAGATGCTTTCTTTTAGAGTTGACCAGTAATAATAGGCATCATCGTAGGAGCAAGGTTGCTATATAACTCTGCCTTATTTTTAATCATCGGTCAATGTCTGTAACAATATATGTATTTTTTAAAGATTTTTTTCATTTGCAAGTTGCTAAATAAATGTGACTTATCTTAAGAATCACCACTGATTTACTGAGCTCTGAAGCCTTGAATTCTTAACACGCCCGACATGGATCCATGTTTCGAACGATGCAGTTCTTTATCAAGGGCTTAAGATCAGCATTGTACTTGTAGTCTTTTGGATCTTAAATCTTAAACATGGCGTTTCCGCATTCTGTTTCCTGTTTTCCATCATTGAATTACAAATATCTGTATTCATTAAAAATTACTTTTTGTATTTAAAAATGCAGAAATAAAAAATAAAAAACCTTGCTGAGCGGGCTAGTTGAACAATTTTGGTCTTTATCTGCCACCATTCGGTATGTAACTATGTTAACAATAAGGTTGGAAAGCACTTGCCGTACTGCGTTTAGCCCTGCCCCTCAAGCTAAAGCAAGGAAAGAACTATCTGAAATTTAGAAAAAGAGTTAAATAATTTTTTCTTTCTTCTTATCAATTCTAAATGATAATGTATTCCTGATGGTCTTTTGGTTGTATTTTGTCTGTTATATGTTTTTTCATAGATTCTTAAACATCTTGTGGAGTGTGATAATTTAATATCCTGTTTTTATCTTTTTTGTTTTTTAATTATTTTTTATGTATTTACAGGTAGAGCACATTTTACTGCTGTGAGAAGCAAGTCTTGAATTTTAAGACAGCAAGAGCGAGAGAATGAGAGAGAGAGAGAAAGAATGAGAGAGAGAGAGAGATGAGAAAGAGAAAGTGAGTGAACGAGAAAGAGAAAGAGAGAAAGAGTGAGAGAGACCATGAGAAGGAGAGAGTGAGTGAGAGCGCAAGAAAGAGAGAGTGTGAGAAGGGAGAATAAGAGAGAAAGAGAGAGAGTGAGTATGAGATATATATATAGAGAGAGAAAACCTCTGTTAAAGAGACAAAGGAGCACTTTCAACTTAGGGTGGGTTTTGGAGAGGGCAGTGTTACATTGGTATGCCTAGGGTGCAAGGATCTGTAAACCCTTATAACACTGCCCCCCCCCAAAAAAAAAAAAACCCACCCTAAGTTAAAAGTGCCCCATTACAGTGGGAGATATATAGAGTATCAGATTGTTTCTCTCCATCTCCATCTCTCTCTCTCTCTCTCTATTAAAATACACAGATAAAGGCTACACACAGCATGGATATCTATATAAATAAAAATGTTAAATAGTTTGTACATCATCGCTAATCTCGCCAACCGCTTAACCGAATGCGTTCAAATTTGCACACAACATTCACTTCCCATACGGGAAGGATCTTATACACTTACATTACATATAGGTCACACCTGTGACAGGTAATACAAGTTTAAAAATTGCTTACACAAAACAGCGACATCTGGTGGCCGTCGGCGCAAGCGCAACCTCTTACACCTTTCACACACACTCACACACCACACACCACCCCCACACAGGGCTATTGTCTTTCATTCACACTCCCTCATAACACACAGAAATCCACACTCATCACACCACACCCCCCCACCCACTCGCCTGCCAATGTCACTTCACCCACCCTCCCAAAACACACCAAAACATGAATTCCTGGCTGCTACATTGGGAAGCCACGCATTTCACACACCCTCCGAATTTAAATTAAAGTACCCTCTTCCACCCACCCATGCACTGCACTCCAATCACACACTACACCTGAAACAAATCCGTGCTTCTCTGCCGGCACCACAGGAATGGTACAGGACACATCGCATTCAGTAGGGCCGTCGGATGCCAGCAACCAAAATGGCACCGGCAGACCTTGCCCTTATTATGCTATACGGAGACAACAATGACGTCGGTACACCATGTGACATAGTAAGAGCAAGAGCCCGTAGGTGCCATATCCTCAGCGGACATTTGCCCTTACTAGGTCACGAATCCTGACGCATCCCTTTCACCGGTGAAGTTTTGCAACATGGCAGCCAGTGGAACAAACCCTAGCACACACCCTTGCCACCAGCTGGCAGTTTACACAGGTAGCCAGGGAGGAGCACGGTGGGGGACTGTTCTTATTTTCCGCCGCACGTTTTTCACACGGGGGGGGGGGCACTCATTCTCCACATCTTCCGAGAGGGGGGGCTGTAGCGTGGGTTGCTCTATTTCGCCGGGTTGGGGGGGGGGGGCCAGGAAGGTGTGCTTGTATATTTAAACTATTCTTTGCTGGTGCTGTTCATTTGGGGTAAAAAAAAAAAAAAAACACACAAACTGTAACCTTTACTGCTCTGTTCTGTTTTTTCAACTTTACCAGGCTCAGCCACAGCTGAACCGATTGCTTTCAAATTTGGACACAAGCTTCACCTCACATACGGCAAGGTTCTTCTACACTTATATTACATATATGTCACACCGGGCGCTGGTAAAAAAAGTTTTAATATTTGGTTCCACAAAACAGCGACATCTGCTGGACGTAAGCGCAAGCTCTTACACCTTGCACAAACGCTCACACCCCACACACACGTGACCTATGTTTGGGATTCACACACCCTCCGACCAGACACAAATCCACCCTCCTTACACACCCCCGCACACATGCCAATTGTACTTACTTCACACACCCTCCCAAAACACACAAAAACACACAAAATTCCAGCACGATACACTGGGAGGCCACTCACATGCCACATGTTTGCAATTTCCACACCCTACGAGATCACATAAAAACACCCTCCTCACACCCCCCATGCACAGGGGCAGGGGGCGGTTATCCCCATTCTCTTTTCTTTCTTTTCCTCTTAACCTGGCTCTGCCACTGCAACGCGTGGCCGGGTACAGCTAGTTTTAAATAATACGTGTGTACTAGGGATGTGCAGGCAAAATGTTTTCGTTGCGTATGTGATCCGTATTCGTGGGGGGCCAATTCCGTTTCATGCGGAAGTATGGAGAATTCAATAAGTTGTCGATCTGTAAATACGTTACTACTAAATTAACTACAACCCCCCACCCTCCTGACCTCCCCAAGACTCACCAAAACTCCCTGGTGGTCCAGCGGTGGGGTCCGGGAACTCACTCAGACCCTCGGTGCTAGTTTCATCATGATCCCAATACTCAAAATGGTGCCGATCGCCGCCATTTTGAGACTCAAAATCGCCGTCCCGCCAATACTCAAAATGGCGCCGATTGCCGTCAAGGCCGTCAAGGCGATCGGCGCCATCAAGGCCGTCAATGCGATCGGCGCCATTTTGAGTATTGGCGGGACGGCGATTTTGAGTCTCAAAATGGCGGCGATCGGCACCATTTTGAGTATTGGGATCGGACGGACGGCATGAAAGGAGGTCGCTCCCGGACCCCCGCTGGACTTTTGGCAAGTCTTGTGGGGGTCAGGAGGCCCCCCCAAGCTGGCCAAAAGTCCCTGTGGGTCCAACGGGTGTCCCGGAGCGACCTGCCGTCCGACGCCAGGACTCAAAATGGCGCCGATAGCCTTTGCCCATACTATGTCACAGGGGCTACCGGTGCCATTGGTCAGCCCCTGTCACATGGTAGGAGCACAAGATGGCGCTGATGGCCATGTGACAGGGGCTGACCAATGGCACCGGTAGCCCCTGTGACAAAGGCTATCGGCGCCGTGATGAAACTAGCACCGAGGGTGTGAGTGAGTTCCCGGACCCCACATTAAAAATCAGACTACCTGATTCTGGCCTTATCGGCTACATCAGGGGCTGTAAAATAACAATAAAATTATTAAATCACTATACTAATATAAAAATTAAAAAAATAAATAGGTGAAATTACATAAAGATGAGATATAGGGACTAAAACAAAATAAATGTTACTTAAAATGAATACATATTTCAGCAATAGAAGAGAGAGGGAAGAGGACCAAACTTAGGTGGTTATTTTCCAAGCATTGTTATGGGCTTTTTGCAATGCTAATTTAGCATTGGGGCGGGGGGGGGGGGGGAGTTCTGGCCAAGTGGGTTGGCTTTGCAATGTTTTACTGAGAGAGAGAGAACCTGGCTATAAGGCCCTTCTAGTGGTTAGATATTTATACCTCTCTATGAAGCCCATCTAGTTACTCAAGATGAGGTTTAGGTATTAGTGTAGGGGTTAGGAGCCACTTTGACATTCAGAGTGAGACGTATGAACAGAACAGTACACTCTTGTGAAGATTTGAGGTCCTTTGGAGTGAGGAAACTCATCCAAAGATGAGATTTGTACAATGTTCTCTCAACCTAGCTTGATGTTACCCAAGTAGAGAGTCCATCAAACGTCTCACTCTGAATGTCAAAGTGGCCCCTAACCCCTACACTAATACCTAAACCTCACCTCGAGTAACTAGGTGGGCCTCCTACAATGAAGGCCTTATAGCTAGTCTCTCTCTCTCTCTCTCTCTCTCTCTCTCATGAAAAAGGTGTAGTTATAAGTGTGCAAAATTGCAAAACTGGCCCACTTGACCAGAAATCCCCCCCCCCCCCCATACTAAATTAGCATTGCAAAAAGCCCATAACATGGCTTGGAAAATAACCCCCTAAGTTTGGGTTTTTGGTATTTATTCTCTCCTCTTCCCTCTGTCTTCTATTTGTGATATGTTGAAATGAGTATTCATTTTAAGTAACCATTCATACACATTTATTTATTATTTAAGTCATTTGTTTTAATCCCTATATCTCATCTCCATGTAATTTCTCATATTTATTATTATTTCTTTAAGTTTTATATTAGTATAGTGATTTAATAATTTTATTGTTATTTTACAGCCCCTGATGTAGCCAATAAGGCGAAACTTGGCCAGAGTCAGGCAGTCTTATTTTTAATTTGGATTAACTATAATAAATATTTTACTTTCCAAGGCAACGGTCTAGTTTGTTTTTTTTCATATCCGAGTAACTATACTGCTGCTCCTGATAAGGAGCAAATCTGTGGATCTTGCGTTTTAGTGCTTATAAGAAAGGGTGAGAGGTCTGGGTCAACTGGGCAGCATGCACGATGAAGAACTAGATGGGTCTGAAAGACCTTGCTATTAACTGGGCAAACTGGTGGATTAATTGGAAAACTGGCAATGTGCCTCATGCGAGCATGTTTTGAAATTCTTGACAGATGCAACTGTGCTTGGGTAACCTTTTAAAATTAGGAGTATACTTGCATGCACAATTAAAAATTCTAGTGTATGCTTGTTTGTTTGCCAATAATGCATACATGGGCGCATATACGCTCATTTTAAAATCGACCTCAAAATGTCTATATGTAACTGAAAACGCTTCTCCGAAATTCTTCAGGAACTCCTCTCCCTAGTGAGACTAAAAGTATAAGCATACAGTACATGGCTTATGGGGTAGATTTTAAAAGGGTTACACACATAAGTTATGCGCGTAACCCTTTCAAAACCCCCCTGCGCGCGCCAAGCCTATTTTGCATAGGCTCGGCGGTGCGCGCAAGCCCCGGGACGCGCGTAAGTCCCGGGGCTTTGCTAGGGGGCATGTCGGGGGCGTGTCAGGGGGGGGCGGAGCGACATTTGGGGCATTCCGGGGGGCGTGTCGGGGTGTAGTGCCGGCCCGGGGGCATGGCCGAGGCCTCCGAAATCGCTCCCGGGCCGGGGAATCGCACAGTGGTGGCCGATCGGCGTGCGCGAATTATGCATGCTGGAGCGGGTGTAACTTTCATGATAAAGGTAGGGGGGGTGTAGATAGGGCTGGGGGGGTGGGTTGGGTAGGGGAAGGGAGGGGAGGGGAAGGTGGAGAGAGGTGGAGGGTGGCCAAAGGAAAGTTCCCTCTGAGGCCGCTCCGAAATTGGAGCAGCCTCGGAGGGGACGGGCAGCGCGTACAGGGCTCGGCGCGTGCAAGGTGCACAAATGTGCACCCCCTTGCACGCACCGACCCCAGATTTTATAAGATACGCGCAGGGCAGGTCTTCTTTCCTATCTATTTGCCCCTTTCTCCTGCCTCAGCTTTCTCCTGACTACTACCTCACTCAGGGATTTCTTGATTGCTATATTTACTAGTCTCATTGCTGAACTTTTAAATGAACCATAGACTTCAATAAGAAACATAAACAAATGAAACTGATTTGTTTTTTTTAAGTTTGTGGGCACCCTCCAATTGTTTTGTGCATCCATGAATGAGACTAAAATGGTCTCAAATGGCTTCAAAATGGTTTAAATAAACGCACACCCCTACTACCATCTGTACCATATTGATATATTATTGCAAGTTTATGTTATATACAATGTTTTTTGCACTCTAATACAATTTAATATAGCCACAAAACATTCATTATAGTAAAAAAAAAAGTCTCGTTAAACTTTATTTCCCAGTTTTGGCAAATAAAAATAATTGCATATAAGTCGCATCTAATTTTAACTTTTTAGAATTGTTATATTATTTGTAAATTTTTATTTATTTATTTATTTATAGTTTTTTTTATACCGACATTCGTTTAGTAACATCACATCTGTTTACAGATAACTTGAAATTAGCAACAGTGCTTTACAATTGATAAACAGAAAAGTATAGTTAGCAAAACAGGTTGATGAACCAACGTGATTAAACATAAAAGGTGGATAAGACAGGCAAAGAGAGAATTTGAAATGAAGTTGGCCACAGAGGCAAAACCTCATAATAAAAACTTTTTTAAAATATATCCAAAGCAAGAAACCTGTGAGGGAATCGGTTGGACCATTAGATGACGAGGGGTTAATGGGGCTCTTAGGGAAGATAAGGCCATTGCAGAAAGACTAAATGAATTCTTTGCCTCCGTGTTTATTAATGAGGATGTTGGGGAGATACCAGTTCCGGAGATGGTTTTCAGGGGTGATGAGTCAGACGAACTGAACGAAATCACTGTGAACCGGGAAGATATAGTAGGCCAGATTGACAAACTAAAGAGTAGCAAATCACCTGGACCGGATGGTATGCATCCTAGGGTTCTGAAGGAACTAAAAAATGAAATTTCTGATCTATTAGTTAAAATTTGTAACCTATCATTAACATCATCCATTATACCTGAAGACTGGAGGGTGGCCAATGTAACCCCAATATTTAAAAAACACTTCAGGGGCGATCCGGGTAACTATAGGCCAGTGAGCCTGAATTCAGTGCCAGGAAAAATAGTGGAAACTATTCTCAAGATCAAAATCGTAGAGCATATAGAAAGACATGATTTAATGGGACACAGTCAACATGGATTTACCCAAGGGAAGCCTTGCCTAACAAATCTGCTTCATTTTTTTTGAAGGGGTTAATAAACATGTGGATAAAGGTGAACCGGTAGATGTAGTGTATTTGGATTTTCAGAAGGCGTTTGACAAAGTCCCTCATGAGAGGCTTCTTCGAAAACTAAAAAGTCATGGGATAGGAGGCGATGTCCTTTTGTGGATTATAAACCTGTTAAAAGACAGGAAACAAGAGAGTAGGATTAAATGGCCAATTTTCTCAGTGGAAAAGGGTAAACAGTGGAGTGCCTCAGGGATCTGTACTTGGACCAGTGCTTTTCAATATATATATATATATATATATATATATATATATAAATGATCTGGAAAGGAATACGACGAGTGAGGTTATCAAATTTGCGGATGACACAAAATTATTCAGAGTTAGGGATGTGAATCGTGTCCTCGATCGTCTTAACGATCGATTTCGGCTGGGAGGGGGAGGGAATCGTATTGTTGCCGTTTGGGGGGGTAAAATATCGTGAAAAATCGTGAAAAATCGTTAAAAAATCGAAAAATCGAAAAACCGGCACATTAAAACCCCCTAAAACCCACCCCCAACCCTTTAAATTAAATCCCCCACCCCCAAATAACTTAAATAACCTGCGGGTCCAGCGGCGGTCCGGAACGGCAGCGGTCCGGAACGGGCTCCTGCTCCTGCATCTTGTCGTCTTCGGCCGGCGCCATTTTCCAAAATGGCGCCGAAAAATGGCGGCGGCCATAGACGAAAAAGATTGGACGGCAGGAGGTCCTTCCGGACCCCCGCTGGACTTTTGGCAAGTCTCGTGGGGGTCAGGAGGCCCCCCACAAGCTGGCCAAAAGTTCCTGGAGGTCCAGCGGGGGTCAGGGAGCGATTTCCCGCCGCGAATCGTTTTCGTACGGAAAATGGCGCCGGCCATACGCGTATGGCCGGCGCCATTTTCCGTACGGAAAATGGCGCCGGCAGGAGATCGACTGCAGGAGGTCGTTCAGCGAGGCGCCGGAACCCTCGCTGAACGACCTCCTGCAGTCGATCTCCTGCCGGCGCCATTTTCCGTACGGAAAATGGCGCCGGCCATACGCGTATGGCCGGCGCCATTTTCCGTACGAAAACGATTCGCGGCGGGAAATCGCTCCCTGACCCCCGCTGGACCTCCAGGAACTTTTGGCCAGCTTGTGGGGGGCCTCCTGACCCCCACGAGACTTGCCAAAAGTCCAGCGGGGGTCCGGAAGGACCTCCTGCTGTCCAATCTTTTTCGTCTATGGCCGCCGCCATTTTTCGGCGCCATTTTGGAAAATGGCGCCGGCCGAAGACGACAAGATGCAGGAGCAGGAGCCCGTTCCGGACCGCTGCCGTTCCGGACCGCCGCTGGACCCGCAGGTTATTTAAGTTATTTGGGGGGGGTTCGGGAGGGTGGGGGATTTAATTTAAAGGGTCGGGGGTGGGTTTTAGGGGGTTTTAGTGTGCCGGCTCACGATTCTAACGATTTATAACGATAAATCGTTAGAATCTGTATTGTATTGTGTTCCATAACGGTTTAAGACGATATTAAAATTATCGGACGATAATTTTAATCGTCCTAAAACGATTCACATCCCTATTCAGAGTAGTTAAATCACAAGCAGACTGTGATACATTAAAGGAGGAGCTTGCAAGACTGGAAGATTGGGCATCCAAATGGCAGATGAAGTTTAATGTGGACAAGTGCAAGGTGTTGCATATAGGGAAAAATAACCCTTGCTGTAGTTACACGATGTTAGGTTCCATATTAGGAGATACCACCCAGGAAAAAGATCTAGGCATCATAGTGGATAATACTTTAAAATCGTCGGCTCAGTGTACTGCAGTAGTCAAAAAAGCAAATAGAATGTTAGGAATTATTAGGAAGGGAATGGTTAATAGAACGGAAAATGTCATAATGCCTCTGATCGCTCCATGGTGAGACCACACCTTGAATACTGTGTACAGTTCTGGTCGCCTCATCTCAAAAAAGATATAGTTGCGATGGAGAAGGTACAGAGAAGGGCAACCAAAATGATAAAGGGGATGGAACAGGTCCCCTATGAAGAAATGCTGAAGAGGATAGGGCTGTTCAGCTTGGAGAAGAGACGGCTGAGGTCTTTAAGATCATAAGAGGTCTTGAACGAGTAGATGTGAATCGGTTATTTACACTTTTGAATAATAGAAGGACTAGGGGGCATTCCATGAAGTTAGCAAGTAGCACATTTAAGACTAATCGGAGAAAATTCTTTTTCACTCAACGCACAATAAAGCTCTGGAATTTGTTGCCAGAGGATGTGGTTAGTGCAGTTAGTGTAGCTGTGTTCAAAAAAGGTTTGGATAAGTTCTTGAGGAGAAGTCCATTAGTGGCTATTAATCAATTTTACTTAGGGAATAGCCACTGCTATTAATTGCATCAGTAGCATGGGTTCTTCTTAGTGTTTGGGTAATTGCCAGATTCTTGTCGCCTGGTTTTGGCCTCTGTTGGAAACAGGATGCTGGGCTTGATGGACCCTTGGTCTGACCCAGCATGGCAATTTCTTATGTTCTTATGTTCTTATAACTGTGTAATTAGAGGGTATAAAACAGTGTAGAAAGGTATGTACAAGTGAGATATAAGTATAATCTACAAAATTGCATAACTAACGTATATGGTAGCCGTCGGCTGCCGGTATTCAAAATGGCGCCGATAGCCCCTGTGACATAGTAAGGGCAAAGGCTATCGGCACCATTTTGAATACCTGCAGCCAACAGCGTGAGTGCAGGAGATGGCTCCAGGACTCCCACTGGACCATCAGGGAGTTTTGGCAAGTCTTGGGGGTGTCAGGAGGGTGAGGGTTTTGTTTAAATTGCTCCTTTAGACGGCCAAATAATTCAGTGAAAATTTGTTGTATTCCTGGGAATCGCGATACATTTTGCTTCCCCACGAATACAACGAATATGGCCCTTTACGTTGCGGGTTGCCAATACGTTGCAAATGAATGCACACCCCTATCTGATTATGGCTAAAGTTATCCAGCCACATGAGGCCGGATGACTTTAAACCTAACCAGAGATATTCCAAAGTCAGCCAGTTAGGTTCAAAATTATCTGGTAAAAAAGTATCCAGATAACTTTAGTCTGGGATATTCAGCAGCACATTAATCCTGCTGAATATCTTGGATAACTTATCAATCTAACTTTAGCCAAATAAGTTCTCTGTTGGTGGTTTTTATGAATATTGGCCTCATTAGATTTCATGTTTATGGGAGAAAGAGTAAATGTCTTCAAACCTGCTGGTGAACTGTAAGATTCTTTAAACACTTCCTTTCAACATGATAAATTAACAACTCGGAAAACAGGTGGCAAGCGTGCTCTGCTTGGGAGGTGAAGTCCTACTCTGGAGTGGGGGGGAGCCCTGAAAATGCATTATTTGCTAATTTAGCATACATTAACCTACATTTAGCAAGTTTACCCAATGATCTGAATCCATGTTTAGTAACATTTTCCAATATCTACCATACTTTAATACATCCACCCCCTACAGGTCTTATTGAATGAATACACTTTCCACATGCATAGAATGGTAATAAGTCAATTTTCAATAAGATCAAAGCTC
The DNA here is from genome assembly GCF_901001135.1 of Rhinatrema bivittatum. Lineage (NCBI taxonomy): Eukaryota > Metazoa > Chordata > Amphibia > Gymnophiona > Rhinatrematidae > Rhinatrema > Rhinatrema bivittatum. Next base: position 334,187,069 of record NC_042617.1, on the reverse strand, counting down.
TATAATACAATCTGTTAGGAATTTCCCTATTTCTGTTTTCTGTGGGCTTTATTTTTCACCATGCATTCGCCTACAACAAGCACGGGAAGGTTTTTTTTATTTATTCAATTTGGTTTGGTGGTTTCCACCTCCTCCCTTGGGCTTCCAGCTCAGTCCAAATGATCCTCTAGTGTGCTTCAGCACTCTGAGACTTCATTCACAGCCATCAAAGGTTTATTGCCTTTTGAAAACTCCTTTTCCCATCCAGCTTCCGCAGGAGCCACAAACCAATGGGACCTCCTGTAATCCAAAGAGCATGCAACCTGAATCTGAGTCACTAGGGCTGCATATGCCACCTCTGCAGCATCCATAGCCTCAGCTGGACTGGAGCGCAGAAGCCAGACCTGGGAATGAAACCCACTGAGCCACCAGGCCAGCCCCAGTATGCTGTGAATATGCTTTGCTCACTATTTGAAATATCCTAAATACACAGTGACTATGACTCCAGTTAAAAAAGAGAAATAACACAAACTGACTTTAGTAAATGTTTACTGAAGATAATTATGCAAAGTGTCATATGCAGTGCAGCCTCATGTCACTGGTCATGGCAGTGCAATTTACTATAAAGCATATGATATTTCTTTTCCCGGGAACATTCACTCAAGGGAACCATTGTTTTGCTATAGCAAATAATGAGTCTCAACTACAGGAGCCATTAAAATAAATATCATTTCTATTCAATCTGGGACCTTCAGCGTTACAGTAATTTATTAGGTTTGATGTGAGAAAAATAAATGGTGTTTCATACTGGGTTACGTTATGAGGAGACACTGACATGACATACAGCAAAATTTAAGAAAAAAATTAAAATATATAAGAACATGTCAGCATCTCTGCTTCTAATCAGCATTCTAAATTATTGGAAACGATTTCATCCATCTTTAATTATCTCCCTTCTTACAGAAGAATGATGGCAAATGCATGCATCTTGTGATCAGGAATGATTTTAAACGGACTATGCCTTTTGAGTTACTATGAAATATTAGCCTTTCTTCAAATGCAGCAAAATGAGCAAGCCGGTATCATATGGAGAACACGTCCTTTTTGAAATGGTAATAATTCCATATATCTTATTATCTTATGCAACATAATGAGTGTGCTTTCTGCCAAGTCTGAATGCTGCACGGATAATACAACTTATATTTAAAACAAGTATTTATGTTTTCTCCAGAACATTTCTGTGGATAATATTACTAAAAGGGTTATACAAAATCAATTCAGTTTTCAAATATACTCATGAGGCCCTTATTCAACAAAGTGAATATGGACCTATGCAAGTTCTAAAATAGTATAAGCAATATAAGAGGGTGGAGTGAACAAGTCACACATGCAAGCATATATCAGGAAAATAATGCTGTTCCATATTTCAAACACAAAGCAATCAAGTCATTCAAATGATGTTTTATTCTAAGCGCTCCAATGCACAAAGTTAGTTCAAAAGAAATGCAGGGGGATTTAATGCAGATAATTGACCTGTAACTGGGAGATTTAGCTCCAGGTCAGGGAATGATTCACCAATTAAGGAATCTAAGGGTTCTCCTTCCCTCAGTGTGATTCTTATAAGAACATAAGAAGTTACCATACTGGGTCAGAACAAGAGTCCATCAAACCCAGCATTTTGTTTCGAACAGTGGCCAATCCAGGCTACAAGTACCTGGCGAGTACCCAAACATTACATAGATCCCATGCTACAAATGCCAATAATAGCAGTGGCTATTCCCTAAGTCAACTTGATTCATAGCAGTTTATGATTTGCTACTCTTTAGTTTGTTAATTTGGCATACTACATCTTCCAGGTTCTATCTCATCATTCACTGCTATACACTCTAACTCTCCTATCTTACATTTTAGATTTCTGGCATTGGCATATAGACATTTCAAAGTATATTATTTTATTTGTATTAACACCCTGCTTTTCAGTTGATAGGGATAATTTGGAATCCTTTAGCTCAGATGATTCTTTACTTATGGGCACATGGACTACTTTTGCTTTCATTGGAACCTCTCTATTGAGATGCCTTAACTCTCCTGTTTCATTAGTATTCTTTGAAGATACCTCCCTCCAAACCATGCACTGCTGAGCAACTGTTGGCTTTTCCCCTTGTTCTAGTTTAAAAGCTGTTCTAGCTACTTTTTAAAAGTTAGCACCAGCAGCCTGGTTTCACTCTGGTTAAAGTGGAGCCCATCCTTTTGGAAAAGACTCCCCTTCCACAAAATATTGCCCAATTCCTTTCAAAACAGAATCCCTGTCCCCTGCACCTTCATCTGATCCATATATTGAGACTGCCTGTCTCTGGTGACCTGCACATGGAACAGGGAGCATTTCAGAGAATGGTACCTGGAGGTTCTGGATTTCAGCTTTCTACCTAAAAGTCTAAATTTGATTTCCAGAACCTTCTTCCCACATTTTCCTATGTCATTGGTACCCACATAAACCACGACAGCCAGCCTCCCCCCAGCAGTGTCTGAAATCCTATTTAGGTGATATTTAAGGTCTTTCACCTTCGCACCAGGCAGGCAAGTTACCAGGTGGTGCTCACATCCACCAGCCATCCAGCTATCTATATTCCTAATAATTGAATCACCAATTATGATAGCTGACCTAACCATTCCCTCCTGGACAGTATCCTGGGAGACTTGTCCTCTGTGTGATAGGACAATGAATCACCTGTAGAGCAGGTTCTTGCTAGAGAATCACTTCCTGCTACATCAGGGTGATGCACTCCAACCAGTAGAGCTTCCTGATCCAAGGCAGCACCAGGGCTATCAGACTGGATTTGGAACTTGGTTACTATGCCCTGAAGTTCCCATCTGTAGTGTATAATTCTCTGTCTGCCTCAGCTCCTTCAGGTCTGCCATTCTAGCCTCCAGAGATCAGACTCATTCTCTGAAAGCTATGAATTCTTTGCACTTGGTGCACACATACAACCTCTGATTGGCAAGCAAAAAATCATAGATATGATGATACAAAAGATTGGAAAGCCCCCTTCTTGCTGCTGGACTGCTGCCTTCATCATAATTTTGTTGAGTTCTAGTTAAGTTTAGGTTGCTACAATTAAATGTAAGTGTTGGAATGCATGCAGAGTCCTTTACATTTATTGGTGTATACTCTATTAATCTGGTAGTGACCTACAAGGGGATGATTGAACTTTCAATAAGGGCTGGTACAATAGTGTGATTTAGATAAGAGCCTGCTTGATTTTTTAATAGTCTCTGGCTATTAATCAAAGAATGTGTGAGGGAGGAAAAGAGAGAAACTAGAATTAACTCCCTCTGGCTTGCTTATTATCACACACACACACACACACACACACACACACACACATATGTACACACTAAAGAATATACCCCACTATTTCATCTCTCCCAAAACTTTTTTAAGTCCTAAGATTTTTCTAAGCAATATTTACCGATCGTCTTAAGCCACCAGCAAGATGATCTTCTCCTCTCAATGCTCTCACTGGATTGAGGGTTGCTGAACTCTTCCCCTGCAATATATCTTGTGCTTCAAGGCAAGTTAGTACTACACGATCCTTTTGCTGATTTAAACTTTAGTTAGTGAGCCAGGGTGATTCACTGCTAATCTTTCTCTTAATCAGAGGTGGATTGCAGGAAAATATCGGCCTGGGAGATTTTTTTTCAAAACCAGTCCATGGGATAACTGATGCACTCATGCACTTTCCCTGCAGCACATGTGTCAACAGCTCCCAAAATCATGCCAATTAACTCTGGAACCTGACAGAATTGAGCCAAAATATCTCCAAAATAAACTTCTTTTTTCCTAAATAACTAAGAAGTTGAGCACATTCTAGACCAAGGGTGAGCAGAAATGCAGCCCCCATTTAATCCATGCAAATTGGTTGGTTCCCCTATACATCTGCTTGTATCTCTTATAGTGGTACATCCTGGATTCCTGGTCTGGCTTTTGAACCAATTGCAAGTAATAACATTACCAACCAGTGTCAGACACATAAACGCTCAGTCACAACCATTTGTGCAATACTATTTCAATTTATATGCTGAGTCTGACACCCTTTTTGGCAGAGGATATTTCCCAGTTTTTGGAGGGTATTTGCCTGCCTCAGCTGTCTGAAGACCACAGTAATAGACTTATGGCTCCAATCTCTTTGATGGAAATTCAGAATACTGTTGTGGCCCTGCCTGGGGGGAAGTGTCCAAGACCGGATAGTTTTCAGATTGAGTTTTACAAGAAATAATTCTCTGAGGTGGCTCCCTTTCTTTTTTCATTTTTTCAACAAGCTAGAGAATCACTTGCTGCATTGCATGAAATGATGGATGCCACTATTGCCATCCCAAAAAAGGGCAAAGATGTTTTGGATTGTGGCACTTATCTGCCTATTTCTTTACTCTGATTTAAAGATTTTAGCAAAAGTGTTACAGATGCAATTGGAGGTGGTTCTACTTAATCTGGTCCATAAAGATCAGACAGGATTTGTCAGGGGTAGGGTCTCAATGTCAAATACAAGACGTTTGTTTAACGTACTGCACATGGCTAAGCGAAGGAGGCGGCCGGCTTTAGTTATGTCCATAGATGCTGAAAAGGCTTTTGATAGGGTAGGCTGGCCCTTTTTGTTTCAGAAAGGTTGGGTTGCCGGCTTAATTTCTCGCATGGGTTCATGCTATGTACCATCATCCTCAGGCACAAGTTTTTATTAATGGATCATTGACCTCTTTTGTTACCATTGCTAGAATCACTCTCCAAGGTTGTCCCATCTCCCTTATTCTTTGATATAGCAATTGAGCCTCTGGCAGCCCCCATCCGGCAGCATGATGAAATTAGTGATATTAAATAAGGTGATAGGGTACAGAAAATATCACTCTGTGCGGATGATGTCAGTCCCCTCTATGATGGGTCCATTACTTTTACATCTCCTAACTGAATATGGAGCTCTCTCTGGATATAAAATTAATATTGACAAGTTCAAAATTTTTCCAATTGACAGTGAAATGCTGATCCCATGCTGTTTAGCAAATTTTCGTGTAGTGCATGATGGCTTTCAATCTTTGGTGTGTATTTTTTCCCTGTGATTTTCAGAACCTGTTTGCTAGAAATTACTAGGGCCTTAATGTAGATGTTAAGAAAAAAATGCAATCTTGGAATGACATACTGGTTTCTTGGGTGGCTAGAATTTACCTGCTCAAGGTGAATATTCTGCCTAGTTTGTTGTATCATTTTCAACATGTCCCCCGTGATGTGCCTAACATAATTTTTGCAGATTTACATGGTTTGATGGGCAAATTTATTTGGAATTACAAAGCCTGCTTGGATTTGATTAAGTCAGCTATGGTCAAGTAAGCAACAAGGTAGAAATCTTTGCTGGAGGACTGGGAACACACTTGGGACGTGATGCAGGAGAGCGGGGAGCCTTTACTTCTAGACGATGATTGATCTTCCTGGCAAGGGAAATCAGGTCCTCTAGAGATGTGGGAGTCTCAGGGACGGAGAGCTCATCTTTGAGAGTGCAGGAGAGTCCATCTAGGAAGATGGCTTGCAGACAATCTTCTTGCCACCCAAGCTCAGTGGCCAGAGTCCTAAACTCCACCATATACTTGGAGAGGGTCCGTGATCCTTGACGAAGGTGGAGTAGGTTATGGCTGGCAACAGCCTGGCGGCCTGGGTCTCCGAAAGTCTGCTTGAAGAGAGCGATGAATTTAGATAACTTGGAAAGTATGGGATCAGAGCATTCTCATAAAGGAGAGGCCCATGCAAGAGCCTTCCCTTCCAGGCGAGACAGGTTGATGTTCACCTTCGTGATTTCCTTCAGGAACAACGAGAGTTGAATTGTAAATTGCATGAAGCACTGGTTAAGGAAACCACGACAGGAGCGTGGATCCCCATTGTATCAAGGAGGTGCAGGTAGTGCCAACGATGCTTTGGGAAGCATGGAGGTCGATAGGCAGACTGGATTGGCCAAAGCTGTATCTTTTAGCTGGGAACGAAGCTCTTCCACCGAAGAAGCCAGCGATTCCAAAGCTTGGTGATGTTGTTTGACTGTGGCGACCAAACCTGGTAGGGCCCTGGAGGTGGGAGACGTTGCCGAGTCCATGGCCTTGGCAACCTGTTGCGCTCGGAGGTGGACCCTTGTCCTGGAGCAGTAGAGAATGGCTCCCTGGTTGGGACCAGGAAGCACCTGCCCCCAGGGGGCAGAGCACTGGAGGAGACAGAGGCTAGGATGAACTTCACCAATAGAAGCCTGAGGTCCCCCCGGGAGGAGCCCGTAGGACCCAGGCTGCTTGGATTTAGGTGGGCCTCACAGGGTCTCCTGGAGGGATGGAAGTCAGGCGTGCCCACAGACAGAAGAGGAGCATGGTCAGGTTTGAGACTGGAGGTCAGATGGAGCAAGGAGGACCAGAACAGTGTAGGTGATGACAAGGCTAGGAACAGAGCCAGAATCTGGAGACATGGTCAAGCAGGCAGAGGTCAGAATCCGGGGGTCAGTGCGAGGAGTGGTCAACAAAGCAGGGGTCAGGTTCCGGAGGTCAGACGAGGTCACAGGCAGGCCGAGGTTAGAAGGCAGGCAGCAGGCAGGCAGGTCAAGGAACAGGCTGAGGTCAGAAGGCAGGCAGCAGGCAGACTGGTGAAGGAGAAAGCTGAGGTCATTACCAGTGAGACAGTCCGGAGGTACTACCTGGGGAGGCGGACAGACGAACAGGAACAGAAGGACACTGGAATACTAGGATGCAGGAACAAGGCAGGAACAGGACTGGAACAGAAGGATCCTGGAACGAAACTGAAACAAGACTGGAACAAGGTACAAACGCAGTGACAATCTAGCAAGGAAGAAACCCGATTGCCAAGGCAAGGAAGTACAGGCAGGGACTTCCTTATATCGTGGAATCAATCATGGGGCGCTGCGGAGCTAGGACCCGCCCCTGGCCCTACAGGGGGCCGGGCGGTCTGCGTGCACATGCATAGGGGCGTGGCCAATGCCACTGAGGATGACGAGCTCCGGCATGAGGCCTTATGCATAGTGGAAGGCCCGGCAACTGCCGCCGCAGGACGCCGAGGCCTGGAAGAGCTTGCAGCTACTGCTAGGGAGGCCGACCTGAGCCCTGCTGTGGAACCAGAGAGGTGAGCAGGCCCGTGCGCAGGCCGGGTGTGGACAGGGTGCGTAACACCTTTATTACTATGTGACTCTCCCACATGTCGTAAAGTATGTTGGGGGAGTTCCTTTTTGGCGCATACTTTACGGGTTTGGTGTCAGTTTACTCATTTTTTCCTCTTGGATGGGGAGGAGATTTCTCCCATCTCTCCCCTTTATTGCAATTCCCTTTTGTCTAGTTGCACTTTTTTTCTTGTCTTTAAAACTTGGAGAACGTGTGGGCTAATTTCAGTGGTACATTTATGGAGTGAAGAGGAGGGGGAGGGGGAGGGAACGGTATCATTTTCTACTTTGGTTGAAGATTTTGGCATGGATACAGGTTCGGAGGCTCAATTCTTGCAGCTGGGTCAGGCTTTGCATGGATGTGTAGACTTGGATAGTCCTTTTCAGCCCCTGAATGGAATAGAATTAATTTTAAGTGATCCTAATGTGAATAGCTTTATTGTGGTATTTTGCACAATAAATTTGGTATGGTGACCTCTTCTAGTCTCATTGAGACTTGGAACACAGATTTTGACTTGGCTTTGACCACAGGGATTGGAAGGGTATTTCAACCTCTGCCTACCATATTTCAATTTGTGCACAAAGTTTACTTAATGATCAGACTATTGCATTGAACTTACTTTTTTACTTGAAAATATATCCTGATGACAGTAGTGTTGGCAGGGATGTGTAGAGTTTAGCACCTTCCGACACATGTGGTGGGGCTGCCAAAGTGTCCAGTTTTTCTGGTCGCAGGTCACTCAGTTTGTGGCCAATATTTTAGGATATCCCATTTTTATTGGGCCTGGTCTTGAACTACTGGGCAGGTGGATTGGCTCTTCAATACCTGTCATGAGCAGGTAATTTATTGGACAGCTGCTGTTAGCTGTTCGATTCACAATTGGTAAATTTTGGAAAACCAATTCATATTTATTCATATTCTATTCATATTCTATTCATATTTAGATTATTGACATGCCCAGTTGAACGTTTATACTTTGACCAAAAGAATGCCCCTTCCCAATTTCAGCATATATGGCGGCCGAATGAGAAATATTGTGAATATCAGCAGGGTCATGCTCTGTAACTGTTAATGTAATTCTTGTTCATGTGTTAGTAATAAACACTTTCTTGCCTGTGTTATCTGATGTGCCTGAGAATCTTGCATGCTGTTGGAAATGTATGTTATTCCTAAAATGTGTTTAAATAAAGAGTTTAAAAATATTGCAGATGTTTTACTAGTAATCTATAACTTATTATTTAAAACAGCCTCAGTACCTGAAGATGGTGGAAGGGGCAATGTGATACTAGTTTTTATAAAGGGTTCCATGAGTGATCTTGGAAACTATACAGTGAGCCTAATGTCAGTACTGAAAAAAATCATAGAAATTATTCTAAAGAATAAACTTACAGAACCTAAATATAAATATGGATCAATGGAGCACAGCCAATATGGATTAGAAAATGGAAGTCTAACCTCACCAATAAGATATATTATTTGAAAAGTTAATAAACATGTGGATAATGGTGAGCTAGTGATGAATACAGTATATCTAGATTTTCAAAAGGCATTTGACAAAAACCCTCATGAGAGGCTTCTCCGGAAATTAAAAAATCAAGGGAAAGGAGGCAACGTCTTATTGTGGATTGCAAATTAGGGATGAGCATTCATTTGAAACAAATAGGTAAAATGAAACAAATGAATCAATTGTGTTTCATTTGTAGAAGGTGTTCATAAATTTAAATGAAAAATGTTTTTCTCATTTGTTTATGCTTCCTATTGAAGTCTATGTCCCATTCAAGAATATGGCTGCGTTGAGTAAACAGCTATAGCAACCTGTGTGACATCACAGCCTCCTGGAAGGTGAGGCAGAACAAGTGCGCAAGGAGAATGGATAGACAAATCATGGTGAATATATTTTAATCTAGCCTATAGCTGCATCTGGATCAAGTGATGCTGATATCTGTTACGGTCTCGGTCGCCACGGTGGCGCCCGAGGCCTTACCTTCTTTTCGGGCCCCGGAGAACTACCGCGTTCCGTGGACTCGGGACCCCGGCCGCAGCTTCCGCCTGCCGTCCCGACCCCGCGCGGGCCTGCAGGGCCTTCCTGCGCCACGCGCCAGCTCCCTCTCTGCCGCCGGCGTCCTCCCGCGGCTAGCTCCGCCCCCAGGCGCGCGCGCGCGGCTGAGCCCTGCTTTTGAAGGGACCAGCGCGGGAAATCACGGCTCCTCCCTTTCCTGACGTCAGACGCTGCAGGGCTATTTAAGCCCTGCAGTTCCCAGCCTTCCTTGCCTTGCAACGAGGTTCACTGCCTTTGGTAGCTCTGAGTTGCGTCCTTGGATTGCCTGTTTCCTGCCTGACTCTGCTTTGCCTGACCCTGCTTGCCTGTCTCCAGCCTTGACCTCGGATAGCTTCGACTCCTGCTTGTCTTCAGCCTGCCTTGACTCCGGTCCGTGACTTCGACTCCCGCTTGTCTTCAGCCTGCCTTGACTCCGGTCCGTGACTTCGACTCCCGCTTGTCTTCAGCCTGCCTTGACTCCGGTCCGTGACTTCGACTCCTGCTTGTCTTCAGCCGGCCTTGACTTCGGTTCGTGACCCCGACTGCTGCTTGCTCGCCGCCTGCCCAGACTCCAGTTCGGATTCCACTCCTGGGTTTCTTCGTTTCCGCCTAAGTCCCAGCGGTCCGGGTCCCTACGGGCTCCTCCTGGGGGGACCTCGGGCTTCCAGGGCGAAGACTCCTAAGTCCTAGCAACCCGGGCTCCCACAGCTCCTCTGGAGGAGTCACGGGTTTCCAGGTGAAGCTCCATTTGCCCAGTGGGAGTTCTGCCTACCGACTGCTCCTTCGGGTCGGTCGGCCTAAGGATCCACATCCGGACTTTCTCCATCCACAACAGTTTCAACAGATATCATCCCACTGAAAGGTTTGAGCATTTCCAAACTCCAGTTTGTCTCTGGCAGTTGGCAGAGAAGTATCTATTTGCAGGCGCTCTCTCAGAACTAAACATTTTTAAAAAGTAGGCTTTGGCACTAGTAAAGGGCTCTTTCTGATCATAATTGTTCCAGGAGTCTCTCAGTGTGAAAGAAACAGAGATGCAGAGGCATTGCTTTCTCTGTTCACTGGGGTTAGGGTAGGAGTGGAGCAGAGATTGAAGCAGTGTCTCTAATTTTTTTGTCTCTGACATAGCACAGTGCAGTGCATTGAAGTTAGAAGACACTTACAGATTGTAGTGAAGAAGAGCGTTGCCAGGGTGTCAACCTTCTTGGTTCTTTTTTTTAACAGTTTTTGGTGTGTAGAAAAGCAGTCAGTAAGCATTGCCCACACATATACTGTGTGGTTTGTGTGTGTTTGTGTGTGAGAAAGAGAGAGAGAGAGGCATATATTTTTCACACTCTAGAGTGGTACTGTGAAAGGTGGTATAGTATCAATAAATTCCTTTATAATATCAAAACCCCTAGTAGGTACATCAAATTCCATCCTGTCACTGTGATGAAATGGCAGAGGATTTGTTGCAGAGTCAACTCAGGCTAGCAGTAGCAGCAGACACAAGAAAAAATAGGCAGTCCTGCCTCTAAGCTACAGAATGGCAGGAAAGAAATGTAGCTCAAGGCAGAAGAAATTGAAATTTGGAGAACATGTGCCACCCTTGCCTTTTCCTCTCCTTCTTGTTTTAGAACAGATAAAAATACAGTAGAGACATCCAAGAATGTCATTAACAGGGCAAAGCAGGGAAAGGGGTGGAAGTGCAGTAGCCAAAACCAGCAGCACCCTCCTCTTTGGCAATTTCTTATGTTCTTATGTACTACTTTTCAGGCAATGGAGGCAGTATTTTCCAGAACTGATTCAGCGGAAGAATCTTGTCTGGAATTACCTGAATCAGAAACTAAATTGCTCAAAGCTGAAGAAAATTTTGGACTTTAGCCAGTAACATCTTAGCATACAGTGAGCGGATGGGGGAGATAGATGTTATTGATGGTATTGAAAGCAAACCCAAGGAAAGGTGTGAGTGATGCCTTTGGCATTTTTCCTCAGGGTCCACCCTCCACTTCAACTCCAGAACCAGAATCATCCCCAAAAGATGTAGAGAAGAGTTTATTCAAGATATTCATGGTCTAGAGGCATTTTAAAGTGAGGGAGTACCAGTGTTTTCTTCAGTATATTTACTGCTGGAAGGCCATTGTTTGAGGAAAGATAATGGAGCTTCTGACAAATACTTGATTACAGCATCATCAACAGAAGCAGCATCTGCTAGCATTGGCATCAGGGAGTACAGCACTAGCCTGGGGGATTCCCTTTACCACTCAATGAAAAATTCAGAGTAAATGGGTTGAAAGGAGGAGACTTTTTTTCCAAGCTGATCTCTCAGCCCCCTTCTACCTCACAGGCTACAGGCCAGCAGCCCTCTGCCATATGTCTATACCAAAGTTCATAAACTGCTGTACTCAGAAGACAATTGTGTCATTAAAGACAGTATTTCTTATTATATACTAAATACATTCCTGCTTTCCTAAGATTCCAGACTTTTGGTTGTACTTTTGTTGCACACAGGGAAGCTAAATTAAACATATTCAAAGGCATTTTTTATTTCAGCTCCAGTGTTATAGAACAGTTTACCAATTCAGATCAGAGAAAAATCAGATCTAAAGGTGTTTAGCTGGGGGATCAAAACCTTATTGTATGTGGAGGCTTATGGATAATTGTAAAATATGTTGATATATTTATATTTTACATGATTGTATTATAATCTGGTGTTTTATTATGGTTATTTTATTATGAGTGTTTAATTGTAATCCACTCTGTACAATCTTTTGATTTGGAAGAAGCAGAATATAAATATTTTAAAATAAACAAATGAATAAAAAGTTAGAGAAAATGGGGTTGTGTTCTATATCATTGTTCAGGGCAAGAGGCAGAGATATTGAAAGTAGTAATGTGGTTCATTGGAGAAATCATTTTCCTGGATGACCAGAATTTGCAGATAGTTGAGAACGTGTTGTAGTTATACAGGTGCAGCTGGCTAAGGCAGAGGGGTAGAGTGCATTTCACCAGCGATATATGGAACATCACATATGCTATGCACTCTTACGTCTCCATGATAGCACACTTGTGGAATCTGGCTGAAGCAGGGCCAAGCAGCAGCTGTTGCGGTATGTAGCATTTAGGTACACTTTAGCTGTGTTGCACACCCAGGTAATATTGGATAGCCATCATCCCTCATGCACAATTCCATCAACCTTAAGAATAATGCTGAAGAACAGGCAGTTAGACAGGAGAGGCAGGAATCGTCATGCAGATTTCTTTGTGACACACATTAATGCAAATATGTTAAAGGAAAAGGAAGAAGGGTGCTTTTGGGGGATCCATTAATTTGTCTACTTGCTAAACCTGGCAGTAAGGGATGCTCTGAGGCTGCAACACAAGGATCATGGAAAACTATTCCTGAAGGACCTGATAAAAAGGTGCAGGAAAATAGTGGGGCATATCCATCAAATCACGAAGGGGGAAGCTTCTATGTGAGAAGCAGAAAGAATGCAGAATGCCTGATAAGCATTTCATCCAAAATGTTGGCACCCAGTGGAATTCCATCTATGATGCTGCAGAAGTCAGTGGAGCTGCAGAAAAACATTTTTCATCTCTCTATGGAAACAAGGGTAGGGCATCATGATTGACTAGTGGTGAGGCAGCTCATACAAATCCTGAAGCCCTTCAATAATTCCATGGAGAATCTGAGTTCCAGAAGTGACACTCTGGATGACATCATCCACATAGTAAATATTCTGTAAGGAAAGGTATAGGGTTTCAGTGAGAAAAGGAAATGGAAGGAGAGGTGATGAAGTTTGTAGATTCTAGGGATGTGCAGCAGGGACAGATTCGTCCCGTTCGGTATTCGTATTCGTCGGGACCCAAATCCGTTGCATCCATTCCCGGAGGACCCCGATCCGTTCATTAGTTACATATGTATTTGTTTCCCCCAAAAAAATCCCATCCCAACCCTTTAAATTTAATTAACTACAACCCCCGCCCCCCTACCCTCTTTACCCGACCAAGATTTGCCAAAAGTCCCTGGTGGTCCAGCAGGAATCCTAGAGCGATCTCCTGCACTCGGACCTCGGCTGCCGGTATTCAAAATGGCACCGATAGCCTTTGCCCTTATTATGTCATAGGGACTACCGGTGCCGTTGGTCGGCTCCTGACATATGGTAGGAGCACAAGATAGTGCTGGCCGTCCTCGGCCCGAGTGCAGGAGATCGCTTCAGGCCACCCTCTGGACTACCAGGGACTTTTGGCAAGTCTTGGGGGGGGGTCAGGAGGGTGGGGGTTTATTCGTTATTTATTTATTTTTTATTTTTTTGTATACCGAGGTTCCTGTATGACATACAAATCACTCCAGTTTACATAAAACTGTAAATCGCCCAAGGCTAGTTAGTCTATACCAAGGTTAGTGATACGTTGTATTCATGGGGTTCACCATACGTTTCCTGACCCCCACGAATACAACGAATATAGCATATACGTTGCAGATTGCCAATATGTTGCAAACGAATGCACACCCCTAGTAGACTCCTTACCACAACAGGTGCAAGTAAGACTGAAACCTTTGGCACAAAAGAAATCATACATGCTTAACACATTTTGTGATTCACACTGGCCTTCAATCCCAGCATTTCATATACATGAAGGAGATACTGGTAGGTAGAGAGTGTGAAGGGAGTGCCAGAGGCAGAGTCACAGTGGAAATGTAAGGCAGGAAAGTGTGGCTAACTAAGAGAGTAGTGCAGACACGAGCAACAACCTGTCAGCTAGCACATCCTCCCCATCTCAAAAAGCAAGAGCTACATTGCTCTCACAGAACCTTCTCTTCTGACACAGCCCATAGCTAAAGGAGCTGGCAAGAGAGACCCTTGTACCAATCCAGCAAAGGAAACCCCAGAAGAAATGTTATGGCTTGAGGGTTTTGACACCTTTGTGCTGTTTGTTTATGTTTATTAAAATTTGTTAATTGCCTATGCACCAGGCCCTAGGTGATGTACAAGATTAAACATTTATTTATTTATTGAAAAAGACTTGTTACCCACGCCCTCCAAAGTTCATGGTGAGTTACATTTAAATACATTCATAGTAACAAAAACAAATAAACATAAAAAGTACATAGAAAATAGAACATGGTAGACAAAGGTACTAAAAGCACAAAAGCCTGTATGCAACCAAGTCATAGAGATAAAAATAATAAAGGCCAATATAGTTGGAATAAGGGTGATGAGCCAGGAAATAGTAGTTAGCCTTAGAAAAAAATGCTTAGGGCCTACTGAGGTCTGTGAAAGCCTTGGTGAAGAGACAACATTTCAATGCTTTTTTAAAATTTTAGCATTGGGTTATATGATCTGTGGTGGTAGGAGGGAATTCCAAATAACAGGGACAACAATAGAAAAAAGCTCACTTGTGGGTCACAGCTAATCTAGTCAACTTGGGGAAAAGTACTTCAAGCAAATGCTGGTTAGTTGATCTTAAGGTTCACTATGAACATAGAAATAGAGATGTGAATCGGAACCGGAATCGGTTCTGATTCCGGTTCCGATTCACATCGTGTTTTTTTCTTTCGTCCGGCCCGATCACGGTTTTGTTTATCGGCTGCACCCGATCACAACACCCCCGGTATCAGGGAAAGGGCACTGCATGCAGGAAGATCACAACACCCCCGGTATCAGGGATATGGCACTGCATGCAGGAAGATCACAACACTCCTGGTATCAGGGATAGGGCACAAGTTCTAGGCACATTGACTGATCACATTACTTTTTTTGTCAAGCTACCAACCATTTCCATTTCCCATCCCCCATATATTGTCAGTGGGAACCTTGGTAACATCAATAAATAAGAGGGCAGCCAATAGGAATACATATTCATTCCTAAACTGACCTTAACTGCCCTGAAAAGTATCAAATTGTATCATTTTCTGTTAGTGCGCACTAACAATGGTTAGTGCATGCTAACTTCCTGTTAGCGCACACTAACTTCAGTTAGTGCGCACTAATCGGAAAAACCGATTTTTAAATTAAAAAATCGTGCCAAACACGATTTTCTTCTCGTGCCAGACGATCGTTAAGACGATCAGGCACACAATTCACATCCCTAGTTGCAGAACCTTAATAACAGCGAGGCTCTCAAGCAAGTAGCATGGCAATAGTCTATGGCTGGAGAAATCAGGGTCTGCACAACTGTTTGAAAACCGGTTGCAAATAGTAACAGTTTAATGCAGCGAAAACATCGCAATTTGTAAAATGTGTTTTTTACTGCACTTTTAATTTGTGGGACCATAGATAATTTAGAGTCTACAATGACTCCTAGGTCTCTGGCCTGAGAAAGGATCCTAGGAAAAAAATGAGGACTGTCAGAAAAATGCTCCCCCTCCCCCAAATTTCTATAAAATGAGCTTAAAATTAATATGCTCATAAGAGAAGCTTCCACTCGATAAGAACTGTGGTTATGTCATTAAAGAACAGCCTGTACTTTTATTTCTTAATGTTAGTAATTTTAGATGGATTTGTTCCAATTATTCAATAATTGTCTAACAGGCTGCCAGATTTATTCTTTTCAATTTAATACTCTGCTCTGATCAAAATAATGGATTGGTAATATATCCTCTGACCAAGAAAAAATGTGTTTTCTTCAATACCTGTGTTTGATGAAAAAAGAGAGATAATTGCATTCCTATCTTCCTTTTCCACCTTTTTGACTGTTGTCTACCAAAATGTTTAGGTTTTTCCTTTAACTTGCTTTGAAAGGGTTTTTTTTCTCAGCATAGCTTTAAAATATGTCCTATTTAACTGGTAATTCTCGGAAGACTTACTGAAATGAGCAAATTCTGCACCTGGAGAAGAGATCTTTCAAACCCCAAAAGTTAATATGACAATAACATCTATGCATACAATTTATCTGAATGACACAATCTCTATGCTTTCCTCATTGACCTATAACTGTCCTTGAGATTTGTCAAAATAGAGCGTAAGGTTGAATACAGAACTAAAAGAAACCAAATCAGACCTGGAGAGTCATGACCAAATTGTATTTAGACCTGTGTCTAATTTAATAAAAATAAAGCACTGTCACAGATGTATAACTCAAAACCATAAGAATGTAAAAACTGCCAGACTAAATGAGGGATTTCCACTGAGTGGGGATATGAGAAGTCTTTAAATCATGAGAGGTCTAGAATGGGTAAATGTGAATCAGTTATTTATTCTTTTGAATAATAGAAGGACTAGGGGGAACTCCATGAAGTTAGCACGTAGCACATTTAAAACTAATCAGAGAAAATTAGTTTTCACTCAACGCACAATTAAGCTCTGGAATTCATTGCCGGAGGATGTGGTTAGTGCAGTTAGTGTAGCTGGGTATAAAAAAGGTTGGATAAGTTCTTGGAGGAGAAGTCCATTACCTGCTATTAACCAAGTTGACCTAGAAAATAGCCACTGCTTTTACTGGCATCATTAGTGTGGGATATACTTAGTTTTTGGGTACTTGCCAGGCACTTGTAGCCTGGATTGACCACTATTGGAAACAGGATGCTGGGCTTGATGGACCTTTGGTCTGACCCAGTATGGCAATTTCTTATGTTCTTATGATGAGGCTGTCATCTATGTCCTTCCCAGGGACATTGCAATTTTTGCAGTGATGGAGGTGCCTGTCCGGCAGCTGAGGAGCTCTGAAGCCATCAAGGAGATGCCAGGCTCAATAAAAGTGAGCGCGCTGCTACGTTATTTAGAAAGCATTCCTTTGATGTTTTGCAATTATTGTAGGACAAGGAATTTAAATTCTCTAAATTCTATTATATTCCTGATATGAAGAAAACCTCTAATGAAGAAGAAGGAACTTTGGATGTGTTGGCTCCCTTTGAATGCACCATGAGAGCAGCACTCATTAAGGTGAATTTTAAAAGCCCGGCATGCAAGAAAACCAGGAGATGCACGCATAAGTTGGGTCAGCGCGTGCCAAACAGATTTTAAAAGGTGCCCGTGTATGCACATAAATGAAAAATTCCAAAAAAAAAAAAAGGGCTGGGGGCATGGGCGTGGTCTGGGCAGGTGGTGGGCGTTCCTGAATTTCAACTTGAAATTAACGCGTAAATACTTACGTGCACAGGCGGGCACCAGGATGCCCTGTCGCATAACTTTACTTCTGCCATGGAAAACATGTAAGTTATAAAATAAAGATAAATAGATTGGCGGGGCTTTAAGGGTCGGGGCTAACAGGGAAGAAGGGAGACTATTAAACTAGAGGGGTCTGGAAGTCCTATTGCTTACCTGGGCAAACGGGAAAATTGGTAATGGCGTCAGCGCGTGTGTCTCTTAAAATCCCCCCATTTATACGGCAGAAGTGGCATTTGTGCGCCTCTGACTCCCGTCCACTTAAAATTGTGCGCACATGTGTGCGCGTTCAGGCTAATTTATAACCTGCGCATATACGCATGTATGTTATAAAATGGTTGTGTCCCTGGGCACGGGCTGATGAATGCGCGCCTGTTTAAAAGTTACCACCATAGTATCTTTTGCCCTTGAATCTGATAAAGATCTGATTCTTCAAGTGCAAACATGAACTCTTTTGTGATCAGATGATACAGATTTTTACGGCTGCATGTAAATTGCCTTCAGTATGCCTAAATGAGAAGGAGACCTTTTTTTACAGCTTAAGCACCATACACATGCTTTGGGTGCCTCCTTTATCTTAAAATGTCCTTGCAAATGTATTATAGTTTATCAGGGGAATAAATTTATCTTCTCTGACCCTTCTCATTTAGAGACTTTCCTCGCAGACAAGTCAGTGTGATTTACGGTGCCATTTATAGGGTTTGTGGTTTGAGCTATTTAATTGCTTGGGTGGCATCTTACAATATTTTTTTCTTTTCCGATGTTGTTATATTTTCTTTTTATAACCCTCCTTTTTTATGAGGACTTGGAATGTATTACAATGGCTATTTTCTAAATTGTGCTTATGATTATGACTATTATTTATTATTTCAATCTTTTATAGTATTACATTGATATATATGATTTAAATGCTAATTGATAATAAAGTTTAAAAAAAAAAACCCCAAAAAACATGCCAGGCTAGGTTAGACCAATGATCCATCGAGCTCAGCATCCGGTCGCCAGTCTGGGTCCTTTGAAAGTACCTGGCAGATCTTAATAGGAAGATCCCTTCCATGCCGCTCATTCTGAGATGCAGGGCTGTAACAGAGCATTCTAGTGTCTGTACTGGCCCTGAGGAAAACTGGAAGCTTTGTAGACTGTGTCACCTTATAAAGAACCCCACAAAAAGATATTCTCAAGCATGAGGCTTCAAGGTTTCACAGGCCTCTTCTGCAGGTGACTTGTTATTCCTTTAATTTTTCCCTTCTTATCATCTAACTTTTCTTTTGCTTCCCTCGCAGCTTAAGGCAAAATGTCAACCCTAATCTTATTTTCTATTTCTAGCAGCTATTTGATTAGGCTTATATTTCAGGATTACAAAAACAAGTATCTCTATCATAGTCATTCTTTTGACAGCTGCAGCTGCCTTCAACAGAAGAGCCAAGAATTTGAATGAATTGATATTTTCCATAATCAGTTGAAATGTGGGGCTAAAGCAGTAGCAGTAAATTGCTGTGCCATGCAGAAGTCCCAAGTTCAGAGAAGAGGTCTTTAGGGGTCTTGAAAGCTTTTATATTACTGTATCCTTTTTGCTCAAAATTTAAAAATATAATCAGAACCTTCATAAACTAAACACCTATAGTGGAACTCAGGATGAATGTGTGTACATATTAGTAAAAAAAAATCCCTCATAAATATTTCAACTGATTTTCTTTTAAACCTATTTATTCCTACCCTTCTAGGCTTCCAGCTCAATTGAAACCAATCTTTGTCAGGTTATGGCACCTTGAGCTTTCATTCACAACTACCAAGGTTTTTTTCATCTATTTTTAACTGATCCCAACTGAGACTAGCCATTGTAGTGACAGTCCCCATCGAGGGACCACAGAGCAATGTTTACTCCAGAACCCAATAAGTGTCTGACCACTAGATGTCGCTATTATGTGGTGGTTGAGATGACACCCCCTTGCCTCTGTAGCATCTCCAGCCTTGGCAGGCCCAGGAAACAGAAATGAGGTCTGGTAATCAAACCCAGATCTTCTATTGAGCATCTGGACTGACCCTGCACCTCAAATGAGTGCAGAAAACATCAGTTCTTTCCATTTCTCAACTCTTCTGTTGATATAACTGCAGCTGTCAAAAGAATGTCTATGATAGAGATACTTACTTTGCAAAGCCTAAAATGGAAGAATAATGAGGTAAATGCTTGAAATAGAAAATAAGATTAGAGCTGACATTTGCCTTTGAGGCTTCCCTTAAGCCATGAGGAAAGCACAAGAAAGGTTAGAGGGAGAGCAGGGAATATACAAGCATATGAGGAGAGAAAAAGAAGCAAAACAAGGAAATCAGTGATAAGAGGCAGACAGAATAATTAAGGCCATGCTTGTTAGTGCATAATGGAAACTTGCACAATAATTAGGGGTGAATTTCAAAATGTTACTGGTGCAGGATTGGTAAGCTCCCTGGTCGGACCCAGAGAGCACCTGCCACCAGGAGGCAGAGAACAGGAGGAGACAGAGACTAGCTGGAGCATCACCAATAGCAACCTGGGGTTCCCTCAGGATGAGCCCTTGGTTACCTGGGCCACCTGGTCTTAGGTGGGCCTCACAGGATCTCCGAGAGATAAAGTTCAAGGGTATGCCCACCACGAACAAGGGTGCACGGTCTATGTTCAGAACAGGGAGTCCAGGAACCAGAGAACACCAGAACAGAGTCTCTGAATGAAAAGCGAAGATCAAGGCCAGAGTCAAGGACAGAATGGTCAGACAAAGAAGGGGTCAATACCAGTGGTCAGTCTAAGGATGGTCAGTCAGGCAAAGGTCAAGTTCCAGGTGGCAGTCAGATGTGGTCAGTGTTCAGGCAGAGGTCGGTTCCAGGCAGCATGCAGACGTGGTCAATGGACAAAGCAGAGGTCAGTTCCAAGCAGCATTCAGATATAGTCAAGGAAACAGGCAAAGGTCAAATCCAAGCGGCGATCAAATGAGTCAAAGTAACAGGCAGAGGTCGGTACCGAGAAGACAGTTCAAATGGTACTACCTGTGTAGACATAGGAACAGGAGGAAGCTGGAACAGGAGGACACTGGAACAGGAGACTGGAACAGGACACCGGAACAGAAGACTGGAACAAGACACTGGAACAGAAGACTGGACCAAGACACTGGAATAGGAGACTGGAACAAGACACTAGATCAGGAAGGCAAACTAGCTATCACAACATGATTGACCCGATTGCCAAGGCAAGGAAGTAGGGTCAGACCACTTCCTTTTGAGCAGCGATCAATCAGGGTGCGCCGCGGAGCTGGGTTCCACCCCTGGCCCTTTAAGTGGCCGGGCGGTCCGCACGTGTGCATGCCTAGGGATGGGGCCAACACCACGGAGGACGCCGAGCCCCGCCGTGAGGCCTGTCTGGAGCATGAGTGCAGGGGGACCAGAGACACTGCGAGATGGAAGTGGCTGTGGAGGGGACGTGCCTGGAGCTGGTAGAAGGCGTGGCGAGGCCCGGCCGCAGAGCATTCACGGTCGGGAAGCGCAACAGTACCCCCACTTCTAGGCCTCCCCCTTACCAGCCTTGGTTTGTCAGGGTGGTCTCGGTGGAAGTCCTGGAGGAGTTGTTTGTCATAGATGTGGTAGGAGGGCTCCCACGAGTTTTCCTCAGGCCCGAAGCCCTCCCACGACAGGAGATATTTCCAATGACTGTGTCTCTTGCGGACATCTAGGACCTCTCATACCTGTAAGGTTTCTTCCGGTTCTGCAGAAAAATGAGGAGGAGGAGGAGTCCTGCGAGATGGCCATGACAGTACGAGAAGTTTCAATAAGGAAACATGAAAAGTTCTTGGTAGCTGGAGTTGGTACGTTACTGCTCCAACACGGCGGAGAATTGGGAATGGCCCAATGAATTTAGGTGCCAGGCGCTGAGAGGGTAATCGCAACCTGATATGTTTGGTGCTCATCCATGCCTTCTGTCTTAATCAGAAGAGTGGGGCCGACCGTCGGTGAGTATCTGCCACTCTCTTGGATCATTCGGCGGCCTGAGCTAGATGCTCTTTGACTTGGTTCCATATGAGTCAGATGGTTTGTGCCATGAACTGAGCCACTAGCGAAGCATGGAGAGAGGTACAGGCAGAGGCAAGTGTGGTTGCCAGCCAAACACCAAGGAGAACGGAGAGATATCGGTGGCAGCGGCAATGTGTGTGTTGTGTGACAACTCGACCCAAGGTAACAGGTCTGCCCACTTATCCTGCTAGTCATTCGCATACGACCATAGGAAGGTCTTCAGCATATGGTTGGTTCTCTCTGCTTGGCTGTTTGCCTGAGGGTGATAGGCCGATGTGAAGTTCAGGATGATGTTGAACTTTTGGCATAGTGAACGTCAATACTTAACGGTGAATTGCGTCCCTCGGTCTGAAATTATTTCCTTGGGTATGCCATGCAAGCAGAAGATATGTTTCAGGAACAACTTGGCGAGTTCTGGAGCTGATGGAAGGCTTCGGAGAGGAATAAAATGACCCATCTTAGAGAAGCGGTCCATAATGACCCAGATGACGGTGTTATCTTGAGACGGAAGCAAGTCAGTAATGAAATCAGTTGATATACTAGACGAGGGTTCGGTGGGTGCTGGAATCGGTTGGAGAAGTCCCCATGATCAACCAGTTGGGGGCTTCTGTTGAGCACATATAGGGTAAGAATCAACATAGTTGCATGAATCTTTTACCATTCTGGGCCACCAGTAGCATCTCGAGGATTCTAGCTCTGCCAGGATATCCAGCCAGCTTTGAGTTGTGGGCCCAGCGGAGTACACTCTCACGTAGTCGGCGTGGTACAACTGTCTTTCCCACGGGTACCGTGGTGGTAACTGCGAGGGACACACAGGCTGGATCGATTATGTGTCTTGGGGAGTCTGGTGTATCTTCTAGTTCGAGGGAACGCGAAAGTGCATCTGTGCGGAGGTTCTTCGACACTAGCCGGTAGCACAGCTCGAAATTGAATTGTTTGAAGAACAATGCCCATTGGGCTTGTCTTGGGTTCAATAATTGTGCTTCTTTTAGATGTTCAAGATTTTTATGATCTGTGAATATGGTAAACCTGTGTTGTGCTCCTTCCAACCATGGATGCCACTCTTGGAGTGCTAGCTTTACAGCGAGAAGTTCACGATCTCCAATTGTGTAATTTTGCTCCACTGGTGGAGTACTGACTCAACACCACCCCAACTCTGATGGCGAATGCATCGTCCTCAATGATGAATGGGCAGTTTGGGTCTGGATGTCGCAGACAGGGACCGGAACAGAAAGCCTCCTTTAATGAGTGAAATGCAGCTTGAGCCTTGGGACTCCATACCTGGAGATTGGTTCCTTTTCTATTCATAGCCGTGAGTGGGGCAGCTAACGTGGAATAGTTAGCGATAAAACTTCTATAGTAGTTCGTGAATCCGAGGAATCTTTGTAAGGCACAGAGGCCTACTGGCTGGGGCCAGTCACGAATCCCTTGAAGTTTTTCAGGATCCAAAGTAAATCCTCGATCAGAAATGATATATCCCAGGAAGGGCAGATGGTTTTGTTCAAATATGCACTTTTCCAGTTTTGCGTAGGGATGGTTCTCTCTGAGGCATTGAAGAACTGTCCTGACATGAGTGTGATGGGACTTCAGGTCTTTTGAGAATATCAGGATGTCATCCAAATATACAACTACAAATGAATAAAGTAGATCTCGAAGGATCTCATTCATCAGGCATTGAAAGACTGCAGTGGCATTACAAAGGCATCACTATGTACTCATATTGGCCATCCCTGGTGTTAAAAGCTGCCTTCGAAATATCCTCAGGTGGGATACAGATGAGATTGAATTCCCCCTGTAGATCCAGCTTCGTGAAGATCTGGGCCCCTTGCAGGCGATCAAAACAATTCACTAATGAGGGGCAACAGGTAGCGATCCTTGCAGGTGATGGTGTTAAGCCCACAATAGTCGATACATGGGTGAAATCCTCCATCCTTCTTTTTGATGAAGAAGAAGCCCGCTCCTGCTGGAGAGTTGGAAGGTCTGATGAACCCTTTCTCTAGATTTTCTTTGATATACTCAGACATTGCTTAAGTCTCAGGAAGGGAGAGTGGATATGTCCTGCCTTTGGGAGGCATGGTGTCTGGCAGAAGTTCAATAGGGCAATTGAACTTTCAGAGTGGAGGCAGCGTATCAGCCTTTTGCATCGAGAAGACATCCTCCAAGTCAGAGTACTGGGCAGGTAGACCGGTAAGAGTCGTAGTCTTCAAGATGGTAACTGCTGGAGATACTTGTTTTAAACAGTGTTTCTGGCATTGAGGACCCCACTGAACCAGCTGGAGGCACTGCCAGTCAAAATGAGGTCCATGTGTCTGGAGCCAGGGAAGCCCTAGGATGACTGGGTGTGTGGAATGTTTCAAGTCATACAAGGATATTTCCTCCTCATGGAGAGTTTCCACAGTGAGGCGGAAGGCCACCGTGCAATGAGTGATTCGTCTGGGGAGATGTTCCCCTTGGATTGATGTGATGTGGAGAGGCACCTCTAGGGGTTGCAGGGGAATCTTCAGGAGGTTGACAATGTCTTCTATGATGAAGCTGCCACTTGCTCCAGTGTCAATAAGAGCAGTGGTGGCGAAGGAACGGGATTACATGGAGAGGGAAATCGGAAGTAAATGTTGGGGCCAGAGACTGTAGCGCCCAAGCTCGGGACCTCCACCAGGCTTAGGCTTTGAAGTTTTCTGGGAAAGCTGGACAAGACTGCTGCAGGTGTCTGGAGGCACTGTAGTATAAGCATAGCCCTTGCTTCTTGCGCCGAAGTCATTCTTCAGAAGACAAACGCCCACGGTTAACTTGCATCGGTTCTTCTGTGGATGGAGATGGTGCTGGTAGAGCCTTCAACTGAGGGCTTGGGGCACATGCTGGGCGTTGAACAGGAGATTGGGGTGCTTTCACTTCTTGGTGCTGTTTCCGGAGGTGTTGGTCGATTCTCCCAGCGAGGGAAATCAGGTCCTCTAGAGATATGGGAATCTCACAGACAGTGAGCTCATCTTTGAGAGCAGGAGACAGGCCTTCTAGATAGAGTGGCCCGCAGACAGTCCTATTGCCATCCCAGTTCTGTGGCAAGCGTGTGGAATTCCACCATAAACTCAGAGAGGAATCTTGAAACTTGACGGAGGTGGAGAAGATGATGGCCCACAACCGCCTGATGACTTGGGTCTTCAAAGGTTCAATTAAAGGTGGCAATGAAATGAGACAGTTGGGTGAGGATAGGATCAGAACATTCTCATAGTGGAGAAGCCCATGCCAGGGTCTTCCCTTCAAGGCATGAGAGGATGAAGGTGATCTTGGTGGATTCCTTCAAGAACAATGTAGGCTGAAGGGAGAACTGCATGAAGCACTTGTTGAGGAAGCCTCGGCAGAGGCGTGGTTCCTCATTGAAATGAGGAGGAGCTTACAGAGCCCGTGATGCTCTCAGTAGCAGTGTGGAAGTCAGGCCCATGGGATGCCTGTGATGCTCTCAGTAGCAGTGTGGAAGTCAGGCCCATGGGATTTGCCATTACTGCATCCTGTAATTGAGAGCTGAGCTCTTCCACTGAAGAGGCTAGAGTCTTTAGGGCTCATCATTGCTCTTGGATAGTTGCAGCCAGACCCGGGATGGCCCATATGGCAGGATACTCCACTGAGTCCATGGCCTTGGCAACCTTTTGCGCCAGGAGGTGGACCCTTGGCCTGGTGCAGTATTGGTAGGCTCCCTGGTCGGACCCAGAGAGTGCCTGCCACCAGGAGGTGGAGCACAGGAGGAGACAGAGGCTAGCTGGAGCTTCACCAATAGCAACCCGGGGTTCCCTCAGGTTGAGCCCTTGGTTACCCGGGTCGCCTGGTCTTAGGTGGGCCTCACAGGATCTCCGAGAGATAAGTTCAAGGGTGTTCCCACCACAAACAAGGGTGTGTGGTCGATGTTCAGATCAGGGAGTCCAGGAGCCAGAGAAGGCCAGAACAGAGCCTCTGAAGAGCGAGAATCAAGGACAGAGTCAAGGATAGTGTGTTCAGCCAAAGCATGGGTCAATACCAGTGGTCAGTCTGAGGATGGTCAGTCATGCAAAGGTCAAGTTCCAAGTGACGGTCAGACATGATCAGTGTGCAGGCAGAGGTCGGTTCCAGACAGCATGCAGATGTGGTCAGTGGACAGGCAGAGGTCAGTTCCAGGCAGTGTGCAGATGTGGTCAATGGACAAAGCAGAGATCTGTTCCAGGCAGCGTGCAGACGTGGTCAATGGACAAAGCAGAGGTCAGTTCCAGGCAGCGTGAAGACGTGGTCAATGGACAAAGCAGAGGTCAGTTCCGGGCAGCGTTCAAACGTAGGTAAAGTAACAGGCAGAGGTCAGTACTGAGAAGACAGTCCGAATGGTACTACCTGGGTAGATGTAGGAACTGGAGGACACTGGAACAGAAGACTGGAACAAGACACTGGAACAGAAGACTGGAGCAAGACACTGGATCAGGAAGGCAAACTAGCTATCACAACGTGATCAACCTGATTGCCAAGGCAAGGAAGTGGGGTCAGACCACTTCCTTTTGAACAGCGATCAATCAGGGCGTGCCACAGAGCTGGGTTCCTCCCCTGGCCCATTAAGAGGTCGGGCGGTCCACGCGCGGGTGTGCCTAGGGGCGGGGCCGATGCCACAGAGGATGCCGAGCCCCGCCGTGAGGCCTGGTCCGGAGTGAGAGTGCAGGGGGACCGGAGACGCCAGCGAGCTGGAAGCGGCTGTGGAGGGGATGTACCTGGAACTGGTAGAAGGTGTAGCGAGGTGAGCAGGCCCGGCCGCGGAGCGTACGCGACTGGGAAGTGCAACAGTTTCGACTCAAGAGGTAGGAGGATCTCGATGACCTGGAGAAGGACTGGATGAACTGGTGGAGTAATTGGTAAAACCGGTGATTTCATTTACATGTGAATGTTTTACTGACTTAACTTGCATAAATCAGGATTGATGTAAATAAGATCTATTTTATTTTTTAGCATAAATATATGTGTATATTTTTAAAATAGGTAGGAAAAGTGCATTGAAATACTCACTTTCAATGGATTGTATGTATTTGTGCATATGTATGATTACATGAATATGTTGGAGGGTAGAGATATATTTTATAATTATGTGAAATACACTTGTATAACATACTATCGTAAATCTATTTATGGCCATATATTCATGTATATGCTGTCATGCAGAGTTGTTTGAAAGTTATCCTCTTAAAATGCAAAAATCATTATACAATCAAGACCTAGTGTAGTCTTGTTTTTTCCATGTCAGTCTTATGTTACCCATTTCCTAGCAGGATGTTGCGGCTGAGGGCCTGGCTAGGTCTGGTGAACCCCCACTGGAGCAGTCCAGGACTTCAGGCCAAGACAGAGTAGATCTTCTGCCTGTACCAGCCACCATCTCCCCTGCAGGATAAGCCCTTGGGTTCTGGTAGCTGGCAGGATTTAGTCTATGCAGGACTGGAGACTGAGGCTGTGCAGGATTGGAGATGAAGAGTGTTCAGGATTGGAGGCTGAAACAAGACTGGGATCAGAAACAAGGGCTGGATACAAAGACAGGACTAGATCAGACAGGGACATGACCAGCCAAGCAGACAAGGACAAGGCTAGATAAAAAAAGAACAAAGAGCATAGTTTCCCAAAAGCAGCAGGCTAGATAGAGGACCGAAAAGGCTACAAGGCAAAACTAAGTAGAAGGGCTGAGAGGCTACAATGCAAGGTTGGAGCAGAAGGCCTGAGAAAGCCACAAGGCAAGGCTAGAGCAGGAGGCCTAAGAAGGCCGTGTTAGGATTTGTGGGTATGTGGGCCCCTGGGCCGAAGTGAGAGATAGTACTGCCCATAGGGAGGAGCCCCGTGAGCCTCACCGTTGGGAGGCGAGGTCTCAGCTGTGAGGTGTGTAGAGCAACAGGTGCCGGAGAGAGAGAGAGAGATGAGAGGCAGAGGAAGCTAGAGTGAGTGACCCCAGGTGGAGGAGTCATGGAACGTCAGCGCAGGGAGCTGACGTTAGTACTAGCTTGAGAGTCCTTGAAACTTTATTAGAGAAGTAGAGTGACACTGCCCGTGGAGCTGGGTGTGTGTCAGAAAGACACACAGGCACTGGGGAGCCCCAGGGTCTGTGAAATGGGGTATACTCACGGAGAAGTCCTCTGTAGTGATGATACTGCAATGGTCCGCAGAGTGGGGTACCCCGATGAGGGTCCTCAATAGCGATGGGATAGCAAAGGTCCACAGAGTGAGGTACACCGATGAGAGTTCCTCAGTAGTAATTAGGGATGTGAATCATTTTAGGACGATTAAAATTATCGTCCGATAATTTTAATATCGTCTTAAACCGTTATGGAACACAATACAATAGAGATTCTAACGATTTATCGTTATAAATCGTTAGAATCGTGAGCCGGCACACTAAAACCCCCTAAAACCCACCCCCGACCCTTTAAATTAAATCCCCCACCCTCCCGAACCCCCCCCCAAATGACTTAAATAACCTGCGGGTCCAGCGGCGGTCCGGAACGGCAGCGGTCCGGAACGGGCTCCTGCTCCTCAATCTTGTTGTCTTCAGCCGGCGCCATTTTCCAAAATGGCGGCGAAAAATGGCGGCGGCCATAGACGAACACGATTGGATGGCAGGAGGTCCTTCCGGACCCCCGCTGGACTTTTGGCAAGTCTCGTGGGGGTCAGGAGGCCCCCCACAAGCTGGCCAAAAGTTCCTGGAGGTCCAGCAGGGGTCAGGGAGCGATTTCCCGCCGCGAATCGTTTTCGTACGGAAAATGGCGCCGGCAGGAGATCGACTGCAGGAGGTTGTTCAGCGAGGCGCCGGAACCCTCGCTGAACGACCTCCTGGCCAAAAGTTCCTGGAGGTCCAGCAGGGGTCAGGGAGCGATTTCCCGCCGCGAATCGTTTTCGTACGGAAAATGGCGCCGGCAGGAGATCGACTGCAGGAGGTTGTTCAGCGAGGCGCCGGAACCCTCGCTGAACGACCTCCTGCAGTCGATCTCCTGCCGGCGCCATTTTCCGTACGAAAACGATTCGCGGCGGGAAATCGCTCCCTGACCCCCGCTGGACCTCCAGGAACTTTTGGCCAGCTTGTGGGGGGCCTCCTGACCCCCACGAGACTTGCCAAAAGTCCAGCGGGGGTCCGGAAGGACCTCCTGCCGTCCAATCGTGTTCGTCTATGGCCGCCGCCATTTTTCGGCGCCATTTTGGAAAATGGCGCCGGCTGAAGACAACAAGATTGAGGAGCAGGAGCCCGTTCCGGACCGCTGCCGTTCCGGACCGCCGCTGGACCCGCAGGTTATTTAAGTCATTTGGGGGGGGTTCGGGAGGGTGGGGGATTTAATTTAAAGGGTCGGGGGTGGGTTTTAGGAGGTTTTAATGTGCCGGTTTTGCGATTTT
Organism: Rhinatrema bivittatum; assembly: GCF_901001135.1. NCBI lineage: Eukaryota > Metazoa > Chordata > Amphibia > Gymnophiona > Rhinatrematidae > Rhinatrema > Rhinatrema bivittatum. Next base: position 334,158,377 of record NC_042617.1, on the reverse strand, counting down.
TAGATTTTTAGATTTTTCACGATTTTTCACGATTTTTCACGATATTTTACCCCCCCAAACGGCAACAATACGATTCCCTCCCCCTCCCAGCCGAAATCGATCGTTAAGACGATCGAGGACACGATTCACATCCCTAGTAGTAATGGTACAGCAATGATCTGCAAAGCGGGGTACACCGATACGGTTCTTCAGTAGCAATGGTATGGCAATTTTCTGCAGAGTGGTGTACTCTCTGTAGCAGAGTGAACATTCCAGAGAAGGCCCCAGGGAATGGAGTGGGCAGAAGTCCTAGGCAGAAGGCCCTCCGAGGAGCAGATAGCCAGAGACAGGAAGGGCCCCGGAGGAGCGGGTACCCGAAACGTCTCATGCCTCAGAAGCAGGAGATGGAACAAAAGTCTGTAGCGAGTGAAGCGGATTCAGCAATGAGGGAACTCATTGCCAAGTCGTAGGTAGGCAGGGCCAGCCGGCTTAAGAGTCCTTGAAGAATTACATCATCCAAGGGGAACGCTCCCGAGATTCCCACCATGACGTGCATAAGACTGGCCAGGTAGCGCGCGCGCGCGCCTAAGGGGCTCTAAGGGCAAGTTGGCAGTCGGCAGTGTCCACATCGTCCAGGAGGACCTGGGAACCAGGGCGTGTAGGCCTGCGACCGATGGGTGTAACAGGCCACAAGGAAAGACATGGAAGAAAGGGCCAAGCAGGGAGCCGAATAGACTCGATGACAAGGCACTGGATTTTGCAAGAGGCAAGGTTAGGATTTTGCAACAGACAGGGTTAAGTAGGCTGGGACCACAGAGACTCTGACTAGAACGAGAGCAGGTATAGATCCAAGGGGACCTCTGGTGGTAGAGAGGAGGCATAACAGGCAGGATCCTAACATTGGAGGCACTCTTCACTTAGAAAAATACTCACTATTATCATGAAACAATTTAACATGGGTCTCTGATGAGCCCAATCTAGTAGATCACTATTCCAAATATAATGGGAAATATGTATAGCCTTATTTCACTTGCTGAATTTAAGGCCTACCAGAGATACACAAATTTGTACTACACTACTTTAAACTTCATTCTTCTGACCTTCCAGAGGAGGAATAATGCAGCATTAAAATGCTAAGTAATTCAGCATCACAATTTCTGGCTGTTCTCCAAGTGCTTGTTTTATTTCAAAGGCTGATAGTTAACAAATAATACTATATACAATAATTCAGTCTCTGCAGAAAAGTGGTTATAATAAATCAAATGTTGTAATTGTAGATTGAATTAACAACAAAGAATACAAAATATTGGGTCCAGTTCAATTCGGATGCAAATAGGCACAAGTCTTAAACTTCAGTATTGTCAGTTGTGTCTGCCTCCTCATCAGACCTATGCCTGAACCAAGTTGGATAAATAATTGTCTGTGGGGGTTATTCCAATCAGTTTTGGCTTAATTATTTTTGGTAATCAATCACAGCTAGGCCAACCATGGCATTCTAAGATTTTCACCTTTATCCCACATAATTGTAGAGTATTCAGTCCCAACCCATCCATGATTTCATCTGAGCCCATCAGTTGATTGCTACACAGTTTGGTGGAAATAGGGGTGCACAGCTTCCAGCATCCTTGGAATGTTTAAAATGGTTCAGTTAGGTTCTTACCTGTTAATTGGCTTTCCTGTAGTCCTGACAAGTCTGTACAAGTGGGTATTTTCCTCTGGCCAGCAGATGGAAGCAGAAACCAAAAGCTAATCATTGAGCCCTTTCTCCATATAAGCGTCTAGTGCTACCTCAGTTCCTCAGCACCCTATGCCAAAGTTAAAAACATCCAAAGACAATTGCTAGTTTTGGTTTCCAAATCCCCATCGTAATCAAATCCTGATACCATCACCAAAGTTCACTCCCTGGCTACTAGCATAAGGGCAAGAATTCCTTCTTCACACTACTGATTAGGATTGCTGCTTTCTGTATGGCCAACAACTTACTTACTGTTTGTTTTCTGAGGATAAGGGTCCCCTGGAACTCAAAGAAAGATATTAGTCACAAACAATATTCTTTTGCTCATTTCTCTGTGTATGTCAACTTATATAACTACTTGCATATATATGTATATACACACGCCTGTACACTTTTTTTTTAAACCCCCGTTATCTTCCTGGGGTGGGGGCTATAGACTGGATTGTCAGGACTACAGGAAATCCAATTAGCAGGTAAGAACCTAATTGAATCTTCCTGATCGTCCTGCCAGACCAATCTGTACAAGTGGGACATACCAAATCTATATCTATCCAGGGTGGGAGTAGTTTAGACCTGAGGTAATGCTGTGCCCTTCTCCTGAAGGTTCAGCCTCAAATGTTTTGTAAATGCATATAGAAAAATGCCCCTGTATCCGTCCTGCAGATTTCTGCTGGGTCAACTAATTTATCCTATGCCCAGGATGATGCCTGTGCCTACACCGAGAATGCTTTAGGCCATCGTGGCATCAGCTTTGCCTTCAATATATCCATTCCTGCAATTGCTTACTTAATCTGGAGTACAATTGCTTCATTAGAGGCCCCCTTATCCTCTGTGGGCCCCTGTGGCTGTCACCCAAGTCTGTGGCTTTCTTTACTCCTTGTGACTTCTCACTATCGCCTCAGAGCCTTGTGCACCTCTAGTACTCTGAGCTCCCACTTCTGACTTTGACCTTCTGTTTCCTAAAGCCCAGTAATGAAATCTCTTGATTTATGAGAAACCACTATTGAAACAAAGGGCTCACATTGAGCACTCTGATACTTTTTCCTTTAAAATTTTCTAAGGCACCACGGAGGTGAATTTCCACCACCATCTCCCAGATGCTACCTTACAACATCTGAAAAAGAGGGTGATTGCTGATCCCCCTCCTAAGTGAGTCCACCCGCAAGTTGAGAAGGCCTGACCTCAGATGAAAGTAATCTGAGGGGGAGTGAGGAAGCATTTGTTTCTATGTCTTTTTTGGCAAGCCAGACAGAGCCTGCCCTTGTAATCTTTGTGCACCATGCCTTCCTCTCAGTCTCCTTTGGTGGAAGGCCACCACTGAAAGCCTGGACGCCTCAATAGGAAATATTATACCTTTCACAGCCTGATCTCACAGAGGCTCCGGGCTCTATGCTTTGCTGTATGGTCCTCCTTTGCACCAGCAGCAGCCATGACACCTGTCATTGACTCTCCTCCTTATGTAGTCTGCTTCATTTAACTGAGAAGTCATGGATTTTCTGGGGAAGAATTATTTGGCTGTGTAGAAAGAAATACACCCTTTCGTGAACTTCCAGGACTAAGTCCAGGGACTATACAGACTTCTGGCTGCTCCATTCTCCGAAGGCTGGATGCCAGTTATGGTCTTCCCAGGATATTTGAACCCCCTGGTTACCATTTTTCCTTTTTGACCTAAGAACTTGCTTTTCTAAGACTTAATGAGGTTAACCCAAAAACCTTATGACAGTGCATTACCTGAGCTTTAGTGGGGCAAAGGCTACTTCTGCCAGACCTTACCCATTCGGGTCTGCAGAATGTCAGCTCCAGGTACCTTATATTAGGGATGTGAATCGTTTTTCAACGACTAAAATTATCGTCCGATAATGTTTATATCGTCTTAAATCGTTATAGAACACGATACAATAGAAATTCTAACGATTTATCGTTAAAAATCGTTAAATCGTGTTAGTGCGCACTAACTCGAGTTAGTGCGCACTAACTCCCCGTTAGTGCGCACTAATTCGATTTAGTGCGCACTAACTGAAAATGATACAAATAAACACTTTCCAGGTCACTGAAGGTCAGTTAGGAATGAATATGTGTTCCTATTGGCTGGCTGCCCTCTTATCTATTGATGTTACCAAGGTTACCACTGAGGTGATGGTTGGGGGGATGGGAAATGGAACTGGAAACTAACGAACACCAACAGAAAATGAAACAAAGTGTTCACACTTCCCAGGTCAGTAAAGGTCACTTAGGAATGAATATGTATGTATGTATTCCTATTGGCTGGCTGTGCTCTTATCTATTGATGTTACCAAGGCTAATACTGAGGTAATGGTTGGGGGGATGTGAAATGGAAACAGTTGGAAGCTTGACAAAAAAAGTAATGTAATGATCAGCACTCACGTGACTAGAACTTGTTTGTTTATTATTTTTGTTAGCAGGCACCTGAAATGCTAGTGCATGTTGAATTTGCCAATCACTGTGCATTTTAGAAAGGTGGTCCTGGCTGGAACTGTACACAGTTCAAATATATGTAATTGATTGTTGGTAAGTGTATTTTTTAAGTAGCCACACTGGCACAAGTATGTTTACTTTTCCTCCTACTTAACTCACTAGCTCAGCTTTGTAAGAAGGGCTTCTCTGCTTGTGTGTTGTTTTTGTTTGGTGTGAGGAGAGCAGAAACATCAGATCTTTATTCAATCTACTACAGTCATCTCTTACAGTGCCCTATCCCTATTAATACCAGGAGTGTTGTGATCTTCCTGCACACAGTGCCCTAACCCTGATACCAGTCTGAGACAGCTCCCTCCCTGCATTACTAGTGAGAGGCTGGCTTCACAGACAGGGGGGAGCTGCCTGACCCTCACTCCTGACTTCCCCCATGTCCCAGCTAGTGAATGGTGTGTGGGTGAGGGGGGGGGGAGGATGGTGAAGTCTGAGACAGCTCCCTCCCTGCATTACTAGTGAGAGGCTGGCTTCACAGACAGGGGGGAGCTGCCTGACCCTCACTCCTGGCTTCCCCCATGTCCCAGCTAGTGAATGGTGTGTGGGTGAGGGGGGGGGAGGATGGTGAAGTCTGAGACAGCTCCCTCCCTGCATTACTAGTGAGAGGCTGGCTTCACAGACAGGGGGGAGCTGCCTGACCCTCACTCCTGACTTCCCCCATGTCCCAGCTAGTGAATGGTGTGTGGGTGAGGGGGGGGGGAGGATGGTGAAGTCTGAGACAGCTCCCTCCCTGCATTACTAGTGAGAGGCTGGCTTCACAGACAGGGGGGAGCTGCCTGACCCTCACTCCTGACTTCCCCCATGTCCCAGCTAGTGAATGGTGTGTGGGTGAGGGGGGGGAGGATGGTGAAGTCTGAGACAGCTCCCTCCCTGCGTTACTAGTGAGAGGCTGGCTTCACAGACAGGGGGGAGCTGCCTGACTCTCACTCCTCCGGGGTATTGTGATCTTCCTGCACACAGTGCCCTATCCCTGATACCAGGGGTGTTGTGATCTTCCTGCATGCAGTGCCCTATCCCTATTAATACCAGGAGTGTTGTGATCTTCCTGCATGCAGTGCCCTATCCCTGATACCGGGATGTGTGCAAGAAGATCACAACACCCCCGGTATCAGGAATAGGGCACTGTGTGCAGGAAGATCACAACACCCCTGGTATTAGGGATAGGGCACTGTGTGCAGGAAGATCACAACACTCCTGGTATTAATAGGGATAGGGCACTGTGTGCAGGAAGATCACAATACCCCTGGTATCAGGGTTAGGGCACAAGTTCTAGTCACATTGACTGATCACATTACTTGTTTTGTCAAGCTACCAACTGTTTCCATTTCCCATCCCCCATATACTGTCAGTAGGAAACTTGGTAACATGAATAAATAAGAGGGCAGCCAATAGGAATACATATTCATTCCTAAACTGACCTTAACTGACCTGAAAAGTGTCAAATTGTATCATTTTCAGTTAGTGCGCACTAACTCCCGTTAGTGCGCACTAACTCGAGTTAGTGCGCACTAATCGGAAAAAACGATTTTTAACGATTTTTTAACTAAAAAATCGTGCCTAAGATGATTTTCTTGCCCTGCCACACGATTTCTATCGTTAAGACGATATGGAAAACGATTCACATCCCTACCTTATATATTGGATCATTATGTTGGCCCTATGAGTTGCTTCTCAGTGCTATAGGAGAACTCCCTCATAGCCTGAATCTGACTAACTTTCCCCCAGCTGCAGCCTGTTGTTCACCAACTCTTAACACCTAATTGGCTTTGCCTGTTGTTGCTGTGATCCTCTCATTAAGGGAGTTTCCCACGGCTGTGACCAATCAGGGGTTTCAGAACCTGCAATTCTACTTTTATTATTATTATTATTATTATTTAGCCCCAGCTCTACAGCCACAAAAAAAGAATTCTATCTTCTTCTTTAAGGAAAATTGCAATTATGACTGCATTTTGCTATATGTGGGATCTGAACCCACATATAACAAAATGCTATATGTGGGTTCAGATCTGAACCCAGGGTCTCCAATGTTAGAATTACCCTGTAACAAACCAGCTTAGAGCCTTGCTTTTCTTGCCTACTAGTCATTTATCTTAGCCACTTAGCCACTTCCTCTCCTGGCTCCCTGAAGCTGACTCACCGGGTTAACTGGCTGTGCCTTCCCAAGCAAGGCACAACTCTCTCCCGAGGAGCTTCCAGCCTGAACAGAGGAGCTCATCCAGTCCTGATTATGGGATCCCAAAATCAGTTTTGCTATACTCATTATCAACAAGGCGTGTTCTTACTGTGTTCTTTAGTTGCCTGCATGCTATTTCACAGCAGTGGTTGTGGGCTGGAGCTTTGCTACCATGGAGGAGAACATGGTTGGATTCCCAAGCTCTGTTTCTGCTACTCAGGCCAGCAGAGGCTGCAGATTCGCTAAGACTTACCTGCACTGTTTTGTGTTTTCCCATCTCTCTCTTTGGCTCGTGATCCACCAGGGAAATCCGTACCTTGTCAGGCTGTTGCCCTGGGAGCCCAGTCCTCAGCTCCTGCTGCTGGACCCACCAAGGTAAAACCAAGGGGAATTCTCCCCCAGCGCCTGTTCCTTGGCACTGGGACTCCGACTCCATTGAGTAGGTTCCCCCAGGAAAGGAGTGCAGGTTGTCTCAGTATAGCCCTCCTTCTTCAGTGAATGGCTACCTCTAAGAACCTCAGGAAGCCAGAGAGACCAAAATACCTGGTTGCACTGAGGAAGGGAGATCAGCCCTTCGGAGAAATGTCATCCCAGAGAATGCTAGGGAAAGCGACCCTAGGGAGGGCCGTTGCCCTGGAGCCACTCCTTCCTGTTCCATGAAGCTACAGTACCAGACCGTCTGTCTGCACTTCTGCTGAGGCAGAGACCTTGCTGAGGAACTGAGGCAGCACTGGATGCTTATAAGGAGAAGGGGCTCAATGATGAGCTTTTCGTCTCTGCCTCCATCTGCTGGTTGGAGGATAATCCCACTTGTACAGACTGTTCTGGCAGGACGATCAGGAAATATTTTTGACTAATAATTTCCCCCTGCTGCAGTCAACTTGGCTCAATATGGCCATGTTGGGAATTTTATGGTTGCTTTTGTGATTATTCCTTGTGGTTGTTAATGACTTTATTATTTATTTCTATTAATTAATAATTTACATCCCATGTTTTCTGCTAGGCTTTATAGATGTTTTAAAATTGATTATTTGGTTTGGTTGTTTTTTATCTCCTTGGTTTGCTATTTTATTTGGTAAGCCTTTGCTCTTACTTCTAACAATCTTTGCCTCTCTATTTATGTTTATATTTTTTACTTTATATTTATCATGCTATACATTAGACACAGTCACAATAATGAAAATTCAACTGTACAAAGAATAACTCAATGTAGAGTGATATCTAGCAACCGTCATATATTGCCACAGTGAACTATATGGCTTATATGATCAAGCCCGCGGAACACTGGGCTTGTCTAATCATAGGTTGCATAGAAGTTAAACTCCTGAACCAGGCTGTTTAGCAAGTGCGGGCACCGTGTGAAAAAGGAATCAACTAATGCTTGCACTTATCTTATTCCACCAGTGAAAGGAAAATGTATTAGGTCCTGAAGTACATCTTCCGACACAGCAGTGTTTCGGAGTGTATGACTCCTTCTTCAGGGAACTCCAGGCAATGACATAATAAGGTGGATCTGGGTGACTCATCAACAGTAGCAGCCTCCAAATTAGCAGAAACATCCAAAACTTACCCGCCGGAGCGTGACACAACTTGAGCAAGGCCTGCTCCCTCAGGTCCTTTAACACCTGAAAGGTAGAAGGCCCTGCAAATTAGTGGAGGGGCAGATTGAGATAACCCAAGCACCCCCCTGCTTATAGAGTGTAAAAAGTTCAGATGGAAAAATAAGTGAGATCACAGGAAAATTAAGAACTCTAAGATTAAGAGATAAAGGGAATGGAACAGCTCCTCTATGAGGAAAGATTAAAGAGGTTAGGACTTTTCAGCTTGGAGAAGAGACGGCTGAGGGGGGATATGAGAGAGGTGTTTAAAATCATGAGAGGTCTAGAACGGGTAAATGTGAATCGGTTATTTACTCGTTTGGATAATAGAAGGACTAGGGGGCACTCCATGAAGTTAGCATGTGGCACATTTAAAACTAATCAGAGAAAGTTCTTTTTCACTCAATGCACAATTAAGCTCTGGAATTTGTTGCCAGGGGATGTGGTTAGTGCAGTTAGTGTAGCTGAGTTTAAAAAAGGATTGGATAAGTTCTTGGAGGAGAAGTCCATTACCTGCTATTAATTAAGTTGACTTAGAAAATAGCCACTGCTTTTACTAGCAACAGTAACATGGGATAGACTTAGTTTTTGGGCACTTGTCAGGTTCTTATGGCCTGGATTGGCCACTGTTGGAAATAGGATGCTGGGCTTGATGGACCCTTGGTCTGACCCAGTATAGCATTAATATGGGTAGCCAGGACTGACGCTTCTGCCCACGCCCGTCTCTTTACAACCAATAAATACACTTAACACAGGCAGGGATCAACAGGCCGCAGCTTTTATTAACAAACATCCTGGAGCCCGAGCAAGCTCATTGTTACAATCAATTACCCTTCCCCCCGCCCCAGCTGAAGGGGAACCAATAGTTTCCCTAGAAACCAGAGGTTTGAAAATAAACCTCCGACTCCCCCCTCCCCTGCCTTATCCTGCAGCACAAGCCCAGATATGGGCAGCCACAGCTCCCTCCAACGTTTAACCCCCGGCTTGCCAGGGAGAAGCCTGGCAGCATATTACATTGGCCAGGCAGGGACGGGACCCACCTGACCTTGCAGTTCTTATGTTCTTATTAGATGATCTTGCAGGATTTGATGGGGACTCCAGCCTATGATGCACAACACCATTATCTTGCATCAAAGTATTCTGAACCCATGAGATTTTCCACATGTCAGTTTCTAAAGATTTTATCTTTTCAGTGTGAAAAGAGGCAAGAGTCTGCTGAACTTGAATTCTAGGCAAAAAATTATTCAAGGTGGCAGTAAGAGATAATAAGGACTGCTGCACAGATGAAAGCGTCATCCAGATATTGTCTAAAGTTATAGAGATGGTTCAAATAAGGAAGAACTCAGACCAGAGACTACAGCAGGATCACCTTGATGGAATACATTCGGTACTGCCAACATTGAAGCTGCCGCGGACCCTAGGGCAGTGTCTGGGGCATCAGCTATATTCAGAACTTCTCTGGTGCCCTGGTTAACCTGCGATACTCTGGCATCCCCACCATGGATAACCTCCATCATGCCGAGAACAGATGCCACTGACTCCCCCTTTGTCTGCATGTGGGTACTCCTCACCCGGAACCGACAGACAGCGGCGTCAACAACAGCTGCATTGAGGAGGGGAGAATCCTATCGTCAGGGCTGAGCGAGATACTGAAGCTTGCTTCAAGCCGGTGTTCTGTTCCCTCAGAAACAGTGGCAGCAGAGGCTGGCTCCGATGGAGAGGAAGTGAAGAGAAACTCTGGGATTGTCGTCTGTCACACAGAGAGGGTTTGACGGTGAGTAGTGGGGAAAACCTCAAAGCCTTACCCATCGCTTGACCATTAGTAATGCTGAAGTACTTAGGAAAATCAAAAACTCAGAGAGCACTCTCAAGCTGCGTCCTCACCCAGTGTCATCTTAGGCTCCCTTTGCCTCGCTATTGATCCACCCTCGATATTCTAATTGACTGCCAATATTAGCATGCCTGTTGCTCGAGCATCTGAACTCCCTGTTCCCCTGTGTAGCCTGCCAGACTGACTCAGCTTCACAAGCTTTTGCCTTTCTGCTCGGTCTAATTCTTACGGTACTTGTAGCCTGCCAGGTAGGTCTGATTGCCTGCTTGCCTACATTTTAGCTAAGACCTCAAACATTTTGAATAACTTACTTGTCATTCATTCTGGCAATAGCCCCGACACCAGCTGTTGAATCGATCAGGTGTGGCATTGTAAATATGCGCCTCTAGGTTGCATTTCTGCTCTCTCTTTACTGTCTGCAGCCGAGGATCCTATGCCCTCAGGAATTCTGCTACTATTTCAGCTTCCTCCATTTGTCCTGGAAAGGCCTTTTCTATTTCAAAATATTTCCCAAAATTACAGCTGAGTTGAGTCTACCTTGGTAAAAAAAAAAAAAAAAAAAATCTGTTGCTTTCCTCACATTCTTTCGACTAAAAACATAAATCTGGCCGTAAGTAGGGATGTGCAGAGCAAAATTTTATGTTCATATTTTTTATGTCCGAAAGGGGGTCCCACTTGCGGCCAATATGGACATAAAAAAAATCCAATGAGTTGGGTATATGTACATATGTGCAAAAAAAAAATTTAAACCCCCTCACCCTCCTTAATCCCCCCCCCAGACTTACCACAACTCCCTGGTGATCGAGCGAGGAGTGAGGACGTCATTTCTGCAATCCTTGGCGAGAAGCATGTGACGTCGGTGGCACGTCGAGTGACACGGCGTCACGTGATTCCCGGCGAGTTCGCGCCGGACGGCTCGTTCGGCCCAAAAAGAACTTTTGGCCAGCTTGGGGGGGCCTCCTGACCCCCCCAAGCTGGCCAAAAGTTCTTTTTGGGCCGAACGAGCCGTCTGGCGCGAACTCGCCGGGAATCACGTGGCGCCGCGTCACTCAGACGCGACGTCACGTGATTCCCGGCAAGTTCGCGCCGGACGGCTCGTTCGGCCCAAAAAGAACTTTTGGCCAGCTTGAGGGGGTCAGGAGGCCCCCCCAAGCTGGCCAAAAGTTCTTTTTGGGCCGAACGAGCCGTCCGGCGCGAACTTGCCGGGAATCACGTGACGTCGGCGTCACGTGATTCCCGGCGAGTTCGCGCCGGACGGCTCGTTCGGCCCAAAAAGAACTTTTGGCCAGCTTGGGGGGGCCTCCTGACCCCCCCAAGCTGGCCAAAAGTTCTTTTTGGGCCGAACGAGCCGTCCGGCGCGAACGAGCCGGGAATCACGTGACGCCGGCGTCACTCGACGTGCCGCCGACGTCACATGCTTCTCGCCAAGGATTGCAGAAATGGCGTCCTCACTCCGCTCCATCACCATGGAGTTGTGGTAAGTCGGGGGGGGGGGATTAAGGAGGGTGAGGGGGTTTATATTTTTATTTTGGCTCAACAATCGCGATTTCCCACATATCGAACATATCTATGTTCGATATGTGGGAAATCCGATCGTTTATGTCGAATCAATTTTTTAAGTAAAAAAAAAAAAAGAGTTGCGTTTCACTAATGCGGTCAATCCGAATGCACACCCCTAGCCGTAAGCCTCATGAGATTCCCAGAACCTTGTGAGATGTGTGGTCTCTCAGTTGCTTGGCTATTCCAAGTTGGTCTATGAAAAGCAGCTTTTTCATCAAAATCGGTGTCCAACAAGATCTCAGTCTGAAACATTATTAGGCTTAGAATCAGACCCTAGTTATAGTCACCCCCTCTTTTTCCCTATTCACAATCTGCACAATCGATTTTTTTTCCAGAAATGATTTCAGAGAAAGATATATTATACAGAATGTTCTGCAACTAATTACCTTAAAGGAAGCCGTAAAAATGAATAATATAATCACCTTTCAATGAGCTATTTTCACTATTCTCCTCTCGGATGATTCATTTTAGGAAATGTCAAGAAAACACAAGAACATTAAAGAAAATAACAAGTTAGATCCATGGTAGAGAAGCCAAATCTGAATTTTTTCTCCATCAGAGCTCCTGAGGTTTTTAGTCTTTTTCAATTCATTTCTCAGTGGGCAGCTATCCACATCACAAAACTTGCACTGATTGGAACCACTTTTGTTGCTGTTATCAGAGAGGTCATTGACTGCACAGGTAATGGGGACTGAATCCCTCTCAGACAGGTCCCCTCCAGAGCAGGGTTCAGGCACATGAATCAGCCATCAACACAAATTCCAGCAGCAAGCTTGTCCCTTGGGATCCTGCCACCTACTTATGACCTGGCTTGGCCACTGTTGGAAGAAGGATGCTGGGCTTGATGGACCCTCGGTCTGACTTAGTATGGCAATTCCTTATGTTCTTTATCAACTCCCCATGCTCTTTCTCCCATGCCCTAATCCCCTTTCCTCAACCCATGCATCCTACCCCATCCCCAATCCCCATCCTGTCAAGTAACAGAGAAAAGCAACACATTTTTTTTTAATTCAGAAAAGGAAATGCATTATTTTTATATTTACTTACTTAAAGACATTTATTATCTGCACACATCGCAGAAGTTGTTCGTGGTGGAGTACAATAAGATGGAAATATAGGCAACCTGACTTGGCTGCTGCTGGTGGGAGCAATCCTGTGCAGCCATCAGCTGGCCCATCCCCCATGGCCCATTCCCCTTCCCCACCCCATCCCCATTTCACTGACTTGAAAGAGAAAGGAAGGCTGGGTGGCCAGGAGGCTAAGCCATTTTGTCCTGCTGGGTTAGACAGGTTTACCAAGTGCTGCAGCCAAGTCAGGGCCTGTGGCTCAGCTAACTGCCAGAGCCACGCGTCTTCGGTAGGCTACTGTAGGTAGGGTGAGAGGGAGAAAGCATGCGTGTTTGTGTGTGTGTGTGTGTGTGTGTGTGTGTGTGTGCACGTGTGTGCCCCCAGTCTACAACAATCTTAGGATGGAGAGCAGGAGATTTTTTTAAATCCTTATTAGTTTTAATTACTAGGTGTTATTTGATGTGTCTGCTGTTTTCAAATATTTTATCGAAGTTCAGGAAATTTTAAAATTATATATTGGGGGTGGGGTGCCAAAGAAGTATCCGCCCCAGGTACCAAATACTTTAGGTACACCACTGGTGCTAGAAAAAGTGCCGGGGTTGTGAAGGCTGGATCTTAGATGGCTTGCAGTATCCTCTGGATTCCTAATGCTGGGTCTGGTGGAAGAAGTATGCAGAGGAGACTTCCAGTCCCCTGCTGTACAAATATGCCACTTCCTCCTATGAGGATATTGTGAGGAAAAAAAAAATCAATGTTCAATGCCTTTTCATTTTTTGGAGGGATAAGTAGAGACAGAAATGGAGCAATTTTCTTAATAGTGCAAGGCTAAATGAATATTCCCATTTCTGACATCTCTGCCTTCAACATAGTGATGACATGATTATGTTTTTCTAACTTACTTTTTGGAAAGATATATATTGTATGTAGCCAGAAAATTGCACAGCTGTTCAGATATATTTTCCCCTTCATTAAAAAAATGTGAGTGCTCTTTTAGTTTCTGTGACAGTTAAGGATTGGCAGTAATAAAAGTAGTTTCTCGTAACTTTGTTTCTTTTTTTTTTCTTTTGCCAAAGGGAGTTTTCATTAGTTGGTCTAAATTTTCTGCACTTAGCTGAAGTAAATTGTTAGAAGAAATGTCACTTAAGAAAATGGAATAAAGAATGAGGATAGAAACTAACCACAGAAAAAAAAACCCAAGTGATTCATCCAGGCTGCCCAAAAACTAATTTTTTTTTAGGGTTGTAACTGCCACTCCATTCAGGTTACCCCCATTCATTCTGTTAAGGGTAGTAATTACTGCTCCATGCAGGTTACCCCCATGTCTTATGTTAAGGGTAGTAACTGCCCCTCCATACAGGTTACCCCCACGCTTTATGTTAAGGGTAGTAACTGCTATTCCATGCAGGTTAACCCCATGCCTTATGTTAAGGGTAGTAACTGCCATTCTATGCAAGCTACCTCCATGTCTTTGTTAAGGATAGTAACTACACCTCACTGTGCAGGTTACCCCATGCCTTATGTTAAGGGTAGTAACTGCTGCTCTGTGCAGGTTACCCAATGCCTTATGTTAAGGGTAGTAACTTCCACTCCTTGTAGGTTACCCCATGCCTTATGTTAAGGGTAGTAATTGCCACTCCATTCAGATATACCCCCATGCATTCTGTTAAGGGTACTATCTGGTGCTGCCTGCAGGTTAAACAAATGTCTTATGTTAAGGGAAGTAACTGCCACTTTCTGCAGCTTACCTCATGCCTTCTGTTAAGTAGTAACTGCTACTCCCTGCAGTTTACCACCATGTCTTTTGTTAAGAGTAGTAACTGCCACTTTCTGCGGGTTACCCCCATGCATTATGCTAAGAGTAGTAACTGCCACTCTCTGCGGGTTACCTCCATGTCTTTTGTTAAGGGTAGTAACTTCCACTCTGCAGGTTACCCCCATGCCTTTTGTTAAGGAGAGTAAATGCCACTTTGTGCGGGTTACCCCTGTGCATTCTGTTAAGGGTAGTAACTGCCACTCTCTGCAGGTTACCTCCATGCCTTTTATTAAATGTAGTAACAGTCACTCCCTGCAGGTTACCCCTGTGCATTCTGTTAAGGGTAGTAACTGCATGTTACCGCCATGTCTTTTGTTAAGGGTAGTAACTGCCACTTTGTGCAGATTACCCCTGTGCATTCTGTTAAAGGTAGTAAAAGCCACTCTCTGCAGGTTACCCCCATGCATTCTGTTAAGGATAGTAACTTCTTCTCCATGGAAGTTAACCCCATGTCTTATATTAAGGGTAGTAACTACCACTCCTTGTAGGTTACCCCATGCCTTATGTTAAGGATAGTAATTGCCACTCCATTCAGATATACCCCCATGCATTCTGTTAAGGGTACTATCTGGTGCTCCCTGCAGGTTAAACAAATGTCTTATGTTAAGGGAAGTAACTGCCACTTTCTGCAGGTTACCTAATGCCTTCTGTTAAGAGTAGTAACTGCTACTCCCTACAGTTTACCACCATGTCTTTTGTTAAGAGTAGTAACTGCCACTTTCTGCGGGTTACCCCCATGCATTATGCTAAGGGTAGTAACTGCCACTCTCTGCAGGTTACCTCCACACCTTTTGTTAAGAGTAGTAACTGCCACCTTGTGCAGGTTACCCCTGTGCATTCTGTTAAGGGTAGTAACTGCCACTCTCTGCGGGTTACTCCCATGCATTATGTTAAGGGTAGTAACTGCCACTGTCTGCAGGTTATCTCCATGTCTTTTGTTAAGGGTAGTAACTTCCACTCTGCAGGTTACCCCCATGTCTTTTGTTAAGGAGAGTAACTGCCACTTTGTGCAGGTTACCCCTGTGCATTCTGTTAAAGGTAGTAACTGCCACTCTCTGCAGGTTACCCCTGTGCATTCTGTTAAGGGTAGTAACTGCTGAGCCCTGCAGGTTACCCCAATGTCTTTTGTTAAGGGTAGTAACTGCCACTCTCTGCAGGTTACCCCCATGCCTTTTGTTAAGAGTAGTAATTGCCGCTCCCTGCAGGTTACCCCCATGTCTTTTGTTAAGGGTAGTAACTGCCACTCTGTGCAGGTTAACCCCATGCATTCTGTTAAGGGTATTGAACTACCACTCTCTGCAGGTTACCTCCATGCCTTTTGTTAAGAGTTGTAACTGCCGCTCCTTGTAGATTATCCTCATACCTTTAGTTAAGGGTAGTAACTGCCACTTCCTGCAGATTATCCTCATAACTTTTGTTGAGGGTAGTAACTGCCGCTCCATGCAGGCTACCCTCATGTCTTATGTTAAGGGTAGTAACAGCCGCTCCCTGCAGGTTACTCCCAATTAACACAGGTTACTCCTTGTCTTCTTTCCCATCCTTTAGCCATTGGGGATCCTTTACATTTATTCCACACCCTTTTGAATTCTGTTTCCGTTCTTGTCTTCACTACCTCTTCTCAGAGGGCATTCCATGCATCCACCAGAGTAACTAATTTAATAAAGTTGTCCTGTACTATTGAAATATTGCTAAATAATTAGGCAATTAAATTCAGATATGAAGGAGAGGTACAGTACCTGCTAGGTAATGATGACTGAATTATATTCTCAGACTTCAGCTGAGGGAATGTTAGTCAACCAAGGTCATCATCTTGGCAGCTAAAGTGGTTGCACTTGGTTAAAAACCTTCTCCATCTGAATTCTTGCCAATTGCAGCTAATAATTAATTTAGGGATACAACACTATGTACATTGACTCCCTTGAAATGTCCACATCATGATACTAACAGAAGAATGATCAATGTTCTATTGGGGGAATTACAGAAAAGTGGTTTTGTTTTTCTATTTAAAAGTTTACCAGCTACACAAGTCAGCCTTGTTCAGGCAATATTAAATTACAGATCTACAAAGTAAAATGAAAAAAGCGAATATATAATCCAAAGAAAACCTTTGAATAGAATAAAAGTTTGCATTTAACCACTATAAAGAAGGGGGTCAAAACGAAACGAAGAGACAATTAAAGATAAACAATAAGAAAGAGGTATCCGTCATGCCACTTCCAGATATTACAACAGTTCTGTGAAATCGATTATGAATGGTGTGGGTGATCTTTTTTTTTTTTTTATCACGGAAAAAGGGTAATTGCTGAGGAGCTAAAAAAAAAAACCTGTCGAACCCCAGCACAGTTAACAGCGCATTTGCAAGGGTAACAAAGAAAAATCTTAGCCCCTAAGTTCACAAGACACTTGGTGCTTTGAAAGAAACATGCTCCTCCTCTCTTGCATGGCTTTCACAATAAGAGCATAGATAAGAATGGTTTATCCCATAAAAGCCACCTGCATCCTATAAAAGTGCAGATACATAACTATATTGAAATCCCGCTCAATAGCAAATGAAACCAATCCAGTAGCGCTTTCTTCTTGCGATGATTTCTCAAAATAAGAAGGTAAACCAGATAAGTTGAAATATTCAGAGGGCATTTGCACTGCCCTGCTTTCTCCCCTTGGCGTCCACTACCCCTGTTCTCTGGCATGAAGAAGAGCCTGTTGACAGGCGGGCAGGCTTCAGCAGATATCCCCAAGACTTCCATAAGATCTGTGTTAACTAAGTTTCGCTCCGGGCACTCTAGGGAAGTTTAGGAGCCTCATATTCAGGCTATGAAGCACCATTTTGTCCCAGGACTAAAGCTGCCTGCACAGACCCTAATGCCTTTAATCTCCTCTTCTAACTCTCCAATCTTCCCTTTCATTTCCTGGGATTCCAGCTCCTGCTCCTCCGTGAGCACATTCACAGTGTCCAGACAATTTCCCGACACGGGCAAACGCTTGCCTACCTGCATAAAAATGCACAATGAATATTGTCCCCTACCACCACCTTATGCTGGTCTAAGTATACCCGCTGTTCTACAGCACAACCACTTTCACCTGCATGAAAAAATGGAGGAAGTTAAGTCAGGGGCATGAAATTGCATGCGGGCATTTCATTTTCCATGGATTAGATGAGACTAGCAAATAATGGATCTTTGAAGATTTCTGATTTGCTGATGTGGGACTGTTTGTGCCTTTTAAAAGCACTTGAACTTTAAACAACAGTTTTTTGAACAAGAATCATTTCAGAGGGTGCTTTTTTTCTATCAGCTATGATGGAAATGAAGAGTTGCTGCTTACACCTGAATTCGTTTTATGAACTGGCATTTCCACCCTTACATTTAGCTATTGTTTTGAGGTGATATATTTTGAATTCATGAAGGCTGTTTCCATTTTTTAATTAAGGATTTATTTTTAAACCACTACACTTTAGCTGTGCTGTGAACCACCATCCTTACCTCTAGCTCCAGGGCTGTCATGACCCCTTCCGATGCAAGGGAAGGCTCCCAAATACACAGGCAGAAGGCTGCTGCTTTCTGCCTGCCCCCGATGCTGTCGCTGCTGCCAGCAAAGACACTGGAGTGTAAATATGGCAGGCTACCACGCCCAACCTGCCTCCAATGCCGCTGCATGCCTGAGCCCTCATAAGGCACGCACACACCCGACCTTGCCCCTCTTAAAGGGCCAGGGATGGGAAAAGGCCAGCAGCACCCAGTGATGACATCACTAGCATGGGTCTTTAAAAGGCCAGCAGCTTATCATTGCCTTGGCAATAGGATGACTACTGTTGGTAGAGCTAGTTGTCTCAGCATGTTACTGATCTTAGTTCTTGCATTCCTGGTACTCATTCCTATATTCCTGGTCTTTGTTCCTGTGTTCCTGCCCATTGTCTTGGCAGTTCCTGGACTTCTTCCTAAGGTCTTCATCTTCATCCAGTGGTTAGTCTTCAGTTCTTCGTCTTCATCTTGTGGTCAGTCTTCAGTTCTTCAGTGTCATATCCTGCCTGCCTGTGCAGTTCCTCACCTCCCTGCCTGCCTTTCCATCCAAACTTTCCTTGGATGAATCTCTGGTTTTGACCATGGCTTGCTCAACTCTTGACTATGACTGAAATCTGCCTGCCTCTGACCACTACCAGACTATCAACCACGCTTGACCCTATCCTGCTCCACACTCTGGCCTGTGACTCGCCCATCTCCAAGGACTTCCACTCATCAACAGAGGCCCACGCCTAAGTTATGCCAGCCCTGGCATTTGAGGGCTCAACCTAAAGGGAAAGAAGGCTGGTATAGATGAAGCTCCAGATGGACCTCTGCCACAGCCAGCTCCGCCAGCCGACGGTGGGGACCTGCAGAGCTCCTCCCTGCAGGTTGCATCAACTCCACCTCAGTACAAGGATCCACGCACGCATCACATTGTACCTGCTGTTATGCAGGTGCAAAGCACATACTATAGGTGAAAATTACATGCCCATGTTTTGTGTGTGGCAAGTGCAGGATTTATAGCAACAAAGAGAATTTTTTATCAAAATTGAAGCACAGAACTTTCAATTTAGGAAAGGAACATGTCTGATATATTTAATTAATATTGTATTACCATCATAAGCACACCAGTGGACTGCATTAATTTCTTGAATGACTCACGTCCCCAGTGAGCATAGTGAGTGAAATCATAGGCCATAACAGAAAATAAATTGCTTTTTCATGGAACACTTGTATTACACTGTCTTTCAACTTGTGCCGAGAAAAATAATTTTTTGAAATTTTTAATATGCAAATAAAAATCTTAGCATTAAGCTTAGTTCAGGGAAAAAAGCATAAGCACTTATCTGAAAAACTCCTGGCATTTCTGGCATATGAAGATGAAATTCATGGAGGATATGCTGGAAAGTGCTGTATCAGAGCCATACATGATCTGATGCTGCAATGTTTCTAGAGAGTTTTCTCTGTCTCTCTGCTTCAGGGATCAGAAAATCTCCAAGTATCATCCTTCATTATATGTAATCCATAACTGGGGCAATGCTTCAACTCTAAGTAGAAAAATATAATATTCCTTCCTCTGGCAACAATGGCTGGTCTTGGTTAAACCCAGACAGTTAGGTCCAGGACCCTTGTCTTCTTTTACGGGGAAGAAGGGAGGAAGTAATGGGGTTGTACAGAGCCGTGGAGACCCAGGTTAGCTTTTTTTGGGAATGGGAGGGGGTTGTGGGAATGGGAGAGGGTTGTGAAGGCTTGTTTCAGTTTTTTTTGTTTTTATTTTTGTTTTGGGGTTTTTATGGGAGGGGTTAATGTTTTATTTGTTTGTTTTTTTTAATGAATCGAACAAAAAAAAACCCAACCCATTAAACAGAATGAATAAACAAACCACTAGTACTAACCTGGGGACCCCATCTACTTCTCAAAACAGCAGCACTAGCAAGAAAGTCAGAGAAAATGAGAAGTCTATTGCCTAAGCTGATGCCCCAGCCCCTTCCTTCAGTGAACAAGCAGCCACCAATCCTATATCAGTGGCAAGCCACCATGGAGTGGATGGGGTGTTTTATAACACTACTTTCCCATACTAGGAGGCAGGCAGCATCAAAGGTAGTGACATGGTGCCCTCCCTGCATTTCAGAACTATATTGGGCTGTTTCACACTCTGCTGCCTGTGTCATACCTATGGACTGTTAATAGCAGGACTTCATAGTACTTTGCTAAACAGATATATAGGCATGATGTAGTCATGGGACTAGTGCTCTCATCGACAGGATTGCCGCTTCCATATAGTTGTGCTTTGCTCTTTGTGTTCACCTGTCCATTTATAGATAAGATCACATGCTTGCAATGTAACCTTTGTTCAGTAGGCCAACTGTGGTAGACTGTATCCGTTTTCCCACCATTAAGGCCTAAAGGTAATCTTGGCTTTTGTCACTGATCCTTTATCTGTATGGTGTTCCTGCAAAGAATCAATGTTAACGTCTTTGTTTTTAGAAATGTCTGACAATAAAAACCCTCTTGTTTTGTACTCTAATCTGTGGTCTGGTATGATTTTTTTTTTTTTTTAGTGATAACGAGGTTAATATTCTAAGCCATTTAGAGAGAGAACTTGTGAATTTTCCATCTAAATGGATAGTTTGGAATATTATCCATTCTTAGCCAACTTAAAGTAAACTAGATAAGTCTGTACATAGCTAAGAAATAGCTGAATAAGAAAGGGCATGCTGGGGGCATTCTGGAGCATGGCAGGATTAGGCAAATAATTATGTGACTAACTCATGATATTGGAAGTTAGTCAGATATTGTATTACCCTAACTAGAGATGTGCCCAAGAACAGGTCTAAAGTTATTTGGGAAAGTGTTCTTAGATCACTTTAGTCTTAACCAGCTATATTCCAAAGAATTTAGGTGATTAAGACGTGATTTGAAGGAAAAAATAAAAATGGTGCGGGCCTACTGGTCCCAACAGGCCCCCCTCCTTTCCCCTCAAAGTCCAAAGTCCAAGCCTGCATCCGCACATTAAACCCCTCCATCCCTGGAAAATAAAAAATAATGATGCTGGTCTCCCATGCTTCCAGGCCCCACCTCTGCCTGACTTCTCCCAGGTCAAGCAATTTATTAAGATAAAAAGACCTCCAGGACCCCAATCCAACCCCCCCCCCCTCCTCCAACCCTAACCCCCCTACCCTCCTGGTATCTACTGGCTAAAAGATCTTCAGCCTGGATTGTGGTAGCAGCCTATCACAACTTGGGCTTGGAGCTTCTGCAGTTGTAAAGGGAAATATGCTGGGAGTGTATTGTGGAAATATTGCTTCAACAATAAGGTTGTAATGAGTAACGTAGAACGGAACCAGACATTGCATGTCTCTCCATGCAACACCTTGCTTGTACTGTGTTCCTATATCTTATATCAACTTGTCAACTCCTACTTTGCCAATCATCTTTGATTTTCAAATGCTGAAGAGCTTACTATGTACTGAATCTCTAGCTACAGCACACAGAGATGGTGGTGGATGCCTGGAATGCCCTTTGAGAAGTAGTGGTGAGAAAGAAAACTAAATGAATTCAAAAGGGCATGGGATAAACACTGTGGATCCCTAAAGACTAGAGGTTGGAAATGAAGAAAAGGTTGCATGGGGATAACCTGCATGAAGCAGCAGACACTACACTTCACAGAAGGTACTTGGATTACTACCCTTAACAAATTAGTGTTGATGCTGTGATGCAATTGCAACATCACTTTCTGCGTCAACAGCAGGGGGAAAAGGAGAATTGGATTCAGAAGCAGCCAATGCTGGGCTCTGACTTTTATGGTCCTGGCTACTGATACACAGATATTAGGGGTAAAGCACAGGACTGTTTGTACAACCAAGTCCAAAAGCAAAGCACATTCAAGCAGCTTTGTTTGAATGATCAATTATTAGCAATAATTTTGTTATGGGTTTGACAGTTGCTTGATTTTGATTGTAAATATTGCTACCCTTATCCTAAGCCTTGGGGGTAACAAGCATGGCATGACAGTTACTAACATTAACTTAAAGCTTGGGGAAACCTGCATGGAGCTGCAGTTACTACCCTTAACAGAACACATGGGGTAACCTGCATGGAGCAGCAGTTACTACCATAAGAAACTTGCTGGGCAAACTGGATGGGTCATTTGATCTTTTCCTGCCTTCATTACTACTGTACGATATAACAATGAGATTATAGAGGCACATGTGTTATACTGATCACACAATAAAAGGGTTGCCCCGCTACATTAGGACCAGCTCTGTGTGCTGACTCTAATGGCCCTACTCACAACAACCTTTAATCTGTATATTACTCTGACAAAATAACAAATGTGGTAGATTATTGGCCAATTATGTTCAGAACAAATGGGAGCGGACTAGAATTTCTGTGATTAATTATGGTTCATCATTTCAAGCACTCAGGGATATAGATATATTGGAACAATTTAGAAAGTATTATACTGAATTACACTCTTCACAGAAGAGTGGTAATTTCCAATCTTTATAGACTTTTTTGTCCACCTTAGAGCATCCCATTTACCTGAGGCTGATAGTGCCTATTCTGAATCTTGTCTATCATGTGAGGAGGTCACAAAGGCTATTTTTATGCTACAGATTGGGAAGTCCAGTCATGTTCTCTGTCAAGTATTACAAGGCATTTCCTTAACCTTCAAGACCTTTTTATATAAATATCCTAAATGGATCCTACACAGTCAGATTGACTGAGGCAAGGATTATAGAGCTACCCAAGCCTGGTAGAGGGCCAACATGTGTTTTAAATTACAGAGCTATATCTTTAATTAATGTGGACTGTAAAATTATGATGGAAGTATTGCCCCAACATTTGGAGCTACATCTAGCCACATAATTAGTTGCTAGGATGAAGCTGCATAAAACAGGAGCAGGCCAGGGCAGGCAGGAAGCATTTCTGGGAGGAGCGGAGTTAGCTGAATAATTATGTGGCTTACTCTCGTCGGGCTGTAGGGCTGTCCTAAAGTTAGCTGAAATGTTGAGTCAAGTGGCACGTTATAAACTGACCTATTTATGAAAGCATGAGCTTTCGAGGACATAGTCCACTTCATTGCATCCGACAAAGTGGACTCTGTACTTGAAAGCTCATGCTTTAATAAATTGGTTAGTCTATAAGGTGTCCATCATGTCAAAGTTATACATAACTGGCTAACTTTAAGATAGCCGGGTATATTCAGTGGCACAACTGCACCATCAAATATACCCTGCTAGTTAGACAGATATGTTTATCCAGCAAACTAACTGGGCTGCACAATAGCTGAAAATGTACCCCATGGTCTATGTCCATTATTCTGCTTCACCTTACCAGTTTATGTGCTTGCGACTGGTTCCTGTATAACTCACTGTATTGATTATTGTGTGTTTTTGCTGTATTTTTCTTTAAAAATAATAAAGATATATGAACTTAAAAAAAAATAAACCTTTAATCTGTAGCTGGGATAGGCAGTGAAAGGGATTTCTTTATTTTATTATTATTTAGCCATTTTATATACCATCATTCCAAATGAAGATCACAACAGTTTACATCATGACATACATAATATGAATTGATAAATATATTCACTTAAGGTGTTAATCTAACATAAAATTTAAAGATAGGCATATATGTTGGCTAAAGTTCTCATGGACACATTCGTTGACTAATGTTAGGGGTGAGGAGATATGCAGGGATGAGCTAATATTTGGGGTGGATTGGAATGAGATAAGGTATAGAGGGTTGGAAAGTAAGTGTTATTGAGTTTGCTAGCTAGGTTCTTCAAGAAATTTGTCCATGTAGGAGTAAGTACTAATATCAGAAAGGATTAAGTTATGTTATAGGCATTTTGGAATAACCATGTTTTGAGATCCTGTTTGAATTTCTTTGTTTCTGGAGACAGTCTAGGGTCTCAGGTAGAGAATTCCATGTGCATAGATAGCCTCCTTAGGCACTACATATTATAGCTGATCAAATACAAACTTTTCTTCTAGCCATATGCCAGAAAGCCTTAAAACAGAACACTCAAAGAAACAAGTATTAAAGGGTCTTATCCAGTAGCTATCCATCGCCGTACCTTCCATCCTCAAAGTTCTGCCAAATAGCCAGGCCTTGCAGAATATCGGCATCATGGGTGGTCCCCAGGAATCTCACCACCACATTGAGGATATGCATGTGTTCATTATACATAACTTGCATGCTGAGAGAGTAGAAGAGCTTGAGCTTGCAGTAATACTCTTCCCTCTCATTGAGAGCCATGTGTGCCCCTTCTAGGGAACAGTGCTACAGCATAGACATCCATCTTCACATCCTGTAGTTCATGCTTCTGTGGGAGAAAGACACCTATTAAACCTTGTTAGTGATATGCCCCCTATAACACTGACAGTTGTTTGGAAGGAGCCAGAAGTCATGAAATGCAGGGAGCTCAGTTTAACAAGGCTTGGAATGACATGGAACCTGGTTATGGCAAGGTCCAGTTCATCTTTCAGATCCTCATATAATGCTACGATGGCGTATGAGTTCAAATGGTACCTCCTGATCACCTCCTCTTCAGGAAGACCAAGCAATGTGGTACAGATATGAAATATTTGCTCATACCAAGCCTGGCATCTCCTCCTATGTGGTGAGAGAGAGCTGCAGAATCCTGAGGCCCACCTGTCCCAGTTACTCAATGGCCTCTGTGTGGCTCATATATGAATGCCATTTCAGACTCCCTGGCCTCTCAATGATGCAGGTTTGTTTCCCTCAGCTGCTATGCAGCCAAAATCAAGCTATATTGGCCAAATATTTTCCCAGAAGTAACTAGGCTAGCTAGGAAGGGTTTTTTTTTTATTGGTCCAGAGCTTGGTTGATGGGGCATGAGGGTGTGGACCAATAGAAACACAGTGAGATAAAAGTGATTTCTGAGCAATATTTTATGTCTTGGCCCGAACAACAAAAAATCTCATAGAAGAAAAGTTAAAGTTTGGATCTGATTAGCTATAATATGTAGTGCCTACAGAGGCTATCTATTTACATTCCCTTCACTGCCCATCTCAGCTAAAGATTAAAGGTTACTTAACTCTGGCAAGACTACAGTGGAACTTGGGTCTTGGCCAAGACAGCAGCATCGCGCTTGGGCCTACACTGAATCCCCTGCTTTGGGCCTCAACCTGTGCCCTAGGTGATTCCCCGGCCTCAGGCCATAGCCTAGACTTAACCGGATGTTTTAAATGAATTACACAAATAAGGTTCATTTCATTTGGGGGGACCTCAATTCATTTTAGAGCCCCCAAATAAAACAAATTGTCCTTATTTGTCACATTTTCCAAATTCTCTTAAAATGATTGCATATCCTTACTAGTCAGACCATCCATCTAATTTATCTAGCCCTTACAATTCCCATCACTCTCAGAGATATCCTACATTTATCCCATGCTTTCTTAAATGTATATACTGCTTTTGCCTTCCCTACCTCCACTGAGAGTCTGTTCCATGCATCTGCTACCTCTCTATAATGGGAGATGGGATAATAGCAGGGCAGGTATGTTCCAATGAGGGTATTTTGAGGAGTGGTGTGATCACAGCATGTCTGAAGAAAGTAAGAACAGTAGTAGTGGAAAGTGATAGATTGAGGATGTGACAGATGAAAGGGATGACTAGCATTGGAATCAGAGGTGAGAAACTGGTTGGGCAAGGTGCCAGATGAACAAATACTGAGTTTGAAGGAGGAAAGAAGATGGGCAGTTTCTACCACTGTTACTTCAGAAATGGAGGAGAGAGTGGTAAAGGCTAAAGAAAGGGTAAAGGAAGAATGTGAGAGATAGAGGTGACCTTATTTAGAACTCCAGACTAATTTATTAAATTTTGGCATGAAAGTAATCAGCTCTAGTCTGGGCAGAGAGTGAAGAGGAGGAAGGAGACAAAGGAAGTTAGAGGAGGGAATTGAGTGTGGTAAAGTGACAGTCAGGGTTGGATGCAAGAGATTTTGTCAGATGGACATAGTAGTCTTGTTTGCCAAGTACAGTAGCAGACTGGAAGGAGGTCACTCAGCATGAATTAGAAATGGATGACTTCAGTATGAGCATGGGATTTTAGCCAAAGATTTTCTGCGGAGTGGGCCCAGAATGTAGGAAACAAATTATAGTAGTAAGCTAAGGCTGGTGTGCCTTATATGATATGTAATGGGAGAGGCATGATTGTCTAATGTTGGAGGAAGAAACTGATTTGTCAACAGATTCAGAAAATGTAGTGGAGAAAAGGAGAGATCAAACAGTAATGGAAAAGATACAAGGGTCTACAGTAGAGATGTGAATCGGAACCGGAATCGGTTCCGATTCACATCGTGAACTTTTTTTTGTGCGGCCCGATCGGGTTTAGTTTTATCGGCTGCGCCCGAACCGATAAACAAAAAACCCACCCGACCCTTTAAAACATCTCCCTTAGCATCCCCCACCCTCCCGACCCCCCCCCCAAAAAAAAAACCAAACCCATTTTAAATTACCTGGTGGTCTAGTGCTGGTCTCTGGAGCGATCTCCCACTCTCGGGCTGTCGGCTGCCACTATTAAAAATGGCGCCGATGGCCCTTTGCCCTTACCATGTGACAGGGTATCCACACCATTGGCCAGACACTGTCAGATGGTAGGAGCACTGGATGGCCAGCACCATTAAAGATGTGTGCTGTTTTTCCTGCCCTCCCCCAAAATGATAAGAGAACCCCACGAACAATTTCGTGGGGTATTCCTATCGATAGCCTTTGCCCTTACTATGTCACAGGGGCTACCTATCGATAGCCTTTGCCCTTACTATGTCACAGGGGCTAACGGTGCCATTGGTCGGCCCCTGTCACATGGTATGGGCACAAGATGGTGCCAGTCGTCCATTGCTCCTACCATGTGACAGGGACCGACCAATGGCACCGATAGCCCCTGTGACCATAGTAAGGGCAAAGGCTATCGGCACCATTTTGAATACCGGTAGCCGATAGCCTGAGTGCAGGAGATCGCTCCAGGACCCCCGCTGGACCACCAGGGACTTTTGGCAAGTCTTGGGGGGGGTCAGGAAGGTGGGGGGTTATAGTAAATTAAATTTAAAGTGTTGGGATGGAGGTTTTTTTGGGAAATTAATACATATGTAACTAATGAACAGATCGGGGTCCCCCGAGAATGGATGCAATGGATTTGGGTCCCGACAAATCCGAATACCAAATGGGACGAATCCGTCCCTGCTGCACATCCCTAACATTATCTCTGATTTTTGATAGTGAAGTTATCTGCATATTGATATTTTAAGTTAAATCATATGCTTTTTTGAAGAGCAATGTTTTCAATTCATGTTTGAAAATGTTCTTTCTGTTATTAGATGTAACATGTTTGGTAAAGAATTCTACAACTTGGGACCTGCTATAGAAAACATTCACTGTCTTATTTGTGCTAGATGTAGGCACAGTTAATAGCCCTTTGTTTTGCGATCTTAGGGCTTGTTGCAGAATGTATGGATGAAGTGTCACTCCTATTAAGCAGGGGTTTATGTCATTGATGATATTAAAAATTAGTGTTAATACTTTATAATGAATTCTGGATTGTACTGGCATCCAGTGCAGTGCTATCATTGAGGGGGTGATGTGGTCAAATTTCCTTGACACCCTAATAAAAGTCTTGCTGAGGCATTTTGTAATAACTGTAGTGGTATTAATAGTCTTGAAGGTGATCCTAGTAATAGGGAGTTGCAGTAAACTATGTTTGAAAATATTAGTGTTTGTAAAACAGTGAGGAAGTCTTGTAATGTTAGTAATGTTTTCAACCAATGTATTATTCTCAGCTCGGAGTATCCTGTTTTAATTAATTTACTTATGTGCTTTTTAATTGTAGGTCTCATACTTGATCTGAGGGTGTAATGTTAAAATTGCACAGGTCTAGAGATGGCAGGTTGACAATAGAGGAGTTTCTCCTTAACCACACAATTTCAGTTTTTTTCTTTGTGTTTAGTGTTAGTTTCAGCTAAGATCGTTCTTGTTAAGAACATAAGAACATAAGAAAATGCCATACTGGGTCAGACCAAGGGTCCATCAAGCCCAGCATCCTGTTTCCAACAGTGGCCAATCCAGGCCATAAGAACCTGGCAAGTACCCAAAAACTAAGTCTATTCCATGTAATCATTGCTAATGGCAGTGGCTATTCTCTAAGTGAACTTAATAGCAGGTAATGGACTTCTCCTCCAAGAACTTATCCAATCCTTTTTTAAACACAGCTATACTAACTGCACGAACCACATTCTCTGGCAACAAATTCCAGAGTTTAATTGTGCGTTGAGTAAAAAAGAACTTTCTCCGATTAGTTTTAAATGTGCCCCATGCTAACTTCATGGAGTGCCCCCTAGTCTTTTTACTATCCGAAAGAGTAAATAACCGATTCACATCTACCCGTTCTAGACCTCTCATGATTTTAAACACCTCTATCATATCCCCCCTCAGTCGTCTCTTTTCCAAGCTGAAAAGTCCTAACCTCTTTAGTCTTTCCTCATAGGGGAGTTGTTCCATTCACCTTATCATTTTGGTAGCCCTTCTCTGTACCTTCTCCATCGCAATTATATCTTTTTTGAGATGCGGCGACCAGAATTGTACACAGTATTCAAGGTGCGGTCTCACCATGGAGCGATACAGAGCCATTATGACATTTTCCGTTTTATTCATCATTCCTTTTCTAATAATTCCCAACATTCTGTTTGCTTTTTTGACTGCCGCAGCACACTGCACCGACGATTTCAATGTGTTATCCACTATGACACCTAGATCTCTTTCTTGGGTTGTAGCACCTAATATGGAACCCAACATTGTGTAATTAAAGCATGGGTTATTTTTCCCTATATGCATCACCTTGCACTTATCCACATTAAATTTCATCTGCCATTTGGATGCCCAATTTTCCAGTCTCACAAGGTCTTCCTGCAATTTTTCACAATCTGCTTGTGATTTAACTACTCTGAACAATTTTGTGTCATCTGCAAATTTGATTATCTCACTCGTCGTATTTCTTTCCAGATCATTTATAAATATATTGAACAGTAAGGGTCCCAATACAGATCCCTGAGGCACTCCACTGTCCACTCCCTTCCACTGAGAAAATTGCCCATTCAATCCTACTCTCTGTTTCCTGTCTTTTAGCCAGTTTGCAATCCACGAAAGGACATCGCCACCTATCCCATGACTTTTTACTTTTCCTAGAAGCCTCTCATGAGGAACTTTGTCAAACGCCTTCTGAAAATCCAAGTATACTATATCTACCGGTTCACCTTTATCCACATGTTTATTAACTCCTTCAAAAAAGTGAAGCAGATTTGTGAGGCAAGACTTGCCCTGGGTAAAGCCATGCTGACTTTGTTCCATTAAACCATGTCTTTCTATATGTTCTGTGATTTTGATGTTTAGAACACTTTCCACTATTTTTCCTGGCACTGAAGTCAGGCTAACCGGTCTGTAGTTTCCCGGATCGCCCCTGGAGCCCTTTTTAAATATTGGGGCTACATTTACTATCCTCCAGTCTTCAGGTACAATGAATGATTTTAATGATAAGTTACAAATTTTTACTAATAGGTCTGAAATTTCATTTTTTAGTTCCTTCAGAACTCTGGGGTGTATACCATCCAGTCCAGGTGATTTACTACTCTTCAGTTTGTCAATCAGGCCTACCACATCTTCTAGGTTCACCGTGATTTGATTCAGTCCATCTGATTCATTACCCATGAAAACCTTCTCCATTACGGGTACCTCCCCAACATGTATGTTGAGAGTATCGATGCAGTTTTGTCAAATGATTTGGCGAATGGAATGTAGAACTTTATATTGTCTGCATATAAAAAGAAGTTGATTCCTAGTTCCACTAGTAATGTATACAGAAGCAGCAAATAAATGTTGATTAGTGTTGCTGAAGGTGCTGAACGCTGAGGGACACCTGTCTTGATTGGGAAGGTGTCAGATATGTGATTGCCCAGTTTGACTTGCAATGTTCTATCTGCTAGGATGGAAGAGAGCCATTTGAGAACATTTCTGTCTATTTCAATTTTTCTCAACTGATGGCATTGCAGGGTATGGTCTACTGTGTCGAAGGCTGCTGTTAAATCAGTTAGGATATAAGATTCATCATTGTCAAAACCCCTGTAGTACAGGGTCCATTAAATAAATAAGTACAGTTTTTAGTGAATGATATTTTCTGATTCCAAATTGGTTTGGATATAGAATATTATTGTCTTCTATGTGGTTTTCTAATTATAACACTGCTTTTAATAGGACTTTTTTGATAAAAGGAAAGTTGGATATTGGTTGATAATTGTCCCAATCATCAATTCTGTCAGATTTATTTTCTAGGATTGGTTTAATCACTGCTTTCCTTGCCCCGGCAGGGGACAATCCTTCTGATAGCAAGTGGTTGATTATGGTTGTGATTGTCAGAGTGATTATACTATGTACTATTTTCAGGGAACTTGCGGGGATTGGGGCCAGTGGGTGAATAGCAGGCTTCATTTTTGTAATGATTTGATTAATTTTGAGTTTAGTTAAATGTTGAATGTGTTCCATTTTCCTGCCCATGTTTTTCTTCAGGTTCTTTTGTTGGTGAGCAAGTGGAGCATTGTATTTTTAACCTATTGATTTTATCTAACAAAGAAGTGGTATATTATTCATTGCAGGAATTCTTTGAAAAGTAGTAGTTATTCAAGATGGAGGAAGATGGGTTCTTGATTAAGTTTTTGATGGTTTCAAAGAGTAATTTGGAATTAAATATTACACCATGGATCTGTTGAGTATAGTAATCATTTTTTGCTTTATTGATTTGTGCATGGTATTTTGTTAGGCGTGATCTGTATTTTCCTAGAGATTCTGCGAATGGGCATTTCCAGTTCCACCATTGTTTCTGTTTTTCTCAGTGTCTGTTTAGTGTGTCTAAGCTCTTCGCTGTGCCATCGTTTCTATTGCTTAGAGGTATTCCATTCTTTTTAGAACATTTTTGTCTGAACTGGGCTTAGGGTATCTGCTATCTCATTGTCGATTTTATCCCATGAGTCAAAAACTGAGGAGGCATTAGCTTGGTTAAAATCAATTAACTTATTTTTAATTGATTCTTCAAGAACTTCCGGTTCTATATTTTTTCTAAAGGTGAAAGTTTGATTACTCTCTGAATTTGTTTGTTTTGTGTTGAGGAGGGTCATGTCCACTTTTATTAATTGATGGTCAGGCCCGGGCAATATTTTATGGCATGTATTGATTATGTAATTATTGTAATTGGCAAATATTTGGTCAAGCATATGTCCTACTTTATAAGTGCAGTTGGTTACAAATTGTGACCATCCCATTGCTTCCATTGTATCTAAAGTCTCTTACAATTTGAGTAGTGGCAGGTGAAGGAAATGCTTTAGTGAATAATTTGATTAGTGGTAATCAGAAAGATAGTTGGGTAAATAGGCAGATGGCATGGACCTCAAAGGAAGAAAAAAGTAGGACTGAGGTAGTAGAATGGGTTGAAACCTATGGGAGAGGGAGAGCAGCAGTCAACACCTCCACTGTGGCCCACTGTGCAAGGGAAATGGGAGAAAAGATAATCTCCATGACAGAGAGCAGCAACTAAAGCAGAGTCTGCAGGAGAAAGCCAGGTTTCAGTTAAGACAAGAAGATGAAGAGTATGAGGGATAAAGAGTCAAACTTGTTGGAAATAGAGTAGGTTTTCTACAGTGAAGATGAGTATGAAAGATTGGAGGGATAATGATTTGCTATGCATAGATGGGGCAAGATTTGCTATGCATAGATGGGGCAAAATTTGCTTTGGAGGGCAAACATTATGATTGAAATCCCTGGCTGAGAGTAGGAGGAGGAGCAGAAGAATATATAGAGTTGTGAAAGCAACAAGGATGAGATGCTGTTGGGGAAATTGTGGATAGCAGGATAAGACGAGGAAAACTTTGAAGCTGAAGAGCAATGGATAATTGCAGATGATAGAATGGCAGGCGAGATAATGAATGTAGGAAAAGGAGAAGGTGATCTTGGGGTTAGAACTTTACAGCAGGGAATAAGAGTGAGGAGGATTAACATTAGGAAGAGACAATGTAGTAGAGCCATAAGAAATAAAGAGAGGCCTGCAACCTTCCCTGGCCATCTGCTCTGGGAATTTAGGGTGGGAGCAGCTTAGGCCAGAGGTGGGTTGTGGTGTGGTAACTTCCAGAGTTGACTACCAAGGCAGCTGGGAGAAGTATGCAGAATGGCTGTAACCTAGGATTCTGGCTGTGTTGTTCTGCCTCTATTATTCCTCAGCCTGCTTCTGGCCCTCTCAGGATCCCTTTGAGAACTCCTGCTACTGCAGGTATTGTTTTGACCTTTTCACAGTGCCTTAGAGTATTTAAGTCACTGTACTCACTGCCTTACCCCTCACTCTATGCCTTGGGGTTTTCATACTGCTATGCTGTTTGAGTTACTTCTTATTCTATACCTTGTGGATTGGATGCCATTGTGTTTGCTACCCTACCCCTTATTCTGTTCCTTACGGTGTTGATGCTACAGTTCTCTTTGCCTCAGTTTGTTTATAATACTGTGCTTGCTGACTTACCCCTCACTCTATGCCTTGGGGTGATAACACTGTGTTTGATGCCTTAGTCTTACTCTATGCCTTGAAGTATATATGCCACTTGCTAGCTGCCTTACCCTTCACTCTATGCCTTAGGGTGTTTATGCAACTATTGGTGGGACCTTACTCCTCTTTTAGTACCTATTTTTTATGCTGGTTGCTGCTTTTAAAAAATAGAAACATAAAATATGCTGGCAGATAAAGATGTGGTAATTCCCTGGTCAGCTACTAGATGGCCCTAAATCCCTTCCCATAGATTTTAACAGCTTAGTAGGGGACATCAGTCATGTTCAACCCCTCCTCTCAAGGCTGGCTGTGAGTGATTGTCTTAGTCTACTTGGGGAGGCTAGATTAAGAAGATGTATGTACATTTTTTCGTACTTGGTTATTAAAGAAATGTTATTTTATTATGGAGCTTAATTTATAAATGTACTAGTTGTCAGATTAGAAAGGTTTGGCTATGATATTGTATTTTTCTTTTAACTTTCTATCTTTTATTTATCGTATTTTATTTTATTTATTTATATTTCATTTTTAAATTTTCCGGTTTTCTGGTCTATTTTTTTTGATTGATTGACTACTATAGTTTTTGCTATTTTATTATTTTTATTTTACTCACTTTTGAATTTTAATCCATTCTTATCAATTATATATTGCTATTAACGGTATAGAAATATTTAAATAAATAAATACATTGTAAATTGGCTTTCAAAGAGTGAAGAGCCATTTTGAATTCCCTCTGCTGAGTTGGGCCCACTAACCCAACTTAGTGTCTTGCATTTTAGAGGAGATTTCTTATCAATTCACTCCCTGCCTGAAAGGTTCTGCCTCCGTTTTTTAAACAAGGGTTCTCAAAAGTCTCTCTTCAAAAGCTGAGGCAGAACCTTTCAGGCAGGGAGTAAATTGATAAGAAATCTCCTCTAAAATGCAAGACACCAAGTTAGGTTAGTGGGCCCAACTCAGCAGGGGAAATCTATAAGAAAATCTACAAAAAAAAATCTATGAAAAAAAAAGTTATTTTGTACTGGGGAAAAACCCTGGACCCTTTGGTGAAGGAAAAGCCCCAGGCCAAGAGGCCAGGGTCTGAAGATCTGTGAGCCAACCTTCTACCCCACAGAGGAGGCAAGACCAGTGACAGCAGCACCCAGGATTATATTTTGACATGGAAATATTTTCTCCTTTTTGCTTGTGAGGAGGTTTGTATCCAACCCTTCTCATGTTGAAGCCAGGGCTGCAGCAGTCTGGTTCTTATTGCAACATCAGACTTTTCCTTCAGAGAAGTTACATCGATTAGGAAGATCAGAAGACCCTCAACAGGATTGCCACCCTAAGGGTGAAAGAGACTGAATTTCCAGGACTAAGGAGATCCTCTCACCTGCAGGATTTCCGTGACCCACTGGAACAGTTCATACACTGAGAAAAGAAGTGATAAGCTCCATCCCAAGAACCTGAGATACAGGGCACATATTCAGAGGAAGCGAGACCATTGTAAGAGATACTCCCTTGTACATATACACCAATATTGGACATTCATTTGAAATTTTAAAAGAATCATAAATTTATTTCGAATACTCAATGCAGTGTCCAGCCTATTTGCCCAGCAGCATCACGTCACATCTATAGAGAGATTGAGATACTCACTCATGTAAGGGAAAAGCACACCATTGCCTGGGCGAAGAAGGACTGCCTTCACCCTAACAGAAAGAACCCACACCTTTGGGATAGTGAAGAGGGGAAAAAGTGTTGTAGGGACAGTCTAAGAGATAATTTTTTTCTGTGCCCTTGGAACAGTGCAAATCTATGATAAAGGGTTACAAAGATCTTACGGCCTATCCATCAGCTTCATAGTTCTCTTTTGGTGCCATAGGGTGTTCTTTGCCATTGTTGGTACTGGTTGGCCCCTTTCATTGTGCCTTTGGATAGTCATGCCACTGTTGATGACATATGCTATTTCTGTTTTAGTTCCTTGGGCTATTTATGCCACTATTGGTGCAGCTTTTCTCCTCTTTTAGCGCCATGTCTTTTCATGGCACTGTTGTTGGCACCCTTTGCCCCTCTTTTTGTACCTTAGGGTGTTTTTGACACTATGAGCATGCCATTGTCCTACTCATGGTGCCTTGGTCTGTTTATGGCACTATTCGTTCTGCACAGTAATTCTTGAGACAGCACCTTAGTATATAGATACTACTCTTGGTGTTTTGGAGTTCTGATCCTCTGCTGTTGATGCCTACCTGCACATTTAATTAAAAATAGGGATAATTTGCCCAGTTTTTCAAATTAATGAACAGAAACCATATTGATCTGCAATCTGACAGTGTCCTTTTGACTCAATTGTCTGTGATTTTAGACTGAGGATTGGGCATCACTATTCATATTGCCGAGAGACATATTTGGTCATATAGAAGGCCAAATGGAAAGAAAACACTAGTGGTAGAATGAAAAATAGAATTCATTGCTTCCCTCATGGAGGTGAATAAATTGGTATAACAAACTGAACTGAACATTTATCTACAGACATCTCTAATGCTCATCTTGAGTCCCTGTTTATTCCTGTCTGTTTCAGTTTGTTCTGGCCTTAGCTTGCCTCCCGACATGTCTCTGCCTACTTAAATCTGTTTGTCTAGAATCTCAGACTACTCTTCAGGCACTAACCCTTGCCTTATTTGACTATATATATATATTTTTTTTTGGGGGGGGGAGGATCTGTGTAATATTATGTTTTGCTACTATCAATCCATCTCAAACATATCAGAGTTAAGCAACCAAACAAAGATGGTAGATAAGTAGCAAACAGTCTGTTTGATTCTTCTTGTTTACACTGCTCTAGTTAGGGTTCTTTTCAATTGTAAACCATACAAGCATGACTGCCTGCAGGATATCATTATATCTTATTCAAGTCCTTATTCAAGCTAAGTTTACAAGTTCATTTTTGCAGTTAACTGTTATATGACTAGTTCCCTGTAAAGCGCTAATGTGCCAAGTTCATGTTATATGTTAACCTATGTGATACTCCGAGTGTATGTCAGTATATAAAATTTTCTAAATAAATAAATAAACAAAGTCTTCTTTTGTTTTTTTTACCTGTCTTTGTAGGTCTTCTAGGTAGAAGAATATGCAACTTTCTGTACTTAAACCAAAAAACATGTCCCACTTTTCCAGAGCAAATTAGGCCAGTCCTAATTTTGCGCTTTTCAAAGTAAGAATGTGTAGAGAATTTTCCCTCTGACTCTTTATAAAAGCTAACAGTCATAGAGTGGAATAAAAAAAGGCAAAAAATAAAAGTAAAATAGGCCTATAGAGTGAAGGAATTAAGGCCTGGCTTTATCAAAATGCAGTAAATATTGCATGTGATGGGAAAAGGGGTGTGTTTTATGGTAATAGGGAGTTTATTACAATTATACCTATGTGAAGAGCTAAGTTACCATGAATTGTGATAACTTTTTTGCACTTTGAGATAAGTGCCAGAATGTGGTATTTCCTACATTCAACCACTGGGGAGGACCATGTTTACTGAGAGAAAGAGAGAGAGAGAGACTAACCCAGCCATAACGCCATCACCTTAGATACGTATTTATATCTCTATGAGAGGCCCACCTAATAATGTGAGGTGAGGTTTAGGTATTAGTGTAGGGGTTAGGGGCCACTTTGACATTCAATGTGAGATGTACAAACAGAACAGTGCTCTCTTTTGAACATCTGATGACCTTCAGAGTGCCGAAACTCACCCAAAGATGAGATTTGTGCAATGTTCTCTCAACCTAGCTTGATGTTACCCAGGTAGCGCATCCATCAAGCTAGGTTGAGAGAACATTGCACAAATCTCATCTTTGGGTGAGTTTCCTCACTCTGAGGGTCATCAAATATTCAAAAGAGAGCACTGTTCTGTTCGTACATCTCACATTGAATGTCAAAGTGGCCCCTAAACCCCTACACTAATACCTAAATCTCACCTCAAGTTACTAGGTGGGCCTCCCATAGAGATATAAATAAGTATCAAGGGTGATTGTGTTACAGCTATGGTTATGGCCTGCTCACACTCCTAGGTGGATGCTCTGGGAGCTTCAAACTGTCATAATACAAGCTATCACACTCCTGAAAAGTTGTAACTAAAATCAGCAATAGGGCTTTACCAACAGTAAGCCCACCCCTAACTCCTTCTCTTTTTCAGATTTGCATCACACCGTATGATATGGTGCTTTCGCATGCATTAACAGGGATTTTTCGCATGCGATAAGCCCTTAACACATGCAAAAACGCCTTAACACATTTTTAAAACGAGGGGGTAAGTTAGGAGAATCCCAGTGACAGTAAGATACTAATGATTACTCATTAAGTGTTTTTTGTCTTGTTTCTTCAACATCTAATTATTCTCTGAACTCCCATAGATTTGATTTACTGAAGATTTCTTCCCAGATAAATGGATGTTAAGCCTTCTATATGACCAAATATGACACCCAGCAATGGGGCAGATTTTCAAAAGGCCTAGTGGCGCGCATAAAGCCCTGGGATGCACGTATGTCCCAGGGCTTGAAAAAAGGGGCAGGGCGTCCGGGGTGGGGCGCTGTGCCTGGGATCGCGGGCCAGCCTGGATTTTATAACATGCGCGTGGCTGCACGTGCATGTTATAAAATTGGGCGTAGATTTGTGCGTGCCGGGTTGTGCGCTCAAATCTACGCCCGCGCGTAGCTATTAAAATCCAGCCCAATGTGAATAGCGATGCCCATTTCTCAGTCTAAAATCACAAACAGACAATTGAGTCAAAAGGATTAGGTCAGATTGCAGATGTAGATGGTTTCTGTTCATATATTTCAAAAATTGGGTAAATTCTCCCTATTTTTAAGCTTTCACTTCAATCTAAAAATGATGGGGTTGAACATGTTATACATGTAATAGAATTGAATTATCACACATTTTAAATTTATGAGCATTACTGCCAGTTGTAAAGGCTTCAGCCCTGGTCACTATCCATGTATGCATCTGTCATAAGCATTCTTAATTCAATTACCTTAAATGCTAAGTATCTATAAAAAGAAAAGTACATCTTTCATTCACTTACGTCAAGCTTGGATCAAACTAAATCCAACAGAACTGATAAGCTTTACTCTGGCATTATTCTGCTTCCCCTTCTCCTTGACCCTACTATAGTTTACAAATAAATAGGAATTTAAAATTACTATAATATAGCAAAAGGCCAGCTTAGACAGTGGGAATGATCAGCTACTGTCAATTTATCAGCTCATTAACCTTCTCCTTACAGTCGAACATAGACTAGTGTTTTGGCAGGCGTTGAACTCATTTCGGTGAATCTATTTCTCTTTTGGGCATTCTGTTTTTCTGCGGTCTCCTTCCATGCACACAGATCTGTTTATTCAAACTTTTACATTAATTCTTTTTCCCATCTGAGTGCAATGCTTTCCTTATACTGATTATTTTTTTCTTTTTTAATCTTTTACATCTTTGGAAAAACTAGCTCAATCTACCACTATTCCCACAAGAGAAAGTAAAGAAGGATTTGAATGAGCAGCACTTTCACTTGGACCCATCTTTAAAAGAAAGGCACAGCAGAACTAGAAGAACTGAAGAGGACAGCAACAAAAATGATAAAGGGAATGGAACAGCCCCCCACCCCCCCACCCCCCCAGAGGCTACGCAGGTCAGGGCTCTTCTGCTTGGAAAAGAGATGGCCAAGAAGGGCTTGACGTAGATTTATAAAATTATGAGTGGCTATTTACCCATTCCAATAGTACTAAAACAAGGGGACACTCCGTGAAACTAACAATACAGCAGATTTATAATAAATTGTACTTTTTCACTCAAAGTAGAATTATGCTGTGGAAACTGTTGTCAGAGGTCTCAGCCAAGGTAGCAATAGTGGCATTTAAATGGACAAGTTCCTGGAGGAATGGTACATAAAACATTATTAGCCAGGTAGACTGAGGAAGACATTCCTATCTACGGGAATCAGTACCAAGGGATAGATCTACCTTTTGGGATCTGCTGGTACCTGTGTTTCAGACTGACCATTGTCAGAGACAGGACGCTGATCTCAACAAACCTTAGTCTGACCCAGCATGTAATTTCTTAAGTTCTTAGGATTATGATGTTTCCAATATTTCCAAATATGTTTAACAAAAATACTTAGGATGCCAACAGTCTTCTACAATCCACAATCCACAGACTTCCACAGTAAACGTTTAGACAGAGAGTGGCAAAAAAAAGTGTAACTACCAAGCAAACTCTTTATTAAATACTGACAAGATCTGGTTCAGTATATTTGTAAGAGCACAGATCACTCATTCAGTTCTTGCAGTTTAGTTAAATGATGAATAAATTCTTCTGTAGTCCACATGATTCCTACCAAGGGTTCCTCTAAAAAGAAGGTAGGATATAAAGCCAAGGAGTAGAGTAACTGATTTACTCCCCCCATGGGAAAAAAAAAAAGCTGTCTCCACTGGTTTCTGCACTAGGGTACAAGGCAAAAGTGAACAACTCAAGCTAAGAAAAAAATAGACAAAATGGACATGTATTATCTGCAAATGTCACCTTTATACCCAATAGATGTCACTGCTGACCTCAAGGCTTAAATGCACATAGGGGTAGATTTTTAAACAGCGCAAATAGGCCTACTTTTGTTTGCGCTCCAGGCGCAAACAAAAGTAGGCTGGATTTTAGTAGATACGCGCGGAGCCACGCGTATCTGCTAAAAACCTGGATCGGCGCGCGCAAGGCTATCGATTTTGTATAGCCGGCGCGCGCCGAGCCGCGCAGCCTACCCCCGTTCCCTCCAAGGCCGCTCCGAAATCGGAGCGGCCTTGGAGGGAATCCTCTAACGCCCTCCCCTCACCTTCCCCTCCCTTCCTCTACCTAACCCACCCACCCGGCCCTGTCTACACCCCCCCTTACCTTTCTCCGGGGATTTACGCCTCCCGGAGGGAGAAGTAAATCCCCGCGCGCGAGCGGGCCTCCTGCGCGCCGGGCCGCGACCTGGGGACGGGTACGGAGAGCGCAGCCACGCCCCCGGACCGCCCCGGGCCGTAGCCACACCCCCGTACCCGCCCCCAAAATGCTGATGACACGCCCCCAAAACGCCGCGACGACCGGGCCCGCCCCCGATACGCCCCGACACGCCCCC
This sequence comes from Rhinatrema bivittatum, assembly GCF_901001135.1. Lineage (NCBI taxonomy): Eukaryota > Metazoa > Chordata > Amphibia > Gymnophiona > Rhinatrematidae > Rhinatrema > Rhinatrema bivittatum. The sequence continues at coordinate 334,118,904 of NC_042617.1, read as the reverse complement.
CTCCGAAAACCCCGGGACTTACGCGAGTCCCGGGGTCTGCGCGCGCCGGTAGGCCTCTTTGAATGTAGGCATGCCGGCGCGCAGGGCCCTGCTCGCCTAAATCCACCCGGTTTTGGGCGGATTTAGGCGAGCAGGGCTCTAAAAATCCGCCCCATACTGCATACATGTGAACCAAAAATGAACCACATTGTCTTTACATCTTCGAATAGTGACAGTGCTTGCTTCAATGCTTCACCAGGAAAGATGTATTTTTGTTCATCTCTTAATTTTCCCATTTCTCATATATTTTTGGCAAGGTAGAGGACATTAAAATGTGGAATTGTGGACAGGTGATTTTGGCATCTTGCCCTTAATTTGAACTGAGATCACAACTGATTCATATGTAGATTACTTTCTCTGCCCAATCCCAGATGTTCACAACATCTGGTGAAGGATGACGAGGCTCATCCATATTCTAAAGAAGCCAATAAGGAATTACAAGATGACTGTGAAAACCTCTTATTCCAGCATTGCTGAGATACATGGGGTCTCTGAGCCCAGCCTTTCCTAACTGAAAGAAAACTTGAATTTAGGTGAATCAAACCTTTAACTGATTTAACCATGAGGATGACAAACTCATTAATGTGACTTAACAGTGACCTGTGTAAACTGGCTGCCTGCAAACTGCCTGTCTTCCATATGGGTACAGTATACCGTTAGCTGTATTTACACAAAGCATTCCCAGGGGCTTGTTTTGGGCAGGATCAGAAAATAACTCACTTGGGGTGAATATTCAAAGAGCTATTCAAGTAAAAATTGGCATATATAATAAATATAAGCACGTATTTATGCTTTTGTGTGTGAAAAGGATGCAGTCTAGGGGAATTCTAGAATGGGGCCAACATTTACACTCATAAGCAACTATTTTAGAAAGACGTGTACATTTGCTAACTTCCTTACGTAATTTTACATAAGTGATGTTAAACATGAATATTGTATATTATTGACTGGATAGGAGGTCTGGGTGAACTGTGAGGAGTTTGCGCTAAAGAACCAGACCAATCTTGATGATGTGGAGAAGGACAAGGCAAACTGGTGATGTAATTAGTAAACTGACAATTTCAATTATGGGTATGTTTGTTAAAATATTCTGACTTACATGCATAAATCCTGATTTATGTGCATAAAACCTACTTTATTTTCATGTGTAAAATATACGTGCATATATTTTTTAATTACATAGGAAACGTACGAGCATTCAATGCACTGAATGTATTCATGTTGAAGCATACATATGCATGTATGTTGTGGGATAAAGATATGCATATTTTATAATGTGCATATCTGATATGTATAAGTTGTAAAATACTATCATAAATCTGTGGATGTGACCATATACGTGTATATATGCCGCCATGCGTAGTTGCTTGAAAGTTGTTCTCACAGATTGCAATTTCAAGTCCATGGACATTATTTTTCATGCAATGTCTACATGTACAACAAAGCAGGTGCAAACGTCAATGAGTACTTACTACCCAAACCGATTTTCAGTGGGAAAATACATATGTCCTTTCTCTTTGAAATTTGATACAAAGCCTGCAGGTAAATAGTACCTAAGAACCTTTCCCCAAAGATCCCCTAAAATATTAAACAAGATTTAACTCTTATTTTTATGCATTGTTTGCAGTAAAGACTTTCTCTCACTCTAGCATACAGCTTGAAAATATGTTCAATTACATTTGATGACATACTAATAAGAGAGAGAAGGGAACACTATCTTTAGAAGATTATACAGAACTAGTATTTATATATTTTTTAATTTGATTAATGAAGCCTGTCAGCATTACTAGTTTGACATAAATCTCAGTGAAGACTTAAGGGAATGTTTTCAGACTCAGCCTCATAAAAGTCATTCTTTTACCGGTTGCTGTGAAAAATGTACAAGTCACTGGGTCTTTTCTAAGCACCAAGTATTACACAATGCTCACCAGGCTGCCTTGCCTTCAACTTCCTACTATAGAGATTGGATTACTGATGTGCATCTCTGGAGAGCTAAATAATATATTAAAACATGAGTTTTCCTGGAGAAGGACAGCAACAATGAAACTATTATGTAAAAACATTATGGTATGAATGCATTAATGTTGCCATGTAAGACATACTGCCACTCGGATGACGACCAAAGGTTATCAGAAATAAGAACATAAGATTTTCCTGTCCAAGTCATACCAAAAGTCCATCAAGCCCAGTATCCTGTTTCCAAGAGTGGCCAATCCTGATCACAAGTACCTGGCAGGATCACAAAAGGTTGCTATTTCCATGCTGCTTATCCCAGGGATAGGCAGTGGATTTCCCCAAGTTCACCTGAATAATGGTTTATGGACTTTTTTTCCCCAGAAATGTGTCCAAATCCTTTATAAACCCAGCTATGCCAACAGCTTTTACCACATCTTCTGGCAACAAATTCCAGAGTTTAATTATGCATTGGGTTCTGTGTGTCAGTTCTGGTCACCACATCTCAAAAAAGATATAGCAGAATTAGAAAAGGTACATAGAAGGGCAACCAAAATGATAAATGGGATGGAACAATTCTCCTATGAAGAAAGGCTAAAGAGGTTAGGACTATTCAGCTTGGAGAAGAGACATCTGAGGGGAGATATGATAGAGGTCTATAAAATAATGAGTGGAATGGAATGAGTAAACTTTAATCAGTTGTTTACTCTTTTGAAAAGTACAAAGTCCAGGGGACATACAATGAAGTTAAAACTAAGAATAGAAAATATTTTTTACTCAATGCATAATTAAGCTCTGGAATTTGTTGCCAGAGGCAGTGGTGAAAGTTATCAGTGTAGCTGCATTTAAAAAATGTTTGGACAAATTACTGGAGAAAAAGTCCATAAACCATTATTAAGGAGGAATAGCAGAAATCCACTGCTTATTCATGGGGTAAGCAGCTTGGAATCTGTGTATCCCTTTGGCATCCTGCCAGGTACTTGTGATCTGGATTGGCCACTGTTGGAAACAGGATACTGGGCTTGATGGACCTTTATTCTGATCCAGTATGTCAAGTCTTATGTTCTATGAGTAAAAAAATATTTTCTCTTATTTGTCTCAGATGTATTACCTAGTAACTTCATTTTGTGTCCCCTAGTCTTTGTAATTTTTGAACTGATTTGCATTTACCTGTACCTATTTGCTCATTATCTTATAGACCTCTGTCATATTTCCTCTCAGGCATCTCTTGTTTTATTGGGGAGAGGTTTTCATCTAAATTTTCTTTTGATCGGAGGGAGGGAGGGAGGGGGGTTATCATTTTTTTCTTGTTTTTTTTTTTTCTTTTCAGCAGGATGTTTTCCATTTCATTTTCAAATGAATTCACATGCCTACTATTCTGTATTCCTTTTCTCCATTTACTTTAGCAATGGAAGGGCAATGTTCAGTACTCCCAAGGAACTTTCACATGAGAACCCTACAAGCTCATTTTCCATTTAAAAGTTTCTCACCCAGCAGGGACTGCAGGTACATAAGTTTGTACATGGAAACTCCCCACCAGGAAGCACACATGAGTAATTAAAATTAAACTCTTTGTATGTACTTTGCAAAGACAGGCGCACTCCTGAGATGACGTCATCAGTACCGGATATATAAGGTCTTAGAAATCGCTAAACTAATTGAGTTAGCAAGGACCAGTTTCTCACTCTCCAAGCTGCTCTGCCTCCTCGGACTTACCAGGGGTACCTGCTCCTCGGGGCCTCGCTCTCTGTTTTTCAGGTCACAGTCAGGAACCGGCACTCGCTCCTCGAGGGCCCGTGTTCCCAGACTGGTTGCTGAATACTTACTCTGCCTGGAGGTCATTGCTGCCTACTACACCAGTGAATTATCATCTCTCTCTCAGAGCTTTCCCTGGAACCAGGTACTCGCTCCTCGAGGGCCTAACTCATTCCAACACCTGGACTACTTCTAGAGACTATTGTGTGAGTGTTACCATCAAGGTTCTGTTCCTGAACTCTGCATACTCTGCCCACTATATTCTGTTTCTCTACAGCTCAGTTATCCAGGATCGCTGTTCCAGTACCTGAGGGACTACAGCTCTGCCAGGCACCTCCAGCTCACTACTGCCACCTCTGGTGGTTCAATATACTGTTTAATAAAAGAACTAGTGTGTGTCTGTCTCCATATTCTGAGCCTGACCAGTGGTCCCTCTCGGGATCTTCCCCCGGGGGCATGGTCATCTGCCACCGGCCCAAGGATCCACCCACAACTACCTCAAACACCAACAGGATTTTCTCATGGAAGTTGTTGAGTCATCTGTTTTCCAGCCTGGAGAACTCAAAGTAGCCACCTTCCCCTATGAAGGTGAGAGTTTAGCACAATGTATAATCTTTGAACCTCATTCATGGATAATGAGAGCATCCTATATCAGGAATGGATTGGTGGTAGCAGTGGCAGGCCTGGCACTATTTTTCAGCCAACTCTGATGAATATTCCTGAAATGGCTGTTTAACTTTTCTTTTGGAGGATGGAGTCTGCAGGCCTTGTATGTTAGTGCCTATACCAGATGTAGAGCCTGCTTGGGTTTGGGCCCAGCTCAGGTAAAATTGGTTGCCCTACTATCCTGATGTTTCATGTAATAAAGAGTGGTTATGTTTAAGGTACATTGCAATGCAACATTATGTAATGTTTTCTTATGTATGCACACTTGTGAAATCTGTGCAAGAGTCTCAGTCCATTGTCCAGATTTGAAAAAGTGGGAGGGTGGTGTAGTAGACACAACAGTCACACTACAATTAAGTCCTGGATTCTTAGGTGTCAGCCAGCTTAGTGTAAGATGGAATGAAGGGGGAGGCTTCCATGCAATTTCAGCCCCTCCCTTTGAGGAGTCTGCAGTGGCCATCACACTGGTGAGCATATATAGCAGTGCTCTGGCTAGAGTTTGTGAGGCAGCCCCTTTAGGCTTGCAATGAGTTTAGTGGTAGATATAGGCACTTATCTTTTGTTGTTTTACAAGCCCAGACAGAGATGCCAGGCAAGCTCTGTTTGGTGGTCTTAACCAGGACCAGGAGGGGTTTTCCTTTCCAGTCCACTCTCTGACTGGTTTGGATTTTCTCTCTGGGTACATTGGAGTTTAATATTTTTAGTGGTAGGATCCTTGCAAGTTCCTGTGCACCACCTGGGCCCAGAGAAAGGGAACATTGTATCTGGGGCTCTGCAGAATAGGGAAGACCTGCCCCTGAAGTGGTGGTGACCTGCAGCAATGATACACTCTGGTGTTATTCTCAGTTTTTGGAAGATTTGGTTTCAGGATTCAGGAGGAAGTTCTGGCTGCCCTTCCTTCCTTCCTTCCTGCTTCAGGGGATCCCTCCCTTCAGAAATCAATACCAGAAGATGAAAGAAATGTATCAGAAACAAAGAAGACAACTAAGTGCAATTCCCCCCACCCCCACACACTCGACAATGGATCCAAGCCCTGAAAGGAAGAGTGAGTGTTCAAGCTAGCCTGAGAAGTTTCCAGCCATGGTAACTCAAATACTTTTATGGCCCTATTGGGTAGCAGTCCGCATACAGGGATGGGGTTACATAATATTTATCAGTTGTGGGGTTATTGATTCCAGTTCAGGTGTTTACTAAACAATACAAGCAGTAAGAACAGGAAATCTTTTCACTTTGTTAATGTGCAAGTAGTGTGAAATCACAGTGTATCATATCATTACTCTTTTCTTATGCGCTTCTCTTATGGTATAGAATCTCTCAGTTTCTTTAGAATCCCTGTAGGGTTTTTTCCACCCATAAACACTGTTTTGAGAGATACTTTGCTTTTAGTCACAGTCAAATCTTAAATCTTCCTTTCTTATAATTTTCCAGATTTTAGTGTATCCAATGCATGGTCATGACATCCCATTTCAAACTTTTAATTTTTTAAATTTTCAGCACCTTGTCAGATGACTACGATTTATGAGTGGGAAAACCATCAGATATTTAAAATAAGAATACTTGAGCAACTCTAAAATGATATAAACACAAAAAAATAAAAGTTATCAAAGATGCTTTCAATTAGCATTTTCTGCCATGAGTGTTACTACACAAGATAAGTTGTTGGACTATTATTTGATTTGAGAAATCAGTATTTAGTCTACATTACATTTTTAAATTGCATAATATTAAAAAAGAAAAAAATAAGTGTTACATTTTGACAGACCAATGATTATATATAAGCTGAAGACAGTTAAAGTGTTTGATTACATTTTCCTGATGACACCTAATATGATGTTCTAACTTATTGTTACCAGAATAAACAAAGAGGTGGATAACTTAAGTATAGTGCTCATTTTCCACTCATGCCTCTTTGCTTTGGGAAGGTGGTTTTTGCATAATTTACACTTTCTGTATTTGTGTTAGGACCAGATTGTCTATAACTACTGTCTGTGGAAGCTACAGGCTGGAGCTCTCCAGGGAGACTCATGCTGGCTGTGAACAGTTGAGGAAGCAGTATTAGTTCTATCCTCCAGGAATTAGGGGGTGGCAAACACTTAGGGGCGGATTTTCAGAGCCCTGCTCGCCTAAATCCGCCCAAAACCGGGCGGATTTAGGCGAGCAGGGCCCTGCGCGCCGGTGAGCCTATTTTACATAGGCTCACCGGCGCGCGCAGAGCCCCGAGACTCGCGTAAGTCCCGGGGTTCTCCGAGGGGGGCGTGTCGGGGGCGGGCCCGAACCGCGCGGCATTTAGGGGGCGTGCCGGGAGCATTTCGGGGGTGGACCCGGAGGCGTGGTTACGGCCCGGGGCGGCCCGGGGGCGTGGCCGCGCCCTCCGGACCCGCCCCCAGGACGCGTCCTGGCGCGCAGGAGGCCCGCTGACCCGTGGGGATTTACGCCTCCCTCCGGGAGGCGTAAATCCCCCGACAAAGGTAAGGGGGGGCTTAGACAGGGCCGGGTGGGTGGGTTAGGTAGGGGAAGGGAGGGGAAGGTGAGGGGAGGGCGTTAGAGGATTCCCTCCAAGGCCGCTCCGATTTCGGAGCGGCCTTGGAGGGAACGGGGGTAGGCTGCGCGGCTCAGCGCGCGCCGGCTATACAAAATTGATAGCCTTGCGCGCGCCGATCCAGGTTTTTAGCAGATACGCGCGGCTCCGCGCGTATCTACTAAAATCCAGCGTACTTTTGTTTGCGCCTGGAGCGCAAACAAAAGTAGGCCTATTCGCGGAGTCTGAAAATCCGCCCCTTAGTGAAGTCTTATTGGCCCAAAAGAAGACCTATCTTAACACACTCATGTTTAAACCCCTATCCAGCAGAGAGTCTCTGTTGGCATAATGAATCCCTAATTCACTAGGGTTGGGTTGGGTAGGTAAGGGCTGTTCTGAATCTGGTTTTGGATCTCACTCTTCACTTGCCTGGAAAGGAAGAACTCTTGAATACTTTCTGTTTCTCCTGCATTTTGTAAGGCAGGAAACAATGTAAGGTTTGATATGTTTCTTTAAATAAAGTTGTTTGCTAACTGTGCCTGTTGTGTCGATGCCCTGACCAACCCTGACATCTTGATGGGTTGCCCTCTAGTTGTTAGTAGAACCTCTGCATTCCACTAGTCCCTGTAGCCTGAAGGATAGCAGAAGCCAATGGAATGGTTCTGTTTTTATAGAAGAGTATTGTTAGAGGTAAAGTTTCAAAAAGGTTACTGAGTGCTAAGGGACCTATAGAATAAAATTCATGCTAAAATAGTTTTGCATGGGCATGAACTGACTCATTAGTTTGGATACTTGAAAAAAATGTAGCATGCAAATTTAAAAGCCACTTACCTAGCGATGCAAAAAAGATTTAGAGAGTAGGCACAGTAAAAAGTGTCCCCAGTAGAATAGTCTGACAAGTCTTGCGAATGGAAATAAAAAAAAAATGCATTGACTAAATAGCATGAGCTTGTTACTTACCTAGGGGAAATAGTATGAGCATGTCCAGTTTTATTTTTTTCTCTTGATTCCACCCACTGGTTTCCAAAGGGTATAAAAGAAAGCCAGGCACATGTAAGTTGTTCGACAGTGAGGAAAGAAAAAGAGGGAGAACTAGTATACTCTGGGAGAGGAGGTCAAAGGGGAATGGGCGTTTTATCCTGTATATTGTGGCACAGTTGTACTGCTAAATATATTCATTCATCTTAAAATAAATTTTAAATGGCTAACTTTAGGATAGGTTTCTGGGCTGACCAGAGTTAGCAGGATAAGTTATCTGGCTAGCTCTGAATACCAGAATTAACTGGATAACTTATCCCGCTAATGTAACTCCTCCCAGTTACATCCCTGGAGTGCCCCTAACTGAGCCAGCCAAAGTTTTGCTAGACAAAAAATTAACCGGCTAGAATTTAGCCACATAAGTGCCCAAATATTAATTTAGCCAGATAACTTCTGGATTATCCAGTTAAATACTTCTGAATAAGGACCTCCATATGTCTTATGTGCCAGTAAGACTCAATGATTAGTGGTGTGAAAGGATGTGATTTGGGCCAGAAGGAAGCATCCAAGAAGGACACCCAGGGAGGAATCTGGCTGCATAAACTCTGGCTTGCATTTGACCTATCCCCCCCCCCCCCCCCACTGACCAGCTTGTAGTATCGGTACCACAATGACTGCATTATGCTGTCCGCTATTGCCTCTAAGCTCACAGAAATGAGTACTACACTCAGCTTGACCTCTGGCCTTTGCCGTCCTGTCATACATATTTTTGTATTTCACACATGACATTCATCAGTTTTCAAGTTTAAACGTAAGACAGATCTAGACAGAAAACAATTCATTATAATACATTTCCACTCAGTCATTATGGTACATTTTAAAATTACATGAAACCTAACTGGTCAAAACAGAACCCTTTAAAATCAGCAATGCCATTTCTGCCCACTTTCCCTGGCATCTAAGCAGAGAGTTTAAAGAAGAATTATTTATTAAATATTGGATGCCACTTGCACTTTTTTTCAATGGGTTATGCATACATTTTTTCTTTATCATAGATTTGCATTAGGATTCCAGCAAAAAAAGAAAGAAGTACAGAAGATTCCTGATTAATAAGTATGAGAATATATGCAGTTATCTCCTGCTCCTTCAAGTGAAGTGGAGTATTCTAAATCATGTCAAGTAGACAGCAAATTATTTTAAGACCTGCAGCAGTAAATGGGAATGTAATCAGCAAAGTGTTTGATGAACCACGATACCGCATTATGGACATGATTTCTCCAGTTTCATATTCCTTGAGAAGCAGGAGTAATTATTGGAACAGATAGGTTTTTCTTAGAATCTGCTTTCTAATTGTCTATTTCTGCATCGTTATTTTGTTCACCATTCAGTTTTAGGACTTTTTTTTTCAGGTTCTAGAAATCAAAGTAAATCAGAAATGTTGTGGGAAGCATTTTCACAGAAAAGACTGTGCCTAAACATGCCAAATTAATAGACTGCAACGTTGACATTTCCTTCCTAAGCTCATTTCTCTTTAAATATCACATATTAAGACTACTGGGATCAAAATGTTTGTGTTCCTGTCTGAAGTTAAAAAATAAGGAAGTGAAGAAGAATCCCAATAAATGTGTCTCTACTTTAAGCCTACCCCATTAACCAGTGAGATTTTGCTTTCCAAAGCTCATCAGTGAAGTAAAATAACTTTTAAAATGAAGTTTTGTAGGGGGCGATAGCAAGCTTGCCGCTTAGAGGAGCAAGCCAAAATTCAGTAAACCCTGCAAGTCAAATTTGCTACCTCTTCCAAATACTTAGGGTGAAGTTAAGTTGGGGGAGACAATAACATGCATAGTTTTACATTTTCAAAACTACAAACATTTGTTTTTAAAAGGGACGTCCTTTGGAGGTCTGGTGCAAAGCCCAAAATAAAAAGTATCTGCAAACTTTGCACTTGCTTGTGGAATTTTGAAAATCACACTGAAAATGATTGCTAACAAGATAACGGAAACAGAAACCTCCCTTACTATGATCATGAAGGAGTTGCATTCCCCAAAGGTAATAATGATTGAAAATAATGATGGAACTAAAGAAAGTAAAATGGAGGTGGCTTCTCTCAGAGCACAATTCTCTTTATGTCAAAAGACAGCAGACCAATGAAATAATTTCCTCGCTTGAGAAATTTAAATATTTCAGAGGTTTCTATGCACAGAAGATGAACTTCTTTCAATGGAAAGGAGGCTCTAGAATGAATCATGGAATGAGGGTGAAAAGGGGTAGACCCAGGAATAATCTTAGGAAATATTTCTTTACAGAGAGGGTGGTAGATGTGTGCAGCAGCCTGTTAGTAGAAGTGGTGGAAACAGAAACAGTATCTGATTTCGGGAAAGCATGGGATAAATACAGGGGATCTCTGAGAGAGTGGTGGAAATTGTAAAGCTGGTTGGAAGATTTTGTGACACTGCTGAAAGACAAAGTCAAAATCATTGCTGAATTGAATAAGGGACTTCAAGTATGCAAATAAAACCATTTGAGAAGTTTGGGGGACTTCCTGAGGGAATGCTCGATGGTGATCAAGTGAAATTTAACGAGACTATTTTGGAAAGTTAGTTAAAATTTGATATTGAAGAACTTTGATAGCACACTTTCCAATAACACCAGTGACAAAAAATAACCTAGCGACCAATATATGTTTTTATCTTGTGATACCTTCAATTATTGGAAATCTTGGCATATTGGTGTATCACACAGTTACTAGCTGACATGGTACTAAAACGGCCTCTGGTGGATAAAGGTGAACCGGTAGATGTAGTATACTTGGATTTTCAGAAGACGTTTGACAAAGTTCCCCATGAGAGGCTTCTAGGAAAAGTAAAATTCATGGGATAGGTGGCGATGTCCTTTCATGGATTGCAAACTGGCTAAAAGACAGGAGAGAGTAGGATTAAATGGACAATTTTCTCAGTGGAAGGGAGTGGACAGTGGAGTGCCTCAGGGAACTGTATTGGGACCCTTACTTTTCAATATATTTATAAATGATCTGGAAAGAAATACGACGAGTGAGATAATCAAATTTGCAGATGACACAAAATTGTTCAGAATAGTTAAATCACAAGCAGATTGTAATAAATTGCAGGAAGACCATGCGAGACTGGAAAATTGGGCATCCAAATGGCAGATGAAATTTAATGTGGATAAGTGCAAGGTGATGCATATAGGGAAAAATAACTCATGCTATAATTATACAATGTTGGGTTCCATATTAGGTGCTACAACCCAAGAAAGAGATCTAGGTGTCATAGTGGATAACACATTGAAATCAGTTCAGTGTGCTGCGGCAGTCAAAAAAGCAAACAGAATGTTGGGAATTATTAGAAAGGGAATGGTGAATAAAATGGATAATGTCATAATGCCTCTGTATCGCTCCATGGTGAGACCGTACCTTGAATACTGTGCACAATTCTGGTCACCGCATCTCAAAAAAGATATAATTGCGATGGAGAAGGTACAGAGAAGGGCTACCAAAATGATAAGGGGAATGGAACAGCTCCCCTATGAGGAAAGACTAAAGAGGTTAGGACTTTTCAGCTTGGAGAAGAGATGACTGAGGGGGGATATGATAATGGTGTTTAAAATCATGAGAGGTCTAGAACGGGTAGATGTGAATCGATTATTTACTGTTTTGGATAGTAGAAAGACTAGGGGGCACTCCATGAAGTTAGCATGGGGCACATTTAAAACTAATCGGAGAAAGTTCTTTTTTACTCAACGCACAATTAAACTCTGGAATTTGTTGCCAGAGGATGTGGTTAGTGCAGTTAGTATAGCTGTGTTTAAAAAAGGATTGGATAAGTTCTTGGAGGAGAAGTCCATTACCTGCTATTAAGTTCACCTAGAGAATAGCCACTGCCATTAGCAATGGTAACATGGAGTAGACTTAGTTTTTGGGTACTTGCCAGGTTCTTGTGGCCTGGATTGGCCACTGTTGGAAGCAGGATGCTGGGCTTGATGGACCCTTGGTCTGACCCAGTATGGCATTTTCTTTCTTAAGTTCTTAAGTTACTTAATGTCATGTGCTGCTTTATCTGAGCGTGCTCCAGTGTTAGGTCACTCCATGGAGGAACTGGAACAGACAACATCTGCTCTTTTAGCAAGCTGCCTTAAAAGTCTTTAGCTCTGTGAGGAGCATTTGGATGCTCCAGGGAGGGTAGTGCCAGTTAACTTGTTTTTTTATTCCTCCTCTTGAAGCAGGGGGCAAATCATTTGTGCGTGAGTACCATGGGCTTACATCAGCTCCACTAAATGTGAATTTTTGGGACTGAGCAGCAAAGCCTGATGCTATATTGTTGAATTGCATCAGACAGTAGGGATGTGAATCGTTTTTTGACGATTTAAAATATCGTCCGATATATTTTAAATCGTCAAAAATCGTTAGGGCCACGATACAATACCAATTCCCCCGGTTTATCGTCAAAAAATCGTAAATCGGGGGAAGGGGGAGGGCAGGAAAACCGGCACACTAAAACCCCCTAAAACCCACCCCCGACCCTTTAAATTAAATCCCCCACCCTCCTGAACCCCCCCAAAATTTTTTAAATTACCTGGTGGTCCAGTGGGGGGGTCCCGGCGTGATCTCCCGTTCTTGGGCCATCGGCGCCATTTTGGCCTCCACTAATATAAATGGCGCCGATGGCCCGATAAAAAAAAAACCACCCGACCCTTTAAAATGACCCCCTTAGCCTCCCCCACCCTCCCGATCCCCCAAAAAACCCTTTTAAAATTACCTGGTGGTCCAGTGGGGGCGCGGGGAGCGATCTCCCGCTCTCGGGCCATCGGCTGCCACTAATAAAAATGGCACCGATGGCCCTTTGCCCTTACCATGTGACAGGATATCCGTGCCAATGGCCGGCCCCTGTCACATGGTAGGAGCACTGGATGGTCGGCGCTGGACCCCCAGGGACTTTTGGCCAGCTTGGGGAGTCCTCCTGACCCCCTCAAGGCTTGCCAAAAGTCCAGCGGGGGTCCGGGAGCGACCTCCTGCACTTGGGCCGTATTGCCAGTATTCAAAATGGCGCCCACGCTACCTTTGCCCTCACTATGTCACAGGGGCTGATGGCTGGCCCCTGTGACATAGTGAGGGCAAAGGCTAGTGGCTGCTAGTACTGAAAATGGCGCCGGCGCTAGACTTTGCCCTCACTATGAACAGGGGCCGACCGTCGGCCCCTATGACATAGTGAGGGCAAAGGTAGCGCCGGCGCCATTTTGAATACTGGCAATACGGCCCGAGTGCAGGAGGTCGCTCCCGGACCCCCGCTGGACTTTTGGCAAGTCTTGTGGGGGTCAGGAGGCCCCCCCAAGCTGGCCAAAAGTCCCTGGGGGTCCAGCGGGGGTCCGGGAGCGATCTCCTGCACTCAGGCCGTATTGCCAGTATTCAAAATGGCACCGGCGCTACCTTTGCCCTGTCACATGGTAAGGGCAAAGGGCCATCGGCGCCATTTTTATTAACGCAGCCGATGGCCTGAGAGCGGGAGATCACTCCCCTCGCTCCCGCTGGACCACCAGGTAATTTTAAAACCTTTTTGGGGGGTTCGGGAGGGTGGGGGAGGGTTTTTTGATTATCGGATCGGGCGCAGCTGATAATCAAAACTCAAATCGGGCTGGGCGATAAAAATTTTAAGATTTGGATCGGAACCGGAACCGATCAGATTCCGGTTCCGATTCACATCTCTAATGACCATGGTTAGTTGGTTGCCATCTCAATTGGTATTTTCTAACACAGAAGATATTTTTAAATTAGCACTGAAGCTATATGTTGTTAATAATAATGTCATGAAATATGTGTTGAGCGATGGACGATTAAGCCATATATTGATGCTGCTTTTACTAGTTTACAGCTAAATGTATTGTGTGTCTACCATCAATTTACTTGACTGTTGCTAATTATATGTGAATCTGTCAGAGATGTCAGGCTTTTATTTTTATTTTTTTTTTGGGGGGGGGGTAACTATTAACCCATGGTTACTAGCTGATATAGTACTAAAGCATCCTCTTGCAGAATTTGTAATGTTTTGTGCTGTCTCCCCCCCCCCCCCCCCCCCCCCGTTTATTCTTTAAGTTTTAAACCATTTACATGATACATAACCAAGGAAAATCAGAAAGAAATAAGAGGGGGAAAAAAAAGTTATTTAAATTTACATAAAGCACCTAGAAAGAACGCTTATCAAGTCCACATCAAAGGGGGGAAAATAATAAGAAAAAAATAAATAAATAACCACTCTCAGTAATATCCATTGATACCCACTCAACCTAAAGGACAGGTAATCACTGAGATTTATCAACTAATGAAGCCTGCAAATGAGCAGGAGCTGCAAATAGATATCTGTTCCCTTGGTATGTTATTAAACATTTACAGGGGAACTTTCAGAAAAAAAGTAGCCCCCAGGGCTAAAACCTGTTGTTTAAGCTGAAGAAAATGTTGCCTTTTTTGCTTGCGTCTCCATGGAGAATTCAGGAAAAATATGCACCTTTGACTCACAAAACAAAGTTTATTTGGACTTAAATTACTGAAAAAAATGAAATTTCAGTTTCAAGAGCAAATGTATCAGAAAGGTAGCTCTAGGTGATAAAATATCATTAGATGTGTGAAGAAATTGAGAGAAATCTAGACTGGAGATAAGCTCAAAAACAGCAGAAGCTCCTTCTACAGAACCAGAATTCATCTTCCTATTAGGCAAATAGTAACTATTGGATAAAAGAGAGGATTTCTCAGGGGAAAACAGGAGCACATCAGTAGCATAGCATTTTAGTAATTCAGTCCCAGGCAATAAACACACTTTTGGGAAACTCAAAAGCCTAAGATTCCTAAAACCTAAGTCTGTTTTCAATCCTTTCATCCTGAAAGTGAATATTCAAGTTACAGTATCTTTAATGTTTGCCGTCAAAGAAGATTGTAACGCAGATACTGCAGCAGAATGCGTGGTCACCTGGAAGTCAAGTGCCCCCTTTCTGTGATCTAAATCAGTCAATTCTGATGGCATTCCCTAAAGAAAATATACGTAACGCAGTCACAGTATTCGTCAAGGAATTATCAGTCATTAGTTACAATCCTCCACATACCTTCTAAAGTAATCTCTTCAGGTAAAGGCACATCAAGCGCCATTGAACTTGTTCTCCAAGGTGAAGGGACTGGTACAGGCTCTTGGGACAGGAATAATAAAGTTCTGCACAAGAGCTCAAGCTGATTCCAAAGAATTCCTGGCCACTCCTTCTAATTGAGTCACATCGGGAGTGGGAGGTGGGGAGGAGGGGAGGGGCAACATACAGGTGATGGTGAAATATGAAGTCCAGAAGATAAAACTTCAGATACTTTTATAGCTGTAGGACTAACACAGCCCTCTGCAAGCGCCTCAACCTCTCTTACCCCCCTGATGATTAGAAGGCATTGAAGTGAGGGACACGGACCTCAGGACTCGGGGAGGCTTCGAGTATCTTGCAGTAATGAGTTGGGTTGGAGCACATAGTCATCCATGGGATACCAAGCTCTCACCCTTCCTTTTTTCCTCCCATTCTTCAGCTTTATCTTAGAATGATCCGTTGTTAATTAGGTCACTCCATGGAGGCACTGAAACAGACATTTGCTCTTTTAGCGAGCTGCCTTAGAAGATTTCAGTTTCCTGTAGAGCATTTGGAGGCTCCAGGGAGGGTAAGGCCGATTAACATGCTTTTGCTTTCTTCCTGCTGAAGTGGGGGAGGGGCACCACAAATCATCTGTGCGTGAGTACCGTGGGCTTACATCAACTCCACTAAATGTGAATTCTCAGGACTGAGCCGCAAAGCCCGATGCAGTATTATTAAACTGCAGCCGACGTTGTTAACATCCCCTGATGTGCTGGTAGCTTTGGAACTCTGTCGAATGCAAAATACCCTTAATACCTCTTAATTAAAACCTGTACTTTCTGTATTTCTTCCTGTGTGAGTAAATAAATGAGACAGTTGGACTTAAAGTGAGTGAATCCTGTGGTTTTCTTTGGAGTCACATGGAATTATGGAGGGTGGAGAGACCGGGATGGAAAGTATGCTCAAAGCATATCCCCTTGCTGAATTAAACAGATGTAATAGTAGCAGGTTATATTGGCCCCTGTAATGTTGATAAATAAGATAATTTTGATTGCTCTCTGTCTAAATAAAGATTCAACAGGGTAAAGGAAGACATTCTGGATACATTGAGATCAATAAAAATAAGCAAAAGCATGGGGGATTTGGATTTTTTCTATTCGGCAATGAAAAAAGTCACTGTGAAGTGGGTGGCTATCAAATTTTGAAAAGTCTTTACTCAAATAAATATGTATTTACTTGGGTAAAATGGCATAAATGAAGATTGCCCTCTTCAAATGTGGTTAAAAGTATGTACAAGTTCCATAGCGTGCATTCTTTTAGCCTCATTAAATTGAGACACTCCTGCAGTCTTTTTTAGGCCAGTGGAGGAAAACAGGCATGTGCTGTATGCAGATTCAGCTTTCAGATGTATGCACACTATTCACACACACGCACACGCACACACACGCACACACACACACACACTCTCACTCCTGCTGCCTGCACAAACAATAGATAGCTGCAAAGAACGTGGATGTTTTAAACGCACACTTGATTCTCGTTAATTTTCAAAGATAATTCTTTGCAGGGCTAGTTTCTCTTTGAAATTTTTCTCAAGTGCACCTGTTAAAGTGCCTTCATTATTTGCAACTGCCTGGATTCTTTGAAAATTGCCCACTATGGTGCCCATTTTCAAAGAGATCTAACTGCAGAGTTTATATACCTAGATCCCTGGCAGAGAGGCTAAATCTCGCCATATAATTTTTACAATGCATCTACATTTAATTGCTTTGCAAGTACGCATTCCAAGGGATGGGTGTGTGTGGGGAGGGGGGTCGGGGTCAGGGTGAAGGAGTACAAACATACATAGGAATGTATTTTCAATTTTATGCGTGTTATTTCTGCCCTGGAACCCTGTCCACAGAAGCACAGGTGAAAAGTAAATGTCACTTTGTACTCATGTATATTTTAAGTTATATAAGTACAAAGTACTACTACTATTATCATTTCTAAAGTGCTACTACACATACACAGTGCTGTACAAACACACATATAGAAACATAGAAATGATGGCAGAAGAAGACCAAACGGCCCATCCAGTCTGCCCAGCAAGTTTTGCACTTTTTTTTTTTCTCATACTTCTCATACTTATCTGTTACTCTTGGCTCTTATTAACCTTTTGTTTCTATTTCCCTTCCACCCCCACCATTAATGTAGAGAGCAGTGATGGAGCTGCATCTAAGTGAATATCTAGCTTAATTAGTTAGGGGTAATAACCGCCGCAATAAGCAAGCTACACCCATGCTTATTTGTTTACCCAGACTATGTAATTCAGTCCTTGTTGGTTGTTCTTCATTCCCCCTGCCATTGAAGCAGAGAGTTATGCTGGATATGCATAAAGTATCAGTCTTTCTTCCCTGCCGTTGAAGCAGAGAGCTATGCTGGATATGCATTGAAAGTGAAGTATCAGGCTTATTTGGTTTGGGGTAGTAACTACTGTAACAAGCAAGCTACTCCCTGCTTTTTTGTAAATGCATATCCTTTTTTCCACATTTCCTCTTGCCGTTGAAGCTTAGAGAAATGTTGGAGTCGCATTAACCGTGTGCATGTTTCTTGAATAAGGGTATTATCTCCAGGTAGTAGCCGTCATTCCCGCGAGCCACCCACTCTTCATTCACGTCCTCTTGACTTTATGGATCCACAGTGTTTATCCCACGCTCCTTTGAAGTCCTTCACAGTTCTGGTCTTCACCACTTCCTCCGGAAGGGCATTCCAGGCATCCACCACCCTCTCTGTGAAGAAATGGTGTGGATGTCATGAAGCCAATGACTTGTAGGAAATCCCATGCTGTGGGGCGAAGTTCGCTCAACAGGGTTCAATAGCTAAAGCCAGAAGAATGCTGGGCTGCATAGAGAGAGGAATATCGAGTAAGAAAAGGGAAGTGATGATCCCCTTGTACAGGTCCTTGGTTAGGCCTCACCTGGAGTACTGCGCTCAGTTCTGGAGACCGTATCTCCAAAGAGACAGAGACAGGATGGAGGCATTCCAGAGAAGAGCGACCAAAAAGGTGGATGGTCTTCATTGAATGATTTATGAGGAGAGATTGAAGAATCTAAATATGTACACCCTGGAGGAAAGGAGGAGCAGAGGTGATATGATACAGACTTTCAGATACTTGAAAGGTTTTAATGATCCAAAGATAATGACAAACCTTTTCCGCTGGAAAAAAATCAGCAGAACCAGGGGTCACGATTTAAAACTCCAGGGAGGAAGACTCAGAACCAATGTCAGGAAATATTTCTTCACGGAGAGGGTGGTGGATGCCTGGAATGACCCTCCGGAGGAAGTGGTGAAGACCAAAGCCTGCTGGTGTCTTATTTTGGTTTTCTTTGGTAAATTTACTCTAACGCTGTGCGAGTGTGCATAGAGTCCCTAACTGCTATGGAGATAGTAAATACTGAAGAGCTGCACTTCCTGCAGGGGTACATGCACTAGGGCTGACGTCAGACCGAAATCCATATGAGAGAGTACCTGCTCCATGGAGCATACTATCTAGTCAAGAAAAATTAACATGGAAACAAAAGTCTGTGAAAAGTATAGTAATTATAAAGAAGTGGTTTGGATTTAAAAGCAGCTTCAGAAAGATGAGTTGCTCCTTACTCAAAAATTTCCCCAAGACCATAGCATTTGAAAATCCTGAAGAATTATAAAATTAGGAGGATAATTTTCAAAATATTCTAGCTGGCTACTACAGAAAATAATCTAACTGCTGAGTGACTAAATAGAGCCACAATCTTTCACGATGCAGCTTTATTTACAGTAACTGGGTTAAACAGTGGGTACTCTGGCAGTGGGTAGGAGGGATCAGAGCAGAAAATTATGGGCTGGATTTTAAAAGCTTTACGCGCGTAGAGTGCCTTACACGCACAGGGCCTATTTCAAAAGGCCCAGTGATGCACGTAAAGCCCCGGGATGCGTGTAAGTCCCGGGGCTTGCAAAAAGGGGTGGGGAGGGGGCGGGGGGGGCGGAGCAGGGTCAGAGGCTCCCGGCACAGCTGCTGTTTGCTGCGGTGCTGGGGATCGCACGCCGGCAGGGCTGAAGTAAGTTTTAGAACAAAAGCCCAAAAGGGTAAAAGGTAGGGGGAAAGGGCGGGGGGAGGTAGGGGAAGGGAAGGTGTGGTGTGGGGGTTTTCCCCTCATTGCCAGGATTCCCCTCCTCCTCTCCTGTGTTACCCTAGCTAAATCTGGGAATACCTGCACTATTTTTCCAAGAAACTCAACTCGCATATATTGGAAATAATTCCTCATTATCATGCTAAGATCCTGTTCATAAATAAAAGACACTAAGGGGTAGATTTTATAATTTTGCGCGAGCGGGTACTTTTGTTCGCGCACCAGGCGCGAACAAAAGTACGCTGGATTTTATAAGATACGTGCGTAGCCACGCATATCTTATAAAATCCGGGGTCGGCGCGCGCAAGGTGGTGCACATTTGTGCAACCTGCGCACGCTGAGCCCGGTGCGCGCTGCCTGTTCCCTCCCTTGGAGGGAACTTTCTTTCCACCCTCCCGCACCTTCTCCCCCCTTCCCCTACCTAACCCACCCCCCTGGCCCTATCTAAAACCCCCCCCCCTACCTTTTGTTGGCAGATTTACGCCTGCTGAAAGCAGACGTAAATCTGCGCGCGTCAGCGGGTTGCTGGCGCGCCATCACCCGACCCAGGGGCTAGTCCGGAGGCCTCGACCACGCTCCCGGGCCGGCGCCACGCCCCCGGTCCCGCCCCAAACTGCCCCCTGACCCCCGGACACGCCGCCTCCCTCCCCGCCCCTTTTACGAAGCCCCGGGATGTATGCGCACTGGCGGCCTATGCAAAATAGGTGCGCCGGCGCGCGAGGGCCCTGCGCGCGTAAATCTGGCCGGATTTACGCGCGCAGGGCATTTAAAATCCGGCCCTAAGAGAGTAGACCTCTCTATTATTTCAGGTGTTGAGGTCTCAAGGAAAGCTGTAAGATTTCCCTTATCAATTGACTGAGGTGCTGCTTCTTCTCTAGATCTTGAGTGAGGTAGAAAATACACTTTATTAAATGCTGGTATATTCTCTGGAGCAATCTGCAATATTTCAATCATATATTTTCTAAGTGTGGTCCCAGGCTGTTCCCCTAATACCTTAGGGAAATTTAAAAACCTAAGGTTCAAGTGTCTCATCCTGTTCTCTATTTGTTTCAGCTTTCTATTCAAGATTAAACGGTCTTGAACCAAAGCAGACTGTGCTTCTTGCAATTTCTTTTCTTGATCTTCTATTAACTGGATCTTTTGCTGCTGTTCAAAATATTTAATATTAAAATTCCAAGTTATTTCTTCTATTTTTGTTGAAAAAGAGACTTCTTGTTGAGCATAACCCTGTATTGCAGTTCCAAGATTAGCTACCAGCTCCCACAGGGAGTCCAGTGTCACTACAGATGCTTTAGGAAAGGGAGCATTCATGGCTCCCAGCCCAGCTACAGTCACTGGAGTTAAAACATTTAAAGAGGCAACAGAAAGAATACCTTCTATGACTCCACCTGCTGCTTGCATTCCTGCCATGCCTTCCCCTTCCGTGCCTTGATCACTCCTCCCGGTTCCCGCGGTGGGTCCTGCGTTCGCTAGGCCTGGCCACTTCGGGTCCGCTTCTGCGCCCACCAGGCTCGACACCTCCTGGGGAATTGGCACAGGAGGTGTTCGTGAATCTGGAGGGCTCAAGCTGGTTTCCCCTGAGAAGGCTGCTGCTCCTCCTGTGATCATCTCCGCGGGGCTTAGCTCCTCCACCTTAGCATAACCAGCAGCCAGCTCAGTAATAGTACGCTGTCCTGGAGGTAAGGGGGTACCGCGGGGTACACCCAGACCTTGCCTTTCCGTTTTCTGGGCCATAATAATCAGAAGAATCAAAAATTCAAGAAAGCAGGGACAGCGTTCTGAGCCGTGCTGCTATACCGCCGCCATCTTGGCTCCTCCCCGCTCATTTTAGAGAATTTTTTATTTCCTCAACCCCAGATATCTGAATGAGACTAAGAACAATTGAATTGATAAAATTCATATAAAAACATTTTAAAAAGTTATTATCAGATGTTGATCAATATTTTCTAAATGTTAAGATTGCTTAATGGATAAATACCATTTATATTAATTTAGGTTAACCTAAATCTGGCCTGGCATATTTGTATTTGCAAGTTCTTTGTGTGGACAATATACAAAGTCCTCTAGGAATACTGATTTCGTGATATCAATATTTCTGTTCTCAGATGCTCCTATGAGTATAATTAATTACTTTTCTGTACTTCATGCAACTTTGTTATTTGAATTTGGATTACTTTGATCTCACCCTAAATTAGTTTAATTTAATGTAAAATAAGGATTTTGGATTATATTTTTTTTCTATTTTTTTGGTTCTAGAATTTTATTGGTGTAAAATTGTTTCCATACATACTATATGCTGTCTTTGGTGCTTATTTAAGAATGGTCAAAAATGTCAAAGTTCACAAGAGCATTGATTGCAAAAGCAAATATTTATTCACAGCTTTGGATGGCACTGCAAGTTTAAGAAGAGTCTTACATGGTCCCCCAACAAAGAACCATGTGTCGACATGCTGCATTGGGAGGGACTTTTAAACCGAAAACAATAGCAGCCTTGACCTGAGGCTCCCTAGGTCTCTTTCTAGTCTCTAGGTCTATCTGCCTTGCCTTTTTAGCCTTCAGGCTTTCTTGTTCTATGCTCTGTGTAGTCCTCATCCTGGTTTGTCCTGTCTTGTTCTATTCTGCCTTGCCCTAGTCCCTGTTTCCAGAGTCCTACTTCCATGCATGCTTTCACTCAGTTCCTGTCTGTTC
Organism: Rhinatrema bivittatum; assembly: GCF_901001135.1. NCBI lineage: Eukaryota > Metazoa > Chordata > Amphibia > Gymnophiona > Rhinatrematidae > Rhinatrema > Rhinatrema bivittatum. The sequence continues at coordinate 334,097,049 of NC_042617.1, read as the reverse complement.
CAGTATTCCAGTTCCATGTATACCTGCCTTCACTCCACTCTTTCCTGCACCCAGATCCAGTCTGTTTCTGCTGTTCCAGTCCACGCTTACCTGCACTCAGTTCCAGTCTATTCCTATGGTTACCTGCACTCTGCTTCAGAGCTCCATACCAGCCAGTGCCTCACTCCTGAGCTCCATTCCAGCCTTACTGGACTGCCCATGCTTAACCTCAAGCCTTGACTCCCTGCTTCACTAGAGGAGGTGCTGTCTACAACATCCTATCGACAGCTGTCCTTCACAACAGTCATATACTTGGATGACTTATTGATCTTTTCTCAAACCCTGAATTTCCACTGAAGAGAAGTCTGTATCATCCTGCAATGCTGGTGAGAGAATAATCTCTATGCCAAACTGGAAAAATGTCTCTTTGAGCAAGTTGAGCTCCCTTTCCTGAGGTATATAGTTTCACAAGACTGGCCATGCCCCATGAGCACTGGACCTCACAAAAGTTCTGGGAATTTGCTAATTAATACTGTCATTTTATCCCAAATTACTCCTCTGTGGCAGCCCCCCTTACTGCTTTTACCCACAAGGGCGCCAACACAAAAGATTGGCCACCAGAGGCCATAGAGGCATTTAAGAAGTTAAAAAATGTCTTTGCCAGCAAGCCTTGCCTGTGTCACCCAGATTCAACATGATCCTTCATCTTAGAGGAGATGCCTCTGTCCTGGGGGTAGAGGCTGTCCTCAGCCAATGCACTAAACAAATGGTACTTCAACCATGTTCTTTCTTTTCTAAGAAGTTCTTTCTGGCCGAACACAATTATAGCATTGGAGATCGAGAACTCTTGGCCATCAAACTAGCTCTTGAGGAATGGTGTCATTTACTCAAAGGAGCACAACACTGTATCACAATATACATAGACTACAAGAACCTCAAACATCTATATCAAGCTCAGCAGCTTAATGCAAGACAAGCCTGCTAGTAATTGTTATTCACCCATTTTGATTTTGAATTATGGTACCACTCTGCACTCAAAACCAACTGGAAAATGTCCTTTCTTACTCGTTCTAGGCAGAGGATATCCCAAAGCCTCTCAGGCACATCATCGATCCCACTAAGATACTTCTAGTCACTATGGTACCCATCCTTCCTGGGAATATGGTCGTACCTTCCAGACTACATGAAAAGGTAATAAATGGGTCCATGGCTCACTTGTCACAGGTCACCCTGGGTGGGCAGGAATCCTTGAATTGCTTCAATGACACTACTGGTGGCCCCAAATGAAACAAGATGTCAAGGCCTATGTTAACTTGTGCCCCACTTCCACACAGCAAAAAGCACTGCATGGCATACCCTGGGAACTGTTAAAGTCATTGCCAGCCCCCAGGGAGCTCTGACACACCTGTTCATAGAATTAATGGTGGTCCTCCTCATCTCTAATAGTGCCATTGAGATTTTGGTGGTGGTTGATCAGTTCTCGAAGATGACACACTTGTCCTATTATCAGGTTTTCCTTTCCACACCCAAATTAGTGCTTCTCTTCACTCTCCATGTCTTTCACCTGCATGGCCTCCCTCAGCATATACTATCAGATAAAGGAGTTCAGTTCACCACTGGGTACTGGAACTCTCTTTTCAAAAAGTTAATTATCACCCTTGACTACACTACTACAAGAAAGTCGGTATATAAAAGCCTTTAATAAATAAATAAATAAATAAATAAATAAATAAATAAATAAATAAATAAATAAATAATACTACCTATCACCTGCAAAGCAACGGACAAGCACAGCATACCAACAGTACTTTCAGACCTTCCTCCACTCCTGCATCAATGAATATCAGAATAAATGGGCCACTCTCTTACCTTGGGTCAAATTCTCTCATAATGTTCACATCAGCGCAGCCACCAATTCCTCACCTTTTCAGCTGGTCTATGGAAAATAGCTCTATTTCCTTTACCTTTGCTTGTCACAGTCCTGTCTCCAGTAGCTCAACTCCCCACCCAGAAATTGCATGAACTATGGGAACGGACCAATCAATTTTTTGAGAAAACCACTGCCAGAGCCAAGAAGAGAGCAAATGCCCATAGAAAACTGGCTCCAGACTTTAAAATAGGAGAAACGGTTTGGCTGATTACCCACCACTTATGCCTTCAACTCCAATCCATGGTTTATTAGACTATTCCCTGTGTGCGACAACTTGTCCCTGTCACATATCAGCTATGGTTACCACCCACATTAAAAGCCCATAATGTGATTTATGTATCCTTGATTAAACCAGTGGTGCTTTCATGGCCCTCCAGAGTCCAGCCTAAACCTCAGCAACTCTTTGCTGCTGGAGATGGCATTTACAAAGTCTAAGAGATCCTAGAATCCTGCTGGAGAGGAAAGAAAGTTGAGTATCTAATATCCTGGCCAGAAGAAAACACTTGGGAGCAATCAATAACAACCTCTTGAAGAAATTCCAGCAATAGTACCCCAGAAAGCCTAGGACCTCAGGAAGGTGGCCTTAGGGGGGTACTGTTATGTTTGGTGGTCTGCAGGCTGTCTCCTTGAACTGCTGCACTTACCTCCCCAGCCGGGTCATTCCTTACAGGCCCCAACATGGCCTAGTACCTCCAACGCAGCAGAACTTCGCCAACACTCTGACATGGCAGGATGTTTACTGGCTCCATTCAACTGTGCTCCTCCTTAGGCATGAGTGCACCTAACTTTACCCTATCTAAAGGGCCCTTGTGGGAAAGTCCTGATGGTGCCTAATGATGGCATCACACGTTCAGGCTTATAAAAAGCCTTTGCTGACTTTCTTTCACTGCCTCAGCAACAGGTCCAGCTATGTTTCATCATGTGTGTTTCTTCTCAGGGTCTTGTCCTTGTTCTAGCCTTGGCCAGTTTGTCTTCAATTCCAGTCCAGTACTTGTCCATCTTGTCTTCATTCCAGTCTTGTCCAGCTTGTCTTCTGTTCCAGTCCAGCTTGTCCGCAGTTCTAGTTCAGTTTGTCTTCTTTTTCATTATCTGCCTCTTCTATTCCTTGCCTACTTGCTTTGCCTATCTGTCCATCCTGTCTTCCCTCGGATGGATACCAGGTTTGACCTCAGCTATGGACATCCACTATGCTTGACTGTGTTATGGTTTGAGTGGATTCTTGGGTACTGTGGCAGATGACCATGCCCACGGGGAGGAGCCCCGCAGGGAGCCACAGTACTGGGCTAGACTCAGGATCCACAAACACAGAGTTATGTCATTTATTGTACAGCTAATGTATACCACCAGAGGTGGCAGTAGTGAGGTGATCCAGATGTAGCAGTCCAAGGACCCTCGGCAGAGGGGACCCATCTCACCAAGATGGTATAGGGATATCCAGGTGAAGGTTTTCCAGCACAGAAGAGCTGTAGATGAGACAGACTGAGAATTAGAATTACTCACTAGATGGTAGCTGTAAGGTTGATGATTCCACCAGGCAGAAGTAGATGGTAACAGTCACCGAGGCAGGGAGAGCAGGCCCTCGAGGACCAAGTACCTGATCCCAGTAAGGCACCTGAAAGAAAGAAAAGAGCCCCCGAGAAGCGGGTACCCAGGTTAAAGAATACCCCGAAGGGCAGAGAGAGCTTCCAGCGGCAGCAATGAAGCGGCAGAGTAGCTTAGACCGGACAATTCCAATCCTTGCTAACTCAACGTGCTAGCAAACAAGCATAAGCTAAATACCCGGATGGTATGACGTCACTCAAGGGGGACGCCCCCGAGGTTCCCGCCATGACATGGATAAAGACGTGGGTCGCATGCCCATGCGCACCCTAAGAGGCCCTTAGGAGAAACATGGCGTGAGGCTTTGCCATAGCCGTTCCAGGGACGCTGGAGAATGCGGCTTGCAGTTGCGGCGGTAGCCATCTTCCCAAGGCTAGCAGGGAGAGCAGAGGAAAAGGTGAGGCACAAGGGTTGAAGCCATCTGAGACCGACGGACGCAAAAGACTGCTGCCTGTCTCTGACTAGTGCCAGGACCTCCAATACGCCTTTCTGCTGCCTGGACCTCGGAAACCTCTGATTGCTCTCAGCCTATGATCAGCTTATTATGGACCTGTCCTGCTATCCACAGAGACCTCACTAAAGTCCTGCTGGCCTCGGCACCCAAAGGCTCAACCCGAGGGGAACTTGGGCCAGTATAGATGAAGGCCCTGATGGGTCTCTGGTCTGCCTAGGTCCACCTGCCAATGGTGGGGGCCTGCAGGGCTCCTCCCTGCAGGTACCTAAGAACATAAGAACATAAGAAATTGCCATGCTGGGTCAGACCAAGGGTCCATCAAGCCCAGCATCCTGTTTCCAACAGAGGCCAAACCAGGCCACAAGAATCCTGCCTCGGCCCAAGGGTCCACAAACATAACAATGATTAAACAGAAAACAACAATTTTATCTCTTTATTGGAACATTCTTCATACCTGGAATTGTAATTATTCCTCACTAAGTTAAATCACAAGAGGTCCCTAAAAAACAAGGATAGCTCAACTAGGTATATAATGCTCAACAAATGAAAACCACTGACCAGCAATAAGAGAGTTTGGTTTTAATGATGTATCTATCCTGTTAGAGTTCTGCAGTTTTTATTGCAAGCTTTTCAGATCCCAGAGCTATATATGCTTGTGAAGTGGGAGGTAGACTGCTGGTATTAACAATGCTTACCTTGAAAAGAATGCTTAAAAGTCCATTAGTTGGCAGAGAATTTCAAAGATTACTGTAAATTATTCAATTCCAAAACAGAAGACTATGTGAGGTTACTCAACAATGAGCATAAAAGTTAGAAATGGAATACAATTATTCTGCATAAGTAGCTACTTAAAATCTAGCTACTTTAATGGAATATTTCTGCAACTTAGACAATCTAAATAATAGAACTGTTCTCTTCAATAGCAAATTCAAATAAGCATAGAAAGTTTGGAACCAGAATCAATTCTATAACTCTGACTCTACAATTTCACTAACTTTTTCCAATATTGTCCCAGATTTCCAGTAAAAAAAAAAAAAGTCATTAAAGTCTAGAATTGTGCTAGTCATGCTGTAGACACCTGCCCTAAATATGAGCTTTAATAGTATCTACTAGCAAACTAACTTCAGCTTTCTTCTTTTGCTAATATAGAGAATGTCTAAGGCACATTATATATGAAATTACTTTTAATATAGAAAAAAAACAAACCTAGTATCTTACACTAGGTCACTATCACTGGAGTTGATGTAGTAGTGGTTTAAGCTGACTTCCTTCTTACTGCACTGAACCTCATTATGATCTCTTCGCATTAACCAACCTTTTTCTTTAAATTGTCAAAGCACTGATTATTACTACCAGTAGTTATCATTATAGCATTATACTACCAGTAGTAATCATTATAGCACTACCTGATGCCCACAGCACTTTACAGATACACACGAGACAATCCCTACTTCACGGAGCTTATAATCTAGTCAAGATGAATAGACAAGATGAATAAGATTGTTTGGGGAGTTTCAAGGTTCATATTTAAAGGTAAGTTTGTAAAGGTACACCTGAAAGGTATACTTACTAGGGATGTGCAGGAGAAAAAAATATGTTTTCGTTTTCGGGAGGTTTTTTTCCCCCACAAATTTTGGTTTGTGGATTGCTTGATTCATGTTCATTCGTGTGAAAAAAACAAATAAAAAAATTAACCCCTCCCCAAAAACCGGTCTAAAAACAAAAATCGAAGCCTCCCAGGGCTGCCCGCCCGCTCACTTGAAAAAATGCAGGGGCTGGGATCCCCCTGGGCCCCTCTTACCTGGTATGGTGGGGATCTGCTGGCTTCAGCCTAGGCCCAGGCCATAGCCTTGGACTTGCATAGGCCGAAGGCACAGTAGGTCAATGCGACCTGGGCCTATTCAAGACCAAGGCTTTTGCCTGATCCAGACGCTGGGATACTGAACACCTGGGCCTCAGCCTAGGCCAGGCCTGGACCCGGGCCTGATTCCGGGGCCTTGGCCCAGACCCGAAACCGCAACCTGGCCCGGAGGCTGGGTCCTGACACTGGGGCCTTGGTCCAGATCCAGGCACAACGCCATGATCTGACCCAGAGTCAGGGTCCTGACATCAGGGCCTTGGCCTAGGCCAGGTCCTGGAGGCAAGATTTCCATGCTAGGGCCTTGGCCCGGACCCAGTCCTGATGCTGACAACCTGGCCCAGAGGCCAGGTCCAAACACTAGGGCCAAGGCCTAGACCCAAGCCCAATACTGGGGTCTTAGCCAGGAGGCTGGGTCCTGATTCCTGGAGTCAGGCCCAAGCTTCAGACCCTCTTCGTGGTCCTCTTCATTCTTCAGCACTTGCAAGCCATATGACATCTTCGGGCTATGTCTCAGCATCAGGACTGGGTCTGGCTTAGGCTCCTGCATCGAGACCTAGCTTTCGTTAGATACCTGATGGATAAGTTAAATTTTTTGGGGTTTTTTTGTTTAGTTTTTGAGGGACTTGGCCAAGGCCCCAGTGTCATCCCATGCCTCTGCTGAGACCCCTGCTTCTCACTCAGGCCTAGGCTGTGGCCCCTGCTTTAGGCCTCAGCCTTTTCCCTAAGCAAGGCCCCAGCTTCAGGCCTAGGCTGAGGCACCAGTGTTGTGCTTGGGCATAGGCTGTGGCCCCTGATTTGGCCCTTGGCCCATGCCCTAGGCAAGGCCCCAGCTTATGCCCTAGGTGAGGCCCCAACTAGGCCTTGACCTAGGCCCAAATCATTAGTTTAAAATGAAACAAATGAATAAGATTTGTTTCATTCAGGGGGGCCCTGATTCATTTTGGGACCCCACGAATGAAATGAATTAGTCTTATTCATCACAGTTTGCAGTTTTGTTTTAAACAAGTGCACATCCCTTAGCAAGATATATGTGTAAACCAGGTCATGTGAGGATGAATACTGCTGTTGTGCCTAAGGTTGATTTGAAACAAATATACAGGCAGATACAGTACAGTGCGCTCCAGCACTGTACTGCGCTCCAGCGGAGTGCACTGTTAACCCGCAACTGGACGCGCGTTTCGATGCGCTAGCTTTAACCCTTATTCAATAAGGGGTAATAGCGCGTCGAAAACGCGCGTCCAACCCCCTGAACCTAATAGCGCCCGCAACATTCAAATGCATGTTGATGGTCCTATTAGGTATTCCCACGCGATTCAGAAAGCAAAATGTGCAGCCAAGCCGCACATTTTACTTTCAGAAATTAGCGCCTACCCAAAGGTAAGAGTTAATTTCTCCGGGCACCGGGAAAGTGCACAGAAAAACAGTAAAAACTGCTTTTCTGTGCACCCTCCAATGATATTAAGTCGGAGGTCCCGAAAGTTAAAAAAAGTTTTAAATAAAAAATTTGAAATCGGCCCGTGGCGTTCGCCCGCTCTCCCTTGACTAATACTGTATCAGCCTGATAAGAACATAAGAACATGCCATACTGGGTCAGACCAAGGGTCCATCAAGCCCAGCATCCCAACAGTGGCCAATCCAGGCCATAAGAACCTATCAAGTACCCAAAAACTAAGTCTATTCCATGTTACTGTTGCTAGTAATGCGGTGGTTATTATCTAAGTCAACTTAATTAATAGCAGGTAATGGACTTCTCCTCCAAGAACTTATCCAATCCTTTTTTAAACACAGATATAGTAACTGCACTAACCACATCTTCTGGCAACAAATTCCAGAGTTTAATCGTGCATTGAGTGAAAAAGAACTTTCTCTGATTAGTTTTAAATGTGTCCATGCTAACTTCATGGAGTGCCCCCTAGTCTTTCTATTATCCGAAAGAGTAAAAAACCTATTCACATCTACCCATTCTAGATCTCTCATGATTTTAAATACCTTTATCATATCCCCCCTCAGCCATCTCTTCTCCAAGCTGAAAAGTCCTAATCTCTTTAGTCTTTCCTTATAGGGGAGCTGTTCCATTCCCCTTATCATTTTGGTAGCCCTTCTCTGTACCTTCTGCATCGCAATTATATCTTTTTTGAGATGCGGTGACCAGAATTGTACACAGTATTCAAGGTGCGGTCTCACCATGGAGCAATACAGAGGCATTATGGCATTTTCCGTTTTATTCACCATTCCCTTTCTAACAATTCCCAACATTCTGTTTGCTTTTTTGACTGCCGCAGCACACTGAACCAACGATTTCAATGTGTTATCCACTATGACGCCTAGATCTCTTTCTTGGGTAGTAGCACCTAATATGGAACCTAACATTGTGTAACTATAGCATGGGTTATTTTTTCCTATATGCATCACCTTGCACTTGTCCACATTAAATTTCTTCTGCCATTTTGATGCCCAATTTTCCAGCCAATGTCTTCCTGCAATTTGCTTGTGATTTAACTACTCTGAACAATGTTGTATCAGCTGCAAATTTGATTACTTCACTTGTCCTATTTCTTTCCAGATCATTTATAAATATATTGAAAAGTAAGGGTCCCAATACAGATCCCTGAGGCACTCCACTGCCCATTCCCTTCCACTGAGAAAATTGTCTATTTAATCCTACTCTCTGATTCCTGTCTTTTAGCCAGTTTGTAATCCACGAAAGGACATCGCCACGTATCCCATGACTTTTTATTTTTCCTAGTAGTGTATTGACAGGTAGAAAGTATTCTGATGTTATTTGCCCACAATTTAATATGCCCTTCCCTCAAGAATATGTGACCCCATGAGATCAACAAATCCGACAGAGCAGATAGAGATTGAAATAATAACAAATTAATTTTTATTCAGAACATTATTTATGTATTTATTTATTTACTTACTTACTTATTTAAACATTTTTTTTATTCCACAACTTCTGATACTATGTCCAGTGCAGATTTCATAATAATATAACAACATTGTCACAAACACAACAATAAAATCACCATAGACATAAAATCTAATTAAAAGCCATCTTAAAATAATGAGTCTTGACCATCTTACAAAACAATTTTAGATCCCTCTGAGATCTAATTTCTAATGGAAATCATTCCATAATCTAAAGCCAATAGAATAAAAAGCACGTTTGGAAGAGGTCTGTAATTTATATAACTCCACAGCAGATAAACTAAGCACAAACAAGCTGACACAAATCCCGAACTGGTACATATCAGTTTAGTCGACATGCTCTGTTATTTTTCGCACAAGTTATACAGACCCAATTCTCTATACTTGCTTCACCCATTTTATGTTTATCCAGATTATGTTTTTCCAGATTATTTCTACCCTGTTCATTGTTTTATCCAGGTTATTTCTACCCTGTTCATTGTAAAACAAGACTGTGTCTCTGTTATTTTTGCTGGTTTTAATGTAAACCAAAGTGATAATTAATCCTGTTAATTGAACCTCGGTATATAAAAATTTATAAATAAATAAATAAATCCCAGCTCTGCATACAACAATTTGTGCAAAATCACAGCTATCCTAAACTGAATCCTCCAACTTATTGACAACCAATGCAATGAAAGAAGATTGGTGAAATATGATGAAAATGTCTCTCTCCACTTACTGTTCTAGCAGTAGCATGCTGTACTAGGTGTAAAGCTCTGAAAAGTTTATTCAGATGACTGACCAAAAGACTACCACAATAATACAAATTACCCAGAACTAATGCCTGCAAAACTGTTCTGAACAATTCAGGTTTCAAGAAATACCTCAATGGCTTCAACATTTTCAATGTATCAAAAGAACTTTTAACAAGATACTGTATATGAGGCTTAAATAATAGCTAAGAATCCAAAATTGCACCTAAATTCAGAACCTCTGTATGTAAAGCCAATGTGGTAGCCGATCCAGTGAGCTGTGTAACAGTGACGACAATAGGAATCGGATGATAACAAGCCCTTTATTAAATTGGGCAATTTAATAAAGGGCTTGTTATCATCCGATTCCTATTGTCGTCACTGTTGTAAAGCCAATGTTACATCATGATACTGAATACTTTTCTGATTATTATCTTGGGTCTTTTTGGTAACTTAAAGATTTGTAGTCTACTTGATATTCAACAACAATCCTCTACTAGTTAACCAATCTTTGACAGTAACAATACACTTTTCAAATAACAAAAGAGGGAGGGAACCATCTATTCCACAAGGAATGTGTAACTGATTATGATCAGCATAATATAAAGTTGGACATCTAGAAAATCAATTAGCTTACCCAAAGGGGCCATATACACAGACAGTGTGGAACCCTCTGGTACAACTCCCTTCCAAAAAAGACCTAAACCATTGTAACACCACTGACCTACCCCAAAACTTATAAACTGAGAAATTAACATCTGGTGATTTAGAGTATCAAAAGCAGATGCAATGTCCAGATATACCAACAAACCAGACAAGCTCTTATTGAGTCTTTGATATAACACATCCAGTAATGAAAAGAAAAGATGTTCCGTGATATAAGCTTTATGGAAGCCAAACTGGTTTTTATCTAAAATTGAATTATTCTCAACAAAATCTTCCAATTGCACCAAAACACATTTTTCAATCACTTTCGACAAGTTGCAGTGGGGTAATAGGCCAGTAATTATTTATGTCCAATAAAGATCCCTTCTCATACTTAACTAATGGCTTCACAATAGCTTCTTTCAACTGACTTGGAAGATGACCCCCCACTAAAGAGGTATTAACAATCATTCTCAAAATTCCAAAGGTTTGTGATTGTACATTTTTTTTATCAGAAAAAAAGGACATACATAAATACCCAGAAGATGGTTTTAACTCTTCTAATAACATCTGATAATTCCTTTCTGATACCTCCCTAAAAACAGACTACTTAATCAAATGGCTATCTACCCTCGGGAATTTCACAATCTACTCTAGGCTCAGTTAATAACATAATATCTTCAATCTTTTTTTCCAAAAAATTCCGCAAGCCCTCACATGTTGGAAATGTCAATTTATCTATGCTTAAACAGCTAGTTAATTTACATACAGTTTCAAAATGATTCAATGATGACTTAATGCCAATTCAATCCTCTGAGAAATGTAGTTACTCCATATCCTTTTATACTTTATCCTAAAATATATTTTACTCAACAATTATAGCTATAAACTCACATAAATTATATTGCATGCATATATCTTTTCACATATGTCTCTGACCTCACTAAAACTGCACTTCCCCCCATGCCTGATGATGACACTCAAGCTAAATGTGATGACCTCGCACACTTTTTTAATGACAAAATCTCCAATCTAATGCTACGCTTTCCTCCCACCACCCAGCCCACTAAACCACTCCCTATTACACCTCACGTTACCCTTAACACATGTGAGCCCACTTCATCCTCCAAGACAGAAGCTATACTCAAGAAAATGAAACCAGCACTGCACCCTTCCAATACTATCCCCACCAAATCCCTCTTATGCATCCCTAGCATAATAGCTCAACCTATTTCCGATATCATTAACTGCTTCCTCTTCCTCGGAATTGTTCCTGCTCCCTTGAAACAAGCTTCAGTCAAACCCTTACTCAAAAAAACTAAACTTGACCCTACTGACCCTGCTAACTTTCGGCCTATCTCAAACCTATCCTTTCTGGCAAAAATACTTGAAAAAAGTAGTAAACTTACTAGGGAGTGTAATCATTTTTTGACGATTTAAAAAATCGTCAGATATTTTTTAAATTCGTCAAAAATCGTTAGAGTCGCGAAACAATAGAAATGCCCCCGATTTATCTTGAAAAACTCGGAAATCGGGGAGGGCGGGAAAACCGGCACACCAAAACAAACCCTAAACCCACCCTGACCCTTTAAAAATGAATCCCCCACCCTCCCGAACCCCCCAAAATGTTTAAATTACCTGGTGGTCCAGTGGGGGGGGGTCCCGGCGCGATCCTCCCGCTCTTGGGCCATCGGCGCCATTTTGGCTGCCACTAAAAAATGGCGCTGATGGCCCGATAAAAAAAAAAAAACCCACCCGACCCTTTAAATTGACCCCCCTTAGCCCCCCCCCCCCCCCCCCCCCCCCCCCCCCCCCAAAAAAACTTTTAAAATTACCTGGTGGTCCAGTGGGGGCACGGGAGCATCTCCCACTCTCGGGCCATCGGCTGCCACTAATAAAAATGGTGCCGATGGCCCTTTGCCCTTACCTTGTGACAGGGTATCCGTGCCATTGGCCGGCCCCTGTCACATGGTAGGAGCACTGGATCGCCGGCGCAGCCAATAACAAAAAAATAATCGAGCCGGACGATAAAAATTTTAAGATTTTGAATCGGAACCGGAACCGATCAGATTCCGGTTCCAATTCACATCTCTAAAACTTACAGCTATCTGACCACCTCAAAAAACATAATATTCTCTCCCCTTCCCAGTTCGGCTTCCACAAATTCTTTAGTACTGAGACTCCTCCTAATTTCACTCACAGACTCCATATTAAAAGAGTCACTCTTACCTACTTGCATTTCTAGACATATCCTCAGCCTTTGATACCATAAACCACAACATCCTACTAACCCGTCACAGAAATTGACATATCTGGAACCCCCGTCAACTGATTTGAATCATATCTAGACAACAGACTCTACAAGGTCAGAATAGGCAAATGTGAATCCAAACCTATCAAGCTTTCCAGAGGCTTTCTTCAAGGCTCCTCCCTTTCCTCTACCCTCTTCAATATCTACCTGCTACCCCTTTGCCAACTACTCTCCGAACTGGGCCTCACCCACTATATATATGCGGATGATGTCCAAATCCTTATCCCCATCACAGACTCCTTACACAATGCCCTCAAAACCTGGGAAAATGCTCTATCTTCAATCAACAGTCTCCTCACTAACCGTAACCTGGCCCTTAACACCTCCAAAACGGAACTTATCATCTCACCCCCTCACAACTCCATAGACCCCCAGCCCCACGTGATAACTTTCTCACAGCATGTAGGAGGACCTTGGCGTCACCATAATAATCACCTTAAACCTAAAAGAAATTATCAGCTCAACCATGAAAGATTGCTATTTCAGACTAAACACTCTGAAGAAACCTCAATGACTACCGCACGGTCCTCCAAGCCACAATATTCTCCAAAATAGATTACTGCAACTCCCTATTCCTAGGCCTCCCCAAAGCCGCTATTAAACCCCTCCAAATGCTACAAAACTCCGCTGCTAGAATCCTTACAAATACCCGCAAAACAGATCATATCCTCAGAGATCTCCACTGGCTCCCTATCTACCACCGTATCATCTACAAGATGCTCACTATCTTACACAAAACCCTAAAGAACCAGAGCATGATCTAGCTAAATGACTCCATACAATTCCACACCACTAACAGGCCAACCAGATCCTCCTACAAAGGTACTCTTCACATACCCTCCCCTAAGCTTACCCATCTTACTACCACGAAAGAATGTGCACTTTCTATGCTGGTCCCTCAATCTGGAATTCCATGCCTCCTGATCTGCGGCAAGAACAGTGTAACCCAGAAATTAAAAAAAAAAACTAAAAACCTGGCTCTGCAAACAAGCCCTCTTTTCTTCCTATGCATTCTTCTCCCCCCCCCCCCCCCCCCCCCCCCCCCCCGACTAGCACCCTGGAACTGCTCATCATGCCGATCTTGATTCTAATGTTGCTATTATAACATCCCTGTTGTGTTACCATTCTTATTGTTAATATACTTTATTACTCTTGCTATTGAATTACCGTTCTCTTGTATTAGTTACTACTTCTTAGTTTCATGTATTTCTCTTTCCTTGTTAATACAGTTCAATGTAAACCGGCATGATGTACATACGAATGCCGGTATATAAAAATCTTTAAACAAATACATAAATAAACAAATAAATATCATTTAACTGTTCTGTCTTATAAAGTTGTGAATATATTTTTCTTTTCTTTTTAGAAGTTCCATTTGATAAAGCAGAAATCAAATATACTGGAACTGCAGCATAAACTCTATGGGGCAGATTTTAAAACATACGCGCGGGCATACATTTGTGCGTGCAACCCGGTGCGCACAAATGTATGCCTGATTTTATTACGATAAGTTTTTTATTTCTTTGTTGCTTGTTTTATTTTTTTCTTTCCTTTCTCTCTTTCATGTGTCTTTCTGTTACTTTATATCTGTAAGCTCTGACCTGGCTACTTTTTACTAGTGTATGCACTTATCTATTTTCTTTAAGCTTTTATTTTCTCACTTTCTCTCTCTCTCTCTCTTTGCAATGTAGCTTTTCCTCGGTGGCAGTTCTATTTCCTTTCCTTCTTCTTCTTTTCCTCTTCTCTTTTTACCTAGTAATCTATGCTTTAACCAAATCAATTAAAAAAACCTAACTCCCTTAACTGATATTATGATCTTCCGCAGACTATGTCAGTCATGTTCCCTCAGTGTATGTGCATCCACGGCAACTTATTGTAACTGTAATAAAACTTAACTATAGAAAACAAAATATAATTAAGTGACCCTGAATTAGAGAAAGTAATAGTTTTTCTCCACTCACTCATATTTCTGATCTTTTCTTTTCTAATTGTTTCTGCTTCTTTTCTATCACAAGTTTCTTTTGAGATTAATACTAGGCAAACCTGTGGCACGCTTTTGCTGGTTCCTCCTTGAATTATTCCTGGGCATGCAGCTTATCTTTGACTGGATTTCCCTGGCTGTTATCATCAGCATCAATTTTACACTTAGGGAGGCTTCTTTAAAACGCAATATCTTTAGCTGTTTATTTCTTTTTATCAGCACTTATCGTGTGTACCACACGCAAACCTCTCAATAACAGACTCTGCTATACTAAAATAAACCCCTCTAAACTCCTTGCAGCATTTTCTATATTAAGCTTATTCTACCCTAACAATGTCCCTTACCTTTTCTAGAAAAGCTATTTAAAACAGCCTCACACACATCACATATTCATGCTCTGATACTCAATTGCCTGTTCTTTTTCTTTCTGGTGTTTGTGCGTCCTTTATTTAGGGCCTGTATGCAGAGCACTATGACAGTAGGTCTGCTCAGCTCAAAGTCAGCTCTCTTTCTGTTGGGTTCTATAACTATCTTTAGCTTTCATGGGGTGCGATATTCTTGCTCTTGCTGATGTCATTATAGAAAATAGTACCTGGAGCTAGCTGACAGATGAGTTAGATGGTTATCCTAAGGTCCCTTTCCTGTCTGTTTCATCTCTTCTTTGGATGGACTATTTTTGATATCCTTAAAAATCTTTACTAATGTCTTTACTTTTCTCTGTGGCTCTGCATTGCGACTGGTGTTAGCATAAGATGTGCCAGCCTCATTACAGGTTGTCAGGGGAGCCGTCGCTAAGCTACCATGCTTATGGCTTCGGACCTCGGACTGGTTGTCATGGCGGTGCTACTTTCACAACGAAGCCTTGGGTTGTACTAATCAAATTAGGGGTGGTCAGAAGGTACCATTAGGGTAAAAACTTTAATTATTCTCTGAACTAAAGCCCCCCAAATTCTTTCTTAAAAAAATTCCTTATATCTATTTATGTCATTTTTTATTAGCATTTTTCCTCAAACGATCTCTCAACTCTTACTATCAGTGCCAACATTTATTCCTTTTAAAAGTATCAGTTCCACAGCCTGACCAATGTTTGGGAACTCAGGGTCCTTTTTTGTGGTCACTACTCCCATTTCATGAGTTTTTGGGTTTTTAGGAGTTTTTATCTTTTAAATACCTCCTAGTTCCAACAGGCCTTGTTACAATTTTAAAGCTGGGGAGGTTGGGTTGGTCAAGTGACCAGGGCCCTCTCACCTGACCACCATCTGTGTTTTGTTTAAATTTTGCTTCATTTCTTTTATTTTAAATGAAATGGCGGCCCTCTCTCCGGGGCTTCGCTGGTGTCTGCTGATATCACTCTAACGTCAGTATACTGTGTCCTGGGGCTTCCTCAAGAGCCATACAACACTATTCTCAGCGTTAAAAAAGAAAATTAATTAATTAATATGGCGGCACACTAGGGCACTCACCGGCATGGCTATGGGTTGATTACAGTAAAGGCACGGATACTCTTTTCTTTTGCCAGAGCTTGCTCTTACCCTCAGTACTGGATCCAGGCTGACTTCAGCCACAGCAGCGATCTGATCCTGATAGCAGCTCTCTCCTTTCTTTCTTTTTTTCCTCTTTGTGCTCTCTCATAAAGGCTCTGTGCACAACAGGAAGACTTTGCCAGCAAAGGCAGTGATCTCGATCACAGTTGACCACTCTGAGTTAGCAGTTCCCCCCTGCACTTTATCTGATGCTCTCTGTGGCCTGGTTCAGTGTTACTGCTGTCACTGTGGGACTCCTTCAGTGTTGTTAGGGTTAGTGGTGGGACGGCCAGCCCTCACAGTGGCCCAACATCACTCTGTCTCTGGTTTTTCCCTTTCCTTGCACTCCAACACACTACTGCCTCTTCTGGCAGAATGGCCCCTCTCTCCAAAAAGATTTATCACTTCATCATATTGTAGCTCCTCTTACCTCCTCTATGCTGCCACATGGGCTCACATTGGGAGGACCAGCTTTTGCAAAGACTCAATGCCTCTCTGCCTGTACAGGCTCCTCCCCTCATAAGCTGATCTACCAACTGGTGTCTTCGCAGCTTTCTTTGGCATCGTGGCTTAACTCTGCTGCTCCCTCTAAATTGGCCTCTTTTCTTCTTTGCTCATGGCTTGTTGCTGCTACTGCCTTCAGTTTTCTCAGCTTTAGTGCTTCAGGTGTCCATAACCCCTGAATTAGCCTTTCTTGATGCACTCAAATTGCCACAGGAAAGGCCAGTGCTGATCCAGCTCGACGCCATTTGTTGTGCTTTGACTCTTTCCCTCACTCAGTCATTGATCCTGCCACTACCATGGTAAGGGTTGCCTCGAGTGAGGGTTAGATTTGTGTCAGCCTGATGCTGCTTTCCCTTTCTCAAGGCACTTTTGCATCCGTTGGTCTCAGACGGATTCATCCTCTGTGCCTCACCTTTCTTCCTTCTCTCTCTTCAAGCCTTGGGAAGATGGCTGCGGCCGCGTATTCATGCCGCTCTCTCCGGTGTCCCCGGATCGGCAACGGCGACAGTGTTCGCCATGATTTTCCTGAGGGCCTCCTAGGGTATGTTCGCGCACGCCACCCACATCTTTATCCACGTCATGGCGGGAACCTCGGGGGCATCCCCTCCAAGTGATGTCATCTCATCCTGGTATTTAGCCTGCCCTTCGTTTGCTAACAAACTGAGTTAGCAAGGATTGGATTGGATTGCCTCTGTTCTAAGCTGCTCTGCTGCTTCCCAGCTGCCGCAGGAAGCTCTCTCTGCCCTTCGGGGTATTTCTCCACTAATCTGGGTACCCGCCCTTTGGGGGCCCTTCTGCTCTATTTCAGGTACCTATCTTGGGATACCGGGTACTCGCTCATCGAGGGCCTGCTCTCCCTAATCTGGTGCCTGCCACTGAACTACGTCTGCCTGCCAGGACCTTCAACAACACAGCTTTCTGCTTCAGTGAATACTAACCCTTTCAGTCTGTCTCATCTTCAGCTTCAGTGCTCGGTTTCCACATCCGGGACCTGTTCCTGCTATGCCACTCTGCCTATCACCTACTCGAGTGTGAGACTGGTCTCCTCTGCTGAGGACCCCTGGACTACTTCTCTGGGTTACCTTCACTGCTGCCCGCTCCCCCGGCAGTACCATCGAGCTGTACAATAAATACAACTTCTCTGTGTCTGCGTATATGGAGTCTAGCCTAGTACTGTGGTTCCTCATGGGGCTCCTCCTCGTGGGAGTGGCCATTACCGCAGTACCCAAGAATCCACTCAAACACCTCAAACCCTAACAGGCACAATCATAGTGCTCAGTCCCCAGGTCTACCTCTCATCTGTCTTGGTCATGGTACTTTTTATTACAGCCAAATGCTGCTGCTATTGCTGCTTCATACCACTGGGCATTTACAATTTAGCCTTCGGTGGCCAATGGTAGTCATGCAGAGAGTTGGCCCTTGCTCCCGTATATCTTCTGTCACTGCTCCGGCTTCACTAATTCATGCCCCTTCTCTTAGGACTGTTCTGAAACATCAATTCTCTTCAAGTTTTGGAACATAGGTAAGTTTTAACATTTTTTTATTTATTTTGGGTACCCCCCTTTACATATGCTTTACTTTCTTTATTTTTATTTTATATATATTCCTCCTTTCTATGCTTAAATACTGAATATATTTCACAGAGACAGCAATTAACCTCTACCCTTTTATATAGTGTACTGTAAGATAGAAAATGCAGGTGTGTGTGTGTGATATCTCAGGAGATAAAAGCAGGAAGCTGATTGTGAGAGGTGGAATGAGTAAGATGATCTTGAACTTAATTGTCAAACAAAAATGTTATAGCAGGATGTGAATTGGTAGAGCATGGGAGGCTGACAAGCTAGACCTTTGATACACAGAATACAAGAAAATGTTTGAACGGCTAACCACAGATGAAGATTCTTTTCTTTCAAATAACATAGAATATTGAACTGTGTCTGATGCCATGGACAGGCAACCAATCAGATTTGAAATGAACTCTAGCCAATTAACAATGAACTTCTGATGTTGCAAAGTATCCTTCTGATTGCCAGAAAACTCAGTCTTACCAAATGAGATATCTGGAAGACTTGGCCACATGATGCTAATCAAGCGGATGTCTATGAATTGGTTAACCAATGATAACTGGTTAGCAACCAAATAGCAGCCACTCATGGGCTAGATACCAATGATGACAAGTTAAGCTCTGCCTATGATGAATGCATAAAAAACCACCAGCACAGAAGCTGAAACAGGAAGATCTCAACAGACAACAGGAAGTGCTGAATGCATAAGACATAGCAGAGGTTTCTGATTACACTGAGACTCGCCCAGCTAAAGACTTCAATTTGGCCAATGACTTCTAAAGCAGATAACCTTCAAGTGATATAAATCTTAGCTTGGGGGGTTAAGATTTTCTGTTTAGAGTTATCTGACCAGTTATACATGGTAAGTAATGAAAGTGTTAAGCTTGTTGTATAATAAACCTTACATGATTCCATATTGTTTCCTCTTCATTCTGGATCCAACAGATTATGCCCAGGATTGGAGGGAAGCAGTTCCCTAGGAGCCCCAGTATACAAATTAATAAGTCAATTAATTAATTAAGATATCAGATCTTTTTCCCTAATTTATATAAGAAAAGCAGAACATTGAGTGGGTGCGTAAGGGGTAGATGATATGATTGCACATGCATTTCAAACTTTCATAGTTCATACATTGTCTGTGTAAAGTTGTGTGTCCAATATATGCTGTATTCCTTTTTGAATTATTTTTAAAGTGATTTTTCACCTGTCTGTTGTTATATTTCATTGTCCCCATATTCCTCCAAGCACAAAGAAAGCTTCTGAAATCTGGTCATCTCCGCTGACAGCTGCTCTGAAATGCTGGAGTTGCTCAGGCATATACAAGCTAAGAACATCAGTAGCAAACGAAGCCCATGTGCTCAGAAACTCAGTACTGATCCATGCTTGTGTTTGACAGTTTGGATTTCCTGAGATCTGTTCATTCTGGAACATTTATAATGATTCTGCAATATAACATTTGGATTTAAATTAAAAAATAAATCAACGGCACCCATTTCTACTTCATAGATGCACTAAAGAGACATTAACATTTGGAATTCTAGGTTAAATTAAATAGGCAAAAAATAGATGGAGCTATCACACTTAGCAGCACTCACATATTTGTGAAGTCAGAGTGTTTTTCTGAATTCCTATTGGCTTTTGCTGCTTGCACTTTTAGACCAATGGATGACCTTGCATCCGATAACTTGGGCATTCTGGTTTCTCATTCTGAAGACATGGTTGGTAAAATGTGGTTGAAAGGCTTTGGTACCAGAATCCTGTGGTTCCTCCTTAGTGAGTTCATCTGCCATATCATTTATGTACCTTGATAGCTTCAGCGTCATTGAGACAGGCTCTTTAAGATTATTATTTCCATGGGTGGACTTGTGGCTCCAAAACCCTATTGATGGATACATAGAGGTAGATTTTAAAATGCTTGCATGTGGCAAAACTTGGAGATACACGCATGACTCAGCCACTTGGCTTCTCCCTGCAGGATGTGTCAACTCCACCTCAGCCTAAGGGTCCACATCCACAATATAATGTTTTGAAAATTCACCTGAGTTTGTATCTTAATACTCAGACTCCTTGAAATTTCTGATTGTACTACTTTCTCCCATCATTAGATATTTGCATGTGGTCCCCTTGACTGGCCAGTTCTCAAATAATATGTCTGGTAAGCACTGAATTCCTTCTGGGGCTTTTAATCAGTTTGTCGATCTGGTTTTACTTTTTATCTCTTGACTTCATGATTTGCCTACATTTTATATCTAATTTTACATCAAATGTTTCAGTCTCTTTGGGTAAATGCATAATTATAAAATTATGGTTATTAGTAATTGGGTTCTCTATTTTAGCTTAGTTTTTATTATCTGTGTTATTGTAATGTCGTTTTGCTTTATGGTTAGTGCCTCTATGAATATATTGAAGCCCATATTAATTTATTAAAGGATTTGTCCTGCTAACTTTTGGCGTAAGCCTGACAAACCCCAATAACTCAAACTCCCTTTCCACCCTCACCCCCGCCAATACTCAGTGCTTAAATTTTGTCCATGCAACAAGCTACCTGGACCAAATGTATTCAGCTACATGGTAGTGGTACTGCAGATGTTCCCAGAGTGCAGTTTTACTTTTTCCTGGGCAGCACCGATATTAGCGCTGCCTGGAAAAATTACTTAAATTCTATATAATAGCTTTGTTCTAGTTAATTTACACTGGATATTCATCAGTGCAAATTCAGGTTGAACATCTGGATAAAGTTAACTATACAGAGTTTTCTGGGTGAGTTTATCTGACAACTGATGGCAGAATATGGACCACTATATTACTAGCCAGGATCTTTTGAAGATGATGCCTCTTTCCTTGCCAGAAGACCAGAGCTGTACAGCACATATTGACATGAAATTTGTTATATTCTCATGTTTTTGATGTGGGGCCAGTGTGAATTTATGTAGTTTCCCCCCCCCCCCCCCCCCTCAGTTTAAGCAGCAATTTTCCAAGACTATCTCAGATCTGAGTTATTTGAGCAGCTTTTATTTCTTCATATGTCTCTGCTTCTTTGCAGGCGAAAGTGGTTTATATGGATGCATCATTGTCAAGCTGTTAGCAGAGTTTGACCAGTAGCTCCAGTCTCCCAGTAAGGCAGCAGAATGAAGCATCCTGCAGTGAATAGGACGTTCAATGACAAGGGGTGTGATATGAAGCTGTTAAGATTTCACCTGCTATGCAGTCTTATCCTACCTTCATGATTCCTCTCCCACCAGCAGAGACACTCAGAATACCTCATCACTATTGCCAATTTCCTCCTCACTGCCCTTGCCTCACCCAAGTCCCAGCCCTATGTAAACCCTGCCTTGGCAGAAGCTCCGTGTCTTCTCATAGTGTCACTTTTGGCTCTGTGACCTGCCTCTGGTTCTTGTCTTGCCTTGTGGCATACAGGCCTTCTGTTTTGCCTTGTGGCCTTTGGGTCTTCTGACTTACCTTGCCTTGTCTTATGGCCTAGGGTCTTCTGCTTTGCTTTGCCTTGAGGTCCTCGGAACTATACTGTCTTGTTCCCTGATTTGAGGCCTTTGACCTATCCTCTCTTTATCCTACCTAGAGGCCTTTGGATCTATTCTGTCTGTTCTAAGTCTTGCTGCCTTCAGGCTTCTGTGTTTCCCTTCTCTGCCTTGTCTAACTCCTGTCCTAGTCTGCATTGTTGGTCTTGTCCTTTCCATTTCAGTAGCCTATCCAGTCCTGCCTGTACCAGAG
The DNA here is from genome assembly GCF_901001135.1 of Rhinatrema bivittatum. Taxonomy (NCBI): domain Eukaryota; kingdom Metazoa; phylum Chordata; class Amphibia; order Gymnophiona; family Rhinatrematidae; genus Rhinatrema; species Rhinatrema bivittatum. The sequence continues at coordinate 334,075,303 of NC_042617.1, read as the reverse complement.
TCTTATACTGTCTGTTCCAATAATCTGTCCAGTCCTGCCTGTTCCAGAATCTTGTTCTTGCTTTGCCTTACTTGTGTCTTGTTTAGTCCCAGGTCCTGCTCAGTGTTTCTGCTTGCCTTGTTCTGCCTACCAAGCCAACCTGCCTTGTCCAAGCCTTGTCTCCAGTCTTCCTTGTCCAAACCTTGCCTGTGTGGGTTCACCATTATGATATACTGCTGCCCCAGAGATCTACTGGCCCCCAGAACGCAAGGGCTCAACCTGTGGGGGAGTGGGGGACTAGGCAGAAGGCTGACCCTTGTCTTTCTCCAAGTTCTGCATTTCAGTCCCATGATGCTCCCCAGGTGGATTTCCCAGATTCTGGGGCCCATTACAAAAGCAGAAGAGAAGGAGACTCAAACGAATTTGAGAAAACATTTTCAATGAGAAGATGGTAAATACTAGGGATGTGAATTCATTTAAAATGAAAGTGCAAAATGTGACAAATATGGCTAATTCATTTCATTTGGAGGGCTTTGAACTGAATCAGGACCCCACAAATGAAACAAACCTTATTCGTCATTTTATTTTAAACTAATGCATCAGGCCTAGAATTGGGTCCAAAACTGGGGCCTTGCCTAAGACATGGGCCAAGGCCCAAAGCAGGAGCTATAGCCTATGACTGAGCGCAATGTCAGTGCCTCGGCCTAGGCCCGAAGCTGGGGATCATCTAGGGTCTAGACCAAGGCCTGAGCATGACACTGGGGTCTCAATGAAGGCATGGGCTGACATCAGAGTCTTGGTTGAGACTCCCTGCAAATTAAAAAAAAACAACTTTATCTGATTTGTTGGGTATCCAATGAATGCTGGGTCCCAACACCAAGATCTCAGCCTGGACCCAGGTCCAACACCGCAACCCATCCCAAAGGCCGGGTCCCAATGCCAGGGCCTCAGTCTGTAGACCAGGTCCTGATGCTGTTACCTGACATAGAGGCTGTTTACCGAAGCAGAGGCCTTGACCAAGGCTGGAGCCAGAGCCCAGGCCCAATGCCATGACCCAATCTGGAGACCGAGTCCTGATGCCAGGGCCTGGGACCAGACCCAGGCCTGATGCTGCAACCTGACCCAGAAGCCAGGTCCCAATGCCAGAACCTCACCCTGGATTCAGGCTCGATGCCGCGACCTTGCCCAGAGGTAAAGTCCCAACACCAGGGGCTATGCCTGGAATGAGGCCTGATGCTGGAGTCTTGGCCAGGAGGCCAGGTCCTGATGCCTGGATTTCAGCCCATGGTCATGCCTAGGCCTCAGAGTCCAGGCCTAGCCATATATCAAAATGGCTATGTCAGCTGGGGTGAATGCTCCAGGATTAATTAACTCCAACACGACCCCAGTGGATGCCATCATTTGGCATTGAAGAGACAAAGAAAGAAGAGAACCCAAAGAGAAGCTCCCAGGCCATGGCTCCAAGGCCTGGGCCTGAGTCTGGGCCAGGGCCTTCAGTATTGGGACCCAGGCTCCAGGTCAGGTCATGGTGTCAGGCCTGGGTCTGGTTTGCAGCATCGGGCCTGAGCTTGGGCTCCAGCCTTGGCCAAGCCTCGGCCAAGCCTCAGGCATCAGGACCCAGGCTCCTGGTCAAGGAACCAGCATCAGGCATGGGTCCTGGACTAGGACCAGGTGTCAGGATCTGGTCTCTGGGTTGGGTCACATCTTCTGGCCTGGGCTCAGGCTCTGGCCTATGCTGAAGCCCTGTCATTGGGCCCCATCCTTTGGGTAAGGTTCCAAAATTGGGCTTGCGTCCAGACTGAGGCCCTGAAGTTGGGACCTGGCCTCCAGGTCTGATTATGGCTTAGGGCCTGGGCTCGGGATAAAGCCCTGACTTCAGAACTCATCCTCTGGGTCGATTCACAGTGTTGGGCCTGGATCCAGACTTCAGCCTAGACCAAGTCATTGGCCTTGAGTAGGCCGAGGCTTCAGCCTAGTTTTTGCCAGTGGACAGGGCCGGAGGAACCACTAGGCAAACTAGGCTTGTGCCTAGGGCACCGAGACATAGGGGGTGCTGCGGCAGGCAGCAGAATTTTGAAACAGCAAAAAGTTCCCTTTCAAAATTCTGCCAGCCCCTGACTCGCCCTGCCTCCCCCCCCCCCCCCCCCAGTGCCACCCTCCCGATGCCTCCCTGGTGGTCCAGCGGAGGGCCCGGGAGCAATCTGCCGCTCCCGGGGCCTCGGCTGCCACTAACCAAAATGGCACCGGTGACCTTTCACCCCTACCATGTGACAGGGGCCAACCAACACCAGTAGCCCTTGTCACATGGTAGGGGCTGAAGGCCACTGGCGCCAGGGGCGGATTGGCCTATCGGGAGATCGGGCTTCCCCCAGTGGGCCGGTCTAGCAGATCATGTGGCCGAAGTCTCCGGCTGCGCCAATCTTCTTTCTGTGTATGTGTATGTGTGTTTCTGTGTGGTGTATGTGCTGTATATGTGATGTGAGAAAGGAATGGAGCTTCTGTGTGGGTATATGTGTTTGTATGTGAGAAAGGAATCTGCCAGTTTAAAAAAATGAAATGTGATAATACATATACCTCAACGTTTGTGCTGGTAGCACAACTTTTGAAAAGTTGGATGAAAGATAAAATTACTGAATTTTAAGCATCCCTCTTCTGGAAAATAAAATTTAACTTAAAGTGGGTAGAGACAAAATGTAAAGCAAAAAAAAAAAAAAATTAAAATATTTAAAATGTTTATCTCAGCAAAATCACAAATTTAAGATACTGTTGCCAGGTGGGGTTTGGTTTTTTTTTTTTAAGCATAATTTAAGCATGAAGACTAGAATAGTTCCAATCTGAAACAGTTTTGATTTTTTTTTTTAAGCCTTTAGAAAATGTATATTTTTAAATGACTAAGACTGGAATCTTCCCATTTAAAAGGGAAGCTGACTAAGGATGTCTTTCTGTTCCATATCTCCCACATGAATAATCATACGACTGATAGTTTGAAGAAAGACACTTGCTTTATTACCTGAAAGCGTAAAACAAGAGAAGCTGTACGGTGTGGGTGGCTGTCTCTTGGGAGGACAGACCTGAAGGAAGGGTGTCATTTTGCCTTCTAATAGGAATGTGGTTTTCTTATTTAAGGGTTGGGAGCATCACTTTCACTTTTAGTAAAAGTGAAAAATCATGCAAGTCTGAAAGCAAGGTGTTTCTGTGAGAGTGTAATGTGTTTGTGAGACAGGGAGGGTGCTTCTGTATGCGTGTGGTGTATATGTGAGTCAGGGAGGGTGCTTGTGTGTGTCAATGTGTGTGTGCGAGAGAGTTGGAGCATGTTTTTGACTGGCTTGTAGCTGTGAGAGAGGGCATGTGTGTGATTGAACCTGTTTGTAAGTGAGATAGAACATGTGTGTGATTGAGAGCTTGTGTGTAAGTGAAATAGAGAGAGCATGTATGTGATTGAAAGCCTGTGTGTAAGAGAGAGCGAGAGCATTATGTGATTGAGAGAGTCTGGCCAGAGAGGTGACATGTGTATGTGTGAGAAAGACTGATCAGGTAGATGACTGGTGTATGTATGTGAGAGAGAGAGACTGGCTGGGGAGATGATTGGTGTGTGAGAGATAGAAACTGGTCCTGAGTGTGTGACTGGTGTGTGTGTGTGTGTGTGTGTGTGTGTGAGAGAGAGAGAGAAGAGACTGGTTGTGGTCCCTAAGGAAGAGGACTGTGAGGACAACTTCAGCAGCTACTGCTGCTTCTGGTATGGCCTGCAAGGGAAAGGAGTAGGAGAACTGCTGGGGAGGGTAAGTAAAGGTGGCTTTTTAAGTTCATTTTTCTTGATTGACTACCATTTTAATTATTGGGTAGTATGTGATGTGTCTGCTGTTTGAAATATTTTATTGGTGTTTGGTAAAGCTTACAAAATTTGCATGAGTCTTTATTATCGGATATTCTATTCATCAGCTGTTTTGAAATTATTTTATTTGTCTGATTTTATAATTATGATTAATGATTTATATATCTTGATTTTATTGATTTGTTTCATGAGGAATGGTGAAATTTTTGTTTTTCCATTGTTACACTGTATAGAGTCTGGTGTGATGCATTTTACAGTTCAGTTTTTGTCTGCACGTTTTTTTTTATATTTTATGAGGCTTTATTCTGTATTTGGTGAGGGTTTGTGTTCTCCATGCAAAGACTGAGATGAAGCATTCTTTTAGCATGTGGTTTTTCTGTAGGGATCTGTAGTAGCTTGGCCTGTTCTGTTTTCCTGATAGGAGGTGTATTGATATTTTAGATTCAGTTGTAATATTTGTAGTATTCTTTATCATAGGTGGGGTTGTTATTCTTTGAGTGTTGGCAAATAGTACTGTGTTGATACGGGAGGACCATGCCGAAATATATCACATTAGGTATGATGCCATATGAATTCCAAGATGCAAAGTTTTCTTGTTGGCATCATAACAGTGCATGGAATTATCACAATAACTTGTATATTAATTTTACCTCAGAATGTCATTTTTCATGTAAAATATGATATAAATACATAATATAAAATTGTGTATGGGGAGGGGGCGCCAGACTGTAAGGGCCTAGGGTGCCTAATACCTTGCACCAGCCCTGCCGGTAGATCCTCACTAGACCGGGTAAGTGTAGGTCAGGAAGGATACTGGATCCGACATTTTTCTGGGAGGGTAGGAAGGAGGATTCACTTTTGTTTTTTGGCTGGTTTTTTTTAGGTTTTTAATTTATTGCTTCATTCAAACAAATCAAGCAATCCACAAACTGAAATTCAGTGGGAAAAACACCTCCCAAAAGTGAACCAAATAATAAAAACATTTTTTTCCCCTGCACATCCCTAGTAGATACCTGGAATGATTTTCTTTAGAGGTGGTGGGAGGCAAAGGAGTAATTGACTTTAAAAAATGCTTGGGGATGCTTTATAGGAAGAATGAGTGGACCAAGTGCAGACATTTTCTGTGTAATAGATCCTGATTCCATCTGAAAAATAAGCATGTTGTGTTCACTTTTCCTGTAAATCATTATTACATAGCAATGTGTGTCCTTACAGAGCAAAATATTGCTGCACAGCATATCAATGAATTGTTGTGCTTGGAAACCTGTCAGCAGTTGATCTCTTCTGGAGACAGAATGAGTTGGGGAAGGGTAAACGAAAATAACTTCCTCACATTTGGGTAAGTAGGTAGAAAACTTTGGAGATAGACCATGAGCAGACAGAGCAGAAGGCTTGCTAGCTTTACAGTTCTATGTTGTAAGGGGACAAGTTTCTTATCCATTTATGCAGCTAAATAATGATTGACCTGGGTAAATTGGCCTGACTGAAAGTTGTCCTCACTCAATCCGGCTAAAAGCACGAGCAGGGTGATACAATGTGCACTTTTAGCCTCATTTGTGGGAGGAATTCCTGGGGACATTTTTTGGGTGGGGTTAGAAAATGGCATGCGTAGATTGTATCTTCAAATCTTCGTATGTTATTTTAGATAAAAATTCCACCGACAAAAAAAAAAAAACAGGTGCAAATGTCTATGAGTAGGTTGTATTTGTGGCAATTTTTTTTTTACCATGTGACAGGGTATCCGTGCCATTGGCCGGACCCTGTCACATGGTAGGAGCACTGGATGGCCCACGCCATCTTATGCTCCTACCATGTGACAGGGGCTGACCAATGGCACCGGTAGCCCCTGTGACATAGTAAGGGCAAAGGCTATCGGTGCCATTTTGATTACTGGCAGTCGATGCCCTGAGTGCAGGAGATCGCTCCCGGACCCCCGCTGGACCACCAGGGGCTTTTGGCAAGTCTTGGGGGACCCTCCTGACCCCCATAAGACTTGCCAAACGTCTAGCAGGGGTCCGGGAGCAACCTCCTGCACTCGGACTGTCGGCTGCCAGTATTCAAAATGGCGCCGATAGCCTTTGCCCTTAGTATGTCACAGGGACTACCAGTGCCATTGGTCAGCTCCTGTCACATGGTAGGAGCACAAGATGGCGCTGGCCATCCAGTGCTCCTACCATGTGACAAGGTCCGGCCAATGGCACGGATACCCTGTCACATGGTAATGGCAAAAGGCCATCGACGCCATTTTGATTAGTGGCAGCCGACGGCCCGGGAGCAGGAGATCGCTCCAGGGACCCCCACTGGACCACCAGGTACCTGTAAAAAGATTTTTTTGGGGGGGTCGGGAGGGTGGGGGAAGCTAAGGGATTAGTTTTAAAGGGTCGGGGTGGGTTTAGGAGTTATTTTTGTGTGCCGTTTTTCCCGCCCTCCCCCAAAACGATAAGAGAACCCCCACGATCAATATCGTGGGGTTTTCCTATCGTTTTGGGGGAGCCCCCGATTTCTGACGATTTTGAAAATATCGTCCGATATTTTCAATCGTCCGAAGCCCAATTCACATCCCTACTGGTTTCACTTCCAGAGCACTTCCTGGAACTTCCATAGTTCTTTCTTTCCTCCTAATATTTCACCTGGTTCTCCTACCTCATTGAGAATGATTGATTATATTGGGGTGGATTTTAAAAAAAAACAAAAACCCTTATTCTGAAGTACAAAATAGAGGAATGCGTAAAAAAAAAAAATGCTCAGGATTAACCATGTTGTTGTTCTGAATGGGATAACAGAATAATGTGAGAGATTTCATGCAAAACCAGAAAATCAGGAGAACTACCTGAGATAAGCTAAATAATATGGGAAATGGTTTCTAAATAAAGCCATCACTTTCCATGAAAACCACAGCACAATCATTAGAGACACCATTGCCGTGTCCGGAATGTGATCTAATTTTCATTTGGAAAATCCTTTCTACAAAAAAAATTGAAATTCCCACCCTGTACCCTGTGGGTCTTTATGCCTCTCAGCCTAGCTGCCATGCCTAGTTCTTTCAACTTAGAGTTCTCTTTGACCACTGCCTTGCTGTCAGACCCCAGACCTAACACCTTGCCAGTTGGGGTTGGGGGCTGGGAGCTCTGCTTGGCACCTCTCATAATGCCTTGGAGTCTTCAAGCCACTTTTTGTGCTGCTTGACTCCTTTATCAGTGCTTGCCTTGCAGGTTTCACTGGCCCCTTTTCTGCTTTGTTCATTCTTCATGCTGACATAGGATACTAATTCCACATTGGCTGCCAGTTTGCCACTTGAGATGCCATCAAGGGTTCAAGCCTTGGGGTATTCTTCACACTTTTTCTTCTTCTTTGCTCCTCTCACAGTGACTTGGTTAAATCCTGCCAATGCTGGCACCTCTTTGCCCCTTTACGGAGTCGTAAGCAATTCATACCACTTTTTGTGCCACTATCCAATTTCACATGTCTTTCCCTTTCTGTTGATTTCGTCCCACAAGTTTTAAGACAATTTAATTAGAAAACCACTATTCTGGAGCCCAATATAGGTTGGAAATTAACTGCCCCTATTTGCTTTCAGGCCGATTCTGTAAAAAGTGCGAGAGAGCCGGCGCTCCGTGTTGAGCGACGGCTCTCCTGGCGCGCGCCCAGGCACCCCTCCTGGGCACGCAATACTCCATTCAAATTAGGTATCACACCAATAAGGAGGCGCTAGGGATAATAGCGTGTCCCTAGCGCCTCCTTATTAGCGGAAGAGGCCCATGCTGAAGGCAGTCCACACCCGATGTAGTCAGTTACTTCTGATCTGATGGATGACTTAGGTAAAGTCGCCCCCCAAGGAGGCCATCACCTAGCAAAGCACTGCCGCTTGCTGTCTGCACCACCTGGCTGGGAAGAATGTGGGAACCCTCGAAAGGAGAGGAAGGAAATGCACCAGCGCCGATGAAATGTTTCAACAACAACTCAGCAAAAAGAAGACGAAGCAGATTTGTCATGCAAATGAGGGCGCCTGCTACAGGAGAAGTCTTGGCAGAGGGTGGGGGAAGGGGGTTGCTGGTCATGGAGCAGGATTGCTGTGGAGTGGATTTTACAGTCATTTGCAAAATGAACATTGCAAGGGAACTCTTTTTTTAAGCTATTTTATTTTGCAACTGTTTGGGTTTTTTTTGGTAAATGGACGACAGAGGCAGCTTGCCCCAGTTAATGTACAGTATAGAGTAGGCAGGTGTTTTTCTACACCCAAATCCTTCTTCCCAGGCACACTAGTGCCCCTGTGTCTCCTGAGCACAGCCTGATGTCGTTCACGGTGAGATGCTCAGATTTCATGATGGGGACCTTCCTAGCCGAGCAAATGCATCCGCCCTTTCGCCTGGTCATACAGGGACATCATACGGGGGCATTGCCTGGGCCTCAAATACTCACGTTACACATCTAGCTCTGATGGATGGAAGTGGCCACATTTCCCAGTCCAACTGGTCCAGCCATTCCTGGCAAATATGACTTAACTGAATGGCTGCTTCTAAGGTACACACATTTTTTTTTTTTTTTACAGAGCGGGATACTTCTGCAACTTCGGGTCACTTAGATCTTAATGGCTGCCCTTGGGCAGGTGTTAATTTCTGAGAGTAAAATGTGCGGCTTGGCCGCACATTTTACTTTCTGTATTTCGGGTGACTAACCAATAGCCTCATCAACATGCACTTGCATGTGATAAGCACTATTAGTTTCGGCGGGGTTGGCCACGCGTTTTCCACGCACTATTACTCCTTACAGAATAAGGGGTAATAATAGCGCATCTAAAACACGCAGCCAAACGGGGGCTAAATGGTGCGCTCGGCCATTTAATAGCAAATGAAAACGAATTAAACAACATTTTTTTTTGTTTTGTTTTGAAGCTAAAGAAATTAATTAGGGTCCCAATGAAATGGATTTTCAAGTGAAACAAATGTTTCCTGCTGCACACCCCTAACACATATGAAGGGACCTTTACACAGATCAAACTGAATTTGGAATTTTCTATTGAACATGGATGTCTCAGTGAGAAAATGTGCTCAAGGCAACTTATAACCATTGATAGAGTTCATAGTGAATTCTTCTCTTTGGAACACACATACAGAGTGCCCTGTTTGTTTTGCACTGGCGCTGGTAACTTACAGAATTAAGATTAGAGAGAACACCTGCAGTCAATACCTTTAGTCTATGCTCTGGGCACTACAAGTGCATCCCATCACAGGACTTTCTCTAGACTTAGGCCTGAGAATGAGTGTTACCCTCCCAACTTCATAATGCACACTAGAAGAAGGACTACATTAGCATATGTTTATTGTATTGGATTATTATTTTATTTTGTAATATTTACTGAATTTTGAATCACCTACTGTGTTGTATAAATTATACTTTATCTATTGTATTGTAGGCAATCTTTTGGGATTTTACTGTGTCTCTGCTTCAATGCAATGAGACTGCATCTGTAGTTAATCACAGCCAGCCAGCATTTATTCCATGTACAATCTCAGATATACTTGAAATATATTTTGGTAGCTAAAATAATTCAAAAGGAGGACATTATACCTAGAGCACTCATGTATAGCTATTGGCTTCAAAAGAGGAGGTTGTGATGCTGCAACAAAAGACAATTTCACTCTCTGCAGGTTTCTAGGGTATATTCAGAAGGCTCTAATTGAAGGCATGCTTCATTTACCTGGACTATAAAAGAAGTTACATTTGTTTAAGATAATGTCTCAAAATGACCTCATAAAATGTACTCTTGCTTAAGTATTTTACAGGTTATTTAATGGGGATTGATTTTTTTTTTATTTTGCAAATTTATTGAATTTTATCTTTCCCAGGCTTTCTGTATACTGGATGGATTTATAAAACCTACAGAGTTCAATATTCAAAGAGCATTCAAAGCTCGATAGCTGGTTAAGTCACTTATCTGGTTATCTTTTAGCTGGCCAATTTGTGGGCAGGCAATGGGCGGATCTGGGTGGCCTACATATCTAGGTCAACGCAGATCAGAAGGAAAAGTTTCTTGAACCTTAGATCTGATGTAGAAGCAATTGCTGCTAAAATGATTGTAAAGTTTCCTTGTCGATGTGAGATCTTTTTCTCAAACCACAAATATGTTTTTTATGAAGTATCTCAGCTCCAGAAGTTCTTGAGCTCCCACACCCCAGTTAGCACAGATTAGTGGTTAGAAGCATGTATTTAGTTAAGACTCAGTGTACTCTCCATTTTCTTTGGATAACAGTATAGTCTATATTTGATGTACCGTTTGATTTCTGTTAAATAGCTTGTGGATTTCCTATGTTATGTACAGGCAATCTATTTCAGGGTAGAGATTATTATAGAATTATGTAATTGCTTTAAATGCTTGTAATTCTAATTTATAATGTGGTGAGGGGAGGGGTGGAGGGCAGACTATGAACGAGATCATGGGGAGGAGGAGAGTTGCACCTGACATGCTTGTGGGAGACAATCCTTAGTGAATCATGCCCAAAATGGGAAAAACAACCCCTAAAAATCTTTACTACATCATCTGCAGAGTAACTTTCTCAAAATCACAAATATCAGTGGGAGAAATGTGAATTGAATGCCAGTCATCAGGTTTCTACCTATTACTCCAACCACAAGACCAAACTGTCTCGCCACTATAGTTGAGGACTATGTTATGCAATACTGTAAGAAACAAAATAATTTCCTAGAATGGCAAATAGTATCAACAAAGTTTCAGAAATGTAAAAAATAAATGCAAGGTAAACAAAAAAAGAATAGATGCCTTGATCTTTTCCAAATATTTATTAAAGTAGAGACGTATAGATGTATTCATAAAAATGCCCGACTCAGGCCGAGTTTCGCAGCTCAACAGCCGCTGCCTCAGGGGCTTGGACAATCAAGAATCTCAGATGAGTATAAAATCATCAAGGGAAGGTCACTGTGAACCAACACTGAAAGATAACTTGCAAAACGCCGTCATGTATTCAGTCTCTAGAGCTGCGAAACTCGGCCTGAGTCGGGCATTTTTATGAATACATCTATACGTCTCTACTTTAATAAATATTAGGAAAAGATCAAGGCATCTATTCTTTTTTTGTTTACCTGACGGCCAAAAATAAATACAATACAAAGATTCAAAACTAAAAAGCACAAAAAATGCATTAGATTAGAAACATGCAAAATGTCATTATATTGTCATTGCCAAGTATAATTATTTCACTGAAGACAGAGGCAAGAAGGTTAAAGACAAAACTTAATGGCAGTGTTCAGTAATATGATGACTTTAATTGCCCATTTATAGTTCATAACTATATCATTGAGGCCAGAGTAGCTATAATTTTTAGCTTATTGTATTGTATATGCTGAAGTATAAGGAAGAACCTTGGGTGCAAGGGTCAAAATGTGCAGATATTTCCATTCTTGCAGTCTGTTTAATATTACTTCACCTTGTAAACTAAAAGAAGGATCAGTGTAGAAACATATGCAGAGAATTTATCTTACCTTTTCAATTCCACAACCTCTCCTGGTAACTGTCCAGTATTCATCCTCTGTCATGACCCTATTCTTCTTCTGCCTTTCCTTCATCCTAGAAGGAAATACCCCTTTCATTACTGTTGGGGACTTTAACGTTCATATTGTCAACTCCTTTGCCTTTCATGCGGCAAACCTCATTGTCTACACCTCCTCATCTTACCTCTAGTCATGCTCTAACTCCTGCACTCACTAGCATGGCCACTGTCTTGGTCTAGTCATTTTTTCCAAATTCCCTATCTCAGGCATCTTCATCTCTGCTCCACACTTAACCACCTTCTTCTATAGTCATACTCCAGCTCTTTCTACAACTCAAGAGGGAGGAGGTCTTTGGGGCAGGTACCCATAACATGCAGGGAAGTAAATGGGAATGGGGGTTCTTCAGGGCACCTCCTCAGGGGAGGATTACTGGGCCATAGCCAGTTCTTTAGCCATTGGGGGGTGGGGGGTGGGGGTAGGTGGCAAATATCACCCATGTATTGCTGCTGACTTCAGCATGACTGTAGTAAAACTGCATTATCCAGGTATTTACTAAACATTTTTCACTCTTTTGTAAATCCTAATATAAAGGTGCTGTACTGAATATGGACCTCATAATTTTCTAAAGGGCTATTTCTGCAGATAAAGCATTGCTTTACCCTCAGAAGTCCTAAATACTTTTGTCACTCCCTTCTTAAACTACAGCAACCAACTCCTCACAGGACTCCCACTGAACCATTTTTCTCCACTATAGTCTTCAAAACTGAGCTGCATAACTATTCTTTCTCCAATGGCATTTCAATCACTTAACCCTTCTTCTGAAGTCATTACGTTGCATCTCCATATGGTTCTACATAATTTCAAGCTTCTTCTATTCACCTACAAGTACATATCTAGCTCCACAGTATCTCTCCTTTCTTATCTCACCTCACACTCCTTTTTACAAACGTTGTTCATCAGGCAATCTGCTCTAATCTGTGTCCTGCTTATTTTTCTGTTGTGTCCGTCAGTCGCAGATGGCTGTGACCTCTCTGCCTCACCTCTCTTCTACCATTTTCCTCCTCCCTGGGAAAGATGGCTGCCTCCGGTGCTGATTGCCGAAACCCTCAGCATTTCCGACACATCATGGGTGTCCCCTTCCGCCATGTTTCTTCCTGAGACCTCCTAGATGCACGCGTGCATACCACCTACGCTTTTGAATACGTCATGGTGGGAACCTCAGGAGTGCCCCCACCGCGTGACGTCAGTACCTCTGGGTATTAAAACCTCTGCTCTGCTTTAGCCCAATAAATTAGCAAGGACTTCGGTTTTGCTACTCTGACCACCTCTAAGCTGCTCGCTTGGATTCCTCTCTACTCTCCGGGGTAACTCGCTACTACAGAAGCTCTGGGTACCCGCTCCTCGGGGCTCCTCACTTCTATCTGCACTTCGTGGTTCAACTACCTAACATAGGACACCCTCTCCTCGGGGGTCCTATCTTCTTTCTTCCAGGATCCTTTGGCACTCCTAGGTACTTGCTTCTCGAGGGTCTATCCTACTCAGGGTATCCTGTACCTCGGACCTCAGGTCCCTCTCTCCATTCTTCTACCAAGGAAGTTACCACCTCTGCCACTCTGTGAGTATCGCTACGCTCCAGCTCTCCTTATTCCGGCCGTACGGCAACACAATTCGAGTGCAGGAGGTCATTCCCGGACCCCCGCTGGACTTTTGGCAAGTCTTGTGGGGGTCAGGAGGCCCCCCCAAGCTGGCCAAAAGTCCCTGGGGGTCCAGCGGGGGTCCAGGAGCGATCTCCTACGCTCATGACATCGGGGGACAGGAAGCAAAATGGCACCGGCGCCACATCTATCAACACACCCGTGGCCCGAGAGTGGAAGATCACAATGGGACCCCCCCACTGGACCCCAGGTAATTTAAGACATTTTGGGGGGGTTCAGGAGGGTGGGGGATTTATTTTAAAGGGTCGGGGTGGGTTTTAGGGATGTTTTAGTGTGCCGGTTTTCCCGCCCTCCCCCGATTTATGATTTACACGATATTTAAAAAAACAAAACCACGACGATCCGATTCCCTCCCCCCCCAGCCGAAATCGATCGTTAAGACGATCGATCACATGATTCACATCTCTATTAATTAGAATCCCCTACCCTCCCGACCCCCCAAAACTTGCCTAAAGTCCCTAGTGGTCCAGCAGGGGTCCCGCGAGTGATCTCCTGCTCTCGGCCTGTTGGCTGCCAGTAAACAAAATGGAGCCTGTGGCCCTTTGCCCTTACCATGTGACAGGGGCTATCGGTGCCATTGGCCGGCCTCTGTCACAGGAGCAATGGATGGCCGGCATCACATTAAAAAATAGCACGGGCCATCCATTGCTCCTACCATGTGTCAGGGGCTGGCCAATGGCACTGATAGCCCCTGTCACATGGTAAGGGCAATGGGCCATAGGCGCCATTTTGATTAGTGGCAGCCGACGGCCTGAGAGGGGGAGATCACTCCCGGGAACCCTGCTGGTCCACCAGGGACTTTAGGCAAGTTTTGGGCGGGTCGGGAGGGTGGGGGATTTTAATTAAATCTGAAGGGTTGGGGTGGGTTTAGGGTTTGTTTTTTTAATGCCCTTTCTCCCCCCCCCCCCCCCCAGAGAACGATAAGAAAACCACACGGAATTTTGTGGGTTTTCCTATAATTTCAGGGTCCCCCTAACCGTGATGAAATAGGAAATATCATCTATATTTCATATTTTGTCGCAAACGAATGCACATGCCTAAAAAGCATTGCAAGAGGACCGAGCCTTGGGGGACTCCGCACATGAGGTTTGAAGTTTTGGGTGTTTATTGGCCTAACTGACAGACTGAGTTCTGAAAGACAAATGATTCAAACTGTTTTAGGATAGTACCTTCAATGTTGATGTGGCATAAGGTTTAGATCAGAAGTTGGTGGTCAACTATGTGGAAGACAGAAGAGAGATCTAGCAAGACAAGGAAGGAATCACTATCATGATCAGCATGCAAGTGGATGTTATTAGTGAGGGCTAGTAGAACAGATTGAATTATATGGCCTTTCCTAAAGCCAGATTGTTGACAGTATAAAATGTTATTTTCCTCAAAGTGGTCAAGAAGTTGGAGATGAACTACTTTTTCTATTAGCTTAGATAGGAAGGGGAGGTTAGAGACTAGGTGATAGTTGTCTAATATTTTTTGGTCGGACCCAGGTTTCTTCAGAATCAGTTTGATGATTGCACTTTTCAGTGAGTGAGTGAAGGTGCCTTGAGATAAGGTGCATTTACAATAGTTATCAGCTAGGACAGAGGTTTCCAAACCTATCCTGGAGGACCCCTAGCTGGTCGGGTTTTCAGAAAGCAGGCCTCTGGTGTTGTTCAGGTTATGAAGCAGGCATCAGGCTAAAAGATCTCACAGAATGCATCCCCAGATCTGTCCAGGGAGTGGGAAATACATTCTGAGTAGCTGAAGATTCTCTTACTGGCTGCTTTGTTCTACCAGTGGGCACTGTTGTAGTGAGTCTCTGCAGTGCTCGGTAGGTTAGCTAGTAAGATCATGAGCCAAGTTTTGAATGGATATCATCTACCACCTGTTGGGGAGAACACAGAGAAGAGCATAGTTAGATATCCTTTAGTGTTGGGCAGGGGGTAGATTCTTGGTTGAGATTAGAGCAGTGCTTCCTGGCCAATGCTGTCAGTCCTCCTAAATATAAGGGAGAACAAAAGAAGAGGTTAGGTACAATGTGGTGGTAATGGTAAGTGCATTCCTATCTAGCAGCCAGCCTTCTTAGAAGCAATCATAAATTCCTGACTGTGGAAATCTGGGCACAATATCCAAGATGATGCCCTTGGTGTTGTATACCACCTGCATACAGAGGGCGTGGAACCCACCTGATAAGGGGAATGGAACAACTCCCCTATGAGGAAAGACTCAAGAGGTTAGGACTTTTCAGCTTGGAGAAGAGACGACTGAGGGAGGATACGATAGAGGTGTTTAAAATCATGAGAGGTCTAGAATGGGTAGATGTGAATCGGTTATTTACTCTTTCGGATAGTAGCTTGGAGAAGAGACGACTGAGGGGGGATATGATAGAGGTGTTTAAAATCATGAGAGGTCTAGAACGGGTAGATGTGAATCGGTTATTTACTCTTTCGGATAGTAGAAAGACTAGGGGGCACTCCATGAAGTTAGCATGGGGCACATTTAAAACTAATCGGAGAAAGTTCTTTTTTACTCAACGCAAAATTAAACTCTGGAATTTGTTGCCAGAGGATGTGGTTAGTGCAGTTAATATAGCTGTGTTTAAAAAAGAATTGGAGAAGTTCTTGGAGAAGTCCATTACCTGCTATTAAGTTCACTTAGAGAATAGCCACTGCCATTAGCAATGGTTACATGGAATAGACTTAGTTTTTGGGTACTTGCCAGGTTCTTATGGCCTGGATTGGCCACTGTTGGAAACAGGATGCTGGGCTTGATGGACCCTTGGTCTGACCCAGTATGGCATTTTCTTATGTTCTTATGTTCTTTTGGTAGGTGGTCTCATCTTTCCCTGGTGCCTTTATAGGGACATAAATGCAATTGATAGCCCCCAGATAGAGAGGAAGCATGCAAATTGGTAGAAATCAGTAATTATTTGCTGTTGTTGCTGTCTGCTCTGGGTGCAAGCACACATACACTGGAATTTTAAATTGGCCATGCAAGTGTGCATTTATAATATAAAATACAGCTAGAGCATGTATATGTGCTCCTAATTTTAAATGGTTACATGTATAAACGTTATCAACGTATCTTTCCTTAGGACTTGTCGGCTTTTACAAGTGCAAGTGAGCACATTTTAAAACAGCGCGAGAAGGAAATAACCAGTTTGACCACTTAGTCCAACTAGTTTACCCAGTCTATCTCTAGGTCATCAAGACCCCTCAGGTTCTTCAGCCTGCACTCCCCCCAGATCCCT
Organism: Rhinatrema bivittatum; assembly: GCF_901001135.1. NCBI lineage: Eukaryota > Metazoa > Chordata > Amphibia > Gymnophiona > Rhinatrematidae > Rhinatrema > Rhinatrema bivittatum. Next base: position 334,059,045 of record NC_042617.1, on the reverse strand, counting down.
CACCCAGTCAGTCTGTGCTATAACAAATTTTATTCTGACTTACACATGAAAAAAAGTAGAAGTAAATATGTGCAGGGAACAGCCTCATGCACGCTGCATTTACTGGTTTAAAAATCAGGATTTAAGCACATAAATGTTGGCCCCAGCCCAGAACACTGTTTTCCAATTGCTAACACGCCTCTTTTTTTCATGCGTTCTTTCACTCACACAAGCGCATATATGTGCATATTTTGCTACTTTTCAAATAGGAATTGTTTGTGCTCAGCCCATATCCTCATATATATGGGCTTTTTTACTCAAGAAGCTTTTTAAAAATGTACCCCATATTGCACAGTTGAGAATTGTTTGCTCACTGCTAGATCCTGAATATATATTCACATATATGTATGTATACACAACACTAAGATTATTTTAAATCTTCCTATTCCTACTTTGCAAGCACATGCTCTCAGCTTTCAGTCCCTTGGTTATTTTATTAGTTTTTAGCATTCACACATCACTTTTAATAATCATTTATTAAGGAAAAACACTTTTAGACTACATTTATAAGTAGAAATATAGCATATAGAAATGATATACTTTATTGACATCTTTTTATATTTTATTCATGTTTAGAAACACACAAAAGGATTTTTACTCTGTGAGACCTTTTTTTTTTTTATCAGGCCTTCACATAGATTTTTATTTTTAGTTTATCTTTTTAATCTTTCTAATTTTATTTTACACCCGACTGCGATGTGTGTCCATTTAATTTCTATCATCCAAAAAAGGAAATATCAACTCAACTATTATTCAACTAGAAGTGCCACTCACCCAGGCTATATCAAATATTACATTTTTTTTGTTAGATTTTTTAGTTAAATTATTTTGCCGCAGCATCAAGCCTGACAGTGTGCCCACCTGACATTCAAAACGGGGGGCTTCCCGGTCTTCTAATCATCTGCGGTAACAGTTTTTTTCTCTTTTTGTTTCTATTTTTCTTTTCTTTTCTTTTTTTTTGTCATTTATTTTTATTGAAATTTTCAAATAGATTGGCAAATATACATCATTACAAGGTCTCATTGCACTCACCATGTAACAAAACTCAGCCACAAACATCAAACATCCTCCTAGAAGGAAAAAAAAAGGACTAAGAATATACATACAAGTGTAAAAGACCAGGTACGACCTGTTGTGACATACCCGTCTGATATTGTCCAGTATGCACATGAGCTTTAAACAATAGCAAAATTCGCCAATATTTGGTATTATATAATAGTCTGAACATCATTGAAAATCATTAAAAATCATTGAAAACCCCAAATTCCCAACCTCCCCCCCCTCCCTTCCCTCCCACAAACCCTGTGTGTGTGTGTCAATGAAAAAAAAAAACTGAGAACTCAGCATCCCTAACCTGCTTTACCAGATTTGAAAGCCTACCACTAATCCAGAAACAAGACACAGGCACCCAACATAGATTCATAAACCTAACACAGATTTGTAAACCTAACACAGATTTATAAACCTAACCCATTGGGGTGGATTGAAATGTCATGTCCAGCCATCTTAGTAAATCCCTCAAATTATAGTAGGGCGTAGGTATGTCTCCAGCGGTTTCCACGTTTCTGCCAATATCCTCCTCTTTGCTGGAGAGGCATTATGACCACATGTGTATTCTAACGTAAATAGTTTAATCAGTAGTCTAAACCATTGGTCGTGCTGAGGTGCCTCGTCTGACACCCAACAAGCTAAGATGGCCTTTTTACCTGTCAGGCTCACTTTTCGTATAAAACGTAGGTCCGATGTATCTGTACTTGTAGAAGGAGCTTGTTCTAGTCCAAACAACCAGAGAACAGGATCTACAGGTAAATCCTTGGAGAGTAAGGAACTACAAGTGCTGATTAATTCCTTCCAGAAAGAGTAAATTTTTATACAAGACCAAAAGTTATGCGTGTAGGTGCCCACCTCCAGTTTGCACTTAGGACAAATGGGGGAATCAGCAATATGAGCCATAAATGCTCTATCGGTCGCCATATAAAACTTTCTTAGAAACTTAAATTGTAGCTCCCTGTACAGAACATTCTCTGACCATTCAGGTATCTGCTCAAAACAGGACCCAAATTCCTGACTGGTTAGTGTGAACTCTGGCCACTTTACCCAATGCTGCCAGCCACCAGATGTGGTATCAGCTACTATGTTAGTGATAATTGTGTTGCTAAAAGCCGCAATAGTAGGCTTTTGTACCTTATGCACAGACACAATGTTGTGAATAGCCCAGAATTGGGTGGTAACCAGAGTAGACAGCTTTTGCAAATGACAGAAGTTCCGCAGTTGTAAATAAGCAAAGTGGTCAGAGGAGGAGAGACCATATTGATGTTGGAGGTCAAGGAAGGAATACGGTTGACCAGTTTCCCTTGAGAAGCACTGATACACCCAGGTCAAACCCTTATCCTTCCGTCTGTGAAAAATCGATGTAGCAGTTGCTGGGGGAAAAAGTGGGTGACCGCAGATAGTTAACAGCGGTGTGAGTCGCGAGGGTAGATCAACCTGCAGGCAAAGATAAGCCCAGGTTTTCCTGCAAATTTGTATCAAAGGTTGGGCCAAGAGGCTGGCAGATAGCATAGCTCTCGGGAGTTGGAGCAGAGGGTTCAAGGTCTGCTGCTTCCACCAAAATTTGAAAAGTTTCAAAGGGGTATAGTGGGAAGTATCCCCCAAGAATCTTTCACATGACGAAGAAGGCATGCCTGGTTGTGTCTATGCAGATTAGGGCACCCCAATCCCCCTTTCTTTGGCGGTTGCATCAGAATTGATAATGGTATGCAGGCCCTACGTCCATTCCAGATGAATTTTCTAAATAAAACATTAATTTCACTACACTCCTTCCCCGATAGCCAGATAGGGGACATTTGCAGGACATAGAGCCATCGAGGCAAGATCATCATTTTGAGTAATTGTATTCTACCGGATATCGATAGGGGGAGCCCCTGCCACTTTTTTTAGCTGTAAGGCCGTATTCTCTATTTTTCTTTTAAAACAATTTGTTGCATGCATGATCAAGGTAATTAATGTGTATTATTCCTCACTTTCAATGAACACACTCAGTTCACATTTAAACACAATTGAAATCAAATGTTATTACTTCATTTCAGCTTAATATTATTTCTTCAGCTCTGAAATCAAATGTTAATGCTTCAGTTCAGCTAATTTATTATTTCTTCAGCTCTTATTTCTTCAGCTCGACAACCAGCCGATGTTTCGCAGAAAAACTGTTTCATCAGGAGCTGCAGTTCTTAAAGGACCATTTTTCAATAATGTGAAAATGTAACACCACTCCATGCATATTCATTCAAATTCCTTTCTAATATAAATTCCTGTATAACAAAGAATCACTGTCAAAATATATCTTTGACTATTCTTATATTACTTATCTGGTGTTGGCATAAACTCGAACCTTCAAACAGGAAGGCCATCATCTCGAAACGTATTCAAACAAAAGGAACAGAGACCATCTTTACGTCAAATGTCAGCTTATAACCAAGCAACGTCCAATCACAGTTAAGGCAACGCCACTTCTCACTATGATGTAGTCGCCATTGTTTCTTCAAAGTAATACATTTAATTCAAGCTCCGCATTTAGACCTTCAGGATGTAAGCGTTCGAATCATGATAATAAGACACATCAATGCCTACGCACCAGAAAATAATATATCCTAAGACTCTCAAACCAAGCTTGAAACATAATACATTACAACTAAGATAATATTCAGTCTCTCCTTCATCTATTATGTTATAAGTTATTTTACCCATGTATTCTGTTCCAAGTTTTTAAGAACCCTGTTCTATGTAACTTGCACTCTTCTTGCATGTCTTTTTCAGTTACAATGTAAACCGAGATGATATGCAAATTCTGCATGAATCCCGGTATATAAAAATGTTAAATAAATAAATAAATAAATAAATGTAATGTGTCTAAAAAATGTATCCACTTTTATTCTGCCTGTATTAGTTTCTTATTCATATCTCCTCCCCGCCAATGTGGTAAAACTTGTTCCAAAACACACACTCATAGTTCATCGAATACATGGCTCTTCACAAGACAATGTGTAACAATAGGTGCATTCAAACGTTGTGTAGACAGACTAGAGCGATGTTTAATCACTCTAGTTCGTAATTGTCGCGTAGTTTTTCCGACGTACGTCATTTCACACGGGCACTGGATGATATACATTACTCCCATTGACTTACATGTAGTGTGTTGTCTCAACTTAATAGAAAGTTGTGGATTTTTAAACTGAATCTGAGTAGTGGTTAACATATTTACACAAACTGAGCATGACCCACAAGCTGTATGTGATGCATCACTTTGTTTCAGAGAATACACTGTCGAATCGGAATGTACCAGCTAATCTTTTAAACTAGAGCCTTTAGTGTATGTAAATCTTGGTCTCAACTCGAATTCATCATAAAGTTGCAACATGTGCCAATTTTGGTAAATCACATCTTTGAACACTGATGCCATGGGAGAGAAAGGTACTACACAAGTCAGCATTTCTTTTACTGTTTTTTCTTTAGGTAAAAAACAGCCAATCTCGGTTAGTAAATTTGACTCTGAGATATGCTCGTTTGACACAACGTTTTGGGTATCCTCTATTTAAAAAACGATCACTGTAGAAATTGGATGCTTGATGATGGTAGTCTTCTTTTGACGAGCAGAGATGTCAGACCCTAAAAAATTGTCCGGTCAGCAAATTTTCTTTGAGGCTCCGGCGTGTGTGCACTACTGAAATGTAACAAAGTGTTGCTACTCACTGGTTTGTGATAAACGGAGGTTTTAAATCCATTTGGTAATTTATCAATTGTAATATCCAAAAAAAGTGATTCTATGTGTTTGAAAAATTGTTGTAAACCATAAACATGAATTATGTGTGTTTATCCAGACCAAAAAATCAGTAAAATTCTGAGTTCCTTGCCATAAAATCAGGATGTCGTCTAAATAATGTCTCCATGCAAAAATGTGTTGAAAAAAAGGTTGAGTGTCATTGATCCACGTTTGTTCGAAAACACACATATAAAGATTAGCTAAATCCGGGGCTGATAAGGGCAGGAAAATTGTGTTATATGGACAGAATTCAATATTCAAATGAGGTACATCATCAATTATCGAATACTGACTTTTATAGTCCTTTGCTAGAAGATCCCACCATGGGTTTATCAAAAGAAATTGAATATTTAGTGCGAGAGGGAGAGAGACTTGGTTTTTTGACAACTAAAGAGATCAATTTTCTGATTAAGAAATATCCGGTTGTTCCAATTTTCTACCTCCTGCCCAAAATTCATAAAAATATTGAAAACCCACCTGGGAGAACCACCTGGGAGAACCACTCTCGAAATGTGTTGATTTCTTTTTAGCTCCCTTTGTGCCGGCATTACCTTCATATATAAAAGATTCACAACAGATGATTTGTTTCTTGGAGGATATTCATTGTGATACCAGTGGACTGCATCTAGTAACTCTCGATGTTGAGTCCCTATATACATGCATCCCACAAGAAGAAATGATGGAGTTTGCCATGACTTATTTTGAATCTCGATCCTGCCCACAATTTATCCCTTCTGAGTTTTTGCAATCCTTATTATACATTGCTCTCACCAAACATTTTTTTGCATATGAAAAAATTTTTCTCAACAGATATGTGGCAATGCAATGGGTGCCACTATGGCCCTGGATTTAGTTAATCTGTATATGGGCGTTTTCGAACAAATGTGGATCAATGACACGCAACCTTTTTTTCAACACGTTTTTGCATGGAGACGTTATATAGAGGACATCCTGATTTTATGGCAAGGAACTCAACAGAATTTTACTGATTTTTTGGTCTGGTTAAACACATGTAATTGATGTTTACAGTTTATAGCAATTTTTCAAACACATAGAATCACTTTTTTGGATATTACAATTGATAAATTACCAAATGGATTTAAAACCTGTTTATCACAAACCAGTGAGTAGCCACACTTTGTTACATTTCAGTAGTGCACACCCGTGGAGCCTCAAATAAAATTTGCCGACCGGACAATTTTTTAGGGTCCGACGTCTCTGCTCATCAAAAGAAGACTACCGTCACCAGCAGTGGTGTTGAGTGATCATTTTTTAAATAGAGGGTACCCAAAACGTTGAGTCAAACGAGCATATCTCAGAGCCAAATTTACTAACCGAGATTGGCTGTTTTTACCTAAAGAAAAAACAGTAGAAGAAATGCTGACTTGTGTAGTACCTTTCTTTCCCATGGTATCAATGTTCAAAGATGTGATTTACCAAAATTGGGACATGTTGCAACTTTATGATGAATTCGAGTTGAGACCAAGATTTACATACACTAAGGGCTCTAGTTTAAAAGATCAGCTGGTACATTCTGATTCGACAGTGTATTCTCTGAAACAAAGTGATGGATCACATACAGCTTGTGGTTCATGCTCAGTTTGTGTAAATATGTTAACCACTACTCAGATTCAGTTTAAAAATCCACAACTTTCTATTAAGTTGAGACAATACATTACATGTAAGTCAATGGGAGTAGTGTATATCATCCAGTGCCCATGTGAAATGATGTACGTTGGAAAAACTATGCAACAATTACGAACTAGAGTGATTGAACATTGCTCTAGTCTGTCTACACAACGTTTGAATGCACCTATTGTTTTGTCTTGAGAAAAGCCATGTATTCGATGAACTACGAGTGTGTGTTTAGGAACAAGTTTTACCACATTGGCGGGGAGGAGATATGAATAAGAAACTAATACAGGCAGAACAAAAGTGGATACATTTTTTAGACACATTACATCCTAAAGGTCTAAATGCAGAGCTTGAATTATTAAATGTATTCCTTTGAAGAAACAATGGCGACTACATTATAGTGAGAAATGACATTGCCTTAACTGTGATTGGACGTTGCTTGGTTATAAGCTGATGCTTGACATAAAGATAGTTTCTGTTCCTTTTGTTTGAATACGTTTCGAGATGATGGCCGTCCTGTTTGAAGGTTCGAATTTATGCCAACACCAGATAATTAATATAAGAATAGTCAAAGATATATTTTGACAGTGATTCTTTGTTATACAGGAATTTATATTAGAAAGGAATTTGAATGAATATGCATGGAGCGGTGTTACATTTTCACATTATTGAAAAATGGTCCTTTAAGAACTGCAGCTCCTGATGAAGCAGTTTTCTGTGAAACATCGGCTGGTTGTCGAGCTGAAGAAAATAATATTGAGCTGAACTGAAGTAATAACATCTGATTTCAATTGTGTTTAAAAGTGAGCTGAGTGTGTTCTTTGAAAGTGAGGAATAACACACATTAATTACCATGACCATACATGCAACAAATTGTTTTAAAAGAAAAATAGAAACAAAAAGAAACAAAGAGAAAATAACTGTGACCACAGATGATTAGAAGACCGGGCAGCCCCCCGTTTTGAATGTCAGGTGGGCACACTGTCAGGCTTGATGGTGCGGCAAAATAATTTTACTAAAAAATCTAACAAAAAATTTTTAATATTTGATATAACTTGGGTGAGTGGCACTTCTAGTTGAATAATAGTTGCGTTGATATTTCCTTTTTGGATGATAGTTTTCACTAGTGGCCCTGGAAATGAAGATAAGTTCTTTTCATTTGTGTGTCCATTTAATTTCTGCCATGAATCCACCTGTAACTTTAATGAATTAGCAAGCACCTCATTCACACATCGTTAATAGGCCTCAAGTCTTTCAGTAAATATATGCTGTCTGCTCTGTCCTATGGGTAAGGCCAAGTCTATCTATAGCTCCTAGAATATACACGGCTTGGGACCAATCCAAGCCACAAGGGGAAGACCAAAATGACAGAAAGGAAGGATTGGTGTGTTGCTTTACAGATATGAAAGTGGTGAAGAGGTGGTGAAACACTTTTTGACATGTCACACATGAAGTTATTGTTCTTGTTCTCCTGAGTTTTTGATTTTTGTTCATAGGCACTTTTTTTTTTTTACGAACAATATCATAGCTTCAGCATTGTACTTGTTTTTCTAGACAAACAGTGCTACAAGTTACATAAAGATGCTGAGATACAAGGTCAGAGAACATTTTTTAACAGATACGAGGCCAGTTGACATTCCATCTAAGGTTATAGCACATTTTTTAACAAAGACAAAGCCTGTTGGCATTCCATCTAATTGCAAGCCATAGATAACATCATTTATAATATTTAGATAATATTTAGATATATGTCCATTCAGATTATTTGTTTATAATAGAAAACCAATCATAGAAATGTTAGCAATTATGTAACCTAGTTTAATGGTGAATGAAACACAGGTTGAAATCCTATAGCTAGTCCTGCTATCAGAAAAATCACTTGAAAGAGAGTGCTATATTGGTACTTTACATGGCACACTGCCTCTCCCTTCAAGGTGTAATTATATTATTTCATAGCATTTTAATAAAAGAAGTTTGCTGTCTTCACAGCTGTTGGCTTTAAGCATCACAGCCTGTCTATTCCCTCTTTATCTCTTCATCAAGTGAACTCGGGTCCTTGACCTGGCCATCCTTGCTTTCCTTGCCTTTTGGCCTACCTCGACTTTCTGCCTTGCCTTGTGATCTACCTTGGTCTTCTGGCCTTCCAGGTCTTCCTGCATTGCTCAGCAGCCTTCCAGGCCTCCCTGCCTTGTTCTATGGCCTTCTGAGCCTCTCCACCTTGCTCTATGGACTTCCAGGCCTCTCTGCCTTGCTCTGTGGCCTTTCAGGCCTACCTGCCATTCTCAGTGGCCCCTTAGGTCTTCCTGTCCTACCTTGTAGCTTTGGGCCTTCTAGGTTCACCTAGCCAGCCTTATACCTGTGTGGGTCTTCTTGTTTATTGTTGCTTGTGCTAGTCCTGTGCTTGTCCAGTCTTTGCCTCCAGGCCAGTTTGCCTTGCCTGCTTCCAGACTGGTATCCAACCCTTGCTTGTCTCCAGCCCTGCCCGATTCCTGCCTCCAGCTAGTTCCCCCAGCCTGTGCCTGCATTATCATGATATTCTTTAGAAGGAAAGTCCTACCAGCCCCCAGAGCCCAAGGGCTCAACTTGTGGGGGAGGGGACTGGCTAGGCAGAAGACCGGCTCTTGCCCTGCCTTGTAGTTCTGTGTGGCTTCTGCGAGGGTGATCTCAGATTCTAGCCTGCTTGATCATGACAGTAGTCAGGTTCCAAATATTTTAAAACCAGGCAGTGGTTCGCCCATTGAAGAAAGATGTACTCAGATCAGGAGTCAATTAGATTACTTATCATTTTATTCCAAATTTGTCAACGCTTGCTAAGATTTTAAAAAAGGGGGTGTCTACAGTTGAATCAGCTGGGCTTTCAGAAACATTGTGGAACTGACACCTTGTTAGTATCCCTTTTGAACCACTTGCACTGTGAGATGGATTTGGGTCGCTCAGTACTCCTTGTTCAATTAGATCTTGCTGCAGCCTTTGACTCTGTTGATTTTGATATTTTGTTATCTGATCACAATCTATTGGGATTTCCTCCTCTGTTCTAACATGGTTTGCTTTATTCTTGTTCGGTAGAAGGCAGCAGGTAGTGTTGGGGATATGTGCTCTTCCTGTTATTGTCTTGTGTCTAGTGAGCCTCAAGGGTCTTCCTTCTCCTCTACTCTTTTTAAAAATTATTTGTATATCCAAGAGGCCACCTTTTTCAAGATTGAATTCAGTTGGTATACTGCTGGTGCAGCGTTTTCAAGTATGCATGGAGGCGGTTCAGAATTGGTTAGGTCAATCAAAACTAATTCTGAATGTAAATAAAACAGTAGTACCTTGCTAAGCATAAGAGGACTGGGCCCAAATCTGGGTATGATTCAGTTTAACGATTATGTGTTTGAAGTTTCCAGTTGTAGCTGAGGCACAGACTATGCTGTCAGGGCCGGTGCAAGGGTATTAGGCGCCCTAGGCGAAACGTCAGCTATGCCGCCCCCCCCCCCCCCCCGCCTCCACACACAATTAACTTACATTGTGCATTAATGAAAATAACGAAGTCTGTATTTATAACAGAACACTTATTTGACATTTTTATGCCATGTAAACCATTGAGATGATTTGTCTTATCGACGGTATAGAAACTTTTATAAATAAATAAATAAAAATAAATAAAATAAACATAAACCAAAGCTATACTTGTTGCTCAAACAAAAAAAGCAGACACATCACATAATATTAAATAATTAAAATGGCAGTCAATCAAGAAAAATAAACTTAAAAAGCCATCTTTACTTACCCCCTCCAGCAGCTCTCTTACTCCTCTTCCATGCAGGCTGTAGTACACACCAGAAGCAGCAGTAGAGGCTAAGCTCTATACTCATGGTCCTCTTCCTTAAGGCCCATGTCTCTCACACACACACCATATCAGTCATGCCCCCATGACCAGTTTCTGTCTCTCACACACCAATCATCTCCCAAACAGTCTTTGACAAACACACCAGTCACCTTCCTGAACAGTTTCTCTCATGCCATACACACACAGGCTTCCCACTCCCGTGTTCCACTTACATATATGGGCTTCTCACTCTCATAATCACTTTCTCTTTCTCACACACACTCACCAGTCTCTCACTCCCATGCTTGTTCTCTCCACATGCACAGGCTTCTCATTCCCATAATCACTTTCTTTCTCTCACACACATACACAAACATACACACCAGTCACCTGATCTCTCTCATGCATACACACACACAGGCTTCCCACTCCCATGTTCTCTTTCAGATATACAGGCTTCTCACTCCCATGCTGTATCTCACACACTCCCAGCTTTCTCACTCCCATGCTCACTCTTCACATGCACAGGCTTCTCATTCCCATAATCACTTTCTTTCTCTCTCACACATACACACATACACACACCAGTCACCTGTTCTGTCTTACATATACAGGCTTCTCCCTCCCATGCTGTGTCTCACACACACCCAGGTTCTCACTCCCATGCTCACTCTCTTCACATGCACAGACTTCTCATTCCCATAATCACTTTCTCTCTGTTACACACACACACACATACACCAGTCTCTCTCTCATTTCCATGCTCGCTCTCCAGGTGCACAGGATTCTCATTCTCTGAATCACATTCTCTCTCTCTCTCTCACATTCACATACACACCAGTCACACCGTCACCTTATCAACCAGTCTCTCTCTCATACATGCACACACACACAGGCTTCCCACTCCCATGCTCTCTCTCACATAATCAGGCTTCTCACTCCAATGCTTTCTTTCACATACACCCCCACAACACCAGGCTTCTTACTCCCATGCTTTCTCACATACCCAGAGTTCTCACTTCCATGCTTTTTCTCTCTTTCACACACACACACACACACACACACATCAGTCACATCCCTGACTGTCTCACACTCTCACACATCAGTCATCTCCTTGAGCAGTCACTTTCATTGTCTCTCACATATACACATACATCAGCTCTCTGACCAGTTTCTCTCAATCACACACACATGCTCTCGATCAAATACATTCTCTCACTTACACACAGGCTCTCAATCACACACACATTCTCTCACTTACACACAGGCTCTCAATCACACACAGGCAGGCTTCTCTCACTCACTTCCTCCCCCCCCCCCAGCACAAATGGTAGCTGCAGCAGCCTCCTCCTCCAGCCCCCGCAGGCCAAAAAGGAAGAATCCCATCGGCCGCGGGAGGCTCATGCTGCTGACTCCTTTCCCGATTACCGGCTGCTTCAATTGGTCGGGGGCCGATGCTGCTGTCGCCGCTATTTTTTTCATGCGGCACCGCTCTTTCTCCTTCCCGCGCATCACTTCCTGTTCTGGGTCAGGGGGGGGCGGGAGGAAGAAAAGGGCAGCCGCGGATGCCACAGCTTTTTTTTTTTTTTTTGCACTGCTGCCGTTCCCGCTGGGCTTGAACGTGCTGATAGCCTGGCGGCAACGGCAGCAGGGAAGAAAGAGCAGCGGGAGAGACCGGAAGAGACCGGGAGCACGCGAACCGCTGGGGGAGGTCAGATGGGTCTTTTGGGGCGGGCTGCCGGCAGCGGCTCTTTTATTTTTATCGGGGGGGCGGCGGCTTAATGCAGCTCTTTTCATTTTACCGGGGCAGCAGCTGAGCGCAGCTCTCTTAATTTTACCGGGGCAGTGCCGCCCCCGGGAAGCTGGCGCCCTAGGCGACCGCCTAGTTCGCCTAGTGCTTCCGCCGGCCCTGTATGCTGTGCTCCTTGATACAAACAAAAGATTGAAGCTGAAGATAGCCTCAACAGTGAAATCAGCTTTCTTAAATTGAAGAATGGTAAGACAGTTGAAACCCTTGGTTTCTGAATCAAATCTGCACACAGTAGTACAAGCTCTCATAATAAGCAAACTTGTCTACTGTAACGTCCTTTATATTGAGTTTCCCAAGGTACAGAATGGAGCGTCACGTATTCTGACTGGGGAAGGTTATCATGACCACATTATGCCTGCACTTGAATCACTACACTGACTACCTGTTTCCGATAGAATTCATTTTAGATGTTGACTTTACTTCATAAGTCTCTTTGTGTTGATGGCTATCCACTGGCTGATTTGATCCATAGCTTTATGTTCTGCAGGGAAGAAATTATTGTGTGTTCCCTATTTTAAAGATTTTAAAGAGACACGTAATAGGACATTCTTAGTTGTGGGCCCTTGCATGTGGAATGCTTTGTGCGGACAATTGATGGAAGAGGAGGAATATTGTTTTTACAGAAAAAAGTTAACGGCTAATATTTTTAAGCAAGTTTATATGAAAGGACTATTGTATTACTAATGTTACTGTTTGTTTTGTGCAATTTGTGTACGTTGATTGTACTCCTCATCTATCATATGCTTGGAGATAGATTATAAGTGTCATAAACAAATACATAGATATTGGTGTGCTCTGGAGCACGAGTCCAGCAAGCATAAGGTGAGTTTGTCCTTCTTTGTGGGTTTTCCATAGATTTGAGAAGGGTCTAAAGACTGGCTGCGATCACTTCCTGCAACAAATGCCCACTCCTTCTGGGGATAAGAGAAGGCCAAGGCGATGGGTCATTTTGGTTTTTATCTGCTGTCATTTATCTTTTTACTGTATAAAATCCTGCACAAATTTGACATTAAACGCATGCATAAGTGATTCCAGTTTTCAAAGCAAACTTATGTGCAAAGGTATGACTTTCAAATTACCCCACCAAAGCTCTCTGCACACAATTACACGTGCTTTATAGGCAGGGAAAGCTTGGAAATTTTACACTCATACATTTGAAAATGCAAAGGCATGTGCGTAAGTGCAAACACTTCCCCCACGAGCGCCTTCATATTGTCCAGGTAAATATACAAGTATATGGGGCGCAGGCACATGTTTATCCACATCTAATAACAGGCCTTTTCAGTGGCTTGCACACTGTCTTGCTGGTGGAAATGACCTTGAAAATGATCCTCCCCAGAAATACTTTAGAGCATTGGTTCTCAATTCCAGTCCTTGGCAACAACAACCTGGTTGGCATGGTTTTCAGGCTATCTAGAATGAACACACACATTTGCAAATTATATTCAAACATATAGTATGCATGTTAATTGTGGAAATCCTGAAATCAGATTAGTCAGTGGGTCCAGAGAAATGGGGTTGGGAATCATTGTTCTAGAGCAGAGATGGGCAGATCTTGTCATTGAGGTTCGACAACTAGGTGGATTTTCGGGATACCCCTAATGAATACACATGAGAAGGATGTGCATGCAGTAGAAGAGGACCAGAAGGCTCATCTGCATACTGGTCCCAGCATCCCCCGGGAGAGGAGTCCAGAGGTCACGCAAGCGATCCAGGGATTGAATTCCAGAGCCCCCACACCCTTTGCAGTAGAAGAGGACTGGAAGCGCTCTCTTAACAGCACAAGAATCTCAAACCCTTCAATTATTTGAGTGAAGATCAATTTAATGGTGGTTAAAAAGGATTGATACGTTTGTAGAAAGATGATATAGTGGGATATATTCTTTAGAGTTTGTGTGTGTCTGAGGTAATAAGCAAGCCAGAGATAGTTAATTCTAGTGTCTGTCTTTCCCACCCACTCAAGTAAATTCACCTGTAAATATAATGTACTCTAATTCCAACTCCCTTAGTATCCTAAACTTAACTAGGAACTCAATAAAATTAAGATGAAGGCAGCAATGCAGCAGCAGGAGGGGGGCTTTCCAGTCTTTTGCATTGAGTGCCACAAGTATGATTTTTTTTACCCACCGGTGAGAGATTGTATGTGTGCACTCAGTGCAAAGAGCTCCTGGCTTTCAGGGAAAGAGTCCGATCTCTGGAGGCTAGAGTAGCAGACTTGGAGGAGCTGAGGCAGGCAGAGAGATACATTGATGAGAACTTCAGGGACATAGTAGCCAAGTCCAAAATCCAGTCTGGCAGCCCCAGTGCTGCCTTGGATCAGAAAGGTTTCCCAGTAGAAGAACATCACCCTGGTATAGCAGGAAGTGATCCTGAAGCAAGGACCTGCTCTACAGGTGATGTATTGCCGTCTCGCACTGAGGACAAGTCTCCCAGGGCTACTGCCCAAGAGGGAAGGGTTAGGCTGTAGGGGTGTGAATCGTGTGATCGATCGTCTTAACGATCGATTTTGGCTGGGGGGGGGGGGGGGGGAGGGAAATCTTATTGTCGTGGTTTTTTTTTTTTTAAATCATTAAAAATCATAGATCGGGGGAGGGCAGGAAAACCGGCACACCAAAAAAACCCTAAAACCCACCCCGAACCTTTAGAACAAATCCCCCACCCTCCCGAACCCCCCCCAAATGTTTTAAATTACCTGGGGTCCAGTGGGGGGGGGTCCCGACGCGATCTCCCTCTCTCTGGCCATGACTGCGTTGAGAGAAATGGCGCCGGTGGCCCTTTGCCCGTATCATGTGACAGGGCAAAGGTAGCGCTGGTGCCATTTTGGTTCCTGGGTCCCGACGTCACGCGTGCAGGAGATTGCCCCCGAACCCCCGCTGGACCCACAGGGACTTTTGGTCAGCTTGGGGGGGGCCTCCTGACCCCCACAAGACTTGCCAAAAGTCCAGCGGGGGTCCGGGAGCGACCTCCTGTGCGCGGGCCGTATTGCCAATCTTCAAAATGGCGCCGGCGCTACCTTTGCCCTCACTATGTCATACAGGCGACCATCGCCCGTATGACATAGTGAGGGCAAAGTTAGCGCCGGCGCCATTTTGAAGATTTTGCCCTCACTATGTCATACGGGCGACCGTCGCCCGTATGACATAGTGAGGGCAAAGTTAGCGCCGGCGCCATTTTGAAGATTTTGCCCTCACTATGTCATACGGGCGACCGTCGCCCGTATGACATAGTGAGGGCAAAGGTAGCGCCGGCGCCATTTTGAAGATTGGCAATACGGCCTGTGCACAGGAGGTCGCTCCCGGACCCCCGCTGGACTTTTGGCAAGTCTTGTGGGGGTCAGGAGGCCCCACCCAAGCTGGCCAAAAGTCCCTGGGGGTCCAGTGGGGGTCCGGGGGCAATCTCCTGCACGCGTGACGTTGGGACCCAGGAACCAAAATGGCGCCGGCGCTTCCTTTGCCCTGTCACATGATACGGGCAAAGGGCCACCGGCGCCATTTCTCTCAACGCAGTTATGGCCAGAGAGAGGGAGATCACGTTGGGACCCCCCCACTGGACCCCAGGTAATTTAAAACATTTGGGGGGGGGGGGTTCGGGAGGGTGGGGGATTTGTTCTAAAGGTTCGGGTGGGTTTTAGGGTTTTTTTGGTGTGCCGGTTTTCCTGCGCCCTATTTAACGATACAATACAAATGCCCCTGATGATAAATCGGGGGCATTTGTATTGTATCGTGCACTCTAACGATTTTGGACGATTTTAAAATTATCTGACGATAATTTTAATCGTTCAAAAACGATTCACATCCCTATTAGGCTGGCCATCATAGTTGGTGATTCAAATATTAGAATTGTAGATAGCAGGGTGGCTGGTGGACATGAGGAACGCCTGGTAACTTGCCTGCCTGGTGCGAAGATAGCAGATCTCATGTGTCACTTAGATATGATTATAGACAGTGCTGGGGAGGAGCTGGCTGTCATGGTACATGTGGGCACCAGCAACATAGGAAAATGTGGGTGAGAAGTTCTGGAAGCCAAATTTAGGATTTAAGGTAGAAAGCTGAAATCCAGAACCTCCAGGGTAGAATTCTCTGAAATTCTTCCTGTTCCACGTGCAGGTCCCCAGAGGCAGGCAGAGCTTCAGAATTTCAATGCATGGATGAGACGATGGTGCAGGGAAGAGGGATTCAATTTTGTAAGGAACTGAGGAAACCTTTGGGGAAGGGGGAGACTTTTCCAAAAGGATGGGCTCAACCTTAACCAGAGTGGAACCAAGCTGCTGGCACTAACTTTTAAAAAGGAGATAGAGCAGATTTTAAAGTAGAACAAGGGGGAAAGCCAACAGTCACTCAGCAGTGCATGATTTGGAGAAATGTATCCTTCAAGGATGTTAATGAAACAGGACAGTTAGGGCATCCCAACAGACAGGTTCCAATAAAAGCAAAGTCCATGTGCTTATATGTAAAAAGTCACCTGAGCTAAAGATGTCCAAATTATCTCTAAGAATTGAAAAGAAGGTTGAATAAAAACAAAAAACACACTTTGAAAAGTCTGAATGCCAATGCCAGAAGTCTAAGAAGTAAGATGGGAGAGTTAGAGTATATAGCAGGAAATGATAAGATTGACATAATTGGCATCACAGAAACTTAGTCGAAGGAGGTAAACAGTGCTATATCAGGGTATAAATTATATTGCAATGATAAGAAGTATCAACTTGTGGGGGTGTGGCACCTTATGTCTGGGAGGGTATAGAGTCCAACTGGATAAAGATCATACCAGAGACTAAATGCTCAGTATGGGTAGAAATCCCATGTGTGTTGGGTAAGAGTATATTGATAGGAGTATACAATTGTCCACCTGGACAAAATGGTCAGACAGATGATGAAATGCTAAGAGAAATCCGGGAAGCTAACCAATTTGGCAGTGCAATAATAATGGGAGATTTCAATTACCCCAATATTGACTGGGTAAATGTAACAGTCCAGGTGTATTCCATGCATTAAGAAAGGTGGAAGGAAGGCAAAACGATTACTGGCATGGTTAAAAGGTGAGGTGAAAGAGGTTATTTTATAAAAAAAAAATCCTTCAAAAATTGGAAGAAGGATCCATCTGAAGAAAACAGGATAAAGCATAAACATTGTCAAATTTATAAAGCATAAACATTGTCAAATATATCCGAAGCAAGAAACCTGTGAGGGAGTTGGTTGGAGTGTTAGATGACTAAAGGGTTAAAGGGGCTCTTAGGGAAGATAAGGCCATTGCAGATATACCCTAGAGTTCTGAAGAAAATAAAAAATGAAATTTCAGATCTATTAGTAAAAATTTGTAACCTATCATTAAAATCATCCATTGTACCTGAAGACTGGAGGATAGCTAATTTAACCCCAATATTTAAAGAGGGCTCCAGGGGCGATCCGGGAAACTACAGACCAGTTAGCCTGACTTCGGTGCCAGGAAAAATAGTGGAAAGTATTCTAAACATCAAAATCACAGAACATATAGAAAGACATGGTTTAATGGAACAAAGTCAGCATGGCTTTACCCAAGGCAAGTCTTGCCTCACAAATCTGCTTCACTTTTTTGAAGGAGTTAATAAACATGTGGATAAAGGTGAACCGGGAGATGTAGTGTACTTGGATTTTCAGAAAGCGTTTGACAAAGTTCCTCATGAGAGGCTTCTAGGAAAAGTAAAAAGTCATGGGATAGTTGGTGATGTCCTTTCATGGATTACAAACTGGCTAAAAGACAGGAAACTGAGAGTAAGATTAAATGGACAATTTTCTCAGTGGAAGGGAGTGGGCAGTGGAGTGCCTCAGGGATCTGTATTGGGACCCTTACTTTTCAATATATTTATAAATGATCTGGAAAGAAATATGATGAGTGAGGTAATCAAATTTGCAGATGATACTAAATTGTTCAGAGTAGTTAAATCACAAGCACATTATGATAAATTGCAGGAAGGCCATGTGAGACTGGAAAATTGGGCATTGAAATGGCAGATGAAATTTATTTTTTTTTTTATTTTTAATTATTCTTTATTAATTTTTTATAAATTACAATTAAGGATTACATTCCTCACAATCAGGTACATCATGTTGCAAAAAAGACTGTAATATTACAAATTTAATTCCCATAAAAAAGAAAAATGCCCAATACATCAATTTATCTGCAACATAATGTCTCACCTACATATACTATGAAACTGAAAGGGCCTATTCAATAGGAACATGGAAGCAAATTAACAATAAATTTATATCTTAGTATTAACAGAAACAAAAGGGTGGTAGGTTATTCCAATTTAATCACCAGTATTCCCAGATGTAGGGGTAGTATCACTTTTAGAATTAAGAAATTTCTCCAACTGATCTGGTTCCATAAAAGTATACTTAGTATTGTTTAATGTTAATAAACATTTACAGGGAAATTTTATTAAGATTTGTGCTCCCAGGGATCGGGCTTTTGGACATAAATTCAGGAATTTCTTCCTACGTATTTGAGTTGATCTGATAATATCCGGATACATTCATATCTTTTCACCCAAGTACATTTTATTTCTGTTTTTGTAAAAACTGTTTAACACATTATCTCTTTCTACTGATATATTAAATGTAATTAATAATATCCCTCTCCTCTCAATCTGTTCTTCTTGAGAGGTTTCTAGAAAAACAGATAAATCTTCTAACGGAGAAAATGTCTCCACATTTTGTCTAGCAATTTCTACATCTGTTTTCCTAACCCCTCTCTTACCATGTGAGACTGGAAAATTGGGCATTGAAATGGCAGATGAAATTTAATGTGGATAAGTACAAGGTGATGCATATAGGGAAAAATAACCCATGCTATAGTTACACAATGTTAGGTTCCATACTTGGTGCTACCACCCTAGAAAGAGATCTAAGCATCATAGTGGATAATAGGGATGTGAATCGTTTTAGGACGATTAAAATTATCGTCCGATAATTTTAATATCGTCTTAAACCGTTATGGAACACAATACAATACAGATTCTAACGATTTATCGTTATAAATCGTTAGAATCGTGAGCCGGCACATTAAAACCCCCTAAAACCCACCCCCGACCCTTTAAATTAAATCCCCCACCCTCCCGAACCCCCCCCCCCAAATAACTTAAATAACCTGCGGGTCCAGCGGCGGTCCAGAACGGCAGCGGTCCGGAACGGGCTCCTGCTCCTGAATCTTGTCGTCTTCAGCCGGCGCCATTTTCCAAAATGGCGCCGAAAAATGGCGGCGGCCATAGTCGAAAAAGATTGGACGGCAGGAGGTCCTTCCGGACCCCCGCTGGACTTTTGGCAAGTCTCGTGGGGGTCAGGAGGCCCCCCACAAGCTGGCCAAAAGTTCCTGGTGGTCCAGCGGGGGTCAGGGAGCGATTTCCCGCCGCGAATCGTTTTCGTACGGAAAATGGCGCCGGCAGGAGATCGACTGCAGGAGGTCGTTCAGCGAGGCGCCGGAACCCTCGCTGAACGACCTCCTGCAGTCGATCTCCTGCCGGCGCCATTTTCCGTACGAAAACGATTCGCGGCGGGAAATCGCTCCCTGACCCCCGCTGGACCTCCAGGAACTTTTGGCCAGCTTGTGGGGGGCCTCCTGACCCCCACGAGACTTGCCAAAAGTCCAGCGGGGGTCCGGAAGGACCTCCTGCCGTCCAATCTTTTTCGTCTATGGCCGCCGCCATTTTTCGGCGCCATTTTGGAAAATGGCGCCGGCTGAAGACGACAAGATTCAGGAGCAGGAGCCCGTTCCGGACCGCTGCCGTTCCGGACCGCCGCTGGACCCGCAGGTTATTTAAGTTATTGGGGGGGGGGGTTCGGGAGGGTGGGGGATTTAATTTAAAGGGTCGGGGGTGGGTTTTAGGGGGTTTTAATGTGCCGGTTTTTTGATTTTTCGATTTTTCAATTTTTAACGATTTTTAACGATTTTTCACGATATTTTACCCCCCCAAACGGCAACAATACGATTCCCTCCCCCTCCCAGCCGAAATCGATCGTTAAGACGATCGAGGACACGATTCACATCCCTAGTGGATAACACATTGAAATCTTCAGTTCAGTGGGCTACGGCAGTCAAAAAAGCAAACAGAATGGTGGGACTTATTAGAAAGGGAATGGTGAATAAAATGGAAAATGTCATAATGCCTCTGTATCGCTCCATGGTGAGACTGCACCTTGAATACTGTGTACAATTCTGGTCACCGCATCTCAAAAAAGATATAATTGTGATGGAGAAGGTACAGAGAAGGGCGACCAAAATGATAAAGGGAATGGAACAGCTCCCCTATGAGGAAAGACTAAAAAGGTTAGGACTTTTCAGCTTGGAGAAGAGACGGCTGAGGGGGGATATGATAGAGGTGTTTAAAATCATGAGAGGTCTAGAATGGGTAGATGTGAATCGGTTATTTCTCTTTCAGATAATAGAAAGACTAGGGGGCACTCCATGAAGTTAGCATGTGGAACATTTAAAACTAATCAGAGAAAGTTCTTTTTCACTCAACGTACAATTAAACTCTGGAATTTGTTGCCAGAGGATGTGGTTAGTGCAATTAGTATAGCTGTGTTTAAAAATGGCTTGGATAAGTTCTTGGAGGAGAAGTCCATTACCTGCTATTAATTAAGTAGACTTAGAAAATAGCCACTGCTCTTATTAGCAATGGTAACATGGAATAGACTTAGTTTTTGGGTTCTTGTCAGGTTCTTATGGCTTGGATTGGCCACTGTTGGAAACAGGGTGCTGGGCTTGATGGATCCTTGGTCTGACCCAGCATGGCATGTTCTTATGTTCTTAAGTTCTTAAATGAATTCTTTGCTTCCGTGTTTACTAATGAGGATGTCCGGGAGATACTAAGGGTGATGAGTTAGATGAACTGAATCAAATCATTGTGAACCTGGAAGATGTAGTAAGCCAGATTGACAAATTAAAGAGTAGCAAATCACCTGGACCAGATGGTATGCATCCTAGGGTACTGAAGGAACTAAAAAATGAAATTTCTGATCTATTAGTTAAAATTTGAAACCTATCATTAAAATCATTCATTGTACCTGAAGACTGGAGAATGGCCAATGTAGCCACAATATTTAAAAAGGGCTCTAGGGGGTGATCCAGGAAACTATAGACCAGTGAGCCTCACTTCAGTGCCGAGAAAAATAGTGGAAACTATTCTAAAGAACAAAATCGGAGAGCATATATTTATTTATTTATTTAATTTCTTTTCCTATACCGATGCTCAAGACTAGGTCTTATCGTACCGGTTTACAATGTAACTGAGGGGAAACCAATTAACATCAAGGTAGAAAGTAAAGTTACATTAAACAGGGAGCATAAAACCTGGGCAATGGAAGACAGTACAGAGTTTAAACTAAGAAACAATTAGAGAGAGATAAATATATAAATCAACAAAAACTGTAAGATACAAAAACATAGGTTATCCTAGGCAGTTATTAGCCTGGTATGTCCAGGGGGAGAAGGAAAGGGTGAGGTTGGGTGGGGGGAAGGGATTGGGGAGGGATGGGGGAGTGAGAGACAGTGATGGTTGAGGAGATCCTTCAGCGGTAGGCTTCTGCGAAAAGCCAGGTTTTCAATTTCTTTCTGAAAGTTGAATGGCATTGTTCTTGGCGTAAGTCTTGTGGAAGTGAATTCCAATGTAGTGGACCTGCTGTTGAAAGAGCTCGCTTGTGAATAGTGTTGTGGACCGATGATTTGTTGGGGGGGGCCTTGAGCGAACCTTTGTAGGCAGTTCTGATCGGTCTTGCGGAAGTATGTAATTCAAGTGGGAAGGTGAGTTGGAGAGTGGATTGCTGGTAGACTTATTTGTGGATGATGGTGAGAGCCTTGAAAAGTATTCTATATTGGATGGGCAGCCAGTGTAGAATTTTTAGTATTGGTGTGATATGGTCGTTGCGACGAGTGTTTGTAAGGATCCTAGCCGCTGCGTTTTGCAGCATCTGAAGAGGTTTGGTGGACGAAGCGGGCAGACCAAGTAATAGAGCATTACAATAGTCGATCTTTGAAAACAGTATGGCTTGAAGCACCGAACGGAAATCCTTGAAGTGCAAGAGCGGTCTAAGTTGCTTCAGGACCTGTAGCTTGAAGAAGCATTCTTTGGTTGTGGCGTTAATGAATTTTTTGAAATTCATTCTGGAGTCAAGGGTGGCCCCAAGATCTCTGACCTGGTTTGCTAATGGGATGCTAGCATTATTTGCGAGGGGGTTGTTGTCACAAGGGGAGATAACCAGTAGTTCCGTTTTGGACGTATTTAGGACCAAATTGAGACTCGAGAGCAGAAGGTTGATGGCGTGTAAGCAGTTGTTCCAGAAATTTAGAGTAGAGATGGGGTCTGAGATGGGGATTATGATTTGTACATCGTCCGCGTATATAAAGTGGGTGAGATTGAGACTATTGAGTAGCTGGCATAAAGGGAGTAGATATATATTGAACAGGGTAGGGGAAAGAGACGAACCCTGAGGTACACCTTGGTTTGATGGAATGGAGTGAGATTCTTTGTCATTTATTTTGACTTTGTAGTGTCTGTTGTTCAGAAAGGATGTGAACCAGAGCAGTGCAGAGCCGGATATGCCTATTTCCATTAAGCGGTTAATGAGGATATTGTGGTTTACCGTGTCGAATGCGGCAGAGATGTCGAGAAGGGCTAGCAGGTAAGATTGTCCCTTGTCAAGGCCCATCAGGATGTTGTCCGTTAGAGAAAGAAGGAGGGATTCTGTGTTTAGGCGTTTCCTGAATCCGAATTGAGAGGGGTAGAGAATATTGTGGGAGTCAAGGTAGTCTGTGAGTCGGATGTTGACAAGCTTTTCCATTAGCTTGGCTATAAAAGGTAGGTTTGCAATGGGGCGGAAGTTTGCAGGGTCGGCTGGGTCCAGGTTGGGTTTTTTAAGTAAGGGTTTAAGTGAAGCAATTTTTAAGGAGTCCGGGACTGATCCTTGATTGAGGGAGCAATTTATGATGTCTGCCAGCGGTTTAGCAATGGTGTTAGGGATGGTGAGAAGTAGTTTGGTCGGTATTTGGTCCAGAGGATGAGTGGAAGGTTTCATTTTCTTGATTATTGATTCAATTTCCAGGGAGGATGTCTGTTCAAGAATTTCTAGTGACGGTCTGTGGATATTTGGTGGAGGGTTATTAGTTGCGAGGCTTAATGGTTGCGAAGGGTTTGGAGCCATGTTAGTTGAAGCCAGGGGGGCAAGAAGGTTTTTGATTTTGTTATCAAAAAAGATAGCCAACTCTGTAGATTTGTTCTGGGCTTCTTCTTCTGGGATGGTGAGGGGCATAGGTGTGGTAAGGGCAGCTACATATGAGAACAGAGTTTTAGGGTCATATAAGAAGCCGTGTATTTTTTTGGCGTAGAAATCTCGTTTGGTGCGGGTAATGGATGTCCTATAGTAGCTCATTGCAGTTTTGTACGAAGCAAGTGAGGAAGGGGAGGAATCTTTCCGCCAGCGTTGTTCTTTGTGTTGTAGATCCTGTTTGAGTTTCCTTAGTTCGGTTGAGAACCAGGGTTTCTTGTTCGTGCGGGCTGGGTTGATAACTTTTGTTGTTACAGGGCAAATTCTGTTAGCTACTGAGTGTGTAATAGTTTGCCAGGAGTTCATAGCGGTATCCGCATCTGAGAAGTCCAGTTTAATTAGTTCTTCGGCCAGGCTGTTGTTGAGAGTGTCCATGGAACAGGGTTTCCTGAACTGGATCGAGGATTTAGTAACAATAGGGGTCAATTTTTGTTTTATATATAATTTTGTAGTTATCATCGAGTGATCTGACCAGGGGATGGGAGAGCAGGAAGGAGGGGTGATGGGCGAGATGGTTTCGTTAGTGAATATCAGGTCAAGCGTGTGGCCTGCCTTGTGTGTGGGGTTGTTTATAATTTGTTTGAATCCCATAGCCTGGAGAGAAAGGAGAAGAGCTTCGCAATTAGATGATAGGGTAGGGGAGTCAACATGGATGTTGAAATCTCCTAAGATAATAGCCGGTGAGTTAGTGTTGATGTGTTTGGCTATGGTTTCGATGAGTGGAGAAGGGTCGGATTCTAGGAGCCCCGGGGGGGCGTAAATAAGGCAGACTTGAAGCTGGGAGGATTTGAATAGTCCGATTTCTAATTTGGTCGTCGATTTGAAGGCTTGTTGGGACAGTCTCAGTTCTTTTTTTGCTATTAACATTATTCCACCCCCTCTTTTTTTAGGTCTGGGGATAGAGAAGATGTCATATTGTTGTGTTGGCAACTGGTTAATAATGGCGGTGTCTGTGTTTTTTAGCCATGTTTCTGTAATGGCACAGATGTCCGGTTGGGTGTCCAGGAGGAGGTCGTTGAGCAAATGAGATTTTTTTGAGAGTGACTGGGAGTTGAAAAGGGTTAAGGTGATTAGAGATAATCCTAGGAATTGTGTTAGAGGGGAGATCATGATTGGAATCAGGGATCTCTTTGATCGTGGATTGAGCACGGGTGTATTCGCTCTGTGGGTGAGTAGGTGAGGGATGATCTGAATGGGGAAAGTTTGTAGCATGCTGTCTTTTTACGAAGAAATTGCAGGTGGATAAGATTGTTGGATGACTACTGGGTGTTGGAGTGGCTTGATGAGTGCTAGATGCTGGATTGACTGGAAGAATGCTGGATGCTGGGGTGACTAGAAGATTGCTAGAGGGATGGTGGAGTGACTGGACGAATGCTGGTTGCTGGAGTGACTGGATGAGTGCTGCTGGAGACTGGATGAGTGCTGCTGGAGACTGAATGCTGGGGTGACTAGAAGATTGCTAGAGGGATGGTGGAGTGACTGGACGAATGCTGGTTGCTGGAGTGACTGGATGAGTGCTGCTGGAGACTGGATGAGTGCTGCTGGAGACTGAATGCTGGGGTGACTAGAAGATTGCTAGAGGGATGGTGGAGTGACTGGACGAATGCTGGTTGCTGGAGTGACTGGATGAGTGCTGCTGGAGACTGGATGAGTGCTGCTGGAGACTGAATGCTGGGGTGACTAGAAGATTGCTAGAGGGATGGTGGAGTGACTGGACAAATGCTGGTTGCTGGAGTGACTGGATGAGTGCTGCTGGAGACTGGATGAGTGCTGCTGGAGACTGAATGCTGGGGTGACTAGAAGATTGCTAGAGGGATGGTGGAGTGACTGGACGAATGCTGGTTGCTGGAGTGACTGGATGAGTGCTGCTGGAGACTGGATGAGTGCTGCTGGAGACTGAATGCTGGGGTGACTAGAAGATTGCTAGAGGGATGGTGGAGTGACTGGACGAATGCTGGTTGCTGGAGTGACTGGATGAGTGCTGCTGGAGACTGGATGAGTGCTGCTGGAGACTGGATGAGTGCTGCTGGAGACTGGATGTGCTGCTGGAGGCTGACAATGGAACACAGTCAACCTGGATTTACCCAAGGGAAGTCTTGCCTAACAAATCTGCTTCATTTTTTTGAAGGGGTTAATAAACATGTGGATAAAGGTGAACCAGAAGATATAGTGTATTTGGATTTTCAGAAGGTGTTTGACAAAGTCCCTCATGAGAGGCTTCTTGGAAAAGTAAAAAGTCATGGCAATGTCCTTTCGTGGATTACAAACTGGCTGAAAGATAGGAAACAGAGAGTAGGCTTAAATGGACAATTTTCTCAGTGGAAGGGAGTGGAAAGGAATACAACGAGTGAGGTAATCAAATTTGCAGATGATACAAAATTATTCAGAATAGTTAAATCACAAGCGGATTATGATAAACTGCAGGAAGCCCTTGTGAGACTGGAAAATTGGGCATCCAAATGGCAAATGAAATTTAATGTGGATAAGTGCAAGGTGATACATATAGGGAAAAATAACCCATGCTATAGTTACACAATGTTAGGTTCTATATTAGGAGCTACCAACCAAGAAAGAGATCTTTCTTGTGGTATAGTGGATAACACTTTGAAAACATTGGTTCAGTGTGCTGTGGCAGTCAAAAAAGCAAACAGAACTTTGGGAATTATTAGAAAGGGAATGGTGATGGTGAATAAAACAGAAAATGTCATAATGCCTCTGTATCACTCCATGGTGAGACCACACCTTGAGTACTGTGTACAATTCTGATTGCCACATCCTAAAAAAGATATAGTTGCGATGGAGAAGGTACAGAGAAGGGTGACCAAAATGATAAAGGGGATGGAACAGCTCCCCTATGAGGAAAGATTAAAGAGGTTTTGTCTGTTCAGCTTGGAGAAGAGACGGCTGAGAGGGGATATGATAGAGGTGTTTAAAATCATGAGAGATCTAGAACTGGTAAATGTGAATCAGTTATTTACTGTTTCGAATAATAGAAAGACTAGGGGGCACTCCATGAAGTTAGCATGTGGCACATTTAAAACTAATCAGAGCAAGTTCTTTTTCACTCAACGCACAATTAAACTTTGGAATTTGTTGCCAGGGGATGTGGTGGTTAGTGCAGTTATTGTAGCTGGGTTTAAAAAAGGATTGGATAGGTTCTTGGAGGAGAAGTCCATTATCTGCTATTAATCAAGTTGACTTAGAAAATAGCCACTGCCAGTGCTATTACTAGCATCAGTAGCATGGGATAGAATTAGTTTTTGGGTACTTGCCAGGTATTTATAGCCTGGATTGGCCACTGTTGGAAACAGGGTGCTGGGCTTGATGGACCTTTGTTCTGACCCAGTATGGCATGTTCTTATGTTCTAATGGTATGCAAATCTATTTTATGTGTTATTTATTAGGGTTGCCATGGAAACCCGACCGCTTGCTGGCCCTCAAGGGTTGGAGTTCCTCACCCTCTCTAGAATCACCTTAATACTCTGCAAAAGTGTGCTCACGTTTTGTCTATCAGATGCAGCTTCCCATCCACAGTGCTTTCCTGAGCTGCATCTATGTGATACTTTGGAAGGCAAAACCATTGCGGCTCCTCAATCCTTAAAAATAATGGAATGTTCAAGCTTTTTTCTTGCTAATAACAATAATGCGGGCAATCTTCTATGCCACTTGCCTGGGTATATAAATTGGCCTGTCCAAAAATTCTCTTCCTCTAAGTGGCCACAAGTTTGCATGGGCTTTTCTGTTGCGCTTGCTTTAGCCGGGAGAAAGAGAGGTATTCCCGCAGTGTGCGTAGGTTGGAGGAGTGAAGCATGGAACAAACATGAGATATTCAACTGTCTGCATGCTGTTCTAGCCCACACTAATAGGAGGCACAAAGTATGAGGATGTTTCTATAGCAAGTTCTTTTGAGTAGCTTCACAGAGAAAATTAGCTTCGTGATAAAAGTTTCCAGGGCTTTGCAACTATGGGGGCTACTCAGGATTGTCCCCAATATATTAATTTGCGTCAGTTTTGCAAGTTAGTTTTCCAGGAAGCATCTGGGTTTGTGCTTTGTTTTTCTTTTTATTAATAATTAGAATTTATCTTGCCAAAGACTTTGACGCTCATCAAATTTGTCAATACCTTGCTTTTACACTGAACAAAAAAGAGTTCTGCAAATCAAAAGCAGCTTATCTCTATCCCTGTGGCTTGCGCGGTTATCTTCACCAAGCAGAAGTATTTGAAGTGCGCCTCTGCTCACTCAAAGGCATTTCTGTGTGTGAATTTTAATCAGATATTTATTTTCCCAACACAGATACATACTTTGATATTAAGTACTTGATTGAAAGGATTAAGCTGGGCACAAAAAGCATCTTTTGCTTTCACTTAATGCTGTGCAAGACTCAAGGAATGGCTTGTATTTATATATCTGGTGGACCAGGCGGTCCCTGCACACATACATCTCTCTTGCTAATTACAGCATTTGGTATATGGCAAGCTCTTTACATTTAGCCTAGTTTCCTACAGGAAAAGTAGCCTTCTAAAATTATCAGGTCCATGTTGCTCTATCTCCCCCCTTGGTCTTCCCCCCCCCAACCCCCCATCAACTATTCATCTAATTGCATTCAAACTTTTTCCCACGGATAGAAGAGCACCCGGGATCCCCAAGCTCAACATTTGTGCTCAGTGCAATAGTCCCACCACCACCACCAGCCTGATGCTTAGAATACCTTTCTCTTTGCATTTCCTATAGGGAGAAGGCTGGTATACTGTTGTTGTAACCTCAGGCAGGAGAGGGCACAGTGTGATGTCACTGAGCATTTTCAAAGCTGCCCTGCAGTTGGTGAGTGCCTGTGGTCAGAGAAACCAGGCATCATGCAACGTTCCCACATCTTGTTCAGACTTACAGATGAAGAAAGGTATTAATATTTTGCCCTGTACCATTAAGAGCCTGCATATACTATCAAATTGCCAGATGTACTTACCTTCAAAAAATGCTAAACTGCACTTTATAGTCTTCAGTTGAGATAGTTACCTTTGGTCACACAGCCTGCTGACCTCTGAAGTGGCAAATTTGTGGATCTCGGTGAGGTCAAGCACAGGCTCCAATGAGGACAGGATTGAAATAGAGGACAGGATGCGACCTGGGGAAAAAAATATAAAATTAATTTACTTGATGGAGAGGAGTGCACTCTGCCCTGGATTGGCACAGTTGGTGGGTGCAGCTGACCAGCAGGCTAATGGGAGCCGAAGCGGCAGGAAGAGTCAAAGGCTGTTTGCAGCCGGTTATTTGCTTTGCTTGGGCCCAGATCTGGAGGTGCTGAGGACAGAGGAAAGCAGCAGAGGTGGTGTTCTAGGGGTTATTACCCTTTTAAAGTTTTGTTTTGTTTTTTTTAATGTACCTTTTGCTGTCCCTGGAGATTTTCCTGTGGGTGGTGCTGGCATGGGTAATGCTGATGGAGCTGGGTCGATGCTGTGAAAGTCTTTTTTTTGCCACAGCCTGGGTTCGATCCAGACTATAGGCAGAGGAGCAGTTGTCAGTGGGATAAGCAGTGTTATGCTGCAGAGCCTCAGAGAATTTGCTGTGGATGGCTTTGCTTTCGTCTTTCCCTTACAAATCTACTACCTGTGGTGTTGGAGGCCAAGGTGAGGCCTAGGACAGCCACGGCAGGATTTTCAAGGACCTCCTAAGGCTGTTGGTTGCTTTGTGAGGGGGCAGAGCAAGCAGGAGAGGGGAATCAGCGGCATCGTTGTGCCATTCCTTTAGGCTGCAGCAGCAGCGCAGGAGGACTGTGCCATCATAATTTAGCTGTCTGAAGGGTTTGAAAGCCTCTGGGGTGCTTGAGAAGGCCCCCCAGCACTGTGGCCCATTGTAGGCCGTGATTGTTTTGCTGATGTCAAAATGATGGCATTTCTGGGCTGTGGTCCCAGTCTGGAAGGATTTAAAACAAAATATAATTCAGTAAAATCGATAAAAATAAATAAGAATAAGATAAGAGGGCATGTGGTTGTGACAGCGCAGCCCTGAGTAGATCCCCTGTGAATTGCAAAAGCAAAGAAAATAAAAGGCTGAATCAGCGCAGATACAGCAAATTATATTAAAGTTAATAAGAGAAATGAAAATAAGGGGACACATGGTGAGTGGTCCAGGTTTACCCAGCCCAGCTCAGCTGGTTTGAAAGCTGATATCATGGAAACACAGCAAGCCTCGTGGCAGGCTTGGGAAGACAGCTAAGGACTGGCCCTTGAAAGAACACAAGGGGGTGTAATTTAATCAATACCCCTGGGGGTTAAAAGCAATTTGGGACCAATTTAATGGTATTAAAAGTATTCTGATATTGTCCTCACCTGCAGCAGGGCAGTGGCATCTCCAGATGTAATCAGGAATTTTTTTGACCCTGTATGTGTGAAAGCCACATTCAGCCTGACCCAGAAAGCATTAAGGTCATGAGAAGGGAAATGTTATGGGTAGCGCCGAAGAGGCAGAAGCCAAAGGGAATTGCCCACTTGCGAGCCATGAGCTTCTGGAAGTTTGGTCTCTACTTTACCTTTTTCTCTTAAGGTCTGTAATTCCCACGGTTATGGAAAAAAGCCGTTATGGCAATCTGGTTTTTAAACCGTTGTCTCTCACCTTTTTCTTGTTTTGTGTCTATGTCATCTTATTCTTCGGTTCCTTGTGGTCTTTTAAATGTTAGGTTTTTGGGATCAAAGT
This sequence comes from Rhinatrema bivittatum, assembly GCF_901001135.1. Taxonomy (NCBI): domain Eukaryota; kingdom Metazoa; phylum Chordata; class Amphibia; order Gymnophiona; family Rhinatrematidae; genus Rhinatrema; species Rhinatrema bivittatum. The sequence goes on along the minus strand of NC_042617.1, from coordinate 334,028,946 downwards.
TGTCTCATATCAAGAATCTTATGATGTCACTTAAATTACAAGTATTACTTATGATGGAAACTTGGTAAGAAAAGACCAACTCCTTTTGTCTTACCCTAGCCTCCTCTCAAAATGTTTTTTTTGGGGTTTTTTTTTTTTTTTTTTTTATAAATGTGGAAATAACCAGATGGGTGATGGGGGTGGCTCTTATTTTCAATAAAAAACTGTGTTGAACAGAACTTTCTTTAAAGCCTTACCCTTATATAGATTGATACAATCTCACTGCTCACCTAAACTCTCCTTTCCTTTGGTTTATAACCCTCTGGATTCCTCCTTAGTTTCTCTTACAGAAACAATGCAGCTTATGGCTGAGGTTTCTACTTTACAGCAGAACTGATTCTCAGAGATTATAAAGTCAATTTCCATAATCCTGAATGACTATCTGACAAAAACCTTGAGTTGTTAATAACAGAACTTGGCCAGGAACCCCCTGCTAACTTCCCAACACACAATGCTGGTCATTCTTTAGACCTGATCTTTTCTTTTAAAACTCACTCCTTGCTGTCAGACTTAATTTCCTCAGTCAATTTTCCTTGGCTGATCATTTACTGATCTTATTCTTATTCAACTAGATTACTCCAAAATCCTCTTCTATTACCTCTCATACTTACAAGTATAAGGACCTGAGAAATATTGATATCAATTAGCTAGAGATGTAGACAATCTCCATCACAACCTTGATATCATAAGAACATAAGAAGTTACCATATTGGGTTGGACCGAGATTACATCAAGCCCAGCATTCTGTTTCCAACAGTTGCTAATCCAGGTTACAAATACCAAAACATTAAATAGATCCTATTGCTACTAAGGCCAGTAATAGCAATGGCTATTCCCTAAATCAACTTGATTAATAGCAGTTTATGGACTTCTCCTCTAGGAACTTATCCAAACCTTTTTTAAACTCAGCTACACTAAGAGCCCTAACCACATCCTCTGGCAACAAATTCCAGAGCTTAGTTGTGCATTGAGTGAAAAAGAATGTTCTCCAATTTGTTTTAAATGTGCTACTTCCTAACTTCATGGCGTGATCTCTAGTCCTTTTATTATCTGAAAGAGTAAACAACTGATTCATATTTACCCATTCTAATCCTCTTAAGATTTTATAGACCTCAGCTGTCTATTCTCCAAACTGAATAGCCCTATCCTCTTTAGCTTTTCCTCGTAGGGTAACTGTTCCATCCCCTTTATCATTTTGGTCACTCTTCTATGTACCTTCTCCAGTACAACTATATCTTTTTTAAGATGTGGCAACCAGAATTGCACACAGTACTTCAGTGTGATCTCAGCATGGAGCGATACAGACGGGCCCAGAAAGCAAAGCGGAAACCGATCAATGTTGCAGAAAAGCAGGACAAAAGGAAGGATCAGTGTGGTAAGGGATTCTTTATTGGAAAATGCCCGACTCTGGCCGAGTTTCGCTCACAACTGAGCTGCCTCAGGGGCTACTGTGAAAAATAATACAATAATAAAATGACAATAACTTAAAAAATTTTATATGTATTTACACATATTCAAGTTTGTCCAAATTTTTATATATGTGTTTTTTAAGTTATTGTCATTGTATTATTGTATTATTTTTCACAGTAGCCCCTGAAGCTACTGTGTATGTATGTATGTATTTATTTTTTATATGTATGTATGTATTTTTTATATACCGCGGCACGTTCGGAACATCACCTCAGTTTACATGTAACAGTAATGCAGCAACAGTCTTTACAAGTAACACATAAGGGAAATAATGTAGCAACAGTCATAAGGGAAAGAATGTAGCAACAGGCCAAGTGCAAGGTGAAGCATATAGGGAAAAATAACCCATGCTGTAGTTACACAATGTTAGGTTCCATATTAGGAGTTATTACCTAGGAAAAAGATCTAGGCGTCACAGTGGATAATACATTGAAATCATTGCTCGGTATGCTGCGGCAGTCAAAAAAACATGCAATATTAGAAATTATTAGGAAGGGAATGGTAAATAAAATGGAGAATGTAATAATGCCTCTGTATGTTACCGTCAGAAAAGAGGCCCCAGATAACTGGTCCGAAAAGAAAGACTTTTATTGCATGCAAGACACAGCTGAGAACAATGGCTCAGAAATCTGCGTGCCCCTCCCCTTCAGGAGCTGGCTTTTATACATTCCACATTTCTTATCTTTTACACATGCGTTCTACGCATTGCTGAGCAAGCATATCCCGGCTGAGGGGCTACTGACCCCCTCCTTAGACAACCTGGAACCTTCGTGAAACTTCTGCAGGAGAGGCTGTCGGGACTTGCAGTTCTGGAAAGGAATTTGCGAGTCTGCAGCAATACAGCCCTTCACATAATACATCCATTGTTCTAATCTAGGTTACAGCAGTGAAAGCTTATCAGAGAATAAGAACAGCGAAGCCAAAAATGAAAATGTGCAATGTGCTGACAGAGAGTTTCTCAATGTCCTAATTACAGTTGTATTGCAGACTGTAAGTAAACCTGTCATGAAGCAGGGAATTCTGGTACATGAAGTCCTGTTTGGCAGGAGTTTCAGGTTGTCCTCTGTCAGGTTGAAGTCTTCAGCCCCCTACATGTATCGCTCCAGAAAAGCAGGACAAAAGGAAGGATCGGTGTGGTAAGGGATTCTTTATTGGAAAATGCCCGACTCTGGCTGAGTTTCGCTCAGGAGCTACCTCAGGTTAGGTTGAGAGGGGAGATGTTGTGCAGGGCCTTGTGTATCATCATAAGGGCTTTAAAGTGAATCCTGTATTTGATCGGCAGCCATTACTATGTTACTATATATATTTTCCATTCTCTTCCTAATAATTCCTAACATTCTGTTTGCTATTTTGATCTCTCTCTCTCTCTCTCTCACTGAGTTATCTTGAGAATTACCCTATCCATGTCCCTTTTTTTTATCACAGGCACTATTCTTGCAAAATTTATAGCAAAATGATAAATCTAGGTCTAAGATTGCAACAGAGTGGACCACCTGAAGGAGTACTGAGAATGAAAAATGATTTAAGAAAAGTTTGAAGAGTGGTCAAAGACTTTGACTTTGACTTTGACCATTGAGTCCCAGCTGTCAAGACTTGACAGCTGGGACTCAATGTTAAGATGTGCAGATTCATGCATCTGGGTTGCAGTAATCCAAAAGAGCTGAATGTGATGGGGGTAAAAGACTAATGTGCACAGACTGGGAATGCAACCTTGGGATGATAGTGTCCAACAATCTGAAGCCAGCGAAGCAATGTGATAAGGCGCAATAGCTAAAACAAGAATGCTGGACTGCATAGAGAGAGGAATAACCAGTAAGAAAAAAGAAGTGATAATGCTCTTTTACAGATTATAATTATTGGTGAGGCTTTATCTGGAGTACTGTGTTCAGTTTTGAAGACCGTATCTGAAAAAGGATAGAGACAGGATGGTTGAGGCCCAGAGAAGACTCACCCAAAATGGTGTGGGTTCTGTACTGTACGTCTTGTGAGAAGAGGCTGAAGGATCTGAATATGTATACTCTGAAGGGAGGAGGTGTAGGGAAGATAAGATACAGACCTTTAGATACTTGAATCGTTTTAATGATGCATGTTCTTCAAATAATTTCCAGAGGAAAGCATACAGTAGAACTAAGGGTTACAATATAAAACTTCAAGGGGGATGACTTACAACCAACATCAGGAAATATTTCTTCATGGAGAGGGTAGTGGATGCCTGGAATGTCCTTCCGGAGGAGATGGTGAAGACAAAAGCATTAAATAAATTCAAAAAGGCATGGGATAAACACTGTGGATCCCTAAAAGTTAGAGTTGGAAATTAAGAAAGGGGTACAAGGGGGGGGGGGGGGGTGAGGGGGAGGTAACCAGCTTAGAGTGACAACTGCTTCCTTTAATAGAAGGCATGGATTACTACCCTTAACCAATTAGCATACATGGTTTTTTTTACGTAACTGCAGCATCACTCTCCACTTCAATGGGGGGAGGGGGAACAGCAGAAAAGGGGAATTGGATTCAGACAACAATAAACACTGGGCCCTGACTTTGTTGTTTAGGTTTAGGGTACTGACACATAGACATTATAGGAAAAAAGCACAGGACTACTTCTACAGACAAGTCCAAAAGCAAAGCACATTCAAACAGCAGCATTGTATGAATTATCAGGAAGGGCACTCTCTTTGTAAAAATATTGCTATCAATAATTTTGTTGTGGGTTTGACAGTCGCTTGGTTTTGATTTTTAGTATTATTACCCTTAACATAAGGCTTGAGGGTAACAAAAAACGGAGCAGCAGTTACTACCCTTCACAGACTCATGGAGGTAACCTGCACAGAATGGGAGTTACTACCATATGAAGCTTGCTGAGTGGACTGAATGGACTATTTGTTTTTTTCTGCCGTCATTACTATGCTACTATGAAGGACAGGACTTGAGCCGCTGGCCTGCTTCTTCGATATAGGGCCTTATTTTCCAATATCGCATTGGTAACGCATTAGGGGGCGTTACCAATGCAAATGAGGCTTCTTTCGTGCAGTGGGGAAAAATCGCGTGCGGCGATGTTTTTGCCATTCACGAAAACAGCGCCACATGCGATGTTTCCCCAGTGCACGATATTTGCCGGTTTCTTTTATCGCGGTGCATGATAGTCCCAGAGAGAGAGAGAGAGAGAGAGAGAGAGAGAGAGAGAGAGAGAGAGAGAGAGAGAGAGAGAGAGAGAGAGAGAGAGAGAGAGAGAGAGAGAGAGAGAGAGAGAGAGAGAGAGAGAGCGCCTTACTATAGTGCCTATGCCCTACATAGGTATTTTAACCCCTATGGGAGGGCCACCTACTAAGTCAGGGTGGGGATTAGGTATGAGCGTCGGGGGTTGGGGGCCACTTTCGCATTCCACATGAGACCTACGGACAGAACAGTGGTCTCTGGTGCAGATTTGCTGGCTGTCGGAGTGAGGACGCTCACTCCAAGAAGTGGTTTGGGCAACGTTCTCTCTACCTAGCTTGGACACTCTACCTGGGCAACAACATGCTAGGTGGAGAGAATGTTGGCCAAATCTCCGCTTGGAGTGAGCGTCCTCACTCCGACGGCCAGCAAATCTGCACTAGAGACCACTGTTCAGTCCGTAGGTCTCATGTGGAATGCGAAAGTGGCCCCCAACCCCCGACGCTCATACCTAATCCCCACCCTGACTTAGTAGGTGGCCCTCCCATAGGGGTTAAAATACCTATGTAGGGCATAGGCACTATAGTAAGGCGCTCTCTCTCTCTCTCTCTCTCTCTCTCTCTCTCTCTCTCTCTCTCTCTCTCTCTCTCTCTCTCTCTCTCTCTCTCTCTCTCTCTCTCTCTCTCTCTCTCTCTCTCTCTCTCTCTCTCTCTCTCTCAGCCTGACTGGGACTATGGTGGTAATCCTTTTCAGGCCCGTAATGCAGTCCATAACGCGAGGTTGGAGTTGTAGTTATTAGCCGCGATAACACTGCGGCCGTTTCGCCACACAGGTTTCCGCTTTACATAAACTCCGCCCCCTGACTACCAAATGACTGATTTGCGAATTTATCGCACGCGGTAAAGTGCTTGGAAAATGAGGCCCATAGTGACTAAAATTGAAGAAGCCAAATGAAAAACTATTTTCTTCTAAAATATATGGTGTGAGTAACAGACAAAATTCAGTTGGGTGGCTCTCTAGCATCAGGAAAAAGAGTGTAACTTTGTTCAGCATGGAAATCAAAAAGAAAAGTCTATTAAAACTTAGGAATTACCAAAAACCAAACTAGAGTGAAGAAAATAAGATATTTGTAAAAAGAGATTTCTAAACTCTCTACAGCTGCTTAAAGGAGCTGCAACGGTAAAGACACGTCGAATGATTGCCTCAGGTAAAAGTAGCTTGATGATATCCCTGTTTCACCACGTGGCTTTCCTTGAAGAACTCCACCCCATTTCATCACATGTCAGTCATTTTTACTTCTGCCATCAAACAATGATCAGAGCAGTATCCTTAAGTGTGAACACAAACTCAAAAAAATCACAGTTTAAAAAATGATGCCTCCAATGGTAGTCATAGCCAAATGGTGTAGGTATCCTGATGAAGAACAGTTTCGAAATATTGATGTCAGGTCTTGCACTGTATGAAAGCCTTCTACTTGTTTAAGAATGCCTACTCTGGAAGAAGTTTAGTTCAAGTTGCCTATTTTGGGAAAAGTTAAGTAATTGGATATAACTGACATAGGGGGCATCGTTTTTGAAATTTTGATTTTTTTTTTAGTTTGTTCCTCTACTTACGGTGATCCTCAGCACATAGGAACAACCCCAGACTGCTGACATTCCTGGTATCTCATTCCACAGTTTGTTTTTTTGCAGCCATGGACCTCTTTCTGGACTTTCTCAGGAAGAATTCTGGGTACTGATGGAGGATCTTGATGAGAAGAAGTTCATTCTATCTGCGCTAAGTCAAATGTTGCAAATAAATCTTTCTTGGGTGAGCCATTGGCTTTCTGCCTGTGATGCCACCTACATATCCAGATGTTCAGGTTACTGAGGAGGCTTCCTCACTCTTCCTTCCATGTCATCCTTCTCCTTTCTCTTCACTCCCTTCAAACCCTCCTCTTCTTTCTTGATTTCCTCCATCTCATTTTTGTCTCCTTCCTCTCCTCTCCTCTTTACTCTTGAACTCCCATATCCACACTCACGTCTTCTTCCTTCTGTCCTCCCCTGTTTCTCACTTCATCTCCTACTTACATTCTTGTCAATCACATGGTCTTGACAGATTTGTAGTTTTTTTCACTCTTGATTCTCATACCACATATGTGCACATGCCCAGCTTTAGCATTACAAAGACAAAGACGACCAACAAGACAGGCAAAGATAAATCAAGAGAGACTTTCAGACACACAAGCATTCCAGCAAAGACAAGCTGAAAGGAAGGGAAATAGTAAGGAATTAGACAAATAATACACAGCATACTCAGAAGTTAATTATTCCACTCCATTTTTCTCTAATCTTCTGCTTCTGGGTTCAGGAGCTGTCCACATCATCCTCACGACACTAACAATATGTGACTCTGAAGGCCTGTCTTTTATACTTTTATTGAGCGGGGTTTGATATTTTGTGATTCTTTTTGTGGTTCCTGCAAAGTCATAGTACTGTATTTATTTTTAATCATGATAAACAGCTATTTCATCTTATTTCACAGTAGCTATGATGCTAAATGTTAATGTGGTAAAAATGCCATGTAGTATTTTTGCTTACCTTCTTCATATATCACATGACATTGAACATTTTTGTGTAAGTAATAATTTAGCACAGTAACTTACAAAAAAATATCATACATTAGAATATTTTACTCCAATATTTCTACTGAAAATGCTGTTTTGTTAATTTAGATCATGGCTTATAGAGGAATTATATTTTTAGAATCTTTGAAAGCAATTGTTCTTTCTTTACATGTTCTTCCATAAAGCAGTTCTTGAAGATCATACTCTGTGACAGGAACCATGAAAATACCAGCAATAAACCATCTCTATGATTCGTTTGACCTATCTCAACATGATCTGATAATATAGCCCTCTTGTTACTGTCTTGTGCTATCTGTTGCCTGTCACAATCTGGATCCTTCAGAAAATTCATAATCAATGAGGCATGGTAACAAGTGGTGTTGTCATGGTAATTTAATAAGAGACAGACATGAGGAGTAATGCAGAATTTGTCCAGACTGAAGTAAGGATGTTTAAGATTAAATTTATAGCTAATAAGGCTTGATATTATCCTGTTTCTTTTCCTGTTCCATTTATAGCTTGAAACTGTAAAATCAAATCAGTACATCAGGACCATAAGCCAATTATTTGGAAAAGGGAAAGTGTAGAGTTTTTATTGATACTTTGAAAAAGTCGATATATGCTATTAGACATGTTTATTGACATGTAGTATTTTTTTAGAAATACTGTAAATCTGCAAAGCTGTTATTTATTTATCTGTTCCTCTCCAGCTAAATCAAATTATTTATTGAAGGATAATATAATATGGTGTTTAGAGAAATTTTTATAAAGCAAAGATAGACATTTAGGAAGATAAAATATTAGAAGGGTTTTTTTTTTTTTTCAGTACCAGCAGCTTCACTACAGAGGAAGAATTTATGATGAATTAATCCAAAATTTGTCATCCATGATCCAGGATTTATGATGGAGCCTACTGATATGGAATTCAATTTCCTTTTTATTTTGATTTGACTTTGTGATTAAGATTTACATCAAGGATCATAAATTGGCTTTCAAAGCGGGGATGGCTATTCTAGCTCTGCCCTTCAAAATGGGGGAAGAGACTTTTTTTTTGTTCAATGATCTGTAAGAGTTAACTCCCCTCAACAGGCAAAGAAATTGAAAAGAATACAAGGTATAATGAAAGAACTCTGTGAATGAACCAACTAAAAAGCTGATGATAAAACTGTACCTTATTTACTGTACCTTATTTACTTATTTACTGTACCTTATTTAGTTTTAGATGCTGCCTTCACCGGGACGTTTTGCATTGAAAAGGAAACCAGGCATACAGTCTGAATAATGTACCAGCATGCAAGCCATTGGGATTTTATTTTGGTCCTGAAGGCAGAAAGCAGGTGGCATCTTGAGCTTAAGACAGGAGTTTGTTCCAGAGAGCAGCAGCCAGGAAAGAGGTTTGGACAGTGAGAGTGTGTGTATCTGTTCAGAGGACCAGCTCCATTTATGTCCCATAATACCAAGACTTTGCCCAGGTTTCCAGGTCTGTGATTTTGTTAACACAACCTTGATTATTTGTGCACATGACTTTCCAAGATAATGTTCCACCTCCATCTCTATTTCCTTTTGTTCTCTTCTTAATTTTTCATTAACTACTTTAGGAGCTATCTACTTTACTTTTGATTGCTTTCAATTGCAACTTATTGCCCAATTCATAACCCCTATACCACTTTCTCATTGTTAAAGATAAAGTTTTCTTAGTTTGTACAAAGTTTCTCTTTCTTTCTTTCTACCTTTTCCTCCATAGCTATTTAGTTCTTTTGTTATTATATATAATCTCTGAATGTTTTTACGATACTTATATCCTACACCATTTACGTTTAACTATGACATGTTATTCTGTTCATTGTATTTTCCTCCTTTCAGTTCAATGTAAGCTGGTATGATGTGCCTCACGAATGTCGGCAAAGAAAAGTCTATAAATAAATAAATAAATAAATACATTTATTTAGGGTTTTTATCTCTTCAATGCTTACTTTGATTCCTTTTGCTTATGGAGTATATACATTGGTACTGAGTATCCATAAGACAGTATCTTTATGGATATCTAAGAAGCCATTGTCACAAAATTTATCAGATTTGACTTTGGGAGATGTTACTATTCCTGTAGTTGAGGAGACCACAAGTCTAGGTGTTCAGTTAGACTTTGGATTGACAATGAGGAATCAGATTAAAAGCCTAGGTCTGCATTTTTTTAAACTGAGATTACTGAGTTTTCATATTTTATCGGAAGATTTTAGGACACTAGTGCAGTTACTTGTGTTGAACAAATTAGACTATTGCCATGGGCTGTATTTGGGCCTTCTGATTGCTTTGTTACGAGTTCTTCAACTAGTACAGAAAAATATGGCATGCATTAATGCTTGTGCAAAGGTGAGGGATAGAATTTCATCAAAACTTCAAGAATTACATTTGTTCCCAAACACAGTTTAAGATTTTAACGGTGATCCATAGAGTTGTTTATACCTATAACCCTCCCAGCCTTGCAAGGTTGTTAGAGAGGGATGTTCTTCAAAACACACTGTGCTCTTCTGGACAGATTCTACCTGCTTTATCTTCAGTGCATGAACATAGGGGTAGATTTTATAAATTTGCGCGAGGGCGTACTTTTGTCCACGCACTAGGCGCAAACAAAAGTACGCTGGATTTTATAAGATACGCGCGTAGCCGCCCGTATCTTATAAAATCCGGGGTCGGCACGCGCAAGGGGGTGTTGGTTTGAATACTATTGTTTCCACAGACGTATTCGGTAAGATTGGTAAGATTGCATGATGGGTTAAGTAGTTCGTGATGGGGTTGATGAACTACAAGCTTCCGGTGACATATCCCGGGAAGGGGATTTAAATTTGATATGTGTGTTTGGGTAGGTGATTGAGACGTTGAAACACCATGTCGAGATCCTGAGAGACGTTTAGCTTTGTCCCGGTAAGCTTTACTGTTTTTTCTATTTTGTTTAAGACATCTGTGAATTTGTGTGTATGGTTATAAGACATCTGCGATGCAATAATGATATTAAAATTGCAGTAAATTTCTTTGTTGTGTTTAACTGGTGGTTTGAGGGTAGAGTATCTCTAGAAAATATGTCTGTGTGATTTTTATGCTTTCTTGTGTTTTTAGGATCTGAGAATATTTTGCCATCACTAAGAAAAAGATTTGTTTCCCCTGAAGAAGACTTTTTACAGTCGAAACATGGCCCATGTCGGGTTTGGGTTCTAAGTGACCTTCAAGTTGGCTAAGTATTCGTTTAGCAAATGGTTTACAGTAGGCTGATACACAGCAGGTTGAGTAGATGCTTTAACAAAGTAAATTTTAGTGGTTTAATAAACAATGGAATAAGTTGATATTGGGTATTAGGTATATTATGAGACATGAGACAATAAATGATTATATGAATATTGCTCATAAGGCTGAAAACTTCCTGTGGCCCATTGCGGGTAAGAGACAGCAGATTAAATTACTTTGAGCATGCGCTGATGATATTGTCACTAGTCTTATAGTAAGATTTGTGGTAATAGGTTTGTATACTATTTCCTTCTCTAGTTCGCTTTGATTAGAGAGATATATCCATGCCAGAAATGATATTCAAAGGTGATAATTCAGAAGAACTGAAACAAATCTCAGTGAACCTAGAAGATGCACTAGGGCAAATTGACAAACTAAAGAGTAGGAAATCACCTGGACAAGATGGTATGCATCCCACAGTGCTGAAAGAACTAAGAAATGAAATTGTGGACATACTTTTGGCAATTTATAAACTATCAATAACATCATCTATGGTACCTGAAGACTGGAAGGTTGTCAATGTAATGCCAGTTTTTAAAAAGGGATCAGGGGGTGATCCAGGAAATTACAGACCAGTGAGTCTGATGTCTGTACCAGGCAAAATGGTAGAAACTATCATAAAGAACAAAATTGCTGAACATTTAGATAAGCATAGTTTAATGGAACAAAGTTAATATGGATTTAGCCAAGGAAAGTCTGGCCTCACAAATTTGCTACAATTTTTTGAAGGCATAAATAAACATGTGGATAAAGATGAGCCAGTTGATAAGTATATATGGATTTCCAGAAAGCATTTGACAAGGTCCTCATGAGAGACTTTTTAGGAAATTAGAAAGTCATGAGATAGGTGGCAGTGTCCTATTGTGGATTGCCATCTAGTTAAAAGATAGAAAACAGAGAGTAGGGCTAAATAGTAAATTTTCTGAATGGAAAAAGGTGAATAGTGAAGTTCCCCAGTGATCTGTTCTGGGAGCAATGTATTTTAATATATTTATAAATGACTTGGAAATGGGAACAACAAGTAAGATGATCCAGTTTATCAATGACATAAAATTATTCAAAGTTGTCAAACCACAAGAGGATTGTGAGAATTTGCAAGAGGATATTGCAAAACTGGGAGACCGGGCATGCAAATGGCAATTTAAATGTAATGAAGGCAAGTGTAAAGTGATACACTTGAGGAAGAGAAACCCAAATTATAGCTACAAAATGCAAGGATCCACATTAGGAGTCAACACTCAGGAGGATCTAGGTGTCATTTTTGAAAATACGTTGAAATCTTTTGCAGCAGCCAAAAAAGCAAATAGAATGCTAGAGATTATTAGGAAATAATTTCTGTATCGCTCCATGGTTCAACCTCATCATCATTACTGTGTGCAGTTCTAGTCAACACATCTCAAGAAAGATATAGCAGAATTAGAAAAGATACAGAGAAGGGAGACCAAGATGGTTAAGGGGATGGAACAATTCCCCTATGAAGAATGGCTAAAGAAGTTAGGATTCTTCAGCTTGGAGAAGAGACAGCTGAGGGGAGATATGATAGAGGCCTATAAAATAATGAGTGGAATGGAACGAGAAAATGTTAATCAGTTGTTTACTCTTTTGAAAAGTACAATTATTTGGGAACACACAATGAAGTTACAGGGTAATAAATTTAAAACTAATAAGAGAAAATATTTTTTTACTCAAAGCATAATTAAACTTTGCAATTTGTTGCCAGAGGATATTTATTATTTATTTATTTATTTAAAAACTTTTATATACCGGTATTAGTATGCATACATCATACCGGTTTACAATGTAACTTTAAAGGTAGAAATTACAATGAACAGGGAGGGCGAACAAGGAGGAGTATACAAAGAGCAGGAGGTGGAGGAATTAAAGCAATAAATAAAAACTGCAACGGACTATTTACAGGAATATACAAGGCGTAGGCAAGATATGCTGAAAGATGTTAGTATAGCTGTGTTTAAAAAGGGTTTGGACAAGTTCCTGGAGGAAAAGTCCATTAATATTTATTAAAGGAAAGTTGCAAAAATTCAATACTTATTCTTGGGATAAGCAGCTTAGAATCTGTCTATCCCTTGGGATCCTGCCAGGTACTTGTGACCCTGCTTGGCCACTGTTGGGAACAGGATACTGGGGAGTAAAACACTGATGTGCACAGACCATGAGAGAGACCTTGGGGTAATAGTATCTGGCAATCTGAAGATGGTGAAACAATGTGGCATGGTGATAGCTAAAGCCAGAAGAATGCTGGGCTATGTAGACAGAGGAATAACTAGCAAGAAAAAAAGAGATGGTAATGCCTTTATACAGTTCCTTAATGAAGCCTCACCTTGAGTGCTGTGTTCAGTTTTGGAGACCATATCTCAAAAAGGACAGAGACTGGTTGGAGGTGGTCCAGTGAAGGGTGACCAAAATGGTGTATGGTCTGTATCAGAAGACTTATAGGGAGATGCTGAAGGATCTGAATATGCATACCTTGGAAAAGAGGAGGTGTAGGGGAGATATGATACAGACTTTCAGATTCCTGAAAGGTTTTAATGATGCACAAATGTTGGACCTTTTCTGTCAGAAAGGAAACAGTAGAACTAGGAGTAACAAAATGAAACTCCAGGGGTGATGACTCAGAACAAACCTCAGGAAATATTTTTTCATGGAGATGATGGTGGATACTTGGAAAAAACTTCCAGAGGAGGTGGTGAAGAAGAGAACATTCAATTAATTCAAAGGGACATGGAATAAACACTGTGGATCCTAAAAGGCTAGAGGACAGATATGAAGAATAACCTGCATTGAGCTGTAGTTACTACTCTTAACAGAAGGCATGGGGATTAGTACCCTCAACCAATAGCCTTGATGCTTTTGACGCAACTACAATATTGCTCTGGTGGGGGGGGGGGGGGAGTTGGATATAGATGACAACCAACATGGGCCTTGACTTTTACAGTCTGGGTACTGAAATGCAGACATAAGGGAAAAAGCACAGGATGGCTTCTACAGCTAAGTCCAAAAGCAAAGAATGACAAGCAGCATTGTCTGAATTATCAAGAAGACTCCTTATCCAGTAATTTGTTAAGGGTTTGACACTTGCATGGTTTTGATTGTAAATATTACTACTCATCATAAAGCTTGGGAGTAACTGCATAGTTACTGTCCTTAAGAAAAACATGGGGGAGCGGCAGATACTATCAGAAGAAGCTTGTTGGGCAGACTGGATGGACTATCTGGTCCTTTTCTGCTGTCATTACTATATACTATGTAAATTTACTTCACATGAACTTTTCCAAAGTTAAGCACAGTGAGGTCAATATTCAAAGCTGGCTGTTTAAGTAAGTTGGCTGGATATAACTTATCCAGCTAAGTTACACAGTATATTCAGCATCACGGCTATGTCACTGAATACACACTTATATATCAATGCTTAGCTCTTTAAGTTACATTTATGTGACTAAATCACACTGAACTGTAGTTTGTATAATGACCTCAGCTAGCTAATCCCACTTACAGAAAATTAAAGAGCCCAGACCTTAGAAATGCAGACAGACTCTGGATTACGTTTTGTTTCAGTGTCTCTCAGCTCTCTGGCAGCATTGAGGAATTTATGGTAGCCAGTCTGAATTGAGATGATCTCTGTCTTGTGAGGAAAACAAAGACAGAGAACACTCAAGGTTGCAATGCAGAGAGCTACAATTACTGTGTTGTTTTCTGGAATCAGCAGGTCCATTGGCATGTGGATCCTGGTTCCTTTGTTCTCACCTTTTTTAAAGGCCTTAATTTGCATTTCTCAGTTCATTAATGCAAATTAATCAGCTACAAGATCAGCAAGAGTTGGTCCAGTCCACACAGTTTTTTTCCAAGCTGTTGGTCAGGTCCCTAGGAAGTGGACATTAACCTCAAGACTGCAAGAGATATCCTAAAGGTGAATTTGAATAAAGCAAGAAGTGGAGCATGACGCACCAAATTCAGGAAGACTATTCCAAGCATAGAGTGAAGCCAGTTGGAAAGCACAGAGTCGAGAGTTGACAGTAGTAGAGAAGGACATAGCTAGGAGTGATTTGCCTGATGAGCAAATCTCACAAGGAGGAAGAGTAAGAAGAGATCCTAGAAAAGATTTAGTGCAGAGCTGCTGAGTGAAAGCTTTTATAGGTGAGCAAGAGGAGCTTGTACTGCATGCAGAAATGGAAAAGAACCAATGTAGTGACTCGAGAAGAGGGGTTATATGCGTGGAGCAACTTTGGTGAAAGTTAAGTCGCACAGTTGAATTTTGGATAGATTGCAGTGGAGAGAGATGGCTCACTCAGAGACCAGTGATAAATAGGTCACAGTAGTCTATGTGTGAAGTGATGAGTGAGTGGTTAAGGGTTCTCTTAGTGTGTTCAGAAAGGAAGGGATGGATTTTGTTGATTTTATAGAAGAATAAACGGCACATCCCATATCATTCCTTTCTGGCATTGGATCCTTTCTCGAAAATAATAGATTTTTCCATTTTAACTGCCATTGTTCCCTGCTACATTTAAGGATAGGACCTTACTAAACTGGTTTTAAAAACAAGTTTCCTTAATAAGTTTTCCTGTTCTTCAAAACTAGGGATGGAAAGTACAGGAAAATGTGTTAGTTTTCCCTGCTGAAACTTGGCATCTGAATTTTTAACCTTTCTTGCAACATCCACACTGTTCACCAGTGCTATGCATTTTCTCCCCTACCTTTCTCTCACCTGAATGATCATTCACAGATTTGCCAGACTCTCTTCTATTTGAACTCTACCTTCTCTTTCTGGGATAATTACGGTTACATAGTAATGGAAATGTTCATGCCTTTGTAATGATGGGCAATGTTCAGACTCCTTTCACATTTCATTCACTCACTTTAACACCAGGGAAGGAGAATGCTTTGCTTTTGTTATGGACTAATGTATGCTTTGACTCATTCTGAATCATGTGGAGTTCATTTCTGACAGGATGAAAAAAAAGCTTCGTGTGGAGGCACACCTCTTTTTTTTTTTTAAGCATACTGATCTTGTTTTATCATAAGGTATCTGAATGGCTATGGTGTGTTGCTGTGATTTCAGACACCTCATATTTTTTAAAATTATCCATTATTAAAATGTCATATCATTGCACATCCTGTCAGCCTTTGCTTTGTGATTACCGCCACATTCACAGCTTGCAAGGAGCTCTAATGGTGTGATGGTCAGGGACTAGGCTGTCCTGGTTTGTGTGTATGTGTGTGTGTGTGTGTGTGTGTGGGGGGGGGGGGCGGTTATGTGTCTACAGTCACAAAGGAAAGGGAAGGTATGCATGTCACTGCTTTCATGTCTTTATAGTATCTTCATGATTAATTATGTTTTTCAGTATGCTGATGATTTTCCTTGCAAATTTAACATAATTGGAAAAAGTCTAGATTTCCTATCACAACCAGAATTATTAAGGGAATAATGTACTCTCTATACAGTTTGTGATTAGAAATGTGAGAATTACTGGAAGATAAACTCAAATTAGGAGCATTGCAACCTGATTCAGGTTTGATGGAAAATGTGTATATCTCTGTAGCAGGGTAGAGAATAGGGACGTGCGTTCGTTTTAATTGAAATAGACAATTGCAATGAAATTGTCAATTTCATCTCATTTCAGGAGCACCGTGAAATGAAGTAAAAAAAATGCCAACATTTCTTAAAATTTGGTATTTTGTGTTAGTGCACGCTAACTAAAAATGTTACCAATAAGTTAAAAAGTGTCAAATGTGAGAGCAGTTCGTTAGCTAGAGGTATGGTTCTGCATTCCCATTGGCTGTATTCTTAGTTACTTGTTTGTATTGCTAAGGTTTCAAGGGCCAGTGCCTAGTAACAAATGTAAACAAACAAATGATGTAATAATAGGATCAAGTTCTAGTCAGCAAAAGTAAAAACATGTAATGCAAATGCATATTTTGAATTCGCCAGTCCCTTTATATTTTAGGAGTTTTTTTCTTTCTGAAAATATGTAATTGTGGTCAAGCTTTAATTCTCAAATCAGTGATTCCCAAACTCAGTCCTTGAGGGACTGATATGCATGAGATCTATTTGCATACTCTTTTGCTCCTTTGCATGCAAATAGATCTTATTCATATTCATGGTGGAAATCCCAAAGACATGACTGTAGTGTGGCCATCGAGCACCTATTTAAAGATCCCTTCTATAAATGTATATTTAGTAATTACACAAATAAGGTGCCCCTCTCCCACCCAAGAAAACAAATTATCCAAATTATCCAAATTGTACTCTATCTAATCTAGAAATCAGAATATCCACTATGAATATGCATAACAAAAATCTGGATTTGCATGCATGTCTATTTCAAGAGTATTTATGATGGCTATCCCAATAATAAGACTGGCAAGGAGGTGCTTGAGGAATGGGTTCAGAACCACCGTGCTATGGCACATGTGAATAATTCTTATGTTGGTGCAATTAAAGCCTGCAAAGAATTCACAGGTAATTCTGAAACTCAATTAATATGCAGGCATCTGAGCCCATATCTAAATAATACTGGCTGATGGGTTTAGCATTCCTTATTTGTATTGGTATGCTGAGCATCATGGTTACATTTGTATATGATCCCTAGGGGTTAAACATGCCATAAAAAATGTAAGATTAAGTTCTGTGTGTCACAGAGCAGATCTGACGTGCCTGAGCCAAAGTCTTGTATTTCTAGCCGAACTCTGCCCTATAACTCACATCACAGCCATCTGTTTACAAATTAATATTCCGCAGAGTCCCCCATTAGGAAATGTGTGTGCATCAAGCAAGCATGTTGTGGCACAATGTAAGCAGCGCAGGAAATTCACAGATTTGTGTTTTGGTATATGTATATATAAAACAAGACCAGGCTGTTAAGCGCCATGAAATTTTATGCTTCTTACATACATGCAATGGGAAAAATAACTGTACCACTGGAATGATACTTCTGAACAGCTGGAAAGCAAGGATTTATTAAAACAATTGTTAGACTGACATCTGGATTAGCTTCCCACATGTACAGTGTTCAGTAATTGCACAGTTTACAGCCATGCGGGCACTCATTTCTCAGCTCAAATCTTTACTGTCGATGTGTGTCACCTGCACTGGGGGTTGTTGTGCACCGAATAGATGAAATTAACTACCCTAGGTGGTCAATTTTCCCATTATCAAAATGCAAATCTCTTTTAAGTATGAATTTTATGACAGCTCTACAGATTTGGAGCACCATTTTAGCTTAGCGTCTGCAAAAAGACTTGCATCAATTGAATCCAGTATTCCTTTATTTATTCATTCTCGCTCAATGCCAGAAAGCCAGACATCACAATAAAGGAGAAAAATAGGATGAACAGCTTTGCCAGTAAAAATGTCAGAACCTGGTGACTTCAATAGTGTGAATGGCCAGACAGAAGCTCCAGATATGAATGGCTGCAATCCCAGACCAGAAAAATATGGTAGAGAGTTGTAGAAATGGTACCAGTTGCCTTAATTGCCAACAGCCTAATTAAAAAGAGCTTCCAAGTGCACCTTGATTTGTTGCCCAGATATATTAGGGTGAATTTCAAAAAGCTTGGTCGGGATCTACACAGGTATAAACAGAGAGTTCATTTTAAAACAAGTGAGCGGGTGCTCATACACGCGTGTATGGGTGTGTGAGTAAATATATGTTGAAATTTTTAAATTTTGTGTGTATTTATGTGCTTAAGATTTAAAATATGTTTAGTGTGTGTAAGTATGCTCCTAATTTTAAGAGGTTACTCGAGCATACCTACTTTGCATATGTTCCATAGTATTTTTCTGGCATTAACATGCCCAGTTTGCCCAGTCTACCTCCAGGTCATCCAGACCTCTCTGGTTCTTCATCCTGCATGTCCCCCAGCTGACCCCGACCCCCTCAACCTGTCGTATAAGCCCCAGAATGCGAAATCTGCAGGCTTGCTCCTCCTCGGGAAAGTTATGCAGATAACAAGCCGGCACATGCTGCAGCCTCCAGTTTTAAATTAAAGAGTTAAGCACTTCACTCTTGGCCCTGACCCAGAATGCCCATGCCCTGCCTCCAATGTCTTCCCTTTTCCACTCCTTTTTTTTTTTTTTTTACTCATACACACGTTTATACATGCTGAATTTCTGGCTTTTAAAACTCGTATGGACTTTCTGATTGCAAGTACAATGGCAAATCTATTAGGTATTTTATTTATTTTGTTAGACTTTTTAACTATAAGCGTCATTGCTCCATGAGGTTTTTCAGCATTAAACATGGACATTGTAATTGAAGGAAGGCTCATTATATGACGTGTGGTTTATAATTTTTTTTGTGGGATTGGTGTGTTTTTGTTATATGTTTGTATGCTTTTTGTTTTGTCTTTTTGTGTTTTATGTTCTCATTGTGGGCCCTTCTGTATAGTGTACATTTATTTGAACATTATGAGTAGTTCAATAATTGTTTATAAAACAAGAATGCTGTGATATATTATGTGTTATTTCTTAGGTTGTGATTTTGCAAGTATATAAATAAAAACTTAGTATTGTATTTAAATGTATATTTGCATCTCTCTTGCCTAGTGCATTTATGTTTAGATGCATGTGTTTTTTGTAACCAGTTAGCTTTATCAATTTAAACTTTTCTCCACTTTCAATTCTAGCATTTGAATGCCGGTCTATGGCAGATTTTGTGGGTATGTGTCCGTGTATTGGGGAGGGAAGCAGAAGGGGATATTCAGCCCCACTCCCCTGCCCTGGCTAATCACAAATAGCACAACTGACTGATTCCAAGTGGTCTCTCTTCAGGAAACTGACACTGGAAGCAGAAGGATTTGGGAGAGGTAGTGCCAAAGCAGTTACGGTAGTTAGGAGACAGACCATCTGGGAACTCCTTTAACTATCAGTCACTTTGGCAACCTGGGTGGCATACATGCACAGCTATAAATGGAGTGCTTTCTTACTTCGAAAGGATGGATAGCGATGTCATTCATGAATGGCAGTTACCTTGGGAGGTCAGCAGCACCAAGGGGTTGGAATTGGCTTGGCACTGGTTCAATTGGCTTGGCACTGTGCAAACCCACATGACTGATAGGTAGTGTCATGCATTGCTTAGCGGTACCTGAAGGCTCAGTTGCACAAATTGGAAGCCTTGTTGGAAGCCTAGCAGGAACACATGGCAGGAGCCTGATAGGCAGATTCAGGGAGATGACCTGGCTAGTCCTATGGCGGCCATGTTGGATGAGAAGCAGAGTCTGCTCAACTGATTTTATGGTGAGCAGTTGGTTTTGAAGGTTCCTTCTGGCTCAGGTACATGCAATAAATTAATACAATTCTCTGTTCATAAAAGTTGCTGCCTTTTATTATTCCATCAGAGTTGCTTTGGTTTCTTATTCTGGTCAGTGGGTTCGGGGAGGTTCTTGGAGTATACCAGATATGCCAGAGCTGCCTTTATTATTAATTAAACTTAAAGGGGGCCATTTTCAAGGCCATTTACCTAAGTTAATTACCTTTCTGAAAGTTGCCCTATTTCAAACTGGCTAAAAGTATACATGGCATTTCATAGTGCATATACTTTTAGCAAGATGGAGAGGTGGCATTCCTAGGCATTTGTTTTGGGAGAGATTAGAAAATATGCACAACAATTGTATTGTCAAATCTACCTGCATTCTTTTCTATAGACATTTTACCTGGAGAATAATAATCAAGTGCAAAGTCTACACAGGGCTGACCTTAGGGGTGGTGCAAGCCTCAAGACAAATCAGCAGCAGTGATACCCTATAATGCTCACATGTGTAGCTCCGCCCCCCCCCCCCCCCCCCAGCTGGAAGGCATGTACAGTGTTGGAGCTGGGGTTACTAGCACAGTGCAGGCTCCCCCCCCCTCCCCCCCAAAAGCACAGAGCCTTGGCCACTTGCCCTTATTCACTCCTCCCTCCTCACCAAGGACAGTCCTTAGTCTGCAGGCCCTTATACCCATGGACAATTTTTATGAGTTTGCGGTTTACCAAGATTTAAATATACTAAATGGAAAGCACGCTTGTACTTCTCTCTTTGGAATTGTCTATCTGTGAACTTTGCACCTAGATGTAGAGATTTAAAATTGGCTCCACTTGTTATTATGGGAATGCCTGTCTATAAATTCTAAAAGGCATGCAGCGCCTTAATCAAAGTATTATGGTGCATGACAACGCAAACAGAAACATTTGCAGTTATTCAATGGCTTGGGTTGACTGGAGAACACAATGTCACAGAATCTGTGAGGCCTAGGATGGACACTTATTGATTACATGCATGTCCTTTAAGAAGTAAGTCAATCAATATCCTGTCAAGATATGGCAAATTTGCAAGTTTTAATTCTTAGGCTTGATCTTTCCACTGACTCCAAATCTTAAATCAACAAAATTTATGGATTTGCCCAGTTTGCCTTGGCATCAATTATTTTTTTTTTCTAAGTGAATTACCTCGGATTTTAAAGCAAGCTGTCTGATATTTTACCAGCTCATCAAGCAGAAGTCAGCTAATTATTACTCATATATCTCTCTCTTCCGTGATCAACACAAGTTGACTCAAAATAGGGAGTCAGTGCTAGATTGTGCTTAAATTGAAATTTGAAGGGATTACATGCTGTGGGAAGGAATTTGATCTGAGCCATCTCAGAACATCTCATTTGTGTTGTTTTTATACAGTTTTAAAACAAGGTTAGAATCAAGAAAAAAAAAGAACTGAGCCTGCTCATTTTGATACGTATACACTATTTTGTGTAGTGTCAAAGATCAATTTTATGCACAGATGCTATTAGTGCATAGACATTACTGAGGTTTTATTTTTTTCAGTTCATGGGCAAGCTAGTGTGTGTGTCTGTATGCAATTAAAACTATCTTTAACATAATGTGCTAAAAAGATTTACACTGCATGTTAAAAGTTTTAACAGCATTCACTAAAACAAATTACATAAATTTCAGTCTATAGGCCCCATTATATCATTACATATCTAAATACAAATCATATGTACTGACACAGTGGTATAACAGCACTTATCAGTTTAGGAAAGGAGAACTTGTAGCATTGCATTGTGTCTTCTCGCATCTGTATTGACATATTTCCCTGTGAGGGAGTATGCATTTTTCCTTGAAAGTATGGCATCTGGGCACTAGACAGCACACTGAACGAGACGGAAGAAAGGCTAGGGGTTCTGAGTGCTGAAGTCCAGGGAAACAGGATCTGTTGAATCCAGCTGCAGTTAATTAAGAATTTGAGTAAGGGATGGCAAAAAAAATAAAATAAAAAGTTGATTAGTAAGGAACCAGTCAGAGAGGCAGGGCCCTGGAAACTGCAAGGTCAGCAGGGCCCAGGACAACTGCCTGTGAGGCTGAGGCCAGCACAACTCAGGAGCAATCGTGCTGGTAAAGAAGAATATCCGGGCTAGAGGGCAGGAGAAGACAGCTGCTAGTGGTTTTAGAGGTTTGGCAGCGCACCAGAGAAAAGCACTGTTTTTGGCTGCTGCTGATGTTCTAGTACTTATAAAAATGTTGAAAAAGAAAAGTGTAAAAGTGCAATAAGTAAGCTTTGAAGAAGGAAGACGAAGATAATTTTAGCCTGACTACGACTAACTTGTGCAGCCAGGACTTTGTGCAGCTTGGTCCTCCTTACATGCACCTCCACTTCCATAGGAATAACCAAAATAACCGCAAACTTGTAATTGGGGTACAACAGCCACAGCTCTGTGGCTGTTGTACCCCAACCAAATCATGAGACCCTAGGTAGACAACCTGTATAAAATCCAAACTCTCCCCACTCCCCCAGTTCTCTGCGTGCTGCTTTCTCTTTTTCAACCCATCTGGGCTTCAGACAGGCTCCATGCAGAGGATTTTGTAATCCTTTTTCACTCAACGCACAATAAAGCTCTGGAATTTGTTGCCAGAGGAGGTGGTTAGTGCAGTTAGTGTAGCTGGGTTCAAAAAAGGTTTGGATAAGTTCTTGGAGGAGAAGTCCATTAATGGCTTTTAATCAAGTTTACTTAGGGAATAGCCACTGCTATTAATTGCATCAGTAGCATGGGATCTTCTTAGTGTTTGGGTAATTACCAGGTTCTTGTGGCCTGGGTTTTGGCTTCTGTTGGAGACAGGATGCTGGGCTTGATGGACCCTTGGTCTGTCCCAGCATGGCAATTTCTTATGTTCTTATGTTCTTCAGCACTATGGGTGCTGTTACATCTCCCCCCCCCCCCCCCCCCCCCCCAATATGGTCAGATAATAGAGAGTAAGAGGAAGGTCTAAGGCACAGTCCCACGGTTTCCCGTGGCAGCTCAGAGATAGATTCTCCGGCAAACGTGAAATTTCTGAAGCACATTGACCAACATTTCCACCTTCAAATTTACATTTTAAACAATAAAGTTGTTTTCTAACCTTGCTGATGTCTATTATCATTTATTTTCTTTTTATTGGGTGAGGAAAGGCATTGCAAGTATCAGTACAGAGAGGAAAACTAAGGGATGAGGTGAGAAGAGCGTGAGAGAATCAGGGATGGTGAGGGCGATAAAAAGAATGGGGTGAGGAGAAGTTGAGAGGACTGTGGATGAAAGCAGAAGAGTGAGGTGGAGAGAGGACTAGGGATGGGTGTAGGAGAGTAAGAAGGAAAGGAGGGGGAGGGAGACAGGACTGGGCATGGGAGACAGGGGAATCTCAGGGAAAGGGGGAGATCAGAAATATAGGATAGGGAAGAGTGAGGAAGGTTCTGGGATTGATTAAGGGGAGGAGGGAGTAGGAGAAGCTGGTGGTAGGGGTGTGCATTCGTATTGACCGCATATGTAAAACGCTACGCATATTTTGTTTTTAACTTAAAAAAGTGATGTGACATAAACGATCGGATTTCCCACATATCCAACATAGCTATGTTGGATATGTTGGAAATCGCGATTGTTGAGCCAAAATAAAAATGTAAACCCCCTCACCCTCCTTAATCCCCCCCCCCAGACTTACCACAACTCCCTGGTGATCGAGCGAGGAGTGAGGACGCCATTTCTGCAATCCTTGGCGAGAAGCATGTGACGTCGGCGCCACGTCGAGTGACGCGGCGTCACGTGATTCCCGGCGAGTTCGCGCCAGAAGGCTCGTTCGGCCCAAAAAGAACTTTTGGCCAGCTTGGGGGGGCCTCCTGACCCCCCCAAGCTGGCCAAAAGTTCTTTTTGCACAGTCCACCTGGTGGCCACAGACAGACATGACAATGTGACTGACTGACTGACTGTCACAAGCCTTTTATCTACAGTACATTTAAATTGTAGAAAAAGAAGGGATGGATTGGAGGACTACTGAAACCCACAGGAGCAAAAAAAAGGAGGAAATCATCCACATCCTCTTTTACTCCCCTTAATCAATCCCAGAACCTTCCTCACTCTTCCCTATCCTATATTTCTGATCTCCCCCTTTCCCTGAGAACGAGCCTTCCGGCGCGAACTCGCCGGGAATCACGTGACGCCGCGTCACTCGACGTGGCGCCGACGTCACATGCTTCTCGCCAAGGATTGCAGAAATGGCATCCTCACTCCTCGCTCGATCACCAGGGAGTTGTGGTAAGTCTGGGGGGGGGGATTAAGGAGGGTGAGGGGGTTTAATTTTTTTTTTTTTGCACATATGGACATATACCCAACTCATTTAATTTTTTTTATGTCCATATTGACCGCAAATGGGACCCCCTTTGGACATATTGACATATGGACATAAACTTTTGCTCTGCACATCCCTAGCTGGTGGGGTGGGTTCCAGGAACTGAGGAGGAGAATAGCCTGGTAAAAAGAAAGGGAGGATCCAGGATTTGGGGGATAGAATCTGAGAATAAAGAAGAGAGAATCTGGATGGTGATTGTGGTGGGTGTATGTGTGTGTGTGAGGGAGGCATGCCTCCCAAATGATCCACACCTAACTCTAACTCTAACTTCCCACCTAACTTGGCTTGCATACACACACACACAAATTCCCCCTCCACCCCACTCCAACACAGATCTCTTTTCTCTCACTCATATAAACATTGTCCCCACCCCCATTCCCCTCTCTCTCACACACACTCACATGCCTCCCAAATGATCCACACCCATCCCCCTACCACAAGCTGCAGCAAATAATAACAAAATAAGAGATTTATAAAAACACTAGCAAAACATGTCCAGAGTTTCTCGGGTTGTCTCTGCCATAACAGATGCAAATTTTAAAATTGAAGAAAAGGGACGATATATATTGTTTTGTTTTATTTGGTAATTATCAGAAATCATATAGAAATTTAGAGAACCTCGCTATAAACTACATTGAAAGTACAATAGATGTCTCCCATTACCATTGCCACAGCACTCTATCCCAAGGTGGCTGAAGACACCTGTAGGATGGCCACCGCAGATCTCATTCCATGGTGGCCAAAGAAGGCGAAGGTTGCCATTCACCCTACCCCACATCAATGAAGAAGGGGTCTGGTGGTGGCTGAAGAAGAGTCTCTGTGTGTATGTGAGTGTGTGATCCTGTGTGACTGTATGTGTATGTTTGGGAGCCTGTGTGTGTGGTGTGTGTGTGTGCAGGGGAGTCTGTGTATGTGTATATATGTTTGAGTCTGTGTGTGCCTTTCGGTATGTGCCTATGTGTGTATGTGTGACTGCCAGTGCCTATGTCTGCCTGTCCCCATGTACGAGAGCATGAGAAACAGGGCTTTGGAACTAGGGCATGTAAGCGAAAATACCCAGTATTGATCTTTCTATCTGATTCACAACTGATATAAATGTTCAAAACCAAACAAAAGTGGAAAATAAATATTATTTGATAAGAACATAAGAAATTGCCATGCTGGGTCAGACCAAGGGTCCATCAAGCCCAGCATCCTGTTTCCAACAGAAGCCAAACCAGGCCACAAGAACCTGGCAATTACCCAAACACCAAGAAGATCCCATGCTACTGATGCACACATTGTAGTGTGAACTGTAAGAGACGATTGTAGTGCAGCAAAGTTTGATGAATAAGACAGGCCCCAAGCCTGTTGCGCTGCTCGGCCCCACCTGATGTGGCCGAGCCGGCCTACCTTCCGGCTAGCTGCGCTCCTCACGATGCCGCGGGAGGGCGGAGTGCCTCCCAGCGTTTTGAGGCACCATGGCCTGCTCTGCGGGCGGGAGGCCTGGGAGACTGGTCTAGACGCTGCCGCTTCCTGGAGCTCCCCCTCAGGTTGTGCCTATGCGCGCGCGCGCTCTGTCGTAGGATACTTAAAGAGACCAGGGCAAGAGAACTGGACTCTGCCCCGTGGATGACGTCAGCTAGGGCAGACTATTTAAAACCTCCTTCCACCTTTTGCTCCCTTCTCAACACCACGCCTCCTCATCACCATGCTTCCTCACCACCACCATTCCTCCATACAAAAAAGACAGACAGACAAACTGAACTAACAAACAAACACTTTTACTCCAATGAAGAAGACAAAAGACAAGGATAAATGTAAACAGAGGATAACAGAAAACAAGACAACTCGCTCAGTAATCAAAAATCTCCTACTAACTCCAATAACCACAAACCTCTTCTCCTCTCTCAACCAGTGCTTGACACACCCTCAAAGAGGCACATGCAGAAAGGCAGTAGATTTACAGGGAAAAAATAACACAGTACACAGTAATTAACGTGAGCCACGATGTCGTCCCTTTTTTTATCACACTAGTTATTTTTGCAATATTTATTGCAAATTGATGAATCTAGGCCAAAGCTGGAGAAATTGAGCATCTCAGAGTAAGAGGTCTTGTTCTACCAGAGCCCGCTCTAAACCATATTTCCTGGGTTTTGGAATCCTCTGTGAAGCAGAGCATATTGTCTTTGCACAGTCCACCTGGTGGCCACAGACAGACATGACAATGTGACTGACTGACTGACTGTCACAAGCCTTTTATCTACAGTACATTTAAATTGTAGAAAAAGAAGGGATGGATTGGAGGACTACTGAAACCCACAGGAGCAAAAAAAAGGAGGAAATCATCCACATCCTCTTTTACTATATGTCCCCTGCAACCCCCTACAAATCAGCTACCAGCTTTAGTATTTGAACAGTAAGAAGACAACAAGCACACTGAGGCTAGTCAGATGAGCATCCACACTCCACTTCCCACCCGCTATGGTTCCCACAGAGAACTAGGAGGAGGAAGTGCCAGGCCTAGCACCATGTTCATCTCATCAGCCAACAACCAGCCCATTTGCCTCCTACTTATCCTGCAGTTTTAAATAAAATGTTGGGTGTTTGACCATTTTCTTTAAGAAAATGCTGCATTTTTTACCAAATGACTATCAATTAAAGACAAATTAGGCTCTGAAGAACCTTGTATGGTTTTAGGGAATGAATGGATCTTGTCCTTAGAGACACTCATTTAGAGGATTTTATAATTAAAGTACTGAACATATTAATAGACTTAGATTCAATAAATAACATTTGTTCTCTAGATAATTATGCTCGTTAGAAATAAAATCTGTTGTATTTGTGAAGTGCTATAAATTTATAGATTGCTAAGGAATTAATTGTTTTCAAACTGAAAACTGTAATATTTTGTAATATTTTACAATAGAATAGATATGTGTGTTTACTAGGCTTCCATTCCTGTGCCTTTATTACATTAAACAATTTGTGTTGCCCTAATATATTTTAATTGAATTATTGAAGGCAAGTATCAAAAAAATTATATATGTGTACATATAAGATAGATAGATATAAATATATATATAATATGAGTCAGGTTGTTACATCACCCCAATGGAAGAAGTAAAACGTAAACTGAAGACATTTTAGTTTCTACTGTGCTTGTAAGAGAAAATAAAAGATCAGAAATATCCCAAGGTCTCTCACCTTTCGTCATTGTATATCATTCCCACCCGCACTTCCTCCTCCACCATCCATCATGTACTGGCTTCTTGGATTTTTTGCACCCCAAATGCAAACATTTCTTGGATTGAATCTTGACTGTCAAGTGCATGACCACCCTTCAAGTTTTTTTTAGCTGGCATCTTATTCTGTCTAACCCGTTGGGTGCATCCATACTGTTGCAGATTTTAGTGTCATCAACAAAAATGCAAATATTTCCTTCTAATCCCTTCACAATATTGGTCTCTAAGATATTGATTAGAACTGAACCCTGAAGTACTTTTGTAGCTGGAATTATGAGAAGACATTCTATATATTCTCCATTTGTCTTCATCTTCCACACATATGATTCACTGTTTCAATGTTGTTTTCCAAAAGAGAATCCATACAATTTTGCAGCTCTTCAGGATCCTCAAATGTTTTGGTCATATTTTTCACAGTGACTTTCATCTAAATAGCAGGTCCATCAATGATCATAGTTAGGGAGATTATAGTATCAGTTTCTTTGTCTGCAGGCATTTTTTGTGGTGATGAAGGGTCCTGTTTGGACCTTTTGATTCCATGTGGCACTGCAAAATCTGCTTCAGTTTTACTCAGCTTGATGAGACTAAAGGCAGTCTTGTTGGTTTTTGATGATATCGCAGCATTTTTCACATAAGTGACTGTTTAATATAAAATACTAGTTAAGTCTGCATTAGTTGGCCTACAGCATTTTAATTGCAAACACAATTTTTTTTTGAAGAAATGGAACTGTTGAGACCCATGATTAAAGAGTGGAGTGAGTTGCAAGCTACAGTGGGTTAAGTCACAATGTCTTTGTTATCACTTTGCTCCCTTGTATGAGGGTCTCTTAATCTAATATGTAAGTTGGTTTTGTTTTTGTGAATGATTGGGGCATTTCACCCCTTGGTGGTTCTTGTAGTGATTTCTTAAGTTTATGGGCAGCAATTATGCCAGGCTATTATTATACAGTGTATTTCTGATTTTGATCATCCTTCATAAGGTCTTCTCATGTATTTCAAAAATGTACAGAAGCTTCATAGTCTGCACATCACCTATCTTGAATGTGTTCTTATCATGAAGGTAGCCCCATACAATAATAAAAAAGTAAGAACATATGAAATGCCACACTGGGCCAAACCAAATGTCTATCAAGTCCAGCATCCCGTCTCTGACAGTGTTATGCCCGTCAGTCGCAGATGGCTGCAACCGCGTATACTTACTTCCTGTACCGCTCCTGCCCTCCCCGGGGCTGCTCATGGCTCAGGCCAGCCTCCACCTTCACGATCCCCAGGACTACTCATGGTGGCCTGGGCGCCGCTGCCACCACCCTCGTTGACTTTGGGCCTTCCTAGGCGCGGGCGCCACCGGACCCTCCTTTGAAACCTCCTCGGCTGGAACCTCGGGGGTGTCCTTTTTTGATGACATCATTGTACCGGTGTATTTAAACTCCACCTTCACCCTCAGCTAGCTGACTTGGCAACAAGTTCCGTACATCTTTGACTACTGCCTATGTGTTCCTGTGATTACGCTATCGTGTCTGTGGACTTTGACCCTGTCTGGTACCCACTCCACGGGGGCCAGTGTACGAATTGGGGTCTTGCTCTCCTCGCCTACCCCGCTCCTTGGGCTGGCTCTGCGTCTTTCGGGTCCTAACCTGCAAGGTCTCCCGTTCCTCGGGACTACCTCTAGAACACCTCTGCTATCTGTAAGTTCTACAGTGGGGCTCCCCCGCTCCTCGGGGTTGTGCCTGCAGCCTGAACAAGACTGTCCGTACCTCCCGCTCCTTGGGAGCACGCCTATGTGTTTCTCAAGTGACTGCCAGAACTTCCCTGCTCCTCGAGGTACAGTTCTCCGGCTTTTCTGTGACTATCTACGCTTCCCTGCTTCTCGAGGTCGCGTCTATGTACTACATCAAGACTGCCAACACTTCCCTATTCCTTGGGGCTGTGCTTCGTCACCACTAGAGGCCTGGCTCAGGCTTCCCTGTCCTGTGGATTGGCCTATGACATTACATCATCATCTTCTATGCTGTGCAGCTCCTCCCCTCAGGGTTTACTCTCTGGAGTACCTCCTGCTTGGCCAGTCTCGTGCCTCCCGCTCTGTGGTCTGTCTGGTGCCTCTCCCTTCGGGGTCCCTGCCCAGGTATTGCCTCCAGCCTGACTCTCCTCAGGGGTTCTCTCCTGGCTCCTTGGGACCTCTCCATTGCCTCACACAGAGATCCCAGCTGTCTCCTACCTGGCCTCCTGATAGTGCGGACCTGTGGGATTCCTCCCCACAGGTAGTTACAACTCGCATCTCAGGCCAAGGGCCCACATACCCACAAAAGATAACAGACAGTAGCCAATTCAGTTCATAAGTACCCAGCAGGATTCCAGAAAATAGATAAGCCATTGCTTATCCCTGGTTATGAGAAGAATATGCTCATAACCAGGGATAAGCAATGGCTTTCCCAGTTCTGCATGGACACTAATGGTTTATGGATTTTTCCACAAAAAAAGTAGACCAAAATATATTAACAATTCACCAAATGAGCTAGTAAAGTGTTGTGGTTAATATCACAAGTGGTGCAATTTTCAGTCAAAAGCAGTGACTATACTAGCAATACTAGACCAAGTCACCATGGAAACTTAACAGAGCACAGCCTGCCTACAGAAGCGCTGTGCTCCCTGGCGCTGGTGTGCTCTGCTCTCCTTCATATCCAACCTAGCTGTTTTCATGGGTCCTGTGGCTGGAAGAGCTTTGCCCGCCCTCCTATGACATCATCAGTAAGGGATATTATGAAGCCCATGGCAATGCCGAAGGCACTGTTTGTCAAAAGAGCACATGCCCTTGGTGCATGCATGAAGGGGTGCACTCAAAGAGGCAGTCCTTTTGTGCACTCATGCAATCCGAGGGTAAGAGGGCGTTGTACTTGGAACTCAATTTGACTTTTGTTTTCTGCTTGGTATGCTTTTTGATTATTATATTTGGGTTTAGTTCTCCATTTTCTTTTCATTTGATCAGGAATGTCACCCAAGAGAACCTTTTGCAAAATATTGCAGTGATCACAGGTCAGAGACGGTATGGCAACTTACCTCAAAATAGACATAAATATTGGTCTATCAATAGATCAGCTTTTATCCCTTGTAACCAGATCAGTCAGTTTTGTCATACCCCCAGAGGATAAACATTTCATATTTGTTTAATCAATTCAAGATCTATTAGAAATAAAGTAGAAATATTCCATGACTTTTTAAAGGATTAAGAACCTGATGTCCTTTGCATCACTGAATCTTGGCTACTAGATTCTGATATTGCTTTACTTACACAGATCTGTCCTAGCAATTATGTCTTTTTTCTAACCCAGGAAATTCCGGAAGGAAGGTGGATTAGTATTCATTTCTAAAAAACATCCGTGTATGTCAGAACATTCTCTTCATATTGACCCCCCACACAAAGTCTTTTAAATTCATAATAAAGACTGGGGCCTATGTTTATTTAACTGTCCTCCAGGTGCATTAGAGTAAAGCTATATTTCCTTTATTGATACATTGTTAAAAATCAGGCAAGAGCTAATCAATATGATTGTGCTAGGTGGTTTTAACATTCATGTAGATGCCATGCCATGTTCCATAACTTGTGAAGGGTTCCTTTCAGCTATGAGTGCTTTGGGCTGGGAACAGAAAGTTGTTGGCCCCACATTTTGAATGAAAAGATGTTAGATGATAAGTTTGCTGAGATCACTAGTCAAGAACTTCCTATTACTGATCATTTCATGCTTACATTTTTTTTCTTCATCTTGATTAAATTTCTTAACACCACTAAGTGCACTACCTTAAGAAGAAGTCACTATGATATTGAGAAATTAACGGGTAGATTTTCAAAGCGTTACGCGCGCTGAAACCGGCATATATGCGTGTAAGTGACAGGGGCGCGCACAACCCAAATGTTGCATAGGGGTATTTATGCACGTAAATGACCCTGCGCGCACAACTTTACGCGAATAGCAAAGGAGCGTTTCGGGGGCATGTCGGGGGGCGTGTCAGGGAGGATACCAGACATATGCGCGTAAAACGTATTTTATAAGCGACATGCATAAATCCACTGGTGCGCGCTGCCTAGTTCATGCGCATATATTTACTACTGCTTTCCTGTGTGCGCAAGCTACGAGTGAAGGGTCTGCGGCTGCTGGCTGACGTCGCTAAAGGGCCAGACATCCTGGAGAAGGGCAGAAGGTGGAAGGAAGAGGTCGTGGGGGAGTAACCGATGGAAACTGGGACAGTAGAAGTGTTTTCCATAGCCACCATTAATGTCCATATAATGGTAGGAGAGAGCCTCAGGAGCGTCTAAAGTCAACAGCCATTCTTTGGTTATTCCTTGTCTACACATGTTCATAGCAGCAATATGGCTCCTGCAATCCATACGGCTCAGAAGAGAAAGAGAGAGGAGGAGGAGGAGGAGACTGCTGAGACAGAAGTGGTACCCTTTACATAGAGTCTACAGGACTTGCACACAATTTCTGGATCTGTCTGAGGAGGAAGTAATGCACCATTACAGATTTAATAAGGAGACCATACTGTCCATCTGCCGAATGTTAGAGGCTGACCTGCAACCCCTCACCCAAAGGGGCCATGCCTTGCCTGTACACATCAAGGTGACCACATTCCTGGCATTTTTGGCTACCCGCACCTTCCAAACACTGCTTGGCCTGACGTCTGGAATCACTCAGGATGCCACCTCAAGGTGTCTGGAGCAGGCCCTGGATGCCCTGCTGTGACACACACATGACTTTATCTCCTTCCCCATCGGAAGGGAGGAACAGCATGAAACCATGAGAGACTTCTACCAAATAGCACGCTTCCCCTCAGTCATGGGAGCTATTGATTGCACCCACGTGGCCCTAAGGGCACCAAGAGGAGATAAGGCCATCTACCGCAACCGTAAGGGATTCCACTCACTAAACATACAGGTGGTGTGCAACACCAAGGGCCTCATCACCAATGTGGTGGCCCGCTTTCCTGGATCCACCCATGATGCCTACATTCTCACCCAATCCGGGATCTATGAACAGTTCCAGCTGCGACATATCACTGGGGGCTGGCTCCTAGGTAGTACACTAACCAACTGCTCACATGAGCCCCCACCTATATTAGTAGAATCCCTATATTTAGGGTGCCACAGTAGGCATTCTGTTTGTAAGCCCTGTGAACTGTACCCAAGTGAAGCACAGACAGAATGTAACCTTCTGTTTTTCTCTATTATGCTACAGGTGACAGAGGCTATCCACTGAAATCCTGGCTCATGATACCCATGCAAAAAGAATCATAGGTAAAAACCTATCACGCTGATGTTAATGAGAATTTTTAATTTATTTTTAAAAAATACTGATCCGTTTTTTTATATGGTTTATAACTTCAACTTAATGCACCTACTTAATGTGAAATGTGTTTCAATGAAATAAACTCTGTAAAATGGAGTAATGAAATTTTAAATATTAAATATTAAAAGGAGTTAGAGGAAAGTTTCATACATAAGTGTAGGTGCCCCCGCACCACTACTTTGTGGTGTATATAATCATAAACTCTCCTCCTCCTCCCGTGTGAATTTTTTTTTGTATATATAATCAAGCGAAATTTTTTTCTTCTTTTACTCTTCTTTATGGTGTCATAACCTAGAGACTCTGCCGAGGCGAAAGGGTGGGTAAACTTTCAATGCAAGCAATGCATAATAAAGGCTTAACAAGCATTAATGCTAGGTAAATCGGTAAAATGAAAATCAGACTTCCCCGTTTGATGTTGGTGTAAAATGTCCGTCTGCTGATAACGGTCCCGACACGAACTGTCCATGTTTCAGATGTCGAATCTTTCCTCAGGGGTGTGCAAATGAATGCTGGACAACCAACTGCTGGGGTCTGAACTTCTCTCCGCATCGTTAAATTCGGTGTTGGCCTCTAATGGATGTTACTCCATACTCGCCTGCGGTGGCGAGTATGGAGTAACATCCATTAGAGGCCAACACCGAATTTAACGATGCGGAGAAGTTCAGACCCCAGCAGTTGGTTGTCCAGCATTCATTTGCACACCCCTGAGGAAAGATTCGACATCTGAAACACGGACAGTTCGTGTCGGGACCGTTATCAGCAGACGGACATTTTACACCAACATCAAACGGGGAAGTCTGATTTTCATTTTACCGATTTACCTAGCATTAATGCTTGTTAAGCCTTTATTATGCATTGCTTGCATTGAAAGTTTACCCACCCTTTCGCCTCGGCAGAGTCTCTAGGTTATGACACCATAAAGAAGAGTAAAAGAAGAAAAAAATTTCGCTTGATTATATATACAAAAAAAAAAAAATTCACACGGGAGGAGGAGGAGAGTTTATGATTATATACACCACAAAGTAGTGGTGCGGGGGCACCTACACTTATGTATGAAACTTTCCTCTAACTCCTTTTAATATTTAATATTTAAAATTTCATTACTCCATTTTACAGAGTTTATTTCATTGAAACACATTTCACATTAAGTAGGTGCATTAAGTTGAAGTTATAAACCATATAAAAAAAGGATCAGTATTTTTTAAAAATAAATTAAAAATTCTCATTAACATCAGCGTGATAGGTTTTTACCTATGATTCTTTTTGCATTGTTGTTTACACGCTGACATAGTGGTGTATCACATTGATATACTTTGGTTTTTCATGATACCCATGGCCAGCCCCAACACTGAAGCTGAGACTCGCTACAACAGGGCACACTGTAGGACCAGGGCTGTCATAGAGAGATCATTTGGTATCCTGAAATCACTCTTACACTGTCTGGACAGATCTGGTGGATGCCTCTTGTACTCCCCCTCTAAGGTATGTGAGATATTCCTAGCCTGCTGTATTCTACATAATCTTGCACTTAACAGACACATCCCTGCACCAGAGGAGGCCCCTGAAGAGAATGAGGAGGATGAGGATGTACAGCTGTCCATGGAGGAATTGGAGGAAATATATCGCTTGAGCCAAAGGCGGGCGATACGAGAAAGGAACACTCTCATAGAAAGCCATTTCCGTAGGTGATAGTGCATTTATTAACAAGTGTGTCAAAAAAGTGATAAGCAAATAAAAATAAAAAGGAACAGAAATATTGTAACAGTTCACTTCCTCGGCCATCCTCTCCTACGACCATCAGGAAGCTTAGACTGCCCCACCCGGGTGCTCCGGCACAGGGGACTCCTCCCACTGCTTACACTACCCTCAGAGGGCAGAGGTGCTTGGCGCAGTTCCAGGCCATGGCTACAGGACGGAACAGCCAGGGGCAACAGCGGTTCTGGTTGTGGTGGTGGAAGCATCACAGGAGGTGCAGGTGGGGGTGGTGATGCCATCCATGGATAGCCTGGAACAGGCTGAGGTGCAGGTGGCGGTACTACACCGGGCGCCTCTGCACAGGCAGGTGGCATCCATGGGTATGGAGGCCCATAAGGTGGAGGGTAATGCATCCAGGGCTCCATGAAAAGCCATGGAACCGCTGGTGGCTGCGGCTGCACGGGAGGCAACCGCTGTAGCAACTCCCTCCAAAACTCTGTCTGATCCCTCAGTAGCCCGGCAAAGGTCTCAGAGGCACGCCTGAATCCCATCACACCCCTCCCTGATGGTATGACGGAGGGAACTTGCTTCCTGCTGCACCACATCAGACAGTCCAGAGATGGCATCCAAGAGGCCAGCGCCTTGCTGTAACAGTCTCTCTGCCTGTCTGGTATACGGGTCGGGTTTGGGCTGGTCTGACACCCTGCTGTCCTGCTGCCGATCATGTTGCATTTCAGCCAGTTGGTCCTCCGGCTCCTCTCCCTGCTGCTGCTGCTCCTCCTCCGAAGGCTGTTCCATGTGCATTACTTCCTCCTCAGGGCTTCCACCACCTCCTCTTCTGACGAGTCAGGGACCACCCACAGACGCCGGTACAGCCTTTGGGGTTGTCTAGATGCAGGTCTGGGTTGCTCATCATCTGGCTCCCCTAAATTCAAAAGCATATAGAAATTAGGCCACTGGCAATAGGGGTGTGATGTACTTGGTTCCATATGTGATACATGGTACAGTAGCAGACTTGACTAATAATCCAGTGGTAGTCACATGGGACTCGGCATTCTAGGTAGGCCCACATCCTGATGTACACCCCTGGGGGTATCATGTGTGGCATAGTGGGGCCATCAACCACACCATCCAGCACCTGCCCAACATCCCCTTCTGGACACAGAGGGTTGTCAGTGTGCTGCATGGAAAGTGTTAAGTTACCAGGCTGATTTAGGACAGAGGGCCCTGTCATAGGAACAGCACCTTAACCCTCAACCTAATCGAGCCCCAATGTTTATGCATTCCAGGGACACATGTCCTGTGCAATATGCTATGGAACCTGTGAAGTAGGCATGCCTGCCAGAGGAAGGGGGGAATGGAAACCATATGGGAAGGGAAGGAAGGGGCTGAAGGGGGACATGGAGAATGTGGGGGGGGGGGGGGGGCGGGGAGAGAGTGAAAGACCCCTTTGCAATGTTGACTATCCAATACTGAGCAGGTGATACTACCAACTGTAATGGACACATCGGTCATATGCCTCACATCAGTTCCCATACAACAACTGCGCACTCCCATTGCTGACAGTGTGGAAAGCTAGCATTGTGTGCCTGCTTACCCATGTGGACCAGCAAATACTCTGATAGTCTACCTTGCCCATAAGACATAACATCCACAAACTACTGTAAGACAGTCCCTACACTATACTGCCATATATAGCATATATGACCACATATATACAGAATCACCATACACACCTACCAGATCAGTGCACACTGTCCTGCTAGTCTACTACCGAATGTGGAGCAGAGCAATCCTCTGTGCTGGCTTGGTACGTACAACTATACAGCAGCCCTGCCTGGAATCCTGGTTACTGACTGCTCTACATGCAATGGCCACAGTGTTGGCTATACAGGTTAACACTAATCAGTACTTATAGGCAGAGATGGGAGGTATGTCAGTTCAGAAACAGTACAGCTGCCCAGGTAGTAGAGATATATGAAGACATATGCTGCTATACTATAAGGAGGTACATGGATCGAATTACAGGGAGATTGACAATGTTGTAGTTCTGCTTACCTCCCTGCCCTACACGGCGTGTGGTGTCAAGCTGGCCAACGCCACCCACAGCTGCCTCCGAAATGGTACCCAGTATCAGCTG
Organism: Rhinatrema bivittatum; assembly: GCF_901001135.1. Classification (NCBI taxonomy): domain Eukaryota; kingdom Metazoa; phylum Chordata; class Amphibia; order Gymnophiona; family Rhinatrematidae; genus Rhinatrema; species Rhinatrema bivittatum. The sequence continues at coordinate 333,992,365 of NC_042617.1, read as the reverse complement.
CTCAGAGGATGAGAAGGTTATGTAGCTCCGTTCTCCCTCTGCAAGGTGCCTGGCCTGCTTGCGCTTCACCAGTCTCCTCATGTCCCTCCTCTTATGCATGAGTTCTGCAATACTCTGAATGTGATAGAACACAGAGTTCACAGCATGCCTGATCCCTCTCCAGATCTGCTCCTTCCTGTATGCACCCACCGTACAAGACTGTGGACCATACAGCGGATCCCTTTGCCGTATGACATGCTCCACCAGCATATCAACCTCGGCTGGCATGAAGTTCAGCTTCTGGAAGAGAACAGGACGTGCCTGAGCCCTGGTGAAGGTGCCCAGTGAGTGGACCAGTGATTATTTTGAAGGGAGCCCAATTTGCACGTGACCCTCCTCACTGCTGCGTAAGCTACGCGCACAGCTGATCCCATCAGCGCGAATAGCAATTACGCGCGCCAACAATTAAAATTGATGCGGAACATGTGCGCGCTGGATGACTTGTGCGCGCCTCCTATCGATTTTAATGACGATGTGTGCGCCGCTTATCGATTTTAATGAAGATGTGTGCACCGCCTATGTACCTCAGTAGAGCTGTGCATATTGGCATATGAAAGAGGTGTGTGTGCAGCCATTTATGAATATATGCAACATGTGCGTGCTGTTGCCCCTCCCCACTGGTAATTACGGGTAATCAACTACCACTTTGTGTCAGTGCCCTACTGGGTGTTGGAGGTGCTGATTAGCAGCTGGCCACAATTGTGTTAACATTCTCTGTGGCCTGCAGTGATCACCAGTCTCTGCACATACTCCTCGATTGCTGCGGATGTTGGACCCAGACAGTGAAAAGTGTAGGTAAGACGTAGGGATGTGAATCGTTTTTTGACGATTTAAAAAAATTGTCCGATATATTTTAAATTGTCAAAAATCGTTAGAGGCGCGATACAATAGGAATTCCCCCGATTTATTGTCAAAAATCGTAAATTGGGGGAAGGGGGAGGGGAAGGGGGAGGGCGGGAAAACCGGCACACTAAAATAACCCTAAAACCCACCCCGACCCTTTAAAATAAATCCCCCACCCTCCCGAACCCCCCAAAAATGTTTTAAATTACCTGGGGTCCAGGGTGTGTGTGTGTGTGGGGGGGGGTGTCCCGGTGTGATCTTCCACTCTCGAGCCACGGCTGCGTTAATAGAAATGGCGCTGGCGCTACCTTTGCCCTGTCATATGACATGGCTGTATGGCCGGCGCCATTTTGCAATACGGCAATACGGCCGGCACCATTTTGCAATACGTCAATACGGCAGGAGGTCGCTCCCGGACCCCCACTGGACTTTTGGCAAGTCTTGTGGGGGTCAGGACTCAGGAGGCCCCCCCAAGCTGGCCAAAAGTCCCTGGGGGTCCAGCGGGGGTCCGGGAGTGATCTCCTGCGCTCGTGACGTCGGGGGACAGGAACCAAAATGGCGCCGGTGCTACCTTTGCCCTGTCATATGACAGGGCAAAGGTAGCGCCGGCGCCATTTCTATTAACGCAGCTGTGGCCCAAGAGTGGAAGATCACACCGAGACCCCCCCACTGGATCCCAGGTAATTTAAAACATTTTGGGGGGGTTCGGGAGGGTGGGGAATTTATTTTAAAGGGTCGGGGTGGGTTTTAGGGTTGTTTTAGTGTGCTGGTTTTCCCGCCCTCCCCCAATTTACGATTTAAACGATTTTAAAAAAAAACAAAACCGCGACGATCAGATTCCCTCCCCCCCCAGCCAAAATCGATCGTTAAGACGATTGATCACACGATTCACATCTCTAGTAAGACGGCTTTATTGAAGCCTTGGAAGGGGACATCAGTTTTTATTGTGGAATACTTGTGTATAGTATGTCTGATTAAATGTAACCTGTGTTTGCTTTGAAAGGGGACCCATACCATACCTTCACTGTCTAACATGTGTAGCCTGCTTCTCAATAGCCTCTCTGAGGTCCATTATCCAGGCTTTGTATCTGTTCATCTTTGTATTTCACTGCATTGTCGTCCCACTATAGCAGCCCACCAAACAGCCAGGATTACTGTTGATATTGTATCATCTGCAATGTAGTATGCTATGGATTACAGGCAGCATGTGCGGGTCGCCCATAGACTTTAGTGGAGATGTACGCGTCACCCATAGACTTTAGTGGAGATGTGCGCGTCACCCATAGACTTTAGTGGAGATGTGTGCGCCCCATAGGCCTTAGTGGAGATGTGCACCAGTCATAGACTTTAGTGGAGATGTGCGTGCCCCATAGGCCTTAGTGGAGATGTGCGCGTCGCCCATAGAATTTAGTGGAGATGTGCGCCAGTCATAGACTTTAGTGGAGATGTGCGTGCCCCATAGGCCTTAGTGGAGATGTGCGCGTCGCCCATAGACTTTAGTGGAGATGTGCGCCAGCCATAGACTTTAGTGGAGATGTCTATGGCCGGCACACATCTCCACTAAAGTCTATGGCCAGCGCACATCTCTACTAAGGCTTATGGGGCGCACACATCTCCACTAAAGTCTATGGGCGACACACATATCTCCACTAAAGTCTATGGGCGACTCTCACATGCTGCCTGTAATCCATACCATACTACATTGCAGATGATACAATATCAACGGTAATCCAGGCTGTTTGGTGGGCTGCTATAGTGGGACGAGATTCTTGTCCATTGCCTTCACTGGAGCTCTGTTGAACGGTTATAGCTGAGAGGGGGTCTGTATATCATATCTATGCTAACTAACTTTGGTGTGCAGGCTTTGCACACCCTTTTTGGTTGTCCTTAATTAATATGACCATGTGTTTCAGTATGTATATTCCGTGACATGTACAGAGGGTAGTGTTAACAGGAGGGTGTGACCCTATGGCTGCCCCCTATCCATGACTCCATGGTGTATAGCAATGCAGAGTTATACTATGGATAGACGTGGTACCTACAAATGTTTTTAACCCGTCAGCTGTTCCTCCTTCACCATATGAGGATCCCTATCTGCACTACTTATTGTCTGTGTCTCCATTTAACCTGATGCCTACACTGCCCTGCCTCCCTGTGCCCCTCAGCTCTACAGTACTGTTGACATTGTTATGAAAAGAGATGACACCGTTTTTGCATGTGTGTTGCATGTCCAGGTGACTGAACATCCCAGCTGGATGTGGTACAGGGGATGTTGCTGGCGATCCTCTGGGATGATATAGATTTATTTATTTATTTATGTATTAGCTTTTTTTATACCGGTGTTCGTAAACGTACATCACGCCGGTTCACATTATAACAAAAGTAGTGAAATTACATAATAACAGGGAAAAGGGATGGGGCAACAGAGTGAAGCACAGAAGGACAGTTCAAAAGCAACAACAAAATGTATCAAGAATTTAACGAGGTGTAAGTAACACAACTTCAGCAAAACAACTGAAGGAGCACAAATAGAAAGTAATGCCTAAGGTGCAAGATGCTGTATGAGACTAAATGACATTTCAAGAGAATATCTCTGTAATGAGGAAAAAAGTATTCCAGGCAGAGGGGCTGTTTTGAGCATTTCAAAAATTAGGGCTGTAGAGAGAAGCAAAGAGTACCAGGGATTGAGCAGGATCGAGCAGGGAAAAGGGATCAGGAGGGCAGGGGTGATACCACTCCTTGACCTCCAAGATGTTTCTTCCTTGTTGACCACTGGATGATACGTTGCAGTCTTACTGTATCTTCCCTCACCCACCTTCCTTCTCTCCCCTCACCTTCCCTCCCTCCCTCTCCCACTTTCCTCCCTCCTTCCCTCTCTCACCTTCCTCCCTCCTTCCCTCTCTCACCTTCCTCCCTTTCTCACCTTCCTCCCTCCCTCTCCCACCTTCCTCCCTCCCTCCCTCCCCCACCTCCCTCCTTCCCTCCCTCACCCACTGGGACAATAAATGGGCCCCTTCCACCTTTACCTGAAATGACCACACCGGTTTACAAAATCAAACGTATTGTACAGTTTCCAATTACAATATTTACATTTAAAAAAAGGATGGGAAGGAGTGGGCTAAGGAGCAAAACTATTTACATAACAAAACATCCAGTGAGGTTAGGGAGGCAGGGACCAGAGAGGATGATCACGGATGATGGATCAGATCCCCCAGGGCCCGTACAGCTGCGCCAAGCAGCTGTAGAGCCCTGGTGATCCGATCCATGTTCCGGATCATCCTCTCCTGGAAGGCATTCATGGCTCTCAGTCCCTCTCGGACCCCCTTCATGGACGCCATGAATTGCCTTAGCGTCAGAGGCTCATCCTCGGGGGAACATGCCCCCGGGGATGGGCCTCTGCGCTGGTGCCGTGAGGGGGGGCGGTGAGGCACGAGAGGGCCCGAATGCCTCCCTAGGCCAGCAAAGGCTGGCCCCTGGGTGCCCCCGCGTCCTTAACCCCACGGGCAAAACAGGGAGGATGCCCTACAGGGGGGGAGGGGGCTAGGGGGAAGCCCGGGGTGCGCCTCTGCCCGGGGAGGTGGCCGCCGCCGGTGATGTCTCCTCGCTGGGGGGGGGGGGGGGGGGGGGAGACTACGGATTTCCCCCCGGAGCAGCTGCGGCTCCTTCTCCTGGAGCTGGGCCTGGCCTGACGTCTTCAGCATCTGTCAAACAAAAGGAGACGTCTGAATACACTGTACATTTAGGTTCAGAAGGGGGATAGGACGTTCCAGTAGCTTGGAAGGGTCACTTACCACGAGGCCCAGCCCGCTCTGCCCACAGCAGCTCCAGCCGCCTTGACCTGTGTAGGCGCAGCCACCGGGCTTTCTTCTTCAGGTCTTCTATCTATTAGAACGAAAGGAGGGAGAACCATTAGTGTACTCTGATAGTCATAATAGGAACTGCATACTTGAATGTGGGTGTTATAACATTAATGACTGATGACCATGATATTCTTGACTAATCAAGTAGTTATCAGCATTGGCAATTAACATTTTTTTTCAATATCTTTTATTGAGACAAAACACAACACAATCCAAACCAGTGTAAGTAACAGCATGAAAGAACCTCATAACATTTTCCTAGTTTACAGTGCAGTTAAGTATGACACTACAGTACTCTGACTGGTTCCTCCTGTGAGGCCTAACCTGACATTCACACTCCCACATTCACCCCATCAACTGTAGTACAGTCTACTTACTCCACGGGGGTGGGAGGCTTGATCATTAAATCGGGCCTGCAGCCGCCTCCAGGACTGCCTAAGGTGCGTATAATCAGTCCTTCGCCCCTGAACGAGGAACAGCCACCTTTCTCGTGCCACCACCAGGGACGCCAGCAGTTTGACGTCCCTGGTGGTGAAATTGGGCTGTCTGCCGTGTCCTGCCATTTTCTCCTGTGGGCAGAACAGGAAGTCCTGCCCTCGCATTCACATGCGCACGGGCACGCGCGAGCGATTTCAGGAGCCGCACAGATGCTGGCTGCGTGCACAGGCCGCGCGCATATCAGGGTCCACGTATGCGCGTATTTTGTATAGTGCGCGCATATGTGCGCGCACTATGCAAAATTTATGTGACCCGCTGTGTGCGCAGGAGCGCACGCAGTTCTATCGCCGCGCGTGCTTCTTTTAACATCTACCCCTAAGGGAACAATGGATTCCCCTGATTGTGGCTTTCCAAAGTAGTGATGTAGCAGATACAGTTTTACATTGGCAAAGTTCTTTATTATCTGTTCTAGATAATATTGCTCTGCTTAAAAAGATAACTCTCTCTAGTCTTAAAAGAGCTTCTTGGTTTACACCTGACCTCAGACGCTTTAAACTTCAATGGAGCAGAACAGAGCATCGGTGGCACAAATCAAAATGTAAGCACGATTTGAAAGTATTTAATCTAAGCTCTGTGATATGCTCCAAAAAGAATTTCATTTTTAAATCAATACAGAAGGCAGGAAATATCTCTATGGAGCTTTTATATCTAGTCTCTAATGGGAACATTAAAAAGATGTATTATCAGATTGATAATTCCCCCAATAATATACCTCCAGAGGCTTTTGCCAATCATTTTTACTCCAAGGTCTTGAATTTAAATGCCAAGGGGCGGATTTTAAAAGGGTTACGTGTGTAATATACGCGCGTAACCCTTTAAAACCCCTCCTGCGTGAGCCGAGCCTATTTTGCATAGACCCGGCGATGCACGCAATCCCCGGGATGCGCGTATGTCCCGGGGCTTGAAAAAGGGGACAGGGCTGGGTGGGGTGGGGGTGGGGCAAGGATGGGGCTGGAGCCTCCAGGCACAGCGGACATTTGCCGCTGTGCCCGGGATTGCGGGCCGGACGTTGGCTGGCACGTGCAACCTACGCCTGCCTGGAGGCAGGCGCAACTTCTAAGTTAAAGGTAAGGGGAGGTTTAGGTAGGGCTGGGGGGCAGGTTAGGTAGGGGAAGGGAGGGGAAGGTGGGGGGGGGAGGCAGAAGGAAAGTTCCCTCCGAGGCTGCTCCAATTTCGGAGCGGCCTTGGAGGCAACGGAGGAAGGCTGCGCAGCTCAGCGAATGCAAGGTGCACAAGTGTGCACCCCCTTGCATGCGACGACCACGGATTTTATAACATGCGCACGGCTGCGCACATATGTTATAAAATCGGGCATAGATTTCTGCACGCCATGTTGCGCACAAATTTATGCCCGCACCTAAATCTTAAAATCCGGCCCCAAGTGTTTATCTCTGCCCTATCCAACAGGTCAATACAGTAAAGTGTGGCCGCGGTTACCCTGCTCCTAACCCGCTTTCTACTCACTTTTCGGCTGCGTTAGTCCAACCCGCGATACACTATCTCCTTTAACCCATTCTTACCGCCTCTTTAAATCACTGGGTAACCCCTTCTGCCCGCAGCATGTATATTAGATGTAAACGATCAAATTAGCTATTCCCTCCCATACAGTAACGCGCGCCCCGACTGTCACTTTTTTAACCTGCCGTTTTGCCGCACGTCTAACCTACTAACTTACCGCCTACCCTTACCCCTGCATTAGAGGCAGGAATAAGGGTAGGCGGCAAACTTTCCACCAGCCCCCGCTCACCTGCCCTGGCCGCGTCCATGGGTGCTGGTCTCCGGGGCAGCCCCAGTCCTCTCCCCTCCTCCCGAAGCAACGAAAGCGGAAAAAAGCGAAAAAGCGAAAAAAAAAAAGTTGCAACGAAGTGGACAGTTCTCCTACGCTCGGGATTGCCAGTCCTCTCTCCACTCCTCCCGCAGCAAGGCGCGTAAAGCAGCCTTGCTTCGGGAGGAGGGGAGAGAGGACTGGCAGTGTAAAGCAACGAAGCAACTTAGTCTTCTTGCAGCCCCCCTCCGGAGACAGACATCGGCGGAGACGGACTGCAGCTTCCCTGCCTCCAGCTGCCAGCGAAGATGGATGCCTGCACGGGCGAAAGCGGCCCCTGTGCGTGCAATTGGGCCGCTCAAGGCGTGACGTCACGACGTTGGCATGTGACGTCACATCTTGAGCGGCCCAATTGCACGCACAGGGGCCGCTTTTGCCCGTGCAGGCATCCATCTTCGCCGGCAGCTGGAGGCAGGAGAGCCGCTGTCCGTCTCCGCCGCTGTCCGTCTCCGCTGATGTCCATCTCCGGAGGGGGGCTGCAAGAAGAGTAAGTCGCTTTGTTGCTTCATTGCTTTACACTGCCAGTCCTCTCTCCCCTCCTCCCGAAGAAAGGCTGCTTTACGCGCTTTGCTTCAGGAGGAGGGGAGAGAGGACTGGCAATCCCGAGCGTAGGAGAACCGTCCACTTCCTGGTACCTGTCATTTCAAATGTCATTTGAAATGACAGATACCAGCGTGTCCATGAAGCGTTAGGCCAGCGCACCCAGGATACTGTATAGCACTCTGTACAGTAAAATGGGTTGCGCAGGCCTAACGCTTCACGGACACTTCTTGGACGCAGCTTGCATTTGCAAGCTATTTACATACAGTATCGAGCGGTAGGTGAGTCGGACTGTGCGTGCGGCAACCACAGGTGCGTCCGGCACTAACGCAGCCCTTCCTACTGCTCCTTACTGTATCGGCCTGCAAATGATCTACAATCCACTTACTGATGCTTCCCAGGTTGGTAAGATTTTGAACAAGTTAGTTCAATAGATGTGGTCCAGATTGTAAAAAAGATGAAGCCTTCCACTAGTCCTTTATTTCCATGTAATACTAATGTCATGAGGCTTTTGATTGATGATATTAACACTCCATTATCAGTCTTAATTAATCAGTCCTTTACGATAGGGACTTTGCCTACTATTCTTAAATGAGCTTCAGTTCGACCATTGATCAAGAAATCCCATGTTGACAATATGGATTTAAATAATTACAGGCCTATTTCTTCTAGTTCATTTTTAACTAAGGTAGTTGAGGCCGCAGCCTTTAAACAATTGCAACATTATTTGGACGATAATATGATTCAACAATAGCTTCAGGCCAAAGTTTAGCACTGAAATTTAATTAAGATCCAATTTAGATTTTCTGATCAGAGGGTCTGATATTAGAGCTAGTTTTCTTCTAGTTTTCTCCAGTATCTTCTAGCTCCAAAGTCCTCTGCCTTTACACCCTGAACCATGACATCCTGTGTACAAGTCTAATGCAAATAAAGCTCAGAGATAAAGTCCTTCAATGGTTTACATCATATCTGTCTGATTGAAGATTCCAAGTTAGATCACGTACTTCAACTTCATCATGGATCCCTCTTGAGAGAGAGGTGCCACAGGGGTTATCCCTTTCCGCCACCCTATTTAACATATACTTAAGACCATTGTGTAAACTACTGTCAGGTCTCAGCCTTCAGTATTATTTGTATGCTGATGATATTTTGTTTTTAATTCCTTACCAAAATGATGTCAAAAGCACACTGAGGATTAGATTTTAAAAGCCCTACGCATGCCAGGCCTATTTTAGATGCATGTAAAGCCTTGGGATGCACATATGTCCCGGGGCTTCAAAAAAGGAGCGGGGAGGGGGTGGAGTGGGGCGGTCTGGGGGCGGGGTCAGAGGCTTCTGGCACAGTGGCCATTTGCCGCTGTGCCGGGGGATCGTTTGCTGACAGGCTGCCAGCAGGCGCAATAGTAAGATAAAGGTCGGGGGGGATCTAGGTAAGGGCTAGGGGTTGGGAGGGTTAGGGGAAGGGAGGTTAGGTTAGGGGGTTGGGAAGTTCTCTCCCAGGCCGCTCCAATTTCAGAGCGGCCTGGGAGGGAACAGGGGGAAGGCGTTGGCGCTTGCAAGTTGCACAACTGTGCTCCCCCTTGAGCGTGTCGACCCCTGATTTTATAACATGCGCGCACCTGCACGTGCATGTTATAAAATCAGGCATCCATGTTTGCGCGCCGGGTAGCGCACGCACATGGACGCGCGCGTGTAGGTATTAAAATCTACCCCTTAATGTGGGGAAAACAGAGATCATTCCCCTGAGTAGGCATTTGCATCTAAGCTTTGCCAATATATTTTGCTTTCAAGGCTTTAAAATCCCAGTTAATTATGAAATAAGAAACCTTGGAGTAATTTTAAACTCCAAACTCTTATTTGTGCCGCATATCAAGTCTTTGGTTAAGACCTAATATAAGAAACTAAGACTTTATTTAGACTTTTCTTACTTCTGTTTGATTTTACATGTTTAATGTTTTCAAATTTGGATTACTGTAACTTTATTTTTTGGGTTACCAAAATATACATTGTGATCCCTACAGATTTCAGGACTCTGATGCTTGAAATTTAATGGATTATTCAAAATTTGAGCACATTTCACTGGTGCTGAAGTCACGGCATTGACTACCAATTGAATATAGAATTCCGTACAAAATTTTAACTTTAATACATAATGTTTTAAGCCCGGATGCTCCACGCTGTCTCAATATTTATTTAAAAATTCATCAGCCAGTCAGGAATTTACAATCAAAAAGGCAGTGTTTACTATTCCAGATCATAAAACCATTCATCTTGCTCTCAAGAAAAATTGTTTGTTGCTGGTGCTGAGATGTGGACCAAATTACCTCTATCTTTAAGAAAGCAGACATGCTCTAAGTCTTTAAAAAAACAACTTAAAACACATCTGTTCAAAATTGCTTTTATAAATATATGATTTGCAGGAATATTTCCCACCCAAGTGAACAAATGCAGTAAATTTTATTGTTACTTTATTGTTATTTGTCTTGTTTTAATTAATTGTATCTTATCTTTAAATATTTTATTCATGTTTGTTGTATATCATTGTGATCTTATGTTGTCTATGAAATTATTATGCATGTTTTAATTGTAAGCCTCTCAGAACTTTGAATGTTGTGGCATATACATTTTATAAAATAAATAAATGAATTATAATCATTTATACCACCAATGTATTAGATGGAAAAAAGTTATTCAACATTCCTTGTTTTTGTTTGACTTACATAGGTAAAGTATATGCAGGCTTCAAACATAGAAGAATACATAGCTTTAGTAAAGGCATCTTAAAACGTGCAAATTCAATTGCAAAATAACTGTCAATTTCCACCATAGCTATCGACTCAACACTGACAGTATTTTGGCATGTTACACTTGTGAAGGGGCCTTCAATTCAGTAATCAACTGTAAGCACAAACATAATGGGCTGGATTTTAAAAAGGTTATGTGCGTAAATCGTCCTGCGCACGCCGGGCCTATTTTAAAAAGGCCCAGCAATGCGCGTAAAGCCCTGGGATGCGTGTAAGTCCCGGGACTTTACAAAAGGGGCGGTCTGGGGGCGGGGTGGTCTGGGGCGGGGCCAGAGGCCTCTGACAGAGTGGCCATTGCCGCTCTGTTGGAGGAACGCGTGCCGGCAGGCTGCCGGCGCACGCAACTTGCACCTGCCCAGAGGCAGATGCAAAAGGTAAGATAAGAGTTGGGGGGGGGGAGGTTAGAGTAGGGCTAGGGGGGGAAAGGTTAGGGGAAGGGGTGGGAAGGTTAGGTTAGGTTAGGGGTAAGGGAAGTTCCCTTCTAGGCCACTCCGATTTGAGGTAGGCACCCCCTTGCATGCGCCGACCCCGGATTTTATAACATGCGCACACAATTTTATAGAGTGCCTTATATCTGACCCAAAGCACAACCAGTATAGTCGTGTTAAGTTTTACAACGTTATACCTCTGACTCCGGCACGTTTCTGTTTCCAAGTTCACATAATCTTGTTTTATTGCAACTTTTCTTCCTCTTCAATATTAATGTTACAACACCCCTTTTCCATGTGAACTGATATGATATGATTTGTATCATGAATGTCGGTATAGAAAAGAGTTAAATAAATAAATAAAATAAATATGGACATGTGCATGTGCGCTCAAATGCCACCTCTATCCTATTACTGGGATGATTTTGGTACATATACGCACTGAAGCAATTACCAGTATCCACAGTTCATTCCCAGTTCACCCAGTTAAAGGATAGGACTTCCTAACCCCTTAGTTAACTAGCCTACCTTTTACTTTGCTAGTCCCAACCCTTAAAATCCTGCTAACCTCTTTAGTTATTTTTGTTTCATGACTTACATGTCATCCATAGCAGAAGTAAAGTTACATGGTAGGGGATCCCAGTGCGTGTTTGTATGCGTAAATTATTTTTCGCAGATTTTATTGAGAAATCTATAAATGCCCTGCACAGACCACATCCATGGCCCATCCCTTTTTTGCAAAATATTTTTTGTACACATACCGGAAGATAGACATGTAATCGCATGCTTTTTAAAATCTATGCGGTGCATACCGGCCTGACTTCTACACATATCTCCTGACTTTGGCGCATGTAAGGCTTTCAAAATTTGCTTTCTACTGCATAAACGAACAATGAATTTCACAGCATTGAAAGAAAATAATAGGAGGACATTCCATTTTATATAAAACTAGAAGTAACCAATTACAAGACTATGGTGTGATTGGATGCTAGTATCCACCAATCAAAACTGCAATGGTTTATATATAGGAAATGGTGAGTTAAAAAAAAAAAGTGTCTCTGTACCACTTATAAAAATGTAGCAAATGATGGAATTAATAAAGCACAGACAAATAAACTTCTTTATTAATTCAATATGATGCAATGGTGTTGAGTTTATAAATCCCACACTATATGCCCAAAACACTTTTACCCCAGAACCTCCAAAATTGTAAAACACACATCAAACTGTACAAAGGTAACTGGTATTCCTTTTATCAACAATCACAATGTAGAACCACATAAGCAAATCAATATTTCAGTTATTTATGTATCTATAGGACCTCTGATCTACATGAGTTTGTTAAGCATACAGACTCATTTATGTAGTGTACAGGTCCAAATTGCTTTATTAATCACCAGGTCAATTTTTAGAAATTTTTAAAAAAATTTTTAAATGTTCATTTTTCATAAAACGTTTATAGACCCAAACCATCGTTGATCATTGTGTGCATCGCATATCGCACAAACCTTGGAACAGAGCCAAACTCTCTAAATATATCTCTAAATATCGGTGCCATTTTGAGACTCAAAATCGCCGTCCCGCCAATACTCAAAATGGCGCCGATCGCTGTCATAGTGAGGGCAAAGGCGATCGGCGCCATTTTGAGTATTGGGATCGGACGGCCGGCGTGAAAGGAGGTCGCTCCCGGACCCCTGCTGGACTTTTTGCAAGTCTTGTGGGGGTCAGGAGGCCCCCCCAAGCTGGCCAAAAGTCCCTGTGAGTCCAACGGGGTTCCCGGAGCGACCTGCTGTCCAACGCCAGAACTCAAAATGGCGCCGATAGCCTTTGCCCATACTATGTCACAGGGGCTACCGGTGCCATTGGTCAGCCCCTGTCACATGGTAGGAGCACAAGATGTTGCCGATGGCCATGTGACAGGGGCTGACCAATGGCACCGGTAGCCCCCGTGACAAAGGCTATAGGCACCATGATGAAACTAGCACCGAGGGTCTGAGTGAGTTCCCGGACCCCACCGCTGGACCACCAGGGAGTTTTGGTAAGTCTTGGGGGGGTCAGGAGGGTGGGGGTGGGGTTAAATTTTGATTTAGACCAAATAAAACAGAAATATGTTTAATACGTGGGGAGTCACGATGCGTTTCGCCTCCCCATGTATTTAACAGATAGCAAAAAATAAGTTGCGGATTACAAATACGTGGAAAACGGATGCACACCTCTAGGTCCCAGTGACTAACTTCCTTCTTGAAATTTCTGGGGAGAGGGTAATATTTATTCACTGTGTATTGGATGCCCATATAACATGCAGGAGCCACTGCAATATCTGTATTGCAAACACTGATGAATTGATGGTTCAATGAATATGATTTCAGCACTGCAGTCTTCATAACTCTCTTTACAACCTTTGTTCTGTATCTGTGCAAGAGTCTTTTACTTTGACAAGGGAAGTTTCCAACCTCCTGGATTAGGTGGGATGGTCATCCCAGTGGGCACGTCAACCCTTAAATGAATGGGAAACTCCTTCTAAAATAGCAAAAATTCTGTCTTTACACAGAGAATAAATCCTCTCTCTCCTCAGGGGCTTTGAAGACTTTGGATGAGGGTCCTCCAAATTGAAAAACGAGGAGGACATAGTTTCTCACAGTAGAATTTTTTCATTCTCTCTTGATGAGGATCTTTGTTGGGAGGGATTCTGGATGAAACTGCAACCTCTCAGGTCCACAGATGAGTAGAAAGAGGGGCAGAAAAAAACACTTTCTCCCAGGTCTTCAAAACAACTTCTTCTGGTTCCTAAAAGGAAATAACACCAGAGCTGCCTCTTGGTCACCTCCTCAGATGGGTAGGGCTTCCCTAACCCTGGGTGTCCTGAACACAGGGTTCCCCATTTTTCCAGAATCCTGGAAATTCCCAGGTATACAGCAAGGTTCCTACCAAGTAAAAGTCAAAAAAGCCAAAATATTCCCAGGACAACCACTCTGCACCTTGTGATAAGAGTATAGCCATGGAGCCTTTGACCTGCCCTAAAGGATCCTAGTCAATATGAAGCCCAGGCTATCCAGGTAGGTCAAAAATATAACTAAGGCAAAATCTCCAACTTTCTTCCTAAAGCGCCAACTTAGAATGCCCCAGAGCCCTTGCCGGAGCTCTATTACAAAACCTCTATTAAAAAAATGGAGTGGGATATCCATTACAGCATGCTCAATGGGAGGAGCTGTACACAAATGGATCCTCCCCTAATTACTTCTCATACTAACTGCACTACCATGACATGTTACTGGTAACCCAAAAAGATGCCTGGGTTACATATGCAAGATCCACCATGTTACTGGATTGTTTTAAATCACACTTGATGTGCTTTCCACCAAGCTATATCTACCAACTTGACATTCTTTCCATCAGTCATAATATGGTACGCTTCATGAATTTGCGTGTCATCCTTGCGCAGGGGCCATGCTAATCTTCTCTGTATCGTTCCAATTTTAGTATATGTGCTGCCAAAGCAAGGATGACACGCAAATTTGTGAAGCATCAGTCATAATATACAGGAGATTACTCTGACTCCACTGCTCTCCAATCACAGATTTCAAACTGCTCTTCTCTTCTGTTATGTGCTATAGGACTTCAGCTGTTTTACCCACCAACACAGGTATTTATTTAATTTATTTATTTGTCACCTGCTAATGAACTCTAAGCAACCTACAATGTTTCACATAATTCATAAAATAATAAAAATAGTTAAAACAATCATATAAATCCATTGAATAGCAAAATTACATAAAAACATAAAAATAAAGTAAAATAAAATAATAAAAGAACACAGTTAAAATTCATGCAACAATGCAAATACTGTTAGATAAAAATAAACATTGCTGTGTTTCAAGAAAAAGCTAAGTGAAACAGATAGGTTTTTAACAAGGACTTAAATGTTTTGGTGCAGGTTGTCAAATGCAAGTAAGCAGGCAGTGTATTTCAAAAAGTTAGAGCAGCCTCAGAGAAGGCTTTTTCTCGAGTCTCTACCAGACGTGCAGTACTCATTGATCAAACATCCAACAACCCTCCCCTGATACGAGCGTATTGCAGGTAAAGAGTTATATAAATGAAGCATGGCATTTGTCCAAGGTAGAGAATTGTGTGAAATCAATTTATGGACTAGAATAGCAATCTTATATGTCACATGACAAATGTTACATTCGGAAGTCTCTGGGCTAATCCTGCGAACTTCCACTCTCACCTTCAGTCTCAGGCCAGCCACACCATTCTCCCTTGTGGTAGGGACCCTCCATTTCTACATGCAATGGAATACCACCCTCATACATACAAGGAAGCCTCTGGGCCTTCACATAGCCTTCATTGCCTGCTCCTCGACACATCTGATTGCTGCCTGCCTATAACCCTGCTATCCAAGGACCTCCACTTCTACTCACAGCAGAGAACCCATCTAAGACCTTCTGGTCCCAGCACCCAAATGCCCAACCCGAGGGGAATGAGGGCTGACATAGGCGAAGCTCTATTTGGGTCTCTGCTTTGTCATGTCTGCCTGCTGATGGTGGGAATCTGCAGGGCTCCGCTCTGCAGGTTGCGCAAATCCTGCCTCGGCCTAAGGGTCAATGAATGCAACAATATGGAATAGACAACCAATTAAGATGTGCCAACACTGGGGAAATATGTGCACAAATATTTTTCACAGATTTTAGTTGTGCGGTGGCATTTTGTAAAGATTGTAGAGATTGTAGTACAAAATTTAGCAGGCCAATTTATAGAGAATTACAGTATTCTAACCAAGGTAAAAACAAAACAAAAAGGCCTGAACCAGTGTACAAAAGTCAGAAGGCTGTAAAAGAGGTTTTAGGCCTCTTAAAAATCTTAGTTTAAAATACCTCATCCAAACACTAAATTGCGATCTTCCTCACCAACATAGCGACATCACTTTCATAATTATAATCAATCAACCTCGAGGAAGAAGTGGTAATCAAAGTCATTAGTCCATCTCTGAATTTCCTTTTTTAAATGCATATTTAAAATATTCCAAATATGATTGAAACCTGTGATTAAATTATGAGCTTCTACACATAAAGGTGATTTTGAAAAATAGTATTACCACTTAATAAATGAATCTGAAAGCTCGCTCTTATAATGGTTTCTTTGTGTAATACTGATCACTTGCATAACATCATTTATCCTGTCAAAAAATGAAAATTACAATCTATGTCTCTCTATACAATAGCATCCCCTCCATAACTAATATGCATACCCAAAAAGCTTTTTCATATGATGCTGTAATACTAATTCAGCATTTGGATGTCATCGTGAAGACTGCCATTTAGTACCAACTGGATGAGGACACTTATGTTGATGGGTACAATGGTTGAAGTGCTATAGTGCATAATAGAAGAGAAGAGATGCTTGGAAACTTTGATTGGAGAGCAGCGGAGTCAGAGAAATCTCCAGCGTAATATGATTGGTGGAACTAATGCTGAGCTGGAACGTGCAGATTGGCAGAAAGCACGCCAAGAGTGAAACAGTCCAGTATCATGATGAACCTTTCATTTAACAGACATGGAGAAGCAGTCATTATCTGGACGCAATGATGTGAGATGTGAGTGGTCGTTCAGGTTGTTATTCACAATCCTTTGGCAAACTTTGGTGCTATATTGAAAGAAAAGATTTGAAAGAAGTGATTTCCAATGTGTTTTCTGATTTATTTTTAGAAGTATCAATATTGAAGATGGAGGTTTAATGCCCCTGAAATGGACACCGGTTGGAAACACTGGCATGGCTAAACTTAGGAAATTTTATGCCAAAACATCAGGACTCCTAGTGCAAGTTTGAAATAAGTAATTTTTCTCATCTTTAGTTTGGGTAATTATGCCTTATACTTGGACTTTTATACTGCAGGATCTATGAATAAAACGAGGATAAGAGGCTTGTAGATAGCCATGATCCTCAATGATGGTCCAACAAATTAGTGCATAAAACAGTATGGAATATATATTCAGCAGCATTTAGACAGATAATTCACAAGTTATCTGGATAGATGTTACTTTTCAATATTTTCTCCACTTATCTACCTAAATTTTAGTTGGATTATAAAGGAACTTCCTGGGCAGAGTTAAATTAGCCAGCCAAGTTATCCAGCTAACTCAGTTATTTAGATTAACCAGAAAACTTATCCAGCTAACTGTGGTTGTGCGTAGAGTAGCCCTAAAGATAGCCAGATAAACTATCACTAAGATAGCTAGCTATATTCAGTAGTAGAGATGTGAATCGGAACCGGATTCGGTTCTGATTCTGGTTCTGATTCACATCATGATATTTTTTTCATCCGGCCCGATCGGGTTTTTTTTTTATCAGCTGCGCCCGAGCTGATAAACAAAAAACCCACCCCGACCTTTTAAAACTAATCCCTTAGCTTCTCCCACCCCCCCCCAAAAAAACCTTTTACAGGTACCTGGTAGTCCAGTGGGAGTCCCGGGAGCGATTGCCCGCTCTCGGGCCGTCGGCTGTCACTAATAAAAATGGCGCCGATGGCCCTTTGCCCTTACCATGTGACAGGGTATCCGTGCCATTGGCCGGCCCCTGTCACATGGTAGGAGCACTGGATGGCCCACACCATTTTTAAAGATGGTGCCGGCCATCCAGTGCTCCCTCCTTGTGACAGGGGCTGGCCAATGGCACAGATACCCTGTCACATGGTAAGGGCAAAGGGCCATTGGCGCCATTTTGATTAGTGGCAGCCGACGGCCCGAGAGCAGGAGATCACTCCCAGGACCCCCACTGGACCACCAGGTACCTGTGAAAAGTTTTTGTGGGGGTTGGGAAGGTGGGGGAAGCTAAGGGATTAGCTTCCGAAATACGATTCACATCCCTATTCAGTAGGTCAGATGTACCACTGAATATCCCTCCAAAGTTTACCGGATAAGTTTATCACTCTTACTTTGCAATCCGGCTGATTAAATATTGCCACCTAACAGAATAACAGGATTCAAAAACTCCTCCAGGGAGTGCAGGGTGAGTTCCATGGTGTAAGGACTGTGAAATAGCACATCCTGCAAAGTGTGGATTCAGGGCTCCTACATGCCTCTCCTCCCCTCCCCCTGCTAGCCTGCCTCAGGCTCACTCCCGCTCTTCCATCTGGACCACTCACAGGCTCCGTCCTTCCTCTCTTCCTTTTCTGGGGTCCTCTCTCTCCTTCTCCCCCCATGTTACCAGTTTGCAAGAAGCTATGCTCCTTCTGATTCCTCGTTTGAGCCCTCCCTCCTTACCGCTGCCTGAGATGACAGCCTGGACTACAACTCTCTGAGGCTTAGCTATTATGTGGATATACAAAGGAAGCCATTGGCAACAAGGAACACAGAGGTTATCCATGCAAACAAGAATCTGTGTGTATCCCCCTTTGAAGTGCTGAAAAGTGGAATTTAAAATAAAATGTTATTAATAATAATAATAATAATAATAATGTAAGCAAAAGTATATCTTTGCATCTATGTTTAGAGGGTATATCACAGTCAGTATATTAAAAATGTCTCAGTATCAATAACAACAGAGGCAGGTGGCACTTTTCAGACTAAACCAATTTATTGAGGCATGAGCTTCCAAGGACAAAGTCCATTTCCTCACGTGCATGAAGTGACGTACAGGCAGTGGATAATAGATATGATGATGGCTAGGGAGTGGGGGGAAAGGCTAGAGAACAAAGAGAAGGCACTGAATTAGGCAGGACATGGTGTGGAAAGAGTTAGTAGCATTATAGTCCAGCCTACTGACAACTGAGCTAAGTGTGAAAAGACAAAATGATCTGAGTTCATAGATCATTGTAGGGAGCCATGAAGCCATTGTCTCTGTTCAGATGTTGGGTGATGGTGTTACGTTTTCTAATGTGTTTCAATTTAGCAGTTTCAGGCTGGAGTGTTCCTTTGAAGTTCCTCTATAGGAGTATGGCAACCTCAAGGTCAGACAGAGAATATCCTGGAAGCTTGAAATTTTCTCCTGTCAGTTTCTGGATGTTAATCTACAATTAACTAACCCCAATCTTATAGGAACCTATCATTCACTTTTTCTAGAATTAAACACTCTCAAAATTACTTATGGGAAATTGTACCAGAAAACAATGTGCTCTTACAGTCATCTGGCTCTTGCCCACAAAGGGCTGCAACCAGTTTCGTGTATGTGGCACTCACAGTCACCTCATTTACTCTTTCCCATTGACTGTAATTTTTTTCAATTTTTTTAAAGGACTTGTGTTATCCAAATTTAATACCACAATTATGCTTGATGCTACTTATCTTGATTTGTGCCCGACACCAAAGTGCTCCAAATTTTCTTTTTCTTTCACTTGTTATTTCATCCACTTATCTCTCAGTGCCGCTTTTTCACACCAGACTCGCGCTCACTGTCCTTTCACTTGCTGTTTTGCTAGAGGTGCCTTCTTTGAATCAGTGTGCTGTGGGAAGGAGCCAGGTACGGCCGAAAAACTGAAAGAGATTCCCCTGAAGAAGGCGGGAAAACAGCTGAAACATTGTCGATGTCGGGAGGTATAACAGTGTGTATACAGCGGCTGTTGCGATCCCCCCTGCTGCTGCGCTACAGGAGGTCTCTTACCTTCCTCCAGAGGCCGCCTTGAAGCCAGGGCCTCGCCTGCGCATCATCTAGGACTTGCTCCAGGGCCTGAGAGGCCTAGCTGCTCCTGAGGCATGCCTGTGGCTTGCAAGCCTCAGCGTTTGGACTTCCTGCTTCTAGCCACGCCCGTTTCTCTAGGGGCTGGCCCGCAGCTCTCCACCCTAGTTATAGGACCAGCGGTGGGCGGTCCTGGCAAGCTCCTCCCAGGGAGTTGCCTTCTACCTCCAGTATTTAAGGACTGTCTGTTCACTTGCACCCGGCCTTCGGATTGGGTTACACAGTTGCCTGTGGCCTCTCCCGATCCAGGTCCTCCGTGACTACGACTCCTGCTTGTCGTCAGCCTGCCTTGACTCCGGTCCGTGACTCCGACTCCTGTTTGTCTTCAGCCTGCCTTGACTCCGGTCCGTGACTCCGACTCCTGCTTGTCTTCAGCCTGCCTTGACTCCAGTCCGTGACTCCGACTCCTGCTTGTCTTCAGCCTGCCTTGACTCCGGTCCGTGCCTCCGACTCCTGCTTGTCTTCAGCGTGCCTTGACTCCGGTCCGTGACTCCGACTCCTGCTTGTCTTCGCCTTCGGATTGGGTTACACAGTTGCCTGTGGCCTCTCCCGATCCAGGTCCTCCGTGACTCCGACTCCTGCTTGTCGTCAGCCTGCCTTGACTCCGGTCCGTGACTCCGACTCCTGCTTGTCTTCAGCCTGCCTTGACTCCGGTCCGTGACTCCGACTCCTGCTTGTCTTCAGCCTGCCTTGACTCCGGTCCGTGACTCCGACTCCTGCTTGTCTTCAGCCTGCCTTGACTCCAGTCCGTGACTCCGACTCCTGCTTGTCTTCGGCCTTCGATTGTGCATTACAGTTGTCTGTAACCTTGCCGGTCCAGGTCCTCCATGTTTCCTGATGTCTGCCTTGATGTGTTTCCTGATGTCTGCCTTGACGTGTTTCCTGATGTCTGATCCTGAAGCTGCCTGATCCTGATCCAGTTCCGCTTGTTCTGTCCTACGTCCTGTCTGGCTCCTGAGCCTTCTGGCCTGTTGGGCCCTGGAGTGGCCAACAGGAGGGATTCGTCCCCCGGGCTCTGGAGCTTCCCTGCCTGCCAGCCGTAAGGACTTCGGGTGTGAGTATCCCAGCATCGGAGTTCCTGTTCGCCTGGAGTTTCCCTGCACCCTCCTTCTCAGCGTGGTCCGCGACCAGCCTTCCTGGGCTGTGTAGGGCGCGTCTGGGACAGGGTGGTCCGCGACTCAGTCCCACGGGTGGGCTGAGTAGGGCGCCCTGATGGACAGTGCCATGTTTCCGTCCAGCCTTGTCTACAGTGTCTGCTTCAGTCCTTGCCCGGATGTCTTCTGTTTAAGGACTCTGTCTGCCCTCGCCTCTGTCCGGCCTGCTGCCCATTGCCGTTCCCTGCGGCAGGTCCGAAAGGGCCGGGAACAGTCGGAGGACCGTTCATTAGTCAACTTCCCCGTGTTGGCTACCATGGGCACGCAGGTCCGGCTGAGGGTCGGACTCCCTGCTTCTGTTCCTGCCTGCCTGGCTCACCATGCCTGCTCAGCTCACCTCCCACGGTGTGGCCTTGGGCTCCTCCTGGGGTCCTGCCGTGGCCCAAGGGCTCACCACCCGCCCGAGACGACCGCGCGCGCTCGTAACAGCGGCAGACAGCACCGTAACAAAACAGCAAGTGAAGTGCTAGTGAGCGTGAGTTTGGGGTGAAAAAGCGGCACCGAGAGATAGTGGATGAAATAACAAGTGAAAGAAAAAGAACATTTGGAGCACTTTGGTGTTGGGCACTAATCAAGATAAGTAGCAACAAGCGTAATTGTAGTTTTAAATTTGGATAACACAAGTGGGAGATTGAAGTCTTTTAAAAAAATTGAAAAAAATTACAATCAATGGGAAAGAGTAAATGAGGTGACTGTGAGTGCCACATACACGAAACTGGTTGCAGCCCTTTGTGGGCAAGAACCAGACGACTGTAAGAGCACATTGTTTTCTGATACAATTTCCCATAAGTAATTTTGAGAGTGTTTAATTCTAGAAAACGTGAATGATAGGTTCCTCTAAGATTGGGGTTAGTTAATTGTAGATTTACATTGAGAGGATTTATAAGCCTAAGGATTATAATAGTTTCTGGATGTTGCCATTTCTAATGTCAGATTTATGTCCATTTATTCTTTTCTTTAGGGACCTTTTTGTCCTATGTAGAGAGCAGAATGACATTCCTGGCAGCTGATGGCATATATTACATTGGAAGAAGAGCGGAGGCATGAGCCTCGGATGTTGTAACTAATGTTGTTGGATCCTGTGGTAGTGTTGCCTGGGTTAATATGTGAACAGAATTAGCATCTGAGTTCCTGGCAGGGTCTGATTCCTGAGTTGGAGTCATTGTTGTACAATATTTGGTTGCTGGTGAGTATCCATTTGAGGTTGGGGGCTGTTGGTAGGCCAGGATAGGCTTGCAATCCATGGCCTGCGAGAGGGTGGAATCATTGTCTAGGATGGGTTGTAGATCCTTGATGTTCTGTTATTTTCTTTTTTGAGATGATCCTATTAGAGATATGGTTTGTTTATCACGAATTAGGCAATTTCAACAAAATTGCCTAATTTGTCATGGGTCGGGGGCCCTGAACTCCGAAACTGATTTTCCTCAAACTACGAGGAAAATTAGTTTTTCGGGTTTGTATGGGGGGAGGGGCACATTTTATTTTTTTAAATAAAAAACCACCCCAAGCATTAAAATTTATTGTAATACAACCCCCCCCCCCCCCAACATCCTGATCCCTCTCCAAGACTTACTAACATCTCTGGTGGACCAGCGGGGTCCCGGGAGGGATTTCTCCCTCCACGCCATCGGACTTTCGGGCCTGTCTCGCATCAAAATGGCACCGATAGCCTTTGACCTACTATGTCACAGGGGCTACCGGTGCCATTGGTCAGCCCCTGTCACATGGCCATCAGCACCATATTGTGCTCCTACCATGTGACAGGGGCTGACAAATGGTGCCGGTAGTCCCTGTGACATAGTAAGGGCAAAGGCTATCGGCGCCATTTTGATTACTGGCAGCCGATGGTCCGAGTGCAGGAGGTCGCTCCCAGACCCCCACTGGACTTTTGGCAAGTCTTGTGTGGCTCAGATTAGAGTCCACTAAGACTTGACAAAAGTCCCTGGTGGTCCAGCGGGGGTCTGGGAGCGACCTCCTGCACTCAGACTGTCGGCTGCCAGTAATCAAAATGGCGCCGATAGCCTTTGCCCTTACTATGTCACAGGGGCTACCGGTGCCATTGGTCAGCCCCTGTCACATGGTAGAAGCACAAGATGGCACCAATGGCCATGTGACAGGGGCTGACCAATGGCACCGGTAGCCCCTGTGACATAGTAGGTCAAAGGCTATTGGCGCCATTTCGATCGAGGCAGGCCAGACAGCCCGACAGCACGGAGGGAGAAATCCCTCGCGGGACCCCGCTGGACCACCAGGGATGTTAGTAAGTCTTGGGGGAGGGATCGGGATGGTGAGGGGGGGGTTGTATTTAATGTATTATAGTAAATTTTAATGCTTGGGGTGGGTTTTTTTGAGCTTCGTTTTCCCGCGTCATTTTTTGGGCCCGTTTCATTTTTCCCCTTTTAATTTTTGTTCATTTTTCCAAAAAACTAACTGAGGAAAAACGAACTTCACCCTGAAGCATCCGACTCAAAAAACGACCCGGTAGAAAAAAACGAAACTCTTCTCTAGATCCTATAGCAGAGTATTTCTAGGTATCTGTCTGGCTCTGTTGATCTTTTTCTTACCAGTGGGTACTGATGCTGATTCCACATGATCCACACATATATTTTTTTTTACAATGTTACAATGTAAAGATAATATGACCTGTTGTCACACTATCCCACAAGTTATCATGTAAACCGATGTGATACTCGTCTTTGAATGCCAGTATATAAAAACAAACAAACCACCAACAGAACACCCAAACTCAACACCCAAACTCAACCCTTATCCACCACCACGGCACCATCAGCCACAACGCACTCCAAATATAGTCCTGCAAGGTAAGAGTGTTCAAACCGGTCCTACAGGCCCCTTCCAGCCAGTCAGGTTTTCAGGATATCCCCAATGAATGTACATCAGATTTATTTGCATGCATTATCTTCTGAAAATCAGATTGGCTGACCGGTTTGAGCACCACTGCTCTAAAGCAGACAAACACAGAAAAAAAATATACAAAGCTTGAGACACCCTGAGTGACAAATAGCAAAAACAAACACACTGACAAAGAACAAATGATGGACAGTTCATTCATCACACAAGCAATTCAGACACTCTCCTGGAACTCCTACTGATCTCCAGTGTAGAGCACTGACCATCACTCTATGTTCCAGATCTGAAAAGACAAGTGAGGTTTGAATTTATTTATTTATTTAGAGGCTTTTTTATACCGCTATTAGTGGGTACATCATATCGGTTTACATCAAACAGTAGATGGAAAGTACAAAGAACAGGGAAAAGGGGAGGTGACAACATAGTTCAACAACTAGAGAAAACTAAATAGAGGAACAGGAAAAAAAACTGGAGAGATAACATATTAACATAATAACGTAAAGAAAGAGAAAAGAAATGTAGTGCCTTAAATAGCAGATTTAAAAGTGTATACAAATTTGATGAGATATATGTGTTCTGTATACAAGAAAACTGAACTGTGTGAGTACTTTCAAAACATGACTCAAAATGCCTTAGACATGCCTGTTTTTTTGTACACACCTACTTTTCTGTGCAACTACACCGGTATGTGCATACTCTCAACCTTCTTAAAATTAGCTGTGAGCATGTTCCAGCTACTTATAGACATACACAATCATTCTAGACACATAACCCCTGCATAATTCTTTCAAAATTGAATCCTTAATGTTGAAAGATTGGATCATGTCACAAATTGGGCAGATATAGATGTTGAAGTGTGTTGGAAAAATCACCAAGCCCTGGGATATTTTGCATGGGTACTCAAGGTGGATAAATTATTGGCCCATGAAATATTCTTGAATCTATCTGTCGAGAATTATTTGAACCATTTAAGAACTGAACTCTCAATACCAATGGTTTCCAAGTAGTGTAGGAGGAGCAGATGACCAATAGTTTCAAATGCAGCAGATAGATCTAGTAGGGCAAGGAGTGATGGTCTTCTCTGATGCTTGATTGGTAAGAATGGAGAATACAAAACTCTTATAGGAAGTCTAACAGCTGAAAATAGATCACTTTCTCCACCAGTTTGGACAGGAAGAAGAGGTAGGAAATTGAGTGATAGTGAGCAATTATTCTGGGGTTGCAGCCCAGGTTTTTCAAAATGGGATTGACAACTGTATCTTTGAGTGAGGAAGGTAAGCAACCCAGAGCAAACATAACATTCATTATAGAGGCTAGCCAAGGGACTAGCATCTGCCTTGGGTCACCAGTGAGGTGGTAGGGGGGTGTAAGATCTAGTGGACAAGAAGAGAATTTGATTTTTTTTCACTTCTCTCAGAGAGATCATCCTAATCTTGGACAAACGGGCTACAATCTTGAGGTATTTGAGCTATCCTGACTATAGTTGGTGAAGGAATACTTTGTGTGCAGAAAGAGACAAAGGAGGGCAAAGAGAAAGGATGTGTGGATGGCATTAAGTCAAAGAATTTGATGGCATTGTCAGCTGAGGGACTCCCCACAGTACTAGAAAGGGACAAGGATTTGGGCCTAGAAAGCTGAAATAGCTGTGCTGGGTGATTTTTTAGGTAGTTGAAGTTGCTTAAAGACATATTCCTTTTTTGCTAGCCAAAATAGTTGTTATGCATTTCTTTCCACCTTTCTAACAGATAATGCAGGTTTGTATCTGTCTATCTTGTTTGTGCCACCTTTGCTTGAGTTGACATGGCTATTCTTTAAAGTGCTGAAGTGTCTGATGGGGACCTCTGATTTGGCCAGCACTAAGTCTTGGGTAGGTAAAGCAGCAGTAAACTCTTCATTCCATTATTGGACAAGGAATTCAGATAATTCAGAAGTGGCAGCTCTCTTAGGGCTGGATTTTCTTCTGAATTCCGCGGTATCGGGGGTGAGGGGGCGAAGCTGGGGGCGGGCCTGCAAAAGCCGGCAGCGATCATGCCACCACAGTGTTATCGCTGCCTGCTTTCACACCCAATAGCACCACCATGAAAGGTGGTGCTATTTGGCGCGCCACTGGCAGTGATAACTGGTCTTACGTTATTGCCGCCAGCGAAGTTACCGCCGCGTCTGCCCAGACACCGCCCCGACTCCTCCTCTTCTGGTCCCGACTGCGCCCCATCAAGCTATCGAGTGCGAAAAGTCCCTTTTGCGTGCAAAAAGTCCCTTTTGTGTGCGATACCGATAGAAAATGACCTAAGTTGGCCTAAGAATCTTTAGAATTCTGTTACTGGCAAAATTCTCCTTATTCTTGCAGTGTGTGTGAGTCCGTGTGTATGTATAAACATACTGTACATGTAGAGAGAGAGACAGAGACAGAAATATAAAATACGTATAGATAGATAAGTGACGGTATGTACATAGGTATGTATAAATATTGATATATGAAGAGAAGTAGTGCTTTATTCTTGCATAATGTAATAATCTGCTCTAACCTTTTTTTGCATACTGTAAATTCTTGACAATTGCCTATGTAAAAGTTCTGTTTCAAATGGCTCATTTTTACATGCGGCAGTGTTCCCATGGCACCAGTTCTAGCTACATCTCTCTGTAATCACTGTTAACCTCTGTTGCTCATCATTGCTCAGTACCATCTGCTCATTTTGATACTGTAATTCGGTAACTATTCTGCTGAATACATAATGCGATTTTTATTTAAAAAAAAAATAAACTAAAGAATAAAATCATTTAAGATTTTTCAACTATATCAAGAAAATGCTAAAACCCTTGGTGCCATCTTCTCATTTTAAAATGCTATAGATCCATTAATGTAATTATTTTAACTTATTTACTTTCATATTTACTATCACATTTTATTTTGTTTCATTGTGTCCTATTGGGTTATTGAGAATTGTTGTTGCTGAGTATTATGTTCTGTAACTTTATTTAGATTATATGTGTGATTTTTGGCTTTTGTTATCTGCTTGGAGCAATATTCCTTTGAATTTAAGCGGGCTATAAATAGAAAGAAGGTGAAGTAAAAGTAAAATCCATATGCAGAAGCAGGGGGAGCGGGAACTTCATTCAGGTAATTTTAAGAGAGAATTTCAGTGAGACTTACCCAGGTAAGTCTGTCACTGTGTCTCCTGTTTATTCTGACCAGACGCACCTGGATAAGTTAGCTGGGCAGCGCTCTTTATCAGCCCTGCCCCAGACTGTTCCCATCCTTTCTCTATTTGACCAGCTAAAAAGTTACCCTGACAAACCCCTAGAAATATGGAGCTCTATAATTTTAAGAGAATTCCATATAATAAGATGGACTCTCTCTGCTCTATCTATGTTCTTTTGGAGGTAAGGACTTCAGAATTTGAGACAATACTCCAGATGAGGTCACATCCCTTCTCTTACTTGTTATACCTCTCCTCTTGCACACTTACATTCCTCTGGTTCCAAATATGACCCTGTCACATTGTTTAGCCACCTAAATTTATCTGGCTAACCTAGCTTATATAGCCGCACTGCTGAAAATATCCAGATATCTTAAAGTTAGCTGAGTAAGTTTATTCAGCTTACTTTTGAACAGGTCTACAGGGCAAGCAGAGTTAGCCAGATATGTTATCAGAGTTATCAGGAAAACTCAGCTCCACCCTGTTACACCCATTCCCCTCCCATCACTTAGCTGGATAAATACTTTAGCTTGATAATTATTTATCCAGCTAAGTGGTGGCTGCTGACCTCAGCCAAATATTTAAAACATTCCACTTAGCTGGATAAGTTAGAACTTTTTCAACTAAGTGGTGCTGCATATCAGCCTCCATAAAATCTCTGTCTTATTTGAGGCATATCAGCATCATATTGTTTACTTCTTCCTTTGATTTCTGTGGCACAAATGTATGACACTTCACATTTTGTGATGAATCTTAGCTGCCAAGTACTTGACCACTTTTCAAGTTTTCTTAGACCACACTTTGGTTTGCTAGGAAGGTCCAGTCTTGAGGACATCTTAGTAATACATGCAAAAAGATAAATACTGCCATCTGCAATATCTTTTGGAGAGACTTCAGCTGAAGTATTGTGTCCAACTCTAGAAGATGTACTTCTGAAGTAATACAGAGTAGTGGCAGTCCAGAGAAGGGCTTCTTAAATAGTGTAGAATCTGCCTGATATGAGACTCAAGGATATAAACATGTATATCCTAATGAGGCGGGGAACATATAAGAATTTAAAATACCTCAAAAAGTATAAATAATCCAGAAGCAAATACATAAGACATCATACTTAACAACAAGAAATAGATGAACATTTTGGGATCTGTTTGGTACTTGTTACCCAGGCTGGCCACTGTTGGAGAGAGGATGCTGGCCTAGACGGTCTTGGTCTGACTCACCAAGATATATTTTATGTTCTTATTTTTGTGTTAACTTTTCATTGTTTTTGAATAATGGTAACAGTAGAGGAAAAGAAAACCAAAGCCATTGTATAAGAGAAAGAAAAGATATGAATCTTTTAATTAACAGTCAACTTAGAAATATTTTTAAATAAATAAATAACCGTGTAAAGAGAAAAATACTACATGATATGTGATTATTTCTTTTATATGATGGGGCCCCTAAAATAGGACCTGGACAACAGAAATGGGCCTATGAAAAAATTCTGGAGGGAATGCACTTGTCTTCTACTTTTGGGGCATGATAATCTGCCATATCTGGCTTGGTAACTAACTCCTAGATTCATCAAAATGTGTTATTAATGCATGGATAATGCCCACAATAATAAAAAGGCGCATTAAGGTAATTTTAGAATTATTGCACCACATGATGTGAAAGAAAGAAACTGAGAGAAACTATCTACAAGGGCTTCATAGTTCATAGTAGTAAAGTATTTATATCTCTATATGAAGGCCATCTAGTACCTTGAGGTGAGGTGTTGGTGGTGGTTTAGGATTTAGGGGCCAGTTTTTCATGTAGAGTGAGATGTACGAACAGCACAGTACACCTCGGTGAGGATTTGATGTCATTTGGAGTGAGAAGGTCTCACAAAGATGCCATTTCTACTATGTTCTCTCACCTTAGCTTATGGACTCTATAACAGGGTACCATCAAGCTAGGGTGAGATAACAAAGTACAAAATTTCATCTTAGTGAGACTTTCCTCACTCCAAATAATGTCAAATCTTTACCAGGTTATACTGTGCTTTTCTTACATCTCACTCTACATGAAAAACTGGCCCCTAAAACCTAAACCCCCACCAACATCTCACCTTGAGCTATTAGATGGCATTCCTTTAGGCATATAAATAGTTGAATACTGTGAGGCCCTCCCTAGAGGGCCTCACAGTACTACTCTCCCCTCCCAAGAACAGAAATGGCCAAAATGTAATTCTAAAAACTTATCGTGAATTGCATTACTGCCATTTCGGGGATATCACACAGCTTAATGCCAGGAAAAAAGGTGTAGTTATTTCCAGCATTAAAATCATGCGATAGCATGCATTATGCCATCGTATGGTGCGATATTGCCTGTCATTTTAATAATTTCCACCCAAACTCCTCCTTTATCCCATCCCTTCCCAAAATTTGCATTCGTGCCATGTGATAGCATTATCACATGCACTATGGCGTTAACACATGTGTTAACTCATTATCGTGTGCATTAACGCCATAATGCATTTTGATGAATGACCCTGTTAGCCAGATATAATATATCCAGCTAAGTTACAAGAGATATTCAGCGGCATGGCCACTTATCCATTTCAGTTAAGTGGATAAGTAGCGTCACCCTGATCCACTCACTGTCTGCCCAGTTTCTATGTGGCTTAAAGGTAGCCAGATAAGTGACTTATCCAGCTATTGAATATGGCCTTATATTCAGTGGCCTGCTAGATAGTCAGATAAGTCCTAGGAAGAACATGTAGAGGGTATGAGTATGGTTACAATATAAGCTGCAGCAGAGGGATCTTCGGTGAGAGTTTAGTGGGAAGCAGGTGTGAAGTCAGGGTGGGGGAGTTTTCTCTACTTCCTTGCAGGTAGTGGCCGGTGTCTAGCAGGACTATGTCTCCAAGAGTTGAACAATATAGTCCTAGGCACTGCTACTAAGTCACCTGTGAAGAATCATGGATTTTAAGCATGGGGAATTCCATTCCTGTGACCAGGTATGAAGATGTAAAAGGATTTGTGAATACTAAATGTTATCTCTTTTGAAATGGATAGATAGGGCTAGACGCTATGTAGAAAATATAGCAAAGAAAGGAGCTAACATTATTCTGAAAGAGATTCTTGGAAGCAGTGTATTTTGTTGCTATTGTCATTGCTGCTGCTACCCTGAGAAATTAGTGGTTTTATGAGTTTTACTCTGAGTGCTGGAACCTCTCAATTGTGAAATAAAAGGTTTTGCTTGAAGATACTTTTTGGAGTAAGACACTATTTTATGCCATGGTGTGGGTTCGACAGAGGTCATTATCAGTTGTGGAAGAAGTTGGGGGAACAGTGGGGGGGGGGGGGGGTCACAGAAGGGAAAGAGATGTTTTCTGGATCTTTCCCTCTTCAATGTGGCAAATCAGTCCTTGCCTCTGAGGCAAGTCCACTGCACAATTTTCTTGGCCATTTCTGTTTCTGAACCCACATAGAAACTGGTGCTCAGCTTACAAATGGGCCCAGATCCTCTATTATTTTATGTGCCTGTGACAACGTAAGTGGTCTTTGGCTTACCAGAGGACAGATTTTGCAATTTTATTACAATAAAAAATGAACAAAGCACAAGCCTGCTTACTCACATATGTTGGATAGCAAAGTTCCTGCGTTCTCCTAGTTTCGTCAGGGGCCTCCCTTTCCCTCTGGGCCCTGGCGTCTTTTCCCTCTCCCCAGGGAAATGCCCTGTAACCAGGATCCCCTTGTGGCAGTCTTAAATTGGGCCAAGTTAAATGCCTGCTCCTGGACTTTTAACATGTCATGAGGTGGCTGGCCTGGGTTAGCGTACACCCCCACAGGTGTGATACAGGACCACAGAGCTGGACAAGGTCAGGTCTTCTGCCTAGCCAACTCCCTCCCCCACAAGTTGAGTCCTTGGGTTCTAGGGACAGGTAGGGCTTTAGCTTGGCAAGGCTGGACAGGCTGGACAAGGCAGGGCAGGCACAAGCTGGAACTGTGGTCTGGCACAGGCTGGGCATTGTGGGCAGAGATAGACTAGAAGCAGAAGTCTGGGTATGGAATAAGCAGGGAGCGAGGATTGGATAGAAACACAGGCTTGGCTGGGATACTTAGCAGAGAATGGAACTGTATACAGACTGGGGCAAGGCAAGGCAATAGGAATCTGGGGAATGGGTACTAGGTACTGAACTGGGCAGGGCAAAACAAGACCAGACAAGGGCAGGCTAGACAAGACAGACCAGCATAGGACCAGACAAGGACTAGACAAGAAAACACAGAACAAAAACACTGAGGCCGGAAGGCAGCAATAGAGAAGGCCTGTAGGCCATTAAGCATAAAGAATGGAGGTCACTAGGCGACTAGGTCACTAGGCGAGAAGATGCCTGAGTAAGCCACAGATCAAGGTCTAAGGTAAGAGCAGGTTCTGACACCACAAGGCAAGGTAAAGCCTAAGTAGGCCACAGAGCAAGGTGCAAGGATACAGAAGGCCCAGTGGATATAATGCAAGGTAAGGCCTGAGTAGGCCACACAGCAAGGTGCAAAGAAACAGAAGGCCCAGACACAAGTCAAGGTAAGGCCTACCTCAGCTGTAAGACAAGGAGCAACATACAAGAAGGCCCAGAGGCCACAATGTATGGAGCAAAGTAAGAGCATCCAGGTCAGAGCCAAGGGTTTCTCCATGAAGAGGCATCTATGCTTTGGCAAGGCAGGGTTAAATGGGGCTGGAGTTTGGATGTGGTATTTGAGCAGCAAGGAGGAGCTTCACAAAGCTTGAGGTGAAGCTCACTGAGGACCTCTGGTGGAGAGGAGGCACACCACAGGCTGAGTCAGGTGGCCAGTGAGGAGATGGCTTGGGCAACTAGAAATAGACCTTTCTGGTGGCCTCTGCTTGAGGGGAGGTGTCATAGCTGACAGGATCAGGGCAAGTTGAGGCTGCATGGTTGGCAAAACCGTGACATAAGGAGGGTTTAATGTGTACACTCCTTTACAATGCCCAACATAATGTTACAATTATATACCATTTGGTTTAAATCTTCAGAGGGATAGCCGTGTTAGTATAGTGTAGCAAAAATGATACAAAGTGAGTAGCACTTTATGGACTAACAAATTTATTGATACCTGAGCTTTCAAAGATAGAGTTTACTTCATTAGATGCATGTGGATTCCATATTTCTCAAATTTACCGAAGTCAATATTTTCTATTTTTCTGCCTTAACTTGATCCTTATCTGAAAAAGATGAAAATTAGGGTTTTCAGAAAAAAGTCCAGAAATCTCCAATACTCAGGCCAATGAAATGCCGTGCACTGCAGCCAGCGAATGGCTCAAAACACAATTGGACACGCGTCCATAACCCCCCCTGTAAAACAGGGATTAGCGTGTGCAAAACATGCGTCCAATCGAGCATGTAGCTAATAGCACATATCACATGTAAAGTACAAGTAGATGAGGCTAATAGCTAATCCCCTTGATGCAAAAAATTTCCCGTGTGGCCAATGATCTCTTGTAACACGACAAATTTTATGCGAGCCTGGGGATGGCGTAAAAGTCTGCAGCACTCAGTCCTGTGGATTGCAAACTGGTTAAAAGATAGGAAAAAGAGAATAGGAATAAATGGTCTATTTTCACAGTGGAGAAAGGTAAACAGTGGAGTGCCTCAGGGATCTGTACTTGGACCTGTGCTTTTTAATATAATTATAAATGATCTGGAAAGTGGGACAACAAGTGAGGTGATCAAATTTGTGGATGACACAAAATTATGCAAAGTAGTTAAAGCACACGCAGATTGTGATAAATTGCAGGAGGACCTTGTGAGACTGGAATATTGGGCTTCTAAATGGCAGATGAAATTTAATGTGGTTAAGTGCAAGGTGATGCATATAGAGAAAAATAACCCTTGCTGTGGTTACACAATGTTAGGTTCCATCTTAGGAGCTACCACCCAGGAAAAAGATCTAGGTTTTCACCACATCCTCTGGAATTCATTGCCAGAGGATCTGGAGAAAGCTATTATTATAGCCACAGTTAAAAAAGGTTTGGACAAGTACCTGGAGGAAAAGTCCATTAACAATTATTAAGGGAGAGTTGCAGAAATCCACTGCTTATTCTTGGGATAAGCAGCTTGGAATGTATCTACCCCTTGGTATCCTGTCAGCTATTTGTGACCTGGCTTGGCCGCTGTTGGAAACAGGATACTGGGCTTGATGGACCCTTGGTCTGACCCAGTATTGCAATTTCTTATGTATTAAAATAAGCTTTGTTTATATAAAAACAAGCGGTTAAGCCTGTTAAAACGGGCTACATTACATTTTTTTTTCAGTCCATTTTCTAACACAGCACCCTTCTACACTTTTTCTCCCTCTCTCCCCCTTCCCCTTGTTCACTCCTCCCCTTTCCTCCACTCAGTCTTACTCACCCTCTGTCTCCCACTGCCTCCTTCCCCTCACTCTCACCTCCCTCCCCTTCCCTCAGTCACTCCCACCTCTCTCCCCTTCCCTCAGTCACTCCCCACCCTCTCTCAATCCCATCCCCTCCCCCTCAATCCTCCTCCACTCCCTTTTTCTCTGCTCCACAACGTCTTACCCTTCCACTTACTCACATCCCTGTCTCTCACCTCTCCCTCATTCTCCCTCTCCCCTCACTCTTCCCCACCCCCTCCCTCCCTCCCACACACTCACCCACTCCTCCCTCCCTTTCACTCAGTCCCTCCCTCCCACTCAGTCCTCCCCCTCACTCAATCCCTCCCTCCCTCCTTCCCACTCAGTCCCTCCCTCTCACTCAGTCACTCCCTCCCTCTCTCTCTCTCCTCCCTCCTTCGCTACTGGCCGCCGCTGCCGCCGCTCGCTACCGCCACCCGCTGCCGCCGACGCTGCCACCCGCCGACGCCGCCACTCGACGCCGCCATTTTTTTTTTCTGACGCTGGCTGAGACCGACGTGCTCGCCCGCACATGCGCGGTAGAGCTGGTCTCTACTGTGCATTTGCGGCACGTCGGTCAACCTTCAATTATTAGGTTGATTGACTGCAGAGGCCCCTTAATCTAATTAAAATAAATGTTTTATTTATAAACTTATAGTGGTGGCCAGTGATGCTGCCTCTTAGTCACCTTGTTTTTGTGTTTTTATGGGGCTGAGAGAGGAAGGAGGGAGTCTGAGGCTCTGTTTCAAGCAAGTGGCATGGTGGAGTGATGGTGGGATTTATGGGCTCCAGGCACAACAGGGTGATGCTGAGGGAAAGGCTGGTCCGCAGCAGCGGTCGGTGCTGGATTGCAGAGATGAGGCTTTGCAGAGGTGCGGGCTGTGGCAGCAGTGTGCCACTGAGGCATACAGAATTTGAGAGTGCCAGACCTCGGCCCATCTCTGCCCTAGCCGGCCCTTGGATGTTTTGTCACCTCCAAAAGCAGTGTTCTCTCCCTCCTCCCCCACCATGGGTCCTCTCTTTCTCTCCCACACCCTAAAAGACAGCAGCCTCTCTCCTGTCCCACCCTCTGCCTAACAACATTTCCCCTCTTTCTCTCTCTCTCTCTGCTCCTCAATATTCTCTTCTTTCTCACTCCATTGCCCCTCGTTCCCACAAGCAGCATCTGTTTCCATCTGATCTTCCCAGCTGATCCAGAACCTGGAAAGCTGGGCCTCAATGGATGAGGAGATCATCAGGCCTCAACAAAACAAAATTAATATCAGAGCAGGGCCTATGAGTCTGCCTGACGGTGGCCCCGCTCCCTCCTCCTGCAATGGGGTGGGGGCCATCAAAGGACAGACTCACAAGCTCAGCTCTCTTTTTCATTTTTTTGTGCTTTGGTGAGGTCTGAAGAGTTCCCGATCCATCGATAGCCAAATTCCCAGGTACAGGATCAGTTGGGCAAAGGCAGATTTGTTGCAGCCGAGGATTCCCTCAGACCAGTGGCTGGCCCTGATCAATTATTCCGGGAGGCAATTTGCTCTACCCTCCCTAACCCCCCCCATGTCAAATTTATATCAGAAAAGTTTTGTTGCTGAGACTCTGGGTGCTCTTGAGGGCACTATGGGGCCCATAGCTAACGATGCCCCTGGGTACGGCTTTAGTGAAAATTACTAATCGGAAAATACAAGATGGATTAAGATTAAGGAAGAAAGGACTTGAATTTAGGTAAAGTAGAAGCAGTGCAAACAGGAAGAGGGAGGTAGTTCCATGTGGGTGGGTGGGTGGAGGGGATGGTTGGGGGAAGCGTCAAGGACATAAGGATGGAGAAAAGAATGAAGTTGGGAGAAAGCACAACCGAGAGAGAACACACAAAAAAAATGAGATTGCAAGAGCGCGTAATGGGTAATGAAGATGCAAAGGTTATTATATCTTTAATAGCCTCTGCTCTACAGAAAATTTTCTTTAATACTACTGAAAGAAGAATAAGGTGAAGGCCACATCTGCTTTGTGGTGCCCTGAGGTGATTTCTCACAGAGCCCCTCTTCAACTGCAGTAAAACGTTGATAAATGTGCCTAAACTGCAATCCAACATGTAAGAGTTTCCTGTCACAGGGTAGGTAAAAATACAGAAATAAGGCATTCACCCTTTCAAACAGCAAATATTTACAAATGAATTTCTGCTGTATTTACATCTTCATGTAAGTGAAAAGATATCTGTGCATCACAGTTACCAACTCATTAAAGGAGCCACCAAATGGATACCTGGGGAGAGTAATTTTCTAACTAACGGGTCATGTAGAGCTGAATTCATTGTTTTCAGAGTACAAACGGACTTCAGACCTAATTTTCAAAGTAGACTTCTGCGCATGAGTCCAATTTGAATATCAGCAGGATTACACGCAACTTAATCTGACACAGATTTGCATATTTACACCCCATAGAGGGCAGGCATAAATGCAAACATTTACGCACATAATATAAAATTCAAAACTACACACGAAAATGATCCCCCCCCCCCCCCCCCCCCCGACTTCTCTTTGCAGAACACATAAATGCAGGGCTTTCCTTCAGGCAGGACACTCGGGTACTGAACACCAGCACCTTGTCCTCCATCTGCTTGAATTGCCTTATGGCTCCCCCAAAATATCATGCATCTGATGTAGCTTCTGCTTCCCTTCCCTATGTCCTCCCTTCAGGTGGAGAAGTGACCTTGGGAAGCGAGTCTGCTACCGACTTGCCAGGGAAGTGGGGAAGAGGAGAGAATACTAGGCCCCTGAGGAAAGAAAGAGGGGATTCAGGCTGTCTGCTGGAAGGAGGGAGGAGAGAAACAGAAAGGACCCAGGGGACAGTAAGGAAGAGGACAAATTAATGGGGGGAAGGAGTGGAAAGTGTTATTTATCTTAGGGCCACTGAACATCCCTCGTCATTAAGAACATAAGAACATAAGAAATTGCCATGCTGGGTCAGACCAAGGGTCCATCAAGCCCAGCATCCTGTTTCCAACAGAGGCCAAACCAGGCCACAAGAACCTGGCAAGAACCCAAACACCAAGAAGATCCTTTGCTACTGATGCAATTAATAGCAGGGGCTATTCCCTAAATAAACTTGATTAATAGCAGTTAATTTTAGGGATGTGAATCGTTTTTCGACGATTAAAATTATCGTCCGATAATTTTAATATTGTCTTAAACCGTTATGGAACACAATACAATAGAGATTCTAACGATTTATCGTTATAAATCGTTAGAATCGTGAGCCGGCACACTAAAACCCCCTAAAACCCACCCCCGACCCTTTAAATTAAATCCCCCACCCTCCCGAACCCCCCCCCCCAATGACTTAAATAACCTGGGTGTCCAGCGGCGGTCCGGAACGGCAGCGGTCCGGAATGGGCTCCTGCTATTGAATCTTGTTGTCTTCAGCCGGCGCCATTTTCCAAAATGGCGCCGAAAAATGGTGGCGGCCATAGACCAACACGATTCCACGGCAGGAGGTCCTTCCGGACCCCCGCTGGACTTTTGGCAAGTCTTGTGGGGGTCAGGAGGCCCCCCCCAAGCTGGCCAAAAGTTCCTGGAGGTCCAGCGGGGGTCAGGGAGCGATTTCCCGCCGCGAATCGTTTTCCGTACGGAAAATGGCGCCGGCAGGAGATCGACTGCAGGAGGTTGTTCAGCGAGGCGCCGGAACCCTCGCTGAACGACCTCCTGCAGTCGATCTCCTGCCGGCGCCATTTTCCCCTTTATCATTTTGGTTGCCATTCTCTGTACCTTCTCCATTGCAACTATATATTTTTTAAGATGCGGCGACCAGAATTGTACACAGAATTCAAGGTGAGGTCTCACCATGGAGCGATATAAAGGCATTATGACATTTTCCATTTTATTAACCATTCCCGTCCTAATAATTCCTAACATTCTGTTTGCTTTTTTTGACTGCTGCAGCACACTGAGCTGAGAATTTTAAAGTATTATCCGCTATGATCCCTAAATCTTTTTCATGTGTAGCAGCTCCTAATATGGATCCTAACATCGTGTAACTACAGCAAGGGTTATTTTTCCCTATATGCAACATTTTGCACTTGTCCACATTAAATTTCATCTGCCATTTGGTTGCCCAGTCTTCCAGTCTTGCAAGGTCCTCCTGTAATGTATCACAATCAACTTGTGATTTAACTACTCTGAATAATTTTGTATCATCTGCAAATTTGATAACCTCACTCGTCGTATTCCTTTCCAGATCATTTATATATATATATATATATATATATATATATATATATATATATATATATATATATATATATATATTGAAAAGCACCAGTCCAAATACAGATCCCTGAGGCACTCCACTGTTTACCCTTTTCCACTGAGAAAACTGACCATTTAATCCTACTCTCTGTTTCCTGTCTTTTAACCAGTTTGTAATCCACAAAAGGACATCACCTCCTATCCCATGACTTTTTAGTTTTCTTAGAAGCCTCTCTTGAGGGACTTTGTCAAACACCTTCCGAAAATCCAAATACACTACATCTACTGGTTCACCTTTATCTGTGTGCAGTGTGTGTTGGGGCAGCAGCTGAACCCTCATCCTTGTTGTGAGGGGCATGTTATATTAGGGTTCAAAATATCCAGGCAACAAAAGCAGAAAGAAAATTCATTTCATTTTTGGGTTTAGTAATTCAGATATGTCAGCTTTGGAACTGTGAATGTGCAGCATTTCTGATGTCTTTTTATTTTGCAAGCTACAGAAGGAAATGCATTTATTATTATTATTATTATTATGATTATTAATATTGTGATTATTTATTATAATGAATCTACTACTCATACTCAAGGCATCCCAGGGAATTCTATTTCTCTGCTGTTGCACTGCATGCACATACATGCGTAAGTAGCGTGTACACACCTATGCACCATTTTATAAACATCGAGAGTATGCGCTTATTTTTTGTTTTATGCATATTTATTTATTAAATATTTATATACCGCATAGCAATATTTCAAAGTGGTTTCCAGATTTTGCACTCATAAAATCATGTGCATTTTAGGGTGGTCTAGGCTTATTCCAGGACTGGGTTAAGAAGTACACCTGGTTCTTATAAAATTGCTGTTTTATAAGAGAGATACGTGTATACATTTCCAAACTAATTTGTACACTTTTGCACCTGTTAATTAACTCACACAAGGTAAATCAGACTTGTCTGTCACAGGTTTTGGGTAGAGGCCTGAGTGAAATGGTGGAGGCTCAGGGTGCTAGAGGGTCTAGGCATACTGAAGAATGACTGGGTGAATTGCCAATTGGTGGAGGTATCGGCAAACTGGTGATTCCAAGTACGTGCACAAGTATTTTCAATAATGATCACATACATACTTTATAAAATATTTGACTCTGGGTATCAATCCAGGTTATTATACATAAATGTTATTTATTTTTATATGCCTAAAATGTTTATAAAATGGGTAGATAATGTGTGCATTTTCTTGAATTGCATTTATTTGTGTGTACTGAAACATATGTGTGAATTTATCTTTATCTTCCCTAGACATTTCTAAATATCAGACAATCTCAAATATATAGTACCTACTGAAGCTAAAATAATTGAAAAATGGGAATTGATCCAACTATGCGAGTAAATAGAAGGGAAGGGATTTTTGGACTCGCATGAATATGCCATTTGGAAAGCTTCTGGGACTGAATCTTGCCTGTGCTCGTTACTCGACACCCTGTGTAAGGAACTTGATGCAGGGGCTTCCTTGTTATTGGTCCATCTTAATGTAAGCTCTATTTTCAATACCATAAGTCACAATATAACGTTAACCGATTGTGGGCATTAGAGATAAGATCAATAGTGTTACCTGAAGTGTGTGTGCGTACATGTGGAAGAGGTTACATATAGTAAAGTTCTCGAGTACATGCAAACTTTTGCATGTATTTTAGGGGGCAGAGAATTGTGTATTTTAAAACATGCACAGATCGGTCTGTGCAAGTTCTAAAATTCTAGAGCAATTCTCCACGAATCCCTATATTCGTGGATCTATATTAGGAGTTACAACCCAGGAAGAGGATCTGGGTGTCATAGTGGACAGTACTGTGACATCCTTGGCTCACTGTGTGGTAGCGGTCAAAAAAGCAAACAGAATGTTAGGAATTATTAGGAAAGGAATGGAGAATAAAATGGATTATGTCATAATGCCTCTGAATCGCTCCATGCCGAGACCACACCTAAAGAACTGTTTGCAATTCTGGTTGCTGCATCTCAAAAAAGATATAGCTGAATTGGAAAAGTACAGCGATGGGCAGCCAAAATGATAAAGGGGGTGGAACAGCTCCCCTATGAAAAAAGGCTAAAAAGGTTAGGACTCTTCAGCTTGGAGGGGGGATATGATGGAGGTCTACAAAATAATGAAAGGACTTGAATGGGTAAATGTTAATTGGTGATTTACTCTTTCTAATAATACAAAAACTATGGGACATTCCATGAAGTTAATATGTAGCACATTTAAAAACAAATTGGAAAAAATTCATTTTCACTGAATGCACAGTTACGTTCTGGAATTCATTGCTAAATGATGTGGTAAAGGCTGAGTTTTTTTTTGTGTAAATATTTTTATTGGAGTACAGTAGGTAAAAGAGCACCTGAAACACACAAAGTGCTAAGAGTGCGACAACAACATCAAGAAGAGCCATAGTACAAGGAAACACAAAACAAAAATTCTGATCTGGAAGTCAGCTATGAAACACAAGACCCCAGGTAGGTAATCGCACAAAGAAACCAAACTGTAAACCGGTTGTTTTTTAACAATAATAAACTACAGAGATACCCTCCCCGCCTCCCCCCTCCCCTTTTTCCCCCGGGCAGAGCACTGGTGTATAATCTAAGAAACAGAACATTATCAGCAGAGGTTACGAAAAGCCATATACTTAACTAATATAGTTAGTGTGACGTGCAGAAGTCAAAAACAGGGGACAGAACACAAAGGTAATAATACACATCATGATATTACTTCAGATTCCTCCACTGGCAGAAGTTTCACATAGTCCTTCCATAATAATTGGATTTTTTGGTATTTCTCACTAGAACTGTGTTTGGCAGTTAAGAGTTCTATATGCATGAGGTTGTGAAATTTAGTTTTCCAGATTGGAATGTAAACAGGCGTGCGCTGAGTCCATTGCGCCAAAACCGCAGCCCGCGCAATAAGAATAATCTTTTGGAATAAGCCCTGTTGGAGGCCCGTAAGTTCGGAGTCCGCCAGCTCCATCATGCCAAGGAGCCAAAGTCGAGGGTCTAGAGGAAGATCAAGTTGCCACATCGAATGAACTAAAGACTGCAAATACCCCCAGAAAACCTGTAAAGTTGGGCATGACCAAAAACAATGATAGAAATCAGGGTGTGAGGCGGCACATCGAGTACAGTGTATATCTGACGTAAGTCCCATATAATAAGCATGACATTGAGAGTAGAAAGCTTGGTGTAGAAACTTGTACGTCTGGTCCCGTAGCGTGACATTCATCACAGTCCGAGAGATATGTGTAAAGCATGCCTGAAGGTCCCGCGATGAGACGGCCTGTGGCAAAACCCCATTCCATTTTGCAGTAACGCTCTCCAAGGTTGGTGCTAAAGTCAGTATCGCCAGTGCCGAGTAATATTGTGAGGCAGACATTCGTTTCCCGTCATCACCAATCAAAAAATCACGGACCTTGTGGCCCTGAAAAAAGGTCGGATTGGTCTTTTGCTCCTCCAACATAAAATGCCGAAGTTGTAAGTATCCATACAGATCTGAATGAGGAACAGAAAAACGGTCCATGAGGTCTTGAAAACTGCACAGCCGATAGCGATCTGCTTCCGACTCCAAGAGTTGGTACATACACTGTAAACCTTTAATTGACCACAACTTGAAGATCATTTGCGACATTCCGGGCTGGAATATTTGACAGCCACGAATGGGTAAGCAAGTGGTCACTCCCGGAGTAAGTTTAAATTGCCGACACAGCCGCTTCCATACTTGACGCAGGGGTCGTACCACCACACTGGTAGTTATTAATTTTGGGAGTGAGGAGTCCGATAGGTGTAGAGTAGCCCCAGGAGCATGTGGAGAGAGCCAAGCTGTGTAGTGGTCCATTGGAGAATAAAAAGCCGTGCCACAGACCCAGTCCCTTACATGACGTAATAAACATGCTTGATTATATCTCTCCAAATCCGGGCAATTGAGACCTCCCTGTCCTTTGGGTTGCATTAGAGTCTTTAAGGGAATGCGGGCCTTTTTACCATTCCATAGGTATTGCTGTAGTCCTTTGTTAACATCTCGTACATCCTGTTTCCTAAGCCATAGCGGCAACATATGAAAAAGATACAGCCATTTTGAGATTTCCATCATCTTTAATAGCAAAATTTTTCCAGATAGTGACAAGGGTAGGTCCCTCCACGCCGCGAGATGGGTAAGCAATTTCTGCTTCAGAGGGGTGACATTTAACCCATAAAGCTTACTAGGTAAGGCAGGGATGTGGATACCCAGATACTTTAAAGAAGTACCCACCCACCTCAAGGGGAAGGTACCCGGCCATGCCGAGTGCAAAGTACCCAGTATATCCAAAGCCTCTGATTTTTCCACGTTGATTTTTAACCCGGAAAATGTCCCAAACACAGCCTGTAAATGTAGGACATGTGGTAAGGAGGCAGCAGGGTTACAAAGAAAAACCAACATATCGTCAGCAAAGGCCGCTACTTTGAAATTCCCATTCTTGTAATGGAGACCCTGAATAATAGAGGATTCAGCCAATTTCCTTAACAGGGGGTCAAGGGTAAGAATATATAGGATCGGGGATAGCGGGCATCCCTGCCGTACCCCACGTGCAATACCAAAGGCTTCCGATATAGTGTCATTAGCTACAATATGAGACATTGGTTGATAATATAGAATAGAAATGGCCTGTATAATCTTATTGGGAAACCCAAAACGCCGCAGGACAGAAAACATATAGTCCCAGGAAACTCTATCAAAGGCTTTTTCTGAGTCAAACCCTACCGCCATGGATTCAAGACCAAGGGAATGCGATGTTTCTATGGCAGAGAGTAGGCGAATAACATGGGCCCCTGCATTTCGGCCCCCCACAAACCCTGCCTGATACTGTGAAATAATAGAGGGCAAGACAGAATTCATTCTTTGTGCCAAAATCCTTGCATATAATTTTAAGTCGCAATTTAACAAAGATATGGGGCGGTAGGAGGAGGCTAAAGTGGAATCCTTCCCTGGTTTGGGCAAAACAGTAATAAATGCTTTGTTAAACGAAGGGGGAAATTGGTTAATATCACAAGCATGGTTGAAAAAGGCTGCTAAAGGCCCCGCCAACGAAGCACTCAGAATTTTATAATATTCTAAGGTAAACCCATCCGGGCCTGGGGACTTATGGTTTTTACCAGTTTTAATAACACCCCGTATCTCCCCTTCAGTAATGGGTCTGCAAAGAAAATCTCTCTTGTCCTCTGGGACTTGAGGCAATCTTATATCTTGAAAGAATGCCTCTTCTTCTGCCGAACCCCCTGCTCTGTCCTCACTGTAAAGTCTTTCATAAAAATCACGCAAAACTGTACAGATCTCTTTAGTAGAGGTAACATGATGGCCAAGGTGAGTTTTTAGGCCCCCAATAAAGGTTTTACGGCGTTTTATGGCTACCATCCGTGCTAGTAATTTACTAGATTTATTCCCATACTGAAAGAAAAAATTATCAGAGGCTTTAAGTGACTTTTGCGCCCGAAGATGAAGGTGGGAATTTAAGGCAGTGAGACAAGCGTTATAGGCATCTTTATGCACCTGGGACGGAGAGTTAGCTAACACTCTCTGGGCTATGTGGAGCTGGGAATCAAGCTGCAAAATGAGTGCGTTTAATTTTTTCCTCTGTGCAATAGAATAGGCTATAACCTCCCCTCTTAACACTACCTTGCTCGTTTCCCAGTATAGAGTGGGGTCTACTACATGCTGCTCATTATTCTGAGCATACTCATCCCACTTTTTCCGGAGATACAACTGAAAATCCTTGTCTGCATGTAAAGATCCAGGGAAGCGCCACGTCTTCTGTCCTGTCCTGGGAGCAGCTAGCCAGAGGTCCACCCACACTGGGGCATGATCAGCTATCACAATAGATTCAATATCTGCTGTGTCCACCTTGTCCAGCAAGGGTTTGGACAGTAAAATGTAATCTATTCTTGACAAGGTATAGTGCGCCCTAGAGATATGTGTATAAACTTTATTATCTGGATTTAAGAGGCGCCAAACATCTAACAGCCCCAGTCGTTTACAGAATTGGCGAACCCCAGAGTCCGCGGAGTCCTTGAAGCTTTTTGGAATGTAAGATTTATCCACTCCAGCCTGGAAAACACTATTAAAGTCTCCCACCAAAAGGAGTTCGCCCTGAGAGCTAGTTAGTAAGATATTAGTTACCTTAGTAACAAAAGCTGGGTCCGGAGTGTTGGGAGCATATATAGTGCCAATAGTTACCGTTTTCCCTGCTAGAGTTCCTATAACTATTAAAACCCTCCCCTCCGGGTCCTTGATTTCCTGGATAAGTGTAAAGGGGATATTCTTATTGATAAGTACTGCGACGCCTCCCTTCTTCCCCTTAGCTTCCGAGAAATAGCAAGCAGCAACCCAGTCCCTGCAAAGTTTCTTACTTTCAAGGGCAGTTAAGTGTGTTTCTTGTAAGCAGGCGATACCAACCTTTAAACGCTTTAAATGTTGGAAAACTTTCTTTCTTTTAATAGGGGTACCCAACCCATTAACATTCCATGAAATTATCCTGCATTTACTACCCATAACGGCCAAGGTATGGTGTGAGCTAAAGGCTGAGTTTAAAAAAGGTTTGGACAGTATCATGAAGGAGAAGTCTATAAACTATAATTAATCAGAAAGACTTGAGAAAAGTCACTATTTATCTCTGTGCATTGGCAGCATGGGATCTATCTACTCTTTGGGATCCTGCCAGGTACTTATAACCTGGATTGGCTACTGTTAAAAACAGAATACTGGACTTGATGGTTCCTTGTACTGACTCAGTATGGCAATTCTTATGTTCTTTTGTGTGTAGCTACCTCATAAATCTCCCGCGATATTACTATATAATCATTCCCATGCTATTTGATTTATATGCTTTAAGAACATATGCATATATTTTTGTGAGTCTGAAAATCCACTTAAGTGTGTATGGGTGATCTATGTGCATAACTGCTTATT
The DNA here is from genome assembly GCF_901001135.1 of Rhinatrema bivittatum. Classification (NCBI taxonomy): domain Eukaryota; kingdom Metazoa; phylum Chordata; class Amphibia; order Gymnophiona; family Rhinatrematidae; genus Rhinatrema; species Rhinatrema bivittatum. The sequence continues at coordinate 333,948,038 of NC_042617.1, read as the reverse complement.
TTAAACATGAAAGTCCTGAATAAGCTTTTAAAACATTTACCAGTTGGTTGAAATATATATGTATCTATAGCTCATTAATATTCACTGTAGGAATCCTGTAACAAGAACTGTTTGCAGCACTTAGGGGCCAGCGTTCATCATCACGGCGTTAACCTGACTTGTCTGATGTTCAAATACATGTTGTATTTTTCCTCACATCTTGATATTTGACGTCTGCATTGTTTTAATGTGAATAACGCAGCATGGATGTCATGTCAGTCCCCTCCGAGATGAAGAATTCTATGTTGTTCAATATGGTAATGCTATTCAGTGTCAAAGCAGTGAACAGATCTTGAGGGACACATATGGCTTAAATAAACCACTAATTCCCTTCCAGTTAATGAGATTATAATAATAATAAGTAGGTACTTCCTTTATAAAAGCTGTAATTATTGATTAAATGTACCTACAGAACAGAGGAACAAAATTAAAAATAACAGAATGATCAAAATAGCATTTATGATTTGGGGGCATAAAAGATTATTTTTCCCTTCTCACACATTTTTTTTAGAATTATTCTTATCACAAATTTCTTTTTGGAAAGCCTTATTTTATGTTCACTGGATGTGTTATCCTTACAGCTGAATAAGCGACCGGGAATGTGAATTCTATATCAAAAGAGAAAGGGAGGAGCAATTCTAGCCCCAAACATGGAAATGCAAAATATTTTCAGAAAATAACTTTAATTTAATCCTCACCGTTCCGCCATTTAGTTATTTATTTTATTTATAACCCACCTAATAACAAATAGCAGGATACAACCAGCACAGATATCAAATAAATTGAGCCAAATTAAAAGTAACAAAGGAAGACTCCCTGGTCTATACATGATCAGTACAATCCATCCTTAAAATGAATAATTCTAGCTGTGAAGACTTTCATAAATTAGCAAACATATTATACATAAGAACATGCCATACTGGGTCAGACCAAGGGTCTATCAAGCCCAGCATCCTGTTTCCAACAGTGGCCAATCCAGGCCATAAGAACCTGGCAAGTACCCAAAAACTAAGACTATGATTTTAAACACCTCTATCATATCCCCCCTCAGCTGTCTCTTCTGAAAGCTGAAAAGTCGTAACCTCTTTAGTCTTTCCTCATAGGGGAGCTGTTCCATTCCCCTTATCATTTTGGTAGCCCTTCTCTGTACCTTCTCCATCGCAATTATATCTTTTTTGAGATACGGCAACCAGAATTGTACACAGTATTCAAGGTGCGGTCTCACCATGGAGCGATACAGAGGCATTATGACATTTTCCGTTTTACTCACCATTCCCTTTCTAATAATTCCCAACATTCTGTTTGCTTTTTTGACTGCTGCAGCACACTGGTAAACTCATCCAAATAGAGGGATACCCAACATAATGACCATTAGAGATGTGAATCGTGTGATCGATCATCTTAACAATCGATTTCTGCTGGGGGGGGGGAGGGAATCGGATCGTCGCGGTTTTGTTTTTTTAAATATCGTGTAAATCATAAATCGGGGGAGGGTGGGAAAACCGGCACACTAAAACATCCCTAAAACCCACCCTGACCCTTTAAAATAAATCCCCCACCCTCCCGAACCCCCCCAAAATGTCTTAAATTACCTGGGGTCCAGTGGGGGGGTCCCGTTGTGATCTTCCACTCTCGGGCCACGGGTGCGTTGATGGAAATGGCGCCGGCGCCATTTTGGTTCCTGTCCCCCGACGTCACGAGCATAGGAGATCGCTCCCGGACCCCCGCTGGACCCCCAGGGACTTTTGGCCAGCTTGAGGGGACCTCCTGACCCCCACAAGACTTGCCAAAAGTCCAGCGGGGGTCCGGGAATGACCTGCACTCGAATCGTGTTGCCGTAATGAAAAATGGCGCCGGCCATACGGCCGGTGCCATTTTGCAGTACGGCCATATGGCCATATTGCCGGCGCCATTACGGCAATATGGCCATATGGCCATTTTTCATTACAGCAACACGATTCGAGTGCAGGAGGTCATTCCCGGACCCCCGCTGGACTTTTGGCAAGTCTTGTGGGGGTCAGGAGGGTGATGGGGAAATTGGATATTGTAGTTTGGGGTAGGAGTTTTTTGGGTTAGGATTTTTTTTTTTTGGCTATCAGACTTGGGAGAGGGTAAACTGAAGAATAGCCAGACAGTTTTAGGGCTGCTATTGCAGCACAATAGGTTTGCCTCACCAAATGTAGGCAGCATTGAACTGTTTACCAAATTAGATAAATTCAAAAACCTCACCTTGGGCACACACCGATCTGGCCATTTTTTGTTTTTGTCCAGATGAATCCGGGCACACGTGATTTTGTGTACATATCTTTTACCTGGGACAGCAGGGAGAAATTTTAGCCAATTGGATTTAAGTGGTTAAATGTAGATTTTAACTGCATGAATCTTTTGAATATCACCCCTTATGTCTTTATAAAAATAGTGGTTTCACAAAACACATTTGTGATAAAGCAGTGAATAATGACATTTTTGAATTCCAGCTCTTTACTAATTAAACCCAATTATAATTGTGTGCTGTAAACAATTTATTTTTTATATGAAAATGTCCTGAGAACAAATAACCAAAATACTTTTATCGCAAACTTAAGCAGTTCAACTGTAGTGAAAACAAGAGATGAAGTGAAGCCCCCAAGCTGTGCTATATCACATGTCAAGTGCTGATGAGTCCAACTTCTGTGTGTATCTTAGGAACACTAAGACAAATTCAGCTGAAACTGTCATCTCCCATCTGCTGTTACAGAAATGGTGACAACCAACAATACTCATTTTCCTCAGGACACCAAAGATCTGATTAACAAAGGATTTCTCGAGTAAATTCAAGCAACATGGTTGCCAGTGGTCACCTGTATGACATACTGAGGGCAAAGGTAGCGCCGGCGCCATTTTGAATATTGGCAATACGGCCCGCGTGCAGGAAGTCGCTCCCGGACTCCTGCTGGACTTTGGCAAGTCTTGTGGGGGTCAGGAGGCCCTCCCAAGCTGGCCAAAAGTCCCTGGGGGTCCACCGGGGGTCCGGGAGCGATCTCCTGCACGCGTGACGTCGGGAGCCAGCAACCAAAATGGCACCGGCGCTACCTTTGCCCTGTCACATGATAAGGGCAAAGGGCCACCGGTGCCATTTCTCAACGCAGCCGTGGCCAGAGAGCGGGAGATCGCGCCGGGACCCCCCACTGGATCACAGGTAATTTAAAATATTTTGGGGGGGTTTGGGAGGTGGGGATTTGTTTTAAAGGGTCGGGGTGGGTTTTAGGGTTGTTTTGGTGTGCCGGTTTTCCTGCCCTCCCCCCTCCCCTGATTTACAATTTTTTGACGATAAATCGGGGGAATTGTTATTGTATCGCGGCTCTAATGATTTCTGACTATTTAAAATATATCTGACGATTGTTTTATAATTCACCTTTTAACAGGCAAAGCCTGACAATTTTCAATTTGTTGCAACAGAACCATTTTGAACACTCTCCAGGTGCTGTGCTCTATGCGGCGGATTTTCAGAGCCCTGCTCGCGTAAATCCGCCCAAAACCGGGCGGATTTACGCGAGCAGGGCCCTGCGCGCCGGGAAGCCTATTTTACATAGGCCTCCCGGCGCGCGCAGAGCCCCGGGACTCGCGTAAGTCCCAGGGTTCTCCGAGGGGGGCGTGTCGGTGGCGTGTCGGGGGACGGGCCCGGTCGTCGCGGCATTTCGGGGGCGTGTCGGCAGCGTTTTGGGGGCGGGTACGGGGGCGTGGCTATGGCCCGGGGCGGTCCGGGGGCGTGGCCGCACCCTCCGTACCCGCCCCCAGGTTGCGGCCCGGCGCGCAGGATGCCCGCTGGCGCGCGGGGATTTACGCCTCCCTCTGGGAGGCGTAAATCCCCCGACAAAGGTAAGGGGGGGGTTTAGACGGGGCCGGGCGGGTGGGTTAGGTAGGGGTAGGGAGGGGAAGGTGAGGGGAGGGCAAAGGAAAGTTCCCTCCGAGGCCGCTCCGATTTCGGAGCGGCCTTGGAGGGAATGGGGGTAGGCCGCGCGGCTCGGCGCGCGCCGGCTATACAAAATCCATAGCCTTGCGCGCGCCGATCCAGGTTTTTAGCAGATACGCGCGGCTCCGCGCGTATCTACTAAAATCCAGCGTACTTTTGTTTGCGCCTGGAGCGCAAACAAAAGTAGGCTATTCGCGCGCCTTTTAAAATCCGCCCCTATGGGTGTACATGGAAAGAATTTTTGGTTCATTCCAGATGTTTGGTTTGGCTTCCTATTTCATTCATTTGGATTAGAAGCTCATTCATTTCATTTGGGTCATTCAGGTCATTCTATTCCATTAACGTCAATGGGGGAAAGAAGGCATACAATTTTTATTCTAAATTTAGGGTTTTCCTTCCTTGTTTTATGAAACTTGCTGAAAGGCATCAGCATTAGAGGCAAAAGTACCCCAAGACACCAAGAATGGAATGAACGCCCCAATGTACCAAAAGAAGAACATTGGACACCAACAGTGTATGAACAGCCCAAGCCACCATGAGAGGGGGAAAGTGGCATAAATGCTATGAGCACCCTGACGCAACAGAAAAGGGGTTAAACAGTACAAACCGTGAAAGGAACACCCTCAAGGCAGCAACAGAGGAGCAAAGGCACCAACAATAGAATCAACACTCAAGGCATAGAGTGAGGGGGTACAGTAGCAAGGAGGACAGTGGCATCAATACCCCAGAGCAAGCTTGCTGTGTGAACTTAGTGCAAGAGTCACACACAGAATGTTGGGAATTATTAGAAAAGGAATGGTGAATAAAACGTAAAATGTCATAATGCCTCTGTATCGCTCCATGGTGAGACCGCACCTTGAATACTGTGTACAATTCTGGTCGCTGCATCTCAAAAAAGATATAGTTGCGATGGAGAAGGTACAGAGAAGGGCGACCAAAATGATAAGGGGAATGGAACAGCTCCCCTATGAGGAAAGATTAAAGAGGTTAGGACTTTTCAGCTTGGAGAAGAGACGGCTGAGGGGGGATATGATAGAGGTGTTTAAAATCATGAGAGGTCTAGAATGGGTAGATGTGAATCGGTTATTTACTCTTTCAGATAATAGAAAGACTAGGGGGCACTCCATGAAGTTAGCATGGGGCACATTTAAAACTAATCGGAGAATGTTCTTTTTCACTCAACGCACAATTAAACTCTGGAATTTGTTGCCAGAGGATGTGATTAGTGCAGTTAGTATAGGAATGACTGCCCAAAATGATCTTAGTTTCACTTTCACCTAAAAAAACAGTGATGAAGTCAATCCATGCAGCTGGTTGAAAAAGTGTTGAAACATGATTGTCCTGGTCCTTTCTTGTCCCTTAATTAACTCAATAAGATCAAATTTTACATTCCAATCCTTTGTTCTGGTGGTGCTGGACTTAGATCCCTGTGCTTCAGTCCTGAGCTCTATGCTTGAATTTGGGCCCATAAACTCAGGTAGCATTTCATTTTACCACACGCTATCACAGCACATGTACTTTTAGCTCCGGGTGAAAGGTGACATGAGGTGGTATTAAGACAGGAAAGGGGAAAGTACATGAAGGGATGTAATTTTCAAATCCCAAAGCAGGCTTTGCAGCTGAGGTAAAGCAGGTGCAATGTCCAAGGTTACTTTTGTAATGTGGTCATTTCCCTTCTTTCTCTTCCCCTTGCTGATTTGATCTACACAGATATTTGCTGCTCACACTATACTTCCTTTTATTGTTTTCCAAAGGTCCCTGAACCTTTCGGATCCTTGATTCCTCTTCACATTCGCTTGTCCTTTTGAAGTCAGACCTCTTCAAATCCAGAACATTTTGTTCTAGCTTTTAGTTCAGTTTGGAGCCCAATGTGGAACCACACTGTACAGCGATCACTACACCATAAATCTTCTCTTAACTTTAGATGTTAATGACAGTCCTCAGGTTGTTAGCACTTAATTCAGTATAGCCTCCACCTAGGGCGGACCATTCAACTAGTTACTTAAGGCATGGCCCTTTGCAGGTCACCAAGGATTCCTCCATTCTTAGATGAAGATGCAGTATGTAGGCTAGGGGATATGTTTTTAATGCCAAGGAAAATGGTTACTTGCCTTGGGGTGTTGATGTTCATTTCACTGCATGGTTTATTATAAAAGCAATGGCAGGGAGGGGGTCACACAAAGGTCATGTCCTAGACTTCAACAGTATGGGCACTGTTAAAATGGTGACATATCTTAAAGAGGCACTGGGAAGATGGAAAAATCTTTGTACAGTAGAAGAACAATAGACTAGACTAAACTAAGTTATAGAAAGAATTACGCGGGGCTAATGTAATAAGTTGCACTAACGTACCGTGCATTTCTCTGCAGTGAGTTAACTCTAGTATGTAACAGGGGTTTTAACTCCTAAAAAGTGCATATTAAAACAGGAGTAAGAACCAGCACTAAGATGTAAGATTAGCATTGGAGCATGCAAATTCCATGTAAAGAATGCATTAGCTAGCTATTCCCTAGCAATGTAGGGAGATGCATTATAGGGCAGGCAGTTTACAGCACATTTTCTTAACTCTGGAAATGCAATGCCTGGGTCAGAGCAGGAGTAAAACTTAACTCACATTTCTAGTGGCCATGCTATACTATTGCTGTGCCCAGTGTGATTGTACCTAGCCACTTCTACCAGAGTGCGCACAGCAACAGAATAACTTTGGCAATCAGAAATGTGAGTTTACTCCGCTCTGACTCAGGAGTTTAATTTTCAGTGTGAGCTCTTAGGGTGAGAACCTAGAGCTGAACAGTACCCTAGCACTGTGCATCCTGACTTTTGTATACTGTTTAGCTGTAGCTGCCCACCACAGGGAGCTTATACTTTGTTCAGCTAGCTGTAAGTGCCTACTCCAGAGAGCACATTCTTGAAGCCAAGGCCTTTTTGTCAAGGAAAGGCGAGTAAAATCAAAACATAAACTCTCTGGAGTGGGCACTTATAGTTAGTTTAAAAAAGCATGAAGTAAGTATCTGGGGGACACACCTACAGCTGAACAGGACACCAGCACCAGATGCACAGTGCCGATGTGCATACTGTTCAGCTGAAGGTGCCCACCCCAGAGAGTTTATGCTTTGATTTTACTTACCATTCCTTGTCAAAATGACATTACACATGAGGCTGGTGCTGTGCATCCCATCTTGTGGGTACATTCTTTCATTCAAGGCCATTTCAAGAAGAAATGACAAGTAAAATAAAAGAATAAGCTCTCTGGGGAGAGCACATACACCTAAATGAAAAAAGCTTAGGCTGTGTGGGTGGGCACCAACAGATGAACAGTATAAAATTTAGTATTACATATGCCTTGCTGTCTAGTTGTTCAGGAAAACAAGGAAAACCTATAACTATTACCTGCTTCAGAGTAGGGATGTGAATCGTTTTTTGACAATTTAAAATATCGTCCGATATATTTTAAATCGTGAAAAATCGTTAAGGCCACGATACAATAACAATTCCCCCGATTTATCGTCAAAAAATCGTAAATCGGGGGAAGGGGGAGGGCGCGAAAACCGGCACACTAAAACACCCTAAAACCCACCCCCGACCCTTTAAATTAAATCCCCCACCCTCCCGAACCCTCCCAAAATGCCTTAAATTACCTGGGGGTCCAGCGGGGGTCCGGAACGGCCTCCTGAAATTGAATCATGTTGTCTTCAGCCGGCGCCATTTTGCGCTGCCATTTTGCAAAATGGCGGTGCAAAATGGCGCCGGCCATAGACCAACACGATTCGACTGCAGGAGGTCGTTCCGGACCCCTGCTGGACTTTTGGAAAGTCTTGTGGGGGTCAGGAGGCCCCCCCAAGCTGGCCAAAAGTCCCTGGGGGTCCAGCGGGGGTCCGGGAGCGATCTCCTGCAGCGAATCGTTTTTCCGTACGGAAAATGGCGCCGGCAGGAGATCGACTGCAGGAGGTCATTCCGGACCCCCGCTGGACTTTTGGCAAGTCTTGTGGGGGTCAGGAGCCCCCTCCCCAAGCTGGCCAAAAGTCCACGGGGGTCCGGGAGCGATCTGCTGCCGCGAATCGCAAAAATCGATTTGCGGCAGCAGATCGCTCCCGGACCCCCGTGGACTTTTGGCCAGCTTGGGGAGGGGGCTCCTGACCCCCACAAGACTTGCCAAAAGTCCAGCGGGGGTCCGGAACGACCTCCTGCAGTCGATCTCCTGCCGGTGCCATTTTCCGTACGGAAAAACGATTCGTGGCAGGAGATCGCTCCCGGACCCCCGCTGGACCCCCAGGGACTTTTGGCCAGCTTGGGGGGGCCTCCTGACCCCCACAAGACTTGCCAAAAGTCCAGCGGGGGTCCGGAACGACCTCCTGCAGTCGAATCGTGTTGGTCTATGGCCGGCGCCATTTTGCGCCGCCATTTTGCAAAATGGTGGCGCAAAATGGCGCCGGCTGAAGACAACACGATTCGATTTCAGGAGGCCGTTCCGGACCCCCGCTGGACCCCCAGGTAATTTAAGGCATTTTGGGGGGTTCGGGAGGGTGGGGGATTTAATTTAAAGGGTCGGGGGTGGGTTTTAGGGTGTTTTAGTGTGCCGGCTCACGATTTTAACGATTTTCACGATACTTTAAACACCCAAACGGCAACAATACGATTCCCTCCCTCTCCCAGCCGAAATCGATCGTTAAGACGATCGAGGACACGATTCACATCTCTACTTCAGAGTGCTATCATTGGAATTTTAACTCCTGGGATGAGGTGAAGTAAACTCACATTTCTGGTGGCCAATGTTGTCTTTTGTGCCTAGTGTGGTACTCAACCCCAGACCCAGGAAGGACTTAAATTTCCAATGTAAGCTCTCTGGGGTTAGAATCTACAGCTAACAATGTGTAAGCTCTCTGGGGAAAGCACCTACAGCTGAACAGTATGCCAAAATCAGAATGCACAACCCCAGAGTGCAAACTATTCATCTGAAGATGCATTCCCCAGAGAGCTTAGGTTTTGTACAGTTGTAGGTGCAAGCCCAAGAGAGCTTATGCTAGACATGTAATGCCTTCTTTGATCTGAGGTGGAGTGAGCTCGCATTTTTGATGGTCAAAGTTATTCTATTGCAATGGCAAGTATGGCGAAACAGTTAAATGCTACCACTTGGACACAGCAATAGAATATCATGGCCACCAGAAATGTGAGTTGCAACTTTTACTCCACCTCTGACCAAGAAGTTAACCTGAAAGTCCACACTGTATGTTAAAGTGCTTTAAAACAGGAGTAAAGATGTAACTGCTTGAAGTTGGAAGGAGTGTGGCCAACATGACCTTGCATGCACAACTGACACTGGGCATTCCAACTTGGGCACACTCTTGCATATAAGTCATTTGGGCAAGGCATGCCAAGTGAAAGCAAAGGGTAAGATCTCTAGAACAGGCTATTAGAAATACCCTTTGCTTTCACTTGGCATGCCTTGCCCAAATGGCTTTGCATGTGAAATTGTGCCCAAGTCGGGCACAATTTTTGGAATGGAAGGTAGAGTAGGAGATAGTGCCTATAATATGAGATAGAGCGGGAAAGAAATCTTTTAAGAGAAAGCATCTTTCCAGGGAACCCACATTTAGGGCATGCTATATGCAAATAGGATGCACTAAATGCAAAACATGAAATGCCCTCTCCCAAAAAAAAAAAATCTATGAAATTAAAAACCCAAAACAAAATTGTGAGATACATATTCAGAAGCATTTAGCAGATAACTCAGAAGTTATCCAGCAAAATTAATATTTGGTCACTTAGCCAGCTATCTTATCCCGGTAAAATTTAGCCAGATAACTTAAGAGCATTTTAGGGAGGAGTTGTGTCAGCCGGCTAACTTCAATATTCAAAGTTAGCCAGATAACTTAGCCAGCTAAGACTGGTCGGGCATAGGACCTTCCCTAAAGTTAGCCAGCCTATAGTCAATAGTGTGGCTGCACTATTTAGTATTTAATATACCACCAAAGTTAGCCGGATACCTTTGCAAACTGGACAGTGACTGAATATTTGCAATTGACTTTGCAATTTAAACAAGGCGTGCATGTTCCTAACAGTAAACAATGCAGGCAATTATGTTTTGGATAAAAAGGTGAACACTGGGGATATTTTGAAGCCTGGAAACGGAGGAGCTATTAATTCCTAAATTGAAGTCTCTATCTGGCTTAGAATTGTTTAGGAAATATCTACTGGATTGTTTGCAGTTCAGGTAAAAGTTTGTGTGCTCTGGAAGGCCATCATAGTCTGACTCAAGCTGGACATTTTTCTGACAGACAATTTATCCAGATAAATTGCTGTTTACCCAGGTAAATGACTTTGGAAATTGCCCTCTAAAACCCTCATTTCAGTGTACAGTAGCAGTCCAAAAACGAAAAGAAAATGTTAGGAATTATTTAGAAAGGAACAGAGAATAATAATGCCTCTGCAGAGGTCTGTGGTATGACCATACCTCAAGTTTTGTGTGCACTTCCGATCACGCTATTTCCAAAAATATAGAAAAACTAGGAAGATAAAGCAAGAAAAATATGAGAAAGGGAATAGAATGTCTTCCTGTGGAGAAAAACTTAACAGATTAAGGCTCTTCGATTTAGAGAAGGGAAGAATGGGAGGAGGAAAATGTATACAATAATGAGTGGTGTGGTGGGACAAGTTAATAGGGAGCAATTATTTACTCTTTCCAATAGTCTTAGGCCTAGGTGACACACCATTAAACTAATTGTTAGCAGGTTTGAAGCCAGTTTAAGAAAGACATTATTTCAGTCAGTGCGCAATTAAGTTGTGAAGTTAGTGTGGCGAAGGCTAATAGCATGGCCGGGGTTTCAAAAAGGTTTGGACCAGTTTCTGATGGACGGGTCCTCCTCGAGGAACTGCTGGGCGCTTCCACATGACCCAGACTGGCCACTGTTGGAGAGAGGATGCTGAGCTCAATGGGCCATTGATCCGACCTACCTGGCACTTCTTTTATTCTTATGGGGCAATCTTATAACTTTCCATCTGGGTGCAAAGTCTGCAGGTACTTTTTACCTGCAGACCTTGGACCTATTTTCAAAGGGAAAGTACACGCTTACTTTTTCTCTGACAATTGTCATGAGGATCAAAGAAACCGCAGACTTTGCGTCTGCTTTTGCTGTGGAAATACCGCCCATAGCTGTGAAAATATGATCTATGTGCATTATTTTCACATCTCTTCAAAAGCACTGCTCTGGAAATCTCTCCCCTCAATCTGGCTAGAAATACTGCGAGTGCCAAGGAACTCCTGGAATGACTAAGGGCAATTTCACACAGTTTACCTGGGTAAATCATTATTTGAAAATCATCCTCCATCTTCTTCTCTCTCTGCTTCTAGGACTGCAGTGCCAACTGGCTCCAGATTATCAGGACAGGTTGATCCAGTCCCGCTTTTACTCCCCTGCATGCATGTAACTATAATCTTGCTTTTCTAAGAGAATGCAACGGGGAAATCAGAATAAATCCCAGAATGCAATTGGGTAAAACCAGGCCTGGATCAACCTGTCCTGAAAATCTAGAGCCCGTTGGCAACCGTATCTGCTTCTTGCTGGCCCCCTTGAGCTTTCTCTGTCCCACTGAGAAACTGTGGAGGAAGCCTCCCCTTAGTGCCGGGGGGACAGGGAAGGGGGTGTAGGGAAGCACAGACAGCAATTTAATTTCTATTTTAACACATGCTTAGCACCTAACTGTCAGGGGGGGGGGGGGGGGGGGGGGGGCAAACTACAAAGTAGCCATGGGCCTGCAAACGCCACGGACAGCCTTAAAATTGTCCTCTAAAGTATAAGGTTTAGCATATTTTCTTGCTGAAAAGTTCCAGCATTTATACCCAGGCAGTAAATAGGAGAAAATCCTTTTCCCCAAACACTTTCTGCTTTTGTAGAACTGTGTGCGCGCGTGTGGCTCAGATTACAGATTATAGGCACTACACAAAATGAGCACATTATCTCTTTCAATCACAACTTCATTACTGCACTTTCTTGTCTCTTTTGAGCAATGTGTTTGCATTTTAATTTGTGGGGGAAAAAAAAGCTATTAATATGTTGGAGATGGTGAAGGGGGGTGGTGGTGGTTAAAAATCTTTAGCTCCCTGCCTTTGTTAGTCACAGTAAGGAATCACTTAATGAAGCAGAAAACAAAAGCAATCGGGTTTTCTCCTATTATAAGTTGTTTTCGGATTGTGCCCAGAGGCCCAGATAAAAGTAGTTTGTTCAATAACAAGGTCAGTTCATTAAATAGTGAAGCAGTCAGTTCTTTCTTAGGGTCCTACTGCTTTACTAGGAGCATTTCCAAAGGCACAAAATTCTGTGAAAGAAGCAGCATTTATGCCAGCATTGTGTGCTCCAGCCTGATTTTAACTCAAAGGAACATGAAATCTCTTCTAATTCAATAGCACACAAGAAGGAACATGCTTAAGCCGAGGCCCTATTGTGTCTTTCCGCTGCTTTGAAGCTTTCATGTTCCCATTTTTCTCAACTTGTAAAACGATTCCAAAATAAGAGGCTGGAGCCAATGACTTCTAAAAATGATTTCAGTTTTCTTTAAAAAGGAAGTGGAATGCAGGACAAACTGATGGGTCTGTAGCAAGGCTGGGGACTGTCATGCTGGAGGCCGGGATTGATTTCTTACACACCCACTTAGAAAAAAAAAATGAATCAAAGAAATATGAGGGAAGAAAAGGACCACATGCTCTATCTAGTCTGCCCATCCAAACAACGAATTCAGCTTTGCGATCCCTACCACTCCCTCAGAGATCCTCTGTTTATCCCATGCTTTCTTGAATTCAGATATTGTCCTTGTTTCCACCACCTTCATGGGGAGGTAAAGAAATATTTCCATAGATTACTCCTGAGTCTACCCCTCATCCCATGCACCCCTTGTTGTTGTTTTTTTCCTTTGCAAAATCATTTTTATTGTGAAGATGTACAATGTCACAGTCACAGAAGGATATAACAATAAAAAACGATACCAACAAAAAGAGGCTGTGCATGGAACTTTTGGAGGTATTTAAATGCCTCTATCATATCTCCCTGTATTACCTTTCTCTAGGGTACAAATGTTTAGATATCTGTCTCCATATGCTTTGAATGAAGACTAGTGACTATTTTAGTAGCCAATCTCTGGATCAGCTCTAACTAGTTTATATCTTTTTATATTTCTTTAAAATAATTTTATTCCCATGCCCTCTAAAGTTTGGGGTAGAGTATATAGGATACATAGATATTTCAAATAAAACAAAACTAATTTTGCATAGATAATAACTTCAACATAAACATGCTGCATCTGATGTAGTAAAATTCTGTAAGCTGTAGGTGGCACTGGGCAAGGTAGCCTTCATAATGGGAACATCAGATTAGAGCTGGGGGCTAACCTAAAGCTGAAAAAACCTTCTTAAACATTTTTAGAGTTTTTTAAATTCTTTAGGACTGGTCCGGCAGTAGAGAAGACTTTGTCATGCTTTGTGGACAGTAGGGCAAGGTGAGGAGAGCAAGAATCCGGAAAACTTTGGCTGGAAGACCATAGGGTCTGGTATGTGTTGTGCTCTGCGGCCGTGGTGCCCCATGACCACAGCCCCCTACCTGATTTGCGGCGCCGTGGGAGCCCCGGGGGAAGGCTCCGACTCAGGCCATCGCGCCCGCGTGGCCTCCGGCGCTGCCCGCTGCAGGGGAAGCCGTCCTGCTTCCCCCCAGCGGCGTCTCCCCTCCGCAGGGGAAATCCAAAATGGCCACCACCATGCTTAAGCATGAGGCCACGCCCCCTCCACAGAATTAAAGGGACCCATCCCATTAAATGGCCTCACCTGTACTCTATCAGCCAGGGCAGAGGAAGTATAAAAGGCAGCTTCCTCTGCTCATCCAGTGTCTTGGCAACATCCTCCAGCGCTGTCCAGTCTGCTTGCTTCGGTGCTTGAGCTTTGGATCCTGTTCTGTCTTGGTGTCCCTGGTTCCTGACTTCAGATTGGCTTACTGTGATTCTCTGGTTCCTGACTTCGGCTTGGCTTCAGTGATTCTCTGGTTCCTGACTACGGATTGGCTTATGGTGATTCTCTGGTCCCTGACTTCGGATTGGCAAGCGGTGATCCTCTGGTGCACGACTTCGGACTGGTGAGCGACGACCCTCTGGCACTCGACCTAGGACTCCTTCAAGACTCCGTCTCCAAGGGCCCACCTAAGTCCCAGCGGCCCAGGTCCCTAAGGGCTTCTCCTGGGGGGACCGTGGGCTTCCAAGGCGAAGCTCCAGTTGGCCTTTGCACTGTTGCCCTGATCTCCCTAGGTCCACCTAAGTCCCAGCGGTCGGGTCCCTACGGGCTCCTCCCGGGGGACCGCAGACCACCAGTGGTGAAGACACAGCGCCTAATCTCGTCTCTTCATCGTCTCCATGTTCGTCTCAGTCTCCAGTGCAAAGGGTCAGCTGGTCCTGCCTCCTGTTCTGCCTCGCCACCCGACGAGAGAGCCTACGGACCCTCCGAAAGGTATACCATCCTCTCGTCAGCCAAGGGTCCACAAGCCTGAGCATAACAGTATGAGCATAAATCCAGGGATGGTAACTTTCAAACCGGTGCGTGGATGCACTTTGGCATGTAATTGCATATGTTTGTGCATGTTATAAAATAGACTGGCCATGGGTACATGTGTGCACAATTTTAAGTGTGCGCATACCCAGGGGCATAAATTGGATTTCCACCAATGTGGGTCCATGCCATGACCAGTTTTACCAGTTCACCTACTGTTGAGCTAGATCCTCTAAATCCCCCTGCTTTAATATGTTGCATTCCCCCTCCGAAATGGCTCGTTTTTTTTTTTTTGCTTTTTTATAGTTACACTTCCTCCATAGCAGAGGATCTGGGCACCCGCCAGGACATGTAAGTAATTGAGAGCACATCTGTTGGCCATACCCTGAAATGCCCATGCCCTGCCCCTTTTTGATTCTGAGTGAGACATGTGCCCAGTGGGAGGTAACGTGTGCAGGTAGGCAGCTTTTGAAAAACTACGGGTGCATATAAGCTCTCATACATATGCATCTCCCAATTTTGGTGCGCGCCAGGGTTTTAAAATTCATCTTTAAGTGTTGTGCTTATCTATGGAGAGGTAATATTATTAAGGAGATTATGTATTATTACAGTCAGTTTGTACTGTATGCAGCATTGAACAGGCAACCAGTGAAGTGACTGGAGTTATGTGATCATGAATATTTGTTCCATCAAGTAGACAAGTAGCAGTGTTTTGAATTAAGAGTAAGGGTCCAATTGCATTCTGTGGAAGATGTGAGTAAAGAGAGTTGCAGAATCAATACCTAAAAGAACCAAGGATTGAAAAACTGTTCTGAAATCAGAGGGTTTGAGGTAGGGCTTGGTGTGCCAGAAGAGCCTTAATTTAGCAAATGAGATCTGAACAACTGATTTAGTATGTGCTTACATGAACAAAGAAGGATTGATAATGACCCCTAGGATCCAGACCTGCTGTGCAATATGTATTGTGTGGTTGTCAAATTGGAATGTAGCAGGAAATTTGCAGATTGATGGACTACCTAGAATTATTATTTTAATTGAGAGACAATTAATTGTGAGAAAGCCAGCTTCTAATGGTGGAGATGCATACAGAGGCAAAACAAGAGGTAGAAGACCAAATGGGAAATAAACATGATATCGTCAGCATACAACCTGTATGATAGACCTAGTGTGGAGAGTAGAGAACAAAGTGGTGTGAGATAAACATTGAATAGTTCCACTGATAGGGCCAAGCCTTGAGGTATCCTTGTAGACATTGGGTACCAGGAGAAGGAGGTAAATAAGGCTATTTGGAATTGCTGTCTTCAGTCAGTGAGATAAGATCTAAACCATGAAAGTACCAGAGATACTAATATCAGCTAAATAGTTGAGAAGAATGTTATAGTTATGGGTGTCACATGCAGCTGTAATATCTAATAATATTAGCGTGTAGGAGGTTGCAGAGTGAAAGCCACAAATTATGGTGTCGGTACTAGATAGAAGTAAAGTTTCTGTGTTATGGAATTGCCTAAAATTGAGTTGGTATTGATCAATGATTGATTGATGGCAAAAAACTTGAGAAAGGAGGGATCCAAGATGGCGTCTGAATAGTAGGCTGTGTGAGAGGAGTGCTCCTGAATTTGACTGAATTTCCCTGAAAAAAATGCTGCATACCAAGAGGAAGGGGAGAATCAGAGTGGAGACCCCGACTACAATGGCTCCTACCTCCTCACAGTTATCAATCAGGAGTTTCTTCTCACCGAGTAACACTAGAACCCCGGGAGAAGTGCCCGATGTCGATGTGGAGCAAACGCTGACGCCGCTGGACTTAAACATCTCGTTAAGCTCCAGGGCTCTCATGATGCCTCTGCCGCCTCATCTCGCACAAACCCAGGATTTGGGTTTGAAAGGCCGACCAGAGATGTCGGAACTTCCTGACCCCATCGAGGGAAATCTGAGGGAAGAAGGAGCGAGACCTAAGGACAGGGGCGATAGTGAAGATCCTCTGACCTCGACACCGGAGAAGCAGAATGGCCAGGCAGCGGCCCCCATTATGAGGTAGGAATGCCGTCTGCAAGGAACAGTGAGTTCAAACGCTATCTCGAGCGAATCACAGACACCTATAATAACTCTGGAAAATGTATGGTCTATTTTAATGGACTTAAAAGTATCCATAGAGAGTATAAACATAACTTTGTTAGACACACAGAATCGGGTGCTACAGATAGACCCAATCGTGACCGTACATAATGAGAAATTGCAAGGCCTTGAAAACCGGGTCGGCCAGGTGGAAAAAGTTCAGATTGGATTGATCCAAGGTGAATTAGCGAACAGCAGGAAAATTGAGACTATGGAAAACCAAGCAAGATATAATAACTTAAGAATTCTCAATTTCCCAAGTCTGAAGCTTATATCTCCCTATGAGCAATACAAGAAATATCTGATGGAAATCTTAATGTTAACATCGGAAGATATACCCCCAACAGCAAAGATTGTCTTTGTGTCATTGGGTAAAACAGAGAACAAAGAGCCTCAAAAAAAATGATATACAACAAAATGATCTGAGTAATATCA
Source organism: Rhinatrema bivittatum (assembly GCF_901001135.1). Lineage (NCBI taxonomy): Eukaryota > Metazoa > Chordata > Amphibia > Gymnophiona > Rhinatrematidae > Rhinatrema > Rhinatrema bivittatum. The sequence continues at coordinate 333,930,978 of NC_042617.1, read as the reverse complement.
CTGCTTTTTTGGAACAAACTATGGCTGAACAAGTTGAACATTGCTTACCTTTATGTGAAAGATTCGTACAGGTATCAGACAGAGACAAAATATTAAAATTAGCTGTTAAAAATAGAAATAAGCTGTACCTAGGGCAAAAAATTTGGACTTACCCCGATACAACAAGAGCTACACAAGTACAAAGGAGAATTTTTCTTCAAATGAGTCAAGAGACCAGAAACCTTGGGGCTCAGATAACAATTTATTATCCTAGTAAATGTGTAGTGAAATTCTAGAATGAAAGGTTTGTGTTTTTAGAACTGCTTGAGTTGCATAAATTTCTTGATGCTAGATTACCTAAAGATATCACTGAATCCTGATCAAGGGAAATGTATATATGCATTACTTTACCTACTAATTGCATTATGGTTTTTCTTTCATTTGCTCAATTGTTTAATATCTTGGATCCCTCAATTACTTTATAACCGGGGTATTGCCTCAAATATAGGCTGAAAAATTTGGATCATATTACTTGTAAAAATATATTTTTGAGTTGATTATATGGAATAGCCTTGGTATTACTGATGTTAAATGTATAATTTGTACCTTTTCTGTGACAAGCTGTTATTGCTATCTATGATGTTTAAAAGCATAAATTAAAAATTAAAAAAAAAAATCTTGAGAAAGCTTTTCAGCATCATAGATTAGATTTTCTTATTAAGAAATGGAAGAGATGATTTTAGAGAGGAAGTTTGAGAAATCAGAAGAATCAGCATTTGATTTCTTAAGGATGGGTTGAACTGAGGCACACTTTGGTGCAAATGGAAGATTACCAGTGGACATATATAGGTTTACAATTTTTGCAAGGGGTGCGATAATGTAATTGCGTGCAATTTTGAGGAGGGTTGTGGAGCAGGGGTTGAGGGCAGAAAGTTCAATTTAAACTATTAATAGTTTGCAAAATATCAGACTGAAAGACATTTAGATTCAGGTTGGCAATTATAGATCTGAAGAAATTAGCAAATAAATAACAAAGTTCTAGGAAACTTGCAGGAGGAAAATTATTGGACTTGTAAGGAAGTCTGACAAGCTGTTTCACAGTGTTAAATAGAGTTCTGAGCTGTTTCCAGAGGCCCTAATACAATTACAAATGTACAACATTTTAGCTGAATTTACTGCAGCATGTTATTGCAATAATTGAAGCTGGTAGACTCCAACATTTTCAATAGTGGTATATTTCCACCACTTGGTTTTAGATCTATGGAGATCACATTTTAGGACTGTAAATGACTGGGTGTATGAAGAAGTGGTGGGCTTTCATAGTAAGGATCTTAATTTTATAGAGGCAAGCTCTAGGATGTGCATTCATTGGTCCATTCATTTCGGGGTAGATTTTCAAAGGGTTACGTGCGTAGGTTACGTGCGTAACCCCCGTTAACCTACCCCAAACCCCCCCTGCGCACGCCAAGCCTATCTTGCATAGGCTCGGCGGCATGCACAAGCCCCAGGACGCGCGTAAGTCCCGGGGCTTTCCTGGGGGCATGTCGGGGGGTGTGTCGCGACAACATCGGGGGTGTTCCGGGGGCGTGGCCACAGCCTCCAGAACAGCCTCCGTACTGGACCATGGCGCGCCGGCAGCCGGCCCGGCACTCGCAAGTTATGCCTGCCTCAAGCAGGCGTAACTTTCACAATAAAGGTAGGGGGGGAATTAGGGCCGGGGGGGCGGGTTAGTTAGGGGAAGGGAGGGAAAGGTGTGGGGGGGGGGGGGAAGGAAAGTTCCCTCCAAGGCCTCAGAGGGAACGGAGGCAGGCTGTGCGGCTCGGCGTGCGCAGGCTGCCGATTTTGGGCAGCCTTGAGCGCACCGATCCCGGATTTTAACAGATACGCGCGGCTACGCATGTATCTATTAAAATCCCGCATACTCTTGTTTGCGCCTGGTGCGCAAACAAAAGTACACGTGTGCATAAATTTGTAAAATCTACCCCTTCATTCGTTTCGGTGAACAGAAGGTAGACACATAAAACTGATGGTATGCATGCATGTAGGCACCCACCTGCTACATTTTTAACAGTATTATGCAACATAGTAGTAATTTTTTAAGTGTATCATCTGGGAAATTCAACACATCAATGGAGCAAGTTTTTCTTTGAAGAGATTGGGTTCAATATATCTTTGCTTAAATAGACACTAGGCATCTTAGGGCGAAGTCAGCCAGTGGTACAGACAAACCAATTGTGATTTTGATTAGAAAGTGATCTGACCTTTGGGATCTTAGAGATTATTAAATTTGGCAAATTTAATGACAAAACCATAGGATTAAAAAAAAACAAGTCTAAGGTATGTCCTGCTTTATAAGTGGGATGGTTGATGACTTTTTTAAGGTGCAGTCTTCAGAATTGTACACACTGTTCCAAATGAGGTCACAACAGGGATCTACACAAGATCAAATTCACCTCCCCTTTTCAGCTGACCATTTCTCCCTTTATTCACCCAAAGATCTTTCTGGCTTTTGCCATCACCTTATCCACCTGTATGGACACCTTAAGATCATCAGATATGATCACTCCCAGATTGTGCTCTTCTTTCATATTTAGAAGTATTTCACCCTCTATACTGCACCTTTCCTTTGGGTTTTTGCAACCTAAATACATAACTGTATTTTTTGTAACATTAAATCTTAGTTGCTAGACCTTAGACCTGTTATGACCATCGTCTGCGGGCGGCTACAGCTGACCCAATTCACATCCTGCCAAGCCTGTCCCTCCACTCCAGGGGCACTCGCTGCTCTGGCCAGCCATTGTCGCCGCACTGTTCCTGATCCTCCTTGCTCCACATGGCGACTGGGATGCCACCGGCTTATGCTCTGACTCCGGGCCTTCTTTGGTGCATGCGCGCGCCATCCGTTCTCTATTTAAAGGACCATTGGTGGGAATCTCTGGGCTGTCCCCGACTGATGACATCATTACCTTGGGATACTTAAGCACCTCCTTTGGCCTATGCAAACTGACTTGGCAAAGAGTTGCTTCGCCTCTCTGGTGTTTGTTCCTGTCTCTCCGGACCAGTGGTTCCTGCCTTGGATCTCTACCAGCTGATCTGGACTCTGGCTCAGGTACCCGCTCCTCGGGGGCCTGCTTGCACTTCCTTCGGGAGATCTGGTTGCCAGGCTTACCCGCTCCTCGGGGTAGCTCCTGCTCTCCTCACCAGAGATCCTGCCAACTCACTTCTCTGCTCCTCCGGGTTGCCTCAGCACTGTCTTTCAGAGATCCCATCTCTACGCTTCCCTGCTCCTCGGGACAGTCTCTATCTTACTACACTGGAGACTTTGACTCTACGCCACCCCGTTCCTCGGAGCAGCCTCTACGTCAATTCACCAGAGACTTTGACTCTACACTTCCCGCTCTTCAGGGCAGCCTCTACGTCACTTCATCAGAGACTTTGATTCTACACTTCCCCGCTCCTCGGAGCAGTCTCTACATCATTACCCCAGTGACTTTACTCTACGATCCCTGCTCCTCGGGGCAGCCTACATCACTACATCAGAGACTTGACTCTGCGCTTCCCCACTCCTTGGGGCAGCCCCTACATCATCACACCAGAGACTCTGTTGCTGCACTGTCCAGCCCCTTGGGACAGTCTCCACATTACTCCTTCAGAGAACCTGTCTCCGCGCTCCCAGCTCCTCGAGGCCTGCCAGTGCACCTCTGCCTTGGAGCTTCTTTCTCAGGTACATCATATCTTCAGCCCTGCCTAAGTACTGTGACTCCTTTGAACTTTGCCTCTCTGTCCCACTCCTCGGGGCGCCTCACAGTATATCTCAGTGCAGGTACCTGCGATCATGTGTCAGTGATGCAAGACATTTACACTTACTGAATTATAGTCGTGTCCCCGCTGCAGCTGACCTTGCCTCCCTACGGTGAGGACCTGTGGGGCCTTCCCCTCAGATAGTACCAGCCTCCACCTTGGGCCAAGGGTCCACAAAACCCAAGAATCCTAACAGATTGCCAAGTCCATGGACCCGGCAGAGGTCTCAGCTATACAGGCCATTCCTGGCCTGGTGCAAAAGATCATCGAGCAACAAAAAAACTTTGAAAGCACTAGCAGCAACAATTGATAATCTGAGCCTCTGCTTGGATGCTGCAGTGACCACAATGTTCTCCAAGCTCAACACTTCTAACTCCATGCCGGTTCCTTGACTGACCATTCCTTTGCCAGCACCTCCATGATTCTCTGGGAATCCCCTGATGTGCAGAGGGTTCCAGAACCAATGTAACATGCACTTTTGCCTGCAACCAGCTTATTTCCCAGACATGATTACCAAGACCACTCTCATCCTCTCTCTCCTGAATGGTAAGGCCTTGGCCTGGGCCTCTCCTCTATGGGAACATGCCGACCCGGTTCTATGAGATTGGCTTAGGTTCCTTGCCTTATTTCGCTCCGTCTTTGATGACCCTGGCAGAAAATCTGCATCCGGATCCATGCTTCTTCATCTTCATCAGGGTACCAGGTTCTTGGCAGATTACATCATAGAATTCCGGACACTAGTGTCTGAAATCCATTGGGTCCTTGATTGTCTCTGCTCCATTTTTCTTGAAGGACTGAGCTCTCAAATTAAAGATGAGCTGGCTGCTTGAGAGTTGCCCGCATCCTTGTGCTCTTTAATTGACCTAGCCGGGCAAATTGACTGATGCCTCCAGAAATGTACACGGGAGGCCCGGTCCTCCAGAGAATCTACATCCAGCTCATCTCATCGTTGATGCTCTTCCTACCCCAGGTTAGATGCGCTCCAAAACAAACCTGAGGAAGAACCCATGCAAATGGGCCAAAGTAAGCTTTCGCCACACGAATGTCATCGCCGCCAGCAATCAGGTGTCTGCTTATACTGTGGCAAATCCGGTCATGCCTTAGCCACATGCCCTGTCTGTCCGGGAAACTCCCAGGCCTAGGTTCAGCAGGAGGATTGCTCCTAGGCCTGACTTCACCTTCTCCTCCATTGACCTTCCCTGTATCCATCAAGCTGGATAACCAAGATTTCCACACCCTGGCACTGGTGGACTCTGGTGCTGGTGGAAATTTTATCTTAAAACAACTGACGGAGCACCTCCGGATTCCCACCATCTGTTCCCCAGTTCCTCTACTTCTTTCATCTATTCATGGAGAGCCATTGCCTTGTCCAGTTACTCACACCACACCTCCTTTTCCGCACTGGTTTCCTGCACGTGGAGTCCATCTCCTTCCACATTTTGGACAAGGCCGTACATCCGGCGGTTCTAGGCCTACCATGACTACATCAACATACTCCCCAGTTTTATTGGGCCACCTTACAGCTTTCTCGCTGGGGATCCTTTTGCCATACCAATTGCCTGGAGCCCATCTCGCCTATACCCTGCCTGAGTACTTCGATATGCCAAGAAGATGAGGGACCTAAAGTTGTCCTAATTTATAGCCTAGCAGATAATTAGCCTGATTCCTTCCTCTAACTCATGGAACTCCTTTGTGATCTTGCTACTTCTACCAACAAAATCCTCCCAAAAGTGACACCATCAGCTTTCAATGAAACATTGAGGATCCTGGATTTAGTCTGCTAATAAAAGTTCCAACCACCAAGATGGCCACTCTCTAGACTTGAAATTCTACTCTTCCAGCAACTATGAAGGTGCTAACACACTAAGGGTGAATCCTATCTCCTGGATAGACCACTGCCTAATGTGGGTATATTACCCACCACAAACAAAACCTGCCTATTCCTAACTGCCCACCAAGAATGTCCTTAGTGACAGCAACAGCAAGCTCATTAACCTACCAAAAATAACAGCCCTTCAGAGCCAGTGGCACCCCTTGTCAAACAATGGAATGAATAATTCGCTACTGCAATCAACACCTTAGCCCCCTCAAACTCTATTCAACCAGACCTTCCAGGAACTCATGTTGGTTCAATGATGGTCTATGACTACTCAAGCAACAATTCTGTCAACTTGAGCAGAAATGGTAAAAAGAAAAACCAGATACTAATACAAGCATATGTAAAAAACATGCAAAAAAAAAAATAAAATCTTGAACTAGCAAAAAATCACTCAGGGAAACTATTCCAACTAGTGAAGAAAATTTCCGAAAAATGATCGGGATTTTCCCGTTTTTTCACGAAAATTTGTTTTTCGGATTGGTGGGAGCTAACTCTCCGTTAGTGCGTGCTAACAAAAACTAACAAAAAGTGACAAAATATAATGGTTTTTGTTAGCGCGCACTAACGGGGAGTTAGCACGCACTGACGGGGAGTTAGTGCGCGCTAACTCAAAAAATGATTTTTCGCGAAAAAAAGACCTGAACTGCAAAAAAACGACATTTCCTGCAGCGACCGAAAAATGAAGAATGACACGAACACAAAAAACAATTTACATCTCTACCAAGTACCTCCATAGATGGCCTCTTCAGAGGACTTTGCTGAATTGTTTGATTCAAAATTCAAACCGTCCTCTGCTCTTTGTCATCAAATCTCTCTCCCTCATCTCCCCAAGCCTGTTCAATAAAAGTATCCCCAACACTCTTCTTTCAGCTTCTGTCAGACCTATTCAACTTCCCCAGGCTGCATCCTACTGTCTGAGTTCAGAATGATCTCCCTCAAAGAGGTAGAGAAGATTCTCCAGAGGATAAATCCATTTCTTTGCCCTTTAAACCCCACATCTCCTAAATTCATCTGCAACCTGAGACAAGGCCTAGTCCCTTGCTAAACAACATTGGAAAAAATAATCCTAATACAGGTGCACAAGGTTGTGTTCTGTACAGGAAGTCACCATCCTGGAAAATGACTTTGCAGTCCCTGTGAACAATACATTTGAATCCTCAGGCCAGTGTGCAGTGACAGTCAAAAAAGCAAATAAAATAGAATGCTATGAATAATTCAAAAAGGAAAACAGAATAAAATAGAAAAATATCATCTTGCCTTTGAATCAAGTCATGGTGCGACTGCACCTTCAGTATTGCATGCAGATCTGGCCATCTCATCTAAAAAAAGACATATAAAAGGTACAGTGGAGGGCAACAGAAATAATAAAGGGATTGGAACTTCCCCCTGTCCCCCCTTCCCAATGATGAGAAGCAACATAGATTAAGAGGACATGTTAAAAATGTACATAATAGGACAGTTCATCTCCTTGGAGATTAACCATGGAGTCTGTTGCCAAAACACGTGGTTAAGAAAGTGACTAGCATAGCAGAGTTTAAAATACATTTGGATACGTTCCTGGAGGAAAAGTCCATAAAATACGATTAGCTAGTAAGACTAAAGAAAACTATTGCTATCCCTTGGAGTGAGTAACAAGAAATACATCTACTTTTTGGGATCTGCTGAGTACTTCGGACCCACACTGGCCATTGCCAAAGACAGGATGCTGGGTTCAGTGGTCCCAGATCTGACCCACATGACATTTCTTATGCTCTTATGTTCAAGACTAACTACCTGGCCACTTAAAGATGTTATGATGAAATCCATTTTGAAGAATCCAGGCACCGACCCCCAGAATTCTCTACCATTATTATTCAGTCTCCACCCTTTCCTTCCTATCCCAGCTAGTGAAAAAAAGTGGTCTACTTTTATCTCCTACACTTCCTAGAGGAGAGCATCATCCTCTACCCTTACCAATATCCTCTGGGTCTGGTGACTCATAGTGCATTGCAGGGGATCAGCAAGAGCTTCTTTAGTCAGAATTAAATAAAGTGCACAGGTGCCTCTACAGAGACACACAATGCTACCTGACCTTGTGGCCAGGCATGCTGAATTTTTATTTAAGTTTATTTAAATTGTTTCCTTGCTGCCATTTATTCTTCTGTATTTCTATGTTTTGGATAGTTTGACCTGACCTTGTCCCAGCCATGTGACTGGGGTAAGGACTTCAGATTGGACCCAGGCCATGTGGCCAGGGTCTGATCCCTGGACCTTGCCCCAGTCGAATGGCTGGGGCAAGGTCAGGTTGGCACCATTTTGAAAAATTATGCCGACTGGTCTGGGTGCAAGGAAGTGCTCTGGCCCTGAAGTAAGATCCATTAGTTTATTTCAAGGTTTGGAGGTATAGAAGGAGGGTTGGGAGCTGGTAAGATGGTACAGGAAGGGAGCCGGGTCCCAGGTCCCAGCCCCCTCCTTTTTGTTTTTTACTTTTTTGTGAGGGATGGGGGCTTGGGTCCCTATGTTAATTTGTGACATCTTTGGAGGGTAAGAGAAAGGGTATGAGGGACTCCTTTAATGTTGGCCTTGGGGGGGGGGGGGAATAGGGGGCCAGGGGTCTAATTTATTGCTGGACTTGCATGGTAGGGGAGGCATGGGACTCTATTTTGAATCTTTCAGAGGGGTGGGGAGGCCAGGGCTGTCACCACAAGGGCTCATTTTTCTATTTTTTGACTTTTGGGGAGTTGGGACCGCTTCAACAGTGATAACCCTGCTCCACTTCCCTGTTTTGGCATGCAACTTTTCTTTTGCTGGCTCTTTAAATATAAGGCAGGAGCCTTGGGACCTATGTTAGGGTCCTGGGCCTCACGCCTCACATTTACCAATTTTCAAATAGATGTAGGCATTTTATCATGGCTGATCACCTTCTCGGTTGGCCGTGATAAAATATTTTCATCGTATTGCCTATTAATAGCCTTATTTGCATACATTTGTATTATTCATGCATGCAAATCACCTGCAAAGAAGTAAATTGTAATAAGGGAGGGAACCTGGGTGGGGAGATGCAAAATATTGTGTATATCATGTGACATCTCTGCGAAGGTGCTCTATCATATAATATACAGCATTTATCATACAGTATACATTGTTTAACACAGTTTAGAGCACTACCGCAGCTTGATTCATCTCCCATTGAGTTTGTTGATTAAAAAAAAACAATACTAATAATAAGCTAGGGGTTAATATCCTCTGGGTCTAGTAACTCTTAGTATATTGCAGGGGGTCATCAAGAACTTCTTTAGTCAGAAGTAAATAAAGTGTATAGGTGCTTCTACAGAGACACACACTGTTATCTGATCTTGTGGCCAGATAAGTTGAATTTTTATTTAAAGTTAGCCATTATATAGATTGCTTTCTTGCTGACATTTATTCTTCTGCAGTTCTTTGTTTTACATGCTTTGAAATCGCTATATATTTTTCCAAGCTATAGATATTAGAAATGTGAATTGTGTGATCGATCGTCTTAACGATCGATTTCGGCTGGGAGGGGGAAGGAATCGGATCGTCGCAGTTTGGGTTTTTTAAATATTGTATAAATCGTGTAAATCGAAAACCGGCACACTAAAACATCCCTAAAACCCACCCCGACCCTTTAAAATAAATCCCCCACCCTCCCGAACCCCCCCAAAATGCCTTAAATTACATGGGGTCCAGTGGGGGGGTCCTGGTGTGATCTTCCACTCTCGGGCACACTAAAACAACCCTAAAACCCACCCTACCCTTTAAAATAAATCCCCCACCCTCCCGAACCCCCCCAAAATGCCTTCAATTACCTGGGGTCCAGAGGAAGGGTCCCGGTGAGATCTTTTACTCTCAGACCTTCGGTGCGTTGTAGAAATGGCGCCGGCGCTACGTTTCACCTGTCATATGACAGGGCAAAGGTAGCGCCGGCGCCATTTTGGTTTTTTGTAGGTAGATGGGAGGGAAGGGCTGCTATAGAACTTTCAAATTCACCAGGGCGGTGGTCTTTCTATATTTGACGGCTGTAAGGGTTGAGCTGTGCCCAGCCCAACAGGAACTTTATAAGTTATTTCGGGGGGTGGGGATTGTGCCGCTGGCCCATTTATGTATTTCCATTTCATTGTGTACTGACAGCACTACTTAGTCGGATATCTTTAAAAGTTATACACTTAAGTAGCATATTATCCGGCCACACAAGGCCAGTTAACATAACTATAGACAATGCTTAGTAGTAGGTCTAAAGTTATCTGGCTAACTTATGTGGATATACTCAATATTCAGCTAGGTTAGCAGGATAACTCAACCCTTCCCAAGAACACCCCTGAAATGCTCTTTTTTATCTGGCTAAATTATAACCAGATAACTACTTATCATTCTAAATGGCTTTTGAATATCTACCTTTCTGTATTTCGTCCCTGTAATCAACTGTGCTGCTGCATTTTGAACTAAATCCAAAGCTCTCAAACGTTTTTTTGACAGTCCAAAGTAAAGTGAATTACAATAATCTGTCTTACTTAGAACCAGTGCTTATACCACATTTTGAAGATTACTCCTGTCGATATTATGCTTCAAAGGCCTTATCAATTTCAATTTGTAAAAAGAAGCTTCACAATCAGCCATATTTGTTTATGAAAACTTAATGCCAAATCTAACTGCATGCCAAGATTTCAACTATCTTCTTTTATTGGTATATTTATATGTAATCAAAAAGACAAAGTAACTGGGGTTTCACCTCTTCTTCCTATCCATAAAATATTTGTTTTTTGAACATTTAAAACCATCAAATTATTTCTCATCCAACAATTTATTAATTGAATATATTTTCATCAAATATTCTTCTGCCATTAGAACATAAGAGCATAAGAAATTGCCATGCTGGGTCAGACCAAGGATCCATCAAGCCCAGCATCCTGTTTCCAACAGAGGCCAAACCAGGCCACAAGAACCTGGCAATTACGCAAACACTAAGAAGATCCCATGCTACTGATGCAATTAATAACAGTGGCTATTCCTTAAGTAAACTTGATTAATAGCCATTAATGGATTTCTCCTCTTCTGTTTGTTCCACACAGTGGCATAGCCATGGGTGGGCCTGGGTGGGCAGCTGCCCACCCAATTTAGACCCAGGCCCACCCAACTGACACCGGAACTGCAAAGCTGTCGTGGGATCCCATCCCCGCGACAGTGAAGAGGAGAACCCATGCCTGGCGCGCCATCACGGCACACGTGGGGAAGCGGTCCTGCAACCATATGGCCGACCGATCTTCCTGTTTGCAGGGGGGGGAGCGGAAGCGCCGCGCACAACTTCCAATTCCTCCCCCCAAAGCAGGAAGATCAGCTGGCCTCTCCTGCTATCTTTGGGCCGTACGGCCGACCGATCTTCCTGTTTGGGGGGGGGGAGGAGAGCGGAAGCGCCGCACACAGCTTCCATTTCTTCCCCCCAGAGCAGGAAGATCAGCTGGCCTCTCCTGCTGCCACTGGCCTCCTGCGTATGGCCAACCGATCTTCCTGTTGGGGGGAGGGAGGAGAGCGGAAGCACCATGCACAGCTTCCCCTCCCCCCCCCCAGCAGGAAGATCGGTTGGCCGTTTGGCCCGAAGATAGCAGGAGACCAGTGGCAGCAGGAGAGGCCAGCTGATCTTCCTGCTCTGGGGGGAGGAAGCGGAAACTGTGCACAGGCTTGAATGTGTATGTGTGGATGAGAATGGGAGCCTTGGTGTGTATGTGGGTGAAAATCGGAGCCTGGGTGTGTATGGGAGTGAGAATGGAGTCTTGAATGTGGGTGGGTGAGGATGGAAGCTTGAATATTTGGGTGAGGATGGAAGCTTGAATGTGTGTATATATGGGTGAGAATGGGAGCCTGGGTTTGTGTGTGGGGGTGAGAATGGGAGTCTGGGTTTGTGTGTGTGGGTGAGAATGGGAGTCTGGGTTTGTGTGTGTGTGTGTGTGTGTGTGTGTGTCTGAGAATGGAAGCTTGAATATGTGGGTGAGAATGGGACCTTAAATGTGTGTATGTGTGGGTGAGAATGGGAGCTTGAATATGTATATGTGTGGGTGAGAATGGGAGTATGGGTTTGTGTGTGTGTATGAGAATAGGTGCCTGGATGTGCGTCTGTGTGTGCATAAGAATATAAGCCTGGGGAGGGGTGAGAAAGTGAGAGCTTGTATGTATGTCTGCAGAGAATGTGAGCTTGGGGCGGGGAGAGAGCATACGAGAATGAGAACCTAAGTTTATGAGGGAGTCTGTGAGAGAAAGCATGTATGTATATATGTGTGTGTGTGGAAGGGAAGAAGACAGTAGTAGAAAAGACACTGAAGAGGAATTAGGAAATGAGCGACGGGAAAAAATGGGAAAAACTAACCAGGACCAACTGATTAGAAAAATACAAAGATCAGACAACAAAGGTAAAAAAAAAAATATATATATATATATAGAGAGAGAGAGAGAGAGAGAGAGAGAGAGAGAGAGAGATGTTAGCAATTTAAATATGTCATCTTTGGGAATGTGCTTTCTTATATTTTTGTATTTTGCTCTTTCTTAAGTATTCCACTGTTCAGACATTTTAGTTTCTCAGGCTTTCTATTTTGGTTTTATCTGCATGTTTCTGTTTCTAATTTATAGTCTCTTATTTCTATATTAGGTAAGGGTCAGTCTCAGTTTTGCCTGTGTGTGTGACAGAAATGCAGTATTTCTAGCATATAGTTTCTCTGTAGTAGTAGTCCAGCTTGTTCTGTTATTCCAGTAGGTGATGTATTAATGTTCTAGGGCCTGGTGTAGTATTTGCATTGCTGCTTTTTCATAAGGTTGCAGTTTGAATCCTGAGAGTCAGTGCTGTGACTGTATGGCAAGGTTCCAGATGACTCTTTCTTTGCAAGAGTTTGTGTTACTTCACAAAAGAGCAGTGGAGGGTTATTTTTTGCTAAGATGACACCAGAATTTGAATTTTTTTTTCATGTTACTTATAATGTGAATTGCTCTAGCTCTGCGCTGCACCTGTTCTGATGATTAATTATATTTTATTGTATTTATGAAGATTTCTGGGTTTCTGCAAAGATGGTTCATGAAAGAATACATTAATTTTTGTTTTATTATATGATTGGATTTGATTTTCTATACTTGAAATAATTGAAGTAAATTATTTTAAAGTTTCATACATGACACATAATGGCTGTTGCAAACTACTTAGAAAGCCATTCTAGGGTGCAGTATATGGCATTATTTATCAGTAATAAAACAACTAGTAGACCTGCATGCCTTGTGCCCACCCAAAAAATCAATTCTGGCTACACCACTGGTTCCACAGGGAATCATCAGCTCAATATCATCTGCCTATATATAATATTTTACACCTAGGGTCTTTAGATAGTTGTCAAATTTTGTATTTATATGTAACACAAAACTGCAGATAAAGCAGTTCCCTGTGATAGACTGGATGTAACATCTTTCCAAGAAGACAAATTGTTTGCAACTTTTACCTGCTGTTTCCTTTTTTTTTTTTTTATAAATGATGCAAACCACCATAAAATTGGTGACCTTATCCCTAAAACCTGCAATTAGCCACACAGAATGTCATGACTTACAAAATCGAAAGCCAAAATTAATCAAACTGGACCAATATTACAAATCTCTCCAACACATTCATCTCTTCCAAATAATCCTATAATTGATGCAGTATCCATTTTTCCATCATTATACTACTATGTTAGAAATTGGTCGCTAGCTAGAACTGTCTAATGAAGAAAAAGATGAGCTCTTCTTAATAGGTTGAATTCTTGCCTTTTTAATTCATTTGATGGTAATATCCCTCATGCAAAGGCTTATTTACTAACAAAATTAACATATTATATATCTCTTTTTTCAAATTACAAGCTATTCAATTTATTTTATTTTATTTAGACATTTTATATACCGTCGTTCCAAGTGTAGATCACAATGGTTTACCAAGTGGCATTCATAATTATAATTCAACCAGCAAACAATATCTATCAAGAGAAATGTTCTAGTACATATTACAGTTGATCACATGAGACAAGGAATGAGGATAATTAATAAATGTTAGTTTTCACATCTTAGTGAGTTGTTTTGAGAATCTTCCATTCTCTTGTTTGGTTGATTTATTCTTCAGGATTATGTTATTTTTGTCCTTCTTATTTGTGGATCTGTATATTCTGATGTTTTTGGTTAAATTAGATGCATTTTTGAATAGTCAGGTTTTTAGTTCACGTTTAAATCTTTTCCTTTCTGGTAGAATGTATAATGCCTTGGGCAGGGAGTTCTAGAGATTTGGACCTGCTATTGAAAACACTCAATCTCTTATTTGCATTAGATGTATGCATCATATTATGGGAATAGACAATAGTCCTTTATTTTGAGATCTTATTTATTTATTTCGGATTTTTATATACCGGCATTCGAGACCGCAGTCACATCATGCTGGTTCACATGTTCGTGGACCCTTGAGCCGAGACGGGAGTTGGTATACCACAGAGGGAAGGCCCTACATGGAACCCGTCACCGGTAGGTGGAGCCAGCAAGGTCAGCCCAGTGGAGTTTCACCTATACCAGCCCTCGTTCCCCGCAGGGTGAACCTTTGGGTACCGGGGTCGGCAGGACTTAGGTGCGGGTTATCTAGATGAAACAGGACAGGCGAGGCAGAGACAAGGTCAGAAGTCTGGGTCAGGGCTGGCAGCAAAGGAGCAATATGAAAGTCCGGTCCAGAGTCCGAGGCAGGCAGCAGAGCAGAAGCGATGAAACCAGGCCAGGAGTCGATGCAGGCGGCAGACAGGAAGAAAGTATAGCAAGCCAAGGTTGGTACCTGGAGATCAAGTCAAGGAGATATGCAGGACTGAAGGACGAAGGACAGAGCTGAATCAGGAATCAAGAGTCAGGAACTGAAGCGGAGTCAGGAGCTGGAGCAGAGTCTGGAACAAGAGCAGAATCAGGCATAGGATCAATGAGCTCTCTGAGGAGACAAGCTGTTGCAAAGGCAACCAACAGGAGAGAAGCTTGGAATATATAGGGCTGCCTCCTGACATCACAGAAGGAGCTGACCTCATAGTAGGTTGGCCCGGAGATTCCAACGCTGAGCCCTTAAAGAGGCAGAGCCTCCCGCGTGCATGCGCCTAGAGAGCGCTCCACCGAGGACAGGACGCGGTGCTCTGAGCCACGTGGTAGGCTGCGGGTGATCGGCCTGACATGGAGAACGCCGTGCCGAGCAGAAGGAGTGTTCTCCACAACAGTACCCCCCCTTGCGCCCCCCTTTTAGAAGGTCCAGGCTTATCAGGATGGGTACGGTGTAGTAGTAAGGACTTATCCAAGATATTAGCTGAGAGCTCCCAGGAATTCTCCTTGGGGCCAAATCCTTCCCAGGAGATCAGGTAATCCCAATGCCTATGATTCCTTCTGATATCCAAAACCTCTCGTACTTGATAAACTGGGCCTTCATCAGAAGCTATCCCGGATGGTTTGGGAGGAGTAGCATGGATACGGAGATCACCAATAGTTTTAACAGGGAGACATGAAATGCGTTATGTATCCAGAGACTGGAAGGAAGATGGAAGCAATATATTACCGAACCCAACTGTTCTGTGATGGAGAATGGTTCGATGTATCTTGGAGCCAGTCTCATAGATGGAATGTGAAGGTGAACATGGCGGGTACTGAGCCATACCCAGTCTCCCAAGTTGAAGGAAGGAGCCGGATGGCGATGCTTATCCGAAGCCAGCTTAGCAATCTTGGCAGCTTTCAGGAGATTAGCGTTAGTGGATTCCCACAAGTCGTAGAGCTGTTGAGCTGTAATTTGTGCTGCTGGAGAAGGCACGGCAAGAGGTAAAGGCAAAGGAGGTCAGAGATGTTTGCCAAAGACCACCTGGAAGGGAGATGCTCCTGTGGCAGAGTGTTAATGGTTATTATGGGAGAACTCAGTCTAAGGCAATAACAAAGCCCAATCGTCCTGGTGACTTCCTAAAAATGAATGGAGGAAGGTCTTTAAGTCTTGATTGACTCGTTCTACTTGGCCAATCCCCTCGGGATGGAATGCTGTAGTAAGTGTAATTGTACTCCAAATTTATTGTACAAGGAGCACCAGTATTTTGCCGCGAACTGAGGCCCTTGGTCGGATGTGATATGTAGAGGAAGCCCATGGAGGTGAAAGACGTGCTGTGTGAACAGACGTGCCAGTTCTAATGCTGTAGGTAGTTTGGGAAGAGGAACAAAATATGGCATCTTGGAGAATCTGTCCACTATTACCCAGATTACTTGGTTTCCCTGAGATGAAGGTAAATCTACCACGAAATCGGCGGATATATGTGTCCACGACTCGTGTGGTACTGGAAGGGGTTAAAGGAAGCCCCAGGGGCGACCCGACATGGGTTTTTGTTGCGCACAAGTAGGACAAGACTTGACGTAGGCTTGCACATCGAGCTATGCGAGGCCACCAGTAGTAGTGGGATACTAGTTCCATAGTGTGGATCCTTCCCGTTTGTCCAGCCATGGGGGAGTCGTGTGCCCAGGCAAGTACCTTGGGTCGCAGACGGAGCGGAACAGCTGTATTCCCCTGAGGTACCTTGTACATGGCTTCCAAAAGAATCTGAACAGGGTCCAGGATGAACCTAGGATGATCCATTTTGTCTTCAGGCTCATGGAGTCTGGATAGGGCGTCTGCCCTAACATTCTTTGTGGCCGGACGGTAGCATAAAACAAAGTGAAATCGACTGAAAAAGAGGGACCAGTGGGCCTGACGGGGATTCAGACACTGAGCCTTACTGAGGTACTCTAAATTTGTATGATTGGTGTACACTGCAATGCAATGTTGCACCCTCTCTAGCCACTGTCTCCATTCTTCAAATGCCCATTTAATGGCCAAGAGCTCCTTGTCTCCAATTCCATAATTCCTTTCAGCCAAAGAGAATTTTTGAGAGAAGAAAGAGCTCGGTAGTAGGGCTCCTTGAGCAGAGTGTTGGCTGAGTACGGCTCCAGCTGCAATATCGGAGGCATCCATCTCCACGACGAAAGGACGAGACGGGTCTGGGTGATGGAGACACGGTTCTTGTAGAAAAGTCAATTTTAATTCTTCAAAAGCAGAGATGGCTGCTGGAGGCCAGTGTTTGGGGTTGGCTCCCTTTCTGGATAGAGCTGTGAGAGGAGCCACAATGCAAGAAAACTGAGGAATAAAGTTCCTATAGAAGTTGGCGAAGCCAAGGAATCGTTGAAGCGAGCAGAGTCCTACTGGTTGGGGCCAATCCCAGATGTTGGCTAGCTTGTCCAGATCCATATTGAAGCCAGTGGTGGAAACTATGCCCAGGAAGGGTAATGACTCTTGTTCGAAAAGGCACATTTCCATTTTAGCACACAGGTGGTGGTCTCTTAAACGCTGGAGGACTCGGAGAACGTCAGCACGATGGGTGGTCAGATTCACAGAATAGATTAAGACATCATCCAGACAGACGATCACACATTTTTTGAGCATGTCTCTAAATACCTCGTTCATAAGATTTTGGAAGACCGCCGGTGCATTGCATAAACCGAAAGGAATCACTATGTACTCGTAGTGGCCATCATGAGTATTAAAGGTGGTCTTCCATTTATCTCCTGGCCTGATTCAGACCAAATTGTAGGCCCCCTGAAGATCCAACTTCGTAAAGATCTTGGCTCCTTGAAGTCGGTCCAGAAGCTTGGGAATGAGTGGAAGCAGGTAGCGATCACGAATGGTGATGGAGTTGAGACCCTGATAATCAACAAAGGGCCTCAAGGAGCTGTCTTTTTTTTCTACCAAGAAGAAACCAGCTCCCGCTGGAGATGTAGATGGCCTAATGAATCCATGGCCTAGATTATCCTTAATATATTGGGACATTGCTCGTGTCCCAATATAATGGGTATACTCGATAATGGGTATACTCGACCTCTAGGAGGCACTATGTCTGGAAGCAGATTAATCGCAGTCAAATGGACGGTGCTCCAGAAGAGTCTCTGCTTTTTCTTTAGAGAAAACATCCATGTATTCAGTATATTGTGGAGGTAATGGTAATGTGGTAACAACAAGTAGAATCGGGGGTCGAGGCAAATTCCGAAGGCAAGAGATAAAGCAATTGGACCCACAAGCGGAAATGTGAAGCATTTCCCAATTGATGGTAGGAGAGTGTTTACGCAGCCAGGGAAGACCCTACACCACCGGATGGACGTATTTGTCAAGAATCAGGAAGGAGATCTCTTCTTCGTGAAGTACTCCAGTACGGACTGTCACCGGGGCGGTACGCAGAGATACTCGTTCGAGCAGTGTTTCCCCCTGGATAGAGGAGTTTAGAAGTGGTGGTGCATGAGGAATAACTGGAAGTTGCAGTTGCTTGGCTAGTTTGGCCAAGATAAAGTTGCCTCCGGCTCCGTCAATAAAGGCCAGAGTTGTGTTGGAACCCCACGAGAACTGGAGCATCACTGGAACTGTACATTGAGCAGTGGGGTTGATGCAGCCTAGGGTCATTTCCCCTGAGACACCTAGGCCTGAGAATTTCCTGGATGCTCTGGGCACTGAGCTAATAGATGGCCCTTGCTGACACAATACAGACAGAGTCTAAGAGTCCTGCGCTGTTGTCTCTCTTCTGGAATGAAATGAGTATGACCTATTTGCATAGGTTCTTCAGCACGAGTCGGAGGAATCTCGGATGTGACGGGAGAAGTCAGAAGACGAGAGAATGAGGGAGCCAGAGGTACTGCTCAACATCCCGATTTCAGCTCATTCAGGCGCTGCTGAAGACGCCGATCAACTCGGCCTGCAAAATCGATGAGCGCCTCCAGTTCCTCGGGTAATTCCCAAGCTGTCAGCTCATCTTTTATGTGAGAAGCCAAGCCCTCTAGAAATATACATCTCAGACTGTCCTTGAGCCAGTCTAATTCAGATGCAAGGGTACAAAACTCCACAGCTTACTCAGCCAGAGTACGAGAACCTTGATGGAGGTGGAGAAGTTCCGAGGCAGCCGTGGAATGACGTCCAGGTTCATCGAAAACTTGCCAGAACATCTGGACAAAGTGAGGCAGCTCTGCTTGCCTGCAGCCCAGACAGGTCCACCGGGTCCATGGCCTTTGCAATCTGTTAACTTCGTGGACCCTTGAGCCGAGACAGGCGTTGGTATACCACAGAGGGAAGGCCCTACGTGCAACCCGTCACCAGTAGGTGGAGCCAGGAAGGTCAACCCAACTGGAGTTTCACCTATACCAGCCCTCGTTCCCCGCAGGGTGAGCCCTTGGGTACCGGGGCTGGCAGGACTTAAGTGCGGGTTACCTAGATGAAGCAGGACAGGCGAGGCAGAGACGAGGTCAGGTTAGGGCTGGCAGCAAAGGAGAAATACGAAAGTCCAGTCCAGAGTCCGAGGCAGGTAGCAGAGGAGCAGAAGCGATGAAACCAGCCCAGGAGTCAATGCGAGCGGCAGACAGGAAGAAAGTGTAGCAAGCCAAGGGTTGGTACCGGGAGATCAAGCCAAGGACATACGCAGGACTGAAGGATGAAGGACAGAGCTGAATCAGGATCAGGAGCTGGAGCAGAGTCAGGAGCTAGTCTGGAGCAAGAGCAGAATCAGGCAGAGGATTAACGAGTAGGGATGTGAATCGTGTCCTCGATCGTCTTAACGATTGATTTCGGCTGGGAGGGGGAGGGAATCGTATTGTTGCCGTTTGGGGGGGTAAAATATCGTGAAAAATCGTGAAAAATCGTGAAAAATCTAAAAATCGCAAAACCGGCACATTAAAACCCCCTAAAACCCACCCCCGACCCTTTAAATTAAATCCCCCACCCTCCCGAACCCCCCCCAAATGAGTTAAATAACCTGCGGGTCCAGCGGCGGTCCGGAACGGCAGCGGTCCGGAACGGGCTCCTGCTCCTGAATCTTGTTGTCTTCAAGCCGGCGCCATTTTCCAAAATGGCGCCGAAAAATGGCGGCGGCCATAGACGAACACGATTGGACGGCAGGAGGTCCTTCCGGACCCCCGCTGGACTTTTGGCAAGTCTCGTGGGGGTCAGGAGGCCCCCCACAAGCTGGCCAAAAGTTCCTGGAGATCCAGCGGGGGTCAGGGAGCGATTTCCCGCCGCGAATCGTTTTCGTACGGAAAATGGCGCCGGCAGGAGATCGACTGCAGGAGGTCGTTCAGCGAGGCGCCGGAACCCTCGCTGAACGACCTCCTGCAGTCGATCTCCTGCCGGCGCCATTTTCCGTACGAAAACGATTCGCGGCGGGAAATCGCTCCCTGACCCCCGCTGGACCTCCAGGAACTTTTGGCCAGCTTGTGGGGGGCCTCCTGACCCCCACGAGACTTGCCAAAAGTCCAGCGGGGGTCCGGAAGGACCTCCTGCCGTCCAATCGTGTTCGTCTATGGCCGCCGCCATTTTTCGGCGCCATTTTGGAAAATGGCGCCGGCTGAAGACAACAAGATTCAGGAGCAGGAGCCCGTTCCGGACCGCTGCCGTTCCGGACCGCCGCTGGACCCGCAGGTTATTTAACTCATTTGGGGGGGGTTCGGGAGGGTGGGGGATTTAATTTAAAGGGTCGGGGGTGGGTTTTAGGGGGTTTTAGTGTGCCGGCTCACGATTCTAACGATTTATAACGATAAATCGTTAGAATCTCTATTGTATTGTGTTCCATAACGGTTTAAGACGATATTAAAATTATCGGACGATAATTTTAATCGTCCTAAAACGATTCACATCCCTATTAACGAGCTCTCCGAGGAGACAAGCTGTTGCAAAGGCAACCAACAGGAGAGAAGCTTGGAATATATAGAGCTGCCTCCTGACGTCATAGAAGGAGCTGACGTCATAGGAGGCTGGCCCGGAGATTCCAACCTGAGCCCTTAAAGAGGCAGAGCCTCCTCTGCATGTGCGCCTAGAGAGAGCTCCGCCGAGGACAGGATGGCGGCATTCTGAGCCGCGTGGTAGGCCGTGGGTGGTCAGCCCAACACGGAGAATGCCATGCCGACCAGAAGGAGTGGTCCCCACAACAGTAAGGTTGTAGTGTCACTCCTAATAGGCTAGTGTTATTGTAGTGAATGATGTTGAATATTATCATTAATACTTTATAGTAGATTCTGGAATGTACTGGTAACCAATGTAGTGTTATTAGCAATGGTGTAATGAGATCATATTTCCTAGATCCTAATAATAGTCTTGCTGCAGCATTTTGTAGTAGCTGTAGTGGTTTTAAGTGACTTGCTGGAAGACATGGACATGGATAAATGGGACTAAATATAATCTGCAACTGGGAAATCACATTACCTAAACTTACTTTTGTGAGCATAGAGAACTCTGACCATTCCTTATCCTTATTCACAATTTCCCCCACCTTTTCCCTTATTTCATTTTCTATAGGCACAAATGTATTACCTTTTGAAAAAAAAATCCTCTAAATTTTCACAATTAATTAACTCATATTTCTCTCTTTTAGAGTAATTCAATACATTTTTCACAGTAGTGAACGGTTGCCCAAAATTATCTATAGAATCATGTATATACGCTGCATGAAGTAATCTTTCCGAACCTCAAAAACCCTGAACTTATAATTAGTAAGACATATTACATACACTTCCTTTGTTTTATTCTTCGCTTTTCTCTATTTTTTTTTGTGCTCGACAATCTTCAGTCAACCAATTCTCACTTAAACCAAGGGTTACTCATGTTCCTATTAGCCACAAAAATTACCTTTTGTGGGTCAACTTCATTATCAACCATATTTAATACATTTTATTCCAGCAGTCAAATAATTATATACAGGTCATTTTATGTATTTCAGTATTTCACATCTGCAGTAACCATTTTTCATAACATTTCTCTGAATTTACTTTACCTCATTTTGTCTTTTTTTCTTTTCTTTTATCTGTAATATGTTGCCACAGCTTTAGTATAAGACTAATTACCAAATAGTCAGACCACCCAGTAGTCAAAAATGTCTTCCACCATTAAAGTATGTTGCTGCCAAATTTTTTCTTGGCAAAAAAACAGATCCAAGATGAGACTTCCTATATATGTAGGCAGCTTAATTACTTGTTGCATACTACTGTCAGATATCATATCAATACATTATTTTTCACATCTTGAATCATATCATCTGTGTGCATATTAAAATCTAGAGATATGCATTCATTTTTCACAAATTAGAAAATGTCAACGACATTGCCTAATTCGTCATTGTTCTGCAATCCCAAAAAAAGAATCAAATTTCAATGAATTTTCGGGTTAAAGTTGTTTTTTAATTACTGTGCACTAACGGAAGTTAGTGCGCATTTAATATCCTCTAGTGCGCAGTATCGGGACTTAACGCGCAGTAAATGCAGTGACTATACTACGCAGTAACTCTGTGCCAGTGCGCACTATGGGGCGTAAGTCCCGGGGCTTTGCTAGGGGGGTGTGTCGGGGGGCATGTTGGGGGGTGGCGCGACATTTGGGGGCATTTCGGGGGGCGTGGTGCTGGCCCGGGGCATTCTGGGGGCATGGCCGAGGTCTCTGGACCAGCCCCCGGGTTGGGTCATGGCACGCCAGCAGCCCACCGGTGCGCGCAATTATGCCTGCCTCAGGCAGGTGTAACTTTTCAAACAAAGGTAGGGGGGAGTTTAGATAGGGCCGGGGGGATGGGTTAGATAGGGGAAGAGAGGGGAAGGTGTGGGGGGTGGTGGTAGGAGGGAACGGAGGCAGGCTGCGCAGCTCGGCACATGCAGGATGCCGACTTTGCACAGCCTTTCGCGCGCCGACCCCGGATTTTAAAAGATATGCACGGCTACGCGCGTATCTATTAAAATCCAGCATACTCTTGTTTGCGCTGGTCGTGCAAACAAAAGTACGCATGGGCGTACTTTTTAAAAATCTGCCCCTATGTGTATGTCAGTGCGCATTACTATCTGTTAGTGCGCAGTTAGATAAAATGATACTAAATTGACACTTTTTTGTCAATTTAGGGATGAATATGTATTCCTATTGGTTGTTTTCTTGATATTTATTCATGTTACCAAGGTTACCAACAGCAGAGGTGCTGTTTTTTACAGATTGTTTTATATGGGGTGATGAGGAATGGGAATGGGGGATAGCTTGACAAAAGTTCTAATCCTACTGTAGTGTGTCTGTGATTATTGTGATGTCATCAGTCATGTGACTAGAATTTGTTTGTTTATTCTTCTGTTGCCAGGCACTGGCAGATGAAATGTTTTGAATCTGCCAATCCCTGTGCTGCATTTTTGAAAGGGGGTCATTGTTGCATTATATATGCATTATGCATATGCATCATTTTTTAATTGGCCTCTTATAGGTTTATTTTCCCTCCTACTTTTAGTCACTAGCTAATAATAATAGCTATATAATAAGGGGTGCTCTGCTTGTGTGTTGCTTTTGTTTTGTGGGTTTGAGGAGAAAACATCAGCTCTTTATTCAATCAGTCATTAGCTCCAGCTGTTGATTGATAGTTATACAGTCTTTATTGTTAAGGGGTAGCTGGCTTAGCTAGCTTAGCTAGCTGCTGCTACTACTAACTAGCCAGTAGTCACAGTAGCCTATATAGCTAGTCAGGAGCCACTACCAGTGAGCTTGTTGCTAGTACTGCTACTTTCTGTTTCTAATTAGCAGTGAGCACTTCGCAGCATTATCCTAGCCTAGGCACCAGCAGCAGTGCTTGTAAAGGTAGGTGCATTCTGTGCATTGCAGCAGTAGAGTTTTAGAAGATTTATATTATATCATATTATATAATATTATATTTATTAATATTATATAGATGTATTAACTTGTTTAATCTACTAGATTTATTATGGCTAGCTAGGCTATTAGCCTAGTGTCACTGGCTAGTGGCTAGCTATTAGCCAGTGAGCCACTACTAGTATAGTATATCAATCAGATTACTAGTACTAAACCTATAATTGGCCAATAGGTGTAGTATCACACCTATATTCTATACATCCAATATTCTATATATTATGTATCTGTTCTGTGGTCTGGGGCTATATATCTAAAAATACTTTCATCATAACATGTTCTTGGAGCTGGCTCTTTTTTTTTAATATATATGTTAGTATCCTTCCTGTCCTGTGAGTCTGATTCCAGCTCATGTCTCTGCTCTGCTCTCAGGTGTATCATCCGGTTTCCATTCCTGGGGGTGGCATGTCCCAGTTCAGTATTTTTTCCCACTATTGTAGAAGTCTGCAGGGACTCTTGCTTTTTTCAGAGATTCATGTAATAAAGTTCTTCCAGAAATATGAGGCTGGAAGTTGCAGACTTTCCCTGGACACCATGGCCTGTCATCCCTTTGATGCTTGGCTTCTGCCCTGTGTGTGAGATTTGGGGGATGGGAGGAAAGGAGAAGTGATAGATATGGAAACCCTTACGGGTAAGGCTTGAAGTGGGTGGGAGAAGTTATTTTAGTCCAAAGAACAGAATAGGTCTGAAAAGGATAGGAATAGGATGGCAGTGCTACAACTGCTAACAACAGATTATATCTCAATACTTGCTTGTAGCAGTAGCCAGTAGCCACTGCCAGGAGGCTAATTAGTTACTGCAGCCTAGTTTCAGTCTGCTGCAATTTGATGCTCTGGTCAATGCATGGTAAATATAATACTGCAATTGCAATATAATATATAAATACTATATCAAATTATCAATCGTCAGTGTCACTCACTGACTATTAATAATCACTATATCCTTCTTTGTCCTGTGGTCTGGGGTTAGACTATAGCTATTAGCTCAATAAAATTTAAAAATAAATACCAAACTAATTTATTAACTTGTTTAATCTACTAGATTTATTATATCCTTCTTTGACCACAGGATCATCATGCCACTACCAGTACCCTCTGGAAAAAAATGTGGCACTAGTATTAGTGCTACTGGAAAGAGCAGTCTGCCAATCCCTAGGAAAAAACTGCGATTTTTTGAGAAGAAAGAGGATGTAGAAGCGCAAGGTTACTTGTTGCAGGGGAAGGAAGGAGCTAAATGTGAGGAAAAGGTCAAATTCTTAGATGAAAGAATGGTGCTACAGAAAGTCTTGGATGATGATGATGATGAATCAGATATTGATAATGATGAGGAGGAGGATGATGTTGATGATCAGGGGTTCTTGGCTAGTAAACATTCTGAGGAGGAGGAGGAGAACACCAGCAATGACAATGTTTGTCAGATTGCAAAACCACCAATGACAATGACTAGTACTACTAGTCAGATTGCAAAACAAAAAACTACTGCCAATGCCAGCAGTATTGATACCCTGTCCTCTACATCATTTGAACATCCGCACGTGACTAAAACTACTACTACTACTATTACTATTTCTACTACTAGTATGAAAATGACAACAAGTATCCAGCCTAGAGAAAGGAACAGTACAAGGCATCTAAGATTTGGAATCATTATCATGTTGTGGCTGACCAGAGATTTGGACAATGTATCCATTGTAAAAAGATGGTGAGCTGTGGAAGAATTATTGGACATCTTACTAACAACATGAAATATCACATGCAAAACGAACATAGCACACTGTTACTTGCAGAAGAAGCTGGTCCCTCCGTTCTTACCCAGGCTTTAAGTAAAGCAACAGAAAAGCAGCCACATAAGGAAAGTAGTGATACTACAGAAGATACAGATTGTGTGCATCTGCAGAAGCAGCAGTCTCCTCCTCATCATCCCCGGCAGCAGCAGCAAGCTACCACTGTGCAAATGGGGTGGTGTTCTTCTGCAATGTCACAGAGTAGTAAGCAGGCAATGTCCAAAGTGGGTACACGACATATTGCTCTAATGATTGCTTTGGATGATCAGCCACTGCAGCTTGTTGAAAATGAGGGATTTAAGCGGATGCTCCATTATTTTGCCCCTTATTACAAACTTCCTTCAGGAAGTACATTTAGCTGTCAGGTGCTTCCTTCCCTAACAGAAAAGGTCATGCTGAAATGCAGATTGTGATGGCAAGGGCAAAGGGGAGGAGCATCCATCTCACCACTGATATTTGGACTAGTATGACTGCAATGCATGCATATTTGTCTCTAACAGTACATTGGTGGTAGCTGGATGAGGCATTAATACCTGTAAGCACTAGCTGTGGCAGCAGTAGCACCAGCAGCTCCAAAAAGGTTTTGCCAGAATACCGGTGGGATTTATTGCATGCTCAAGTGCTAGACAAGAACCACACTTCAGAAAATATCTTACACGCAATTCAGGGGATGATGAAAAGATGGAATGGGCTCCTTAGAAGCAGTGATATGGAATGCTTTAATGGATATTTCATTACTGACAATGTTTCCAATATTATTAAGGCTTTGGCTTTGCACATACCCTGCATCTGATAGTGAGGGATGCTTTGGGGCTTAGTGGCAAGGAAGGTGGTACTAGTTGTAGTAGTCAACTCCTGAAGTGGTTGATTGAAAAGTGTCGCAAAATAGCTGGACATTTCAACCGCAGTGTGAAAAGTGGGAAGCAACTCAGAAAGAGGCAAATAGCAGTTGGTGCACCTTTGCACAACCTTCTTCAGGATGTGCCTACCGGATGGAATTCCACCTATCTTATGTTGGAGAGGTTGTGTGAACAGCAGATACCTCTTCATGATTTGGCAATGGCAACTGAAATTGGAATGGAAAATCCTCTTGGATGTCAGGACTGGACAAACATTGCACAGATGGTGCATGTCCTCAAGCCTTTCAAAATATATACAGATGCATTCAGATCAGCTATGGCCATGTTGGGTGGTGTCATCCCTGTGTTGTGTCCCACAGCCGTGGCAGGCCACGGCCATGGTCCCCTACCTCGTCCGTGGCGGCGACCTGCTGCGGCAGCCTCAGGGGAAACCCCTGACCGGGTGCTCGATGCCCCGGTGCGGGTCCCCAGCCTGACCGTCAGAGGGAGAACCGTCCCTGCTCTGCCCCTGCGCTGTTCCTGCATCTGTTCCTCCATGGAGGAAATCAAAGATGGCCACCACCATCTTTAGGCACGAGGCCACGCCCCCTTCACAAATTTAAAGGGACCTGATCCCTTTAACAAGCCTCACCTGTCCTGGATCAGCCTGAGCAGAGGAAGTATAAAAGGGAGCTTCCTCTGCTCGTTCTCTGACTTGGCAATGTCCTCCAGCGCTGTCTAGTCTGCTTGCTTCAGTGAGTTCCTGAGCTTCGGATCCCTGTTCCTGTTTTGTCTTGGTCTTCTCAGTTCCCTGACTTCGGATTGGCTTACGGTGATTCTCTGGTGTGTGACTCGGATTGGCAAGCGGTGATTCTCTGGTGTGACCTCGGACTGGCAAGTGGTGATCCCTCGGTGTGTGACCTCAGACTGGTAAGCGACTACTCTCTGGCACCTGATCTCGGACCCCTCCTGGACTCTGTCTCCAAGGGCCAGCCTAAGTCCCAGCAGTCTGGGTCCCTACGGGCTCCTCCTGGGGGGACCGCGGACTTCCAGGGTGAAGCTCCAGTCAGCCCTTGCACCGATACCGCGACTCCTCAGGGTCCACCTAAGTCCCAGCGGTCTGGGTTCCTATGGGCTCCTCATGGGGGGACCACAGACTTCCAGGGGTGAAGACACAGCTCCTCTTCTAGCCTCTTCATCTGCCTGCAGTCGTCTCTGCCTCCAGAGCCGAGGGTCAACTGCGCTCCTCTTCTGTTCTGCCTCGCCACCCGACGAGAGAACCTACGGATCCTCCGCAAGGTATACCATCCTCTCATCGGCCCAAGGGTCCACAAGCCTGAGCATAACACCCTGTAATAAACTATCTGGAGGAGATATTAGAGGAATTTCTGCATCAGCCAGATTTTTCTAAGGAAGTGTTACTGCTTGTTAAATGCTTAAAAGAACAAGTTCAAAAAAGATTGAAAACTCTCATGCAAAGGGATTGCTATATGTTAGCCACGATGTGTGACCCATGTGTGAAAGGCAGCATTGCTCTCAAGTGCACTGGAACAAAACGTTGATTACAATGGTTGAAAACAATGTCAAACAGGGTCTGTGCCACTGGTAATGATAAAAAAGAATTAGGATCATCCTCTCAGTCTCCAACTCCATCCTGCTCAAGTACTATCATCAGCTGTTCCCCCTACCCCTTCCATGACACATCAAATTATTAGTCATTCCAAATTTAATGAACTGTCTGCCATATCGCAAGCAATTGCATCAGCTGTTGGTGGAAGAGTGACTGCTGAGCCCTACCTACAAGAGAATGTTTCAGAAATGCATGTTAAGACTTTTCTGTCTGAGCCAATTCAGAGCATGGTCTCAGATCCCTTGAGATATTGGGCACAGAAAGCTTCAATGTGGCCTGATCTTGTGATAGTAGCACAGCACTTTCTTTCCTGCCCACCAACCAGTGTGCAAAGTGAAAGAGTATTTTCAATGACAGGGAACATAGTGAGTCCATACCGTGCACGTTTGTCTCCAGACTTAGGAGAGCAATTGGTTTTCAACAAAATGAACTTTCCACTGCTTGGGTATCCAGACCTTCCCTGTGACTGGGAGGAGTGAGCCTCTTCTCGAGGCCCGAGATCCAAGGTCAAGGGCTGGAAGAAAGGCTTGGCTCTATGCAGCTGTGCTCCCCGCATCGCTCGCTGGGGCACCCGGCAGTGCCGCTACCACTACACTGCCGCTGCTGCCTCTTGTGGCCCCCAGGAGAAGCCAGTCCTGGAGTCAAAAGACATGAACACTCCATCCTGCTGCATCCCCGACACAGGCTTCTCACTCCCAGGCTCCTTTCCCCCAGTGTCCACCTCCGAGGCTGGCATGTCTTCGCTGGGTTCCTCTGCCTCAGCGTCCATCTCCGAGGCATGAGTCTCAGACTCATTTACAAAACAAAATAATTGTGTGAATGAAGTATCAAAGAATTTCAGGCCAATGCAATATTAAATTGCACTTACAGTGCGCAAAGAGGTTGCTAGCTAGTGGCTAATAATGGCGAGCTACTACTAGTAGCTATGCCTGTTATATACCACCACTGTAACAATACATTGATTAAAATAAAAATATATACACCCTGGAGTGTGTGTACTGGTAATGTGTATGCAAATTGCAGAATAGATACATTTTGATACCAAAATGTTCCATGTGTCCTAGAAGTCCATTTAAAGCAGAGAATGTATTAATGCCTGTAATTCTTCCAGGCCCAGTATTGTTGTTCATTGCAATACTACTAATACTAAAGTACTAACAGACTACAGTAACTACTAGTACTAGGACTAAGAAAGCTGAATAATGTGAAACAAACAAAAGACCTTAAGAAATCATAATAAAAAAAGAAAACTGAGCATCCAGCAGTTGTACATTTCTGAAGGATTTTTTTTCATGATTCTGCTTTCTTACTCCTACTTTAATATCACAAGCATTACATTTGCTGCTTCAAATGGCTGTCTTAGTCTTGCAGCAATTTCTGGCATCGGAGTATGAGTCGTTACAGTAGCCTGGTGTACACTGCACAATATTGCATTGGCCAGGTTGAAAGATATGTGAATGGTCAGTAGCCATGGTTGAAGCCTTGACATTGGTGCTACTGCTCACAAGTATACAACTTGTGCTAATTCAACCAGACTGAATGTTTTATAAAAGTGTATGACTAGTACATACTAGTACAAAAACACTGAAATTTGTTGGATTATAAGATGTACATCCGTACATGTCTGCTCTCTATAATTTAGTAGTACCATACTATTTAATTTAGGAATAATTATTATTAGTTAAATAAATCAGAAATTATATATAAAAAAGAACAAACAAACATTTTCAACAAAAAATATATTTTATTTTTATCAATTTAACTAAAATAAAAAAAAATAATATATATATATATTTTCAAATTTCAATTATATTTTCTATAAATAAAAAAAAAATGAGTGGAGGAGCCAAGGCCAAGGCAAAATATGATGCCTTGACTTCATGATATTGCAGCAAAGTCAGACTCATCTTGTGGAGAGGAGGGTGACGACCCAGGAGGAACCTGCTCTGGAGCAGAGGGAACTGGCATCTCCTCCTCACGAGGCATCTCATGAGGAGTAGGCATCTCGTGAGAAGGAGACGCCATTACCCTCTGCTCCTGAGGGACCTCCTCCAGGGCTGACAACCTCCTCTCCACATTTCTGACGCTTTCCTTCACATTTCTGACATCCTGCTGCAAGATCATGAAGTCTGCATCATTTCACCTTGAACTGCCGTACTTCCTGCAGGATCTCCTCCAGCTTGGTAAACTGTGCACAGCATTTACAGCTAGGAGGTGATCCTGGAGGAAGTACGGCAGTACTGGTGCTGGTGCTGGGCCGGGCTGCTGCCGCCGGTTCTTCCTCTTGCCCTGTAAAGAAATGTAAAAAAAAAAAATTCAACATGAGACATAGAACAATACATACATACATAGTCATATATGGCAAATAAATAAGCAAATACTGGACACGTGCGAGCAAGTTTATAAAATAATCTACCCCTTAGTTTATTAACCTTGAGGGTTTTAGGAAAATGAGGCATCCATAACAGGGGAGAAGGAGGGAAGGGGAGAGCGGAGGGATATCAAATCAATCTACAAGGATTAGAGATAGTACAAAATTTGAAGGATTGGAAGGAGAAATAACGGAGTCTCTCTCAGGTTAGACAGAATATGATGGTAGGTACACTACAAACAAACCTTTTCTTCTCTTTCTCCTTCCATTCCTTAGTTTACTCTCATAGTCACTCAGTGTCATTATAATATATACAAATAAATAAATACACAAATCCCAGCCACTATAACTGACTGATATAAAAAAAATGATTTTTTTTCAGCCTCAGATATACTACTGGCCCAGATATATTACCTAGACCACTAGCCGATGCTGGTACCTCCATCCTCCTCTGGTGGAAGCTCTGCCTCCTGCTAGGCCCAGGAAGCCCCACCTCGTCCCTGACTGGGTGTGGTTCTATACAAGAGAGATCAAACTTCAGAGAATAAAGTTAAAATTTTAAAAACAAGAATGAGATCAGACACAAAGATTCATTCACTGTTATAATAAACAAACATAATTAAACACAAATTTCATTATAATTAATTGAATGATATTTGTGTACTTGTGTAGTATTCTGAAAACAACCTAACAGGCAAGGGATGGGACAAGGTTCTGCGGATCTCATCAAGCCACCTACCCTCGTGAAGTCACAAATGGCAACCTGAGAATTAGAGGAATATACAGGAAAAAGAATAACATTGATTAATTATTACAACATGGCCAAGTTTTGCCTTGACCTACTAGATTATTTTTTATGCAACATAGAAAAGTTAGTAACAACAAAATACTAATTAATTTATACTTAGTTATATTTCAATGTGGCATTCAAAATCCCAAATACCACCATTTCAAAATGATAAATATAAATATCAATAATATACCACAGATAATTTTCTTTCTTTTGTAGTCTAGTTATTAGTAAGTATAGTATAGGGTAAGGGTTGTACACTAGTAGCTACTACTAATTCTGTTCTTCTAAAATATATTTATTTAAAATGATTACTGTTAGTAGTTATAGTAGTTATTACTTTATCATTTTATAACTCACTCTACGCTACTAGCTACTGTAGCTAGTGCTACTACTCATACTCTATTCAATTTTCAATTACAAAATATACATAATAATTAAATAATATGACCAACATTATTATCTCACACCTTTCTTCTTGAAATCTTCAACCTCACGAGGATAGGAGGCCCGCCGGCAAAACTCCTCCTGGAGTGAGGCCCAGGAAGCAGTCTCCCTTTCCAGGTTAGCCCTGCTGCCTGGGGTGATATACAAGTTCCTCTCAACCAGGAGGATTAGCCGAGCCAGGAGGTCCACATCAGCCCGTGTAAAGTGGGGCTTCCTGGACCTGTCTTTTTTGGTAGCTGCCACCTTGGAGGAGGACGGTGGGGTTGATTCAGACTCCCTTTCCCTGTCATCGCTGGACTCCCTTTCACGTTCTATCCTACCGTGAGAAAATAAAAAAGAAGATGAAAAAAAAGTATGTGGTTTAGGACAGCTGTCTGTTCAGAAGCTCACACACTAATGCAGGGAGGGAGCTGTCTCACCCTTCTTCACCATCTTCCCCCCCTCACCCACATACCATTCACTGGCTGGGACATGGGGGAGGGGAGGAGTGAGGTCAGGCAGCTCCCCCATCTGTGAAGGACAGCTGACAAAACTGATGACACTGACAGTGTTAATTTTTTTTTTCAGTTAACTAACATAAAATAAAATGAAGTACTTTGTGTGTTAAACTTTTAATTTATCCTAATGTAACTTTAAAATGAAATGAAGTACTTCATTTAATATTATTTTTATATTATTTTATGCTACTTTACCGAAAAAAAGTGTATTAACTAAAACTATATATCTAACTAAGTAACTAGTATATAGTACTACTATAGAAAAACTAAAACAAAACCTTATAATAATTTGTATACTTACAGTGGTACAATCTGAGCACTGTGCTCAGCTCACTATTATGTAGTGTACTGTGTGTGTAATGCATGTACTGCATGGCACTTAGTCCGTGTACTGTACTTGCTTGTCTCTCATACTGCGCTGCGCTGAGCCTCTGATGCAGCTGTCAGTGCACTCACTCGATCTTCTGAGATCTTCTCTGGTTTTTTTAGTGCGCATGAAGAAGCAAAATGGCCCCTGGGGACACCACTGAGCATGCTCAGGATAGTGCGCACTAACTTGAGTTAGTGAGCGCTACGGCTTAATGTGTGCGCACTACCTAAGGGGTAGTGCGCACTATCTCCGGATGTGTTAGTAATGGCTCTACATTCCCATTGGCTGTCTTCAAGGTGGAGCGAGCCAATTGGATCCCAGAACCATACCTCTAGCTAACGAACTCCTCATAAATTGATATGATTTAATTTCTAAGTTGCACTTTTTTGTTAGTGCGCCCTAAAGGGACCTACTGTGCACTACCAACCAGTTAGGGCACTAACAAGGTATTGCGCACAATTCACCCTGTGTGTGCACACTAACTGGACTTAATGCGCAGTCACATATAGTGAGTGCGCACTAACTCGTCCGTTTGAACTGCCCACTAATTCTGAGATACTGCGCACTAACTGGTTATTAGTGCGCATTCGATCCCATTAGTGTACACTAACGCAGTTCGTCGGAAAAAAAAAAGACACGTAAGAAAACTAAATTTTTCAACGAAGTTGCCGACCGAAGTCCGACCCGAACTCTAAACACGAAGCATATCTCTATTAAAATCCCTGACATCTTTAGATTTAAGACTATAAATTGTTCAGTCAGGTACGGCAGATTGTCAATATGAAATCCTGGTGTATTGATAAACAAAATGTCAAATTCTCAATTCTCAACAAAATTCCCTCAATATTTCAACCTAATTGCCATGATAACTTTACTACCTTTAGGGCTTCCCTATGTATTACTAACAATCTACTGCCCTTCTTCATGGCCTCAAAATTATAACCAATTGGACAAGCTTCTTTAAGCAACAGAATATCCTCCTTGGAGTGTCATGTCTCAGTTAAAAATAGCACATCAAACTTCCTTTGAGTAATTAATTCTGATATCTCAAATCCTTTTTTTCTCCCCAAACGTGCATTCATATAACCTACACAGAGTTTCACATCTAATTGACCTTGCTTTGCAATTACTACTTTAGGAAATATTAAATTTTGTACATTAGACCTTTTATATTCTATATACATCTTTGGAATGCCAGCATACTTCCCTCTCCCTGTTAATACTGGAATTTGAAAATACACTTCTATTCTATCTCATAAAATGCTACCTACAATCTGAAATAATATCAAAGCATTTCTTATGTAAAACATTTTACACAAGGTCTGGCAATAAAGCCCAAACCATAACATTTGAATAATGCTAATTGAGGCTACTTACATACTTCTATCTTGCAAAACTAATTCTGCCCACTTACTTAATATCTACTCAAAGTCCACTCAATGTCCCATGAAGGGGCCCATACAGGGTAGACCCTTCAGTGAAAGCCCACCAGGCAGAGGCCTGTCTATGGGCCTTCCCCTTTATGCATTAGGGGTGTGCATTTGTTTGCAACGTATTGCGAATCTGCAACGTATATGGCCAGATTTGTTGTATTCATTGCGTCGTGAAACATATCGCGATTTCCCACGAATACAATGAATCGTGGCTGAATCATTCGGCCGTCGAAATGGCAATTTTAAACAACCCCCCACCCTTCTGTCCCCCCCCTAAATTCCCTGATGGTCCAGCGGGGGTCCCGGAGTGTCTCCTGCCCTCCCTCCATCGGTTGCCGGTGCCATCTTGTGCTCCTACCATGTGACAGGGGCCGACCAATGGCAGCGGTAGCCCCTGTGACATAGTAAGGGCAAAGGCTATCGGCGCCATTTTGATTACTGGCAGCCGACGTCCTGAGTGCAGGAGATCGCTCCTGGACTCCCGCTGGACCACCAGGAACTTTTGGCAAGTCTTGGGGGACCCTCCTGACCCCCACAAGACTTGCCAAAAGTCCAGCAGGGGTCTGGGAGCAACCTCCTGCATTCAGGCCATTGGCTGCCAGTATTCAAAATGGTGCCGATAGCCTTTGCCCTCACTATGTCACGGGGCCAACCGCTGCCATTGGTCAGCCCCTGTCACATGGTAGGAGCACAAAATGGCGCCGGCAGCCGATGGAGGGAAGGCAGGAGACACTCCGGGACCCCCGCTGGACCACCAGAGAATTTAGGCAAGTCTTGGGGTGGAGGGTGGGGGGTTGTAGATAATTAAATTAAAAGGGAAACAAAGAAGAATGGCACGTATCAACGGATCGGGGGGCCCCTTTGAATGGATTCAACGTATCTTGCCCCGACGAATATGAATGCTGTATGAAACATATGCGGCTCCTCTGCACATCCCTATTATGCATACCCACCAATGCTATCTGATGACATCAATCAGGTTACTGCGTGTTTCCTCAGGATAGCAGTGGATGGGGAACTCAGGTGGGAGGAAAAGAACAGCCTTCAGTACAAAGCAGAGATATCAGTATTCAGTACAGGTTGTGTTGATGCTGCTCATAAAGTCCAGGGCTTAGTTCCAGACTTCTCCAAGGGCCTTTCTATTTATGTGCATCCACTGATATTATCTGATTCCTATGGGCTTCCTTGTTCAATTGAAGAAATTACTTTCTTTCATATGAGTGCCTGCACTCCCCTGAATAGGACGTCCAGATCACCACAAAGGGAAAAATCATTACAAATTGTGACCTGGCTGAAGATATTCAAAAGGTAGGAAGGAAGGCAGAAGCACTGCTCATTAGAGATTTTAATCTGCTGGATGTGGATTGGAGTATCCCTGCTGCAGAATCTATAAGAAGTGAAAAACTGTGCATGTCCTTCAAGGTGTTATGCTCAGACAAATTGTGATGGAACCCATGAGAGGAGGAGCGATACTGGACATGGGGCTCACAGATGAAGACAGTATCTCTAATGCTTGAGTAGGTGCCTACCAAAATCAGTGATCATCACATGGTATGGTTTGATGTAGCGACCAAGAAGGAGAGAAGTAGCATGAAAATCAAAGTCCTGGATTTCAAAAATAAAAACTTCATTAAAAATAGGGAGGTACCTTGAGAAAGAGCTAGAAGACTGGGTGAAATTAGGTGAAATGGAACAACAATGGGACAAATTAAAAGGAGCTATTATAAAGAAAACAAATCTTTATCAGGCCGATAAAGTAAGGACGCGGAAGAAGGAGTACGGTAGTGCCGGGCGCATCCTCGTTTGCCGCACGCACAGTCCGGATCACATACCGCTCAATACAGTATTTAAATGGCACACAAAAATGCAAGCCACGTCCAAAGCGTGTCCATGAAGCGTCCATGAAGCGCAATCCATTTTACTGTATAGAGCGCTATACAGTGCCTATACAGTATCCTGGGTGCGCTGGTACCTGTCATTTCAAATGTCATTTCAAATGACATTTGAAATGACAGATACCAGGAAGTGGATACAGGAGAAGGGCTGGTGCAGTTTGTTTTGTTGTCCTGTGCAAATGATTGCTTCACTGCCTGACCCCCTCACCCCCCGGGACAAGACCTTTAGAGGAGTCAGGATCGGGAAAACTTTCCCCCAGCCCCCGCTCACCTGCCCTGGCTGTTTCCACGGGTGCCGGTCTCCCGTGCGGGCGCGCTGACAGCTCCGGAGCAGCCCCAGTCCTCTCTCCCCTCCTCCCGGGGGCAGTCGGCGTCGTGAGCGGCTTCAGCAGCCCGGGGCAGATTGGGCGCTCCCCATGCGAGGCGGCTTCCAGCAGCCCTCGCCGGCGAAGGTGCATGAGCGCATGCTATGACCTCGGACGTCCAGCCGGGCGCTCAGGTCACGGCATGCGCTCATGCACCTTCGCTGCCTTGAGCGCCCAAATTGGACGTACAGGCATGCGTTCATGCACCTTTACCGGCGGGGCTGCTGGAAGCTGCCTCGCATGGGGAGTGCCCGATTCGCCCCGAGCTGCTGAAGCCGCTCTCGCTGCCGGCTGCCCCCGGGAGGAGGGGAGAGAGGACTGGGCCTGCTCCGGAGCTGTCAGCGCGCTTGCACGGGAGACCGGCACCCGTGGACACGGACAGGGCAGGTGAGCGGGGGCTGGGGCTGGGGGAAAGTTTGCCCGATCCTGGCTCCTCTAAAGGTCTTGTCCCGGGGGGTGAGGAGGTCAGGCAGTGAAGCAATCATTTGCATGTGCTCATGCACCTTCACCGGCAGGGGCTGCTGGATGCTGCCTCGCATGGGGAGCGCCCGATCTGCCCCGGGCTGCTGAAGCCTCACAGGAAAGTTTGCCCGTGAAATTTCATCTCTCTCTGCTGGGGCTTGCCTGACGCTCCACACTAACGCAGGGGTAAGGGTAGGTGGTAAATTAGCAGGTTAAACACACGGCAAAACTGCAGGTTAAAAAGGCGATAATCGGGGCGCACGTTACTGTATCGGAGGGAATAGCTAATCCGATCATTTACATCTCATATACA
Source organism: Rhinatrema bivittatum (assembly GCF_901001135.1). Classification (NCBI taxonomy): domain Eukaryota; kingdom Metazoa; phylum Chordata; class Amphibia; order Gymnophiona; family Rhinatrematidae; genus Rhinatrema; species Rhinatrema bivittatum. Next base: position 333,894,414 of record NC_042617.1, on the reverse strand, counting down.
TGCCGTGGGCGGAAAGGGTTACCCGTTGATTTCAAGAAGCGGTAAGGATGGGTTAAAAGGGATAGTGAATCGCGGGTTGGACTTACATGGCCAAATTGTGGGTACAAAGCGGGTTAGAAGCAGGGTAACCACGGCCACACTTTACTGTATCAGCCTGTATGTAAGAAAAGTAAATAAAAACAAAGAGGAAAAGGAATCCAATATGGTTCTCCAAAAAGCTGAAAAAATAAAGGCATAAAGATCATCAATAGAAAGGTACAGCGGAACTCAAAAAGAGAAACATAGGGAAGAATATCTGGTGAAGCTGAAAGAGAAAAGGAAAGTAATTAGAATATCAAAAGCTTGAGTGGAAGAAAGGATAACAAAACATTTTTCATATGTATCAGGAAAAGGAGGAAAGACAAAGGTGGGATTGTAAAACTGAAAGAATCCAATGGTCATTGTGTGGGGAAAGATGAGGAAAAAGCAGAAATATTAAAGAAATACTTCAGGTCAGTGTTTACTAAAGAAAACCATGAAGGAGAATCATTGCGAGTTGGCAAGAGTACAGATGGGAGTAAGGTAGATACAACTCCATTTAAAGAAGAAAGTTTTAGGGTGAAACTAGCAAAACTGAAAGTGGACATGCCAAGGGGCTGATGAAATACATCCTAGGGTTCTAAAGAAGCTCAGGGAGATGCTACGGATCCGCTGAAAGATTTACTCAATAGAACCCTGGAATTGAGCATGGAGCCACAAGATTGGAGATGGGCAGTATTGGTCCCACTTCACAAAAGTGGGATCAAATAATTTGTTGGAAACTACAGGCCAATTAGTCTTACCTCAGGAAAATTAATAGAAACATAGAAATGATGGCAGAAAAGGACCAAATGGTCCATCTAATCTGCCCAGCAAGCTGATGGTAGTATCTACTATGCCGTGTTGGTTACCCCATGCTTATCATTTTCCTACACCTGAAAACTCAGGGCCCTAGTTGGATGCTGTTTAAATCCAATTCCCATGAATGCCTTGCCATTGAAGTAGAGAACAATGTTTGAGTTGCATCAAAGTATCAGTCTTAATGGTTAAGGGTAGTAACCGTGGCATCAGCAAGTTACCCCATACTTGTTTCCCCAGCCCATAAATGTCGAGGACCTAGCTGGTCGCTGTACAAATCCAATACCCCTTTTCTCCCCTGCCATTGAAGCAGACAGCAATAATGGAGTTGCATCAACAGTATCAAGGCTTATTGGTTAAGGCTAGTAACCACCACACCAGTAAGTTACTCCATGCACTCTTTTCTTCATTTTCTTCTTTTAGCCTTTAGCGATCCATAGTGTATATTCCATGCTCTTTTTAATTCTTTCACTGTTTTGGTTTTTACCACCTCCTCCGGAAGGCCACTCCAAGCATCTTCCATCCTTTTCATGAAGAAATATTTTCTGACATTGGTTCTGAGATGTCTTCCCTGGAGTTTCATTTTGTAACACCTATTTCTGCTGATTTCTGTCTAATGGAAAAGGTTTGACATTTGTGCATCATTAAAGCCTTTCAGGTATCTGTTGAGAAACTGTTGAGAAGTGGACCCTTAAGCCGGCTCGCTGATGTATGGCAACCGCTGAGGGAAGGCCTTCAGCGGAACCTGAGGCCAGGAGGTGGATCAGGGCTAGGAGACCAGAAGAATAGTTAGAACACAGTCCAAGTTGAGGCAGGTGCCAGTGGGGCGTAGTAAAGGGAATCCGGTGGTCGAGGCAGGCAGCAGCGATGCAAGTCGAAGGAGCAGACCAGAAGTCAGGTCAGGCAGCAGGCTAGCGGAAACCGGAGACAAACCAAGGATCAGGGCAGGCAGCAAAATGGAGTACCAGGAGCAAAGCCAAAGACAGGAACCAGGAATACAAGCCGAAGAGGAATCAGGAACTGGAGCAGAAGAACAGGAGCGGAGCAGGAACACGGAGGCTGGACAGGAAGGATCAGGAACGTAGGATCAGGAATGCAGGACCAGGAACGCAGGATCAGGAATGCAGCAACTAGTAACTCAGATGAGTGAACCTCGTTGCAAGGCAAAACATAGAAGCGGCTGCTGGGTTTACATACCGAGTGGCGTCTGACGTCATCTTAAGGGCTGGGCCAGGGTTTCCACCACGGCCCCTTTAAAACCAGAGCCCTTGCATGTACGCATGCCTAAGGAGTGGGGTTTGCTGCAGGAGCTCGGCGGCATCTCCCTCGTGGAGATGCCGCTGCAGAGAGGCCCAGTCATGGACTGGGGAAGGCCGAAGAATGCCGCGACTCAGCAGGAGCCAACAGCAAGGCAGGTGAGAACCCGGCTGAGTCCCGTGGCTGGGATCCATAACAGTACTCCCCCTCTTACACCCCCTCCTTGGGGGTCTGGGCTTATCCGGATTGTCTTGATGAAATTGGGAAAGGAGGGATTTATCTAGGATGTTGACAGCAGGCTCCCAGGTGTTGTCTTCAGGACCACATCCTTCCCAAAACAATAAGTATTCCCATCTTCGATGATGGAAGTGAACATCCAACACATCCCTTACTTGATAGATGGTGTCATTTTCAGCCACTGGTTGTGAGGGATCTGGTGGTTTCCAGTGGAATTTCGAGAGAATCAGAGGTTTAAGCAGAGACACGTGGAATATATTGTAGATCTTCAAAATACTGGGAAGACGTAAACGATAAGAGTCACTGTCAACTCTCTCTGAAACGATGAAAGGTCCAATAAATTTAGGCACTAAACGCATTGAAGTGATGTGGAGATGGATGTGTTTTGTGCTCAACCATACTCTATCTCCTGGTTGAAAGACTGGGGCTGGATGACGATGTTTATCGGTGTTCTTCTTAGAGATAGCAGCCATTCGCTGCAACTTGTTGTGTAGACTCCCAGAGGGATTGAAGTTGCTGAGCAGATAGTTGAGCTGCAGGAGACGGCACTGACAAAGGCAGAGGTAGAGGAGGCTTGGGTTGTCTACCATAGACAAGCTGAAAGGGAGACGTCCCTGTAGCTGAAAGGACATGATGGTTGTACGAGAACTCAGCCCATGGTAGTAGAGACACCAAATTATCTTGCTTGTCCCCAACAAAGGCTCGGAGAAAGGTCTTAAGTGAGCAATTGGTTCGTTCTTCTTGTCTGTTGCTCTGTGAATGGAACGCAGAGGTCAAATCCTAGCAGACTCCAAACATTTTACAGAGTGCCCTCCAGTTTTTTGCTGTAAACTGTGGATCCCGATCCAATGTAATGTGAAGTGGCAGTCCATGAGTGCAAAATATGTATTGTGTAAAGAGTTGGGCTAACTCAGGAGTGGAAGGAAGTTTGGGTAATGTTACAAAGTGAACCATTTTAGAAAATCTGTCGACTGTGACCCATATGACTGTCTTCCATTCGTAAGGAGGCAAGTCCACTATTAAGTCCATAGACAAGTGTGTCCACGGCTCAACGGGAATGGGAAGTGGCTGGAGCAGGCCCCATGGACAGCCTGGTAACGTTTTTTGTTTTGTACAAGAAGGACAAGAGTTAAAGTAGGCTTGAATGTCCCGTTTTACGCAAGGCCACCAGTAATAGCATGTGAGCAATTCCAAAGTTCGTACCCTGCCTCGATGTCCTGCCATAAATGAATCATGAGCCCAAGCGAAAACTTTCCTCCTCAGCTGAAGAGGAACCACTGCTTTGCCAGTGGGAGTTACTTCAGTGACTGCCAGCAGGACTCTTGCAGGATCCAAGATGTACTGAGGTGGACTAGGTGTGCCTTCTGTCTCCGTGGTGCGGGAAAGAGCGTCAGCACATACATTCTTCGACACCGGTCTATAATGTAATGAGAAATGAAAATGACTGAAGAATAGAGACCAGCGAGCTTGTCTAGGATTCAGTCTTTGTGCTCAGCACAAGAATTCCAAATTCTTGGAATGGTTGGAGGGGGCTTAGCACTATAGGGTGCTGAGCCCCCTCAAACAATTGATGCCACTTCTCGAAGGCCAGCTTGATGGCCAAAGGCTCTTTATCACCGATTCCATAATTTTTTTCAGCAGCTGAGAATCTCTAAGAGAAGTAGGAGCAGGGGAGTAATTTGTTCCTACTGCAAGATCCAATGCGTCCACCTCTACTATAAAAGGTCATAGGGGGGTCTGGATGATGTAGGCAAGTGTTATGTAGAAAAGCTTCTTTTAAATCCTCAAAAGCTTGACATGCTGTCAAAGGCCACTCCCTGGCATTAGCCCCCTTCTTCGTGAGGGCCGTGAGAGGTGCCACCTTCTGAGAATGGTGAGGTATAAAGCCTGTAGAAATTGGCAAAGCCATGGAATCGCTGGAGAGCCTTGACTCCCACAGGTTGGGGCCACTCTTTAATAGCAGATACTTTGTCTGGGTCCAAGTTAGAAACAGAGCACTATCTTTAGTGGGGCCAATATTATGGAATGCATTACCACTCGAAATAAGATTAATGAAAGATTTAAAACTCTTCAAAAAAAGTTTAAAACTTGGCTCTTCAAAAAAGCCTTTCTCAGTGAGTTCGATGAATAAGAACACCGACACACAGCTGAAAGTCACCCAAAAGCATAATTGCTTGCTTTAATATTTTTATCATAATTAAGTATTAAATTAAGAGAAGAACAGTATAAAACATATATGATTATCCTATTAATCGTATAAATGGAAATTCCAATCCACTTTCCATATAGAGTAGGGATGTGAATCGTTTTTCAACGATTAAAATTATCGTCCGATAATGTTTATATCGTCTTAAATCGTTATAGAACACGATACAATAGAAATTCTAACGATTTATCGTTAAAAATCGTTAAATCGTGTTAGTGCGCACTAACTCGAGTTAGTGCGCACTAACTCCCCGTTAGTGCGCACTAACTCGATTTAGTGCGCACTAACTGAAAATGATACAAATAAACACTTTCCAGGTCACTGAAGGTCAGTTAGGAATGAATATGTGTTCCTATTGGCTGGCTGCCCTCTTATCTATTGATATTACCAAGGTTACCACTGAGGTGATGGTTGGGGGGATGGGAAATGGAACTGGAAACTAACGAACACCAACAGAAAATGAAACAAAGTGTTCACACTTCCCAGGTCAGTAAAGGTCACTTAGGAATGAATATGTATGTATGTATTCCTATTGGCTGGCTGTGCTCTTATCTATTGATGTTACCAATATGGTTGGGGGGATGTGAAATGGAAACAGTTGGAAGCTTGACAAAAAAGTAATGTAATGATCAGCACTCACGTGACTAGAACTTGTTTGTTTATTATTTTTGTTAGCAGGCACCTGAAATGCTAGTGCATGTTGAATTTGCCAATCACTGTGCATTTTAGAAAGGTGGTCCTGGCTGGAACTGTACACAGTTCAAATATATGTAATTGATTGTTGGTAAGTGTATTTTTTAAGTAGCCACACTGGCACCAGTATGTTTACTTTTCCTCCTACTTAACTCACTAGCTCAGCTTTGTAAGAAGGGCTTCTCTGCTTGTGTGTTGTTTTTGTTTGGTGTGAGGAGAGCAGAAACATCAGATCTTTATTCAATCTACTACAGTCATCTCTTACAGTGCCCTATCCCTATTAATACCAGGAGTGTTGTGATCTTCCTGCACACAGTGCCCTAACCCTGATACCAGTCTGAGACAGCTCCCTCCCTGCATTACTAGTGAGAGGCTGGCTTCACAGACAGGGGGGAGCTGCCTGACCCTCACTCCTGACTTCCCCCATGTCCCAGCTAGTGAATGGTGTGTGGGTGAGGGGGGGGGGGAGGATGGTGAAGTCTGAGACAGCTCCCTCCCTGCATTACTAGTGAGAGGCTGGCTTCACAGACAGGGGGGAGCTGCCTGACCCTCACTCCTGACTTCCCCCATGTCCCAGCTAGTGAATGGTGTGTGGGTGAGGGGGGGGGGAGGATGGTGAAGTCTGAGACAGCTCCCTCCCTGCATTACTAGTGAGAGGCTGGCATCGCAGACAGGGGGGAGCTGCCTGACCCTCACTCCTGACTTCCCCCATGTCCCAGCTAGTGAATGGTGTGTGGGTGAGGGGGGGGGGAGGATGGTGAAGTCTGAGACAGCTCCCTCCCTGCATTACTAGTGAGAGGCTGGCTTCACAGACAGGGGGGAGCTGCCTGACCCTCACTCCTGACTTCCCCCATGTCCCAGCTAGTGAATGGTGTGTGGGTGAGGGGGGGGGGGAGGATGGTGAAGTCTGAGACAGCTCCCTCCCTGCATTACTAGTGAGAGGCTGGCTTCACAGACAGGGGGGAGCTGCCTGACCCTCACTCCTGACTTCCCCCATGTCCCAGCTAGTGAATGGTGTGTGGGTGAGGGGGGGGGGGGAGGATGGTGAAGTCTGAGACAGCTCCCTCCCTGCATTACTAGTGAGAGGCTGGCTTCACAGACAGGGGGGAGCTGCCTGACCCTCACTCCTGACTTCCCCCATGTCCCAGCTAGTGAATGGTGTGTGGGTGAGGGGGGGGGGGAGGATGGTGAAGTCTGAGACAGCTCCCTCCCTGCATTACTAGTGAGAGGCTGGCTTCGCAGACAGGGGGGAGCTGCCTGACCCTCACTCCTGACTTCCCCCATGTCCCAGCTAGTGAATGGTGTGTGGGTGAGGGGGGGGGGGAGGATGGTGAAGTCTGAGACAGCTCCCTCCCTGCATTACTAGTGAGAGGCTGGCTTCACAGACAGGGGGGAGCTGCCTGACCCTCACTCCTGACTTCCCCCATGTCCCAGCTAGTGAATGGTGTGTGGGTGAGGGGGGGGGGAGGATGGTGAAGTCTGAGACAGCTCCCTCCCTGCATTACTAGTGAGAGGCTGGCTTCACAGACAGGGGGGAGCTGCCTGTCCCTCACTCCTGACTTCCCCCATGTCCCAGCTAGTGAATGGTGTGTGGGTGAGGGGGGGGGGGTGGATGGTGAAGTCTGAGACAGCTCCCTCCCTGCATTACTAGTGAGAGGCTGGCTTCACAGACAGGGGGGAGCTGCCTGACCCTCACTCCTGACTTCCCCCATGTCCCAGCTAGTGAATGGTGTGTGGGTGAGGGGGGGGGGGAGGATGGTGAAGTCTGAGACAGCTCCCTCCCTGCATTACTAGTGAGAGGCTGGCTTCGCAGACAGGGGGGAGCTGCCTGACCCTCACTCCTGACTTCCCCCATGTCCCAGCTAGTGAATGGTGTGTGGGTGAGGGGGGGGGGGGGAGGATGGTGAAGTCTGAGACAGCTCCCTCCCTGCATTACTAGTGAGAGGCTGGCTTCACAGACAGGGGGGAGCTGCCTGACCCTCACTCCTGACTTCCCCCATGTCCCAGCTAGTGAATGGTGTGTGGGTGAGGGGGGGGGAGGATGGTGAAGTCTGAGACAGCTCCCTCCCTGCATTACTAGTGAGAGGCTGGCTTCACAGACAGGGGGGAGCTGCCTGTCCCTCACTCCTGACTTCCCCCATGTCCCAGCTAGTGAATGGTGTGTGGGTGAGGGGGGGGGGGGTGGATGGTGAAGTCTGAGACAGCTCCCTCCCTGCATTACTAGTGAGAGGCTGGCTTCACAGACAGGGGGGAGCTGCCTGACCCTCACTCCTCCGGGGTATTGTGATCTTCCTGCACACAGTGCCCTATCCCTGATACCAGGGGTGTTGTGATCTTCCTGCATGCAGTGCCCTATCCCTATTAATACCAGGAGTGTTGTGATCTTCCTGCATGCAGTGCCCTATCCCTATTAATACCAGGAGTGTTGTGATCTTCCTGCATGCAGTGCCCTATCCCTGATATCGGGATGTGTGCAAGAAGATCACAACACCCCCGGTATCAGGAATAGGGCACTGTGTGCAGGAAGATCACAACACCCCCAGTATCAGGAATAGGGCACTGTGTGCAGGAAGATCACAACACCCCTGGTATTAGGGATAGGGCACTGTGTGCAGGAAGATCACAACACTCCTGGTATTAATAGGGATAGGGCACTGTGTGCAGGAAGATCACAATACCCCTGGTATCAGGGTTAGGGCACAAGTTCTAGTCACATTGACTGATCACATTACTTGTTTTGTCAAGCTACCAACTGTTTCCATTTCCCATCCCCCATATACTGTCAGTAGGAAACTTGGTAACATGAATAAATAAGAGGGCAGCCAATAGGAATACATATTCATTCCTAAACTGACCTTAACTGACCTGAAAAGTGTCAAATTGTATCATTTTCAGTTAGTGCCCACTAACTCCCAGTTAGTGCGCACTAACTCCCGTTAGTGCGCACTAACTCGAGTTAGTGCGCACTAATCGGAAAAAAACGATTTTTAACAATTTTTTAACTAAAAAATCGTGCCTAAGACGATTTTCTTGCCCTGCCACACGATTTCTATCGTTAAGACGATATGGAAAACGATTCACATCCCTAATATAGAGTATATTATTGAAACATGTAACTGAAAATTTATTGGTACCCTCTAGATAATTTATAAACCAATCCAAACTTATTTACGTGCCTAATTGTAAACCGTTGTGATGGTGCATTACTAAACAACGGTATAGAAAAGTTTTTAAATAAAAATAAATACAAATAAAACCAGCTGAAGACACAATGTAACACAAGTAGGGTAATGATTCTTGCTCAAACAAGCATTTTTCCAATTTGGTGAACAAACGATTGTCTCTCAGTCGCTGTAGGACCTGTTTTACTTGTTGGCGATGTGTAGCAATGTCTTTGGAATAGATTACTACGTCGTCCAAATAGACAATGACAGATGAATGGAGCATATCTCGTAGTACCTCGTTCATCAGGTTTTGGAAAACCGCCGGGGCATAGAATAACCCGAACGACATGACGAGGTACTCACAGTGTCCGCAACGAGTATTGAAAGTGGTCTTCCATTCGTCTCCGGGATGAATTCTTATGAGGTTATAGGCCCCAAGGAGATTGAGTTTAGTGAAGACCTTGGCTCCTTGTAACCTGTCCAAAAGTTCTGGGATAAGAGGCAGAGGATATCTGTCTCTCTGTGTGATGGCATTGAGCCCTCGGTAGTCGATGCAGGGTCTGAGAGAACCATCTTTTTTTGCAACAAAAAAGACGCCCGCCCCTGCTGGTGAATTTGAGGGATGAATGAAGCCACGATCCAAGTTCTCTTTTATATAGCTGGACATAGCTTGTGTCTCTGGAAGGGACAAGAGGGTATACTTGACCCTGAAGTGGAGTTGTCCCTGGCAGTAGATCAATGGCGCAATCGAATGGTCGATGTTCTGGCAGAAGCTCAGCCATCTCCTTGGAAAATATGTCCTTGTACTCAGAATACTGCGATGGTATTGCGAGGGAAGTAACCAGCAAAGGTATACTGGGTCGTGGTAGTGCGGGTAAACAGGAGGAGAAACATTGTGGACTCCATGCCGCTATCTGCATAGTGTCCCAGTGGATGATAGGAGAGTGCTTTTGAAGCCAAGGTAAACCTAGCACATTAGGGTGGATAGACCTCTCTAACACCAGAAACGAGATCTCTTCTGTATGAAGAATTCCAGTACGTAAAGTCACAGGTTTTGTCATAGCTGAGACACTCCCTGGAAGTAATGATCCATAGATAGAAGAAATTCATAGTGGTGGTTTGCGAGAAAGCACAGAGAGTTGCAGCTGTTGCACCAGGTCAGCAAGAATGAAATTCCCTCCTGCTCCAGAGTCCACGAAGGTGAGAGTGGAGAGGGCACCACCAGGATATTCAATGAAAACAGGCACTGTACATTGAGGAGTGGGAATGACACAGCCTAGGGACATCTCCCTGAAGAAATCTAGGCCCTGGAGTTTTCCTGCTGCTCACCACACTGAGCCAGTAAATGGCCCTTGCCTCCACAATACAGGCAGAGACCTAGTATTCGGCAACATCTTCTCTCCTCAGGCGTAAGAGGGCTATGCCCCAGTTGCATGGGTTCATCACCCTGATAATTAGAAGGAGATGAAGAAGAAGACATAAGCCGGGAGAAGGCCGTAGCCAGCGTGACTGGTCTTCGGGCGGGTTTAACCTCCCGTGCCCGTTTTTGGATCCTGTGATCGATCCTCCCTGCCAGATCAATCAAGCTTTTGAGATTGGCAGGAAGATCTCTTGCTGCAAGTTCATCCTTAATGCAAGGAGAAAGCCCTTTCAGAAATATGCTGCATAGGCTGTCCTCGCGCCAAACCCAGCTCAGTAGACAGGGTAAAAAACTCGACGGCATAATCCGCCAATGGTCAAGAGCCTTGTCGTAACTGAAGAAGCTCCGCAGATGTGGTAGATTGGCGAGCTGGTTCACCAAATACTTGTTTGAAGCTTAGTATGAATTGCTGAAGATTTCCTAGCAGAGGATCATTATGGTCCCATAATGGAGAGGCCCAAGCCAGGGCCCTCCCATCCAGCAAGGATAATATGTAGGTGGTCTTCACCTTGTCAGATGGAAACTGATTAGGCTAGATGGCAAACTGCATGAAGCAATGCTTAGTCTCACCTGCATAGCATGGAGGAGTGGGTAGATGTGTTGATGCCACTGGTCCAGGAACAGGAGGAGGTGCTGGAGGCAGAGTTACCACTGGTGGAGTAGAGTCCAGGCAGTTTGCTAACTTTTCAATGGTAGCAGTCAACACATCTAAGCAGTGTTGCTGGTGTTGTATCCTTTGAGCGATACCGGGTATGGCCTGGAGGCCTGAAAGGTCCACCGGGTCCATGGCCTTGCAAACTGTTGAGAAACTGTTGAGAAGTGGACCCTTGAGCCGGCTTGGAGATGTATGGCAACTGCTGAGGGAAGGCCTTCAGTGGAACCTGAGGCCGGGAGGCGGATCAGTGCTAGGAGACCAGATGAATAGTTAGAACACAGTCCAAGTCGAGGCAGGCGGCAAAGGGGCATAGTCAAGGGAATCTGGAGGTTGAGGCAGGCAGCAGCGATGCAAGTCGAAGGAGCGGACCAGAAGTCAGGACAGGCAGCAGGCTTGCGGAGACTGGAGACAAACCAAGGATCAGGGCAGGCAGCAAACAGGAGTACCAGGAGCAAAGCCAAAGACAGGAACCAGGAATACAACCGAAGAGGAATCAGGAACTGGAGCAGAAGAACAGGAGCAGAGCAGGAACACGGACGCTGGGCAGGCAAGGTCAGGAACACAGGATCAGGAATGCAGGATCAGGAATGCAGCAACTAGTAACTCATGAGACGATGGTGCAAGGAAGAGGGATTCAGTTTTGTTAGGAACTGGGGAACCTTTAGGGGAAGGGGGAGTCTCGTCCGAAGGGATGGGCTCCACCTTAACCAGGGTGGAACCAGACTGCTGGCGCTAACCTTTAAAAAGGAGATAGAGCAGCTTTTAAACTAGAACAAAGGGGAAAGCCGACAGTCGCTCAGCAGCACATGGTTCGGAGAGAGGTATCTTCAAAGGATACTAATGATGCATTAGAATTAGGGCATCCCGACAGTGAGGTTCCAATAATAAGAAAAGTAGTCCAAGTGTCTGTAACTAAAAACTCACCTGAGCTAAAAAAGTCTAACTTACCCCTATCAATTAAAAAGCAGAATGAAAATACAAACAAAAAACAAACTTTGAAATATTTGTATGCTAATGCCAGAAGTCTAAGAAGTAAGATGGGAGAATTAGAATGTATAGCAGGGAATGAAGACATAGACTTAATTGGCATCTCAGAGACATGGTGGAAAGAGGATAACCAATGGGACAGTGCTATACCGGGGTACAAATTATATCGCAATGACAGAGAGGAGCACCCGGGAGGCGGTGTGGCGCTTTATGTCCAGGATGGCATAGAGACCAACAGGATAAACATCCTGCATGAGATTAAATGCAAAATTGAATCTTTATGGGTAGAAATCCCTTGTGTGTCAGAGAAGACTATAGTGATAGGAGTATACTACCGTTTACCTGGTCAAGATGGTGAGACGGACAGTGATATGCTAAGAGAAATTAGGGAAGCTAACCAAATTGGTAGTGCAGTAATAATGGGAGACTTCAATTTCCTCAATATTGACTGGCAAAATGTATCATTGGGACACGCTAGAGAAATAACGTTCCTGGATGGAATAAATGATAGCTTTATGGAGCAATTGGTTCAGGAACTGATGAGAGAGGGAGCAATTTTAGATCTAATTCTCAGTGGAACACGGGATTTGGTGAGAGAGGTAACAGTAGTGGGGCCTCTTGGCAATAGTGATCATAATATGATCAAATTTGAATTAATGACTAGAAGAGGAACAGTATGCAAATCCACGGCTCTCGTGCTAAACTTTCAAAAGGGAAACTTTGATAACATGAGAAAAAGTGTTAGAAAAAAACTGAAAGGAGCAGCTACAAAAGTAAAAAGTGTGCAAGAGGCGTGTTCCTTATTAAAAAATACCATTCTAGAAGCACAGTACAGATGTATTCCACACATTAAGAAAGGTGGAAAGAAGGCAAAACGATTACCAGCATGGTTAAAATGGGGCCCCCCCCAAGCTGGCCAAAAGTTCCTTTTGGGTGCAACGAGGGTCCCGGAGCGATCGCGCGGGGAATCACGTGACGCCGCGTCACTCTGACGTGACGCCGACGTCACGTGCTCCTCGCAAAGGAGTTCAGAAATGGCGTCCTGACTCCCTGCTGTACCACCAGGGAGTTTTGGTAAGTCTTGGGGGGGGGGATTAAGGAGGGTGAGGGTTTTAAATTTTTATTTGCACGTATGGACATAGACTCAACTTATGGAATTCTCCATATGTCCATATTGACCGCAAATGGGACCCCCTTTCGACTTATGGACTTATGAACATAAACTTTTGCTCTGCACATCCCTACCCGTAATGCTGTGTTTAGCCAATCTGATTTCTCATCATAAATTAGTTTGTGAATGATACATAGGGTTTTGTATTTAATTCTGTGTTCAATTGGTAGCCAATGTAACTCTGCTAGGGTTTCAGTTATAATAGGTCTGAAATTTCATTTTTTAGTTCCTTCAGAACTCTGGGGTGTATACCATCTGGTCCAGGTGATTTACTACTCTTCAGTTTGTCAATCAGGTCTACCACATCTTCTAGGTTCACTGTGATTTGATTCAGTCCATCTGAATCATTACCCATGAAAACCTTTTCCAGTATGGGTACCTCCCCAACATCCTCTTCAGTAAACACTGAAGCAAAGAAATCATTTAATCTTTCCATGATGGCCTTATCTTCTCTAAGTGCCCCTTTAACCCCTCGATTATCTAACGGTCCAACTGACTTCCTCACAGGCTTTCTGCTTCAGATATATTTTAAAAAGTTTTTACTGTGAGTTTTTGCCTCTATGTCCAACTTCTTTTCAAATTCTCTCTTAGCCTGTCTTATCAATGTCTTACATTTAACCTGCTAACGTTTATGCATTATCCTATTTTCTTCTGTCGGATCCTTCTTCCAATTTTTGAATGAAGTTCTTTTGGCTAAAATAGTTTCTTTCATCTCCCATTTTAACCATGCTGGTAATCGTTTTGCCTTCTTTCCACCCCAGAGTTCTGAAGGAACTAAAAAATGAAATTTCAGACCTATTATAACTGAAAACCTAGCATAGTTACATTGGCTACCAATTGAACACAGAATTAAATACAAAACCCTATGTATCATTCACAAACTAATTTATGATGAGAAATCAGATTGGCTAAACACAGCATTACGGGTAGGGATGTGCAGAGCAAAAGTTTATGTTCATAAGTCCATAAGTCGAAAGGGGGTCCCATTTGCGGTCAATATGGACATATGGAGAATTCCATAAGTTGAGTCTATGTCCATACGTGCAAATAAAAATTTAAACCCCTCACCCCCCTTAATCCCCCCCACCCTCCTTAATCCCCCCCCCCAAGACTTACCAACTCCCTGCTGTACCACCAGGGAGTTTTGGTAAGTCTTGGGGGGGGGGGATTAAGGAGGGTGAGGGGTTTAAACTTTTATTAGGATCAACAATCGCGATTTCCAACTTATTCAACATAGCTATGTTGAATAAGTTGGAAATCCGATCGTTTTCGCCTCATCACTTTTTTAAGTTAAAAAAAAAAATAAGTTGCGTTTTACATTTAAGTTCAAAACGAATGCACACCCCTAATTACGGGTACACACTCCACACAGGAATCTCCGATCAGCAAATAAAGCACTCCTAACCATTCCATCAGTTAAAACAGCAAGACTGACCCAAGTGAGGAAGAGAACCCTATCACTAGCAGGACCCATAATCTGGAACACAATGCCTCCAGAGATCAGACTACAAAGTGATCTAAAGACATTCAAAAAAAGTTTAAAAACATGGCTTTTTAAACAAGCATTTTACAAAGAGATGAAAGAATAGAGAGAAATTATTCAGAAAAAGACAGAAAGGCACAGACACACAGTACATAGAACTTTACAATAGATTAGTGTATGAAACTCTACACCACAACAAACATAACTATAATACTATGTGTGATAAAACTACCCGTGTAAGTACCTTGGTACTACTGGTCATGAACTACTTCGCTAAATGTCTATGTCTAATGATATATTGTAACCGAACCTTTAATGGCACCTGTTAGAATGTACTATAGTACGCTTTTACCCTCATTAAATATGTGCCTACATGTAAACCGTTGCGATGGTATTTAACTTAGCAATGGTATAGAAATGTTTTTAAATAAATAAATAAAATAAATATTAGTAAAAATTTGTAGCCTATCATTAAATTCATCCATTGTACCTGAAGACTGGAGGATAGCAAATGTAACCCCAATATTTAAAAAGGGCTCCAGGGGCGATCCGGGAAACTACAGACCAGTTAGCCTGATTTCAGTGGCAGGAAAAATAGTGGAAAGTGTTCTAAACATCAAAATCACAGAACATATAGAAAGACATGGTTTAATGGAACAAAGTTTGCAGATGATACAAAATTGTTCAGAGTAGTTAAATTACAAGCAGATTGTGAGACTGGAAAATTGGGCATCAAAATGGCAGATGAAATTTAATGTGGATAAGTGCAAGGTGATGCATATAGGGAAAAATAACACATGCTATAGTTACACAATGTTAGGTTCCATATTAGGTGCTACCACCCAAGAAAGAGATCTAGGCGTCATAGTGGATAACACATTGAAATCGTCAGTTCAGTGTGCTACGGCAATCAAAAAAGCAAACAGAATGTTGGGAATTATTAGAAAGGGAATGGTGAATAAAACGGAAAATGTCATAATGCCTCTGTATCCCTCCATGGTGAGACTGCACCTTGAATACTTGAATATAGTATAAGGGTTAGAAGGAAAAGTTTGTCTTTTTGTGAAAGACACTAAGATTTATAACAGAGTGGACACACCTGAAGGAGTAGAGAGAATTGAAAGAGATCTAAGAGAGCTCAAGTGGTCAAAGTTTGGCAGTCAGTATTCAATGGCAGTTAGTGCACAGTCATGCATCTGAGGTGCAGAAATCCAAAGGAACTCTAGGTGATGTAGGGTGAAAGACTGATGTGCATGGATCAGGAAAGAAACATTGGGGTGGTAGTGTCCGATGATCTGAAGTCGACAAAGCAATGTAACAAAGCAATGGCTAAGGCTAGAGGGATGCTGGGTACATAGATATAAGCATGACAAGCTGGAAAAAGGAGGAGATAATTCCCCTGTACAGGTTGTTGGTGAGGCCTCACCTGGACTACTGTGTTCATTTCTGGGGACCTTATCTCAAAAAGGATAGAGATAGGATGGAAGCAGTTCAGGGAAAGGTGACCAAAATGGTGTGGGATCTGCACCAGAACATTTCTGAGATTAAAGTGAATAACCTAAATATGTATAAATTAGAGGAGCAGAGGGATATGGGAGATATGATACAGACTTTTAACCTGAAGTGTATTAATTAGGGATGTGAATTGGTACTGGACTCGTTTCCGGTACCAATTTCAGGTAAAAACCGAGGGAAATCTTCGTTCCCGTGATTCTTACCCGTTTTAATCAGCTGTGTTGTGCCGGAAAAAAAAAACACCCCGACCCTTTAAATTTAATCGTTTCGCATCCCCCACCCTCCTGACCCCCCAAAAAATTTTTTTTAAGTACCTGGTAGTCCAGCGGGGGTCCCGGGAGCGATCTCCCATGCTCAGGCCGTCGGCTGCCACTAATCAAAATGGCACTAATGGCCCTTTGCCCTTAGCATGTGACAGGAGCACTGGAAGGCCCGCATCCCTACCATGTGACAGGGGCCCGTGCTCCTACCATGTGACAGGGGCCGGCCAATGGCCGGCCAATGGCATGGATACCGTGTCACATGCTAAGGGCAAAGGGCTATCGGCGCCATTTTGATTAGTGGCAGCCGACGGCCCAAGCACAGGAGATCACTCCTGGGACTCCCGCTGGACCACCAGGTACTTTAAAAATTCTTTGGGGGGGGGGGGGGGTCAGGAGAGTGGGGGTTGCGAAATGATTAAATTTAAAGGGTCGGGTGGGTTTGGGATTTATTTTTAAGTGCCCTTTCTTCCTGCCCCCCCCAAAAAAAATGATAAGAGAACCCATGAAAAATTTTGTGGGGTTTTCCTATCGGGTTCTGGGGCCCCTCAAATTCTGACGAGTTTGAAAATATCTTCTGATATTTTCAATCGTCAGAAAAACTATTCACATCCCTAGTAATAATAATGCACAAGAATCAAACCTTTTCTAATGGAAAGAAAGCTGTAAAACTAGGAGTTATAATATGAATCTCCAAGGATTAGACTCAGAACCAGCATTGACAAGAAATATATCCTCATGGAAAAGGTGATAGATACATGGAATGCCCTCCTGGAAGATGTACTGAAAACAAGATTGGTAATGGAATTCTAAAAGGATTCCTAATGCATAAAGGATGGAAATGAATATAAAAAACAATTCTATGCATTTGAAATGGAGACTAGAAAGTTAACATTAACAAATTTTACTGAGATGCGAATTAAAATAAAGGTTTCGTATACACTTTTGGATGCAAAAAAAATATGGGAGGTACCTGTGTAAAACACACTTTTTCATCATCATAAGATGACTCTTCTGATGATGCTGTGATGTCAACAAGTTGCAAACAGCCAACTAAAACTGTTTCCTTTAATTTATCATCTATGGAAAACAATTTAGAAGAGGCATCTGGCACTACTCATTTTTTGTCTCAGTCCAAAGTATTCCAGAGGGACAACAGGGAACCATCAGAATATTGATTCAGCTTCGAACCAATTTTGCCAATTGCAAGTAATGACTACTTTGATTAATTCTTTGGGTAATGTGAATACAAGTATTGATAATATGAGAAATGAGGACTGTACAGCTGTTCTCAATTTGTCATCTAAATGTTTATTTGTTGATGCTATGTCTGGCTTTAATAAAGATCTTTCTTTCATTCCCACATCGCAATATGACCCATTTAATATTTGGGTTGAACTGCAAAATTTTTTTTAGAAGACTCAAGAATGCAGACTTTTTGTTCATCATCCCCAATTGCATACTGACTGTAAATTGATTTGTAAATCCACATGGATTCCCCTAATCCCACCAATCTATTGATTTAGCTTTCCAGACTAGTGTTAAGGGATTTAGAGGCACTTGAATCATCTTGGGAATGACTTCATTGTAATCTTTCTAAATCTGAATATAAAGCTATTGATTATCTGCAGGATGACCCCTCCCTTGTCATTAAGACAGATGACAGGGGGGAGGGGGTGGTAGTACTGAATAGGGACGAATGTGTTTAGGAAGTAAACTGTCAGTTGAGTGAATATAAACAACTTTACTGTGATCCTACATTTGAGTTACAAATGGTAGTTTACAATGATTGTACAGCAGGAAGTGTGTAAGAAATCATTGATATGTGAATTCAAGTGTTTTGTTTGAACCTTATCCATCAGTTCCTATGTTTTGGATTAATATTTTAGATATAAATTTGAAATTCACAATGCAGTTTAATCGTTATACTATTCCTTTTTTGAACATTCAATTAAATAAGAGGGAAGGTATCATTACTACATAAGTATAAGACAAACCTACTGATAAAAATATTCTTCTCCGTTACACAAGATTCCACCCTAGATAGCTTAAAGATAATACATATAGTCCAGCTTCTATGTATCTGACAATTATGTTTGTCTACAGCCATACATTAATTCAGCGATTTATGAATTGTGGGTACTCAAAATCAGACATTAAACAAGCCATCAAGAGGGCTTTTTTGGATATGGTCAGGTTCTCAGGAAAGATTGATATTGTTTGGTGAATGGATTAATATTTTAGATATAAGTTTGAAATTCACAATGCTGTTTTGGTATGGGAGGTTTACTCTATTATAATTATAATTTAGTTTACTCATGGATTTCTGAGTGCTAAGCCCACACCCAACATGTGATAACAGGCCTAATACTATATGGATTCCAGGTATCCTTTTTGCTTTTTGCAGCGTTTTCTGGTTGACACACAAGCAGGGTCTGGAAATGTAATATACATGGTGTAAGTAATATTTTTATTTCAGAAACCTGAAGTTTGAATGTACTTTTCATGTCCAATGTGTGATAATAAATGCATAATTTTTAATTGTGTGGATTGGGTCGGGGAAGGGGTGGACAGGGTCAAGATTAGGGGGAGGGGGGATGCAAGGCTGTCAGGTTTGCCAAGGGTTCATAATACCCTTGCATCTGCCCTGCCAATGCCTGCAACAATAGGCTGCCCCAGAGGATCAACAGACATATATTTTAAGTAAAATATAAAACATAGGTGTATCATGACGGGAGTTTGACAAGAAAATGAGCTTCCTTGGCTGTGATAAAATATGTTTCTAAACCAAAAGATAAAGTGTTAGAAATAAATTTGATCAGCTCCAAAGTAGGATCAGAAAATAACTTATAGCAATAAGATGTATCAGATAACCTTTGATATACTTCATTTTCACATTTAATCTGATCCATAACCAACATGTCCGCTAGTTTAATAACAATGCTGTCGTTTATGGCTAGAGATTGAATTGCCATATGTTGCATGCAGCAGGAAGCATGATATGAACACCCTAAGAATCAGAGTGAGAGCTAAGGCAGAAAGAAGAATGACACCAAAATAAGGAGCAAAGTTGTCCAAGAGTAACATGAATATCCCAAGGGTCCATGAGTAGTGCAGCAAGCGTATAAAGCATCAGATTACCACAGCAGGATCAATAGTCAATGAGACAGATGGAGCAGAGGAAACCACCCAAAAGATGCTTGGAGCAGCAGCAGCACACAGCAAGAAGAGAGGCATCAACCCCCAATGCTCTATGGAAGAGGCAAAGCAGCTCAAACAGAAGTATGAACGCTACAAGGTATGTAAAGAGCAACAAAGGGCACCAACAATAGTGGTATGAGCCCTACAAGACACTTAAAGGACCACAAAGCAGCAGCAGCAGTAACACAAACACACCAAAGCACAGTGAGTGGAGCAAAGCAGCAACAGCTTGCACTCCCAACTACCAATATGCACGCAAACTTCCAAACTGCACGCAAATTGCCGAAAACCAGAAAAAATGCTAGAACTGGGAAAGAAAAGAGGACAAAACAAATCAATTTGTTTTTTTACTGCTCATCCCTAGAAATCAGAGTGCAGCTGAAAAAGGAACGCTGTGAGAGAAGGCAGAATATACAAGTCCACATCTAAAAGAGTCATCTCACCCAGTGCACGGTAAACCCCGGTGGGTGTGCATATGTGCTAGGTTTGCAGGGAGAGGGAGAGAGAGAGAGAGAGAGAGAGAGAGAGAGAACTGTAAGAGGGTGACCATAACTCTAAATATCTACCACTGCTGGAGGGCACATTTAACTCAGGGTGGGTTGGGCAGAGGGTGGTGCTACATTGGTCTGACTAGGGTGCTACAGACCTTTTCACCGGCCCTGGGGGTGAACCTGGACTAAATGACTCAAGCTCTTTAGAATGGTCTTGCTACATGCCAAGAAAGAGGAAAAAGAAAAGAGAAGGAAAGACCTAATTGGCTGGATTTTAAATCACCTATGTGCTTAAAACCTGGGAGTTTATGTGTGTGGCCTGGTCTTATGCGCGCCGGGCCAATTTCAAAGGCCCAGCCATGCGCGTAAACCCCCGAGACGCATGTAAGCATCAGAGTTAGTGAAAGGGGCGGGGAAGGGGGCAGGGTGGGGGAGGGGTGGGGCTAGAGGCTCCTGGAACAGCGGCCATTGGCCGCTGTGCGGGGGATCACATGCCGGCAGGGTGCCGGCTCGCGCAACTTGCTCCTGCTCAGAAGCAGGAGCAAAAGGTAAGTTAAAGATTTTGGGGGGATTTAAGATAACGATAGGGGGAGAGCAGGATAAGTGAGGAGGAAGGAAGGTCAGGCTAGGGGGTTGGGAAGTTCCCTCCCAGTCTGCTCCTTAATTGGAACAGACTGGGAGGGAACTGGGGAAGGCCCCGATGCGTCGTCGCGCAGAACTGCAAATATCTCCCCGCCCCCCCTTGCGCACGCCGTCCCGGCATTTTATAACATGCGCACGCGCCAACAAAATGCAAGACAGGCTGTGCTTTTTCCTGGCATGCATGACACAGAATGGAAACAATAACTCAGTGTGCACGCACACACACACACACAAGTTTGAAGGACAGAGACAGACACAGTATATAAAAGCAGCAACGGTGATGGACACGAATAATAATTTAAAATAAACACTACATAGAGCCTGCTACAACAGCATGACAGACAAACACATCCTCTGAACGCAAGCATTGACTGTTGTTTGTCCATGAAGAGTAAATGGACTGGATTAAACTTTATCCCTACCGTGTGTGTCTGCAACTGAGATAGAAGGTTACCTGTTTATTTGGAGCTGCAGTACAAATAACAGGGCATGGCATGTTTATCTTATTGTTTTAATCTAATAATAATAATAATAAAACAAAACTGAGAACACTTCCCAGCATGGTCTGTACTGTAAGAGCTTCCAAGTACACATTCAACCAGGAAGAAGAGTAAAATCACATCTTTTTCTCCCGCTTTTTTTTTTTTTTTTTGTATTCCAGACATGTTGGTTAGCAGGAAAAATCAAACACAATAAAAGCCAAAATCCTCCTCTTGCTTTCCCCTGATTTAATGCCTTCTTCCTGGATGCTGTTCTATTTATCTGTGCCTTCCTAATCAGAATTCTGAGAGTGTTATCCCTTATGTCAAGTGAGCTCAGAGCTTTTCCCTGCTTATCTCTACCCTGACTCAGACTGCCCTTGCCTGTAGCGGCAATAAGCCTGTCAAATTAGGCTTTCGAAAATGATCAGGCCAAAGCTTGTTTTCAGGGCATCCCAAAAGTTACCGTTATTGAATTAATTACTGAAAATGCATAGATCTTGGCTTTATCTTCATTCCAAGAAGATTGGGCTTCGGGTTGAAGTGCTGCTTTTCTGACCCGCCTGGGCTGATTCAGCACAGCTGTCATTCAAGTGCTGAATCTTCCCCTCCCCCCTTCTTTGTTTTGTTTTTTTTTCTAACCTATCTACCTAGGCACACAGTTTATTTGGCAGTAAAAATATCGCCCCATTTTGAAACACATCATTGCCAACCCTGACAAGCAAAGCAGCTAAAACAAAAGAAATGCTGATCTAAGATAAAATATATATATATATATAGTCACAAACAGTCCTGGAACTGAGTTTATTAATGAGGATGGCTTCTTATCAGAACAAGGGAGAAAGCCAACAGTCATTCAGCAGTGCATGGTTCAGAGGAATGTATCTCTGAAGGATACTAATGAAACAGGAGAGTTAGGGCATCCCAACAGAGAGGTTCCAATAAAAGCAAATGAAGTCCATGTGCCTATATGTAAAGAATCACCTGAGCTAAAGAATACCAAATTATCCTTAACAACTGAAAAACAAGTTGTTAATACAAACAAAAATCATATTTTGAAATGTCTGTATGCCAGTGCCAGAAGTCTAAGAAGTAAGATTGGAGAGTTAGAGTGAAGAGCAGTAAATGATGAGATAGAGATAATTGACATTTCAGAGACTTGGTGAAAGGAGGATAACCAATGAGACAGTGCTATATCAGGGTACAAATTATATCGCAATCATAGGGAGGATCAACTTGGTGGGGGTGAGGCACTTTATGTCCAGGAGGGTTTAGAGTCCAACAGTATAAAGATCATACAACAGACTAAATACTCAGTAGAATTTATATGAGTAGAAATCCCAAGTGTGTTGATAAGAGTACAGTGTTAGGAGTATACTACCATCCACCTGGACAAAAGGGTCAGACAGATGATGAAATGCTAAGAGAAATCAGGGAAGTTAACCAATTTGACAGTGCAGTAATAATTGCGAAATTTCAATTACCCCAATATTGACTGGGCAAATGTAACATCAGGACATGCTAGAGACATAAAGTTCCTGGATGTAATAAATATCTGCTTCATGGAGGAATTAGTTCAGGAACCAATGAGACGGGAAGCTATTTTAGATTTAATTCTTAATGGAATGCAGGTGTTACGCCTGTCGGTCGCAGACGGCTGCGACCTCTCATGCTCACCTCTTTTTTCCCCACTCCATCAAGTCTGGGAAGAATGGCAGTCTCTTCCAGTCCACATCGACCTCTCCAGCATTCCTGGGATAGTGTGGGCACTGCCGACTGCCATCTTGGACCTGGAGTTACCTAGACGCGCGTGCGCGCACACAAGGGCCTCATTTGAACATGTCATGGTGGGAACCTCGGGGGTGTCCCTGTCTGATAACGTCAACCCGCCAGTGTATTTAACCTGACCTTCCCTTGCCTTCCTTGAGTTAGCAAGGAGTTCCATCTTGCTGTATTCTCCACTTTCAAGGACATCCTGTTCCTGATTCGGTCTTGGCATACGGACGCTCTGAGTACCCGCTCCTTTAGGGCTCCACTGCATTCCAGGCTATCTGCTCCTCAGAGGGCCTTTCTGCCTGACTGCTAATGGACCTGCTTCTCAGGCCCCTATCTATCTCCAGGAACCACCTACTGTGAGTACCTCTACTGACTTCTACTATACAGACTGCATTATGGATTCCACATGGCATACCCCAATCCTTGGGCCACTACCGCCTTTCTTCTGTGGAAGTCATTCACTGTCCTACTCTACAGAATACCTACATACCATCTACAGGAGCCACTTCTGGGTTCCGGCATTGCTACCAGTTCACCTACTGTACAGACATCCTCTGCATACCCCGCTCCGCGGGCCATTACCGGATCTTCTCAGCTATGTCTCACTCTAGGTAATTTCCATTGCCCAGGACTATATGAATATATTTCCATTTCTGTGGAGACTACTTCTTCCCTCCTATTTAATAAAGTCTTCATTCCTATCTGTGTCCCACGTCACTGAGACTGTGCCTGCTGACGGTGAGGCTCACAGGGCTCCTCCCTGAAGGCTGTGACATCACTCATCTCAGCCCAGGGGTTCACATCCTTCCTTAAACATAACAGCAGGATTTGTTGAGAGAGGTAACGGTGGTGGGGCCACTTGGCAATAGTGATCAATACATGATCAAATTTGAAGTAATGACTGGAAGGGGGGCAATAAGTAAATCTACAGCTCTAACACTAAATTTTCAAAAGGGAAACTTTGATAGAATGAGGAAAATAGTTAGAAAAAATCTTAAAGGTACAGCTGCAAAGACTAAAAGTGTACAACAGGCATGGACATTGTTCAAAAATATAGTCTTAGAAGCACAGCCCAAATGTATTCCACATATTAAGAAAGGTGGAAGAAAGGCAAAACAATTATCAGCATGGTTAAAAGGTGAGGTGAAAGAGGCTATTTTAGCCCAGAAAACATCCTTCAAAAATTTGAAGAAGGATCCATCTGAAGAAAATAAGATAAAGTATGAGCATTATCAAGTTAAGTGTAAAACATTGTTAAAGCAGGCTAAGAGAGAATTTGAAATGAAGTTAGCTGTAGACGCAAAAATTCATAATAAAAACATTAAAAAATATATAGAAAGCAAGAAACCTGTGAGGGATTTGGTTGGACTGTTGGATGACTGAGGGGTTAAAGGGGCTCTTAGGGAAGATAAGGCCATTGCAGAAAGACCAAATTAATTCTTTGCTTCTGTGTTTACTAATGAGGATGTTGGGGAGAAACTGCTTCCAGAGATTGTTTTCAAGGGTGATGAGTCAGATGAACTGAACTGAATCATTGTGAACCTGGAAGATGTAGCAGGCCAGATTGACAAACTAAAGAGTAGCACCTTGAGTAATATGTAAAATTCTGTCGCCACATCTCAAAAAAGATATAGTTGAAATGGAGAAGGTACAGAGAAGGGCAACCAAAATGATAAAGGGGATGGAACAGCTCCCCTATGAGGAAAGGCTAAAGACTTTAGTGCTGCTCAGCTTAGAGAAGAGACAGCTGAGGGGGGATATAACAGAGGTCTTTAAAATAATGAGAGGTCTAGAATGGGTAAATGTGAATTGGTTATTTGTTTCGGATAACAGAAGGTCTATAGGGCATTCCATGAAGTTAGCAAGTAGCACATTTAAAACTAATAGAAGGAAATTATTTTTCACTCAACGCACAATTAAGCCAGATACAGTTAGTGTATCTGGGTTTAAAAAAGTTTTGATAAGTTCTTGGAGGACAAGTCCATTAACTGCTATTAATCGAGTTGACTCAGGGGTCAATTTTCAAAGAAGTGCACGCTCATCCATGTGCGTGCGGTTCCCAGTGTGCATACATGGACGCGGCTATTTTATAACATACACGCGCGTCAGTGTGTGCACGTTATGAAATATGATATCTGCGCACACATGTGCGGCAGATTTTAACTTCCTCATGCGCATGTGTGGGCGGATGGCCTCCTCCGTGTGCAGGAGGGCAATGTTTTCAAAGGCCATGCGTGGCGACGGGACTAGGGCTTCCCAAGTTCCCTAGACCCCTACCTAACCTTCCTCCCCTTTCCCCTCTCTTCCCCAACCCCTAACCCCTTCCTAACAACTTACTTTTTTTTTTGTTTGATTACTTACTGCTCCTCTGGACCTAGTATGGCAATTTCTTATGTTCGTATGTTCTTTTAAAAGAAAATGGAGATTTTCCAGCAACTTTTGCTTCTGTATAATAAACTCCTACTTTGAGGAGAAAAATATAGTAAATAGTCCAGCAGCCTGCTGTGTCTTCAGAATGAGAAGTGGTGTCAGAAATATGAAAGAAAAAAAATAAAACCACCGTAACAGTGCAGAAAACAGAGATTATACACAGACATTCCAATCAATGTATATATATTTTGGGGGATTTTCCAGTTTGACTGTGAAGTGGATAAAAAGACTTTGCTAAAAGTCATGGTAGCATGAAAATACAGTAACTTGTACTGTCCAACATGATTTTAATTCACTCTAGGTGAGCTTTTTTTCCATTGGAGGATGCTGGAAGA
The DNA here is from genome assembly GCF_901001135.1 of Rhinatrema bivittatum. Lineage (NCBI taxonomy): Eukaryota > Metazoa > Chordata > Amphibia > Gymnophiona > Rhinatrematidae > Rhinatrema > Rhinatrema bivittatum. The sequence goes on along the minus strand of NC_042617.1, from coordinate 333,869,136 downwards.
AGTAGGATTTTAAATGGAGGAGGAGATCAGGAAAACTACCAAGGGACAGAAACTGAAGCAGCAAGGTGAAATTGATGGACAAAGACTCAAAGGATTCTATTTCCCAATCAGTAAAGACAGGGAACAAAGGTTTTTTTTAGAAGTTAGAGATGTGCATTTGTTTGAAAATAAATTGTACATTTTTGTTCAATTTACCATGAAACGAATGCGTTATCTCTCCAAAAATCCTGAACATTTTCAGGTTCATACAATTCATAAAAGTGTGTACTATTCACAGAGTGCACTATTTTGCAAAGTGAATAAAAATGAAAAATGAGGGGAAAAAAGCCCACAAAATGAATAAATAAATTAAAAATAATTTAAAAAATGAACCAAACTAAAAAAAAACATCACTGTACATTCATATTAGATATATAAGTATAAAGATGAGAACCAAAAGAGTAATAGTAATATTACACAGTTGGATGGGTTTAGTGACGAGGATGATCAAATGAAAGCAGATATCTTAAACAAATGCTTTTATTTGGTATTTACACTAGAAAGAGAAGGTGATGGACCAAAGGCAAATAACAAGGACATAAGGAACAGTGAGGTGAACACATTATCATTTGCCAAGGAGCTAGTATTCAAGGACAACACAATTGAAAGTTGACAAAGCTTTGGCACCTGATGGGGTACATCCCAGAATATAGAAAGATGTCAAGTACTGACTACTTAGGGATGTGCACAGATTTGTTTTTTTCATGTCATTTTCATTTCGGGTCATTATCTGTTAAATTTTATTTGAAAATCGTTCAGGAGGTATTTATTTCAGGTTTCCCTAATTTCAGAATAAGCGTGCACTAACTAGCTTTATTCATTTTGGGGCGGATTTTAAAAGGCCCGCACGCCGGCGCGCCTATTTTGCATAGGCCGCCGGCGCGCGTAAAGCCCCAGGACGCGCGTAAGTCCCGGGGCTTTCAAAAAGGGGAGGGAGGGGGCGTGTCTGGGGGCGTTCCCGAAACGACACGGCGTTTCGGGGGCGGGCTCAGGAGCCGTGGTGCCGGCCTGGGGGCGTGGTCGAGGCCTCCAGACCAGCCCCCGGGACCGGAGGACAGAGCGGGGCTGCCGGCGACCCCCCCCTTACCTTTGCCGACAAAGGTAAGGGGGGGTTTAGATAGGGCCGGGGGGGTGGGTTAGGGAGGGGAAGGGAGGGGAAGAAAAGTTCCCTCCGAGGACGCTCCGAAATCGGAGCGGCCTCAGAGGGTACAGGCAGGCCGCGCTGGGCTCGGCGCGCGCAGGTTGCACAAATGTACAACCCCTTGCGCGCGCTGACCCTGGATTTTATAAGATACGCGCGGCTATGCGCGTATCTTATAAAATCCAGCGTACTTTTGTTCGCGCCTGGTGCGCGAACAAAAGTACGCACTCACGTAGTTTTTAAAAATCTGCCCCTTTGGGCTTAGTGTGCAGTAACAGGACTTTGGTGCACACTAACTAGCTAATGAACTGCTCCCCCATTGACACTATTTAACTTATTGGTAACATTTTTTGTTAGTGTGCACTAAAGTTAGATAGTGCGCTAACATCCAGTTAGTACTTCCAAAGTCCTATTAGTGTGCACTAACTCCGAAATTAGGAAATCTAGGTAATGCACTCTAATGGACGTGATGCGCACTATCATAGACAAAATAGACAATTTCATTGTCACTGCCCATTTCATTGAAAACGAATGCACATCCCTTCTGACTATACCCTTCTAAGCCTTGTTCATCTTTTCATTTGAAACTGGAGAGATTCCAAAAGATTGAAGACAAGCAGAGGCATTACTGCTGCACAAAAGTGGAAACAAAGAGGACGTGGAAATAACAAGGGAATAACAAAGAGGACGTGGAAATGAGAGGCTTCTAAGAAAACTAAAAAGTCATGGGACAGGAGGCGATGTCCTTTCGTGGATTACAAACTGGTTAAAAGACAGGAAACAGAGAGTAGGATTAAATGGTCGATTTTCTCAGTGAAAAAGGGTAAACAGTGGAGTGCCTCAGGGATCTGTACTTGGACCGGTGCTTTTCAATATATATATATAAATGATCTGGAAAGGAATACGACTAGTGAGGTTATCAAATTTGCGGATGATACAAAATTATTCAGAGTATTTAAATCACAAGCGGATTGTGATACATTTCAGGAGGACCTTGCAAGACTGGAAGATTGGCCATTTAAATTTATTTATTTATTTATTTATTTAAAGGCTTTTCTATACCGGAGTTCATGTACTAGTACATACCACTTCGGTTTACACAGAACCAAGATTAGAAAATTACATCAAACAATTGAACAATTAAACAATTACATCCAACAGTTCGGTATAAATATCAAGGCTAACTTTGTAGGAACTTAGAGTTTGAGGTAAAGGAGAGAATAGGACCAAGTGGTAACAGAACATTGTAAATAGCTAGATAATAAATACAAATTCTTATAATAAATACAAATGTTTACAGATAACACTTGTATTTATAAATACAAATGTTTATAAATGATAAATGGTAAACATTGATAAATGATAAACATTGATAAATGGCAGATGAAATGTAATGTGGACAAGTGCATGGTTTTGCATATAGGGAAATATAACCCTCGCTGTGGTTACACGATGTTAGATTCCATATTAGGAGCTACCACCCAGGAAAAAGATCTAGGCATCATAGTGGATAATACATTGAAATTGTTGGCTCAGTGTGCTGCAGCAGTCAAAAAAGCAAACAGAATGTTAGGAATTATTAGGAAGGGAATGGTTAATAAAATGGAAAATGTCATAATGCCTCTGCATTGCTCCATGGTGAGACCACACCTTGAATACTGTGTACAATTCTGGTCGCTGCATCTCAAAAAAGATATAGTTGCGATGGAGAAGGTACAGAGAAGAGCAACCAAATGATAAAGGGGATGGAACAGCTCCGCTATGAGGAAAGACTGAAGAGGTTAGGGCTGTTCAGCTTGGAGAAGAGACGGCTGAGGGGGGATATGATAGAGGTCTTTAAGATCATGACAGGTCTTGAATGAGTAGATGTGAATTGGTTATTTATACTTTCGGATAATAGGGGGACTAGGGGACATTCCATGAAGTTAGCAAGTAGCACATTTAAGACTAATTGGAGAAAATTCTTTTTCACTCAATGCACATTAAGCTCTGAAATTTGTTGTCAGAGGATGTGGTTAGTGCAGTTAGTGTAGCTGGGTTCAAAAAAGGTTTGGATAATTTCTTGGAGGCGAAGTCCATTAACTGCTATTAATCAAGTTTACTTAGGGAATAGCCACTACTATTAATTAGGGATGTGAATCGTGTCCTCGATCGTCTTAACGATCGATTTCGGCTGGGAGGGGGAGGGAATTGTATTGTTGCCGTTTGGGGGGGTAAAATATCGTGAAAAATCGTTAAAAATCGTTAAAAAATCGAAAAAACCGGCACATTAAAACCCCCTAAAACCCACCCCCGACCCTTTAAATTAAATCCCCCACCCTCCCAAACCCCCCCCAAATAACTTAAATAACCTGCGGGTCCAGCGGCGGTCCGGAACGGCAGCGGTCCGGAACGGGCTCCTGCTCCTGAATCTTGTCGTCTTCAGCCGGCGCCATTTTCCAAAATGGCGCCGAAAAATGGCGGCGGCCATAGACGAAAAAGATTGGACGGCAGGAGGTCCTTCCGGACCCCCGCTGGACTTTTGGCAAGTCTCGTGGGGGTCAGGAGGCCCCCCACAAGCTGGCCAAAAGTTCCTGGAGGTCCAGCGGGGGTCAGGGAGCGATTTCCCGCCGCGAATCGTTTTCGTACGGAAAATGGCGCCGGCAGGAGATCGACTGCAGGAGGTCGTTCAGCGAGGGTTCCGGCGCCTCGCTGAACGACCTCCTGCAGTCGATCTCCTGCCGGCGCCATTTTCCGTACGAAAACGATTCGCGGCGGGAAATCGCTCCCTGACCCCCGCTGGACCTCCAGGAACTTTTGGCCAGCTTGTGGGGGGCCTCCTGACCCCCACGAGACTTGCCAAAAGTCCAGCGGGGGTCCGGAAGGACCTCCTGCCGTCCAATCTTTTTCGTCTATGGCCGCCGCCATTTTTCGGCGCCATTTTGGAAAATGGCGCCGGCTGAAGACGACAAGATTCAGGAGCAGGAGCCCGTTCCGGACCGCTGCCGTTCCGGACCGCCGCTGGACCCGCAGGTTATTTAAGTTATTGGGGGGGGGTTCGGGAGGGTGGGGGATTTAATTTAAAGGGTCGGGGGTGGGTTTTAGGGGGTTTTAGTGTGCCGGCTCACGATTCTAACGATTTATAACGATAAATCGTTAGAATCTGTATTGTATTGTGTTCCATAACGGTTTAAGACGATATTAAAATTATCGGACGATAATTTTAATCGTCCTAAAACGATTCACATCCCTACTATTAATTGCATCAGTAGCATGGGATCTTCTTGGTGTTCGAGTACTTGCCAGGTTCTTGTGGCCTGGTTTGGCTTCTGTTGGAAACAGGATGCTGGGCTTGATGGACCCTTGGTCTGACCCAGCATGGCAATTTATTATGTTCTTATGTTCTTATGGAAAAAGTACAGACTTGCTACTTTAAAATCAATGGAAGGTAAAATAATGGAAGAAAACAGAAGTGTAGAGTAGTGCAGTACCTTGAAACTAGTGAGTCATAGTATTGTAGGCAAAGAGCACCTAAAAATATAAAAGAAATGAAATTATAAAACAGACAATGTCATCTAGGCCAAGATCCGACAGTAGATATTGTTTTGGAGTTATTCTCCTGCCTCGGGGTGGAGAAGAGCATCAGCATTTTCTTTCCTTGTATTTGAACTACTATTGCAAAATTAACCAAGCCACTTCCTGGACATTTAAAGTCTCTGAATGTTTTGGTTTCGAGGTGTAAGCCCAATCTCAGACTTGTATGTCTGGGCAGCTACTTGCTTAGGGGTAGATTTTCAGAGGTACGCGTGGGCGTACATGTGTGCGTTCTGTCCCGCGCGCGCAAGGGGGTGCTCAGTTGTGCACCTTGCACACGCTGAGCCGCGCTGCCTTCCCCCATTCCCTCCTAGGCTGCTCCGAAATTGGAGGGGCCTCGGAGGGAGCTTCCCTATCCCCCCTTCCCACCTTCCCTTTCCTTCCCCTACCTCCCCCGCCCTTTCCCCCCTATCTTTTTCTTTAGTTTTCACGCAACAATAGTTTACATGCATCCCAGGGCTTTACGCGCGTTGCTGGGCCTTTTGAAAATAGGCCCGGCGCATGTAACCTTTTGAAAATCCAGCCCTTAGTTTTCAACATGCAATAGTGGTAGAAATGCTGGGGAAGAAAACATTGATGTTCCTTTCACCCCTCGAGGTAGGATTATGGTGCTGAAACTGGCTGCAATGAGGTGTTGGCATGGGTGACTGTTTTCTTTTCTTCATGATTGTGAGGGAGAGTACAGGAAACTGCTTCAGAACACCTTATGGGATCGTCCACAGCTATCTGGCCTGATCCTCCTTAAGAATCAGCCCCACAAGGGATTCTGGGTGAAGGAAGCCTCCCCTCACCATAGTATAAGAAGTTAGTGCTCAGAAGGGTTACAGAGGTCCTGGGGAGCAGGCATGATGGACCCAGTCTATACGCAGATCTGCTATTGCTGTGCCCGTCGGTCGCAGGCAGCTGTGACCTCTCATGCTCACCTTTTTATTCCCTGCACCGTCAATCATTGGGAGAATGGCAGTGATTGCCAACCAACAACGACTCCGATGGCATCCCCGGGACAGCGTGGGCGCTGCCGACCACCATCTTCTTTCCGGCATCACTTAGGCGCGCACACACGCGCGCAGGGCCTCCTTATGAATACATCAAGGTGGGAACCTCGGGGGCATCCCCTCCCAATGACATCAACACCGCTGTGTAGTTATACTGACTGGCCCATTGCTAAGACGAGTTAGCAAGGAGTTCTCTCACTTGTTAAATCCGCTCTAACTTGGATCTTCTGTTGCAGACTCTCCCCCTGGCTTTCGGACGCTCTGAGCACACGCTCCTTGGGGGCTCTTTCGCGTCTTGGCTATCCACTCCTCGGAGGACCCTCCTGCCTGGGTCTTCCTGACCCGCTCCTTGGGTATCTCTGCTGGGATTTCCTTGTGTGAGTACACTCTTCAACTTCCTATCAATCTTACTGAAGATTCCATGGCATACCCCGTTCTTCGGGCCACTACCATTCTTCAGTCTGTCTTTGCTACTCTATCTGTACTCTAGGATACCATCATCTATACAGGGTCTGCGACCTGGTTCCTGTATCACCGACCTCTGTCTTCTAGTTCAGCTTCCACGGCATACCCCGCACTGCGGGCCACTACGGATCTGCACTCAGAGGTATCTATATCAGCTTACAGGAATCCCCGGGTGTACCCCACGCTGCAGGCCACCATAGGACCCTTGTATTGACATCATCATCCTGACAACAGTATTTTCTCAAGACTGTTTTATTACATTTCCCGCTCCTCGGTTTATGTACATTATTCTCCCCTTAATAAAGTCTCTCTCACAGCTGTGTCATACGTCGCTGAGACCGCGCCTACCGACAGTGAGGCTCACGGGGCTCTTTCCTATGGGCAGAGACACCTCTCACCTCGGCCTGGGGTTCACTAATTCTTCAAAACCATAACAGCTATGTTTGATGTTTGAGTGTTACCAGAACTGCAAGGTGAGCTGCATTATTTTCTGTTTTGCTTTTCATGGTAAATAAAATTCCACATAAGGAAACAGCCAGAGTCTGCCTCCTTATTCCTCCTGGATGTTTCTGAAGCCGCTATTGCCCAAGCTATTTTATATGGTGGCAGTAGTGGGACCTTCTAGTCTAAGTGGAAAGCACAGACAGAAGCCTACAGCTGCAGTAGTATAGAAAAAAAAAAAAAAACCATACAGATTGATTTTCTCTTTTCCTGGGGTGCCCTTGTTTCATTCACCCAGCATAAGTTACAACAGTCCAAGGGGGCTAACCCTGCTTGTGCAGTCAGAGCTCAAGCAGTCAGTAAAAGCCAGAAAGGCCAGCAGGATTTTTTGTTTTTCTTCCCCTGGAAAGATACAAAGTTTGGAAGCAGTTGGAAAAGCAGGCACGATGGGGTAGGTGGTACACCTCCTTGCAGCAGGGCAGCAACAACTACAGAACTCTTTGCAAAATCAAATAGGCCAGCGGAAGTCAATGCTAGGATGGGTTATGCAAAAGCAAGTAGTGCTAACCCAGATAGCACATGCAATGCACTGCAAACCATCCTAACCAGTCCACCTCCCTTGTCAATGGTACTACGTTTCCTACAAAAATTGGAATGCATAGCTTTACTGGCAAGCTAGCCAGAGGATATGTGACTATCTATCTGGGTAATCTACTCACCAGGAATAGTCAAGATGCCTTCCAGTCTGGAAGGGAAGTCCATGTATCAGGAAGTCAGGTCTGCCATGTTAGAGAGAGAGGGACTCATCCTAGATATCTACCATAAGTGATTTCAGCGGGGAATTCTTCAGTATGGGGAATACCCAAGGAACCTATTCCACAGATTCAAGGATGTTGCTTGGAAGTGGCTGCTCCCAGAAGGGAAGACCGAAGGGAGGTAGCCAAAGTGGTTCTTTTGGAAAAGTTCCTAGACAGCCTAGAATGGCCGATGCAGAGGTGGATTTGCTGACACAAAAACCTTATGCTTGAAAAAGCGTTGGAAGTGGCTGAGGCCTATTGCCAAGCCCAGACCATGCCTGAGTCACCAGGGTCTTCAGAGAAGCCATTCAACTTAGGGAGAGGATGATAGAGTCCTAAAAGCCAGAGGCCCCAACAATTACTAGAGCAGATCCAGCAGAACGTTTTACCTCAACCACATACATTAACGGTACCATCATATTTCAGATGTGGAGAAAGGGACCATTTTTCCAGAGACTGCCCCCACAGGGAAGATGAGCCAATGGACATTAATTTCATGGCCCCACATTATTGTAATTTTGTGAATGTACCCAGTCAGGAAGTCTCTACATTTGCAATTCCTGTGAAGTTAGAGGGCTCTGCAACTCAGGCATTAGTGGACTCTAGGAGTGTGAAAATGCTCATTCAAAGAGACTTAGTGAAGCAGATCCTGATCGACAACAGGAAAACAGTGATCTTGCTGGGTATCCAAGGAGACCAATGGCAGTATCCTACAAGCCAAATACAATTGAATACCCTGGTCAATCAGGACCAAATATAAACGGGAGTTTTTCCCGAGCTTCCCTACCTTGTAGTGATAGGATGTGACTGCCCAAATTTCAAAATCCTGTGGAACCAGCTCACGTTGGGTTTACCTCAGGACAACAATGAAAACCGACGTTTCCAAAGGTCTTCCCCTTAGAAGATCCAGACCTTTATCATAAAGACTCTAAGACTCCAGGAGGCAATGCTAACAGGAAAAATATAGTAATGCTGCTAATTTCAATGCAAAACGGGAGGAAGGGTCAGAGTCAGGGTAAGAGCAGCAACCCACCCAGAATGTCATACCTAGTGCCTTTGAATGGGGAAATGAGGTGACCCATGGAGCTTCAGATGGGCTCAGAGGGAGGATGAGTCATTTAAGGGTCTGGGAGCATATACAGAGGGTGAATGGAAAGCAAGTCCCTGGAGTGGTTTGCAGACCTTATTTTGTAATGAAAGGGGACCTACTTTACTGAGTAACAAAGGGAAGCGTGGAGGGGGAATTAATAGAACAATTACTAGTTTCCAAAATGTATTGCCAGAAGGTTCTGCAACTAGCACACAGCCACCTTTTAGGGGTCACCTGGAGGAGGAGAAGATCAGAGAGAAAATATTGGCACAGTTCTATTGGCCACACCTATACAGAAAGAAGAAGCGGTATACTCCGAACCAGTCCTAGTAAGCCTGGATTTTAATGAACCCTTCATGATGCAAACCAGTGCCTCAGAGATAAGCCTCAGAGCAGTCTTGATCCAAGAGAAGGATATTCAAGAACACCCCATGGTGTACATTAGCCAGAAGCTGATGCTGCGGGAGAGAAGAAAGGAACAGAGAAGGAAGCCTTGGCAGTCAAGTGGGCCTTAGAGGTTTTTCAGTACTATCTGCTAAGGTGGCAGTTCATGCTCATGATGGATCATCATCCCCTCACATGGATAATGAGAAATAAGGAGTCCAATGCAAAGGTGATAAGATGGTTCCTATTCCTACAACCCTTCAACTATAAGATCCGATATAAGGCAAGAAAGGAAAATTCCAATGCAGATTTCCAGCTTAGAGAGGTGTCCCTATTACAGGCAGGTGCTCACCCTAGTAAGGATGAGCTGAAGGGGGAGGTTATGTGAGGAAATGTACAGAAAACTCCCTCAGAACACCTTAAGTGACTGGCCACAGCTGTCTCACCTGGTCCTCCTTAAGGACCAGCCCCCACAAGGGATTCTGGGTGAAGGGAGGCTTCCCTCACCATACTATAAGGAGTCAGGGCCCAAAAGGGTTAGAGAGGCCCTGGGGAGCAGGCAAAGAACTGCTATGTTTGAAGTTTGAGTGCTATCAGAACTGCAATGTAAGCGACATTATTTTCTGTTTTGTTTTTCACGGTAAATAAAATTGCACAGAGTCTGCCTCCTTATTCCTCCTGGTTGTTTCCCAAGTCATTATTTACCTAGGCTATCACAATGACATTCTTTGCCTTTCTATTTTACTACTGCCACTTATTATTTCTTTAGTTTTTAGATGTGCATAGTTCTCTACAAGTACTGGCTGTATAGAGCTTACAATCTAGTCTAATAGATTTTTTTCATTCTTTCTATTCTTATATTTCATTTTATGCTCTCAGTTTCTGTATAATTTTACACATTTCTATGTCTTTTTCTCTCTGCTAAGTCCATCTTATCTCTCTTTCCTTTCTGTCTCTTCTAACTTCTATGTGAACTCCCTGTTCTTTCCGTTTCACTGCCATCCACAATTCACACCTTTCTCGTTCTCTTTTTGCTCCTCCATTCCCAGCTCACTGTCCTTTTCACATCATTTCCCCTATCCCATCTCATCTTTCCCCTTTCCAGTCATACTCCATTACCATTTTAATCTTGTTTTCCATTTGTGTTCATCTCTTCTGCTCACTTCCACCAATTCATTACTTTATTGTTACCAATCCCCAGAGCAAGCAGGCATGGCCTGGTGCAGGAATCATAACACTTATGCCACTAATTCCAGCAGCCGTGCCTCATTTTTCTCAAACTGTCATGCTGATAATGCAAGCATGGACCAAAAAAAAAAGAAAGCAGCTTGAGAGAATGCAGTCAGTTGATTGAACTGTTCCTAATCATTGGTGTAACACATACCTCACACTTGAAGGTGAATTTTAGAAGCTGGGCATGCACCATAAATGGGAAATGCGCCCACACCTGTTGGACATGCACACATCCACCCAATTTTAAAAGCCACCCACATGCGTGCAAAAGTCCAGATGCACAAATATCTTACATTGGACAAAAGAGGGGCAGGGTATGGGCGGCGCATGGGCATTCTGGGGCAAAATGTGGGCATGGGTATTCCAGGGAAAGACCAAGAGATGTGCGCACTAGTATCTATGTGCTTGGGTGTGCACCTAGGTCCAGTACTGTGTAACTTTACTTCTACTATGGAGAAGGTGCAAGTCTTAATAAAACTATTTTCAGGCATCTGTGAGGGGTTTAAAGGGTCTAGGGTAACTGGGGGGAGTGAAGGCTAAAGAGTCGGGGGGGTTGGAGGTAATAGTTCTAGACTGGGCACACTGATGGATGAACTGGAGAAATTGGTCATGGCTTGGACACATGCCTGTTATAAAAAAATAAAATAAAACTGGAAGAATTGATGATTGGGACAAATGTTGTCCATTATCCAATTTGTCTTCTCTCTCAAAAATACTTGAAAAAGCAGTGTTATCTCAACTTGTAAACCATTTGGAAGACCAAGATATTCTCTTCTTAATGGACTCTGTTCTAAGAGTCCATGCTAAGGAATCTTACTTTCTTGTGCTAATCAATTTAACAGCCACTTTTGACACTGTGGATCATACCCTGTTGTGTCATCAGCTGAGCAATATCGGGGTCATCAGTAGTGTCCTCAGATGGTTATCTTCCTTTCTTTCTAATAGGACATTCCAAGTCAAATTGGGCAATTACATATCTGATACCTTTCATATTGATATAGGTGTCTCTCAAGGTTCAGCCCTCTTTGCAACACTATTCAATATGTATACATTCCCTTGTGTAAATTACTGGTGGATTTAGGAATTACTTTCTTCCTGTATGCTGATGACATACAGTTTAATATTCCATTCTCCAAATCATTTGAAAATACTGCATTGACACTCTCAACCCATATGAAAACAATACAGCAAGAACTATCTCAACTTAAACTAACATTAAACCCTAAAAAGACTGAAATCATTTGGTTAAGTAGAAATTCTTCTATATTTAAACCTCTGGATCTAGAACTGTGTAACTTTAAATTATTCCCTCAAATCAAGTTTGGGATTTAGATATCCAGCTAGATGAGGACTTCTGATGAAAAAGCATACCAATTAGGTTACGCCAAGTTGAGTATATTACATTGGTTGAAACTTTATTAACTTTCGAAGACTTCCAAACGGTATTACAAACTCTAATTTTCTCAAACCTAAACTACTATGATTCCTTATTCCTCGGTCTTCCCGTATGTCTCTTAAAACCATTAAAATTCTTACAAAATTGTTACTTTCCTGCCCGTGGACCCCATACCATGGCTAGGCCCGGGGTGGCCACTTATCACAGGCCACCCCGGGGCGTGCTGCCTCCATCCTCCATGGCGCAGAGTCACTAGGGTCCTTCCATGCAGCAGGGGATCACCGCAACAGCTGCTTCCTTCTTGGTGGCTTGGGCTCCGTCCCGGGACCTCCCTCGCAGCAGAGAGCCGCTGCTGCTGCCGCTGACTCGTTCTTCGGCGGCAGGGAGTTGCCATCGCAGACTTCCTCTCCTCTTCAGAGCAGGAAACCACCTCTACCTGCCTTCTATCATGGCAGAATGCCATCACAGGCCTCTGCTCTTCTGGGATCTGCATAGCCGTGGGTGTGCACCTCTCTTCTGGATTTAAAGGGCCAGTGGTGGGAAAAGCCTGCGGCCCCACCGGATGATGCCATCTCCGTGTTCCTGGTCCAGCCCTATAAAAGGGCTCTGCTTCATTTCCCTCAGGGCCTTCGGATCTGATCAGCACAGTGGTCTGTGGTCTTCATTCCAATCCAGGTCCTCTGTGGTCTTCCTGTGCCTTGATGGATCTTCATTCCATGTTCTTCGTGTTCCTGAACTTCTTCACCTTGATGTTCCTGGTCTCGTCCCTCATCGGAGCTCCTTTGACACCTGTTCCAAGTCCTGATGTTCCTTGTCAGGAGTCCTGATGTCCCTCGTCCAAGTTCTGATGTTCCAAGTCCTCATGTTCCTCGTCTATGTCCTGATGATCCACGTCCTGATGTTCCATTTCCAGAGGTACTATGTCCCACATTCCTGATATCCGATGTTCTTGTCCTGACTCCGTCCGTCTCTTCTTCAGTTTTTCGTCCAGTTCCCAGGTTCCTCATCTGTCCACCTTTCTTGGTGTGCCACCGTCGTGGTCCATGACCAGCCCATGGGGGGCTGTGTAGGGTGCCTCGTGGTACAAGGCCGCCTTCTCGTCAGCAGCACAAGTCTCTGGAAGACCCTTGATTTTAATGTTCCGAGTTCCAAGTTCCGAATCTTGAATCCTGAGTCTTGTATCCTGATCCCTGTCTTCGGAGTTCCTTGTGCCTGCTTCCGTCCATGCCTAAGACTCTGCCAGAACCTGCTCTGCTTCAGCATGGTCTGCGACCAGCCATTGGCGGCTTTGTAGGGCGCATCCTGGTACAGGCCTCTCCTGAATCTTTGTCATGTCTTGGCTTCAAGTTCAACTGCTTCGTCTGGAGTCTGCTTTACCTTCGGCATGGTCTGCGACCAGCCATGGATGGCTGTGTAGGGTATGCTGCGATGCAGCACTCACCCAGTACTTGCTCCTGAATCCTGACCTGAGTCCTCAAAGTAACCTGAATCCTTGTCTGAGTCTTCCAAGTCTTCTAAGTCTTTGTCCGAATCTTCCAAGTATCCTGAGTCTATGTCTGAGTCTTTTTGTTCCTGCCCTCAGGCTCCGTCTGGCCTCATGCACTCATCCTTCCCAAGCGGCGGGTCTGGAAGGGCTACGGAGTGGCCAGAGGGCTACTCTCAAGAGCAGCATTGCATTGATGGGTCTCATTGGTGCGTGCAAGTCCAGTGGAGGGCTGAGCCTGCCTTGCTCCTGTTCCAGGTGTTCCTTGCCTTGTCTCAGTCCAGCCTTGTTCCTCCTCTGCCAGTGCTGGTACTCTCTCACTTCCCATGGTGTGTGTCTTGGAGCTCCTCCTTGAGCCATCCCAAGGGCTCACAATCCCCCTTGAGAAGTGACCGCGTCTCCACGACTCAACAGGATCCGAAGGCCATGAGCTTGGTGAGCTGTGCCTGTGACGGGCTCAAGTTCCTGGACATTTTTGTTAGCCTTGATTTTGCCCAGAATTTTGCTTCAAGTTCCCGGACACTTTTGAATCTGTTTCTAGCCCAGAATTTCTGCTCCTAGTTTCCTGGACATTTAATAGCTTGCTTTTAGCCAAAATTGTTTTTTCTCTTTTGCTGCTTGTTCTTCCTCTCCAGTTGTCTGGATCCCTCGACCTACAGGAGGCGCCTGTATCCAGATCTTCTCCAAGTGCAGTCTGGTCCTGGAACCCTCTTGATCTGCAGGAGGAGCCCGCCACTATTCCAGGGACCATCTCCGTTCTTTTCACTGCGATGTTGGCTCATCTTCCTGGGTTTCATACAACCTGCAGGAGGCGCCTGCGCCCAGATTTACGCATCCAGTTCCAAGTCCGACTTCATCGCCAAGTATCTTTAAGCTTCAGGGAGTATATAACCAATCCAAATGTATTCCACAGCAACTCCAGGAGGCACCTGCACCCTAGACCTGGCTCCATCTTGTCATTTCCAACTCAGCCCCTGCTTGCTCTGTCCTGTGCTTGCCCTAGGGCCATCTACAGCCAAGACCTTGTCTCTGCTTGTGCAAGCGGTGATTCTAGCCATGGATTCCACTCCAGTTCTTCTGAGACGTCACCTTGCTGTTTTATCCTCCATGACTTCATCATGGCAAGTCGCCTTAAATCTACAGCTGTGGTCCAGCTCTTGTTCTATACAAGCGGAATTCCAGCCCGTATGACCATCATTGCGAGTTGTCCTACATCTAGAGCTCGCCACCATCTTCTGCCAGTGTCCTTCATGCAGTGTTCCATGCTGCTGGATCAGGATTGGGAGATCCTGATTCCCTATTCATCTGCTCTTTAGGTGCTGTCTTCACTGCCAGGCTAAGGACTGCAATTACCATCTTCCACCTTGTCTGGTAAGCCTGTATAGGCTTGCTGTTTATCCTCCTGGAAGAACCCTGTCTCCCTTGGAAACCACATGCGAGATTCTACTTCACTGTTCTTGGATCCATGAAAACAGCTATGGTCATCTTCTCCAGAGTTTTCCATCCTTTAAACTTCTGGGAGCCATCTTCTTTCCAACACCCCAGAGAGCCTTTTCTATATGGCTCTACAGGATAACTAAACAAACTTGTCAGCCTCTCTAGTGTCTTCCACCAGTGAGTTGCCTATGCTAGGAGGTACACCTTCAGCTGTATTTTCGACCATCCATCACAGTGGAGAAGCATTCTTGGTTATCCATTGGAATCCTCTGCTATCCTCGAACCTGGTCTCCAGAGCTTAACTGCTACCTTGAAGCATCCTGTCTGTTCCAATCCTGAGGGAAACCTTTTCCATACTGTCATCTGGGAAATCCCTTACAATGAATTTGTTTCTTGCATAAAGTACTGCAATGACATCTATCGACTGCCAAACTCCTCTTGGGAACAGCTTCATCACCATATGGGAGCCTGTATTAACATATGGGTTTTCCTGAGATACAATTCTCTCCTTAACTAAGTTAAAGGGACGTCTCCTGCCACCTGGCTTTGCAAAAGCATGGAAGAAGTAACCCTGAGCCTTCGTCCATCTACCTACCTACCTCAGTCATGTACCAGCTATCATCGAAAGGCATTCCTTGCATCAAGGCCTACCCAACAGCATGTGGTAACCTGCAAGTTCACCTACCCACTCTCCTGATGTACCATCCTCATATCTAAAGAATCTAGCTTGATGCCTAATCTCTCTTCACCATTGCTGCCACCATGAAGATGATGGGTCATGACCTTCTCCTAAGTTCTTTGTATCTACATCATGTCTTCAGTACGTTGCTTTCCTTTCACTTCAGCTCCTCCCAGGCACTGAAGATTTCGTTTTTGGACCCCCAAGTTCCCCAGCTGACATAAGAGTTATGCCTTCCTGTCTTTAAAAATGGCGCGGGCCATCCATTGCTCCTACCATGTGACAAGCCTGCCAATGGCACGGATACCCTGTCACATGGTAAGGGCAAAGGCCATCGGCGCCATTTTTATTAGTGGCAGCCGACGGCCCGAGAGCAGGAGATCGCTCCCGGGACCCCCACTGGACCACCAGGTACCTGTAAAATGTTTCTGGGGTGGTCGGGAGGGTGGGGGAAGCTAAGGGATTAGTTTTAAAGGGTCGGGGTGGGTTTTTTGTTTATCGGCTCGGGCACAGCCGATAAACAAAACCGCGATCGGGCCGGACGAAAAAAAACCCACGATGTGAATCGGAACCGGAATCCAAACCGATTCCGGTTCCGATTCACATCTCTAGTTTTTGCTGGCACCGCCAATGCCAGTGCCATCCTAACCAATTTTGGACACATTTGAATTTACTTCACCTACTCTGCCTTTCCTTATCCCTGACAAGATTATTTTTATATCTCTGGGGATGTGAAGATTTCAACAATAATTTAATATTTTGCAGTGATATTGTAATACTCAGACTATGCCAGTAACATGCTGCTGTATGAGAACATAGAAAAACTGCTGCAGTGAGTTTTACAATGTCTGCTGTGCACTACTTCTCTGACACAGACAGGCTTCATAACATAGCCTGTTATGCTGCAGTCTCTGCCCTGCCCTCACTGCTCACTTACGCCCACTACCTAGTGCCCACTGCCCACACTGTGCCCACTGCCAGGCAAACAGAGAATACATGACTAAGCTCAAGTATACTAAGGCTTCAATCACCAGAAAGGAAAAAACAGAACAACAATTGAAGCAACACAAATCTGCTATGAGAACAGATATTATGATGTAGCACTGCATCACTGCTTTGCTCTATTATGTGACTGGCTGTTGTTGGTACAGAGTCTATAAAATATACTGCAGCAAAAAACTTTAGCAAGATCTGAGAGAGAGCTTACACAAACAATGTCTTCAGAAGCAATGCAGAGCAAACCCCTGACATGCTCAGCCTTTAAGATCCGCAGTGATAGATCAGATTGGCAAATTGCTTTGCTGTGATAGGTCATTCCTCTCATCTCCTTGACAATATGCCCATCCTCCCCTTCTCTGCTGACTGCCTGCTCTACCCTGTATCAATTTCTAACTGCACACATGCTTTCCTATGATTTCTATGAGTCCATTGACAATAATGGCTTAAGGAAATCATTCTATTTCAAACAAATGAAATGAATAGGATTCATTTCATTTGGGGGACCCTCTTAACTTGTTTCAGGGTCCCTAGAAAGAAATGAATTAGCCCCAGATTTGCTTTGTTTTTCAATTTCATTTGAAACTAATGGATAAGGCTAGTTATTAGGGATAATTTGTTCATGCTGAAACAGTTGCATGAATCAGTACAAGTAACAAGAGATAGTCAGCATAATATGGGTATTGCCCAAATAGATAAGAAAAAGAATTTATGTATAAATGCTCTAGTCTATATATTTATGCAACCAAATGTAACAACAGCATTTATATACGGTACAGCAATACAAAACCACAAACAAGAACTGTTACCAAATTCCAATCACTTTATTATGAAACCCACTGCAGAGCATATTCCTTAGGCAACCCCACCTTAGACCTAGATCTAGAAAGCAAGGAACAACGACGGTGCAAAAGCACCAGCATCAATTGGTCAGACTGAGTCCCTCCGCTGTCTTCAGTCTGAGGGCGCTGAGGGAGGGCAGTGACTGAGTAATATTTATATCGTGCCTGCTTCATGTATCCACATTTTCACTGGATTCTCCTCCCCCAGTGCAGATCCCCCTTTGTTCTCGCACAATATTTGTGCCATTTGTTCATGGGCTAATGCCCTCGGGCGATCCGGGGCTCTGGTTTTGCCCCATTCTCCAGCCTGCAGATTATTTGCTCATCCAACTCTGCATTCTTCCTGCAGGCTGTACTTCCTCACTGCATGCACAGAAACTGCAACCCTGTAAGCACGGTATTCTAATGACATTAAGTCATTTTCTATTTTTATAGTTATAGGAGAAACTAATTAAGACATCTTGCAATACAGATATACAATAATAACAGACCCAATTTTTCACTCTGACAAACTCCAATATATAGCTTAGCAAAGCAGCAAAGTGACAAGGTGGAAATAATCGATAACCAAAAACAATCTTTTCCTATCTGAAGTCCATAAAGGTAGACGAGAAACTATGCTACACCATCAATCAAATGTTTTATAAATACCGATTACCAGTAGCAAATCCCAAAATGTTTCTTCTTTTATTGGACTGTATCAGGAGAACAATGTGTATTAAGTACCTTGATCATGGATTTTTTTTTTAATTCTCTATTCTGTTTTGTGAATAGTTCTTAATTCTTACTTTTTTTTTTGTATTTATAATTTTAAAAAGTATAATTCCGAGATATAAACACCAGAAAGAGTACATCAACATAGTGAAAGCTAACAACCAGCCATACAGAAAAAAAAAAAAGAAGACTAGGAAATTACAGATTCATCAGTCTTGAACCAATTAGTCCACTATGTGAGGGGAAGAAAGAGAGTGAAAACTAAAAGAAAAATGAACCCAGTAAATCAGTGACTAGGAATTGAGATGATAACTTCCAATAATGCAATCCCTAAGCAGCAGCTCCATGAAATGTAGATGGATCCTGCGGGTTTAAACGTTCGGTGCTCTAACAGTAATCATCCCAGATACAAAAGCAGACAACTGAGAAGGTTCAAAGAAAACATATTCCAACCCCTTAAATTTAACGATACACTTAGATGAAAAATGCAAAATGAATGTACCACCCAACTGCAACAATTTGGGCCTCAAAATCAAAAACTGTTTTCTCGATTTTTTTGTATCACATTAACAACATCAGGGAGCATTCTTATTGTATGGCCTTTATACAATACCTTCTGGTATTATAAGAAAAAAGTCTCAACAAAATTCTCTTTCAGTATCCAAAGCTGATTAAACAAAGTTGCAATCACAGGAACAACAGAATTAGATTTTTCCAGGAGTTGGGAATTAATATGTAAATCATTAAAAGAGGAACTAGAATCCCCAGAAGTTCATTTCTTACCCTGGGGAAGGTGATAGATCCTGGAAATTGGTGGAAATGATGTTTCAGAAATTCCCAATACTTCCAAAACATATTTCTTAAACATATCATATGGGGACTCAGTAATTTCTTTAGAAAAATTGATCAAATATAAATGTCTACTTCTACTTCTTTTCACACTTTGGGCCAGATCTTAAAAGATACGTGCGGTGTAGATTTGTTCGTGCAACCCGGCGTGAACAAATATATGCCCAATTTTATAACATGCGCACACTGCCACGCACATTTTATAAAATCTGGGGTTGGTGCGCGCAAGGGGGTGCACACTTGAGTACCTTGCGCGCGCTGAGCTCTAAGGGAGCCCCGATGCCTTTCCCAGTTCCCTCCGAGACCGCTCCGAAATCGGAGTTATGTCTCCAATTATGCCTCCAGTTACGCCTCCAGGCAGGCATAACGTGCACGCGCTGGCAGCTGCCGGTGCACCATTCTCCGGCACGGCCGCAACAAAGGAGGCCTCAGTCCTGCCCCCGGACCGCCCCCGGACCCCCGCCACGCCCCCGGACCTGCCCCCTTCCCACCCCTTTTTGGAAGCCCCGGGATATACATGCGTCTCGGGGCTTTCGCTCGCCACCTAGCCTATGCAAGATAGGCTCGGCATGCGCAGGGGCAGCTTGGGGCAGCTTTTCGGGGGTTACGCGCATCTGTTATACGTGTATCCCTTTGAAAATCTGCCCCTTTACATGTAAACCTAAATTGTCCTTAACCAACATTTGGTTGTTAACTTCTAGTTGTTCAATGCATGTGTCCAAAATACCCATTTTCTGAACCATTTGAGCTACTTAAGCCTTAGTCTTGGCTCAATCAGTCAAGACTTTCTAAGGCCAGGATTCATCATTCTTCGGGGAATGATGAATGCTATGAAAACGGGGGGCGGGTCTGCGAAAGCCCGCAGCCTTCACACCACGGCAGTGCGCCGGCTGCTGGCTTTCGCACCGAATAGCGCCACCATGAAAGATGGTGCTATTCTGTGCGCTACAGCCGACGATAATGTTAGTAACATTATCGCCGGCAGCGAAGACACCGCCGACTCCGTCCCCTCCCTGCCCCGACTCCTCCCCTCCCCCTAATTTGCATGATACTGCATGCGTAAAGGCCCTTTTTGCATGTGATAGAGGCTTATTGCCCGCGATATGGCCGTATCGTGTGCGATAAGTCTTTGATAAATGACCCCCTAAGATTGGTTAGGTAACTGATTTATTTGAAAAGTCATGAAAAGTTGCATAGTGGTGATTGCCTCCCATAAGATCAAAAGATTTACATTCTCAGGAGGTTGCAAAATATGTTCCTGTACTTTTGAAACAGGTCCCAACATCTCCTTCCTACCTGAACTGAATTTGCCCTGTAAACCTCTTCCACCAGTCTCATGAATTCAGCCAACATCTTCGGAGTTGGTGCAAGCACTTGCATGTATCTATCTAACGTAGCCAGGTCGATCTCAGATCTTCCTCCCTTTGCATGGTTGCTCTCATGTCATCCACTAATGACTGAAACTGAGAGAATAGTCCTCTGCTTTGCACCACCAATGGAGGAATAGCTCCTAATTCTAACATCTCTTTTCTTTTTTCATTTTGTCCTTAGCAGATGGTAAGATTTGTGAAGAGAGGAATCCAGTCATGAATAACACTGCCTAAATGAGACTTTAAAATAAACTAATCAAGAGCACTAATTGTACTCTCATAATAATGTTTATATGAAATGCTAGATCATTCTGTATGACGTCTCTTTCTATTATTCAAATGATATGTGAAATAATGCAAAGAAAAATAGTAAATGGATAGTACTTAAGTATTTCTGAGATGGGATTATATCAAAAGGGAAAGGCTAATGAATTGCTACTGTTAATAATCATGTATATAATGCTATTAAATGTTCACGGTACTGTTCAAATGCACACGAGAGAGACTCTGATTCATAATTTAGCTGAAGACAATTCTCATTAGCTATGTATATTAGTTTGCAGTACCATTGATATCTTTAATTTTCTGTATTTTCATAATATATATAATAGTACAGTAACACAGCACTATAGTAGATGGTGGAGAATAAGAACCACTTAGTCTTCACAGCTGTCTCTGTCTATATAACCCTTGCTTTGATTATAATTCTCTGTGCTAAGACCTCCCAGCTGTCAGCTGCAAAAGTTTAACTGCCTGTAGGAAGTCTCTCATCCTCTTTGCCATAGGCTGAGAAATGTAATCAAGGTTTTCTGCTGATCTTGCTGATCTAGATGACTCTGTACTATTTAAACCCAGTGTAATGACATGGTTTCCTCACAGACCTGAAGAAAGAAAGATATATCTCTTGAAAACTCATCACAGTTGTATTGTTAGCTCCATGAACTGGCATCACCTACAGCTTGTTTACCCTTACTTCTACATATCCAAAGTGGACAAACACAACAATCACAAATCTCTGCTCAAGACGAGATACCAAGGAATCTTTGTTGGCGTCTCCTTTGGAGCACCACCACCTCCAGGCCCTCAACTCTTTTCTTTACCCTACCTCCTCCATTTCACCTTTCCTTACTATTAATACCTATATTTGTCCCAGGTATGCATGAATTTTATCATGTTAATAGTAGATAGATTATTCCAGGCAGGCATCCTCTACTGATTCAGTACAAAGTAAAAGGTTCCCCCTCATATTTTCTATACTTTCTCCTTCTAGCTTCATATCATGACTCCTTGTCTTTGAGTTTATTTTTCCATGGAAAATGTTAATTTAATTTAATTTCTAGCACTTTATATTGCACCTTTATGAAATTCAGTCTTCAAAGGAAATTACATAAAATTTAAAAAAAAATGTAATTTAAAACAAAACCAGATCACTTTTACTTTCACCTTTTTTGGGAGTGTCAGTGGATTCTTGCTGACCTCCTGGGTTTCTATTTGATTTGGGGCTTATGCCCTATTGTTGGCTCCTCCTTCCCTCCTCTGCAGTCAGGCTAGTGATCCTCTGATCCACCTTTCCCTCTGTTCTTCCACTGACAGGCTTGATACGAACCTAACTTCACTTCCACTTCAGATTGTGGTTGAAAACTTAACTGTTCTTCCACTTCTATTTTCACACTAGTAGTAAGATTTTACTCCCTTTCATGTATTTATTTCTTGATTCGTCACTGAGCAGGAGTCACAGATTCCTTTGCATTTCTTTATCCCAGTTTTACCCCGACTCACTGAAACTTGAAAGGCGATAGTTTGAAATCTGTCAGCATGTCTTCTGTGCTGTCACTTTTTTCATGCTAATGATCTCTATTCCCTGCTTCAGCACAGTATTGGATCAGAGGGCTCGATGGTGATGACGGCTTTGTCAGTCTCCCTAATGGACTGGATGTGCAATCAGTCACACTCAGTCAGTGCAAGAGAATGAGACAATCCCAGACCAGGAAGAGTTTGTTTGTCAGTAAAATTTTCCTAAACACTCTTTCAAATGCTGAGAACATCAAATATTACTGGAAGCCTAAATAAATATACAAGCTCAAGGTTAAAAAAAAATCTCATGCATTTGCCAAAATTGTAACACTTTATTTTCTAGAGATGAATGAGTCAGTTGTAGTTTCAAATATATTCATGACTAAATATCCTTGGGATATGGCTTCAAATGTTCAACTTAGCTGTAGACTTAAATCTACACTTGATTTATTCATTAATATTGAACAGTTTTAAAAATACCCACTTAAAATAAGATCACTCTAAGAAAAGCTTCTAATAAAGAATGGAGTAAGATAGAGCAAGGAAGCTGATAAGAACCATAAGGCCTCTATTCTGCCCAGTTTTCATCTATTCTGCCCAGTTTCCATCCTGTTGCAAACCTAAACCTCAGATGCATAACGTCCATAGAGCACAGTGATGCATGTGCACCACCAACTTTAAAATGGAGTGTACATGCACCACCAACTTGGGAAGCTATTGCATCTTCCCTAGCTCCCCCAAGAATAACAGTGCTGCTAGCCACCACCACTAATGTTCCCTCTAAGCTGCATGCATGCGTGGGAAAAGTTCTGCGCATGCGGGCAGCTCTAAGCTGCACATGTACACTTGTAAACAACTTTACTTGTGTGTGTATATGTCTGTGTGAGAGCTTGTGTATCTGTGTGACAGCCTGTGAGTGTATATATACTGTATATTAGAGATGAAATTCGGCCGAACCTTTCAGTTCGGCTTTCATTATCAGCCCGCCACGGGAAATTTCGTTTTCCCGCAGTTCAGGACAATTTTATTTTGTCTGCCCCCCCCCCCAAAATGATGCCCGAAACCCGCCCCAACCCTTCAGATTTAAAAAAAAACAAACCAAACCCACCTCAACTATTCAAATTTAATTAATTGCAACCCCCACCCCCCAAGATTAACTGAAAGTCCCTAATGGTCCAGTGGTGTCCTGGGAGCAATCTCCCCCTCTTGGGCCGTCAGCTGCCACTAATCAAAATGGCGCCGATGGCCCTTTGCCCTTATCATGTGACAGGGCTATCGGTGCCATTGGCCAGCCTCTGTCACATGGTAGGAGCAATAGATGGCCGTAGGACAGCTTCTTCCCCACAGTCCCTCCTGATCCCGTAAATCACCCGCTGCTAGCAAGATGATGATGGGAGCTGCGGTTGCTCAGGCATGTCCTACCTCCTCTCTTGCCAAGGCTTGATTGGCGCACAGAACCATGTGGTTCAAAGCACAACACTGGGTTTCCACAGGGGAGGAGAAAGGACAAACCCAAGCAACCACAACTCCCATTATCGTCTTGATAGAGGCAGATGAGTTAAGGGATCAGGAGAGGATATGAGGGAGAAGCTGTCCTACTGCCACCAGCCTCTTTCTAGCTGCTTTGGTTATGTCTTCAACCCATAGATGAATGGACCAGAGGTAGCCATGTAGGGGAGGAGGAGAGGAGTGAATGGACCTTGGATAGCCAAAGAGAAGGGAAGGAGTGAACTATCAGGGATAGCTTTGGGAGAAGGAGGGAAGAGTTGAATGACAGGTTATAACCTCGACTTATCCATGAGACATAGCAAATTTCTTAATTTTGGGGCAAAAAACTGCTTTTAACTTATCTACGAGATCGACTTACAGTTTGTCTTTAAGAGACCCTGTATATGTGAGAGCCTGTGTGTATGTCTGTGTGAGATCTTTTATGTGTATGTGTGTGTGTGTGTATGTCTGTGAGAGAGCCTAAGGATGTGTGTATAAGTCTGTACGAGAGTCTGTATGTGTGAGAGGCTCTGTGTGTGTGTGTGTGTCTGTGTTTAGAGACACTGTGTGTATAATGTGTGCCTGTGAGAGCCTGTGTATGTAGGCACATGCCTGTGTAAGCCTATGTCTCAAAAACAGGCTCTCATAGGCATGTGCACACACACATACTGTGTGTGTGAGGAAGAGAGAGCCTGTGTGTGTGAAAGCATCAGCATGCATATGAGAGAGGAATTATCTGAAAGAATGAATGTGTTAGTTTATGTCTGTGTGTCGGGGAGTGTATGTTTGTGAGGGAGAGAGAGAGTAGATAGTTTGTGCTGTCCTACCTCCCCTAATGCACAATAATCTCAGGGTGAAAGTCCTGGGGCCGAAGAAAAGGAGTAGGGCAGAGGCAGGGCAGGGGTGGGGTGGGGCTCAAGGCCCCCAGCACAGCAGCCATTTGCTGCTGTGCCAGAGGATCGCATGCCGGCAGGCTGCCAGTGCATGCAACCTAAAGATGGCGCCAGCCGTCCAGTGCTCCTACCATGTGACAGGGTCCGGCCAATGGCACAGTTACCCTGTCACATGGTAAGGGCAAAGGGCCATTGGCGCCATTTTTATTAGTGGCAGCCGGCGGCCCGAGAGCGGGAGATCGCTCCCGGGGCCCACTGGACCACCAGGTAATTTTAAAACTTTTTTTTTGGGGGGGGGGGGGCGTTGGGAGGGTGGTGGAGGCTAAGGGAGCGGTTTTAAAGGGTCGGGGTGGGTTTTTTGTTTATCGGATCGGGCACAACCGATAAAAAAAAAAAACGATCGGGCAAAACGAAAAAAAATGCACGGTTTGAATCGGAACCGGAACCGAACCAATTCCGGTTCCGATTCACATCTCTAGTAGATAATACATTGAAATCATCAACTCAGTGTGCTGCGGCAGTCAGAAAAGCAAACGGAATATTAGGAATTATTAGGAAGGGAATTGTTAATAAAATGGAATAAAATGTCATAATGTCTCTGTATCGCTGCACCTTGAGTACTGTGTACAATTCTGGTTACAGCAACTCTAGAAAGATATAGTTGCACTGGAGAAGGGTGACCAAAATGATAAAAGGGATGGAATGGCTCGCTATGAGGAAAGGCTAAAGAGGTTAGGGATGTTCAGCTAGGAGAGGAGATGGCTGAGGATATGATTGAGGTCTATAAAATCATGAGAGATCTAGAACAGATAAATATGAATCGGTTAGTTACTCTTTTGGACAATAGAAGGACTGTGACTATCCATGAAGTTAGCAAGAAGCATATTTAAAACAAATTAGAGAAAATTCTTTATCACTTAACGCACAATGAAGTTCTGGAACTTGTTCTAGAGGATGTGGTTAGGACAGATGGGGTAGGTTTTCAGGGGGTACGCGTGTATCTTATGCGCGTACCCCCTGAAAACCTACCCCAAACCCCCCCTGCGCGCGCCGAGCCTATTTTGCATAGGCTCGACGGCGTGTGCAAGCCCCGGGACACGCGTAAGTCCTGGGGCTTGCAAAAATGGGCGGTCGGGGGCGTGGCCAGGGGGCGCGGTTTGGGATCGGGACGTGTCTGGGGGCGTGTGGGCGGTCCGGGCGCATGGCCGAGTGCACCGACACAGCAGCCTGTGTCGGGGCCTGCCGCACCGGCGCACGTAAGTTACTACTGCCCGGAGGCAGTAGTAACTTTTCTGATAAACGTAGGGGGGTCTAGATAGTAATACTTAGTATGTTTTTAAAATCTACCTCATAGTGTTGCTGGGTTTAAAAATGGTTTAGATAAGTTCCTGGAGGAGAAGGCCTTTAACTGCTATTAATCATTTATTTAAAAGTAGATTTTTAATAAAACGCCCAGGCATCCCGGCGCATGCACAGGGAATTTTTTTAAAATATGCATTTATTTATTTATTTATTTATACCGTCATTCAGTAGAGCCATCATAACGGTTTACAGATTATGTATTTATCTTAGCAGTTGAGCAACGGTAAAACTATGTGAACATTATGGGGCAGATTTTATAAATCTGCGCACACATGTACTTTTGTTCGCGCACCAGGCGCGAACAAGAGTATGCGGGATTTTAATAGATACGCGCGTAGCCACGCATATCCATTATAATCCGGGGTCGGCGCGCGCAAGGCTGCCCAAAATCGGCAGCCTGCGCGCATGAGCCGCGCAGCCTGCCTCCGTACCCTCCACCCCCCCTCGCACCTTCCCTTCCCTTCCCCTACTTAACCCACCCCCCTGGCCCTATATAACCCCCCCTAACTTTGCGTGCGTCGAGCCGGCTGCCGCGCTCCATGTTCCGGTCCGGAGGCTGGTCTGGAGGCTGCGGCCACGCCCCCGGAACGCCCCCAGGCCGAAACCACGCCCGCGGTGCCGCCCCCGAAACACCGTCTCACTCACGACACGCCCCCCAAACGGCGCGTCACTCCCGGCACGCCCCCGGCACGCCACCTGACACGCCCTTCCATGCAAGCCCTGGGGCTTATGCGCGTCCCGGGGCTTGCGCGTGCCACCGAGCCTATGCAAAATAGGATCGGTGCGCGCAGGGGGGGGTTGGGGTAGGTTTTCGGGGGGTACGCACGTATCCCTTTGAAAATCTACCCCTATATGTTTTCTTAGCAGTTGTGTAACAGTATAACAATGTGAACATTTTAAGATATAAAACAAATCAAGTTCAGAAAGCATTAATAGGTTGGATGGGGAGGGTAAGGAGGTTCAGGGTGGAGAGCAGGTGGCAAGAGGTTTATAGATGCGAGTTCAGTTGAGAGTTGGGATGATCAGATGTTTGAGGGTCAGTGTAGACTTTGCGGAACATTAATGTTTTTAGATCTTTTTTGAATGTTTTTAGGTCATGTTGGGTTCTCAGGACTTTAGGTAGGGTGTTCCAAATATTAGGTGAGGCAATTGAAAAGGCTCTCTCTCTTGTGGTTGTCAGATGCTCATCTTTGATAGGGGGGATGTTTAGGTAACCTGAGTTATTAAAAGCGTAGGTTTCTTGGAGGATTTTGAGGATGGCAACACGAGTAGGACTTTCCCATTTCCCTAGCCCCCTAACTACCCTTCCTACCTTTTCCCCTCTGCTCTCCTCCTTGACTCCTAACCCCTTCCTAGCTAGTTAACATTTTTTTGTTTTAACACTTACTGTTCCTTTGGAGCAGAGATAACTTCTGCATGCCTGCTGGCTGCCAGCGCATGCCTCCCCAGGACAGAGCCTAATGACTGCTGTCCTAGTCTCCCCTACCCCTCCCTACCCCTCCCAACCCAGACCCTGCCCCCTCCCCCCCCCCCCCCCCCCCCCCCCCCCCCAGTTTTGCATGGCCCGGCACTTCTGCTCATACTGAGAGATACGTGCAGAATGCACACAGCCCAGTCACGTGCAAATCTTCTGGATGTTATGCGTGTGGGCTTTTTAAAATTTGGGCATTAGGGAATAGCCACTGCTATTACTAGCATCAGTAGCGTGGGATCTTCTTAGTGTTTGGGTACTTGCCAGGTTCTTATGGCCTGGATTGGCCACTGTTGGAAATAGGATGCTGGGCTTGATGGACCCTTGGTCTGACTCAGTATGGCAACTTCTTATGTTCTTATGACTCTGCAGCTTCCTGGTCTATGCCTACCAGGATCACTGGTTCAGAGCTGTGTGGTGCCTGTTAGCACTTAACTGCATTCTTCATTTACAATGTCATTTTCTATGTGGTTTTTTATTTGTTTTTTTAGAATTCAAAAAGAAAAGCTTTGATATATTTTCCTTCCCCCATTGTTGCATTCTTCCAGTCTCTGGAAGACATAGGAGTGACTGAATTCCATGTTCACCTCACTGCAACCACTCCCACTTTCTTTCACTAGAGGGATGAAGAGAGAGAGAGAAGTAAGACCATGAGATGGTAGTGAGAGATGGAAGGGATAGTAAAAGTAAGGGATTCAAGACCTGTATTTGGGAGGGGACCAGCAGAGGGATCGGGAGTAGTTAGTGGTAGAAAGGAACTGAGGTGAGGTCAGCACTTTTGGAATCCTAAATTGTGCCAACTGGTGGTGAGCTATTTTTCTACTTGATATTATCTCTTAACAAAACGATAAAAAAAAAGTAACAAATCTTTGACTATGACAGCCCAAAATTTAGTACAATCAATGCCATACTTTTAATATGACACTCTTGTTAAAATAAAACTTCTCACAGCAAATGTGAAAAGACACAACTGCTGTTACATCACCTACTGTTTATATTATACAATCGTTGACCAATTTTCTTTAAGAGTGCATGGAAGCTTCACAGTAGCAGAGGGAACATTCCATCAGATATATCCAAATTCTCTGTATGACACGAAGGTGGGCACTGACAGCAAAGATCACCCTGGAGGGTTTTTAGAAGAAAATCTATCATCTGTGAAGCTCAAGCAATAACAGCCATTAGCTACAAGGGATGTTCTCCTTGCTGATTTTCCAAAAAGAAAAAAAAATGCATTTACAAAAAAGATAAACTGCCACTGTCAAGGAAAAGAGACACTCTTATCATTGACAAGATTAATCACTAACAGATACTACTGGATTGACGTGCCAGGAAGTTTGGCAGGACTAGTGGGATCCGTTGTCTAACAAGTTTGATCCAGTTCTCTGTATGTTTTTCTTCTAAGCAGGGTAAAAAATAATAACAAAGAAGAAATTGAACAAAAAAAATGAATTATAAATCCAACAAAAATGTTGTTTTATGGACTTCTAAATACAATTTGTAAACCAAAACTTGGAACATTTTCCAAGCTTGTGAAATACCGTTAACACATTGCAGTTAACATACAATGATGAAATGATTGCCTAATCACGAGTGGTCAATGGAGAACATGCTTTTTGTTGAATTATGCCATTCTATGTAGTCTGTTTATCAGGGCTAGATTAAAAATGTTGGTACCCATGGCTATGGGAAGAAGTCCATAGTGAATGGGAAAGCATGCATAGAGGATTTTCCATCCCCTTCCCTTTCCTTCCCTTCCCTCCCCTCATCTCTTCTTCTTTCATCAAACCTTACGTCAGACTCACGCTCTCCTCCTACATGGGCTTCTTGTTGCCAAAGAAACTTGTGAGGGAAGCAGGGTCCCCTCAAGGCCTGTGAGCAAACTTCAGCTCACAGGCCCAAGCTGAACTTACTTTCTGTTGCTGCAGTCACCAGCGGAAGATAGCAGCACCCGGATAATGGCATGGCATCTTCTAAATATGATGCTTGTAGGCAGTGGTCTACATTATTTATTCTAAAATCCAAGCCTATTGCTTTTCTAAAATACATCATCTATATAAAAAATGTTTGGAGTCGCTTAGAATGTGAACCTTCTTTCACACTCACTTCATGAAGATTCACTTTTCATGAGAGGTTATGAAACCTGTGTAGGTGTGTATGAGAAGGTTCAAATGTATGAGCCTAATGCTTGACATGTGAGATACAGGAGGCCCTCTTCCTTTCTTCATATCTTATCTCTGAATCTACCTTATCCCTCCCAGCTTATGGTTAACATGTTAGACAGAAAAAAGTATATTTCAAAGCCATCTAGCAGTCTAAGTAAAGACTTAGCCAGCAAAATCAAAGCTTCTGAAACTTTACCCCAATAAGCAGCTAAACTGAACTGCTCATATTCTGGGTAGTCCTGGGAGCAGGATTAGGTCAGGGTGAAGAAAGCTTTATTTTTACTTTTTTGTTTATTTTCAATTTTCTAGATCAGCCTTTCCTAAGATGCTACAGAATGATACACAACAAATATTAAAAGTGACAAAACATCCATAACACAAATTTTATTTTCTATAAAAAGGTTTTTTTTATACTGCTACTCAGTAAATCGTAGTGGTTTACTTATGTATATACAAAATTGAAGAAAAACAAAACAAGGAATAACAAACCTTAGGGGGTCATTTTCTATAAATTTTGCACGTGAAAAGGGACTTTTCACGTGCAAATTTTTGCGTGCGACTTTTCACATGCGATAGCTAGATCGGGGTGGAGTTGGGGCAGAGTCGGCACCGGAAGGGGAGGAGTCGGGGCGGCACCAGGGCAGACGAGGCAAAGACATTGCTGATGGCGAAAAGGTAAGGCCCCTTATCGCCGCCAGTAACGCACCCAATAGCACCATCTTTCACGATGGCGCTATTGGTTTGCGAAAGCCGGCAGCGATAGCACCGTGATGGTGCAATCGCTGCCGGCCTTCACAGGCCCGCCCCCTGCTTCGCTCCCCCATCCCCTGGTACCGTGCGATTCACTAAGGCCTGCGATTTTAGAAAATCCAGGCCTTAGAGTAGATAAATTATCTGCTGGTGGTTTATGTTTTATGATCAAGGAAATATGATTTATGAATTTAATATTTTTTTGTGCATAAATCATGTTTTATATCCATTGAGGTGCATACACAGCACCACTTTCCCAGCTAAGTACTTGCCAGGTTCTTGTGGCCTGGTTTGGCCTCTGTTGGAAACAGGATGCTGGGCTTGATGGACTCTTGGTCTGACCCAGCATGGCATTTTCTTATGTTCTTCTTATGTTCTTATGTAAGTTCAGACTTAGCTGAACAAATGCTGAGATTTGAAAATCCTGCCACGCTCACTGGCCCCAAGACAGCCAAATAACTTTATCTGGCTATAAAGATATCTGGCTAACTTATGGGCAGAGCAGGGTGGGGCAGGGTGAGGGTCTTCCATAGCAAAATCTGCTATCTAGCTCAGTTTGCTGGATAAAGATTGCTCAAAGTTAGCCATATAAACATATCTCAGTATTGTTAATATAACCAGTTATATAGTCAGTGAGCAGCACAGGCGCAGCACGGAATATCTCAGCTAGGTTAGCTGAATAAAGTTATCCAGCTGTTGATCTATTTATTTATTTATTTATTATTTTTATATTTTGGCATTTTATATACCATCATTCCAGAACAAAATCACAACAGTTTACAAAATCATCGTTCATAATCTTTTTTAACAATCTCATTCTGAGTCAATATTCATAATCTAACCAGATATATGTTCTTATTCAGGTTCGTACGTACTCTTGGTCAACATGATATTAGATTTATAGACTTCATATTTGTACATTCTCAAAGTCGGAATTACAGCAAATGCAAATTCTAATTCAACTACCTATACTCTTTACATGTATCATTACATATTGCTCACTTTACTACCATTGTTGCTTGTATGGACATTGAAGTTTTCAGTTTAGTGTTATTTTATGTTAAATCGTAAACTTTTCTGAAGAGCCATGTTTTCAGTTCACGTTTGAAATTATTTTTTGTTCCGTTCCTTAGCATAATGACTCTGGAACTGCTAGCTGACCAATACTGGGGGAATTGAAATCTTCCATTACTCTCATGTTGCCAAGTTTATTTGCCTGTCTAATCTGATTTAGTATTTCAGAGCCCGTCATTTCATCCTAGCCAGGCAGGTGGTAGTTTTTTCTCACCACTACACTCTCCGCATCCCACATGGAATTTCTGAGAGGCCATATGCCTGAATCGTCATTGATTGCCAGACATTCTAGTTCTCCAAACCTGGGAACTTATTTACCAAGCATTTTATCCATAGACACAGAATGGGAGAAAAGTCTTAGTAAATCAG
This sequence comes from Rhinatrema bivittatum, assembly GCF_901001135.1. Classification (NCBI taxonomy): domain Eukaryota; kingdom Metazoa; phylum Chordata; class Amphibia; order Gymnophiona; family Rhinatrematidae; genus Rhinatrema; species Rhinatrema bivittatum. The sequence continues at coordinate 333,837,846 of NC_042617.1, read as the reverse complement.
GCCCTAGTTTTTAAACTTCTTACATTTGCATATAGACAGCTAAAGATATATGTTTTATTTCTGTTCATATCCTGCTTATTATTAACAGTTGATATAGGTAATTTGGAATTATTTATATTTGTCTGCTCTGCAATTAAATCCACCTGGGCTGCCTCAGTCCATTCACAACCTATCTTATTAGGATATCTGACTTCCCTATTTTGTCAGTATTCATTGAAGATGCCTCACTCTGAGCCATGCACTCCTAAGCAGCTATTAGTTTTTCCCCCATGATCTAGATAAAAATTCCAGAGTTTAATTGTGCGTTGAGTAAAAAAGAACTTTCTCCGATTAGTTTTAAATGTGCCCCATGCTAACTTCATGGAGTGCCCCCTAGTCTTTATCCGAAAGAGTAAATAACCGATTCACATCTACCCGTTCTAGACCTCTCATGATTTTAAACCAATTGAACGTAATAATCTGTTGAGATTTAATAGCTGCCATCCGACGGCTTTTAAGAGTGGTTTGCCGGTAAGCCAGTTTTTCAGGCTAAGGCGTATATGCTCAGATTATCAAGAATTTAAAAGACAAGCACGAGATATGGCATATAGATTTTTTGAGAGAGGATATCCCTTTGATGCAGTTCAGAAGGCTTACAAACGCGCAAAATATTCGGATCGATCAACATTGCTGGAATATCAATCAAGAAAGAAATTAACTTCAGATGTATGTGTCTTACAACACTCGGACAAATCGCATCCAATAGTGAAGAGCATCAAGCGGCACTGGCATATTCTACAGTTACATTCTTCAGTATTTTCAGATTGTTGGGTATATGTTACTACCCTTAACCATTAAGCCTTCATACTGTTGATACAACTCATTATTGCTCTCTGCTTTAATGACAGGGGAAAATAGGAAAAGGAGAATTAATTTCACACAGCAACAAACAAGGACATGAATTTTATGGTCTGGGAAAACAAATAAGCATGATGCGGCTCTTACTACCCTGAACCAACAAGCCTTATACTTGAACTCCAACATTGCTTTCTGCTTCAACAGCAAGAGATAAAGGGGAATTGGACTTAGACAGAAACCAACAAGGGCCCTGACTTTTAACGGTTTGGGAAAACAAGTATGGGGGGTAACTTGCAAGGCAGATGCCATCTCCTGATGATACCTTCATAGGGGAGACCTATGTACACAAGGCAGTTGCCACCCCCTCATGATACTTTTATGGGGAAGACCTATATGGCACAGCTGGTGCTACCATAAGCTTGCTGGGCAGACTGGATGGACCATTTGGTCCTTTTCTGTCATCATTTTTATGTTTCTATGTTTCTATGATATGTCAGTGGTTTTTAAATATATTATTGATGTTAAGGAAATGTTTACAATTTTTAATATGAGTTATTCATTATTGGGTGTTATTCTTTTCAGCTCTTTTGAAATATTTATTAACCATATTGAAATATGGTTTTACTATGAAGATGTTTTATATTTCTTGGCTTTATTGTGTGTTTTGTGAGGAATTGTAATTTTTCTTTTTTCCATTCTTGCACTATATAAGGAGTCTGGCTTGTGGTTTCCAACTATATGTTTCTGTTTTTACTTCATGGTCTCTGTATTCTGTATTTGGTGAATATCTGTCTGTTCTACATGTGTATAGTTTCTGTGTAGAGATCTATAGCAGCCTGCATTGTAATGTTTTCCTAATAGGAGGTGTATTGGTGTTTTAGGGCCTGGTGTAATATTTGCAGTATTGTCTTTTCTTTGATAGTTTTTTACTTTTTGAGTGCTGACAGTGCTGTTTTATTTTGGGAGGTTTACTATACTATAATTGTAATTCAGTTTATTCATAACTTTCTGATGGTCAAGCCCACACCCAAACACATTTTAATAGGCTTAATATCATATGGGTTCCAAGTGTCTATTTTGCAGGGTTTTCTGTTTGGCACCATAGCAGTGCATGTATAATATACAGGCTGTAAGTCATATTTTCACCTCAGAAGACTGTACTTTGAATGTTCTTTTCCATGTAAAATCTGTTATAATTGCATAATTGTTAATTGTATTTGAGGGAGTGAGTTCCACAAGGCTGCAAACTTTGCCTTAGGCACCTCATACCCTTGCCCCTGCCCTGTGATAGCAGAGGTGGGTTAAGGGGTGACATATTAGGTAAAAAAAAAAAAAAACACAAGCTAATGGGAAGAAGTTGATGTTTGGCTACATGTGAGAATATGTTTGCTCATCTACCCAAAGCAGAGGAATCTCAACTGGGCAGACTGGATGGACCAATTTGGGCTTCATCTGCCATCATCTGTATCTTACCATGAGACTGATCACTGGCTTAAGAGATAAGAAACAGTAATGGAGTAAAAGAGATGTAATGAGTTATTAGAAAGTTTATGTATCCTGAAAATAAAAAATATTTGTGATTCTTCAAATCAAATGCACATTTTCCTAATTATGAGGGTGGCTGCTGTTAAGTAATTGTAGTTTTCCTGATTGTTCTAATAGAAAGTTGTTGGTATTTTTATATTTGGGATCATTTGGTTGTACCTCACTTTGTGCACAGCTTTTTAACAATAAAGCAGCTAATAAAAGTTTAAAAGAAATGATCTTAAGGAAAGACAAACTTGAAAATTTTACTCTGTGCATCCAAGTGTTTGGAATTTTCACATTTAATAGCTGGCAATCCTACGATGAGGCTGACATTAGGCACTTAAGATCAACGCTAATGTTTATATCAGGGTTAGAACCCAGACCTGGGTAATTAGAGACACATGTGCATGTTTAGCTATGCCAGGTGACTTGCTTCAGGTGTGGTTAAGCACTGGCAGGTGGGCGTGGTTGCCAGGTAAGAGGTGTTATATGCTATAGGCGAGCATGAAGCAACCAGACTGTTATTTGTGAAACCTGCTGATTTTCGGGGCACTATATCCTTTGCTATGGTCAAGGAAGAGGAAAGCTGTAGGATGGCTGTAGCATGTCACTTTCTCAAAGAGCAGTACCTTGCCTGTTCACTTCACTTCTGATGAATATAACATAAAATGGGCCTTGGAAAGGTCACATCCTTTCACTGAGGACTCCTTCAGAGTTGACTCTAGGCCCTGAAACTGGAGGAGGGATTTTTAGAGCTGGCAATGTAAGTACCTAACAAATAACTTCTGTATGGATAATCACTGCCTCCACCTCATACAAAAGGGGTGGTGGAGCCTACCAGCTGCAGCCGTAATTCTCCCCGCTGCTAGCAGGTAATTGGTTATTTCTAACAAGAACCAAGAGGACATTCTTTAAAAGATAATATGTGCATTTTACTCCATTCTCATCATGCTCTTGTGTGCTTCATCTGAACATGCAGCAGATAACCAGGCCTTCTCCACTGTAACAAATTGCACTGATGCAACTACTAATTGGAAGCTTTGCTTATTTTTAAACATTGCAGGGTGGGTTGCCACTAGGAAGACTGTAATATCAACACTTGTTACATTATTTTCTTCCTCTCACTGCACTAATATTTCAGATCTGTACGTGGTTATTAGTGAACGCCTTACAGCAGTGTGTTGCAGAATCTGTGCTTTGAGCTGATGCTTCCTGCCTACGTCGCCCAGCCCTGCAAAATACAGAATTATCATCTAAGCATGCTAGAAGCTTTTTCTTTTTTGGCTTTCATATGCTATATCACTGTTAGAACAGCTGCCTGGCAAAGTATGAGCCACCAGACAGAGAATGGTGTGTGTGTGTAAAATGGCATTCTACACTGAAAGTGTCAAAATATTTGCTTGCTCTACCAATTAACATACATATTGTCTCTTGTTGGCCACGGACATGGCTTTATTATAGGCCTGGGACTTACACTTGGGATCTCATACATCCCATGGTGACCTTGCCCATGACTCTGTATAGGAAAATCAGTAAACAAGAAAACAGAGGAGGGATGCGTGTGCTAAAGATGCTCACACACACTACTGTTTACTTGCCAAATAAGGTTACTGCTAGTAATATAAGGCAGTAGCTTGGGAATTGGAGACCTTTCAGTCCTAGAAGAGGTGAATATTGAGACGTGAAGGTTATAATGCTTCATGGCATAAAGTTGCATGCTGAACTAATAGGTAATTAATTAGTCTGATGTATTATGTTTACATTTTTCTAATGACCTTATCTTTATTGAGATAGGGCCTGTACATCACTCATTTATACATTTCTATGTGTCCTATGTATGTTACGTATGGAAATCTTTCAAATGCCATGGTTCTTAGCTAATGCTTTTAGAATGTAAAGCCTTAGGATAAATTGTTAATCAAAGCATAAATGCCCATGTGTGACTATGTGTATTCTGGGGGAGCCCCTGTAAAGGTCCTGTTCTAATAACAGGGATTATGTATCATGACAGTAATGATGTTAGTTTTCTTTCCTCCCCTTTGAGTGTAAAATTCAGCCTTGGAATATACAGCATATCACTGGTCTGTTCTTAGATTGCATATATTTTATCTGTCTAGGGATCTAGGCTTTTAGTACTGGGCTTTGCATTGGAGCCATGCAGAAAATTAGTCTTTTTTTTTTTTCAATTAACTGTTTATTAATTTTTCAATGATAATCATATACATTGAATAGAAAACAAAAGCATATATTGAAATACTTTTCACACATTAATTATATCCACTAGTATATATCTCTGCTTTTTACTAACCCTCTACCAAGGAGAGATCCACACAAGGAGACAATTAGTTTATACAGGAAATAAACTTTAAACTAATTCCGCTACAAAAGGAACATGCTTAGCAGTAACGGATTAATTCCTAACATGAGGTTACCAAACAATTACCAGGTTAAACCTTAACTTCTACATTCTCTACTTCTTTATCATTAAGAAACTGCCTTAAGTGAGAGGGCAAAAAGAAAGTATAGGAAACATCTCTAATTTTTATAATACATTTGCAAGGAAATTTGATGAAAAATTGAGCTCCCAATTTCAAAACTCTAGGTCTTAACTCTAGGAACTCTTTTCTTTTCATTTGTGTTTCCCGAGCCAGATCCGGGAATATCTGAACTCTAAAACCTAAAAAGGGTTCCCGCTGGCTTCGAAAATAAGTTTTTAATACCCAATCTCTATCTGAATCCAGAAGAAAAGTTATAATCAGAGTTGCAGGTTGCGGTAATTCCTCTGCAAATGTCTCTAGAATCGCAGTCAGGTTTAAATTTACAGGGGAAAGCTGCTGCATTCCAACTTCTTCACTTAACACTTTTTTCCTCACAGGTAAATAGTATAATCGTGAGATAGGTGGTAAAAGTTCCTTTGGGATTTTCAAATTTTCTACTGCGTACTGATTCCACAGCTCAGTCGAGGGTGTTGTCAACTTTTTTGGAAAATTGATCAGTCTGAGATTTTTCCCCCTCTGTTGGTTTTCCAAGTTTTCTAATTTCTTAAGGAGGTACAAATTATCTTTCGCCATTTCTTGGTACTGATTTCTCAAGCTACCTACTTCAGTCTTAACAACTTTCATCTCTTTGTTCATTTCCATCTGTTTTCCTTTAATTTTCTTAATCTGAGCATTCATTTGTCCCATTTTACAATACACCTCCTCTAATTGTGTAGTTAAATTTTTTTTAACAGTTTCTACAGCAAGCCAGATAGATTCTAGGGTAAACTGCTCAGGTCTTACCAGCTGCTGCAATTCACCGAGCTTTTCCTGGGTAGGCAGTTCTTCTTCTGATTGCCATTCTAAAAGTTCGTCCATCGATTGTTCTTCTCCTCTTAGGTTTTCTTCCACTTCTAGCCCGACAGTACTCTGGTTCCGCACTCCCCCCAGAGCTCCCTCCGTATGCTGGGAGGGTTCCTCCCTGGTGCCTTCCGGGGTCCTTTCCGTCAGGGCCAGGGTAGTCGTCCTACCAACTGCCGGGTTTTCGGGGGCCATCCGTTCTGCCGGGGACAAAGATGTTAATGAGTCAGGGAAGCTGTCGGATGTTTGAGAGTCTCCTCGACCGGCTTCCAGCGACTCCACTCCCGGCACTTCTGTTCCTCTTAGGACATGGGCGTCCATTGGTCCTCGTTGTAGACCCGGGGTCGAGGCTTCTAAATTCAGCCTCTCACGGGCCCTGCGCTTCCTGCCAGAATGCGGCATCGTAACAGGAAAAAATTTCAAGGTAAACGGAGAAAGTCGGCAAGCGTCCTGCCTCTTAGCGCGCCATCTTGGATCTCCAGAAAATTAGTCTTAATGTATACCTTGAAGGAGCTTTGCAGCAAATCCTAGTGGTAACAAATCTTCATTTTCCTTCTTAGGCAACCAATTGAAGATGTGTGCAAGATAAACCCTCACCCTTCGTCCTCTATGTCCTAGACTTGTGGACCACATCCAAAGGCCTAGGACCTATTTTGATAGCCAGTGCCAGGAATCGATGCAATGTTGCCTGCTTCTGCATTCTATCATGTGTACAAAATCTTGACACTGAAGAGTAGGGATGTGAATCGTTTTAGGACGATTAAAATTATCGTCCGATAATTTTAATATCGTCTTAAACCGTTATGGAACACAATACAATAGAGATTCTAACGATTTATCGTTATAAATCGTTAGAATCGTGAGCCGGCACACTAAAACCCGCTAAAACCCACCCCGACCCTTTAAATTAAATCCCCCACCCTCCCGAACCCCCCCCCAAATAACTTAAACATTTCCTTGCCAAATCCTACCTCCTTCAATCCCCCACCCTCCCGAATCCCCCCCCCCCCCAAATGACTTAAATTACCTGGGGGTCCGGAACGGCAGCGGTCCGGAACGGGCTCCTGCTACTGAATCTTGTTGTCTTCGGCCGGCGCCATTTTCCAAAATGGCGCCGAAAAATGGCGGCGGCCATAGACCAACAGGATTCGACGGCAGGAGGTCCTTCCGGACCCCCGCTGGACTTTTGGCAAGTCTTGTGGGGGTCAGGAGGCCCCCCCCAAGCTGGCCAAAAGTTCCTGGAGGTCCAGCGGGGGTCAGGGAGCGATTTCCCGCCGCGAATCGTTTTCCGTACGGAAAATGGCGCCGGCCATACGCGTATGGCCGGCGCCATTTTCCGTACGGAAAACGATTTGCGGCGGGAAATCGCTCCCTGACCCCCGCTGGACCTCCAGGAACTTTTGGCCAGCTTGGGGGGGGCCTCCTGACCCCCACAAGACTTGCCAAAAGTCCAGCGGGGGTCCGGAAGGACCTCCTGCCGTCGAATCCTGTTGGTCTATGGCCGCCGCCATTTTTCGGCGCCATTTTGGAAAATGGCGCCGGCCGAAGACAACAAGATTCAGTAGCAGGAGCCCGTTCCGGACCGCTGCCGTTCCGGACCGCCGCTGGACCACCAGGTAATTTAAGTCATTTGGGGGGGGTTCGGGAGGGTGGGGGATTTAATTTAAAGGGTCGGGGGTGGGTTTTAGCGGGTTTTAACGATTTTAACGATATATCACAATATTTTACCCCCCCAAACGGCAACAGTACGATTCCCTCCCCCTCCCAGCCGAAATCAATCGTTAAGACGATCGAGGACACGATTCACATCTCTACTGAAGAGGACTAGAATGACATTAGTGAAAAAGAAATGAAGAGAAAAGCAATCTATGTGCAAGTATATAGAGGAGCAACAGGATCTTAGTAAATGCAGATGATAGTTATATATGATCTATATTATATATAACTACAGTTCATAGATTGTCAGGTTTCCTTAACTCTGTATATAGAATGTTACCTATCTTACATCTACAATTCCTCTAAGGCATAATGCAAGATGAATGTTAAAATGCAATTATTTGTATAGTGATAAGATGTAATGTATGTTATGTTCAAAAGAAGTTTTCAAAGATATAAAATCTGATCATCTAGAATCATGTAAAACATTTATTTTGATAAAAGATAACAATTTGCTCATATTTTATCTACAACACCCTACCAAATAAAAAAAAAGGAGTGTCCTGAACATGTAGGCACATTTATCACCCTAGCCAACTACAGCTACCTTCACAAGGGGCCTGCATGATCTAAGGACCATTCAATAGGTACATAATTGTATTTAAGTTCTCTCATCTCCTTGTTGAAGGCAGCAGATAATTCATTTTACTGCCCATCATTTTCACCAGGGAATTCACAGCACTCTTGATGGCCTTGTTTGCTCCACAGTCTCTTCCTGGATCCCAGCATCCAAAGGGACCAGCAGGGCTTTGTCAGGATGATGCTGTGTGAGCTGCAAGTCTGTGGGCCTCCTCTACCTCCTGTTCATCATCTTCCTCTTCTTACTCATCTTCTTCTTCTTCCTCCTCAGATTCCTAATTCTCTTCATCCTTTTATTCTTCATTCTTCTGCTCACTTGGAGTTTCCTACTTCTCCAGCTCAAGATTGGTGGGAGCACCTTCCTCCACCTCTGTAGCCTGCACTCCTTCAGAGGATGCTTTTCAGAAAAGAAAATGAAGTGAGTACAGATTCCTGAGTAGCTATTCACATAGATGCAAGCTTTTGTATAGATGTCTGCTGATGCTCCCACCTTTATAATGCAGCATATTGAAAACTATCATATAAAACCATGTTCTCCCAGAGTATCTGCATATTAGATGCTTGCAAGGTTTCTACCGTAACTGATCATGCATGAAACCCCTTTTCAGTAGACTGGCTCCTATTAGGGATGCACATTAATTTAAAACAAATGAGTAAAATATAATAAAGGAGCTCATATTTGTTAAATTTGTGCTCCCCTCCCAAAAAAAAAATGAAACAAATATTCTTTGTTCCATTCATTTAAAGTTTTCCATTCAAATATATGGCCCATTCAAGTCTATTGCTGAGAAAAAAAAAACCCTGGTATCTATAGCAATTATCTGTTGCCTCTGTGTCCTCACCACCTTGTGAGATTCTAGTCAGAGCCAAGGCAGGACAAGCTGGCAAAGAAACCACAAAGATGACAAATCACAATGAAACATCTTTTAAAAAATAGCCTATAGCTGCTATCTGTTATGCTCAGGCTTGTGAACCCCTTGGGCCGACGGGAGGATGGTATACTTAAGAGGAATATCCGTAGGTTCTCCCGTCGGGTGGCAAGGTAGAACAGAAGATGCGACCAGCTGACCCTCGGCACTGGAGACTGAGGCAACTATGGAAGCAGACGAAGAGTCGTGACATCAAGGAGAAGAACAGAGTCTTCACCACTGGAAGTCCACTGTCCCCCCAGGAGGAGCCCGTAGGGACCTGGACCGCTGGGACTTAGGTGGACCTTTGAGAGGTCAAGGAGTCGAGAGTTCGGTGCAAGGGTTAACTGGAGCTTCACCCCTGGAAGCCCACAGTCCCCCCGGGAGGAGCCTGTAGGGACTTGGGCCGCTGGGACTTAGGTGGGCCCTTGGAGACGATGGTCCAGAAGAAGTCCGAGGTCAAGTGCCAGAGGGTCGTCGCTTACCAGTCTGAGGTCTTATACCAAGGGATCGCCACTTGCCAGTCCGAAGTCACACACCAGGAATCACTGCTAGGCAATCCGAAGTCAGGAACCAGGAACACCAGGACGAGACAGGAACAAGGATCCGAAGTACAAGAACTCACCAAAGCAAGCAGACCTGACTAAGTCAAGGAATGAGCAGAGGAAGTCTCCTTATATACTTCCTCTGCTCTAGCTCATTGGAATCAGCTGCAGGTAGTTAAAGGGACGAGGTCCCTTTAAATCTCAGAAGGAGGCGCGGCCTCGTGCCTAAGATGGCAGCAGCCATCTTGGATCGGGCTGCGGAGGAGAGCTGCCTGATGCCACGCCGGAGGAGCAGGGATGGCTCCTGACGCGGCGGCCAACTTGGAGGCCCGCGCCGGTGCGAGGGGATAAAGGGGGCCGACAGGAGGCATCTCCCCTGATGCTGCCGCAGCGGGTCGCCATTGCGGTAAGGTAGGGGAACGCAGCCGCGGGACCCTGCGGCCGCGGAACACAACATTATCTGGATCAAGTAATGCTGGCATCCTCCCTCTGCAAAGTCTGAGCATGTTCAAGAAACTCTGTCTTTCCTCTCTAGCTTTTTTTGGAGAAGGATATGCTACTAGAAGTTCTCACAGGGTTGTAATAAAACTTGCAAAGTTTAGAATTTGACACGTATAGGGCTGTTTCTACTCTTCTCTGTTCTACACTGGTTTTGCACACTCACTGTACTGGAAGAAATAAATGCAGGTACAACAGAAAAGATGCACAGGTGGCAACTTTTATATGTTCTGAATATGATAAAATTTTCAATAGGAAGCAAGAACTAGTGTAATACCATAAATTCAGAAAAGGGAAGAGAATGTGTTCAGTTTCAGAATATAGGAAAAGTTTTCTTAATAAAGCAAACCTCACAAATTACCAAGAAAGCAGCACTGAGGAGAGACCATTACCATATTCTGATTGTTACAATATTTTCAACTGGAAAGCAAATTTTAGAAACCCATTATTCCACCCAATATCAAGATCAGGTTCCAATAAGCAATGTAATAAAAGCTTATCTCACAAAAAAAATACTAACGACAGATTGTTGTGATCCTGCCCGCGAGGAGCGCGGGCAGGCCCTTACCTCCACGCGGCCAGTCGGGCCGCTGACGCTGTTCTCTTTGCGGCAGGCCTGCCGCCGTCGCTGGGTCCCTTCCCGGCTGCCTCCAGCCCTGCGCGGCAGGGTCGGGCCACCAGGAGCTCCTCCATGCGGCTGGGTCAGCTGCCACCGCTCCGGTGTTTCCCGACGCTCTGCAGGCTTCCCGGGGTCTTCAGCAGGTAGGGAGGCCATCCCTGCCGGTGACTGCTTTAGCCCGGGTCCTTGGTCGGCAGGGAGGCCGTCCCTGCCGGTGCCTGCAGCCTCTTCAGCTCCCTGCAGCCAGCCTTACCTCTCTATGCCTTCCTGCTTCAGTCTTCATGGCGGGGAGCCGCTCTAGCAGCCTGCCACCTCTCCAGCTTCAGGGCAGGGCTGCCCCTCTGCCTGCCTAGCTTCCTTGGATTCTCCACGTGGCCAGGAGGACGCCACCAGCTTCCAGCTTGCCTCTCTAGCTTCCTAGGGCGCGGGCGCGCGCCTCTCTACTCCTCTTCTAGGGCCAGCCAGGTGTGGCCCCCTGCTGGCTCCTCCCTGGACATTGTCATCATCAGCCCTACTAAAGGGCTCAGCATTCAGTCTGTCTTTGCCTTCGCAAGGAGTTGGTCACTCCTGGGACTCTACCATCCTTGCTCCAGGAGTTGTCCGTGTTCCAGCCTTCTGCAAGGTCCAGTGTTGCTTGTTCTCTGTCGGAGCTCCTCGTCCTGTCCTGATGTCTACCTGCTGTTCCAGTCCTGATGTCTGCTTGATGTACCAGCCCTGATGTTTGCCGGTTCATGTTCCTGCCCTTGGCCTGTCTTCCAATCCGGTACCCGTGTTCCAGTTCTGATGATGCTTACCTTGCCTTTGGCTGCCGGTGTGCAACAAACCCTGCTTTAGGCTGCCAGTGTGCAGCAACCCTTGCCTTTGGCTGCCGGTGTGCAGCAACCCTGCTATAGGCTGCCTGGAGTGCAGCAACCTGCTTCTACCCTGTTCCTGAATCTCCTGAAAGCTAGCACCTTGTTCCTGTGTCTTCGAGATGTCCTGGTGCCTCGCGGCAAGCTATGTCGTGGTCCGTGACCAGCCCCATGGGCGGGCTGAGTAGGGCGCTTCGTGATGCAAGCCACGCACCTCGTTCCTGAGTCTGTGAGAAAGCCTTATCCTGTTCCTGAATCTCCTGAAAGCTAGCACCTCGTTCCTGTGTCTTCAATATGTCTTGGTGCCTTGTGGAAAGCCATGTCGTGGTTCATGACCAGCCCCACGGGCGGGCTGAGTAGGGCGCTTCATGATGCAAGCCATGCACCTCGTTCCTGAGCCTCTGAGAAAGCCTTACCTTGTTCCTGAACTTCCTGAAAGCCTGGTATCCTGCGGCAACCCCTGTTGTGGTCTGTGACCAGCCCCACGTGCGGGCTGTGTAGGGCGCTCCAATTTGCCAGTCTCGTACCTCGCCCTTGAGTCTCCTGTATGCATCATACCTCGTTCCTGACTCCACGTCTCTTCCTCCATTACCTCGTTCCTGAGTCTACGTCAGCACGTCCAGTACCTTGTCTATGAGTCTACGTTTGCACTTCCAGTACCTCGTTCCTGAGTCTACGTTTGCACTTCCAGTACCTCGCTCCTGAGTCTACATCAGCACGTCCAGTACCTTGTCTCTGAGTCCATGTCTGCACTTCCAGTACCTGTGCCTGAGTCTACGTTTGCACTTCCAGTACCTCACTCCTGAGTCTATGTCAGCACGTCCAGTACCTTGTCTCTGAGTCCACGTCTGCACTTCCAGTACCTGTGCCTGAGTCTACGTTTGCACTTCCAGTACCTCGCTCCTGAGTCTACGTCAGCACGCCCAGTACCTTGTCTCTGAGTCCACGTCTGCACTTCCAGTACCCGTGCCCGAGTCTACGTCTGCACTTCCAGTACCACATTTCTGAGTCTACGTCTGCACTTCCAGTACCTCGTTTCTGAGTCTTGTCTTCTTCCATGTTCCAGTCTTCGCTGCCCTGGCCTCCATCCGGCCTGCCGCTTCGTGCCGTGCCCTGCGGCAGGTCCAAAAGGGCTGGGAACGGTCGGAGGACTGTTCACAAGACCAACATAGCGTTGTTGGGTCTTCTGAAGCATGCAGGTCCGGAGGAGGGCCTGTCTCCAATCATCTCTCCAGCCTTGCTTCCATCCTGCCCATGCTCGGGCATGCTACGCCTCCCGCGGCACTTCTTCAGAATCCCTCTGGGGTCGAGCCGTGGCCCAAGGACACACATCTCCCAGGAGTGGGATCGCTCTCCTAGCGCTCCCCAACACAGATCATCCTTTTGGTAAAGGGTACAGAGTGGCTCCCCTATGAGAAAAGTCTAAAGAGGTTAGGGCTGTTCAGCATGGAGAAGAGATGCCTGAGGGGGATATGATAGAGGCCTACAAAATCATGAAAGGACCTGAATAGGTAAATGTGAATCAGATACTTATGCTTTCAGATAATAGAAGGACTAGGGGGCACTCCATGAAGTTAGCAAGTAGCACATTTAAAGCAAATCGTAGAAAGTTCTTTTTCACTCAATGCACAATTAAGCTCTAGAATTCATTACCAGAGGCAGTTAGCTTAGCTGGGTTTTAAAAAGTTTGGACAAATTTCTGGAGGAGAAGTCTATAAACTGCTATTAGTCAAATTGACTTAAGGAATAGCACTGCTTATTTCTGGCATTAGTAGCATGGACTTATGTGGACTTATTAACTAATATGGTTAGAATGTAGCCACATAAATTGGGGGTGTTCCAGAGGTGTTTCTGGGAGGAGTGGAAGTAGCTGCTTAACTTATGCGGCTAACTCTGGTCATGCCATAGGCTGTCCTAAAGATAGCCAGATATACTTATCTAGCTAACTTTAAAACAGCCGTGTTTATTCAGCAGTGCTTCCACACTGCTGAATGTCCTGGTTAAGTTAGCTGGAAAGGTGTATCTAACAAAGCTAACTAGCCACTCTGTGGCTGAATATTGGCCCAAGAGGATTTAGTTACTGTTTGGATATATGCCAAGTACTTGTATCCTGGATTGGCCATTGTTGGATACAGGATGCTGGGTTTGATGGACCCTCGGTCTGATCCAGTATGGCAACTTCTTATGTTCTTATTGTTCTAAATCTGGAAAGTGGCATGTGCTTCAGCAGGAAAAGGTCATCTCCCATGCCACTCTACTTTGCTGCTATATCCCTTAGGAATCTTTCATCCACTCAGCATTGCTGCCATACACAGATTTTGCACCTTGAGGGTCTTGCTGTCATACCCCAGACTCTACACCTTGAGGTGTTCTTGCCTCTGTGGGAGGCTGCTTTGCACCTCTCAGGGTGCTATGGTGTGTTGAAGCCACTCTTTGTGCTGCTTTGTCCCTATATTGGTGCTTTTGGGGGGGTTTCCTGCCACATGTTCTGCTTTGCTTCCCCTTCATGTGCCTTAGGATGCTGATGACACTCTTGGTGCCACTGTCCCTCTCGCATTGCCTTTAAGCGTACATGCCACTATTGTTGGTGCTCTCATTTGAAGCCCTGGATTCTTCTGACCACTCTTGGTGCTTCTTTGCTTGTCTAATTGTGCCTTGGAGAACTGCTGATATTTTTGCCCCACTACAAGTCCTTGGACTCTTCATGCCACTTTTGGTGCCATGTTGACATAGTCTTGATTTATCCACATGCCTTTACCCTTCTGATGATGTCTACCCAGTAGATTCATTAGAAATTATTGGAAAATCCCAATTTGGGAGCCCAAAACAGACTGCTTGCTTCACCCATTGACTTTTAAACGAGAAACAAAAAAACTAATGAAACAATTTTAATTTTTTCATTTGAAACGAATGAAAACAAATTTAGGTGCCTTATGAAACAAATGATTGAGCCAAACTAAAAATGTTTCCTCTGCATATCCTTAGCCTCCGTGTATTAGCACATTTGACAGTAACATATTTGCAGTGGAATTTTGTTAAAGAAAATTATATATAAGCTATAAGTACAGACAGTAAAGTGGTCCTATCCATCTAAAATATAATACTTACTGAATGATTTGTATATCTTGGCCTTGATATATATATATATATATATTAAGGGCATATGCTATATAGTGAGACCTTAGTTTTAGGGTTTCATTTCATTTGTCCGGGGAAAAAAGATGTACAGCTGAGATTATGTGAATTTTCCCATGATTTTTCTGCTGTTTGGAAGGAGGAGCAACCTAATGGTTCAAATCCTGCTGCTGCTCGTCCTTGTGACCTTGGGCAAGTCGCTTCACCCTCCATGGCTTGAGGTACAAATGTAGGGCCTGACTCATTAAGCCTTTGCTCCTGTTTTGTATCTATGGGAAAAATGCTAAGTAAACGAGACCCTGAGAATGTGAGTCCTCTGGGGAGAGGGAAATAGCTGCGGTTACCTGAATGCAATCCGCTTTGAAGTGCCTGAAAGGGGAAATATACATGACAATGCCATACATTATTATAACGTTTAATGGCAACATTTGCAAATCCACGGGGAAACAGTATGCAGACATTAAAGGAAAGTCCCTAGCAATAGAGCATCTGTATTCTGTGATGACTAAAACGTGAGATCAAGCCTGTGGTTTCTGGAACCTTTACAGACAGCCGTCTCTCTTCCAGAAAAAAAAGGTTATTTCTGTAGCCTTCAGAACAAATGTGAAATGGGGAGAGCAGTTAAAAAAAAAAAACCTGACGAGGGCTATGACAGCAAGGGGATCTATTGTGTTACTGCTTCCTTAACCATTCAACCAAAGACATATGTGAAGGGCTTTAACGTGCATATTTAATGGTTGGATGTGATTATATCAGTACCTTCTTTTATTATAAGTGTAGAATGAGCCGTAGGGCTTATGCAATAAGTTAATTTTTCTTTGGGGTAACCTTGGTTGTCTCTGGTGCCTGGAGGGGGGGGGGGGCAATGCATTTGTGTTGCCTCCCCTATGCCCTCCCCCCCCCCACCCTCCCAACAATCCTCCTTCTTGTGGAAATGCTTGCAGTCGCAGAAAGTCTCACTAGTACAAACCTCAGAAAATGAATGGATTGGCAGACTATTGTGAGCGGCCTATGGGGCAAAAGCTTTCCTGCCTGCAGATGGGCCAGCAAAACAGTTTTGTTTGCCCCTTCCCTCCTTGGCACTGCAAGCAAAGAAAAACAGCCTATGATATAAGAATGAGACCAAGAGCCAAGGACTGTGATGTAAAATATCTAAATTTTCCCTATACTGTAAAAAAAAAAAAATAGTATTATTCAGATACAGATTTCTCAAAAATGACCCAGAGAAAATGAAATGCTTCCCATCTCAGAGAAACAGAAGCAAGGGGGAAGGAATAGCCTAGTGGTTAGAGTGGGCTATAAACCAGGAGACCAGGGTTCAAGTCACACTGTTGCTCCTTGTGACCTTGGGCAAGTCACTTTACCCTCTATTGCCTCAGGTACAAAAACTTAAATTATAAGCCCTCTGGGGATAGGGACATACCTGAATGTAAACTGATGTGATATCTCAGGTATATAAAAAATAAATAAATAAAAGCAATAGCATTCCTAGGCTCCCAGTCCCCAGCAGTCTTGCTCTCAAGCCTCCACTCACCTCCCAGCCAGACTCATACACAATACAAAAATAGAAACATCATTATTCCTCATAAAACAAAATCAACAAATATAAATCAAACATAATAGTAAACCATACTAATAAAAACAGTATTTCAAAACAGGTGACAGAGCATCTAATAAATAAGGATAAAATAAAAAATTTTAAACACTTCCAAAAAATAAATAGAGTATTTCAATACAATAAAGCTGATATTGACAAAACTTTTCCCGCTCTCCATACCTGAGAACTTTTGATTTTCAGTCATCTGAGATTGTGGAGGAATAGTAGAAAGGGGGAGGGACAGCAGGGGAGGAAGAAATACACAAACTTTCTCTTCTCTCTGTCATACACACACACACACACACACACACACACACACACACACACTACACACAATCCTTCTAACCTATCTTCTAACTCCCCCTTCTGTCTCTCTCACTCATCCCTCTTCCCTTCCCTTCCAGTCACTCATCTCCTTACTCCCACTCACCCCTCCCTTTCCTCTCAATCACTCACCTCCTTCCCTTTCTGTCACTCACCCCCATCCTTTCCCTCTCAGTCACTCGCCTCCTCCCTCCCATTCATTCCTTCCCTTCCCTTTCAGTCACTCACCCTCCTCCAACCTCTGCCACTGGGCAGATTGAGATCCCCCGGTGGCCACTGGTAAGGCCAATGCTAGCATTTATTCTGCCCTGTGTGAATAATTACTGTGCTGCCCCCATCTCCTCGTTCCTTTTTTTTTTTAAACACAGAATGTTGTTTTTCCCAGTAACCCAAACTTAGTAGAAACTGTCAATCTCACACTCTGTTGCAGGCCACCTTCCCCACCGAAAAAAAAAGCAGTGCTTCCTCCGGTGATTTAAAATTGACTCACTCTCTGAACCTCAATGCCAAAAATGGGCAGGAGTTATCCACTGACCCTCTAGCTGGCACCATTTTGTTGTACAGAAATTCATGCACTGCTATGGTGCCACCCAGTAAACCCCTATGATACTAGGCCTGTTGTAACATGATGGGTGTGGGTTTGGCCCTCAGAAAGTCTTTTGTAAACTAAATGACAATAATGATATAGTAAACTTCCCATACTAAAACAGTACTAACTGTCTGCACTCAAACAGGAACAACCCTATCTATATAAAGGCAACACTGCACATATTACACCAGGACTTAAACACCAATACATTTCCTTTGGATAAAAAGAACAAACCAGGCTGCTATAAATCCCGACATAGAAACTGCAAGCTACAGAATGCCCCCACCTCTGTTAAACATGCACACCACAGATCACTCTCACCAAATACAGAATAAAGAGATCATAAAGTATAAATAGAAACATACAGACAGCAACTGAATGGGAAACTGCAACAAGTCAGACTCTGTATGTAAGGCAGCAATGGATAAACAAACAACACCAGTCTTCATAAATAATCAAACAATAAAATCAAGGAATTTAAATCAATCCTACTAGTAAAACCATACTAATAAAATGAATGTTTCCAACAATATAAGGAACATACAAAATTTAAAACATTTTACAAACAGCAATAAAATATTTCAAAATGGCAGACACGGATGTCCAATAATTAAAATTAATAATGATGGAAAATTTACTGCACTACATACCTGAAAACTTCATTTCCGGTCATCCTGAGCTTGACGTGAATTAGTGGGGCAGCAAAGACTTTCTTCACACACACAGAGGCAGACTTACATTCACACACACACACACACACACACACACACACACACACAATCAGGTTCCCATTCACACACACACACACACATGCGCACACCAAGCAGGTTCCCATTCACACACACACACACATTCAGGCAGGTTCCCATTCACATATACACACCCAACCAGATTCCCATTTACACACATGTATACATACACACACACATACATATCCAGACAGTTTCCCATTCAAGCACACACATTCTGTCAAACTCTCATTCACTTGTTCATTCATTCACAGACGCATACCATCAGGAGCAGAAGGGGAGTCCATTCTACTGTTCCTCTTTGTATGCGGCCCCTGTGCTAGTCAATTCTTGTGGGCTAGCACCTCCTCTATGCTGATCTCGGGCGTTGCGAGTTCAGTATAGAGTAGTGCTAGCTGCACATGGTTTGAATACCGAATATTGGCACAGAGGAGCAGAAGAATTGCCTGTCTACTTGTGGGCCTCCTCTTCATTTCAGTCACTAGTGGGATGGGGACCACCAGTGATCTTACGGGTCTCCTCCTCTTCTTGGCTGCTGGTGGAATGGGGCCTACTGGCGGCTTCACTGCCATCCTGTTCATTTTGACCGCCAATGAGATAGGGTCCATCGGTGGCCCCAAGCTTGACTGTAGGCCTCTTCCACTTCTTCACTGGGCGGGATGGGATCCCCTGGTGGCTATGGGGTCTTTTTCTTGGCTAGGGAGGATGGGGGTCCTGTGTCTCTTGGGTGCCCTCTACAGCATGGCACCTGGGGGCCTTGCCCCCCCTCCTCCACCCCCCTCAGTATGCCCCTGCATATAGGGAATGCTGAATTCTGTATTTTGTGTGGATTTGCAGCATTACCATTCTTTTACTATGCACCTCCATGGGTATATCTTCAAAGTCATACAGATCCCAGTGTGTGTCACACCCTTTCCAAATCTTCTCATAATTCAGCTATATACCATGATTACAAAAGTGTGTGCTGCACACTCATTAAAACCATCCCAAGGCTGGTGTTTAGCTCTTAGCTCCTGGAAGAATTCTAGTTCCTGGCACCTGATTATGCAGTATCTGGCCTTCGGGGCCACAACATCCTTGCAGGTGCCTATTTGACTGCAGGATACATAATGCAATGTAGGTCGGGAAGCTCCATGGATAAGACCTTTATATTGTACACTGTGGCAGTGACCTATGCTGTCACTTAACTTTTCCCCTCCATTCCCTCCAGCTGGGGGCTCTTAACATTACAGTACTTAAAGACTAGGAAGACTATTACCTAATCTTCTATTTATGATTCAGATCAGGGGCTGCATGCACTTTGCTCTCTGTATCCCGAGGCCTGCAGCATATTCAGAGGGATGCAGGGGGCACCTATGCTACATGTGAAAAACTTGTCACAACCTGTTCATCTACCACTCTGTCCTATTCAGATATTCCAGCAAAAGTGTTACATGTATATCTGAAAGTGGCTGATGAGTGAACTTCATGTCTATAGGGTCCTCTCTTATACTATGCACACTAACACCTGCAGCTCTTACAATCAGCTCCTACACAGGCTATCTGCCATGTCTGATACCCACTTAAGGGCCAGAGTGACAGTAGGAGTGATAACATGCATTACATCCTAGATTTCAACATGCATTTTATGTGAGGCCACAAATTCTACTGGTAGATACCCTGCCTAACCACTGCAGGTAACAGAACAAGTCACTGGAATGGAAGAGGCAACTTTCTTTTTCACTGGTATTCTCATAGACGAGTATTAGGGACAGGCATTTGGGAGACATAAAATAATTACTTCAACTTATTTCCCACTAATACCAATGGGTCTAGGTACTTTACAAAGTAATATACACAATATAATAGACACAACATGAGAAACAACCAAAACAGAGTGTTTACTGCTCAAGATGTAAAATAAATGAAATGAAAAGTGGGATTTTCTTATTTCATTTCATTTTGTTCTCAAAGTGAAACAAAAGAAAATCTGAAGACATTTTGTTGGTTTTCGAGTTTTGTTTTGAAAAACCGCAAAAAAAAAAACCCCAAACCTCACCTGTCCAGCCTAGGCCAAAGCCGGGGCCTCCCCTAGAAAGAAGGCCAAGACTTATATCAGAGGTCCTGGCCTATGCCCGAGCATGAATTTGATGCCTTGGCTTAGCCCTAGGCCTATGCCCAAGGCCAAGTCTTGCCTAGACATAGGCTGCGACCCAACAGAAGGGCAGCAGCCTATGCCTGAGCTCAAAGCCAAGATCTTGGCCTAGGCCCTGGCCCAATGCCAGGGCCTAGGCCAAGACCTGAGCAAAGACCCAGGCCTGAGAAATTTCCTGATATTCCCTCCATACCTACCAAATCCAATGGCACATCCTAGCCCAGTCACTACACCTGGACCGAGGCCTGAGGCCGAGGCTGGGTCCCAATGCTTCAGCCTTGGCCTACGCTAGGGCTCGGGATCAAGCACAAATCCGAGATCTAGGTTAGATACCGTCTCTCCAATGCATAGTCCTCGGTCCAGATCTATGGCCTAGGTCATGATAGGATGCTGTGAGGTTGACCTAGGCCCTACACAAGGCTCAGGCTTGGAGATCTGGACTAGATACCTGGGCCACAATCTAGGCCAGGGCCTGGACCCAGACTCGATGCCAGGACCTGACCCAGAGGCTGTGTCCAGATACCTAGGCCAGGGCCCAGGCCTGAAGACCGGGTCTTAATGCATTAAGACAAAGACCTAGGTCCAATGCCCAGCCCATCCTGGAGGCAGTTGATGATGTCAGGGCCTTTGGCCTAGACCCAGACCCAACATTGGGCGTGGCCCGAAGACTGGGTCCCAAAACCTGAGCCTCGGCCCAGGGTCAGGCCCGGGCCCAGAGCCCAGGCCTCAGAGCTCTGATAGATGCATCTTTTTCTTTCTTCTTTCTTTTTGAACTAATGCCATCCACTGAGCTCATGCCAGAGTTATTAATTCAAATGCAGCCTTCCCCTACTATGTGATGTCACCAGTATCCCTGTCACATGGTAAAGGCAAAGGAAGGCCTCTGCCAATTTGACTAATGGCAGCCACCAGCCCAGTGTCCTTTGCTAGAGCACCATGGATTTGGGTGAGTCTTGGGGGTATAGGGAAGGTGAGCTGAGAGCTCTGCTGGTGGGGGTGCTTTATATTTAAATAAATGGAAAAGGTTTGGGGTGGGTTTGAAGTTTGTTTTTCTTTATTTTTTAAAACAACATTTTTTATGAAATAAAAAACCCAATGATCCGGGCCTACCCCAATTAGGAAAACGCACCTGCACCAACAAACCTTTGGGGTACCACCCCTAGGAGTTAATATCTCTGATGTTTGGGTAGGGACTCACCTGGTCACCAGTGATCATCAGACAGTATGGTCCGATATCACAAATAAGATAGAGAGAAGTGACACAGATACCAGATTTTTTTTTTTTTTTATATTTTATTGAATTTTAACAATACATTTTGGTAAAATTCCAGTAAATATATTGGAATCTAGAATTATAAACACATCAGCATGTTACATAAATATATATAGAATTCCAAAAGACAAGTCCCCATTCTGGGAGGCTATAGTGGAATACAAATTAAAAACAAACAAACTGTAATGATTACAGCTTAAAGAGAGACTAATCTAATTGCTTTACCATTACACTCCACACTTTCCAAGCACTTAAGATATCTGCTTATCCACAAGAAATGTCTCTAAATGAGTAAGATCTTGAAATATAAATCTATTTTTCTGATAGATAACAAGACATTTACAGGAGAATTTTAAAAATAAAACTGCCCCAAGGGATAGAATTCTTGGTTTTAACAAAAGAAATTGTTTTCTACTCATTTGAGTGTTTCTGAAGACATCAGGAAATACCTGAAGTTTTTGACCATAAAAAGAAGCTTCTTTATTTCTAAAATATTTCTGAAACACCAAATTTTTATCATGTTCACTGCTAAAGGATACCAAGAGTGTAGCCCTAGTGGAAATATCATCTATAGATGCCTCCAAAAAGGAGGTGAAATTAGGACTATCCCCCTGTGAAATGTCCATCTCCTCTTCCTGATCTGCTGACCTCAACTTAAAGCGAGGAATATAATATAATTTAGAAATAGCTATTTATTTCGCTGATGATATAGATAATACTTCACCTAAATATTTTCTAAATAGTTCAGTAGCTGATAGTAATCTTGAGACAGGAAAATTTAGGAAATGACGATTCCACATATGGATCTCATTCTCCAAATTTTCCAATTGTTTCTGTGATATTAAACTGTCTTTCATGAAAGCAGTATTAGATGACTGTAATGAAGCTCTTGAGATGTAATAGTACTAGAGGATACTTCTAAATTATTTACACATGACCCATAATCTTCTAATGTACCCTTAATTTTACTTGAGAATTTACCAAACTGAGCTGTTGGAAATGATATTGATTTTTCCATATTTATAAGCAAAGACCATACATCTGCTAATGTTAATTTCTGGGGATCTAAGTTCAAAGAACCCAAACTACCAGTCTGTAAAAGAGAATTTGACTCTAAAGAGTCAGGTTCCCTTAAGGTAACCTGTTGCCTTTCCACATTTCCCATATTAAGTTGCGACTTAACAGTCATCAAAAGAGAAGTATCTATAACAGTATAGGTTAATGGTGGCTGGCTAGGACTCTCTGGGGAGCCTGAAGAAAAAGAAATTTCAGGAATAGTGTTCCTAGTTGACTGTCTCACCCGTTGCTCCACATGTAGATCCATTGGACCTCTCACTGCCACCGAACCTGGAGATGATATCACAAACTTTGTTTTCCTCTTCCTATCCATAAACTTGAGTATTCAAGGGGAAGAAAAAAATCTGTGATAAGGGGCGTGGTCCTTTGGCACATGGCTTCGACTGCACGCTGCAGCCTCTCTGATTTTATCGGGTCCTCAGGCCCCAAATGATGATGTCATCGGGGGGAGGGGCAGGACCCACCAGAGCAAAATGCGGCACAAGTGGTAATAACCCTTCACACAAACTCCTCCAATCTGCAGTCCTCTGCACAAACTCCCCGACAGGGGAACGCTCTCTCCAGATGGCCTCCGAGTTCTTTCCTCAGCCTCTATGTTTTTATCGGGTCCTCAGGCCCTGAATGATGATGTCATCATGGGCGGGACCCACCGGAGCACAATGGGGCAAAGGTGTTAACAGCCCTTCACACAAACTCCTCCAATCTGCAGACCTCTGACTAAACTTCACGACAGGGGAACGCTCTCTCTGGATGGCCTCCCACAGATACCTGAGTTTTAAATGTCAAAAATACAGACTGTCAAAATGGAGATGTTCTTGGAGAAAGAACTGGAAGACTGAGAGAAAATGAGTGAGGAAGAACAACAGTGGGCCAAATTAAAAAGAGTTATTACAAAGGCAACAAATCTATATGTTAGGAGAGTGAACAAAATTAAGAGGTGGCTGAAAAAATAAAGGCAAAAAAAAACATTCAAGAAATTTAAAGGATCCCAGAAAAAGGAACACAAGGACGAATATCTGTTAAAACTGAAGGAGACTAAGAAAGAAATCAGGAAAGCAAAATCTCAATCAGAAGAAAGGATTGCCAAAGAGGTAAAGAGAGGAGACAAAATATTTTTTAGATATATCAGTGAAAGAAGGGAGGCCCAAAGTGGTATAGTGAAATTGAAAGGTGACAAGGAGCAATGTGTGGAAAAAGATAAAGAAATAGCAAAACTATTAAACAAAGTCTTCAGTTTGGTGTTCACTAAAGAAGATTCTGGAAAAGGACTATTGCTGGTTGACAAGACCATAGATGGGGATGGAGTAAACAAAACTCTACTTATAGAAGAGAATGTATGGGAAAAGCTAGTTAAACTGAAAATGGACAAAACTCTGGGGTTGAATGAGGTTGATCCCAGGATACTGAGGGAGCTCAGAGATGTGCTGGCAGGTCTACAAAATGACCTGTTCAAGAGTTCAATAGATCCCTGTAAACGGGAGTGGTGCCACGAGATTGGAGAAGAGCAGAGGTAGTCCTGCTTCACAAGAGTGGAACCAGAGAGAAGGCTGGAAACTATAGGCCAGTTAACTTCACCTCAGTGGTATGAAAATTAATGGAGACTCTGCTGAATGAAAGGATAGTGAATTATCTACAATCAGGAGGGTTGATGGACCAGAGGCAGTATGGATTCATCACAAGAAAGTTCTGTCAGTCAAATCTAATAGATTTTTTTGATTGGATGACTAGAGAATTGTATCGAGGAAGAGTGCTCGATGTGATCTACTTAAATTTCAGCAAAGCTTTGGATATGGTCCCGCATAGGAGGCTTGTGAATAAAATGAGAAGCTTGGGAGTGTGCAACAAGGTGGTGGTGTGGACTACAAACTGGCTGATTAAAAGGAGACAGCGTGTAATAGTAAATAGAACATATGATGAAGAGAGAACCATGTTAAGTGGAGTCCCACAGGGACCAATTCTGTTCAATATCTTTGTGAGCGACATTGCAGAAGGAATAGAAAAAAAATTATGTCTGAGAGGAGAGCAATATGGCCGCCGCATGAGATAGACGCAAAGAAGGCTCTCCTCGCGCAGAATTTCTAAACTCAATTTCCTTTGCATAATGCCGCATACCAAGCGCAAGGCAAAAGTGAGGGAAATTTCCACCTCATCACCCTTACTGGAGACATCTCAGCCGAGGATACAGACCTTCTTTGCGGCACCATCGGAGACAACGCCGGTAGAAAGAGCTGCTGTAGATGCTGACACAGAACGGGTGTCGGCGCTACTGGCTGATGTAATATCCTTGAGTCCCAGCACTCCGAGTACTCCTTCTGTGCCCCAACATGTGAATATCGTCTTGGCCCCTCCAGAAGCCAGAGAGGAAGAGGAGAGAATATTGCCGCCTGAAATTCCCTTCATGGAAGTATTGGATAGTAAAGAGATTTCTTCTCAGGTGAGGCCTACTTCCTTTTTGTCAACCAGGGACTTTGGTTTTCTGCAGGAGCCACTGATCTGGGGATGAGAGGTTTGAGCCAGGCTGCAGTGGGTGTAATAGAGCCCAGGTCTGCTATGGTTGCTATACCCTCCTTGGAGAAACCTTTGGAGATTACCTTAGATTCTTTGTGGTCTGCTATAAAATTGTTGGAATCAGCAATAATTAACTTGACTAAAATCACTCTTGATTCTAACCAACGTTTTCTAAATATTAAAAATTCAGTTTTCTTAAATAATACAAAGTTGGAATCATTGGAATCTCGGGTGGAAAATATTGAGGCCTGGCAGCAAAAATATGCTCATATGGACATTGTGAATGGGAAAAATCTGGAAAACATGGAAAATTCTCTGAAATATTTGAACCTTAGGGTTCTCAATTTTCCTTATGTGAAATTGATATCACCATATGAAATGTTTAAAGTATACCTTACTCAAGTTTTGAAAATGCCATCACAAGCATTACCTGTTATTTCAAAGATATATTATCTTCCAGCCAAGGATGATACTACAACTGAAAATAAACCAGCAGAGGTTTCTTTAAATTTAACAGATATACTTGAGTCCTCAGTAGATACTGTAATATCAAGAAGATTAACACTTCAAGTTTCATTTGCACTCCCAACTGACCGAGACTGTGTTGTGCTTGTTTATGCGCAATCATACAGCATATTTCCATGGTGAAAAGATATGGATGTATCCTGATTTGTCTAGAACCACCCAAGAAAGGAGGAGTATATTTCTTGGAATGCATCCCGAGGTGTTAGCCCTAGGGGGCAAGTTCCTTCTGAAATACCCATGCAAGTATGAGATGCAATACTTGAATCATAAATATGTCTTCTTTGAATCATCGCAACTGCGTGCATTTCTGGGCTCACATACCCAAGAGGCTACAGCAATGGGCTCGGAGGATGGATAATGTATTACCGGATGTTTTGTATCTCTTTTTTCTCAATTGATTTAAAACCTAGTGTTTTTTCTTTCCTTATATCTGCTTAGTGCACCTACTCTCCCAGCATTACCTGAAGTTAACAGACAATAGGGGTGTGCATTTTGTTTCCTACGTATTTGTAATCCGCAACGTATAGGGCCATATTCATTGTATTCATGGGGATGCGAAACATATCGTGATTCCCCACGAATACAACGAATCTTCGCTGAATTATTTGGTCATCTAAAGAGGCAAATTTAAACAAACCCTCTTGAACCCCCCAAAGACTTACCAAACTCCCTGGTGGTCCAGCGGGGGTCCAGGAGCCATCTCCTGCACTCACACCCTCAGCTGCCGGTATTCAAAATAGCGCTGATAGCCTTTGACCTTCTATGTCACAGGGGCTACTGGTGCCATTGGTCAGCCCCTGTCACATGGTAGGAGCAATGGATGGCTGGCACCATCTTGTGCTCCTACCATGTGACAGGTGCTGACCAATAGCATTGGTAGCCCCTGTGACACAGTGAGGGCAAAGGCTATCGGCACCATTTTGATTACTGGCAGCCGACGGCCCGAGTGCAGGAGATTGCTCCCGGATCCCCGCTGGACCACCAGGGAGTTTTGGTAAGTCTTGGGGGGGTCAGGAAGGTGGGGGGTTGTACTTAATTCAATTTTAGCCGGGAAACGAATAAGAATTAACGCATGTACGTATCGGGAGCCCCCCTTGCCAAATGCAACGTATCTGCCCCCCGACGAATACGAATCCCAAATGCAACGTATGGCACCCCTCTGCACATCCCTAACAAATAATAAGTAAATGCCTTATTTTTTAATGCAAATTTTTTGTTTTTTCCTTTTCTTCTTTCTTTTTAAATGTTTCCTGTATTTCTTATGGTATCTGTATGCAAACAACAGAAATGGAAATTCTTGTTGTGATATTGGAAAATGCATAAAATTAAAAATTAAAAAAAAAAAAGAAAAGAAATGATGTCTATTTTTGGATGAGGCTAAGATTTGCAACAGAGTGGACATACCTGAAGGAGAGAATGAAAAGTGAATTAAGAATGCTTGAATAGTGTTTGAAGATTTGGCATCTGGGATTCAATGCCAAGAAGTGCAGAGTCATACATCTGGGTTGTGGTAATCCAAAAGAGTGTATGTGATGGGGGGTGAAAGACTAAAGTGCACAAACTAAGAGAGAGATCTTTGGGTAATATCATCTGACGATTTGAAGGTGGCAAAGCAATGTGACAAGCAGTGGCGTAGCCAGAATTGATTTTTTGGGTGGGCACAAGGTTAACATGGGTGGGCTGTAGGCATGCAGGTCTACTAGTTGTTTTTTTACTGATAAATAATGCCAAATTATGCAGCATAGCATTCACATCTACGCCTAAGTATGAGGTTTACTTAATGATACAAACATAATTCACGGTGATTTGTGGTACTTTAGCCTTCTTATTATTATTACGATTTTATACACGGCTCCTACCTGTCCATAAATTTTGAGAGAGCGGTTGTGTTGCTTATATTTAAATTGCTAACATCTCAAAATATAGATATATATTTTTACCTTTGTTGTCTGATCTTTGTATTTTTCTAATCAGTTGGTCCTGGTCTCTTTTTCCCATTTTTTCCCTTATAGCTCATTTCCTAATTCCTTTTCAGTGTCTTTCTTCTATTACTGTCTTCTTCCCTTCCACACACACACACACACACACACACACATATATACACGCTTTCTCTCACAGACTCCCTCTCACACACTCAAGCTCTCACTCTCATATGCTCTCCCCCCCCCCCCCCCACAAGCTCACATTCAAGTTCTCACTTTCTCACCCCTCCCCAGGCTTATATTCTTATGCACACACAGACGCACATCCAGGCACCCATTCTCACCCACACACATAAACCTAGGCACCCATTCTCACCCACACACATAAACCCAGACTCCCATTCTCACCCACAAACCCATGCTCCCAGTCTCACCCACACATATTCAAGCTCCCATTCTCATCCATACATATACACATTTAAGGTACTATTCTCACCCACACATACACACATTCAAGCACCCATTCTTATCCACATATTCAAGCTTCCATTCTCCCCACCCACACAAACCCAGGCTCTCATTCTCACCCATATATACACACATTCAAGCTCCCATTCTCACCCACCCACAAACCCAGGCTCCCATTCTCAACCACACATACACACTTTCGAGCTCCCATTCACCCACATATTCAAGCTTCCATTCTCACCCACATACACACCCAGGCTCCAGTTTTCACCCACACACACTCCCATTCTTATCCACACGTACACATTCAAGCACGTGCACAGCTTCCGCTTTCTCCCCCAGAGCAGGAAGATCAGCTGCCTCTCCTGCTGCCACCGGCCTCCTGCTATCTTCGGGCGTCCGAACTTCCTGTCGGGGGGGGGAGCGGAAGCGCAGCGCACAACGTCCGCTTCCTCCCCCCCCCCCAAGCAGGAAGATCGGCGGGCAGTACGGCCCGACGCCCGAAGATAGCAGGAGGCTGGTGGCAGCAGGAGAGGCAGCTGATCTTCCTGCTCTGGGGGAGAAAGCGGAAGCTGTGCGCGGCGCTTCCGCTCCCCCAAACAGGAAATTCGGCAGGCCGTTTGGTCCGAAGATAGCAGGAGGCCAGTGGCAGCAGGAGAGGCAGCTGATCTTCCTGCATTGGGGGGAGGAAGCGGAAGCTGCGCGCGGCGCTTCCGCTCCCCCCCCCCCAAACAGGAAGACCGGTTGGCCATACGGCCGCAGCAGCGCTTCCCCATGTGTGCCGTGATGGCGCGCGAGGCGTGGGTTCTCTTGTTCGCTGTCGCGGGGATGGGATCCCGCGACAGCCTTGCAGTTCCGGTGCCAGTTGGGTGGGCCTGGGTCTAAGTTGGGTGGGCACCTGCCCACCCAGGCCCACCCGTGGCTACGCCACTGGTGACAAGGTGATAGCTAAAGCCAGAAGAATGCTGGGCTGCATAGAGAAAGGAATAACCAGTAAGAAAAAAGAGGTGATAATCCCCTTTTAGAGGTCCTTGGAGTATTGCATTCAGTTCTGGAGCCCGTATCTCAAAAGGGATAGAGACAGGATGGAGGCGATCCAGAGAAGGGCAACCAAAATGGTATGGGATCTGTATTGAAAGACTTATGAAGAGAGGCTGAACAATCTGATTATATATAACCTGGAAAAAAAGAGGTACGGGGAAGATATGATGCTGATCTTCAGATACCTATATGGTTTTAATGATATATGTTCCTCAAATCTTTTCCAGATAAAAGCAAACTAGGGGTCATGATATGAAATTCCAAGGGGGATGACTCATAACCAAAGTCAGGAAATATTTCTTCACAGAGAGGGTGGTGAATGCCTGGAATGCCCTTCTGGAAGAGGTGGTGAAGATGAAAAAAGTAAATGAATTCAAAAAGGCATGGAATTAACACTGTGGATCCCTAAAGGCTTGAGGTGGAAATGAAGAAAAGGGTGCATGGGCATTGGGCAATAACCAGCATGGAGCAGCAGTTGTTACCCCTAACTGAAGGCATGAAGATTGCTACCCTTAACCAATTAGCTTGCATGACTTTGATGCAATTGCAGCATTACTCTCCATTTTGATTGCCAGGAAAAGGGGAATTGTGTTCAGGCAATAACCAAAGAGGGCCCTGCCTTTTATGGTCTGAGGTACAGATATGCAGACATAAAGAAAAAAGCCCAGGACTGCTTCCATGGGCAAGTCCATAAGCAAAGCACGTCAAGCAGCACAGTCAAATTGTTCATGAAGGCTCATCACCTATTAAAAATGTTGCTAGCAGAAATTTTTTATGGATTTTCAGAAGGCTTGGGGGTAACTACATGGAAGAGAAACATGGGGGTAACCTGCACAGCACGGCAGATACTGCTGCCAAAAGAAGCTTGCTGGGCAGACTTCATGGACCATTTGGTCCTTTTCTGTGAAGTGTTCAGTGTATCTGGCTCTGAGAAGCTACCGTCTATCTCTTCTTTCTTGGTGCATGATAACACAAAGTAGTATTCTCTCCAATAACCTTCAATCTACTTTTAAAACAGCAATTGAAGACTCATTTGGCTAGCTTCACTACCGTGCTGCTTCTCACAGTCATCCTATGATTTCAGACTCGAAAGAGTTTATTGGTTTTATTTGTGGCAATTACAAAATCAGGAGCAAGCATTTAATAGTTTGATGAACTATTGCATTTGATCTATTATCTCATGGTTTATTAGTGGACTGAAAGCATTGTAAAAATTAATATTTCTATATTGGAGGCCAATTACTTAGCAAACTTATTTGGTGATAATGTACAGCATATGTATACACTGTGTTTTATTATATCTGCAGACATTTTAGGAAGAAATTAATTGTGTGGTTCAAATTCAATTTTGTTTCTATTGAGTAAAACCTCTTGTTGCTTTTATTGTACTTAATAAAATAGAATCCATTAGGCAACAAATTACAATTGTGTTCAAGCTCCCTTAATTTAGGAATGATGTGGTGATGACAGCTATTTTATATCTTTTTTCAGCTTAAAAAAAAATGATCACACGAAAGTGAACGCATATTAAAGAGTAGATAAATGCAATGTCTATGAATTCTACTACTACTACTACTATTACTTAATACCTCTATAGCGCTACTCGACATATGCAGCACTGTACAAAACAACATATGAGACAGTCCATGCTCAGAGCTTACAAGACAAAAAAAAAGAGACTTGGGGAATGTAATTTATTAAGACATTGGTTAAAAATGAATGAGGCTGTAAGCAGGGCAATCAGGGATACAGAGATTAGAGAAGAGAGATTGTGAGAGGCTGCAGAGTGAAGGTTCTTGTAGCTAAATAAAAGAAGTTTGAACTGTATGCAGGAACAGATAAAAGTGAACTTTCAAAGGAGTACATGTGCAAAAAGGGGTATAAACACTCGTATGTGGGCCGAGCATGTGGGAACCGTATTTTATAAACTTGCGATATGTGAGGTAGATTTTAAAAACATACGCGCGCGCGTACTTTTGTTCGCGCACCAGGTGCGAACAAAAGTACGCTGGATTTTATAAGATACACACGTAGCCGCGCGTATCTTATAAAATCCGAGGTCGGTGCGCGCAAGGGGGTGCACATTTGTGCAACTTGCGCGCACCTTCCCTTCCCTTCCCCTACCTAACCCACACCCCCCGGCCCTATCTAGACCCGCCCCACACCTTTATCGGAGAAGTTACTACTGCCTCCGGGCAGTAGTAACTTATGCGCGCCGGTGCGGCAGGCCCCGACACAGGCCGCTGTGTCGGGGTACTCGGCCACGCCCCCAGACCGCCCACACGCCCCGGACACGCCCCCGATCCCTAACCGCGCCCCCTGGCCATGCCCCCAACCGCCCCTTTTTGCAACCCCCGGGACTTGCGCGCGCCACCGAGCCTATGCAAAATAGGCTCGGCGCGGGGGATTTGGGGTGATAATCTACCCTTATGTGCATATGTATTCCTGTGAGAACATGAGGGTGCACAAGAAAAAGGCGCTTGGTGAGGGTGTGGTGGGGGTGTATTGGGGACTGGCTTCCACATACACCTGTACTGACATACATGCAGAGCCGCGTTTAGGAGCATACACACATGTACATTTGCTTCTGCCTATTTATGCGAATTAGTGCAAACTTTTTTTTTTAAGTCCTGCATTTTCCTTTTCTGGGCTGGTCTCTCTGGAGGTGGGAGGGAGTGTAACAGGGCCAGACTGGGACCTACTGGAAGACTCTGGGAGAGTTACAGGGACATACCACTGTGGTTGCAGTGAGTAAATCAGGAATAAAGAGGATTATATTTGGTTAATGGGATATTCAGTTGTAGACTGGTGCTTAGAGGAATAGATAGAGGTGACAGAGGAACAGTAATGTCCTCAAAGATGGCTAGGAGAATGAGTTGTACCTGCATAGAAAGTCAATGTAGCGACTTGAAAAGAGTGGTTATATGGTTGTAGAGACTTTGGCAAAAGATGAATTTTTGGATAGATTGTAATGGAGAGAGATGGCTCACTAGAAGACCTGTGAGAAACAGGTTGCAATAGTCTAAGCCAAAGGTGATGAGATAGTGTGTTCAGAAAGAAAGAAACAGATTTTGTTGATGTTATAAAGAAAACACTGGAACATTTTAGCAATGTTTTGAATGTAAGGAGAAGGAGAGAGAGGAGTTGAATATAAAGATTAATAACATAAGAAGATAAGAAATGCCATGTTGGGTCAGATCAAGGTCCATTGAGTCCATCATTATGTCTGTGACAGTGACTAGTCCAGATCACAAGTACACATCAGTTCCCCAATAGTTGATCTATTTCATGTATTACACTCTCATGGATAAGGGTTGGCTTTCCAAAGTCTACCTGATTAACCGTGGTTTATGGATTTATCCTGCAGCAACTTATCCAAATCACTTTGGATCCCCATAATTCCTCCTGCAATAAATTCCAAGGCTTAATTATAGTAACACGGTGATGACAACAGAAAAAGACCAAATGGTCTATCCAGTCTGCCCAACAAGTTTCTTATGGTTGCAACAGCTGCTCCATGCAGGTTACCCCCAAGCTTTATATTAAGGGTATTAATATTTGAAATCAAACTAAGCAACTGCTAAACCCATAACAAAATTACTGCTAGCAATATTTACGAGGTGAACAGTTGATAATTCAGACAGTGCCGCTTAGACGTACTTTGCTTTTGGACTTGGCCATAGAAGCTGTCCTGCACTTTTTCCTAATGTCTATGTATCAGTATCCTGGACCATAAAAGTCAAGGACTTGTATTAGATGTCATCTGAATCCAATTCCCCTTTTTTAGCCCTTGCTGCTGAAGCAGAGAGCAATGCTGCAGTTGCATCAAAATCATGTAAGTTAATTGGTTAAGGGTTGTAATCCTCATGCCTTCTAATAGGCGCATGATTCAGAGGGAGGTATCTTCAAAGGATACCAATGAAGCATAAGAGTTAGGGCAACCCACAGAGGTTCCAATAATAAGAAAAGTAATCTAAGTGCTTATAATTAAAAACTCACCTGAGCAAAAAGATTCCAATGTATCCTTGACAACTGAAAATCAGAATGTTAATACAAACAAAAAACTCACTTTGAAATGTTTGTATGCTAATGCCACAGGTCTAAGAAGTAAGATGGGATGGGCTCCACCTTAACTAGGTTGGAACCAGACTGCTGGCGCTAACTTTTATAAAGGAGATAGAGCAGCTTTTAAACTAAAACAAAGGGGAAAGCCGACAATCACTCAGCAGCACATGGTTCAGAGAGAGGTATCTTCATAGGATACTAATGATGCATTAGAATGAGGTTCCAATAATAAGAAAAGTAGTCCAAGTGCCTTTAATTAAAAACTCAACTGAGCTATAAGATTACAATTTATCCCTATCAATTAGAAAGCAGAATGAAAATACAAACAAAAAACAATGTCAGAAGTCTAAGAAGTAAGATGAGAGAATTAGAATGTAGAGCAGTGAATAATGACATAGGTACAAAATATATTGCATTGACAGAGAAGAGCATCTGGGAGGCGGGGTGGTGCTTTATGTCCAGGATGGCATGAGACTAAATGTACAATCAAATCTTTTTGGATAGAAATCCCTTGTGTGTTGGGGAAGTGTTATGATTCATGGGAATGTGGGCCCTTGGTCCGAGGAGTAAGTTGGTACCACCTGTGGGAAGGACCCCTACAGGTCTGTACCGTCGGGAGGTGAGGTCAGAGACAGCGGAGAGCTCTGGGTGAGGCAATAGAGAGATCCCGCAGTACCAGGAGAGGACCCCCGTGAGAGTAGACTGGAGGCAATACCTGGCCAGGGACCCCGAGGGGAGGAATGCCAGACAGACTGCAGAGTGGGGGGCATGAGGCTTGACCAATCAGGAGAAACTCCGGAGAGCAACCCCGAAGGGAGGAGCTGTACAGCATAGGATGCTGATGTGACACCAGCCCACAGGACAGGGAAGCCCGAGCTGAACCTCTAGTGATGACGTAGCACTGCCCTGAGGAGCGGAGAAGTGTAGGCAGTCCCAATATCATTCATAGGTGCAACCCCGAGGAGCAGGGAAGTGCGCAAGTCCCAGGGAAGCCGGAAAGCGATACCCCGAGGAGCGGGGAAGCTCTGGCACTCACTGTAGTACAAGGCGCAGTCCCGAGGAGTGGGAGGCATGACCAGTCCTGTTCAAGATGTGGGCACAGCCCCGATGAGCGGGGAAGTCCCTAGTAGAACTTGTTGGGAAGTGCTAGGAGAGCGGTTCCATTTCCAAGGAAAATGTGTGTTCTTAGGCCAAGGCTTGACCCCAGAGGAACTCCGAAGAGGTGCTAAGGCAGGCAGGGCATGCCCAAGCATGGGCAGGACAGGAGCAAGGCTGGACTGAAGACAAGCGAGGGAATCCAGAACAGGAATCAGGCTGGACCTGGCCTCCGCTGGACCTGCACACACAAGTGTGACCCAGCAACGCAATGCTGATCACGAGAGTAGCCCTCCGGCCACTCAGAAGCCCTTTCAGACCCACCGTTTGGGAATGACGAGTGTGTGAGGCCAGACGGAGGCTGAGGGCTAGAACATGAAGACTCAGACGTAGACTTGGATACTCAGAGGGTTCAGACGTAGATTAGGATACTTGACAAAGACTCGGATTCTCAGACGAAGACTCAAGCAAGGACTCGGTTGCACAGACGAAGACTCAGGTGAGGACTTGGATACTCAGATGAAGACTCAGGCGAGGACTTAGATACTCAGGAGTTTCAAGCAAGGATTCAGGTTACTCAGGAGTTTCAAGCAAGGGTTCAGAAGATAGATGAAAGCATTGGGCGAGCACTGCCTTGCAGCGCGCCCTACATAGCCATCCCATGGGCTGGTCATGGACCACGCTGGACGCGAAGCAGACTCCAGATGAGATAATGGAGATTGAGAGTGGAACATGGCGAAGATTCAGTAGAGGCCTGCACCAGGGCACGCTCTACACAGCCGCCTGTGGCTGGTCACAAACCACGCTGAAGCGGAGCAGGTTCTGGCAGAGTCTTAGGCATGGATGGAGCAGGCACAAGGGGACTCCGTAGACCGGGAACAAGATTCAAGATTCAGGAACAAGGCTTTAAAACAGAAGTCTCCTGGAGGTTTGTGCTGCAGATGGAATGAGGCCTTGCACCAAGAAATGCCCTACACAGCCATCCTGTGGGCTGGTCATGGACCACGACGTGTGCACTATAGCGGTGAAATCATGTGATATATGCAATATAACATGTGTTACAGCACTAACACAATTTGTTGAATAACCTGTAAGTTAGCGGGTAAAAATGAACATAAACAATAAAGAATATATAAAAAATAAAATAAGACATTAAAAAAACATATAAAAATATTGGAGATGTGGACCCTTGGACAGAGGGGAGTTGGTGCAACCTGCAGGGAGGAGCTCTGCAAGTTCCCCACTGTCAGCAGACAGAGTCAGAAGAGGCAAAGGACCAACTGGAGCTTCACCTCTACCAGCCTATCCTCCCCTTGGGTTCAGCATTTGGGTGCCAGGGCTGGAAGGTCTTAGGTGGGGACTTCTGCTGATGGTTGGAAGCTCCAGTGAGATCACTGAGTAGTACAGGCAAATCCAGACACAGGCTATGGTCAGAGGCAGGTGGTATTTGAGAATGTCCAGGAGAAAGGCAATGGTCAGTGGTAGGTTACATTCTAGGATGTCCAGGAGACAGGCAGTGGTCAGCAGCTGGTGGTTCTCAAGGATGTCCAGAAATCAGGCCAAGGTCAATACCAGGAATATGTCCATAGGGAAAGGCAGGACAGGTAGGTGAGGAGCAACACAGGAGGCAAGGCACACTGAAGAACTGAAGAGACAAAGAACTGAAGAGATGAAGAACTGAAGAGACTAAGAACTGAAGAGATGGCCACTGGGACTGATGGACAAGACAAGGACCACTGGAACAGGAGATGAAGACTGAAGAATGTAGATATTGGAACTGAAGACACAGAACCTGGAGACGAAGACTCAGGAGCTGAAGAATGCAAGGCAGGATCGTGGAGGCAATGCACGCTACTCAAGCAGTACAGAGACCTGTTGTTGAGGCGCATTTTTTTGTCAGTACTGCCCTCTTATAGGGCAATACTGGTGACAATCATCTTCATTGGCCATGGAGATTTTCTGCCATGGTCCCTTTAAGGCCCAAGGAGAGAATTGTGCGTACACCTAGGGAGGGTGTGTCGTGCAGGAGGCCTCAGTGGCGTCTTGTCAAGTTGGAGAATGGAAGTCTTATTCGGGGAAATTCAGCAGCAGCATTCAGAAATATGCACTGGCAGCATTCTGCTGCAACTCAGTCCAGACTAAAGGTAAGCATAGTAGTCTGTGGGGGCAGCCCGCAAACTGCTGATCACAACAAAAACTAAGGCAAATTAAATAAAACAGAACAATACTAAGACAGAACACTAAACTGAGGCATAAAATCATATTAAGGTGAATTTTAAAAGCCCGGTGCATGCATCAACCGGGGGATGTGCAAATAAGTCGAGCTTGTGCATGCTGACCGTATTTTAAAAAGTGCCCTGATACACACATAAATATTATGTTGTGCACATCTCAAAATTTTCCAAAAAAGGGCAGGGCATGGGAATGGTTTGAGCAGGGTGTGGACATTTCGGGGACAGGCCAAGAGAAGTCAACATAAATACTTATGCATCCAGGCGTGCGATGAGGTCCCCTGCCACGTAACTTAACTTCTGCTATGGATGCCATGTAGGTCATAAAATAAAAGGATCAAGCCATTTCTGAGGTAGCTGGGGGGAGTATAGGCTATCAAACTAGTGGGGTTGGAGGACCTAGCTGTTAACTGGATGAACTAGTGGATGATCTGGTAAACTGGGAATGGCATGGGTACAAGCCCCTTTAAAAATCCCCAACTTGAGGTCACATGAACCTGGAAAGACATCCTTCTCAGAACTCTGGATTAGGGATGTGAATCGTTTTCCATATCGTCTTAACGATAGAAATCGTGTGGCAGGAGAAGAAAATCGTGTTTGGCACGATTATTTCATTGAAAAATCGTTAAAAATCGTTTTTTCCGATTAGTGCGCACTAACTCGAGTTAGTGCGCACTAACTCCCCGTTAGTGCGCACTAACTCGAGCTAGTGCGCACTAACTAAAAATGATACAAATAGACACTTTCCAGGTCACTGAAGGTCAGTTAGGAATGAATATGTGTTCCTATTGGCTGGCAGCCCTCTTATCTATTGATGTTACCAAGGTTTCCACTGAGGTGATGGTTGGGGGGATGGGAAATGGAACTGGAAACTCATGAACACCAACAGAAAATGAAACAAAGTGTTCACACTTCCCAGGTCAGTAAAGGTCACTTAGGAATGAATATGTATTCCTATTGGCTGGCTGTGCTCTTATCTATTGATGTTACCAAGGTTACCACTGAGGTAATGGTTGGGGGGATGTGAAATGGAAACAGTTGGAAGCTTGACATGTGATGATCAGCACTCACGTGACTAGAACTTCTTTGTTTATTATTTTTGTTAGCAGGCACCTGAAATGCTAGTGCATGTTGAATTTGCCAATCACTGTGCATTTTAGAAAGGTGGTCCTGGCTGGAACTGTACACAGTTCAAATATATGTAATTGATTGTTGGTAAGTGTATTTTTTAAGTAGCCACACTGGCACAAGTATGTTTACTTTTCCTCCTACTTAACTCACTAGCTCAGCTTTGTAAGAAGGGCTTCTCTGCTTGAGTGAGGGTCAGGCAGCTCCCCCCTGTCTGTGAAGCCAGCCTCTCACTAGTAATGCAGGGAGGGAGCTGTCTCAGACTTCACCATTCTCCTCCCCCCCCCCCCTCACCCACACACCATTCACTAGCTGGGACATGGGGGAAGTCAGGAGTGAGGGTCAGGCAGCTCCCCCCTGTCTGTGAAGCCAGCCTCTCACTAGTAATGCAGGGAGGGAGCTGTCTCAGACTTCACCATCCTCCCCCCCCCCCCCCTCACCCACACACCATTCACTAGCTGGGACATGGGGAAAGTCAGGAGTGAGGGTCAGGCAGCTCCCCCCTGTCTGTGAAGCCAGCCTCTCACTAGTAATGCAGGGAGAGAGCTGTCTCAGACTTCACCATCCTCCCCCCCCCCTCACCCACACACCATTCATTAGCTGGGACATGGGGGAAGTCAGGAGTGAGGGTCAGGCAGCTCCCCCCTGTCTGTGAAGCCAGCCTCTCACTAGTAATGCAGGGAGGGAGCTGTCTCAGACTTCAACATCCTCCCCCCCCCCCCCCTCACCCACACACCATTCACTAGCTGGGACATGGGGGAAGTCAGGAGTGAGGGTCAGGCAGCTCCCCCCTGTCTGTGAAGCCAGCCTCTCACTAGTAATGCAGGGAGGGAGCTGTCTCAGACTTCACCATTCTCTTCCCCCCCCTCACCCACACACCATTCACTAGCTGGGACATGGGGGAAGTCAGGAGTGAGGGTCAGGCAGCTCCCCCCTGTCTGTGAAGCCAGCCTCTCACTAGTAATGCAGGGAGGGAGCTGTCTCAGACTGGTATCAGGGTTAGGGCACTGTGTGCAGGAAGATCACAACACTCCTGGTATTAATAGGGATAGGGCACTGTAAGAGATGACTGTAGTAGATTGAATAAAGATCTGATGTTTCTGCTCTCCTCACACCAAACAAAAACAACACACAAGCAGAGAAGCCCTTCTTACAAAGCTGAGCTAGTGAGTTAAGTAGGAGGAAAAGTAAACATACTTGTGCCAGTGTGGCTACTTAAAAAATACACTTACCAACAATCAATTACATATATTTGAACTGTGTACAGTTCCAGCCAGGACCACCTTTCTAAAATGCACAGTGATTGGCAAATTCAACATGCACTAGCATTTCAGGTGCCTGCTAACAAAAATAATAAACAAACAAGTTCTAGTCACGTGAGTGCTGATCATTACATTACTTTTTTTGTCAAGCTTCCAACTGTTTCCATTTCACATCCCTCCAACCATTACCTCAGTGTTAGCCTTGGTAACATCAATAGATAAGAGCACAGCCAGCCAATAGGAATACATACATACATATTCATTCCTAAGTGACCTTTACTGACCTGGGAAGTGTGAACACTTTGTTTCATTTTCTGTTGGTGTTCGTTAGTTTCCAGTTCCATTTCCCATCCCCCCAACCATCACCTCAGTGGTAACCTTGGTAACATCAATAGATAAGAGGGCAGCCAGCCAATAGGAACACATATTCATTCCTAACTGACCTTCAGTGACCTGGAAAGTGTTTATTTGTATCATTTTCAGTTAGTGCGCACTAAATCGAGTTAGTGCGCACTAACGGGGAGTTAGTGCGCACTAACTTGAGTTAGTGCGCACTAACACGATTTAACGATTTTTAACGATAAATCGTTAGAATTTCTATTGTATCGTGTTCTATAACGATTTAAGACGATATAAACATTATCGGACGATAATTTTAATCGTTGAAAAACGATTCACATCCCTACTCTGGATATCTCCCCTTCAAACTGACAGCAATCTTACCTTTCTGCGCCCAAGAACTGTCTTTGAAGCAAATTAGGTGAGCGTATTTATGTCAATAGACAGATTTATACAAAAATCACCTGGAATTATGCCCATTAAAGGGGCAAGGAAAGATAAAGAAAAGCATCGTGAGGGAGGAGGATAAATTGGCTGCTGCTGCTGTGGAAGGAGTTCCACATCTGGCTCTCTCCCATGACATGATTCCTGAATTAACAATTGAGGTCATAGCGGCTATAAATGATAAGCTATCAACCATTTCGGAACAGATAGCAGATTTGAAATCATCAATGACAGACTGTGGTTCCTGCTTAGAAAATGTAGAAGGGAGAATCATCTGGTAGAGGATGAGACATTAGCATTTGAAGGCAGAATCAGCAGCCTAGAAAAACAACTTCTCTCCCAAGAGAAAAGATTGATGACTTGGAGAACCAATCCTGCAGATACAATATTCGGTTGATTGGTCTCCTGGAGAATGTTAAGGAATCTCGCCAGTATTTTAGAGACTTGGATACCGGAGGCCTTAAATATGCCAGAGTAGCAAGGAATTATGAAAATAGAGTGAGCGCACCATCTTTGGGCTAAGCAAGAAGGGGAGAGCAGACCACAGATTACCCTGGCAAAAATACTTAATTTTGCCCACAAGCAGACACCGGCTGAGTGAGGTAAAATATAAAGATATAACTATCAGGATGTTCCAAGATTATTCAAC
Organism: Rhinatrema bivittatum; assembly: GCF_901001135.1. Taxonomy (NCBI): domain Eukaryota; kingdom Metazoa; phylum Chordata; class Amphibia; order Gymnophiona; family Rhinatrematidae; genus Rhinatrema; species Rhinatrema bivittatum. Next base: position 333,797,873 of record NC_042617.1, on the reverse strand, counting down.
TAATGTGTTGGTGCAGCAGAAAATTAAGTTTGCTCTACAGTATCTTGCCCACCTCCATATCTGGCACAATGGCGGGATTCAAATGTTTGAGGATGCTGAGAAAGCTTGCCAGTTTATTAATAAACTGTGAACAGTTATAGAGAGAAGGTTTTCCTGTGGAGACAAGCAGCTTAGCTAAGTTGTTCTGCCCTTTGGACTGCAATAAAGTTTTCTATTTCAACATGGTTTTGATTGTCTAGAGCATCATGGGACTTTGTTGTCTGCTAATTAATTGTGGGTAGCCCACTGCTGTGAAGAAGACAAGGGTGTTGGCAATGATCTGGTAGTGATGGTGAATAGAGTTAAAATAAGTCATTATTTTTTTAGCAGCATGTTAATGTTGGTATTATTTGGGACAGTGTTAACAAAAGTAGAGACTTTCAGTCACCATTATAACACTGCAGTGGAAGATGCGTTTCATGCTGCATGTAGAAAGAAATGAGACAACACATAGATTTTTAAGATAAGTTCATTCAACCTGATAACATTTTGAAATAAGAGCTTTAGTGAAAGATATATTGTGCTGTTTACAAAAAGAACAATGAGAATATACAGTTTTGTTTATGGTTAAGATTAAATTTATTTGTATGCTGCCCATATCCAGAGGGCTCACAAGAGACATACAAAATTTGAATAGGTACTAATAAAACATTGTTAAATAAAAAGCATAATACAACATAATAATCAAATCAGTAAAACTAAATAAGATGTAAGATTTGCATACGGATTTTATTGAGAACACTTTGGATAAATAAGCATCACATTTAAAAATTAGAAACAAGGAAGTAAAAAGGGCTTTTTGACTTATGATTATTGGAAGCCATGTGAATGGACACTTTCCATTCTCTCTAAACTTTTTTTTTTTTTAATTATTATTTTGTTTCTGATAAAACTAGACTCAGAGAAAACATTGGTAAAGTGAGTTTTTGGAATTGATAGTACAAATTACATCCTCCTTCAGAATTCTGGGGTGAATACCAACCGGCCCTCATAATTTGTTATTCTTTAGTCTGTCAATCTGAGTTATTACGTCCTTCAATTTCACAATGTTTCCATCCAGTCACTCAGAGTCATTACCATCAAAAAATGTTCTTAGTGTGAGTATGATTATGACAAAACCAATGAATTCATTTGGTTTTTCTGCTATTTTATTGTCCTCCCTGACTATCCCTTTTACCCTTCAGTTATCTAGTGGCCCAACTGACTCCCTTACAGGCTTTTTGCTTTGAATATACTTGAAAAAGCTTTTAAGGTTGATATTCAATAAGCTGTCTAGTGCTGACCTAGTTGGCGAAATGTAAACATTCAAAAAAGAGCTTACAATTTTAAATAACAGAACGTTGTTGGATAACTTTAAATATCCAGCAACATCCATCTAGAACTATGGATGGCTAACTTTGAATCTGAATATTGCCATTTATCCGGAGAAATTCATTATCAGTCTATATGCCGAAAAGGGACAGTTAGGCAGACAAGTCTTTTTATGTGGAGAAAATCACTATTGTGTGCCCCGTCCACTCTCGGCCCGTGCAAGGGCCTGCTCACCTCACTAGCTCCTCTGCATGTCATGGGTTGGCCTCCCCAGTGGCAGCTGCGAGCTTCTCCAGGCCTCGGCGTCCCGCGGTGGTGGTTGCCGGGCCTTCCACTGTGCACCAGGCCTCACACTGGAGTTCGGCGTCCTCCGTGGCGTCTTCCATGCCCCTACGCGAGTACGTTCAATCAGGGCCAGGGGCGGGTCCTAGCTCCGCGGCGTGCCCTGATTGAACGTACTACTTAAGGGAGTTCCTGCCTGCACTTCCTTGCCTTGGCAATCGGGTCAGCACTTATGTGTACTAGTTTGCCTCCGCGTTCACAGGCTTGTTCCAGTCTTGTTCCAGCATCCCACTGTTCCAGCCTTGTTCCAGCATCCTTCTATTCCAGCTTCTGTCTGTCCTGTCTCCCAGGTAGTACCTTTGGACTGACTCTCTGGTACTGACCTCTGTCTGCTCCATTGATCATTCTTCTCCCTGCCTGGATCTTGACCTCTGCCTGCCTTCGTGACCTCATCTGACCTCTGGAACCTGACTCCTGCTTTGTTGACTACTCTCAGACTGATTCCTGGTATCTGACCCCTGCTTTGGCTGACACTCCTCGGACTGATCCTCGGAACCTGATCCCGGCTGCCATTGACCACATCTCTTGATTCTGGCTTTGTCCCTTGCCTTGTCTTTGCCTGTGCTGAACTGGCCTTCCCTGATTCTCCAGGCCTACAGCCTAGTGACCGACCATGCTCCCTTGCTGCTCATGGGTACACCTCTCCACTACCACTCCGGGAGACCCTGCGAGGCCCTCCTAAGTCCAAGCGGCCCGGGTCCCTACGGGCTCCACTCGGGGGGATCGCAGGCTTCCAGTGGTGAAGCTCTTCCTATCCTCTGTCTCCTCCTGTGCTCCACCCCCTGGAGGCAGGTGCTTCCTGGTCCCTACCAGGGAGCCGTTCTACACTGCTGAAGGACAAGGGTCCACCTCCAAGCGCAACAATCATAACTTAGCCAGCTAAAATGATGAATATTGCTGTATGTTAGTATAGTTAAAGGCCTGTGTATTTCTATTTTTGGCCTAATTTATATATGTAAATAAGGGGGGGGGTACATTTTTTAAAATCTCTATTTGTCTGTCTGTCTCTCTCTGTCTTTTGTATATATATATATATATACCAAAACACTTCCTATGTTAGAAGAAAAACACTAATATATAATATGCAATAGCAGATTCTAGAAAATTAAAACAATGCTTTATTAATGTCTTTAAGTCAATAAAATGAATGAGGAGTGTAGACTAAAAATGCATACTTGAAATGAACTAGGAAGACCTCAATTAAAGTCTTATAGTTAATCAAATATTTGCTGTTACAAAAATAAGACAATTTAAAGACATTATGACAATAACATCAACAAGAAAATTCATTTACAAGTATAATATCTATATCATGTTACATTGTTTAAAGCAATAACTGAATACTAGGTCTGGTGGACAACCTAGCGTTGATCAGTGTTACAACAAATGGTCAATTAGTAACAAATAAATGCCTGAAAAACAATGTAGAACAAAAATATTTCTACAATCACTCATTCTCAATATGAATATAACAGATACATAAATCAACACATTAAAAAAAACCACACACATATTCTCCTACAAATACTACAGTGAAAAAACCTTTGAATAAAGATATGTATTAACTATCCTGGGTCTGATGCGAGTTTCCTTGGCTATAATGGAGTTTCCTGGGTCTCATGTAAAGTCAACAAGAAGGCCCTTGTTTCGCCGTGAATGGCTTTCTCAGGGGGAGCCCCTGGAACAAAGATGACCAATGTTGATAATGACATTGCTAATGCAAATGCGTTGTTAATTCTGCAAAAGTTTTCAGAATGTTACAAATAAAACTGAACACCTAAAGTTATTTTTAAGGCAATTGTATTCCATCTGATTATTGCTTTCAAGACTCTGTCTGCCCTCTTTGTCTCTGGGAGACTGCCTGGGTGGGTTCAGTCCCTTGCCTCCCTTGAGAAGACCCAGCTGGTAAAAGATCTTTTCCTGTATCTATTCTCACTTTCGGTTACATCTGTGATTCACTGAATACCATCAGAAACCCCATTAATTGTATAGCCACCGTCTGATATCTCAGTGGGAGAATCACTACCTTGGGGCGAAAGGTAGGCGAGCTATATATATATAATTCCTTTTATTTTTATATGGACTTAGTAGTTAATTAAAAAAAAAAGATAGATTATCTAATCTTGTTTTCCATTGAATTCTGATGACTTTAAGCAGAAGCTCTAGTTTCCTCTGGAAGCTGATTCTTTATTTCTATTATCTATTATCCTTAGTTTCCTTTTATTCTCTCTGCTCTGTGCGATAAGGAAAGAGGGGAAGACAAGCTTTCTTAGAGCAGATGGTGGGCTAGATAACAATCACAAGCTGAACTGTTAAATAGCCAAAGGTTGTGGTAACGTCAGAAATATATGTCAGTGGTCATCAACTAATCAAAGATGGACATAAGAAACTACAAAGCCTGCAAAAAGTCTTTCAAAGCACTGAAGGTGTGACTTTTGTACGTGAACCGTGTCAATTCCAGAACATCAGAAACTCTGGCTATTGAATAGCTCTGCAGGACTGGAAAGGTTCCAGTGTCTTGCATGAACAGTGCCGGTTATGATGTCACGGCTAGACTTCTGCTGATTGAGCTGGAAAAATTATAAGCAACTAAGAGACAGTTACAGAAGAGCTCTCTCACACACAGAGCTGTTACTTTAATAACAGCTTGGTACCTCTGCAGTCACAACCAACTGCAATATAGATTCACAAGCACTATTAACAAGACTAATAGCGATGGACACAAAACCGCTGCAGCATCTGGAGTGCCAGCAGCATCACTGGATGCAGAGAAAGAGAGTCTCGCATGAGAGAACATCAGCACAAGTGGGACAAAACAGACGGCAATTCCTAGCTCCAGCTTGTGGGTGAGAGATTTCCATGAGGGGTGGGAGTTTTATATGCTGTTTTCCTATTCTTAAACAGAGCTGACCACACGTTAAAAGGGCAATAATAAGGTATATGAGGGTAAAAGGCTAGCAAAGAGTAAGTAACCTTATAGTACAGTGATAGCTCTGAGCTAGACTGGGGTCACAGAGATTGTCTTAATGAATGATGTGTGATCTTCTCTGCTATTATGAAATATATTCTGTGTTTTTTTGCTAATAAATCTGGGCACATTCTGTCCTATTGTTGCCTGTTAAGTTGGGGTTCTTTTGTGTATTTGGCATGAAAGGTGGGGCTTGGGCATTAGGTTCAGTCTTTTATACAAACATGGGAAGACATTTGGAGGGGGAAGTAGGTCAATTCACCAATTTTGTAGCGAGGAAAAAGACGTCAGACTGCCCTGAAAGATCTGCAGGCCTGAAGAGCAAGGGAAAGAGCCCTTGGGCGGGAGGTCAGAGCTGTGAAGGGAGAGTTACAGGCCAACAGCTGCAAATTACAGCATCTTCTGGACCGGAAGTCTGCACCATCAGAAGCCACTCCTTAAAGTTCTTGTGTATCCCTGTAAGGACCTTATTTTCTATCCCTGTGTGCACATTATCTTATTCATGTTAAAATGGTTTCATAGTCATACTGAACTCTATATTTAGTCTTGACTCTTTATTTGCCTAAACCAGCACAGTGTCTTATAGAAATACGGCAGCACTTGGTAATATGTTCATTAAGCACTGACACAGTTGCTCGTCAGTCATAGTTCTTTTTGTATATTCTGCTTTACGAACACTTCAAGGCAGACCACCTTCAGGTGCCGGCAAGTATTTCCCTATTCCTGGAGGGCTTACAGTCTATGGAGCGCACGGGCACACATGTACACGCATTTGTCAGCCCGTGCCCAGGGATATGGCCATTTTATAACTAAACATACATATATGCACGCATGTTATAAAATAGCCTGACCACATGCACCCGTGTGTGCAATTTTAAGTGGACGCGCACCTGTGCTTGGAAATACCGCTTCTACCACGTAAGGGGAATTTTAAAAGCCACGGGCACTAATGTCATTGGCCATTTTCCCAGTTCAGTCCCAGTTTGCCTAAATAAGGGATAGAACTTCCAAACCTACCTAGTTTACTAGACTCCCTTCCCCCCTCTATTAGCCCCGACCTTTAAATCCCCGCTGATCTGCCTAGATGTTGTTGTCTTACTACTTACATTTCATCTAGAGCAGAAGTAAAATTATGTGGCAGGGGACCCCGGCGCGCAAATTTCATGGTTTATTCCCGGAACACCCATGCCCCTCCTGGATCATGCCCATTCCATGCCCCCTTTTTTTTTAAACTTTTAATTTGAGTGTGCAGCGGAAAGTATGTATGTATCCCACTGGCTTTTAAAATCTGCTCGGCGAGCACCAGCCCAACATATTTACGCATCCCCAATTTAGGCACGCACCAGGCTTTTAAAATTCACCTATAACTTTGTACCCAAGGCAACAGAGGGTGAAGTGACTTGCCCTCTGGAAAAATTGTGCAATGATCAAGAATAAAAGAAGATCTACAAGAGCGAGTTGAAGAGGCTGCTAACTGACGTGAACAGCGTACCTAGGAATATGGGAGAACTCAGGATCAGGACTTAGTAAACAAAATGCATAACATGTAACTTGTCTTGCTCATGCCACATCTGAACTTCTCATGTGACCCTTGGATGCTGCATTATTTACCCACATTTGTGTCACAAAGTCTCCAGGAAATGGGAGAGGCTACTGAAGGGGTGAGTCCTGGAATGGAAGAATGCGCAAAGCCTATGTACAGTAGAGATGTGGTTCGGTTTTCGCCCTATTTAGGAAATTGAACGAAATTTCCTAATTCGTTGTTGTTTCGGAGCCTCCGAAACACGACATAAACGGCGTTGTTTCGGAGGCCCCGAAACCGGAAACGAAATTTCCCCCGAAATTCGGGGGAAAATTCGTTTTCGGGTTTGCCTGGGGAGAGGGGCAAAAATTATTTTTTTTTTATTAAAAACCACCCCAAACCACCCCAAATTTAAATTAATTATAATACACCACCCCCCGATCCCTCCCCAAGACTTACGAAGATCCCTGGTGGTCCAGCGGAGTCCCGGCTTCCATTTGCCATGCCCTCCGTGCCCTAGTTCGTGCCAGTGCAAGCCGCGCGCCAAAATGGTGCCGAATAGCCCGAACGACCATGTCACAGGGGCTTTCGGCGCTATTGGTCAGCCCCTGTCACATGGCCATCGGCGCCATCTTGTGCTCCTATCATGTGACAGGAGCTGACCAATGGCGCCGAAAGCCTCTGTGACATAGTATGGGCAAAGTATGGGGGGGTCAGGAGGGGGGGGGGGCTCCTGACCCCCCCAAGGCTTGCCAATAATCCCTGGGGGTCCAGCAAGGGTCAGAGAGCGATTTCGTTTTCGGCTGCCAGTAACCAAAATGGCGCCGATAGCCTTTGCCCATACTATGTCACAGAGGCTTTCGGCGCCATTGGTCAGCTCCTGTCACATGATAGGAGCACAAGATGGCGCCGATGGCCATGTGACAGGGGCTGACCAATAGCGCCGAAAGCCCCTGTGACATGGTCGTTCGGGCTATTCGGCACCATTTTGGCGCGCGGCTTGCACTGGCATGGACTAGGGCACGGAGGGCAAATGGAAGCCGGGACTCCGCTGGACCACCAGGGATCTTCGTAAGTCTTGGGGAGGGATCGGGATGGGGGGGGGTTGTATGTACTAAAAATGTTTGGAAACGTGTTTAAATGCTTGGGGTGGGTTTTTTTTTTTAGCTTCGTTTCCCGGTTCGTTTTTCGGCCCGGTTTCGGGTTTCTCGTTTCGTTTTCGGACAAACGACCCGAAAACGAAACGTGAACACCCGAATTATACCACGAAATATTCGAACCGAAAAACGACCCGGCAGAACAAAACGAAGCACATCTCTAATGTTCAGGATGGCAAGAACTATAACAAACCAACATAAATCTGATTGCTGAGGGTGAGATAGCACTGGGATATAATAATGTGTCCATATCATCATTGTAAGTGACTCCAGCTGTGAACTTCCCTGCCCATTGTCACCATGATGGACAAGCAGCAAGACTTTGGGGTTTCCAATAAGAGTGAAGGAACTTTGATAGAAGGGAAAGCCATGGTGAATTTCCACAGTAATAAATGAGATTTGAATTTTGCTAATAAATACATTTTATTTTGAAGAGAATCAGCTAGCAGGAAAGAAATGAATTACTTTCAATAAAATACTTCAGTAATTACTTTCAATTAAATTCTTTACAACTTAATACCCTTAATGAACCCATTAAATTTTAATTTGCATTCAGTACTACAAGCATAGAATTCTCACAAGTTTATTTAAGACAATTTTAAACCAGACACTTGCATATTTAATTCTAAACCATGTTTCTTTTTGAGCTCTAGATTTCATCAATGTGAAATCTATTTCTTTACAAGACTGCAGAAGTCTACATCCGTTTTGCTGACTACAAGATAACATGTGATCTTTATGTATTTTAGTGTGCTGAATCCAAAAGCCACATCCGTTTCCTCCAGTTACGTCCGGTTTTTCCGCAAAACGCTGTCTACTCATAAACTCTTATAGCAATAATGTAACATTATTATTTAGATATGCTGAATACGCAAAAAGATAATTAATGCGCAGAAAGACATGCTGAATACGCAAAAAGAAATGCTGAATATGCAGTCAGTATAACCAATAGGAAAACTGCATTAAACAGTTTAAAACTGCTGATGTCAGCATTTTATGGCTTATCTAAGCAGCATGAAAACCAACGGCAGCAATCAGTCATTCAAGAGGCTTAGAAGTCGCAGCAAATTTAACTCTGTTAAATCTGATTTTGTTGAATATGTCATCCAACACTCAAATAGTTCGTGGATGGTGCCGGAATGATTGTGATATATTCTGTTACATTTGTGGTTGTTTTACAACACCCAAACAAAGGACAAATATATCTGACTTTGTACGAAAAGCTTATAATGCATATTTCAGGGTTAAACTGGGTGACCATGACAAACCTTGGGCACCACATAAAGTGTGCAGGACATGTGTTGAAAACCTGAGACAGTGGACTAAAGGTCAGAGTGTCAAATTGCATTTCCTTGATAGTCACCTGAACTACTTCCCCTCAAGTCTTGGAGCTATGAGTGAAGAACAAGGAGAATGCTTCCATCAAGACATCAAGATCATGGAACATAGATATCAAGGCAGATGGAACACAAACATGATGGCAGACTACTGCTGGTGTTTACAGCATGACAACCCTGATCATAACTATTCCAGAGCATCCAAAAAGAGAAAATTTCTCCCTAACAATTAATATTTACACAACTATTGCTCTCTTGATTAGACAATAGACTCGTTTGCATGAACAAATATATTACGTGCTATCGCTTCTTCAGAACTTCTTATTACCCTTGATATTCGACTTTATAATCTTTAATCAAACATTTCTAATTTGTGAAATTATTTGACGTATTGCATAGTTTTTTACTTCATATTTGGAATCAGCACCTTTCATTTGGGTAAAATCAGCAACAATAATTAGGTCAGCAGAAAACGTTTTTTCGAATGTAAACCAGTGAATTATCAGATAAGTAGAATTCTTATATATTTGTTACTTTTAATCTACTTTTTTCTGTTAACTAATCTTAAACCTAAAAACTGATTCTTGGTTGGGAAGGGGGGGTATCTTTCAGGAACTTTGAAAATTATGAGATGTAAAAGGACCTCTCTTGAAGGTAAGTAATAGCCATCCTGTCATTTTCCCTTTGATAACTAGAAACATAGGAATATAGAAATATGACAGCAAAAAAAGACTGTATGGCCCATCCAATCTGCTCATTGGTCCAATTAATTTAGCATCACTTCCTTAGAGATCCCCTGTATTTATCCCATGCTTTCTTGAATTCAGATACGGTTTTTGTCTCTATCACTTCTACTGGAAGGCTGTTCCATGCATCCATCACCCTCTCTGAAAAGAAATATTTCCTAAGATTACTGCTGAGTCTACCCCATTTCAACATCATCGCATGACAGCCTCATTCTAAAGCCTCCTTTCCATTGAAAAAGATCACCTTCTGTGCATGGAAATCTTTGAGATATTTGAATGTCTCCATCATATCTCCCCATCTCATCTTTCCTATAGGAAAGATGAGATGGGGAGATATGATGTTTAGGCCTATCCTCGTATGCTTTAGAGTGAAGACCACTGCATTTTAGTAGCCACCCTCTTTACTAGGGGTGTGCATTCGTTTTGAACTTAAATGTAAAACGCAACTTTTTTTTTTTTTAACTTAAAAAAGTGATGAGGCGAAAACGATCGGATTTCCAACTTATTCAACATAGCTATGTTGAATATGTTGGAAATCGCGATTGTTGATCCTAAATAAAAATTGAAACCCCTCACCCTCCTTAATCCCCCCCCCCCAAGACTTACCAAAACTCCCTGGTGGTCCAGCGGGGAGTCAGGACGCCATTTCTGAACTCCTTTGCGAAGAGCACGTGACATCGGCATCACGTTGGAGTGACGCGGCGTCACGTGATTCCCCGCGCGTTCGCTCCGGGACCCTCGTTGCACCCAAAAGGGACTTTTGGCCAGCTTGGGGGGGTCAGGAGGCACATGCCAGGGTTCCCTGCTTTGCAACTTTACTTCTACTATTGATGACATATGTTAAGAAAAATATATCTAAGAAAGTCAGCAGGGTTTTAAGGGTCAAGGCTAACAGGAGAGAAGGGAGGCTATTAAACCACGCAGGTTTGGAAGTCCTATCCCTTAACTAGGCAAACTATAGGGGTGTGCATTCGTTCCCTATGAATTGGGAATCCGCAACGTATAGGGCATTATTCGTTGTATTTGTTGTGAATCGAAACATATCGCGATTCCCCATGAATACAACGAATCTTTGCCGAATTATTCGGCCGCCTATGAGCCAATTTAAACAAACCCCCCACCCTCCTGACCCCCCCAAGACTTACTAAAACTCCCTGGTGGTCCAGTGGGGGGTCCAGGAGCCATCCCCTGCACTCACACCCTCGGCTGCCTGTTTCAAAATGGCGCCGATAGCCTTTGACCTACTATGTCACAGGGGCTACCGGTGCCATTGGTCAGCCCCTATCACATGGCCATCGGTGCCATCTTGTGCCCCTACCATGTGATAGGGGCTGACCAATGGCACCGGTAGCCCCTGTGACATAGTAAGGGCAAAGGCTATCGGCGCCATTTTGATTACTGGCAGCCAATGGCCCAGGGCAGGAGATCGCTCCTGGACCCCGCTGGACCACCAGGGACTTTTGGCAAGTCTTGGGGGACCCTCCTGACCCCCACAAGACTTGCCAAAAGTCCAGCAGGGGTCCGGGAGCGACCTCCTGCACTCCGGCCGTCGGTTGCCAGTATTCAAAATGGTACAGATAGCCTTGGCCTCACTATGTCACAGGGGCCGGAAGCCGAGGGTGTGAGTGCAGGAGATGGCTCCCGGACCCCCTGCTGGACCACCAGGGAGTTTTGGTAAGTCTTGGGGGGGGTCTTGGGGGGGTCAGGAGGGTGGGGGAGTTGTAGTTAATTTAATTTTAGTGGGGAAATGAATGGGAATTGACATATAGAACGTATCGGGGGGCCCCCTTGCCAAATGCAACATATTTGCCCCCTGACGAATACGAATCCTGAATGCAATGTATGGCGTCCCTCTGCACATCCCTAGCAAACTAGAAAACTAGGAAAAGCAGCAATGGCAACAGCGTGCATCCCTTATAAAATGTTCCCACTTACATGGTAGACATGGTATTTGCGTGAACATGTGCATGTCCATTCAAAATTAAGTGCACTTCTACAAGTGTCCAGATTATTTTATAACATGCATGCACATAAGCGCGTATGTTATAAAACGACCATGTCCCTGGGTGTGGGCGGATGAACGCATGCACATATGCGCCCACACGCTGGTATGAAAGTTACCATTTCAGTGAATACCAAACAGAAGTATTTGTTAAGCAATTTTGCTTTTTTCTTATCAGCCTCTACATATTTCTTCACATACTATTCAATGTGTATCTTCTGTCTCTTTCTATTTCCCCACCAGGCAGTCCCTGCGCCGACAGCACGGCTTCTTTAACAGCAAGGCAGATTTCTAAACAGCTGCCCAAATTCAAAAAAAGCGCCGAGAACGCCGCGATCGGAAGCCCCGCCCGCCCTCCAATAGGAGCCAGCCCAGAGGGGATTTAAAAAGTCTTCAGCCCGGCGCCATTTCCTTTTCACGCTGCTGCTGCCATCGGGGAAAGCCTGCGCGTTCGGCGCCGAGCCCCGCCGGGGGAAGGTAAGAAATTAAACACACTCCCCACCAGGCAGTCCCTGCGCCGACAGCACGGCTTCTTTAACAGCAAGGCAGATTTCTAAACAGCTGCCCAAATTCAAAAAAAGCGCCGAGAACACCGCGATCGGAAGCCCCGCCCGCCCTCCAATAGGAGCCAGCCCAGAGGGGATTTAAAAAGTCTTCAGCCCGGCACCATTTCCTTTTCACGCTGCTGCTGCCATCGGGGAAAGCCTGCGCGTTCGGCGCCGAGCCCCGCCGGGGGAAGGTAAGAAATTAAACACACTCCCCACCAGGCAGTCCCTGCGCCGACAGCACGGCTTCTTTAACAGCAAGGCAGATTTCTAAACAGCTGCCCAAATTCAAAAAAAGCGCCGAGAACGCCGCGATCGGAAGCCCCGCCCGCCCTCCAATAGGAGCCAGCCCAGAGGGGATTTAAAAAGTCTTCAGCCAGGCGCCGCGCGCCGTGCGTCGCGCGCCGAAGGAGCGCGACAAAGGGGCCTGCCCCTTTGTGAGCCCCTTCGTGCAGCCCGAGTGCAGCCAGAGAGACCTCCCTTCTCCAGGGATAAGACCTCTCACCCAAAACGTACCCTTTTTCAGGCCTACCCCACCTCATTACACCAGCTATTCAACATACAAAAATGCATTGCCTCCATATCCCTACTATCAAGAGAAAACTTACCCAGACAACAAAGACTCATCTCCATCATGACATCTCCCATAACACAATTTCTAGGCCTCTCATTATTCACTTTAACCTTATTTAATGCACAGTCACTATCCAAAAAAATGCACCTACTCAATGATTACCTCATTGACAACAACCCAGACATATGTGCAATAACAGAAACCTGGTTAAAACCCACGGACATAACATTAACAAATCAACTACCTACACAATACTTCGACCTCTTCTCAACACCTAGACCGGGAAAAAAAAAAGGAGGAGGAACTCTACTTGCTGCAAAAAAACAACTGGGCATAACCCTACAACAATCATACTCCACCTCAAAACTTGAATGCTCCATATTCAAATCTCAACATCTACAAATATTCCTCATCTACGCCACACCAGGAACTCTAGAGGCTAACCCCTCCCCTTTAATAGAAATGATAGCCAAACACTGTAATTCAGACAAGCCAACCATCATACTGGGAGACTTCAACATCCACGTAGACTCCATCCCTCAATCCTCCAACTGCGAAACCTTCCTTACCTCCCTTAGTCACCTTGGTTTCTCACAAATAATCAGCGGGCCCACACACAAAGCAGGTCATACATTAGACCTCATATTTATCAACGATAGCTTTTCCATCCATACCAATCCCACCTGCACACCAGTCCCCTGGTCAGATCACCAGATCATCGATACAACCCTCAAAATGAAAAACTCAACTCCTCCAAACATCTCCAAAACCACCATTCATTTCAGGAAACCATGCCCTCTGGACATACTCAACGAACAATGCTCCAAAGATCTCAAACAACTAGACCTCTCAGACGCCAACACAGCCACCACCTCATGGATCAAACTCACAAACAAAATAGCAGATCAACTCTGCCCAACCTCCTCAAAAGTAATCCAACCAGCAAGAGACAACAGAAAACCGTGGTTCACCCCAGATCTCAAAGCCCTAAAACAAAAACTACGTAACAAAGAACAAAGCTGGAGAAACAATCCCTCACCTACCTCTAGACTGGACTACAAAGCTACACTTAACACCTACAGAAACGCCATTCACAAAACAAAAAAGGACTTCTACGCAAAAAGAATTCATAATTTCTTCTTTGACTCCAAAGCTTTATTCTCTTATGTCGCATCCCTCACCAAACCAACACCCCCATCCATTCCAGACCAACAAGCACTCAGCAAGGCCAACGAATTAGCCACCTACTTTAAGACAAAAATCTCCAACTTTACTCGCCCTCTTACAACCCATCACACTCTACCAACACCTCCAAGCACATATCAACTCACCCAGAATGCTAGACTAGAGTCATTCGAGCCCACATCCGACATGGAGATCGAAAACTTACTTAAAAAAATTAAACCATCTGCACATCCCTCAGACCCACTACCTACTAATTTGCTCACTGCCATCCGAAGCACAGTTGCAAAACCCATTGCGGATATCATTAATACCTCCTTAGCCCTAGGCACAGTTCCTAACCAGCTAAAACTAGCAATCCTCAAACCACTACTGAAAAAACCAACTGCTTCACCCACGGACCCATCTAACTTCAGACCCATTGCAAACCTGCCACTGATCTCCAAATTGATGGAAAAAGCTGTAAATAAACAACTTTCCGATTATCTCGAGGATCACAACATTCTTTCCCCTGCACAATACGGTTTTTGTAAATCACTAAGCACAGAGTCCCTCTTACTTTCTCTCACGGACACAATACTTTTGAACCTTGAGAAAAAACAGTCATTCTTACTGGTTCTGTTAGATTTATCCTCAGCGTTCGACACGGTAAATCACTCACAACTCCTAGACCAACTATCAAACATAGGAATAAAAGGCACAGCCCTAAGTTGGTTCAAGTCATTCCTATCAAACAGGTTTTACAAGGTCAGAATTAACAACAAGGAATCTGACCCCATTCTATCAGACCAAGGCGTCCCACAAGGTTCATCCCTCTCTCCCACCCTCTTCAACATTTATCTCCTCCCCCTCTGCCATCTGCTTTCACAACTAAAGCTTACTCATTACCTCTATGCAGATGACATCCAGATCCTCATCCCCATCACAGAATCAATCCAAAAAACCTTCACCTTCTGGGAGAACTGTCTTCAACCAATTAAACAACTACTTTCCAACCTGAACCTGATTCTAAACTCCAGCAAAACAGAGATGCTTCTTATTTCACATAACCCAAACACCCTCACTACTAGCATGGCACAATCTACACCTAGCCTTTCACAATCCACATCTTCAAACAAGAATCTCTCTGCAGACGTCAGGAATCTAGGAGCATGGTTTGACAACCAACTTAACCTAAAAAAATTCATAAACACAACCACCAAGGACTGCTTCTTTAAACTTCAAGTCCTAAAAAAGCTAAAACCACTCCTTCACTTCAATGACTTTCGCCTCATCCTACAATCCATTATTTTTTCTAAACTCGATTACTGCAACTCAATCCTACTTGGCCTCCCCTCCAACAGCATCAGACCACTACAGATGGTACAAAATGCCGCTGCCAGAATCCTAACTAACACGAATAGAAGAGACCATATCACCCCCATCTTGAGCAGTCTCCACTGGCTTCCCATCAAACAGAGAATCCTATATAAAACCTTAACCATTATTCATAAAGCAATCCATGATGTCGCACCTATATCACTACTAACTCCTCTTCGTCCACATTTATCCTCCAGACCCATCAGAAATGCCTACAAAGGCACCTTAGTCGCAGCCCCAGTTAAATCAACACTAAGAAAAAGAGCACTCTCATCTGCGGGACCACATCAATGGAATGCTCTCCCACCAGACCTACGCCTCGAACCCAGTCTACCAGAGTTCAAAAAAAGATTAAAAACCTGGCTCTTCAGTCAGGCTTTCCAATCACCAGAGTGTAACTAAGCACTTCCTCCTGACTTTCAGATCCTTTCATTACAGCGTATCACTAACATCACAGACTCTTAATTTTACACCTTCTTAATCGCAATTTGATCTTAACATAGACAAATCATATAATATATAATTGTATTCTTGTATAATGTTTGGTAGCCCGGTTGTCGCTACTATAGTTCTTTGTAAAAAAAAAGTTGAACACACGTTCTGTTTAATTTTAAATGTTAATTTATTATGGTCACTTCTCAATGTTCCTTGTAATAAGCCCAGGCTGGACTGTCCCAACCAGGGCAACTTATTGTTTAATGTAAACCGGATTGATTTGTATTGTATACAGGAATTCCGGTATATAAAAATTAAAAATAAATAAATAAATAAAATTTGCTCTATTTATTTCTATTTTTTCATTACGTAAGTTTGTTTTGCTTGTCTTTCTGTGAAAATTAAGTAGTTGAGTTTGAATGTATACTTGGATCAGTCCTTCATAAACCAGGGCTGCTAGTGAGGCTTGTGGGCATGGCTAGTATTTGTGGGTTTGGTTTTTCAGTGAGATGAGAAGGTTTAGTGGCTCAAGTTCCTGGCTCATGACACTGAAGCTTGAGTTCAAAGATGGCAGCTCTTGATCTGAAGATCCTAAAAAAAGCTACTAAAAATCAATAAAATGTCCTCAACATTTTATTGAACAATGTCACTATTTAATAAAATAAAAGGATAATTTTAATAGCCCTATACTGACTGTCAATGAAATGAGAGTGATTGAAAGGAGATGAGACTGAAAACACCAACGGGCGGATTTTAAATGCCCTGCCAGCGTAAATCCGGCCGGATTTATGCGAGCAGGGCCCTCGTGCGCCGGCGCACCTATTTTGCATAGGCCGCCGGCGCGCGCAGAGCCCCGGGACGTGCGTAAGTCCCGGGGCTTTTAAAAAGGGGCGTGTCGGGGGCGTGGCCAAATGATGCGGCATTTCGGGGGCGGTGCTTGGGGGCGGGCCCGGGGGCGTGGCGTCGGCCCGGGGGCATTCCGGGGGCGTGGTCGCGCCCTCTGCAACAGCCCCTGGGTCGGGTCTTGGCGCACCAGCAGCCCGCGGATTTACGTCTGCCTCAGGTAGGCGTAAATCCATGGATAAACGTGAGGGGGGTTTAGATAGGGCCGGGGGGGTGGGTTAGGTAGGGGAAGGGAGGGGAAGGTGAGGGGAGGGCGAAAGAAAGTTCTCTCCGAGGCCGCTCCGATTTCGGAGCGGCCTCGGAGGGAACGGAGGCAGGCTGCGCAGCTCGGCGCGCGCAGGCTGCCCAAAATCGGCAGCCTTGCACGCGCCGATCCCGGATTTTATAAGATACGCGCTGCTATGCGCGTATCTTATAAAATCCAGCGTACTTTTGTTTCCGCCTGGGACACGAACAAAAGTACGCGATCGCGCTATTTTTTAAAATCTACCCCCAAGTGAGACAACTGAATGAGATGAGTTGAGTTGAGAAACTCAGTATTGAGACCTCAGTGAAATGAATTCTGTCTCTCCACGTTATTAATTAATCAATCAAACAATAATATCTCCAGACCTTCAGTTGGCTTAATTATTTCACTTTATAGTACATTTTATCTCCAGAGGATAGCTGAATTTATAATGTTTTCAACAATCTGATATTATTAGCAAACATACAATGGAGGCATTTGTAACTTCCCCTCTTTCTTAGGTTACTTTGCAAAACTCTGGCTCTTCTTTTCTGATTCTTTACATCAGTCTTTAAAAGTATTGTTCAATCCTTACTCCATTAATCCTTTAAATTAATAAAAGGAAAGGACTTTAAAGTCTGCCAAAGTAAATTGCTCACACAGCACTTGCCCAAATTATCAACATTAAGTAGCCAGGAGTTTTAGATTAGTCCCATTTATATATACACACTTCCTTAAGAGAGCTTTAGTTTTAAAGTAGTTTTATTTGTATTTCTGTTTTTATATGTGCCCTAGGGATGTGCATTCGTTTAGAACGAATGCGCAATCTGCAATGTATAGGTCCCTATTTGTTGCATTCGTGGGATTCCAAAATACATGGTGAACTACCACGAATGTAACGTATCACTAACGAATAGAATCCCCACCCTCCTGACCTCCCAAGACTTGCCAAAAGTCCCTGGTCGTCCAGCGGGGGTCCTGGAGCGATCTCCTGCACTCGGGCCATCAGCTGCCTGTATTCAAAATGGCACCGATAGCCTTTGCCCTTACTATGTCACATGGGCTACTGGTGACATTGGTCGGCCCCTGTCACATGGTAGGAGCAATGGACGGCCGGCACCATCTTGTGCGCCTACCATGTGACAGGGGCCGACCAATTGCATCGGTAGCCCCTATAATATAGTAAGGGCAAAGGCTATCGGCGCCATTTTGAATACCAGCAGCTGACGGCCCGAGTGGAAGAGATCGCTCCAGGACCCCCGCTGGACCACCAGGGACTATTGGTAAGTCTTGGGGGGGTCAGGAGGGAGGGGGGTTGTAGTTAATAAAATTTAAAGGGTTGGGATTTTTTTTTTTTTAACTTTAATGGGAAACAAATACCATATGTAACTAATAGGGATGTGAATCGTGTCCTCGATCGTCTTAACGATCGATTTCGGCTGGGAGGGGGAGGGAATCGTATTGTTGCCGTTTGGGGGGGTAAAATATCGTGAAAAATCGTTAAAAATCGTTAAAAATCGAAAAATCGAAAAACCGGCACATTAAAACCCCCTAAAACCCACCCCCGACCCTTTAAATTAAATCCCCCACCCTCCCGAACCCCCCCCCAAATAACTTAAATAACCTGCGGGTCCAGCGGCGGTCCGGAACGGCAGCGGTCCGGAACGGGCTCCTGCTCTGAATCTTGTCGTCTTCAGCCGGCGCCATTTTCCAAAATGGCGCCGAAAAATGGCGGCGGCCATAGACGAAAAAGATTGGACGGCAGGAGGTCCTTCCGGACCCCCGCTGGACTTTTGGCAAGTCTCGTGGGGGTCAGGAGGCCCCCCACAAGCTGGCCAAAAGTTCCTGGAGGTCCAGCGGGGGTCAGGGAGCGATTTCCCGCCGCGAATCGTTTTCGTACGGAAAATGGCGCCGGCAGGAGATCGACTGCAGGAGGTCGTTCAGCGAGGCGCCGGAACCCTCGCTGAACGACCTCCTGCAGTCGATCTCCTGCCGGCGCCATTTTCCGTACGAAAACGATTCGCGGCGGGAAATCGCTCCCTGACCCCCGCTGGACCTCCAGGAACTTTTGGCCAGCTTGTGGGGGGCCTCCTGACCCCCACGAGACTTGCCAAAAGTCCAGCGGGGGTCCGGAAGGACCTCCTGCCGTCCAATCTTTTTCGTCTATGGCCGCCGCCATTTTTCGGCGCCATTTTGGAAAATGGCGCCGGCTGAAGACGACAAGATTCAGAGCAGGAGCCCATTCCGGACCGCTGCCGTTCCGGACCGCCGCTGGACCCGCAGGTTATTTAAGTTATTTGGGGGGGGTTCGGGAGGGTGGGGGATTTAATTTAAAGGGTCGGGGGTGGGTTTTAGGGGGTTTTAGTGTGCCGGCTCACGATTCTAACGATTTATAACGATAAATCGTTAGAATCTGTATTGTATTGTGTTCCATAACGGTTTAAGACGATATTAAAATTATCGGACGATAATTTTAATCGTCCTAAAACGATTCACATCCCTAGTAACTAATGGACGAATTGGAGTCCCCCGAAAACGGATGTAATGGATTTGGGTCCTGACGAATATGAATACCGAATCAAATGTATCCGTCTCTGCTGCACATCCCTAATGTGCCCACAACCTGCTTATTATCAGATGATTCAGGCAGTTTGGAGTCATTTTTATCTTTGTGCTATTATTTATTATTATTGGTTTATTTAATTAAGTGCAATATTATACAAAAGTACAACATGTAAAAAATAATTAAAATGAACAGAATTGAGTAAAATATGGTACAACAACATAGATAAAATATTATAAAAGGTAATTAAACTAATTAAGCAACATATTAGATACAACATCATAAAAGATAATTAAGCTAACAGAATTAACTAGTATAAGGTGTTGAAAACAATATCATACCATACATCTGGCTTTTTTTTTTTAGCTATTACAACCCACTGCTCTATCAGGACATATCTTTTTGAGATACCTCTACCTGAATCAGGCTGTGCTGAGCAACTGTTGGCTTTCCCCCATATTCTAGTTTAAAAGCTGCTCTATCACCTTTAAAAAAAATGTAATTCAAATGAGTACCAATGCAAACTAAACAACTGTGAATGTTTTTTTTGATAGAAAATAATGATCCATGAAAGGCACAGAAGAGAAAGGGAAAAGCAGTCACAGGCAAAAATTTCACTTATTGCACTAAAAATGGTAAGGATGTGCAGCAGGGATGGATACGTTCGATTTGGTATTCGTATTTGTCGGAACCCAAATCCATTACATCCATTTTCGGGGGACCCCAATTCGTCCATTAGTTACGTATGGTATTCGCTTCCCATTAAAGTTAAAAAAAACACATCCCAACCCTTTAAATTTAATTACCTACAACTCCCTACCCTCCTGACCCCCCAAGACTTGCCAAAAGTCCCTGGTGGTCCAGCGGGGTTCCTTGAGCGATCTCTTGCACTCGGGCCGTCGGCTGCCAGTATTCAAAATTGTGCCGATAGCACAAGATGGCGCCGTCCGTCCATTGCTCCAACCATGTGACAGGGGCCGACGAATGGCACCGGTAGCCCCTGTGACATAGTAAGGGCAAAGGCTATCGGCGCCATTTTGAATACCGGCAGCCGACGGCCCAAGTGCAGGAGATCGCTCCAGGACTCCCGCTGGAACACCAGTGATTTTTGGCAAGTCTTGGGGGGTCATGAGGGTGGGGGTTTTATTCGTTAGTGATACATTGCATTCGTGGCGCTTCGCCATACATTTTGGGACCCTACGAATGCAACGAATAGGGACCTATATGTTGCAGATTTCGCATTCGTTCAAAACGAATGCACATCCCTAAAAAATGGTATACAGCCCCGCTCCCATTTTTAACAAGTATGGAACATGTATACAACAGCATGATGGCCATAGGGTATAATACTCCCTTCCAGTATACTGTTCACACTCGATGTCAATATATAGTAATGCATCGTGATGATTCAGTATATGTGTCACTCCCTCATGGTCTGGACTATGAATTACCCCTATGCTTAGGGTAGGGAGTTACCACATGAGAAATTATATTTACTAATAAGATTTATCTTTGGGTTTGAAGCCTTAATGGGTGATGAGGCAGGGTCCCGGTCACCCTGATAGCACAATTCTGTGCCCATCCCAAACGACTTCTCACTTGTGGTACCACAGACCAGATAAAATCATCACACCAGAATAAAATGCTAATTATGTTCTTATGTTCTTAACCCTTTTACTAGTATATGTAAGTAGACTGTAAATCCAACCAGTCCAGAACATTAAATGGGAAAAGTACAGTAGTGAAGCATAATATAAACTTGCAGTTTTCTTATTTTAAATCAAGGAATGCAAAAATAACACTAGGTATGGCCTGTTAGCCTAGGCAGCCTACATATTCATATGGATAGCAAAAAAAATAAGGAATGCTGATAGAGAAAGTGGGGAGGGGGAAGCAGTGAAGTACACAGCTTTCAAAAATTATCTTAACCCGAGTACTCAAAAAGGGGGGTGGGGTGGGGGGAACAGATCCACCCCAGTGTCACCAGTTTGTCACAAACACAAAATTGTGTGGAAAAAACAATCAAGAAAATGAAGAAGTCCCTCTTGATGGTAGAGCTGGCTATAATACAAACCAAATAGATGAGCACTGCAGTGTGTGGAGAGTCTCTCTCTCTCTCTCTCTCTCTCCTGGGGGAGCTTCCCCAAATGGTTTACTTGGTACTAAATAGTAGGGATGTGAATCGTTTTTTGACGATTTAAAATATCCTCCGATATATTTTAAATCGTCAAAAATCATTAGAGGCAATACTTAGTAGGAATTCCCCCAATTTATCGTCACGGCCAGCGCCATTTTACAATATGGCCGGCGCCATTTTGCAAAATGGCACCGGCTGTACGGCAACACGATTCGAGTGCAGGAGGTCATTCCCGGACCCCCGCTGGACTTTTGGCAAGTCTTGTGGGGGTCAGGAGGCCCCCCCAAGCTGGCCAAAAGTCCCTGGGGGTCCAGCGGGGGTCCGGGAGCGATCTCCTACGCTCGTGACGTCGGGAGACAGGAAGCAAAATGGCGCCGGCGCTACCTTTGCCCTGTCATATGACAGGGCAAAGGTAGCGCCGGCACCATTTCTATCAACGCACCCGTGGCCCGAGAGTGGAAGATCACAACGGGACCCCCCCACTGGACCCCAGGTAATTTAAGACATTTTGGGGGGGTTCGGGAGGGTGGAGGATTTATTTTAAAGGGTCGGGGTGGGTTTTAGGGATGTTTTAGTGTGCCGGTTTTCCCGCCCTCCCCCGATTTATGATTTACACGATATTTAAATAAACAAAACCGCGACGATCTGATTCCCTCCCCCCCCAGCCGAAATTGATTGTTAAGACGATCGATCACACGATTCACATCTCTACTAAATAGAAAGTGGGCCTGGTTTCAGTCTCTTACAGAAAGACCATGGTCCATCAGCTTCTCTTTCCCTGCACTATCTTGTGCAGCTATTGCAAGGGTTTAATTCTTGACTTGGGCTGAAAGGATGAAGCAATTAAGATAAAATACTGAAGTTTTGACAAAAGGCAAGGAAAAAACCTTCTCTTTCCTCTGCTAAGTCACTGTCTGTGCAAAGTTTAGATTACTTAACTCAGTCTCTTAGGAGGGTGATCCTGGGCCTGGATAACTCTGGAAAGGATTTTACATGTAGCTCAGCTATGATGCAAGAACAGCTGTCTGTCTTTCTGTTTCCTCAAGAGTGCAGACTTCTGTCACTCCCTCTTGATAACAAATTCTACAGGAGGAAAAACTGATTGCAGAGCTGCCAGATACACTCCACTCTTCCAGGCTCCAACTCCTAACCGTCCCTGCTCCTCACACACAGAAAGAGGCAACCAAATTGTGCCTTCTCATCTTTATATGGTCTCCCAGCATTCCTTTGGCTTCCTCCTCTTCTGATTATGTAGTGCTGTTCTCTGAGCAGGTTAAAACAGTACAGCCCTTTTCCCAACTTTTTAACACTTTGAGTGATGGATGCTGGTTCTTGCAGAACATTTACCATTTCCAGGAGACCCAGGGATTTTGATGTGTCTTTACATTCCTTCATCTTGATTGCAGTGGCTTGCAGTCTCTGAAGGGTTGGAAAAGCATATTTGGCTTTTCCAAAGCACATACTCAAATCCAGTCGCAGCTCAGTCCACATTGTAAGGCTCCAACACATGATAAGCTTGTGGGAGCAGGAACCTGGTTTATAGTACCTTGCTACTTATGTATCACATAAGTTAAGCCATCTTAGTCATAAGAAGGCCCTCTTTACTTAACAAATGCTCCCATATCTTAGGGACATTTGGGTAAAAATTCCATAACTGTAAAGTGATATATTCCATAGTATAAACTTGCCTGAGCAATTGTAGCCATTGAATCACTGAAGAAGAGGAAACATTCCTCCAATGGCATGCAACATTTTTCCTAGCAGCTACTGACAAGTGATTAGTTAGACTAATGCCTCCTTTCTTAGAGGGACAGAAATTACCATATAGCAAACCGAAAAGAATAACCAGGGGGTCTAATGGCAATTTAACACCTGTAGTGGTAAACCCACGGTAAAATCTCTGACCCATATGCTTGTATTTTTAGAGCATATCCTCCATATATGAAAAAGGTTCCTGTTTCCCCACAGTGTCTCCAACAAGTATCTTGGCTCCTATCACCCATTTTTTTCAGTTTATCTGGGCTAAAGTACCTCTGGTAAAATATTATATAGCCTGATTCATGTGTGGTGATGTAATAGAGTTGCCCCTTCCAATTCTGCAAAAAATTCTGCCCAATTCTTATCTATAATTTCTCGGCCCAAATATTTCTCCCATTGCAACTTAATCATCTTAAGAGCACTGTCCTCATTAGATAATAATAGGTGGAACAGTTTAGTGGTACCTCCTACATATTAACTCCCACCATGCTGGATCTAAGCAAATTGAATGAAAAACCGAAAATTATAATGCAATTCTAACTTACAATTCAACAACAGCCATATAAATCAGGAAATTGATAATTGCCAATTTGTTAGACCTCATATAAAGTTGGGTGAATATAAAGGTCAATTATTTGTGGTTTTGTCTGTTACTAAGTTTACACCATCTTGAAATAATTCTTTGATTGGCTAAAATTGCTTGATCCTTATTTGAAATGCACCATAAGTTCAAATTTAAACCACATTTCTTTTTTGGACATCCTAATCTCTAAGAGTGAAAAGGGATTGGAAACAACTGTTTCCCTAAAGCAATCAGATCGTAACAATCTGCTGATGTATCTCAGTTTTCACCCACATGCCTTTAAGAGTGGCCTTCCAGTTAGCCAGTTCTTTAGAATTCGGTGAATATGCTCATCTACGTCTGAATTTAAAATACAAGCTTATGCCCTAGCCACAAGATTTTTTAAGAGGGGATACCCTTTATCTACAATTAAAATTGCCTACCAAACGGCATTATATTCCCATTGTGCAGCATTGTTGGAATACTGCCATAGAAACCCCGGTATCTCAAGATGTATGTGTATTACAGCATTCTGATAAGGCAGCTTTCAATGCCCAAAGTATCTGGCAGCACTGGCATTTCTCCAATTCCATTCTGTTTTTTACAAGAAACCATTAGTTTCTTGTAAGAAAGGTCCCAGTATTCGTAATCGTATGAGCTGTGCAATTTTATCCACAGTGGCAAATTCATCAGATGCATCCCACTATAAAGGGCACATCTTGTTCGGAGCGTGTTATGAGTGTGCCACTGCTTTGCAAGGCAATACCTGACAAGATCCATTGTCTAAAATATGTTAGACAAAACAATTTAATACCAACTGTAATTCACAGTATGTGGTTTATGCTTTACAATGCACTTGCCCACAAGTATATGTGCGTTGTACATCAAGACCTATTAAAATACGTTTACAGGAGCACTGCAGCAGATTAAACACAAGTAATCTTGATGCGCCTATCATTAAACACTGCTTACAATATAAATACACATTTGCTCAGCTATGATGGACTACTCTCATTGTAGTTACCCCTTCAGTCAGGGGTGGGGATATCAAAACTTTATTGAATTACAAGGAACAGCACTGGATTTTTCAACTAGCATCTAGTTTACTTCGAGATATGAATAATAATATTGAGTGAATGTCCCTCCTTTAATCTGGAAAGTTGTCACCTTTCATTTTCATTTTCTATTCCAATAAAGCCAATTTGTTTGATTCAAATTTGTTGGTTTTACATTGGTCAGTTCTTATTCAAACAAAACGTATAAATAGATATAACAAAATGGCAGATCATAAGGAAATCACTGTAGCCATGCTCTTTAGCTCACGATGAGAAACAGGACTTTTGAACCAGGACACATATGTTATCAACATTTAATATTCAATGTTTGTTTCTTTCGAGATGGATGTTTTTTCTTAGACAACGTTTTTTTTATTCCTTTTAGTGATTTTTACATACTGGTAAAAAGCCCCTGAGGAAGGAGATCCTCTTGAAAACATGAGTCGTGTCGGGCAATGCATCAATTAAAGATGTTTAAAATATGATTGTAACACATGTGATTCCTTCATGTTTAAAATAGCTGAGTTTTTGGAATCATTTTTATCTACCTTTTGTATTTTTTGTACCTTTATGGGGCAACACATCTCAACACGGGTGTTTCTCTTTGGGCATGAAACATTTGCATTCATTGGGAAAAATCTATTTTAAGATAAGTGTCTTTCTTGCTTCATAAATATATTAATACAAAAGCAAATATATATATATTAAAAACAGATTTAAAAAGATAGATGATTAAAAATTACAGTGGGTATTAAGTCACTTGTGGTGGTTTAAACTCAGTCACAAACAAAACCATAAATTAAGTGCCCTTTCTAATCACCTGGCTTTATATGAGGTCTAACAATTTGGCAATTATCAATGTCCTGATTTATATGGCTGTTTCTGAATTGGATCTAAGCAAATGGCAGTAGTTATGCCCAGACCATATTTGGAAACATGTGCTATTACCATCATCATACATCAAAGATCTAGTGATGAAGAACTGACTGGGACATGACCTCGGTAAAAGAGGGTACTGCTGTGGTAAAAAGACACACAAGACACACGTAAAAATGTATGAAATAGGCTACTTCGAATAAAACTGGGGTTTAGAAATAAGTCCAATAAAAGAATCAACGGAACTAAGAAACCCAGGCAATTGCTATTTTGCACTTACTGCAAGCGTCATTGTTGTTTTCACAGATTGAGTCCTTTTTGGTTGTGATACCTTTAAAAGGATAAGCAAAAGAGATATTACAATACATGAAGACTTCTGGACCTCACAGGCCTCATTTTCAAGGGAACATCTGGAAAGCTCTTTAACTTGTTCAGGTTTCATTCCATCGGCAAGTACTTCTGTAACATTAGTATTCTTTTTGTTGTTTATTGTACATTTTGTCTTTTTGGCATCCAAGCTCATTCCATGGACCCTACGGGTTATGCTTAATCCATTTGCTGTCGCTTGTTGGTCTTCTATCCAAAGTGCCAGCAGTAACATTGATGTTTATGCTTGCCAGTTCTTCCAGAGTATACACGATTACAAATTTTCTATAGAAATTGAATACAAGTGAGCAAATGATAAAAAATAATGATTGTTCCACCTTCTGCACATGCACTGCAACAAATATGAAAGTACCAGCATTCAGAAACTAATGTCACAAAGAAATATAAATGAGTATTATAAAGCATAAGCAAGAATAATCTATAAATACATTTTTCAAATGGCCCTTGCCACAAAGGATCAGCTTACATTAGCATATCTTATTAATATTGATGCAGAAAACAATGAAAAATGATCAGATAAATAAAGAAAAATGATTGATTTAATAGAATAGCAATTCAGTGGAATCTTCATAATGCATTAACTTGGGATTGCTATTGTGCAGAATGTTCCAGATCACTTGCAAAACTGTCTGGGAACATCAGGGCTTGTCATATGTTAAATTACATTGGCGTTTTGTTTGTTTTAATGAAGGTCTCAGTCACTTTCAACATGCCATAGGATTTTTTTCCCCGGTGGTCTTACAGGCATTCGCCTCCTGTCAGCCTGAAGATTAATAATTTCCTTTGACTTCCGCCTTCACATTCCTTTAACTGTCTCAGGTGATAAATGTGAGTTAAAAAAAAATAAAAAAATAAGGCACTGCTTGCTTTATTTGCAGAGCAAGCTGAGATGATAGCCAGCTTAATCTTTTACCATTTAACCACCTTCAATTACTTTTGAGGTGGTTGTATCGTTAAGAATGAATAAATCCTTTCACTATACTACAGGCAATGTTCAAACTTGGTCCCCGATCACTATTTCATTTGAATTTGAATGCTGTATTGCAAATCAGAACAATGCCAGATTGATTCCAACTGCTGTGGATCATGTACAGAAGGACTTGGATTTTACAGAATTCAACTCTTCCTTTGTGCTTTGAGGAAGTCAAATGGGGAAAAAACATTAATTGGTCATTAGGATTGGCTGACTTTTTTTCTTCTGTCTCATAAAGAGGATAATTCTCAGAAGTATTTCCTCTTGGTTAAACAATGTTTTTACTCCCAGGAATGTGCTTTTGTAAAACTGCCCACCCACCACGCGGGTGGGTGGGCAGTGTTGTAGCAATTTTCAAAACCCATTTACGCGCGTAAAATGCATTTATGCAGGAAAGTCCTATTGACAATTCAATGGCATATGTTAGAGCAATTTTCAAAACCACACATACACAGATAAAGTGCATTTACTCATGAAAAACACAGTTTTAAGCCTGTAAATGCTTTTGAAAATCAGGACCACTATATCCTGTTTGGTCATAAGTTTTCCCAGACTGAGCAGAGGTGATCCTGGGGTCAGAGTTATGAAGGAGTTCAAACTTGCACATATCCTTTTTTGGATTTTAAAAAGTATGCATGTGAACATTCATGGGAAATTTGTGTGGATATCTTAGCAGGTGTACCTTGTGTGGGTAGATTTGGGCTGGAAAATTTCCAAAATGGACTTATGCAGATGATGAGTCTCCCTTGCAAATTGATGTGACGTATGTGAATATTTACAAAATTAGCTCCAAAGTGTCTGCGTTTTTACAGAGCAGAAAATAATTATTAGTTAATAATATTAAACAATTACATTATATATGTCTGTGAGGACTCCCTATACAATGCTAAAAAAAAAACCAAAAACTGAGCCCCTTAAATCTAGACTTTTAAATTAGGTCCCAAAGCTAAGCACCTATTCTCAGCTGAAAGTAGGAGCCTAAGTTTTCAGTTGAAAATTCACATAAATGTAGGATCCTTAAAGTTTTCCTGCCCTATCTCAACCCCGAGAGTCACTTACTTTTTAGGCTCCATTTCTCCTTTGCCTTTTCAGCTACTTCTTTGGAAAGACATAGCTGCCTCTTTTTCCTTTATTTACTTTCCTAACAAAAAGGTTGGCTGCCCTTTTATAACATCTCCTTTTAGTTTTGCCCACTCCTCGTTTCTTGGCGGTCCATATTCAGACGCTATGTGGCCTGACTAGTTTGCCCATATACTCAGCAGCACAGCCACACTGGTGTGTATGTCGGATGTCCAGCTACCTTCTTTCCTACCACAGACTAAGCCATCCTTACGGTATAGTCTTTTACTGTTCCATAAACTTCCCCAGCCTCTGAAATATCCAAACCCACCTTCTTTATACCAAGTTCTGAACCATGCATTCACATTTTCTCTCTTTCCCTTTCCATGAATTAAAATTGTCCTTTTCTTCTCCTTCCCATGTACAGGTAATATGTCAGAAAAGGCCATATTCTCTGCCATGTGTCTAATCTTCTTCCCCAGATTTTGGAAATCATTCTGTTCTGCTTGGTTACTGTTTCTAGCAAGGATTTTTGGCAACCTTTCAATAATGTCTTAGATTTTGGCGCTAGGCAGAAAGCACACTTCCCAGGACAACATGTCCGGTCAGTAGACCGAGGCCTCCATACCCTTCAAATGTGAGTCACCAACCACTACAAATCTCCTGAAAATGGGTCAATGGGTGGGGTGAAAAGGGGATGCAGGGAGAGAGGGGAATTCAGAGCATAGAGGGAAGGGGAAGAGAAAGATGGGCAAGAGGTGGAAGAAGGAAAAGAGGAATGTGGAGCAGGAGGGAGGAGGGAGGAGAGTGGGGGCTTTGCTGGAGCCAGCACTAGCAGGACAGCTGTGCCTTTGCCACCAAAGGAGGGAGTACGGTGCCAGAGCAGCCACAGGTAAGTCAAGAGGTGCGGGGTATGGGGCGCATAATTCTGAATGTCCGCCCCAGATGCATAAAAAGCTGGCCCCAGTACTGGGAGGTGGTAACGTGGAACTGCCTTATGAATCGGGCAAGGGAGGTTAACATTTAATAGACTTAGGAAAGATCATTTTCAAAAGGATTTCTGGGGGTAAAGTAGAGCTTTTAAAAATTTGTGTGAGCGCTATGGGCCAGATTTTAAAAGCCCTACGCGCGCCGGGCCTATTTTAAAAAGGCCCGGCGCAGGTGCAAAAGGCTAGATAAAAATTTTAGGGGGGGTTAGAGTAGGGCTGGGGGGGAAAGGTTAGGGGAAGGGGTGGGAAGGTTAGGTTAGGGGGAAGGGAAGTTCTCTTCCAGGCCTCTCCAATTTCAGAGCGGCCTGGGAGGGAACGGGGGAATCACATGGGCGTCAGTTCGTGCAAGGTGCACTAGTGTACACCCCCTTGTGCGCGCCGACCCCCAATTTTATAACTTGCAGGTGCCTGCATGCACAAGCTATAAAATTGGACACCAGAAATAGTCCAAACGTTTCTTTATTTGAGTGGAGACAAGAATTCATACAAATGCCCGACTCGGGCCGAGTTTCGCCCCACTTGGGGCTGCCTCAGGAGCTGTGAGTAGATGTTCTCTTTTAATAAAATTGTATTCTTTATGTTAAACATCAAATATATGGTAGTTCAGCTGTCTGTATAGATGTGCACGGTCTCTGCTCGAATGCATGCGACGTCGCCCGTATGACATAGTGAGGGAAAGGTAGCGCCGGCGCCATTTTGGCAAGTCTTGTGGGGGTCAGGAGGCCCCCCCAAGCTGGCCAAAAGTCCCTGGGGGTCCAGCGGGGGTCCGGGAGCGATCTCCTGCACTCGTGACGTCGGGTGCCAGGAACCAAAATGGTGCCAGCGCTACCTTTGCCCTGTCATATGATAAGGGCAAAGGGCCACCGGCGCCATTTCTATTAACGCAGCCGTGGCCAGAGAGCGGGAGATCGCGCCGGGACCCTCCCACTGGACCCCAGGTAATTTAAAACATTTTGGGGGGGTTCGGGAGGGTGGGGGATTTGTTTTTTAGGGTCGGGGTGGGTTTTAGGGTTGTTTTGGTGTGCCGGTTTTCCCGCCCTCCCCCCTCCCCCGATTTACGATTTTTTGACGATAAATCGGGGGAATTGCTATTGTATCATGGCTCTAATGATTTTTGACGATTTAAAATATATCTGACGATTGTTTTAAATCGTCAAAAAACGATTCACATCCCTAGCACTCTGTGAGTGCAAAGGACCCAGCTTCCTGCTGGGTCCTTTGCACTCACAGAGCACTCTGCAGCTTCTGTTGGCCAGTAGGAAGTATTTGAGTCACCTGCTCCATTTTAAATGATTCTGCAACAAAAAAAACTGCTGACCTCTCCGGCCTGTACTTACTACTTGACCCCTCTCTAATCAGGTGGGGATAGTCCCCTTTGCCTGCACACATGCACTGGGTTAGATCTGGGACGGCCCCAGGAAAAGAGAGAGAGAAAAAAAACTGCAGTTTTTATTTTCTTTGGTGCTCAGCAGAGCCACTTAATTTCTTCAATTGCTAAGAAGCTGCACAGCAAACCAACTGTTCCTCTTCACAGTCCTCTCTAGAGCTTTTTTCCCTCTGTTCCTGGCTTAAAGGGATCCCACTCCTGACACTATATGTGGCACAGGAGTGGCCAATGGCATGGGTACAGCTAGAGAAATGCACAAATACACTCTGGCTGTGCTTTAAGTGTTCTTTATTTACAGTGATATGAGACAGCAAACAGTAAAGCAGGCACCTTGAACTGAGGCAGTCTCTAGCTTCAACACATACAGGTTTACCCACCTCACAGATAAGTGGTCTCTCTGTAGTGTGGGACTCCGTAACTCCTGGGGTCATTCTAGCCTGTCTAGGCCCTTAGGTTTTATGCTCAGGGTTTGGACTCTTCCCAGGATACCTTGGGGAGCCCAACCTTAAAGAGGACGAGGCTGGACAACTGAGCCCAGTCCTTTAAGGTAGACTGAGGGAGATGGCTATACACTCCCTCTCATAGGGGTAATGCAAAAGAAAGAATGTCCTAAAAGAACATGTCTCTTGACATATATCTAGAAATAATTTATTTCCCTAGTCACATCAGGAATTATCCAAATTCTTTGTTCTAAGAAGAACAGTTGTGCCTTCCTAATATCATCAGTCAGACACTTCATGGTAGTGTCTCTCCTACTTTGGTGGCTGTGGTGAAAGTTGTAAGTGATACGGTTTTAGATGTTAATAAGAGAGTCACTATCAGATGATACCAAAGAACCAACTGAGAGAGGAAAAATGGTATTGTCTTCTTCCTGCTGGATCTTCTTCCAAAGAAATATGGGACAAAACCCACCCAGGCAGACTCTCAGGGGTAGAGAGGGAAGAGAGATGAACTTGACCTGGGGCAAGATGGCAGTACTTAACCCGGCTGTGTAACGCTGCTCCTCATCTTTTCTCATTTATCTTCATTCTTACAGCCATTGCTGTGTCTGCTAAGAGTAAAGGAAAGATGAGGGTGTTCCCTTTTATTCTCTTTCCCTTAGATGATCAGCATCTTATCACCTTGCTCATAGCCGTTGGAGCTACTTCTTCAGAGGGAGAAGTCCCCATTGTGAGCGGAGTCAAGGGAGTGGCCAACTCACCAGGGGAAGAAGTTTTCCTCAGTCCCCTCAACATATGCCTACAACCTACAGAGAAAGAAGCACTACTGCTCAAGTTGCTCCTGTCGTGCTGGATGACCTCATGGCTACAGCAGAGGTAGAGGAGGCTCATGCTAGCACACCATTGGAATAGAGTAGCTGTACTACATCTCTGGAAATGAAAGCTTTGCTGGCATTTCCACTTTTGATGGATTCTGTTGCAATGGAAGTTCTTCGTTGCTTGCTCCTTGATCATCTTTACCTTCTCCCTCGGGTGAGTCACTTTTCTTTCCATCTAAGCCGGCTTGGTAACTTTTAGGTACCATGGGAGCTGATTGCAAGTCTTGGTGTCTCCATTAAGGAATATTCTGCCAAA
This sequence comes from Rhinatrema bivittatum, assembly GCF_901001135.1. Classification (NCBI taxonomy): domain Eukaryota; kingdom Metazoa; phylum Chordata; class Amphibia; order Gymnophiona; family Rhinatrematidae; genus Rhinatrema; species Rhinatrema bivittatum. The sequence continues at coordinate 333,765,905 of NC_042617.1, read as the reverse complement.
GTAGATTCTCTTGCCTCTTGGATTGAGCCCACAGTCAGTAAACATGAGGAATTGATTTCTGGAATTCAAATTAAAATCCAGTCTGTGGAGTCAGACATTAAAGATATTCAGTCGTTTGAGGCAGCTGTTGTTAAAGATCATATACTTTTTTCATGCCATCTTGAAGCTTTGGAAAATTGAAACAGATGGTTTAACCTGAAGTTTGTTAGTTTCCCCAAAATTATGGGGGAACTCCTAATTTCCACATTAAGGAGGTATTTTCGGGATATATTAGAGATTTCCGACAATGAAATTCCTCTTATTAACAGAGCCTTTTTCCTACAAACGTCTGTTTGACTTACTGGTTCAAGGTCTGATCAACCCCCTATTGGTTTAGATTTTGCCAATTTGACCGTGTTTCTTGAAAATTCTGGACTGGAAATAATTGTCCGTGGTACTCTACTAGTATCCTTTGTGGTTGAGCAGGATATCAGGAGAATCATGAAACTGTACTTTCGTAATATTAATTCCATTTTTCGTGGTCAATTTATTAGGATTTTCCCTGATATTTCATGCTCTACACAGGATAGGAGATGTGGTTCTCTTTCTTTGAAGCAAGAAACTTTAGCTCTTGGTGCATCCTTTACTTTGCGGTACCTGAGTAAATATATTGTAAAACGTAATAATTATTGTTTCATTTTCCTTGTTTGTGATCAACTAAGAGCATATTTAGATGCCAAGATATCACGTAACAGAACCTAATAATTCAGTGAATGCACTTATATGGTATAAAGTAGCTCCTACGTATTATGCCTGTTTCTTATTTTTCACAATCAGGTTTTTCTCCCCTTTTTTTTTCTTGCCCCTTTTGTTATCATCTTGTGTTACAAGTTTAGTTGCATATTGTAATAGTTTATTTCCTTTTCATGTATCTATGCTTATTGTATATATTATTCCATTATATGTAAGACCCAGTGTTTCTATAACAAGTACTTTTGGACTTGTATTATTGAAAAATTCATAAATAAAATATTTTTTTTTAAAAAGAGATGAACTCACATGAACGTTATGGCTCTGTTGCTACAGGATCGTGGTGGACACCACCTCTGGAGTGGCGCAGGATGGCATGATGAGACTAGGACTAGACTTGGGTGGTTCAGTGAGACTGGAGCAAGGCAGGCTGCGCAGACTAGGCGGGAGCTCAGGAATGGACTACAGGCTGGATAGGAACTCAGGAACGGACTGGAGCTGTGTGGAGGTAAGGGTGAACTGGAACACAGGAAATGTCTGGAGCTGCATGGAGGAAAGAGTGAAACTCGGGACCACTGGAACAGAGTGTGGATAAGCATGGAACTGGAATTCAGACAGAGACTGGAACTAAGACAGGACAAGAAAATGGCAACACATAACATGAAACATAAAGCCTGAAGGCAGCATAAACAAGAAAGGCTCTGAGGGGCAAAACAGAAGAGGCCTTGAGTCAGGAAGAGATGTAGGGAGGCCTCAGAGCTAAGTCAGAGGTCAGTGAGACAGAGAGAGCCCTAGGGTCAGAAAAAGTCCTAGGAAGGCCTCAAGGCTAGGCCAAAAGTTAAAGAAGGCCCAAACAAGGAAGGACCCAAGGGCTCAGAGGCCACAAGGCAAAGACAAGGAAGGCTAAAGTCAGAAACCCAAAGGACATGGACAAGGCAAGGCAAAAAAGAGATCAGAAGGCCAGGAGATCATGAGGCAAAACAAGGAAAGGCCTTAGAACACTGCAAGGCAGAAGTGGCTAGAACAAGGAGTACAAAGGAATTAAATGCTGAGGCAATGAGGCAAGTGCCAGACTAGGTTAAGTAATGCTAGAGTCTGGGTATGGTGCAAGTAGGTGAGAGAAACTTGGCTAGCCAGAGAAGTGTGCTCAAGGAGGTCCCCTGGTGGAGTGGAGGCAGTGGGACTGGCTGAGGCAAGAAACCAGTGATGTGCTCGAGAGTACAGTTCAGAACAAAGCTCACCGAGGTCCCCTGGTGGAGGGGAGACTGCATAGAAGACAGAACCATAACACTAAAAGCAACACAAAGATTAAACTGAGTTGCAAATTTATTATCAAAAAAATTGTCAAGGAAAATATGAATGTTTATAAATGACTATGAACTTTTATCTTTAACGTGATCTCTCTTTTCTTTGGTTACAACTAACAATTTCTTAGAAGAGAACCAGTTCTCCTAACTTTACCATAAATCAGTCAGATCAGTATGGTTTGATTATTATTGGCTATATTGTCTGTATCAAACATTTAGTAACTAATGCTACTTTAAAGAAAAAGTGAACCTTTGTGTTCCAATTCTGTTTTTCAGATGTAGCAGAACAAAATCATCCATTACCAGTTGCATGTAAGTAGAGAAAAGATATTTTGTTTTGTTTCTTTTCTGGTCTGTCTCTTATATATCTGTGTAATCTTTTCTTTTCTCTCTGTCTCTTTCAGTGAACTTTCCAGTCCCTGTGAATCCTGAGGTTTCTGTATTGCACGCTCTTCCCTTATGTCTCTGACACTATTATTTATGACAGCAGTGTTTCTGTACTCTCTTTTTCTGTGATGCCAAACATTTTCACTCTAGCTAGACTTTGTGACAAGTGTACACTTAGCTGAATTTATTTAGAAGGAATCTTCGTACCCTCTGCCGCTATTAGGGGCTGGGGCTTGCTGAAATGTTGCTCATAGCTTGAGTGCCAGAGGGTCTCTGTTGCTGCTTCCTGCATGTTATCTCCAAGCTGCATTGTCTCTGGAACAGACAGGAACCTCTGTAGTCTATAAATAAAATAAGAGTGTTCATAACCTATTAGGGATGTGCAGCAGGGACGGATTCGTCCCATTCGGTATTCGTATTCATGGGGAGCCAAATCCATTGCATTCATTCTAGGGGGACCCCGATCTGTTCATTAGTTATGTATGTATTTGTTTCCCCAAAAAAACCCCATCCCAACCCTTTAAATTTAATTAACTATAATCCCCCACCCTCCTGACCCCCCCCCCCAAGACTTACCAAAAGTCCCTGGTGGTCCAGCGGGGATCCTGGCGCGATCGCCTGCACTCAGGCTGTCGGATGCCGGTATTCAAAATGGCGCCGATAGCCTTTGTCCTTACTATGTCACAGGGGCTACCGGTGCCATTGGTTGGCCCCGTCACATGGTAGGAGCACAAGATGGTGCCGGCCGTCTATTGCTCCTAACATGTGGACCACCAGGGACTTTGGTAAGTCTTGGGGGGGTCAGGAGGGTGGGGGGTTTATTCGTTAGATACGTTGTATTCGTGGGTATTCACCATACGTTTCGTGACCCCACGAATAAAACGAATAGGGACATATACGTTGCGGATTGCCAATACGTCGAAAACAAATGCACACCACTATAATCTATACTAACCCCGCTTCTCTTCCAAAGGTGTTCTAAATAGTGTTCCCATAATGTATGTCCTTGAAGACTTATTGGCACTTGGCTAGCTATTTGTGAATAAGAAAAGGATAATTAAATTTTCCTTAATCTAGCTAACACAGAGGAATTGCATTCAGGTGCCTTTTAGTGTGGTGCAGATTATGTTCTCTCACTTCAGACACACACTTACTACTATGCACTTTTCTCAGATCCAGGTACTTAGGGATCCTCAACTTAAGTGGCTATATATTTATGCATTTGGGGAATATGCAGCTGAGTATTTCCCTCCTGGGATTTTATGAATATCAAAGCACTACTATGTTTGTCCTAGTGTACTCTGCATTTACTCTCACAGTCTGAAGCAGAGTGATGATCTTTAGTGCTTGATCTGCTTCAGCTTAAGTAAAGTAATGATTCCTCTCACAAACAGGGTCATTTATCGTTAGGGCCCTAACACACACAAATTTTATTTAACTACACCTTTTTTCTGTGCATTCCCAGGAAAAATGTTGAGAGAGAGAAAAAAAAAAAAAAGAAAGAGAGACAGACTCCACATTCAGACAATATGACACGCTTTATATGTACCTATGTAAAGGGAGGGGGGGGGGTAGTTTTACATACACCGTCAGAGGAATTAACTGCAAATGTGAATTAACAGAATAATTTTTATCATTTGAATCGATGAAAGGTGCCAACTAGAGGAGTTGATTTATACAATGCAATCTTTAGCTAGCACTGCATTGTACAAATCAACTCCTTTTGTTGGCACCTTTCATCAATTCAAATGATAGAAATTATTCCGTGAATTCACATTTGCAGTCAATTCCTCTGACTGTGTATGTAAAACCAGCCCCCCCAAACCCACTCCAAGTTGAAAGTGCCCCCTCTTATGGTGGTACATATATAGCTTGTCACATTGATTTCATACAGAGGTTCTCTCTCTCTCTCCTTCCCTCAAAATAAAGCAAAGCATTGATATATCACAAAAATGGACCATGCTTTGCAATAATCACCAATGCAGGAGTTGGGAAATTAGCCTATATCACAGGCACTATATTTATAACATTTTGAAAAATTCCTGTTAATGAGCAGCTCTGCACTCTTTGACACTCCTTCTCTATTTCAGATTCAGCAGTGGGGTTCCATTACCAGTTTCAATACAAGCAAACTTACAGTTTTCAGATATTGATGCTAATTTACAGATAGTTTTCCTCTCACCTCAGCACTCCACTGAAGTGGACTATGCTTCACTTTATTTCAAATTCTGATCATCAAATACTTAGGGGTATCTTGCTTATTCAGTAGGTATATATATTCTTCTATACTGCACATGTTGTGACGCTTTTTATATCAGAAAAGATGAAAAGTATTTCTGAATTTCACAAAAAAAACACCAATCAGGAAATATGCAGTAGTCTGTATATACGGTGATTGTGTAATCACTTATTCTCTTCACAGTTTACACTTTTCAGTTTCCAGTCAGCTCATATATTCTATCAATCGGGCCGATAAAGGAAAGCGCGGCCATGGTTGCCCTGTTTTTAACCTGCTTTGGATGCATATTTTGGATGCGTAAGGCAGACCCGCGATTCAGTATCGGCTTTTACACGTCCTTACCGCTTGCCGAAATGGACGCGTTTCCGTCTCCACCCGCCGCATGTATATGATATGTTAATGATCGATTTAGCTATTCCCTCCAATACAGTAACATGCGCCCAGATTATCGCCTCTTTAACCAGCTTATTTACAACGTCTTTAACCAGAATATTTATCGCCTACTCTGACCCTGGCATTAGTGTGGTGTTCAGTCAGCTTCGTACCGGACAACGCCATGGACAACATGCATATACTGGCTCTGGCGATATTTTTCATTCAGTTGAGAAGCAGAATGAGAACTGCTTGAATGAGAAATGCTCAAAATGCTCGTCAGATTGGAGAGGCCAACAGGGGAGCTCTGCAGCAAGGAGAACCCATCCAACCGGAGAACCCAGCAGCAAGACCGGAGGAGGTATGTGTTCTGTTTGGGTTCAACTGTACCATCCATCTTTGGGCGTCTCTGAGGCTCCGGACATGGGCGCCTCTACGGACGCCGGAGAGATGGGAGCCACGCCAGGCCAGGGCTTAACTGTACCATCCATTTCTGGGCGTCTCTGAGGCTCCGGACATGGATGCCTCTACGGACGCTGGAGAAATGGGAGCCACGCCAGGCCTTCATCCAGCGTCAGCTAGGCGTCCTGATGCTCCAGGGGTCCGGGCGGGGTGCATGAACAGAAGCCGCGACCTCAGACATACAAGGTCACGGCATCCATTCATGGACCTTCCCGCCTGTATCCGGGCGTCCATGATCGGAGGCTCCGCTGCCTTGAGCACCCAGCCGGACGTCCAAGTTTGCGGCTTCCGTTCATGGACATTCCCGGCCTGGCGCTCAAGGCAGCGGGGCCTACAGGCAGGATCCATGAACGGAAGCCGCGACCTCAGACATCTAAGGTCGTGGCGTCCGTTCATGGACCTTCCCGCTTGTATCCGGGCGTCCATGATCGGAGGACCCGCTGCCTTGAGCACCCGGCCAGACATCCAAGCTGCGACTTTGGACGTCCGGCCGGGCACTCAAGGCAGCGGAGCCTCCGATCATGGATGCCCGGATACAGGCGGGAAGGTCCATGCGGGGTCTGTAGAAAAGAACCATCCACTTACCTGGTGAAATGACATTTCAAATGACAGGTACCAGCGCACCCTGGATACTATGTAGGCGCTGTATACCGCTCTATACAGTAAAATGGATTGCGGACTCCTACTGCTTCATTGATGCGCTTTGGACGCCGCTTGGATTTGCGTCTAATTTGAATACTGAATCGAGCGGCTTGTGAACCAAAATGTGCGCACGGCAAATGAGCGGGCGCCAGGCACTGCCGCACTTTTTCTTATGCGTCCTTACTGTATCGGCCCGAATGGCTGTTAAACTTTCCCCGTGATACAGCTAGATTAATTTAACATTGACAGTTAACTTTCTACCCTGGATGTTTACTGGAGTTTCACCTTGTTTTAAAACAATTATTACAGCAAAACAGTCACACATTCATGAATCATTCATACTGAAAGGTGTGTGTCTTCCTCTCTGTGCTTTCTATTACTATTTTGACATTTTTAAGCAAATTAAAGTTGAGGAAACAAAAATCTTTCTGCTCAGTGTCTCTCTCAACTGTCACTCTCAGGATTCTTACTGTTACAGTTTGGAATGGATTCCTCCACCGATGCTGACATCAGCTTAAGTAGTTCCCTGGGGACTTTTGGGAGAGGTATTAACATTTTTCCTTTCATGAACTCTCCCCCCCCCCCCTCCTTCATTGTATTAAGTTTTAGAGAAGATAATGTGGGAATTTTAGAGCTATCTTTTGTACTGGTAAAGCAATTGAACTTTTCCATCAGTGAGAAACTTTAGAGGTAGATCTTTAAAAAGTATACGTGTGCGTACTTTTGTTCACGCAACCGGCGCGAACAAAAGTATGCCATATTTTAGCTTATAAAATCCTGGGTCAGCGTGCACAAGGCTGCGCAAAATCGGCAGCCTGCGCGCGCTGAGCCGCGCAGCCTGCTTCCGTTCCCTCTGCTTCCCCCCACCTTCCCCTCCCTTCCCCTACCTAACCCACCCCCAGCCCTACCTAAATCCCCCCCTCCACCTTTGTTGGGCAAGTTACGCCTGCTTCAAGCAGGCGTAACTTGCGCGTGCTGCCTCGCATCCCCCGGCACAGGCTGCAGTGCCGGGGGACTCAGAACCGCTCTCCTGGCCCGCCCCCGAACCGTCGCCATGCCCCCGGACCCGCCCCGGACCACCCCCTGACCCCGGACTTGCCCCCGGACAAGCCCCCTCCCGCCCCTTTTACGAAGCCCCGGGACTTACGCTCGTCCCGGGGCTTTGCGCGCGCTGGCGGCCTATGCAAAATAGGCGTGCCAGCGCGCGCAGGGCTTTTAAAATCTAGCCCTATGTGTATAAATCCACCAGTCCTTTCGTAGCATTTCTCCAGCACTGGCTCACAAAATGGTGGCACTAGGTCATTTTCATAGACCCTGACACCCTGTCCCAGAACTCCAGTCACAAAATGAAGTCTATTGAGGGTAAAACCAAGACTGGATCAGATGAAATAGGGTCTGATTTTCAGAGAAACTTAGCTTTTAAATACAAATTTTCTTTTTCCAAATTATTTTGTGAGGGTGTTAAAGTGAACCACAGCATTTTCTACTGTTTCAGATCTCATTTATACTGTAAAAACAACTTCATATGACAGCATAATATACTGAAAGCTTCCCACTCAGATTTTCATTAAAATAAAATATGTAGAAGATCCTCTAATTCCTATTTCAGGGTTTGTTGGCATTTTTGTCACAGACCTTCCACACTTTTATACTGTTTTTGGTCCCCTTTCCCCATTTTTGCTCATCTCCAGAACACATCCCCTGAAACCCTTAAAATATTTTAAATATCTGACCTGGCCACTATGGCTAATCAGATTCTTTATGGGTAATTCTTCTAATAGGTCTCATCCATTTAAATTGGGATATTTTGGGATCAATTTGTGACTCCATACTATATGTGGCCACCAGGGAGGTCTGTCTAACATGACCCCAATGCTTGTTTTTGGCTAATTTTAATTTTAAAATGAGTTCTAGGACCCCCTCTATACCAGGCCAGGTGATCCCCATCCAAAGCTTCCAAAATTTGGTAGGAGCATTAGCAGGGTCACCCCACCCAGAATGGGAAATTCTTTTTTAATTTCATCATTTCATTTGTTTTTTTTTAATTTAAATTTAAAGTTCCCCCTATTTTACCCACGAAATGGAAGTGCCTCTCTGGGTCACCTCTGCATCACGGCTCTGCTCTCCTCAATGTCGAGGACCTTCCCAGGAGTCCCTGTTGCAAAATACTAACCCCTTAGCTGTTTTGGGGGCTTTCTCTATTAGCCACGATGTTCGTGGCCGTGTCCTACTTCCTGTCACTCACTGCCGGCTCTCTCATGCAGCTGTGAGGCAGAGGATCCTCGCGGCTATACTGAGCAGCTTATGGCTGCCTCTGCTCCATACCGTAAACATTGCGGTAGCTTGACCAGCAAGGACCGGGGCCAACATGCATGGGCCCCAACGGCTCGCACACACCTCTCAGCAGCTCCCCGCTGCATATTTAAAATTTGATCCAGGCTAGCAGCACCTCCCAGCCTTCGCTGCAGAGACACAGGCAGGCAAACTTATATAGCAGAATGTTTTGACCATTTGAAGCCAAGCAGCATAGAGAAAACATGCAGTGAAATGTTTGTGCACACAGTCATGGCAATGTTAAATAATTTGTGGACTGGCCTTTTATTTCCATCGTGACTGCATTGTGTCTTGCACATTCAAAAAAACTTTGTCCTCTGTGAACCTTTTGCTTGGAAATTAATTTGCCTTGTGTAAATAAATGAGGATTTATTATTGAAGTGTTTACGTGTATGTTGGTGTCTTCTCCTTTTTGAAAGGGAAAAGAAAGAAAATGTGCAATAGCTTAAAGATTTTATATATCTCTTCCATCTACATGCTCCATTGCTTGCTCTTAGCTGAACCTGATCAAAAGTATGTGTCCCTCAAAAGTTAACCTGGCCTGAAGCAGTTGTAAAATATTAGCCGATATCAGGCAAATGGTAAATAGCATGTGGAGGAAAGCATATCATCATATTTCCCATATATCTGCTAAAACCTAATTTGTATGAGATATTCCATTATTTACATGTGGAGACATGCTAATTTTAATGCACACTTGCTAATGGCTTCTGGGACCAGCTTAGCATTCATATTAGGGCCCATAGCACATAGTATATTTTTGATGTGCACTAAAGGGCCTTACTGTGCATGCCAGCCTTTAATGCATAGACCCCATAATATCTGTCATCTTTAATTTGTATCATACAAAGTATATTGGTGCAATGTATACTTTCTTATTTAACTCAAAAGTATAATTTGTACTTTTCATAAGGCAAAACTGCCCATTGCCACTTGGCTCCTAGGAAGACAGGATACAGAAACAGTTTTTAAAATGGACAAGAAGTGTGCACATCCATACTTGATTTCATGCAGGTTTTTCCATGTTTAGCACATTTGTGAAGGAGTCTATACAGACCCTTCCAAGTAACTCAGTCAAAAACCCTCTCCATAAAACATGAAGTCAATTGAAGGATGCTTAGAGATCTGCTAAGTCATTCAGCCACACACTCCTCTCCTATATTTATTTATTTGCTTATTTATTTATTTGTTTGTATATTCTTAAACCTCTCCAAATTTTATAAAAATCTTCCTTTACCCAGAACAGAGGAGAGAAACAGAGGGCCTGATTTTAAAAAGCATTTACTCGAGTAAAAACCAGGTTTACTGGAGTAAATTCACTTTACTTGAGTAAGTGGGTTTTTGAAAATTGCTACAATATATGCCATTGACTTGTCTATAGGATTTATTCACATAAGTGTACTTTACTTGAGTAAATGGCTTTTGAAAATTGCTACAATAGTAGCTACATTTACGCATGTAACTCCTTTTGAAAATTACCCCCAGAATATGGAAAGACTCCCACAGAGCTGCTGCCCAAACAGCCAAATAAGGGAAAACTTTTATAGGAAAAGAAAGATTATTCTCCTGTGGTTTAGTTACCCATCCTTGCTAAAGTACCTTAAACAAACCCTAGCATGCCTCACTTTCTTTGACCAGTAGGTGACTTGGTAGAACACTTATACTGGGAATAAGAGGGGGAGGAGGAATAGCCTAGTGGTTAGAACAGTGGGCTGTGATGCAAGAGACCAGCATTCAAGTCCTGCTGTCACTCCTTGTAACCTTGGGCAAGTCACTTTACCCTCCATTGCCTCAGGTACAAACTTAGGCCTAGATTTATCAAAATGCGGTAAGTACCGCATGCGATAGCAAAAGGGGTGTGTTTTATGCTAATATAGTATTTATTGCATTTTGCAATAATTTGGGCAAGGGTCTCTCAACCTAGCTTGATGGACTCTCTACCTGGGTAACATCAAGCTAGGTTGAGAGACCCTTGCCCAAATCTCATCTTTGAGTGAGTTTCCTCACTCCGAAGGCCAGCAAATCTTCACAAGAGACCACTGTTCTGTTCGTACGTCTCATGTAGAATGTGAAAGTGGCCCCTAACCCCCTACACACTTACCTAATCCCCACCTCGAGTTACTATTACGGCCAGTCTCTCTCTCTCTCTCTCTCTCTCTCTCATTTTTTAAATTTGCATCGCACCATACGATATGGTGCAATCGCATGCGATAAGCCCTTAACGCATGCGAAAACGCCTTACCGCATTTTGAAAAATGACCCCCTCAGATTGTAAGCCCTCTGGGGATAGGGAAATACCTACAGTACCTGAATGTAAACTGATGTGATATCTCAGATTGAATGTCAGTATATAAAAATAAGAGATTTTTCTATGCTCAGTATACAGCTGTTTTCTGGAAGATTTCATACAGTTTAGAGAAATTTTGGAGCTAAATGTAAAGGTTTAGAGGTTCATGAAGTGAAGGAGACACCAGCATTTAGAGAAGATACATTCACTTAACTGCAGTAACTCACAAAGACAGGAGAGTAAAAGGAGAGAGAGACAGGAAGAGCGAATCTTTCAGTCATAACATTATACATCCACTCTTATTCCCTTTGGAAAATTCTAGATTAGGGAAATATTGATTATCTGTTCTTTTAGTATTAATAATAGAATAATCTCAATAAGTATTCAGGGCAACATTGAGAGTTTATTTTCTGAAAGCTACTCAGGATTAGCATTGTCAGGCTATCTCCGTTTATTTTAATTGTAAGAATAGAATAGTAGGTTCCTAAGACAAGAAAGTGAGGAAGAAGATACAGAGGACTCAGGAGCAGAGAGGAGAAAAGTGTGCTCCCTAATGCCTCAAAAATCATATACAAATTAAGATCACAAACCACACATGCTAATGACATTGGGGAGATAAACCTATATCAGTAGCCTGTCAGGGGAAAAGGTGCATTCTCTGGTGTTGAACTAGGGTCTGCCCAGTTCAGGGCTGGGTATTGATCACTGACCCACAGAATGACTCAGACAAAGCCATTTCCACTATAAATGATAACCTATGATGTGGCTCCACCTCTGAGGATCCTCAGGAGTCTCAAAAGGACTGCTGGGACACTTCTGAGGTTTTGCCAGCATTTACAGGTAGATTTTAAAAGCCCTAATGTACTTCAAAGCTGGGAAATACGCACCTGACTTAGCCCAGTGTGCGTTGCATAGATTTTAAAATCCATGCGGGTAAGTGTTTTTCTCCCAGTGCGCACATACATTTTTTTCATCAAAAGAGGCAGGGTGGGATATGGACGGGCCAGAATTGCACCATGATGTCTGAGCATAAGTGTTTTCGTGCACAAGCATGCGCCAGGGTCCCCTACTGCGTAACTTTACTTCTGCTATGGACAGTGTGTAAGTGTGTAAAAAAAACAAAAAAAACTAGGCTAGTCAGCAAGGTTTTAAACCTCAGGGCTAATAGGGTAAAAGGATAGGAAAGTTAGCAAGGGAGTTTAGAAAGTCCTCTCCTTTACTGGGCTGAACTGGGAACAAACTGGGGAAAAAGGTAATTGTGTCGGCAGGTGTAGTTACTAAAATTCCCCCCACTTTATAAAATCATGTGCACAAGTACGTGCATACAGCTGATTTTATAACACACGTGCATATATGTGTATAAATGCACACATGTGCACACACCGGCAAATTTGTGCACATGTGCGCCCATGCACGGGTCTTAAATTTTACCTCTTAGACAACATGGTGTCCATTACAAGTTGTGGAATACCAGAGGAGACCCGTGAGTTACCAACCAAGTGTGTACTTATGTGATACGTATTAGGGGTGTGCATTCAGATTGACCGCATTAGTAAAACGCAACTCATATTTTTTTTTTACTTAAAAAATTGATTCGACATAAACGATCGGATTTCCCACATATCGAACATAGATATGTTCGATATGTGGGAAATCGCGATTGTTGAGCCAAAATAAAAATATAAACCCCCTCACCCTCCTTAATCCCCCCCCCGACTTACCACAACTCCCTGGTGATGGAGCGAGGAGTGAGGACGCCATTTCTGCAATCCTTGGCGAGAAGCATGTGACATCGGCGGCACGTCGAGTGACGCCGGCGTCACGTGATTCCCGGCTCGTTCGCGCCGGACGGCTCGTTCGGCCCAAAAAGAACTTTTGGCCAGCTTGAGGGGGTCAGGAGGCCCCCCCAAGCTGGCCAAAAGTTCTTTTTGGGCCGAACGAGCCGTCCGGCGCGAACTTGCCGGGAATCACGTGACGTCGGCGTCACGTGATTCCCGGCTCGTTCGCGCCGGACGGCTCGTTCGGCCCAAAAAGAACTTTTGGCCAGCTTGGTGGGGTCAGGAGGCCCCCCCAAGCTGGCCAAAAGTTATTTTTGGGCCGAACGAGCCGTCCGGCGCGAACGAGCCGGGAATCACGTGACGCCGCGTCACTCGACGTGCCACCGACGTCACATGCTTCTCGCCAAGGATTGCAGAAATGACGTCCTCACTCCTCGCTCGATCACCAGGGAGTTGTGGTAAGTCTGGGGGGGGGGGATTAAGGAGGGTGAGGGGGTTTAAATTTTTTTTTTGCACATATGTACATATACCCAACTCATTGGATTTTTTTTATGTCCATATTGGCCGCAAGTGGGACCCCCTTTCGGACATAAAAAATATGAACATAAAATTTTGCTCTGCACATCCCTAATACGTATTAAACTGTCTTGTAAAGTCTCGTCTCAAGTCAAGTTGTGCTGCTGAAGTAATTGTGAAGAGACCTGGACTGAATTAATAGTTCCTACTGCATTCTTTCTAATAGCATTCTTTCTATTGAGAATACCTGCAGTGCTGTAAGATAGGAGCTGATTTTGATAACATCGCTAATAAAAACACTTGCAAGCATATTCCTGTGTCCATGTGCTGTAGGGGCCATTGGGCCTGAGGTAGCCTCAAACCATAGCTACGAACCCCAGCTGCATACTTACTTAAACCACAGATAAAAGTACAAACAGACTGAGATGCAAATATAGAGAAAGAGTTTAGCTAGACAGAAGTATAAACAGCAACAGAGTCAAAGACAGGAGAGAGAAGAATACACAGATAAAAATATAGAGAAGGAAGGATGAAACTGAGAAAGAAGGAACATACAGACATCAAACTAGAGAAAAGGACAGAGAGAAACAACAACATAACAACAATATAACACACACTTCCCTTTAAGTATCCGGTGAAAGTCAGGAGCATCTGTAAAGGAAGTTTCCAAAGAATCAAATTCTTCCCAGAAAGTTAATAACATTTTTGCTATAACATCAGTGACTAAAAAAAAATAAACTAAGAATTCATTCTCGCAGAACCGATTCTAAGTAAAGTTGCAAAACCTAAAAGAAAAGCATAAGCTCTTATTATTTTTAAACTATTTGTTTTTATTTAAATTTAAGTAGTTTTATTCAGATTATTGTTAACAGCTTTTGATTATTAACATATAAAAAAAAATTAAATTTGAAATTTCAATAGCTATTTATTCTGATACCATCTGATTAGTTTTTAAAACCTGCCTTCCCTATTTATCCCTGAGAGAACAGGCCAGGTGGGTTCCAGACCACTTTTTCCTAGCTTCCACTTCTGCATAAAGCATCCAGTGACCCAGCTCATTTCAACATCAGAAACCCCATTTGTAACACTCAGCCACCAATAGCGGAAGAGTCACTACCTACAAGAGAAGGTGGGATAGATGCGGTTCTTCAAAATCATCCTTAAGGGTAGGAGTGAAGCCCACGTGCTCCTGCCCCGGTTCTTAGAGCTTTAAAGATGACATTGGTTGCCTGGAAGATGGCACCAAAGTGATGCCACATCAGTGCCTGCCTCCGGAGCAGCCTGCACCATTTTCTTGCATGGCTATACAAAAGTAAGCAGTTTAAGTGATTAATTCCTCCCCAGCCCTGCTCTTGTAAGTGCCTATCCCTATTCCCATGCTAAGTTAAAGGTGTAATGCCACTACACATGTAACGTTATGTGAGGATAGGGTAGGCAATTTTCAAAAAATCCCATTTCCTCAGATAAAACATGATTTTACGTGTGGAAATGGATTTGAAAATTGCATCCTCAAAAGATATTGCTTGCAACTTGATGGCTGACCTTTATTTCTTTCCATTCCTATCTGATTTGCTATGGTTGTTCTAAGTACCTCAGTGCCGCATGTTCAACTAATTTCTTTTTCTGTTTCAGGATAATGCCATCTCTTCTTTGTCTTTTTTTTTTTTTAACAAACTGAGCAACCTTTAAGATTCAATAGCAAAAGAGTGTGAAGCAGCACTAAACTCCACCGAGAAATCTATCCAGCGAGATCAATTATATGATGTTTTGACAATAGAATTGATTTCCTGGCAGGATAAATATATCATTCTGCTATATTCAGATACATAGGAGATGGGTGTGCCAGAATAGTTTTGGATGACAAAAGAAAAATCTCAGGAAATAAATAAAACCAATAACAAACTGACTACTATCTGCTCCGTATGTAACAATCATGGTACACTTGGTAGTCCAGAGGTACTCTAGCTTCAGTGAGTAGG
Organism: Rhinatrema bivittatum; assembly: GCF_901001135.1. Lineage (NCBI taxonomy): Eukaryota > Metazoa > Chordata > Amphibia > Gymnophiona > Rhinatrematidae > Rhinatrema > Rhinatrema bivittatum. The sequence goes on along the minus strand of NC_042617.1, from coordinate 333,750,873 downwards.
GCTCTATACCTCTGACATTCCAGAAATTATAGCAGCCTCGTCATGATTTATTTCATTATTATACTCCTGCCGACATGTCAGTCCCAACAGTAACCCCGCTGCTCCGTTTTAGATCATAACGCCGGCCACTTCAAGGGAATAAAATAAACTGGAGTGGCTTAACACAGATGTGCCTGATTCAAATGATCACGGACACAATACACACAGAAAACAGATTTATTAATGTCATTGTGCCAACAATATCTAATTTAATTTAATAAGGGTTTTGACCTGTTTTTTGTAGGATAGTACATTAAACTTCTGTAAAATCAAATGCTCTCTGCTATCTTCTCATCTTTCTAAGAATGGAGACATACCACGGCAGGCAAACAGGTCTCCCTAATTCCAAAAATAAAAAGAAGACTGGAGCATTTTTCAGTGGCTTAGCAGTAAATATGGCCGCTGTGCCGGGAGCCTGACTCCGCCCCCGCTCCGCCCTGCCCCACCCCCGCCCCTTTGGTAAATCCCCGGGTCTTACACATGTCCCGGGGCTTTACACTCATCGACGGGCCTTTTTAAAATGGGCCCGCCGAGCGTAACCCTTTTAAAATCCGGCCCAGTGCTTTTTGTGCGTGTCACTATGAACTGTGTATACAAACTTCCGAAAATGAATACAAACCACAATTTTTGTTCTTTTTAGAGACACTGCTGATTCAGTTCACTCTACCTGGAACACATCAAAACTCTGCTTTCTATGTGCAGGTTGATATAATTAAAGATCTAACGTTTACTTCATGTAGAAGTGAGAATATTGAGAACTCTTTCAGATCTTAGAATCTGAGAATACTCAATTTTCCTCAGATTCCTTTGAAGACACCTGCTGAGATTTTTGTTTCTTATATGAAAGTAGTTCTATCTATCCCAGAGAATGTATTACCACCTACTGAGAAAATGTTTTTCCTGCCTGTTTCTAAGAAATCTGTGAATAATGTCTTGATGGATGTACCCGCCAACTTGACTGACCTCCTGGAGAATTCTAAAGAGGAAAATATTGCTGGTCGGGCTACTTTGATGGTGACCTTTGTTTTTATGCAAGACTGAAATAATATTTTTCGTGCTTATTTTCGTAATAAAGAAGTTTTGTTGAAAGGACAAAAATTCTGGATGTTTCCGGACTTACCCAGAACAATGCAGGAGCATAGAAAAGCTCTGGACATGAAGTTCTTTCATTATTTATTTATTTATTTATTTATTTAGTATTTTTTATATACCGAAGTATAGCAGAGTTGCCTTCACTCCGGTTTACATATACAAACAACATGTTACATTGAACGGTGTATAAATATAAAATTAACACTAATGAGAGAAGACTTAGCAATGAGAGTTAATATAATAAAAAAACACAGGGTGGATACCCTGAATAGGTTAACAGAGATATCTAGTAACATCATAAGAAAGGGGGCATCTGTATCATGAAACAGGGGGATTTACCAAGGTGGATATTGAAAGATAGCAGGCATTGTAAGAGTGCTTTAAAGTCATTGAGTGCTGTCTTTGAAAGATTGGCGGAGTCTTTTTTGAAGGATTTAGCGTTTTCTTGAATGGAGAGGAAATGAGGTAACTCATTCCATAGCTTTGGGCCAATAATGGAAAAGGCTCTGTTTCTGGTGGATGATAATTTGGCCTGTGGAAGTGAGGGAATCTCTAGTTGAATATTACTAGTAGTTCTTGTTGTTCGTTGAGGGCAATGTATGTGAATGATGTCATCAAAGGCAGTGAAGTTGGCTTTATATATTGCTTTGTGGAGTAGAGAGAGAACTTTGTATTCTACTCTTTTTTCAATAGGGAGCCACTGTAATTGGTTGAGAACAGGCGTAATGTGATCAACTTTTCTTTTACCTGTTAGTACTCTGGCTGCAGCATTCTGAAGGAGCTGCAAGGGTCTCAAAGAAGATTTTGGAAGGCCAATCAATAGGGAATTGCAGTAATCCAAGCCGGAAAATATGAGGGCTTGTAGGACGATTTTGAAATCCTGGGGGTGAAGCAGTTGTTTTAGGTGTTTTAAAATTTGAAGTTTATGAAAGCCTTCTTTAATTTTTGTAGAGATGTGTTTTTTGTAATTTAGGTCAAAGTCTAACCAAAAACCCAGGTCTTTAACGCTCTCTTTAGGATGGATGAGGGGCTTGTCAAATTGGAAGGGTGGAATTAGGGGCTACTTCCCTTATTCGGTATCCTTGTAAATGTATAATAACCTTAGAATCTGTGTGATAATTTTCTTTGACCCTATACAGTTATGGAAATTTCTGGATCCCAAGCATGGCATTGTGACTTCTTCTCCCTCTGCCAATGAAGAATTGCTTTGATTGGGTATAGATCAGCTTTGAAGCTTCCATCCTTAATGTTGGTAATTTTTTCCTTGTAGTTAGCAATTCCCCATGACTTTTTCAGTTCCTCCCCATATATTGGGGTCTAATATTGGCATTATACTTTGGTGTACTTATTTTCTTTTTTTTAATTACCTCTTTATAATGTTTTGTATTATCCATGTATACTGCCTTTTTTCTTTGTCAAATATATTTTATTTTATATTTGATTTAAAGTTATAAATAAAGGAGTAGATTTTACAACATAAAATAATATTTTACAACATAAAATAATATTTTACAAAATAAAAGATTTTACAAAATAAAATAATAAATAAATAAACATGCATGTACAGCGTACATGTGCACGCGCTATCCGACGCGCGCACATTTACACCCGATTTTTATAACTTCAGGCATGCACAAGTTATAAAATCAGGGGTCGGCGCTCGTAAGGGGGTGTGCCAGGAGCCTAACCCCGTCCCAGCCCCGGACCACCCCTTCCCCACCCCTTTTTGCAAGCCTCAGGGCTTTACACTCATCGCTGGGGCTTTTTAAAATAGGCCCTGCGTGCACAGGGCCAGTTACACGCGTAAATCCTTTGAAAATCTGGCCCAAAGAGTTTTAAAAAAACCCTCTGTTTTCTTCTTTCCAGAACAATGCATTTGTTTCAAACAAAAGTACATGTCTAATCTCAGTCTATCCTAGTGATTGGTGTATAAAATGTAATTCTCCTGTATGTCATGCACTGGATTGTTTTAAGCAAATTGCTTAAAAGTTTTGTGCAGCTATTCTATGGGTTCCAATTTTAAGGGCTTCCTTCTATTCTCCCTAAATCTGACTAGAAGGGAAATTTGTAACCAGTGATTTGTTTCCATAGTAGTATTATTATGACCCAACAGTATCCTTCTGCTCCTTTGGGCTTCCAGCTCAGTTGGAACCAGAGCTGGAATCTAATGCCGAGTCTTCATTCACAACTACCTGAGGATTTCCCCCCACTTCCAGAATGCCCTAATGTTATCGATGCTTTTCTTGAATGAAAATTCAACCCTTGACTACAACAAAGAAAATAAAATAAATAGCAGCCATATCACAAAAATTGTAATCCTATACATCAATATAATACAGTAGAAGAGGACCAGAAGCACATGCCTAAGGGCGTGCAAATCTCAAACCCTTCAATTAACTGAATGAAGATCAATTTAATGGTGATTAAAAAGAGGATTGGTAAGTATAGCTTTGGGAAATCTTTGAACTTATAAAAGCTTGGTGAATGGTGAAATAGAGGGATATATTCTTTAGAGTTTGTGTGTGTCTGAGGTAATAAGCAAGCTAGAGATAGTTAATTCAAGTGTCTGTCTTTCCCACCCACTCAACCCTTGATTTTTAGGCAAGAGACACTTTCTCATTAAAAATCAATCAGGGTCTTATCTAAATCATTATACTGTACCAGCCCTTAATGAAAATGTAATCATCCCCTTGTAGGACACCAGCTGATTAATTAGTAAATACTCCTGTAAATTTAAAGTACTTTAATTCCAACTCCATTAGTATCCTAAACTTAACTAGGAACTCAATAAAACTAAGATGAAGGCAGCAGTCCAGCAGCAAGAAGGGGCATTTCCAGTCTTTTGCATTGAGTGTCACATGTATTATTTTTTACCCACCGGTGAGAGATTGTATGTGTGCACTCGGTGCAAAGAGCTTCTGGTTCTCAGGGAACGAGTCTGATCTCTGGAGGCTAGATTAGCAGACTTGGAGGAGCTGAGGCAGACATAGGGATACATTGATGAGACCTTCAGGGACATAGTAGCCAAGTCCCAAATCCAGGGTGGCAGCCCCAGTGCTGCCTTGGATCAGAAAGGTCTCCCAGTAGGAGAATATCACCCTGGTGTAGCAGGAAGTGATCCTATAGCAAGGACCTGCTCTCCAGGTGATGATTTGTCCTCTTGCACTGAGGAAAAGTCTCCCAGGGCTACTGCCCAGGAGGGAAGGGTTAGGCCGGCCATTATATTTGGTGATTCAATTATTAGAAATGTAGATAGCAGGGTGGTTAGTGGACATGAGGACCGCCTGGTAACTTGCCTGCCTGGTGCGAAGGTGGCAGACCCACGCATCACCTAGATAGGATTATAGACAGTGCTGGGGAGAAGCCGGCTGTCGTGGTACATGTGGGCACCAACGACATAGGAAAATGTGGAAGAGAGGATCTGGAAGCTAAATTTAGGATTTTATTTAGAAAGCTGAAATCCAGAACCTCCAGGGTGGCATTCTCTGAAATGCTTCCTGTTCCACGTGCAGGTCCCCAGATGCAGGCAGAGCTCCAGAGTTTCAATGCGTGGATGATACGATGGTGAAGGGAAGAGGGATTCAGTTTTGTAAGGAACTTGGGAAACATTTGGGGAAGGGGAAGACTTTTCCGAAAGGATGGGCTCCACCTTATCCAGGGTGGAACCAAGGTGCTGGCACTAACTTTCATAAAGGAGATAGAGCAGCTTTTAAACTAGAACAAGAGGGAAAGCCAACAGTCACTCAGCAGTGCATGGTTCGGAGAAATGTATCCTTGAAGGATACTAATGAAACAGACCATCCTAACAGAGAGGTTCCAATAAAAGCAAACGTAATCCATGTGACTATATGTAAAAAAATCACCGAAGCTAATGATTTCCAAATTATCCTTAACAACTGAAAAGAAGGTTGTTAATACAAAAAACACACTTTGAAATGACTGTATGCCAGTGACAGAAGTCTAAGAAGTAAGATGGGAGAGTTAGAGTGTATCGCAATAAATGATGAGATTGACATAATTGGCATCACAGAGACTTGGTGCAAGGAGGATAACCAATGGGACAGTGCTATATCAGGGTACAAATTATATTGCAATGATAGAGAGGATCAACTTAGTGGGGGTGTGACACTTTGGGGTAGATTTTATAATTTTGCGCAAGCGCGTACTTTTGTTCGCTCACCAGGCGCGAACAAAAGTACGCTGGATTTTATAAGATACGCATGTAGCCGCACGTATCTTATAAAATCTGGGGTCGGCGCGCGCATGGGGGTGCACATTTGTGCAAACTGCGCGCGCTGAGCCCAGCGAGCGCTGCCTGTTCCCTCCGAGGCCGCTCCGATTTCGGAGTGGCATCGGAGGGAACTTTCCTTCGCCCTCCCCCCACCTTCCCCTACCTAACCCACCCCCCCGGCCCTATCTAACCCCCCCCTTACCTTTGTTGGCAGATTTACGCCTGCTTTCAGCAGGCGTAAATCTGCACGCGCCAGCGGGCTGCTGGCGCGCCATCACCCGACCCGGGGGCTGGACCGGAGACCTCGACCACGCCCCCTGGCCGGCACCACGCCCCCGGGCCCACCCCCGAAACGCCCCATCACGCCCCCGAAACGCTGCGTCATTTATGCAATGCCCCCAACATGCCCCCGACACACCCCTTTTACGAAGCCCCGGGACTTACGCGCATCCCAGGACTCTGCGCGCACTGGTGGCCTATGCAAAACAGGCGCACCAGCGCGCGAGGGCCCTGCGCGTGTAAATCCGGCCGGATTTACGCATGCAGGGCATTTAAAATCCGGCCGTTTATGTCTGGGAGGGTATGGAGTCCAACAGGATAAAGATCATACAAGAGACTAAATGCTCAGAAGAATCTATATGGGTAGAAATCCCATGTGTGTTGGGTAAGAGTATAGTGATAGGAGTATACTACTGTCCACCTGGACAAAATTGTCAGACAGATGATGAAATGCTAAGAGAAATCAGGGAAGCTAACCAATTTGGCCGTGCAATAATAATGTGAGATTTCAATTACCCCAATACTGACTGGTTAAATTTAACATCAGGACTTGCTAGAGACATAAAGTTCCTGGATGTAATAAATGACAGCTTCATGAAGCAATTGGTTCAGAAAACAGCAAGAGAGGGGAGCTATTTTAGATTTAATTCTTAGTGGAACGCAGGATTTGGTAAGAGAGGTAACGATGGTGGGACCACTTGGCAATAGTGATCATAACTTGATCAAATTTAAACCAATAACTGGAAGGGGGACAAAAAGTAAATCTACGGCTCTAACACTAAACTTTCAAAAGGGAAACTTTGATAAAATGAGGAAAATAGTTAGAAAAAAACTAAAAGTTGCAACTGTAAATGTTAAGTGTTCAACAGGCATGGACATTGTTTAAAAATACAATCCTAGAGCGCAGTCCAGATGTATTCTACGCAATAAGAAAGGTGGAAGGAAGGCAAAACGATTACCGTCATGGTTAAAAGATGAGGTGAAAGAGGCTATTTTAGCCAAAAAAAAATCCTTTAAAAATTGGAAGAAGGATCCATCTGAAGAAAATAGGATAAACATAAGCACTGTCAAGTTAAGTGTAAAACATTGATAAGACAGGCGAAGAGAGAATTTGAAATGAAGTTGGCCATAGAGGCAAAAACTCATAATAAAATCTTTTTTAAATATATCCGAAGCAAGAAACCTGTGAGTGAGTCGATTGGACCATTAGATGACTGAGGGGTAAAAGGGGCTCTTAGGGAAGATAAGGCCTTTGCAGAAAGACTAAATAAAATCTTTGCTTCCGTGTTTACTAATGAGGATGTTGGGGAGATAACAGTTACAGAGATGGTTTTCAAGGGTGATGAGTCAGACAAACTGAACCAAATCACTGTGAACCGGGAAGCTGTAGTAGGCCAGATTGACAAACTAAAGAGTAGCAAATCACCTGGACCAGTTGGTATGCATCCTAGGGTACTGAAGGAACTAAAAAATGAACTTTCTGATCTGTTAGTTAAAATCATCCATTGTACCTGAAGACTGGAGGCTGGCCAATGTAACCCTAATATTTAAGAAGGGCTCCAGGGGCGATCCGGGTAACTATAGACCAGTGAGCCTGACATCAGTGTCAAGAAAAATTATGGAAACTATTCTAAATATCAAAATCGTTGCGCAGTCAACATTGATTTACCCATGGGAAGACTTGCCTAACAAATCTGCTTCATTTTTTTTGAAGGTGTTAATAAACATATGGATGAAGGTGAACTGGTAGATGTAGTGTATTTGGATTTTCAGAAGGTGTTCGACAAAGTCCCTCATGAGAGGCTTCTAAGAAAACAAAAAAGTAATGGAATAGGAGGTGATGTCCTTTCGTGGATTACAAACTGGTTAAAAGACAGGAAAAAGAGTGTAGGATTAAATGGTCAATTTTCACAGTGGAAAAGGGTAAACAGTGGAGTGCCTCAGGGATCTGTACTTGGACCGGTGCTTTTCAATATATATATAAATGATCTGGAAAGGAATACGATGAGTGAGGTTATCAAATTTGCGGATGAATCAAAATTATTCAGAGTAGTTAAATCACAAGTGGATTGTAATACATTACAGGAGGACCTTGCTAGACTGGAAGATTGGGCATCCAAATGGCAGATGAAATTTAATGTAGACAAGTGCAAGGTGTTGCATATAGGAAAAATAACCCTTGCTGTAGTTACACAATGTTAGGTTCCATATTAGGAGCTACCACCTAGGAAAAAGATCTGGGCATCATAGTAGATAATACTTTAAAATCATCGGCTCAGTGTGTTGCAGCAGTCAAAAAAGCAAACAGAATGTTACGAATTATTAGGAAGGGTATGGTTAAGAAAATGGAAAATGTCATAATGCCTCTGTATTGCTCCATGGTGAGACCGCACCTTGAATACTGTGTACAATTCTGGTCGCTGCATCTCAAAAAAGATATAGTTTTGATGGAGAAGGTACAGAGAAGGGCAACCAAAATGATAAAGGGGATGGAACAGCTCCCCTATGAGGAAAGGCTGAAGAAGTTAGGGCTGTTCAGCTTGGAGAAAAGAGGTCTTTAAAATCATGAGAGGTCTTGAATGAGTAGATGTGAATCGGTTATTTACACTTTTGAATAATAGAAGGACTAGGGGGCATTCCATGACGTTAGCAAGTAGCACTTTTAAGACTAATTGGAGAAAAGTCTAATTCACTCAATGCACAATAAAGCTCTACAATTTGTTGCCAGAGGATATGGTTAGTGCAGTTAGTATAGCTGGGTTCAAAAAAGGTTTGGATAAGTTCTTGGAGGAGAAGTCCATTAACTGCTATTAATCCAGTTTACTTAGGGAACATAAGAACATAAGAACATAAGAAAATGCCATACTGGGTCAGACCAAGGGTCCATCAAGCCCAGCATCCTGTTTCCAACAGTGGCCAATCCAGGCCATAAGAACCTGGCAAGTACCCAAAAACTAAGTCTATTCCATGTAACCATTGCTAATGGCAGTGGCTATTCTCTAAGTGAACTTAATAGCAGATAATGGACTTCTCCTCCAAGAACTTATCCAATCCTTTTTTAAACACAGCTATACTAACTGCACTAACCACATTCTCTGGCAACAAATTCCAGAGTTTAATTAACTTTCTCCGATTAGTTTTAAATGTGCCCCATGCTAACTTCATGGAGTGCCCCCTAGTCTTTCTATTATCCGAAAGAGTAAATAACCGATTCACATCTACCCGTTCTAGACCTCTCATGATTTTAAACACCTCTATCATATCCCCCCTCAGTCGTCTCTTCTCCAAGCTGAAAAGTCCTAACCTCTTTAGTCTTTCCTCATAGGGGAGTTGTTCCATTCCCCTTATCATTTTGGTAGCCCTTCTCTGTACCTTCTCCATCGCAATTATATCTTTTTTGAGATGCGGCGACCAGAATTGTAATAGCCACTGCTATTAATTGCATCAGTAGCATGGGATCTTCTTAGTGTTTGGGTAATTGCCAGGTTCTTGTGGCCTGGTTTGGCCTCTGTTGGAAACAGGATGTTGGGCTTGATGGTCCCTTGGTCTGACCCAGAATGGCAATTTCTTATGCTCTTATGTTCTAATATATAAAAAAATCTAAGATACAGTACTAAAGTACAGTAATAGTAGTCCTACTAAATGATCAAATAACTTGTGAAATTCCAATCATGTTTTTCTTGCCTAACGACACTGAGAAAACAGTTTTGTCCAGTAGTGTCATAAACAGAAAGAACACAGCATGAGTATTATGAGCTACTATCACTAAGCAATTGAAAGATCTTAAACCAACAGACTTGAAAACAACCCTCAAGAAAACCATTTGCGAGCTAAGAAATTGCTAGTGGTATTCCTGAATAGTGATCATGACCGTGGCTGCCCATGCCAATGCCCCTGCCCTGGCTGCTCTGCAGACATAGAGGACTTGAATCCATCCATTGCAATAACAGTCCTTGGCTGGAAGCCACGGCACAGGGCTCCTTCCAGAGCCCCTCAGTCATGAATGCTAAAGCTGATCACTAGGTCTTGTTACAAGAAGACAGGGACTCCCTCCCCTCCAGGGGCTAAGAGCACCGTATTTGCGGCATTCCTAGACTCAGCTGGCACGGGGAGCGGAAGACTTGAACCTGAAATCAAACCCGGGTCCCTCTGCTGCCACTGAACCACCAAGCTGGACCACACCCATATCATTTTGTTAATAACACAATTACTAAGATCTCTATTAGAAAAGAGATGATTCCTTTCTGTATAGAAAAAAAAAACCCGCTAAGGCCGTATCCAACCATATATTTGAACTGCCCCGCATGTGTTGTACCTGAATAAGTCCCATGTCAGTCGGTCACAATGGTATTTACAGGCTTTGTGCATGTGACAGGTGTGCTGCCTAGCACAGTTTATTGCTGAACTGAGATTTAAAAAAAAAAAAAAAAAGAGCTGAGTTGTTATTCTGTAAGGAAAATAAATCAAAGTCTCCTGGTCTAAGGAGCTTCATGATTCATGAGCAGTTTGACAAACAGATAGTATATGACAATAATTTTAGCAAATTCCCCCACTAAAAATGGAAACAATTGAAGTTTTATAACAGCAAATTATGTTGTTTGGCTAAATACATACCTAATGCAAATGTTAAAATAATACAAAACAGCTTTTTATTACTTATTTTAATTTTCTTTTAGAAAAATAATTGTTTTTGTCTCCTTGTAATGTTTTCTATTATAAGCAAGAAAAGGTGCTTTCAATGTAATTACACCTAATTGAATTGCATTCTCTTTAATTACAGTTAATTAGAATACTGGCTTAGCAACCCACTGATATACAGCTCCATTCTCATCCTCAGTCTTTGCCTCTGGTATAAATGATTATGGAAAATGCAGAAGTGCTTTTCTCTTATCTTCTTTCAGTAGAATGAATGACTCTATATGAAGTCACACTGTGTGGGATTCAACTATCTTCAGAGCACCTGAGAATAATTCCTCTGTCGTTTATGTACTTTTATACACTATCAAAGTGATAAATAAAGAACAACAACATCAGAAGAAGTGCTTTCTACTCCATTTCATGCCCGGAGATGCCCAAGCAATACTTATGTATCTAAGGATATACTGAACAGCTACTGACACATTATTTTTAAAAAAAAAAGTCCATCTGGGAGGGAGAGACTAGTGTAGGAAGGAGATGAACTTATTGGTGAGAGAGAACTTGCTGCCCGGTGTGCTCAACGGGGTGCCCTTCCCCCCCCTGCCTCCGGTGACATCATCAGCTGGTGACTTTGCTATTTAAATGAGGTCCTAGTGGTGTCTAGATGAGGAAGAGACTGGTGTAGGAAGGAGATGAACTTACGGGTGACAGAAAACTTGCTGCCTGGTGTGCTCAATGGGATGCCCTTCCCAACATCAGAAGTGGTCACATTGAAAAACTTTTGGAGGATGGTGGCTAAATTAGAACTGGCATTCAATCAAAATGCATCTCAGATAAATATCTTTATTGCTGAAACTAAAACTAAGGAGGTCATTTTCAAAGGCTTATCGCATGCGATAAGCCTCTAGCGCATGCAAAAGTCCCTTTTTGCGTGCGATAGCATGCTGGGGGCGGATTCGGGGCCTCGAGGGGGTGAACTCAGTGATGTCTTTGCTGGCGGTGATAAGATTAGTAACCTTATCATCGCCAGTTGTGCGCCGAATAGCTCCACTTTTCATGGTGGCACTATTCGGAGCATAAGCCGGCAGCGAAGATACCACAGTGGTGCGAAGGCTGCTAGCTTTCACAGTTGTCCCCCCCCCCCCTTCTTCGCCCCTCCCTGCCCCCCGTTTTCACTGGATTCATCATTCTGTGATAGAATGGTAAATCCAGGCCTAGGTTTGGGGAAAATGACAAATATTTTGAGTCAGTGGAAAGCTCCATTTCTAACATTAATGGGGCACTGACACTGGTTCAAAATGCAGGTATGTCTTCTATAAAAGATAGCTTATTTGTTCATAATGGTCTGGAAATGTTAGAAAGTTCTATACATAGTAAAAATTTCAGGTTTTTGAATTTTCCAATAACTAGGTTGCTATCTCCTGTTGAGATGTTAAAAAAATACCTAAAATATATTTTAGGCTTCTTAGATGATCAAATACCAAATTTATCTAATATCTATTATATTCCAAGGCAACAAGTTAATTCAGATGGAGTATTGCAAGACACTAGGCATGATAGCCTGGAGATATCTGCATTTTTTGAATCTTCAATAGACTTATGTTGCGCTCGGGGGTGGACCCTTGTTCTGTGGTAGTACAGGGACTGTCCACTGGGGGCAGAGCACGGAAGGAGACAGGGGCAGTGTAGAGCTTTACCACTGGAAGCCGGAGGTCCCCCCGGAAGGAGCCCATAGGGACTCGGGCTGCTTGGACTTAGGTGGGCCTTGCAGGGTTTCCTGGGAGAGTATAGGTCTGGCATACCCACAGATGCTAGAGGAGCGCTATCGGGTTCAAGGCTGGAAACAGGTTGGAGGAGAGTGAATCAGAATAGAGATGGCGATAACAAGGCTAGGGACAGCACCAGAATCAAGTAAGGTCAGGCAAGCAAGGTCAGAGTCCAGAAGTCAGTCCGAGGAATGGTCAACGAAGCAAGGATCAAGATCCAGAGGTCAGGCAAGGTCGAAGAGCAAGCTGAGGTCTTGGGCAGGTGGCAGGCAGGCAGGCAGGTCAGGAACAGGCTGAGGTCTTTACCAGAAGGACAGTCTGAGGTAAGACCGGGGAGATGAACAATGAACACTGGAACAAGCAGGGCTAGGAAGCAGGAACAAGCAGGAATGGAACTGGAACAGAAGGATCCTGGAAGAAGACTAGGAACAAGCAAGCAGGAACACAAGCAAGGACAATCTCAGGAACAAACCGATCCGATTGCCAAGGCAAGGAAGTGAGGCCAGGAACTTCCTTTTAACATGAGTTCAATCAGGGTGCGCCCCAGAGCTAGGCCCCACCCTGGAACCTACATCAGGGTGGCTGGTCCGCGTGTAGGGGTGTGGTTAGCTGCTGCGACGCCGAGGCCCGGCGTGAGGCCTGGTGTGCAGCCGAAGGCCCGGCAACTGCCACCGCAGGACGCCGGGGCCTAGCTGGACTTGCAAGGGCCACGAGGGAGACAGGACCCGCTGTGGAACCCCGAATGTGAGTGGTCCCGTGCACGGGACGACCGCGGGTGGGGCGCTTAACAACTTAGTTCCAATTCGGGCAACTTTAATTGTATCTTTCAGCTTAGAAAAAGATAGAGATAATGTATTTCGTAAATATTGCCTTAATAAACATCTCCTTTCATGGTTATAAAATACAAATTTTTCTGGATGTATTGTTTGAAACACAAAAAGAAGGAAAAGTTTTCTCCTCTTAAAGGGGAAAGTGTTGCAATTAGGTGCAACTTTCTTTCTTAAATTTCCCTGTAAATGTTTGGTTTCCTTGCAGAATAATACATTCGTGTTTTATGACCCTTTGCATTTGGAAGCATTTATCTCAGATAAATCTGGAGAAATCACTAGAGATTAGGTTGGTGGATTTAATTGCTTTATGACTGTTTTTTGTACCTCCTTTTTTTCTTTTCCTTTTGTGTTTTTTTACTTTATAAATACATAATTTTCTATTGTTTCTCCCTCCACTATTGAGAACTAATATAATTGGGTTCTATAAGATGGTCTGAGTATCTTTAAGATTATCTTTAAACAGGATAATTTATATAACTCATGTAATTTTAGATGGCTATATTATTATCTTGTATCAACCTGTATTATTTTTCTTTCCTTTTGGATACTGGATAAAATTCAATAAAAATTAAATTAAAAAAAAAAAAGTCCATCCGTGACAATGTTGGTAAGAAAATTGTTAGGTAGAACTTGAGAAGGGCAAACACTAAAGGAGACTTGATGGCATGCACTCCAGGATACCAAAAGAGGTCAGGAAAGCATTGATTTCATTCCTCACAGCTCTGATCAACTTCCTTCAAAACAAGGAAGGTTGTGGAGGACTTTTGGAAAGCAGATACAGTCTGGTTCCACAAAAGTGGGAAGAAGGAGGAGAAAAATAAGTTCAGTCCTGTCAGTCCAATTTCTGTAGTGGTCAAATGAGAAAATGCTACATGCAGTCCGATAATTAACCCTAACTGAACATCATTTGAACATGGCTGGTTCAGCCTAAAGTCATCCAACCACTTGTGTGGCAGGATCACTAGCTACTTATCTGGATATCTTCAAAGATATCTGGGTAAGTAGCTTTCCTTGGAAAAAAAAAAAAAAAGGTTGCAGCCCTGTAGGGAGAGATCTGAAGTTTCACTATTGCATGCAGTAAAATATGGATTCCTGCTTCACAGTGGACGCTTGACCTATATTTTGGCAGAGAAATACAGAGACAATGAACATTGGCCAGAAATCAATTCGTGACTGAGTTACGTGGTTTGCCAGCACAAACTGTTTAACCAAGCCCCTCTGAAGGAATCAGAGCTTTTCTCCATAAAAAGAGCTGACCTAAGACAATACAGGCCAGGGGAGAGGGTGTGTGTGTGTGTGTGTGTGTGTGTGTGTATAGTACAGACCCAAGACCTGGAGCAAAGCCCAATTCTGCCTGGAAAAAGGATCCTCCAATCCTGAAAGATGGTCTAATCAGACAGGTCTGCTCATAAGTAGACTCTATCATGGAGAAAGCCAGCATCTATCATGCGCCGGACGAATGACCAGCTTAAGAAAAGGGGGTCCAACAGTCCGAAATGAGGAAGGTACCCCATTTCATGCTCCTGTTTTATTATGTATGAGCTCCTGAATATAGATATCCTGGCTCTTAAAAACAGCTTGGGAGATAGTCTCAGAAAAGGTGCCAGTGAAGAAGATCCATTAACACCATTGGAAGATGTCTGACACCTGAGCCATCGCACTCTGGTGTGAGAAGGGAGCCAGTACACGTGTGTGTGTGCATGAGAGATAGGGAGCCTGTGTGTGTGTGTGTGTACTTGAAAGAGAGACAGTCAGTGCCATGTGTGTGCTTGAAAGATATGAAGCCTGTGTGTGCGCTTGAGAGATATGGAGTCTGTGTGTGTGTGTGTGTATGCATGTGCTTAAGAGAGAGGGAGCAAATGTGCGTGTGTGTGCTTGACAGAGAGGGATCCAGTGTGTGTGTGTGTGTGTGTGTGTATGTGCTTGAGAGAGAGAGAGAGAGCTAGTTCATATATGTGCTTGAGAGATTAGGTGTCAGTGTATGTGTGTTGTGTGCATGTGTTTGAGAGAGAGGGAGCCAATGTGTTATGTGCTTAAGAGATACAGAGACTGTGTGTGTGCTTGTCAGAGAGGGAGTCAATGTGCGTGTGTGTGTGTGTGTGTGTGCACGCTTGAGAGAGAGGAAGCCAGTGTATGTGTGTGTTTGAGAGAAATGGAGTTGGTGTGAGTGTGTGCTTGAGAGAGAGGGAGCCTGTGTTTGCGTGTGTGTGTGTCTGCCTGTGAGAGAGGGAGCCTATGTGTGTGTGTCTGAGTGAAAGGGTGCCAGCATGTATATGTGTGCCCGAGAAAGAGGGAGGGAGGGAACCAGTGTGTCTGTATGCCTGAGAGAGAGGGAGCAAGCATGTAAGTGTATGTGGCGCACCTGAGAGAGAAGGATCCAGTGTATGTATGAATCTGAAAGAGAGGGAGCCAGCATGTGTGTGAGCTTTTGAGAGGGAGGGAGCCAGTGTGTATTTGTGTATCTGTGAGCCTGTGCGAGTTTTGCAACAGTGTTTGTGTGTGTCTGTGTGAGCATCAGAATGAATGTTTGTGTATATGAGAGAGGAGAAAATTTGTGCACCTCCCATCCCCTCCCTCTAATCCATGACAATCTAAGGGAGATCAGAAGTCAAAAGTTCCCATATATGGAAAGTGAGTGGGTTTTTTTTATTCTTATTGATTTTAATAAATTGGGTGTTGTTTGACCTCTATGATGTTTTGAAATATTGTATTGGTAATTTGGAAATGTAAGAAAAAAGAACATGTGTTTATAATTATTGGATTTTGTTCTGTTCATCAGTTGTTTTGAAATATTAATTATTTTTATTTGTATGGTTTTACAATTATAATTGATGCTTTAGATTTCTTGATTTATTTCTTGATGTTTTCTGAGGAATAGTGATGTTTCTGTTTTTCTATTGGTACACTACATACAATGTATAACTTGTTGCGATTTCCAGTTCAGTTTTTGTCTGCATGCTTCTATTTATGGTCTCTTTACTCTATATTTTGTGAGGGTCATTCTGGGTTCTACATGTGTGACCGAGGTGAGGTATTTTGCTTGTGGGTAGTTTCTGTGTAGGAACCTATAGCAGCTTGGTTTGTTCTGTTTTCCTGATAAGTGGTATATTTGTGTGTTAAGACCTGGTGTAATATTTGCAGAGCTGCCTTTTCATAGATAGGGTTGTCACTGTTTGAGTGCTCGCAGTTAGTGTTTTGGAATAGGAGGTTTATTATATTACTATTGTAATTTAGGGCCTCATTTTCAAGGAGTTACCGCGTGTGATAATTCCGCAAATCGCGTTAACAGCAGTTAACGCGATTTGCGAATGCAAATTTTTAATTTATAAAATCGGGCGTCCATGTGTGTGTGCTGGGTAGCGCGCGCACATGGACGCGCGCACACACATTTGAAAATCTACCCCATAGTGTATATCCGCACAAGTGCTATTTTATAAACCTCAAACATGCACGCGCAAGTAATGGTGTGCGAATACATTTGCTTGGATAAAAAAGGAGCCATCTGGGGCTGGAGCCAGGGGCAATCCAGAGCGGGGCCAGCATTCACATGTATAAGTTTCTATTTTATAACCTGCAAAAGTGGCAATCATACAGCGGTTACCTGCACATATTTACTCCTGCTGATTATCAGGCGTAAGTCAAAATAGAATTCTTTATAGTCAAATACTGATGGGGTGATGGGTCTGCATAAACTGGGGTGAGTGCAGGCTGAAGAACAGGGAGGGGGGGTCTTGATGACATAGAGAAATACTGGGCAAACTGGTGGACTAATTGGTAAAACTTGTGATTTCTTTCACGCGCGCATGTTATAAAATTTGATAACTTACATGTGTAAAAGCCAGCAAATGCTAAGGAAAATACGTGGGTTACATTTCCTCGATTAGGAGCACAAGTACGCGCACATAGCAGATGTCTGCCACCTATCTGGATAAGTCTTAAAAAGCCTCTACTTAGCCAGAGAAGTAAGATAGCTGGAAAAGTCTTCAAACGCTAGTTGTCCATCTATCTTACTTCTCTGGCTAAGTAGTGCTTTTCTTTCACTTATCCATCTAACTTACTTAGCCAGATAAGTTTAAATAGCGCTACTTAGCTGTTTAAGTCACCACAGTGCCACTTAGCCAGAGAAGTCAAAACTTACGTGGCTAAATTTAAAATACTTATTCCCATATTTTTTGATGCACAAACATAATGTTGGGTAGATTTACGTGCACTTTATACAGTGTGCAGATATTTGCATGCACAATATAAAACATGTGTGTGTGTGCACATGTGACTATTTAGCTGTGTATTTGGGTGCGCTCGTGCATGTTTTATCCTCTTAACCTGTAAAAAAGCTTATTTTCAACTAAGATTAAGGCCTGTTTTGAGGCAAGATGGCCACTGCATGAGACACGCTGAAAGAGCTCTCCTACATCTGTTACTATTTCCTTTGAAAAGTTGCTTTTGTTAGACCTTTCCAGATGCCGCATACTAAGCGAAAAGCTAAATTAAAGAACATTTTACCTAAAAAGGAGGAAGGTAACCAGCAATTAAAAATCGAGAGTTTTTTCAAATTTACCCCAAAAACACCGGAAGCGAGAGCCATGTTGGGAGAAAGCCAGGAGCTCTGCTTTTCCCCCCTGGCCGAGATGATTTTGCTAAGCCCGGGGGCTCCTATGACACCGTCACCACCCCGAGGTCAGATGCAGATCAAGATAGAGGAAACAACGTGATCTTTGGGAACAAAGATGAGAGAGGTACCGACCCTGAATTCTGACGGAGGAAGTGGAGAAGGTGTGAGAGAGGGGATCGAGACGCTCCGGTTGGAGGTAATACCTCAACCCCTAAACCCCCTGAAGCGCCAGTACAAGACATCGAGGACAGTGCTACACTACAAGATCTGGTAATACCAATTCCTGGGACTACTTTTTCTCTTCAAAAACCGTCTGTTATTTCTATGGACTCGTTATGGAATGCCTTAGTGCCAATTGAATCGGCCATTTCGTTGCTGACAAAGGATGTCCTAGAGACTAATAAAAGAGGACTAAATAATGAGAGAATTGTGAGTGCACATAGTAAAAGAATTGAACATTAGGAAGAAAAGTCAGTGGAATCTGAAAAAGTTCAAGTAAATGTAATTAAATCTGTAAGTTTAGCAGACAGGAAGTTTGAAAGCATTGAAAACTCCCTACGCTATTTAAATCTGAGGGTAGTTAATTTTCTGATGATTAAGAAAATGCCTCCTCTTGAAATTTGTAAGGAATATATGAAGGATTGTATTAAAATACCAGTGGAAATATTACCTGTGGTAACTAAAGCTTTTTATGTTTCTAAAAAAGCTTTACCAGTGAATGAGAAAGAAACACAGGAACAGCAAAGATCACTGAATATTTCTGAGTTGATTGAAATGTCGATGCAAAGTGAAATTCAACTGAGAGGTACCTTATTAGTACCATTTGCCTTCAAGCAAGATAGGAATCTTGTTTTAAAATATTTCTTTAGAAATAGAATGGCTCAATTTTACGGTAAACAAGTATGGGTTTACCCGGATATTGTCCACTCCACTCAGGAGCGTAGAAAGAATTGCTTACAATTGAGGCCTGAAGTAATATCTCATGGGGCTAATATGGTACTAAGATACCCGTGCAAATGTATATTAAAATTTCAGGATGAGAAGTATTTATTTCTTGAACCAGAGCAGTTGAGGAGTTGTTTGGACGGGAAAACTGGAACCAATTAAGTAGGGAGATGCATCTCAAGTAGAGGTTTATGCCTTTCTAAATTAGAATACTTTTGGTGAGCTCCATTTTTTCTTTGTATACATCTTGCCTCCCTTTTTTCCTTTCTGTAAAATAGAGATGAGAAATAATGTTGTTACCTGAAGAGATAAGTGTTTATTGTGATAGATTTGTTATTTGAAATCTCTGTTCTTATAATATATGATTGTAATATATCTGAAATGGCAAAATAAAAAAAAAATAATAATTAAGGCCTGTTTTTTATTTTTATTTATTTATTTTATTTATTTATTCATTTTTATATACCGTCATTCGGTTCAGCCATCACAACGGTTTACAGAAAATTAAACAATATGAGGTAACTTAAACATAGATTCAGTACAATAAATCAGTACAATAATAAATAATAAATCAGTACAATAAATCAGTACAATAAATCAGTACAATAAGAAGAACATAAGAACATAAGAAAATGCCATACTGGGTCAGACCAAGGGTCCATCAAGCCCAGCATCCTGTTTCCAACAGTGGCCAATCCAGGCCATAAGAACCTGGCAAGTACCCAAAAACTAAGTCTATTCCATGTAACCATTGCTAATGGCAGTGGCTATTCTCTAAGTGAACCTAATAGCAGGTAATGGACTTCTCCTCCAAGAACTTATCCAATCCTTTTTTAAACACAGCTATACTACCTGCACGAACCACATTCTCTGGCAACAAATTCCAGAGTTTAATTGTGCGTTGAGTAAAAAAGAACTTTCTCCGATTAGTTTTAAATGTGCCCCATGCTAACTTCATGGAGTGTCCCCTAGTCCTTCTACTATCTGAAAGAGTAAATAACCGATTCACATCTACCCGTTCTAGACCTCTCATGATTTTAAACACCTCTATCATATCCCCCCTCAGTCGTCTCTTCTCCAAGCTGAAAAGTCCTAATCTCTTTAGTCTTTCCTCATAGGGGAGTTGTTCCATTCCCCTTATCATTTTGGTAGCCCTTCTCTGTACCTTCTCCATCGCAATTATATCTTTTTTGAGATGCGGCGACCAGAATTGTACACAGTATTCAAGGTGCGGTCTCACCATGGAGCGATACAGAGGCATTATGACATTTTCCGCTTTATTCATCATTCCTTTTCTAATAATTCCCAACATTCTGTTTGCTTTTTTGACTGCTGCAGCACACTGAACCGACGATTTCAATGTGTTATCCACTATGACACCTAGATCTCTTTCTTGGGTTGTAGCACCTAATATGGAACCCAACATCGTGTAATTATAGCATGGGTTATTTTTCCCTATATGCATCACCTTGCACTTTTCCACATTAAATTTCATCTGCCATTTGGATGCCCAATTTTCCAGTCTCACAAGGTCTTCCTGCAATTTATCACAATCTGCTTGTGATTTAACTACTCTGCACAATTTTGTGTCATCTGCAAATTTGATTATCTCACTCGTCGTATTTCTTTCCAGATCATTTATAAATATATTGAACAGTAAGGGTCCCAATACAGATCCCTGAGGCACTCCACTGTCCACTCCCTTCCACTGAGAAAATTGCCCATTTAATCCTACTCTCTGTTTCCTGTCTTAAATTCTGCAAAAACTGAACTCATCATAATTTCCCCCGAAAACAGTTATCTCACCGCAAATCCTCCATCCGGCTTTCAAACATCACACGTAAGAGACCTAGG
The DNA here is from genome assembly GCF_901001135.1 of Rhinatrema bivittatum. Taxonomy (NCBI): domain Eukaryota; kingdom Metazoa; phylum Chordata; class Amphibia; order Gymnophiona; family Rhinatrematidae; genus Rhinatrema; species Rhinatrema bivittatum. The sequence goes on along the minus strand of NC_042617.1, from coordinate 333,730,587 downwards.
AGCCATCATTGATAATCGGCTAAATCTTAAATCTTTCATTAATCAAACCACTAAAGACTGCTTTCATAAACTGCACGTCTTAAAAAGAATTAAACCACTTTTCCATTTCCACGACTACAGAACAGTTCTGCAATCAATAATCTTCTCTAAGTTAGATTATTGTAATTCCATTCTATTAGGTCTCCCATCTTCTCATACTAAACCTCTCCAGATGGTTCAGAACACGGCGGCCAGAATTTTGACAAACACAAGAAGAAGAGAACACATATCTCCGATTCTCAAAGACCTACATTGGCTGCCAGTGCACTATAGAATCTTATACAAGTCCATCACCATCATCTACAAAGCATTCCATCAACTCTCTCCGCTTAACCTCCAAATACCATTTAAAAAACATACCTCTACCAGACCTATCAGAGATTCATATAGAGATTCACTACAGGTTCCACCTGCCAAAAACTTTCACCATACAACGCTCAGAGACAGGGCTTTCTCTGCAGCAGGACCTACCTTGTGGAACTCCATCCCACCAGAACTGAGACAGGAACCCTGCCTTCCTACATTCAGAAAAAGACTCAAAACCTGGTTATTTATGAAAGCCTTTCCAGACACAAATTGAACTTTCTCTCAACCAAACCAACTAAGACCTCCCCTCAGGGTAAACATAAACTCTAACAACTCCACAATGTTATTTCTCATTAAATGAGCAGGTTTTTTATGTTGCTTTTATTATACACGGTATATTATATACGGTATATTATATATACGGTATGTTATATATTATATATTATATTTTATTATATTATATAAATTTATTATATACGGTATATTACCTTGTTACTCTTTTTATCACATTGTTAATTTTCTATCGCTTTCCTTACTTTCCAAGTTACTTTATGTCCCTGTTTTATTGTAACTGCTATTTCTTCTTTTCTCCTCTTGTCACACCCTGTTAATTGTAAACCGACATGATGCGACTCCCATCGCGAATGCCGGTATATAAAAAATTAAAATAAATAAATAAAATAACAATGGGAAGGAGGGGGAAATGGAGAGAAATTCATAAATTCTGTGGGCCATCACTGTGGATTTCATCTTATGTTATATTGTTTTGTGTCTTCAAATATGTTTTCATTTAGATTGTCCATGTTTATATTTATGCATGCATTATTGTAGGCCACCTCAAGCTGTGCTATGGAGTGTGGATTATACATGTTTTAAAATAAATAATAAATAAGATAATTCAGTGGTTAAAACCTTTTTGGGATGATTCTGCAGTGATAATTATTGACCTTCTCTTGCTTTTGGAGTATTGATTATTGTAAATGCCTGCTGGTTGGGTTACAAAAGTTTTGTTACAGAGATCACAATTAATCCAGACTAGTGCTGCTCAACTGGTGTGCGGAAAGACCAGATGGGAGAAGGTGTCCTTGTTACTGGTTTTCCTGCCCTGACTTCCAATGATGGAACAGGCTAAATTCAAGCTACTCTTGCATCCTTTTTGGTGTTTGCACTCCAATGGGCATGAAGAATTTAGCTACAAAGTTGGTCTGGTGAAAACCCAATCCTGATCCTCGAGCTTCCCAGGAAGCCTGATTAGAATTTGTACATGGCCATACGTTTAGAATTGGTAGAAGGATGAGCCATGCTTTCTTGTCTGTGCCTCCTTGGGCTTGGAATTCCTTGCCAGTGGTTGTTAGGAGTGAGGTAAATTACTTACAGTTTTGGACCCTGGTTAAGACATATTTGTTTCCTTTTAATAGGTAGCATTGAAGTGTTCCCCTGAGTGTCAGTACTAAGCAGAGCAGAGGAAGGATAATGGGGAAGTATGGAGTCTGTGGGGGAGGGTGGCAGATGGAAGTAAGCAGCTATTGAATTCTGTGTTTCATGTGCATTGTTTTATTGTCTGTGTACGATGTGTAAATCACTTTTACTGTAAAATGTTTTTGCTGTTTATGTGTTATATAAATGTTTTAAATCAATAAAGAATTGGAACTTATTAAAAGAGAATTCAGTTAATTTATAAGTTAGTTTTGCATACCAATATTTATTTTATATTGTTCTCTGTGCCTGAAATAAAATCAGCAAAAGGAAAAATGTAGAAAACTGTACAGTAATATAATTACTAAAGTTGTGTTAGCTGAATCCTTTGCAAATCCAAACGGGGAAAAGAAACAAAGGGAATTAGTGTTTGTTTGGCATTCAGGCAAAACCGGGGAAAGGGAAAATTGAAAGCTGATCCATTAAAGTCTGAGGCTATATTGCAAAGTAAACAAAATGCACTCCCAAATCTATCCCCTAAGATGGTTGGTATCGACATTCCCCTGAAGGAGGCAGTTAGTAGTTACTGTACTAGTGGTGAAATTGGACAATAACATCAAAATCAAGCCAAGTTTCTATCATCTCAGATTTTTCCTTGCTTTAAAACAAGTATTGGATAGATTGGGTATCACAACCCTGGTTCAAGCTTTTGTTGTGTCATGGTTTGACTACTGTAATTCATTATATATAGGGAAGTCTGTTGCCTCTTAAGACACTTACAACTCCTCCAAATATCGCAGCCAGGGTGCTGTTCGGGTCATCAAGATGCAATCATGTTTCCCCATTATTGAGGGAGTTACACTAGATGCCAGTGAGGGCCAGGATTAAATATAAAATTGCATACCTTGCATTGAAGCCCTATTTACCAGGGGTTTACCAACCATATTACTTGGCAATAATGCTGTTCCCATATCATCTAACAAGAGTCCTCAGTCATCCCAACAAGGACTGTTAAAGGTTCCATCACCAGAGGATATTAGGCTGGAAGGGATCTACTGTACTAAGTTTGCCTATCAGGCTCCATGCTTGTGGAACACTCTTCCATTAGACGTACACAACAAAGGCAATTATGAGAGGTTTAGAAAGAAAATTAAGACATACATTTTTAATCAATTTTTTTTTTAATTGCAGGAGTTTGGGGCTAGAATGATTTACATGAAGTATTTTATTAGGAAATCATTATTCAGAGTAATCTCTCATATTAATATTTATTTTGAATTTTAGAGCTTTGATGTTTTGGTTTATATATTGATAAATCAAATCAAATTGACAAGCCTCAGAAAATATGAAAAATAATATCAGGATACTGTATAGTATTAAACAAAATTTTAATATACTTACATCATGCTAATGATTAGAGGAAAAGACCTCAGAACTTGTACTGCCACAATCAAAAACTTAAAGGCATGTCAATTCTCCTTAATCATCAGTCAAAAACCCCCATTTATAATTAAATAATTACTTCTTTACTGATTGTGCTCTTTAGTGAAAAAAGAACAAATTTATATTGATCTTGCTGCAGCATCAAAAGAATCCATGAGATGGTACAGTAAACTGTATGGAAAAAAAATTCAAATCTCTGAAGTCTAAACCAGCAAAATCTTATCAATTTATCAGTTACTGCCAAGTATTCACACCGCCGAACTTTCAATTTTAAATCAAGCAGCTTCACAATGGTAACAGAAACGCCAACATGGCACATGTTTTGCTAACACTGCCTTAGGGTTTCATAAAATTGAATGGATGCCTTTCTTACAATTATTTTCTCTTTAATAATGGTCATGCTAATATATCTAAAAAAATATAATTGCAATTAATTTTTCATTCTACGTAAACAGTGTAACAAATTAGATTTATTAAAACTTACTCCTTGCATGCATGCTCTTTCAAACTGGCAACAGCCATCTGATATTATTAAATAACTCATTCTCCACATACCTTGCCAAAGGTTTGTTCATAAGTGACATGTTGCTAAACCACCAGTCAGATCAAGAAAATTTATTCTAGCACAAACAGTCCAATCAAATTAAAGCACTTTAAAATTCAGGGCCAATGAAAAAAATTTATTTGAATCAATGAAATACTCTGAAGCTATGTATGGAACGTTGGATGATGTTGGAGCAAATCAGCCAATCAGAAAGTACCATTTTGCAGCCAACGGCTAATTAAAAGAGGTTTTTGCTATTCACTACTCGACAGTGTATAGATGATGTTCATAAATTAGTTGATGTTGAACCACCATTCAAATCATATCCAATGAATTTAAACTGGTGCAAACAGTCCAATCTAAAGAGAGCACATTATAATTCAGAGCCAGTCAAAAAAAAGTTTTCTAAATCTATAAAAAAGCACTAAACCTATGCATTGAATGCCAAATAATGCAAAAACATATGAGCCAACGAGAAAGTACCATTTTGCCATTAATGAGCAATCAAAATTGATTTTTACTCTCTACTACTGTGTTGTGTGCTTGATCCTTCTGATTATCTTTTCTTTAAACTCACAATGTTCACAATTTCCTTCTCTTATGGAAAACAGACAAAGGGCCAGATTTTAGTAGCTATGCGCGGGCGTAGATTTGTGCGCGCAACCCGGCATGCACAAATCTACGCCTGATTTTATAACATGCGCACGCAGCCGCATGCATGTTATAAAATCGGGGTTGGCGCATGCAAGGGGGTGCACACTTGTACACCTTGCGCGCGCCGAGCCCTAGGGGAGCCCCAATGGCTTTCCCCGTTCCCTCCAAGGCTGCTCCGAAATCGGAGGGAACTTTCCTTCTTCCCCCCCCCCCCCACCTTCCCCTCCGTTCCCCTTCTTAACCCCCCCCCCCCCCCCCCAGCTCTACCTAAATCACCCCCCTACCTTATTTTATAAGTTGCGCCTGCCTCTGGGCAGGCGTAGGTTGCACGCGCCGGCCGAGTGCCAGCGCGCGATCCTCCGGCACTGTCTCGGTTCCGCCCCGCCCCGGACCGCCTCGCCCACTCCTCACCCCTTTTTTCAAGCCCCAGGTCATACGTGCGTCCCAGGGCTTGTGGGCATCACCGGGCCTATGCAAAATAGGCCTGGTGCGCGTAGGATCGGGTTTAAAGGGGTTACGTGCGTATATTATGGGCGTATCCCTTTTTAAATCCACCCCAAAATAAATATTGTTTTCATTGTTTTAAAAACCATTGAACTAATGCATTGAATCCCTCCAATACTATTTTCTCAAAAACAACCAAGTTTATAATTCATTTCACTTAGAAGTTCTCTTCAGTCTAAATGGATCAAAAAAGTTATAAAACATCCAATCATTTCTATTGAATTTACTTCAAAAATCCACCTCTCTTAAAAGTAATCAGTTATCACAAGTCCCACCCCTAGGGTGTGTTGGAATATGATCAATGGCAAAACATCTCAAACATTTCAATATGAGTAAATTCAACACAATGTTGTACCAATGGTGCAGCTGCTCCTTTCAGTTATTCCTAAGCATTTTACTCATTTTATCATAATCACCTTTATGAAAGTTAAATGCTGTCATGCTATATTTCCTCAGTGTCCTCCCTCCAGTAGTCAAGTCAAATTTGATCATGTTATGACACTATTGCCAAGTGGCCCTAACATCAAGTCATATATTCCACTAAGGAGTAGGTATAAAATAGTTACCCCTCTTGTCTGTTCTTGTTCCAGCTGCTCTATGAAGCAGTCATTTATTTCAACTGGAAACTTTACATCCTTAGCATGTCCTGATTCACCCAGTCAATACTGGGGTAATTGAAAACACCCATAATTACTGTGTTGCTAATTTTGTTAGCTTCCTTAATTTCTGTTAGCATTTCATCATCTGTCTTTTCATTCTGGCCAGGTGGATGGTAGCTTACTCTGTTATTCTATTTCCTTTCTCTAATGGAATTTCTGTCCATAAAGATTGTGCAGTGCATTCTGTGTCCTGCAGAACTTTTATCTTGTTTGACTCTATACCCTCTTTAACATACAGCGCTACCTCTCCACCAATCTCAGCTATCCTATCATTGCAATTTGTATCCTAGTATCACAGTGTGCCATTGGTTAACCTTTTTCCACCTCCAGGTCTTTGAGATACCTCTTCAGACTTGATGGGCCGTTTGGTCTTCTTCTGCCGTCATTTCTATGTTTCTATGTTATGCATTCTAACTCTACCATCTTGAAGGTGAATTTTGAACACCCTGCACATGCATCAATTGAAGGATATGCACAAAAGTTGGACTGGTGTATGCTGACTGAATTTTAAAAGCGACCCAGATATTCACATATCTCCCGCTGTGCACACATCTGAAACGTTTTTGAAAAGGGGTGATGCATTGCCAAGAGATGTGTGCATAAATATTTATGTGCCTTGGGTGCGCGACAAGGTACAGTGGCACGTAATTTTACTAACGCTGCATCGGAGAACTCTGGCCCCGCCCCAGACCGCCCTGCCCCTGGACCGGCGCGCGTAAGACAGGTTACAAGAGTAAATCCTCGGGATTTACATGCGTAACCTTTTTAAGATCCTGCCCTAAGTCAACTTGATTAATAGCAGGTAATGGACTTCTCCTCCAAGAAATAATGCAAACCTTTTTTAAACCCAGCTACACTATCTGCACTAACCAAATCCCCTGGCAACAAATTTCAGAGTTTAATTGTACGTTGAGTAAAAAAGAACTTTCTCTGATTAGTTTTAAATGTGCTACATGCTAACTTCATGGAGTGCCCCCTAGTCCTTCTATTATCTGAAAGAGTAAATAACTGATTCACATTTACCCCTCTCTTGATTTTAAACACCTCTATCATATCCCCCCTCAGCCATCCCGGCGGGCCGGGAGGGTGGTCCCGGGGGACTCGGGACCACCCTCCCGGCCCGCCCCCGAACCATCGCCATGCCCCCAGACCCACCCCGGCCCACCCCTGCCCCAGGGGTGAAAAGCTGAAAAGTCCTAAACTCTTTAGTCTTTCCTCATAGGAGAGCTGTTCCATCCCCTTTATCATTTTGGTCGCCCTTCTCCATCGCAACTATATCTTTTTTGAGATGTGATTACCAGAACTGTACACAGATTCAGGATGCGGTCTCATCAGGTTTTGCAGTCAGCACTACCTCTTTTGTAAGTATTTCCTATTTCTACATTCAGATAAGGATAACCACAATCAAAACATTTTTGCTTCAGGACAGTGATTCTTTCTTATAATGATGAATGTCTCAACAATTTCTTCTATACCATAAAATCTGCATAGGTATCACTCTTATTACCTACTCAAATAACTGAATGAGATAAAGTACTTTAGAAAACTGCTGTAATGAGGGGCAGGGGGCCGAAATGGGGGGTGGTCCTGCGCTAGCCGGCAGCGATCACACCTTAGCGATGCGATCGCTGCCGGCATCACGCCCAATAACTACACCATAGAAGGTGTAGTTATTGGGCGCAAAATAGGCAGTGAAAAGGCCCTTACCTTTTCACGGTCCGCACCGTCATCGCAGAGTCGGCCCCGGTGACGCCTCGACTCCTCTTCCGGGGCTGACTCCGCCCCGATGTAGGTAGTGCAGGCGTGCGCTACTTTCGCTAGCTATCGCAGGCTTGCGCTGTTAGCTCAAGCCTGCAATAGCCTTGGAAAATAAGGCCCAAAGTGCCTCAAGATTTTTCCTAAAACATTTTAAATCCATCTTGCTACTAAGCTCAACTGGAATCACATTCCAGAGAGATAGTCCTAGTTTGGAAAATCTCTAGAACATGTTCACTGAAATATTCACACAAGGCAGAAACAACCAGCAGAATTTGCCCAGTCTTAACACTCAGGCAGAATTTTGCTTAATGATTAATTCACTCAAATTACAAAACCTTATAGCAAGATTGCTGCTTAGGTCCTGCCAAACCCACTGACACTTGTTCTTTCTCTACAACGTAAGTATATGTTTCTTTATTACACTGCCATCTTATGTCATTTTGTGATATTGAAAGCTAAAATTTTCTACAAATTTTCTCTATCTTGACTGGTTATTATTTGAATGTTTCTGAACTTCTTTTTAGTTCTGTTCCTGCTTGTTTTCTCTCTCTTTTTTTCTCTTCCTCCCTCTCTCTCTCTCTCTATGTGCCCCTCTCCTCTTTTATTGGGCCTCTGACCAAAATCAGCCTGAAACAGTTTATTTCCTGGATGGGCTTTCATATGGAAGGAGGTTTTTGGCAAGCTAACAGCTCTTTCTGAACCCTGCCTCAAGCTCCATGGAAGCATTGCTTTTTACCTTTCATTCATACTCCTCAGTTTCTACTACAGCTAGAGTTGTTTTCTTCAGACTACTTGTCTTCCAGACAGAACTTATCAAAGCTGTAACCATCTCTCCTATCTGTATGGCTACTCTTGATGCCTACCCATTCTATGAGTGTTGAATTGTTTATCATGCTAATAGATGTTGTTTGGATGTCAAGAACTGAGTTTTCTCTGGAATCTGAAGCTGGGAAGAAAGTTTAACTGGCTGACCAGGGACTCAAGCTAGGATCGAGTGCTGAGGGTAGTACAGATACTCTTCTGGACCACTCCATTCAAAGCCAGCCATTTTCTGAAAGAAATTACTTTATTCCAGTCATTTGTGTTCACTTTGCACTTTAGAAATTTTTCAGTTCCTTCCCTGAGATTCCAGTATCACTTAACTAAAGTACATGGCAAATTTCTGTAGGCTAACCCAGTTCCCTAGGCCCATTCCTGAAGTACTTCCCAAGTGTACCCTTTACAGATTTAAATCTTTAACAAAAGAGCTACAGGTATCGGCTTCTAGGTCAAAGTAAGCCTTCCCTTTTGACTCCCCTTCTGATTCTTTCTCCTCCCTCTCTCTCTCTGCCCCTTCCTTTCCTTGACTGAAGGCATAGTTTAAGAGCCATGCTGATTGCCCTGTAATCCCGCTCAGATATGGTTCCCAAACAGCACCACGTATCCCTGACTGAAGGCATGATCCTATTTAATTCTCTGTCCAGGTTTTCAGGAGTTCACTTCCCAGCAGCTGTGTTTTTCCTGTTTCTCCTGGTTTCCCAGTACCCTAGCCAACTTTGATTTACTTATCCTTTCCTTTTTGCAGCAGTGTTCCCCTGGGACCTCCCTTCACAGTTTCCTCTGTCTACTGGAGCCTCCAACTTTCTTGTTTTTTCAGGCTGCCTCAGGCTGAGGTAGATCTTCAAAACATACATGCATGCGTACTTTTGTTCACGCCACCGGCGCGAACAAAAGTACACCAGATATTATAAGATATGCGCATAGCCATGCGTATCTTATAAAATCCGGGGTCGGCGTGCGCAAGGCTGCGCAAAATCGACAGCCTGCATGCGCTGAGCCACGCAGCCTGCCTCTGTTCCCTCCGAGGTCGCTCCGAAATCGGAGCGGCCTCGGAGGGAACTTTCCTTCCATGTCCCCCCACCTTCCCCTCCCTTCCCCTATCTACCCCACCCCCAGCCCTACCTAAATCCCCCTGCATAGGTTAATACAGACGTGCAGGAACATAGCAGCACACTTCCACAGAAGTGTCAAGGCGGGGCAGGTTCTCCGACAAAAACAGACTGATTTGGAGATGCCTCACAAGCGTCTCATTCAAGACATTGCCACCCGGTGGAAATCCACCTTTATGATGCTGAAGAGGTTACTGGAGCTGCAGACACCTCTTCATGAACTTTCTGGTAGAATGGACATTGTACCAGAAAGTACAATGTCCATTGTACTTTCTGGTACAATGGACATTGGCATCATGATTGGTTAGTCATGAGTCAGCTGGTAAAAATCCTGCAGCCCTTCAAGGATGTCACGGAAGAGCTGAGTTACAGAAGTGCCACCTTGGCTGACATCATCCCTATAGTTTATCTCCTGGATGAATGTTTGGAGGCCTTTAAACAGGAAGAGGGAATGACAATTGAGGTGCTGCATTGTCTGGACATTTTACAGCAGCAGGTGAAAGAGAGATTAAGGCCTTTAACAGAACACAACACATACATGCTCGCCACAGTCTGTGATCCCCATGTGAAAGGGAAACTCGCCCTACAGTACGATTGTCTCTTATTGGTGAAGGACCTGCTGTTAGCAAAAGTCCATGAACAGGAGCGCCATAGGTAGAGACAGATTAGGTTTGAAGCAGAGGTGGAAACAGCGGGCACTTCAGAGAGTTGTGCTGCTAGCCAAAGCAGGAGCAGCACTGTGTCAGCAACAGTTAATACCTCCTCCTCCACTTCAGAACGCCCAAGGCATGTTGCCCATAAAAATGTATCTGTTGTGCGACAGGCGAGAGAGAAAGCTGCTGGCATGAGTGACTCTCAGCCCGCCCAAGCAAAGGAGACACCAGCACAGCTGACAGTGACACGGCATCTCTCAGAGCCGATAGAGAACATGCAGACAGATCCGCTGGCATATTGGGCACACAAGTCCACTGTTTGGCCACACCTAGCCAAAGTGGCTCAGCAATATCTGTCATGTCCACCAACCAGTGTGCCCAATGAACGTGTCTTTTCAATGACAGGGGATATCATGAGCTCTCACTGCTCAAGGCTGACACCAGAGTTGATGGAAATGCTAGTGTTTTTGAAAGTAAACCTGCCTTTGCTTGGGTTTCCAAATTTTCCCTGTGAATGGCAAGATGAATGAAAGCAATGGAAAGCCTTGCAGCAGCTCCAACTGCCTCCTATGCTCCAGATAATATAAGCACTGCAGCACATGTACCTGACCTCAAATGCTGTGGCTGACCGTCCACTGTCCAGGCCTTATATTCCTACAAGGGTTTGACTTAGATTGTAAGCCCTCTGGGGATAGGGAAATACTGACAGTACCTGAGTGTAATCAACTATGAAGTGCTGGAAACGTTTGAAAATAGCAAGATAAATAAATAAAGACAAAAAACCTGCTGTGCCTGTCTGTCCAGGCCTTGTGTTCCTACAAGTGTTTGACCTCGATTGCTTTGCCTGTTCATCCAGGCCTTATGTCCCTAGGTGGGATTGACCTCTGTCCTCTATTGCTGTGCCTGTCAGTCCAGGCCTTATGTTCCTACAAATGTTTGGCCTCGATTGCTTTGCCTGGCCGTCCAGGCCTTATGCCCCTAGATGGGATTGACCTCTGTCCTCTACTGCTGTGCCTGTCCATCCAGACCTTGTGTTCCTACAAGGGTTTGACTTAGATTGTAAGCCCTCTGGGGATAGGAAAATACCTACAGTTCCTGAGTGTAATCGACTATGAAGTGCTGGAAATGTTTGAAAATAGCAAGATAAATAAATTTAAAAAACAAAAAACTCCTGTGCCTGTCCGTCCAGACCTTATGTCCCTAGGTGGGATTGACCTCTGTCCTCTATTGCTGTGCCTGTTTGTCCAGGCCTTATGTCCCTAGGTGGGATTGACCTCTGTCCTCGACTGCTGTGCCTGTCCGTCCATGTCTTGTATTCCTACAAGTGTTTGACCTCGATTGCTTTGCCTGTCCGTCCAGGCCTTATGTTCCTACAAGTGTTTGACCTCGATTGCTTTGCCTTTTCTTCCAGGCCTTATGTCCCTAGGTGGGATTGACCTCTGTCCTCTATTGCTGTGCCTGTCCGTCTAGGCCTTTTGTTCCTACAAGTGTTTGTCCTCTATTGCTTTGCCTGTTCGTCCAGGCCTTATATCCCTAGGCGGGATTGACCTCTGTCCTCGACTGCTGTGCCTGTCCATCCAGGCCTTGTGTTCCTACAAGTGTTTGACCTTGATTGCTTGCCTGTTCGTCCAGGCCTTATGTCCCTAGGTGGGATTGACCCCTGTCCTCTATTGCTGTGCCTGTCAGTCCAGGCATTATGTTCCTATAAGTGTTTGGCCTCGATTGCTTTGCCTGTTCATCCAGGCCTTATGTCCCTAGGTAGGATTGACCTCTGTCCTCTATTGCTGTGCCTGTCAGTACAGGCCTTATGTTCCTACAAGTGTTTGACCTCGATTGCTTTGCCTGTCCGTCCAGGCCTTATGTTCCTACAAGTGTTTGGCCTCGATTGCTTTGCCTGTCCGTCCAGGCCTTATGTCCCTAGGTGGAATTGACCTCTGTCCTCTATTGCTGTGCCTGTCCGTCCAGGCCTTATGTTCCTACAAGTGTTTGACGTTGATTGCTTTGCCTGTTCATCCAGGCCTTATGTCCCTAGCTGGGATTGACCTCTGTCCTCTATTGCTGTGCCTGTTCATCCAGGCCTTATGTCCCTAGGTGAGATTGACCTCTGTCCTCAACTGCTGTGCCTGACCATCCAGGCCTTGTGTTCCTACAAGTGTTTGGCCTCGATTGCTTTGCCTGTCCATCCAGGCCTTGTGTTCCTAGGTGGGATTGACCTCTGTCCTCGACCGCTGTGCCTGTCCATCCAGGCCTTACATCCCTCAAGGGCTTGACCTCTAATGCTGTGCCTATCCAACCACTGTCAAGGCCTTACGTCCCTACAAGGGCCTGACCTCTTATACTGTGCCTGTCCATGCAGGCCTTACGTCCCTACAAGGGCTTGACCTCTAACGCTGTTCCTGTCTGTCCAGCTTGGAGCTAGGATATAGTTTTCATGACCTTCATAATATGGGCCATTTTCCCTAGATGTTTCTTAGTTGCCACATTAATGTTTCTAATGCAATAGAAAACTGGTGGTAGTTGTACTCTAGTTCATCCTCTGTGTTCCCATTGTTTACAGGGGTACTGTAGGGTACAAAGTCAACATAGGTTGATATTGTAGATTTGGACTTGAGTAGCAGTTTTCTTATTTCTGAGAGCTTTTCAAGTTCCTTTGTCATCAGCTGAAGTGTATAAGTACACTCAGTAGCTTCTGGGTATTCACTAGATGCCAACGGAAACACCCCACTCTAGGGGCGAACCCGTTCTAGGGAGCCCTTTCCTGCACAAAGGAAAGGGAACTCTCTCCTGGGCCAGCCTGTCTTGCCCCTATCAAAACCACAGGGACCTGAGTACCTCAGCTCTACCAGCTTGTCTTTCCCCTATCAAAACTACAGGGACCAGACTACTTCCGCTTTGCCAGCCTGTCTTGCCCCTATCAGCTTTCTGCCACTCTGCCTTGCTGTCATACACCAGATGACTCACTTAACTCCTTGTGGTGTTCTTGCCACTATCATGGTTCCTCAGTGTGTTGGTGCTAGTCTTTCTGCTTGCAATGTTCCCCCTTCATTGTGCTGTAGGATGTCAATGCCACTTGTCTTGCCGCTTTGCCTGTCGTGCTGCCTTCGATGGTTCATGCATCTGTTATCGGTGCTCTCTTTTGAAGCTGTGGTGTGTTTTTGACACTCTCGCTGCTGCTTTGTGCCTCTGTTAAAGCACTCTTGCCACTTCTGGTACCCCTTTGCTCCTATACAGTGCCTTAGGCTATTGATGCCACTTTGGTGCCACTTTGCCACAGTCTAAGTACCTTGGAGCTCTTTTGTTGTTCTGATGATTGCTCCCCAGAAGTTTCATCAAAATTGATAATAAAACCCCAATTCTGAAGCCAAAAATAGGCTGGAAATCCTTCCCCCATTGACTTTAATGGGAACCGGAAAACGAATTCACATATTAAAGTATCGGGGCACCATACATCCAAATGCAATGGAAATGACCCCTGACGAATACGTATCACTAATGCAACGAAAAGTTTCCGGCTGCACATCCCTACAATTGCCATCAGAGTACCATGGGATAAAAACAACTGAATATCGTCTGCACAAATGCAATATGCTATACCCAGTGAGGTCAGCAATTTGTCCATACACTGAAGATAAATACTGAACAATATAGACTATAAAACAGGTCCCTGTGGAACTCCAGAGGTTGTCAGTGACTTCCAAAAAGAGCACTTCTCTCCCATCTGAACTCATTGCTTTTTATCCTTTAGAAAAGAAATAAATCACATGAATTCTAGGCCCCTCATCCCACACAGGAGAAGATGCCTCAGCAATACATTATAACTAACTCTATCAAAGGCCATCCGATATGCCTAGTTGGACAAGTATGCCAGATTTCCCACTATACAGCATGTTCAGTAGTTCCATGAGTAGAGTTTCTGTTCCATGTGCATTTTTAAGCCCTAGTTTTGGCAAGCTAAAATATTTTGACCTTCCAAAAACTCCTCTAAGCTGCATCAAAACACATTTTTCAAGCACTTTTCCAAAAGAAGAAGAATTTGAAATTGGACTGTAGTTTTGAGACTAATTCCACTGGCAATGCCACATTCATTTGGATAGGTCTAATTGTTGCCATTGTTATTATGCACTTGCAACATATCTCCCATACAATGATTTCCTTATAATTTGGAATGTATATCTATGTGTGTTATCCTTTAAATCTTTTACTATTTCAAAACAACAAGGATCCAGCTGAGAACAAGTGAATTTCAACTGAAAAATTACCAGTTGCATATCTTCCTGAGCCACCTTCTTAAATTCAGACCAAATGAAAGGCACATCCATTGTTACTTGTCAAACAGGCATATCATCACACCCTGTAAACTTAAGGGTATATTTACTAGGGATGTGAATTGTTTTTTGACGATTTAAAATATCGTCCGATATATTTTAAATTGTCAAAAATCGTTAGAAGCGCGATACAATAGGAATTCCCCCGATTTATCGTCAAAAATCGTAAATCGGGGGAAGGGGGAGGGGAAGGGGGAGGGCGGAAAAACTGGCACACTAAAATAACCCTAAAACCCACCCCGACCCTTTAAAATAAATCCCCCACCCTCCCAAACCCCCCCAAAATGCCTTAAATTACCTGGGGTCCAGAGGGTGGGTCCCGGTGTGATCTTTTACTCTCAGGCCTGCGGTGCGTTGTAGAAATGGCGCCGGCGCTACCTTTGCCCTGTCATATGACAGGGCAAAGGTATGCCGTATGGCCGGCGCCATTTTGTGCAAAATGGCGCCAGCCATACGGCAACACGATTCGACTGCAGGAGGTCGTTCCGGACACCCGCTGGACTTTTGGCAAGTCTTGTGGGGGTCAGGAGGCCCCCCCAAGCTGGCCAAAAGTCCCTGGGGGTCCAGCAGGGGTCCGGGAGCGACCTCCTGCAGTCGAATCATGTTGCTGTATGGCAAAACGATTCGAGTGCAGGAGGTCGCTCCCGGACCCCCGCTGGACTTTTGGCAAGTCTTGTGGGGGTCAGGAGGCCCCCCCAAGCTGGCCAAAAGTCCCTGGGGGTCCAGCGGAGGTCCGGGAGCGATCTCCTACGCTCCTGTCGTCGGGGGACAAAAAACAAAATGGCGCCGGCGCTACCTTTGACCTGTCATATGACAGGGCAAAGGTAGCGCCGACGCCATTTCTACAACGCACCGCAGGCCCGAGAGTAAAAGATCACACTGGTACCCCCGCTCTGGACCCCAGGTAATTTAAGGCATTTTGGGTTCGGGAGGGTGGGGGATTTATTTTAAAGGGTCGGGGTGGGTTTTAGGGATGTTTTAGTGTGCCGGTTTTCCCGCCCTCCCCCGATTTACGATTTACACGATATTTACAAAAACAAAACCGCGACGATCCGATTCCCTCCCCCCCCCAGCCGATATCGATCGTTAAGACGATCGATCACACGATTCACATCTCTAATATTTACTAAGCTGTGATAAGCATTTAATGGGTGAAAGATGGTGTTTATCACATGAAAAACACTGTTCATCATGCAATATACGCTTATGGTGGCAATATCATAAATATTTTCACTATCGTGTGATATTTTCCCCAAACCCCCCCCCCCCCCCCCCTATTTATATGAACTGCTTTGCATCGATAGGGATGGTAACTTTAAAACTAGCGCTTGGAGGTAAGTGCTCTTATGCTGGGAATTTTAAATCATGCATGCAGTTGCACACGTATGATTTAAAATACGCTTACCACGCATACGTGTGCTCCTAATTTTAAGTGGTTACCCGAGCAAACATATCTTGTGTATCTTCCTTGGGACTCTGTTGGCTTTAACATGCGCAGATAAGCAGATTTTAAAACCGGCTCGTGTGAAGGACATTCCCGGTTTTACCACTTAGTTCAGCAGTTTGCCCAGAACATCCCAAAGTCATCCAGACCCTTCTGGTTCTTCAGCCTGCACTCCCCCCAGTTGAGCTTGACCCCTTACCCAGTCATTGTAAGCCTAAAGTGCGATTTATTCAAACTTACACTTCACCAAGAGCAAAAGTAGACATGCACGGCCGCGCTCTGCAGCCACAGGATTTAAAAAAAAAAAATACAAATTTACGCATGTAAATCTTGGTCCCGCCCTGGAACGCATATGACATGCCCCAACTATGCCACTTTTTAAAATTCTCATGCATAATTTGCACCTTTTAAAATGCTTGCGTGTATAGGCCTTTAAACCAAGAGATGGTTTTAAAATTCACCCCAAATTTGCAACTGCATGCAAAGCAGCTCATACATACCTAATTAATGCATATAAAATAATGTGACATGCCTTAATAAATAACACAAGCTGCGTTATTTTCCAAAACGTTAGTTACAAGTCAGGGGTTGCGTGCTAACCTTTCTCAGAGGTATCGGGAAGCTAATAGCAACCCAATGACTCTGCTGAAATGTAAAGGATTGTGCCAGCCTAAATAAATGCCCCCAATATGTAAATCCCCCCCAAAAGGTCTGGGGAGATCCCTGCTCCCCCTCCCCGCCTCTAGAGGTGGCTCAAAAGGAATAAAAGGAATAAAAATAAAAGCATAATCATGCAGCAACACCCCACTCCCTCCCCAAACCCCTCACTTTTCAAAATTGGCTACCCACCACTCCTAATCCCTCCAAAATCTACCCACCACCAGTAGAAGCCTGCCAATTACCCCCCAATCCTTCCACCATAGTCCACCCTCCAGACCCCCCCTCATTCCTTATAATATATCCCTGGTCATCTACTGGGTTCCCTGGTATTCTAGTAGGGTCCGGAGTACTGCTAGGCTCTGGGTTTGGGCAACATTTATCCAGACACCCAAGGGGTTATTTGGGCCAGTGTGGCCCTTTCTGAAAATAGTAGCCCCTAGCAAAAGGGCCGCCATTGAGCATTTTCTCCCTTTTCCTGCAATTTTTTTCTTGTGGAATATTTTTGTGAGAATAAAATACCACAATATTTACCGCAAAGGGTAAAAATACTAAGAACACCCCCATGGTGTTTTACTGTGGCCTACAGTATTTGTCCCCTCCCATGATAAAGTACTGCAGCATAGTAAATGACCCCCTTAGCTTGAAGGTTAACAACCTTTTCCTCCAAATAAAAGGTAAATTTTCACAGTCCACAGGGGACTGTCTAGTCACTTCTGGTTGAGAGACAAACTTTTTACAGTATAAAACAATTCTCATGGCTGATTAATAGACCTTATAATCCTAGCAGTAACATAATTCCATTTTTCTTGTAGGCAATTAACCTTGCATTCCTTTAAAGGCTGCATATATAATTTTTTACTGTTCTAATCATTGCTTTTATGTCAATGCCATTCAGTTTTTCTGCCTAACAAAATCTTAGTTATACCATAATGCCTGCTTATGATTACCCCTAGAATTTACAATTTTAAGAGGAGCAACCATGTCATAAGTACTTCTTAATGATGAATTCACTCTGCTAACAAAGTCTTCTGGCCATTAAAGCAATCTACTGGGAAATCCCAGTTAGTATGACAATTTTCTAATTCTATACAAGTGATGATGTTTCTTTACATTTTTTTTACATTTAGTTAACTGAGCACATTTTAACTTAAATAAAAGTTTTGCATATGATAAATATCTGTCAATTGGCTTTCAAGACATAAAAGAAGAGCCAAACTTTGGTCATCTTCATGTGTAGGTGTTGAAATCAATTGCCTGAGCTCAGCAGCCGCCAACTGGTTAGCAATGATCATGCATATAGAGCATCATTGCAATCAACATGTAAATTAAAATCACCTATTATTAAATTTTCATAGCTAAGATGCAGAGTAACTAAATGCTCAGCTGAGTAATTTGCACCATTATACCACTCGGGGACTGTAGAACAAACTCACAGACCAACCCAGCATTTTTACAACTAGTGCTTCTATAGGTGGCTCCAATTTAAAATCAATTTGCCTAATCTGAAGAATATCTCTGTAAATTGTTAATACCCTTCCTCTATGTTTAACGGGTCAAGCCTACTTCATGTATATCCAGATGTACTCAATTGATTAAATAGTACCACATCAAAGTCATAATGCCAAAACTCAGTTGATATAACAATATAGCAAGTGCATACTGCAAAATAACATCTGATAGATTTATTTCTGATTGACTTCTACCTATTTGCAAATCACTAATAACCTTATAATAATTTTCTGCTGATAAGTCATGTGCACAACCAACATAGATTTTGTGGCATCACTGATAATACACAGAGCTCATAAGAACTTTTTTAAGACCCAGATAACACCCTTGACCTAAAATGATAGGTATATGATGAAGTATAAACAGATATCTAACCCATTGCTGCATATTTCATGTAGTGCAAAACTCTCAAAATATGAAAATATAAAATGAAAATCAAAGTAAAAAACTCACCCATGTAAAGCCTGTGAGATAATTTGCCCAGTATGCCCAACACTCAGGCCCACAAAGCACATAAGGGGGACACAAAGGGGCAGGCCCTGTGGTGGTTGTCAATAGATCTCCAGGGTGAGCCCAACACTTACAGGGGGGTCCACCTACAGCCCCCCCCCCCCCCTTTAAGTGCAGGTCCTCAGGAGATTTTAGTTGATGTCTTGTGATTGGGGCAGACCGAAGAGCTCTGTGGTATTTCGGGATGGCTTGGCCGAATGGGGGATTGGGCATCCCCCTGATGGGCCGATCGAAGTGGTCACATGATAAAAGGTGGTAGTAGACCTGCACTCTGGAAAATGGCCCAGAAGAGACACAGCCAGAATCCGGCCAGTAGGGCCCAAACAGGAGAAGAAGGTTGCAGCCTGGCAATGGCCAAAGAAGAAATTTAAGAGAGGCTGCAGAATGTGGGCTGCTGCCAGAGCCCAGACTGGTGATGGCCAAAGAAGAAAATAGAGGCGGCAAGATGCAGGCAGTCCCTGAAGCCCAGGCCGGCAGCAGCTGAAAAAGTAAATGAGAGAGGGGTTCCAGGCCAGCAACAGTCAAAGAAGAAATTAGGAGTAGCTGCAAGCTGCAGACTACCACCAGAGCCTGGGTTTTCAATGTGAAAGAGGAAAATAAGAGAGGCTTCAGGCCTGAGGTGGTCAAAGAAGTAAATGAGAGGTTGGCGATGACTGAAACAAAACTTAGAAACTGGGTGTATGAGAGTGAGAAGGAACCTGCTTGTGTGTGTGAGAAGGAGTCCACATGTATGTGTGAGAAAATGGGAAGGAGCCTGCTTCCATGTGTGAGAGAGTGAGAAGGAACTTGCTTATGTGTATATGTGAAAGAGTGAGATGGAGCCCACTTGTTTGTATGTGAGAGTGAGAAGGAGCCTACTTGCATGCATGTGTGAATGTGAGAGTGTGAGATAAAGCCCACTTTTGTGTGAGTGTGTACGAGAGTAAGAAGGAACCTGCCTATGTGTGGAGAAAGAGGGATCTTGCTTATGTGTGTGTGTATGAGAGAGAAAGAAGAAAATTTATTTGTTCATCCCCTTTCTGCTGCTAATCCACGACAATCTTAAAATGACTGAAAATCAAACATTCCCAGGTATGGAGAGCAGGAGATTTTTTTTTTATCCTTACTAAATCCAATTATTAGGTGTTATTTGATGTGTCTAACAAATAACAAGAAAGACTTGAAAACATTAAATTAAAAAAAAAAAGTGAATTATTATTGGTTGGATATTCTATGCGTGAACTGTTTGAAAAGTTTTAGCCATTCAGGCTAGGCAGAAAATTTAAAACTTGTGGTTTATCTGTCTAGGTTCAAAACTTAGCCAAATAAACTTTCAAAATTAACCATAAAACATGCCTAAGGAAAAATAGAGTTCTGAGATTATTAATGGGCAGTATTCACTCCAGGTTGTAGTAGACATAGACAATATATAATCAGTTTTTATTTCATCTAGACAGCCAAAGGCATCCCATGTCTATAAACAGCCAAAGGCATCCCATGTCTATAAACTCAGTAGATTAAATGATTTGAGTTATTGGGATTATACTACTTTGAGCCACTTGACTTGCATTTTATTAAGAAATACTTTAACTGCTCTATATAAAAGGTTTATTAACCAGCTTTACATTATAAATTGTGGTCTATTTAGCCAAATATGCTTACTCTAAGAATTTTGTGATTTTAGCTTCAGTTTGAAGGTCAGCATCCTAGCTAGTCTTTTCTGCAAAAAAATGTGCTTCTATCTTAGTCCACGGCACCATTAAGATCGCTATAAAGGTTTGACATTGTTGAAAGGCTCAAATTAAAAAAAAAAAGAAAAAAACCTCCTCTGGGGTTTATGTCTTACATACACACAGGAAACGATCTTTGCTGCAACCTCACATAGGGGTGCTGTGGCATACATGATATTTATTCCGTTATTTTTATATATTATACTACACACTTGCTTATGGTCTAGATAGATTAAGATGCACCCACCACATGTTCCTGTCACCTGCTCTAAATACACAGCCTTTTAACATGGCCATGACTTGGTAGGGCTTGGTAGGGCGTACACAGGAATGTGATCTATTTGGCTAAATATTTTTTGATTTTAGCTGCAGTTCCAGTCCATCAGCATCCCAGCTACCGTCCTCTACACAAAAAATAATGTGCTTCTAACCTAATCTTATGAATGTAGCTGTAAAATCCGCTTAGAGGAGATGTTTTACATATATATTTCACCTTTCATGATATTTCAAAGAGGACTACATTCAGGGTGTTTCCCTGTCCCCAAAGGGTTTACAATCTCTGAAAATAAGGTCTTAAGTCTGTGCCTGGATTTGTGGATTTTTTTTTATTTGAAAGTCTAAGGGAGAGGGAGGTTCCTTCTCAGCTGGAGAAGTCCTAGTCCAAGTCAGGGGGAGAAGGATTTAAGAGACTGTCTGATTGATTTTATCTAAGAATAGAAAAGATTCTTTATCCTGGATCTTCAATTGAAAGGAAGTTTTCCCACCCTTCGTTCATCATTTGTTAATTTCCCATCTGATTCACTCAGCCCGTGAGAATCAGTGCCCATACTGCAAAAATCTTGGAGAAGGTGAGGATCCTCATCTAGAATCCAGAGGAAACAGGAGAGAGGACAGGTTTTTTTTTTCTGTCTTTATTTAGAGGGTAATTTCCAAAGTGTCTTCTCCTGGTAAAGTAGTATTTTACCCTTTATTTTCTCTTTAGAGAATTGTGTGATTGATATGCACACAAAATTATGTGCTTACACATATACATTTACATGCATAATGGAGAGGCCTTCTTAGGAGAGGAGTCTGGGCAGGGTTGGGGCTTACCCACATATTTTTAATTTTAAAATGTATGCGCATAAATTCTTCACTTCCACTCCTCTGTTTCTTTTTTGTATCGTTAGTTATCTCTTTGTCTCCAGTGTATACCACATTGGTTTATGTGATAAGAAAGCACTTTGTAAGTGGCACGTCTCCTCTCAATTTATGAAAATGCTACATTAATGTACATTAATGCTACATGTTTTGCATCTCAGTGGCTGATTAACGTGTCACTTTAATAACTTTCCCATGTAGTGGACTATGCACTAAAGTGTACTATCACAAAGCACAGTTTTTTAAAAAATTGTTTACAAAAGGTATCGCTATAAATGTAGCACAAAATACCCATACTATAGTATTTTGGTGGATGTTTTCCAAACTTTTTCATGTAAAAACCATTTCCCTGAAAACTTTTCCCAGAGACCCTGCATGGAATGGAACTGAAAGACAGAGAAACTACTGGAGGAATGACTGCAGCCAGAATGCCAATCTCCTAGTAAAGACCTGAACTCCTGGAAGGAATATGTGTCACAAAGTGGATATAGTGAACTCTTGGACTGCTTTTAAGTTTATACAGCCTATCTTGTGCGAGCACATAACAGGCAGCAGCTGATACGCCACAAGACTAGGTCTTCTGCCTGAGCAGCCACCTACCCCTTGGGTTGAGTCCGCAGATTTTGGCAACTGGCAGGGCTTTCCAGGCTGGGTACAAGACAAGGCAAGAATACATAGATACAAAGCCAGGGACACACAGAAACAAACCAGGAACAAGGCAGAAACACACAGCAACAGGGCAGGAACTTACTGAAGCAACTATCACTGCAGAATGAGCAGGAGACCTTTGCAAAGTCACTGGAAGATGACTCTGTACTTCCCTTTAAATAGGCAGGATGTGATGTCACCTGTGCGTGTCAAAGGAAGTCCAGCCAGCAGGCCCTATGAAAGGGTTTAGGGACTGCAGGAAGTTCAGCTATATTCCTTGGAAAGAGTCTTCTGGAGAAGAATGATATTTGCTATCATGTGTTCCTTGTGAAAGAACTTCCCCAGCTCCAATGGAAGAAGCATCCACTTTAAGGAAAAAGAGCTGGTCCGGGTCTGGATGCTGAAGGAAGGATGCAGATTCGAAGGCCCCTGTTAATTGCTCAGATTGTTTCTCTGGGCCAGTCTTTAGGGAATGTCCCTGTATAGGTGAAGAGAAGTGGGGAATTAATTGGTGATAGTAATTTGTGAACCCCAGAAAGCATTGTACTGCTTTAAGGCCCATCGGCCAGGGCCAATCTCTGATGGCTAAGAATTTAGCAGGATCCTCCTTCAGGTCTTGTGCTGAAATGATATAACCTAAAAAGGGTAATTCTGACTTTGAATGAACTTTTTTTCCAATTTCTCATATAGTCTGTTTTTGCAAAGCCGCTAGAGAACCTTTCTTATTTGCAAGCGGTGCTGTGCAAGTGTCTGAGAGAAGATTAGGGTATCATCCAAGTATACGACAACATATGTTTGCATATGTTTGTGTCTCTGAACACATCATTTACGAAGTTCTGAAACACTGCAGAGGCACTAGAAAGTCCGAATGGCACAAGATATTCATAATTTCCATTTTTCATTTTGAATGCAGTCTTCCATTCATCCCCTTCCTTAATCCTTATCAGATTATAAACTCCATGAAAGTCCTACTTGTAAAAGTCTTGGCACCTTGAAGTTGATTGAACAGCTCAGAATTGAGAGTCAGCAGATATTTATTCTTGATTGTAATGGAATTGAGTCCATGGTAGTCAATACAGGGTCTAAGGGACCGTCCTTTTTGCCAACAAAGAAAAATCCTGCTCCTGCAGTTGACAAGGATGAATGAATGAAACACCAACCAGGTTTTCCCTGATACATTCTGACAACGCCTATACCCTTCCATGAGGCAGCATTTTCCCAAGTTGGAGGTCAATGGAATAATCATAGTGAAGGGGAAGGGTATCTTCTTGCTTTTTATGAACATGTCCATGAAAGTGGCATAGGCCCAAGGAAGGTCAGAGCATACCACAAGATCTGAGAGTGCAATGGTGGTAGGTGGGACAACTGAGCATAGTCAATGCTGAAAGCTGTAGAGGCTCCATGATTGGATGTCTCCTGTGCACCAGCTATAGCGGGGCTATGTTGCTAGAGCCATGTTAAATCCAGGACCAATGGGTTGATATACCTTCGAAAAACATAAAATGAGATATGTTCATAATGAAAGAGATCCACTCTGAGGGTTATGGGTTGGATAGCAGCCATGATATTTCCATACAGTGGTTCCCCATAAACCAAACAAATGATGAGCGATCAGTGTAGCTGATCCATGGGGGTGGTGTGACAATGTACCATGCTTTCCTCAAAGAAATTCTCTGCTGCACCCAAGTCAAGGAAGGCTTCAGTGACAATAACTTCAGTGCCTGTTTGAGGATGGACAGACAGGTCAATCTGAGAAAGGGGAGTGTTTCCAGAGGGACCTAGGACTGCCTTCCTAGCTAGCTTTAGGCAATGAAGTTTCTGAGCTTCAATGGGCAGATTTTGACATGGTGCCCAAAGGCAGCACAATAGAGGCACAGATTTTGGAGCTGGCATCAATGCTTCTCCTCTTCGATTAAATGAGAATGTCCCAATTATATAGGTTCCTCCTGTGTAGGTTTAGGGGTAGGAACCTTTGTTGGAACCAATAGAGGGAACTGAAATCTGGGAGCCAGACGTGGTGCTCTGCGGGAATAACCCTGATACCAGGATCTTTCCTGAAAATGAACATCAGCCTTGGTACAGCAAGAAATCAGTGCATCAAGGGGTGTGGGAATCCCTAGCCCAGCAAGTTCATCCTTGATCTGGGTGGCCAGGCCCTGCCAGAATACGATGATTAGGCACCCTTCATTCCACCATAGCTAGGTAGTAAGGGTATGAAACTGAATCGCGTAATGTCCCATCATTTGAGCTCCCTGACACAGACATAGGAGACTAGTTGCAGTTGAAAAGGACTGGCCCAATTCTTTGAAGACTCTACAGAAGTGCTCTAGGAATTCAGCTAGGTTGCTCAGTATAGCATTGTTCCGCTGCCATAGCGAGGATGCCCAGGCCAGCCCCTGTCCAATGAAGAGGGAGATGATGTAGACTACTTTAGTCCAGTGAGACAGGAAACTCTAAGACTGCAACTCAAAAATGATTTGGCACTGGTTCAAGACCCTCTGCAAGTCTTGGGGTTACCAATGCCTATGCATGACGTCATGGTCAAAAGTTGTACAGGCAATTCTGCACTGTGAATGGTGGCGGCACAGCAAGTGGAGTCTGGTCCATAGTACTCACAGTCTTTCTGGAGTTCAGGCAGTTGCATAGTGTTTGCATGGACCCTGTGAATTGCTGAGCTTGCAAGGCCAGACCTTGCAAGAGCTGGAGTGCTGGTGAATCAGTTGAACTCATGGCCTTTGCTAACTGTTGTGAAATTGGAGGAACGAGCACAAGATAGGCCTCAATTTATACATCACAAGACTAGATCTTCTGCCAGACCAGCCACCTCCCCCTTGGGTTGAGTCCATAGGTTTTGGCAGCCAGCAGTGCTTTCCAGACTGGGTATGAGGAAGGTAGAAATAAGCAAAGTCAGTGGCCGGGCTGAGGTCAGGGCAGGCAGAGAGAAAAGCACAGTAAAGGTTCAGGCTGAGTTCATGGCAGGTGAAGAGCAAAGTGAAGTTAAGGTCCAGGCTAAAGTTAGGGCAACGAGAAATCAGGCCAGGGGAAGAAACACAATAGGACAGATTCAAGCGAGCAAGGTTGGAGTAACGTAGGGTAAGAATATACATAAACAAAACCAGGAACAAGGCAGGGACACACAGGGAGAAAAAAGCAACAAGGCCAAACATGCTGAAGCAACTAGCATTACAGAATGAGCAGAAGACATGTTTCGAAGGTACTAAAAGATGGCACTGAGCTTCCCTTTATGCTAGGCAGGATGTGATGTCACCTGTGGATGTCACAGGAAGTCCAGTCAGCAGGCCCTATAAAAGGGTTCAGGGACAGCAGGAAATTCAGCCATGTTCCTTGGGTGCAGGTGGCTATGCCGGAGGTGCTTCAGACTAGAGGTGAGGGGTATTACAGTATGATACCTCATCTGTGAGACATTCCAGCAGTGAGGTATCATACTGTAAAAGAGGATTGTCCTAACACACAAATGCACTTTAAAGAGAATGAAGTTTCAGTAAGATCTATCAGTGATTTGTCTATCTATGATCTCAAACTCCAAGTGAAAACCATACTAGAAGAAAAAGTTTCAAGGATGAGGGATTTGTGAAATCTGTGGAGTGGAATGATGAAAGGAATCCACTGAGCTCATCACAGACAAATTCCCTGTGTACATCAAATTGAGCCTCTGGAGCTCCTTGGAAATATGCTTTTTGTAAATAAAAGATCAGTTGGAGCCACAACTATTGGAGTTCTTGGCATTCATTTCAGGTCTATTTATTTATTTATTTATTTATTTAGAATTCTTATATACCGACATTCTTGTACAATTGACAAATCATATTGGTTTACAATCTAACAGAACAATCGCGGTTAAGGCGTTACATTAAAACAAAGCTTCTAATAGAGTAAATAGAACAACATAACAGTGGCAGCTAAGGCGTTACATTAAAACATAGGGTCTAGTATAAATATGAGAATAAATATGAGAATAAAAATGAGAACAAGTGAACAAGTATAAATATGAGAACAAGTGTAAATGTGAGAACAAGTGAACAAATCAAATGGAGCGTAAAGGGGCCCTGAAGGACAATTATATTCTGTTATGTCCTTTGACCTGTGTCAAAATGGTCTTGGGAATCCGGGAAGGCTTGTCTGAAAAGCCATGTTTTGAGGTGTTTCTTAAATGTTTGATGACAAGGTTCTTGACGAAGCTCCGGTGGCAGAGAGTTCCAAAGGGTGGGTCCAGCTGTCAAGATTGCACACTTTCTTAGTGAGGTTTTGACCGGGGGGGCATATAATGAACCTTTACATGCATTTCTGATTGGTCTGTCTCATGTATGCAGACGGAGTTGAGAGCTTAGATTGAGATGGGCGATGCCGTGAATGTCCTTGTGGATCATCATCAACGCTTTGAAGGTAATCCTAGATTTTATGGGAAGCCAGTGAAGGAAATGAAGGATGGGTGTGATATGGGTTCTTTTATTAGAGTTTGTGAGTAACCTTGCCGCGGCATTCTGGACCATCTGAAGGGGTTTGGTAGTTGTCGCTGGGAGACCTAGCAGTAGAGAATTGCAGTAGTCTAACTTTGTGAGGATAATTGACTGAACTACTAAACGGAAGTCATTGAAATGCAGGAGAGGTTTCAGATTTTTGAGTACTTGTAGTTTAAAGAAACACTCTTTGGTTGTGTTGAGGACGAAAGATTTTAAGTTGAAGTGGTTATCGAACCGAACCCCTAGGTCTCTGACGGAAAGGGAGTGGTTGATGAATGCTTTGGCGAATTGGGATGCGCTTTGAGAGTTGAGGAGAACGTGGTTTTCGTCTGGTGAAATGATGAGGATCTCAGTCTTGTTAGAGTTGAGGATAAGGTTAAGGCTGGTAAGCAGACTATTGATGGATTGTAGACAACTGTTCCACTGTGCCCACGTTTTTTGCAGGGATTCTGTGATTGGTAGGAGGATCTGTACGTCGGCGGCGAATATGTAATGCTTTAGTTTGAGGTTGGAAAGTAATTGGCAAAGTGGCAGCAGATAAATGTTAAAGAGTGTGGGGGAGAGGGATGATCCTTGTGGGACTCCCAAGTTTGATTTGATTGGGTGTGATTCCTTGTTATTAATCCTGACCTTGTAGAATCTGTTCTCAAGGAATGATTTGAACCAACTAAATGCCTCTCCTTGGATACCAAGGAGAGGCATTTAGTTGTCTAACACACATCAGTGCTGTCACAGAGAGGAACTGATTACCCTTACTTTCGATTGTTTTCACTTGTGGTCCACCACAGCATCTTCTTGACCACATTTTAAAGAGCCCGAAGACAGTCAGAGATTTATCCCCTTAGCAAGTGGTCACAGTAGCGTATCAGTAAGTAGCTTATCAGCAGATAAAGCCTTTTTTGGCTCACCCAGTTTTCCCTACCTATTTCTTCAGACTCGACTCAATCTTTGGTCGTCTTCCTCCCTTGCTCTTGCCTTCTTTATCTGCCTCAAGTTTGCTTGAATTCTGTCACTACCTCAGTTGATATCACTTCTGCTGGCAGGTGGTTTCAGCCATCTATTGCCCTCTCAGTAAAGAAATGTTTCCTCACATTTCTTCTGTGCTTCGCTTACTTCAAGCCTAACTTTCAAACCTTTCTGCGGCACAGCATTTCTGCGTATAGGTGGATGTGTGAAGAATAATGCTACTATTTTAAAAACTGTGAGGTAGAAGCAGCAAGGTTTATAAAATAATGCATATTTCTGCTCTAAAAGTAAGCACATATATTTTAGTACATGTGAATACTTCCAATGCAAAATATGCACAACCCCGATTTATATGCAAAAGCATATTTTATATAAAGTAAAATACTTGCGTACATTCTTAGAATTACCAGTTCAGCCAGTCCTTCTCTAGTACACTTAGAAGCTCTAGCACTTCACCCTGAACCACTACCAGTTTACCCAGACCTCCTAACCGAAAACTGAAGACAACAGATAAATTTGATTTCATTTGCACAAGTGAGTGAGCAGGTGTAAAAGTATAAGAACTTGTTTGGTAATGCATATGCATATATCTCTTACAAAATAGCTGTGATGGTGTCTCTGATTGGGGTATACCACCCCAAGAGTACCATAGGACTGCAAAGCAGGACATTGGACTTCACAGAGTCCAGTCCTGCACCTAGCCAGCTCCCTCTCCCGCAGGTTGGGTCCTTAGGTTCTGGTGGCCAGTAGGGCTTGATTTCGGTGGCAGTACATTATGATGAATCAGTACTGCTGGAGAGGCTGAGTAGGTTGCAGCAAGGCTGGACACGCTAGGTAGACTGGAACAAACAGACACTGGCTGGAAGCTTGGCCACAAAGTGCAGGCAGGATTTGGAAAGGCATGGTACAGAAACCTAATACAGCACTTCTAACGTTATAGAATCACTTGCATGGAGATGAACACCGCACCTATATTTTATGTGTATTTTACCTCTTCAGATATGTATCAATGTTGAAATGCAGCTGCACTGGGATCGACTTAGATTTTTTTGTAGGGTAGTGATAATTAAGTGCGTTTTAATGTATGAGATTGTATGGAACATAATGCCAGAGCCGAGAGTACAAGAAGGAATATAAAAGTTCTGGATCTTTATTAGATTGTATAAAGTTTTTGTATCAACTTTAAAGCAATATGATTTGTTGAGTCCCTCCCACATAATACATGGCGCGGGCCATCCATTGCTCCTACCATGTGACGGGGCCGACCAATGGCACCAACAGCCCCTGTCACATGGTAAGGGCAAAGGGCCATCGATGCCATTTTGATTAGTGGCAGGTGACGGCCCGAGAGGGGGAGATTGCTCCTGGGACCCCGCTGGACCACCAGGGACTTTCAGTAAGTCTTGGGGGGGGGGGGGGTTGCAATTAATTAAATTTGAAGGGTTGTGGGTTTTCCTATCATTTTGGCTCCCTCCCAAAATACAACAAAATAGGAAATATCGTCTCTGTTTCCTATTTCGTCGCAAACGAATGCACATCCC
Organism: Rhinatrema bivittatum; assembly: GCF_901001135.1. NCBI lineage: Eukaryota > Metazoa > Chordata > Amphibia > Gymnophiona > Rhinatrematidae > Rhinatrema > Rhinatrema bivittatum. The sequence goes on along the minus strand of NC_042617.1, from coordinate 333,701,750 downwards.
TAGTAATCTCATTTCATTTAAAAAATCTATTTTTTTCAAAAAAGTCACTGGTTGGGCCTGGGCCTCGCCTAGGGACTAGGCCAAGACCCAAAGCAGGTGTCCCATCCACGACCTAGCATAACTCCGGTGCCTCAGCCTAGGCCTGAAACCTGGGCTTTGCCTAGGCATAAGGCTGAGACTCAATGAATGGGCTGTGGCCTACACCAGAGCGGGATGCTGGAGTCTTGGTATAGGCCCTGGCCCTGCTTGCCTCAACGCCTAGGCCAAGGCCAAACCCTTGGCCTTGCTTATGCTTAGGCTGCATTAGATCGCCGTGACCTTGCCCTAGGCTCCATGCAAGACCTAAGTATCATCTGTGGATCCCCTACCAACTGGGTAAGTGGGGCCCAGAGAGGATCCTGGCCCCAGCATTTTTCCGGGTGGAGAGATGGGTGGGAAGCACGGGAGGCCCTGGAAAGCCCTGTTTCTTTTGTTTTCCGTTTTTTGGGGGGTTTCAATGTTTATTTCTCTTTTTTTTAAGCTAAAGAAATAAACACTACATGAAATGAAATTCATGGGAAAAAATCCCCCCCAAAAAACAAACGAAAAGCGAAACAAAATTTCACCCACCCCTGCCGTGCACAGTTGTTTGAAAGTTATCCTCTTAGTGCTCACTGGAGTCTGATGACCCACCTTCTAATAACTAAACAGGGCAGAAGCAATAAAACATTAGAACAGTAAACCAAATTAAATTGTTCAGCTTCCAGCAAACTTCACTGTGCTTTTTTGTGATTTCTAGTAAGTTATACACAGCCCATGTGTTAAAAAAAAAACATCTCTTGTTCTCTGCCAGAGCAAGCAAAGTCACTCTCACCTGAGCTGTTATAAAATAAGACAATTCCATCTCTCAGAGCACCTATTAATTTAAAAGATCTGGAGCTGGTAATGGTGAAAGATAATGAAATTTACAGCTTCTCCATCACATGGCTACACAGCTTGTTCCTGATGTCTTGTTAAATGGAAAATATGTTGCTCCTTGCTTACATTTTTACTGCTTAAACCTCTGACTGGCTTGGGTTCTCCCCATAGCTCCAAAAAGCGAACGTGATTTTTCACCTTGCTTTTTTTAAAATTCTGCAATAAGCACCTGAAGACTTTGAAGACACAGAGGGGAGAATAAGAACCACTCTCCACAGTTTGCTAATTAAAACCCTGGTTTTTGAGCCAGTGAAGGGATACACCAGCTTGACCCTTTGCACAGAATTATCAGTTCTGGAAAAAGCTCTATGTGTTCCTTATTCTAATACATATGTACATGGAGATAATAATTATATCAAATATTCCATCTTATTTTATTTTTCTACTTTAACAAATACTCTGCTGGTATTGCTTAACTTTTTATTCTCATAAATATTTATATATAATTGCCTTTTCCTTGTAAACAGGATTTTTCCTGCCCAAAGGGAGGAAAAACAATTTGTGTGTTAATTTTATCTTACGGGTTTTGTTCAGCTTCACTAGCTCTGTATATAAAAGAAGAGATTAGATAAAGAGGAAGCCATGCAACCTGTGTTTGCTAACATAAAGAATTTTAATTAGGGAAGGCTGTTAATTTTGCAACAATTCTGGTACCCCCACCACCATCCAGGCTGGAGAAAAACAACAGCTAAGGTGCATTTTTTTCCCCGAGCTTTTCCTTGCATTGGATTCTGCTGCCCTCTACAGTGAAGCCAAAAGCATGGGCTGTTTTCTTTCTGAGTACTATAATTGCTGTGATTCATTCACGTCGAGGTATGATTTAGGTCTCACATGTCATGTTGCCTTCCTTACCTGGCACATTTTAGGATACTAAATATGTTTCACCTACAGTTCAGATTATTAAAGAGTCATGAACTGCACCACCTTGCTATGTTACATTTCAAAAGGAGATATATTTTTTTTTTTTTAGGAAAAGAAAAAACGACACAGGTGTGTAGCCTCTCTTCCGTGGTCCTCACTGAAAAGATGCAAAGCAGGAGTGGGGAGTCAGCAGCAGCGTGTTCTGTCCTGTTGGGCAGAATCTAAACTTCTAGGCCCTACTCCTATAAATTAGGCGCAGGAAGCAAAGCTTATTGGAGTGGCAAAAAATGCTCTGAAACAAGAGGTTGCAGTGGGAGAGTCCAAGGAGGTAGGACTTAAGAGCCACATCAGAAAATATTTCTGCACACGTTTCTACGTAGACAACCTCTGGAACTCCCTTAATCAAGTGCTCTATCTCAATAAAACAGAACACGTGAATGTAATCCACTCTGGAGTGTCATGAAAAGGCAGACTGTGGATAAAAAATTATTATTATTATTATTATTGTACCCTTGGCTGTTAGGCTCCTGTTGGTGTGGTCTGGCTTCTGCTGCTTCTGCTCTGCCTCCGGAAGCCGTCACGTGCCCATGATGCAGCCACTCCTGCTCTCGCCAGCCCTGCTGCTTCAACACACATTTCCACCATAGATTTTAACATTAACATTATTGATGAAAACTATGTAGCGGGAAAACTTTGCTGCAAAATGAGCACAGAATGCTTGTGAAACCATGGGTGGACTGCACCATTTTCTGCAATTTGTCTTCCCTCCCCCCCCCCCATCAAGGCCTGTAACAAATCAATGTATGACCTGTCTAGCAACTGAGCCGGAATCTCAGCCATGACCATGCCGACAGGGATGGCAAACGGACTTCTGGCACACCTGTGAATCTGAATTGAAATGTCTTGGCTAGTTTTGTGGTCTCCCTGGACTCGTAAGCCATTTGCAAATTAAGTAACTGAGGATGGACAGTCATTTTTCAATCAAAACAAATTTTTAAAAAATGGACAAAATTTTGCTATGGGCTGCACCCAGTTGTTATTTTAAGCAAAATTCCACAGTTGCTTTATTTATTTCAGAAATATATATGCTGCAATATTGACTCTTCAGTGTGGTTCAGAATAAAGCATTTTTAAAATATAAGGCAAATACAGTACATACTAAAGAACATAAATCCAGAACCTAGCAGTAACCCAACATCCAGTATTAGCAGCATCACAAGCAACCAAGTCTCCAGTTAGCCTAAATGGATCCACGCAATGTCGCAAAAACATGTTTTTCTATTAAACACCCCTCTCCCAGGTTCTTCTTCCATCTCCCAGCTTAAGCAAAACACAGATCCAAAAGAGGGACAAGAGAGATCCACAGTTGCTTCCTGCTCACCTGAATGATATTTGAAAATGGTGCCACCTCACCCAAGGCTAGTGTAATTTTGAGGAGCGGCTATACTTCAAAATGGTGCTGGTCTTCTGTCAGCTAGTACCATTTTCGAGGGCCATACAGGCAGAGCAGGAAGCAACTGGGGATCGCTCTTGCCTCGGTTTGGATCCCTATCATTGTGGACAAAACTGGCAGAGAGGTGTGAGAGGGATCCAGGGAGTGGGAGAAGGCCATTTCCTGCATGAGGGAGACTCTAGAGCCATGCAGAGTACTGTGAAGCCATAGCTATGGAATCAAAACCTTAGAAACGAACAGATACTTGCAGAGAGCTCTACTGAGTCTCTACTAAAGGAGCATACCAACTAACAAAGCAGATAATTCTAAAAGGTAACATTCCATCATAGCAATTTTTAAGAAAAAGCCATTTATGCATGTAAAGTGCATTTACACGTGAACATCCTATGGACAATTCAAGGGCATATATTATAGCAATTTTCAAAAACTCACTTACATGTTTATAGTGCATTTACATATGTAAAACCCAATTTTAATCATGTAAATGCTTTTGAAAATCAGGCCCTAAGTGAGTAAAGTGTCAGGTTTAGTTGGGTTCCAGCTCCCCCATGTGGGGAGAGCTGAGTCTCACGGCTCATGGAAGCCCCCTCTTCATCATCTCTCTAGATTGGCGTCAGCTTCAGAAGACCAGCGAATCAAGACAAGGGAGAATCCTAGTACTGCCGACACAGGGTTTTTGGAGGTAAAGCGGCCTAGCAAACAGACCACCTCTCTCTTTCTAATAAAGCCATCTTAGCATTCAATCGTGTTCATTTCTTCACACATAAGTAAAAAAGCCTCCTGCACTTCAGACCTGTGATAAAGACAAGGGAACTGAAAGCATAGGAACTGCAGACATAGCACAGGAGGATGCTGAGGTACTAACCCGCGATTGAATGGTCATTTCAAGCAAAGGTTTGTGACGTATGCAAATGAACTGGGTAGCAAACTTTTGTGGAAACATTTGCTCTGGGGATGGCCAGAAAAAAAGGTTACACCTTAGTGAGGTGCAGTTATCTTGTTTTGCAAACACCACTGTACGAAAACGTTTAGTGAACCAGATATCTATGAATTCATAAATAATGATCTGCTTTTCACTTTTTTGCACTGCAGCAGCTCATTATTTAATCTTTGCATGTAGCAGACTGTAAGGAGAATTTTAAAAGTGCTATGAAGGCAAAAATTAGCAAATACGCACGTAAGTAGCTGCTACAATGTATTGTGTATTTTTTAATAGCCACAAGTACATGCATATTCACTTTCACATGTGAATATACACGTGAAAAAAAGGGGTGTTCTGGGGTGCGGCCAACACATGCACACATAAGTTGCTATTTGAAAAGACACAAATGCATATACATTTTGCAACTTACTCGCATTTTTTTTGCACCTGCTAATTATCTGGCTTAAGTGATAATAAACGTGTTTATTTGTCGTACGGATTAGGGGGTGGGGAGCAGTTAAGAACATAAGAAATTGCCATGCTGGGTCAGACCAAGGGTCCATCAAGCCCAGCATCCTGTTTCCAACAGAGGCCAAACCAGGCCACAAGAACCTGGCAAGTACCCAAACACTAAGAATATCCCATGCTACTGATGCCAGTAATAGCAGAGGCTATTCCCTAAGTCAAATTGATTAATAGCAGGTAATGGACTTCTCCTCCAAGAACTTATCCAAACTTTTTTTAAACCCAGCTACACTAACTGCACTAACCGCATACCCTGACAACAAATTCCAGCGTTTAACTAAATGAAAAATAACTTTCTCCAATTAGTTTTAAATGTTCTACATGCTAACTTTATGGAGTGCCCCCTAGTCCTTCTATTATCCGAAAGAGTAAATAACTGATTCACATTTACTCGTTCTAGAAATCTCATGATTTTAAAGACCTTTATCGTATCCCCCCTCAGCCATCTCTTCTCCAATCTGAACAGCCCTAACCTCTTAAGTCTTTCTTCACAGGGGAGCTGTTCCATCCCTTTTATCATTTTGTTCACCCTTCTCTGTACCTTCTCCATCGCAACTATATCTTTTTTGAGATGCGGCAACCAGAATTGAACTCAGTATTCAAGGTGCAGTCTCACCATGGAGCGATACAGAGGCATTATGACATTTTTCGTTTTATTCACCATTCCCTTCCTAATAATTCCTAACATTCTGTTTGCTTTTTTGACTGCCACAACACACTGAGCCGATAATTTCAATGTATTATCCACTAGAGGTGTGAATCGTGTAATCAATCGTCTTAACGATCGATTTTAGCTGGGGGGGAGGGAAATCTGATCGTCGAGTTTTTTTTTTTCTAAAAATCGTTAAAAATCATAAATCGGGGGAGGGCGGGAAAACCGGCACACCAAAAAAACCCTAAAACCCACCCGAACCTTTAAAACAAATCCCCCACCCTCCCGAACTCCCCCCCCAAAATGTTTTAAATTACCTGGGGTCCAGTGGGGGGGTCCCGACACGATCTCCTCCCGCTCTCTGGCCACCGCTGCATTGAGAAATGGCGCCGTTGGCCCTTTGCCCTTATCATGTGACAGGGCAAAGGTAGCGCCGGCGCCATTTTGTTTCCTGGCTCCTGACGTCACGCGTGCGGGAGATCGCCCCCGGACCCCTGCTGGACCCCCAGGGACTTTTGGCCAGCTTGGTGGGGGGCCTCCTGACCCCCACAAGACTTGCCAAAAGTCCAGCGGGGGTCCGGGACCGACCTCCTGCACGCGGGCCGTATTTCCAATCTTCAAAATGGCGCCGGCGCTACCTTTGCCCTCCGGGAGGCGTAAATCCCCCGACAAAGGTAGGGGGGGGGTTAGATAGGGCCGGGGGGGTGGGTTAGATAGAGGAAGGGAGGGGAAGGTAAGGGGAGGGCGAAAGCGAGTTCCCTCCGAGGCCGCTCCGATTTCGGAGCACCCTTGGAGGGAACGGAGGCAGGCTGCGCGGCTTGGCGCGCGCCGGCTGCACAAAATCGGCAGCCTTGCGCACGCCGATCCTGGATTTTAGCAGATACGCGCGGCTACGCACGTATCTGCTAAAATCCAGCGTACTTTTGTTGGCGCCTCGTGCGCCAACAAAAGTACGCAAAGGCGCACTTTTTTAAAATCTACCCCCAGATGTGCAGCTGCTTTTAGTGCTGAAATGGGAATCTTATCTAGGGGATGCGTTGCGGGATTCAAGTTTTTTATCAGGTTTTCAATTTCTATAGATGAAACCTCCTCAAAGCTGTACCATTTTACACATTCCCTGATTCCCATGGTGATCCTGTCAGATATTTTATCTAGTCCAATTTGTAAATTTACTATTTTTGTTTAAAGAAATCGGCGATTTCTATACATTTTGATTCAGGTCAAGAATCACAATCCTCAGACGGGTCTCTAATGAGATTTTGAATCGATGTAAATAGTATCCTAGGATTATGGAAATAATTTTTAATTTTATTATTAAAGAATTCTTTTTTTGATTCATTAATGAGTTTCTTATATTGGGCCAGGAGACTTCTATAAGCTGCCAAATTCAGGATTGTAGAATTTTTTCTCCATATTTTTTCCTTTTTATGCAAAGTTTTTTGCCAATTTTATTTCTTTATTTTATATTCTTTATGTTTCTTTATTTTAGATTGTTTTGTTACTACTTTCAGGGGAGTTAGTTTATCAGCTGTGTTAATAGTGAAGTGCAGCCATGCCGCAGTGGCATTTTCACAATTCTGGTGATTAAAGCTACTTAGATTTTGTTCTATTTCCACTGAGAGATGCTCAGTATTTAATGGTGGATGACAGGTGGATGAAAAGATTCATGATGATTAGTTATAGTTGTTGTGCTTGTATTTGTTGAAAAGGAGGACTGAATTAGATAATGATCCGACCAAGGTACTTTCATGTATTTCATGGAAAGTTGGCACTCTGTTTTAAAATTAATAAACATTAAGTCAAGTGAATGACCTGCTTTATGTGTGGGTCCTGGAGAAATTAATTCAAACCCTAAGGTGGACAATGAGTCAATTAGCGTGTTACTTGAATTGGACCGTGGGATATTATTGATGTGAAGGTTAAAATCTCCTAGTATGATTGTTGGTTTGTCAGGTTTAAGTTCATTGGCCATAAATTCTATTATGGGGGAAACATTGGGGTAGATTTTACAAATCTACGCGCGCGTGTACTTTTGTTTGCGCACCAGGTGCAAACAAAAGTACACGGGATTTTATAAGATACTCGCGTAGCCGCGCATATCTTATAAAATCCGGGGTCAGCGCGCAAGGGGGTGCACATTTGTGCACCTTGCGCGCGCCGAGCCCTGTGCGCGCTGCCTATTCCCTCAGAGGCCGCTCCGAAATCGGAGCGGCCTCGAAGGGAACTTTCCATTCAACCCCCCTCACCTTCCCCTCCCTTCCCCTACCTAACTCACCCCCCCTCCCGGCCCTATCTAAACCCCCTCCCTACCTTTATATTAAAAGTTACTACTGCCTCCGGGCAGTAGTAACTTACGCGCGCTGATGCAGCAGGCCCTGACATAGGCCGCTGTGTCGGGGCACTTGGCCACGCCCCTGAAACACCCCCGAGCCGGAAACACGCCCCGGACAGGCCCCAAAAATGCCACGTCACTCCCGACATGCCCCCGACATCCCCCCCAGGCAAGCCCCGGTACTTACTTACGTGCAAAATAGGCTCGGCGCACGCAGGGGTTTTTTAAAAGGGTTACGCGCGTACCTTATGCGTGTAACCCTTTTAAAATCCGGCCCATTATGTTCAAGCAATCCAGGAGGACTATATACTAAACATATTTGTAATTTTTCTGATTTAAATAGTGCTACTTCATAAGTGGGTGAGATATTATTAGGAACTAATTTCAGTCGCAAATCTTTTTTAGCAATAAGCATCAACCATCCTCCTCTACGATTTAATCGAGGTATTGAAAATGTAGAATAATCTGAAGACGCAATTTGGGTTTACCAGTACTGTGTCAGTCTTTTTCAGCCATGTTTCTGTTATTGCAATGATATTGGGTTTAACCTGTTCTAATAGGTCTGAGATTATAACAGTCTTTTTTATTAAAGACTGTATATTTATTAACAGCAATGATAAAATTTGATAGTTGTTAATGGAAGCAATGTTATTGTATAGAATGTTGGTCAAAGTCCTGTTTCTATTGTACCTTTCGTTGTTCCTCTTCTTGTATTTCTTCTTCTTATATGCTTGTTCCAATTGATATATTCCATTAAAGATGCAGACTGGGATTGAAGATGTAGTTTTAGAAGACATTATGGTGTAAAATGGTAAATCTTCAAAACTCATTGGGGCTTCACAAAGGGGCTCACTAAGGGGTATGCCCTTTAGTCGCGTGGTGCCTTCGGCCACATGACCGTGCTTATGACCCCCTTGGCGCCCCTTGATGATGTCAGGTGGGTGGGGTCAGCGTTGGAGGGGGGAAGCAGTATGGCTAGTTCGTCTGGAGGGGACTGACAGCGGCAGTGTAGTAAGCAGGCAGGAGAGTCAAAGCCTCGGATGAATTTCAAGGCAATACCAGCAGTTGGATGACACCAGGCAGTCCTCTCTCTCCTTATCTGCCTCCCCTCTCTCTACCCAGTCATTCACTCTTCTATATCTCTATCTCCCTTATCACTGTCTCCCCTCTCTCTACCCAGTCATTCACTCTTCTTTACCTGTCTCCCCTTATCTCTGTCTCCCCCCTCTCTCTACCCAGTAATTCATTCTTCTTTACCTATCTCTCCTTATCTCTGTCTCTCCCCTCTCAACACAATCATTCACTCTTCGTTATCTCCCACTCTCCATCAATCCCCTTTCTATTTCCTGCGTTCTTACTCTCTCCATTTTCTTTTCTCTCTTAATCCTTCTACCTCCCAGACTCTTATTTGGGAGACCTTTGGGGGAGTGTAGGGATTATCTTTTTAAGTATTATGTTATGTTTCTGATGTTCTGGCAATTGGATGGGCAAGAAATTGCAGCAATAAATAACTAAATAAATAAATAGATAAATAAATAAATAAACAAACAAACAAAAAAATATATAATACCGAAAGTGAATGAGTCAGACTGTTATAGCTCCCTACACAGAAACTATTCCCTAGCACAACTGATTACTTTACCTCAGTCAAACCCTCAAATATAGACAGGTCCTTATCAAATAAAGAATAAATAATTGCAAATTAGAAAAAAAATGTGCAAACAAAAAGTGAACTGGACTCCTCAAGAAGACAGATTGTGCAAAATAGTGCATCATAAGAAAAACAAAACTAGAAATGCATTTCCACCTGTACAGTGCAAAATACAAAGATATCAGAGATGATGCACATTCACATTTCAAATGCTGCCATGCTGGATTGACTGACTAAAAAAAAAAAAATAAAATGCTTTTTCTACTTTCATACTCTGTACAGTTTGGGGCCTAACATAACAACCCTCTCTCAATATTAGACCTACCCCAAACACACACAGACACACACACAATACACAAAAGGGCAGGGGCTCGACATCCCCAGTATAAGCTCCTCCACCTCCACAAAAGGACGGTGAGAACGACACAGTTTCAGTGACTCCCAACATAACATCTCTCCCCACCCAGCAATAATGGCGAACACTCACACTACTTTGCCCGCTCTCCACTCCCCTCTCACTCACTCTCTTCCCAGTACCTGTGTCTTCCACCTGGACCCAAGATCACTGCTTTTTTATAATCAGGCAGCAGCGTGCCAGCTCTGTCTCTGCCCTCCAACCCTCCTCCCTGCAGAATCCCCCCTCTCTTTTCCTGGGACCCGTCAAGCCACTCGATGGTGATACTGGGGTCCTGGGCTCCCCTCTTCTCTTCCCCATTTCCCTGCCCAGGCAGCATATCCTGTTTCTCCCCTTCCTCTCAGGAGAGAGACAGAAACCCCCTCTCTCTTTCCCAAGGGGGGGGGGGAACCAGAAATTCCCAGGAAAGAGAGAGGGGATTCAATCTATCTTCTGGGAACTGGGAGGAAAGGAGAGAGGAGACTGGAGGGGGGAGGGGTAGGATTTTTGGGTTTTTTTTTACCTTTTTGCTGGATGCTGCTGACCTTCCACACTTCTTCTCTTTCTTCAGACAAGTGGTGCAGTGTTGTGGTCCCGGGGTCTGGGTGCACTCGGGGGCCAGTTAAAGCCCTGCTGGTATCTCTTGGGACCTCGTCTCTTCGGTCGAGCTGGTTAGTCTCTGCTTTCAGCGGGAACCCGGGGTTACTATGGGGGAAAGGAAACCCTAAAGTCCTTGCCGAAGCTCAGAAGGATTTCCTTTTCTTTTTCAAATGCAGTACTAGAAGTCAGTAAATACGCCCCAGCAAAGTGCAGATGAGGCGGGTTTGATCGCAGAAGGAAATCAGGAAAACTCTTTCCACATACAGCTACTGCTTCCTATCAAATGACACAGCCTTCAGAGGTCCTGCGGAGGCATAGATCACCAGGAACTCTCTCAAAGGCAATTCAGTTCCTCTTCCCCTGCACAGCTTCTCTTTCAAAATTGCACAATCTTTAGAGCCCCCCTATTTTTTTATATTGAGGCTTGCTTGCCACCACCCTCTGTTGGCTGAGGCTTTTTAAAAATGTTTGCCTTACAGTAACATAGGCAGAAAAGGACCAACTGGTTCATCCAGTCTGCCCAGCAAACTTCTTATGGTAGTAATTGCTTCACCATATAGGTTACCCCCATGCTACTCCATGCAGTTATCCTCAAGCCTCATAATAAGAGTGTTTATAGTCCACTTCGCAACACTATAAAATGAATTATATCCAGGTACTATAGGTATTTCCCTATCACCAAAGGGCTTACAATTTAAGGCTCAGAATAATCAAAATGCTATAAATAAAGCAGAAATATGGTGCATTAGTGTCTGTGAAAAAAAACAAAAGGGGTGTGGTTAAGGAAATTTATGAAATACTGCATCGTGTAGGTAAATTGTGCAATGCATGATACATTATCACATCACGTGATGCAATATCACATTCTGTGATGTATTAGTGCATCACACATTATTTGACGCATAGCACATTATTTTCATTGTTTATATAAATATATATCTAAATCATTCCTGGCCCCATAGTCCCTGTTCTTGTCCTCTCCTCCCCCTCCTCTTCTCATGCCTCGCCTCTCCTCTACTCTCTCCCCATGCCTCTCATGCACCATTCTCTCCAGGTCTTCACTCCTCACCACCACTGCTCCTCCACACCACCACCACTCCTTACAACCACCATCACCACCACCACCACCACCATCATTCCTCATCACTGCCACCACTTCTCATCACCACCACCACTTCTCCATAGCACAAAGACAAACAGACAAACTTGACATACAAACAAAACCTTCCACAGACAGTTAAAGACAAGAGACAAAGATAAAAGGAAATAGATGAGAACAATAAACAGGTCAACTTACCCAGGTTTGCTTTGTATGTCAATTTTGTCTGTTTGTCTTTGTGTGGTGGAGGAGTGGTGACAGTGATGGTGATGGTTGTGAGGAGTGATGGTGGTGTGGAGGAGTAGTGATGGTGGTGAGGAGGGAAGACCTGGAGAGAATGGTGCATGAGAGGCATGGGGAGAGAGGAGAGTAGAGGCATGAGGAGAGCAGGGGAGGAGGGAGGAGAACAGGGAGGATGAGGGCAGGAGTGGTAGGAGGAAGAGTTGGGGTAGGGACAGGGTAGGAGTAGAGATAGGGAGGAGGAAGGCATAGGAGGAGGCAGGAGTGGGAAGGAGATAGGCAGGTGAGAGTTTCAGGAGGAGGACAGCAATCTAGGGATAGACAGAGAAGGTGGGGGGCCAGTTGGCTGGGCAGGGGCGAGAGGGGGGAGGAAGGGAGGGGAGTGGGGCATGGGAACAAGAATAAAGATAGTGACACCTCTCCGGAAGCAGAAGTGGCAACCCAATTATCCAGCAGCCAGACAGCAGGGTGTACTCGTCTTCATGCATACAGGGTCAGCATCGAGCAGAATAAGATGCTGATCACTGGGGTCCTTGAGAACTACAGAATGCTCTTTGGAAACCATGCTGCAAAGACGTCCAGGGCAGCCAAGGGACAGATCTGGTGCACCATTGCCCAGGCCATATCCCAGCGCAATGTTATAAGAATGACTGGAGAGCATGTGGCCCACCACTACCGGAACATAAAGGCCCAGCTCAAGGCCAAGGTGGTGAGCTATAACAAATATCTGCAACAGACAGGAGAAGGAGCCCCTTGCCCCATCGTCCTGACCCTCATGGAGCAGTGCCTGATTGAACGGTTAGGCCCAGAATTATTTGAGGGGATGGAAGTAGCCCTGGACACCACGTCAGCTGGGACTATTAAGTTCACCTCTTCTGTAAATGTAAAGTCTGCTACATATGTCCACATATTTTGGCATAATATGCTCACTGAGAGACTGATGAATTAATGCAAAGTGCTCTTCTTATGCCAAGCATTACTTGTGCACTTCTCAGCATTTATACTTGTCTTCAGCTTTGTTTCCACAGTTCTCATCCAGGAAATCACCAGTCCCAGGCATGAAGCTCTCGTGACCAGCAGCACGGCCCCAGGGACAAGCAGCACAGCACCAGAACCAGCAGCAACAGCTCAAATTGCAACCTTGCAATTGGACACTCAGATTGGAGTGAGGAAGAAGAGGGAAGGAGGAGCATCTGCAGCAGCAGCAGCCACCAGAAGAGCACCAGCTGCTTCCACCCCTTGGCTCATCTCTCCAACTGGACATGAACCTAATACTCTCCAGCCTGATTCCATGGGACCAAGCTGCCCAGCCCTCTCCTGTCCCATTCCACAGCCAGAATCAACAGATACCCAGCCTGATCAGGCCACTACCTAAGACATGGATCCAAAAGCTCTAGAAGTCTGAGAAAGCACAAGTAGCTCAGCTGCTTAAAGGCAAAGCCTGAAGCTATGAGTTGTCACTTAGAATCGTCAAACACAGACTCGACATGTTACAGCCTGATTTCCTAGCTGAAATTCATGTGCATCTAAATATATCCACATGTACACCAGAAGCATAGTGTCTCAAGAGTCTGAAAGAGACAACAGTACTGCCTCAGCCTGTTCTGTTAGGCCCTACAGGAGTTCTATCATACCTATGTGACTATCTCACCAACATGTGAGGGCTAGGACAGGGTCCAAGGCGTAGCCAAGGCAAACCAGAAGGCAAAAGCTAGGGCAAGCAATGTACACTGTGTTGACAGTCCTACACGAAGTCTATGGTGAGACATGACTCTTTTAGATTGACAATAATCTGATTACATTAGACCACCCACATCTCTTTGGTGTCAGGTTTATTTGGTGTCAACGTTTGTCTACTACTGTCTATTGCACCTATTACCCCATTATCACAATGTAGCCTATCTCGACCTAAGTGTTTTCTATTACGCCCTGACCCAGATAGAGGACCTATGAGTAAAAGAAACATAGAGGTGAGACTAGCTAGTAACAGTCTGCTGGGCTATCCTTCTATGGAAGGGGAAAGACTAGATGAGGACTTATAGTCAAAGTAGCATTGTACATCATCAAAGCTGGCTGCCAGTCCGTGTGTTCTCCACAGCTTCTGCGGGGGGACACGGGGGATCCTCGGGTAGATCTGGAATGACATCTGCTGGGAATCCATACTGTAGAACCAGATTATGGAAGACATAGCAGAGCAGCACTATCTCTGTGACTCTGGGCGGGGCATACATTAAAGATCCTCCTGTTTTATCTAAACAGCGAAATCTAGTTTTGAAAACTCTGAAGGTGTGTTCTGTGATGCAGTAGGTAGAACATAAGGCCTTGTTGCATCTTGTCTCTGTTGGCATGTTGGGCATAGCGAAGGACGCGAGAAGCCAGGTCCTGCAACCATATCCGGAATTTCCTGTGGCAAAGAGTAAATGGCTGTATCATTCACACCACAGTGACTTTGTGCTATCCCTGCCAACTCACAGCATGCTATAAGATACTAGAAGCTAAGCTCTAGCTTGACATGAGCCTTAAAAGGCTCTTTTCAAACCCAAGGTCCATGCCGACTTTTAAAGTGACACTATATGAAGGTAATGGCACTTGCTTATGCTATGTCAGATCTTCCTGAATGGAAAACTGCATGTGGGGTTCCTACACAGTATGTCCATGTCACTCATAACCAAGTTATTGCTTTCCAATTCTAGCACTCCTCTAACAATGAAGCTGTACATCACAGCTATCACACATGTCATTGCAGAAAGACATCAACCTGGAGGTATGATTGTGCATGTCACTGGCTGTTCTGCAGTATGTCTTCCAGAGATACACGTTTGTCTGGTATGACACAGTGACTATAATAGAGCCAAAAAGCACAGCCCCCAGCTTCTATTTAATCCATGTGATGTTCAAGACAAACTGTGACTGACATCATGGCTAACAGAGCACTAACTGGACACATTTGACCTGGGAGTCCCAGCACTATGAACACAAAAAGGTTGTAGTTGACAAGTGACATAACAGCCACTTGCTTAAAGTAAACAAGTTGAGAGTCTGTAGTACCTGGTCACACACAAAATGTTGTAGCAAGTGCATTGTTTGGGCATGCAACATTAGCAGGCCTCTCCAGCATGGAGAGAGAAAGTCGGGCTCTGGCACTATGGCTTGTAGACCTAACTGTACAAGCCACTTGTCATGTTACCAATGCAGTTGCATCCTCGACAATCCTCCATATCAGTGCAGTTTGCTGTAAACACATAGCCAGAGAGGGACTATAGAAAGAAGCAGCACTCTTACCTATGAGCCAACCATCATCGTAGCGGCTGCTTCAAAATTTTAAAACAGGCTAGATTGCCTAAATACAAAGGAATCCTGCATGGCTGCTGGGTAGCTGGCTATCACATCAAGGATGTGCATTCAAGCATCACAGACAGCTTGCACATTGATGGTGTGGAAGAGCTTTCTTTTCCAGTAGATCTCCTCCCTGCCCGGGGTTGGATGATGGCTATGTGAGTGCAGTCGGTAGCTCCCAGAACATTAGAAAAGTTGGCAATAGCATAAAACCCTCTCTTCAATTCCAGCAAATCCCGTCTTTCATGAGGGAATCCTACGTACCGATCAATGCGGCCACGAACAGCTGTTATTACCTGGCCCAGACAGCGGGAAAAAGGGGTTTGGGACATTCCCCTGATGACCCCCCCAACTGTCATTTGGAAGGAGCAAGATGCCATAAAATGCAGAGCGCCCAATAGTTTGGTGAGACCCGGTATGGTGAATGACCTTTCCGTGACTGGATCCAGATCCCCCCTGAGTTCTTGATATAATTCCATGATAGCCTAAGAGATAAGGCAATATCTGGTATAACCATATGTTCCTCCGGCATGCCTAGCAAAGTGATTCATGGATGAAAGATGTGCTCCCTGTATGGCAGGCGTGCCCTCCTGCGCAGCAACCCCTGCTGCGGGCCAGATTGCTCCACCGGCAGGGCTATGGAGGAAGGAGCTGCCGCGACAGAGGCTTCCTTTCTTCTTGCAGCTATTGGGCAAAGCTGGCTCCCTCACTTCCTCTACTTTGGTGAGCGGCAGAGCCTCTTTTGGCAATGGGGGAGGAGAGGTTTGAAAAGTGCAGTAGGGTCAGCAGAAAGCTGACCCAATCACAAGGCCCGGCTCACGAAGGGCAGCTGCGTACGGTGCACCTTGTGAAACAGCACATGTCCCTTTTAGCTACAATGAAGGATGGAGACATACAGTCAGTGAATATGGGCAAAATGCTTCTTTCCTGCACAAATCACTTTAAAAATTGACCTCGGAATGGATTCTGTGTTCCAACTGTTCAGAAAATCACTTCCCATCTACTTGCCATATATTCTACGGCAGTGGTACAAACACATAGTCTGTGATGACTTTCATGCTGGCCCACTGAACTCTGCCGAGTCACTTTGCCCCGACTGCAATGGAAACGGCAGCAGGTTGTGAAGGAGCCCGAGGCTGAGGCCTGAGCTAATGCAGGGCTGACTCTAGGTTAACCAGCGTACTCTGAGAAAAATCTTGAGTTGGAGCACACGTTCCCATCCCCCCGCGTGAAAAATGTAATTTACAGCGGTTCCAGCACGGCGCTCTCTTCTTTGGTGGTGCCAGCTCCAGCACAGCATTCCCCTCGCCCCTGCCCAGCAACCTCCTCTCTCTCTTGCCCTCTTACTGAGCAGCATCCTCGCTCTTTCTCCCCCTTCCCACCTTCATCAGCAGCATCAGGAAGTAAAACAAAATTCCTATGCTGAACTATGTTAATAATTCTATATGTAACACATCTTGAACTCTCTGGCTGCAAAGGCATGTCAAAAATAAAAAATGATGATGATGATCATGATGGCTTAAACCACAGAAATGGGCTTTAAAAAAAAGTGTTTGCCCTGCAAAAGTGTTTGCCCTGCAAGAGGGTGAAATGACGTGCATAGGGACATAGGTATACTTCTAGCAGCACTGTGATGAGACCTTCTTGTGGGCAGGGCTCGGACGGCCTTTGGAATTGCAATTTTTCTTGAAAAAAAACTACCAGCACAGATTAGCAGGCGTGAACATGCCTTCTCTGGAATCTGCTTCCCCTACTAGCTTTAATCCTGTCTCCCTTTATATCCCCAACCAATATGCTGATTTCCGCCATTGCCTTGACTTTCTAGCATTTCAAACCATTCTCAATCGGCTTCAGTCTTGTTTCCAGCCTGTCCATTCCACTGCGACAGCCGTTGTCAATGTTTTCGGTGACCTCTTTAATCTGCATCCTTTTTTCATCTTTCTGCTGTTTTTATCTGTTAGTCACCATCTAGTTCTTGAACTTTTCCTCTGAAAATGAGTGTAGAATATGTGGCTAGAAAGGATCGGCAGACTTTGTACTAATGCGTAAAATTATAAAATTACTCCCTTAAAGACTTTCATCTGTGCAGCCGACTACCATCTGCTCCAGGAGGTCATCACATTTATCCACCACCATTTCTGTGATAAAATACTTCCCGATGATGCTCCTTGGACACCCCTGGTTCTAGAAAGTACTTTCCACAGAAAAAAGTTTACCTCTTGTGCATTATTAATACTAGGGATGTTTATTTGTTTCGGATGGATGAGTAATTGTTTTGATTTGGATTGAGCTATCCTTATGGAAGAAAACCCCAAATGTACTGCTGTTTTCATTTCAGGTGAAAATATGTACATACACAGTGAGTAACTGAGTAAAACAGGATTAAAATACAAATGAAACACGACTTAACAACTTAAGAACTGCTATGATTTATAGAGATGTGAATCGTTTTCCATATCGTCTTAACGATAGAAATCGTGTGGCAGGGCAAGAAAATCGTGTTAGGCACGATTTTTTAGTTAAAAAATCATTAAAAATCGTTTTTTCCGATTAGTGCGCACTAACTCAAGTTAGTGCGCACTAACTGAAAATGATACAATTTGACACTTTTCAGGTCAGTTAAGGTCAGTTTAGGAATGAATATGTATTCCTATTGGCTGCCCTCTTATTTATTCATGTTACCAAGCTTCCCACTGACAGTATATGGGGGATGGGAAATGGAAACAGTTGGTAGCTTGACAAAACAAGTAATGTGATCAGTCAATGTGACTAGAACTTGTGCCCTAACCCTGATACCAGGGGTATTGTGATCTTCCTGCACACAGTGCCCTATCCCTATTAATACCAGGAGTGTTGTGATCTTCCTGCACACAGTGCCCTAACCCTAGCACCAGGGGTGTTGTGATCTTCCTGCACACAGTGCCCTATCCCTATTAATACCAGGAGTGTTGTGATCTTCCTGCACACAGTGCCCTAACCCTGGCACCAGGGGTGTTGTGATCTTCCTGCACACAGTGCCCTATCCCTATTAATACCAGGAGTGTTGTGATCTTCCTGCACACAGTGCCCTAACCCTGGCACCAGGTGTGTTGTGATCTTCCTGCACACAGTGCCCTATCCCTATTAATACCAGGAGTATTGTGATCTTCCTGCACACAGTGCCCTAACCCTGGCACCAGGGGTGTTGTGATCTTCCTGCACACAGTGCCCTATCCCTATTAATACCAGGAGTGTTGTGATCTTCCTGCACACAGTGCCCTAACCCTGGCACCAGGGTTGTTGTGATCTTCCTGCACACAGTGCCCTATCCCTATTAATACCAGGAGTGTTGTGATCTTCCTGCACACAGTGCCCTAACCCTGGCACCAGGGGTGTTGTGATCTTCCTGCACACAGTGCCCTATCCCTATTAATACCAGGAGTGTTGTGATCTTCCTGCACACAGTGCCCTAACCCTGGCACCAGGGGTGTTGTGATCTTCCTGCACACAGTGCCCTATCCCTATTAATACCAGGAGTGTTGTGATCTTCCTGCACACAGTGCCCTAACCCTGACACCAGGGGTGTTGTGATCTTCCTGCACACAGTGCCCTATCCCTGGCACCAGGGGTGTTGTGATCTTCATGTACACAGTGCCCTATCCCTATTAATACCAGGAGTGTTGTGATCTTCCTGCACACAGTGCCCTATTCCTGATACCGGGGGTGTTGGGATCTTCTTGCACACATCCCGGTATCAGGGATAGGGCACTGCATGCAGGAAGATCACAACACTCCTGGTATCAGGAATAGGGCACTGTGTGCAGGAAGATCACAACACCCCTAGTATTAGGGATAGGGCACTGCGTGCAGGAAGATCACAACACTCCTGGTATTAATAGGGATAGGGCACTGCATGCAGGAAGATCACAACACCCCTGGTATCAGGGATAGGGCACTGTGTGCAGGAAGATCACAATACCCCGGAGGAGTGAGGGTCAGGCAGCTCCCCCCTGTCTGTGAAGCCAGCCTCTCACTAGTAATGCAGGGAGGGAACTGTCTCAGACTTCACCATCCTCCCCCCCCCCTCCCCCACACACCATTCACTAGCTGGGACATGGGGGAAGTCAGGAGTGAGGGTCAGGCAGCTCCCCCCTGTCTGTGAAGCCAGCCTCTCACTAGTAATGCAGGGAGGGAGCTGTCTCAGACTTCACCATCCTCCCCCCCCCCCCTCACCCACACACCATTCACTAGCTGGGACATGAGGGAAGTCAGGAGTGAGGGTCAGGCAGCTCCCCCCTGTCTGTGAAGCCAGCCTCTCACTAGTAATGCAGGGAGGGAGCTGTCTCAGACTTCACCATCCTCCCCCCCCCCCCTCACCCACACACCATTCACTAGCTGGGACATGGGGGAAGTCAGGAGTGAGGGTCAGGCAGCTCCCCCCTGTCTGTGAAGCCAGCCTCTCACTAGTAATGCAGGGAGGGAGCTGTCTCAGACTTCACCATCCTCCCCCCCCCCCCCCTCACCCACACACCATTCACTAGCTGGGACATGGGGGAAGTCAGGAGTGAGGGTCAGGCAGCTCCCCACTGTCTGTGAAGCCAGCCTCTCACTAGTAATGCAGGGAGGGAGCTGTCTCAGACTTCATCAACCTCCCCCCCCCCCCTCACCCACACACCATTCACTAGCTGGGACATGGGGGAAGTCAGGAGTGAGGGTCAGGCAGCTCCCCCCTGTCTGTGAAGCCAGCCTCTCACTAGTAATGCAGGGAGGGAGCTGTCTCAGACTTCACCATCCTCCCCCCCCCCCCCTCACCCACACACCATTCACTAGCTGGGACATGGGGGAAGTCAGGAGTGAGGGTCAGGCAGCTCCCCTCTGTCTGTGAAGCCAGCCTCTCACTAGTAATGCAGGGAGGGAGCTGTCTCAGACTTCACCATCCTCCCCCCCCCTCACCCACACACCATTCACTAGCTGGGACATGGGGGAAGTCAGGAGTGAGGGTCAGGCAGCTCCCCCCTGTCTGTGAAGCCAGCCTCTCACTAGTAATGCAGGGAGGGAGCTGTCTCAGACTGGTATCAGGGATAGGGCACTGAGTGCAGGAAGATCACAACACCCCTGGTATCAGGAATAGGGCACAGGTTCTAGTCATATTGACTGATCACATTACTTTTTTTTTTTTTTTTTTGTGTGAATTTGTTTATTAAATAATAACAACAAACAACTTACAAGGCAAAATTAGTACAGTACAATATGGCAAAAAAAAATATAAAATAAATCGAAATAGAAATAGAAAACTGTATGTTGAAGTAGAAATAGAAAACTGTATGTTGAAGTCCATTTTACCCAGTCTATAACATGGTCCTGGTGTGGTATAAACATCAACTACCCCATCAGCAACAGTAAGGCTTCAAAGTCCTGTGTTATAGACAGCGGAACCGATTTGTAAGATAAGCAATTACCATCCATGCACTTCCATGAACAGTATCCCACATAATCCTCGGCTTTAACCTTACGATCAAAACCAGATACGTTGGACTAGCAACTACCATACAATACATTGTTGTTACTATCCATTTTTTATGATATTACCCTAAGGTGATTATGAATATCCCTTTCCCCCCCCTCAAACCAACCCCCCTCCCCCTTACCAAGACATGAAAGGAACGTTGTGGAAAAAAGAAATACAGGATCATCACTTGACATACTTTTTTGACTAAGAGTGTCCAAGGGAGCCACTACGTCTGTTTATCAAGACTCTCATAAGATCAATAAAGCAAAGAGGCCATGTTGTGATGCAGCCCTTAAGCGATGAAGCAATGCAACAATGCAGCAATGAATCAGTGAAGCAACAATGAGTCAGTGAAGCAACGAAGTAATGAATCGATAAAGCAATGAAGCCAGAAGACAATGGAGCCATGAAGTAATGAAGTAATGCAGGGATTCAAGAGCGTGATGTATCAAACTATACTTCAAGTTTTATAGTTCAATTTCTATAGTTATATACCTAAAAAACCCCGCACTTAGCAGAATGAGAAGCGTAGCCGAGCTAATTTAAGCCGGTGATTTCAGAAAGAGTCTCTCTTCCACTGTTAACAAGTTTTCATAGTCTTCCCAAATTTTCTTTGTCCGTATACCAGATTTTCCGGACAACTGTTTAGCAGTCGTATACTCATGTAAGAGCAATTTCTGTAATTTTCCTTGGAAAATAGAACAATATTGAGGTTGTGCGGCAGTCCATTGTGCTAAGAGAGTATCCTTAGCTACTAATATCATCTTGTGAAATAAAATTAGCCGATGACTAGGAAAATTGAGAACAAACTCTCCCAGTAAACCAAAGAGCCAGATCTTTGGAAGTAGCGGGATGGAGAAACCCCACATTCGTCGAGTTAAATGCTGCACTGATACCCAGAAATCCTGTATATTAGGGCAAGCCCAGACATCATGAAACAGATCTGGGGACGCGGTATTGCATCGTGTACAAATATCAGCCTCGGTCACTCCCATATAAAATGCAACCTTTTGAGAATAGTACGCCATATAATAAAATTTATAAAGTTTATCCCTTAGTGTTACATTTTCAACAGTTTTTGGTATTGCTTGAATACTAGATCGGAACTCTCTTGGAGTGATAGAAGTCGGGAGCCATCTGTTCCATTTCGCCACCACGTCTGAAAAGTCAGATGGATGCAGGAGGGTAAGAAGCGCTGCATAAAATTGAGAACACTTAGTACGTTTACCATCTGGCCCTTGAAGCAATTGATGAAGCTTGTCCGAATAGGTGAATTGTGTATTTGAGAGTAACTGCTCCAGTATAAAGTGCCTCAACTGTAGGTAGCAATAAAAGTCTTTATGTGGAAGAGAGTAAGACTCCTGCAGCTCTTGGTAGCTAATGATTTGAAGAGGTCTCGAGTCCACATGAAGCAACTGACCCACTGAAGTCAGCCCTCGTATCGCCCATTGAAGGAATGGACCTGTATCCATTCCTGGCTTGAATAAGGGGCAACCCTGGATTGGTAGGTTGGTGGTGAATTCTGGAGCAACTTCTAGTAAAGTACAAAGTCTTTTCCACACCATCCGAATAGGCTTAATGATGACACTATTAAGGATATGGGTAGGCAACATTTTACTAGAAACCTGTAATACTGCACTTGGGTTGTAGGGTTCCAACCAGCTTTTATAGTGGGATAATGGAGAGAAAATCTCAGTATAGTAGAGCCAGTCTTTTAGGTGTCGTAGAAGGCTGGCGTAATTGTAGGCTCTAAGATCCGGACAGTTCATCCCCCCGTCCTTTCTGGGTCTCATCAAAATTCGGAGTGGAATCCTGGCTCGTTTTCCTCCCCATAGATAACGATTCAATTCCTTAAATATTATAAGAATGTCCTGCCGCTTGATCCAAATTGGTAGCATAGCAAAAAGATAAAGCCATTTTGAAATCTCCATCATCTTCAGGAGTAAGATCTTCCCAGATAGGGAAAGGGGCAGGTTCCTCCATGCTTGCAGTTTGGTAATAAGTGTTTGTTTTAATGGAGTGATATTAAGGGAGTACAGTTGGTGCAAATCAGCTGGTATGTGTATCCCCAAATATTTGAGAGATTTTGTAACCCATTTTAAGGGGAATTGACCCGGCCAAGTAGTCTTAAGACTCCCCAATATGTCCAGTGCTTCTGACTTTTCAATGTTTATTTTTAGACCTGCAAACCGTCCAAAAGCAGCTTGGATCCCCAACACACATGGGAGAGCTTGAACAGGGTTGCTTAAGTAGATTAGCATATCATCAGCAAAAGCTGCTACTTTAAAATGGACATCTGATAATTGCAGTCCCTTTATGTCAGGTGATAAAGCCAGTTTCCGTAAGAGTGGATCCAATGCCAGAATATATAGAATAGGTGAAAGGGGGCATCCTTGCCGAACCCCCCTTGTGATCAGAAAGCCATCCGACAGGGTGTCATTAGCTGAAATTTGCGACACAGGATGCGCATATAAAATTCTTATTGCTGTAATAATAGAGTCCGGAATATCAAAACGCTTTAGAGCTGAAAACATATAATCCCACGATACTCTGTCAAAGGCTTTTTCTGAGTCGAATCCCACAGCCATTGCTGGGATCTGACGATAATGAGCCGTCTCCATCGCAGTCAGCAGCCGAATAACATGCGCTCCCGCATTCCTTCCTCCCACAAACCCCGCTTGATACGGCGATATGATAGATGGTAACACCCTACCCAAGCGAATCGCCAGAATCCGCGCATATAATTTGAGATCAACATTTAGAAGTGAAATAGGCCTGTAGGAAGCAGCCATAAGCGGATCCTTACCCGGTTTAGGTAAAATTGTGATGAAGGCCTTATTAAAATCCTTCGGAAATCCTCCCGCTTGCCAAGCATGATTGAAAAAAGCTGTCATTGGTCTGGAAACGAAATGCATTAAAATTTTATAATATTCCGCTGGAAACCCATCGGGTCCTGGAGATTTATTACTTTTACTTGCACGTATAACTGCTTGGACTTCCTGCTCAGATATTGGTTCACTCAACTTAGCTTTATCTTCAGTGGTCAGGGTAGGCAGGCTCAAATCATGAAAAAACAGCGCTTCGTCTTCAGAGGTCCCCAATCTATCCTCACGATACAGTTCTTCATAAAAATGACGGAAGACCTTCAAAACCTCTGTGGCGGTTGTTACATATTGCCCGTTTGCATTTTTTAAACCAGCAATGTAGGATTTTTTCCTTTTTATCGCCACCATTCTCGCTAGCAATTTACTAGATTTATTACCAAACCGGTAAAAGAAGTGATCAGAAGCTCGAAGAGCCCTTTGTGCTCGTTGATGCAAATGTTCATTCAAAGCTGTTAGACATGCCCTATACGAGGCCACATTGTGGGTGGTTGCTTGTTCTGCTTGTTGTCGTTTCGCTTTCTGTAGTTGGGTTTCTAGCTCAAGTATGGTATTATTTAGCTGTTTATTCTTTTTTATGGCGAAGGCAATAATTTCGCCTCTGAGTACCGCTTTACTAGTTTCCCAAAAAAGAGTCGGGTTGTCCGTATGTTGTTCATTATTTTGAGAATATTCCTCCCATCGGGCAGTCAAAATTTGATGAAATTCTTTGTCTGTTGCTAGATGTCCAGGCAAACGCCACGGTTTTTTGATTAGGCGCTCTGTGGTAAACCAAATGTCTACCCAAATTGGCGCATGATCTGCGATGACCAGAGGACTGATTTCCGCCGCAGCTACCCTTGGAAACAGAGGAATAGAGAGAAGAATATAGTCTATTCTTGACATGGTGTTGTGAGCTCTGGAAACATGTGTGAAATCTTTAGTTTCAGGGTTTAACGTTCTCCAAGGATCCAGGAGGCTCAGTCTATTGAGAAACTGTGAAACTCCAGAGTTATGTGGTAAATAATAACCTTTTGGAATTTGGGATTTATCTAAATTTGCATCCAATACACTATTCATATCCCCTGCGACAATCAATTCTCCCTGGGTATGCTCCAATAGAATTGTAATAAGATTGTGAAAGAATGATGGATTGGGAACATTTGGGGCATATACATTACACACCGTAACAATTTTCCCTGCAATTTGCCCTACAATAATGTGAAATTTGCCCTCCGGATCACTGATTTCCTTTATCAAAGTAAATGGAGTATTTTTATTAATTAAGATGGCAACACCTCCCTTTTTCCCTTTTGCTTCAGAATAGTAACAATCCGATGCCCATTCTCTTCGTAGCTTGACACTCTCCGCTGCATTCAAATGTGTCTCTTGAAGACATGCTATATTTACCTTAAGGTGCTTTAAATGTTGAAAAACTTTTTTCCTTTTTATGGGGGATCCTAACCCGTCAATATTCCAGGAAATTATTCTATATTTACCCCCCATAACGGAAACTCATATCTTCAGTAATGCATAATCTATTGGAGCCTAACAGTTGGAGCTGGGTGCCCAGCTTCACCCCACTCCACCAGGCTGGTTTTTCCTTCATAGAATCCTCAGGATTCCACCCCTCTCTCCCTCTCTCAGATTCGCTATCCCCTGTATCCCTGTCATCCCTATTTTCATCTTCCATGTCTCTTTTTCCCCAAATATACCCCTGGCCCCCACCCTCCCTTCCCTCACTGCCCTCCCTTCCCCCACCCCCCTTATTCCCCTCGAGCCTCATACTCCCCACCCCAATCCCTAGATACATCCACACCTCTCTCTTCACTGAAGAGAGGAGAGCACTTAGCAAGGTGGCCGGGTTAAACCACCCCCCAACCTGTGTACTTTAAAGTTTTCGATTTTTCAAACCCCCCATTATCTTAGACATCACACAATGTGGTTTTACATTAACCTTGAACTATTAATAGCAACGCATAGAACTATCAATCATAGTATAACTGTAACTTCAGAATACAGAAAACTGTTAATGAACCCATCAATCCCCTATCACAAACCAATACCATCTTGTGTCCATTTGCTGCTCTATACTCTGTGGTGTCCCGATGGTTATGCTTCCACAGTCTATCTGCTGAGCCATCATATCCCCCAGTCGCCGAACTTGGTAGGTGTAATCCAAATCTGTTAGCAGAGAGGAAGCTCATATTTCTACTCCCGATGTGGATGTGATGTGGACTATGACGCAGATAACCAGTTCTCGAGGGGAGAGAAAATGGCGGTCCCGTTTTGTAGATGGTAGTAACTATAAGGAATCCACAGCCTCTCCCGGTAGACACCACCAGCCCCCGGCAAACAGTCAAAGAAAAAGATTTGTGTTAAAGTTTTAAATTTTAACGCTCACAATCCTTCACATATTTTTGTGCTTCCTCGGGTGAGGTAAAAGATTTTTGCCCGCCATTCATCCAAATCTTGAGGGTAGCAGGATATTGAAGAGCAAATTTAATGTGCTTATTAAACAGCTCTGAGCAAACGCTAGAAAATTTCTTTCGCTGCTGGGAAACCCGGGCCGAATAGTCCTGAGTGATACGTATCTTGGTTCCCTTATACTCTATGTCAGGCTTATTTCTGTATGCTAGCCATATTTTATGCTTTTGGGCAGAGTTAAGAAACTTTGCCAAGATAATTCGAGGTCTGGAATCAGTAGGGCGCCGTATTCCCACCCTATGGGCCCTTTCAATTGTTAGATGATCTTTGAAAGCCTCCAGCCCCACTGCAGCCGGCAGCCATTCCTCTAGAAGCTCGCTTAAACTCCCTTCATCAATAGATTCCGGGAAGCCGAGGAGACGAAGGTTAGCTCGTCTAGACCGGTTCTCAAGATCGTCAATTTTTTCTTGACACTCCCTCAACAGAGTAGCCTGCACTTCCACTTTGCCCGTCGCCGCCGTAAGCTCGTCTTCTAACAAGGACACCCTCCCCTCCACGTGGTCAATGCGCGGACCAAATTCTGTTAAGGCATCCCTCACCTCGGTAAGTTGTGTTGCGATTCCAGCTAACTTTTCGTCCAGCGTTGCCGCTATTGTTTCACGGAGAATCGCTACCGTAACGGGACTCGAGGGTGAGGGTGTCCCCGGCTGCTCCGCGGGCGCCATCTTAGATTCAGGGAGCTTTCCTTTATCCTTTTCTTTCCTACTACTTCTGGCGGCCATCGGCTGTGGCGATTTTTGCATAAACGTAACAATCGACATAAGCCGGTTTATAGTGCTCCCAGACCGATTTTGAAGGTTTGCCGTTCCGTTTGTACCGGTGTTTTAGGAGGCAGCAACCCGGAGCCAAAGAGATCACGTCTTCTTCAGCTCATCACCCCACGTGATCTCCTACTTTTTTTGTCAACTACCAACAGTTTTCATTTCCCATCCCCCCAACCATCACCTCAGTTGGAACCTTGGTAACATCAATAGATAAGAGGGCAGCCAGCCAATAGGAATACATATTCATTCCTAACTGACCTTTACTGACCTGGATA
The DNA here is from genome assembly GCF_901001135.1 of Rhinatrema bivittatum. Lineage (NCBI taxonomy): Eukaryota > Metazoa > Chordata > Amphibia > Gymnophiona > Rhinatrematidae > Rhinatrema > Rhinatrema bivittatum. The sequence goes on along the minus strand of NC_042617.1, from coordinate 333,674,853 downwards.
GTGTCAATAATTTGCATCATTTTCTGTTAGTGTTCCTGAGTTTCCATTTCCATTTCCCATCCCCCCAACCATCACCTCAGTGGGAACCTGGTTAACATCAATAGATAAGAGGGCAGCCAGCCAATAGGAACACATATTCATTCCTAACTGTCCTTTACTGACCTGGAAAGTGTCAATTTGTATCATTTTCAGTTAGTGCACACTAACTCGAGTTAGTGCGCACTAACTCGGAGTTAGTGCGCACTAACTTCTGTTAGTGCGCACTAACACGATTTAACGATTTTTAACGATAAATCGTTAGAATTTCTATTGTATCGTGTTCTATAACGATTTAAGACGATATTAAAATTATCGGACGATAATTTGAATCGTTAAAAAACGATTCACATCCCTAATGATTTATAATGACTGCCAGCGAATGGTGTGCACTGACTCCAGAGAAAGTTCTATAGCTTTATTTGGAGCCTTGGAAATCACATTTCCTTTCCTTTCCAGAGTAAATATGACATACATTATCTTGATATTTTTTAAGATCTCTGTACATAAAGGACCAATTTTTAATCCTCCTGCAGTGCTTGCAGGCACTTAGGTCTTGTAAACTAATTGTCAAGGGTAAACTCTCCTCTTAAGCCAGCTCTCCGGGGGCTGGAATAAGTGAGGAACTGTTGGTGGGGATGAGAGGAGGGGGATTGCTGGGGGGGGGGGGGGAGAAAGGGCAGAGGTTGTTGGGTGCTATGAGTTGAAGGCTTTTTTTGTGAAAGGGGAGAGGAAGGTAAGGAAGTATAGGAGGCAGGGGGGGAGGAGAGTAGATAACTTTTTTTTTCATTCAGATACACATCCAATTTAATGTTTTGCATGTTGAACCAGATCAAAACTATAGAAATCCTACAGAGCGTTTATTCTATCAAAGAGTTCATTATTTCCCCAAAACAGTAAGTGAAGCTTACAACAAAATAATTATATTGAGGATAGAGAATGGCGCAATAGTGCTAGCCAATGAGATACAGGAGAAAACTGAAAATATTGCCACCAATGTGTCAATTAAAAACAAAAATTTAAACTGTTGTTTTTTTTCCCTGATCCATATTCTAATAGTAATAGTAGTCTCAGAAGCAGATGGTATTGGATAATTGCTCTTACTTTTCTGTAAGGTCTCTTTGCTTGAGACATCAAACTATCAGTTTGGATAATTATTTCATGATAATGCCAGCTGCTAGGCAAACTATCACTTAAATAGTAATGATATTAGTCATGGTAAAATAACAGAACAGTGAGTCCTTTTTATTTGAACAAAGCTAGGAGACAGCAAGTTAGTTGTAAAGAATATTCATTAAAGGAGACTTGCAGTCTACTGAGATTCTAATAATGGACGTTGTCTTCCAACAGTGATCATACTGTTTACCTCTCCTTAAAAAACCTTCTCTGGACTTTGCTTCCCCTGCTAGTAATCCTGGCTCCCTTTATATCCCCAACAAATATGCTGATTTCCGCAATTGCCTTGACTTTCTTGCATTTCAAGCCATTCTCAATTGGCTTCAATTTTGTTTCCAACCTGTCCATTCCACTGCGAAGGCTTTGTCAATGTTTTCGGTGACCTCTTTAATCTGCATCCTTTTTTCATCTTTCTGCTGTTTTTAACTGTTAGTCACTATCTAGTTCTTTAACACTCAAAAATAGAAGAACCGGAATTATATGTGATAAAAAATATGTTAACAAAAATAGAAAAAATCACATATGAAGTACATGAATTACTAAGCGTAGTGAAACCTTATATGAGCAATTGCACATTTATGCTTCAAAGTGTTTTAACGTTGTACACTTATTTTTATTGTGCTTGCTCAGGACATATAATCATGGGGTGACTCACTTTGTTTCACGTAAGACATGCCACAATTTTTAAGCAAACTTTTTTTTTGAATTTTTTATGTGTATATTAAATTTTAGCATTCACTCCAACTATTTAATTTATGAAGAAACGTCTATGGAAGAAAAACTTATCTTTCCAATTGACACTAGAGCTTAAGAACTATTCAGCTCTGCTCTGCCAAACGCCCGACACCGCTGATGTTTCAGAGACTTCGTCAGGGGCTTTGGATCACTAGAAATGAAATTAAAAAACATATCTCATAAGAAACATTTATATTTCAGTTGAAGAACTGTGTTGGTTAAACTTACATACATGTCTATGTTTGGAGACAAACTTCTTCGTTGTGCGGCATTTCAAGGCAAGGGCCCGCCATCTTAAAAAAAGACATATTTAAAGCTTACATGTGACTCATGTTACAACCAATCAGAAAACAGAGTTTTTGTAGGAACCAATGGGGAACTTCTAGACGGTCATTTAAATCAACGAAGACAATTCATTGGTATCATTCATGCCCCGAGGAAATTCAGTTGATAATTTAAAAATCCATCTTTGCTCTTTGTAGTTCAAAAAGGTTTTGCTATCCCCTCCTCTGGCATTGACCGGGACCATATCCAAAATGGTCCAATGCAATTCTGCGAAACTATGACTTGCTGATATGTTCTCTCAATTGAACCTTGATTGATCAGGAAGTAGGCTCTATATACAGTAAAGAACAGTCACACTGGATTAAGTAGACCACATGATGTGAATTACAATTTGTTGAAAATTTCTTTTTGTACACAATACCAGCGATGGGATGTACCCACGTTTCGCCAGTCAAAGAATTTTGACATATATCACATTGTCCGCATATCGTGTGTGTAGCTGTGTAGGGTGAGTTCAAGCTATTCGGTAATGCTGCTCTCACAATATAGTTTTTAATATTTGATCCTCTTTGAAATGAGATTAAAGGTGGATCTGAAAAAATCGGATGTGACTGCAATACATGCCAATGTTTGTGTATACTCTGAACAATGGCTGATGCTTGATCAGTATGTTGTAATATGTAAACATCATGAGAAACTGTTTTCCTGGTTTGGTATGTTAACAGCGATTCTCTTGGTGAATAGAGAGCTCTTTTGTATGCTGACCGAATGACTCTAAAAGGATACCCCCATTCAAAAAAGCGCATCTCTAGGTCATAAGCTTGGTGTTTAAAATCACTTAGGGGTAGATTTTATAAATCTGTGCCCACGCGTACTTTTGTTCACGCACCAGGTGCAAACAAGAGTACGTGGGATTTTAATAGATATACGCGTAGCCATTAAAATCCAGAGTCGGCACGCGCAAGGCTGCCCAAAATCGGCAGCCTGCAGGCGCCGAGCCACGCAGCCTGCCTCCGTTCCCTCCGAAGCCGCTACAAAATTAGAGCGGCCTCGGAGGGAGTTTTCCTTCCGCCTCCCTCCACCTTCCCCTCCTTTCCCCTACCTAACCCACCCCCAGCCCTATTTAAACCCCCCTACCTCTTGTTGTACAAGTTACGCCTGCCCAAAGCAGCCCATTTTGATTTAGGTCAAATTATTGAAGTATTGTCCTGTGGAATGTTATTATCCATACAAAATAATTTTGTATGGATAATACAACTGGCCACTGGCGCGTGATTCCCAGGCCCAGGAGCCATTTTGGAGGCCTCAGCCATGCCCCCGAAATGCCCCAGGCTGGAACCATGCCCACAGCCCCGCCTCCAAATGACACGCCGCCGCGACACGCCCCCCCCCCCCCCCCCCAAGGAAAGCCCTGGGACTTACGCTCATCCCGGGGCTTGCCCGTGCCGCCAAGCCTACTCAACATAGGTTTGGCGCGTGCAGGGGTACTTCGGCCAGGTTTTCAAGGGGTAAGCACGTATCTTACGAACGTACCCCTTTGAAAATCTAGCCCTTTGTGAAGAACATATGCGGCATAATCGAAAAAACTGGCTCACTGGAAGGCCATTTTTAAAGGCCCGGGGATGAAAGCTTTGATATCTAAGGAAATTATTCCTATCGATAGATTTTCGATATAAAGTTGTCTTGATCTGCATGCCGTCTTTGATTACAATGATGTCTAAAAAGGCTAGCTGTTGATTATCAATTTGCGATGTAAATTTTAAATCATCGTCTGTAGTATTCAACCAAATGAGAAATTGTTGCAGTCGCTGTTTATCTGAATTCCAAAAGAAAAGGAAATCGTCGATATAATGTATCCAAAAACATACATCTTGAAAAAATGGAGATTTATAAATAACTGATGTATCTAGACGATTCATAACTAAATTGACCACAGATGGGGCTACTGAAGGCTACTTCAGTCCTAGAGACCACAGAAAGTATGGAAGCATTACAAGTTACCATCAAGGAAGAATTTTCTATCGAACATCTGGACAAGACCATCAAGAAATATACAACAGCTTTGGAGGAATTTCATTCTACTCTTAAACAAATAAAAGTTAAGAAATTGAGAAGGGATGAAAATGAATATGCAACAAACGTTTATAAACAGTTAAACAAAGATGAACAACCTAAACCTTGTCGAGTCACTTTTGAAATCTCCTATAGTGACAACTCAGATGGATCGGACAGTAATGGCACCCACAAGAATTATGGGAAAGGACAAAATCCATCCAATGCCCAACCTTTTTTAGGTTGGGGCCGAAGAGGGCGATGGCAACAAAGGAACTCTTGATATCAATGGAGAGATCTGATTTCACAAGCTCACCACGAGTGGGCAGGCCCCCAGACAAGATCAAAGTCGAAACTGGATCCAAAATAGTGAATTTATCGAAAATGACACTTTCTGAAGACGAAAAATATGTACTAAATTTAGGTCTATCCTATGTGCCATATAACAAACATGATCCATTCAACAGCAGGATCTCATTGTTTTGTTTCATTAGAAATCTTCAAATAAAATTATTTTGTATGGATAATAACATTCCACAGGACAATACTTCAATAATTTGACCTAAATCAAAATGGACTCCCTCTGGTCCATTGGATCCTCACATTGCTAAATTCAGGGATTTGATGCTACATGATTTTGTATTGTTGGAATCCTCATCCCATAAGGGGTTTATTAATTTTTCATCTCAAATGAGGGCAGCTTTGAAATCACTATCTGCAAATCAAGAAATAACAATTAAACCAGCAGATAAGGGTGGCAGCACAGTAATCCAGGATAGAACCCAATATATACAGAGCCTTCAAAATCAATTAAATGATCACAAATATTATCAATGTTTGGAGGAAGACCCCACAAATGCTTTACAAGATCAAATTATAGCTTTACTGGTTAAGCTAAGACTTCCTTTCTCACCAAAAAGGAATGACAATTCCTCACAGTACCTTACCCTCATATACCATTGTTATACGGAGTTCCAAAAGTACACAAAACACTTGACAATCCACCTTTGAGACCCATTATTTCGAGCAAAGGTTTGTTACTTGAACCTCTCACCATTTATTTGGATAATTTCCTTCAACCATGTGTTAAAGCCACACATTCCTTTGTGCAAGATTCAACTCATGTTTTAAGAAAACTTCAGGAGGTTGAATTACCATCAAGACAAGTCCAATTAGTTTCCATGGATGTGGTTTCGCTTTATATGAATGTATCCCATTCAATGGCTATTGACATGGTGAGAGAAGCATTATCGCCTTTTATCCATCGTATACCAACTACATTCCTTTTACAATTGACACATTTGGTCTTGCAACATAACTATTTTTCATTTTGTGATAAGTTTTATTTACAAACACACGGCATAGCGATGGGGTCTTTGATAGCCTCATCTGTGGCCAATTTAGTTATGAATCATCTAGAGACATCGGTTATTTATAAATTTCCATTTTTTCAAGATGTATGTTTTTGGATATGTTACATCGATGATCTCCTTTACTTTTGGAATTCAGATAAACAGTGACTACAACAATTTCTCATTTGGTTCAATACTATAGACGATGATTTAAAATTTACATCCCAAGTTGATAATCAACAGCTAGCCTTTTTAGACATCATGGTAATCAAAGACGGCGTGCAGATCAAGACAACTTTATATCGAAAATCTATCGATAGGAATAATTTCCTTAGATATCAAAGCTTTCATCCCCGGGCCTTTAAAAATGGTCTTCTGGTGAGCCAATTTTTTCAATTACGCCGCATATGTTCTTCACTGAGTGATTTTAAACACCAAGCTTATGACCTAGCAATGCACTTTTTTGAACGGGGGTATCCTTTTAGAGTCATTCGGTCAGCATATAAAAGAGCTCTCTATTCACCAAGAGAATCGCTGTTAACATACCAAACCAGGAAAACAGTTTCTCATGATGTTTACGTATTACAACATACTGATCAAGCATCAGCCATCATTCAGAGTATACACAAACATTGGAGAATTTAAAAAACCCAGCACGTGCCAGACCCAGGAGATAGCAGGTATTTGTGGCTGGTGCGCGCCGAGCGGATAATAAAAGTCACCCATGTATGTCTGCATCTTCTGTTGTGTACACAAGTGAGAGAGCCCCAAAAGGGCTTGGCTCGGGTGTGGTTTGGGCATGGAGAAGGTCGGCCACAGGCGTTCCGGGACTTTAACATGGGTAAGTATTTACGCGCACAAGTGCTTGCCGGGGGTCCTGTCCCACGTATCTTTACTACTGCTATACATGGAATGTAGATTTTATAAATTTAAAAAAATGTAGATTTAAATGTAATAATAGGAACAGTTGCATATACAATTTACTATATGTGCCTATATGTGAACCGTTGTGACGGTATTCTACTAAACGACGGTATAGAAAAGATTTTAAATAAATAGATAAATAAATAAATAAATAGATAATCACCAAGTCGGGGCTAACAGGTGGAAAAGGAAACTATTAAACTATGGGGTTTGGGAAGTCAAATCCCTTAACTGGAAAAACTGGGAACAAACTGGGGAAACTCCCTATGGCTTTGGCGCACGTTTCTTATAAAATTCCTTCACTTACATGGTAGAGGTGGCATTTCTGTGCACATGCACATGTCCATATAAAATTGGGCGCACATGTACGTGCATACATCCTATCTTATACTATAGGCGCACATATGCATGTATGTTATAAAATGAGCATGTCCTTTGCACGAGCCTGCATATGCACGTACATGTGCACCTGCGCGGCTGTTTTTCAAAGTTACCATCATAGATCTTTTGAAATTTCACCCCTTAAAACATCTCAGAAAATCTGGAGCCCTATATCATTTTGTCCCTGGTGCTATGTTTGCACATTTTTTCGTTGTATCTTCGTATAAATTGTTACTGTATACAATATGATGGTATTATCCTCCCAGACTAATTATGTTCACTAAATGAAAATTCTATTTTTTAAAAAAATTCCTGTCAAATCAATAAAAGTAAATGAACACACACAAATAAAATGTTTATGAAAGAATTTTATTGAACCCAGAAAAATGTGGAAGGTTTGGCAAATATTCCCTGTAAAGGCATTGCCGGAAAGTTTTAAGTTACATGTAAACTGATACGATGTGCAAACAGTTGTCGGTATATAAAAAAATTCTAAATAAATACATAAATAAATAAATATTGGTGTAACAAGAAAACTTCTTTTTAAAGAGGTTGGCCATTGTAGATCAAAACCATGGCAGATGCTCTCAGGTAGGATGCAGATCTTTGGATAATAAGAAATGAATGTGCTGAAAATCTGCCCTCTGGTTTTATGAATCATATCTGTGGGGAAAAGCCTTCAAGGATTTTCCCAGCAGGTTTCAGAGAAATCTAATGTTTCTACCAATTTGAACCATCCTCAAAACCGTTGAATACTCCAAACATGCCCACTGTTGTCTCTTTTGCAGCATGCCCACAGTTTTATTTTTAACACAAAATGGAATGATATCTCTGATGAAATTAATTTGAAGAACTTGTAGGGTTTTTTTTAAACAGACCTTTGCTTTGGGTTTATAAAGCTAAATCAATGAGTCACTCTGCTCTCGGGCCACATTGACTCCAAGGTCATCATACAGATTTAATGATGTTTAAAACTGCAGTTTCAAAGAAGTCAAGCAAATGCAGAACGAAAATACTTTTTAACTTTATATGCCTCGCAAAGCCATTCAGATGCTAAAATGATCATTTTGCTCCAACAATTTCTCAATATAATAAGCCTCAGATCTTAAAATGCTTTAACAGAAATTTTGCAAGACAGAGTAAAAAGAATTTCATATACTTCTTACAAAGCACACATGGGGTACAGTTGCTTTCACATCTGTTCCTATTATTATTACATGTCTGTTCTCTGTAGAGATGATTCATTAAATATAACTCATTAGTTAATGCTCCTATTATGAGAAATTCTGAGAAATGAGAAATGAGAAACTTGGTGGTTCTATCCCTGGACTGAAGGTAGAACCTAGGGATTATTAAATAATGAATTATTCTAATCAGAAAAATGTTTTGGGAACCTGGTTTTGACAATTTGGGTATTTTTTTTCACCCTTGTGGGGTTTTGCTTTTCGTACATGTATCCATAATTGATTTCCCATGGGCACCCCTCTTCCGTATATTCATTTGTCCTACATCTTGGAGAGAGAGCTGGGCCAGGGCAATTTGGAAAAGCCATTTAGCCATGTACGTACCAAAAAGTGACTAAGTACTGAAAATTGCCCACTCTTAAATCAGCTAAAAGTAGATGTGGGGGGTTTCCGCAATACAAGGGCTCTTGGCTGCATTAGGAGGAGGTGCTGATGGGAGTGGTTTTAGGGCAGGAAAGAAAAAAATAATGCACGTGGATTATATTTTCAAATCTATGTCCATTTTTTATATTTAAAATAATACCCACAGAAGAAAGTGGGGGCGAATGTCCATGGGTAATTTGGATCCGGGGCAATTCGCAAAGTGAACCTACACGTATATTTTCACTTTGAAAACCGGTGCAGAGTCTTTGGATGAGTCTCACCTTGCAAGCTGCATTGATTTGTATACCTCCGGGACTTTGCAAAATATAATCAATAAATGATAAGACTCTGCAGTGATGAGGGCAGTTTGAAAATATTCCCATTGATACTTAGGAAAACCTGATGAATTTTATATTTTGCCACTCGAAAGCAGAATATATTCAGGTACTGTAGGCATTTCTTTATTACCAGAGAGCTTACAGTCTAACTGCCTGATTCACTAAGACTGTTTTCCCATTCTTGATGAAGTAGACCCTATGTTTGTACCTGAGGCAACAAACAGTAAATTGAGTTGCTCAAGGTCACAAGGAGCAGTAGTGTGATTTGAACCCTAATTTTCCTGGTTCATATCCCACTGCTCTAATCCCTAGGATCTCCTCCTAGGGATTAGAGCAGTGGGATATGTGACACCCTATGAACTGTAGAAGGAAGCTCTGCACAGTGCAGATAAGTGAGTTAGAAGAAAATTTGAAAGTTTAAGACTTTCTGGCTTAAGAATGTGGTTCATTCCTACCATGGTATGTGTAAAACAAACCCATCTAGTGACACTCATCTTGAAAAAAAATACATTTTTGGTACCTCCAAAGCATTTCCCCAGTGTCTCCTGTGGGAACAGTTATGTTAGTAGCTCTTGATAATTTCACACTCACTGGATCTGCTTGGGGAATCTTGAAGCATAGATTATGATGGCATATAAAGACTGTGAGATGCCACTAGTCTGCCCAATTTACCTCCTGAAAGAAAAATAGATCCCAGTTAATCTCTGATTGACCCTTTTTAACTTAGGGATCCTCTGTGCTTATCCCAGGTTCTCCCAAGCCCTGCTATGGCTCTTGCCTCCATGACCTCCAATGGAAAGGAGCTCCATGCACCCACCAACCTTTCCAAGAAGAAATAGCTTGATGTTACTCCCAGGTCTTCAGTCTTGGAGCCTCATACCATGACTTCCTGCTCCAGAGCTTCCCTTCCATCGAAAAAGCCCAGCTCTTTCTACACTATTTATACCTTTTATGTATTTCATTACCTCTACCACATAATATCATATATATACACTCATCATATCAATGTCCATGGGTTCTTATTATATCTGAGAACACCTATTATGTTGTTTTGATCTTTGAAAGTGAGCACTTTCCCTTTTGCAAGAACCCAATGACTTTCTACCTGCCCACACAATTTTTAATTTCCCTCTCCTCAGAGGCTTTTCTTACGAAAGAATGTGATTTCTGCACATCATGACATGGAGAAGCATTCCAAAGCATCGACAAAAACACATTAGAGGGTCATGATTTAGAGAACGGTTCTTAAACTGCCTTTTGTGAGGGATCATATGCGGAGGGAACTCTTACCTTAAGACTGAAATGTTAGATACTTCTTTCAAAATGATGTCATTTTGTGGTCTCTTTAGTTAAAAGATGTTTATTGATTGATATCTCCTGCAGCCTGAATTTAGTTGATAGCTCTTCCACCTCCCCTCCGCCCCCGAGTGAGCTGTGTCACTTCCTGTTTCCTGTTTTTCCCGATAGCTCCATCAGCCCTTCCCCTACAGTGCCCATGTTGGCTGATAGAATTATAAAGGGTGAAAAATATAAAGGAAGACCAGTGGCTGTCTTCAATTTTAAAGAATACGCTGCACAGGAAGGGGATCAATGCTGTAGTTAAGCAGAGATGGCTACTTGATATGCCTCTTCCCACTAAGGCAATATATGGCAGGGCTAGAGCGCTAGTTTCACTTTCTGTCCTTTTATTTTAGAAATTAAACATGGCTGCTTTTAGGAAGGTATATGATAGACACAAGGTAATTTATCACAATATCCCCTCACACATAAATAATACAATACCCAGAGAATATTTTAAACAGTACCAAATAATGTGCAAACTTTATTGAATCATATCACAATCCTCACTCTGTCTAGACAATAAAAACTCTCTATTTCACACATCCATACACATTCACACCATACTAAAAACATTTAAAACATATGTCTGGTAAACATAGTGACCCCTAATACACTTCACCATCAATTTTATATCAATACACAATGAACATGAAATCACATAAATTTAACTGAATTATTTATTTGATTCTACAAATTTCTCGTTATTATTTCCTTAAGACAGTGGATAACCACCACTGCTCGCCTCAATTGGATCATAACCCACTATCCATTTATTTCTCAGATGTTTTTCAAATCGTTGGTTATTTCCTTAACACTGTGAACACAAACTCTTGCTCGTCACAGTGTGCTCACACGCAACTGTCCAACAAAAGATCTTTGTTTCTCCCCTCAATCGGGGCTTCTTTAGGGACTCGTTCAAAATAGACAATTCATCAATCCGAGATACACTGTTCTTCACAGATTTCTATAGTACAAAATGCCGGTACTACCTGTTCATATTCTTTATATCCAGGTTGATGAACTGGGAAAACTGATAATGGCGTCGGCGTGTGTGTCTGTTAAAATCTTCCCACTTTTGCAGCAGAAGCAGCATTTGCGCGTACATGCACATGCCCACTTAAAATTCCACGCACATGTGCGCACAGTCAGCCTATTTTAAAACATGCGTGCATATATGTGCGTATGTTATAAAATGGCCGTGTCTCTGGGCGCAGGCCGATGATTGTGCGCCTTCGTGCCTGTTTAAAAGTTACCTACTGAATGATTAAGAAGTCAGCATGTTCTGTACTTTTACATGCTTGTTAAAATCCTTCCAAGAATGTTCTTGACAACTGAAGGCAAATTAAGAGAGGCAATTTCTGAGAAAACACAATTGCAGACCTCTTTGTGTCAATTTAAAAAAAAAAATCTGGCTGCCTCTTGTGTTGGTCCTCCTAAAGGACAGAATGAAATCTGATAATAATAAAAAAATCTGTGTCTGACAATTTAATGTAGCACTCCCCGGAGTTTATCAGAACTAGAAAATATGAATTTGCAAGCTGCTGTTCTGACATCTGATTACATTTTTATAGGGCCATGAAACTCAACAGCAGAGGATTTACTTTTACTACTTACCTTGCACATTCAAGGGCATTTAAAGCTGAAAAACAAAGTAGACGCATTTTCTCCTCTCTGCACTGACATGTATTGCTAAATAAAATGTTGTGGACAAGGCCAATTAGTTTTCTTAGTAAACACGAAATGCATTTCTGCTTTATGTTTTGGAGAGGCACGTGTTTAAAATACTTTTACTGCTGTTTGTCTTTCAGGAATCAATATAACTTGGGGGAAAACCTAATTAATAAAGATAGCAGCTGCCGATATTTTCCCGGCTTCTGTTATTAAAGTTATGGGTACAGGGCAAATAACCAGGTTTGCTGAAAGTTTAGATGGAAAACCTGGCAATGCAAGGCAGATGAATGACATGGGTTAGGCGCTTCCAGCTGGAACTCTACAATCAAGTCCACCTCGGTTGCTTTTGGTTTCCTTTCTACCCCATGGAGGAGTGCAAGGGTAAGCCATGTTTTTATCTAACCCAAAATCAAGCGTGGATTCCTGGTCCAAAGGACTTCATTATTGTGCTGGAGATAGTGTCAGACCCCCCTTGAGATGAATGAGCCACAGTTGGAAGAGTAGCAGCAATGGCTGGCTCTAGGGCCGGAATAGCCTATCAGGGCTTCAGGCATGCCCCGGTGGGCCAGTCCATCCAATCACATGGTTGAGGTTGGTCAAAGCAGCCCCATGTCTGCGGGGCCTCTGCCCAAGACTAGGTACCCAACCGTGCTTCTCAAGCCTCGCCTGAGGCTCTTATTCATTTGCTCACTGATTTTTTCTGTGATGGAAGCAGATTTCAAGCCACCCTCCTGCTGCTGTCTTGGACAGGACCCCTCCCCCACCTTCAACTACGGAGGCAGGAAATCATCCAGCCACCTCCCCTTCCCAGCTCTGCTTCTTCCTCTCTTGGTGGGAGATGGCCACTAGGGGCCCTCTGCGTTCTCGAGCTGCAGCAAAAAACAAACAAACAATCTAAATGAAGAGTAACGGGACTTGCAGCCTGCCCCTTCCCATGACAAGGGATGCGTTCTCCCGCAGAAATAGGCAGCCCACCAAGACCTTGCTTTCCCTGAGCTTTGTATGGATCCTCTAACCACCTTTCAGGCTGATGCAATACTGTGTGCTGGCTGCAACACATGGCTCAACACATGATTGGACGTGCGTCCATAACCCCCGATGAAAAACGGGTTAGCGCGTGCAAAACGCGCATCCAATAGAGCACACATGCAAATGTGCCCGACGTGCAATTTTTACTCTCAAAATTAATCCTGCCCTGGAACAGGTGTTAATTTTTGAGGAGCCCAAACAGTGTACAGAAAAGGAGAAAATACTGCTTTTTTATACTTCCTCTGACTTAATATTGTGGTGGTATTAAGTCAGAGGAAGTGAAAAAGGAGAACTGTCCAAAAAAAAAAAAAGGTATGCCGACGGTCAGGTTAGGAAAAGGGACGCTCAATTAATGAGTGTCCATTTTCCTAACCCATGGCTGTGCACAGGATAGGAAAACTGAAGCTCGATAATTGAGCATCCGTTTTCCTAAACCACTAACAGCCACCTCTCCTGGGTGCCCACTGCCGAGCATGCACTAGGGGTGCACTATTTCCCCAGTGTCTCCTTTTTACCACAGCAGCCCATTTGCATATTGCATTGGGCACCCCTTAGTGTTCAATTGGTGTGCATTAGGAGAGTGGGCACTCAATCATGAATGCCCATTTTTCATGCGTTGATATTGTATCGGCCTGAATGTGAATAAAAAAAACATTTTTTCATTTAATCAGACGGGCTGCTGCCATTTATACTCTGCAGGAGTAAGAACAGAAACTCAATGAGTGAGTAGGCATGTGTGAGCAGTCAGTGAGAATCTTTGTAAGTCAGTGTGTGTGAGAGAATGTGTGTGTCTAAGCATTTGTGTCAGCATATGAGAGACTGTGTGTCAGTGAGTGTGTGAGAGTTTGTTTGAGCGACTGTGTGATTGTCAGTGAGTTAGTGTGAGCAACTGTGGCGTGCACATGTTATAAAATGCCGGGTCGACGCGTGCAAAGATCAACTTTTGAAAATACGCACAGCGACACATGAGGGCCTTCCCAATCCCCTAACTAGCCCACATTTTTTTATTTTGCCTGTTGCTCCTGTCTCGGAGCAGAGGCAAGTTGCACGTGCCGGCACATTGCCGGCGCACAATTCCCTGGCACAGCAGCAAATGGCCACTGTGCTGGGCACCTCTAACCCCGCCCCGGCCCGCCCCTTTTTCAAGCCCCGGGACTTACATGCATCCCGGGATTTACACGCGTAAAAGCCTGGCCACAAGTGTAAACCCCAAGCTTTTACTTGCACCGGGGTTTGAAAATCTACCCCTGTGTGTGTTAGTGAGTGTGTGATTGAGCGTGTATGTGTCAGTGAGCATGACAGAATGTGTAACTGAGCATGTGTGTGCACATCTGAGCGTCAGAGTGAGTGAGCATGTGTGTAAATTAGTTTTAATTATTCAATTATTTGTGTCTGCTATTTTGAAATATTTTGATGGAGTGTGTGAAATTTTTAAAATTTTTATGAATGTTTAATTACTCTGTTCATCAGCTGTTTTGAAATATGTATTTCTTATTAGTATGGTTTGCTATGGTTGATATTTTATATTTCTTCATTTTATTGTTTGATGTTTTATGAGGAAAAGTGTTAATTCTGTTTATTAATTATCGCACTATACACAGAGTCTGTCTTGCTGTGGTTTCCAGTTCACTTTTGGTCTGCACATTTCTATTTATACGACGTCTTTATTCTAAGTTTGTTGAGGGTCTTTTGTGTTCTTCATGTGTGACTGACATGAGGTATTCTGCTAGTGTGCAGTTTCTTGTGTAGGCAATTATAAATCCCTGACTTGCTCTGTTTTCCTAATAGAAGGTGTATTGGTATTTTAGGACCTGGTGAAATATTTGTAGTGTTGCTTTTTCATAGGTCAGGTTGTTACTGTATGAATGCTGGCTATTAGTGCTATTTTGTTATGGTAGGTTTGCTATATTGTAATTCAGTTTTATAAGTATATTTTACTATTTAAATGGCTAAAAAAAGTTTTTGCACACATACACAAAAGAACACATTAAAATAAATAAAGGTTTTATGACCTATGATTACAGTGGAGAGCATTTTCAAGGTTTTATACCTATTCTGTTCAGGTTATAAGGTTTTTTCTCTCCTTTGTAGTATAATTTCTCTCCTTTTCTTCAAATGTTTATTTATCTAGTGAACTATTTTGTTAGTAGATTTTCTGGTTGGCATCACATCAGTGCATGTAAATAAAATATACATGTTGCTATAAATGCTTTTTTTTTTTTTACCTCAGGCTACTTTGAATGGCTTTTTTCATGTAAAATCTGTCATCATAAATGCATAATATTTAATTGTGTATGAGGAGGGTGGGGTGCAAGACTGTACAGTTCACCTAGGTTGCTTAATACCCATGTACTAGCCCTGGCTACACCGGTTGCACATGGGAAAGCAGGATTCTATCTCGAACAGTGCTGGTTTGGGTCAGTGGCTGTCCCCCATCTCAGCTGTAGCAGTGATGCATGCAATCATGGCCATGGCTAATTTATATTTTTTTTAACCCCCAGTATGGCAGAATCAATAAAAGCATATGGCTTGCCATACTGGTTCAGACCAACCAAAGATTCATCAAGCCCAATATCCTATTTATCACAGTGGCTAAGCCAGGTCACAAGTACCTGGCAGGATTCCAAGGGGGAGACAGATTCCAAGCTGCTTATCCAAAGAATAAGCAGTGGATTTTTCAAATCCATTAATGGTTTATGAAGTTTTGCTCCAGGAACTTGTTCAAACCTTTCTTAAATGCAACTATGCTTTTACCACCCTAACTCTGCTACAGTAAGAGCTTTCACCAGATCACTACTGGTCCTCCCTACCCTGTAGTAAATAGGCAGAACAGACAGAGTCTGGTAAACCAAAAGCAGCAGACACTATGTAGCACACAGTCAATGAGAATGCACTAAAGTAGGGAGGGGGGGGAGGTGGCCGGAAAAGTGGAGGCAAGCTACAGTCACAGAAAGGGAGGAGGTGAGCCAGGAGGTGCATTTTTAGTGAGGCTTCTGTCTGAGGTGGCAAGTGTGAACTCTGAGAGGGGCAGCTGGCTGTGGAACCAGTGGGGGTGCTAAGAAGGGATGGGAAAGGGAAAAGGAGGGGGGTGCTGCAGGCTGGGGAAAAGGCTGGCGGTAAACAAGCAAAAACTACATAATGATGTGGGAGCCATTCACTGAGTGAGCACATGAGCTGCAGCACAACAGCAGAATGTGTGTCTGTGTCAGAGAGAGAGTGAGTGAGTGTATGCGTATCTGAGCCACTCGTTGACAGAGTTGGTTCTCAGTTGCTACGTGCCCCGGAGTGCACTATTGC
Source organism: Rhinatrema bivittatum (assembly GCF_901001135.1). Classification (NCBI taxonomy): domain Eukaryota; kingdom Metazoa; phylum Chordata; class Amphibia; order Gymnophiona; family Rhinatrematidae; genus Rhinatrema; species Rhinatrema bivittatum. Next base: position 333,658,629 of record NC_042617.1, on the reverse strand, counting down.
GTTAGCGACTCCGTTCCTGCCTGAGACTTGTGTTCTCTCCGTGCTCAAGTCTTGCTTTTGTCTGGCTTGATTGCAGTAACCTGTTCTGCTTCAGTTCCAGCTTGGTTCCAGGTTCCAGTAGCCAGTCCTGCTTCAGTTCCTGTCTGGTTCCAGTAGTCAGTCCTGCCTCAGCTCCTGTCTGATTCCAGTAGCCAGTTCTGCTTCAGCTCCTGTCTGGTCCCAGTAGCCAGTTCTGCTTCAGCTCCTGTCTGGTCCCAGTAGCCAGTCCTGCTTCAGCTCCTGTCTGGTTCCAGTAGCCAGTTCTGCTCAGTTCCTGCTTGCTTCAGTCCTAGCCTGCTTCAATTCCTGCCTGTCACCAGAGCCCTGCCTGTCTGCTTCAGCTCCAGCTTCAGTGATCACCTAAGTCCCAGCGGCTGGGCTCCTACGGGCTCCTCCCAGGGGAGTACCAGCTTCCAGGGTGAACCTCACCTTCTGCTCCTGCCTGGTATCCACCTCCCGACCTGTCACTCTCCAGAGACTATAGTACACCTCTCCCCAGTCTCTCCCAGGTTGGCCAAAGGGTCCACTAAACACTTCACTCACAACAACTCACGGCGCAAATTCAAAGTTCTAAAATGTATTCAAAGGGGAGGGGTTTGGGCAGGTTCTATGAAAATGAGAGTCATTAACGCAACGAGTGATAGCGAAACACATGTTATTGCCGTAAATAGGGTGATACACATAGTAGTCAACTATTTATACCACTATAAGAGAGCCAGCTAGTAACTCGAGGTGAGGTTTTGGTGGTGTTCTAGGGTTTTGGGGACAGTTTTACATGCACAGTGAGAAATATGAACAGCACACTACAGATCAGTGAAGATTTGATGTGATTTTGAATGAGGAAAGACACACAAAGATGAGATTTCTATGTTATCTTGCTCTAGCTTGATGCACTCTCTACCAGGGTACTATCAAGCTAGGGTGAGAGAATATTGCATTTAGGCTGCAAGAAAAAAAATTAAATGACCGACAGCTGTGTGTATTTTTGACAGTACCAGGGAAGCATCTGGATCATTTCAAATTATTTTTTTCTTTTATGTTTTAGGTTGTTAGTTATGTCTGTTAGTTTTATTATGCTTGTTTTTATGTGCTCCACTTTGAACATGAGTAAGGCGGAAAAAAGCATTTTTAAAAAAATAAAATAAATAAAATAAAAAAGGATTGCACATAAATTTAAACCCCACCTTGGCTCCATCCCCCAGAATGTCTTTCTCAAAAACAGGTGAAAGTATGTGTAATTTTGCTCGCATAGGTGGGTAATTCTATACAAGGATGTTTCTGTGGGCAATATAGTTAACTCAAACAAATAATTATTTAACAGGATAATGAAACAAAATTGTACAAGAAAGAAATAAAAAGAAAAGCAAACAAGGTAAAATAAAAGACATCACTATTAGCCTGCACTTGGTTGTTTGGAGTAGGGGAATCAATTCTTGGAGCTCAAGGAGGCCTCACAGTGAGTGAAGAACCAGCTAGGAAAATATCAGCCTGGGGGATTTTTTTCAAAACAGGCCCACAAATTATAAGTCAAGTCCTTCGTGTGCTTTCTGTGTAGTACATGCTTCAACTCCTCCCAAATGCATACCAAACTGACCTTTCAGAGGCCCCTCATGTGAACTGAAGCCAAAATATATCTAATGTAAATGTTGCATTTTTTCATAAATAAGTAATGCACTGCACACCCTACTGTAGGGACGAGCAAACTGAACTGTAGTCCCTCTTCCATCTATTCAATTGGTTGGCCCTTGCACCCATCCCCATCCTTCCCATCCCACACTGACGTTTTGTTAAATCTGTCTTGTGTGTATATATATCCTGGATTCCTGGTTTGTGTAAAATTCTCTTGACAATCAATCAGCTCTTTAACCAGGCGTCCAGGCAGGGCTTCTCGGCGGCGTCCCCCCCGTGGGGATGCTGCGAAACAGGCCGCAGACCCTCGGAGACGGACCGGGACCAAGAAGGTAAGGGCCCAGTCGCGGCTGCCGCGACTGAGACCGCAACAGTACCCCCCCCCCCCCTCTTACGCCCCCTCTTAGCAGGCCCGGGTTTACCTGGGTGGTCCTGATGGAAAGCTTTCAATAAGTCCTTATCAAGGATTTTGCGGGCTGGCTCCCATGTGTTGTCCTTGGATCCACAACCTTCCCAGGCGATGAGGTACTCCCAGCGACGTTGATGGAATCTGACATCTAGAACCCCCCGGACTTGATAGGTGGTGTCTCCTGGCACTGAAGGATCTGAAGATTCGGGAGCTCGGGGATGGTACCTGGAGAGGATGAGAGGCTTCAAAAGCGACACATGGAAGACATTATGCACTAGAGATGTGAATCGTGTCCTCGATCGTCTTAACGATTGATTTCGGCTGGGAGGGAGAGGGAATCGTATTGTTGCCGTTTGTGTGTGTAAAGTATCGTCATAATCGTTAAAATCGTGAGCCGGCACACTAAAACCCCCTAAAACCTACCCCCGACCCTTTAAATTAAATCCCCCCCCCCAAATGCCTTTAATTACCTGGTGGTCCAGCGGCAGACTAAAACCCCCTAAAACCCACCCCCGACCCTTTAAATTAAATCCCCCACCCTCCCGAACCCCCCCCAAATGCATTAAATTACCTGGGAGTCCTCTGTAGCGGCGGTCCGTGGCTAAATCGGGGGAAGGGGGAGAGCACGAAAACCGGCACACTAGATCGTGAGGTCTTCAGCCGGCGCCATTTTTCAAAATGGCCGCCGCAAAATGGCGGCGGCCATAGACGAAAACGATTCGACGCAAGAGGTCGTTCCGGACCCCCGCTGGACTTTTGGCAAGTCTTGTGGGGGTCAGGAGGCCCCCCCAAGCTGGCCAAAAGTTCCTGGGGGTCCAGCGGGGGTCAAGGAGCGATTTCCTGCCGTGAATCGTTTTCCGTACGGAAAATGGCGCCGGCCATACGCGTATGGCCGGCGCCATTGTCCGTACGGAAAATGGCGCCGGCAGGAGATCGACTGCAGGAGGTCGTTCAGCGAGGTCCGGAAATCTCGCGAGGGTTCCGGACCTTGCTGAACGACCTCCTGCAGTCGATCTCCTGCTGGCGCCATTTTCCGTACGGAAAACGATTCGCGGCAGGAAATCGCTCCTTGACCCCCGCTGGACCCCCAGGAACTTTTGGCCAGCTTGGGGGGGCCTCCTGACCCCCACAAGACTTGCCAAAAGTCCAGCGGGGGTCCGGAACGACCTCTTGCGTCGAATCGTTTTCGTCTCTGGCCGCCGCCATTTTGCGGCGGCCATTTTGAAAAATGGCGCCGGCTGAAGACCTCACGATCTAGTGTGCCGGTTTTCGTGCTCTCCCCCTTCCCCCGATTTAGCCACGTACCGCCGCTACGGAGGACTCCCAGGTAATTTAATGCATTTGGGGGGGGGTTCGGGAGGGTGGGGGATTTAATTTAAAGGGCCGGGGGTGGGTTTTAGGGGGTTTTAGTGTGCCGGTTTTCCTGCCCTCCCCCTTCCCCCGATTTACGATTTTTTGACGATAAATCGGGGGAATTGGTATTGTATCGTGGCCCTAACGATTTTTGACGATTTAAAATATATCGGACGATATTTTAAATCGTCAAAAAACTATTCACATCCCTATTATGCACATGCATCGAGGAGGGTAAGCGCAAGTGGTAGGAAACGGCTCTTACATGCTCGGCAATGCGGAATGGTCTACAGATTCTGGGGGCGAGTCTGTGGGAAGGAATCTGAAGTTGTAGATTATTTGTGCTCAGCCAAACACGGTCTCCAGGGTGGTAGACTGGTGCTGGCTGACGGTGGCTGCCCATCTTTTGGCAGCAAGAGCAGCCCTTTGCATCTTTTTTTGGATAGACATCCAGAGGGCAAGTAGCTGGCGAGCAGAGAGTTGCACTGCTGGCAGTGCGCTGGGTTCAGGCGAGGGCAAGGGCAGCCGAAGTTGCTTCCCATAGACGGCTAAGAAGGGAGAACTTCCAGTAGCGGAGTGTGTATGATTGTTATATGAAAATTCCGCCCACGGGAGAAGTTTGGCCCAATCATCTTGTCTTTCATTGACAAAGGAGAGCAGGAAGGTCTTTAGAGTCCGGTTCGTACATTCAGTCTGCCCGTTACTCTGAGGGTGGAAGGCTGATGAGAGACTCAACTGGACCTTGAAGCGTTTACATAACGCCTTCCAGTAGCGGGCGGTAAATTGTGGTCCTCGGTCTGATACGATGTCCTGGGGAAGCCCATGAAGTCGAAACACATGTTGAACAAATAAATTAGCTAAGTCAGGCGCTGAAGGCAATTTTGACAGAGGAACAAAATGTGCCATTTTGGAGAACCGGTCCACAACAACCCAGATGACCGTGTTCCCATCTGATGCTGGGAGATCCACCACAAAGTCTGTGGAGATGTGCGTCCAGGGCTCCACTGGGATAGGCAAGGGGTGTAACAACCCTCTAGGCTTCCCGCCAAGCGGTTTTTGCAATGCACAAGTGGGGCAGGAGTCGACAAAGAGACAAACATCTTGTCTTACCGTTGGCCACCAATAGAAGCGGTTGAGGAGGTCTAGCGTACCGGTACGGCCCGCATGCCCTCCAGTGAGGGACTCATGGGCCCATGCCAACACGGCCCTATGAAAGTGGCGTGGGACTACGGGCTTTTCTTCGGAAGACACAGAAGTGGCGGCGAGACACACTTTCTTGGGATCCAAAATGTACTGGGGCATCTCAGGGGTTTCCTCAATCTCAGTGGACCGTGACAGGGCGTCTGCTTGCACATTCTTTGAGCCAGGGCGATATCATAGCTTGAAGTCAAATCGGTCAAAAAACAAAGACCACCGGGCCTGTCTCGGGTTCAGGCGCTGGGCTTGGTGGAGAAAAGAGAGATTTTTATGATCCATGTAAATGGTGAAGGGATGGTTGGCTCCCTCCAACCACTGCCTCCATTCTTCCAAGGCGAGTTTCACGATGAGCAGTTCTTTGTCGCCGACTCCGTAATTACTCTCTGCTGGGGAGAACCTCCTAGAGTAAAAGGAACACGGGAGAAACTGTCCATTGTCGGAGTGGTGGCTCAGCACAGCTCCGACAGCTACATTCGAGGCATCAACCTCAACCACGAACGGCCGACTGGGATCAGGATGACAGAGGCATGTGTCTTGTAAGAAGGCTTTTTTCAATTCCTCGAAAGCTTGGCAGGCTTGGGCAGGCCAGTCCACCACATTGGCTCCCTTCCGGGTGAGCGCAGTCAGAGGAGCCACTATGTGAGAATAGCCGGGAATAAAATGCCGATAAAAGTTAGCAAAGCCGAGAAAGTGTTGCAACGCCTTGAGACCCCTCTGCTGCGGCCAGTTCCTAATTGCAGTGACTTTCTCCGGATCCATCTGGAAGCCGTCAGCCAAAACAATATACCCCAGGATCGGCAAGGAAGTCTTTTCAAAGCTGCATTGCTCAAGCTTAGCGTATAGGCTGTGCTCTCTGAGAATTTGGAGCACCTGGCGAACATGCTGGCAATGCGTAGGCAGGTCACGGGAGTAAATCAGGACATCGTCGAGATAGACGATCACACAGACATTGAGCAAATCCCATAGCACCTCATTCATCAGGTGTTGGAAGACCGCTGGGGCATTACAAAGGCCAAAGGGCTTTGTAATGCCCTTGGCCTTTTAGAGAGGCAATAGGGACTCCACTTAGTGATTTGCAGAGTATCCCACTGGATCACAGGCGAGTGCTTTTGGAGCCACGGCAGCCCTAGCACCATGGGGTGGACAGCCTTTTCGAGAATCAAGAAGGCTATTTCCTCCGAGTGGATCGCCCCAGTGCGGACTGTGATGGGAGCCATGGCGGTCAATATGCGACCTGGAAGAAGCGTTCCCTGAATGGAGGTAATCCGGAGTGGAACTTCTCGTCTCTGCGTAGGAATCTGTAGTTGAGAGACCAAGTCTTGCTGGATAAAATTACCTCCGGCTCCTGAATCCAGGAAGGCAAGGGTTTCCAAGGACCCTCCGGGATATTCCAAGGTAATGGGTATCATACTCTGAGGAGCTGTGGCACAACCTAGGAGGAGCTCCTTCTGACCTTCTAGGTTCTGGAGTATTCCGCACGCTGCTGACAGCGTGCCAAGAAATGGCCTTTCTGACCACAGTAAAGGCACAAGCCCAATGAGTGGCGGCATTGTCTCTCCTCAAGGGAGAGCAGGGCACGACCCAACTGCATGGGTTCAGAGACAGAAGCATCAGGACAGGCAGCCTGGGTAAAGGCAGCGGGCGTGGAGAACTGCGGGCAGGGCTGTGCTTTGACATGCATAACTCTCGTGCTCGCTGTTGCAGGCGGCGATCGATGCGGGCAGCCATGTCAATGAGGGCATTAAGATCTTCCGGGAGATCCCGGGCGGCAATCTCGTCCTTGATGCGCCCTGACAACCCTTCCAAGAAGATGGCTTTAAGGCTATCGTCCTGCCAACTTACTTCCTGAGCGAGAGTTCTGAAATCCATTGCATAGTCCGCCAGGGAACGGGATCCTTGGCGAAGCTGTAGCAATTCTGACATGGCTGAGGCCTGGCGGGTGGTTTCGTCAAAGACTTGGTGAAAGTTGGTGACGAACTGCTGTAAGTCGTCCAAGGAGGAGTCGTTACGCTCCCACAGGGGGGAGGCCCACACCAGGGCCTTTCCATTGAGCAGGGAAAGAATGTACGCTACTTTGACGGAGTCCATGGGAAACTGCCCGGACAAAAGCGAGAAGCACACAAAACACTGGTTCAAGAATCCAAGGCAGATCCTAGCATCTCCAGCATAGCGAGCAGGCGGCGGCAGCTGGGTCACGGGTGAGGCTGCATCCTCAGGTCTCGAACCCACAGCAGGCAAAGAATGGGTATCATGGGCATCCATTCAGGCAGTCAATTGCCCAACGGATCCGGCCAGGACATCCAGGTATTGTTGTTGTTGTTGTAGCTGCAGAGCTAACCCAGGAAGATCCTGGGATCCTGGTACCTCGGCCGAGTCCATGGCCTTGCAATCTGTTGTGAGTGAAGTGTTTAGTGGATCCTTTGGCCGACCTGTGAGAGACTGGGGAGAGGTGTACTATAGTCTCTGGAGAGTGACAGGTCGGGAGGCGGATACCAGGCAGGAGCAGAAGGTGATGTTCACCCTGGAAGCCGGTACTCCTCCGGGAGGAGCCCGTAGGAGTCCAGCCGCTGGGACTTAGGTGATTCACCCTGGAAGCCGGTATTCCCCTGGCAGGAGCCCGTAGGAGCCCGGCCACTGGGACTTAGGCGATCACTGAAGCTGGAGCTGAAGCAGACAGGCAGGGCTCTGGTGACAGGCAGGAACTGAAGCAGGCTAGGACTGAAGCAAGCAGGAACTGGAGCAGAACTGGCTACAGGAACCAGACAGGAACTGAAGCAGGACTGGCTACTGGAACCAGACAGGAGCTGAAGCAGAGCTGGCTACTGGAACCAGACAGGAGCTGAAGCAGAACTGGCTACTGGAACCAGACAGGAACTGAAGCAGGACTGGCTACTGGAACCAGATAGGAGCTGAAGCAGGACTGGCTACTGGAACCTGGAACCAAGCTGGAACTGAAACAGAACAGGTTACTGCAAGCAAGCCAGACAAAAGCAAGACTTGAGCACGGAGAGAACACAAGTCTCAGGCAGGAACGGAGTCACTAACGCAATAGCGCACTCCGGGGCACGGAGCAACTGAGAACCACAAGAAACCCTGTTGCAGAGCAAAGTCCTGGGCTCCGCAGCGGCCTTACATAGGCCGCGGCATCTGACGTCATCGGTGGGGCAGAGCTTCCAGTGGCGGGAAACGGCCTTCATAGGCGCTGACTGCGCGCATGCGTGCACCTAGGGAGAAGGCGTCCAGGCAGGGCTTCTTGGCGGCGTCCCCCCCGTGGGGATGCCACGAAACAGGCCGCAGACCCTCGGAGATGGACCGGGACCAAGGAGGTAAGGGCCCAGTAGCAGCTGCCGTGACTGGGACCGCAACAGTGAGTTGCAATAAATATCACATGCACTATGGCATTATTGTGGGCGTGAGAGCCCTTATAACTGCGATAATGCCATAATGCATTTTGATAAATGTCCCTGATAGGTTGGTTTTCAATTGCCAACATAGGAGGAGAGGCTAAACCTCTTCTGAGGTACTTGCTCAGTATAAATTCCAATCTATAAGTTTGTTCTTGGTTTATTTTATGTTTTAAGAACATAAGAACATAAGAACATGCCATACTGGGTCAGACCAAGGGTCCATCAAGCCCAGCATCCTGTTTCCAACAGTGGCCAATCCAGGCCATAAGAACCTGGCAAGCACCCAAAAACTAAGTCTATTCCATGTAACCATTGCTAATGGCAGTGGCTATTCTCTAAGTGAACTTAATAGCAGGTAATGGACTTCTCCTCCAAGAACTTATCCAATCCTTTTTTAAACACAGCTATACTAACTGCACTAACCACATTCTCTGGCAACAAATTCCAGAGTTTAATTGTGCGTTGAGTAAAAAAGAACTTTCTCCGATTAGTTTTAAATGTGCCCCATGCTAACTTCTTGGAGTGCCCCCTAGTCTTTCTACTATCCGAAAGAGTAAATAACCGATTCACATCTACCCGTTCTAGACCTCTCATATTTTTAAACACCTCTATCATATCCCCCCTCAGTCGTCTCTTCTCCAGGCTGAAAAGTCCTAACCTCTTTAGTCTTTCCTCATAGGGGAGTTGTTCCATTCCCCTTATCATTTTGGTAGCCCTTCTCTGTATCTTCTCCATCGTTTTATATTATGCTTGTTGTATTGATTTGTTTGTATTGATTTGTTTAGTAATGTCATTTGATAATTTTCTCTCTCTTCTCTACCAGGCTTCTCCTCTATCTATTTTCTTCAGTTTGCTCCATCTCTTCCACCCTCTTAGGCTATTTGCTGGACCAATAGTGCTACAGCCTGGGCCTGCTCATGTGGCCTAGCAGCCACTTCCACCTGGATACCGTTGCAGGCAATAATGGTAGTGGTGGATTAAATACAGGCAATGGTGCTTAAAGTGGTCAATCCATGGCAATTGAAGGGGTAATCACCTCTGCACATTTGTCCCTACCTTCAGTACTTTTTTCTTCTATTTCCCCAGCCCTCATTGCATTAAAAAAAAATCCATATACTCACAAAAAACACAGACTGTAAAGCAAACACAAACATCTCTAGCTCCCCAATCCCTACAGACCATCCTTTCTATAGTCTCTATGCTAAACCTGATGGCAATATCTGCCATTTTTCCCTTCCCCTTCAGTAAACTAGGCCATAGTTTTAATAAAGAAGAAGTGACTGGGACCACAACAGTGAGTTGCAATAAATATCACATGCACTATGGCATTATCGTGGGCGTGAGAGCTCTTATAACTGCGATAATCCCATAATTCTCACACCATCAACCAAACGTTATCCAGCCAGTCCTACTAGACGTTATCCAACCAGTCCTACCGCCTTCTCCATGTAAATATCTATAGCTTATATTATAGATATTGTAAATATCTTTATCTAATGTAAATATCTTTATCTAATGTTATCCTCTCCTTTTTTCTTCTCTTCTCCCAGTTTTAATTCCCTTGTTATTTGTAACTGCTCACTTCCACAGGTTACTCTGTTGTTCATTGTACACCCCTGTTATATGTAAACCGGCATGATGTGATTGTATCATGAATGCCGGTATATAAAAATCTTAAATAAATAAATAAAATAAATAATGCATTTTGATAAATGTCCCTGATAGGTTGGTTCTCAATTGCCAACATAGGAGGAGAGGCTAAACCTCTTCTGAGGTACTTGCTCAGTATAAATTCCAATCTATAAGTTTGTTCTTGGTTTATTTTATGTTTTATATTATGCTTGTTGTATTGATTTGTTTAGTAATGTGATTTGATAATTTTCTTTCTCTTCTCTATCAGGCTTCTCTTCTATCTATTTTCTTCAGTTTGCTCCATCTCTTCCACCCTCTTAGGCTATTTGCTGGACCACTAGTGCTACAGCCTGGGCCTGCTCATGTGGCCTAGCAGCCACTTCCACCTGGATACCGTTGCAGGCAATGATGGTAGTGGTGGATTAAATACAGGCAATGGTGCTTAAAGTGGTCAATCCATGGCAATTGAGGGGGTAATCACCTCTGCACCTTTGTCCCTACCTTCAGTACTTTTTTCTTCTATTTCCCCAGCCCTCATTGCATTAAAAAAAAATCCATATACTCACAACAAACTCAGACTGTAAAGCAAATACAAACATCTCTAGCTCCCCAATCCCTATAGACCATCCTTTCTATAGTCTCTATGCTAAACCTGATGGCAATATCTGCCATTTTTCCCTTCCCCTTCAGTAAACTGGGCCATAGTTTTAATAAAGAAGAAGTTTACTCTGAGCTCAGTAGAGCCATTTGGAAATTTTTGTGGCTTGCAGGAAATCGTGAAATTCTCTTGCACGGAGTTTTCAAAAGATTCATGCAGCCCTTAATATGCAGCTCATTTGAAACAACTGCCCAGTACCACCTTACATGAAACTAAAATAGTAGGGTCATTTTCTGCTCTCTGTAGATTTCTTTCTGAAAGAAAAAGCTCTGATTTCATACGTGCACTTCAGGGTCAGATTGGTGGCAGCGTGCTCTTTGATGGTAGAAAATCTTAGGCTCACCTCAGAGATCCAGATAACAGTCAGACATATCTCCAAAGCCTTGTGAACTCTAACAATACTAATTTAGGCTATTCCCAAACCTTGCATACGGCTGGCCTTGTTTTAGCAATTTCATGTCAGCTTCAAAAGGCAGTTCTTACGTTCATCAATCAATGCCATAAAATTCTAACAAGTGCTGAGTGACATTTCAACCTAATTCGGTCACCTGCAGAAAGAAGATAAGTTCTTGCAATCATCTTTTTTTTAGTGGGAAAAATGTGGCACACTGGGCAATATTTTTAAGACAAAGCAAATTTCCTGTGTTTCTATATTCCGTATTTTTCCAATATCTGCATTTCTTTTCTTCAGTGCAATTTATATTACTTCTGCTGCTTAGAAAAGATTGTGAGGATGTGTGTGCATACGTGTGCATGTGTGTGTCCATGTATGTGTGTGTGTGTGCATGTATGTGCGTGTGTGTTCCTCTATAGTTTGCATTAGCATGGATGGCATTTTTGAACTTTGGGGATGGTGAAGAATTTTGTTGTAAAATGGGCAGGTTATTTTCCCTTGATGTAAATGACTTATTTATATGTGCAATAAAAAGAAATACATTATATGGCCAAAAGGTAAAGTTAGCTTATCATCATGCCTTTTATTGTGGACGAAGACCCTGGCATACTCATCAATATAGCCGCTAGAAATCCTAAACTAGGAATGGGTGAGCAAAAAAACGAAACATCTAAAACACATCATAACCTAGCTTTCAGTTTTAATAGCAAATGTAAAAGATTGCACATGGATATGCCTTGCAAAATCCTAGTAACTGCTATGGCTTCCCGTTCAGTATGGGGCGGATTTTAAAAGGGTTACGCGCGTAAATCCTCAGTATTTATGCCCGTAACCGCTACTGCGCACGCTGAGCCTATTTTGCATAGGCCCGGTGATGCGCGCATCTCCCGGGGCTTTGTGAAAGTGGTGGGGTGGGGTGGGGTGGGGGCGGGACCGAGGCTTCCGGCACAGCAGCCATGCCGGGGGATCACGCGCCAGCGGCCGGCCAGTGCGCGCAAGTTATGCCTGCCAGAGGCAGGCATAAATAACAAAATAAAGGTGGGGGGGATTTAGGTAGGGCTGGGGGGCGGGTTAGATAGAGGAAGGGAGGGGAAGGTGGGGGGGGGGGGGGCGGAAGGAAAGTTCCCTCCAAGGCCGGCCTCTGATGGAACGGGGAAAGCCATCGGGGCTCCCCTAGGGCTCGGTGCGCACAAGTTGCACTAGTGTGCACCCCCTTGCGCGCGCCGACCCCGGATTTTATGACATGCGCGCAGCTGCACGCACATGTTATAAAATCAGGCATGCATTTGTGTGCGCCGGGTAGCACGCACAAATGTAGGCCGTGCGTGCAGGTTTTAAAATCTGCCCCTATGAGCACTGTGTTGCAGGAAAGTGAGTATAATCACTTCAGACAACTATCACTTGCCAAAGATCCTCTGTTTTTAGCCCACTGGTTTTTGAATTCTATTACTGCTTTTGACTCCACCATTTCCTTCAGTTCAGTAGCTCAGCATTTGTAAGGTAGGCTGTGTCGAGGGCACCGGAAGGTAGGTTGGGGAAATATTAAAGTAGTTCACTGTTCCTGCTCTGACTCTTGTGGTTGAGTTTCTCCAGGACGGGGCTTGGTTGTTCATAAATAACCAGTATATAATGTGATAATGGAGAGCCCTTCTCTCTCATACACAACACACACACACACACACACATATGCCACAGTACCATACTTCTCTCTCACACATAGAGGCTACCCACATCTATCCCCTCTCTCACTCAGAGGCCCCATTGGAGTCAATGTCAATGACGTACATTTGTGTTAGCCAAATAACCATCCGATCTTCAAGAACAAACTATAAGGGTGCTATGTGTTTGAAGATCAGGTTGGTTTGCATGGGCTGAATGCACCCCAGTAATGAAAATTCTATCCCCTAATGTTGGCTATTAATGCTACCATCATAAAGCCATTAGTCGATGCCTTTCTAGAAGACTCTTCATCGCCACTTTAGTTTTATCAATATCAGAATTAAAACAAGTCTAAACCATCATCTGTAGGGAGACAGAATCCAAGTTATTTTTAAAGATGAGAACAAGGATGGCTTTTCTTGGTTTGTAAGGTAAGGAAATTACTGATGAGAGGAAAATAAACTCAATTGAAGTGACTCTAAGTGGTATTACTAGGGATTATACACTTTATCTGAAAGCAGATACAGATGATTGTGATTACATATTTACTCTCATTTAAAGACTTTATCTCTCTTGGGCTCCTTTGTAGTTCTCTTTCGCTACCTCTTTGCATGACTGATTCTCTTTCTTCCTCATATCCCTTCATAAAACTCACCTCATCTTCCATTCCTTAGCTATGAGAGCTACCTGTACTCCTGTAGTGTATTTTTCTATTCCCAGTTGTGTTTTGTACCTTAAATTATGACTGAAAAGAGATTAAGGTTTGCAGTTGTGATGTGCGTTACTTGCCAAGTAAATGCATATGAATATCATAGAACTTCCTTGCAGTAGATGCATCATAATGAAATAAAGCCAGACAGCATGGTCAGATTATACCGGTGCACCATATGGCTTCTTTTAAAATAAAGCTGAGATCCAGGTGGTTTCAGCTCATAGTACATAGAAGGCAATGAGTTTATAAAACAAAACCAACTGGAGCTGTTGCATTATACAAATTGCATTAAGTAACTTTACAGTTAGACAACCTCTCTACAGGTCAACAAAACTCCTTCATTAGGTTCTTTTTGGTAGGTGCTAATTTGCAAATATCAAGAAAAGAATAATTTCATGCTGTGGCATTGGCAGGAGGGTTGAAGCATATAGTACACATAGATGAGGCTTTGAATTTTTCCTGAGGAAGGCGTTGCTGTTTTCATGGCCATCAGTACTGTGATCCTGGAAGTATGGAGGAAAGCATGGAGTTGAGAGGAGCAAAGAATGGATTTGGGTTTTGATGATGAAGAAGAAGAAAGGAATAGACAGCAGCATCTTATCCGATGAATGGAGGTCACTGGGAGAGGCATATTTATTTATTTATTTAAAAGATCTTATATACCGCAAATTGGGCAGAGACCTAACCATCTAAGCGGTTTACAGTAAAAAATTACATAATTAAAATGCTCAATATACATCATAAAATTACATTGGCTAGCGCCTAAACAAACACATATGGGGAGATAGAAGAGGAAAATGATACGATCGTGGACCCTTGGGCTAGCTGAGATGGTAGATGTTATATTGTGAGTCTCTTGACTCTGGAGAAGACTTCACCACTGGAAGCCCGAGGTCCCCCCAGGAAGAGCCTGTAGGAACCCGGGCCTCTTGGACATAGGTGGGACCCTATGTGACCAAGGATCTGGGCAGCGGCCAAAGAGGTGGACAATGAGGATGGCTGAACCCAGAAGGCTGGAAGAGTCTTCACCCTCAGAAGCCCGCGGCTCCCCCGGGAAGAGCCCGTGAGAGCCCGAGCCACTGGGACTTAGGAGAATCCTCTGGGGCAGCAGGTACCGGATACCTGAGGTGGTGGAGAAGCCAAAGTCGGAGTCCAGGAACGAAGCCGGGTCAGAAACCAGAAGTCAGAGAACCAAACCAAAGCCAGGGGTGGAAGCTGAAGACTTAGTCAGGAGATGAAGCTGGGTTAGAAGCCAGAAGTCTGAAGAGAAGATCCAAGATCAAAGCTGCAACTAGAGACTCAGACACTGAGTGAACCTCATTGCAAGGCGAGGTTTAGGCCAAGCTGCAGGGTTTAAATACCCTGCAGCATCTGACGTCATCCGAGGGCGTCCTCTGGCTTTTCCCACGCTGGCCCCTTTAAATTCTGAACCCCCGCGCATGCACGTACCTAGGGGGCAGGGCCAGACGCGACGGGACGCCGGCATCTCCCTCGAGGAGGGAAAGCCGCGGCTGAGGCCTGGGCAGGCCGAATTGGGACCGCAGCGGCTCAGGCCGGCCTCGAGGTGAGTGGAGGACCCGGGGCACGGCCAGGGGCCATTAGAGAAAGGCAATGAGGAACTACAGAGTGAATGCTGTGGTAGGTGAGCAGAAGCTACAGCTGCATGCGGAAGTAGATGGGAAGCCAGTGGAAGAAGATAAGTCATGCAGCTGAATTTTGAATAGATGATAGTGGAATTAGATGGTGAAATTGGAGACCTGTCTGCAGGAGGTGATCCAGGGCTGGTGGTAGCTTTTTTGCTGCCCTTTGCAAATAATTACTGTGCTCCCTCTCCCACTTGTTCATTCATTGTCTGTCCCAGTCCCACCAGAAAAGGCCCAGCTCACTCCAGTGATACAAAGTTTAAAAAACTGACACCTCCCCAACCCACAGATCTTCACCACCTCCCCCGGAGCCCATGGCTGATGCAAGGCTATTAGGTGAGCTAAGCATTCACAACGCCCCTCCTCCACTTTCCCCAGCCCGCTCCACATCCATCGTTGAGTCATGCATTTATAATAATATTTTACATGAAAAATATCAAAGTACAGCATTCTGAGGTAAAAGTATCTCTGACATATTTCCATGCACTGCTGTGATACCAACTAGAAATCCCTGCAAAAAGACACTTGGACCCCATATGGCCTATTGTGATGTGTGTTGGGTGTGGGCTTGGCCCTCTGAAAGCCCAAATACATTTCCTATTAGGAAAATGCCTCATCTCAGTCACACATGCAGAACATAAACAGACCCTCACCAAATACAGAATAGAGAACCATAAAGTAGAAATACAAACATGTAGACAAAAACTGAACTGGAAACTGCAAGAAGCCAGACTCTCTATGCAGGGCAACAATGAAAAACCAGAACAATCACCATTCCTCAAACATCAAACAATACAATCAAGAAATAAAATAAATATATCTTGGCAGCCACTGATTATCCGGCCATGTTCAGTAGCAACTATTTAGCCAGATAAGTATTTATGCAGATAAGTAGATAGCCAGATATCTTGGGGGCGGGCAATGGGTGGATCAAGGTGGGCAACCTAACCGGTTATCATAGCTGGATAAGTGCCTATATTCAACCTTATCCAGTTAAGTTAACCAAATGTTAGACCAGCTCAATAACAGGTCTAACGTTATCCGGATATAACTTATCCGGTTAACTAGCACTTATCCAGTTATATTCATCAGCATAGCTATGCTGAATATCCATTCTGAGTTAACTGGATGATTAATATCCGGATAGTTAAGTTAACTGGATATCTTTGAATATTGGGCCCAATCATAATAGTGAAAACATACTAATAATATTATTCAAAAACAGCTGATGAATAAACAGATCAAATAATTAAAAACTCATATACAAGTTATTTTTAAAAGCCCAAAACACCAATAAAACATTTCAAAACAGCAGACACATCAAATAAAACCCAAAAATAAAACTAAAAAGGATTTTAAAAAATTCACACTCTCCATACCTGGGAACCTTTGATTTCTAGTCACCCTGAGATTGTCAGGGTTTAGTGGGAAGCAAAAACCTTTTCCTCTCTTTTTTATATATATACATACACACACAAGCTCATACACACAGACATGCTTCCTCTCACACACACATAAACATATGCTCATCCCCCCTCCCCCCTGCTAGCTCTTCCTCTGATCTCATCTCAAGCATTGCAAGAAGAGAATGCAAGAAGTGCTAGCATGCAAGTGTTGAATACTACAGGGCCAACACATGAGGAGAAGCTGCAGGATGGCTTTGTTTTCTGCTCTGGCCTCCTGCTTCTTCCACCATTGGTGGGATGAGGTCCACTGGTAACCGCATGAGTCTCCTACTTCTTCCTCCACCGGTGGGATGGAGTCCACTGATGACTGCACGGGCCTCCTGCTTCTTCTGCCGCTGGTGGGATGGGGTCTACCGGTGGCCATAAGGTCTTCCTGCTTCTTCCACTGCTGGTATCCACTGGAGATAGTACGATCCTCACCCTACTCCTGATGCCACCCCCACCCCCACCCCCTGGCTGTGCTGCCATGTATAATTGCATGGTTTGCATACCCAGTGGCGCTGGTTCTGAGGTGATCAGAGAGTGAATAAGGGTTTTGGTGGTGTGTTTAGAAAGAATGGGATGGATTTTGATGATGATATACCAGTATGAGTTCTAACACTACTAACTGTCTTACCATCCACCCCATGCAGACACATAAAAAATTAATAACAGACAAAAAAAAGAATAAAAAACAAACCAAGGAGTCAGTTCACCCATTTTGTGTCTGGAAAGGAGACTAAGGCCAATAACTATTTAAGCAAACCAGTAAATAACAATGCTTTCTCTTTAAAGCTGGAGCAGAGGCAGCCCAAGAAGCAAAATTGAGGTAAATGGGGTGTTTAATGAGCTAGTTCTAGTCCACTATACTACGAGCTAAGTGATGAATGTATTAGTTGTGTCATTTCCCTTTGCATGAGGCTCATTATCTTTTATTAAATATGCAAAACTGCTCTGGTGACATTGGTTCCCTATGATAAAAGGCATGGAAACTACACTGAGCATGCTCAGATGAGATCTAAAGGCAAAAAGCTGAAAACACTTGCACACCCTTCTATGGCAGGCCTAATTTGCATGCTCTATACAGTAGAGATGTGAATCGTGTCCTCGATCGTCTTAACAATCGATTTCGGCTGGGAGGGGGAGGGAATCGTATTGTTGCCGTTTGGGTGTGTAAACTATCGTGAAAAATCGTTAAAATCGTGAGCCGGCACACTAAACCCCCCTAAAACCCACCCCGACCCTTTAAATTAAATCCCCCACCCTCCCGAACCCCCCCCCTAAATGCTTTAAATTACCTGGGGATCCGGCGGTGGTCCAGAACGGCGGCGGTCCGGAACGGCCCCCTCAATAGAATCGTGTTGTCTTCAGCCGGCGCCATTTTTTAAAATGGCCGCCGCAAAATGGCGGCGGCCATAGACAAAAACGATTCGACGGAGGAGGTCGTTCCGGACCCCCGCTGGACTTTTGGCAAGTCTTGTGGGGGTCAGGAGGCCCCCCCAAGCTGGCCAAAAGTTTCCTGGGAGTCCAGCGGGGTTCCGGGAGCGATTTCTCGCCGCGAATCGTTTTCGTACGGAAAATGGCGCCGGCAGGAGATCGAGTGCAGGAGGTCGTTCAGCGGCGGTCCGGAACCCCCGCTGAACGACCTCCTGCACTCGATCTCCTGCCGGCGCCATTTTCCGTACGAAAACGATTCGCGGCGAGAAATCGCTCCCGGAACCCCGCTGGACTCCCAGGAAACTTTTGGCCAGCTTGGGGGGGCCTCCTGACCCCCACAAGACTTGCCAAAAGTCCAGCGGGGGTCCGGAACGACCTCCTCCGTCGAATCGTTTTTGTCTATGGCCGCCGCCATTTTGTGGCGGCCATTTTGAAAAATGGCGCCGGCTGAAGACAACACGATTCTATTGAGGGGGCCGTTCCGGACTGCCGCCGTTCTGGACCACCGCCGGATCCCCAGGTAATTTAAAGCATTGGGGGGGGGGTTCAGGAGGGTGGGGGATTTAATTTAAAGGGTCGGGGGTGGGTTTTAGGGGGGTTTAGTGTGCCGGTTTTCCTGCCCTCCCCCTTCCCCCAATTTACGATTTTTTAACGATAAATCAGGGGAATTGGTATTGTATCGTGGCCCTAACGATTTTTTGACGATTTAAAATATAGCGGACGATATTTTAAATCGACAAAAAACGATTCACATCCCTACTATACAGCACTTATTCAGCTTCGCACCATAGGAATATCAGTGGCATGAAAAGATATATCTCTTGTGCCACAGTCTTTACAAGCAACCACATGTTCAGACCCCCATCTCTTCCATCACTGTGTTTGATGAAATTATATCTTGATCTTAAAAGAGTAACACTAATAAGATGTTGGAAGCACCAGTCTACTTTTCCAATATGTGAGTGGTCTGACAGTTCAGGTATGCTTAACCCAAGACCAAAGGCTTCCATGCAGAGGAGGGGACACTCTTTCAATGGAAAGGGGCTCTAGAACAAGGGGGTCATGAGACGAGGGTGAACGGGAGTAGATTCAGGAGTAATCTTAGGAAATATTTCTTTACAGACAGGGTGGTGGATGCATGGAGCAGCCTCCCAGTGAAGGTGGCATAGACTAAAACAGTATCTGAATTCAAGAATGCATGGGATAAATACAGGGGATCTCTAAGGAAGTGATGGAAATTATAATGCTAAATTAATTGGGTGGATGGGCAGACTGGATGGGCCATATGGTCTTCTTATGCCATTGTGTTTCTATGTTTCTAAATAGCATTGGAGAAATAGAAAGGGGGGAAAGGTGCTCTGTCCACTCCTACAAGAAATGCCATGGGGCACTATCATTAGATAGGCTTCTGAAGAAGAGGACAACAAAACACTGTCACAATTGCAGCATAGGACACAAGGCACAGTATTTCATAGCAAGCATAGGGCAAAATAAAAAACACAGATAAAAACAGATTCTACTGCACAGAACTGGAGACAGACCTCCATCTCCTTGCTGGGTGCAACATGCCACTGTCAGAAGTTCATGCAGAATGGCAGAATAAGGTAGCATAGCTCATTTACTACTAACCATATAAACATAAAGTGACGTTTGCCGGTCGCAGGGTTGTCCCATGATCGGTGGCATTTGCTCCAGGATGCAGAATGTCTCCAAAGCGTCATGAACACAACCAGTATTCCTGCTCCCTGAGTACCTCCGGCAGCACTCACCCCAGGATGCTGACTTCCCCCGAAGCAGTGAGGATGATGCCATAATGCCACCAGCACCCCTGCTCCTTGGGCTTCCCTACCTGCGTGCGCAGCACCCTTTGTAGTCCCCGCAGTGGGAAGCAGTGTGGCTGGTGTGCTCTAATGATATTTCTTGGTTGGGTATAAAGGGCCCAGCTGCGCTCCCATCCTTGCCTCAGCAACAGGATTTCCTGCTTGTTTGCAATACGTGTTGCTCCTATATTCCTGTTGCTGCCTTGGTTCCTGATCCTGCCTGGTCCATCTTGCCTTACCTATTCTAGATCCTCCAAACTACCCTGTCTCCAGACTGACTACAGTATTGACCTCTGCTATGGACCAAGACTACTCTCTTGCTTGCTGCCTGCCACTGATCTTGTTCTGGACTTTGCCTATGTTTTGCTTACCATCTGCCTCAACCTCTGCTTTGCTACTGGGCTGGCTATTCTCTGACAACTCTTGTCCTAACCTTGGCCCAGTTCCAGACTCTTTTACCTTATATGCCCAATGGGGGAACCTCACTTAAGCCCTGCTGCCTTGGAATCCACAGGCTCAAACTGTGAGGAACGGGACTGTTATAGGTGAAACTTCAGCCTTGTCCCAGATCAAGGCATTTTTGCCAGCTGTCGGTTTGAGCCTAGTAGGTTTGCCTACTATGCTGCATCAACCACACCTCAGCACAGTGTTCCACTATTCTTAAACACAATAATATTGCAATACCAGAGAAGCACCCGGATCACAACCCTGACAGAATTGCAGAGAATGAGAACTCAGTGATCACTCAATGATCATATCTATTCCAACCAATATTAATGAATGTAAGGATGCCTGCTGGCACCCAGTGTGGGCCACCTAGACCCACCATTGCTCCTTGGATTTAGAAATACTGGGATGGAGGGGGATCCTATCCTCCATATCAATGCAGGGACATCTCCATCCCTTCCTTCAGATTGTTGTGCTGTGTGTTTGCATTTCGTTAGACTGACCTACCTCCTCAGATGATTACTTTATATGCCTTGTCCGTAACCGATTTAGCATAACGTGGATTCCTCCCTGCCTAGTGGATTGCCTGAAAAAATGAATCATGGCAGCACACTGAATGCCACAAATATACCACGGTGTGCACAGCAAAATTACACCACTCAGAGACAGGTCACAGGAAATGCACTACCAATAGACCAGTCCAAACCTCCCATCAAGTAGCAGATCCCACAGGAGAATGAGGATGGCTCCAAGCCCAGGTCTTCCTCAATGGCCAAGTGGAATCCTTGAAGTTGCCCATATCTGCCAATGAACCCGAGAGTGGGGCGACATTAAGGGGCATGGAGACTTGGGACAAAGATGGCATCCCTTTGAATCTTCCACCATTTTCATTTTGGACACTCCTTAAGATACTTTTATAGAATGGGAAAGTGACTGACCATGGATTCTGGTCACCTCCAGAACTCACACGGACCCAGGCTCCCCCACCTCTGGCATTGATCGCTTCTAGGTTGCTGAGAGACGGCCCAGAGTGAAGTGATTCTTATAGGTACTCCACTGCATCTCTGCAGTACCATCCCCTCCAAGTCTTTCCCAAAAACTGTCTTCCTTCCATTTGACCCCACAGTCTCGCTTTCCTTTCCTGACACATTACTTGCCCTCAGCCTCAGCTTCCCTCCTTAATACATAGCCTGGCCTGAATACCTGAAAGGTTGCAGCTCTCTCATCACAGCCTGCATTTGTCCTCAGCTTCAGGTTCCCACTTGGCCCGGTGGACTCTTGCTGTATTCGCTACACCAGCTTATACAGTAACATAGTAAATCGTAGCCAATAAAGATCAATGGTCCATCCAGTGTGCCCAGCAAGTTATTTTTGGTTGTAACTGCCACTCCATGCAGCCTATCCCCATGCCTATTTTTAAGTGTTATAACTGTTGATCAGTGTGGGTAACTCCCATACCAACTGTTAAGGAGTAACATTCCTTTCCATTTCATATTTTTTACATCTTGGCCTTCTGGCCTGATCATACCCAATACATTTTCCACTTAGACAAAACCAGGAGCCACCACCTCCAAAAAGGAAGGGGACCATTAAGCACCCAGCAACAGTGAGGAGAAAAGCCAGGAATCCATTGCTGCTGAGGCCAAACTGTAAGGCAGAGGAAAAGGAACCTCAGTCACTGCATGGAGAAGCTGAAGAAAGAAGATCATTGTTAGCGAGTTCACGCCAAGAAACCTGTTGCCATTGAGAAGTAAATACAGGAGGATCAGCTGGGCAGCCAGAAATGAAAGCATAAACCAACAGCTTCCACTCACCATTGCTGACTGTGCTAAGAGTGGCTCAAGCTGCCACATACCGTGAGGAAGACTGCAAGGATATCATCCCGGGGCTCCAAGGAGTCCTAAGAAAGAAGATGGTAATGATCAGCCAGGGGTGAAATGGCATGCCTATGACCCGCCACTGCTGGAGAGCCAGGCAGTAGAAGAGTTCCAGCCAAGGATAGAAAGTTATAGAGAAGTGTTTGCAGCTAGGGAAAGGGAAACAATCAGATGGCTGTCACGGAAAGCCACGCGGGGTTTAAAATGATCCTTCACATGGTTCCATTTGGCCCTGTAATCTCAGTGTGAGTTTTCCCGCCAAGGATCAGGTATCCTAGGGATGAGATGGAACTGAGCTGGAACACAGAGAAGGCAGATACAGGGGGTGGGGTGTGCCCTAGGCATAGATGCCATATTATCTATCAGCTTTTTGCACAGTGCCCACATCTGGACATGGGAAGTGCAATTTTCAAACAGCCTGCATAGGGCTGAAGTCTGCGGGCAAAAAGAACGCACAGACTTAACATGACTTTTCAAAGCAGCCTTGCACATGTGCGTTCAGTTTGAATATCCCCTGGTTTTGCTGGTTTGAGTGTGAACGTATGCACAGAAAGTTACACCTGGGAGCAAGCATAACTTTCTGCGTGCACATTCATGCACATACTTTCGAAAATCAAACGTTATCTCATTAATGCTTTCCTTGCACCAACTTTGGCCCCAGAATGCCTGCGGTGACTGAGGGGAAAAGTATGCATGTCAACGTAGCACGTATGATGTTCAAAAGCTGATTGGCAAGCATAAACTGGAGTTTATAGGCCTAAATCCTTTGGAAAATCACCCCCAGCATGGACAATTTTCAAAGCAATTTTCCCTGATAGCTGAGCAGTAACTGGATAAATTCCTTTGGT
The DNA here is from genome assembly GCF_901001135.1 of Rhinatrema bivittatum. Taxonomy (NCBI): domain Eukaryota; kingdom Metazoa; phylum Chordata; class Amphibia; order Gymnophiona; family Rhinatrematidae; genus Rhinatrema; species Rhinatrema bivittatum. The sequence continues at coordinate 333,636,023 of NC_042617.1, read as the reverse complement.
TGAAAAGTGCACACCCCTCAGTGGCTAAAAATACATGTGTTGTGCTACGAAACTGCAAGCCAACTCTTCACCATGGAGAAAAGGGGTGGAGTTAGGAAGGGGGCCAGGGAGGGGAAAGCAAAGCACATGCGAGATTTAATTTTGAAATTCCCATGTGTACTTTACTACAGGCACTTTGCACCTGCTGTAAATCAGGTGCAAGGTCCACGGTTGTCCCCCTGCCAGCCTTGGATCTTCAAAAGGAAAACAAAGTGTGGAGTTTCCTTTGAAAATTACCTTCCAGATCTGCAGGTACAAGCTTTCTGGGCAATATCAAATTTAACCCCCAATGTTAATATTAAAAATATATCCCTATAGCCAAAGTTGCTTTCAAAAAGTGTTTTGCCACTGGTGCGTCATGCTCCCTCTCATGTCGTGTTTAAATCCCATCTAAAGCCCCACCTTTTTGAAATCGCTTTTAAATCTTATGCCAGATTATCTGCTTTTAGTCTTGTTAACTAACTTTCTTTTATTTTTAACCAATGTCTTGCTTTATGAAATATCCCATCTCTTCTCCTGTATGTTTGTCTTATTAGATAAGCTCTGTTGAGCAGGGACTGTCTTTTTGAAAGTTTGTACAGTGCTGTGTATGTCATATAGCGCTATAGAAATATTAAGTAGTAGCAGTAGGGTAGGCTCAATCCATTTCTCTGACACCTTTCAAATGTTATTGCAACGGTACCTGAATATAATCCACTTTGAAGTGTCACAAACCGTGGAATATTATTTAAAAACAAAATCTTAAAGGATTTAATAGCACTGCCCACGTATTATCTGGAACCAAGGCATAGAATACAATAAATCACATGAGATGAGTTACAACTGATCAAATTATTTGCTGTAAATGACTTACCTGATCTACGGTTGTGCTTAACGGCTTCCTAAGATAGGGTGTAATATTTTAACCAGGATTTCTGTAATAGTTAAATTTCCTGAAGCCTCTTATCTGTCTGGTCTGTATCTTGACTAGACTATAAGCTGCAAGGAGAAGGAACTGTCTTGTGTTTATCTGCACAGTGCTGCACACATCTAGTAGTGCTATAGAAATTATAAGCAGTGGCAGAGCTACTAAGAGCAGCCATGGAATGTGTGGAATGTATTGAAATATATAAAGTAGCTATGAAGTGAACAAGCAGAACTGAAGCGGTTAAGTGGTGGAGATATTTCCACCCTGGCACCTACCACCAAAGTGTCCTCTGTACGTCAGAGTCTCCACAGATGCTGGATGTATGATGTCAGAGAGAGTAGGTGTGTGTAGCCCAGTGGGAGGTGTCTTATCAGACAGCATGATTTTACAAAACCTATGAGCCCTCTTTGGCTTGTGTTCTTTTGTACAGTCTTCCAGCCTGGGAAGGTGGCTGAGTCCTAGGGTTGATCCCAAAGATCTTCCAGGAGGTAGATAGATTTTCTTGGGGTCCAAGGAAGATCCCGAGATTGAGAGAATCAAAAGACGTGAAGAGTAATGCAATTTTTAGAAGGTTTGCCTTAAGGTTTGCAGAGTGGATTTCTGGTTGGAATAAGTGTAAGGACTGCCAGACTGGGATATCTGCTTTCAGAGTTGCCGCTTAGGAAGAATGAGCAGAAGCTCATCAGTTCAGGAGGATGTTCCAGTGTGGTTACTGGACTGCAGAGACCTGTACACCAGAAAGCAGGAGAGAGTCCGAGGAAGGATGTAACTCAGAGTACCTCAGAGCTAGTGGGTAGTGGAGGAAGAAAACCCATAGCTTGTGAAAATTGTGCAGTGACTTTTTGGACTGTATAGTGTCTTTTGTTTTTGCTCTGTGGGTTGCACTATTCTTCAGTGTGCACTGTATTGATTTTATTCATCTGCATCATTTATTCCAGTAAAGGGATCATTTGTGAATGTCACCAGACTGTGTGGCGGTGCATTATTCTTACTGGAATTTGTCAGAAGTCCTTCAAATAGCCTAAGGGCCTTGAAAGACTTTAACTTTCTTCCCTATCATGAAAGAGCCCAAGATTGCTTGGGGTATCTACTTGCTTACTGATCCAAAATTTGTCCCAAAGTTCTAGTGGCCAGTGGCATGGGTACTGCAAATATAAAATAACACACAGTAAAACAATAGACACACATAATAAAATCAACAAAGTACATACAATTGACAAAACTTCAAGGAATACAATGCACAATCAAGTAGACAAGTTAAAGATACATAAATAATGTATCTATTCCATAATATGCTCCTTACAAAATATATTACTCTACCTTGCTTCCTTATAGTAAAGGTTTCCACAGCACCCATTTAGCACCTGCTTGACGAAGGTATAAAACATTGTAAATAAAGGGAATGAAAGCAGCTGGGTGCTATCACTTTAAATGTAATTATAATAACTGCCTCATTAAACAGTTATATCTTCTTTCATTTTCTGTATTCATAGGAATGTAATTAAATGCATTTATGAATGGCTACAGCATGAATGAGGCGGCACTAAGCCTTCACGAAGCAATGAATGTTGCAGCTGATTATTATTTTTTGTTTGTTGTTTTTTTGCATAGAGCTAGGCTGAGAATACAAGTTGGGCGTAAGTGAAGGCCACATGAGTATGATTGCAAATTGATCCATAAACTAGGTCCAATGAGTCTTAACAAAGATCTCCTTAGATAAAGGCACAAGGGAAAGGGAAGACGAGAATATTCAGTGAAGAAGTACAATATGTATAAACAAGATTTGTATAACAATTTGTGATCAACAAGTCCTGAATAAACAGGATTTGAATTGATGAAATCAAGATCCAATATTCCAAGAGGGCTTGGTACATCTAAAACCGAGGCTTGGAAAAATTTCCAGCCAGAAGTTAAATGATGACTTTGAATCAAATCCCGTTTTGAAAAAATGTGATTCGGAGGTCTAGCATATCCTAATAATACTTTTTAGACAAGGCCCTAGCTAGAATCTGCATGATCAGTTTGATTATGTGACCCTCACTCCAAAACATGTGACTTTACATCTATAAGGAAGTGATCCTTCACCTCTACCAGACTCAACTTCTAACCATATTGATTAATGATTTCTGTTTGTTTAAACTGCAGGGTTTGAATATGTGCCGTTAACCCTCAAATAGAATCTGACAATATGATTTCCAAGGTTGTGATGTCACTTGTAACTTTGTACTCCTAAAACTTTGAACTGTCATTGTCATGGGTATCCCCATAAATAATTTCTCAATTATTCAGTCAGTAACAATAATTGGTTGGCTGTTGGTAGACAAGAAAATCTGCCATGTTAACAAGTTATCCCAGAGAGATGATTTCATACCTTGTCATACATTTCATGCCATAGCTCCAAGATTATTGTTTGTATAATGTCCTTTGCACACCTTGTCGCTGACACCCTAGTGTACAATATCCCTAAATTTCAGCCAGTTACAATAAACAGTTTTCTATGTGTGCATGAAAAACTGCACTGTAAAAACACAGGCAGAAATAGCATTGAATAATATGGTGACATTCACAGTCTTGCCTCACATTTTGTGATGTAAATCCAAGGTTATAGCTTCGATTTGTTTGCCCTTGTAGGACACCGTCACCGACACCTCAAGATACTCTAATCCTCAGATCAGCTAATTCTCAAGAACAGCCTTCTCCCTATGGAGATTCCTGTGACACTATTCTATACTTCCATCAATGTAACTCAGAGATTATTAATGCTATCAATTTGTCCTCATAGGACAATGTCATAGGCACCTCCTATGCATAATATCCCCACAAATCAGCTGCCATAAACAGATTTTGTTCTATCAATAAAAACCTATTTGTTATTTAGGTAGAAAGTTGTGGGCTAATCAGTTACACCATGACAATTTAATAATGGGTGATAAAAGGATTAAGCTTTGATGATGTCATCAGGGACATTTTGTGAGTATAAAACAGTGAGACTTGCAATCATTGCATGCCATTTTGGAGAGTAGTTTACAGTAACTGCAGGAGCAAACACAGACTACAAATTACCATGGAGGGAGTGCTTTCTATACGTTACTGCTAGGTCAAAGGTCTATCTTTCTGAAAGAACCCTCGGGTTGAGCACGGGGATGAAAGAAAGGAAAATTTGATTCGTTGACTACCTCAGTGTTTCACTCAGCTCTAGGAAAAAAGTAAGTGGATCATGTGAGTTAAGAATGAATTCACTGGGGGAATGAATTTTGTCAGCAATGTATTTGGGAAGATGTTTATCCACCTAATTTATTTATTTATTTATTTGTTTTAAAAATGTGTAGTCTGCTAATCCTGGGATCTTAGCGCACAACAACAGACACACATAATAAAATCAACAAACTACATAAAATTAACAAAACTTCAAGCAATACAATGCATAATCAAATAGACAAGTTAAAGAAATCACAAAGACCAAACCAAACAATAAAGTAAAACAAAATAGTAACCACCAAAAAGTCTGCAACACAGGAGGCACAGATCATGGTGCCCAGACCATGCCAGTTCCTGGTCCTTACTGACCCAGGAAGGCTTGGGAGAAAAAAATAAGCTTTAAGCTGTTTACAAAAGCAAAGGAAATCCTTCTCAGCTCTGATAGTCATGGGTAAATTATTCCATAGACTAGAACCAGCTATCCCAAAAATTCTATTGTGAAGAATGGTCATTCTCACTTGTTTTAGGGTGGGAATATCTATCAGAAGCTGAGAGGAGGAACATAGTTGATGAGCAGTGGTATATTTTCAAATAGAAGATTTAATACAGGTCAGTGCAAGCCTGTGTAGGACTTTAAAGACCATAGTAAGAACTTTGAACTTAATTCGCCAGGTAACTGGGAGCTTGTGTAAGCTTTCAAGGACTGGAGAAATGTGATCCCTTGGAGAAGAGATAGAAATCAATCTAACAGATAAAATGTGGATTAACTGCAAAGACCAAAGATGAGAATTGGGCAAACCTAAGAACAAGCTGTTGCAATAGTTGAGTAAAGATAAAATAAAGGACTGGGTCACACTGTGAAAATCATGCATGCCTAATATGAAATGTTTCTGTTTTTATGTGGGTATTATTGTTATGGTCTGTGGATTTTATTTTGAATGTGGGGTTTTAAGTATGGTTTTGGATGTATGATGTATTTAAGCTTCTATTAGCTATGTTTATTGCTTCATGACACTTGCTATTCATGGACATTTGGTTTTGTGCACATCGCTTTTCTCTTGAAGGAGAGGTGATCAATCAAAGGTGAATAAATAAAATACAAGCACAAATCTGCTTTTTCATAAATCTGTAAAATCTTTACTCTTTCATGCAGCCTTTGCTGACTTCACGAGGCTCTCAGCTAAGCAATAAATTGATGCAAGACCTACACTGGCTATTTAAAATTCATGCAGCTCCCCTGTGGCCCACTTGCATGTGCATGTGGCCATTTTTTCATATGCAAGGCTTTTAAAATTTACCTCTTAATGAATAGCATTTTAATGCAAAGCACGTCATGTGGAATTGTTCTGAGGCCATGGCTATGGACCCTTTTTCGGTGGCTTTACTCATCTCTAAGCCCCCATCATTGGTCCTCTCCTCATCCAGATGGGGTTGCACTTTTCCCTGCTGAAGGGTCTCAAAGCATGAACGGTACAGAAGGAACATATATTTACGTTTAAACCATAAACCAAAGCAAAATAATAGGAATGTGAATCGTTTTTTGACGATTTAAAAAAAATCGTCAGATATTTTTTAAATCGTCAAAAATCGTTAGAGTCGCGATACAATAGAAATTCCCCCGATTTATCGTGAAAAATCGTAAATCGGGGGAGGGGGGAGGGCGGGAAAACCTGCACACCAAAACAACCCCTAAACCCACCCGACCCTTTAAAACAAATACCCCACCCTCCCGAACCCCCCCCTCCCAAATGTTTTAAATTACCTGGTGGTCCAGTGGGGGGGTCCCAGCGTGATCTCCCACTCTCGGGCCATCGGTGCCATTTTGGCTGCCACTAATATAAATGGCGCCAATGGCCCGATAAAAAAAAAAACCCACCCGACCATTTAAAATGACCCCTTTAGCCTCCCGCACCCTCCCGACCCCCCCCCCCCAAAAAAAAAAAAACATTTTAAAACTACCTGGTGGTCCAGCGGGGGCACGGGGAGTGATCTCCTGCTCTCGGGCCATCGGCTGCCACTAATAAAAATGGCGCCGATGGCCCTTTGCCCTTACGATGTGACAGGGTATTCGGGGCAATGGCAGGCCCCTGTCACATGGTAGGAGAACTGGATGGCCGGCGCTGGACCCCCATGGACTTTTGGCCAGCTTGGGGGGGCCTCCTGACCCCCACAAGACTTGCCAAAAGTCCAGCGGGGGTCCGGGAGCGACCTCCTGCACTCGGGCCGTATTGCCAGTATTCAAAATGGCGCCCACGCTACCTTTGCCCTCACTATGTCACAGGGGCCGACGGCCAGCCCCTGTGACATAGTGAGGGCAAAGGCTAGCAGCTGCCAGTACTGAAAATGGCACCTGCGCTAGCCTTTGCCCTCACTATGTCACAGGGGCCGATCGTCGGCCCCTATGACACATCCTTACTGGTATCCACAGGAGTGTGACAATCTCTTCTAAAATTAAATTTCCACTCGCCCCAGTATCCATGAGGGCGGTGGTGCCAAACAAACTTGACTCCCTGAGGAGGGAGACCGGCAGCAACAATTGAGGGCCAGAAACTGTAGCACCCAAGCTCTGGACCCCCACCGGACTCAGGCTTTGGAGTTTTCTGGACATACTCCACAAGTCTGGAGAAGATGGCCAGAGCCACAGCAATACAGGCAGGGGCCAGATTTTCTTCATTGAAGACGTTCTTCCGGAGTCAAATGGCCACGGTTGATCTGCATTGGTTCCTCGGGAGGTTTAGAGGCCGCAGGTATGGCCTTCAAATGGGGGCTCGAAGAACGGGGTGACTGTAGGGCAGGAGATCAAAGAGCCCTTACCTCCTGATATCATTGCCGAAGACGGTGGTCGATCCTACCGACTAGAAAAATCAAGTCTTCCAGAGATGCAGGGATCTCCTGGGCAGCCAGCTCATCTTTAAGGACAGGAGAGAGTCCCTCGAGGTAGGGTGCCCGCAGGCAGTCCTCCTGCCATCCCAACTCTGTTGTCAGAGTTCGGAACTCCACCGTATATTCAGCTAGCAGGTGTGAACCTTGACGGAGGTGGAATAGGTGGTGGCCAGCCACCAACTGTCAGCCTTGGTCCTTGAAGTTGCATCGGAAGACTGAGATGAACTGAGGGAGCTGGTGTAGAATTGCGTTGGAGTGCTCCCAGAGCAGGGAAGCCCATGCCAGGGCCTTCCCCTCAAGACGCGAGAGAATGAACGTGATATTTGTCACTTCATCTGGGAAGAGCGAAGGTTACAGTGAGAACTGTATGTAGAATTGATTAATAAAACCTCAACAGAGACGAGGATCCCCATTGAAACGGGGTGGAGCTGGGAGGGCCAGCGGTGCCCGTGAGGACAAGATAGGGGCAAGAGCCCCTGGGTTGGCTATGGCTGATTCCTTCAACTGATAACGCATATTTTCCATGGAGGAGGCCAATGCTTCCATGATCCATTGTTGTTTTCAGGCACGAGTGACCAGGCCAGGGATGGCCTGCAAGGCCGGAGACTCCGCCAAGTCCTTGGCCTTGGCAACCTGTTGCGCTGGAGGTGGATCCTTGGCCTGGTGCAGGATTGATACGACCCTCTGGTCTGACCCAGAACGTGCCTGCCACCAGGAGGCAGAGCACACAAGAAGACAGAGGCTAGCTGGAGCTTCGCCAGAAACAGTCCGGGGTTTCCGCAGGTTGTGCCCTTGGGTACCCAGACCGCCTGGACTTAGGTGGGCCTCAGAAGGTCTCCCGGAGAGGTAGTGGAAAGGTGTGCCCACCACGAGTAAGGGTGCACGGCTGATGCAGAGAGGATGGACCAGATCCGAACAGAGACCTCAGGGAGGAAACAGTTCAGGAAGGCTCTCCGGGTGGAACAGGCAGCGCCTGTGGGTCTGGTCAGGTGGAGGCCATGGTCAGAGTCCAAGTAGGTCGGTTTGGAGGTCACAGAATGCGAGAGTGTCCGAGTTAAGCGCAAGGGTCAAAGCCAGGGTATCCATCCAGAAGTGGTCAGCTAAAGCCGGGGTCAAATCCAAGGTCAGTCCGAGCGTAGTCAAGGCAAGCAAGGGTCAGTTCCAGACAGTGGTCAACATGGTCAAGCAGGCAGAGGTCAGTCATAGTCAGGCAAGCAGGGATCAGTACCAAGAATCAGTCCAAAGGGTACTACTAGGGAACATGGAGCAGGAACAAGACAGACGCTAAAGACACGAGGGACCAGGGGGACGCTGGAACAAGGAGACGCTGGAACAAGGAGACACTGGAAAACAGGATCAGGCACAGGAGCAAGGAATAGGCAAACTTGAAACACCGAGGTGTTGACCCAATTGCCAAGGCGAGAGCCTCGCCTTATATACTGTGACCGTGTGATGTTATCGGGGTGCGTCCGAGCTGGGTTTCCCGCGCTTGGCCCTTTAAAAGAACAGATGTCAGCTGTGCACATGCCTAGGGGTGGGGCCAAGGAGATGGAGGATGTGGAGCCCCTACGGGAGCTCCGCTGAGAGGCCTGTGGTGTGGGAGAGGCCACGGATGCTTGGGGAGTGCGTCAGGGATGTCAGGAGCTAGCACTGCGGCAAGGCTGGAACTGGTGGAGGGCAGCGCGAGGTGAGCAGGCCCAACTGTGGCACCAATGCGGCCGGGACGCGCAACTATAGAAACCTGACAGCAGAAAAAGACCAGACGGCTTATCTGATCAGCTGGAATGGTAGATAGGCAGGATAGAAATGTAGTTTTTTAAATAAATAAATAAATAAGATATTCCACCAGATTTCATTTTATGGAAGAATATGCAACTTGAACTTCTAAAATGAAAAGAATGGTATCCAAAGTTATGGGAGATAAATTTATTCACAGCTTTTATTTTTATTTTTGAGCTACAGAATGCATAGATTTCCTCCGTTCTAACAAAAACATGAGACGGGATTCTTAACACCTTTAAATTTACCATCTGGAAGGTCGAATGACAGATGAGGCTGAAGGAAAAGTGAATTTCCGGCAAGAACGCCTTCTCTCTGACAAAGAAGGCTTTTATCTCGAGCTGACATTGATGTGGTTCAATTCCTGTGGGGGCTGGAGGGTCAAAGGTTGAAGGGTAGAAATTAAGAAAAAGCATTTAACATGCTCTAATATTTTGCAGCTGAATTAGTTCTCTTGCAGGGATCATACTGGCAATCTATTTAATTGTACCAGTATATTCTGTTTGCACAATAAAATATTTAAATTAAACTGAGGCTCTCCAAGCCCCCACTGGAGCCCCAGGGTGACATTTTTAGGTAAGGGTGGGCTGAGGACCAGGGGTTCCACTGGACTACTAGGGCTTATGTTGTATGTGGGTGGGGAGTTTAAGAGGTTCACTAGACTGCCAGGGATTATGGTATATGTAAAACGAGGGCTGTTACTGGGGATCGGGGGGAGGGGGGGGCTATATTTTGAATCAGGGATTTACTCATTTTGAAAGGGGAAGGGATATGGCCTTCCATTTTCAGATATTTTTTCCCATCTTTTTTTAACTTTGGAACACCTCTAGAGGCAGTGGAGGAGTGGGCGGGGTGTCCCAATACCCTTAGGAGGTATTTAACATCGGGAGAGTGATCTTTTGGGCTACATTGGCCCTTTAGATTTCAGTGCAGGAACATCAGGCTGTGCCTAAGCGTCCCGATGCTCCCGTGGAAAGTTAGCTACAACTGCTGAGCTTTAACTAACTTTTCCTAGCGTGTAGCAGATGGACTCAGGATCAATGGGTATAGTGTACTCCTGATAGCAGTTGGAGATGGATCAGATTTCAATCTGACGTCAGCCCTAGTACATATACCCCTGCAGGAAGTGCAGCTCTTCAGTATTTTCCATCTCCATAGCAGTTAGGGACTCTATGCATGCTAGCATAGCATTAGAGTAAATTTTACCAAATAAATCCAAATTAAGAAGAAATTTTACCTCTACAGACAAGCCCCGCTCTCCTGCGGTGACACCCGTTGGGTCCCTCCCCCAGTCGAGATTCCCGAGGTGATTTCCGCGATCCCTCGGAGGTGAGCCTCGGCCCGGCGGCCGACCCTCGGCGGGGACCTAGCCCCCGACATCGGGTGAGGCTGAGAGGCAGCGAGTGCAACCTCGAGCGCGGCGGTGAAGGTATTTTCCCTCTCCTCCCGCAGCCGGAGACCACCTGGAACGAAACCAGGAAGCGCTGGGACAAGGTAAGGCAGAAATCTATTTAACGTTTAAGGTTTATTTGGGTTTTCTATACCATCACATCAGTAATAAAACCATCACAACAGTGTACAGATAATAAAATGGAAATACAATAATATAATAAATACAGATAATCTATAGACACATCAGTTGGTACAAGGAACTGTATATCATCTGCATAAATATAAAAATTAAGACCTAACCCTGATAAAAAATGGCAGACAGGTAAAAGATAAACATTAAAAGCGTTGCAGAAAGAGTGAAGCCCTGCGGTACTCCAGTTTCCAAAGGGAAGTTACTGGAGTAAGCATTTTTTATTTTTACGTGAAACAGTCGATTATTTAAAAAAGATGTGAACCAATTTAAAACCGAATTTTGTATTCTGATTTAAAAGTCTCCGGTCTCCGAAGCTCGAGGAGACGCACAGGTCGCCAGCCGGGACCAGTGCCACCGGGTTGATCGGCCTTAGCAGGGCTAGACCCCGGTCAGATCCGAGGGCCCTCCCACGTGGAGACCCTCCAAGGTGGTCGCCATATTGTCCACTTGGTCGCCGTCACAATTTTGGTCCTGTTCGCCTCCCTGTCCGCTGTCTCAATCCATGCTCACAGAGGCGAGCCGTGTGCACAACGTTGCGCGCACGCTTGGGCGCACAAGCGAAGCGCATAGCCACACACTCACTGTGCTGGGCGCATAACTTCGACCCGTGCGCACAACAGCACACATCGCTCGGCATGCGTGCACTAAACCTATAGGCGCGTCTTCGACGCACAACTGTATTGTACGCGCACAAACCATGGCTCCAACTGAAAATAAGCTCAAAGCTCAGGGCCTTTGCCCAGCATGCCACATTAGAGCTGCACAGCATGAGGAGGCCACGGCCCTGTGTATACAGTGTGAAAAGGCCCTAGGGGACCCAACTCATGGCCCTCCCCAGCTGGTACTGGACCCCAGCCCTTCGAGCGGTACACCGGACCTAGCATCACACAGCGGGACCTCCTCACAAACAGGGCTCTCCAGGGACACGGCGCCCCCTAGTCTAGACCAAGCTTCTATCACCTGGGTGGAATTCTTCAAAGGTCTGCATACCTTCATCCACATGCAACCGGGGCCTCCCACAATGCGGTCACAGGCACCACCAGAGGACCTCAACATGCCAGGACCCTCTATGCCCAGGGAGGTGATCTCACCGCCCAGAAGCCCCACCTTTGGGGACACAGACATCTCAGATGAGGAGTCAGAACCCCTGGAGGAAGGGGAACTCCCTCCAGGGACAGAACCCCATCGAACCATGAGACGCTTCTTCATCAAGGACAAACTTCCAGACCTGGTCACGCACAGCTTGAAAGAGCTTGCCATCCTGGGCACAAGCGATAAGCCAAACCCACTTTTGGAGGGACTTCATCAGACCTCCCGCCATTTCCCACTATTACAAGCTGTCCAGCTGTCCAGCAACTAATTGACCTGGAATGGGAGGCCCCAGAAACCACGTTCAAAGGGGGCCGGGCTCTGGCAGCCATGTACCCTCTGGACCCCGCCGCCAAAGATCTCCTGGCATGTCCAAAAGTGGATGCCATGGTCTGCGTGGTCTTGAAGCATACTACTATCCCAGTGGAGGGAGGAGCAGCAGTCAAGGATGCTCAAGACAGACGTCTGGAATCTATCCTCAAACAGTTCTTTGACGTCTCCGCTATGTCTTTACAGATCGCGGCCTGCTGTGCCGTGGTGACACGTGCCTGCTTAGCGCAGACCAGGAACAACACTCCTGGGGAAGTCCTGGAACCAGCCGTATAATTCCTCGTGGACGCCGCTTCGGATCTGGTATGCACAGCAGCTAGAGGAGTCTCATCCGCCATGGCAGCCAGAAGACAAATCTGGCTCCGAAACTGGTCAGTCGACGCAACCTCCAAAACAAGACTCAAAAGGATGCCTTTCAAGGGAACACTCCTGTTCGGGAGCGAACTAGAGAAACTAGCCAACAAGTAGGGCAAATCCCAACTGCTGCAGCTACTAGAGGACAGGAATTAGAGAAACCAGCGATCTTTCCCCCGGACCTCCAGGGGAAGAGGATCACAGCGCTTCAACCAATATAGAAGCTCATATCAAGCGGCCCGCCCCGCAGGCCAGAGCCAGTCCTTTCAGAACAAACACAATAAAAGGGGAGCAAGCTCTGGCCCAGGCCCCAGCCGCACCCCACAATGAAGATCAGCCGATCCATCCAAAGGGAGAAGCCATAGGGGGCAGACTGGCCCTATTCTACCAAAGATGGGCCGAGATAACTTCAGACAAGTGGGTCCTATCCATCATTCGAGAGAGATGTTACCTGGATTTCCACCACCTCCCTCCGGACAAGTTTGTGGAATCTCCCTGCCATGACTAGGGATGTGCAGAGGGACGCCATACGTTGCATTCGGGATTCGTATTCGTCGGGGGACAGATACGTTGCATTTGGCAACGGGGGCCCCCGATACGTACATGCGTTAATTCTTATTCATTTCCCAGCTAAAATTGAATTAAGTACAACCCCCACCCTCCTGACCCCCCCCCCCCCAAGACTTACCAAAACTCCCTGGTGGTCCAGCGGGGGGTCCAGGAGCCATCTCCTGCACTCACACCCTCGGCTGCTGGTATTCAAAATGGCGCTGATAGCCTTTGACCTTCTATGTCACAGGGGCTACCGGTGCCATTAGTCAGCCCGTCACATGGTAGGAGCAATGGATGGCCTGCGCCCTGGTGGACCACCAGGGAGTTTTGGTAAGTCTTGGGGAGGTCAGGAGGGGGGGGGGGTTGTTTAAATTCACCTCTTTAGATGGCTGAATAATTTGGCGAAAATTTGTTGTTTTCATGGGGAATCGCGATACGTTTCGCTTCCCCACGAATACAACAAATATGGCCCTATACGTTGCAGATTACAAATACGTAGGAAATGAATGCAAACCCCTAGCCACGACCCTTCCAAGAGAATGGCAGTGGAAGCTACACTGACCAGATTTCTAGCCTTAGAGGCTATAACACAGGTGCCTCCACAACAAATAAATACTGGCCATTATTCCATTTATTTTATCATTCCCATGAAGGAAGGAACGTTCAGACCTATCCTGGACCTCAAGGCAGTCAACCATTACCTGAAAATTCCCCGCTTCCGCATGGAAACCCACACTCGGTAATAAGGGCGATACAACCGGGAGAGTTCCTTACCTCCCTGGATCTGTCGTAAGCCTACCTACACATTCCGATCCATCAAGAGCATCAGCGGTTTCTCACTTCTCGATCCTGGACTGTCACTACCAGTTCCAGACACTACCTTTCGGGTTAGCCACTGCACCCCGGACGTTCACCAAGATCATAGTGGTGGTGGCAGCAAAACTGAGGAAGGAAGGAATCCGCGTGCACCCTTATCTAGACGATTGGCTGATCAGAGCGAAATCCCCAGAGGAAAGCCACCAGGCAACCAACAGAGTCAAAACTCTACTGGAGAGCCTCGGGTGGGTGGTCAACACAAACAAGAGCTGCCTGCAGCCTTCCCAATCTCTAGAATACCTGGGAGTCTGGTTCGACACCAAACAAGACAAGGTCATCCTAACATCGACAAGGAGATCAAAACTGATGACCCAGTTATGAACCCTGTTGAGCGAACTTCGCCCCACAGCATGGGATTACCTACAAGTTCTCGGCCTCATGGCATCCACACTGGAAGTAGTCCCATGGGCATGGGCTCACATGAGACCACTCAATGCTCACTACTTTCACGATGGAATCCACTGTCCCAGAACTACACCATACGGCTTCAGCTCCCAGACAGAGTTTGGGCCCAACTACGATGGTGGCTACAAGAAGCCCATCTGAGCCAGGGAACGAGACTATCCTCCCCAACCTGGATCCTACTCACCACGGATGCCAGCCTACGAGGATGGGGAGCACACTGCTAGGAGCTAACCACCTAAGAGCAATGGAACAAAGAAGAGTCGGGATGGAATATCAATCGCCTAGAAGCCTGGGCAGTCAGATTAGCTTGCCTAAGGTTCGGTCACAGACTACGAGGCAAAGCGGTCAGAGTAATGTCAGACAATGCCACAACAGTGGCCTACATCAACCGTCAGGGAGGAACCAGAAGCCAACAGGTGTCACTGGAAATAGACCCCCTAATGTCATGGGCGGAAGTGAATCTTCAAGAGATCTCGGCCGTCCACATTGCTGGGAAAGACAATGTCGCAGCAGACTACCTCAGCAGAGAGAGTCGAGATCCAGGAGAATGGAAACTGTCAACCACAGCATTCCAATTGATAGTAAACCATTGGGGAACACCAACCATGGACCTCCTGGCAAGCCGGTCCAATTCCCAGGTACCCAGTTTCTTCAGCCGCAGGCGAGAACCCCAGTCCCAGGGAATCGATGCCCTGACCACAGGAGACTCTGTTATATGCCTTCCCGCCATGGCCCCTATTGGGCGCGATCATCCACAAGATAGAACACCACAGGGGGCCAGTACTTCTAGTGGCCCCGGACTGGCCAAGAAGACCATGGTACGCAGACATGCGAAGACTGCTGACAGGGAACCCCCTGCTGCTTCCTCCACACAGAGACCTGCTCCAACAGGGACCAATCCTCCACGAGGATCCAGCTCAATTTTCTCTTATGGTCTGGCCATTGAGAGGACTCTCCTAAGGAGGAGAGGATACTCGGGGGCAGTAATTGACACCCTACTCTGAGAACGCAAGTTCTCCACATCCCTAACATACATAAGGATTTGGAGAGTATTTGAATCCTGGTGTGAGGACCACGACATCATACCACACTCGGTCAAAATTCCTGCGATTTTGGAATTCCTACAGAAAGGACTACAGAAGAGATTGTCCCTCAACTCCATCAAGGTACAGGTGGCGGCTTTGTCATGCTACGGAACCAAGAGTGAGAGCGGCAGCATAGCCTCTCACCTGTATCTCTCCCGCTTCCTGAAAGGAGTCAAGCACATCCGACCACCCCTAAAGTGGCCAGTGCCTCTTTGTAACCTCAACCTGGTCCTAGATTTCCTAGTAGGAACCTCCTTCAGACCTTTCCGTGGCCTGTCTCTCTGACTATTAACATTGAAGACAGCCTTCCTGCTGGCAGTCTGATCAGCTCGTCATATATCCGAACTACAAGCACTGTCCTGCCGGGAGTCATTCCTCAGACTCACCCCAGGAACCATCCAGTTATGCACAGTTCTGTCGTTCCTTCCCAAAGTGGTGTCTCACTTCCATATCAACCAAACCATCTCGCTACCATCACCAGATGAGCATAAGAATTTGAAAGAGGCTCGAAGTCTACGACATCTCAACGTCGGCAGGCTCCTAGTCCGATACCTGGAAAGGTCGGAATCCGTATGAAAGACGGACCATCTATTCGTCCTTTACAGCGGGAAGAAGCAGGGGGAAGCGTCCTCGCGAGCAAACATAGCCCGCTGGATCAAAGAAGTCGGCCTACGTGGAAGAGGCAAGCCACCGCCTTTACAAGTCAAGGCCCATTCTACTAGAGCCCAGGCAGTGTCCTGGGTGGAAATCAAGATGCTGTCACCTGCCGAGATCTGCAGGGCGACGACATGGTCCTCCATCCACACCTTCTCCAGGTTTTACCGCCTGGATGTTCAGGCTCGGGAGGACACAGCATTTGCAAGGGCAGTACTAAGTGGGTCACGGGCAGCCTCCCACCCGATTTGGGAGTAGCTTTTATACATCCCATTGATCCTGAGTCCATCTGCTACACGCTAGGAAATAGAGAAATTACTTATCTAATAATTTAATTTTCCTTAATGTAGACAGATGGAATCAGCATCCCACCCACGGTTGCCGTTACTCATGGAATTCTCAGGGGACATCCCCGGGAGCGAGTGATTCAAGGGTAAGCCATGCTTTCCTTCATCTAGGACACCCATCCTACCGGGTGTCGACGCTTCTCGGTTGAGGGCACTGGCGGTCTCCAGCTATAGCCAATTCAACCAGTTCAAATTAATCAAGTTAACCAAGGTATAAAGTTAATCAAGTTATTCCAGTTATGATGTTAATCAAGTTATTCAAATTAGTCAGTCACACATATATCCACAATGCTTTTCGAGGAGAATACTGAAGACCTGCACTTCCTGCAGGGGTATATGTACTAGGGCTGATGTCAGATTGAAATCTGATCCGTCTCCAACTGCTATCAGGAGTAGGGATGTGAATCGTTTTTTCACGATTTAAAAAAATCATCAGATATTTTTTAAATCGTCAAAAATCATTAGAGTCGCGATACAATAAAAATTCCCCTGATTTATCGTGAAAAATCGTAAATCAGGGGAGGGCGGGAAAACCAGCACACCAAAACAACCCTTAAACCCACCCCGACCCTTTAAAACAAATCCCCCACCCTCCCGAACCCCCTCCCAAAATGCTTTAAATTACCTGGTGGTCCAGTGGGGGGGGGGTCCCGGCGCGATCTCCCGCTCTCAGGCCATTGGCGCCATTTTGGCTGCCACTAATATAAATGGCGCCGATGGCCCGATAAAAAAAAAACCCACCCGACCCTTAAAAATGACCCCCTTAGCCTCCCCCCCCCCAAAAAAAAAACCTTTTAAAATTACCTGGTGGTCCAGCGGGAGTGCGGGGAGCGATCTCCCGCTCTCAGGCCATCGGCGCCATTCCTTTGCCCTTACCATGTGACAGGGCAAAGGTAGCGCCGGCGCCATTTTGAATATTGGCAATACGGCCTGAGTGCAGGAGATCGCTCCCGGACCCCTGTTGGACCCCCAGGAACTTTTGGCCAGATTGGGGGGGCCTCCTGACCCCCACAAGACTTGCCAAAAGTCCAGTGGGGGTCCGGGAACGACCTCCTGCACTCGGGCCGTATTGCCAATATTCAAAATGGCGCCGGCGCTACTTTTGCCCTGTCACATGGTAAGGGCAAAGAGCCATCGGTGCCATTTTTATTAACGCAGCCAATGGCCTGAGAGCGGGAGATTGTTCCCCGCGCTCCCGCTGGACCACCAGGTAATTTTAAAACCTTTTTTGGGGGTTCGGGAGGGGGGGATTTGATTATCGGATCGGGTGCAGCCGATAATCAGAACTCAAATCGGGCTGGGTGATAAAAATTTTAAGATTTGGATCAGAACCGGAACCGATCAGATTCCGGTTCCGATTCACATCTCTAATCAGGAGTATACTATACCCATTGGTCCTGTCTACACTAAGGAAAATGAAATTATTAGGGATGTGAATCATTTTTGAACGATTAAAATTATCGTCAGATAATTTTAAAATTGTCCAAAATCGTTAAGAGTGCACGATACAATACAAATGCCCCTGAATTATCATCAGGGGCATTTGTATTGTATCGTTAAATAGGGCGCGGGAAAACCGGCACACCAAAACAACCTAAAACCCACCCTGAACCTTTAAAACAAATCCCCCACCCTCCCGAACCCCCCCAAAATGTTTTAAATTACCTGGGGTCCAGTGGGGGGGGGGGGGTCCCAGCGCGATCTCCCACTCTCGGGCCATGGCTGCGTTGAGAAATGGCGCCGGTGGCCCTTTGCCCTTATCATGTGACAGGGCAAAGATAGCGCCGGCGCCATTTTGGTTCCTGGCTCCCGACGTCACACATGCAGGAGATCGCTCCCGGACCCCCGCTGGACCCCCAGGGACTTTTGGCCAGCTTGGGGGGGGCCTCCTGACCCCCACAAGACTTGCCAAAAGTCCAGCGGGGGTCCGGGAGCGACCTCCTGCACGCGTGACGTCGGGAGCCAGGAACCAAAATGGCGCCGGCGCTACCTTTGCCCTGTCACATGATAAGGGCAAAGGGCCACCGGCGCCATTTCTCAACACAGCCGTGGCCCGAGAGTGGGAGATCGCGGGAGATCGCGCTGGGACCCCCCCACTGGACCCCAGGTAATTTAAAACATTTTGGGGGGGTTCGGGAGGGTGGGGGATTTGTTTTAAAGGTTTGGGGTGGGTTTTAGGGTTGTTTTGGTGTGCCGGTTTTCCTGCCCTCCCCCGATTTACGATTTTTAACGATTTAACAAAAAAAAAAACATGACGATCAGATTTCCGTCCCCCCCAGCCAAAATCGATCGTTAAGACGATCGATCATACGATTCATACCACTAGAAATTATCAGGTAAGTAATTTCTCCATTCTGGAAAATATCATGGTTTGTATTGTTTGTGGCAAGCCGTTTTATTTTATTTGCATAGATTTATGTACGTATGAGTTGCTTTGCATGCATTGCAAAGTTTATGCATGCAAAGCAGCTCATTTAAATATGGAGCGGTTTTTTGGTGTAAATATGTGATTTAGAAAATATTGCATGCTATTGCTGTGATAAGATTTCTTGGCTTCGTAAATATACTCCTTAATTTGATATAATCATAATTTAACCTGAAAATGAGCAAATATCTTTATTCAGGGGTGTTTCTGAAGGTACAGTCAGAGGACCCCAAATTAATAAGATGTGCACAGTTTTAACCACAGTTTTGCATGGATTTACTCCCAATGCAGCAAGGAGGTTCTGTATGCAAAATATGTGCCCACAAACCTGTGTTAAGCTGTGCGCAAACATTTGTGCTCCTCCGTCTAAATCCCATGTTAATGAAGGCATTGACTAGCTACTGCTTCCCAAAGCAGAAAGGTGGACAGGCTTAATGCCGGAAATGTAATTCCTTGTCAAAATCACTCAGAGTAAAGTTAGTCTATGGGGCCAAATCTGAAGTTCGTGGTGTAGGGCTCCAGTGCTTGGACAAACCAAGTTTTCTACTCATAAAGCATATTGCTTGCCGAGAGAAAATGCATTGCTTTGTGCCCAAATTTTTCTTTTCTCTGCTCAGATTTCGACTTCATGCACATAAACCTGCATTAAGAAAGTGCGTGCTGAATTTCAGCACACAGTTCTAACCTGTGGCTTGTTACATCGGGCCCCAGAAATTCATTACAACTGCTCTTGGCATTGCCGTACTGCTGCTGTTGGGTTCCATCCCTGCTGATAAAAATGTTTCACTGATTACTGTTAAGTGTATGAATAATTACAAGAAGCTAATAATTAGACGTTCACATTATTGCTTGGTTATGAATCATTTCCATTATGAGTACCTAAGACTGACACCTTCTCTGCAAAAATACTTTTGCAAATTGAGACACATTTCATTATAATGGAAGAACAAACATGCCGTTTTGTATTTTTTTTTTTTTTTTAGAATGCTTTCAGCAGGTAAATGAGGCTGAATGTCCTAAGTTTGATTGAGTGGAACTAGAATTTAATCACTAGCATAACAAAGGAAAAGAGGAAGGCACGGCTTGCTACTAAAACACTGTAGATTATGTTTAATTTAAACCTTCTCCATAAACATACTCTGGAGATTTAAAAAGTTGACTGTTTAAGTCCTAATGTATGGTTGAAGTATATAACTATAAATACATTTTATATTTTGTATGTTTATTGGATAACTTTCCAACTGGGACTATAGCCAGCCACTTTCTAGACTAGCTACGACCGCTCTGTTCATCACCCAGCAGGAGCCACTCCAGTTGGTTAAGCTGTGAAGCTTTATCTTTCCCAAGCTATAGCTATCTCTCACCCCTAGAGGGTGCTGTACATCAAGAACCCAAACGCAAGTCAGCGTAACATAATTGATTTATTTTTGCATTACCTATTTTTTACTTACTTAATTACAGTACGCCCAGAAAAAAAAACTAAGAGGTCGAGAGACACCCAGGAAGAATCTAAGTGCTTCCACAATCATGTGAGACTTTGAGGAGGAAGGGGGAGGGCCGGGCCTGGCAGCCACCAATAACTGCTTTATTTTTCAATTTCAGGGGGTTGGGGCAGTCCTGTCAGCAATGGTGGTGGGGGGGGGGGGGGGGAGATTACACTTTTTTAGTGGTGGGGTGAATCGGCCCAAGAGGACCACAGTTGTGTTGCTTTCTTTTTCTTTTTTTTTTAAAGGATCACCATTCAACCAGGTATCTTTTTAAGATATCCAGTTAAGTGTCAGGTTATCTACACACATGCCTGGATAACGTTAGGTCTAATTGTCCATATTCAAATGCTGGCCGATTAGGGCTAAAGTTATTCAGCTATAAGTAGCCAGCTAACTTTAGGCTACTATATTCAGCAGGACTTTTATCTCACTGAACATAGGGTCAAGCTATCTGCCTAACTTTACCCAAATAACTTGTCCAGTAACCGGCCTGCTGAATACTGGGCTCTAGGAAAATGTTAAAACAGACATTTTTGAAACCCAATGTCAAGGAGGAAAATAATGGTGAGACAGATAGAATTCTACCAGTGATGTAGATTGAAAGGGTCCCTGGGGGTGGAGTTCTGGGAAGAGTGCAGTCAGAACTCCACACCATCTGCTCAACAGATGTAGCAGATCTCCAATTAAAAGCAAGCTCATTGTAGGGGGCAGACCAGATTTTGGTCTCAGCAGGTCACAGTCTTACACGGAAGGAATAGCGATACTTTGCTATCTGGAACAAAGGTTTGGGTAGTTGGATAAAATTCTATTGTGAAAAATGTGTTAACATAGCAACATTGTAAATGATGGCGGAAAATGACTATTCCACCTATCTAGTCTACTCAATTATCCTGTCCACACAGCTAAGAATATAACCCAGCTACCAGCTACAGAGCATGGCATTGTACAAGATTTCTCCTTATCCAGAACGGTCCTCCTCCTTTGAACACTACCATCTTGGGTTGCAGAGTATACATCTCCACTTAGTTCCCTCCAGCATCAACTTTTCCCACGCCTAACCACAAAGCTCTGTAATAATCTAAATAGCCAAAAGTACGACTGTTGTCATTGTGCATACATTTGGCCTTCTTGATTCTCTGCGTAGCCTGCCGGACAGACCCAGCTACATGAGCGCCTGCATTTCCTCTAAGACTTTCAGCTAATTACAAGAGTTGTAGAATTAATAATGTTGGTTGTCTGCACATTTTTGTTTTTGCTTTGTGTGTTTTTCTTTTGGGTTTAGAGCTTAAGTCTGCCCAGACTACTTTTGGTTTATGGGGCACACTAAGGGACTCATAAAGTGGTTGAAAACAAAATCAATATGTAAATGAAAATTGGAAACCTTGAGAGGGTTGTGTGTGTCAGAATGGGAAAACTGCAAATATTCAGCTGGAACCCATAATAAGAAAGGAGGACCCTCATAGATGAATGAATTTATTACTGGTTCAAGTTTCTCTCCATTCCTGGATGTCAGTAACTCAGATGATGTCCCATACATGGGTGAAAGTTACTTGGAAAGGTAAAGTCAGTGGCAGAGTCTCTTCAGTCCATTGAGAGAAACTCCAGTGCAAGAAATGTTCAAGGTTGATTCATAAGAAAGAACAGTGAAAGGAAAGTCCTAGATATGGAGTTGAGAGAAAGCTGTTACCCTTGAACATTTGCTTTGAAAGTGGCCCGGACTACCTCTAACATATAGTCAGGACAGAAAATGCCTGATTTTCCCCTTTAATTTTGGTTGAAAAGCATACAAAAACAAATGGTACCTGTAAGCCTTGCTGATTCTGAATGGTATCCTGATATCGCTAACCTGCTGGCATCAACCCAGTCAGTGTCTGGGAAGTGGTAGTTCCAGGCAGGCATTAATACCTGAGAGCTAAATGTACATCTGAGAAGCATACTTTTTTTTTTTTTAATGCAGACTGAATGAGTAATAGCCTCTTTCACATGCATTTGCATGTGATGAGCGCTATTGCATTCACTCCACGTCAGACGTGCATTAAATATTGCATCGGCCTCCAAATGTTTAGACATGCATTTCTCTAACTCTCAGAGGGCCTTAGACCAGTGTTTCCCAGCCCTCTCCTGGAGGCATACCTATCCGGTTAGGTTTTCAGAATGGCCACAGTGAATATACATGAGATTAGATAAGCATGCAATGGAGACCCAGCATATGCAAATCTCTCTCATGTATTACAGATATCCAGAAAACCCGACTTGTAAGGTGTGCCTCTAAGAGATGATAGGGAAACACTGCCTTAGAAAAAACATGGCAGCAGTTATGATGTGATTTTGAAAACTGATTAGAGCTACTGCCATGGAGCAATGTTGCAGCACATTCATTCAGTTCAGATTCATTTTATTTTTTATTTCATTTTTGCATACTGCCTTTTTTACCGAAATATGGGAGTCAAAGTGGTTTACAGGAACCAGTAATATCATCATCAAACCAAAAATATAATAAAATATCAGTATACATCATAATCAATACATATCAAAAAAGAAAATATAACTAGAAAGCAATTAATAATCTCTACTAGGGTGTGTCTTATCTCTTACTCTCACTAGGGAACAAGAACAAACCATAGTAACAAAGTAAATCCAAAAATAAAAAAAAACACTCCCTCCCTATAAGTAAACAACATTAGATTGCATACTAAAATCCCAATCTAATCTCCTCAGCACTCATAATGGCAAAAAAAAACAACAAAAAAACTCAGCTCTCCAGCCCTCCAGCCCTCCTAAACCCCTAAAGAACCCTGACCTTCCAGGTCACTCCCGAAGGAGTAATCCAATTTCATTGTGAGACTCTTTCACTATAATACTACTCCTTTTTCTTCATGCTTTCCCTTGCAAAGAGAAATAAACTCTCTTCCACAGCTTCTTTATTTCTCCTTTAATTTCTTTCTAAGCCCTTCTCTAGTATCCTCCTGCTTGTCTCTCTCCTCATAGTTCTTCCGTCTTCCATACCTCACTTTGTCTGCCCTTATCTCCCTCCTTCCATATCTGTGCGCCTTATGTCTCCTTTATTTCTTTCTACCCCCTTTTCTTGGTTGTGTTCTCCCTCCCTCCTGTCAATCAGCAGTTAAGCTTGCAAAAGCTCCTACAGAGAATCGGAGTGGAGGGTGTTGGGGGGGGGGGGGGGGGGAGGACTAAGATAAGTGGCAAATCTCATTTCAATGGAAACTTTGAAAATGGCCATTCTCTTGTCATTTTGCACATCATTGTAAATCAGATTCCAAAATAAGTATGGAACTTGCAGCGTGGACTGAAATTTGGAGTTATCGGTCCCAAGTGACTTTGATAATTCTAAGATTTTTTTTAAATTTGAAGGGCAGTTAATGCAATTTTCAAAGCGATTTCAGGAGGTAGAAAACATATTGCCCGCATAATTGTCTGGCTAAACGTTGCCTGCCCCATTGAGAGGAGGCATTCCCAGGGCATGTTTAAACCAAGGGAGGAAAGCTCCATGTGTAGACGGCATTTCCAAATCTAGACGCATAAATTCCAACTAAGCTTCAAGCTACAGAAAAAGCATAAGAACATAAGAACATGCCATACTGGGTCAGACCAAGGGTCCATCAAGCCCAGCATCCTGTTTCCAACAGTGGCCAATCCAGGCCATAAGAACCTGGCAAGTACCCAAAAACTAAGTCTATTCCATGTTACCATTGCTAATGGCAGTGGCTATTCTCTAACGGGTAGATTTTCAAACAGCGCGATTTGGCGTTCTTTTGTTGGCGCATCAGGCGCAAACAAAAGTACGCTGGATTTTAGTAGATACGCGCGTAGCCACTCGTATCCGCTAAAATCCTGGATCGGCGCGCGCAAGGCTACCGATTCCGTATAGCCGGCGCGCGCCGAGCCGCGCAGCCTACCTCCGTTCCCTCCGAGGTCGCTCCGAAATCGGAGTGGCCTCAGAGGGAACTTTCTTTTGCCCTCCCCTCCCCTTCCCCTCTCTTCCCCTACCTAACCCACCCGCCGGGCCCTGTCTAAACCCCCCCCCTTACCTTTGTCGAGGGATTTACGCCTCCCGGAGGGAGACGTAAATCCCCGCGCGCCAGCGGGCTGCTAGCGCGCTGGGACGCGACCTGGGGGCGGGTCTGGAGGGCGCGGCCATGCCCCCGGACCGCCCCGGGCCGTAACCATGCCCCCGGGCCCGCCCCCGAAACGCTACGTCCCGCCCCGAAAACGCTGCGCGGATCGGGCCCGCCCCCGACACGCCCCCCTTGGAAAACCCCGGGACTTACGCGAGTCCCGGGGTCTGCGCGTGCCGGTAGGCCTATTGAACATAGGTGCACCGGCGAGCAGGGCTCTTAAAATCCGCCCCTAAGTGAACTTAATAGCAGGTAATGGACTTCTCCTCCAAGCAGGTGCAAGTGTTCATGCATAATTTGTACTCGGGGCAATTTTTAAAGAGAAAATGCATGTGTAATTTGTTTTCTTGATTGGTGCAAAGGTCACAGGTAAAATGTACACACAGATTTTGTCATTAGGTGAACAATTTGATCATTGCTCAGTATGCTTTATATGCCAGTAGTAATAAGCAACTATGAAATTTCACCTTTCATCGTTTTTTTCTAACTGCTTTGTAGGCCAGGTTTCCAGTGGTTATTTGGGTTTGCTATGTCAGTTTGAAAAATGATCTAGTATTGTCTGTTCAAGCATGGCAGCTATGACCTAGGCTTTGATGAATTTAAAGGGGTTATTTGATAGAAAATCATCTGGTGGTATCATTTGTCAAAAATAGAAAGAAAAAATAATGACATGTTCATTGCTAACCTTCTGATAGTAATCAGAAGGATTTTATGATTTTTATACAAAATGCAGAAATGATATGGTTACAGTAGTCAAGCCATTTCAGAAATGGTATCAAGCATGTTTGTGCCAGATTCATCCAATGTTTGACTAACATTTTGTTTGGATATCTTAGCCGGCTAAGTCTGACTGAGCGAAAGAGTTTGCCTAAAGTTAGCTGGATAAAGTTAGCCAAAGTTAGCTGGATAAAGTTAGCCTGCTAACGTTTAGATAGACGGCTATATTCAATAGTGCGGCTGCACTATTGAATACACCTCCAAAGTTATCCAAATAAGTTTTTTTCAGCTAACTTTGCTATCCAGACAGTGACTGAATATGGACCTCAGTGGGGGGTTTTTTTTCTATTTAGTTCATTTGCTAACTACCCCCAAAATTAAACATGAAAAACAGCAGCAAAATATTGAACCAATAAATAAAACAGATCTCTGGTAGCCCTGGCTCGGCCTTTCTAGGCCATAAAATTGAACTGAGGCCCAGCACTGGGGCCTGGCCCGGGCCAGCCCAGCACCAGGACTGAAGCTGGAGACCTCAATTTTTTTAAGTGTTCGAACTGAGGAGCATTCACCCTGGCTCCTACTTACCTGCTTCCAAATGGGCACAAGTAATGGCCATTCACTCCTGAGTGCCAGAAATTTAAAAATGGCAGTGGATGCCACTGAAGTGACATCACTTTGGCAACTTCCTCAGGTATAGCTGGCACCAGTCTGACATATGACCACACTCTAGGCCGATTGCACCGTTTTTAAAGTGCTGGAACCTGGGTGAGAGTGACTGGGTATTGCTCCTGACATTTTGGAAGCAGGCTCCAGGAAACGGGTAAGTTGGGGGTCAGGATGGGAGTTCCCCAACCAAGGCACTTTTAAATGAGGAAGGGCCTCAGCCAGCTCCAGAGCAGGCCTTGGCCGGGCTGGTTCCAGGCTAGGCCAGATTATTTTTTTTTGAACTGGGGAGGCCCATTTTTTAAGAAAAATTACAGAAATTCAAAATGCCTGAAATTTTTGAGAATTTTTGTATGAGTCTAATTTTGGTTCATTTCATTTGGAACAAACAAAAAATGTCCTCATTTGTTGTATTTTTTGGCATTTAATATAAATAAATGCATACAATGGAGCTAAAGTGAATTTCAGATACAAAGTCACTAACAGCTAAAGTTTAAATCCCCTTGCGCATGGGAAAATGGGGGCTACGCGCACAGCTGGGCCTGGCACACGCTGTGCACATTTTACGTGTTATGTGGCACAAGAGCCAGGCCCCTTTGAAGTCCCTACCTTTTGTTATTATCTTTATATCGGAACTTACCCCGGCAGGCTGCCAGCGCACGATCCCCCGTGGCACAGCGGGGAGGGTCGTAGCTGGAGGCCGCTGGTACAGCGGCCATTTGCCGCTGTGCCAGGGGATCGTGCGCTGGCAGCCTGCTGGCGTAAGTTCCGATATAAAGATAATAACAAAAGGTAGGGACTTCAAAGGGGTCGAGGAAGAGAGTGGACGAGGAAGGGAGGGTAGGAAGGGGGCAGGAAAGTTCCATCCCAGTCTGTTCCTTAATTGGAGCAGACTGGGAGGGAACCGGGGGAGACCTGATCTTGTCGCCACACATAAACAGGGAAAATCTGCCCCCACCCTGTGCGTGCCGGCCCGGATTTTATAACATGCACATGTCCATGGGTGCATGCCAGGTAGCGCGCACAAATGGAGGTGCGCATATTTTTTTTTTAAATCTACCCTTAAGAGTATAGGAGTTTCCCTGAAAATATTCAGTAGGAAAATCCTGCCACTGTAAGTGGAGGGATATCCTGAATGCTTGTGACTTATGAATGTGTAAATGGAAAATTCAGACTTATCACCTAGTAAATGCACTGTATGTCAGATTATCATAACTGAAGAAGTTTTGTTACAGTAAACATTTTCTATTGAAATACCAGTCAGATCCTGATGACTGTTCTATTCACATCTAGAAGTATATTTCCTCACCTAGCTTGCAATCTAAACATACCCAGTGCCTACCTTCAACATGAGGACATGGGAGAGGACTGCTATGGTAAATATATCTAACAGTTTGTTCAAGAGGTCAATTCTTGATGATCTATTCGTTCTGTAAAATGTTGTCAATAAAATGGTGTAGAAATTGCACCAGAGGAGGTATTTCAGGTCTGAGGGGTATAATTGGATGATTCATTTTATTTTCAGCATCAATTGCAGAAGGTGGTAAAAGAAGCTTTTTTAAGTTGCGGAAGGTACGACGATTGTGTTACATTCTGGATAAGAACGATTTTAGGGTATTAATCCATCCTCTTGTCTTTTTAGTGTTGGATTATGGGAATGCCCTTTACATCGGGCTGCCAACGTGTAACCTTCCTTCACTGCAACTTTTGCTTAATACAGCCGGTCGATTGGCAGTTTGGTGTTCTTTACATGATAATATTACATCAATATTATGTGAACTTCATTGGCTGCCTATTGAATAAAGAGTTAAATTTAAAATTCTGTCCTTGGTATACTGTGTTATCTATGGTAACCATTCAAATTACTTGAAAAATGTGTTGCTTTTTATGCCAATCACAGCGGTGTTTACGGTCTGCGGGCCAGCAATTGCTCTGCATTCTGGCGGTTTCCAGTACATGATTACAGCATACTAAGCAATGGGATTTTTCTATTGTGGTCCTCTCCCTTTGGAATGGTCTTCCAGCAAGTTTGCGGCTATAATCAGATTATACAAGTTTTAGGAAGGCATTAAAGGCACATTTGTTCAGTGAGACTTTTGATTAGATTCTGTTCCTGATTGATTCTATTTTTTATTTGATTTTATGCTGTTTTACTGTTGATAATATTGTGTTTTATTGTGTATGTAAATTTGTTTTTATTTTATTATGTTGTAATTCACCTTGAACAGTATATCTGATTGGGGGGGGGGGGGGCAGAATAAGGTTTTTTGTAAATACATGAAAAAAATAAATAAATGGTGTGGTAGACTGTGGGTGAATGCATTGAAATGGCAAGGTTACCAAAGAACTCTCTGATTGCTGGACCCAGTACCAAAAATAATTATGGACAACTCTCAAGCTGTGATTCGAACTGGTCTGCCTTTCATTCACATAGAAAATTATGTACAAGGTTGCGCCATAGGCACAATCTGAATGTACATTGTTTAGGGGGGGTTTTGTGCTGAGCAAGTGGGTGAATTTGAATTTCATCACTTTTTTCTAGATTAATGTTCTCATGGAAAACTTAAGGATATCAAAGTGTGATGCTTCTTCCTGCCTTCCTGAGATAGTGGATCTTAATATTCACTTCTCCAGTTCAGGCTTTCTCCCAGGGGCAGACTGACAATGATCTGGGCATCTGGGCAATAAGGGAATTGGCCCCTAGTCACCCATCTGAAAGTGGGCCCTGTTAAGGGCCTTCGGACTCCGCCCTATTGCCCGACTGGTCAGTCTGCCCCTGCCTTCTCCTATTGATGGTTTTAATTTGGAGTCTCGTTTCAATAGTAAAATCATCGGTGCATCTTATTCCAGATTCAGATGTACTGCTCAGAATAAAGCTCCTGGATTTAAAACTGCAATTTCAGACCTGTTACTAGTAAGCTGTAACCAATCATTTAAAACAGCTACAGTACCTGAAGACTGGAGGGTGGCGAATGTAATGTCAGTTTTCTTAAAAAAAAAAAAAAAAAGGCAAAGTCTCCAGGGGTGATCTAGAAAACTATAGACTGGTGAGCCCGACATCAATGCCAGGCAAAATGTTAGAAGCTATTCTTAAAAAGAAATTGTTAGGCATCCTTAAGAATGGGGATGGAAGTTCTTATCAGTTCTCGCAAATCAGACTCAGTTTGAGATAATGGATATTTTTTTTTCCTCTCAACCTATCTCAGTGTAAAGCATTCCCCAGGGTTCTATTATGGCTCCTGTTCTTTTTAATATGTATCTATTGCTGCTAGGTCAGTTAATGCAAGAACATCAGATTAAATATTTTCTTTATGCAGACAATGTACAATTATATCTGCCCTTGAGACCAGAGAGCAAATTAGGGGTAGGATATCTCAGTGAAAGCTTATGCAATCTTGAGAATTGGTTGAATGCAAATTGACTGCATTTGAATGTGAGACTGAGACCGTGTGGATCAGTAAAGACGGGCCAAACATACTGGACTTTCTTCCGTTACCTGTCTACTGAAAGCTCTCCGTTTATTCTCAGTTTAAGAATCTGGGCATATTATTCAATAATACATTATCCATGGTATAATACATTTGCAAGACTTGCCACACGTTTTATGAGGCCGTGCCTTATAAGACAAGCTTGTTCATTTTTTACCACTGACCAACTGAGAAGAGCAATTGTGCAATTGCTTTTATCTATGTGCTTAGACTATTGTAACAGCCTTCTCAAAGGTAACCCTATAAAGTATTTACATGACCGTCAACTGGTACAAAATTCTTCAGCCAGAATTTCTGTGGCCCAAGTTTGTCTTTGCTCCCAGGTGTTAAAGGAAGTCATTCCTCCCAAAAATGCCAAGTATACAGGGGCCTGGTTTTTCCTACAAAGCAAACAGCTTGTTCTTCCAAAATCTTCTTCACACTGGATCAAGACCTGACTTCACCACTCAGGGAGTGTCACCACTCTTCTTTTGTCTAGCAGTAAATTAACTGAATACTTGTGTTAACTCTTTGGGTTACAGATACAGCCTTAATCCCAGAGATTCAAATGACCCACAGGTAATATCTCACCTCTGTTTGTAGATGAGTAACCCAAATTATAGCTACACCATGCAAGGTGTAGCTATAATATGTTGATAATACGTTGAAACCTTCTGCTCAGTGTGCAGCAACAGCCAAGAAAGCAAACAGAATACTAAGCATTATTAGGAAAGGAATGGAGAATAAAACAGAGAATATCATAATGCCTTGTTATCGATCCATGGTGCAACTTCATCTTGAGTACTGTGTGCAGTTCTGGTCACCACATCTCAAAAAAGATACTGCAGAATTAGAAAAGGTATAAAGAAGGGCAACCAAAGTGATAAAGGGGATGGAATGATTCTGCTATGAGGAAAGGTTAGGAGTCTTCAGCTTGGAGAAGAGATAGCTGAAGGGAGATATGATAGAGGTCTTAAAATAATGGAGTAGAATAAATAAACATGAATCTGTTGTTTACTTTTCTAAAAATTACAAAGACTAGGGAATACACAATTAAGTTACAAAGTTATATATTTTAAAACTAATAAGAGAAAATATTTTTTTACTCACCGCATAATTAGATTCTGGAATTTGTTGCCAGAGGATGTGGTGAAAGCTGTTAGTGTAGCTGCATTTAAAAAAAGGTTTGGACAAGTTCCTAGAGAAAAAGTTCATAAACAATTATTAAGGTGGAATTACACAAATCCACTACATATCCCTGGGTGTGCAGCATGGAATCTATCTATCCCTTGGGATCCTGCCAGGTGCTTGTGACCTGGAATGGCCATGGCCATTGTTAGAAACCAGATACTGGGCTTGATTGGTCTTTAATATGACCCAGGATGGCAATCTGATGTTCTTATGATTCGAAGCTTTAAAGTTTTACTGATCCTGATAGAAAGGATTGCATACAGCTTTCCAGGAACTCTGGGCTGGTTTTACTAGAAAATTGATATATACATCATTAAAAGAATCTCTCTTACTCAGCTCTGTGTAGGCAGCTACCCTTTCACACTGCTTCACACTCCAAACTCCAGCTTCACACCCTCTAAATAGAATGCACGCCGTCTGAAATATATGCACAGCATTTCTGTGGGATACTACCACAAGGGCTCAAAACGCAGGGTTTATTCTGTCTTGGCTATAACATAAAGCACAGGTACTACATAAGGAGGACATTTTCAACAGGATTTACACACTTAAAATTGGGTTTTGCAAGTGTAAATGCATTTTACCTGTGTAAGTGGACTTTTGAAAAATTGCTACAAAACATATGCCTTTGAATTGTCAATAGGTGACAATGTTCTCCAAATTGTTTTAAATGTTCTACTTGTGTTGCGTGTCCCGGCCACGGCAGGCCCACGACCAGCCCTACTCACACCCAACGCCCGGGTCCCAGACCTGTTCCTTCCTCTTTGGCAGTGTAAATGGATTTTGAAAATTGCTATGACAGCATGTCACATTTACATGTGCAACTCTTTCGAAAATTACTCTCCTATGGACCAAATTTTAAAAGCCCATATACGTGAATATCTGGGCAGTGCGTGAGAGATACATATTTTAAAAGCTGGAAATTAGGCATGCATATACTCTTGCCCGAGTAAAACAAAATAAAAAAGAGGCAGAGTTGGGGGCAGGGCATGGACATTAGAGGTTGTGGCCGACAGTAACGCACATCATTCTGTATTTTGAAACTGGAGGCTGCAGTACGCTATGACAGCATGTCACATTTACATGTGCAACTCTTTCGAAAATTACTCTCCTATGGACCAAATTTTAAAAGCCCATATACGTGAATATCTGGGCAGTGCGTGAGAGACACATATTTTAAAAGCTGGAAATTAGGCATGCATATACTCTTGCCCGAGTAAAACAAAAAAAAAAGAGGCAGAGTTGGGGGCAGGGCATGAACATTAGAGGTTGTGGCCGACAGTAACGCACATCATTCTGTATTTTGAAACTGGAGGCTGCAGTACGCGGCGGCTTGTTACCCTGATGAGGAGCGAGTCTGAAGAAATTGCGTATTAGGGCTTACATGGCAGGGAGAAGGGTCCGGATCAACTGGATGGGCGTGCAGGATGAAGAACCAGAGGGGTCTGGATGATCTCCAGATTGGCTGGGCAAACTGGTAGACTAATTAGAAAAACTGGGACTGCCCCTCAGGTGAGCATGTTTTAAAATCAACTTGAGAGTAAATTGGTGTCTCCATGGCATTTGCGGTTTTTGCCACACACTAACAGAGCGTTTTTTACCCATCCAAGCACAATGTAGTGCTATAATATTTCCTATTTGGAAGACATGGAGGTGGTTTTGTTCTAAACTTTGCCTCAGCTGGAGGATTTCTCATTATTTACCCATATGGGGAAACAGGGATTTTTGCCCCGGGGTTCCAGAGTACTGAATTTAGAGACTGGAGTGCTAAAGGCATTCGAATTTTAGCACATTTATTGAATGATGACGCTGATTTTTTTCCTTTCAGCAACTTAAAAATAATTATGAGTTAGATAATAAGCATTTTTTTTGCTTATCCGTGGGCTGCGTGCATAAGCTCTCTGGATTTTATAATCGGCGTGCACATGTGCGGGCGGCTCGCACGGGGTGGGAGGGCTAATTTTGTAAAAGTATGCATGGTGACACAATTGGGCCTCCCCGAGTTCCCTACCCCCTACCTAAATTCCCTCCCTCTTCCCCTCTCTTCCCCATCCTCTAAACCCTACCTTTTATTTTTTTTCTTTGTTTTACAACTTACTTCAGGTCCCCAGGGGGCCGGCCTGTGTGCAAATCTTCAGGACAGGGACCTCTGGTGCTGTCCCGGCCTGCCCAGTCCCCGACCCCCAACTCACCCCTTTGAAGAGGCTTGGCAGTTGTGCGTGTACCGGGGTTTACACGCATGGCCGGGCCTCTTTGAAAATTTGCCCGGCGCATGCACAGCCACGCGCGTAAACCCCGGGATTTATGCACGCGGGCCTTTTAAAATCTACCCTTAAATGATGACATTAGATCTACAGGATCTTATGGGTGAGAAACATGAGGAGTTATTTGAGGTTTTCGATTGGGAAGATGCCTTTGGGCATAAGATTTCTTATTTTTAAAAGACTTTATTGAAAAAAAGAGTATGGTGACATAGTGCATGGGTGGAACTAAGAATTAACATTTTCTTGTGGTGATTATGCAAACATTTTTCCTAAAGTTATCTCGCTTACAACTAATGTAGAGGCTTCATGAAATTCAATGTAAGTTTTCGATGCGAGTGCATATATCGGTCACCCGTGCGTATATGATGAAAATTTCCCAATCTGGCATCTCCTTTAAGTACCATACAGCTAGAGGTACTTTGGAGGCATTTATTTAGGTTATGTCCTCACATACAGGCATTCTGGGGTGCAGCTCAGAGATATGTTCAGGAGGTGACAGGGACTACAGTCCCATTAGAAGCGAAAGTCTTTCTGTTTGATGAAATGCAAAATCTCACTTTTGTAAATTTATATATTAAAATATGGGTGCGGAAGACACTATCATTAGCAAGCAAAGCTAATTTACTATGGTTAATGACAGAAGTTCCTACACGTACTCAGCTGAGAACAGCTTTACACCATCTACGAGCTAAGGAATGCCATGTTGAAAGAAGTGATATGACTATTAAGCATAAGTCTTTTCTGAAAATCGGGTACTGAAGTTACAGAAATTGCCTCATAAAGCCCGCAGTCTCTTTTTTGAATGCTCTTCCATGAAAACCTTTGCTTCCCCTGGATTACTTGGATACAGGACATGTTGTAATTGTTTTTTCTGATCACCTATATTTAATTTGAGGGGGGAGTGGAGGTTTTTTTTAGTTGCTGTTAATGCGGCTGAATTTTTGTTGATAATATGGAGCATAATATATAAGTGCTTGGAGGTGAGCAGATACACCACTTTTGACCACGTCCTTTGTTATTGTACATCATGTTTAAATTTTAATTGATAACGAGATTTGAAATATAAAATCTGCTTACATTCAGCATGTGCATTAAAACCAACAATTTCTTAAGGAAAATATGCAAAGTACGTTTGCTCGAGCAAAGGCTTAAAATGAGAAGCACACATACGTGCGCTAGGCATATTTTAAAGTTTACAGGTGTAAATGCACGCACGATTTAAAATTCCAGCATATCTTCACTCGCACGCCCATCTCTGTGTGTATGGGTGCCCACGTGCTTATTTTAAAATTAGCCTGTATGTGCACCCTAGTGAAACATTTGATTTAGTTCAGAGGGAAATCAATGGTTAAAATTAATGAATTACATTACCATAATTTAATATACAGACCTCTATCACAAACAGAGGAAATGGACAGAGATTTAATTGAGGATATAAAAACATAAGAGTTGCCATACTGGGCAGACTGAGAGTCCATCAGGCCGAGCATCCTGATTCCAACAGTGGGCAATCCAAGTCACAAGTATCTGGCAAGTACCCAAACATTAAATAGATCCCATGCTACTAATACCGGTACGTAGTGGTATTCCCTAAATTAACTTGATTATTAGTAGTTTATAGAATTCTCCTCCAGGAACTTGTCCAAATCTTTTTTAAACCCAGCCACACTAATTGCTTTAACCACATTCACTGGCAAAGAATTCCAAAGCTTAATTGTGCAGTGAGTGAAAAAAAATGTTCTCCAAATTGTTTTAAATGTTCTACTTGTGTTGCGTGTCCCGGCCACGGCAGGCCCACGACCAGCCCTACTCACACCCAACGCCCGGGTCCCAGACCTGTTCCTTCCTCTTTGGCAGTGGTAGGCAGTTGCCTACACACTCATGCTCCTACCATATTTCCCGGTACCTCTGGCAGCTCCGCAGCCTCCTCCAGTCCTGTCGAGTCTCCCCACATGCGCGGAGGGGAGACTCGACAGACTGCCACCACGTAGTTCTAGTAATTCTGCCTTATGCGCGCATACGGGTGCGCCTTCCCCAACTTTAGAGGGGCCGTGGCAGGAAACCTTCCCGTGGCCCCGGATGATGATGTCGCTGGGCCCTGATACTTAAGGCAAGCCCTGCCATCCAGTCTTTCCCTTGGCAACAGGTCTCCACGCTTCCTGTCATGTGCTTATTTGCTACTCCTTCATGTTCCTGTTCCTGTGCTTGTTCTGTTCCAGTCCTACGTTCCTGTTCCAGTTCCTGTTCTAGTTTCCTGTTCCTGACCTTTGCTTGTTCCTGACCACACTTTGGACGGATTCCTGGCTTATACCCTCGCTTGTTCCTGTCAATGCTTTGGACAGATTCCTGGCTTCACCCTCGCTTGTTTCTGACCATGCCTTGGATGGATTCTCTGGCTCTGACCCTTCCTTGCACCTGACCTTGTCTTCAGCCGCCTGCCCTGATTCCAGCTTGAACCTGACTGCCTCCAGTGGACTACTTGGACTTGGCCTTTCTTAGGCTCTTGCCTACTTACAAGACCAGAATTTATCTGTTCTTGTTCTCTAGCCTGCTTCAGCCTGTCCAGGCTTCTGGATGCAGGCCCTGTTTTGAGCTCTGCTCCTTTGGACCCTCTGTCTCTGTTGCTTCCTGGCTTCCTACCTTGAACATCCTTCACGGGATCAACCATGCGGAGGCCCGCCTAAGACCAGCCGGCCCCGGTACCCAAGGGTTCAACCTGCGGGGAACAAGGGCTGGTATTGGCGAAGTTCCAGTCAGCCTCCGCTTCCCATTCTGCTCTGCCTCCTGATGGTGGAGATCCATGGGGGCTTCCCCATGGGTAGCGTGAATTCCACCTCATGCCAAGGGTCCACCTCTGCAACAGATTGCCAATGCCATGGACTCTTCAGAGCCATCCGCTCTCCAGGCCATTCTGGGTCTGGCCTTGAAAATCCAGGAACAGCAGCGGTTCTTGGAGGCATTGGCTACCTCCATTGAATGCCTCAATGCCCGTTTGGACTCTCATGCTGGTCCCATGGCTTCTATGACCGCACCACTCAGTTCTCAGGCACTGGCTACTCCAGCCAGAGCTCTGCTCACCCTGCCCATTCCACCTCGTTTCAAAGGGGACCCAAAGCTCTGAAGAGGCTTCATCAATCAATGCTACATGCAGTTTTCTCTGCAGCCCTCCGTCATCCAGGACAACCTTACGAGAGTAACTTTTATCCTTTCATGCCTAGAGGGCAAGGCATTAGCATGGGCATCTCCTTTGTGTAGCATGCAGACTCTCTTCTCCAGGAACTATCATGCTTTGTGACTACCTTTTGTCACACCTTTGATGATCCAGGGAGGCAGGCTATGGCTAGTTCGAATCTTCTACATTTACAGCAAGGTCATCGAGCACTCAATGAATATACCATACAATTACGGACTATCGCTATGGAGTTAGGTTGGCAGGACTGCCTCCGAGCCATTTACTTAGATGGCCTGTCACCTCAACTCAAAGATGAACTTACAGCCCGTGAACTACCCTCCTCTCTCGAGGACCTCATCGACCTTGCGGGTCCCAAAGACCATCGCCTCCAGGAGCACCACCAGGAGGTCCGGGTACCCTGGCGCCCCACTGCCGAATCTTCTCGTTCTCCACCTGCTGCGAGTCCCGCATACAGCGGAGTTCCGTCATCCACCAAGTTGGAAGAACCCATGCAGCGGGGGCATGGATGCCGTACCCCTGAGGAGTGCCTTAAGCAGAGGCATTCGAGTCTGTGCTTGTATTGTGGAGCTGCAGGACACCGCCTGTCATTTTGTCCCATCCATCCGGGAAACTCTCTGGCCTAAGTTCAGTAGGAGTCTTGAACTTGGGCGCTACTACCCCGGCCCCTCTGTTAATGTTACCAGTTACCTTGACCTGGAATTCCTGTTCCTTCCCCACCTTGGCTTTGGTTGATTCAGGAGCCAGCGAGAACTTCCTTGTGTTATGACTTTGTGAATCCTTGATGGTCAACAGTCTTACATTAGGCCACAAGGAACGATTCAGGGTAGTAGGTAAAGGTGGTGTCCGCAGTGGCGAGCTAGTGTAAGCAGGGTAGGTCCAAGTCCGGTCCGGGTCGAGGCAGATAGCAAGGCAAAGCTAATCAAAGTCTGGTCCGGGTCCAGGCAGGTAGCAAGGCAAAGGTAATCCAAGTCTGGTCCGGGTTGAGGCAGATAGCAAGGCAAAGGTAATCCAAGTCCGGTCCGGGTCGAGGCAGGTAGCAAGGCAAAGGTAATCCAAGTCCGGTCCGGGTTGTGGCAGGTAGCAAGGCAAGGGCAAATCCAAATCTGGTCTGGGTCGTGGCAGGTAGCAAGGCAACGAATACAGAGGAAAACCAGGTCAGGCAGGAAGGCAACAGAATCCGAGCAGAGCACCAGCAGAAGCGAGCCTGTAGCTGAGGCAAAGCTGTGCTGGACTCAATTTTTTAAATAGTGAAAGTTTTCCCGCATGATTTGCAGGACTTCCAGGAGTGACGCGCTTAAATGGGGCGGAGCTTAAGCCCAAAGCGCATAGAGTGATGCCGCTGTCTGCCACCGGCGCTGCGCGATGGATAAGCCGAGAACCCGGAACCCTGCCGACCCCGAACGGTAACACCTTGTGAAGGATTTGGTCCAACTCCTAGGCATTTCTATCCATCCCATTAAGAATCCACTACTCATAGCCCCCATCCACGGTGACCCTCTACCAGGAAGAATCTCCCAAGTCACTCTTCCTGTCCAACTCCTCACTGGAATTACGCATGAGGAGGAGGTAGAATTCTTCATCCTGGATAAATCCATCCATCCAGTAGTGTTAGGGTTACCATGGCTTCAGTGCCACTCACCCCACTTCGATTGGGAGACCCTACAACTCGCTGAATGGAGCCCTGCCTGTCATCGCACTTGCCTCAAGAGAGTAGAACCGCATTCAGTGATCTCGCTAGCGGTTACTGTCTCAGGTCTTCCTGCGCCATCTGCTGACTTTGTGGATGTGTTTTCGAAATAGAAGGCTGATATTCTTCTGCCTCATCGTGAGTATGACTGCCCCATTGATCTACTACCGGGTATTACAACCCGTAGGGGCAGAACCTACCCTTTGTCTGTACCAAAGACCTGAGCTATGTCGGACTACATCTGTGAAAACTTGGCTAAAGGTTTAATCCGTCCCTCCCCTCGCTTGCTGGTGCAGGCTTCTTCTATGTCACCCACAAGGATAAGTACCATCTGCCCTTGATTAATGAATTGTTTGATCACCTCCAAGGGGGCAACCATCTTTACTAAGCTGGACTTGCAAGATGCCTACAACCTGGTTCGTATCCATCCCGAGGATTTCTGGCAGACTGCGTTTAATACCAAGGATGGACATTACGAATACCTTGTCATACCATTTTGGCCTTTGCAATCCCCCTGTGGTGTTCCAACGCATGACCAACGAAATCTTTCACGACCTCCTCTATGTGAAGGTTGTCGCCTACCTAGACAACATCCTTATTTTTTCAAAGGATCTTGCCACTCATCATTAGGATGTCCGTACAGTGCTGCAGTGCCTGCAGGAGAATCACTTATTTGCCAAGCTCGACAAGTGCTTGTTTGAGAAGCAGAGCTTATCCTTCCTGGGCTACATCGTTTCCCAACATGGCTTCTCCATGGATCCCAGTAAGCTATGGAGTATCCAACACTGGCCCCAACCCACAGGCCTCTGAGCACTCCAGCTGTTCCTTGGTTTTACCAACTACTACAGCCACTTCATAGCTAATTATTCCCTGGTTGCCACACCTCTCATGGCTCTTACCTGTTAGGGTAGCGACATGAAGAATTGGATTCCAGAGGCAATTACTGCCTTCCAAGTGCTGAAAGATGCCTTCTTGTTGGGGCCCTGCCTACGTCACCCGGAGCTGAATCGCCCCCTTCATTGTGGAAGTGGACGCCTCTGCCATTGGAGCTGGGGCAGTGCTGAGTTAGCACTCCCAAAAGAGGTTCTGCGTCCTTGCTCCTTCTACTCTCACAAGTTCTCCCCCACAGAGTGAAATTATAGCAACAGTGATCGAGAACTCCTTGAAATTAAGCTTGCTCTTGAAGAATGATGCCCTTGACTAAAGGGTGCCCAACATCGGTTTACAATCTTCACCGACCACAGGAACCTTGAG
The DNA here is from genome assembly GCF_901001135.1 of Rhinatrema bivittatum. Lineage (NCBI taxonomy): Eukaryota > Metazoa > Chordata > Amphibia > Gymnophiona > Rhinatrematidae > Rhinatrema > Rhinatrema bivittatum. The sequence continues at coordinate 333,597,459 of NC_042617.1, read as the reverse complement.
CATCTCCGGCATGCCCAGTGTTTAATGTTCTCCAGGCCCGCTGGGTGCTATTCTTCACTCGATTTGACTTCAACCTTCGATACCGTCCTGTCAAAAAGAACCTCTGGGCTGATGCCCTGTCTCGTTCATTCGAACCCAAAGACTCCCAAGAAGAGCCTCATCACATAATCAATCCTGCCTGTATTTCTCTGTCCGCCACCATGACTGTACCTGCAGAGAAAACGGTGGTGCCCCGCAGCCTTCATGAAAAGGTGCTACAGTGGGTACATGATTCCAGAGTAGCTGGTCATCCTGGATGTGCTTGGACTTTGTCCCTCTTACAGCGCTACTATTGGTGGCCCACCATGTCCTCTGGTACGCGTGCGTACTTAGACTCCTGTCCTATGTGTGCCCAATAAAAGCCTTCAGTGGGTCAACAGTGGGGCCTGCTACAACCTCTAGCTGCTCCTGAAGAACCCTGGACTCACTTGTCCACCAATTTTGTGGTGGACCTTCTGGTGTCAAACGGGAACACAGTCATCTGGGTGATCATGGACAAGTTCTCCAAGATGGCTCACTTTGTTCCACTTCCCTCCTTACCTTCAATGCCTGAACTTGCACTTCTGTTCTTCCTCCATGTCTTCTGCCTCTATGGATTACCCGTAGACATTGCCTTCGATAGGGGGCCTCAGTTTGTTGCCCACTACTGGAGCTCTTTGTGCAGGAAATTTGGCATTTCCATCAGCCTGACCACTGCTTATCATCCCCAGGCTAACAGCCAAGCTGAGTGAATGAACTGCTCCCTCAAGTGCTTTCTCCATGCTTACTCCAATGACCAGCAAGACAACTGGGCTCAACTACTCGCATGGGCCGAATTTTCTCATAATTCGCAAATCGCTGCAGCCACAGAAGTCTCCCCTTTCACTCTGGTGTATGGCAGGCAGCCTGCTTTGCCAATTCCTCTCTCAGTGCCTTCTGAATCTCCAGCAGCTCAGGCAACTGCAGATGCCCTTCAGGCCTTATGGATCAAGGGGTTAAAGGGGCACTTAGAGAAGATAAGGCCATCACGGAAAGATTAAATGATTTCTTTGCTTCGGTGTTTACTGAAGAGGATGTTGGGGAGGTACCCGTAATGGAGAGGGTTTTCATGGGTAATGATTCAGATGGACTGAATCAAATCACGGTGAACCTAGAAGATGTGGTAGGCCTGATTGACAAACTGAAGAGTAGTAAATCACCCGGACCGGATGGTATACACCCCAGAGTTCTGAAGGAACTAAAAAATGAAATTTCAGACCTATTAGTAAAAATTTGAAACTTATCATTAAAATCATCCATTGTACCTGAAGACTGGAGGATAGCAAATGTAACCCTAATATTTAAAAAGGGCGCCAGGGGCGATCCGGTAAACTACAGACCGGTTAGCCTGACTTCAGTGCCAGGAAAAATAGTGGAAAGTGTTCTAAACATCAAAATCACAGAACATATAGAAAGATATGGTTTAATGGAACAAAGTCAGCATGGCTTTACCCAAGGCAAGTCTTGCCTCACAAATCTGCTTCACTTTTTTGAAGGAGTTAATAAACATGTGGATAAAGGTGAACCGGTAGATATAGTATACTTGGATTTTCAGAAGGCGTTTGACAAAGTTCCTCATGAGAGGCTTCTAGGAAAAGTAAAAAGTCATGGGATAGGTGGCGATATCCTTTCGTGGATTGCAAACTGGCTAAAAGACAGGAAACAGAGAGTAGGATTAAATGGACAATTTTCTCAGTGGAAAGGAATGGACAGTGGAGTGCCTCAGGGATCTGTATTGGGACCCTTACTATTCAATATAATTTATAAATGATCTGGAAAGAAATACGACGAGTGAGATAATCAAATTTGCAGATGACACAAAATTGTTCAGAGTAGTTAAATCACAAGCAGATTGTGATAAATTGCAGGAAGACCTTGTGAGACTGGAAAATTGGGCATCCAAATGGCAGATGAAATTTAATGTGGATAAGTGCAAGGTGATGCATATAGGGAAAAATAACCCATGCTATAATTACACAATGTTGGGTTCCATATTAGGTGCTACAACCCAAGAAAGAGATCTAGGTGTCATAGTGGATAACACATTGAAATCGTCGGTTCAGTGTGCTGCGGCAGTCAAAAAAGCAAACAGAATGTTGGGAATTATTAGAAAGGGAATGGTGAATAAAACGGAAAATGTCATAATGCCTCTGAATTGCTCCATGGTGAGACCGCACCTTGAATACTGTGTACAATTTTGGTTGCCGCATCTCAAAAAAGATATAATTGCGATGGAGAAGGTACAGAGAAGGGCTACCAAATAGAGATGTGGTTCGTTTTTCGCCCGACTTAGGAAATTCAACGAAATTTCCTAACTCGTGGTTTCGGAGGCCCCAAAACCCGAAAAGAATTTTCCCCGACTTTCGGGGAAATTTCGTTTTTCGGGTTTGCATGGGGAGAGGGACACTTTTTTTTTTTTTAATTAAAACCCACCCCAAACATTTAAATAAACTATAATACAACACCCCCCCCCCCATCCCGATCCCTCCCCAAGACTTACTAAGTACATCCCTGGTGATCCAGCGGGGTCCCGGGTTCCATTTGCCCTCCGTGCCCATGCTACTTGCAAGCCGTGCTCTTTAAAATGGTGCCGAATAGCCTCTGAACTACCATGTCACAGGGGCTACCGGCGCCAATGGTCAGCCCCTGTCACATGGCCGTCGGCGCCATCTTGTGCTCCTGTCATGTGATTGGAGCTGACCAATGGCGCCGAAAGCCCCTGTGACATAGTATGGGCAAAGGCTATCGGCGCCATTTTGATTACTGGCAGCCGACAACGAAATCGCTTTCGGACCCCCGCTGGACCCCCAGGGATTATTGGCAAGCCTTGGGGGGGGTCAGGAGGGGACTCTTGACCTTCCCAAGGCTTGCCAATAATCCCTGGGGGTCCAGCGGGGGTCCGAAAGTGATTTCGTTGTCGGCTGCCAGTAATCAAAATGGCACCGATAGCCTTTGCCCATACTATGTCACAGAGGCTTTCGGCGCCGTTGGTCAGCTCCAGTCACATGACAGGAGCACAAGATGGCGCCGATGGCCATGTGACAGGGGCTGACCAATGGCGCCGGTAGCCCCTGTGACATGGTATTTCAGAGGCTATTCGGCACCATTTTAAAGAGCACGGCTTGCAAGTAGCACGGGCACGGAGGGCAAATGGAACCCAGGACCTCGCTGGATCACCAGGGATGTACTTAGTAAGTCTTGGGGAGGGATCGGGATGGGGGGGGGTGGTTTGTAAACTTTGTATTTATGTAGAAAACTGATTTTAAATGCTTGGGGTGGGTTTTCTTTAAGCTTCCTTTGCCGTTTCGTTTTTTGGCCCGGTTTCGGGTTTCCTCGTTTCGTTTTTCAAAAAAACGAAATGAGAAAACCTGAAATTTACCACGAGGTATCCGAGTCAAAAAACGACCCGGCAGAAAAAAACGAAGCACATCTCTACTACCAAAATGATAAGGGGAATGGAACAACTCCCCTATGAGGAAAGACTAAAGAGGTTAGGACTTATCAGCTTGGAAAAGAGACGACTGAGGGGGGATATGATAGAGGTGTTTAAAATCATGAGAGGTCTAGAACGGGTAGATGTGAATCGGTTATTTACTCTTTCAGATAGTAGAAAGACTAGGGGGCACTCCATGAAGTTAGCATGGGGCACATTTAAAACTAATCGGAGAAAGTTCTTTTTTACTCAACGCACAATTAAACTCTGGAATTTGTTGCCAGAGGATGTGGTTAGTGCAGTTACTATAGCTGTGTTTAAAAAAGGATTGGATAAGTTCTTGGAGGAGAAGTCTATTACCTGCTATTAAGTTCACTTAGGGGTAGATTTTCAAAAAGCGCGATTTGGCGTACTTTTGTTGGCGCATCAGGCGCCAACAAAAGTACGCTGGATTTTAGTAGATACGCGCGTAGCCACGCGTATCCACTAAAATCCTGGATCGGCGCACGCAAGGCTACCGATTCCGTATAGCCGGCGCATGCCGAGCCGAGCAGCCAACCTCCGTTCCCTCCGAGGTCGCTCCGAAATCGGAGCGGCCTCGGAGGGAACTTTCTTTTGCCCTCCCCTCACCTTCCCCTCCCTTCCCCTACCTAACCCACCCCCCCGGCCCTGTCTAAACCCCCCCTTACCTTTGTCGGGGGATTTACGCCTCCCGGAGGGAGACGTAAATCCCCGCACGCCAGCGGGCCGCTAGCGCGCCGGGACGCGACCTGGGGCGTGGCCATGCCCCCGGACCGCCCCAGGCCGTAACCACGCCCCTGGGCCCGTCCCCGAAACGCTACGTCCCGCCCTGAAAACACTGCGCGGATCGGGCCCGCCCCCCTACACGCCCCCCTCGGAAAACCCCGGGACTTACGTGAGTCCCGGGGCTCTGCGCGCGCCGGTAGGCCTATGTAAAATAGGCGCACCGGCGCGCAGGGCCCTGCTCGCGTAAATGCGGGCGGATTTACGCGAGCAGGGCTCTTAAAATCCGCCCCTTAGAGAATAGCCACTGCCATTAGCAATGGTAACATGGACTAGACTTAGTTTTTCGGTACTTGCCAGGTTCTTATGGCCTGGATTCGCCACTGTTGGAAACAGGATGCTGGGCTTGATGGATCCTTGGTCTGACCCAGTATGGCATTTTCTTATGTTCTTATGATGCACACTAACCAACGTTTGCGCCAAGCGGCCGCACGTGCCAAGAAATCCTCAGTTGCCCTTGGCAGACCTGACCCAGAATTTCAATCTGGTGACAAGGTATGGCTGAGCACCTGCCATATTCGATTGAAGCTTTCCTCCCAGCAGTTCACTCCCAGGTATAACGGGCCTTTACCGATCACTCGACGAATTGGCCCAGTGACCTACGCTGCCACCTATGCTGGGAGTACACAGCTCCTTCCACATCTCGCTACTCAAGCCTCTAGTGCTCTCTTGGCCTTCTCACAAGGCTCCTGAACTTTCTCAAGTCATCTCGGAGACTGACACAAAATACCGAGTTCAAGATGTTCTAGACATCCAGAGGAGAGGCCGCCGTTGGGAATACCTCCCCTCTTGGGAGGGGTACAGTCCCGAAGAAAATTCCTGGGAACCAGTTTGTAACATCTTGGATCAAGGGCTTCTTCAGCAGTTCCACCAAGCCCATCCGGGCAAACCCAGACCTTCAAGAGGGGAGTGCAAAAGGGGGGGGGGGGTGTTACTGTTGCATGTCTCGGCTGTGGCAGGCCCGCAACTGGCCCTATTCACCCCTGACACCTGGGTCCCAGACCTGGCCCTTCCTCTTTGGCAGCAGTAGGCAGTTGCCTACGTGCTCGTGCTCCTACCATATTCCCCGGCAGCTCTGCAGTCTCCTCCAGTCCCAGTCGGGTCTCCCAAGTGCGCGGAGGGGAGGCCTCCATGTAGTTCCAGACACTCTGCCTTAGGCGCATGTACGCCTTCCCCAACTTTAAAGGAGCCACGGCGAGAAACCTTCCCGCAGCCCCGGATGATGATGTCGCTGGGCCCTGCTACTTAAGGCAGCCCCACCATTCAGTCTTTGCCTTGGCAACAGGTCTCCACACTTCCTGTCATGTGCTAGTTCTTACTCTTTCATGTCCCTGTTCCTGCTACTGTGCTTTTCTGTTCCAGTCCTGCGTTCCTGTTCCAGTTCCTGAGTTCCAGTTCCAGTTTCCTGTTCCTGACCTTCGCTTGTTCCTGACCACACTTTGGATGGATTCCTGGCTTTGACCCTCACTTTTTTCAGGCCATGCCTTAGACATATTCTCTGGCTCTGACCCTTGCTTGCACCTGACCTTGTATTCAGCCACCTGCCCTGACTTCAGTTGGCACCTGACCTTGTCTACAGCCGCCTGCCCTGATTCCAGCTTGAACCTGACTTTGCCACCAGTGGACTACTTGGACTTTGCCTTTCTTTGGCTCTTGCCTACTTATAAGCCCAGACTTAATCTGTTCCTGTTCTCTAGCCTGCTTCAGCCTCTCTGGGCTTCGGGATCCGGGCCCTGTCTTGAGCTCCGCTCCTTTGGACCCTGTGTCTCCATTGCTTCCTGGCTCCCTGCCTTGAACATCCTTCACAGGATCAACCACGTGAAGGTCCGACTAAGACCAGCCAGCCCTGGTACCCAAGGGCTCAGCCTGTAGGGAATGAGGGCTGGTATTGGCGAAGCTCCAGTCGGTCTCCTCTTTCCATTCTGTTCCGCTTCCTGATGGTGGGGACCCATGGGGGCTTCCCCATGGGTAGCGTCAACTCCACCTCGGGCCAAGGGTCCACCTCCGCAGCAACTTGCTAATTTTGTGGAATGCTTCCTAATCCTTGTATTATCGGAATGAGTAAATAACTGATTCACAGTTACCAGTTCAAGTCCTTTCATGATTTTATAGACCTGTATCATGTTCACCTTCAGCCATTTTTTCTTCAAGTTGAACAGCTCAAATATCTTTAGCCTTTCTTCATCGAGGAACTATTCCATTCCCTTTACCATTTTGTTCGACCTTCTCTGCATCATCTCCAATACAACTATATCTATTTTGAGATGTGGTGGCCAGAATGGCACACAGTACTCAACATAGAGAGAAAGAGAGACATTATGACATTTTCCATTTTATTCACCATTCCCATCCTAATAATTCCTAACATTCTTTTGCTTTTTTGACCATGGCAGCACATGAAAGGGCCAATGCAATATTTATGCGCAGAAAGCAGGCACTGAACAGTCAGCACCCACTTTCCTATCGCGCCCACAGGTGCCCCTCCTGGGTGTGCCATGCAATATTTACATTAGGGATCGCATTAGCAAGGAGGCGCTACGGTCACTTGCTGGCATGGTTAAAATATGAAGTGAAACAGGCCATTTTAGGCAAAAAAAACATCCTTCAAAAATTGGAAGAAAGATCCATTTGAAAAAAATAGGAAAAAGCATAAGCATTGTCAAGTTAAGGGTACAACATTGATAAGGCACGCTAAGAGAGAATATGAAAAGAAGTTGGCCATGGAGGCAAAAACTACTAATAAAATATTTTAAAAATATATCCAAAGCAAGAAACCTGTGAGGGAGTCGGTTGGACTAATAGATGACTGAGGGGTTAAAGGGGCTCTTAGGGAAGATAAGGCCATTGCAGAATGACTAAATGAATTCTTTGCTTCTGTGTTTACTAATTAATTAATTAATTAAATTTATTTTTTATACCGACGTTCATGGCACAAGTCATATCGCATCGGTTTACATCAAACGAAGGTTTACATCGAACGGGATAGATTACATCAAACAGAGATGGATTAACCAAAAACTAATCAGTTAATGAAGAGGAACGAAGAACGAGGAGGTTATAACTAGGAATTAGAAATACAGAAATTGAGAAACATATCAACACGGTACATTAGCATTCGTTATAGTGTCTGCCGAGTAACATAACATAACATGGTAGAGTAACAATTGACATATGCGGGGTATCGAATTAGCTATGATTAGGTTGGGTATCTAAATATTTTTGTGATGTTAGGGAAAGGCTCAAGTGAACAGTCAGGTCTTAAGTTTTTTCTTGAAGGACAGTGGGCAGCTTTCCTGGCGGAAGTCAGGGGGCATGTCATTCCAATGGGCTGGTCCAGCTATGGAGAAGGCCCGTTTGTTAGTGTGGGAGTGCATGGGGGATTTGGTGGGGGGGGGGGGGGTGAGGAGGGTTTCTTTATAGGCCTTTCTAACCGATCTATTTGAGGTGTGGAATCGGAGAGAGAATTTTAGTGTGAGTGATGCAAAGTTGGAGAGATATTGGTTCCGGAGAAAGTTTGCAAGGGTGATGATTCAGATGAACTGAACCAAATCAAACTGAACTTGGAAGATGTAGTAGGTCAGATTGACAAACTAAAGAGTAGCAAATCACCTGGACCTGATGGCATGCACCCCAGGGTTCTGAAGGAACTAAAAAATGAAATTTCAAATCCATTATTTAAAAGTTTTAACCTATCACAGAAAAGGACCAAATGGTCCATCCAGTCTGCCCAGAAAGCTTATGGTAGCATCTGCTGAGCCATACAAGTCACTCCCTTCCTTAGTTTCCCAAATTGTCAAAGTCAGTTTGAGAAACTAATCATTAAAATTGTTCATTGTCCCTGGAGACTGTAGGGTGGCCAATGTACACCCAATATTTATAAAGGGCTCTAGGGGTGATCCAGGAAACTATAGGCCAGTGAGCCTGACTTGAGTGCTGGTAAAAATAGTAGAAACTATTCTGAAGATCAAAATCACAGAGCAAATAAAAAGACATGGTTTAATGGAACACAGTCAGCATGGATTTACCCAAGTGAAGTCTTTCCTCACAAATCTGCTTCATTTTTTGAAGAGGTAAATAAACCTGTGGATAAAGGTGAACTGGTAGATGTAATGTATTTGGATTTTCAGAAGGTGTTTGACAAAGTCCTTCATGAGATGCTTCTATGGAAACTAAACAGTCAAGGGATAGGAGGTGGTGTCCTTTCATGGATTACAAACTGGTTAAAAGACAGGGAACAGAGAGTAGAATTAAATGGTTACTTTTCTCAGTGGAGTGCCTCAGGGATCTGTGCTTGGATCAGTGCTTTTCAATCTAACTAGATAAACGACGCTTGACCGACGTGCCGCAAATGCGCAGTAGAGAGCAGCTCTACTGCGCATGTGCGGGCGAGCACGTCGGTCTTAGGCAGCGTAAAAAAAAAAAAAAAACGTGGCGGCAGCATGGTAGCAGTGGCAGCGGGGCGGGCGGGTATTTAGCGGGCGGCAGCGGAGGCGGTTGTTCGGGCCGGTAGAGGATGAAGTGAGCGGGCGGAGGGAGGGAGGAGATTAGGGAGGCAGGGGCGGCACGGTAGCGGGCGGAAGCGGAGAGAGGTTTAGCGTAGGAGGTTAGCCAGCGGCAGCGGGCTGGGGGTAGGCGGTGGGGGGGGATGAAGCAGACGGCGGTAGCGGCAGCGGCCGGCGGCGGTGGTCTTAGCGGCCAGTAGCGAGGGAGGGAGGAGAGTAGAGAGAGAGAGAGAGAAGGAGAGGGAGGGAGGGATTGGAATTAGGGGGAGGGACGGGAGAGAGGAGGAGTGGGGGGGAGTGGACTGAGTGAAGAGTGAAGGGGGATGGGATTGAGTGAGGGGAGGGAGTGAGGGGGAGGGGATGAGTGAGGGGGAGGGACTGAGTGCGAGGGGAGTGAGTGGGACTGAGGGAGAGGGAGGGAGGGAGTGGGACTGAGGGAGAGTGAGTGGGACTGAGTGTGAGTGAGAGGGAGGGAGAGAGGGGGAGAGAGTGAGTGAGACTGAGTGGGAGGGAGGGTGAGACTGAGTGGGAGGGAGGGAGGGACTGAGTGAGAGGAGAGGGAGGGTGGGGAGGAGTGGGTGAGTGGGTGGGAGGGAGGTAGGGGGTGGTGAAGAGTGAGGGGAGAGAGAATGAGGGGGAGGTGAGAGACAGAGGGATGTAGCCCGTTTTAACGGGCTTAACGGCTTGTATATTTATAAATGATCTGGAAAGGAATATGATGAGTGAGGTAATCAAATTTGCAAATGATTCAAAAGTATTCAGAGTAGTTAAGATAAATTGCAGGAGGACCTTACAAAACTGGAAGATTGGGCATCCAAATGGCAGATGAAATTTAATGTGGAGAAGTGCAAGGTGATGCATGTTATAATCTGTTATGTTTGTAGACCCTGGATCGGGGTAAAAGCTGACTCCACCCACAGGGAGGAGCCCTGTTGGGACTCACCCCAATAGGCGTGGCCTCAGTGAGTCGGACACAACAGCAAAGAGACTTTATAGTACTGGAATGTAGAAAAACCCACCAAGTGGGAAGACAGAGGCACAGTCCAGAGGAATGGGTAGCTCAATTATAATATCTCCGGTAGTGGTCCGTGGAGCGGGGTACGCCAGGGAATCCCTCCTTAGATGGAACTTCTTTGTATTGATCCGGTAGTGGCCCACAGCGCGGGGTACACCGAGAATCACTGGAGAATGTTAAGAGTCAGCTGAAGGTAGCGAAGTCACAAGGCTGAACCAGACAAAGCCCAGAGTAGATGAAGAGAGACTCCAGGCAGGCCCTCCAAGGAGTAGATAGCCAGAACGTGACAAGGCCCCCGAGGAGCGGGTATCTAAAGCGTTCGAGTCTCTGGGTCAGGAAAGAGTTCAGCGTAGCGAAGTAAAGCATCTCCGAAGGAGTGGAATTTAGCAGGAAGGAAGTCCTTGCTAACTCGTAGATAGCTCAGACCGGCTGACTCAAATACACGCAGACAGATGACATCATACAGAGGGAATGCCCCCGAGGTTCCCGCCATGACGTATATAAGATGGGGCCTGGCATGCGCGCATGCTTTAGGTAATCCCCGATTCAAGATGGCAGACGGGATTGCCCACGCCGTCCCAGGAACGCTGAGGAAAGCGGCATGCAGAGGTCGCCAATTGTCCGAGAATTACTGGTGCAGGAAAAATGTAGGTGAGCAACAGAGGTCGCAGCCATCTGTGACCGATGGGTGCAACAGCACCCCCCTTCTTAGGGTCCCTCCCAGGGGGTTTCGGCTTCCTTGGATGAGTTAGATTAAATTGATGAATCAAATCTTTGTTGAGGATATTTTTAGCAGGCTCCCAGGTATTTTCTTCTGGCCCATATCCTTCCTAGGATATGAGGTACTCCCAGTGCTTCCCATGTTTGCGACTATGTCCTCCACTTGGTATGTGATGTCCTCTTTGGCATCAAGAGGTTGAGGATACGGAGTCTTGGTAGAAAACTCAGAGAGGATGAGCAGCTTCAAGAGAGATATGTAGAAGGCATTATGTATTTTCATGGAAGTGGGTAACTGCAGGCTGTAAGTTACTGGTCCCAGACAGCGTAATATGGAGTAAGGCCCAATATAGCGTGGAGCGAATCGACAAAAAATAATCCTGCACCAGCAGGTGACTTGGAAGGTCTGATGAATCCTTTTTGCAAGTTTACTTGGATATAGGCTGACATGGCCTCAATCTCTGATAGAGAAAGTGGGTATACCCTTCCTCTAGGGGATTCCGAGCCTGGTTTTATATTAATAGCACAGTCGAAAGACCGTGTGGTGGAAATACATCAGCTGCTTTCTTTGAAAACACATCGTGAAAGGACGCGTATTGTGGCGGCAAACCTGGGAGAGAAACGGTGGTAGACATGCAGGGTATAGGTATTACACTCTTCAGGCACTTGTCGTGACAAGCTGTACCCCATTGCAAAAGTTCCATGGTGCTCCAGTCAAACTGGGGTGTGTGATCTTGCAGCCATGGGAGGCGAAGTACTATAGGATGAATGGCCTTGTCAAGAACCAAAAATGAGATGGTCTCAGTATGAAGGGCACCAGTGCACAGGCAAATTGGTTGTGTGGTCTGGGATACCTCTCCTGGTAATGGTTCACTGTGTATAGAAGAGAAGAGCAGCAAAGTGGGTGTCAGAATGGTAGGAATCCTTAGATGTTCTACCAGTCTTTTGAGTATAAAATTGCCACTGGCTCCGGAATCGACAATCGCAAGAGTCTGGAATTCAAGGGTTCTGGAGATGATCGAGACTGGGAGTGTTAGTGGAGGAGATGGTGTAGTAAGACCTAGGAAGAGTCCTCTAGTGGATCCTAAGTCTGCATGTTTCCCGGACAGATGGGACATGATTGAACCACATGGCCGGGTTGACTGCAGTACATACAAAGACCCATTCTCTTACAGTAGCACCTCTCCTTGGCGGTTAGATGGCTGCGGCCTAATTGCATGGGTTCATTTTCTTCAGGGATCAGTGTAGGCTGGGTCTGTCCTGCAGGTGTGGCTCGTGGACGTATACTCACTGAGAGGTGTCTTTTAAGACTCTTAACCTCTTGTGATCATTCCCGGGGTGACGATCAATTCTCCCAGCAAGATCAATAAGTGAGTCCAAGGTGGCAGATAATTCACATGCTGCCAATTCATCCTTGATATGGGAGTTAAGGCCTTCTAGGAAAATCACACGTAAACATTCTAGGTCCCAGTGAAGCTCTGAAGATAGGGTCTTAAATTCAATCACATAGACCGGGAGTGGCTTGGCTCCTTGTTGGAGATGTAATAGAGTGGATCCAGCAACTGTCTTGCATGCAGGGTCATCAAATACTGACTTAAAGAGAGCAAGAAAACCTAGCAAGTCGCTAAGGATCGGGTCATTGCGTTCCCAGAGAGGCGAAGCCCAAGCCAGGGCTTTTCCATCTAAAAGAGACAGGATATACGTAATCTTGGATACTGCAGTAGGAAAGTATGTTGGTTGTAATGAAAAGTGCATACAGCACTGATTGAGGAAGCCTCTACATAACAGGGAATCTCCTGAGAAGCGAGTAGGGGCTGGTAGTGGTACTGCAGTTCATCCTGAAACCACAGATGATGAGGCATCTTTGTCAGATGTAGTTGGAGTTTTCAGTCATGAATTCAACTGATTAAATGCATTAGCCAAAGTCTCTAAAGTCCTCTGTTGTTCAGCAATACGTTGGGCCAGGCTAGGAATGGCCTGAAGGACTGATACCTGAGCCGGGTCAATGGAGTTAGCAATCTGTTATAATCTGTTATGTTTGTAGACCCTGGATCGGGGTAAGAGCTGACTCCACCCACAGGGAGGAGCCCTGTGGGGACTCACCTCGATAGGTGTGGCTTCAGCTGAGATGGACATAACAGCAAAGAGACTTTATTGTACTGGAATGTAGAAAAACCCACCAAGTGGGAAGAGAGAGGCACAGTCCAGAGGAATGGGTAGCTCAATGATGATATCCCCGGTAGTGGTCCGCGGAGCGGAGTACACCGGGGAATCCCTCCTTAGATGAAACATCTCTGTATTGATCCGGTAGTAACCCGCAGCGTGGGGTACACCGAGAATCACAGGAGAATGTTGAGAGTAGAGCAGGAGGTCAGCAGAGCTGAATAGCAGATGGAACTCAATCTGAAGTGTGCAAGGAAGGTCGCTGAGATGAACACGGTAGTGGCCCGAGGCATGGGTACACCGGAGGTTCCGTCAGCTGAATGTAGCAAAGTCACAAGGCTGAACCAGACAAAGCCCAGAGTAGATGAAGAAAAACTCCAGGCAGGAAGGCCCTCCGAGTAGTGGATAGCAGCCAGAACATGACAAGGCCCCCGAGGAGCAGGTACCTAAAGCGTTCGAGTCTCTGGGTCAGGAACGAGTTCAACGTAGCGAAGTAAAGCATCTCCAAAGGAGTGGAATTCAGCAGGAAGGAAGTCCTTGCTAAATCGTAGGTAGCTCAGACCAGCTGGCTCAAATACATGCATCTGCCTGCGTGCAGGAGATCGCTCCCAGACCCCCGCTGGACCCCCAGGGACTTTTGGCCAGCTTGGGGGGGCTTCCTGACCCCACAAGACTTGCCAAAAGTCCAGCGGGGGTCCGGGAGCGACCTCCTGCACTCGGGCCGTATTGCCAATATTCAAAATTGCGCCGGCGCTACTTTTGAATATTGGCAATACGGCCCGAGTGCAGGAGGAAAATGGCGCCGGCAGGAGATCGACTGCAGGAGGTCGTTCAGCGAGGGTTCCGGCGCCTCGCTGAACGACCTCCTGCAGTCGATCTCCTGCCGGCGCCATTTTCCGTACGGAAAATGGCGCCGGCCATACGCGTATGGCCGGCGCCATTTTCCGTACGAAAATGATTCGCGGCGGGAAATCGCTCCCTGACCCCCGCTGGACCTCCAGGAACTTTTGGCCAGCTTGTGGGGGGCCTCCTGACCCCCACGAGACTTGCCAAAAGTCCAGCGGGGGTCCGGAAGGACCTCCTGCCGTCCAATCTTTTTCGTCTATGGCCGCCGCCATTTTTCGGCGCCATTTTGGAAAATGGCGCCGGCTGAAGACGACAAGATTCAGAGCAGGAGCCCGTTCCGGACCGCTGCCGTTCCGGACCGCCGCTGGACCCGCAGGTTATTTAAGTTATTTGGGGGGGGGTTCGGGGGGGGTGGGGGGATTTAATTTAAAGGGTCGGGGTGGGTTTTTAGGGGGTTTTAGTGTGCCGGCTCACGATTCTAACGATTTATAACGATAAATCGTTAGAATCTGTATTGTATTGTGTTCCATAACGGTTTAAGACGATATTAAAATTATCGGACGATAATTTTAATCGTCCTAAAACGATTCACATCCCTATGGAACAGTTCCCTTATGAGGAAAGGCTAAAGAGGTTAGGACTGTTCAGCTTGGAGAAGAGACAGCTGAGGGAGGATATGAAAGAGGTCTTTAAAATCATGAGAGGTCTACAACGGGTAAATGTGAATCGGTTATCTACTCTTTTGGATAATAGAAGGACTAGAGAGCACTCCATGAGGTTAGCAAGTAGCACATTTAAAACTAATCAGAAAAAATTATTTTTCACTCAATGCACAATTAAACTGTGGAATTTGTTGACAGAGGATGTGGTTATTGCAGTTTGTGTAGCTGGGTTTAAAAAAAGGTTTGGATAAGTTCTTGGATGAGAAGTCCATTAACTGCTATTAATCATAGTTGTCTTGGAGAATAGCCACTGCTAATACTGGCATCAGTAGTATGGGATCTATTTAGTGTTTTGGTAGTTGCCAGGTACTTGTAGCCTGGATTGGCCACTGTTGGAAACAGGATGCTGGGCTTGATGGACCCTTGGTCTGTCACAGTATGGCAAATTCTTATGTTCTCAATTCAGTATTTTCCTTGTCTAGCTCTTGCCCTAGTCTGCCTTGTTTGATCTTGTCCTTGGTTAGTTTTGTTGTGCCCTGCCAGTCCTGTCTCTTCCAGTATCCTGTCCTGTCCTATCCTGCTTGTACCCAAGTCCTGTCATTACCTTGCCTTGCAGTCTGTGTCTTGTCTAGTTCTAGGTGCTATTTACTATCCAGCCTAGCCATGCCTTGTCTAGTCTGCCAAGCCCTGCCTGCCTTGTTCAAGCCTTGTCTTCAGCCCTGCCTTCAGCTATGGCTGCCCAGCCTTGCCTACCAGCCTTGTCTGTTCAGCTGTGCCTCTTTGGCCTTGCCTAGTCTAGTTCCAGCCTTTACAGACTCACCGTAATATTCTGTCACCACAGAGACCTAATGGCTTCCAGAACCCAAGGGTTTAACCTGCGGGGGAGAGGGCTGGCTAGGCGGAAGACCAGAAGTTGTCTTGTCCAGAGTCCTGCCTTGCAGTCCCATGCTGCTCTCTGGATGGGTTCCCCAAATGCCAGAAACTCTGACAGAATGCAAAGACCAACACCTTCTTATGGGAGTGATTATGGGACCCTTAGTCCTGCCAGTGAGTCCCAACCAGATTTTCCTGCTATTAGTAAGAGCAGTGATATTCTTTCCTCTGACTTTATGCACTATTTTGCCTGTACCTTCTGTCAAATATTGACCCTCTCACACTACCAAAAATGTATTGCATGCCATTTTTCCAACCATAAATGTTGGGAATGTTCTAATTGTTTGGCTACTAACCTTGCATTTGCAATTACCTGTATAAGCTGTGTTACAACACAGTCTGACCCCAAATTGAGACTTCCACTTTTTAATAGTAGCACTTCACCACAGATCCCAGCTTCTTTGATGTATAGCAAATGCCCAGCAAAAGATTCTCCAATATTTCCAGAGTGTTTGAAGTGTAGCTCTCCTAACCCAACCTGGTAGAAATGTTAGTGTTTCCCTAGCTATATGTCTCCAGATAGAACCTATCCAATTTGTGGTGCAACTAATCCAGCTCCCATAGATGATAGAGCACATTCAGGCATCACAGCTAGGCAGAAGTTAAAATGCACCATCAGTGCCAGCACTGCTTCCCTAGTTAGTACAACCTTCTTGCCTGTAAAAGCAAATCCTGTTCTATTCCTCTCATGGGAAAGCGCAGCCAAGACACTGAGAAAACTAAGACGTGCACTGGCCCTTTGAAACCCCTAGCCTGCCCTGACTAAATTAAATTCTTCTCCCCTTAAGGCAAACTCAGCATCAGTTGCAGCACTGAAAGTCATAGCCTGCCCAAACAATTCCAGGGACACACTTACTGTAAAGGAGTTAGAACATAAGAACATAAAAACATGCCATACTGGGTCAGACCAAGGGTCCATCAAGCCCAGCATCCTGTTTCCAACAGTGGCCAATCCAGGCCATAAGAACCTGGCAAGTACCCCAAAACCTAAGTCTTTTCCATGTTACCATTGCTAGTAATAGCAGTGGCTATTTTCTAAGTCAACTTAATTAATAGCAGGTAATGGACTTCTCCTCCAAGAACTTATCCAATCCTTTTTTAAACACACCTATACTAACTGCACTAACCACATCCTCTGGCAACAAATTCCAGAGTTTAATTGTGCGTTGAGTAAAAAAGAACTTTCTCCGATTAGTTTTAAATGTGCCACATGCTAACTTCATGGAGTGCCCCCTAGTCTTTCTATTATCTGAAAGAGTAAATAACCGATTCACATCTACCCGTTCTAGACCTCTCATGATTTTAAACACCTTATGAGCCACAGCAAATATTGTTCCCCAGTCTAGCCATAACAATCTGGAATTTAAAAATTTCTCACATCATTTTGTTTCAAAATCATTGTCTCAGCCCATAGTGATTTTCCCATAGAAGCTGATAGAATCTGTCTGCATGATGGGTCCTGAAGAATCTCCCAGCACAGGCATATAAACAAACAGAGATTTTCTAAAAGTCCCAGGTAACATAATTGGCTCTAACAGCATAGCTCAAACAACAGCAATTTGTCAAGCCAAGTCAAATCTTTTACCTGGAAAAGTAAAAATTTCTTCTGATTCCAGCTTAGAAAACCTAGAGCAAGGGAAAATACTGTTTATCCAGCTCTGTCTCTGTGAGGAACTCTGACCCAAGCAAAACTAATTAATTCTGTTTCTCATGCTCAGAAAACCACAGCTAATTCAGCAGCTCATTAATGAGGCTAATGCTGACAGCCTCCCCTTGCCTTTGCCTAGGCATAAATAGGGCAAAGGCTGACAACCAAGAAGGTAGCTTGCATTATTTTTCTGTATGCCTTTTCAGAATTCAGTCAGAGACCAAACCTCTTCATGTACCACAGAGTCCACGCCAGGTGGTTGTTCTATTTCCAGGAAACCTAAATATCTTTTGTCAATCAGTGAGTGAAGTGTGAACACTGTTAAAGTCTTTGTTTCAAGAAAAGCTTGGTCCAGCAAACGTAGTTCTACTTCAGTCTTTGGAGGATTCCAGCCCAGATGATCCACGCTGGGAGGAATAGTTCAATGCAATGTATTAATCTCCTCAAGTGCATTCCATTCCACCTGAGCCTTTCCAGGAAGAACCTGTGGTCACAGTCTTGTTCCAGTGGAAGCCTAACTTGCCTAGACCTCTGCCACGCTGGGAAGAGCCCAACTCCCAAATTGGCTATGCTGCTCCAGGAGGAGCCCGTCCAATCATGTCGCTTGGGGTGGAGCTCAAATCAACCTTGCCACTCTGGGAGGAGCTGAGTTCAGTCATGCTCTTCTAGGAGTACAACTTGCCCATGCTGCTCCAGGAGGAGCTCATTTCAGTCATGTCACTCTGGAAAGAGCTCAAGTCAACCTTGCAACTCCAGGAGGGGCCAAGTTCAGTCATACCTCTCCAGCAGGAGCCCAACTCAGCCATGCCGCTTTTGGGAGGACCCAGTTCAACTGTGCTGCTTTGGGAGGAGCCATGTTTAGCTGTGCCACTCTGGGAGGAGCCACAACCAGACATGCCATGCCAGGAGGAGCTTCAGCTAGCCATGCCAGGAGGAGCCCAGTCCAGCTGTGCCACTCCGGGAGGAATCCCAATCTACTATGCTAGTGGTTCAACTCTCCACTCACCATATGCCGGTGGTTCAGTCATCAATGGATCCAGATCCAGAGGCCTTACATTCCACTTACCCTATGCCAGCAGTTCAATTCTCCACTCACCCTATGTCGGTGGTCCAGTTGTCCAAGAATTCTAAGCCAGTGGCACTACACTCCCATCATCCTGTGCAAGTGGTTCTGCTTTTTAGACACCCTGAGTCAGCAGCCTTTTACCCAGGCAATCTGACCAACCTGAAGAGGGTGCTCTTTCAGAGCCTGACCACCCAGCAGAGGGCACTCTTCTTGATTCCATATGCCTAGAAAGGGAGGTAATTCAGCTAATACATGCTCAGAAGAGGGTGCTGTTCCATCACTGAAGCATGCAGACGAGGGTGCTGTTTTAGTCCTGAAGTATCCAGAAGAGGGTGCTAGCTTTGAAGGGCCCAGAAAGGGGTACTGTTCCAGTTGTCTAGCCCTCCAGTCAAGCTTTGTCTTGTCCCTCCAGCCAAGCCAAGCCTTGTTCATCCAATCAAGCCTCATCATATCTGCCTAGCTATAGCTCCCATGGAAAATGGGAACCAGGAGGAGGGGTCTTAAAGGAGGGTACTGTTAGGATTTTGCTTGCTATGCAGCTTCATCCTACCCTGCTGCCACCTGCAATGGCACCTCCCCACAAGAAGAGGCCAACAGTGAGTTTAGCTTCCAGCCTTCCTAAGCTCCTCTTCTCTACCTGTTCTACACCCAATTCTCAGCCCTGTGTAAACCTGCTTTACTATTGTATCCTTGAATTCACATGCTGCCACTCTTGCCTCCGTGTCCTGGCCCCTGTTTCTTGTCTTGCCTTGTGGCCTTTGGGCATTTGTACTCTGCCTTGTATCCTGCCTTTAGGCCTTCAGGTCTACTCTGTCTAGTACCCTGCTTTGTAGCTTCACGAGGCCTTCCTATTGTTTAGTGGCCTATGATCCTCCTGCCTTGTTGCCTTTGGGCTTCAATGTTCTCTGTTCAGTGATTTCCCTGTCTGAATTGTATAACTCCTGCCCTAGTCTGCCTTGTTCGGTGAGACATAACTTGGAATACTGTGTACAGTTCTGCTTCAAAAGGATATAAACAGGATGGAGTTGGTCCAGAGGGTGGCTACTAAATGGTCAGTGGTGTTCATTCTAAAGCATATGGGAACAGACTTGAAGATCTAAGCATGTATATGTTAGAGGAAAGGTGAGACAGGGGAGATAATGATAGAGACATTCAAATATCTCAGAGGTTTCCATGCACAGGAGGTGAGCCTCTTTCAATGGAAAGATGATTCTAGAATGAGAGGTCATACAATGAGGTTGAAAGGAGGTATACTCTGGAGTAATCTTAGGAAATATTTCTTTTTAGAGAGGATAGTGGATGCATGCAAAAGCCTTCCAGTGGAGGGGGAGGAGACAATTCAAGAAAACATGGGATAAATAGAGGGGATCTCTGAGGGTGTGATGAGAATTATAATGCTAAATTAATTGAATGGATGGGCAGGCTAGATAGGCATACAGTCTTTGACTGCTGTCATGTTTCTATGTTTCTTTTAAACGTTCAGATATATTCAATATAGTTAGGTAAGAGTGAAGCAATATTTTTGTATCTTGCAAATGACAAAATTGCACAGATGTACATCCTTTAACCCCTTTCTCAATATTTGTTGACATCAATGGCAACCCTGAGTTCACATATTTACAGTATATAGCTTAGTCAGGATCTGCCAGCCACAGTACATGACTTTCTGTTTTGTTTTGTTTTTAACCTGTCCCAGCAGTAAGGAAATAAAAAAGATTGGTTGGGGCATTGAACAGCTGAAGGAGTTATTCTATCACCACATCAATGAGCATTCAAAACTGTGTAATTCTCAACTCTGTTTAAGCAACTGCTTGAAATGCCCTCAGAGGCTGCCACCAAAAAGGCTTTCTATCACTCTTATTGAGTTCTTCAAGCATCAATTAGGCTTGAGAAAGCAGAAAAGTATGAGTGCCATGTTTGGTGCATTTCTGGTTGACCGAATTGATTTTAGGTTAGTGGATAAATTCAATTACATATTGCATTCAAAGCTTTCGGTAATTGCCATTGTGCTTCCCTCTCCCTAGTCAATAACCTTCAACTCTTGCAATGTGATGTTGGGTCAAAGGGTGCAAACAGCATGGGCTAAATTCTGTTCAGGAGGTAAATGAATGCAAGTCAGTTAAAAACAATGGTGCTCATACCTAAAGGGAGCCTGACACGCTTTCCGTTTTCTCGCAGTTCTGCTTGTACTATATTGTAACCCTTTTCTTGGAAGTGGCATTTTTTCCAAGGGCACACGAAAGCAATCTGTGTCTCTGGGGCTGCCTGCAATGATATCTTCTTTCCCCTCCTTTATCCCCAAGGTGTGGCGGGTCCTTTCTTTGGGGGGGGGGGAAGGAAAGCTGATGCTTATGGCCCAGTTGGTGGTGTGCTGTTTCCTGTAACGTGCATTTTATTCCCTCAGTGTTCTGTGATGCCGTAGTGCTGCAGGGACACATTCACTGGACACGCAGCTGGGCGTTGAAATAATATTTTACTGATTCCTCCAAAAGTTAAGTCAATCTCCAGTTATGAAGCCATAAAATTACAGCTGACAGTCTTTCTGCTGTGTAAGTGTCCCTCGGCTCAGGTTCTTTATGACAGTCTTACCACTCCTTCTCTGAGTGTATAAGAGGTCCAGAGCTTGGAGAAAATATTTAATTTGCATGGGGTCCCCATAGAAGATGGGAAAAATGTTACCTGAGTCCAAACTTGTTTTTTCCTTTTTCTGCAGCCTGTACCTTTGCCTTGGGATGAAGATCCTGAGGAGGGTTTCCAAACTGCTTCACCTTCCATCTTATGGTTATTGGACCTCTCTGAAGGAGAGGGTCTGATGGTAAATATCAGAACTGTGCTCTTCCAGCCCAGTACCAGGAAAGGAGAGGACAAAAAAAAACTTCCTGCCAACCAAAAATAGTCTCGGTCTCTAACAGCCAAAAATCCTCTCTGAAGGGAATTACTGTCACTGCAGATCTGTCTTTCTCCTAGGCAGGGTTTTGCCAGGTCTTCTGTGTCCTGGCATCCAGACCATCAGCAAAATGACAGGCCTCCACTCCAGTGAGCTTCTCCAAAATTAGCAGGACACTAATCAAAACCTCTTTTCTAAACTGAGACCTATCTTTCAGACAGGCAGGGTTTTCCTAGGAAGGAACAGCCTCCAAAATCAGTGAAGGGATTAGGCCTCACTCTCAAATAAACACATCAGGAGCTCCTCACTCCTCAAAAGCCATTCCTATATTTCTCTTAGCCCTTCCTTATAGGCAAAAGGTCCACCTCTGCAGGAGGTGCTGACAGTGCTATTCCTTTCCCTAAATAACTACTTCCTAAATGATGGGGTACTAGGTCCATCTACTGGCTGACCAGTGAATCGCCACAGCTGCAATGTGGGGATGACAAGCTCTCAAGAATGTGCCACTTAAAGTATTTTCAGAGTATACTGCTCATCAAACATATATATCTTATGTGTCCAGGTGGAATAATATTACATAGACTATCTTTGCTATAATATGGACTAGCTTCCCTCTCGCCCTCTGACAATCCATTTATAGTAGCATCTGGTCTTTCATTCTTCTTCATCACCCCCTCTTCCTCCTCACTCCCTCTCTTCATCCTCCATCATGTCTCCATCCTTCAACTCTCATCTTGATCAAAATCTTTGCACAGTCAGTGCAACTGTTGACTGCTCTTATTCTTTTCAAACTCTTTTGGCATTCATTAAGTTACTTTATTTTGCTTTCAACAGTCACTGCAATATGTTCCTTGAGATATTTGTAGGGGGAAGAAAACATAATAGAGCTATGTGCAGTTACATGCAGATAAAATGCCAAAAAGAAAAAATATGTATAGTAGCTAACTAGGTAAAATTTCACAGCTACCTTGACTGAAACCACCGTGTAAAAGAACAGTGAAAAAAAAAATCTGGTTTTCAATTATGCTTTTGGGGAGAAATTTTCAAACTGTTTGATATTTTGCACGGTTCACAGGTATTTTTTACGCACTGATTTTGTAACTCCATCATTGCTTTCTGCTTCAACGGCAGTGAGAAAAGGGGAATTGGATTCAGACAGCAATCAACGAGGGCCCCGAATTTTATGGTTTGGGGAACAAATAAACATGGGGGTAACTAGCCGATACGGAGCTTACCACCCAAAAAGCTAAATTTTCAAAGGCCTACACGTGTCAAAAACGGGGTTTACGCGTGTGGCTGGGCCTTGCGCGCAGCTCACATTTTATAACGGGCCCAGCCACGCATGTAAATCCTGGTACGCGCACAAGTGCCAGGCCCTAAAAAAAGGGGCAGGCCTAGGCCCTGGTCTGAGCAGGGAGGGGTAGGGCAGGGCGGCACGGAGGCCGGCTGGGACAGTGGCCATTAGCCGTTGTTCCGGAGAAGCATGTGCTGGCAGCTGCTGGAGCGCTTAACTTGCTTCTGCTCCGGAGGAGCAGTAAGTAATAAAATAAAAATTTAGGGAAAGGTGGGTTAGGTTTAGGGAGTGGGGAGGATGGGGAAGAGGGAGGAAGTATAGGTAGGGGGGGTAGGGATGTTCCTTCCCAGTCCGCTCCTTAATTGAAGCGGACTGGGAGGGTATCTTGGGAAGGCCCGATTGTGTCACTTTTTGAAAATTTGCCCCCTCTGCACGCGCCGCCTGCTCATGCGCGCGTGGCCATCCGATTTTATAACATGCACGCACCGGCACTTGCATCTTATAAAATCGGCGCGTCCATGTGCGCGTGCCAGGAACTGCACGCCCATGGACATGTGCGCACCGCTTTGAAAATCTACCCATTAATCACTAAACCTGATACTTTTGATACAACTCAAAGATTACTCTCTGCTTTCATGGCAATGGTTACGGCTGCAGGAGAGGCTGCTGGCAGCTAAAGGAGAGAGGCCACTAATAGAGCTCAACCCGCTATGGCTGAAAATGAGAAGCCCATGTTCCCTTTATTTCCGTACATGCACACACACCCGCATACAATTTTTCCTGTGAACGCGCAGTTTCCACGCCCTCCCCCCACCAAGCAGGAAGGCCAATGGGCCGTGATGGAGGTCATCCCACTATGGCCCAATATCAACTGGATGCTTGCAGGGCCATGGTGGAGCTCATCCCACCATGGCCTGATAGCAACAGGAGGCCGTGTGTGTATGTGTCTGAACTTGTATGTGTGTGTGTGAGTGAGAGCCTGTGTGTGCCTGTAAGAGCCTGTGTGCGTGTGTGTGTGTCTGTTTGAGAGACTGTGTGTGTGTGTGTGTGTGTGTGTGTCTGTATGAGAGCTTATATGTGCAGATGTGTGTCTGTGTGAGTGCATGTGTATGCATCTGTGTGACAGCCTATGTGTATGTGTGACTATGTGAGAACCTATGTGTGTGTGTATGTGTGCGCATGTGTTTGTGTTGGTGTGAGCTCCTGTGTGCCTGTCAATGTGTCTGTGTGAGAGCCTGTGTGCTTGTATGTGTGTTTGTTTTGTATGTTTGTGTGCCTGTGAGAGCCTATGTGTCGCATATAGGCTCTCTCAGGGATGCACACACACACACACACATAATATATCTGTGAGGTAGAGAGAGAGCCTGTATATGTGAGAAAGAGGGAGTGTGTGTGTGTGAGAGAGAAAATTAAATTTGTGCGGCCTTCTTTCCCTCAATCCATGACAATCTCAGGGTAACTGGAAATCTGAAGATCCCTGGTATGGATAGCAGAAAATATTTTAATCCTTATTAGTTTTAATTATTGGATGTAATTTGATATTTCTGCTCTTTCAAAATATTTAAATTTTTAGGGGGGATAAAACATTTTTTAATTATTGAATTTTTTATTCATCAGATGTTTTGAAATATTTTATTGGTGATTGGGAAATTTTGCATATTCTATTCATTAACTGGTTTGAAATATTTATTCTTCTTATGAATATGATTTTACTATTATGATTGATGTTTTATATTTCTTGATTTTACTATTTAATGTTTTTATGAGGAATGGTAATGTTTCTGTTTTCCATTGTTGTTCTGCATGTAGAGGCTGGCTTGTTGTGGGTTCCAGTTCAGTTCTTCTCAGCACGTTTCTGTTTATACTTTCTGATCTCTTTATCTGTATTTGCTTAGGGTCTCTCTGTACTGCATATGTGTCTGAGGTGAGGTATTTTGCTAGCATGTAATTTATGTGTAGGGATCTATAGCAGCTTGGTTTCCTTATAGCCGATATACTTAAAGTAGACATGACTTATCACACCCATTAAGTAATATTTAATATGAAACTATGTTACAGTATTTGATGGCACCTGTTTAGTTAATATAATTCAACACATTTAAGTTTGAAATTATGTGCCTTATTGTGAACCGTTGTGAAGGCAAGTAGCTTAACGACGGTATAGAAAAGATTTTAAATAAATAAATACATAAATAGATAAGAGTTTTATTGGTGTTCTAGGGCACAGTGTAATATCTGCACTGTTGCCTTTTCAGAGATAAGGTTGTTAGGTTGTTTTGATATGAGAAGTTTACTATATTGTATTAGTAATTCTGTTTGTTCATAGCTTTCTGAGGGCCAAGACCACACCAAACACACATTACAAAAAGTCTAATTCCACAGGAGTTCCAAGTGTCTTTTTTGCAGAGTTTTCTGGTTCGCATCATAGGAGTGCATGTAAATATAATATGCATGTTGTAAGTGTTATTATTCCCTCAGAAGTCTGTACTTTTGAATGTTCTTTTTCATGTAAAATTTGTTATAAATGCATAATTTAATTGTGTTTGTGTCTATAAAGGGTGTGGAAGTGTAGGTGTGTTGGGTGGGGGGGGGGGGGGCTGTAAGATTTGCCTAGAGTATCTAATGGTCTACCTATCCATGGGTTCTGTGGGGCAGGAGTGTATCAGTTTTAAAAAATATAGAATGCAGGAGGGAGATGGGGAGATGGGCTTTATTGGAAGAAGCTTGACCATCTGTAGGATATCACGCCTTAGCTCCATCTTTTAGATTTATTATTCTCCCTCTTTGGTCATCTACCATTCTGGGTAGAATGATAATACAAGATCCCGTTCATAGATTGAGATCTTATCCAACATGCCCAATTCCTGTGTTGGTACATTCAGTACTGAGGAACCCCACAGTATACAGGTTGGGCTGGAGAGCAGTACCTGGGCAGAGACCTCCAAGAGAGTAGCGCTAGGCAGACCCGAGGAGCGGGAAGCACAAGGCTGGAAGTGCAGGAGGTATACTGCTGAGGCAACCCTGAGGGGTGGAGCTGTGTAGCGAGGAAGGTACTGATGCAATGACATAGGTGGAGCGGGGAAGCCCGAGTCGGGTTTCCAGGTAATGATGTAAGCAACCCCGAGAAGCGGGGGAGGTGAGAGTACAGTCACTGATGCAATGAAGGCACAGCCCCGAGGAGCGGGGAAGCACAGTCAATCACCGGTGTGGCACATAGGCACTGCCCCGAGGTGCAGGGAAGCACAGGCAGTCGCTGACGTTGAATGTAGGCACTGCCCCGAGAAGCAGGGAAGCACAGAGATGAGTCTCCCAAGTGGTGAGGCAGTTCCCAGAGCCCCCGCCGCAAGCAGGCCCGGAGAGGAGAGAAGAGTAGCACAAGACGTGAGTAGATGCGGTCGCAGCTGTCTACGACCGACAGTCATAACACTAACTGTATTCATTTGTTTAGTTTTAAACTAATGATTCAGCCCTAGGTCTAAGCCTGAAGCTA
Source organism: Rhinatrema bivittatum (assembly GCF_901001135.1). Lineage (NCBI taxonomy): Eukaryota > Metazoa > Chordata > Amphibia > Gymnophiona > Rhinatrematidae > Rhinatrema > Rhinatrema bivittatum. The sequence continues at coordinate 333,571,942 of NC_042617.1, read as the reverse complement.
GGGACTCACCTAGGGCATAGGTCAATGCCCAAAGCAGGGGCAGTGGCCTATGCCCGAGCATGACACCAGCACCTTGGCATAGGCCCGAAGCTGGGGCCTCAGTAGGGCACAGACTGAGGCCCAAAGCAGGGGCCATGTCCGATCCTCAAGCAGAAAGCCGGTGTCTCGGTGGTGGTACAGGCTGACACTGGGGCCTCGGCTGAGACCCTCGAAAATTAAACAAAAAGAACAAAAACTTACCTGATCCATCGTGTATCCGATGAAGCCCGGGCCCGATACTGTGAGCTGACCCGAAGGCTGGATCACGATGCCGGAGCCTAGGAATAAGCCAGGGTCTGGACCCAGGCCCGATGCTGTGACCCAACGCGGAGACCGGTCCTGTTGCCAGGGCCTCAGCACTAGAGATGTGCATCGTTTTTTGTGTTCATGTCGTTGTTCGTTTTTCGGCCGCCATGGAAAATGTCGTTTTTTTTCGGTTCGGGTCTTATTTTTTGCGAAAAATCGATTTTTAGTTAGTGCGCGCTAACTCCCCGTTAGCGCGCGCTAACTCCCGTTAGTGCGCACTAACAAAAAAACGTTAGATTTTGTTATTTTTTGTTACTTTTTGTTAGTTTTTGTCAGTGCGCACTAACGGGAGTTAGAGTGCACTAACGGGGAGTTAGCACGCACTGACTCCCGTTAGTGCGCACTAATCGGAAAAACGAATTTTTGCGAAAAAATGGGAAAATCCTGATTTTTTTCGGGCTCCCTGAAACATGCCGAATTGGACAATTTCGTTGCAATTTTCCTATTCGGCAAAAATGAATGCACATCTCTACTCAGCACAGACCCTGGCCCAATGCCGCAACCCAACTTGGAGGTCACATCCTGATGCTGGGGCCTAGGCTCAGACCCAGGCCCGACATCAGGGCCTCAGCCAGGAGGCTGGGTTCCGATGCCAGAGTTTCTGCTCAGGATCAGTCCCAGGCATTAGAGCCCAAGCCTGGGAACCTCTTCTTGATCCTCTTCGTTCTTCGGCACAGGCAAGCCAAATGGTGCCGTCCGCTGGAGTAATGCCAGAGCTGAGGCCCAGGCATCGGTACTCGGCCTTTGGGTCAGGTTGAAGCCTTGGGCTTGAGTAGGCTCAGATTGCAGGTCCCCACCAGACTAGGAAAGTGGGGGCCGGGGGGATTCTCGCCTCAGCATTTTTTTGGGCAGGTGGGAGGCCCCAGGAGGCCTTATTTTCGTTTTTTTTTGGTCATTTTGGGTTTTTTTCTTAAATTGTTTGATTTGTTTTTTTCTCATGAATGAAAATGAATCAAACAAGCCACAAACCAAAATTCATGGGAAAAAACCCCTCCCAAAAACAAACCAAAAATAAAAACATTTTTTTTTTCTCCTGCACATCCCTACCATGAGGGGCAGCTGTACCCACATAGAGCCAGTGGTTTCCAAGTGTGCCTGCCAGTGCCTGCGTGTTGTGGAGCAGCCATAAGTAGCTTGACTGAGCCAGAATCCACAAGGATGTGGGGAAGTGCAGCATTTAGAAACTAAAGTGTCATGTGTTTTGGAGAAAGGGAGAGAGGGAGAGAGGGAGAACCAAGACTATGATTAGCAGGCACTTCATGTAGCATCCCTAATTGTTGTAAACTGTGTATATGAAATAAAGTGTGTTGGACCCTTTTTGCGTGAATCCTCCTTTGTTACAAACCACCACCAAACCCAGGGCCTCAGGGTCATTAGAAACATAGAAACAATGGCATAAGAAGGACATATGGTTCATCAAGACTGCCCATCCACCCAATTAATTTAGCTTTATAATTCCCATCACTTCCTTAGAGATCCCCTGTATTTATCGCATGCTTTCTTGAATTCATATAGTGTTTTTGTCTCCACCGTCTCCACTGGGAGGCTGCTCCATGCATCCACCACCCTCTCTTTAAAGGAATATTTCCTAAGATTACTCCTGAATCTGACCCTTTTCAATCTCATTGTATGACCCCCTTGTTCTAGAGCCTCCTTTTCGCTGAAAGAGGCTCGCCTCTTGTTCATTGAAACCTTTGAGATATTTAAATGGCTCTAATATATCATCCTTATCTCACCTGTCCTCCAAGGTGTACATGTTTAGATTTCTAAGTCTATCCCCATTTGCTTTACAATGAAGATCACTGACCATTGTAGTCCCTACCCTCTGGACCGACTCCATCCTGTTTATATCTTTTTGAAGATGCAGTCTCCAGAAATGTACACAGTATTCCAAGTGAGGGCTCACCAGAGACCTAAACAGGGGCAAAACAAGGTCAGGAAGGGGAGAAGAACCTAAACATGTAAAAATATAACAATAATACAATAAACCAGATCTTTCTACCCTGGGTTATTGGCTTTTCTGAATCCAGAGCACTGGATAACATCAATTTGATATTCAATGGGATTTGTCTGGCTGGGTTTAGCCAGACAATTCCAGTGTTTTAACAAAATAACCCGCCCCGCTGACCAAGTACATTTTAACAGTCATTATGTGGCTAAACCAGATGAAAAAGAAGCAGGGTGTGGCATTTCTAGGTTTCTAAGTCATTTCTAAGTTTACCCAGCTAAAGCTAACATTCAGCGTTAGCTGAGTAAAATTATCTGGCTAACTCTAGTCAGAAAAAAATCGAGGACTAAAGTTAGTAGGAAAACATTAAAAAAAAAAAGTGACTGCCGAGCAGTGGTTGATCCCATTTCTCCACTCCCAATCTGCATAGGAGGAGCAGTGAAGCTCCACCACGGCCACCAGTACCACACCAGTTTTTCCCATCCATCTCAAACCTCTCAAAGAATAGCAGTGAAGCAGTCGACAACCCCCCCCATCTCCTCCCCAAGCTCTTAAAAAATGTAGCAGCTTAAGCTGGGGTTGGTCCCACCATCCTCTCCTAACATAAACAAAATATTTGAGAAAATTCCCTGCAATCCACCCTGGACCCCATATAGAGTGAGAGGAGTGGAGTCTTTTACTTAATACAGAAATGCCACAATCTCTCTGACTGCTTCCAACAATTATGAATTCATGTATTCATTTCACTCCTTCACTGACTGACCGCTCACCAACAGCTGAAGTTCCTAATGGGGGGTGGTATTTGGGGGAGGGTCATCTGACGGGGAGAGGGAAGACTAGGGGGTTTATAGGGTACCTGCTAAAGGGGAGATCAGCACGGAGTTTTTTTTTTTGAGATCCGGGTCCTTTGGCCCACCTTAGATTTTCATCTTGGAATGTTTTGGGTGTGGAAGGTGGAGCAGCGCAAGTCGCATAGGTTATCATAACACAAAAAAATGAAATTTTGTGCACTAAACCTCAGTTGTAGCATGAGATTCAGTAAAACGACCACTTTCGCTGATGTTAACGCCCACATTAAATCTGCCTTATTAACCCACAGCATTGCCTGGTTTTAATGCTGTTTAATACTTCATAGTATTATAAAATAATGTATTATTTAATGTTGTATAATACCTCACAGTATTATAAAATTATTTCATTTACTTCAATTTTAAAAAGCACTGAAAAACATATGGCCTATACTGAATGATTGTTTAGTAACACAAGCAGTCTGGTTGAACCTACAACATTTAAAGTGCCTTCTATAACAGAAAAATAATGGCTAAAGATTTCATATTAAATTAAGTAACATTTGGAGATACATAAATCTTCCATTTTAGGTTTAATTGGTTATTAAAATGAAATTGAAGACTTTAGGCACAAATGATCTTAGTCAAAGATTATAGCATATTAGCAAACTTAGTAGCTAATTAAGAATGAATCTGAAATAGCACAGAGTTTATTGTTCCATGCATAACTGCAAAATGAGTAAAACAATGTTTTTAACAAATAGCTAAATGCTCTTAAATATTTCAGCTTCTGATTCCATACCAAAGAGCCCTGGATTCCACTGCATTTATAACCAGATATATGAGGTAATTTCTCATAGCTTTTAAAAATTGCTACTTTTATACCCATAACTCCTTTCAAAATTCACTTCATTGGGCTGAATTTTCAAAAGATTTTATGTGCTTAAATGGACTTTTAAGCGTGTAAACGAGCTTTTGAAAATTGCTATGATATATGCTACTTTTACACGCGTAGTCGCGTACATCCTTTGAAAACTCATTCCTTAGGATATAGGTGTACAATTGGGTGGGGAGGGAGGAGGTCACAGTTTTAGAAGAAATGTGTTTATGTTATGTGTAGTATGAGAATGAACAACAGACACCAATAAAATAGTGTCCAGCAAATAATGTAATGTCATTAAGAAAATGATCATGTACTGTGAAGGTTAGGAGTCAGATTTTACAGCTGCAGTGCATAATTGACTTGGCAATTTAAATGGCATGTTCACTAAAGTGTCACTTGATCCAGATGCCAGCTATAGGCTAATTTAAAAACAAACAAAAAAAAAGCTTCACCTTGACTGGTCCTCTTGCCTGTCTAATTGCCTACCTCTCCCACCTCTACTCCAGCTAGATTGCTTACCTCACACAGGTAATGGCTGGATGCTAGAGTTACCAGTCTCACCTCAGCCTTCTCCGTGCAGCACTTTTCAATGTGCTGTAGACTTGAATGGGAAATATAAATGAATGAAACAATTTGTTTAAATTTTTGGACGTGTTTCAGGGTCTTTGAATGAAACAAAAATGATCTCATTTATTGCATTTTATCCATTCGTTTCAAACTAATGCACATCTCCTGCACATCCTTGATCCCCTTTCTCCCTTGTACATATGTTCTGAGTAGTACTATATCTCAGTTATATTTTAGCCTTTTATGTATCTTTAAGTTATTTATTGTTATTATGTTTCAATGTATTCCGCCCCCGAGGCGACAGTTTTAGTTCCTTGTAAACCGGTGTGATATGTATATTATACAGGAACATCGGTATATAAAAATAAAAAATAAATACATAAATAAAGTGCAGTAAAACCCATGCCAGCAGGCTGCGCTAACTTTGATGTGGGTTAGCAAGGTTGGTGGATCAACCCCAAGGAAAATAACGAGCCTTTAACGATTACCATAGCACGTTAATCCTTGTTCATATTAGCAAAGCCTGCGTTAACATCGGCATGGGTTATCGCATAATAGTAAAGAGTCCTGTAAGTGAACACAGAAACTAACGTTCTTCCTTTTTTTGTTTTGTGTTCTATTCCTGAAGACATAGCGCTGAAACTCTTTGAAATCTTCTTTCAGAAATAGTTGGCCACACTAATAGGCATATAAGCGACTAAGGGGAAAGCTGTGCATTCCCTATAGGAACTCCATGTAGGCATCACACTGATATGTCTAAAGCAGTGGTATTCAACTTTAGTCCCTCAAGAGTCGCAAATGGCTCCAGTTTTCAGGATATCCCTAAAGAATATAGAAACATAGATATGATGGCAGAAAAGGACTAAATGGTCCATCCAGTCTGCCCAGCAAGCTCATGGCAGCATCTGTCATGCCATACAATTCCCCCCCATACCTAACAGCCTTCCAGACCATCCAGTCATGGGTCTTTTTGGTTGATTTTTGAGTGCAACTTCCCATCACCTCTTGCCATTGAAGCAAAGAGAGTGATGGAGTTGCATCAACAGTATGAAGGCTTATTGGTTAAGGGTAGTAGCCATCATACCAGCAAGTTACCTCCACGCACTCTTTTCTTCGTTTCCATCTTCTAATTCCCCTTTTCCTCTTTCCTCCCTGCCATTGAAGCAGAAAACAATGTTGGAGTTGCATCAGAAGTATGCGGCTTATTGGTTAAGGGTAGTAATCACCACATCAGCAAGTTACCCCATGCACTCTTTTCTTCATTTCTATCCTCTAACCTTTAGGGATCCACAGTGTTTATCCCATGCCCCTTTGAAATCTTTCACTGATTTAGTCTCTGGAAGGGCATTCCAGGCATCCACCACCCTCTCCATGAAGAAATATTTTCTGACGTTGGTTCTGAGTTGTCCTCCCTGGAGTTTCATTACATGCCCCCTAGTTCTATTGATTTCTTTCCAATAGAAAAGGTTTGTTGATTGTACAACAATATTAAAACCTTTCAAGTATCTGAAGGTCTGTATCATATCCCCCCTGCACCTCCTCTTTTCCAGGGTATAAATATTTAAGATATTCAATCTTTCCTCATAAGTCAATTAATGGAGACCTCCCACCATTTCTGTCACTCTTCTCTGGACCATCTCCATCCTTTTCTGTCCCTTTTGAGATATGGTCTCCAGAACTAAACACAATTCTCCAGGCGAGGCCTCACCTGTTCAAGGAGTTTATCACCTCAATTTTCTTACTGGTTATTCCTCTCTATATACAGTCCAGCATTTTTCTGTCTTTAGCTATCGCCTTGTCACATTGCTTCACCATCTTCATATCGCTAGCCACCATAACCCCAAGGTGTTGCAGATCTGAGTATCATCCGCAAATAGACAAACTTTACCTTCAATCCCTTCTGCAATGTCACTCATACAGTCCCAACACCAATCCTTGCAGCTCTGCTTAACACTGTTTTCTCTTCAGAGTAAGTTCCATTCTTCATCACTCAAAACTGCTATAGAATTGACCTGGACATGATAGTGTTCACACTCATTTAACAACTAACATTGATTAAAAACTATGTTACCGAACCTTATGGCACCTGTGTAAACTGACAGATTTTAATAGCATTACTTTTTGTGCCTTACTGTAAACCGTTGTGACGGTACCTACCTTAACGACGGTATAGAAAAAGAATTAAATAAATAAATAAATAAATAAATAAATAAACATGCTGTCATCAATCCATCAACCAGTTTGTAATCCACATCACCACCTTGGTGCACACTCCCAAGCTTCTCAGTTTATTCAAAAGCTTCCTATGTGGGACCTTATCAAAAGCTTTGTTGAAATCCAAGTAGATTACATCCTTGATCTAATTCTTTAGTAACCCAATCAAAAAAATCAATCAGATTTGTCTGACAGGACCTTCCCCTGATGAATTCATTCTGCCTCGGGTCTAGCAATCCTCCTGATGGTAGATAGTTCACTATCCTTTCCTTCAGTAGATTCTCCATTCATTTTCCCACCATGGAGGTGAGGCTAACTGGCCTGTAGTTTCCAGCCTCCTCTCTGCTCCCACTCTTGTGAAGCAGGACCACCACCACTCTTCTCCAATCATTCAGCACCACTCCCATTTCCAAGGATCTATTGAACAGGTCATGCAGTGGACCCGTCAACACATCTCTGAGTTCCCTCAGTATTCTTGGATGAACCTCATCAGACTCCATGGCTTTGTCCACTTTCAGTTTTTCTAGCTTTTCCCATACATGGAGTTTCGTGTACTCCACCCCCATCCACAGTCTTGTTAACTGTGCCGGTGCCATATTGTGCTCCTACCATGTGACAGGGGTCGACCAATGGCACCGGTAGCCCCTGTGACATAGTAAGGGCAAAGGCTATTGGCACCATTTTAAATACCGGCAGCCAATGGCCCGAGTGCAGGAGATCGCTCCAGGACCCCCGCTGGACCACCAGGAACTTTTGTCAAGTATTGGGGAGGTCAGGAGTTGCATTTGTGGGGTTCCAAAACGTACGGTGAACCCCCACGAATGCAACGTATCACTAACGAATAAAAACCCCCACCCTCCTGACCCCCCAAGACTTGCCAAAAGTCCCTGGTGGTCCAGCTGCTGACAGCCCGAGTGCAGGAGAATGCTCCAGGACCCCCGCTGGACCACCAGGGACTTTTGGCAAGTCTTGGGAGGGTCAGGAGGGTGGGGGTCGTAGTTAATTAAATTTAAAGGGTTGGGATGGGGGTCTTTTTATCTTTAATGGGAAACGAATACCATACATAATTAATGGACGAATCGGGGGTCCCCCGAAAACGGATGTAACAGATTTGGGTCACGACGAATACGAATTCCGAATTGAACGTATCCGTCTCTGCTGCACATCCCTAGTGAACACTGAACTGAGGTATTTGTTTAATAATTCCACCATTTATTCATCTCTCTCCACACATTGATTCTTGTCACCTTTCAATTTCACTATACCACTTCAGACCTTTCTCCTTTCTCTGATGTATCTGAAAAATGTTTTTGTCATCTCACATTTCCTCTTTGGCTATCCTTTCTTCCATCTGACTTTTTGCTTTCTTGATTACTTTCTTTGTCTCACTCAGTTTCACTAGATATTCTTCCCTGTGTTCCACCTTTTGGGATCCTTTATAATTATTGAATATTGCTCTTTTTGCTTTTATTATGTCAGCTACCTCACTTGAGAACTAGAGGCATGAGACAGATTTGCATACTGTTCACAGCCATCAATATCACTGGTCTAAAGCAGGAGTATATAACTTGAAGAACTGAAAAGTCACTCTGTGGAAGAAGAGTTTTATACCTACAATAAATAAAGTAGTATGCCTATAATAAAAGATTTTAAAAAAGAGTTCTGCCCAGTTATTTTCCAGGTGCACATTATTTCGGATCAGTAAAATGTGGACCAGATCATAGGATTTCAGTCACAGTATTGGTCTTGGAGAGAACACAGTTGTCTGTAGGTTACAATACTTTTTATGGGAACAACTTAGGAGTTGTCCACAGATGCTGTGATTCAATTGTGTGAAGAAGGGGCCTATGATATGGATAGTTCAAGCTGTGCTAGAGCTGATAAGGTCTTACATTCCACTGGATCAGTAAGTGAAATAATGGCTTCTGATACCATATATAATATCAAAACCTTTGTGGGAAATATGGCACCTCTTCTTACCAGCAGAAATGAAAACGATGTAGGACTCTTCATGATATACCTATGAATACTGTTACTTCCATTACCTCATGTTTCATTTTAACTATGATTTTAATTAATGCACAATTTACCACTAAGAAAATACCCATTATTAATGATATCCTAGATGATTGCTTGCCTTCTATTGTTACAATATCTTTCGACACTGCCCCTATTGACCATCAATATAGTGATTTATTATTTTCTGTATGAAAACCCATAAAGCCAGATGATTTCATTGAATCTCTGCCACTAGCCCTTGGAAATGTGACTTATAAAAATTCAGAAATAGCCGCCTCATCCTGGTCTGATGCAATGTCTCTCCTGGCTAATAAACTTAGTCCTGTCTTTATCAAAACTATTTCAGGAAAAAAAATAAGTTCACCCTGGTACACTAAGGACCTAAGGGAACTAAAAACACTACTCAGAAAAAAAGAAAGGCTGTGGTGGAAGAGGTCCTCTGATCAAACACTTGGATCTTATAAAATTCTTCTTTCAAAATATAGAAAGGCTATTAACAAAGCTAAATGCGATTATTATACTAAAAAATCTATGATTCAAAATTGAATCCTAAAATTCTTTTTAACATGGTCTGAAGCTTAATTCTGCCTAACTGTTACGGCCCCGGGCCGTGCCCCAGGTCCTTCACTCACCTCGAGGCCGGCCCGGGCCACTGTAGCCCCGATTCGGCCTTCCCAGGCCTCGGTCGTGGCGCTCCTTCCTCGAGGGAGACACCGGCGTCCCGTCGCGTCTGCTCCCGCCCCCTAGGCACGAGCACGTGCAGGGGCTCGGACTTTATATGGGCCAGCGTGGGAAAACTCAGAGGACGCCTTCGGATGACGTCAGACGCTGCAGGGTAGGCCTAAACCTCGCCTTGCAATGAGGTTCACTCTTAGGAGTTATTAGTTGCTGCTTTGGACTTCTGCTTGTCTTCAGGTTCTGACGTCTGACCTTGCTTCGTCCTTCGACTTTGGCTTTGACTCCTGTTCCTGGTTTTGGCTTCTGGCTTCTGACTTCTGACTTCTGGCTCCTGACCCTGCTTCGTCCATTGACTCCGGTTTCATCTTCCGTTCCTGGTTTGACTCTGACTTCTGACTTCTGGCTTCTGACCCTGCTTCATCCATTGACTCCGGTTCCAGTTTCCACTCCTGGTTTGTCGTCGGCATCTGACCTCTGGCTTCCGACCTTGGCTTGTCCCCAGACTCCGTCTTCAGACCTCACCGCTTCCACAGGTATCCGGTTCGGCACTCGCCTGGAGGGTTCGCCTAAGTCCCAGTGGCTCGGGTCCTCATGGGTTCCTCCCGGGGGGACCACGGGCTTCCAAGGGTGAAGTCTCTTCTGACCTCCTGGGCTCTGCCTCTTCATTGGACCACCTCCTCAGGCTGCTCTTCTGGTCATTGGTCACAGAGAATCACACCTAAAGCCAAGAGGCCCGGGTCCCTACAGCTCCTCATGGGGGGACCTCAGCTTCCAGTGGTGAAGCCTCCTCCGGACTACCTCTTCAGCGCCGCCTCCCAGCTGTGATGTTCCATGTGGATCCTCCACCGTACACCATCTTCAGTTGCAGCCAGCCCAAGAGTCCACAACCCATAACACTAACTCAGATAACCAATGTTCCAAATCTGAGATTTCAAAAAAGAAATGTAATGAGTTTGCTAATTTCTTTAATCAAAAAATCATAAATTTAATGAATAGCCTCCGTATATCCTCGACACAAAAGATACTTTTGCCAGTGGATGACTCTATCTCCTGGACTTCCTTTGAACCTACCTGTTCCTTAAAAATTCAGTCAATCTTGCTAAAGATGAATAATCACCCACTAGATTCAATCTCTCTTAAATACCTAAAACCAATAGTAGAATTACTCCTTCTATTACCAGGATTGTGATCTTATCTCTTTCTGAAGTCATATGCCGAATTCCTTAAAATGTGCTGTTGTTAAACCTATTCTAAAAAACTAAAAAGTCTGACACTACTGACTTAAATAATTTTAGACCGATATCAAACTAACCACTCCTTGCTAAAGTTATCGAAAAAATAGTGCAGAAACAATTAACTGATTACTTAGATACCAATAATATTCTCTATCCTTCTCAGTTTGGTTTTAAAAAATGTTTTAATACAGTCCAATACTGTTTTAAGAGGATTTCACAATCCTATTTCTTGATTTTATTAGATCTATCAGCAGCATATTCCTGAAAGGAACCTGAGATCAGCTAATAAAGGCCTATTAATGGAGCCATCTGTCAGAACTGCTCATCTATCCAAAGTGAGAGAAAGAGCAATCTCAATTGCAGCTCCGAAATTGTGCTGAGACTACAAAAGGATTTTGTGATTTAAAGAAGAGCTTAAAAACATGGCTGCTCAAGCAAGCATTTGAATGTTGAGTATTCATTTGGAAAAAGGCATGGTTGAAATTTATAAGAAATACTGGCAAAATATTTTGTTAATGGATTATTTTATTATTTTATCTTTATTTTATAATCTTATTATCTTATTATTTCAAGTTTGACATTTTAATCTTATCTGTTTTATGTTTTTATTTATTGTATAACTGTACACCGTATGATTGAATACAGATTGATGGTATAGAAATGCAATAAATAAATAAATAAATAAATACATGCATAGATAAATGATATCTCAAAAACTCTTGCATACTGCCATTTATTTACATATTTATTTATTTTTATTTATTTACTTCAATATTGTATGCATCCCATTGAAAATGCTCAGAACAGATTACATCATAGCATTCATAATAAAACACAAAACTAGACGAGACTCATGCCCAATCTACAGATCTCCCAATCCACCACCGAGCCATGGTTCATACTAGGGGTGTGCATTCATTTTCGCCGTATTGGCGATCCGCAACGTATATTGCACTATTCGTAGTATTCGTGGGGAAGCGAAACGTATCGCGATTCCACACGAATACACGAATCTTCCCCGAATTATATGGCCACCTAAATAAAAATTTAAAAAACCCCCCACACTCCTGAACCCCCCCCCCCCCCACAGGACTTACCAAAACTCCCTGGTGGTCCAGCGGGGGGTCCAGGAGCCATCCCCTGCACTCATACCCTCGGTGCCGGTTTCATCATGGCGCCGATAGCCTTTGTCACAGGGGCAACCAGTGCCATTGGTCAGCCCCTGTCACATGGCCATCGGTGCCATCTTGTGCTCCTACCATGTGACAGGGACTGACCAATGGCACCGGTAGTCCCTGTGACATTGTATGGGCAAAGGCTATCGGCGCCATTTTGAGTACTGGCATCGGACGGCTGGAGTGCAGGAGGTCACTCCGGGACCCCCGTTGGACCCTCAGGGACTTTTGGCCAGCTTGGGGGGGCCTCCTGACCCCCACAAGACTTGCCAAAAGTCCAGCGGGGGTCTGGGAGCGACTCCTGCACGCCGGCCATTCGATGCCAGTACTCAAAATGGTGCCGATCGCCTTTGCCCTCACTATGTCACATGGGCCGGCCGAGAATTTCAGGTTAGTGTGCACTAACCCAAAAACTGAATTTTCCCAAAATTTCGGGAAAATTTGGTTTGGTTTTTGGGTTCTCCGAACCAGGACGAATTAGGCAATTTCGTTGAAATTGCCTAATTCATCCTAAACGTTTGCACATCCCTAGCAATTACTACCCTTAACATAGAGGTGAGGTGACCAGCCCACACAAATGAGGCTACAAATTCCTGGCTAGATTGTGGAATAGAGCAATTATTTTGCTTTTGATGCAATTGCAACATCGCTTTCTGCTTCAACAGTGGGGGTAAAAGAGGAATAGTTTTCAGATGGCAGTCAACACTGGGCCCCGACTTTACAGACTGAGCTACTGATATGCAGACATTAGGGAGAAAACACAGGACTACTTCTACAGCCAAATCCCAAAGCAAACACATATACGAAGCACTGTCTGAATTATCAAGAAGGCTGCTCATCCTATAAAAATGTTGCTTGCAGTAATTTTGTTATGGGTTTGACAGTTGCTTGGTTTTGATTGTAAATATTATTACCCTTATCAAGAGGCTTGGGGATAACTGCACGGAGTGGCAGTTACTACCATAAGAAATTTGCTGGGCAGACTGGATAGACCATTTGGTCTTTTTCTACTGTCATTAATATGTTCCTATAAATAGGTCGGGTTTTCTGGATATCAACAATGAGTATGCATGAGACAGATTTGCATGCACTGCCTCTAGAGTATGCAAATATATTTTATGCATTTTCATTATTGATAGCCTGAAAATGGGCCTGTTTGTGGCTGTTAAGGATTGAAGTTGGCCACCCTTGATATATAGGAATAAGATAAGTGACCAATGTACAAAAGTGCAAATATTTGCACAAAATGGATAATACGTGTATAAAACACCAGTGTGTTGGCCTTTTGTGCATTTTTATGTGTGTAATGCCCACTTTGTACTAACATTCACAACAATCAGCCTAGAATTAAAGGTTTTCATGCAAGGTTTTTCTATACATGAGTCACAATTATGATTTTCAGTGTTAGCCAGTTAAGTTACCAGTTTACCCTGGACAGAAAAATAGTGAGCTTAAATCTATCTTGGCAAATTTTGTCCAACTAGATTTAGGGAAATTTTCAGCTATAACACAGGCTAGTTTTTGTTAACTTCAGCTGAAAATCCTGCTAAAGATAATCATGCAACATTACTACCTACTTACCATTCCTGCTCAGCATTCTGAAAATGGACCCATTTGTTTCAATGCACTTCAAAAAAGTATGCAAATTTGATTAGATATTCTTAAAACTAATTATTTCATTGCTTCATGTTAAAATTAAGCTGGTTGCTGGTTGATGTTAACCTACAAAAAAAAAAAAAAACACCAATCAATATTAATATTTTAGCCAAAAGATGCGTCAGAGTTCATTATAATTTACCATCATTCCAAAAGAGCAAAAGCTCTCTATTATCACTTCTTTTCAAATAGCATATTTTATCTATGGCAAAGCAAAATTATTCTTACCGTCTATTCAAGTGGTACCCAAACTTATCCTCATCCTCTTTTCCCCTCCCCCCGACAACCACCACCACCATCAGGTACCCAGGTTTTGGGTTATTCCTGATGAATATACATGAGATATGTTTGCATGTACTTCCTACAATGTATGCAGATATATCTCATTCATACTTATTAAGGATAACCTGAAAACCCGACTGGCAGGGGAGAGGGGACCTGAGAACTGGTTTGAGACCATTAACAGTTCTGTACAAGGGGTATGTCAACTTTTGTTTTTATTTAGAATGCAAGGCCTGCGCTGTAGCATTCTGCTTCTCAGTGGTCTTTTGGTTTCTCTTACATATATCTCATTATGAGGGCACAGGGTAATGTAAACCCCAGACGTTATGGTGCATAGAAACGTAGAAATGTGACAGCAGAAAAAGACCAAACAGCCCATCTTGTCTGCCCACCCAAATAGCAAAGCATCTTAAATAAAAACATCAATTGGCAACTTGACATTGGAACATCTTCATCTCCTGCATAGCCATACAAACAGAACAATGTTGACAACCAAAATAACTTAAACACTTGTAGATTGTCCAAATGTCAATGAAGTGATAGATGGTAATTTGTAGCATTTTGCAGCAATCTTAGATTCTCCGGTAACAGAAAAATGAGCTATATCACCAGGAACAGAATGATGTTTAAGGAAGGGTCACAATTTCTTCATGAAGGTAGTAATTCTTAATGATAACTTAAAGTATTGCAGTGCACACATAAACCTGGATTCACTTGCTGAAATTTGAGATTTATTTTGTAGTAACAGAGTTCGACTAGAAAAGTACATAATTTTAGATGTTTGTTAAATACAACTGTATAAATAACCTTTACTCAAACATTTTTCAAATAATAATTTAGTTTCATACTTCAAACCAAAGCCATCCCTTCTTCCCTCGCCCCCGAAACATAAAAAAACAATCAGGCCTTTAGGGATATCTGTCTTCGCTCCCTCTCCTCTTCCCCAAAAATCAGGCTTTCCGGGTCTTCTTCTCTACTCTTAACCTCCTACAATAGATCAAGTGTTTTGGGTCTACCCCCCTTAAACAGGTCATAAAATTATTCCCCACCTCCTAAAAAATCAGATTGAATCTTCCAAGCCTATCCTTTTCAGCTCACCCCTCCACATTTTTGCCAGTCAAAGAGAACCAGGTTCACTCCTTCCAATGGCATCATCAAAATCAAAATTGGGCTGCTTTCTCTCTGGTCCATATTCTGCCTTACCTCTGGCAGCCCACATGAACTGGCCTTGAGAAAGGTGGCTTGTTGTTAATGTGGGCTGCAAGGGATCTGGTACAGGCTCTCAATCCCTCTCTCCCTCCCCCAAAAAAAGATTAGTCCTGAACCCACTAGCGTTTTTCCTACCTCGTAATCTGTTTCTGAATGGGAGAGGTTAGATGTTTTGGATGTTGTTAAGCCTGGAAGGTTTGGTTTGCTTTGGGTTGCTGTGGAATAAGGCCAGGAAGGCCTCATTTGTTTTGTGAGCATAGAAGGCTTAAAATACCTGGGATAATGTTAGCCTGCTTAGGTCTAAAAGTTAACTATATCACCTGATATGCAGTAAAATTTGAAACATTAGGTGGGCCACATTAGGCCTCATAAGTAGTACCTGAATATAAAACTCTTCAAAGTGCTTGAAAAGTGTTATTTAATATCAAATGAGGCCAGTGTATTTTTTTTTTTAATTCATGTTTATGCAGATTTCTGTTATCAACAGGGAACTGACAGAAATGACAATGTGTATGCAAATGGTGCACATGCTTTTTTAATGTGGGTGTTAACACTAATAACCTTGAAGAGAGGAAGAAGGGGGGGCATATAACACAGACATTCAAATACATTGAAGATTGTAAATAATAAGATGAATTATTTTTTCAATGGAAAGGAAATTCCAGAACACGGGATCTAGATATGAAGCTCAATGCTGGCAAACCCAGGAGCATAAGGAAATATTATTTCACAGAAAGAGTGGTGGCTATGTGGAATAGGATCCCAGTGGAAAAAAAAGTAGAAACCTGAGACCAACCTAGAGGTAATAGTGGCATGTATCAATATAGCCAGATCCATGCTATAAAACCAGGGCATCAGCTGTTTAAGTAAATGCAGATAGGAAAATACACTGCTGGGGAGACCTTGACAATGTGTGAACAGAACATGAATTTTTTTTCACTGGACAAAATTAGAACACAGCTTTATGGCACATCTGTGCTCTCCATGCACCAACCTTTTGCAGTCCTCACAATGTCTTCATGATTTGCGGTCTGTTGTGGCATAATGTACTTGTTTTTCCTCAGTAAATGTAGTGACAGATACTGAGATTTTGTAGTAGAACACAATCAATGCAGTTCAAATTGACTTGGTCAGATTATCGGCATTTTGTAGTATTCATTTGATCAATCCATCAATCAACTGCTTTCCCAGCTAGGAAAGAAATAGGTACCATCTATTCAAGGTACTCTGCTGTTCCAAGCAGGATGATTTCTCACACAAGCAACAAAGCAGCAATTGCACTAACAATAATCAAATGGCATTTGCAAGTGGTCATATGTACTAAGTAATCTAGGTTGCCTATCTTACCCTGAGTTTTGTTATAGTTAATAAGAGGGAAGTGCATTCAGGTGATCTCAATGTGAATAATGCAACAAACAAGTTGATTTTGAGTTTGGTTTGGTTCAACTGAACTGAGTGGGGAAAAGTTCCATGAAAAACCTTATTCCTCTTCTGCTCATTTGGTTCAGCCCCATTAAAGAATATGGGAAAGGCAAAGCAATGCACTTTTCAGACTGGAAGTTAGACAAAGTGGAGTTAGTCATGGATAGGACAAGGAAGGAGCAGGTTTAATCATGTTTTACAACTTTTTCATCCAGCTTATCCCAGGTGGCAGCTGCATGACATGGCTTTCATCATTTTTTTAGGTGGAAGTCAAAATTTTGTTCAGTCATTCCTCTAATATCCTCCCATGCTAACTCCTCTCCTTCTGTGACCTACTGCTAAAAATCTCTTTACTTCATGTCAGGCCTTCCAAATTCCCCTGTTTTTTTCCCCCCTAAAAAGAATCAGCAATTTCAATGAATGTATTTTTTGAACCCTGTACATAGCCCCTCTTCTTGTTATTTTGTTTATCCCCCTCTCCTAACTTATGCTACCCCCAGTTGAATTTATCAACTAAATTATTTGGTTTATTGTTGTATACTTGTTGACTGTTCTTTGTTAAGGCCATGCCTATTTTATACTTATTGTTCCAAGTTATCTGTAAACTGATACGATGTGCAAACGGTTGTCGGTATATAAAATCTTTAAAATAAATAAATAAATAAAATAATGGATCTTAGAAACAAAAGACAGAGATTCAGAAGTTCCTTGCTAAAAAACATAGAATGTAAAAACATTAGAAAAAAAATATAGCTTGCAGGTGAAAGCAATGTGCTGTTAGAACCACACACTGTCACTGTGCAAAGCTATGGTTTGGTGTGCTACCTAGTGGCAGGAGGGTTGCAAGTATGTATCATTGACAGTAGGACTAGCACTACAATTGACACTGTGCTGTTAGCTGCAGAAGAGATAAAGACAGAAAGATTGTCTGCTTCGTGTAGCCTGTGGACAGCTATTACCCTGCAGTGTCTTAGAGGGAACTTCCTGTTTTGTATGTGTAAAAGAGTCAGTGTGACAGTTTACTGATTCTTGCACAGGTGACTCCTGCACCAAGTTTGACTTATTTTCTTAGAGGAAGCTTTCAAAACTGTTTGTGCGCACCCATTTGTGTGCATATGGGCACACACAAAGTTGCTACTGTATTTTATAAGCTGCGCAGAAACGATATGCCCAGTTTATAAAATATGAGTACATAATGTGCACTCAAATGCTCGTGCACGTAAAAACCATGAGCCATGCAAGTTCAGATTTATCCGGCTAAGTAACAGCACTTACCCAGATAAATTTGAAAAGCGTTACTTAGATGGACAAGCAGTGCTTTTCAGACTTATCTGGCTAAGTACCGCCTGCTGCTACTTAGCTGGATAAAACAGAATATAGCCAGATAAGTGTTGCTACTTCTCTGGATAAGCTGAAATTTGTCCATCTAAGTAGCGGCAAAGGTGCTACTTAGCTGGCTAGGTTGGAATTCAGCCGGATAGATGTTTGCAAATGATATACCCACATATTTGTACCTCAAATTTTAAAGGGGTATGCAAGTAGAATTTACTTGAATTAATTAGATGCTTTTACCTCCCTTACACGTGTAAATCGGGGATTTTCTAACATACACTCGGCAATGAACTAACCAATTTTAATTAATGAGTCTACCAGTTCTCCCAGTCAATCTGCAGATCTTAAAGACTCTCCTAGCTCTTCAGCCTGAAGTCCCCCCATGTCACCCAGACCCCTACCCAGTCACTTTTTCACTTTTAAGATGTTTCCGATCACTCATACCAGATACTGAGCAGGAGTAAATATACGCAAGTTAAAGACTTCCGCACGTCACTTTGGCAGGTTATAAAATAGCAACCTGCACGCGTAAATGTTGGCCCCCTCCTCAGAGCACCCCTGGTACGCCCTTTTTTTTACACACACAAATTTGTTCACGGACCCTGATTTACATGTGTATGTAGTGCTTTTTAAAATAGCACGCACTCGCATACATGCAATTTTATGTGCACTGGTGCAAATTTTTATGCAGGCGACATGTAAAATTCATCATCGTCACTCAACAAGCAACATTTGTTCACTCACTGTGCTCGGTTTATGACATAAAATGACTGACTGGTCAGCTGTCTGTATATGTCCATGCTAGGGTGTGCAAACAATGTTACACTAAAAGTCCCTCTCTACCAGTGACCTGCTCTAATAAATTCCATCATGTCAATGGCATGGAGAGGTTACCATGGGAATGAGAGAGGAAGTGACACCTGGGGGCCAGCAGAAATAGCAGTGGTGATGGAGAGAGGAATAGGACGAGGACCAGAAACCTTCCAGTAAAAATTAGAAGGATTTTTTTTTAAAGATCCACCTTTGCAGCAAGGTTGGCTGCAAAGGTGGAACAGAAGCCACCTGTTCCCATCTTCACTGTTAGTGTGGTGGAAAGGGGGAAGAAAAAGCTAAGTAAACAGCAAGCAGCAGCAGAAGGAGTTGGGGATGTGCTAGAAGAAGGGGGAGCATCAGCCAAAACCAGCACTGTGATCTCTGTTCTGTTCTGTTCTGACCCGTGTCAGCAGCAGATCTTTGCTGAGCCCTGCTGATTCACATGAATCATCTGAGAGAAAGTCAGAGAATTAGAAGGAGACATTAAAAGTCTAGTAACTAGGAGGAGTTTGGAGATCCTAATTACTAGTGTGAAACCAGGTGAGCAGCCACAGGCAATAAGTGATCCTGTTGGGGGTCCAAGATCACCCCATAAGGGCAGCAGGAATTTGAGAGTGTAAGACAAGCCTCAGGCCTTTTGCCTCCTGGTCTGCCCTCGAGGATCCAGAGACAGGATCCCACAAAACACCAGAGGTGTGGAGGCACTTCTGCTTTGTGGAGCATCAGGGTTTTGCGGAATGCACTTCCCATCAGAAATCCATTCGTAGAAGGAAGGCACTCTCTCACTTACAAGAACAATACTCCTTAGAGTCAGTTTCACAGAAGGCTGATACTGGTCTTGGGACCCCCATCCTCCACTCAAAGTAGCAGCAGCAGCAGCAGGAGAAGGAAGGCCATAGCAAAGGGGATCTCTAGCTCCCAAGCTGGCGTCCCCCTTGGCCTTTAACCCAGCGATGCAGCATGCCAGCAGTATCCATCCACCCCTGCATCAAGGTGGTGACACAGACCATTGGGGAAATGATTGCCCTGGATGACCAATCCTTGCAGGTGGTTGAGATTGTAAGATTTAACTGGCTGCTGTATGTTTTATCCCCAAATTACAAAGTTCTCTCCAGTACAAAGTTTAGTTGGTGAGTGTTCCCTACACTCTACACTAGGAGCCATGCCCAGATGCAGACACAGCTGGGCAAGGCAGGGCGGAGTAGCAGCATCCATTTCACAAATGATATTTGGACCAGCCAGAATGCTATTCATGCCTTTGAATCCCTGATGGCACACTGATGGCAGTTGGGCAAGGCTGGGGCAAGCTTTAGTGTAGGTACAACAGCAAAGTTCAGGTGGGTTGTATTGCATACTCCAGTAATGAACTATAGTCATACTTTGGCCTATATCTTAGCAGTGATAGTGGGATAATAGAGGGCTAGTGGCTAGGCAGGAAGTACATGACCATTCCTATTTTCTTTATTGTAGACAGTGAAGGTAACATGTATTTATTAATTCATTTAATAGAATTTGTAGCCCACTAATCCACCAAATTTAGAGGGTAACAGTTGAACATACATTAGGGAAGTGATTTTGTTTAAAATTAAACTGCAAAATGTGATGAATAAGGCTAATTTGTTTCATTCAAGTTAGGGTCGAGTCATGGCATCGAGCCTGGATTCCGGGCTGAGGTCCCAGCGTAGGGAACCGACCTCCAGGCTGGGTCGCAGTATCAAGCCTGGATTTGAGCCTAGGCCCTGGCCTCCGGATCAGGTCACAGCATTTGGGCCTGAGACCAGGCCTCGGCCAAGGGTGAGGCTCCAGTATCAGGACCCAACCTCCGGGTTGGGTCATGGCATTGGGTTTGGATCTGGACCAAGGCCCTTGTGTAGGTAACCGACCTCTGGGTGGTGTCACAATATTGGGCACGGGTCTCGGCCGAGGCCTCGGCCTTGGGGCCCAGCCTCCAAACCAAGTTGTAGCATCGGGCCTGAGTCAGGGCCCTGGCCTAGGCTGAGGCCCAGGCGTTGGGACCTGGCCTCTGGGTCAGGCTGAAACTTCAGCTTTGAACAAGCCAAGGTCATGGCAACCTTTGCTTATGCAAGGCCAAAGCTTCAGCCTGGGCCTAGGCTAAAACTGGCATATCCCCACCGGACCTGGTAAGTGGGGGCCGGGGGGGGGGGGGGGGGGGATCCTGGCCCTAGCATTATTTCAGACAGGTGAGAAGCCTCGTTTTTTTTTTTTGGCCATTTTTTTAAATTGTTTGATCTGTTTTTTTCTCACAAACAAAAACAAATCAAACTATCCACAAACCAAAATTAATGGAAAAATCCCCTCTGAAAAATGAAATGAAAACAATTTTTTTCCTGCACATCCTTACAAAATAAAGCTACCATATAAGTAATAGCCAATACAATAAAATGAACACAATACCCCACCAAACCCCCCCACCCCCCCCCCCACCTAATAAACAACACACTACAGATAGTAGAGTCAAAGTTTGTTTGTACAGGTGTTTTAGTGCTAGTGCTGTGAGCAAAGGGAGACTATTAGAGGATCTGATGCTCTGTACACTTGCTGCATCTAGCAGTAAGGGACTCCCTGGCACTGGGGACCAAGGAAGATGGCAACTTAGTCCTGTGAGAACTGATAGATAGGCACAGGAAAATGGTGGGGTATTTTAACCAGAGATTGAAGGGAAGACAACAGCTCTGCAAGAAGCAGGAAGCACTCATGGCAACTGTGTACCAGCTTATTAAGGATGAAGGCACCAGGTTACAATACACAGCAATGTCAAAAGAGCATAGGAACATAAGATATGCCATACTGGATCAGACCAAGGGTTCGTCAATCCCAGCATCCTTTTTCCAACAGTGGCCAATCCAAGTCACAAGTACCTGGCAAGTACCCAAACATTAAATAAATCTCAAGCTACTATTGCTTATGGATTTTTCCTCTAGGAAAATAGGCCCTAGCATGTTCCTGGATTCCATCTAGCAGCCAGTTTACCAAGCAATGGAACTTTCCAGGGGCATTTATCATTCCAAAAGGCATTACAATGAATTCAGAAAGGCCAAATGATGTAGTAAATGCAGATCATTCCTGAGCAGCAGGAATGTTAGAAGAATCTGCCAATACCACTTCTAAAATCCATAGTGGTTAGACACTCAGCTAAGTGTTCTAGCAATTCATCCATGTGGGGCATTGGATATGAATCAGATACAAAACATTCATTAACGGGCTGATTTTAAACCCCACCCCCGCGGCC
Source organism: Rhinatrema bivittatum (assembly GCF_901001135.1). NCBI lineage: Eukaryota > Metazoa > Chordata > Amphibia > Gymnophiona > Rhinatrematidae > Rhinatrema > Rhinatrema bivittatum. Next base: position 333,550,126 of record NC_042617.1, on the reverse strand, counting down.
AAGCCTTGCACTCGCTGAATGCCTTTTAGAAGAGGCCCGGCCACGCGCGTAACCTCCGTTATGCACACAAGAGTCAGGTCTCTATGAAAAGGGGTGGTCCAGGGGGCCGAGCGGGCCAGGCCGGGGGGTGGGCCAGGATAGCACCATTCCTCGCTATCCCGGCATGCACAAGTTACTTCAGGTCAGGCCCTGAAGTAACTTGCCGAATGAAAGGTAACAAAAAAAAAAAAAAATGGGGGAGGAGAGGAGAAGTGGAAGGGAGGTTAGGGTAGGGGGTAGAAAAGCTCCCTTCCAGTCCACTCCTAAATTGGAGCGAACTGGGAGGAAACTGGGGGAGCCCTGATCTCGTAGCCACGCAAATTTGCTAAATTTTACCCCCACCTACACGCGCCGCCCACACATACACACGCAGATTATAAAATTCTGCACATGTGTGCATGTGGCCCACGTATTTTATAACATGTGTGTACCGGTACGCGCTTGTTATAAAATCCGTGTATCCATGTGCGCGCGCCGGGAAGAGTGTGCACATGGACGCGCGCACGTACGTTTTTAAATCAACACTGAAGTTTCCTGTAGTCCACATGCAAGTGGGTTGTACCATCTATCTTATTTATTTATTTATTTATTTATTTATTTATTTTTAATTTTTATATACCGATGTTCCTGTAAAGAATACATATCGCACCGGTTTACAAGGAAGTACGGGAGAAGCCCAGGGACCATGAGATTTCTTTATAACACATAGAGCTAGCATCTCGTCAGTCTGCTGCCTCATGTGCTTCTCAACTTCAGCAGATACTCGATAACCACTCTTCAGTGGCTTAGGGCTACCAGGGTCTACCTCGTGCATAGCAAAGTGTATAAGTCCAGGTTTAGTAGAAAAAATACATCATCATATGTTTGCAATATTGCTTTCAGCTGTTGTTTCTGGGTAGGGGTTAATTGCTCTCCCAACACAATTTGATGTATAGATCCTTCAGTTAATGCCTCTTCTAGGAGATCAGGCGAGGGCTCACTATCATGACACTCCTCTTGTGGGCTACATGCGATCAGACCATTGCTGTGTGACCAGCATATGCCTTTATCATATTTACATGAAAGGTACGCTGCTTTCTATCTTGAGAGTCCATGGATATATCATAGTTGATGTCATTCAGGGGAGGGACCCAAAACTAAGGTAAAGCGTCAGAATGCCTGGTTGAGTTGTGGCCATTGAAGGGGATTGCTGCAATTTCAGAGCTCAGCAGCTACTTTGGCTGCAAAATTAAAAAAAAAGGAGAGAGCTGCAATCATCCTGATTCCTGGCACAGTTTGGGGGGGGGGGGTGGGGTGGCAGTTTGGTAGATGCGAGAACCTCCGTGATTCAACCCCTTTCTACAGAGGCTTTCATGGGATGGTGCAGAGGTTGGGGGAAAGGATTGCTGCAGGTAATCCCTGAGAGAGGGTGCAGGGACTTCTTCCTGCAACCACATTTAATGCCGCCGATTAGAGCTGCTACCATTGGCTTCCCTGAATCCAATGGAAATGGAAAGAGGTCACAGAGAGTAACAGGGAGAACCAGCCAACCCGCACTGGTCAGCTGTGTCTCTGAGAGCTGCCATTGCTGGTGGCTAACTCTTCCCAGCAAATTAGCATCTTGGATACTGAAGAGAAATAAATAAATAAATAAATAAATAAATAAATAAATAGATAGATAGATAGATAGATAAACACATAAATAAATAAATAAATAAATAAATACATAAATAAACATATATAATGTATCGGAGGAACAAAAGAAGATCCCAGGCCAGGACAGTTGAGCCAGCCTTGCTGATGTCATCAATGACATCAGTAGGGTACCGGTATTCCTGGAGGGGGGGGGGCTCTGAAAATAACAAAAGATAAACAAAAATAAGTAAAATTTAAATAAAACAAAGATAGTGGCCAGGTTAGGAGAGCCTCAAAGGGCAGGTGGGCCTCTTGCATACTGTAATGTGGTGCCAGGCTCTCTCCCAGCATGTAACATGTGCCATTAAGGTCATGGTGGGGGGGCGGGGAGGGAGTTCTTGGATAGGACTGAGGACTAGTTGTGTCCGGTCCTCTTTTGGACAGTTATTATTCATATTTGAATCCTTTATTCTGGATAGCGTATCGCCTCCCTGGGGTTTAGTCAGCATGGGGGGGGGGGGTGGAGTAGGGAGGTTTTCAAGGATACAGAGTTTTACCTCACTCCGAAGCCTTGGTTCAGTCGCTCCCTCCCACCTGCCCTATTATGTTAACTGATGTATTGGGATGTTCTTTTGTTGCAGTTTGTTTGGGGCAGGTGGCCCGAAACTGTATAGGGTTTCAGCATTATGCTGATTGGTCGGACGACCTGGTGGGTTTCAGGTCCAAATACCTCAAGGGAGCAACTGGGAGCAGTTGTCCCTGTATGACTCCTTGCTGGGCGGAAGCAGGGGTCATGAAAATAATGTCTTTGCTGGAACATGTGGGTCAGATGACCTGGTTGTGATCATCTTACTGGGAGGTGGCAGATGGTTGCTGATGAGTTCCAAAGTGGAGGGGGGGGAGGGGAGAGGGGGTTATATGCATTCGGGCACTGTGGTGTTGTTCAATAAAACTGTGGCCTTTTGATTCCAATTGTAGTCCTGTATTCTTTGTGTGGTTATTTGTAAAGGACGATTGCGGAGGGAGGAGATAGTCCTCCTGGCTGCCTACAATATGGTCACCTGAAGTACAACTCTCCCACTCTGAAGGCATTTTAGTATAAAGAAACAGCACAGATAGGAAACAGCTGGTATAACAGTTACTAAAAAAGATGGAAAACATGACATTTTTAAAATGACCTGAAGCAGCAATTTTAATAATACTGAGACAGCCTTTAAATATTTATTGGAAAATTCTAAGTTTGAAATAAAGTTAAAATAAAGTTCCTGAGGGCTTAACGACTAATAGAAGTTTTAAATAAGTAAGAGAAAAATAGGAACATATAAGAAACATTTTTTTAATTATAGAAAGTACTTTTTATTTCAACAGCTTATTTAAAATAAAACATATTTATGCTATTGGTACATTCCGTTCATCCCTATGTACACTAGTTTAGTCCAGGAGGCAGCAAAAGAGTGGGAATCACCATGGTAATGGTCAAAGTTCTGAAGTCGTATCCAGGGATGACAATGTTGGCTTCCCTATCAGTGAAAGGATTAGCATAGCAATACTAATAAAAGCCAAAGTACTAAATCCAATTTAAAAATGAAACAGAGTTCAAAATAAAAACGTTAAGGAACAGGATCCTGGTAAACTCCATAATGGCAGGATGTTGAAAGAAAATTCATTAAATAAAGAATATAGGAAATAATAATGCCTATTGAAAAAAATAGTGCTGCTTATGGCATCACTGAGCATCGATTTAAAGACTCTAAGACACTCAATGACAGTTACAGATACTGGTCAGACCCCAACAGACCCCAATGGAGGAGGAAGCTCTATGCCAGTGCTCTTCAACTTTTTTAAAGAAATCTATTTGAATGAATAGAAAATGATTAGAAATGGGCAAGAATCATAGAAGTTGAATGATACATAACTAGGTAAGCAAATTAAAGTAAGATAAATATATATATTTTTTTAATTTATTGTTGTTTAGTTAACATTAAAAATGGCTGTTCCATGGAAATCGATTGACAGCTTTTATACAGAGAGTGTTATTGATTGTACAATAGTGATGTACTATGGTGATGGTTGTACTATGCAATAAAAAGATGAGTGTTCTAAGAGACAGATAAAGCTTTAAATAGAGCTATACATAGTCAACATATGAATAACACCTAACACTAGCAACACATGCTGAAGAGGGATGGTTGGACTCATACAGAAATACAAAAGATAAGTGTACACACAAAAGCAAAAATAAAACAAACTTGTTTATTAAAAGAAAGGAAAAACATTACAGTACGGAGAGAAGGAACACTAGAAATACAAAGAACAAAAAGGTAGAAAAGAAATATTGCTTACCTGAATATTACTTCACCAGTAAGAAGGAAGGAAGCATCAGACAGATATTTATGTATACCTAAAAAAAAACCAACCAAAACACAAAGAAAACACAAAGTATCAATTTTAAAAGGTTACATTAGAAAAGTAAAACAAAAAAAAGTTGATATGTATGAGTTATATTAATGACTATACAGTATACTTATCTGACAGGAATGTTAGAAGTATTTGATATTCTTGTAAAGTAGTATTTTCTGAAGAGATGTGTTATTAATTTGAAACCTGCAAAAGATAAAGAGGTTAACTGTTTTATATATATACTTTATATTAATAAAAAGAAGGCTTGTTAAAAGATAATTGGTAATCTTAAATTTGCCTTTATCTGTTTAATTACCTCTACTTCCCCTCCTAATGAGCAGGAGCAACATTGATTAGGCTTATTATTTTGTTGATATTATCAAAGGACCCAGTAGAGAAGGGATTTTTTCAAGTGTTCCTTTATATGTGACATCAGGGTTCCCAATATATCACACTTGGCCTTGAACAAATTAAAGTAGGAGGGTTACCCCTATAAAGGTGATTTACAAAATCTCTCTGCTAACCCATTAGTTTCAGGGTGATATATGGGGTGGTTCAGACAGACTTTACTCCACAGTGTGTTCAAAGATTTTGGATCAGCTCAGACAAACTGTGTTCCTTGATCTGAGAGTATTTCTCGTGGATTTCCTTCTCAGGAAATTATCTCTAGCAGGCCAATGGCAACCTTCTCTGCTTCAGTTAAGGACAAGGCTACTGCTTCAGGGTACCTGGTAGCAAAGTCCACTACTGTTAGTATTATCTTTTCCCAGTCCAGCTTGTGACAGCTAGAGATCCTACTATATCCACTGCTAGTCTCTCAAATGGTTCACTGAAAATTGGTAGGAGCTTCAGGGGTACACATGAATGATCTTGTGGCTTACCCACTCTCTGGCATGCATCACACATTTGATAGTAGTCAACTACAGCTTGAGATAATCCTGGCCAGTAAAAGTTCTGGAATATGTACGTGACTCTTCCTGGTGTCCTGCTGTGAAATGTCATATGCAATCTGAAGAAGTTGTTCCCATTGTGCTTTGAGTATTATAAGCTGTCTGCCAGCTGCCCAGGGTCTGTTAGAATCAAGAGGATCAATCTCCCTGTACATCAAGCCCCCTTTTCATAGGATACGGTCTTTCTGGATTTCTTCTGATGGTTGGCCAGCTCTCTGCCAGAGGTCCTCCAGGTCAGCGTCAGAATGTTATACTTCCTGGAAAGCATATCTCTGTCCTATGTCAGCTCCACAGCTGGAAGGGTCCCTGCTGGTGACTCTGCCAGATCATGATCAACAGTCCTGTTAATAGGTGTGTCAGATGTGTCAGGCTCTCCCATACTTATGACCCTGGTCACCTTGGGAATTGTTTCTACTGGAGTCACTGAAGAATCCTTCCTGTTGCACAGTCATCTGGTTCCACTTGGACTGGCTCAGAGTCTGGAACTGCAAGAATGATCTCCATTGGTTCCACTTGGGCTGCCCAAGTCTTAATTTGGGTTGCCATAGCAGAAACATTGAGTACATTGTCAAGGGTATTGTTCATTGGACCCATGTCAATCCCACACAACATTGGTACCGGCATATTTCTCATTACTCCTACTTCTCTATATCCAGGCCTGGTACCCCAATCCAAGTATACTCGAACAATGGATACAGTCTCTCAGGTTCCATTGGCCAACACTAGGGGTGTGCATTCGTTTTGAACTTAAATGGAAAACGCAACTTATTTTTGTTTTTTAACTTAAAAAAAAGATGAGGCTTAAACGATCAGATTTCCAACTTATTCAACATAGCTATGTTGAATACGTTGGAAATCGCGATTGTTGATCTAAATAAAAATTTAAACCCCTCACCCTCCTTAATCCTCCCCCCCCAAGACTAACCAAAGCTGGCCAAAAGTTCCGTGAGGGTCCGGGAGCGGACGCGTGGGGAATCACGTGACGTCCGCGTAACGTCGGAGTGACGCGGCGTCACGTGATTCCCCTCGGGTCTGATGTGGCGCCAACGTGACGCCGCATCACTCTGATGTGGCGCCAACGTCACGTGATTCCCCTCGGGTTCGCTCCCGGACCCCTCGTTGGGCTCAAAAGGCACTTTTGGCCAGCTTGGGGGGGCCTCCTGACCCCCCCAAGCTGGCCAAAAGTGCCTTTTGGGCCCAACGAGGGTTCCGGGAGCAAACCCGAGGGGAATCACGTGACGCCACGTCACTCCGACGTGACGCCGACGTCACGTGCTCCTTGCAAAGGAGTTCAGGAATGGCGTCCTGACCCCGCTGGACCACCAGGGAGTTTTGGTAAGTCTTGGGGGGGGGATTAAGGCGGGTGAGGGGTTTAAATTTTTATTTGCACATATGGACATAGACTCAACTTATGGAATTCTCCATATGTCCATATTGACCGCAAATGGGACCCCCTTTCGACTTATGGACTTATGAACTTAAACTTTTGGTCTGCACATCCCTAGCCAACACTACATCTACAGTGCGCCCCAGAAGAATAGCATCTTCCAGCACCAGCTTGGGTCACAGTAAAGTCATGCTAGAGTCAGTGTTCACAAGCCCAGTTACCTGGGTCTGATTCACAGCTACTGGGGCGATGTAGTGCTGTGAAAGCTCATCTGCCTCGTTGTTTTATGAATATCCAGTAACTCCTCATTGTGTTGCTACTGCATAGATTTCTTCACTAGAACTGGGACAAACCATGACATTTACCAGCTTTGGTGCAGGAGCTAGAGTGCTTCTCAGTGCAGGCTTGGGGTTGTCTGGGCAATCTGCCTTGTAATGTTCTGTGCAATCCCACACAAGGAAGTTCATGCTTAAAGTCTTTAGGTTTCTGAAGAAAGCTGTGAGGTTTACTGATTGTCTATTAGATTGCAGGAACATTAGACTTAGGGCCTTGACTTCCCTTAGTTCCTTGCTGTTGGGGATATGAACAGTTTCTCTTTGTTAACCAGCAATGGTTAGCCATGAAGATGTCATCCAGCTCAGTTGCCTTCTTTGGAGTATGGGACTAGTGATCTTGAACATGCTGTTTCACCTCTGGTTGCTATCATTGTAAAAACATCTTCAGGACCATCAGGTTTCAGCAGTCCTCCAGGATTTTAACTTCTGATCTAGTAAGCTACTGGTTGTGCTGGTATCTTAGCTGGATCACAAACTCATTGTGTATATTGTCTGCCCCCTTTTGCAAATTCCGGAACTTAATTCTATTGGTCTCAAGAGTAATAGCATAACAGTTCAATAAAGCAAACTAGGAGCACATCTCCATGAACAGTGCTTGGAATGCCTTGTGTGCTCTCCCAGTGAGCTTTCCTACCAAATACCATACACAGTCTTTCTCTGGAATCACATTTAGGTGGCAAATTATTTCAAAGGCAGTTAGATACCCATCATTGTCACCTTGAGTGTCAACAAACTGCACAAACAAATTGGGCCGTATCTGAGTTGCGGATCCAGTCTCTGTCTTTGGCACAGAGGACAGGTTGGAGCCTTGGATACAAGCCATTTTGATCTCCATCTTCATTTTCTGAAGCTGAAATTCCCACTCTTTCAGTTGCTGTCTGTCTTCCCGCTCCCCCTGCCACTGTAGGTCTTATTGCTGTTGCTACTGCCATCTGTCCTCCAGCACTTGCTCTTCCTGATGCATCTGCATGTAGATCTTGTTGAATTTCCTCTGGTATGGCATCAGGCCCTGCCAATTCTCAGGCCTCTGCCAGTAGGGAGATTAATCTTCCACCTGGAGTGGAACTCAGCACAAGTTGTTGCCCCCCTCCCCAGAAGGGGTGAGTCCAGCATCTCTCCTCATTGCTGTGAACATCTCGTTGCTCTTGTATTAGGACAGGCATGACCAGTATCTGATGGTCTTTGCAAGCCGCCACCCACCTGTGGTTGTCTGCCATGTATACACAGCTGATCTAGCGCTATAATAAAAAAACTAAATTGGGGAAGAAACCCTGCTGCTGTTGCAATAGCTCACTGTGCTCTGTATCTGGAGGTGGTAGAGCATAAACACTCTGAACTAGTCAGTGGGTGGTGACCCTCACCTCATGCACTGAACCTGACAATCCCACCAGTCTCACCAGAAAAGAACAGAGATCTGTTATGTAACCCTGCAGTGCCACCCCTAATATCCACATAGGGTAACCCTGTAGCCACTTGGAGGGTCCTACCAAGCACTGCCCAGGCCTGCCTGTACGTACCTGTGCACATGCTTCTATACTGGCAACCTCCCACCCACCAACTAGGTTTCTGGATGCCTCTGGACAAGTTCCCTCCCACAAGCTATCCCACAAGCTATGCCTCTGGACGAGACACTGAGACCCCTATAATCAAAGATCACACAGTTCTTAGAAATACAACCACAGGCCAAATATTTGCAATACCAGGATTGTTCATCAGTCCAAGACAGGCAGAGCTAACAAACTAATACGTTTATTAAGAAAAAGTAGGAATGTTGAATGGATAAAAGTTTTAAATTGCAAACAGAAACAAGTAAAACAACAAGGATTATACAGCAAAAGTTAACTGATACTTTTCACTACTTAATTAGTGCCTGGGAAGGTCAGGAAAAAGGCTGCCCACAGGAGCCTCAGTACATAAATCTGCTCACTCTGTACTCCCAACCGAGACTGGAGAGTCCCAGAACCCTCAGGGCAAATTCTCTGTCTCCAGGGACACAGTATTAACAGATAGCTTTCTGGCCAATGGCACTGCAGGGTATCATTGTTAGATACTGAGATGTATATGCTGATTAAGCCACCTACAGTCAAAGCAGCATCCAAAGCCTCTGCTTGAAATACAGAGCAGAAGTCAAACACCACTTGCAGTTCAGCACACAAGAAATGAACTTTCTGGTGAAAAGTGTGACAGGACAGAAAAATAACTACAAAGCATGCAAAAACCCTGTGTTGCCACATCCCCTTCTCCACTTCTGTCCTTCTCTGGATGCCTTGGGATCTCAGATCCTTGCTGCTGCTCCCAGACATCAGCCTGCTCCTCATGCCCTAGGTCTATCCTGATTCAGTGCCTTGAGGTGGTGTTGGGGGGGGGGGGGCTCTCTTCTTGCCTCCCCACTCTGAACTCTGCGCCTTCAGGTGTGATGCCACTCTACTTATTCCATACCTCTTACTTTTTATTTTGGGGTGTTAATGCCACTCTCCCAGCATATCCCTCTCTCTATACCATCGGATGTTCATTCTAATATGTTTTACCCCTTTGCCTTCTTTGACTGCCTTGGGGTCTTTAAGAACTGCTTATCCTGCATTTTCCCTTTCCTGATGCACTGAGGGTCCTCATGTTACTGTTTTGGTGACCTTTGCTCTTGGGGGTGACCTTTGTTGTCTTGGGGTGTTCATCTGCCACTTTTGCCCATTGTTTTGGTGCCTTAGGTTCTTCATGCCACTGTTGTTGGTGCTCTTCTCCCTTCTTTTGGTGCCTTGGCAAGTTCATTTGCCATTCTTGCCCCCTTTCTGTGACTTGGTGTCTTTATGCCACACTTTTGTTTATTTATCTATTTATTTATTTAGGCATTTTGCCATACGGTGTTCAAGACACTATCTGTACTGTTTTCTTATCTTTCTTAATTTCTTCAGATGTTTTTGCCACTCTTGGTGCTTTTTGCTCCTCTTTTGGTGCCTTGGCTGCTCGTGCCACTCTTGTTGGTACCCTTTCTGTCTCTTTTGGTGCTTTGAAATGTTCATACCCCTTTTTGTGTTACTTTGCCCATCTCATGGTGCCTTGGGTTGTTCATGCCATAGGTTGGTGTTCCTTTTTTCCACTCTAATTGTCTCTTTGCTTCTGATGCCTGCCTGAAAGTTTCATTAAACTTAGATAGAAAATCCCAGCGTTACGAGTCCAAAACAGGGTACATTGCTTCCCTCAATGACTTTCATGAAAATGAAGGAAACAACATAATGAAAGACATGAATGAATTTGAGTACCAAAATTAACAGAATGATTAAGAAATGGCACTACACTGAAATAAGGAACTGAAACAAAAAATGTTTCTCTGCATATCTCTAATATCTATAGTAATATTGTACAAGATGTATCATTTGTGGACAAAGTTGAATCCCTGATTGGTAATGTTGATGTTAGGTCCTGTCTGTGTCTGGGCACAGAACCTCTGTAGGTGCAATCTTCCATAATTTCTAACAACTAATAAACAGTTCATCCAGTCTCAGCATGAAATCAATTAGCAAAATCATTACTTTTCCTATCATGAATCATAAACTTTGAAATGAGATAATTGTGCACTGTTGTTTTGATATATATATAACATATATCATACCAAGGGATACATTTAGAAATCTTAATAAGACTAAGAGGTTCCATGCAGTGTTTATAGCCCTTGCGAGTCTCGCTGAAGACAATATTTTTTGTCTCATTGAACTAGAGTTGATCTGATTATGATTCACAAATTTTTAGAAACAACATTTGTTTTTATGGCTGTGGGCTGGTTAAAAAGTTGAAGTATGTGAGGAACATGCCATGAATATCATAAAGGTTTCCACAGGCATTCAATTATGTTCTTTTTTGATTGATGATGCTTCAAAAATTACAACGCTTGTAATTTAGTTGACCCCACATGATACCAGAAAGCTCCATTTTCACACAAACCATGGGCAAGATATACTAAGCCTTTTCCCCTATGGAAACAAAATGGGAAAACCCTTTAGTACAACAGGCCCTAGATAAGTATGAAACAGTAAAAGCATTCATAATAATGCTGTTTCTTTCTGGGTAAGAATCTGAAATAAGGAAAGGAGATCCCTTCATCAACGCATCTCTGTTAGGGAATGAGTTATTGCCAGGACTGATGGATTGCCGGGAAAAGCAGAAACCACTACCGTACTAGTGCTACATGTGGGTATGCATTTGAGTAAAGACCTGGTTCATCCTAAAAATGTTCATGCTATTTTCACACATATTTCTGCTTAGGTATCTCATAGGTTTGTAATGGCATGTTGCAGTTTTAAAGGTAAATCATAGAATCATATCGTCAGACCATTCCCTAAAAGAACAAATGTCTATCTTTTGTCTGTATTTTATGTGCATGCTTTAATCTATTTTTAATTCATGTTTTAGTGTGATCTGCAAAGATCTATTTTTAGTGGAATTTTGAGGAACATTAAGGGGCAGATTTTAAAACCTGCACGCGGGCGCAGATTTGTTCACGCAACCCGGCGCGAACAAATCTACGCCTGATTTTATAACATCAAATATTCACAGATGTGTGCTGTGCTGTTCACACCTCTAACTGTGCATGTAAAACTGCTCCCCAAAACTGAGACCACCACCAAACTCTCACATCGAATTACTAGGTGCCTCTCCTGCAGTGGTATAAAAAGTTGACTAATATGTGTGCATTCCTAGAGGCTCTTACTCTCTGTCTCCCTCTCCCTCCCTCTCTCCCCTGCCTGACACAGGATTTGTGATTTTTAATGCAAATCCTGTTTTGGGCATATCGCACAACATAATGCCAAGAAAAAGGTGTAGTTATTTCCAGCCTTAATACCCTTGATAACATGTGTTATGCTATCTCATGCAATGCTAAGCACCTCTCTTTTTAATTTACTCCACCCTAACTCCCCCAAACTCCTCCCATTCATGAAAAATTTTAAAATTTGCATACACATCTCGCAATGCGTTATTTATCACCGGCGTTATGGCGTTATCATGGGCGTCAGGGCCCTAACGCCTGTGATAGGGCCCTAACGCGATTTGATAAATGATCCTGATTGTTTGCAAACAATCCCAGGAAAACAATTGTCTCCACTTTGAAAGCAGGTTTGATTTACCCAAACCTTAATCCTTCTATTTTTTTGGCTTCTGTAAGATGTATATAATCACAAAAACTGGAATAACAACTCATATTCAGAAGCTACTTAGAGAAAGAAAAGAAAGTGCCCTGACTCAAAATACTTCCTCCTCCCAATGTATGAAAGGCTCCCTCCCCCCCCCCCCCCCTCCCTGCAAGGGTCTGCCAAAACCCCCACCCATTCCCCTGCAGCCTACAGACAGGGATTCTCCAGATGCAGAGCATCTTCATATGCAATTCCAGTCCTGTGGAACTTGTTACTAACAGAGCTGAGAGAGGAGAGGGATATTAAGGATTTTAGAAGGAGCTTAAAGACTCTACCTTTTAATGGAAGCTTTTACTATGTGATGTATCATGCGATACATTGAACTATTTGTCTATATGCACTGTATTAGTTATATTTTTAAAAATATGTTGTGATTACTTTTATGATTCTTTAGTTTGCTATGTATGCTGAATGAATTTGATTTGAAGACTGGGAAATAAGATGTTAAATAAATAAATCAATAAATCAAATATTATTCAAAGACTTGCAATTTGTCCTAGGGATTTGAAAATTGTCCTTTTGAAGCAGAGAGAATAAAAGGGTTATTTCCCAATCAGGCTCTGAACATCTGAACATCCCATGGGGACTGAGGAAAAAACCCACAAAAATGCAAACCCAACATGGACGATCTATGATAATCCACTGAAGTTGATTAAATGAATGGTGATGTGCAATACAATGTTGAAGAACTGGGGCTTGGATCTTAGTACTGATGGTCAATAGGGATGTGAATCGTTTTAGGACGATTAAAATTATCGTCCGATAATTTTAATATCGTCTTAAACCGTTATGGAACACAATACAATACAGATTCTAACGATTTATCGTTATAAATCGTTAGAATCGTGAGCCGGCACACTAAAACCCCCTAAAACCCACCCCCGACCCTTTAAATTAAATCCCCCACCCTCCCGAAACCCCCCCAAATAACTTAAATAACCTGCGGGTCCAGCGGCGGTCCGGAACGGCAGTGGTCCGGAACGGGCTCCTGCTCCTGCATCTTGTCGTCTTCGGCCGGCGCCATTTTCCAAAATGGCGCCGAAAAATGGCGGCGGCCATAGACGAAAAAGATGGGACGGCAGGAGGTCCTTCCGGACCCCCGCTGGACTTTTGGCAAGTCTCGTGGGGGTCAGGAGGCCCCCCACAAGCTGGCCAAAAGTTCCTGGAGGTCCAGCGGGGGTCAGGGAGCGATTTCCCGCCGCGAATCGTTTTCGTACGGAAAATGGCGCCGGCAGGAGATCGACTGCAGGAGGTCGTTCAGCGAGGGTTCCGGCGCCTCGCTGAACGACCTCCTGCAGTCGATCTCCTGCCGGCGCCATTTTCCGTACGAAAACGATTCGCGGCGGGAAATCGCTCCCTGACCCCCGCTGGACCTCCAGGAACTTTTGGCCAGCTTGTGGGGGGCCTCCTGACCCCCACGAGACTTGCCAAAAGTCCAGCGGGGGTCCGGAAGGACCTCCTGCCATCCAATCTTTTTCGTCTATGGCCGCCGCCATTTTTCGGCGCCATTTTGGAAAATGGCGCCGGCCGAAGACGACAAGATGCAGGAGCAGGAGCCCGTTCCGGACCGCTGCCGTTCCGGACCGCCGCTGGACCCGCAGGTTATTTAAGTTATTTGGGGGGGGGGGATTTAATTTAAAGGGTCGGGGGTGGGTTTTAGGGGGTTTTAATGTGCCGGTTTTTCGATTTTTTCGATTTTTTTAACGATTTTTCACGATTTTTCACGATATTTTACCCCCCCAAACGGCAACAATACGATTCCCTCCCCCTCCCAGCCGAAATCGATCGTTAAGACGATCGAGGACACGATTCACATCCCTAATGGTCAATTGGTCTTGTGTAAATCACTTGTTTACTCAGCCCAACATATATGGATAGATAATCACATTGTAACACATAATGGCATTGCGAGAGGTACAATTTTCATAATTTCTTAAGGTAATTGTAAAACCTATTTTTGGATGAATCCATTGCACCCTGGTAACATTGTAAAGCACAAATCATATTTACCACAAGAAAAATGGCCAAGAGTTACTGGAATGTGATATTGTCATAGATGGTGGCAAAGCTGCCAGCATAACTTGTTCTTTAATGTTATTCTTTCACATCTATGAGATTATGGGGAAGCAGAAGAGGACTGGAAGCATCATCTGCATATCCTACCCAGCAGCACCTGGGAGAAGACTCCAGAGGTCACCCGCAAGTGAATCCAGCCTTTAGGCTCCACAGACCCAGGTTCCAGAATCCCCACATCCCTTGCAAGAGAAGAGGACTGGAATACGTGTGCTTCACAACTCCTTACTATAAATTTACTACTGATTTGATGCAGAAGGAACTTAGTTCAAAACAAGAGTCAATAAGCTAGTTAGTAAGTAGCTATAAGCAGATTAATGGAAGTGTTTTGAGGGAAACTGATATAAATATAAAATAAATCAATAGGCAAAGTATTTTAGCTTAGCTTTACATCCCTACTTCCTTAGACATTTTATCTTGATAACAAATCAACTAAATTAAGATGCAGAAAGTAGTTCAGCAGTGAGAGGGAGGCTTTCCAGTCTTCTGCACTGAGTGCCACAGGTATAATATTTCCCAGTTGGTGAGAGGTTGTATGTGTGCACTAAGTGCAAAGAGCTCCAAGTCCTCAGAGAACAAGTCTGATCTGTGGCGACTAGATCTGAGGGACCTAAGAGAGACAGAGAGGTATATAGAGGAGACCTTCAGGGACATTGTAGAGCAATCGCAACTCCAATATGGCAGCCCATGTGCTACCTTGGAGGAGAAAGATCACCTGGAAAGTGACCATCACCTTGATGAGACAGGAAGCAATCTTGAAGCTACAACCTGCCCTCTTGGTGATACAGTATCCTCACACTGAGGATAGGTCTCCAGGGGCAGACACCCAGGAGGGAAGGGTTTGGATAACAGTTATAGTTGGTGATTCAATTCTTATGAAGGGTGATAGCTGGGTGGCTGGTGGACATTTGGAAAGCTTGATAACTTGCCTATTCGATGCAAAGGTGGCGACCTGAAGCATCACGGAGGATTTTAGATAGTACTGGGGAGGAGCCAGCTGTCTTGGCACATGTGGGTACTAATGATATACGAAAGTATAGGAGGAAGATTTGGAAGCAATTTTTGGATTTTAAATGGAAAGCTGAAGTTCAGAACTACAGGGTAGCATTTTCAGAAGTACTCCATATTCCACGTGCAGGATCCCAGATACTGGCAGAGCTCCAGAGTCTCAATGCGTGGATGAGACAATGCTGCAGGGAAGAAGGTTTTAGGGTCGTTATGAACTAGGCATCATTTTCGAGAAGGGGGAGGGCTTTTTCCAAAAGGTTAGGCTAGAACTTAATCAGAATGAAACCAGGGCTGCAGGCGCTAACCTTTAAAAAGGAGAAGGTGCAGCTTTTAAATTAGATGATGGGAGAAAGACAACAGGCCTTTGTAAAACGCACATAGCCATGGTAGAGATGTGGGGTATGAGAGAGAAGTCAAAAAATGAGTGTTTGGATGCTTCCTATAGGTGAACACTAAAAACCTGCTGATGTGTTGTAGCAGTAATGACTGCAGGTAACATATTGATTAGATGTTTGCCTCTGAAAAGGCAGATTCTCTAGGCATTATGACACACACCTGGAATGTTGATTCATGCCAACTTTCTTCTTGTGCCTGTCTCTGCAGCCAAGTTCAGTTTCTCTGATAGGGTTGATGTAAGGGAATTTGGCTTATTACAATAAGAGCGTCATGGCTCCTGATGCTGAAGAAGAAGAGTGTGAAAAGTCTAAGGTAGGACAGAAATGTTGCCTCTTCTGCTTACCAGGAGTTTTAAAAATAAAAGCATGCCTGTCTGGCCCCAGTGGCCTAATGGATACGGCACTGACCTCCTCAGCCAGGGATTGTGGGTTCAAGTCCCACCTGTGGTGGCTTCAAGACCCAACTGGAGTGGCTTGAAGATACCTTTCTTTGGATTACAAGGTTACCACAGCTTTTCTTGCATCAGAAGAAACACTTTAGAGGCAGAAGGAATAACCCTGATCCCTCTCTAGAACGCACATAACCATGGTAGAGATGTGGGGGATGAGACAGAAGTCAAACCAGTGAAAAGCTGAAATAACAAAAACAACAGCTGAGAATTCATTGGTGCAAACTGCAGCTTCCCACTGCTTTCATGACCATGAGGAACAAAGTAGGGAAGTAATTTTATGCAGAGGTGGCAGTCCATGCATGGAAGTGGCACCCAGAGTAGTTGGTTGAGGAAAATAGGTTAAATGATTTCCAGAAATTATTGGAGAAGGGAAGGAGGGGAAAAATGGCAAGAGGTGGGTGGCATGTGATAGACAACCCAATGTAAGATCCTGCCATTTTTGCTACACTAGACTAACAAGGCTATACCCCAAGACGGTGGAAGAAATTCCTGTCTTAAAAAATTGTAGGAAAGGGATTTTCAACTACTCTATAGGGATGTGAATCGTGTCCTCGATCGTCTTAACGATCGATTTCAGCTGGGAGGGGGAGGGAATCGTATTGTTGCCGTTTGGGGGGGTAAAATATCGTGAAAAATCGTGAAAAATCGTGAAAAATCTAAAAATCTAAAAATCGCAAAACCGGCACATTAAAACCCCCTAAAACCCACCCCCGACCCTTTAAATTAAATCCCCCACCCTCCCGAACCCCCCCCAAATGAGTTAAATAACCTGCGGGTCCAGCGGCGGTCCGGAACGGCAGCGGTCCGGAACGGGCTCCTGCTCCTGAATCTTGTTGTCTTCAGCCGGCGCCATTTTCCAAAATGGCGCCGAAAAATGGCGGCGGCCATAGACGAACACGATTGGACAGCAGGAGGTCCTTCCGGACCCCCGCTGGACTTTTGGCAAGTCTCATGGGGGTCAGGAGGCCCCCCACAAGCTGGCCAAAAGTTCCTGGAGGTCCAGCGGGGGTCAGGGAGCGATTTCCCGCCGCGAATCGTTTTCGTACGGAAAATGGCGCCGGCAGGAGATCGACTGCAGGAGGTCGTTCAGCGAGGGTTCCGGCGCCTCGCTGAACGACCTCCTGCAGTCGATCTCCTGCCGGCGGCAGGAGATCGACTGCAGGAGGCGAGGCGCCGGAACCCTCGCTGAACGACCTCCTGCAGTCGATCTCCTGCCGGCGCCATTTTCCGTACGAAAACGATTCGCGGCTGAAGACAACAAGATTCAGGAGCAGGAGCCCGTTCCGGACCGCTGCCGTTCCGGACCGCCGCTGGACCCGCAGGTTATTTAACTCATTTGGGGGGGGTTCGGGAGGGTGGGGGATTTAATTTAAAGGGTCGGGGGTGGGTTTTAGGGGGTTTTAGTGTGCCGGCTCACGATTCTAACGATTTATAACGATAAATCGTTAGAATCTCTATTGTATTGTGTTCCATAACGGTTTAAGACGATATTAAAATTATCGGACGATAATTTTAATCGTCCTAAAACGATTCACATCCCTACTACTCTATTCTTATAAACCTCACCTTTAGTAATAGTATCCCTAACTTTCTTAGGATATATTGATTTAGGTGAAGAATTGGAAAGGAGCCTTGATCTCTTTTTCCCCCAAGAAATTCAATGCTTTTAGGATTCTCTGAGTTTGGAAGGTCTTTCGTCCCTTAGCACTGTAGGAAGCACTACCATGTATTGCAAAGTGAAGAGTAGTTTGACTTTCGACAAGTGGAGTTTCTGGGCACTCTAATGTGTATGTTGAATCTTCATTCACAGTGCCTTTATTTTTCTGGCTGGCTCTGCAGCAAACTTATATCTTCTATAATTGTACACGTGAACAGCATTCTGACACACAGTACAAGTATATTTCAACTTTTCACATCCTCTTCCTCACCGTACCTTACCATGTTTCCCTAACTGAATCAAGCTCATACTTCATGTCTCGGTTAAGCTTATAATTGGTATTTTTGAATAGAGAAGCAGATCAACTACTTCGCTTTTATGCCACACAGTCTCTTGCACTTTAGGAAATGCTTTTCAGAAACATGTACACTGTATTTCGTAAGTTTACTAAGCAGCGCATCACTGATAGACCGGGATACAGTCATAGACCCCAGTGGTTCAGAAATAGAATCAGAAGAATCACGGTGGTGTCCTGCACACATCCCCTGGGAGTTAAAGTGGGTATAGGTGCTCATGTGACCCCAGTGGTCTAATAGACAAGGTACTGGTTTTCTAAACTTGAGACTATTACTTCAAGTCCCACCTGGGATGGTTTTTTCCTTGTAGGCAACTCTTGTTTTCAGCCACTCTATGACTTGCAGGTCATTGAGAGTATCCAAAGAGACAAAATAGTGCAGGTCCACAAATATAAACCTAATGAGATGAGCTGAGAGTGATTACCTTAGAAAAGATTTGGGCTAGGGGGGGAAATTTCAGAGGAATACTTAATGTAACTCAAAAAAGAATATTTTGGAGAAGAGAACATTCTCCAAGAGGTTATCATATGAGGATGAAGAAGACAGACACTGGAGTAAATTCAGGAAGGGTGCAGAATACATGAAACAGGTCTTCAGAGCATTGATAGCTGGAAAACACAGCAAAGGAATTAATAGGGAATTGGTCTGGAATAGGAACACTGGAGAAGAGATACTTGTTAAAAAGTAAGCCATCCTTCACCAGCCAGTATTTAATTCCAAATTATGTTTGAAATATTGGCCAAACTTGCCTGTGATATACAGTGCAGCTGGAAAATATGGTAGGATAAATGCACCTTGGCATCCCCACCTGCCCAAAAAATGAGTGTTTGGATGCTTCCTGTAGGTGAACACTAAATACCTGCTGATGTGTTGTAGCAGTAATGACTGCAGGTAACATATTGATTAGCTGTTTGCCTCTGAAAAGGCAGATTCTCTAGGCATTATGACACACACCTGGAATGTTGAATCATGCCGTCTTTATTGTTGTGCCTGTCTCTGCAGCCAAGTTCAGTTTCTCTGATAGGGTTCATGTAAGGGAATTTGGCTTATTACAATAAGAGCGTCATGGCTCCTGATGCTGAAGAAGAAGAGTGTGAAAAGTCTAAGGTAGGACAGAAATGTTGCCTCTTCTGCTTACCAGGAGTTTTACAAATAAAAACTTGCCTGTCTGGCCCCAGTGGCCTAATGGATAAGGCACTGGCCTCCTAAGCCAGGGATTGTGGGTTCAAATCCCATCTGGGGTGGCTTGAAGAGACCTTGCTTTGGGTTACAAGGTTACCACCGCTTTTCTTGCATCAGAAGAAACACTTTAGAAGCAGAAGAATAAACCTGATCCCTATCTAGAACGCACATAACCATGGTAGAGATGTGGGGGATGAGACAGAAGTCAAACCAGTTAAAAGCTGAAATAACAAAAACAACAGCTGAGAATTCATTGGTGCAAACTGCAGCTTCCCGCTGCTTTCATGACCATGAGGAGCAAACTAGGGAAGCAATTTTATGCAGAGGTGGCAGTCCATGCATGGAAGTGGCACCCAGAGTAGTTGGTTGAGGAAAATACGTTAAATGATTTCCAGAAATTATTGGAGAAGGGAAGGAGGGGAAAAATGGCAAGAGGTGGGTGGCATGTGATAGAGAACCCAATTTAAGATGCACCTAGGATCCAGCCATTTTTGCTACACTAGACTAACAAGGCTACACCCCGAGACGGTGGAAGAAATTCCTGTCTTAAAAAATTGTAGGAAAGGGATTTTCAACTACTCTATTCTTATAAACCTCACCTTTAGTAATAGTATCCCTAACTTTCTTAGGATATATTGATTTAGGTGAAGAATTGGAAGGGAGCCTTGATCTCTTTTTCCCCCAAGAAATTCAATGCTTTTAGGCGTCTCTGAGTTTGGAAGGTCTTTCGTCCCTTAGCACTGTAGGAAGCACTACCATGTATTGCAAAGTGAAGAGTACTTTTACTTTCGACAAGTGGATTTTCTGGGCACTCTAATCTGTATGTTGAATCTTCATTCACAGTGCCTTTATTTTTCTGGCTGGCTCTGCAGAAAACTTCTATCTTCTATAATTGTACACGAGAACAGCATTCTGACACACAGTACAAGTATATTTCAACTTTTCACATCCTCTTCCTCACCGTACCTTATGATGTTTCCCTAACTGAATCAAGCTCATCCTTCATGTCTCGGTTAAGCTTATATCTGGTATTTTTGAATAGAGAAGCAGATCAACTACTTCGCATTTATGCCACACAGTCTCTAGCACTTTAGGACATGCTTTTCAGAAACATGTACACTGTATTTCGTAAGTTTACTAAGCAGTGCATCACTGATAGACCTGCGTAGAGGCAAAGTCCCCAGTGGTGCAGAAATAAAATCAGAATAATCAGGAAGTGTCACGGTGGTGTCCCGCACACATCCCCTGGGAGTTAAAGTGGGTATAGGTGCTCATGTGACCCCAGTGGTCTAATAGACAAGGTACTGGTTTTCTAAACTTGAGACTATTACTTCAAGTCCCACCTGGGATGGTTTTTTCCTTGTAGGCAACTCTTGTTTTCAGCCACTCTATGACTTGCAGGTCATTGAGAGTATCCAAAGAGACAAACATAGTGCAGGTCCACAAATATAAACCTAATGAGATGAGCTGAGATTGATTACCTTAGAAAAGATTTGGGCTAGGGGAGGTAATTTCAGAGGAATACTTAATGTAACTCAAAAAAGAATATTTTGGAGAAGAGAACATTTTCCAAGAGGTTATCCTATGAGGATGAAGAAGACAGACACTGGAGTAAATTCAGGAAGGGTGCAGAATACATGAAACAGGTCTTCAGAGCATTGATAGCTGGAAAACACAGCAAAGGAATTAATAGGGAATTGGTCTGGAATAGGAACATTGGAGAAGAGATACTTGTTAAAAAGTAAGCCATCCTTCACCAGCCAGTATTTAATTCCAAATTATGTTTGAAATATTGGCCAAACTTGCCTGTGATATACAGTGCAGCTGGAAAATATGGTAGGATAAATGCACCTTGGCATCCCCACCTGCCCAAAAAATGAGTGTTTGGATGCTTCCTATAGGTGAACACTAAATACCTGCTGATGTGTTGTAGCAGTAATGACTGCAGGTAACATATTGATTAGCTGTTTGCCTCTGAAAAGGCAGATTCTCTACTCATTATGACACACACCTGGAATGTTGATTCATGCCAACTTTCTTGTTGTGCCTGTCTCTGCAGCCAAGTTCAGTTTCTCTGATAGGGTTGATGTAAGGGAATTTGGCTTATTACAATAAGAGCGTCATGGCTCTGATGCTGAAGAAGAAGAGTGTGAAAAGTCTAAGGTAGGACAGAAATGTTGCCTCTTCTGCTTACCAGGAGGTTTAAAAATAAACCCTGGCCTGTCTGGCCCCAGTGGCCTAATGGATAAGGCACTGGCCTCCTAAGATTTGGGCTAGGGGAGGTAATTTCAGAGGAATACTTAATGTAACTCAAAAAAGAATATTTTGGAGAAGAGAACATTTTCCAAGAGGTTATCCTATGAGGATGAAGAAGACAGACACTGGAGTAAATTCAGGAAGGGTGCAGAATACATGAAACAGGTCTTCAGAGCATTGATAGCTGGAAAACACAGCAAAGGAATTAATAGGGAATTGGTCTGGAATAGGAACATTGGAGAAGAGATACTTGTTAAAAAGTAAGCCATCCTTCACCAGCCAGTATTTAATTCCAAATTATGTTTGAAATATTGGCCAAACTTGCCTGTGATATACAGTGCAGCTGGAAAATATGGTAGGATAAATGCACCTTGGCATCCCCACCTGCCCAAAAAATGAGTGTTTGGATGCTTCCTATAGGTGAACACTAAATACCTGCTGATGTGTTGTAGCAGTAATGACTGCAGGTAACATATTGATTAGCTGTTTGCCTCTGAAAAGGCAGATTCTCTACTCATTATGACACACACCTGGAATGTTGATTCATGCCAACTTTCTTGTTGTGCCTGTCTCTGCAGCCAAGTTCAGTTTCTCTGATAGGGTTGATGTAAGGGAATTTGGCTTATTACAATAAGAGCGTCATGGCTCTGATGCTGAAGAAGAAGAGTGTGAAAAGTCTAAGGTAGGACAGAAATGTTGCCTCTTCTGCTTACCAGGAGGTTTAAAAATAAACCCTGACTGTCTGGCCCCAGTGGCCTAATGGATAAGGCACTGGCCTCCTAAGCCAGGGATTGTGGGTTCAAGTCCCACCTGGGGTGGCTTGAAGAGACCTTGCTTTGGATTACAAGGTTACCACAGCTTTTCTTGCATCAGAAGAAACACTTTAGAGGCAGAAGAATAAACCTGATCCCTCTCTAGAACGCACATAACCATGGTAGAGATGTTGGGGAT
Organism: Rhinatrema bivittatum; assembly: GCF_901001135.1. NCBI lineage: Eukaryota > Metazoa > Chordata > Amphibia > Gymnophiona > Rhinatrematidae > Rhinatrema > Rhinatrema bivittatum. The sequence continues at coordinate 333,527,888 of NC_042617.1, read as the reverse complement.
GAGACGAAGTCAAACCAGTTAAAAGCTGAAAAAACAAAAACAACTGCTGAGAATTCATTGGTGCAAACTGCAGCTTCCCGCTGCTTTCATGACCATGAGGAGCAAACTAGGGAAGCAATTTTATGCAGAGGTGACAGTCCATGCATGGAAGTGGCACCCAGAGTAGTTGGTTGAGGAAAATAGGTTAAATGATTTCCAGAAATTATTGGAGAAGGGAAGGAGGGGAAAAATGGCAAGAGGTGGGTGGCATGTGATAGACAACCCAATGTAAGATCCTGCCATTTTTGCTACACTAGACTAACAAGGCTATACCCCAAGATGGTGGAAGAAATTCCTGTCTTAATATTTTGTAGGAAAGGGAATTTCAACTACTCTATTCTTATAAACCTCACCTTTAGTAATAGTATCCCTAACTTTCTTAGTATATATTGATTTAGGTGAAGAATTGGAAGGGAGCCTTGATCTCTTTTTCCCCCAAGAAATTCAATGCTTTTTGGCGTCTCTGAGTTTGGAAGGTCTTTCGTCCCTTAGCACTGTAGGAAGCACTACCATGTATTGCAAAGTGAAGAGTAGTTTGACTTTCGACAAGTGGAGTTTCTGGGCACTCTAATCTGTATGTTGAATCTTCATTCACAGTGCCTTTTTTTCTGGCTGGCTCTGCAGCAAACCTCTATCTTCTATAATTGTACACGTGAACAGCATTCTGACACACAGTACAAGTATATTTCAACTTTTCACATCCTCTTCCTTACCGTAACTTACCATGTTTCCCTAACTGAATCAAGCTCATCCTTCATGTCTCGGTTAAGCTTATATCCGGTATTTTTGTATAGAGAAGCAGATCAACTACTTCGCTTTTATGCCACACAGTCTCTAGCACTTTAGGAAATGCTTTTCAGAAACATGTACACTGTATTTCATAAGATTACTAAGCAGCGCAACACTGATAGACCTGGGTAGAGGCAAAGCCCCAGTGGTGCAGAAATAGAATCAGAAGAATCAGGAAGTGTCGCGGTGGTGTCCCGCACACATCCCCTGGGAGTTAAAGTGGGTATAGGTGCTCATGTGACCCCAGTGGTCTAATAGACAAGGTACTGGTTTTCTAAACTTGAGACTATTACAAGTCCCACCTGGCATGGGTTTTTTCTTGTAGGCAACTCTTGATTTCAGCCACTCTATGACTTGCAGGTCATTGAGAGTATCCAAAGAGACAAACATAGTGCAGGTCCACAAATATAAACCTAATGAGATGAGCTGAGAGTGATTACCTTAGAAAAGATTTGGGCTAGGGGGGGAAATTTCAGAGGAATACTTAATGTAACTCAAAAACGAATATTTTGGAGAAGAGAACTTCTCCAAGAGGTTATCATATGAGGATGAAGAAGACAGACACTGGAGTAGATTCAGGAAGGGTGCAAAATACATGAAACAGGTCTTCAGATCATTGATAGCTGGAAAACACAGCAAAGGAATTAATAGGGATTTGGTCTGGAATAGGAACATTGGAGAAGAGATACTTGTTAAAAAGTAAGCCATCCTTCACCAGCCGATATTTAATTCCAAATTATGTTTGAAATATTGGCCAAACTTGCCTGTGATATACAGTGCAGCTAGAAAATATGGTAGGATAAATGCACCTTGGCATCCCCACCTGCCCAAAAAATGAGTGTTTGGATGCTTCCTATAGGTGAACACTAAATACCTGCTGATGTGTTGTAGCAGTAATGACTGCAGGTAACATATTGATTAGCTGTTTGCCTCTGAAAAGGCAGATTCTCTAGGCATTATGACACACACCTGGAATGTTGATTCATGCCAACTTTCTTGTTGTGCCTGTCTCTGCAGCTAAGTTCAGTTTCTCTGATAGGGTTGATGTAAGGGAATTTGGCTTATTACAATAAGAGCGTCATGGCTCCTGATGCTGAAGATGAAGAGTGTGAAAAGTCTAAGGTAGGACAGAAATATTGCCTCTTCTGCTTACAAGGAGTTTTAAAAATAAGAACATACCTGTCTGGCCCCAGTGGCCTAATGGATAAGACACTGGCTTCCTAAGCCAGGGATTGTGGGTTCAAGTACCACCTGGGGTGGCTTGAAGAGACCGTGCTTTGAATTACAAGGTTACCACAGCTTTTCTTGCATCAGAAGAAACACTTTAGAGGCAGAAGAATAAACCTGATCCCTCTCTAGAACGCACATAACCATGGTAGAGATGTGGGGGATGAGACAGAAGACAAATCAGTAAAAGCTGAAATAACAAAAACAACAGCTGAGAATTCATTGGTGCAAACTGCAGCTTCCCTCTGCTTTCATGACCACGAGGAGCAAAGTAGGGAAGCAATTATATGCAGAGGTGGCAGTCCATGCATGGAAGTGGCACCCAGAGTAGTTGGTTGAGGAAAATAGGTTAAATGATTTCCAGAAATTATTGGAGAAGGGAAGGAGGGGAAAAATGGCAAGAGGTGGGTGGCATGTGATAGACAACCCAATGTAAGATGAACCTAGGATCCTGCCATTTTTGCTACACTACACTAACAAGGCTACACCCCGAGACGGTGAAAGAAATTCCTGTCTTAAAAAATTGTAGGAAAGGGATTTTCAACTACTCTATTCTTATAAACCTCACCTTTAGTAATAGTATCCCTAACTTTCTTAGGATATATTGATTTAGGTGAAGAATTGGAAGGGAGCCTTGATCTCTTTTGCCCCCAAGAAATTCAATGCTTTTAGGCTTCTCTGAGTTTGGAAGGTCTTTCGTCCCTTAGCACTGTAGGAAGCACTACCATTTATTGCAAAGTGAAGAGTAGTTTGACTTTCGACAGGTGGAGTTTCTGGGCACTCTAATCTGTATGTTGAATCTTCATTCACAGTGCCTTTATTTTTCTGGCTGGCTCTGCAGCAAATTTCTATCTTCTATAATTGTACACGTGAACAGCATTCTGACACACAGTACAAGTATATTTCAACTTTTCACATCCTCTTCCTCACCGTACCTTACCATGTTTCCCTAACTGAATCAAGCTCATCCTTCATGTCTCGGTTAAGCTTATATCTGGTATTTTTGAATAGAGAAGCAGATCAACTACTTCGCTTTTATGCCACACAGTCTCTAGCACTTTAGGAAATGCTTTTCAGAAACAGTCATGTACACTGTATTTCGTAAGTTTACTAAGTAGCGCATCACTGATAGACCTGGGTAGAGGCAAAGTCCCCAGTGGTGCAGAAATAGAATCAGAAGAATCAGGAAGTGTCACGGTGGTGTCCCGCACACATCCCCTGGGAGTTAAAGTGGGTATAGGTGCTCATGTGACCCCAGTGGTCTAATAGACAAGGTACTGGTTTTCTAAACTTGAGACTACTACTTCAAGTCCCACCTGGGATGGTTTTTTCCTTGTAGGCAACTCTTGTTTTCAGCCACTCTATGACTTGCAGGTCATTGAGAGTATCCAAAGAGTCAAACATAGTGCAGGTCGACAAATATAAACCTAATGAGATGAGCTGAGATTGATTACCTTAGAAAAGATTTGGGCTAGGGGGGGGGGGGAAATTTCAGAGGAATACTTAATGTAACTCAAAAAAAGAATATTTTGGAGAAGAGAACATTTTCCAAGAGGTTATCATATGAGGATGAAGAAGACCGACACTGGAGTAAATTCAGGAAGGGTGCAGAATACATGAAACAGGTCTTCAGAGCATTGATAGCTGGAAAACACAGCAAAGGAATTAATAGGGAATTGTTCTGGAATAGGAACATTGGAGAAGAGATACTTGTTAGGGATGTGAATCGTTGGAGTGCAGATACAAGACAAATGCCCCCGATTTATCGTCAGGGGCATTTGTATTGTATCGTTAAATAGGCCGCGAGAAAACCGGCACACCAAAAAAACCCTAAAACCCACCCCGAACCTTTAAAAGAAATCCCCCACCCTCACGAACCCCCCCAAAATGTTTTAAATTACCTGGGGTCCAGTGGGGGGGTCCCGACGTGATCTCCCTCTCTCTCTCTCTCTCTCTGGCCATGGCTGCGTTGAGAAATGGCGCCGTTGGCCCTTTGCCCTTATCATGTGACAGGGCCAAAGTAGCGCCGGCGCCATTTTGTTTCCTTGCTCCTGACGTCACGCCTGCTGGAGATCGCCCCCAGACCCCTGCTGGACCCCCAGGGACTTTTGGCCAGCTTTGGGTGGCTGCTGACCCCCACAAGACTTGCCAAAAGTCCAGCGGGGATCCGGGAGCGACCTCCTGCACTCGGGCCGTATTGCCAATCTTCAAAATGGCGCCGGCGCTACCTTTGCCCTCACTATGTCATATGGGCAACCGTCGCCCGTATGACATGACCAATTCCGGTTCCGATTCACATCTCTAAAAAATACTATCTTGGAAACCCAGAACAAATGTATTCCACATATTAGAAATGGTGGAAGGAAGTCTAAATGACTACTGGCATGGTTAAAAGATAAAGTGAGAGAGGCTACAATATCTAAAAGAACATCTTTCAAGAAATGGAAAAGCGATCCGAATGAAGAAAACAGGAAACAGTATATGCACTGGCAAATTAGATGCAAAGCACTGAAAAGGAAGGCTAAAAGAAAATTTGAAAAGAAGCTTGTCATGGAAGCAAAAACTCAAAATAAAAACTTTTTCAGGTACATTTGAAGTAAAAAGCCTGCGAGGGAGTCAGTTGGATTATTGGATGATCAAGTGGTAAAAGGGGCACTTAGGGATGACAAAACCAAAGCAGAGAGACTAAATTAATTCTTTGCTTCAGTATTCACTGAGGAAGATGTAAGAGAGATACATATGCCAGAACTTATATTCAAAGAACATGATTCAGAGGAAATGAACCAAATCTCATTGAACCTCAAAGATATACTAGGACAAATTGAAAAACTAGAGTAGCAAATCACCTGACTAGATGGTATTCATCCCAGAATGCTGAAAGAACTGAGAAATGAAATTGCAGACCTGCTATTCGAAATTTGTAAACTATCATTAACATCGTCTATGGTACCTGAAGACTGAAAGATTGTCAATGTAATGCTAATTTTTTAAAAAGTGATCAAGGGTGATCCAGGAAATTACAGATCAGTGAGTCTGATGTACATGCCAGACCAAATAGTAGAAACTATCATAAAAACAAAATACCGAACATGAATATAGGCATAGTTTAATGGGACAAAACCAACATGGATTAAGCCAAGGGAAGTCTTGCCTCAATAATCTGCTACATATTTTGAGAGTGTAAACAAACATGTGGATAAAGATGGGCAGTTGATATATGTTGTGCTGGTGGTGGACCCTTGGCCTGAGGTGGGGTTGATGCTACCCATAGGACAAGCCCTATGGGCCCCCACTGTCAGGAGGTGGAGCAGACTAGGAGACAGAGGCCAACTGGAGCTTCGCCAGTACCAGCCCTCGTTCCACGCAGGTTGAGCACTTGGGTGCTGGGACCAGCTGATCTTAGGCGGCCCTCCATGTGACGTCTCCCAGTAGATGAAAAACAAGGGTTTGCCAGGGACATACAGAGGTATCATAGGACCGAGATCGGTCTGGACAAGGCAGGGATCCAGAGACCCGGACGCCGACAGGAACAGGCCAAGACAGGAGGCTCCCAGATAGCAATAGGCTGAAGCCCGAAAGGCCAAGTCCGAGGGATACCGTAGTCAAGATTAAGGCAAGCTGGAGTTGGGGCAGCTAGCTGAGCTAGCATGGTACCAATGTCAAAGCCAGAGGATCAGTCCAAGCGTACTCCAACAAAGCAGGGGTCAAAGCCATAGGATCAGTCCAAGGAAACAAGGAGGAGACCAAGGAACAATCAGAAGCAGGAACCAGGAACAAAGTCAGGAGCAGGAACCAGGAACAGAGTTAGGAGCAGGAACCAGGAACGATGGGCAACGAGCACATGAGCAATCGTGGAGAACTGTTGCCAAGGCAGGGAACAAGAGGCTGGGCCCTGCCTTAAATACTAATGCCCAGTGATGTCATCATCCAGGGCCGCGGGCTATTTTACCGCCGCGGCCCCTTTAAAAGGACGGGAGTCGAGCACATGCGCACCTAAACTGGGGCCCAGAGGAGGCAGGACAGCGGCGTTTCTCCACTGCCCACGTGGGGAAACCCGCCGGGCACAGAGAGGAGGCTGCAGGTGTTCGAGGGTAGAGGCGGCTGCCCGCCACAGCGAGCGAAAGTGATCTGAGACTGGCAGCTGGGTTCCCGGGGTCATAACAGTAACCCCCCCCCCCCCCCCCCCTTTAGTCTACCCTCTTGGAGGCCTGTGTTTTTCCCGGATGGGTACGATGGAACTGGAGGAGGAGTCCCTTGGTGATGGAATCAACACAAATGTACTTTAAAATCCCCCTGCTTACGTGGTGGAAGTGGCATTTGCTCACACAGAAGCACACCCAATTAGAATTGCACGCACATGTGAGCATGGTCAAGCTATTTTACAACATGGGTGCATATACACGTGTATGTTACAAAGGGGCCACATCCCTGGGCCCGGGCTGACGAACGAGCTCATATGCGCACCCACATGCCGGTTTAAAAGTTACTGACTTTGTGTGTAAACGTTTTTGAAAATCAGACCCAAAGTTTCTGGTGAATACACACATCCACTTCACCCAAATATGGCTGATTTAGGCATTAACTCTATTTTTACCTGTGTAAAATGATGTCTACATTTCTGAAAATTTACTCCAGAGGGTATCACCTGCAATTATCTTGCTAATCTTCATTTATGTGAGTCTTCCATTCCAAGAAATTATGCCTCCTGCACAAGCCAGGAGAAACTGGATCTTTTAAAATGCAAATCTGAAATCAAATACTACTCGTATCCCTGATTACTCTTAAATATTCCAACAGAAAATTGCTTATCAAATCAACTACCTTACATTCAAATGAGGATGCTAAATGTTCACCATTACAAGGGGCACCTTTAGAACATAAGAATAAAAGGCTGTCATACTGGGTCAGATCAAGGGTCCATCAAGCCCAGTATCCTGTTTCTAACAGTGGCCAAGCCAGGTCACAAGTACCTTGAAGGATCCCAAGGTCCTGTTTGTGTCCTGCGAATGCTGCAAACTGGAATGTGATTTCTTTCTAATTATTCACAGAATTTACTTGCATATGCTCTTACAATATGCATAGATAATTAACCAAGGTTATGTTTTATATAGCAAGGGTCATTTTATAACAACTCTTGTTAACTTCTAAATTGCCAAAATCATTGAGCCAAATTTTAAAAGGTGCGCGCGGGCATAGATTTGTTCGCACAACCCGGCACGAACAAATCTATGCCCAATTTTATAACATGCGCACGCTGCCGCGCGCATGTTATAAAATCCAGGGCTGATGCACGCAAGGGGGTGCACAATTGTGCAACTTGCACGCGCCGAGCCGTGCAGGCTGCCTCGGAGGGAACTTTTCTACAGCTCCCCTCCACCTTCCCCTCCCTTCCCCTATCTAACCCACCTCCCAGCCCTAACTAGATCCCACACCTACCTTTGTTTCAGAAGTTACGCCTGCCCAAGGCAGGCGTAACTTGCGTGCACCGGCGCACCATCCCCCGGCACAGGCCACTGTGTCAGAGGATTCAGGACCGCCCCAGACTGCCCTCGCACCGCCCCCATGCCCCTGGACCCGCCCCCGGACCTGCCCCCTGACCCCCGGACCCGCCCCTGGACCGCCGCCATGCCCCAGGACCTGCCCTCTTCCCGCCCCTTTTTCGAAGCCCTGAGACATACGCACGTCCCGGGGCTTGCACGCGCCACCGAGCCTATGCAAAATAGGCTCCGCGTGTGCAGGGGCAGATTTTCTCGGGTTACGCACGTATCTTACGTGCATAGCCTTTGAAAGTCTACTCCATTATGTTTTGAAATTTTTCAAAACAAACTTAAATGTACAAGTTCACCTTGGAAATTATTCCTAATAATGCCCACACTCACCCACGCCAAGCTTGTGTGGGTTAATTTATGTATATACTATTTTAAAATCGAAATTATGTGTGGAAATCTCAACTCTGCCTTGCAGAATTACATTTTTGTGTATTTGTATATAAAAGTTTATATGAAATCATGTTGCACATGTAACTTTTATATGCACAAACTCCAGGCTATTTTATAAGAAACCATCTATTCACATTAGAAATGTGCAGTTGTACATCCATTCATTTGATTCGTTTCTCCATAGTTCGCAGCTGAGTACATATCTAACAAGTAGATGAATGGATGCAAAAAAATGAATGGTGTGCATGGATGTGGGCACCCTTATTAAGTGCACACAATTTGTTTTGTGTGCCCGCATCCATTCATTAGATACACCCTTAACGGTGAAACAAATCAAATGGAAGGATGCATGAATACACATCCCTAAATAAACCTGTGGTTTATCTATGTGTTTATTTATTTATTTAGCATTTTTTATATACCGAAGTTCTAGTAACAATGTTACTAATCACTTCAATCTCAAACATACATGCACAAGCAATAGTGCATGAATTAATTTGCTTGTATAAAAAGGGGTTGTTAGAGGTGGGCCAGGGGGTCTTCTAAGACGGCACCAGCATTTACACATATAAGGTGCTATTTTAAAACTGCAGATGTGACATGGGTTACTTACACATATTTACACCTGCTAATTATCAGGTGTAAGTCAGAATATAATTCTTTCTAGGCAAATGCTGACTGGGAGAGGGGTCTGGGTAAACTGGGGGGAGTGCAGGCTGAAGAACCAGGGGGTTCTTAATGACCTAGAGATAGACTGGGCAAACTGGTGGACTAATTGGTTTAACTTTAATTTCCTTCATGCACATGTTATAACATTTGATCATTTATACACAGAAAAGATGATGTGCAAACATGTTGTCGCTTAAACATACACATATGTTATATAGTGTGCACATATTTTCATGTATAACATACTTGTGCATATGCCCATATAGCTGCGTATATACGCACTCATGCATGTTTTAAAATTTGCCTCCCTATGTTTAATTTAATATTTATTTTGGTTTGGCAAATGAGTTAAACTCATATCTGCCTACTTAATAGTAGGACTATATTTTTTGAAATAAATATCACGATGGGGTATAAACTGGCAAATAACGAGCCATCCCAAACTAATATGGATGCATTTTAATATCTTCTTACACTGCTCCCCGTGCTCATTCATGCAACTTTTTTCTTCTTTCAGCACCACTGCTACTGCATCAACACGTTACCTAAATAACTGTAATTAAGCTTTCTCTCCAGTTGCTGATTACGGCATGCTGATGAATATTCCCATTGGATTTAACTAGCTCTTTCAAAACAGCTACAATAATCATCTCATATTTATAATGTATTTTTTTTTCTAAAGACCTGTTAAATAATCTAAAATGTAAATTGTACAGGCCGTTGATTATTGCAATCTAAAGTTCAACAGGAGCTTAATCAAAAAGGTTTAAGTATCACATCACTCATATCTGATAAGCAATATGGCAAGATATATGTCTTAGGCAAGAAGTATATTTGCTTTTTTTTTTTTTTCCTTTGATCCCTGGACCAAGATAAGCTTTCCATAAAGGTCTTATTTCTCAGCTGAAATAATCTATAGCATTTTTTATCATCCCAAACTGACTTTTTCTTAAAAAGAGCAGGCAATTACCATATTGGTTAAGAGATATAAAAAATGACTAAGAAGCAGCTGAAAACGTAACAGGCGTAGCAGAGCTGAAGCAGGACAGAGCGCTGCCCTTGGGCTAGACCTGTAAAGGTTTGAGGCCTTCTAACTCTTATTTACTTTTGGCATGCAATTATGCCCCTCTCCTCTCAGCCCCTTAAAAGTTCAGGAATGCCTGGGCTGGCTGGAAGCCTATTTTACATAGTTGCTCTTCAACAGCCTGAGAGATTAACCCTTGCATTAAGCATGGAGGGAGACTGAGAAACAGTAGAAGACAGAGCAAAGAGAAGGTGAAAAGGCAGTAGATACAGAGAGTGGTTAGAAATTAAAAGGGCTTTGTAGCCACTGCCATGAAGACCCACATATAATAGGGCAAGGGGCGGGGCTGAGGGCTGGCCACAGGCTCACCCATGGTAACCTTCCCCTCTGACCTCACCCCTCAAAAACCTTCAGTTCTGGCTACACCCTTGAGGTGTACTAACATGTTCTACCACATGCTTAAAGCACAAGTGTAGAATAAAGTGGTAAGTAAACCCTAATGAACTAAAAATAATGAAAAATAGAAACTGTGGAACAAAAATAAACTTTAACCTGAAACTCTTAATAAACTTCTACATTATAACATACATTAAAGACATTTTCAGTATTCAAACACTCATATCTGCAACTATAGCCAACTTGGAATGCTGAATATAGCTCTGGAGACCGCATCTTCAAATGAATATAAACCATTTGGAGTTGGTACAGAGGGTGGTGGCTATTAAAACAATTGCTGGTCTTTGTTCTAAAGCATATGGAGATAGACTTAAAGATCTAAACATATATATCCTAGAGAGAAGGTAGGATAAAGGAGATATGATAGAGACTTTTAAATACCTCCAATGTTTTAATGCAGAAAAGGGACTCTTTCAAAGGGATGAAGGCTCTAGCATCAGCAGTCATGGGATAAGGTTGAAAGAGGGTAGATTCTGGAGTAATCTAAGGAAATATTTCTTTACTGAGAGGATGGTGGATGCATGCAACAGCCTCCCTGTAGAATTGGTAGAGACAAGGACAGTATCTGAATTCAAGAAGGCATGGGATAATCACAAAGGATCTCTAAAGGATTGGTAGGGTTTGTAAAGCTGAATAGCAGGTGTGGATGGGCAGACTGGAGACATTACTGCAATCCTCACTAACCTCAGGGCCAAAATATGCAGTGAAGAATCCTGTAATGGTCTTTTTCTGCCATCATGTTTCTATGTTTCTCACTCAGTGAGAGAACTATTCCAGACTAGAGATGTGAATCGGAACTGGAATCGGTTCTGATTCCGGTTCCGATTCACATCGTGGTTTTTTTTTTCGTCCGGCCCGATCACGGTTTTGTTTATCGGCTGCGCCCGAGCCGATAAACAAAAAACCCACCCCGACCCTTTAAAACGAATCCCTTAGCTTCCCCCACCCTCCCGACTCCCCCAAAAACGTTTTACAGGTACTTGGTGGTCCAGTGGGGGTCCTGGGAGCGATCTCTTGCTCTCAGCCGTCGGCTGCCACTAATAAAAATGGCGCCGATGGCCTTTGCCCTTACCATGTGACAGGGTATCCGTGCCATTGGCCGGCCCCTGTCACATGGTAGGAGCACTGGATGGCCCGTGCCATTTTTAAAGATGGCGCCGGCCATCCAGGATAGGATGTCACAGGATAGGAGCAATAGATGGCTGACGCCATCTTGTGTTCCTACCATGTGAAAGGGGCTGACCAATGGCACCGGTAGCCCCTGTGATATAGTAAGGGCAAAGGCTATCGGCACCATTTTGATTACTGGCAGCCAATGGCCTACTTTACTTTCATGCATAAAATATATGGGCGTATATTTTTAAAGTAGGAGAATTATGCGTATTTTCAATGGTTGCATGTATTTGCATGTATGTTGCAGGGTAGAGCTACTCATATTTTATAAAATATTATGGTAAAACTATATGCAGCTATATATATTTATACATGGCATTGTGCAGAGTTGTTTGAAAGTTATTATCCCTGCTATCACCTATGAACATATGGTTATAAATTCCAAAGTATAAACAGTAGCCGTTACCTACAATATGTATTAAATTTTCATGGCATTGTATTGCGACATTAAACTGCTGTAAGATGCTTGGAACATTTTGTGCTGGAAATGTGTGATATAAACGATGATGATGATGAGGTTGATGATGATTACTGCTGCTGCCTGCTGATCCATGGCTTCTTGGGCCCAAGGAAGACTGGTGGAGAAGATAATTAGTTTATTGCGAGACTGCAGCATTCATCTGTGATGCAAAACAGCAGAGAAGAGGCAGTGGGAAACTCTGATTTTGCAGCCCGCAAGGCTGAAATGCAGCAAATTGATGATTAATCCCATGTCTTCCATGTTGTGTTATAACTTTCTTAAGTTTCCTTATCCAAATTGAGCACATTTTCATGGTATAACTGATCCAAAAACCAAGCTAACAACACAAAATTGGTGACCTAAAATAAGATTTAACAATAAAAATAAAAGCCACCCAGAGATTCAGAGTGAATGCAAGCCCTGCTTTCCTCTCTACTTTCTGCTGGAGTCTGAGCTTTTAGAGATGGAAGCTTCCTTGTTAAGAAGCAGGGGAGGTGGGCAGTGGATAAACCACTGAGAATAGTGGCATTGAAACATAAACACAAGATTTTGTTTACAAAGTTTAATGTCAATCTGCTGAAGGAAATGTCATAATCATTAGGGATGTGAATCGTGTCCTCGATCGTCTTAATGATCGATTTCGGCTGGGAGGGGGAGGGAATCGTATTGTTGCCGTTTGGGGGGGTAAAATATCGTGAAAAATCGTTAAAAATCGTTTAAAAATCGAAAAATCGAAAAATCGAAAAACCGGCACATTAAAACCCCCTAAAACCCACCCCCGACCCTTTAAATTAAATCCCCCACCCTCCCGAACCCCCCCCCCAAATAACTTAAATAACCTGCGGGTCCAGCGGCGGTCCGGAACGGCAGCGGTCCGGAATGGGCTCCTGCTCCTGAATCTTGTCGTCTTCAGCCGGCGCCATTTTCCAAAATGGCGCCGAAAAATGGCGGCGGCCATAGACGAAAAAGATTGGACGGCAGGAGGTCCTTCCGGACCCCTGCTGGACTTTTGGCAAGTCTCGTGGGGGTCAGGAGGCCCCCCACAAGCTGGCCAAAAGTTCCTGGAGGTCCAGCGGGGTCAGGGAGCGATTTCCCGCCGCGAATCGTTTTCGTACGGAAAATGGCGCCGGCAGGAGATCGACTGCAGGAGGTCGTTCAGCGAGGGTTCCGGCGCCTCGCTGAACAACCTCCTGCAGTCGATCTCCTGCCAGCGCCATTTTCCGTACGAAAACGATTCGCGGCGGGAAATCGCTCCCTGACCCCCGCTGGACCTCCAGGAACTTTTGGCCAGCTTGTGGGGGGCCTCCTGACCCCCACGAGACTTGCCAAAAGTCCAGCGGGGGTCCGGAAGGACCTCCTGCCGTCCAATCTTTTTCGTCTATGGCCGCCGCCATTTTTCGGCGCCATTTTGGAAAATGACGCCGGCTGAAGACGACAAGATTCAGGAGCAGGAGCCCGTTCCGGACCGCTGCCGTTCCGGACCGCCGCTGGACCCGCAGGTTATTTAAGTTATTGGGGGGGGGGGTTCGGGAGGGTGGGGGATTTAATTTAAAGGGTCGGGGGTGGGTTTTAGGGGGGTTTAGTGTGCCGGCTCACGATTCTAACGATTTATAACGATAAATCGTTAGAATCTGTATTGTATTGTGTTCCATAACGGTTTAAGACGATATTAAAATTATCGGACGATAATTTTAATCGTCCTAAAACGATTCACATCCCTAATAATCATCCCCATGGATGAATCTGCTGTGTACTCATCACCCCTCCAGGTCCCGCTGACTATTTCATAGAGAGGCCTGCTTGATGTACCCTCGAACCGCTCAGCCAGGCTCTGTGAGACAAGGGAGAGGTCGTTCTCTATTGTAGCACCCAAGCTATGGCATTCACTAGCAGAATCATTACGATGATGTACTAGTGTCGTCTTTTAAAAAAAAATGCTGGAAAGGTGACTATAAAGTTGGCCTTTTCTGATATTTAAGTGAATTGGGCTGTACACTGCTATCATTTTACTGTTTTACACACCCTATTTTTATTTGTTTTAATCTGTCTCGAGTTTATCATTTTATGCATTTCATTGTTTATTTTAAAACTTTTGTCTTGTGTTTTAATGTTATTTCAATTATATATGTTTTAATTTTTAATCCGCCTAACACTGTAGTAATTGGGCAGCGTATAAGAACTCTAAATAAATAAATAAATAAATAAATAAATACATAAATAAATTTAATTCTGTTTTCCTTATGAACTTTTAAAGAAACTCTTCTTCTTTTTCTTGCAGTGGAAGCTTCTATTCTCCACTTTCAGGAACACAGAAACCAGGACATAATCCCTGCGGTCCTGCAAACATCCAAGTGGTTGACTCTACTCTGCAAACAACAGAATTTGCCATTTGGTGAAATTCTGATTGAACTTTTCACTTCCTTAGACATTGCTCACTCTGGGATATTGATATCTTATGCCTTAGTTGTTAGTATAATCATGGTGCCTAAAGTTTGCCTACAATACTTTTTATAAGAACATAAGAAATTGCCGTGCTGGGACAGAACAAGGGTCCATCAAGCCCAGCATCCTGTTTCCAACAGAGGCCAAACCAGGCTACAAGAACCTGGCAAGTACCAAAACACTAAGGGGCGGATTTTCATACTCTGCGAATAGGCCTACTTTTGTTTGCGCTCCAGGCGCAAACAAAAGTACACTGGATTTTAGTAGATACGCGCGGAGCCGCGCGTATCTGCTAAAAACCTGGATCGGTGCACGCAAGGCTATCGATTTTCTATAGCCGGCGCGCGCCGAGCCGCGCAGCCTATCCCCGTTCCCTCCGAGGCCGCTCCGAAATCGGAGCGGCCTAGGAGGGAACTTCCTTTTGCCCTCCCCTCACCTTCCCCTCCCTTCCCCTACCTAACCCACCCACCCGGCCCTGTCTAAGCCCCCCCCTTACCTTTGTCGGGGGATTTACGCCTCCCAGAGGGAGGCGTAAATCCCTGCGCGTCAGCGGGCCTCCTGCGCGCCGGGACGCAACCTGGGGGCGGGTCCGGAGGGCGTGGCCACGCCCCCGGGACGCCCCGGGCCGTAACCACGCCTCCGGGTCCGCCCCCGAAACGCTCCCGGCACGCCCCCTAAACGCCGCGCGGTTCGGGCCCGCCCCCGACACGCCCCCGACACGCCCCCCTCGGAGAACCCCGGGACTTACGCGAGTCCCGGGGCTCTGCGCGCGCCGGTAGGCCTATGTAAAATAGGCTCACCGGCGCGCAGGGTCCTGCTCGCCTAAATCCGCCCGGTTTTGGGCGGATTTAGGCGAGCAGGGCTCTGAAAATCCGCCCCTAAGAAGATTCCATGCTACCATTGCCAGTAATAGCAGAGGCCATTCCCTAAGTCAACTTGATTAGCAGTTAATGGACTTCTCCTCCTTAAGAAGGAGATTTCCATCTTACTTTAAAATTGTCAGAATTCATCATCCCTTTCAGCTCAGCTTTTTCTTGCCTAGCCATTTAGATTTTAACCATCACTATCACTGAATGTAAAGCATTTCTTCCAGATCAGTCCTTTGTCTGCCACAGCTAAGTTCTAGTGACGCTGCATCTGCTTCAAGAGTATCAATATTTTTTAAGGGTTATAAATTTTCCAACTGTCCCCATCTTCAAGTCCCCATCTACAAAATAACACAAAAGTTAAAGCATAAATATGCATTCCCACTCTTGCCAAATTGGTTAGTTATCCTCAGCTCAGTACCATGAGCCGCTTGACAGGTCGACTTGTTTTGGGTTGTCCATGAGTTCTTTTAAAAACATTTTTATGAAAAGAAAAAAGAAGTGGTGACTTTGGAGGCATTGATCCCACCAGGTGTTTTGATGATCATCTGGCTGTTGCATTGTAGAGTTATTGCATTAATCTATTGCCCTATTGATCTATTTTTAAACTGTGTTTTATCAAGGGGTATTTAATTCTTCTGTCCATAATGTTTCTTATTTTTTGTGTTAGGTCTTGTATGATAGTGCTGTGTAATTTTTGTACACATTTCTTCTCCTCTTTGGGTGGTTCTCCAACCAGGGAAGCAGTATGTAAACAGTTTTAATAAAATAAATATAGCTATTATTTTCCCTGGTCAGTAGAGCCTACAGAAGATTAATATGGGTTAAGAGGGGTGTTGTCTGATATGTTCTCACCCACAAATTATGCATAATTGCATCCTACTGCAGGGGATATTGATCTTCCTAGTGATTGTGCTCAGACAGCAAATTCTCTGGCAGCCATTAATTAGTTCTTTTTTTTATATAACTATTTATTTATTAAGATTTTACAAAGAAACTTTCAACACAAGATTTGCAGGAAAATAAGATAATCAGCAGAAATAATAAATAACTTATTCTAAAATAAAAATGATCCTTGATACAAATGCCATAGTGCTAATTGATCTTCTATAAATTTTCTCCAAAACGAGGGGGATTCCAAGAAACAGAGAGAAGATGATAGATATGATTGCATAGCAAAACAATAATAATAAAAGAAAAAGCCAGAAGGAAGGAAATTATGTTGTGACACAAAGCATCCAAAATGCATAGCTACTAACAACATTATCCCTAAATTGTTGCAGAGAAATCCAATTATCAAAAAACTTCTAAGTTGCTTAAGTAAAAAAAAAAAAATACACATATCACACATCATTTAGCTTTAACAAACATTTGCAAGGGCACTGAAGAAAACACCATCCAGGGGCAGACTGACCATTTGCACAATAGGGCAGTGGCCAAGGGCCCACACACTCTCCCCCAGCTTCGGATTAGTGGTTAGGGGTAATTGAGGAGCCAATGACCCTTTATTGCTTGGAGGTTCAGAACACTGTTAGTATGCTTCTGTCACCACCTAAGGGTAACACCTCCTGGCACATCTGTAAAAGTTCTTTATGTCTACTCTGTGTCACTCTACAGAAGTCCAGAAAAAGCTATAAAACAAACTATCCCTAGCTTTAAAGAAAATTCTCCGAAATGAATTCTTATCTAACTCAAAATCAAAAGAAACTGTCCAGTTGGCGTATCAAATTTCAAGAAATGCAGTCAGTTCCAGGCTATCCAAAGTTATTTGTTTACAAACCTCTTGTGCTATGGAGCGTTCTGCATGCTTTTTAGATGGAAGAGAAAAGGCCTTACTCAAAGGAGGCAAAGAGTCTGCAGGATTCTAAACAAATGAGCTTGGGGGTAGTTTGCTTATTGCGGCGGTTACTACCCTAAAGTAATTAAGCCTGATACTTCACTTTGAATGCATATAAAGCATTGCTCTCTGCTTCAACGGCAGGGGGAAATGTGGAAAAGAGGATTTACATTCAGACAACATCCAACAAGGTATTGATCTGTGCAGTCTGGGTAAACAAGCATCGGGGTTACTTGCTTGATAAGACGGTTACTACCCTTAACCATTAAACCTTATGCTTACCTTTGATGCAACTCTAACATTACTCTCTGCATCAATGGCAGAGGGTGGCAGAAAATTTGAATCAAACAGTTACCAACAAGGTCCCTGAACTTGGTGGTTGGTGAAACAGATAAGTATGGGAAAATAAGTGTGGGAGCTTGCTTGGCAGACTGGATGGGCCGATTGGTCTTTTTCTGCCATCATTTCTATGTTTCTATATATCTTTTAAAGCATTCCACTGGACCAGTCATAAGAACATGAGGAAAATTAAGAATCATCAAATTCAGACTAGGCATTCTGTTTTCTATCA
This sequence comes from Rhinatrema bivittatum, assembly GCF_901001135.1. Lineage (NCBI taxonomy): Eukaryota > Metazoa > Chordata > Amphibia > Gymnophiona > Rhinatrematidae > Rhinatrema > Rhinatrema bivittatum. The sequence goes on along the minus strand of NC_042617.1, from coordinate 333,510,396 downwards.
TCTCCAGCCTATGTCAGATTCCCTGACAAACCTTCCTCTAGATTTATCAAAATGCTATAAGTTTTGCATGGATAGAGAGAGACTCTTCTTTATAAGCCTTTCATAGTAGTCAACTATTTATATCACTATAGGAGGGCCAGCTAGTAACTCAAGGTGAGGTTTTGGTGGTGGTGTAGGATTTTGGGGCCAATTTTATATGCAGAGTGAGATGTACAAACAGCACAGTAGCCCTTAGTGAAGATTTGATGTCATTTGGAGTGAGGAAAGTCAGACTAAGATGAGATTACTTCATTGTTTTCTCGCACTAGCTTGATAGTACCCAGGTAGAGAGTCCATCAAGCTGGGGTGAGAGAACATTGTAGAAATCTCATCTTTGTGAGACTTTCCTGTTGAGATCTGCTCCCCAAGAAAGGAGGAGTTAGCAATCTGTTGTGGGTTCTGCTAGCAGGTTAGCAATCAGTTGGGATTTGCTATGCTATGAGGAGCTAGCAGATGAGAATAGCAGTCTGATAGGATCCCCTCCCCGAAAGGGAGGAGTAACAATCTGTAGTGAACTGCCTCCTATGGGTCTACTAAGGAATGGCAATATGTTATGATGTAGACTGCAGAGTTGGCAATCTGTACCAGTGGAGTACTAGAGATGGTGCTCAGCTGGACAGAAAGTAGATAGGTGAATCCTTGGGCTGATGGCAGATGACAGCGCCCCCAGGAGGGAGTCCTGAGAGGGACCACTGGCTAGGCTGGAGTATGGAAACAGACACATATAGTTCTTTTATTAGATAGGTAGTATAGCCACCAGAGGTGGCAGTAGTGAGCTGGTATGCCCGGCAGGGCTGAAGTCCCTCCGATACTGGATCTGCGATTCCAAGGTTGCTGAGCTGCAAAGAAACTGTAGATAGTGAATAGACAGGGTATACAGAAATACATAGCCAGTTCTAGATGATAACTCACATAAGGTCTTGATAGCTCAGCAGCTGGAAAGGGTTAGGCCCTCAAGGAGTGAGTACCTGGTTCCAGGGAAAGCTCTGAGAGAGCGGTGGTCACTCACAATAATCTGTATCTGGAATAGCTTCTAGTCAATAGAGAATCTTCAGAGTGTTAAGAACATAAGAACATAAGAAAATGCCATACTGGGTCAGACCAAGGGTCCATCAAGCCCAGCATCCTGTTTCCAAAAGTGGCCAATCCAGGCCATAAGAACCTGGCAAGTACTCAAAAACTAAGTCTATTCCATGTTACCATTGCTAATGGCAGTGGCTATTCTCTAAGTGAACTTAATAGCAGGTAATGGACTTCTCCTCCAAGAACTTATCCAATCCTTTTTTAAACACAGCTATACTAACTGCACTAACCACATCCTCTGGCAACAAATTCCAGAGTTTAATTGTGCGTTGAGTAAAAAAGAACTTTCTCCGATTAGTTTTAAATGTGCCCCATGCTAACTTCATGGAGTGCCCCCTAGTCTTTCTACTATCCGAAAGAGTAAATAACCGATTCACATCTACCCATTCTAGACCTCTCATGATTTTAAACATCTCTATCATATCCCCCCTCAGCCTTCTCTTCTCCAAGCTGAAAAGTCCTAATCTCTTTAGTCTTTCCTCATAGGGGAGCTGTTCCATTCCCCTTATCATTTTGGTAGCCCTTCTTTGTACCTTCTCCATCGCAATTATATCTTTTTTGAGATGCAGCGACCAGAATTATACATAGTATTCAAGGTGCGGTCTCACCATGGAGCGATACAGAGGCATTATGACATTTTCCTTTTTATTCACCATTCCCTTTCTAATAATTCCCAACATTCTGTTTGCTTTTTTGACTGCTGCAGCACACTGAACCGACGATTTCAATGTGTTATCCACTAAGACACCTAGATCTCTTTCTTGGGTTGTAGCACCTAATATGGAACCCAACATTGTGTAATTATAGCATGGGTTATTTTTCCCTATATGCATCACCTTGTACTTATCCACATTAAATTTCATCTGCCATTTGGATGCCCAATTTTCCAGTCTCACAAGATCTTCCTGCAATAGGAACATAGGCCCTTGAGGAGCGAGTGCCGGTTCCTATATACCTTCTGAAATAGTAACTCACAAATGTCTGTACATGCAATAGCTTCTGGACAAGGAGAATCTTCAGAGTATTCAGGAACATAGGCCCTCGAAGAGTGAGTACCGGTTCCTATCGGTAGTCTGAAATAATAACTCACAATGTCTGTCTCTTGCGATTGCTTCCAGGTAATAGAGTCTTCAAAGGGTTTAGGAACATAGGCCCTCGAGGAGCAAGTACCGGTTCCTATCTGTAGCCTGAAATAATAACTCACAAAGGTCTGTACCTACGATAGCTTCTGGGCAAGGAGAATCTTCAGAGTGTTCAAGAACATAGGCCCTCGAGGAGCAAGTACCGGTTCCTATCTGTAGTCTGAAATAATAACTCACAATGTCTGTCTCTTGCGATCGCTTCCAGGCAATGGCGAGTCTTCAGAGAGTTTAGCAACATGGGCCCTCGAGGAGCGAGTACCGGTTCCTTTCTGAAATCTGAAATAGAGAAATAGAATGAGGCCCCTGAGGAGTGGGTACCCCTGGTAAGTCTGGAGAGGCAATGTTGCAAGAGTGAAGTGGGTCCGAAGGAAATCCCGCAAGCAATCCTTTGGGTGCAAGTAGTCTTGGACAGCCGAAGCTAGTCCAATCGGAGTCCTTGCTAACTCGATCTGTTAGCAAAAGTAAAGACCTTTTATGTTGGAAGCGGATGAAGTCAACACAGAGGAATGCCCCTGAGGTACGCACCCTTGCTGGTACATACTTCGGAGCTCATCCATGCACGCGCCCTACGTCATCAGGAACATGGCGGATCTGCAGCTTCGAGCTGGCTTGGGGACGCCGGGGAGAAGCGGCATGGAGACGCCGTGGCATCAAGCCGTCCATCAGGCACGGAGGGAGTTGCCACATAGGTAGAGAGGGTGGAGCGAGGGCGAAAGCTGGCACAAACACAACATTTCCTCACTCCAAATGACGTCAAATTGTCACTGAGGTATACTGTGCTGTTTGTACGTCTCATTCTGCATGTAAAACTGGCCCTAAAACCCTACACCACCACCAAAACCTCACCTATTAAGAACAAACATTATGCTATATTGGGTCAGACCAAAGGTCCATCAAGCCCAGTAGCCTGTTTCCAACAGTGGCCAATCCAAGTCACAAGCACCTGGCAAGTACCCAAACATTAGATAAATCACAAGCTACTATTGCTTATTAATTACCATCATAGCAGTTTATGAATTTATCCTCTAGGACAGTGGTTCTCAACCTTTTTTCTGTCGGGACACACCTGATAGATGATTCTTACATGTGTGACACACTGAACACATGACCATCATAAGGCTAAATATAAAAGTACAGTTTGCATCCACAGGAACCCCCCTGACCCACAACTATGGATGCAAAGCAGAATTATGACATTCCCTGTACATCTCACCTTACAAAAAATATATTCTGGTTCTAGTGTCATCTCAGTAACAGCAACACAACCTCCAACTACCAAGCTCAATAGCCCTACTTATGAAAAGACAGCAGTTTATCACTAATGCATTTCCTCTTGAGAAAATACAACAAATAAGACAGATACAGTAAAATACCTCACCTCAGTCACATACACTGAACCGACCTAACATAAACTAATCTGCACACCGTTACATTTGTATTATGAAATGCAAACAGTAACAACCCTATGAAAAGGCAACACTACAAACATTAAATCAGGCACTAAACACCAATACACCTCCTATTATGAAAACAGAACTAGCCAAGCAGCTATAGATCCCAACACTGAAATAATTGATTAACTACACTAATAAGCAGAATAAATGTTTCACAACAACTATGAACAGAATACCGGTAATATCCAACAATTAAAAACTCATAAAAATTATTTAAAATTCTCCAAACACAAATAAAATATTTCAAAACAGCAGACACATCACATAATATTCAGTAATTAAAATGACAATCAAGAAAAATAAACTTGAAAAAAGCCACCTTTACTAACCCCCTCCAGCATCTCTCCTACTCCTCTTCCATGCAAGCAGTAGCACACACCAGGAGCAATAGTGGCTGAAGCTCTGTACTCATGGTCCTCTTCCTTAGTGCCCAAGACCAGTCTCTCTGTCTCTCTCTCACACACACACATACTAGTTACACCCCCATGACCAGTTTCTGTCTTTCACACACCAATCATCTCCCAACCAGTCTTTCTCTTACATACACACCAGTCACTTCCCGATCAGTCTCTCTTTTTCATGCACACACACACACAGGCTTCCCACTTCCATGTTCTATCTTACATATACAGGCTTCTTACTCCCATGCTGTGTTTCACACACACCCAGGTTTCTTACTCATATGCTAGCTCTTGCCACATGCACAGGCTTCTCATTCCCATAATCACTTTCTCTCTCACACACACACATACCCGTCACACTTGCATACCAGTTTCTGTTTCTCGCACACCAATCATCTCCTGAACAATCTTTCTCTTACACACACACACACTCACACCCACCAGTCACCTTCCCGAACAGTCTCTCTCTCATGCACACACACACACATACACACACACACAGGCTTCCCACTCCCATGTTCTATCTTACATATACAGGCTTTTCACTCCCATGCTGTGTCTCACACACACCTGTTTCTCACTCTTATGCTAGCTCTCTCCACATGCACAGGCTCTCTCTACATGGACAGGCTTCTCAACAAGCATATGCCCACCCTACAAAATTGCATTATTCACCTCCACCAAACTACAAATATGCCTGGTCTACTGCCCCCCCCCCCCCCCTCGTCCCGATCACTAGACCACAACTGCTCACCATTAATTTAATTCTTCATGACCAACATCACACAAAACAAACCTACCATCATATTAGGCGACTTCAACATCCACATGGACACAACCCCACACACTACAACATGCCAAACTATAACCAATGCACTCTCAAAGCTGCAACTGAAACAAATTATCAACGCCCCAACACTCAAAGCTGGGCACACCATAGGCCTCATCTTCATCAACACCAAAACATGATTAACTTATGACACTAACATAACCAAAATCCCATGGTCTGATCACCACTTGATTCAATCCAACTTGACCTCCAACTTCAACCTCGCATCAACCCAAAACACCCCAATAATGATCTCATACCATCCACCATTCAACATTGAAACCCTCCAAGAAAAACTAAAATACGAATTAACAAATATAGATATATCCAACTCTGAAATTGCCACAGAGACATGGCTCAACATTACCAAAACCCCACCATCTCAAAGACTATTAGAAACCCACAACATCAGAATCAGTGGTACAATGACAACATCAGATGTGCCAAACATCTACTCAGAAAAAAATAAAAGGCTTGGCGTAAGAACAACTCAACAGCACTACTAACAGACTATCGAAACTCCCTATCTCAATACAAAATTCTCATTAATAACACAAAAAAAATTAACAAGTTCCAACACAACCCAAGAATGCTATGAAAACATCTAACACCCAAAAAACACCAGAATGCAATATCGGAAGCAATGAATTTGCCGAATTCTTTAATAAGAAAATAACAAATCTAATCAACAATAACCTCAACAATAACAACCAAAACATCAAGTTGAATAAAAAAGAAATTCCAAAATGATCTAACTTTGACCCTATATCCACCCTGAAAATACAAACACACATCAGAAAAATGAACCCAGCCAATCATCCTATCAACTGAATACCCATACCAATTCTCAAAACAATAGAAACCACCATCACAAATACCATCAAAGAGATCATTAGCCTATCTCTTTCAGAAGGAAACTACCCCAATTCACTCAAGTCAGCAGTAATCAAGCCTATACTAAAAAGAGATCAACCTTGACCCAAACAACCTCCTAAACTACCGCCCTATATCAAATCTACCACTCATAGCCAAGATCATGGAAAAATATGTTCATGCCCAACTCACTGACCACCTTGAAAAGAATAATATCTTCTACCTGACCCAATTCGGCTTCAAGAAAAATGACAGCACTGAAATATTACTCCTCTCACTCCTTTCTGGTACTTGTTTTTCAAGAGCGGAGACTTAATCGCATCATCACTATATTTATACCAAAAGAGTGTGTGAATTTTGGCGCACTAGTTAAGCAAATTTTCTGGCTCATTTAGTGTTCATCTATATACAGCCCCTGAGGCAGCCCCTGGTGGGGCGAAACTCGGCCTGAGTCGGGCACACGTACAAAATATACGTCTCCTCTCAAATAAAGGTTTAACTTGGACATTTCTTGGTGTCTAATCTACATTATTGCCTAAATGGCCTTCTTAAATAACCTACCCTCTTGCTTTATTTCTCCTCTCACTGAATGACACCATGCTCAGAGGCTTCGACAACAGACAAAAATCCCTTCTCATCCTATTAGACCTATCAGCAGCATTTGATACGGTAAACCACAGTATACTCATTAGGGATGTGAATCGTTTTTTGACGATTTAAAATATCGTCCGATATATTTTAAATCGTCAAAAATCGTTAGGGCCACGATACAATACCAATTCCCCCGATTTATCGTTAAAAAATCGTAAATCGGGGGAAGGGGGAGGGCAGGAAAACCGGCACACTAAAACCCCCTAAAACCCACCCCCAACCCTTTAAATTAAATTCCCCACCCTCCCGAATCCCCCCCAAATGCTTTAAATTACCTGGGGATCCAGCGGTGGTCCAGAACGGTGGCGGTCCGGAACGGCCCCCTCAATTGAATCCTTTTGTCTTCAGCCGGCGCCATTTTGCAAAATGGCCGCCGCAAAATGGCGGCGGCCATAGACAAAAACGATTCGACACAGGAGGTCGTTCCGGACCCCTGCTGGACTTTTGGCAAGTCTTGTGGGGGTCAGGAGGCCCCCCCAAGCTGGCCAAAAGTTTCTGGGAGTCCAGCGGGGTTCAGGAAGTGATTTCTTGCCGCGAATCGTTTTCCGTACGGAAAATGGCGCCGGCAGGAGATCGACTGCAGGAGGTCGTTCAGCGGGGGTTCCGGACCGTACGGAAAATGGCGCCGGCCATATGCGTATGGCCGACGCCATTTTCCGTACGGAAAACGATTCGCGGCAAGATCACACGCCTCATCGAAATCTTTGATCAAACTACAAAGGCCTCCTGAAAATACCCTCAGTCCGAATGGCACAACTCACAACAACCCAAGAAAGAGCTTTCTCCCTCACCCAGCCCCAAATTATGGAACATTCTCCCGACTAACCTAAGAATGCAACCCAACCTAAAAACATTCAAAAAAAATTTTAAAACATGGCTGTTCATCAAAGTCTAAAAAGACAGCCATAGACAACCAACAACCTCCACGCAAAACAGCACAAAACCGGAATTAAACATGCTCAGTTCCAGAGACAACATAACAACATGAACACCTAACATCAACAGCTAAGAACATAACTTTTCCCATTGATTGTTAACTGCTACTTTATTATTACCTTACTAAGGTCCCCTACCATACTGTACTTTGACATGACTGTCCTTTAACCTCTTCCTACATGTACTTAAACCTGACTATGATAGAGATGTGAATCGGAACCGGAATCGGTTCCGATTCCGGTTCCGATTCACATCGTGAATTTTTTTTCGTGCAGTCCAATCGGGTTTTTTTTTATCAGCTGCACCCGAGCCGATAAACAAAAAACCCACCCTGACCCTTTAAAACAGATCCCTTAGCTTCCCCCACCCTCCTGACTCCCCCCCCCCCCAAAAAAAAAACCTTTTAAAATTACCTGGTGGTCCAGTAGGGGTCCCGGGAGCGATCTCCCACTCTCGGGCCCTCGGCTGCCACTAATAAAAATGGTGCCGATGGCCCTTTGCCCATACCATCTGACAGGGTATCCGTGCCATTGACCGGCCCTTGTCACATGGTAAAAATGGTGCGGGCCATCCAATGCTCCTACCATGTGACAGGGGCCGGCCAATGGCACGGATACCCTGTCAAATGGTAAGGGCAAAGGGCCATCGGCGCCATTTTGATTAGTGGCAGCAAATGGCCCGAGAGTGGGAGATCGCTCCTGGGACCCCAACTGGACCACCAGGTAATTTTAAAAGGTTTTGGGGGGGTCGGGAGGGTGGGGGAAGCTAAGGGATCTGTTTAAAATGGTCGGGGTGGGTTTAGGGGTTGCCATTTTTCCCGCCCTCCCCCAAAATGATAAGAGATCCCACGAACAATTTTGTGGGGTTTTCCTATCGGTTTTGGGGAGCCCCAATTTCTGACGACATTGAAAATATTATACGATATTTTCAATCATCAGAAAAACGATTCACATCCCTAGACTATGATAACAATATTTGTTCTTCCTTTCTATATTTCCCCTCTTTTCGAAATTTGTAAACCGTTGTGATGGCATTACCGAACGACGGTATATAAAACTCTATAAATGAATAAAAGTAAATAAATAAATAATCACTTTCTTTCTCTCTCACACACACACATACCAGTCACACTCACATACTAGTTTCTGTCTCTCTCATACCAATTATCTCCTGACCAGTCTTTCTCTTACATACACACACCAGTCACCTTCCCGAACAGTCTCTCTCTCTCATGCACACATACACACAGGCTTCCCACTCCCCTGTTCTATCTTACATATACAGGCTTCTCACTCCCATACTGTGTCTCACAAACACCCATGTTTCTCACTCTTATGCTAGCTCTCTCCACATGCACAGGCTTCTCATTCCCACAATCACTTTCTCTCTCACACACACACACTCCAGTCATCTCCCTGACCAGTCACTTCCATTGTCTCTCCTATATACACACATCACCTCTCTGACCAGTTTCTCTCAATCACACACACATGCTCTTTCTCACATGCACTTTACATAGATGATCTCAATCAAATGCCTCACTTACACACAGGCTCTCAGTCACAGTTATGCAAGAAATAGCTAGTTATATTCAGAATCTTTGCTGCAAATAATAATCACTGTGGTTGCTTTCTGCTGAATTTTAACTGTCAAAAGTTATTTTGCCTTTATTAATCTTAATTGAATTCTTTAGAAAAAAGTTTTTATATAGAGAGAAGACCTCAGTATTGGCAAGAAATCTGAATTCTCAGAAACCTCTTATTCGCCAATTGTTACTGTCACTGGTCTTTTACTCTCTTGTTTTAAATTTTAATAAAATTGCTTAAAGTCATTTGTTGTTAAGATCAAATGGTAGTACTGCTGTGTGTCCCAATAAAGTTGTTATAATATCTTCACTGTTATTTTTTCACACAGCTATGGATCTATATATAGTTTCCATGTACTTTCAATTTTTACAAACTTTGATCATGAATTTTCACACAGCATATCATCTATGCTCAATGTTAAATTGTGTTTCAGCCCTTCTTGAACTTCAAACGGGAAACATTCACGTTGTTCCAAATAACTTTCATTAAACAGATGAGAAAATCCAGTTTGTGATGCACCGAGATTTTTTGAAATATCATTTTTAGATGTATTATTGAAGAAAACAGTGGTTGGAGAAATTGTCACCAGTGTGCTTAAAAAACCAACCGATCGCAACACCATGTTGCACTTCGCCAGTGTACATCCAATGCCATTGAAGAATAGCCTCCCCTTTTCACAATTTTTGAGGTACAAGCGCAATTGTTCAAATATATAGATTGACAGACAACAATCAGATCATCTAATAGCGGATTTAAAAAAAAAAGGTTATCCCAACAAATGCATAAAGAATGCATTCAAAAGAGTTTTGTATTATGACAGGGATGCCCTGTTAATTCAACAACATAAATCTCAAGATCCAGAAGTAATCACATGTGTTACTCAATATTCGCCTTCATTACACAAGATCGTTCAACTGATGTGCAACCATTGGTTTCTTATCCAGATGATACCTGGGATGCAAAACATGGAATTCAGAGTAGCCTGTTCAAGAACAAAAAATTTAAAGGAGATTTTAAGTCCATCTACATTACCAGAAAAATCAAATTGAATACAATCCATTGATGGAAGAATACCATTAGGTCATTATAAGTGCGGTCATTGTAAGATCTGCGACCAAACTTTAGAACTCAAAGAATACACCTCAAACCCAGTACAGATACAAGCTGAACAACTTTACAACATGTCAAACAGATTTTGTTGTATACATTATCAAATGTCCCTGCAATAAAATCTATGTGGGACAAACGAAGAGGTCTTTGAGATTGAGAATAGGGGAGCATAAAAGTTGTTTAAAGAACAAAAAAATAACCGCACCAATTGTCGCGCATTGTATTCAAGAAAATCATAGCACAGGGGATTTAAAATGGTTTGTGATAGATTACATTAAATAAGACACAAGAGGGGGCAATCAAGAAAGATGGCTGTTCAGAAAAAAGCAGGAGTGGATTTTTAAGTTGCGCTCAGAGGAGCCCATCGGTCTTAATTCAAAGATAGAATGGATTAGCTTAATACATTGAAACCATGGGATACATGAGAAATTGTCTGTGAATTTTAAATAATTATTAAAAACATATAAAATTGTCACAAGTTTAATCGATACAGGAGAGATAATCAAATATATGCGAAAACACAATAGACATTTAGAAATGATGCTAGAATGCATCATGCATCGCTATGTACACTTGCTGGAACTGAGAACAAAACAAGATCAATAAGCATGTGTGAATCTGTCAAACCATTCTGGAGACCTTTAAATCTGACGTCAGTGCGTTATACGCACTATTATGGACACAATTGTTTCATAGACATTTATATTTGACGCCAATGCGTCATGTGTACTCATACAGACATTATGATTGGTTCATTTTCAAGCTAATCATTCATTTAAAAAAAGAGCGGCCATGTTAAATAATGTTTCAGATTAAGCCCGACAATTGGAGAAGAAGGGTATTGACAAAAATCATGAGTATTTCCGACAAAACCATTCATTTAAAGATTTGTTGAATGCAGTAGAAGAAGGGTATTGACAAAAATCAGTCCGCCATGAAGCAGCATCGTAGCGAAATATCGGCCACATTGGCGGCGGTTAACAACCAATTCTGGGTGAGTGGCATGGCTATGCGGTCAAGAAAAATCAATACATGACAAGCAAAAAAAGATAAGTACCGTGCCATTATAAAAAGTGTCAGGATTTTGGTGGAATGAAATACTTGTCACAGGACATATAAAACTTTGTTCTGTTTAATGAAAGTTATTTGGAACAACGTGAATGTTTCCCGTTTGAAGTTCAAGAAGGGCTGAAAAACAATTTAACATTTAGCACCGATGATATGCTGTGTGAAAATTCATGATCAAAGTTTGTAAAAATTGAAAGTACACAGAAACTATATATAGATCCATAGCTGTGTGAAAAAATAAGAACAGTGAAGATATTATAACAACTTTATTGGGACACACAGCAGTACTACCATTTGATCTTAACAACAAATGACTTTAAGCAATTTTATTAAAATTTAAAACAAGAGAGTAAAAGACCGGTGACTGAAACAATTGGCGTACAAGAGGTTTCTGAGAATTCGGATTTCTTGCCAATACTGAGGTCTTCTCTCTATATAAAAAAATTTTTCTAAAGAATTAAATTAAGATTAATAAAGGCAAAATAACTTTTAACAGTTAAAATTCAGCAGAAATCAACCACAGTGATTATTTGCAGCAAAGATTCTGAATATAACTAGCTATTTCTTGCATATTGATTGTATGCTAGTTATTCCCAGATTTTTCTGTCTCAGTCACAGTTATACATGCACACTCTCAATCACACATACATTCACTTACAGACAGGCTGGCTGGCTGTATCTCTCTCTCTCTCATTTCCTGCCCCCCCCCCCCCCCCCCCCCCCCCCCCGAGCACAAATGGTAGCTGCAGCAGCCTCCTCCTCCAGCCCCCGCAGGCCAAGAAAGAAGAATCCCATCGGCCAAGGGAGGCTAATTCTGCTGTCTCCTATGCCGATTTCTGGCTGCTTCTGATTTTGCTTCGGGCCCACGCTACTGTTCTGGGCCGCCGCTGCCACCGCTACTTTTTCGTGCAGCATGGCTCTTTCTTCTTCCCGCGCACCCCACTGCATATCACTTCCTGTTCCGGGGCAGGTGTGGGAAGAAGAAAAGGCCCAGCCGCAGTTGCCAGCCTCCGAGCAGCAACGGCAGCAGTGGAACATAGCCTGCCTCTCGCTCAGTAAAGGAAGAGGGGGAAGATCAGCGGGAGACCGGTAGCACGTGACACACCTGCCGCTGCTTGGTGACACACTGGTGTGTCGCGACACACCGGTTGAGAAGCGCTGCTCTAGGAACTTATCCAAACCTTTTTTTAAACCCAGTTACACTAACTGTTGTTACCACATCCTCTGGCAATGAATTCCAGAGCTTAACTATGCGCTGGCCCTCCTAAAGCAGTATAAATAGTTGACTACTATGTGTGCCACCCTAGAGGTTCTCTCTCTCTTCCCTCCACTCCCCTCCCCCTCCCTCTCCCTCTCCCCATGTCCAAAAATGCCCAAAACGGAATTTGCAATATTTATCACTAATTGCATTACAGCCCTTTAGGGCATATCACATAGCTTAACACCAGGAAAATAGTGTAGTTATTTCCGGCATTAAAAGCATGCAATAGTGTGCTTTAGAATATCGCATGGTGTGATCATGCCCCTCATTTTCATTAATCCTGCCTCTTTGAATAAATTTGCCAAATTTGCATTCATGCCATGCACTGCAATAGCCATCACATGCATTATGACATGAACTGTTTCTCTGGGTAAAATAATGTCTTACTCATAGAAATCTTCAAATACTTTTGGCAATACCCCTCAATTTACAATATCACAAAAACTACTCCTAAACCATCTGAGGGAAACTGTAAAATACAGTAATAGATTTATTTTATACTTTTTAATTCCCGGGAATCAGTATCAGAATAAACAGTGCTTCAATCTCATGGGCTCTTTCCCACAAAGGGATACAACCCCTCTCTTTTATTCACACTTTAGTAACGTCATTTAGTTCTTCCTGTTCATTATTTTTATACCATAAGTGAAGTCTACCCAACTAATTACCCTTTTAAAAAATATCTTTTTTAGTGTATATCTTATTAATCCAAAACAATTTAACTTTTTTCAACTTATCTCATTTTTTGTCTTTCACTGCTGCTATCGCCACCTCCGTTGCTTAACCCAGCAACTTCACATGATTTAAAGATGGCGCCCAGAGCTTCTGGGCGCCATCTTTAAATTTATTGATAAGTTTATTCTTAAAAAAAGGGAAAGTAAGAGACAGCAACAGAGATGGTGATAGCAGCAGTGAAAGACAAAAAATGAGATAAGTTGAGAAAAGCTAAATTGTTTTAGATTAATAAGATATACACTAAAAAAGATATTCTTAAAAGGGTAATTAGTAGGGTAGACTTCACTTATGGTATAAAAATAATGCGCAGGAAGAAGTAAATGAGGAATAACCAAGTGGTTAGAGCAGTGGATTATGAACCAGAACACCACGGTTCAAGTCCTGCTGTCGCTCCTTCTGACGTTGGGCAAGTCACTTTACCCTCCATTGCCTCAGGTACAAAAACTTAGATTATAAGCCCTCTGGGGATAGAAAAATACTTACAGTACCTGAATGTAAACTGGTGTGATATCTTGATTGAGATTGAATGTCAGTACATAAAAATAATAAATACATATTAAAGTGTGAATAAAAGAGAGGGGTTGTAGCTCTTTGTGGGAAAGAGCCCATGAGATTGAAGCACCTTTTATTCTGATACCAATTTCTAGGAATTAAAAAGTATAAAATAAATCTATTACTGTATTTTACAGTTTCCCTCAGATGTTTTAGGGGTAGTTTTTGTGATGTTGCTCATAGAAATGCCTTTGAAAATTGCTCCCCCTTTGCTAATTAATGGCCATTATTTCACCACTATTCAGTCACCTGAAGATCCATTTCCCCAAAGCAGGATAGTATATAAGCGAAGTGGCTGATTCTCCCTAATAACTATTCACTGCAGCCTCCTTTCCAGCCTCTAAATAGTTGAAATGACTCCAATATGAAAATAACTTGGAAGAAAAGGATGACAGGATCAGGTGACAGGTTTTTGAACAAAGAAAAATACATTTTTCTTCACGTAACACTTCATTAACCTGTGAGCTCATTGCCATGGGAGATTGTGGAGGCAAACAGAACAGCTGAATTCAAAGAGAATTGCATGGAACATAGCTCAATATGTCACTGAACCGTAATTATCGAAACTGAAAGAGTATGACACTAGATGGTGAAATCTCTGCATGCTGTACTTATTACATACTTTGTTTAAGCACTGACTCTTTCCCACTGGCAGAGATAGGATACTAAAACAGCAAGACCCTGAGTCTGACCCACATTGGCAATTCACATGCTCTTATCTGCTAATTGCTAGGAGCTCAGATATGCAAGGAGAACTAAATCTCTCTCACTTCTGAAGAATAGTCAGGTTGTTTATGTGAGCCGAAATATTATGGTTCCTGGAATGGTTGTAGAATGGATGCAGTGGAACAGTGTGACAAGGCCATGGCCATAGCTAGGGGAATGCTAGGATGTAGAGGGAGAGGAAAGGCAGTAAAAAGAAGGAGATAACAATGAGAGTGAGGGATCATTGCCCTAAGCTTTGGAGACAGTGGCAGATGGGGAGTTTGTCTGGGGAGATACACTAGGGCCTTAACCAAGGATTGTTAGTTCAAGTCCCACCTGGGGTGGCATTTAGAGGCCTTGGGTTGGTTAACAACCTCATGACAGTGTTTTCTGCAAACACAAGAAATATATGCATGCCAAAGCAAATGTTGTGTTCTTATAGCAATTAGCACATTTAAAACAAATCTGAGAAAATTCTTTTTCACTTATTTCAAAATTCAGCTCTGGAATTTGTTGCCAGAAAATGTGGTTATGTCAGTTAGTGCAGGTGGGTTTAAAAAAGGTTTCCATAAGTTGCTTGAGAAGTCCATAAACTGCTGTTAATCAAGTTCACTTAGAGGCAGATTTTATAACCTGCGCGCGCGGCCTACATTTGTGCGCGCTACCCGGCATGCACAAATGCATACCCGATTTTATAACATGCGCGCACAGCCACGCACATGTTATAAAATCCGGGGTCGGTGCGCGCAAGGGGGTGCACACTTGTGCACCTTGCGCGTGCCAAGCCCTAGAGGAGCCCCGATGGCTTTCCCCGTTCCCTCCACTCCCCCCCCCCCACTTTCCCCTCCCTTCCCCTATCTAACCCACCCCCCAGCCCTACCTAAATCCCCCCTACCTTTATTTCAGAAGTTATGCCTGCTTCTGGCAGGTGTAACTTGCGCGCGCCAGCCGGCTGCTGGTGTACCATACCCTGGCACGGCCGCTGTGCTCCTGGACCGCCACCGGCCCTGCCCCTTCCCACCCCTTCCCGCCCCTTTTTCAAAGCCCTGGGACATATGTGCATCCCGGGGCTTGTGCATGTCTCCGAGCCTTTGCAAAATAGGCTAGGCGCGCGCAGGAGCAGGTTTTCGAGGTTACGCGCATAAGTTACGTGCAGAACCCTTTGAAATTCTGCCCCTTAGGGAATAGCCCTGATATTACTTGCATCAGTATAATGGGATCTACTTAGTGTTTGGGTACTTGCCAGGTATTTGTAGCATGGATTGGCCACTGTTGGAAACAGGATGCTGGGCTTGATGGACCCTTGGTCTGACCCAGAATGGCAACTTCTTATGTTCTTAAACTGTAATGCAAGTGTCTAAGGTGAGCTAAGCAACCTCTTGTGGAGCAGAAGGGCAAAAGCTCGCTGATCTTGATTTTCAGTAGGAATACAGTCAGTGAAAGCAAAGCCTCATAATCCTTCTGACTTTTTGGATTTTAAGTAGTAGTAGTAGGTGCCAGAAAAGTAACCACAAGGGTAATTGGTTTGTGGCAGCCAAGCGTTCATAGTGAAATCACTTTCTGCTCTTTCAATGTCAGTTCTTCCTAACACTGTGAAACAGAATTTATGAGAATATAAGATTGCCATACTGGGTCAGACTGGGTCAGACTGAGGGTTTATCAAGCCCAGTATCCTATTTCCAATAGTAGTCATTTCATGTCACAAGTACCTGACAGGATCCTAAGGGATAGATAGATTCCAACTGTTTATCCCAAAAATAAGCAATGGATATCATTCTGCACCAATTTCTCCACCTTAATAATGTTTATGGATTTTTCCTCCAGGAACTTGTCCAAACTGTTTTTAGATGCAGCTAGACTAATAGCTTTAACCACATCCTCTGGCAACTAATTCCTAAGCTTAATTATGCATTGAGTAAAAAAATATGTTCTCTTCATAGTTTTAAATGTATTATCCAGTAACTTCATTGTGTGTCCCCTTGTCTTTGTACTTTTTGAAAGAGTAAACTGATTCATTCTATTCCACTCATTATTTTTTTAACCTCTATCATATCTCTCATCAGTCATCTCTTCTCCATGCTGAAGAGTCCTAACCTCTTTAGTCCATCTTATAGGGGAAATGTTCCATCCCCTTTATCATTGTGTTCACCCTTTCTTGTACCTTTTCTAATTCTGCTATATCTTTCATCAGATGAGGTGACCAGAACTGCACACAATACTCAAGATGAGGTTGCACCATGAAGGATACAGAGGCATTATGATATTCTCTGTTTTATTCTCCATTCCTTTCCTGCTATTCCCTAGCATTCTACCCTATTTGCTTTCTTGAATGCTGCTGCACACTGAGCAGAACATTTGAGCATTATATCAACAATGACGCCTAGATCACAGTGGATTCACCCACTTATAGAGAATATGAACTGGACTTAGGCCAGTCTGAGACAGGTTAGTTTTACCCCACTGTTGGTGGTGTTGCTCAGTTATGAGAAGAACCACTGGGTCAGCTGCCTCTAAAGCACTTTGACAGCTGATTTTAAAATGTGCATTATCTCTTCTAAAACACTGCTAAACATCCAATGGACTGCATAGTGTTAAACACGATGTCTGGGGACAGATAATGCTACAGAGCAATTTGTGTTAAACCATGTCTCAAAAAATCAGACTGGAGGTATATTTGTATTCCAGAATAATTTTGCTTTTCTTTAAAAAGTAATTAATTTTACTTCCAAAACATGTGTCAACACTTCCAAATTTGAACTCATGGAATTTTTTAACTTCTGAAACTTGAATTGGACTGTTGCTCAGATGCTGTACTTCTCACATTTCACACTCTTCTCCAGTTTGGATTCCATATTTTCATTTTAAAGTGAACTTTAAGCTTGAAATTTCAAGCAGAACTAATAGAGCAGGGAACATTATGGGGTAGATTTTAAGAGGCGCGCGAACAGCCTACTTTTGCTTGCGCATCAGACTCAAGCAAAAGTACGCTGGATTTTAGTAGATACGCGCGGAGCCGCGCGTATCCACTAAAATCCTGGATCGGCGCGCGCAAGGCTATCGATTTTGTATAGCCTGCGCGCGCCGAGCCGCGCTGCCTCCCCCCGTTCCCTCCAAGGCCGCTCCGAAATCGGAGCGGCCTCGGAGGGAACTTTCCTTTGCCCTCCCCTCACCTTACCCTCCCTTCCCCTACCTAACCCACCCACCCAGCCCTGTCTACACCCCCCCTTACCTTTGTCGGGGGATTTACGCCTCCCAGAGGGAGACGTAAATCCCCGCGCGCCAGCGGGCCTGCTGCGCGCCGGGCCGCGACCTGGGGGCGGGTACGGAGGGCGCGGCCACGCCCCCGGGCCATAGCCACGCCCCGTACCCGCCCCCAAAACGCGGCCGACACGCCCCCAAAACGCCGCGTCGACCGGGCCCGCCCCCCGACACGCCCCCGACACGCCCCCCTCCGAAAACCCCGGGACGTACGCGAGTCCCGGGGTCTGCGCGCGCCGGTAGGCCTATGTAAAATAGGCTTACCGGCGCGCAGGGCCCTGCTCGCCTAAATCCGCCCGGTTTTGGGCGGATTTAGGCGAGCAGGGCGCTGAAAATCCGCCCCTATCTGAATAAACTTGTCCTGATAACATAAATGCGCTGTTGAATATACCCAAATAAATTAAAGTTATCCAGACGAGTTTCTCAGATAATTTTAGGACAGCCTCGTGGCATGGACAGGCTTATCTGAGCAACTTGTCCAGATAACTAGGAATATTGGAGTTAACTAGCTAAAATGCCCAGATAAATCAGCCCCACCCCTGGAATGCCCCAGACGTATCCAGCTATTTTTGAGCCAGATAATGACTTTGCCAGCTAAGTCAGAGTCGATGAATGTCATGGACATTTGGAAAAACGGCGGTGGTGTCCGACTAAGACCAGAACTTAGCCAGACAAGCCATCTAAATGTGGACGTCAAAAGTTATTGGGAATCCACACACACAGATACAATGTGGTAACCTCGTAAATTTACATTTTTCCTTTGTAAAATAGGTTAATAGAAACAGAACAAAATAGGATCCTGATCTTCAAAGTGACCCTTGTGCATAAAACTTTATTTATTTATTTAAAACATGCATATACCACAATTGGCAAAGTTCTATACAGTTTACAATAAAACAAACAGTAAAAAACATAAAAGCAAACATTCAAAACAATTACATAATAGCAGCAGGGAATAAAAGAACACATAAGTGGCACTGTGAAACTCCTGAATCAGTGGACATAAACTGATTTCTCATATACTTTTACAAACATTGGGATAAGTGTAGAGCTGGGGCGGGAATATGCCTTTCATGCGTACTTTTGTATCTTTGAAAGTATACATGCAAGTTACAACGCAAAAATCATGCCCTGCCTGCAGCAGGTATAACCTGAGTGGACAGTCCCGTGTATACCAGGCTAATTAAGGAAGGATCAGCAATCACACCTTTAGTAAAGAGGCAATCATAATAAACAAAACAGTGGAATAGACCAGATCCATTGTAGAGGAAAGGGTTATATTTATTATCTGACTCCCCTATTGTTAAAGTGATATAATACACAACATTTCACTACAACTTAGAAAAGCCTTATAAGAAAATAAACATGGGGGACAACCTGCATGAAGCAGTAATTACTAGGGGTGGGAAGAAGAAAAAAATTGGTTTGTTTTTTTGTTTTGTTTTGGGGGGTTTGGTTTCCCATGAATTTCATTTTGTCTAATGGTTATTTTTTTTATTTAGTTTAAAAAAAAAACCCCACAAAAAAACAAAAAGAAACGGGGCCTCCCAAAGCCTCCTATAGCCCTCACCCTTCCATCCCACCTGAAAAAATGCCAGGGCCTTCACTTACCCGGTCTGGGTATCCATTGCCAATGCCTATGCCAAGCCAAAGCCTGGGCGTTGAATACAGCCTCGGCTGAGATCGTAGAGACCTACAGCGGCCCAGGCTGACACAAAACCGAGGCTTCTGCTTAGGCCTAGATTTTGGGACCAAGCTTTGAGGCCTGGTCCTGATTCTTAGGCCCATACCAAAGCCTCGGCCTTGAATAGGACAACCCCTCTACCCATGTTCTTCCTTTCCTATGTGTTTTATATCTTTTGGAGTGTGGCAGGCACAGCTAGTCTGCTTCTAATTCCTGCCACTCCACTTCTTCTCTACTAGGATGCATCTAATCTAAACAACAAACACTTGGGGGCAGGGGGAGGAGCAATGGACAGGAATAGACATAACTTTTAATTTTTCTGCATACTGCAGCCCAGCGGGATGGATGGGAGGCAAACAAGGTGTCCTAGAGCAACCACAGGGTCTCTCCTCAGTGGTTATCTAAAGGGACTACCCACTGAATGACCCTCCTTCTCCTCACCTAAGGAGGAAGAGGGGCAGAAAAGTGCTGCTATGGAGTACTGGGGTGTGCATTCCCCATGTTGAGTCCTAGTTGCATGTGTGTGTTTCTGGATGTTCTTCCTGTGTGTGCATAAGAACATAAGAAATTGCCATGCTGGGTCAGACCAAGGGTCCATCAAGCCCAGCATCCTGTTTCCAACAGAGGCCAAACCAGGCCACAAGAACCTGGCAATTACCCAAGATCCCATGCTACTGATGTATCTTAATGAGGTTTATTTTTTGTCTTAAACTGTTTCTCTTTATTAGTTCCTATAAAATATGGTGATCATGCAGCACTGGGAACAGCTGTTCTCCATTTTGCATAAAGCAGTTACCATAAAACTTGCTGCTGACTGATGAAACAAGAGGTAAACAAAAATCCAAAGGCACTGGAAAAAAAATATTCACTAACAATAATAAACTCTTTCTGCTTGGGGACCCTATTCTCAAAGGTATCAACTCGAGGGAATATTTGGAGGGGGGAGGACAGGAGATCTGCATGATAGGTTAAGTTATGGAGATTTGTATGTTCATCTACCCAAGAACCAACAAGAAGAATAACAAAAGCTGGCATGGATAAGTGGGCAAGCTTCTATGGCTAGCATCTGGTATGCTATACAGTATAGAATATTCTCAGCAGTGTGGAAAGGAAAACTGGGCAGTCAAGATGGACCCAACTGCCTGTCTTTGTCTTCCGTCACTTCCAATATTGCTTGGTTACTAGCAAAGAGAGGCACAGTGCAGACTTCTCTCACTACTGCACCTTGCCTCTATTTTGAAGGGACCCCCCTAGCAGGAGTCTGAAAATAACTCCGTATCCGTAATCACTCAATAATCTCAGTTGATGTTGACAATAGGCGTGTATCTTTGTAATAAAGATTTGCATTTAGTTTAATTTGCAAATTTGTTTCAGCCCTGTATCATTGTCAGCACAACACCAGAGCATTCGCCCAGCATTTCCTACCACTTGCCATGCTTTGAAATAGCAACAGAAAATATTGCACACCAAAGAAAGGGAGAAGTATTTTTAAAAAGTAACTTTGCCAAGCACTGGGACATGGTGCACTATTGCCTTCTTCATTAATTTTCCTCAGTGCGGGTTCCCTGTTTCCAGTTCAATTGTTTCTATCTGCAGCTTTCTTGAGAGATGCGATTGACCTTTAAGTTCCAGGCAGCTTTTTACATTTGCCCGGCATATCCATAGGAATGTTTTGGGTGGTGGGGGGAGAGAGAGGGTGATAAAGAAACTACAGGCCTTTTATGCCCTTTAATTCCCCTATAACACAACAGAAAGTGAAGGAGAGCAAGGAAATCAATTGTATGTTATCCCTTGCTGAATTTCAGCAAACATTGTGTCACAAAACCAATGCCAAGAAATGGAGTATAGATTTTCTGCTGACATTTGTAAAGTGTTTTTGTGTCAAAGAACGTTTCTGATACAGCAAAAAGGTTACAGTTTAACAAATTAAAGCAAATGTTTCTTTAAAACTGACATGTTGGTCATTTGGGTTAATCTAAATGGCAACTCCTTCTTCTAATAAACTCTTAACATGACCTACAAAAGCCGAGCCTCCTCATACCATTTCAGCAAAAGTCATTGCCTGTATGTCAAAAAAAAAAAAAAAATGCATAGATCAGTCCGTGCTCTGTACTATGGGCAGCTTGTACCCACCATGGGTTTAGTGAACAAAGAGGTGGAAAGGTGAATTACTAAAGTACAAGCAGCATGCCTTTATTGCAAGTTTGCCATGTATTAAACAATCTTATCACCAGGAAGTACATTTTTTTTTCTCAAAAATTCTTTGATCTGAAACTATGTGCCATCAGTGAGGTAAATTTTCAACAAATCACTGAGTAGCCAAGATAGCTGAGCATTTTTAATCGACTAATTCTAAGGTTACGTTTCAGCCGCAGTCTAGCAAGATAGTTTGTGGCACAACATTAGTGTAGCTATAATTTAGCTGGCTATAAAACTGCTGAGGGGCTTTAAGAAAATCTAGTCTAGATGGCCTGATCCTCTATTCGACCCAAGACACTGTTGAAGAGAAAGCCCTGACCTCTGCAATCATAGAAACATAGACATAACATAGAAATATAGAAATGATGGCAGAAACAGACCAATGGTCCATTCGGTCTGCCAACAAATTTATGGTCATTTCTGTTGAGCCTTACAGGATCCCCATTCTTATCAGTTTCCCATGCCGTCAAATTCAAGGCCCTTGTTGGTTGCTGTTAGACTCCAATTCCTTGTTACCTTCTGCTGCAGAAGCAGAGAATAATGTTGGAGTTGCATTAGGAGTTTCAGGCTTATTGGTTAAGGGAAGTAACAGCCACATCAGCAAGTTACCCCCATGCTTATTTTCCCCATCAGTTTCCCTCTCCCTTCTGACCCTGATGCGCAACAGGAAGACAAAACCCCAGCAAGCACTGCTCTCCCTCAGACATGGTTTTTTTTTTCCATTTTCAGTCTTTCTAGTTTCTCACAAACCCTTCCCTCCATTAATAGTGCAATATTTATTTTATTTATATATATATTTTTTAGGCACTTTTTTTTTTTGTCAGGCACCTAAATATAATCTTAGGTACTGTAGGTATTTCCCTATCCCCAGAGGGCTTACAATCTAATTTAAACCGATATGATGTCGCTACTTATATGGATATAAAAAAAGTTAATAAATAAGAATAAATACCTGAGGTAATGGATGGTGAAGTGACTTGCCCAAAGTCACAAGGAGCAGCAGTGGCTTTGAACCCTGGCTTCCCCAGGTCATAACCCATTGCTCTAACCATATCTACCCCATTGCCATATGCACTCTTAGCAGCAATCAGCAGTTCATCAGCAATCCCATCTTCACTAAATACCAAATAGAAATATTTGTTTAGCTTTTCTGCTTTTTCCTTATCCTACTCGCGACATTATTCCTTTCCTCCTTTCGTTCTTACAGTCCCAAGTCTGTTCTTCCATCTTTCATTGACAGCTCACTTTACATCTTTAGCTATCTTCTTCCACTTACATCTTTATCATTGTGACTACTTTTCCAGCCTCTTTTTGCTTTCCCAGATATACTTCCATGTGCTCCTCTTTCTGAGATCATTTTAACATTTTGAATGATAACTTTTTTGCACTTTCTTTTTCGGTCACCTCTTTTGAAAACCATATCAGTCTCTTTTTGCGCTTATTTGTGCTGACTTTCTTAATATAACAATGTGATGATCATTCTATAGCTCCATGTAGTATGATATACTGTTCTTCCATTTCATCTACCTCCTCCCACTCATTCGAGTTCTTTGCACCATGATTGTTAAATCAACTAATGCCCGCCTTGACATTAGAAATGCTTTCTCCATTTGAGTAACTGGTCCAGTTTTACTCCTTCCCTCATGGGTTCCAACACCATTAGCAAAGTTAAAATCTTTCACCAAAAACAATTCTCCATTTATTGACACTTTTTGGAAGTCTTTGAGCACAATTCTGCCCCATTTTTCTGCACAAGTAGGAGTTCTGTAGACTTTGTGAGACTTTCCTCACTCCAAATGACGTCAAATCTTCACCAAGGTGTACTGTGCTGTTCATACGTCTCACTCTACATGAGAAACTGGCCCCTAAACCTTAAACCACCACTATCACCTCACCTCGACCTATCAGGTAGCCCTCCTAAAGAGATATAAATAGGTGCATACAGTGAGGACCTCCCCAGAGGTTCTCTCTCTCTCTCTCCCTCCCCCACACCAGAAATGGACAAAATGCAATTCCAAAAAATGAATTGTGTTATGGCTGTTTTGGACATATAGTACAGTTTAACGCCAGGGAAAAAGGTGTAGTTATTTCCTGTGTTAAAACCATGCAATAGCATGCATTATGCTATCGCACAGTACAATGTGGCCCCTTATTTAACTAAGTCCCACCCAAAACTCCTCCCTAATCCTGCCCCCCCCCCCCAAATTTGCATTTGCACTATGTGCTACAGAGTTTTTCACATGCAATATCGCATTATCACATGCATTAATGCCATAACGCATTTTGATGCATGACCCAATAAATCACTACAGTAATTAGCACTTTCTTCTAGTGTCTCTCAAAAGAAGCAAGATGCATTCAAAACAGTTATTCAGGCAAGTCACAATATTGTCCACTCTTGTTCTTTGTACTATATTTTACTTAACACCAATGCATTCTCTGAAATTGATGCTTTGTGCTGCTCTCTAACTTTAGTATCTTTTAACATGTTCTCTTATATAAATATAATTTTCTTCCTGCAATTCTGTTATGTATTTCTTTTGGGTTTGTTTTTTTTTAGTGAATGTCACTAGTGTCTGGCCAGACCTAGGCTGTTGTGAGAATGTAGGATGCTGTAGGATGCAAGGTGTGTAGGAAGCTGTAGGATGCAAGGTGTGTTGTCTCTTATGCTCCAAATAGGTGCTTGAGGTGCTGATTGAGAGTGAAGCATTCCTGGCTTTGTTGCCTGGTTCTCTTCTCCTTGGTTGTTTTCCAGGAACTGCAGGAACAACCTATTGGCATGACTTTAAGAAAATCCAAAAGAGAATCTATCTGCCTCTCACCATATATCTTCTGGCAATCTAACAATGTGACCCTATTATGTGTGCAACAGAACCTACCATGTACTGAAATTCTAACTAATACAATAAAAGGATAAGCAAGTGTCCTTAACTACTGATCCTTTCTCTTCCTGTGAGAACAGAAAATACTTTAATTTTTTTCCAGTCAATCTTTGAAAATGTCCCACTCCTTCCTTGTGCAGAGAGGAGTTTGTCTGAATTTGGAATCTCCTTTAGAAGTCTGACTCTTTGCCTGGCTTGGTAAAAAAAAAAAACAAAAAAAAAAAACAATGTAATTGTCCTGCTTAATATCTTTTGACTGTTCACCAAACAGTAACACTGGCTCAAAACATTGATTTTTCTTCAATGAAATTACATCTCAGTACATAGAAGGCATCATAGGGTACAGTCACTTCTCACTGGTTCAGTCCAGCTTTTTTCCCCTTTGTCCCTTCTGGCAGAAAAGTTTCACACTGGGAGATAACTGGCTTCAGAGCTATGCAACACTCATGCATTTAATTCTCCCCTTCTGCTTGGAATCTGGACTTTACAGTTTTCCCAGTCACATTTTAAATTGTAAATCACTCCTGAATAGAACAGGTAAATTCTGCATTCCTGTTCATTTAATTATTATTCAATTTGTTTGTATTTCTTCCTTGACAGTGGATTTTCTTATTTTCACAGTCTCCTCCACTCTTTGACTTGCTCAAGCTTTGACAATGATAGATTTTCTCTCTCTGTTCCCACTATTCCTGTCTCAAACAAACAGGGTTTTCTCCTTTTCCCCTGATTCCAAGGCAGAGCTCCAGCTGTAAGCTCCTGCCTCTACACCAGACCAGTCTCTGTTTTTCCACAAGGAGGATTTCTGCCCTGGATGAGTTCACACAACAGAAAATAGTTCTTCACATAGTACTAATATATAGAGATGTGATTCGGCTGAACCTTTTGGTTTGGCCTTCGTTATCGGCCCGCCATGGGAAATTTCATTTTCCCGCAGTTCGGGCCAATTTTAATTTGGCTGCCACTGAAATGAAAACCAAAACCCACCCCAACCCTTCAAATGTAATTAATTACAACCCCTCCATCTTTCTGACCTCCCAAAACTTGGCGAAAGTCCCCGGTGGTCCTGCGGGGGTCCTAGGAGTGATCTCCCACTCTCGGGCTATTGGCTGCCAGTAATCAAAATGGTGCCGATGGCCCTTTGCCCTTACCATGTGACAGGGGCTATCAGTGCCATTGGTTGGCCTCTGTCACATGGTAGGAGCAATGGACGGCTGGCGCCATCTTAAAAAATGGTGCGGGCCATCCATTGCTCCTACCATGTAACAGGGGCCGACCAATGGCACCGATAGACCCTGTCACATGGTAAGGGCAATGGGTCATCAGCGCCATTTTGATTAGTGGCAGCCAATGGCCTGAGAGGGGAAGATTGCTCCCGGGACCCCGCTGGACCACCAGGGACTTTCAGTAAGTCTTGGGGGGGGGGGGGTGTCGGGCAGGTCTTGAGGAGTCAGGAGGGTGGGGAGTTGCAATTAATTAAATTTGAAGGGTTGGAGTGGGTTTGGGGGTTTTTTTATGTGCCCTTTCTCCCCCCCCCCCAAAAAAAAAACCCAATAAGAAAACCACACAAAATTCCGTGGGTTTTCCTATCATTTCATTCCCCCCCCCCCCCCCGAAACACAACAAAATAGGAAATATCATCTTTATTTCCTATTTCATTGCAAACAAATGCACATCCCTATTAATATATCCTTAAACACTTCTTACTGGACTCCTCTATAACCTCCTTAAGCTGGCAGAAGGCTGACAATTAATATCATCCAGTTAAAACTTCTGTTATGCACAGTTCTAAACTCTTAGGAAACAAGTCAATGTATAGATTCTTCCACAGCCTTTTCACAACTCCCCCTTCCCCAAAAAACTAAGCATAAGGCTTTCTTGCAGCTAACATCAGCATCCATGCAAATTAGCCTGTCACAGAGGAACTACTGACACGCAGAACCTTGTGGTGCATTCTGAATGGTGCAGTTCCTTGATCTCCCATAGATTTGTATTGGCTCCAACTGCTTCCTGTGAAACACCATCCAACTGTATCTTCTAAAACTTTTTTAAAGCTTTGCTTTGAAATAAAAATTATAGGAAGGAATTTCTCAATGCTTGCTTACATCTAGGCTGGCACTGGGTTCAATACATTTTTTCTGTTTTTTTCCAGAGTGATTTGCATTACTGGAGATCTGTGCTGATGTCACTTCCTTTTCCCTTCCCTGCAGACCCTGCTGATTCAAAAGGTACAACTGCAGCTTTCTCAGTGCACTTTCTTTGTGGTTGTTTATTTTTTTCTGTGAGTCCTGCTTCCTCTGCAACAAGAGGAGCTGAATCCCTTCTGATCTGATTTCTCAGCTGGTTGTAGCCTGCTTTTTGCTGTCCATTCAGAACCATAGAAGGCAATCAAGCATGAATGAGACAAGAGCATAGGCTCTCTCAGCCTGTCTTTCCCTGTTTTTAACCACTGCAGCATTTCTGGGATTTCTTTCAACCAGGCATATAGAATGCAAGGATTTTTTTTTTTCACTTTGTTTACAATATTCAGCAGCTGCTACTTAGCTACATAAGTCCCACTTATCCAGTTAAAAAGCACTGAATGTGCTTTGAATATTGGGCTCCTAGTCTTTTCATCAGGTTTTGAGCCACGTATTGGAGTTGGTGATAAGAAATAGCATTTCCTCTCCTTATTATGAACAGGAAATACCTCAGAAGATGCTATGTCTCTGCCAGGTACCTAAGCAACTACCTTAATTGTTTTTTTTTTGACCCAGCAGTGTTTATTCCTGCTCCTTTGAGCTTTAGTTTAGTTGGAACCAGGATTGGGATCTGGTGCCATAAACCTTCATTTGCAATTACTCATGGATTTTTTTTCTCCTATTTTATATCTGCTTCCAACTTACTTTAGTTCAGTCTTTACAGTCACTGTCCTCATCTGGGGCATGCAACATGTCTCCTTTCAAAACCCTTCAATCATGAGCCCTAATGCCAAGCACTAAGGGGCCGATACAATACAGTACGCTCAGCTGAGCACACAATAATCCACAGTTGGAGGTGGGTTGTGTAGGCATGTCCACAGCTCGTTATGCTATAAGGGGGTTAGAACCTCCACAACACGTGTTGAACGTGCTGGGAAACTAATAGCGCACATCACATGCAAATGCATGTCGATGAGGCTATTAGTTATTCACTCCTCATGCAGTAAAAAAATGTGCATCCAATATGCACATTTTTCCCTCAGAAATTAACGCCTGCCTGGAACACCTCAAAAAATGCCTGGAGCACCCCAAAAGGTTTTACAGAAAAGCAGAAAATACTGCTTTTCTGTACATCTTCTGACTTAATCATGGCAATATTAAGTCAGAGGAATGAAAAATTAATCTTTAGGGATGTGAATCGGGCTTCGGACGATTGAAAATATCGTACGATATTTTCAAAATCGTCAGAAATCGGGGGCTCCCCAAAATGATAGGAAAACCCCACGATATTGTTTGTGGGGGTTCTCTTATCATTTTGGGGAAGGGTGGGAAAAACGGCACACAAAACTAACCCATAAACCCACCCCGACCCTTTAGAACAAATCCCTTAGCTTCCCAACCCTCCCGACCCCCCAAAAAATGTTTTACAGATACCTGGTGGTCCAGTGGGGGTCCCGGGAGTGATCTCCCACTCCCGGGCTGTGGCTGCCACTAATCAAAATGGCGCCGATGGCCCTTTGCCCTTACCATGTGACAGGGTATCCATGCCATTGGCCGGCCCCTGTCACATGGTAGGAGCATTGGATGGCCCGTGCCATTTTTAAAGATTGCGCCGGCCATCCATTGCTCCCTCCATGTGACAGGGGCCGGCCAATGGCACGGATACCTTGTCACATGGTAAGGGCAAAGGCCATCAGCGCCATTTTTATTAGTGGAAGCCGACGGCCCAAGAGCGGGAGATCGCTCCCGGGACCCCCACTGGACCACCAGGTACCTGTAAAATGTTTTTGGAGGGGTCGGGAGGGTGGGTGAAGCTAAGGGATTGGTTTTAAAGGGTCGGGGTGGGTTTTTTGTTTATCGGCTCGGGCGCAGCCGATAAACAAAACCTTGATCGGGCTGGACGAAAAAAAAAAAGCACGATGTGAATCAGAACTGGAATCTGAACTGATTTTTTTTAAGTGCCGGCAGTCAGGTTCAGGAAATGGATGCTCAGTTAACCGGCGTCTGTTTTCCAAACTTGTGGCAATACACCAATTTGGCAAATGGATGCCGATAAATTCAAAGTCCGTTTTCTTAACTAGTGGACAGCCATGGACAGCTGACTTCTCCTGGGCGCCAGCTGTCATGTAGACACTAGGGGCCTCAATCGACTCTAGCACCTCCTTGACAGCACAACCCCTAATTTTAATATTGCATGGTGCTCCTAGGAGAGGTGCCTGGGGGTGCATTAGGAAAGTGGGCGCTGAACATTCAGTACCTTCTTTCACCACATTTTTTTTGCATTTATTTATTTATTTAAGTTCTTTTAATATACTGATGCTCAAGACAAGTCTTATTGAACCGGTTTACAATGAACAAGGGGAGAACCAATTAACAGAGCAGGCGTAGAAAAGTTACAATAAACAGGGAATGAATAACTTGGTCATTAGAAAAGAGGGATAGATTAAACAGTAAATAATGAGTAGATAACTGTTGATTAGATAATAAAGCTTGTACATACATTTCAGTATTGTCCCCTAGGTTTCACCATTGAATGATGACTATGACATCCTTCTCCCCAGGGGTAGTGAATGCTGCTTCCACACCATTCCTAGTCCTAGCAACCATAAACATTGAAAACTTGACACAATATAGGCAAAAATAAAAGCTGCTTGAATCACACAATATCAAAAAAGCTCCCACCATAAAACTCTATGAGTTAACTCATTCACCACTTGCTGAAACACATATTAATTTTTTGATAAAAAGAAAAGTCTTCAGAATCCAGCAAGTTGAATTTTAACTTGTCTCAGATGTTTTAATCACAGGTCAAAACCACAAAAACCAACCAAAATTGTATTTACTACAAAATACTTTTTAAATTATGATTTTTGTTTTTTTCTTTAAATTTCTCAAAAAAATGTATCTTATGATATCTTCTTAATTTCCTAAAATGATTTTACTATGCTGAACTGCCACACTGCTGAATGCTAGCATTTTGCAATACTGCTGCTTCAGGCAAGAAATCATGTGAGGAGGAATCTACAAAATATATGAAAAACAATTAGTTTTTGTAGAAAATATCATGCCATAAATAAAAATGCAGTATATACTCACAAGGAATAAATATCAGCAAAATTCTTATTTTCTTTTTCATGGAGTGACTCCCTCTCCTAATGAAATTCCTTATTCAAAAAACTGCCAATGCATGTGCACTGATCTTAAATGTGAGACCATGTATAAATCAATCAGAATAAGATGTAAAACATACCATATATTTATTATCTTATTGACTTTATGTGAATATAACATATTTATTTAAATTTTATGAATTTTTTTGGATAATAAAATAAAGAACCATAAATGAAAAAATCAAACCAGCAATCCAGGTAGTCTCAGCAACTATTAAAGAAACCTGGACTTAACCACTAGGCTATAGAAGAATGCTTCTCTGATGAAGTGTGATGCTGATAACATTTTTGTGTTATTTATAATTTAAAAAAAAAAAAGCCTCATTAATATTGCACTGTCAAGAAATCTTCAAAAATTAATAATATTATATCTCCATTTATATAAAATCATGAAACTATTCCAATTGTATAATGCACTCTGGACATATCCATAAAAATTATTTGCTTGTTGATGCCCAATAAGTGTTCACTTGATCCAACAGAAAATAACTTGCTCTTAATGTCTGGGTTATTGAGGGATGGAACCCATTCACATGAAAGAAACCCACTTAATAGAGTTGTTTAGTCAATGAGGTTCAATACTGTTGAGGTGAAAAATCCAGTGTTTCTCCAGTGAGTCAGCATAATATCCCGACCACCACCTCTTGTCTGTTTCTCAACATGGTCTAATATAAAGCATACAGTGGAGTGGAGAAGCTGAGCAGTATACTAGATGGTAGCAAACCAAATAAGGATGGTATAGTGCTAAAAGTTCTATGATTCTTGTAAGGGTGTGTGAATCAATCAGTTAATGAAGATACATTTCAGGCATTTTCAACTTTTATTCACAAATTACAGGAAAAGTTTTGGTCTCCCGACATGGACCATGTTTTACTCATGGGCTGGGTCAGGAAGGACAGAGGCCCAAAAACTCAACTAGTTGTGTTATGTCCCAGTGAGTTACTATGTAGTCAGATCCATGCACATGCAAAGGAAACACTAGATATAGTTCATAACAAAACCTTGCAGAAATATTTCATAAACGGTGATCCAAGAACATGAATGAGTTCAATCAGGCAGCGAACAGCTGTCTAGAGAAAGCAGTTCGCTGTATGCAAGCATTCAGAAGGGGGAGTGGGGGCATGCCCGAGCCTGCACAGAAGAGGCCACCTGGAGCACTGATTGAAAATCACTTTTTGTTATTAAACAGATCACCTGCAAAGACAGAAGAAAAGAAAGAAGAAATCCAATGCATGCAGAAATTCCATAATACAATCAATAACCATAAGAAAAAGCTCCTTGGGGCTGATGCAATACAGTGAACTCAGCCGAGTACCCTGTTTAACTCAAAGTTGGACTTAGGTTGTGTAGGCACGTCCACAGCCCCTTATGCTAAAAGGGGATTAGCACCTCCACAATGAGCATCCAACGTGCTGGGAAACTAACAGTGCTCATCACATGTAAATGCATGTTGATGAGGCTATTAGTCACACCAAATGCAAAAAAAAATGCATATCCAATACGCACATTTTTGCGCTCAGAAATTAGCATCTGCCCAGAGCAGGCATTAATTTCTGAACACCCCCAAAAAGTTGTACAGAAAAGTAGAAAATAGTCAAAATACTGCTTTTTTGCGCATCCTCTGACTTAATAGCATGGCAATATTAAGTCGGAGGAATGAAAGATTAAAAAAACAAAATGTTAAGAAATGTGCCAGTGGTCAGGTTCGGGAAACAGATGCTCAGTTAACCAGCATTAATTTTCCAAACCCATGGCTGTGCACCAATTAGGAAAACAGATGCCAATAATTAAATTCAGTGCCCATTTTCTTAAGCGGTGGACAGCCGACTTCTCCTGGGTGCCTGCTGTCAAGAAGGCACTAGGGGTGCACAATCGACCCTAACGCCTCCTTGACAGCACGACCCCTAAATTTAATAATGCGCCTCGGGGCGCATTAGGAAAGTGGGTGCTAAACATTCAGCACCCACTTTCAGTGCATTTGTTTGCATCAGCCCCCTTGTACTGGGTGACTCAGTCATCAGAGGCACTAAATTAGGAACTCTTTTTCAGGGAAACACTAAAGTTAAAAGCCTTCCAGGATCATCGGCCGGTAGGAATGCTATTCAAATAGTCAAAGTGATCAGAGAAGAAAGCAAAGACTCTAAAATTGATATTATCATCCATCTGGGAACCAGCAACCTTGCTAGAAACAGCATCCAAGTGGTACAGAGATTTTCAGTCTCTTGCAAAGCAGATTAGTCACATGGTGAAAACCATTGCCTTTTCAGAATTATCTGTTCATGGAAAAGGGAAAGAGAGGCTAAGACCTATAGATAACTTCAATGCATTGCTAAAAACTTGGTGTAAGGAGCAAAGTTTTGTATATATTGAAGGCTGGGGCCATGTATGGAACAGTTAAAGGCTTTATATCAAAGATGGCTTACATCTGTCTGCAAACCACAAGCAAACCGAGCTATGGCCAGCATTCAAACCAGTTATGTAGAAATCCAACACGAATGCTGGTATTAAGTAATACAGTCCCAATACTTCATTCAGGTATATAAATGTAAAGTCTCATTTATTCGAAAATTGGCAACTCCATTGTTATAAAGCGCAATCTTTCATGCACACGGGGTCCCCCCGTGTGCATGAATGAGACTTTACATTTATATACCTGAATGAAGTATTGGGACTGTATTACTTAATACCAGCATTCGTGTTGGATTTTTACATCTGTCTGCGACAGGAAAAAACATCCTAAGAAATGAATTCAAATCCTATACCATAAGGCATTTAAACTAGAAGATGGGGGTGGCAGAAGGAAATTAGAATGTCACCCCCAGAATACAAATACAAAGGAAATGGGTGAAGTGGATAACAAAAGTCTGCTGAATAAGGCACAAAATAAGTCCAAGAAAAGCAGTAACCTGAACAAGAAAAGCTGGAAAAGTATGAGCACAAATGCTCATAGTCTGGGCAATAAAATCCCAGACCTGCAAGCCCTAATAGTGGAGGTGGACTTGGACATTGTTGCTGTCAAAGAATGTTCACAGAATCTCATGACTGGGATATGGCCATACTAGGCTATAACTTGTTAAGGAAGGAAAGAGAAGGCAAAAAATGAGGAGGAGTAGCTCTTTATGTAAAATAAAATATCCAAGCAACTGGGCTGCAAGAAAGATGGGGTAAAGAAGAGTATTATGGGCCATCCTAAAAAAATGCATCCTTTTTTACTGGATGGTTTACAAGCCTCTGAATCAAATGGAAGAACTAGACGGAGATCTGATTGAAGACATGCAAAAGATGGTAAAGAAGGGAGAAGTGTTGATTGTTGGAGATTTTAGTCTGCCAGACGTAGACTGGAGAATTCCTTCTGTGAAATGTAACAGAAGAAGAGAGATAGTGAATGCCCTGCAAGGTTTCTGTTCAAACAAATGCTAATGGAATGTTCAAGGGAGGGAGCTATACTTGATTTAGTGCTCACTAATGGGGATAATATCTCTAATGTTCGGGTGGGTGGCCACCTCAGACCATTGATCATCAAATGTTATGATTTGATATCACAAATAGGATATGGAGAAGTTACTAGGGATGTGAATCGTTTTTTGACGATTTAAAATATCGTCCGATATATTTTAAATCGTCAAAAATCGTTAGAGGCGTGATACAATAGGAATTCCCCCGATTTATCGTCAAAAATCGTAAATCGGGGGAAGGGGGAGGGCGGGAAAACCGGCACACTAAAACAACGCTAAAACCCACCCCGACCCTTTAAAATAAATCCCCCACCCTCCCGAACCCCCCCAAAATGTCTTAAATTACCTGGGGTCCAGTGGGGGGGTCTCGGTGTGATCTTCCACTCTCGGGCCACGGGTGCGTTAATCCTCTATCATTTCCTCTATCCAGTTCTCATCACCCCCTACATGTACCCCTATTCTGTGGTCCGACCACTCACTCATCAAGACTCGGCTCTCCGTTAGTACCATCACCACTTGCAACCACCCACAAAATAACTCTTTCTCCTACTGCAAAACTTGCTCCTCTAAAGAGCTAACCACAGCAATCACTGAATCCCTAAACAAACTTGACTGCTCTTCACCCGAAGCTGCACTCAACTCCTGTGATAACCTTACCCTTGACATAGCCAACAATCTATGCCCACTCATCACCCGCAATCAACACTCTACACCCTCCAACAACAAACCTTGGTACACAACAGAACTGCACCAAATGAAACACAACCTTAGAATGAAAGAGAGAGTATGGCACAGACATCCTACCACACAGCACTCCTCTGCCTACAAATCATACCTACACATATACCGCCTCGCCATTCAACAAACTAAACACAACTACTACGCCTCCAAGATACACCAATACGCCTTCAACCCCAAAGCCATCTTCTCTTATGTTGCAGCTCTCACCAAACCCCCCACACACACCAACACTGAAGAAGAAGCCAGCGCAAAATGTGAAGAACTAGCCCATTTTTTCCATAACAAAATTGCCAATTTACTCCTCCTGTTCCCCCGACAACCACTCTCATGCCCACCACCTCATCATCCAGCAATCTCCCCCTCCCCCTTAAAAACTCACTCAACGCAATCGACACTACCTCCTCCAAGAAGATTGAGTCCATCCTTAAAAGGATTAAGCCTGCATCCCACCCATCCGACACCATCCCCACTAAATCCCTCCTCTCCGTCCCCAACATCATTGCAAAACCCATAGCAGATAACATCAACTGCTCTCTATTCACCAGCTCAGTCCCTGATTCCCTAAAAAATGCAGTTGTTAAACCCCTCCTCAAGAAGCCCACTCTTGACCCCAATGACCCAGCCAATTACCGTCCCATCTCTAACCTCCCCCTCATCGCTAAATTCTTGGAATAGGTAGTCAACACCCAGCTAATGGACTACCTCGAAGATAACAATATCTTTCACTCCTCCCAGTTTGGATTCCGCAAAAATCTCAGTACAGAAATCCTCCTCCTTTCCCTCACAGACTTCCTCCTCTCAGGCCTTGACCAAGGTCAAAATTATCTCATTGCCTTCCTTGACATCTCTGCGGCTTTTGACACAATAAGCCACAAACTTCTCATATCCCGACTAACCGATATTGGCATCTCTGGCATTGCCCTCCTCTGGTTCAGATCTTACCTATCCAACAGACGTTTCTGTTACATTTAGGCAATGGTCCGGTGTTGTGAACACCAACTTCAGGTGGAGAGAGACAGGGATAGCTGGAAGGTCTCTGATGATGGCTGAGAAGGAATGATGCAGGCAGGAGTGTATGGAACTGGGCGATGGCTGTGATGAGAGTAGCAGAATACTGGCTGGGAACAAAGTCAAAGTCCATGCAGGGTCAGGGCAGGCGGCAGGCAAACCAAGGTCAAGGTCCAGGCAGGGTCAGGCCAGGTAGCAAGCAACAGAGTCAAAGTCCAGGCAGGGTCAAGGCAGGTGGCAGGCAACAGTGTCAAAGTCCAGGCTTCTCGGTCAAACTAGGCACTTCTGAATCCACCCACCTTACCCTCACTCAAGGAGTGCCTCAAGGTTCTTCCCTCTCTTCCACCCTCTTTAACATCTACCTCCTACCACTTTGTCACCATCTGTCAGATCTTGGTCTCAAATTCTACATCTATGCAGATGACATCCAAATCATCATCCCACTCCGTGAGTCTTTATCCGCAACCCTCAGCTTCTGGGAGAAATGCCTTTCTTCCCTAAACTCTCTCCTCACCTCCCTGCAACTCGCCCTCAACTCATCTAAAACTGAGATCCTCCTCATCCACAACCAACAAACCTTCAAGCTCATTCCCCCCAACAATACCGCTGCCATTTCCCTCACCTCACAGCCCCCCATACGAAACCTTGGTGTCTTAATTGACCCACATTTGAACCTAAAAAAACATATTAGCTCCGTCCTTAAAGGAGGTTTCTACAAACTCAATATCATAAAAAAGCTCAAACCCCTTCTACACACACATGACCTCAAAACTGTCATCCAAGCCACCATATCATCTAAGCTCGACTACTGCAACTCCCTATATCTAGGCCTCCCCTACTCCACCATCAAACCTCTACAGATGCTGCAAAATGCTACAGCAAGAATCATCAATAATACACGCAAAACTGACCATATAACCCCCATCCTCAAAAACCTACACTGGCTTCCTATCTCATCCTCATCCTCTTCAAAACACTCACTATCATACACAAATCGATCTACAAAAATAACTCCTCCTGGCTCAGTGACCCATTCCAACTCATACAATCTGCTCGCCCCTCCAGAGCAAACCTCAAATGCACCCTGCAAGTCCCACCCCTCAAGAAGGCCAGACTCACAGCAACAAGGGACCGTGCTCTCTCAATAGCTGGCCCAACTCTCTAGAACTTTCTACCTTCCAACCTCCGCCTGGAATCATGCCCATTTAAATTCAGGAAAATGCTAAAGACATGGCTTTTCCACCAGGCATTTCCAGATTAACAGCATTCTTTCCTGCTCTCTCTTCTCACCCTTCACCCTCCCCTCCCCTCTCCCTCTGCTAAAGTCTTGGCTATCCCACCAGGCACCCCTAGACTATCTGCATTTCCCCCTACCCACCCTCTCTCCCACCCTGTCCTTGCCCTCTCCCATTTCCTTACTGCACGCATCCAGTAACTCTGTACATATGTTTTTACTGTCTAAAGTATCCAGTAGGGGTGTGCATTAGGTCCCTACGTATTGGCAATTTGCAACGGATGTTACCATATTCGTTGTTTTCGTGGGGAAGCGAAACGTATCGTGATTCTCCACGAATACACTACTCTTCGCCGAATTATTCGGCCGCCTAAATAAATCAATTTAAACAAACCCCCCATCCTCCTGATGCCCTCCCCCCCAAGACTTACCAAAACTCCCTGGTGATCCAGCAAGGGGTCCGGGAGCCATCCCCTGCACTCTCACACCCTCGGAGCCGGTTTCATCATGGCACCGATAGCCGAATGGCGCCATTTTGAATACTGGCAGCCGATCGCCTTTGCCCTCACTATGTCACAGGGGCCAACAGTCGGTCCCTGTGACATAGTGAGGGCAAAGGCGATCAGCGCCATTTTTAGTACTGGCATCCGATGGCCGGAGTGCAGGAGGTAACTCCTGGACCCCCACTGGACTTTTGGCAAGTCTTGGGGGGGCAGGAGGCCCCCCAAGCTGGCCAAAAGTCCCTGGGGGTCCAACGGGGGTCCCGGAGTGATCTCCTGCCCTCAGGCCATCGGCTGCCAGTAATCAAAATGGTGCCGATAGCCTTTGCCCATACAATGTCACATGGGATACCGGTGCCATTGGTCAGCCCCTGTCACATGGTAGGAGCACAAGATGGCGCCAATGGCCATGTGACAGGGGCTGACCAATGGCACCAGTAGCCCCTGTGACAGAGTAGGTCAAAGGCTATCGGCGCCATGATGAAACCAGTACCGAGGGTGTGAGAGTGCAGGGGATGGCTCCCAGACCCCCCGCTGGACCACCAGGGAGTTTTAGTAAGTCTTGGGGGAGTCAGGAGGGTGGAGGGTTGTAGTTAATTTTAATTTTAGCTGGGACACAAATAGAAATCGCCGTATTAACGCATCGGGGCTCCATACGGCCGAATGCAACATATCTGCTCCCCGACGAATCCGAATCCCAAATGCAACGTATAGCATCCCTCTGCACATCGCTAGTATCCAGTAACTCTGTAAATATGTTCTTACACTAACTAATGTATCCTGCACCGCGTTTAATTCCTTTCTCAGGCTCCCCTTTAGAGCTGTCTAGCTTTTGATTTTGGGTTGTCCTCTACTCCTGTCCCTGTTTATTGTATTTTCTACCTCCAGTTACAATGTAAACCGATATGATGTGTATTTTAATGTCGATATAAAAAAGCTGTTAAAATAAATAAATAAATAAATAAATGTCATGGCTAATTCAGCCCTGCATGTGAACAAAAAAAGCAAGTTTGCTTATTGTAAATTATGTTCTCTGTAGACAATAGGATGAATTAGCCAAGCTAAGTATCCACCTGCCTCTCTGAAATGTTGACAACCTTACCTAACTAGACTTAGCTCTAAAATCAACTGAGGCGGCTCACAAGGCAATGCCCATGTGAATTCCCGTACATGTTCAGTAGAGAATAGAGATGTGAATCGTGTCCTCGATCGTCTTAATGATCGATTTCGGCTGGGAGGGGGAGGGAATCGTATTGTTGCCGTTTGGGTGTGTAAAGTATCGTGAAAATCGTTAAAATCGTGAGCCGGCACACTAAAACCCCCTAAAACCCACCCCTGACCCTTTAAATTAGATCCCCCACCCTCCCGAACCCCCCCCCCAAATGCCTTAAATTACCTGGGGGTCCAGCGGCACACTAAAACACGGCACACTAAAACCCCCTAAAACCCACCCCGACCCTATAAATTAAATCCCCCACCCTCCCGAACCCCCCCCCCCAAATGCCTTAAATTACCTGGGGGTCCGTAGCGGCGGTCCGTAGCTTAAATTACCTCCGTAGCCTTAAATTACCTCCATAGCGGCGGTCCGTAGCTAAATCGGGGGAAGGGGGAGAGCAGGAAAACCGGCACACTAAATCGTGTAGTCTTCAGCCGGCGCCATTTTGCAAAATGGCCGCCGCAAAATGGCGGCGGCCATAGACCAAAACGATTCGACGCAGGAGGTCATTCCGGACCCCCGCTGGACTTTTGGCAAGTCTTGTGGGGGTCAGGAGGCCCCCCCAAGCTGGCCAAAAGTTCCTGGGGGTCCAGCGGGGTTCCGGGAGCGATCTCCTGCCGCGAATCGTTTTCCGTACGGAAAATGGCGCCGGCAGGAGATCGACTGCAGGAGGTCGTTCAGCGGGGGTCCGGAACCCTCGCTGAACGACCTCCTGCGTCGAATCGTTTTGGTCTATGGCCGCCGCCATTTTGCGGCGGCCATTTTGCAAAATGGCGCCGGCTGAAGACTACACGATTTAGTGTGCCGGTTTTCCTGCTCTCCGTAGCCTTAAATTACCTCCGTAGCGGCGG
This sequence comes from Rhinatrema bivittatum, assembly GCF_901001135.1. Classification (NCBI taxonomy): domain Eukaryota; kingdom Metazoa; phylum Chordata; class Amphibia; order Gymnophiona; family Rhinatrematidae; genus Rhinatrema; species Rhinatrema bivittatum. The sequence goes on along the minus strand of NC_042617.1, from coordinate 333,471,596 downwards.
TCCGTAGCTAAATCGGGGGAAGGGGGAGAGCAGGAAAACCGGCACACTAAATCGTGTAGTCTTCAGCCGGCGCCATTTGGAACCCTCGCTGAACGACCTCCTGCAGTCGATCTCCTGCCGGCGCCATTTTCCGTACGGAAAACGATTCGCGGCAGGAGATCGCTCCCGGACCCCCGCTGGACCCCCAGGAACTTTTGGCCAGCTTGGGGGGGCCTCCTGACCCCCACAAGACTTGCCAAAAGTCCAGCGGGGGTCCGGAACGACCTCCTGCGTCGAATCGTTTTGGTCTATGGCCGCCGCCATTTTGCGGCGGCCATTTTGCAAAATGGCGCCAGCTGAAGACTACACAATTTAGTGTGCCGGTTTTCCTGCTCTCCCCCTTCCCCCGATTTAGCTACGGACTGCCGCTACGGAGGTAATTTAAGGCTACGGAGGTAATTTAAGCTACGGACCGCCGCTACGGACCCCCAGGTAATTTAAGGCATTTGGGGGGGGGGGGGGGTTTGGGGGGGTGGGGGATTTAATTTAAAGGGTCGGGGTGGTTTTTAGGGGGTTTTAGTGTGCCGTGTTTTAGTGTGCTGCTGGACCCCCAGGTAATTTAAGGCATTTGGGGGGGGGGGGTTCGGGAGGGGGGGGGATTTAATTTAAAGGGTCGGGGGTGGGTTTTAGGGTGTTTTAGTGTGCCGGTTTTCCTGCCCTCCCCCTTCCCCCGATTTACGATTTTTTGACGATAAATCGGGGGAATTGGTATTGTATCGTGGCCCTAACGATTTTTGACGTTTTAAAATATATCGGACGATATTTTAAATCCTCAAAAAACGATTCACATCCCTAGTAGAGAACAAGCTCTATTTGCTTAGAGAGAGTCTGTTTGGTGCTGCTAGATAACGTCACCTACATGTAATGGCTAATTCATCCTGCAGTTAACGGAGAACACCATTTACGGTAAGCAAACATGCTTTTCTTTTCCTCCAAATGTACCCTCAAGTTAATATCTTTGATAATAGGGTTTCCAAGCAGAAAGAGTTTTCCATTCTTAGGGCATTTTTTGATAGTGTCTTTAGAATTTTGCATACTATTTAATTTAGCCATTTACTTAGCATTTATATGCTGCATTATACAACAATCCAAGTGGCTCACAGAATCACATTCATAAGATACAAACATAAAATGTATTCACAAAATAAAACAAAACATAAACTTAAAACACAATAAATCAACAATAATACCTGTGGGCCAGCCAGGTAAACTTTTAGGCTGGAGACATAAGGTACATTGATACCAGCCTTCTTTCTTAAATATTCCATATTTATAACAGAATCAGCATTCACCAAACTGTAAGCTGTTTACCACCATTAGTATATTTCACACAACAACACTTTCGGACAGAGACGTGTCAGAAGTTGCCTTCTCTTGGAGATGCGGGGCCTGTCTGTTCCCAGCTGGGTCTGTACTCTTATTCCTCCTCCTTGGGAACCTGCCCCCAAAGCTACTTGCCTCTCTGGCTTTTAAGGTGGAAAACAAGACCATTTTTTTTACATGAAAACTGAAAGATTATTAGCACAAGTAATTCCAAAAGCAAGAAAAATTTCCTTTTAATAATCACTAAAATTTTCAGTTAATATTTCTAGGTCACTAGCAGGTGATCATTCATTTAAAATGCAAGGATCCTTTTCCTTTAGGTCACTTTAAGGTTCCTTTAAGGAAAATACCTATTTTAAACCAATTAAACAAGCTACATACTATACCTGAAACTGCCCAGTTTTCTAAAACAAGGACTATTGTTCTGTTGATGCAGGCATTCTCTGGGTCATGTAGTTGGGTAACATGCACTAAATCTGCATAGCTTAAATTGGTTTTCAAACTTGGAGGTTGTTTTATTATTAATTCTTCATTTGTAACTGAGCCGGACCCTGACAACTTGCACTTTGGGTATATATTAAATCATACCCATTCCAGAATACTCCCAAAACATGTATTATTTATTCAGCTAATTTTTAGCCTGATAATTACTGGGGATATTGAGAATACTTGTGAGTTATCTAGCTAAATTCCTTTGAATATCGATCTCAAAACTGTATTAAAAATATTCTTCGGGCTTTATTTAAAAAAATGAAATCTGTACAAAGCCTATACATACAACCATAAAAATGGATTACAAATCCCCCACCACTAGTAACCTCCACCCAACCTCCTCTCTTTTCTCCACCCAGTGTCCAACATCCCCCTCTCTCTGCTGTCTCCCACCCCCTCTCTCTCTTTCCCCCCTCCCACCACAGTGCTCTTGTCTCTCTGCCCCCTCCCTCCCCCCAGTAGGTTAGACCTCAGGCTGAACCAGGCCAACAAAAAATTCTCCCTAGCCTGCTCAAACCAGAGGGTTATGTGCTTGAGGAGGGGACAGAGAGGCTGAGATTCCTGTTTAGAAAGACTACCCACCCAGAAAACCACACTTACATATATATATTCTTATGTCAGCTTTTAAGCAGCATTATCCACCATGATCACGGTGTGACCTACCTTCAGGCCATGATAGGGGGAAAGACATTCAGCACCCGATAACCCGGAGGCTGCAGCAGGATTGCCAGTATGGCTCCTGCATCAGCAGTTCCGATGGACAGCAGATGGCTGTGGCTAGCTTGGGACTGTTAAACACGATGTGCAGGCACAAATCAAATCTTCTGCGCCTGCTATGGTACTGCCAAATGATTGGCTCCAGTTTCATGGCAAAAACAAAAACAAAAAATGTGCCGGACATAGTGTACATGAGCAGAGGGAAATCTGCCCCCACCTCCCAGCTGCCAACGGTCTGACCTGCCTGCCACAATGGCATCTGACGTCAGCCATGAAGGCCCGACACGTTGCCCTTATTGATACACTAACTTGCGACATCAGGTCTTCAATAAGGATGTTGGCTGGTAGTGGCCAATAGATGCAACTGGTGCAGAGCTGGCAGGGGAGATGGGACCATGAGGCTGGAGATGGAACAGTCATGCTTGGGATAGGGGGAACTGGGCACTGGAAGACAGCCAGAAGATTAGATGATGGTGATGAACTCACAGATCCTCATGATGCCACTGTTTCAGGTTGGTGGTACACAGCACACTCCTTTTCTAAGTGGGTGATGTCCGTGCACTACTGTGCACCACAGACAGTACGCCGATGCATATAGGACCAGTTTACCTCATTGTTCCCCTCCTCTTGACCAGCTCATTTTGACTTCACAATCTCTAAGGGTGAAATTCATGCAATTGCAAGCACAAAAATATTTGGCAACTTCAATAAATACAAATATTCACATCCTAAGTTTGAAGCTGATGGCTGAGAAGTAGGGGTGTGCATTCGGATTGACCGCATTAGTAAAACGCAACTCATATTTTTTTTTACTTAAAAAATTGATTCGACATAAACGATCGGATTTCCCACATATCGAACATAGATATGTTCGATATGTGGGAAATCGCGATTGTTGAGCCAAAATAAAAATTTAAACCCCCTCACCCTCCTTAATCCCCCCCCCAGACTTACCACAACTCCCTGGTGATCGAGCGAGGAGTGAGGACGCCATTTCTGCAATCCTTGGCGAGAAGCATGTGACGTCGGCGGCACGTCGAGTGACGCCGGCGTCACGTGATTCCCGGCTCGTTTGCGCCGGACGGCTCGTTCGGCCCAAAAAGAACTTTTGGCCAGCTTGGGGGGGTCAGGAGGCCCCCCCAAGCTGGCCAAAATTTCTTTTTGGGCCGAACGAGCCGTCCGGCGCGAACTCGCTGGGAATCACGTGACGCCGCGTCACTCGACGTGCCACCGACGTCACCTGCTTCTCGCCAAGGATTGCAGAAATGACGTCCTCACTCCTCGCTCGATCACCAGGGAGTTGTGGTAAGTCTGGGGGGGGGATTAAGGAGGGTGAGGGGGTTTAAATTTTTTTTTTGCACATATGTACATATACCCAACTCATTGGATTTTTTTTATGTCCATATTGGCCGCAAGTGGGACCCCCTTTCGGACATAAAAAATATGAACATAAAATTTTGCTCTGCACATCCCTACTGAGAAGCACTGGTTATCTCACAAAAGATGCTTAAATCCCACACGTGCTCATTTTGTATTGACCTGATGGAGGGAGCTTAGCTCTCTAAACCTTGTCACAAATAAAAAGGTCTCATCTATAACAGTATATGTTAACAGTTTTGCAAATGCAAGTAGCCTGACATGGTAACCACACTAGTCACAAAAGACTTAAATTCAAAAAGGAAAAAGGCTGCCTACTGTTGTCATTGTTATGCTGGGCCATATCCTTGGCTGATCCATTATGGAGGGGTTTGTGCGTGAACTGTTAGGAATATTTACACAATTGGCAGGAGCATCCCCAATAATGCTAAGTTCAATACTCTCAAAGTGAAATATAGCTTTGATGTTGGCATAAAAAGGTGCTGTAAATACAGATATGGTGCAATCCATTTAGTTACTGACAGCATAAAAATGTTTGAAAATGTATTTTATAATCATCAAGCCAAAATATGGGATCACTTAAGTCCTATTGACCAAAAACAGTCTATTAAAAGTATGGTCATCCAGTACATAGAAAAAAAAAACCACACACATTTTTTCCCACTTTGAGAAAGGTGTTGGAAGCCAGCAAATCTCTTTAATACAAACAGATTATTATTTTTTAACAGCACAGCTTGACTCTTTCAAGAACAGCTGGATAAGAATGATTTTAATCAGAGCTTGTAATATAATGGATTCTTCTGTAACCCTCCCTTTACAAGGGTGCTCATGCTGAGCACTGACCCAAGAATTGCAGGTTTGGGGACATGGGTTCTCTGATGGGTACAGATAAACCTGTGGAAACCTAAAGAGGATCATGCTAAAAAAAAAAAAAAAAAGCAGCCTACACCAGCTGTTGTGTTGAAAACAAGAATAGAGTTTACTGCCGAAAACTGTACAAAAATATACATAGTCTAGAGTAAAAAGATCAAACCAGGAAACAGTTCTTTAAGATTCTTTGTAAACCGGTTTGATTTGCATCTAATGTAGGAAGATCGGTATAGAAAAACAAAAAATAAATAAATAAAAAGATTAAAAAAAAATCACATAAGGCAGTTTTCTTTATTCTTTATCTTCAGTTTCTTATGCAGCATAAGACAATTTCAAAAGCACACAGAATCCCCTTACTATTCTCTTTGAGTCACCATTTATAGTGGGTGTCTACTAACTCAGGGGGTGGCGAGGGGAGGAGTCGGGTTGGTGAGGGGGCGGACTCGGCGATGTCTTCACTGGCTGCGATAAGGTTAGTAACCTTATCGTCGCCAGTAGCGTGCCGAATAGCACTACCTTTCACGGTGGCGCTATTCGTTGCGAAAGCCGGCAATGAAGACACCGCGATGTTGGATTTCGCAGGCCCGCCCCCTTCATTCCCCCCCCCCCCCCCCCATTTTCTGCGATAGAATGACGAATCCAGGCCTCAGTTTTTAGTTGATGGACCTTCCTGTCACTCCTAAGTGATTCTCTTACTAGAGAATTACTCTTGAAACGTGTTGGAACTTAGCTCTACACGTGTGAAGAAAAGCAGTAGGATACTAAAGTTGATTCAGTGCATTTTTTCTGACTTGCATATCACAGTATTTTGCAACTACAAATCCTTGAACTGTGCAATATGGTATACTGCATGACAATTAAATTATTGTTGATGTCCACACTTTCCACAGCAGTAGTGAGCATGTCCATGTTATGAATGCATAACGGGCAGAGCCTGAGATGGAAATAAAGTTGGCTGATCCCTAGGGATGTGCAGAGCAAAATTTTATGTTCATATTTTTTATGTCCGAAAGGGGGTCCCACTTGCGGCCAATATGGACATAAAAAAAATCCAATGAGTTGGGTATATGTACATATGGGGGGGCCTCCTGACCCCCTCAAGCTGGCCAAAAGTTCTTTTTGGGCCGAACGAGCCGTCCGGCGCAAACTTGCCGGGAATCACGTGACGTCGGCGTCACGTGATTCCCGGCTTGTTCGCGCCGAACGAGCCGTCCGGCGCGAACTTGCCGGGAATCACGTGACGTCGCATCTGAGTGACGCGGCGCCACGTGATTCCCGGCTCGTTCGCGCCGGACGGCTCGTTCGGCCCAAAAAGAACTTTTGGCCAGCTTGGGGGGGTCAGGAGGCCCCCCCAAGCTGGCCAAAAGTTCTTTTTGGGCCGAACGAGCCGTCCGGCGCGAACGAGCCGGGAATCACGTGACGCCGGCGTCACATGCTTCTCGCCAAGGATTGCAGAAATGGCGTCCTCACTCCTCGCTCCATCACCAGGGAGTTGTGGTAAGTCGGGGGGGGGGGATTAAGGAGGGTGAGGAGGTTTATATTTTTATTTTGGCTCAACAATCGCGATTTCCCACATATCGAACATATCTATGTTCGATATGTGGGAAATCCGATCGTTTATGTCGAATCAATTTTTTAAGTAAAAAAAAAATATGAGTTGCGTTTTACTAATGCGGTCAATCCGAATGCACACCCCTACTGATCCCACCACAGATAATCCTAAGTAATTGCCTCTGCGGTATTCTTGTATACCTGCTTGTCTGTGATGAGTTTTGCTTTTGACATTTACCCGTAAATATTTTCTCTCTGATATGTTCAGAAAATGCGAATCTCTGACAGTGATAACTTGAAATTGGAAAATGTTTAAAACCTGTTGTGTTGTTGGCAAAGGCATTATATCCTTATTTTGTGTTGCATGACGGGGCACTGGAGGGGAGGAATTTTACAACTAATATAGATGCAACCTAGTAAAAGGTTCTCACTTATTTAAAAAAAAAAAATCATGTATGTGCATTTTTTAAACTGAATTCATCTTGAACTCCTATCTATAGTTTCTGGTTAAAACATGTAAGGCCAATGGAATCAACTTCTTTAAAAAGCTGAGGCGAAGGAGTAGCCCACTGGTTAGAGCAGTGGAAGCCAGAACCAGGGAAACCAGAGTTCAAATTGTGCTGCTGCATACCCTCTGACTTTGGGCAAGTCACTTCACCCTCCAGTACCAACTTAAGACTATAAGTCCTTTGGGGGAGGCACCTACAAACTGCATCTGACTTTGTAAAATTGCCTTGTGGCTGAAGTTGTCAAGGTCAGTAATTAAATCCAAATCCTGTTAAGTTTATTTCATGTTCAAATCAATGCATGCGATCAGAATTGCAATGAAACAGCCTGCGTGTAGACAGGGAATGCATGGCAGGGTCATTTTAGTGTAACCTGCTTCAGGGATGCAAGTCACATGAAACTAGGTTTTACATGTGCAATAATATAGGCTGCTCATATAAAACTTGAAGCGGTATCATGTCCCACTTAACTCTGCTTTTAATTGTAATGTAATTCTGTTAAACTGATCTGTCTTCAATGAGGAACTGAAATATTTTAAATTTTATTATTTCCATAGCCCGCAATTCCCTTAAACATCAAATTGGGATAAAATAGTAAAAACGAAATTTGTGCAAGGAAGTCATCAAGGTTGTCAACAGCAACATTTATTTATTTACTTGTTTATTTAATGTAACTTTATAATTAGCAAAAGGGCAATGTTAAAACTCTCTGAAGATGTGCACCATTTATGAGTATCTTTTACCTGCACTCTTTGCACCAGTTTTCAAAGGAATTGTTTTCTGTTTGAACACTGCTTTAGAAAAAGTGCACACATACACCTTTGCACCTGCTTTCTGTATAGTTAGTATTCCAGGTACATTTATTTATTCATTTATTCATAAAAGTTATAACCTGCTGATCTACAAATCTCAGCAGAGATTGGAGAACAATCAAAGATATATAATAAACACATAAAACCAAATAATCTAAACCAAATATCAGAACAAATAATACAAAAATTAAAACATGAAAAAAAAAAACCATAAACAACATATGGACATAACTACCTATTACAGTACCAGCTTAATACAATGCCAGTGGTATAGGGAAATATCTCATGATTACCACTGAATCAAATTATGAATCACAATAGCCATGCAACTTACAGGCCAGTATGGTGACAGGCCCCAAGCACTGTCACAGCAAGAAAGAAGAAGGAACTTTGCCCAGGTGAACTTTAAAACCTTGTCTCTGTGGAAAATGAAGAGGCCTTGTCCTGATACACTGAAGGATGCCTTATCAGATGTGCCTGTTTATAGACGCCTGTTTAAATAAAGAAACCAGACAAAAGGACGAAATGACTAAAGCATAAGTAGGAATCATGGTTCGGCCAAAGCAGAGTGCAGAGGTCATAAAGACCCCCACCTTTGAAAGGAAGAGGGAGGCAGCCTGAGACGGAGCAAAGCACTCTGACTCACAGCTTGGCATAAGGAGGTGGCGGTTCTCCTCCCTGAAGGAATGGGAGGGGGGGGGGGGGGGAAAGGACCTGCAACATGGCAAAAGACCATCCGTACACCACATGGTTATGCATGAGCTTATGCAAATTTATCAGCTGGAAAGTATAAGACAGGGGGGCAAGGAAGAGAAAAAGGAGGAAAGCACAAACCCTGAACACAAACCCTTGGAGAAAACCCAGAGAGTGGATCCAGAGAGCAACCCTGAAACCTGGGTCGAAGCATCCCTGAAAGTGAAAGGGGGCCAGAAGCAAACCAGCCCTCCTGGCTATTGAGAAGGGAGAAGACTAGATGTGGCCAGGTGATCAGAGAGAGGAGACCCCATCTCAGGTACGGAATGTGAAGGAGTCATAGATGGTGAAGGGTGAGAAGAAACCAAGACAGCTGGCAATCACTAGAATGAAAAGCTAGTCTCCTTCCTGCACAGCCTGCCCGCTTTGCCAATACCAAGCCCAGGAAGCAAGCCTCTCTCCTGCCCACATTCTCCAGCTCTCCAGATGGGGCCTGCTTCAGTGGTGAACAGAGGTTTCGCCTGAAGTCTGGACCCAGGGTAAGTTAACCCTAAGTATTAGGGTTAACATATGAAGCAGGCTAAAGTTTATGGCATGTTTTGTTACCACTCATGATACAGAACTTTATTTAGGGAAAACTGGTGCTTAGTGGCCAGGATGTTAGAGATAAGAATTGCTGTTATTTTCTAAATGCTATGTCCTGCCAAATCTGATAAATAAAAGTCTATTTCTGAGGAGAATACATGTTGTTTTTTCCCTGACTTAGGATCTCAAGTAAGGTGGGAGGGCAGCTGGCAGTGTCTTGTAACAGACAGATCCCTGTACCCCTAAACCTACTTACAGTGGCATGCAGCCAGTCTATCATATCAATATATCACCCTCCGGCAGTTTCTGAAGCTGAGCAAATCATGATCTGAGGAGCGGGTTGTAACTCAGTCCTGGAATTAGAAGACCTGGGATGGATTCTCCGGTAGTGGTCTGCCAAGCAGGGTAACCCGTGGAATCCTTGCTTCCTGATAATCTTGTGCATGAAGGCTCTGGTAGTGATCCGTCGTGTGGAGTAGGCTGGAGGCAGATGTGAGTAACTGATACAAGACAGCGTAAATCCAGTAGTGGTCCGCAAGGTGGGGTAACCCGGAAAGTACTTGCTTCAGATATAGCTTATGTGTTGTAGCTCTAGTAGTGGTCTGCAGCGCAGGGTAAGCCAGAGGTAGGTGTTGGCAATTGGCACAAGACAGCATAGATCCGGTAGTGGTCCACAGAGCGGGGTAACCTGAGGATTCCACACAGCAGGATAGATGTGGTAACGAAGAGTAGGTCTTGTACTCACAATGCAGTAGAGAATACGTAGTAGCAGCAGCGGAGATCCGATGCAGGAGAACTCACTTAGCTGAAGAAGGCACTCAAGGCTATCCAAGGAGCGGATAGCCTTGAGTGCAGCAAAGCCCCCGAAGATTGGGTACCTGAGTCACTCAGCCAGGAACGCCGATACAGTGATGCGAAGCATCTCAGAGAAAGGAATAGCAAGATGGAATCCTTGCTAACTCGTAGGTAGGAAAGTCCGGTTAGCTTATATATATGTAGGCAGTGACGTCATGTGGAGGGGACGCCCCCGAGGTTCCCGCCATGACGTGCACAAGAAGGAGGCAGGTGCGAGCACGCATGCCCTAGGTCTCTCCGGGTTCAAGATGGGTTCAAGGAGGTCGGCGTGCAGAGGCAGAGATGGCCATCTTAGCCAGAATTGAGGCTACTGGACAAAATGAGGTGAGCAGCAAAGATTGCAGCCATCTGCGACCGACGGGCGCAACAAAAATGTTTTGAACTATACTGTATTGACTGTTCATTCAAATTATTTGACATATAAATAAAGAAATCTTATATTCAAAATTATCTGTCATAGAATTAGCCAAGTAGTATATGCAGATCAGTAATCCATCAATTCATCAGCAATAATGTAAACGTTTCAGCAGAGATCAAGCACATAGATTTGCCTGCATCTGTATGGTGAAATAAGTTTTTTCTAAGAGAAAGTTCATCTTTTTCAGATGTAGATATTTTCTGGAAAAAAACAGCAAATGTGAAAAAGAACATTCCTTGATCAAATTTCTAAATTTTCCGATATACAAAACTAAAGTTTAAAAAAATAACCCTAGAAACTTAAAATTAAGCAAGTAGCCCTTGCTTCATGGTTTTAGCCAAGAAGTCCAGGAGTCACACTCAATTCCAGGGCTAAGTCCTCAAACATTTTCATGGTCTTTACTAGCCTCAGGTTATGGATTCTCCAAAGAGGGAAGGATAGGAGCCAAAGCCCAAGACATAGGGAGGAAAACCTCTTATCTGGGTGAGATGGTGGGTTAATTAAGGGTAGGTGCAAAATAAGACAACTGGAAACACTGACTGGGTGTTCCAAAATAACTTTACTGAGTGTCTTCTAATTTAACCATCTGGTACCATGCACATTTGTTTCTTGTTACATTCACATTCGTAAATTGCTTCTCAAACTTTTCCTATTTTTCTACATGCTAACATCCCTTAGACTGGGTCCTGAGAAATTAGCCCTGGATTTGTCAATAAGCACACTTTAGGCCTCTATCTAGGGCAGCCCCTGCTTTCCTTTGCAGCTCCTTACAGGAGGTGGAGGGTGGGGGTGGGGGTGAGGGAGTGACAGCACCAACAGTGCCTAGGGTGGTCAAATCCTAAATCCATCCCTGCTTGAGATGGGTTTACTCTCCAGAAAGTATCCCAGGTAGAAAAAGGGAGGTGATCCTAGATGTGGGTCTATCCCGTTTCCAAAAATAAAACCATGTTTCTCCAAATTCCATTCTCCTCTTTCTTCCCAGGTGAGACTCCACTGGGGGTCTCCAAGTATTCTGCCCTCTTACTGCAGATTCTCTGCTCCACTGGTCTTCCATTCCCCTCCACTGGGCAGGAAGGGTGGCAAATACTTTCTCCCCCCCCCCCCCCCCCCCCCGATTCAGGAAAACAAAGTCTCTTTCACACGCCAGATAGGGAAATAGTCTTGCTGTGAGTCACCACTGTGCTACCATCCACTGGCTGTGAAATGGGCAAGCGGGTCTTCAGTACTCCTGGTCCTCCCAAGGAGATTATCCCCTAAGTCTTTTCCTGACCCAGGGACCGGGGATTGTGGGAAAAACTCCAAAATATCTCAAAACTCACTGGGACAACTCTACTTATATCTGGAGACAACCCACCCAGACAAGTCTCCCACCTAACCCAGAGACTCAAATCATGCAGCCTGGTACTGGAAAAAGGCAAAGCGAAAACCCATATTGCTTCCTCTCTTCCAAAATGCACTCTAAAACTGCCATGCTTCTTTCCTGCTCTGCCTACTTTTATACAGACTGGGGCTAAGCAACTACGCAGTCTCACTGGACTGGCATGCTCCACCCCTATTTCCTTATTCAAGGCTTAAGCTAGGGCCATCTAGTGCAACCCCTGATGGCCTACAAATATATATGAAATAAAATCATCTGACAATGCTGAGAAAATAAAATATTAATTTAAAAAAAAACAGGAGGAAGTGAAAATCATACTGATGTATTCATTTTCTAATTCTTTAAAATTTTGACCCTATGGAAAATTAACTCACCCCTGTCAGCTTGAGGTCAATTCCAGTAAGGTAAGTGCCAGGCCCATGGTTCATGTCTCCCCCAAGTTTAGACCCAATCAGTGATTTTTTTGCAAAAGTTAGCGTGCTTCTGAATGGACAGACAGAAGAATGATTTGACCCGGCCCCAAAGTACTTTTTTTACATGAGTTTAAATGCATTAAAAATTGAGATCAGTGTAATAAAACAGGGAAAGAGTCTACAAACTAATTTCCATATGCATCAGCACATTGCTGAAATTTTTTTTCCCCATGATAATAACCATTTACAACTTTACAATGCCAGCATAAATCCCTGCATTTTGACCCAATTCCCGCCAGTACTAGAAACAGCTTTTCCATTTGATCACTCGAAAAAAGTATGTAACCACCCTGATATCCAAGCGAGTTCTGAAAGTAAAAAGCACATTACCAACATAAATTGACAGCCTGAAAATTATCCGGCATCAAACTTGTGTCTTGTTCGACAATGTCCGTGCTTCTAGCCACAATGAGAGGAGGCATTCCGGCGTGGGGGTGCATCTACTTGGGTAGATGAAGTTTTCACAACACTTCATGTACAGTTCTTTTCTAAGGAATATTCTACCTGCCCCTAAATCAGGGGGTGCGACCACATGACCTTTTCCCCGGCATATTTTCACTTTGAAAACTAGTGCCAAAAGCTCGCAGGTGGGGAGAAAAGAAAAAAAAGCATGCATAGTCTTTGTCCCGAAGTGAATAGTCTGAAAATTTGATGGCACGGCATGACCAAATTCATAATCGTGCTTTCAAAAGGAAATGCAAGGTTCTGAAAAAATCGAAAACTTTTGAAAAGTGAAATCCTTCAAAGTTTCTTAAACTTAGCATAATAATTGAGCTGGCAGTGTAAAAATGCAATTGGATCACAGCATTGGAAATCTGTGCATTTTGATGGGATTCCCCCTTTCTCTATTTTTGTGTGACCTTGAGTGACTTGCTTGACCTTCCCAAGTTGAAATGTAAGATTGCTAGTCCTTCTAATCCAGGGGCATTGTAAACACAGCCCTACATAGCCTGCTAGAGCTGTAGAGTTAATAAATATTAGTGTTTCACTTACCACGATAATAAAACTAATTCAATAGAAATATTCAGACTTGGTGGATTTTAGAATCTTTGCACTGACTTGGAATAACATTAAAAAAATAAGAATAGTCATTATTGTCAAGTCCCCTGTATATGTCTTTCATTATATTGTATATTTTATTTTGTAACATTTCACTATAGCAAATATATATATATATATATATACACACACATATATATATAGCGCCTTACCTATGCTGCAGGATGTGAATTTCAAATAGTTGCAGATTAGTAAGTGACAAGACAGAAAGCAATTGTGGGAGACAGCTGACTTGCGGCCCATCAGCAGGAAACAGCTGATAAGTAAGGCCCTAGTGAAATCGCAATTTTGAGGAAATTATGGATCCATGAATATTAGACCTCGACCGCAATTTAATTAGGGTCTTAGCTATATAGTAAAATTGGTTATATGTTTCAACAGCAAGAGAAATGGAAACTTCAAAGGCAATTTAGAAAATACAGAAGAAGTCAGTATTGGAATGGATAATGTTTCTTTTTTTCTTTTCACGAAACTGCTCACAGACGATGTATGGTGTAATTTTGGAATCTATGTAGCAATAAGAGCCTATTGCACCACGAGCACCAGTAAACAGCAGCTGTAATAGTACAAGCAGAAAATGAGGAAAAGCCTTTCCACGGGATGTTAATGCTGCTCAGCCGTAAGTTATGATGTGCATCAATATTTAGAGCCAAAGCAATAACAGCAAAACTTAACAACCTGTGTGATTATAAGAGCTCGCTGCTCACGGGGGGGGGGGGGGGGGGGAGGGGGTGATCCCCCTTGGAATAGTTTTCTGAGCTGGTGTGTGGGGGGGGGGGGGGGGGGGTGGAGGGACGGGCGAGGGTTCTCGGAAATCTGTGGATACTTCTCTCCGCATAGTGCTGTGTTACCATTCACTTGAATGAAACTTCTGCTTCTAAGTACAACAAATTATAAAGAAAGGAGCCTTTAGCCAGGAAAGGAACAAATTATGATTCTCTGAACAAAGTACATACAACTTGCATTTCCTCCATTCAGTTTCTCCATAACTAATGTGTTTATTATGGGGTAAATGTTAAAAGCTATGCACGGGCGTCCATTTGTGCGCGCTACCCGGTGCGCAGACATGGATGCCTGATTTTATAGCATGCGAGCACAGGCCGATGCCCGCGACTTCACCCATCCCACCCAGGCCACTGATTTCAGAGCGGCCTGGGAGGAAACTTCCCAACCTCCTACCCTAACCTCCCTTCCCATTCCCCTAACCAACCCACCCACCTATCCCAATTCTAGGCCCTCCCCGAACCTTTGTCCTACCTTCTGTGGCTGCCTCTGGGCAGGCGCAGGTTCTGTGCGCCGGCACCCGGCCGGCACCCGATCCTCCAACACAGTGGTAAATTGCCGCTGTGCCAGAGACCACTGGCCCCACTCCACCCCACCCCCTCCCTGCCCCTCCCCGCCCCTCCCCACCCCTTTTTTGAAGCCCCAGGAATTAGATGTGTCCCGGGGCTTTACGCTTGTCACCGGGCCTTTGTAAAATAGGACTGGCATGCTTAACCCTGCCTATGCGGGTAAATCCTTGAAAATCTGGCCCTATACGTGCACGTGTTTTTTATTTTTATTTTTTTCCTACAGTCAGGACACAGTCACAGTGCTCACACACAGTACATGCAGCCAAATTCTCCAGAATGGAGCTTCTGATTTTAATTACTACAAGATCCTCCTTTGGAGTGCAGAAGCACTCGGTGCAAGTTAGAAGGGCAATTTCTTGATGCCATTAACCCAGGAAAAATGACTGTCTGAAAATAGTGAGCACTATTAAGCAAGAGGGCACACTAAAATCAATAAAGAAAAACACAGTTTGTGGTTTTTTTTTCTATTGTTTCATTTTGAAAATGACAAGAAATGTTGTTTTAAACGAATTACCTTTCCTCATAGGGGAATCCTTCCATCCCCTTTATCGTTTTGGTTGCCCTGCTCTGTACCTTTTCTAATTCTGCTATAACATTTTTGAGATATGTTGACCAGAATGCCTCTGCATCGCATCATGGAGCATTTATGAATAACCATGTTATTAGCTCACATTTAAATCTCTTTCTCTCTGGTATCAAACGTAACATCTCAGATAGGGAATTCCAAAGTTTTGGACCTTGGAAAACACACAATCTCTTACTTGCATCAGGTGTGTACTCCGTATTGTGGGAACAGTCAGTAGTCCTTTATTTTGAGATCTTAGTTATCTCTGAGGTGGGTGTGGTTGCAAAGTCACGCCTATCAATCATGTGTTACTAGTGTGAATGATTTTGAATATTAGCATTAATACTTTAAAATAGATTTGAGATTGTACTGGCAGTGAGTGCAGTGAAATTAGCAAGGGTGTAATGTGATCAAATTTCCTAGTTCCTAACAAAAGTAATAATTGCAATAATTGTAATGGTTTTAAGAGACATGCGGAAAAACCGAGGAATAAGGAATTATAGTAATCTAGGTTTGCGAAAATTAGAGTCTTCGAAAGTTAATAAAGGTTTCAACCAATGTAATATATGCAACTTGCCATAACCTGTATTAATTAACTTATTGATGTGCTTTTTATCCTAAGGTTCCTAAATCCCGTACTTGATTTGAGGGAGTAATTTGAAAATTACAGAGGTCTAGAACTGGTGGTTTAGCTATTGAAGAGTTTCTACTTAACCAAATTATTTCAGTCTTTTTACGGTTTAATGTTAGTTTAAGTTGCCATAGTTCCTGCTGTATTGCTTTTATTTAGGTTGAAAGTGTCAAACCTGTATTTTCACATGATTTGGTGAATGGAATGTAAAACTGCATGTCATCAGCATACAGGAAGAATGTAATTCCTAAATTTGCCAATAATTTGCACAGTGGGAGCATATAAATATTGAATAATGTTACCGAGAGTGCCGAACCTTGAGGGACACCTGTATCAATATGGAAAGTGTCAGATATGTGATTTCCCAGTTTGACTTGGAATGTTCTATTAGATAGAAAGGAAGAGAATCATTTGAGACCACTACCTTCAATCCCAATGTTGCTTAACTGATGGCACAACAGGGTATGGTCCACAATGACAAAGGTGGCTGTTAAGTCAATTAGCACAAGAAAATAAGATTCAACAGCATCAAATCCTCATAAGACAGAGTCCATTAATGAGAGGATTAGTGTCTCAGTTGCACGGTTTCCTAAGTCTGAATTGATTTGGGAAGAGAATATCTTGGAATTCCAAATTATTTACAAGTTGGGATAATATGGCTTTTTCAAGTACTGGAGTAGAGGAGTAGCTTAGTGGTTAGAGCAGTGGGCTATGAACCAGGATACCAGGGTTTGAGTTCTGCTGTCGCTCCTTGTGACCTTGGGCAAGTCACTTTACCCTCCATTGCCGCAGGTACAAAATTTGAGCAGTAACAGGGGGCAGGGGTGGCGAAGCAGGGGGCGAGCCTGCGAAAGCCGGCAGTGATCGCACCTCCACGGTGCGATCGCTGCTGGCTTTCGTGCCGAATAACTACACCATATTTGGCATGAAACTGGCGGTGATAAGGAATCTTACCTTTCGCCGTCAGTGAAGTTGTCACGGAGTCCGCCCCAAGGCCGCCCTGACTCCTCCCCTTCTGGTGCAGACTCTGCCTAACTCCACCCCGACTCCGTCCCGGTTTAGCTATTGCATGTGAAAATGACCCCCTTAGATTGTAAGCCCTCTGGGGATAGGGAAATACCTACAATACTAAATATAATCCACTTTGAAGTGCAGAAAAAAAAGCAGAAAATAAATAAATAAATACTTTTTATAGAAAAGACAAATTGGATATTGTAATGGTCAAATAAAAAATGAAAAGCTTATAACCTACTTACCATGGCTCTGTTGTCAAAATGGGAACCTATGGAAGGAATTGTGAGCAGTTCCATCGAGAATGATGCAGCTAGTAGAATAAGTGGAAGCTTCAGGAGTTGAAATTGTGGCTTTCCTAGATGTGAAGACTTCTCTGAACCCTGGTGCCAGATATTCCTTGCCACTTCTCTGGCCCCCTACCCCATTCCCATTGACTATGTGCTACAGACTTTGTTGCTTTTACTGTTCCCCAGTCTCTGTTCTTTCCTGGCTATCTAAGCTGTTCCTCTGGGGTTTTAAAAATAAAGAAATGTAAGCCCTGGCCAAGACTGGGAAGCACAGCCACAGACGGAATCCTGCTTTCCCACATGGAGCAATGCAGCCAGACTCATGCAAGGAGGGGGAGGTCCAGCCATTATCTGCTTTTATGGCTCGGTTAGGGCCTCTTTTACCCTTAAGATAACCTGCATGGAGCAGCAGTTAGACACCTTGCTGGCAGATTGGATGGATCACAGTGGCCTTTATCTGCTGTCATTTACTATGTAATATTAGGCACCCTAGGTGAACCTTGCAGCCTTGCACCCCACCCTGGACCTGCTCCCATCCTTCCCACACACGCACATGCATTTTTAGCAGACTTTAAATAAAAATAATTCAAAATACAGTCTTCTGAGGTAAAAATATCACAACATGTATATTTTATTTCAGTGCATTGCTGTAGTGCCAACCAGAAAACCCCACAAAAAAAAGACAACGTAGACACTTGGAACTTATATGGCATTAGGACTATTATCACATGGATTGGGTGTGGACTTAGTCCTCAGAAAGCCATGAGTAAACAGAATTATGACTACAATAGATTATAGTAAGCCTTCCATATCAAAAGAGCACTAACTGGCCAAACTCAAACATTATTAACCATACCCATGAAAAGGCAACATTACAAATATTACACCAGACCCTAAAACACCAAATCATCTCCTAATAAGAAAATAGAGCAAGCCAAGTTCCTAAAGATCCCTGAACAGAAACTGCATGCTACCAGAATATTTCACCTTGGTCACATACTCAGAACACAGACAGGCTCTCACCAAATACAGGACCAAAATGTCTAAATAGAAATATGCAGACAAAAACTGAACTGGAAGCTAACAAGCCAGACTGTATCTAGAGCATCAATGGTAAATCAAACACCACTATTCCTCATAGAACATCAAAATTAAGAAATATAAAATATAAAATCAATGAAAAAAATTATACTAAGGAAAAAAATATTTCAGAATAGTTGACAAATAGAACAGCCTATAATTTAAAACACTCATATAAAACTGTTTTTTAGATTTCTCAATAAAATATTTAAAACAGCAAACACAGTAAAAAAAAAAAAAAAAAGACGCCTACTCTCCATACCTGAAACCTTTGATTCTGGTCATCTTCAGATTGTCATGAATGAGTCTAGGGAAAACCCGAGGAGAATAAGGTCTGGGGCTCTTCCCTGGACTCATTCTCCTCTCTTTCATATACACACACACATATTCATTCTTGCCTACTCACACACTTATATGCACACTCAATGACTCGCATACTCTCACTCACACAGTCACTCACTCGCTCACTACTATCTCTTCTCCTCATCCATAATGCACAAGCTGAGCAATCACTTGTGAAGAAAAAATGTTTGTACTTACAAGGAGGTCAAGGGACGAGCTCCAGGAGAATAGGGTCTGGGAGGACTGCCTGTTGATCCTTGGGAGAAGTGTCACTCATCCCCCCTTGAGGTGAGAAAAGTCAGGCTGGAAGGCCCTGATATTGTTATTTTTTATTATTAATTTTTCCTGCCAGTAGAGCATAAGGGGCCCAGTGGTAGAGAGCAGTAGGAGACATTCATCCGGTGGTGCGGCAGCCATGGTGGAGTTCCTGGCTGCCTCCCACCAGGAGGTAGCAGTGGCGTAGCCAGAACTGATGTTTTGGGTGGGCACAAGGTTAACGTGATTGGTCTATAGGCATGCAGGTCTGAGACCTACTAGTTTATTCTTAATGATAAATAATACCATATACTGCACCCTACAATGGCTTTCTCAGTAGTTTTCAACAGCCATTATGCATCATGCAAGAAACATTAAAACATGTTATCTCAATTATTTCAAGCACTTACCAGCATTAAAAATTCCTTATTAATCCGTATTAATTTATTTTATATTTATTGCAGTTTATAAACACACAAGTATATCATGTAAAAAGTAAACAGATCCAATCCATCATGTAATAAAATAAAAATCAATGTATTCTTTCATGGATCCTCTTTGCTTCACACGGATGGGGCCTTACCTCCGCGGCCTGTCCTGCTGCCAACGTTATTCCTCGTGGCCCGGAGGCTGCAGCTGAAGCCAGGGCCTCGCCTGAGGTGGCCGACATTGGGTGGTCCCGCAGCCTGGCCGCCATCTTGCCGGCATGGCAGGAGCCATGCCGGGTCCTTGCCTCACCTGGAGGCCGAGTCCCTCATTGGGGCCTGCCTGCGGCCCAGTCCTCTTCTCTTCAATGCGGCAGGACGCATCGGGGCCTGCCCAGAGGCTTGCTTCCTCCGCTCCGTCTCCTCCCTGCACAGCGGCAAGGACGCGGCTGTCCAGGGTTCTGAACTCCCTGTTCCTGCTCCTTCTAGGGGGCAGGCCCGCGGCTCTCTTCCCTTCTTAAAGGGATAGAGAGGTGTGGTCCTCCTAGCAGCTCCTCCCAGGGAGTAGCCCTCACAGCCCTATAAGAGGGCCTTGTTCATTCCAGCTTTGTCTTCGCATCAGCTCAGATGCCCCTGAAGACGTCTCTTCATCTGATGTCCTGTTCGTGAGTCCGGATCCTGATGTCTGATGTCTGATTCCTGAGTCCAGATCTTGATGTCTGCTCCAGAGTTTGGATCCTGATATCCTGTTCCTGAATCCGGATCCTGATATCTGTTCCTGAGTTTGGATCCTGATGTCTATTCCAAGTCCGAATGTCCGTGATTCCAGAGTCCTGCAGTCCATTCCAAGTTCTGCAGTCTGTTCAAAGAAGTTCCAAGTTCCAAGTCCTGCAATCCATTCCAAGTCCTGCAGTCCATTTCAAGTTCTGCAGTCTGTTCCAAGAAGTTCCAAGTTCCAAGTCCTGCAGTCCATTTCAAGTCCTGCAGTCCATTCCAAGAAGTTCCATGTTCCAAGTCCTGCAATCCATTCCAAGTCCTGCAGTCCGTTTCAAGTTCTGCAATCAGTTTCACGATGTTCGATGATCCAAGATGTCCTAAGATGTTCAAAGTTCCAAGTTCCTAGTTCCGTGTTCCAAGTTCTTAGTTCCAAGAGGTCTGTGAGTCCTCGTCTTGTGATGTCCCTTGTCTCCCTTGATGTTGTCCCAGTCCTAATGCTCCAGGTCCAGTGGGACCCATGCCTCCGGAGATGTCCTGCTTTTATTCTGAGTCTCCTAGCTTCTAGCTTTTATCTGCTCCCAGTTCTGACTCTGGAGGATCCTAGGGATTTCTACTACCCTCTGCTATGAGACTTCCAGAGCTCGCCCCAATCTCCTTGTGGTCCGCAACCAGCCATCCAGCTGTGTAGGGCATGAAGGGGATAGTGTGGTCCATGACCAGCCCCACGTGCTGTGAAGGGCACCTGAGGGTCTTGCTCATCCCTACCTGTATCTTGTTCCTTGCCTGAGTCTTCAGTGTGGTCTGTGACCAGCCCCATGGGCTGTGTAGGGCACCTGAAGGACTCGCCTTCCTTGTCCTAAGTCTACATTCCAAGTTCCAAGTCTTCAGCTCTATGTTCCAAGTCCCAAGTCTTCAGCGCTACATTCCAATTCCCAAGTCTTCTGCTCTACATTCCAAGTCCCAAGTCTTCAGTTCTATGTTCCAAGTTCCAAGTCTCCATCTCTACGTTCCAAGTCCCAAGCTCTATGTCTCCACTTTCCAAGTCCCAAGCTCCAAGACGTACTCTTTGAGAGACCCAAGCCCACATCATCCTCCACAAGAGTTCCAAGTTCCAAGTTTCTATGTTCCAAGTTCCTAGTCCTAGCCAGAGACCCTAATTGTAGTCCTGTGTTCCTAGCTCCGTCCAGTTCTGCTCCTGTGATGCACATTCCCGCACACACACCTCACCACGGGTGCGACTCATGTCCCGACCTGAGCTGCCCTGTGGCCTAAGGGTTCTGCTCTCCCAAGAGCCAAGTGATGCGTGCCGAGCCCACACCATCGGCCCTTGAAGGCTGCGCTTGCAACAGAATGCGAAGACCAGATCTCGGTGTGGTGTGCTGGGCTCAATGTTGGACATTTGTTTTGATTCTGAAGTCTGGCTTAAAAAATGTTTCTAACTTTCCAGGACGTTTCCAAGTTCCTGTTTTTGTCCCTAGTTCCTGGACTTACTATGAATTGTTTTGTTAGCAATACTCTGCTACAAATAATTTTTTGCTCGATTGCCTTCTTCCACGTACCTGATTCCAACTCGCAAGAGTCTTCAAATTACTTCAGTTCCTGTGTTCTTCCGGATCGGCAGTAGGGGTACGGATGTCCTAACAACCTGCAGGAGGCACCTACAATCTGTTCCTCTACCAGCCAGCTCATGCTACAGAGCCTCCTACGACCTGCAGGAGGTGTCTGCTATCTGATTCTTCCTTCATCAGTTCTACAGTTCCTTGATCATCAGGAGGTAAGTGCAAGCTGTTCCTATCAGCCAGTACAAGTCCTGAGGTTCATCCAGCCAACGGAGGGAGTCTCTATGAATTCGAGACCTTCCCCACTCTTTCATAGAGAAGTGGTATTACCCCTGGGTTCCAATGACCTGCAGGAGGTGCCTGCACCCAGGTTCTTCTCTGATCCCTATTTGATTCAATGTTCTCCAGTCAAGAATTGAACCTTGAATTCCTTCCAGCACCCCAGGTCCTGGGTTTATTGACCAGGAGGAGGCGCCTGCACCCCAGGCCTGGCTTTCTTCCATCAGTGCTTCTCCAGCAAGAGCCTACTCCTAGTAGGAGCCTTACATCAATGGTTCCATGCTTCCTCAGGGTCATGCATTCCAGGATCCCTCTCTTCCAGCCTTGTTCCTGCATCCTTCCATTCCTGTGTTCATCTGTTTCCCCAGGTAGTACCGCCGGACTGTTTCACTGGTACTAACCTCGGCCCGATCCTTGATTACTCTACATGTTGCCTACCTTGGCATGTGGCACAATGCCTATGGTGAAGAGACCTTGATCTGAAGGTTGTGGGTTCAAGCCCCCACTCTGTTGCTTCTAAGAACACATGTTCCCAAGCTTGTGGGTCCCAGTCCACACATCTGTGATTCCAAGAACCCTTGTTTCCAAGCTCCTGGGTTCCAGCCCACACATCCTTGATTCCAAGAACACTCGTTTCCAAGCTCGTGGGCTCAAGCTCCCACTTTGAGAATTCTAAGAACATTCCTGTCCCATCCTATCTGGGTTTCCTCTATTCTTGAGTTGTACATTTGATGTGTTAATCGCAAGTTATCTCTTCTTGTCGTTTCAACTCTTCAGTCAGTGAGAAGGAGTTGTGAAGGGGGCCTTTGAGGGGGAGTACTGTTATGCCCCTGCCTACGCTTCACGTGGACAGGGCCTTATCTTCATGGCCTGTCCTGCTGCTGATGTTGTAGCCCAGAGGCCACAGCTGAAGCTAGGGCCTCGCCTGAGGCAGCTGAGGCTGGGTGCTCCTGCGACCTGGCCGCCATCTTGCCGACATGGCTCCTACCATGCCAGGTCCTTGCCTTACCTGGAAGCCAACTCCCTCATCGGGGCCTGCCTGTGGCCCAGTTCTCTTCTCTTCGATGCGGCAGGACACCATCAACATCATTGGGGCCTGCCCAGAGGCCTACTTCCTCCGCTCTGTCTCCTCCCTGCACAGCAGCAAGGAGGCGCTGTCCAGGGTTCTGAACGTCCTGTTCCTGCTCCTCCTAGGGGGCAGGCCCGTGGCTCTCTTCCCTTCTTAAAGGGATAGAGAGGTGTGGTCCTCCTAGCAGCTCCTCCCAGGGAGTAGCCCTCTCAGCGCTATAAGAGGGCCTTGCTTCATTCCAGCTTTGTTTTCGCATCAGCTCAGATGCCCCTTAAGATGTCTCTTTATCTGATGTCCTGTTCTTGAGTCTGGATCCTGATGTCTGATGTCGGAAATTCTGAGTCCGGATCCTGATGTCTATTCCTGAGTTCACATCCTGATGTCTGTTCCAGAGTCCGGATCTTGATATCTGTTCCTGAGTTTGGATCCTGATGTCTGGATGTCCGTGATTCCAGAGTCCGGATGTCCATGATTCCAGTCCTGCAGTCCATTCCAAGTTCTGCAGTCCATTCCAAGAAGTTCCATATTCCAAGTTCTGCAGTCTGTTTCAAGTCCTGCAGTCCGTTCCAAGAAATTCCATGTTCCAAGTCCTGCAGTCCATTCCAAGTCCTGCAGTCCATTTCAAGTTCTGCAATCAGTTTCAAGATGTTCAATGATCCAAGATGTCCTAAGATGTTCCAAGTTCCTAGTTCCAAGAGGTCTGTAAGTCCTCATCTTGCAATGTCCCTTGTCTCCCTTGATATTGTCCCAGTCCTAATGCTCCAGGTCTGGTGGGACCCGTGCCTCCAGAGATGCCCTACTTTTATTCCGAGTCTCCTAGCCTCTAGCTTTTATCTGTTCCCAGTTCTGACTCTGGAGGATCCACGGGGTTTCCACTACCCTGTGCTATGAGACTTCCTGAGCTCATCCCAATCTCCTTGTGGTCCACAACCAGCCATCCGGCTGTGTAGGGCATGAAGGGGACAGTGTGGTCTGCAACCAGCCCCATGTGCTGTGAAGGGCGACTGAGGGTCTTGCTCATCCCCGCCTATGTCTTGTTCCTCACCTGAGTCATCAGTGTGGTCTGTGACCAGCCCCATGGGCTGTGTAGGGCACCTGAGGGACTCACCTTCCTTGTCCTAATTCTACGTTCCAAGTCCCAAGTCTTCAGCTCTATGTTCCAAGTCCCAAGTCCTCAGTTCTACGTTCCAAGTACAAGCCTTCATCTCTACGTTCCAAGATCCAAGTCTCCATCTCTATGTTGCAAGTCCCAAGCACTTTGTCTCTATGTTCCAAGTTCCAAGTCTCCATATCTATATTCCAAATCCCAAGCTCTACGTCTCTACGTTCCAAGTTCCAAGTCTTCATCTGCACGTTCCAAGTCCGAAGCTCTACATCTCCGCTTTCCAAGTCCCAAGCTCCACGACGTACTCTTTGAGAGTCCCAAGCCCACGTCGTCCTCCACGATAGTTCCAAGTTCCAAGTTCCAAGTTTCTATGTTCCAAGTTCCTAGTCCTAGCCAGAGACCTACATTGTAGTCCTATGTTCCTAGCTCCGTCCAGCTCTGCTCCTGTGACGCCCATTCCCACACACATACCTCACCACAGGTGCGACTCATGTCCCGATCTTAGCCACCCTGTGGCTTAAGGGTTCCGCTCTCCCAAGAGCCAAGTGATGTGCACCGAGTCCACACCATCGGCCCCTGAAGGCTGCGCTCGCAACAATAACTACAATAAAATAGCATTAATCATCAGAACAGGCAGAGCTAGGTCAATTCATAGTGCAACCAACATGAAAAATAATTTTCAAATTTTTGTGTCACCTCAGCAAAAAATATCCCTCCACTGCTATTTTGTGAAATAACACAAACTCCTGCACAAAAAGAGACATCTAAAACTTTACCATACCATACAGTCACAGCACTGACTCTCAGGACTCAAATAACAGCAACCTTGTGAAAAAGCAGCAATGCAAATACTATACCAGGTCCTAGAACATTAATACATCACCTACTGGCATAACAGAACAACTAGACTACTACAGAGAAACTACATGCGAGCAGAAATACTGCACTTTAGTCACATACACACATAGGCAAAACAGAGACCGACCCTTACATAATACAGAAATAAGAGACTACAAATTAAAAACAGAAACATGCAGACAAAACCAAAATAGAAAGCCTAAGAAACTAGACTCTGAACAGTGGAATACTAAAGAAAGAGCAAAATACAAAAATAAAAGAAATGCACATTCCCAAAAATGACATATTCTAATTGCTAAAATCTCAAAATATATATATTTTTATACCTTTATTGTCTGATTTTTGTATTTTTCTAATCAGTTGGTGCTGGTCTCTTTTTTCCATTTTTCCCTTATCGCTCATTTCCTAATTCCTTTAACGTGTCTTTATTCTCTTTCTGTTTTTTTCACTTCCTCATACACAAACACACACACAAACATGCACATACACACACCTTCTCTCACAGACTCCCTCACACACTCAAGTCTCACTCTCATATGCCCTCTGGCCCCACACACAAACTCACATTCTCTTCACATACACACACTCAAGCTCTCACTCTCTCACCCCCCAGGCTCCCATTCTTATGCACACATAGACCCACACCCAGATTCCCATTCTTATACATACAAAGACACACACCCAGGCACCTATTCTCACCTACATACACACATTCAAGCTCCCATTCCCACCAACATACAAACATTCAAGCTCCCATTCTCACCCACACATACACACATTCAAGCTCCCATTCTCACCCACATGCACACCCAGGCTCCCATTCTCACCCACACATACACACATTCAAGCTCTCATTCTCACCCACACACACACCCTGGGAGGAGCTGCTAGTCCCTGGGTGGAGCTGCTAGGAGGACCACACCTCTCTATCCCTTTAAGAAGGCAAGAGAGCAGCGGGCCTGCCCCTAGGAGGAGCAGGAACAGGAAGTTCAGAACCCTGGACAGCGCCTCCTTGCCGCTGTGCAGGGAGGAGATGGAGCGGAGGAAGCAGGCTTCTGGGCAGGCCCTGATGATGTCGGTGGCGTCCTGCTGCATTGAAGAGAAGAGGACTGGGCCACAGGCAGGCCCTGATGAGGGAGTCGGCCTCCAGGTAAGGCAAGGAGCTGGCACGGCAGGAGCCGTGTCGGCAAGATGGCGGCCAGGTCACGGGAGCACCTGGCATCAGCCGCCTCAGGCAAGGCCCTAGCTTCAGCTGTGGTCTCTGGGCTACAACATCGGTAGCAGGACAGGCCATGGAGATAAGGCCCTGTCCATGTGAAGCGCAGGCAGGGGTGTAACAGTACCCCCCCTCAAAGTCCCCCTCCACAACTTCTTCTCACCCCCCTCCCAACACACACACACACACCCAGGCTCCTATTCCCACCTACACATACACACATTCAAGCCCACGCACAGCTTCCGTTCCCTCCCCGACTCCCCCAAAGGAAGATCGGTGGGCCTCTCTTGCTGCCCCCGGCCTCTTGATATCTTCGGGCTGTATGGCTCACCGATCTTCCTGCTTGGGGAGGTGGGGAAAGGAAGCAGAAGCTGTCCGTGCTATTCTGCTCCTTCCCCCCCCCCCAAGCAGGAAGATCAGTGGGCCATACGGCAGCAGGAGAGACCACAGGCCATCAGTGGAGCCTAACCAGACAGTATCCCGTGGCCTCTTATGCTGCCACTGGCCCGCCGCCTCCCCGAGTGTGCCGCTCTATGGCCGTGCAAATGCATGGAACGAACACTCAGTCACACTGGGCCTGGGTTCTCTTCTTTGCCGTCGTGGGGATGGGATCCTGCGATGGCCTTGCAGTTCTGGCGCTCCTCTTCCAGTTCCAGTTGGGTGGGCCTGGGTCCAAATTGGGTGGGTAATTGCCCACAATGGTCCACCCATGGCTACGTCACTGGGTATAACATTTCTGCATGGAGGTAGCCTGCAAGGAGTGGTAGATGCTACTAACAGAAAGCATTTTTTGCTCCTCATATATCCCCTGGAGATTTATTTTTGGTAGAGCTTGTACCATCTTTCTTTGTCCTGATCTTGTTTTTTCTTACATTTGTGCAGATACTCATATTATTGTATATGTCGTCTTTTGTACCTTGCCCGAACATTGGAGGATGTCGGATATAAATATCTTAAAGTAAATAACCTGAATAGAGTGGCTGCTATTAATGCAAGCAACTTGCTGGACAGGTTGGCTGAACCAACTGGTCTTTTTCTGCCGTCATCAAGGCTCGCAACTCTAGTCCTCAAGTGCCACAAGCCAGTCTTGTTTTCAGGATATCCACAACAAATATGCATTTGCATGCAATGGAGGCAGTGCATGCAAATAATTCTTATGAATATTCAGTGTGGATAGTTTGAAAGCCTGACTGGCTTGTGGCATTCAAGGACCAAAATTGCCTATCCTTGATCTACTGTGTCAGGAGTCATCAGTCCAGTCCTTGGGACATGCTTAGCCAGTCTGATTTTCAGGATATCCTCAATGAAAATGCATGAGGTAGATTTGCATGCACTGCCTCCATTGTATGCAAAATCCATCTCATGAGTATTCAGTATGAGATGTCCTGAAAACCTGACTTGCTAGGTGTGTCCCGAGGAATGGGTTGAAAACTATGTTACTATGTCAATAAAATATAATTTTGGAAAAACCACACTGGCATTTAATTACCTGCACTATAAGGATGTTTTAAAGATACTGAAAATTAAAAAACACAACTTCTTGTGATTTACAGGGAATTTGAAGCATGTCATATACGAACACAGGAGAATGGTGCTGTGTCAGTGAAAAAAATGATGCTCTGATCAATCCACACATCATAACGACTCAGTGATCACTGCAGTTAAATGCCAGAGCTTTTTTTAACCCACTAGCACGCAGAAATGGCATTCCCAAACAATGGACAAGGGCACCACAACTGTTATTCTAATATTGCCTGCAAACCTTTAAAGCAAATAAAATCTCTGCTGATGACAGATAGGCCATTTTCTGACTGTGACAGATAGCCATTCACCGAATTTTCCATATAT
The DNA here is from genome assembly GCF_901001135.1 of Rhinatrema bivittatum. Taxonomy (NCBI): domain Eukaryota; kingdom Metazoa; phylum Chordata; class Amphibia; order Gymnophiona; family Rhinatrematidae; genus Rhinatrema; species Rhinatrema bivittatum. The sequence continues at coordinate 333,443,846 of NC_042617.1, read as the reverse complement.
CCACAGCATAAATTCTATTTCATCAGCCTGATAAGGGAAAAGTGATAGCAGATACAAATCTGTGTCAACACAAAGTAAATTAAACATGTGGGCCTTTGATCTGATAATATCTTTTTTCTAAAATGCAATTTCTTTAGCTAATGTTCTCTGTTTTATTTTGAAAGGTTATAAAAGCACGGTGGGTGATGGATTATAAAGGAAACAAAGTTGCACGCTAAGGGACAACATCAGGTTTATGAATGAAGGAGGCATTCCTTGTACAGAAACGCAGTTCGGTGTCATCTCTGTACCATGCACGGATCCCTGATTTTAGTATTCGAACTTTAACTATAGTCCAGTATCAATAAGGTCTGAAGGCTGCGGGCTTCATGGGAACACAAGTTTTCTGAACCAAAAATAGGTGCTGCATGTTGAGAGAGGAGGAGGAGGAGGTCGGGCTATCCTGGGGATAATAAATGTGCATGCTTTTTACAAGCCTCTGCGGTGAGCGCTGCATGCCTTGTTTACCAGCTTAGCATCTTCATGTGTAGCACTGCTGCTCCAAGAGACCCAAGGATAGATTCAAGAGGCAGCAAGGAAGCCAGACAACTTGGGATTCTTCCATTGGACTGCCTGCTGAAGCCTGTAGGCTTATAGTTCTTGGGACAATAAATATGCAGATAGAACCAGCTCCTGCTGAAGCATAGATAGTGGTCTATTTACTAAGGCACATTATTTATTTATTTACTTGGATGTTGTATATGCCGTCATTCCAAAAGAAGATTACAACGGTTTACAAAGTCAGTTTTAGAATTCTTGGTCAGCATTCACATCATTTTCAGCTTTTATACTCTAGGTCAACACGACAACAAAATCATATTCTCATTCACATCCATACATATTCTAGTTTAACACGTTAGCAATATATAATCTAGTACAAATTCATAAATTTTCTAGATTGACACAACAGCAACTACAGATTCTGATTCTATTAACTATACATCTTACATTTTATGTTTGGTCCTTATTGCTCACTTTGCAAACTTAGGCCTGGATTCACCATTTTATTGCAGACTGGTGAATCCATCAAAAACGGGGGGCGGGCCTGCGAAAGCCAGCAGCCATTGCACCACCGCGGTGTTATCGCTGCCGGCTTTCGCACCCATAGCGCCACCGTGAAAGGTGCTTTTGGGCGTGCTACTGGCGACAATAATGTGGCTTACCTTATCGCCTCCAGCGAAGACATTGCGGAGTCCACCCCTTGCTGCCCTGACTCCTCCCCTCGCCGCACCGACTCCGCCCCTAGCAAGCTATCGCACGCGATAAGCTTTACAAAATGACCTCCTTAGTCTCTGGTACTATCATTATAGTCTCTTGTTTCTGACATTGCAGTTATCAGCATTTTGGGATTTTATGTTAAATCATAAGCATTTCTAAAGAGCCTTCTTAACATAAGCATTAACATGTGTTAAAGAGATTTGAACGAGCATTAATGCATGTATTTAATATAATTTAACGCATTGTCTTTGTTAATGTAAATGTGGGATCAACAAATAAACATGCAAAAAAAGGTTAATGAGTTATGGCACATACAAGTAGATGTAAATTTGCTCATTAATATGTAAATCAGTTTCTACAAATTACACAAAGTATTCCATTTCTGGGAATTAATAGGTCTAGGAGTTGATCCTTCAGATATAACTTCTTGACTCCATGTTAATGCCAGTTTCTTTTATATTATTATATATATATATATATATATATATATATATATATATATATATATATATATATATATATATATAATTATAACATATATATATATATATATATATATATGTTAATATGTTCTCTGTACACCGACGTGATATCTTGATATGCGGCGGTATATAAAAATCAATAAATAAATAAATAAATAAAATATTTTTTCCTATTTTTAATCTATTTTTTTTCCACCCTCTTCTTTCATTGTTGTTTTATTTGTTGAGTGGTTTGGAATTATGTATTTTTTCAAATTTTGTATTGTTTCTTGTGTGAAATTTGTATAACCATTCATCTTTTTTTTCTATAAGTAAGGTGTATTCCTTCTTCAAATTTTTGAAATTAATATATAGAAAGCTAAAAAAAAAGTACACAAAGTAACATGATTTGCATTAACCTGAAAATGCAAAAACTTAACTCTGCAACTGGGGGCATAGTTAAGGTTACTTTTTTGGCTGGCTGGGCAAGCTAATTTGCCTGGCAAGTCAAATGACGGCCATACTGAGTAGAAGTTCAGGCCTTCCATGCTCCCTCTGTACCACTTCCCTCACAGAGTGAAAGTCCTGGGCCCTGCCAACCCAGTTAATCTCTCCAGACTGCAAGTTCCACTACAGCCACTCTGAGATCTTCCAGTGGAGTTCCAAGTCCCTGATAGCATTCCTCTAGCCTCCTCCATCCTCAACCCAACTTACCCTATTTGAGGTTCCAGCTACAATGATAGGGGCATTCTCTCCTGCCCTGCTTGATTTGATGATCAAAATGGTACCAAATTATCAGGTCACTTAAGATGCTCTGGGAAAAATTATTTTATTATTTTTATATTGAACTACTGTAACTTCCACCCTCTCTTCCCTCCCTGATCCCAGCAGTCTCCTCTATCCTTCATCTTGCCCTCCCTTGACCTTTGAAATATTCTCTTTCCCTTCCCTTTCATGCCAGCATCTACCAGTATCTAACAAAACTTGTCTTGATGCTCCCTACCACATTCATCTTTTATTCAAATGGCTTACTTTCTCTTCTGCACTGGCAGGTTCATGCCTCCTAATTCTTCTGGCCCACAATGGCCGAAACAAGCGCACCTCTACCTTCTTCCAGCCTATGGGGGGCTCATGCAAGTGTGGCAGGAGATATTTTTTTCTGCTAGGACCAGTGTGGGCCGGTGTAAGCATGGTGTTAGGACCTTGTGCCAGGGGAATTGCTAGGTAATGGAAAGACTTGGTTCCCAGACCCATAGGGAACTGTCTGAGATGTTGATAATTAAACTCAACAATCATGTCAAGTCTCTTCCACACCCTCCCCCCCCCCCCCTCGGAACAACCCTGTGAAAACACAGAACAGGAATGGGAATGTCAGGAAGGGAGGGAATGTCAGGAAGGGAGGGAAATGAGCAGCTCTTCTTTGCACTGCTCTCTGCCTCACCCCTCCCCTCCTGTTCCCTGCATAACGAGAGGGGTGGAACAACTAGAAGGCAGGGGCTGGATTTGTGAGCAAATAGGCCCTTTCTGCTTTGTTTTCTTCAGGTTCATTCCCTCTCCTCCTATTCCCTACACACAGGAGGGGAGAGAAGGGGCTGGATTAGAAAGCAGAGTAGCCCTTCTTTGCTCTGCTTTTAGGGGTCTTCTGCCATACAGGGCCATAGGCAGAATCACAGATAAAAGCAGTCCTGCAGATGACTTCATCTGTACCTTTGACCCGAATGCATGCAGCGAGCCCATATTTTCCTTCTGGAAGTGTGTGTGTGTGTGTGTGGGGGGGGGGGGGGGGGGGGGGGGGACGGACGGACATGAATTTCCCAATATTGAAAAATGATTTCAAGTAAAAACTACTTATTCCAGGTTGGATCCCTGTCCTTTTTACCTGCCCCTGAGTGTGCCAGAGGTAGTTTTGATTCTGGCATTGTTGGCAATGATTAGTGCATTGGGGAATAGAGTGGTGTCTCCTGTTTTGAAAAAGTCTATTATTACACCTGTTTGGAAGAATAAAAGTTTGGATCGCTGTATATATGTAGGTACCATCATTTTTCAGGTTTTATTTTATTTTCCCTCAGAATTTCAATGATATAACAAAAATGTGACTTTTCCACTCATTTTTCTCCTGTTTGTTATAACAAAGTGATTTCTACACTGATTTTATTTTTGTTATAACTTTGAAATTCACAGGTAAAGTAAAATAAAAACTGAAAACAAATGTTCCTAGATATGAGGTAATTATTATCCAGAGTAAGGACTCCCATGTGAAGCAATGCTTATTGAAACTGTGGCTACAGTTCAATTAATTGAATTTTTGGAGAGTGTGGAAGGATTGGATTACAGGCAGGCAGGTTTTAGAGAGGATGTATTACAGAGTAGTTAGGATCTTTACATGGATGTGAATCTGTCTTCTTAGTTTTACTGGATTTATTCATCGCTTTTGATCTGGTAAATCACACTCTTTTTCTGGCTTGCTGTCAAGTGTGATTGGAAGGAATTGTTACGGACCAGATTTCATTATCTTTGAGGGATAGAGTGCAATCAGTGTGTGTGGAAGGAAGATGCTTGACACCTAGAGATGTTTATGTGTGTCAGGTTCCTCAGGGTTCTTCCTTGTCACCTACACTTTTTAATATATATTAGGGATGTGAATCGTTTTTTGACGATTTAAAATATCGTCCGATATATTTTAAATCATCAAAAATCGTGAGGGCCACGATACAATACCAATTCCCCCGATTTATCGTCAAAAAATCGTAAATCGGGGGAAGGGGGAGGGCAGGAAAACCGGCACACTAAAACCCCCTAAAACCCACCCCCGACCCTTTAAATTAAATCCCCCACCCTCCCGAACCCCCCCCAAATGCCTTAAATTACCTGGGGGTCCAGCGGCGGTCCGGAACGGCAGCGGTCCGGAACGGCCTCCTGCAATTGAATCCTGTTGTCTTCAGCCGGCGCCATTTTGAAAAATGGCGGCGCAAAATGGTGGCAGCCATAAACCAACACGATTCGACTGCAGGAGGTCGTTCCGGACCCCCGCTGGACTTTTGGTAAGTCTTGTGGGGGTCAGGAGGCCCCCCCAAGCTGGCCAAAAGTCCCTGGGGGTCCAGCGGGGGTCCGGAAAACGATCTCCTGCCGCGAATCGTTTTCCGTACGGAAAATGGCACCGGCAGGAGATCGACTGCAGGAGGTCGTTCAGCGGGGGTCCGGAAAATGGCCTATGGCCGGCGCCATTTTCCGTACGGAAAATGATTCGCGGCAGGAGATCGTTTTCCGGACCCCCGCTGGACCCCCAGGGACTTTTGGCCAGCTTGGGGGGGCCTCCTGACCCCCACAAGACTTGACAAAAGTCCAGCAGGGGTCCGGAACGACCTCCTGCAGTCGAATCGTGTTGGTCTATGGCCGCCGCCATTTTGCGCCGCCATTTTGAAAAATGGCGCCGGCTGAAGACAACACAATTCAATTGCAGGAGGCCGTTCCAGACTGCTGCCGTTCCGGACCGCCGCTGGACCCCCAGGTAATTTAAGGCATTTGGGGGGGGGGGTTCGGGAGGGTGGGGGATTTAATTTAAAGGGTCGGGGGTGGGTTTTAGGGGGTTTTAGTGTGCCAGCTCACGATTTTCACGATTTTCACGATACTTTAAACACCCAAACGGCAACAATACGATTCCCTCCCAGCCGAAATCGATCGTTAAGACGATCGAGGACACGATTCACATCTCTAATATATATTTGCATACCTTATGCAGGCTGATTCATTCATTTGGTTTTACAACCTATATCTGTGCTGATGATATCCAGATATTGGTTTACCTTGGGGGTTAAATGTTTTTAAATGGTGGTGAAATGGCTGATAGTAAACTAGTTCTGGATTTTGCTTAAACAGAATTGTTGAGCTTTGGAGGGACTGACCTATTAGTTTCATCAGTAAATGATGATGTGTCTCTTACTTCAGTTGTAGAAGAGAAAATCATTGGGGGTAAAGTTAGATTCAGGGATGTCTTTGGAGGTGCAGAGTAACTTGATAGCATGGAATGTCTAGATGAAATTAAGATTGGTGAGACAACTTTGCCCTTTTCTATAGATGCAGGCTCTGAAAACAGTGACTTGTGCACTTGCAATAAACCATATTGACTATTGTAATTCATTATATTTCGAGCTGCCAGAGGAAATCATTTGGAAGCTTAAATTCATCAGATTATGGCATATAGGCTTGAGACAAATAATGCATGATGTATGTCAGCTGCACCACTACTGCATAGATTATACTGAGTATCTGTTTCAGCTAGATGTAAATTTTCAAGCTCTGTTGTGGCATTCTGTGTGCTCCAAAGAAAACGTTCACCTTATATCAGCAATCGAATGAGGTAGTATCAATCTCTGGAAGGCTGTACACAAATATGTATAAATAAATAAAAATATTTTACTCTTTGGGGGTGGGGGAAGGGGTGTAAAGGGAGCCATGAAGCATTCAGACTTCATCTCTGGAATGTGGGAAGTGGTTAAGGAGGGCCCAGAATTTTAATTCAGTGTGGTGAGAGAGGCACTGTTGGAGGTGGACCACATCCTCCGTCAGATCATGCTTTACTGTGGCTGGCAATACTCATGTGTTAAAACAAAGTCTACTGGTGGAAATTTAGAACTTTATTACTAATTAAATAACATAAGAATAGAAAGTATATGAAAAATATATCAGAAGATAGACATCAAACATCTTGGCACCCTGGTTCAATTTTATGCCTAGGGAAACCACGCACAATTCATCATTTGCAAGTCTAATCTGAAGTAAGAGACCATCAATTACTGATTAAATAAATAGATCAGACCCTACCCCCAAAGAGTAAAATATTTGTATTTATTTATATATATTTGCATACAGCCTTCCAGAGAAAATCATCCAAAGCAGTGGACAACATAATAAATACAAGCACAATTTCAATATACCAAAGTAAAATCCATAATAAAAACATAAAATACAAATCAGCTTAAAACAAATATACACCAAATACTTCTTGCTTTTATAAGACTGCTGCCAGCTCCAGAGTATTCTCTCCCCAAACTCTTCATCTATCACCATCTCACCTCTACATATCTACTGAAACAGCCAGGTTTTTAATTTTTCCTAAATAGCAATAGATCCATCTCCAATCTCTACTCCAGTGATGGGGCATTGGGCATTCCACAATTTAGAAACAGCCGTCAAAAAGGCCCTCTTCTCAAACTGCCATTGACAAAACATGTTTACATATGGAATTTGCTCTCAAACTCTGAGATTGATACTACCTCATTTTTGTTTATCAAAATTGTTCAATAAAGTGTTCCATGAAAAAATGTAAAGACTATTCACCCAAAATGATGTAGATGTCAATATATAACTAGATAAAATTAAAATACTTAGCTTCAATATGCTTTTCTTCTTCTACATAATAACTTCAATCAATTTATCAACAGTCAAATGGGTCCTGACACCAGTGTTTTGTACAAATGTCTCAGGGAACTTGTTGTGTTGAACCAAACTTTTAAAACCACTATTAGGGAAACCACTCCAATTACATGATATGAACAATAAAAAAATGTATTTAACTTGCAGTCTCCTCAATGTCAAAAATAATACTGTCCAATCAATGTCCACATTCATGCCAAAAGGAGTGAGCCTGGCTTTTGTTTGTGGAGAAGGGAGCCTGTGAAAGAGTGTGAGAATTACAGTTTCTACTGGGCCGGATTTTAAATGCCCTGCACGCGTAAATCCGGCCGCATTTACGCTCGCAGGGCCCTCGCGCGCCGGCGTGCCTATTTTGCATAGGCCGCCGGTGCGCGCAGAGTTCAGGGACGCGCGTAAGTCCCGGGGCTTTGTAAAAGGGGCATGTCGGGGGCGTGTCGGGGCGTGTCCTAAAATGATGCGGCGTTTCGGGGGTGTGACGCGGCATTGCGGGGGCGGGCCTGGGGGTGTGGTGCCGGCCCAGGGGCATGATCGAGGCCTCTGGACCAGCCCCCGGGTTGGGTGATGGCGCGCCAGCAGCCCGCTGGCACGCGCAGATTTACATCTGCTTTTAGCAGGCGTAAATCGTGCAACAAAGGTAAGGGGGGGGATTTAGATAGGGCCTGGGGGGTGGGTTAGGTAGGGGAAGGTTGGGGAAGGTGGGGGGAGGACGAAGGAAAGTTCCCTCCGAGGCCGCTCCGAAATCGGAGCGGCCTCGGAGGGAACAGGCAGCGCGCGCTGGGCTCGGCGCGAGCAGGTTGCACAAATGTGCAGCCTAGTAATTGTTTATACAGGGCAGTAAAGATACTAGAACTGGCCCTACCAGTGGCCACCGAGAGATCCCATCCTATCCAGCAGCAGAGGTGGAGGAGGGTGAGTGTCTGAAAGGAAAGGGATGAGTAGAAGGGAAGTGGTGAGTTACTGAGAATGATTGAGAGGGAAGGAGAGGGGTGAGTGAGGGGGGGTGAGTGAGGGGGGGTGAATAACTGAGGGAAGAGAAGGTGAGTGACTGGGAGGGAAGAGAAGGTGTGAGTGACTGGGAGGGAAGGGAAGGGAAATGGGGTGAGTGAGTAAGACTGATTGGGAAGAGTTAGTAAGGAAGTGGAAGAGGGGAGTAAGGGTAGACGTATTGTGTCTAGGTATGACGAGAAAGGAGAAAGTTTGTATATTTCCTCCTCCCTTGCTCCCCCCACTTCCTCGCCACTATTCTACGACAATCTGGGTGACTGAAAATCCAAAGTTCCCAGGTATAGAGAGGGGAAAAATGTTATCCTTATTAGTTTTATTGTATTGAAACATATTGATTTTTTGGAAATGTTTAAAAAAAAAGTATTTTATCCTTATTGCTCTTATTTCTTAGATGCTCTATTTGTCATCTGTTTTGAAATACTGCTTTTATTAGTATGTTTATTAGAGATGTGAATCGGAACCAGAATCGGATCCGATTTCAGTTCCGATTCACATCTCTATAGATGTGAATCAGAACCAGAATCGGATCCGATATCAGTTCCGATTCACATCTCTAATGTTTATTACTATGATTAATTAATATTTCTTGATTTTCTATTATGAGGGATGATGATGTTTCTGTTTTAATACTAAAATCTAACTTTTGTCTATGAGAAACATTACATAACAAAAACTACAACCCAATTTCTCACATTTTTTTATTGGACTATAAAAATATGATAATTATTCCAGTGACCTGACCATCATAAAGCACAGGGTCCAAAGAATTCACTAGATAACCTTTAAGAGCTTTCACTAGATAACCTTTAAGAGCTTTTAGATTTTTAGCTTATCATAAGTAATATTAATTATTTATTCTTATTTCATCTATTTTATTGTATTTTCTGTTTACTACTAGTATTTTAATTATATTGTAAACCGTAAAGATAGAATCATGGGTTCTGACTCACGGAATATAAAAATTGCATAAATAATAAAAAAAATAAACAAAGAGCAGAAAAGCTTCTAAAGTGCTTAAAAGAGTGTAATCATCACTTACAAATGTTATTTTGTGTTTGAGCTTAAGTCTCACATACATGGATTATAAGCAGTACTTAGCTATAAGAATGTTTAAAGTACTTAGCTGAATGAGAATGCTCCATTGAATGCCGCTTAATGCTGGAAATGAAAGGGCAATCATTCTGTATATGCCAAATTACAATGTCCTTTAAAGGTTTTTCATAATGTCTGCTGTGAAAATGCCCGACTCTGCAGGGTTTCGGAATGATTTACTTCAGGGGTCCAGCTGGCTTTTTTGTTTGACACTTTGGGGCAGATTTTCAAAGGGGTACCCGCGTAAGATACGCACGTACCCTCCGAAAACCAAATTCCCCTGTGCGCGCCGAGCCTATGTTGAATAGGCTCGGCAGCGTGCGCAAGCCCCAAAATGCGCGTACGTCCCGGGGGTTTCCTGGGAGGGGGGGGGGCGTCTTGTGGCGGTGCATCATTCGGGGCGGGGCTGTTGGTGCGGTTCCAGCCCGGGGGCATTTTGTGGGCATGGCCGAGGCCTCCGAAACAGCTCCCGGGCCTCTGGCAGGCGTAACTTTTAAAACAAAGGTAGGGGGATTTAGATAGGGCTGGGGGGGTGGGTTAGGTAGGGGAAGGGAGGGGAAGGTGCAGGGGGGGTGGAAGGAAAGTTCCCTCCGAGGCCGCTACGATTTCAGAGCGGCCTCGGAGGGAACGGAGGCAGGCTGCGTGGCTCGGCGCACGCAGGCTGCCGATTTTGGGCAGCCTTGCACGCGCCGACCCCGGATATTAAAGGATACGCGCAGCTACGTGCGTATCTATTAAAATCCGGCGTACATTTGTTTGCGCCTGGTGCAAATGATTGAACAAACTACTGCTGAACAAGGTGCTGTCAAACCATCTTGAAACAAGCAAAAATGAGAGGCTTTTTGACCACCAAGGAATTATCATTTCTGCAGGTCCAGTTTCCACGATCCCCTGTTATATCCGGGGTACCAAAAATACATAAAACATTGATACATCCACCATACAGACCCATTGTATCTGTGAATTGGTCTGTTTTAGAACCATTGGCTAAATGTGTTCATGTATTTTGTCAACCTTTTGTTCAGCAAGCAGAATCCTATATTCAGGACACAGCGCATATGCTCAGAAAATTAGCCACTTTGAATACACTACCTACTCCAGCGTTTCTAGTTACCTTAGATGATGATGATGCACTGTACACAAATATCCCCAAACAGGCTGCATTACAAATTGTCAGTGATTTATTTGAATAAAGAATCAGACCACAGTGCATTCCATCTGATTTTCTAATACAGCTTACAGAACTGGTACTCAAACATAATTTTTTCTATTTTGGTCAAGGGATTTTTTTACAGGCACATGGTGTCACAATAGATTCTCCGCTGGCCCCAAATGTGGCCAATTTATACATCACAAGATTTGAAAAAACGCAAGTTTATCCCTCTATTTTTTTCCAACATGTACAAATGTGGACAAGATACATAGATGATATATTTTTCATTTGGTCACAAACAGAACAGCTTTTGTTAGATTTTCACAACTGGCTCAATCAAGCAGACCCAAATTTTAAATTTTCTATAACATATCATCAAGATACATTGTCATTTTTGGATATTCAAATCACACGCAAAAATCAAAATTTAGTAACTACACTTTATCGCAAGCCAACAGACAGGAACAATTTGTTAAGATTTGAAAGTCATCATCCCACACATTTTAAAAATGGTCTCCCAGTGGGTCAATTCTTTAAAGCACGCAGGATTTGCTCTCAAGAAGATTTCATCCAACACTCTCATCAATTATCCATGAGGTTTCAACAGGGCTAAACATGAGGAGACTCCCTGGTAGGATTTCAGGTGAGGCCTGGGGCATATCCAGCCGTGGGCCCTTTAAATATAGAAGGAGGACACGGCTACACCCCTTAGGCAGAAGGGGCAGGACCTTGGACAGCGGCCATGCTGCTGCTGAGAGCAAGAGGAGCAGGGCTGGGCCGAAGGAACAGGCCCCGATGAAGGAGGCGGCATCCAAGCCGCGAAGAGGACACTGAAAGCGGCTTCCCTGCCGCAGGTGAATCCGTGGACTGTGGCCTCCGGGTCACGAAAGGACGATTATGTCAGTGGCTCCTGCCGCTCCGAGCTGCAGGCACGACTTCTCCGTGCCGAAGAAGAAAGGCAACCTCCGGGCCATGAAGGAACATCAGCGGTGGCTCCTGCCACTCAGCAAAGTCCGAGGACTGCAGCGGCCTCTGGGCCGTGATGTAAGAGGCCTCCCGTGGCTCTGGCCATGGGAGGAATCGTAACAGCACCCCCTCTCAAATGGTCCCCTTCCTTTCTTTGGGAGGTCAGAAACAGGTAGGGCATCTTAAGCTGGAACATCTGGAACTGGAACGTCTGAAGAGAATTCAAGGCTGGAAACAAAGGACAGAGATGGTCAAACATTCAGACAAGACACGTATACCGAAGGCACAGGTGGACTTGAACAAAGTATAGGACAGCGAGACTGCATCTCAGGTTCTAGAGATCAAGATGGCAGAGATCAAAGACAAGGAGTCTAGGATGAACAGAATGTATAGATGAGGAGTATCTTTGCGTGAGGACCGGTTCATGGCTCACAGTGGTCAGGGCCAGCGTAGCGAGTAGACAAGAATCATCTTCACGGTGGTAGCATAGAAAGAATGGATCAGACTTCAAGCTGGATTCTATAGATGTGAAGATGGAACTCCAGGAGAGTAAGTAGACAAAGTTACGAGTCCCCGCTGCCTTTGGATAGACAGAAGTACCTGGAGGACATGGATGGAAGTCCAATGAACATAGCTCAGCCGATGGAGAGTTGATCCTGAAGGCAACTTTTACCTTAAGATGATGGTTAATTCAAGCCTGAAAAAGGCAGTATGAGGAAGCTCAAGATTGCTGCTTCCAAGCTTGCAAGGCCAGACGAGAGTAGGCTCTATAGCTTGGTGAAGAGAGAGTTGGAACACTGCGTTAAGGATGCTGGAGGACTCATAGTGGCGAGTTCTGGATGCAGGATGGCTCACGATGGTGATCCTGGGTAGAATCCACTTGCACGAAGTAAGGGCTGGGTTTAGCTGTGGATTCAGGGTGATTCGCTGTGTAGAGGTCATAAAGGTGAAATGCACGAAGGTGATGTCTGCGAAGAATCAACATATAACCCATAGCTGGAGTCTCTACTTGCGGAAGCAGAGAGATGTGTTAAACTGAAGATGGCCCCAAAGCAAGCACTAGGACAATGCAAGGGACTGAATTGGAAAAGACGAGCTGTAGACAGGTCTGGGTGCAGGCACCTCCTGCAGGTCATACGAACCCAAAACCCGGAGTGTTGATGTGGAGTACACTTTTTTGGCAAGTCTTGGGGGACCCTCTTGACCCCCACAAGACTTTCCAAAAGTCCAGTGGGGGTCCAGGAGCAACCTCCTGCACTCGGACCATCGGCTGCCAGTATTCAAAATGGCGCCAATAGCCTTTGCCCTTTCTATGTCACAGGGGCTACCGGTGCCATTGGTCAGCCCCTGTCACATGGTAGGAGCACAAGATGGTGCCGGCCATCCAGTGCTCAAACCATGTGACAGGGTCCAGCCAATGGCACAGATTCCCTGTCACATGGTAAGGGCAAAGGGCCATCGGCGCCATTTTGATTAGTGGCAGCCGACGGCCCAGGAGCAGGAGGATGGCCCGGAGCGGGAGATTGCTCCCGGGACCCCCACTGGACCACCAGGTACCTGTAAAATGTTTTGGGGTGGGGTCGGGAGGGTGGGGGAAGCTAAGGGGTCAGTTTTAAAGGGTCAGAATGGGTTTTTTGTTTATCGGCTCGGGCGCAGCCGATAAACAAAACCGCGATCGGGCCCGATGCAAAAAAACCCACATGTGAATCGGAACTGGAATCCAAACCGATTCTGGTTCCAATTCACATCTCTAATTATTTATACTCCCCTCCCTCTCCCCTGTTCATTGTACTTTCAATCTTTCAGTTGTAATGTAAACTGGTATGATGTTTGCATACTAATGCTGGTATATAAAAATCTTAAATAAATAAATAAATTTGTGGATGACACAAAATTATTCAGAGTAGTTAAATCACAAGTGGATTGTGATAAATTGCAGAATCTGGAAGACTGAGCATCCAAATGGTGGATGAAATTTAATGTGGACAAGTGCAAAGTGATGCTTATAGGGAAAAATAACAATTGCTGTAGTTACACAATGTTAGGTTCCATATTAGGAGTTACTACCCAAGAAAAAGATCTAAGCATCATAGTGGACAATACATTGAAATCATTGGCTCAATGTGCTATGGCAGTCAAAAAAACAAAAAGAATGTTAGGAATTATTATTTATTTTATTTATTTATTTAACAGCTTTTCTATACCAACATTAAAGTACACATCATATCGGTTTACATAATAACAAAAGGTGGAAAATACAAATAACAGGGGGAGGGGACGGGGAGAACTAAGAAACCGGGGGTCGGAAGAAGGGGACCCCAACAATTAAAGAGGAGGAACTAAGCAAGAGGAACGGTAACACATGATTATACAAGGTGCAAATTATACAAAAGAGGTGCAAGGGTACAGGACACAAATGATCCCGGGATCTGGTGGGAAGGGAATGGTGAATAAAATGGAAAATGTCTTAATGCCTCTGTATTGCACTATGGTGAGACCACACCTTCAATACTGTGTACAATTCTGTTCACTGCATCTCAAAAAAGATATAGCTGCACTGGAGAATGTACGGAGAAGGGCGACCAAAATGAAAAAGGGATGGAACTGTTCCTCTATGAGTAAAGGCTAAAGAGGTTAAGGCTGTTCAGCTTGAATAAGAGATGGCTGAGGGAGGGATATGATAGACATCTGTAAAATCATGAGAGGACTAGAATGGGTAAATGTGACTCAGTTATTTACTCTTTTGGGTAATAGAAGGACTAGGGAGGACTCCATGAAGTTAGCAAGTAGCACATTTAAAACAAATTGGAGAAAATTCTTTTTCACTCATTGCACAATTAAGCTCTGGAATTCATTGCCAGAGGATATGATTAAGGCAGTTAGTGTAACTGACATTAATCAGGTTGACTCATGGAATATTCACTGCTTATTACCTGCTTTAGTCGCATGGGATTTATTTAATGTTTTGGGTACTCTCAAGATACTTGCATCCTGGATTGGCCACTATTGGAAACAAGATGCTGGGCTTGATGGACCCTCGGTCTGACCCAAAAAGGCAACTTCTTATGTTCTTCTGACTGCAGGGGACTGGGAAGGAAGAGAGAGCAAGACTGCTGGGGGCTGGGAGAGTAGGATTTCTATTGCTTTTGTTTGTCTGAGATGGGAAGTGGGAAAATTTGATTTTTCTCTGTATTATTTTTGGGAAATGTGCATCTAAATAATACTTTTTCAGTGCAGGGAAAATTTAGAAATTTTGGAAGAATTTAGACATTTTTATCACCGTCCTTGGCTTTTGGCCTCATTTTTCTGTCAGAGGCTGTTTTTGTTTGCTTGCAGAACAACAGAGGGAAGGGTCAAAGGAAACTCTTTTGATGGCCTATCTTCAGACAGGGAAGCTTTTGCCCCATAGGCAGCTCACAGTAGTTTGTAGTCGATTTCTTTTCTGGGGTTAGTATTAATGAGACTTTCTGTGACCATAAGCATTTCTACAAGGAGGATGGGAGAGGTGGTGCAGGGGAGGCAACAAATGAATTTGCCCCTTAGCACCAGAGACCCTTGCTGCATCTCTGCTGAAGACATCTAAAATGTGGGAAGGAAGGGAGATGTGCTGCTCTGAGATTTTAATCTGCCAGATGTAGACTGGAGCATCCCTACTGCAAAATCTGCAAGAAGTAGAGAGAGATTGTGGATTCCCTTCATAGGGCTCATGCAACCCGTGAGGGGAGGGCCACTACCGGATCTGCTACTCACAAATGGAGACAATATCTCAAATGTCCAGGAGGGTGCTACCTAGGCCTCGGTGATCATCAAGCAGCATGGTTCAATATATCAGCCAAGACGGAAGGGAATCACATGAAGACCAAAGCCCTGGATTTCAAAGACACAGACTGGTAGAATGGCAACTTACCTCGAGGAAGACCTAGAAAGCTGGGAGGAGATGAGTGAAGTGGAACAACAGTGGGTCAAATTAAAAAGAGCTATAAGAAAGGAGTCTGTATCTGAAGGGGGGTAAAACAGGATGGAGGCGATCCAGAGAAGAATGACCAAAATTGTGCGAGGTCTGTTTTAGAAGGCCTATGAAGAGAGGCTGAAGGACCTGAATATGTATTCACTTGAAGAGAGAAGGTGCAGGGAAGATACAATTCAGACCTTCAGATACCCGAAAGGTTTTAATAATGCAGAAAATGAAACTTTAGGAAGGTTGACTCAGAACCAACATCAGGAAATATTTCTTCAAGGAGAGGGTGGTGGATGTCTGGATTGCCCTTCTGGAGGAGGTGGTGAAGAAAAAAAACTGTGAAATAATTCAAAAGGGCATGGGATAAGCACTGTGGATCCCTAAAACCAGAGGATTAAAATGAAGAAAAGAGAGCAAGGGGGTAACTTGCTGGTGTGGTGGTTGCTCCCCTTAACCAATGGGCCTACATAATGTTAACACAATTCCATCTTTGCTATGCTCTCCGCTTCAATGGCAAGGAATTACAGGGAATTGGATTCAGACAGCAACCAATGAGGACCCTGACTTCTATGGTTTGGGAAACTGAAAAGCATGGGCGTAGCCTGCGCAGCAGATATTACCATAAGCTTGCTGGGCAGACTAGAGGGACCATATGGTCCTTTCTGCTGTCATTTCTCTGTTTCTATGTAAAAAAAATGATAAAGAAAAGTAGGAAAAAAGAAAGCCGATCTGGTTCTCCAAAGTGGCGGCTGAGAAAATAAACAGGTAGATTTTTAAAGCGATGCATGTGGAAAAACGGCCCCATACATGCGTATGTGTGCCATGCACGAGCAACGTGAATTTTAAGAAGCTGGGAAGTACACGCATCAAGAATAGGGAGGCAGAAAAGAGGTGGGGCATGGGTGTTCCCAAGATTTACATGTGTAACCCCTGAATTTTGCAAGGCTGGACCATGACAACACATGCCATGTTAGGTCCTGATGAGGTGCAAGTCTGGAGATTTTGGGCAGATGGATCCTCAACATGGGGGGGGGGGGAGGGCGGGGAAGGAAGAGAGAGAGAGAACCTCTTTTAAAGATACCATCTGACCCTCTCTATATATTCCACTGTAAGAGGGGTACTTTCAACTCAGGATGGGTTTTAGGGGGGGGGGGCAGTGTTACATTGATCTGCCTAAGGTACAAGGGTCTGTAGACCCTTGTAACACTGCATCCCCCTCCCCCCGAATATCCACCCTGAGTTGAAAGTGCCCCTTTTACAATGGGCGATATATAGAGTGTCAGATTCTCTTTCACTCTCTTTCTCACCCCTCCCACCCCACCCCCCAAGTCAGTATGCACAGTAGGGATATTTTTAAATGGTATGCACAATATATTTGCTTGCATGCCCAATCCGCATGTTTATAGGCGCATGTGCACTCCTTTTAAAATTTACTTGAAAGGCAATAAGAGTGGTATTCAAAAAGAACAAAGGAACACACAAAAAAGAGGCACTCAAGGAAGAATATCTGGTGAAGCTGAAAGAGACAGGAAAATAAAATCAGAACCGTGAAAGCTCGAGTGGAAGAAGAGATCACCAAAGAGGTGAAGTGTGATGACATAACATTTTTCAGCTACATCGGAGAAAGGAGGAAGGCCAGAGGTGGCATTGTAGGACTGAAAGGAGACAAGGTGTGGCAAAAGATGAAGAAATAGCAGAAATATTAAACAAATACTTCAGCTCAGCTTTTAGTAAGGAAGACATTGAAGAAGGATTGTTGATGGCTAGCAAGAGTATTGATGAGAGTGGGGTAGATAGATCCCCATTTACAGAAGAAACTAGTTGGGTGAATCTAGGAAATCTGAACGTGGACAAAGTCATGGGGCTGGATGAGATACATTTCAGGATACTGAGTGAGCTCCGAGAGGTACTGGAGGATCTGCTGAAAGAGCTGTTCAGTAGATCTTGGACACAGGAGTTGGTGCCGCAGGACTGGAGGAGGGAAGTTGTAGTCCTGCTTCACAAAAGTGGCAGCAGGGAGGATGCTGGAAACCACAGGCCGATTAGCCTTACCTTAGTGGTGGGAAAATTAATAGAGACTGATAAAGGAAAGCATAATGAACTATCTGCGATCCAATGAGTTACAGGATCTGAGGCAACATGGTTTTACCAGAGGAAGATCCTGTCAAATGAATCTCATAGATTTTTTTGGATTGGGTGACTAGAGAATTAGATTAAGAAAGAGTAATCAATATGGTTTACTTGGATTTTAGCAAAGCTTTTGATATGTTCCCACATAAGAGGTTAATACATAAAATGAGAAGCCTGGGAGTGGGTCCCAAGGTTGTGGATTACAAATCGTAGTGGTAAATGACACTTATTCTGAAAAAAGAAGAATGATAAGTGGAGTTCTTCAGGAATAGGGTTTGGGACCAGTTCTGTTCAATATCTTTGTGAACAATATTGCAGAGGGATTAGATGGTAACATTTGTCTTTTTGTGAATGACATTAAGATCTGCAATGCAGTGGACACACTTGAAAGAGAGAGAGAATGAGAAATGACCTAGACAAACTGAAGAACTGGTTGAAGTTTTGGCAGTTGGGATTCAAAGCCAAGAAGTGCAGAGTCGTGTATTTGGGGCACAGCAATCCAAAGGAGTTATATGTGTTGGGAGGTGAAAGACTTATGTGTACAAACTGGGAGAGAGACCTCGGGGTTATTGCATCTGATGATCTGAAAGTGGTGAAGCAATGTGACAAGGTGGTGGCTAAGACCAGAGGAATGCTGGGCTTCATTGAAAGAGACATAATCAACAGGAAAAAGGAGGTAATGATGCCACTGTACCGATCCTTGGTGAGGCCTCACCTGGAGTGTTCAGTTTTGGAGACCTTGTCTCAAAAAGGATAAGAACTGAAAGGAAGTTGTTCAGAGAAAAGAGACTAAAATGGTGTGCGATGTGCATGGAAAGCTATATGAGATGAGACTAAAGGGCCTTTCGGGTAAATTTTCAAAAGGTTGCGCGTGAAAAACTGGGATTACACACATGGCTGGAGCGCACTTAGAGTTACTAGTCGCTCCTCTTACTGTGGTATAAAAAGTTGACTAATACGTGCCTCACCCCAGAGGTTCTCTCTTTCTTTCTCTCTCTCCTAAACTCCTCCCTTTTGACTAAATTTAGAAAATTTGCATATGCATCTCACAATGCGTTATTTATTGCAGGTGTTATCATGGGTGTTTCGTGATTTGATAAATGACCCCCTAAATGCCTTAATTTTGCATTCACTTGACTATTAATGAGGCTATTGAATATATATAGATGAGCCTTTGAAAAAGGGAAAGTTAACAGCCCTCTGGGTCCGCTGTCTGCCGTCCACCATCCTCTGTCCTGAGCCTCATTACCCCTCTGGAGAGAAGGAGGTGACCCGTCTGAGTGCTGTGGCATTCCATCACTTACATAGCTGTGCATCCTGGGCCAAGGTGACTTGCAGAGTCTAGGGCTAAGAGACTTGAGAGTGAACAGACTGTCACTTTAGTGGCCATGACTGTCCTCTCTGTATCTGTGCTGGAGACCAGTGAAGGGAGGGATCTTCCACTGACCAGCCCAAGAACGGAGCTTCCACCTGTCGCCTGGTAAGAATCTAGCTCCATTTCCTACCTTGTGTGAACTTATTAGCATTCAAAAGTAAGTCTCAGCTAAAGAGTGGTGAGATCAGCAGAAATTAAGGGTAATTTGATAAGCACTGAATGATAAATAAGCTTTGGAAACTATTGTCTTTTGTATTGCCTGTGTCCCTAATTACCTGTATGTGTCTTGCCTTATGAAATGTTAAGCTAAGCCCTGTATAACTTATAAATAAAGGTTGTTTTTATTCAGACAATTGCTAATTTTCTAAGAAGAATAAGGAAGTACATATGTAAAGGGAGGTGGGGGTTAGAAACATACTAATTCTCCCTTCAATGTCCTATCCTCATTACTTCCGGATTTCTTCCAACAACACGCCAGCCAACAACAACCACGTTTTAGTTCCGCTAACTCTGTAGGGGCACCATGGGACAATACTGTTCTTCTCTGATTTTCCTACACCCTTAACTAAACCCATCTGTTAGATACCCTGACCCAACATCTCATGCCACCCATCAGAACATAAAAAATTGCAATACTGGGTCAGTCATAGGGTCCATCAAGCCCAGCATCCTGTTTCCAACAGTGGCCAATCCAGTCTACAAGTACCTGGCAAGTACCCAAAAATTAAGTAGATCCACGCTACTGATGCTAGTTATAGCTGTGGCTATTTTCTAAGTCAACTTGATTAATAGCAGGTAATGGACTTCTCCTCCAAGAACTTAACCAAACCTTTTTTAAACCCAGCTACACTAACTGCACTAATCACATCCCCTGGCAACAAATTCCAGAGTTTAATTGTGCATTGACTGAAAAATAATTTTCTCCGATTAGTTTTAAATATGCTACTTGCTAACTTCATGGAATGCCCCCTAGTTCTTCTATTATCCAAAAGAGTAAATAACTGATTCACATTAACCGTTCTAGACCTCTCATGATTTTAGAGACCTCTATCATATCCCCCCTCAGCCATCTCCTCTCCAAGCTGAACAGCCCTAACCTCTTTAGTCTTTCTTTGTAGGGGACCTTTTCCATCCCCTTTATCATATTGGTTGCCCTTCTCTGTATCTTCTCCATCGCAACTATATCTTTTTTGAGATGCAGTGACCAGAATTGTACACAGTATTCAAGGTGCGGTCTCACCATGGAGTGATACAGAGGCATTATGACATTTTCCATTTTATTCACCATTCCCTTCCTAATAATTCCTTATTCCTAATAAACCCACTAATCAGACTTTCCAAACTTTCAACATCCTCCTCGTCCCCATTTCAATTCACCAGTTGTTCCATCACCTCAAATTTTGTGGTATCAACTTTACCACAGTGAAACTGCCTCCCTGGAAAACTTTTATAATCCACATAATTTCTTTATTTAAACAATTTGTAGCCCACTGAAAGCAAATCTCAGCAGGTAAAGAGGATACATACATAATAAAAATGAACCCAATAATTTCTCTATCTTCAAAATTTCTAATTTACCTTCATTTCATGCTACGATCCAAACACTAAGTCCAATGTATGGTCCTTTTCATATGCAGCAAGGGTATCAAATCACTTAACAGCAAGGATAGGCAAAAACTGATTAACCTTAAAACCAACTCCTAAATTAATCTACAAATTAAAATATCTCATTATTAAAATTGTAAGAGAATCTTACCACCTGAGCTAATAATACTTTTAAAATGTCTTCTAACAAATCTGAAGAAAGACCAAGAGGGCAATACCACAATGAAATAATGATAAACAACATATAATAAATTTTAAGAAAATAACAACATGAATTTGCGATACTGGGTCAGTTCGAGAGTCCATTTAGCCCAGTATCCTGTTTCAAACAATGCCCAATCCAGGTCACAAGTAACTGGCAAGATCACAAACAGTAAATAGATCCTATGCTGCTATTGCTAAGTAGTGGCTATTTCTTAAGTCTGCTTGGTTAATAACAGTTTATTGACTTGTTCTCCAGGAATTTATCCAAACCTTTTTTAAAGCCAGCTATGCCAACAGCCTTAACTGCATACCCTGGCAATAAATTCCAGAGCTTAACTGCACATTGAGTGAAAAATAATTTTCTCCAATTTGTTTTGAATGTTTTACTTACTAACTTCATAGACTGTTCCCTAGACTTTGTATTTTTTGAAAGAGTAAATAACCAATTTATTTTTACCCATTCTATTCAACTTATAGACCTTTATCATATCCCCCTCAGCTGTTTCTTCTCCAAGATGAACAGCCCTAACCTCTCTAGAATTGTCGAGAAGGGCGGCCTCTAAAGGCCTTGCATTCTGTTAGCAAGGGGCCTCGAAAGGCTTTGCATTCTGTTAGCAACAGGGGCACTACGGAGCGATCCCCGCTAGGGTTTTAGTATGCCCATGGGCCTCAGCCCGACCCCAGATGGATCCAGGATCGAACCGAGGGTTGATGGCGTGTTCCACCATGGCTAACGGTCTGACCCTCTGCCAGGCCGGCAAACTCCCATAGCCAACAACAGATGATGTTGGAATGTGAATGTCCTCCGACCATTCCGAGCCCTTTCGGACCTGCTGCGTGGAACAGTATGGAGCAGCAGGCCTGGCCTGAGGTCGAGGGTAGATGGGCCTTGACACGAAGACATGACAGCAGGATTGATGCAACGGCATCACGGACGAAGACTTGACAACAGGATCGATGCAACGGCATCGCGGACGAAGACATGACAGCAGGATAGATGCAACGGCATCGCAGACAAAGACTTTACACCAAGCTGATGCGAAGACATCACGGACCAGTGGTCGATGCGACGGCATCCCGGACCAGGGTCGATGTGACGACATCAGGAACATGACAAGATACCAAGATGATGCAACGGCATCCAAGACGAGACGAGGAACTGATGAAGTCCAGACAAGACGAGAAGCTGGGCGGAAGGACATTGGCACTGTCTGTCAGGGCACCCTACTCAGCCTACCCGCGGGACTGAGTCGCGGACCACCCTGTCCCACTGCGCGCCCTACACAGCCCAAGGAGGCTGGTCATGGACCACGCTGGGAGCGGGACAAGCGCAGGGAAGGATCCAGTCGAAGCAGAACTCCAACGACGGAGCCGATGTCGTCCAAAGCTCCCCCAACGGCTGGCAGGACATGACGGCTCAGGAGCACAGGACACCAGTCCACCTGTAGGCTAGTCCACGCTCAGGCACACATCATCCGAGGGACCCCAGGCCTAACAGGTACCAGAAGGCTGAAGAGCGCTGAAGACGAAGACACAGGAGCAGGACATTAAGGAACCTGGAACATCAGGAAACAGAAGACCAAGATGAGACACCAGGACACCTGGACCTCAGGCACGAACATGACTTGGCATGACGAGACGAAGCAACAAAAACTCCATGGAGAAGACAAGGAAGACCTGATAGATCTCTGGCAGGCAAGAGCCTCCAGAGTGAAGCAACTCCGATGCAAGGTAAAGACTGAATGACGGAGCAGCCCTTTTATAGGACTGAAACAGGAAGTCTACTCCCTAGGTGGGGCCAGCACACTTCCTGTGCCTGGCCCTTTAAATCTAGCAGAGAGGCACGCGCCAGCACCTAAGGAAGATGGAAGAGCTGTGCAGGACCGCGGACAGTGGCATGCACTGATGACTCCATGCGCAGACGCAGGGCTGGGCCTGAGGAGCAGGCCCGATGATGGCAGCGGTTCCAGCCACTGCAGGAGGCCCCAGGGGTGGCTGCAGCTGCTACTCGAGTCCGGGTCTTGTGGTTTCCGAGCCGAGAAGATCAGATGACGTTGGCGGCGGTCCTGGGCCATGAAGAGAGGCATAAAGTCCTCGGCTCCGGCCACGGTGAAGAGGACGATCCGAGGCGGCTTCCGGGCCGCTTGGTGAAACAAGTCCGCGGCTCCAGCCGTGTGGAGAAGGCCCGACAGCGGCATCCTTGCCGCGTCAGGAAAGCAGCGGCAGCATGGGGTGAGTGTCTGCTCGCGGGGAAACCTGCGGGCAGCAGGATTCATAACAAGAATGCGCTCTATCCCCCTTAATATTTGGTTGTTCTTCTCTGTACCTCTTGCAATACAACTATATCTTTTCTAGGGATGTGCATTCGTTTGCAACAAAATAGGAAATAAAGACGATATTTCCTATTTCGTTGCATTTCAGGGGGGCTGAAAAAACGAAAGGAAAACCCACCAAATTTCGTGTGGTTTTCCTATCGTTTTTTTTGGGGGGGATAAAGAGCAAACAAACCCAAACCCACCCCAACCCTTCAAATTTAATTAATTACAAACCCCACTGTCCCGACCCCCCCAAGACTTGCCCGACCCCCCCCCCCCCCCCCAGACTTACTGAAAGTCCCTGGTGGTCCAGTGGGTGTCCCGGGAGCGATCTCCCTCTCTCAGGCCGTTGGCTGCCAGTAATCAAAATGGCGCTGGTGGCCCTTTGCTCTTACCATGTGACAGGGTCTACCGGTGCCATTTGTCAGCACATGTCACATGGTAGAGCGCACTAACCATGAAATTTGGGGTGGCCAAAAAAATCGGCCCAAACCGTAGGAAAACTAAATTTCCTGCGGCGGGCCGATAACGAAGGCCAAACCAAAAGGTTCAGCCAAATCACATCTCTAATCTTTTCTGAGATGCAGCAACCAGAAATTCACACGGTACTTAAGGTACAGCCTCACCATGGAGTGATACAGAAGCATTATGACATTCGCTGTTTTATTCTCCATTCTTTTCCTAATAATTCCTTACATTCTGTTTGTTTTATTGACAGCCACTGCACACTGAACTGAAGACTTAAAGTATTGTCCACTATGATACCCAGGCCCTTTTCCTAGGTAGTAACTCCTAATAAGAAACCTAACATCTTGTAACTACAGTGAGGGTTACATTTCTCCATGTGTATCACTTTGCACTTGTCCACATTAAATTTCATCTGCCATTTGGGATCACTGGGTGCAATTTTCGATGAGAATTTGTCAATGGAAAAAACTGGCTGCTAATCAACTACATCAGACATAGATCTTCAGGCTTTGAAGCAGTGACATATGCATTGATTTTAACATGCTTAGATTACAGTGATGTTTTATATTTGGGCTTATATGGAAAAATAATCTGAAAACTTGGATTAATCCACAAAACCACTGCATGCATTCTAACAGGGTACTCTAGAAAAATCTCAGCTAGTCCACTCTTACTATAACTTCATTGGTTACCGTTATCATTATGTTATAAATTAAAATGTTTTACTTTGGTTTTCAAGCTTTGCGAGGGATTGGTTCCGCAAAGTTGAAGAATAGATTGAAATGCTATGAGACAAGTAACTTGACAATGCTTATGCTTTTTTCTATTTTCTTCAGCTGGATCATTTTTTCAATTTTTGAAAGAAATTATTTTCTTTTGGCTAAAATAGCTTCTTTCACTTCACCTTTTAACCATGTCGGAAGTCATTTGGCCTTCCTTCCACTTTTTTATTGCATGGAATACATCTGGACTAGGCTTCTAAGGTGGTATTTTTAAACAATGACCATGCCTGATGTAAACTTTTAACCTTTGTAGCTGCACCTGTTTTTTTTCTAACTATTTTCTTCATTTTAGCAAAATTTCCCTTTTGATAGTTTAATTCTAGAGTTGTAAATTTAATCATACTATGATCACTGCTGCTGAATGGCCCCACCAGCATTACCTCTCACATCTCCTGTGTTCCACTAAGAATTAGGTCTAAATTGGATCCCCATCTTGTCAGTTCCTGGACCAACTGCTCCATGAAACAGTCATGTATTTCATCTAGAAACTTCAGCTCCCTAGCATGCTCTTATGTTACATTCACCCAGTCAATATTAGGGTAATTGAAATCTCCCATTATTACTGTACTGCCAAATTTTTAGCTTCCCTAATCTCTGTTAACATTCTGTTATCCATCTGTTCATTTTGTCGAGGTGGATGGTAGTATACCCCCACCATTACACTCTTCCCCATCACACATGGAATTTCTACCCTATCACTGTGATATAATTTGTAATCTTGTATAGCTCTGTCCCATTGGTTATCCTTCTTCCACCAAGTCTCTGAGTTGCCAATTATGTCTATCTCATCATTCACTGCTATACACTCTAACTCTTTCATCTTACTTTTTAGACTTCTAGCATTAGCATACAGACATTTCAAAGTAAGTTTTTTGTTAACAATCTGCTTATCACTTGGCAGCGGTATTTTGGAATCTTTTAACTCAGGTGGTTCTTTACTTATAGACACATGGGCTCCCATTGCTTTTATTGGAAACTCACTATTGGTATACCCTAACTCCTCTGTTATTTTAGTATTCTTTGAAGATACCTCCTTCCGAGCCATGTTTTGCCAAGTGACTGTCGGCTCTCCCACAAACATTAACATATATTCATAACCCTGAACTGGTTCAATGAAAGTGTCTTAGGTAAAGACATCTTAAAAATAACAGCTATTCCTCTTCCTTCGCGCATATTCATCCTGCTACATAAAACAATCTCAAAACCATTTAGATAAATTTGTAAAATAGCCACCACCTGATAAGCTAAGTTTCAGTAATAAATTATTATTATTATTATTATTTAATTCTTTTCTATACCAGTATCATACCAAATACCAAATCCACATTCCTTTCAGCAATCATATAATACAAACTCAACCAAACTTAACCAATTTTTCTAAAAGAATCCGGCATTTATCAGAAAACACTTCAAATCACTCTCCCTACCCACCCCTTTCTCCATTTTAAATGACCTACTTATCCTATTCAGAACCACCAAATAGCTCTTTCCATACGCTGTCACTCATCTTTCCGCCATCCCATCTAACTTCAAACCTCTTCCCCACTGTAATCTCCCCCTCTACATAGTCATAGAAATATCAACTCTTCAGCCACCATTTCAATCTCCCCCAGGCTTGCCTCTTTGGCGAGCCACATCATCGGCTTATATATGAGAGTTAAAAGCTCCAAAAGATGACCTAGCAGAGGAAGAAGACAGGATCTCACCACTCCATGTCAGTTCGGGGGGGGGGGGGGGGAAGGCACACGAGGATTGTGAACCTAAATGCTCCAGGGCTCCTTCCAGCACTGTTCCCAGCGCTCAGCACACTGTTGTCCAAGGCAGCTGACTGCCCACATGCAATCCTCCGCTTTTATTCAAAAGTGCCCGTTTTTACAGGGCATGATGAGAAGGAACTAACTTGCTCATAGCCCATTGCCTCCAGAGGGGTTTGAGGACACACCGGTGTGCCTTCAGACTAGACTTGATCAGGTGTGCCACAGGAAAAAAAATCACCACTGTGATGCTCAGATCCTGGCTCTGTTTTTAGCACTTTGCCCAGAAACAAGAGACACTAGCAGTGGCTCTTAAACGTGTAAGAAATCCTTTCTGAAAATACGTGTAATGATCATACTTGCCTTTTCTCCTTAGCTGCAGCCTGAGCCCTGGATTGTGGTAATTCTGGTGATTAGTGGCAAGCAGGCAGGGCACAGATACAAACTGTACACAGCACCTCCTCGTCTTTCCTGTCCTAAGCCTCCTCCGTTGAGTCCTCCAAGCCTCTGTCCCATCCCTAGGCTGAGAGATGGGAGAGCGTGCATAAAGCACGGGAAGTGATTCATTCTGAGTTTCAGGAGATGCAGCAGTGAAAGAGCTCTGGAAATCACAGGCGACCAACAAGGAAACTGCATGAACCAATTTCTCCCTTATCCTGCTCTTGTATATAGGGGGAGTCTCTGCCCCCTTCTCTCCCTTTATTTAAAAATTTGGAAGAGAGACCGGTGGGGCTTTAGATCTTCCTTTGGCCATACGAATCTTCTCCATGTCCACAATGCCTGCTTCATGGAAGTTGGTGTGCCATACAACATTTTGTTTTAATGTAATTGTGCCTTAGGCTTGAAAAGGTTGGGAAGCACAGGCCTACTCCTGCATAACTAAATATCCCCTGTGCTTTTCCGGTGCCTTCTCGAATTCTGAATTATTCTGTTACTGTTTTGGCCTATGTGTTTTGTTTCTTGAAACTACAGTTTCTCTCTGCTCCATAGGACTTTCTGCTCAATCACAGCTTGCCTCTGTTGGGGTGATAATGTAGTGAGCCTTCGCTTGCAAATATGCAGGTTGTTTTCCCATTTTGTTACCACTACCGCCTCCCCACCCATACTTTAATCTTGCCAGCCATTTCAATGACAGTAATTAGGCAGGGGCCGTGGGCTGCAGCTCTTTATGGCACTAAGTACACAAATAGTCCGAGTCTGACCACTAAGGGTCACTCTTGAGCAAAAGCTGTGAATCCATTTCCACAGGAGCTGTGAGCCCTGTCCACTTGGAGGAGAATAAAGTCTAATGGTTACTGTGTGCATGTGCTATTCTAATATTAAATATGCCTTCTCTTATTCTAGGGTTATTTAAAGGAAAATGAAAATAAACTGAGACATGATCTGATCTCCATTCCAAATTCTCGCATACAAGCAATCAGATAGAAGCCAACAAGAGTTTTAGTGCCAGAATATGCTATTTTTCCTTTAAAATGTCTTAATATAATTCTTAAATTAGGAATATAGCAAACTACAGGCTTTTATCAGAGGAAAGTAACAGTAGGTTAGAAAGGCAAATTGATGCATTATAGAAATTCTACACATCATTTATACATGTCCAAATATAACAGCACTAGCTGCCTCATCGTAAATCATTTCTTTCCCATTATTTAGAGTATGAGAAAGGTCACCTCTAAACTTTGGATAATATTAGCATTAACCAACTGATATGATCTTTATGGCCCTGTAGGAGACGCTGGATAAATTATTTTATGGTATTGTGTGTGTGTGATCATTAAAAGCAAACAAAAACAATGTAAAAAAAATAAATAACGTACGAAACCAGTCCTAAGCAAGATACAGCCCATTAAGTAGAATGCAAAATACAAACCCGAAAGATAAGGCTTGTCAGGCTACCATACATTAAATGGAAGGTATACATGTCACAAGCACTGTAACAATTTCTCAGAAGCTCATTTATCAATTACAGGAATCTGCCCATGCATTCACAGCTAGAATAGAGGGGATCAGCTCAGCTGGAATAGGAGCTGAAAATATAATATGAGAGAGAGCCTCCATAGTGCTTGCTCACTCTCGAAGAGTTGTCATTTTCGTATACACTTAACTATATTGTACCTTCTATGGTCTCTGAATCTGACATCCTTTGGTGAAAACCCTTCATCTTTGCAGCAGGCCCATTCACAATCCTACGTCACTAACTGTGATTAGATGCTGTTTGCTGTGATGTGCCCCCTACAGGCAGCCTGGTGGGCACTATTCAAAATGGTGGTCATCACTGCAGTAAGTGTTGCTATTTGAGAACCTAAAGAAGATATCCAGCTCACCATCTACTTTTCCATTCTGTGACTGATTATACAAACACAGCAATAGAATTTGATGGCAGATAAGGACTGTGAAGTCCATTTACTGCCAGCCCAATTTCATTCCCTGGTTGATCTCTGGCTCTCCCCTCGCTCTGCATGATGATATCAACAATGCTTGTTATATCCTATTGTGTTAATTTATATCTGAAAAGACAGAAAATACAAATGAAAAATTGTTTTTGTTGTTGATTTACTTCAGTTCAAGCTAAAGCATTTCAGTACATGCTCTATGCAAACATCAAGCAAAGTATGTGCAATGTAAAAAATGTGTGTTGTACAAGATATAGGCATATTATAAAAATATAACATTTAGTAGAATGAAACAAATGAAAAAAACCTCTTACATAAGAAAACAAAATGATATAAACAGCATACAATCAAAATGAAATGACATGCTGACAGGAAATGGAGTATGTATGTCTAAACCCAAACAGCAATAAGCATGGGTGGCTGGATATTTTGGGCAATAGCCTTACTATTTCGGTGCCTCTGTGGATTTTTCTAAAGCTTCGTAATAAGAGAGCGAGAAGGACACAGTGTGTTGGATTAATAACTGATAATGGAAGAATCAAAGAGGAAGACAAGAAGAAATTACATTGGGGATGCCATTATCATAGCAGTTTTTGGAAATGCCTGGAACATATATGAATGCCAGTGGGAAAAGGATTAAGAGATCACTAAGATAAGGGGGTAGAAGGAGCAGCTAGTGTTTCCTAATAGGCTGAAGGACCTGAATATGTATATCCTGAAAGAGAGGAGGTACAAGGGAGAACCGATATAGACATTCACATACCTGAAAGGTTTCAATGATCCACGAACTTCAAACCTTTTCCATTGCAAAGTAAAACAGTACAACTAGGGGTCATGAAATGAAACTCAAGGGGGGACTGCTCAGAAGCAATGTCAGGAAAACCTTTCTTCAAAGAGAGGGCGGTGGATGCCTGGAATATCCTTCTGAAGGAGTTGGTAAAAACAAAAACAGTGAAAGAATTTGAAGGAGCATGGGATAAACACTGTGGATCCCCAGAGGCTAGAGGCGGAAAAGAAAAAAGCGAGCATGGGGTAACTTTCTGTTGCGGCAGTTACTACCCTTAGCAGAAGGCATGAAGATTGCTACCCTTAACCAATAAGCCTTGATGCTTTTAATTTAATTGCAAAATTGCTATCCACCTTGATAGTGGGGGGGGGGGGGGGGGGTGGAAAGGGGAATTGGATTTAGACAACAACCAACGAGGGCCTCGACTTTTACTGTCTGGGATGCGGATAAGCATGGGGGTAACCTGCATGGAGCAGCAATTGCTACTCTCAATAGAAAGCATGGCAATTACTATTCTTAAACAATAATCCTCGATGCTTTAATTTAAATTTTTTATTTTCAAAACTTTTACATTTCTCACAAGAAGAACTTGTTTAAGTAATATTGGTGCATAGTTATAATAATAACAGAATTGAAACTACATATTAATATTGCAAATTATTAATGAGATATTTAACCATGTACCACAATATAGGAAATATTAGAGAGGAGGCTCAACAGATTGCAAGCAAAAACTAAAGAGAAATAGTACTTTAAAGTTCACTAATGTCGCCGATAGGGTATGTAGTTTTATCACAATGTTGAACCAGCAGCGAGAACCCTTTGGGAGTGATGATCCATAAAAGCTCTGAGCTGCTTAGTTTAAAAAAAAAACATATTTTATATTCTTATAGTTAACACAGCACTTACATGGGTAGCATAAATCAAATTTGGCTCCCATTTGTAACACTTCAGGTCTCATGGACCAAAAATGTTTCCTTCTAGTCTGTGTAACCTTGACCAGATAAGGAAATATCCAAAGTTTCAGGCCAAAGAATAATGACTGCCTGTTTCGAAAAAAATTGTTTCAAAATGTTATTAAGATCCATCAGGAAGGCAAATGATACTAGTAAAAATCTTCTCTTTATAATCTCCTCTTCCTGGGATAACTCCAAAATTCTTGATATATCCAAAGTTATAGATGGTTGTACTAAACCCTCTTGGGCTGCTTGATTTGCTTGCATAGCCTGAAGAAGGTAATACATTTTTGTAATGACAGGCATTGCAGCCTCAGGGATTTTTAATACTTGTTGAATATATACTTCTTGAAAAGTTCTAAGGGAGAGATGAGATTAACCACAGGGAAATTTAAAATTCTTGTTATGTGCTCTCAGGGCATTTTCCACGTTTTCCAATCTTTTATTATGGATTAACTCAGTCTTAACCAAATTCTGTTGGACATTTTCCACAGCTGAAATCCGTTGGCCCATGTCTTCTAATTTTAAGTTATATGTTGTTATCAAATTAGTGTTAACCAAAACTTGATTTTTAGTTTCCACTGCCGCTTGAGATAATGCTGATAGAGAAATTTCAATAGACTTTAACACAGTCCATAAGCCTTCCATAAGGGAAAAAGCACAAGACTGCTTCTATGGCCAAGTCCATAAGCAAAGTACATTAAACAATACTGCCTACATTTTCAAGAAGACTCATCATTTAGTGAAAATGTTGCTAACAGTAATTTTTTATGGGTTAACCTAAGGCTTGGGGATAACTGTATGGAGTGGCAGTTACTACCCTTGACAGTAACATGGGGGTAACCAGCAATGAGTGGCAGTTACTACCCTTAACAGAAATATGAAGGCAATCTGAATGGAGTTTCAGTTACTAGGGATGTGAATCGTTTTCCATATCGTCTTAACGATAGAAATCGTGTGGCAGGGCAAGAAAATCGTCTTAGGCACGATTTTTTAGTTAAAAAATCATTAAAAATCGTTTTTTCCGATTAGTGCGCACTAACTCGAGTTAGTGCGCACTAACGGGAGGTAGTGCGCACTAACTGGGAGTTAGTGCGCACTAACTGAAAATGATACAATTTGACACTTTTCAGGTCAGTTAAGGTCAGTTTAGGAATGAATATGTATTCCTATTGGCTGCCCTCTTATTTATTCATGTTACCAAGTTTCCTACTGACAGTATATGGGGGATGGGAAATGGAAACAGTTGGTAGCTTGACAAAACAAGTAATGTGATCAGTCAATGTGACTAGAACTTGTGCCCTAACCCTGATACCAGGGGTATTGTGATCTTCCTGCACACAGTGCCCTATCCCTATTAATACCAGGAGTGTTGTGATCTTCCTGCACACAGTGCCCTATCCCTAATACCAGGGGTGTTGTGATCTTCCTGCACACAGTGCCCTATTCCTGATACTGGGGGTGTTGTGATCTTCCTGCACGCAGTGCCCTATTCCTGATACCGGGGGTGTTGTGATCTTCTTGCACACATCCCGATATCAGGGATAGGGCACTGCATGCAGGAAGATCACAACACTCCTGGTATTAATAGGGATAGGGCACTGCATGCAGGAAGATCACAACACTCCTGGTATTAATAGGGATAGGGCACTGCATGCAGGAAGATCACAACACCCCTGGTATCAGGGAGAGGGCACTGTGTGCAGGAAGATCACAATACCCCGGAGGAGTGAGGGTCAGGCAGCTCCCCCCTGTCTGTGAAGCCAGCCTCTCACTAGTAATGCAGGGAGGGAGCTGTCTCAGACTTCACCATCCTCCCCCCCCCCCCTCACCCACACACCATTCACTAGCTGGGACATGGGGGAAGTCAGGAGTGAGGGTCAGGCAGCTCCCCCCTGTCTGTGAAGCCAGCCTCTCACTAGTAATGCAGGGAGGGAGCTGTCTCAGACTTCACCATCCTCCCCCCCCCCCTCACCCACACACCATTCACTAGCTGGGACATGGGGGAAGTCAGGAGTGAGGGTCAGGCAGCTCCCCCCTGTCTGTGAAGCCAGCCTCTCACTAGTAATGCAGGGAGGGAGCTGTCTCAGACTTCACCATCCTCCCCCCCCCCCTCACCCACACACCATTCACTAGCTGGGACATGGGGGAAGTCAGGAGTGAGGGTCAGGCAGCTCCCCCCTGTCTGTGAAGCCAGCCTCTCACTAGTAATGAAGGGAGGGAGCTGTCTCAGACTTCACCATCCTCCCCCCCCCCCCCTCCCCCACACACCATTCACTAGCTGGGACATGGGGGAAGTCAGGAGTGAGGGTCAGGCAGCTCCCCCCTGTCTGTGAAGCCAGCCTCTCACTAGTAATGCAGGGAGGGAGCTGTCTCAGACTTCACCATCCTCCCCCCCCCTCACCCACACACCATTCACTAGCTGGGACATGGGGGAAGTCAGGAGTGAGGGTCAGGCAGCTCCCCCCTGTCTGTGAAGCCAGCCTCTCACTAGTAATGCAGGGAGGGAGCTGTCTCAGACTGGTATCAGGGTTAGGGCACTGTGTGCAGGAAGATTACAACACTCCTGGTATTAATAGGGATAGGGCACTGTAAGAGATGACTGTAGTAGATTGAATAAAGATCTGATGTTTCTGCTCTCCTCACACCAAACAAAACAACACACAAGCAGAGAAGCCCTTCTTACAAAGCTGAGCTAGTGAGTTAAGTAGGAGGAAAAGTAAACATACTGGTGCCAGTGTGGCTACTTAAAAAATACACTTACCAACAATCAATTACATATATTTGAACTGTGTACAGTTCCAGCCAGGACCACCTTTCTAAAATGCACAGTGATTGGCAAATTCAACATGCACTAGCATTTCAGGTGCCTGCTAACAAAAATAATAAACAAACAAGTTCTAGTCACGTGAGTGCTGATCATTACATTACTTTTTTTGTCAAGCTTCCAACTGTTTCCATTTCACATCCCCCCAACCATATTGGTAACATCAATAGATAAGAGCACAGCCAGCCAATAGGAATACATACATACATATTCATTCCTAAGTGACCTTTACTGACCTGGGAAGTGTGAACACTTTGTTTCATTTTCTGTTGGTGTTCGTTAGTTTCCAGTTCCATTTCCCATCCCCCCAACCATCACCTCAGTGGTAACCTTGGTAATATCAATAGATAAGAGGGCAGCCAGCCAATAGGAACACATATTCATTCCTAACTGACCTTCAGTGACCTGGAAAGTGTTTATTTGTATCATTTTCAGTTAGTGCGCACTAAATCGAGTTAGTGCGCACTAACGGGGAGTTAGTGCGCACTAACTCGAGTTAGTGCGCACTAACTCGATTTAACGATTTTTAACGATAAATCGTTAGAATTTCTATTGTATCGTGTTCTATAACGATTTAAGACGATATAAACATTATCGGACGATAATTTTAATCGTTGAAAAACGATTCACATCCCTATCAGTTACTACCATAAGAAGCTAGCTGGGCAGACTGGATGGACCATTTGGTCCTTTTCTGCCATCATAACTTTATAACTGTATATATATATATATATATATATATATATATATATATATATATATGTATCTATGTAGGAAGTGTCTTCACTGAGTCAGGGGAAGCTTAATACATAGGGAATGGCAGGGTACTCTCTTATTCTCTCTACTCTAAGGGCCGGATTTTAAAAGCTCTATGCCCGTAAATCGGCTTATGAGCACCCGGCCTATTTTATAAAGGCCCAGGGCTTTACTAAATGGGCAGGGTGGTCCGGGGTGGGGTGGGGCGGGGCCAGAGGCCTCTGGCACAGTGGCCATTTACCGCTGTGTCGGAGATTGCGTGCTGGCAGGGTGCCAGTGTGCGCAACCTGCGCCTGCCTCCAGGCAGACGCAAAAGGTATTAAAAGAATTTGGAGGGGTGTTAGAGTAGGGCTAGGTGGGGAAAGGGTAGGGAAAGGGTGGGAAGGTTAGGTTAGGGGGAAGGAAAGTTCCATCTCAGGCTGCTCCGATTTCGGAGCAGCCTGGGAGAAAACGGGAAAGCTCGTGGGCATCGGCACGTGCAAGGTGCACTAGTGTGCACCCTCTTGCGTGCCCTGACCCCCGATTTTATAACATGCCCATGCCTTCACACGCATGTCATAAATTCAGGTGTACATGTGTGCACACCAGGTAGTGCGCGCACATGTACACCCGCACTCAGGTATTAAAATCTACCCCTTAGGTTCTTCCAACAGGGGGGGGATCACTGTTTCAAGGCATTTCGACATTATTACCACTTTTTTCTCTTCAATAATCTTTCAACATCTATGATATTACAACAGATTTTACTGGGAAAACTTTTTCAATTAAAATGACTTGATATCTTGTATATGTCTTTGGTTTTGGCATCCAAAATGTACATTCATTAACATATTAAATTTATTATTCCCTTAAATAATCCTTGAAGATCTCCATTGGTCCTTACTGAATTTTAGGGCTCACCTAGGGGGTAGATGTTAGAGTTTCTCCTTTCTGTACAAGATTTCCCTTTGTATCTAAGATCTCTGTTTTCCTTGCTCCTCTCCTTCACAATATACCACGTAGGCATTGACCCTTTTGATTCCTTTATGTGAGCACCAGACATGCTTTTCTCTCTTTTCTCCTTCCAAATATCATAGATTGAGCACATTCACTTCCAAAGTGTTATGCCCATCGGTCACAGTGGCTGCAACCACTAATGCTCACCTCTTTTTATGCAGCCCTGACATCATTGGGGGAAATTGGCAGCCTCCGCCAGCTACTGCCGACCTCCCTGGCATTCCCGGGACAGCGTGGGTGCTGCCGACCGCCATCTTATTTATTTATTTATTTAGCATTTTTCTATACCGAACTTCATGGTTAAATACCATATCAGATCGGTTTACATCGAACGGGGGATAGAGAAAAACTTGTAACAGAAATGGAACAGTACAAAATACTCAGAAGAGAGCAGTAAGTTACATTAAACAAGGACTATAAACTTGGAGGCTTTACAGCTTAGAAGTAAGAAGAATAGAAGGCCCAAGAAGGGCAATAACTTAAACACAAAAGTTGTAATGGATTCAGATTAAACAGGAAACAATATTATCTGAGGAGTTAGGATAATCATAATAATAGGCAACAAAATAGTAGCATGGTTCCGTAGCTCGTGAAAAGGTTGTTTGTCTATTGTGAGTCTGAAGGATCCGAGAAGGCTTGTTGGAACAGCCAAGTCTTAAGTTTTTTTTTGAATGTTAGTAGGCATGGTTCTAGCCTGAGGTCTGCGGGGAGGCTATTCCAGATGTTTGGACCTGCAAAAGAAAAAGCTCGGACCCTAGTCGAGACGAGGCGAATAGCTTTGGTTGGAGGGGATTGTAGCGTTCCTTTATGGATTTCTCTAATTGGTCTGATGGAAGTATGGAGTTTGAGAGGGAATTCAAGGTCAAGATGAAAATAGTTATGGATGGACTTATGTATCAGGGTGAGAGATTTGTGAAGGATTCTGTGGTAGATTGGTAACCAGTGTAGGTTTCGGAGAGTGGGAGTAATATGTTCTCTTCGGTTGGTGTTGGTTAAAATTCTGGCAGCAGCATTTTGAATCATTTGAAGTGGTTTGATGGATGAGTTGGGAAGGCCAGTGAGAAGAGCACTGCAGTAATCTATTTTTGCAAATATTAAGGATTGGAGAACAGTCCTAAAGTCGTGTAAATAAAGGAGGGGTTTGAGTCTTTTCAACACCTGTAGTCTGCTCATGGGATCATTTAGATGCACGCGCACATGGGTCAGTATTAAGCACGTCATGGCGGGAACCTCGGGGGCGTCCCCTCCGGATGACGTCTACACTCTACTGTACTTAAGCTGCCTGCCCCTGCCTATCAATGAGTTAGCAAGGAGTTCCCTCATTGCTGAATCTGCTTCTCGCATACGGACCTGTTCCAGTTCCTGCACTTCAGCATGAGATGTTCTGGGTACATGCCCCTTGGGGGCCCTTCCTCGTCTCTGGCTATCAGCTCCTCAGAGAGCCTTCTGCCTTGGACTGCGGTCTGTTCCCGTTCCCCGGGACCTCTCCTGGAACTATCTCTCTGTGAGTACCTTGATTCCACGGACTACTACTGAACCAGCTTTATTGTGAGATCCTCTCTGGTGTACCCCGTACCACTACCGTGCCAGCACTAGTGAGGAGCCACCTCGGTGTACCCTGCGCTGCAGGTCATTGCCACATCATCGCTACAAGTCCCTCGCCAGTGTACCCATACCCAGGCCACTACAACATCATCTCTGAGTGAGGAATCCCTCAGTGTACCCTGGGCTGCAGGCCACTACAGCATCATCACTTCAGAGAGACTATTTCGGTGTACCCCGCTCTGCGGACCATTACCGGATATTCACATCTGAGGCATTCCCTCTGGGTGTACCCCTTCTCAGACCTTATCTCCTCCTCCTGCACCTCCCACTCCGCGGGCTGTGCCTTTTCTACTTTTTTAATAAAGACTCTATTCCACAGCTGTGTCTGACGTCCACTGAGACCACGCCTCCCAACAGTCTCACAGGGCTCCTCCCTGTGGGCGGTACCATCTCTTACCTTGTAGATGTGTAGATGTGTAGATGTGTGGGCCCAGGGCCCACACATCTACAAGTCATAACACAAAGTTTCTTCAGCTTTATACTGAATCCCTCAGATTGCATGAGATGTGGTTGAACTGCCAGGTTTCCAATACTACTGGACAACTTTCAGCCACAACCCCACACCTTAGCTACAAATTCCCTCTCACAAGGAAAAAAAACCTTGAATGATTGAGTCTCTTATCTAGTTCTTGGGCAAACTCTTTACTCTTTTAAGGGGAAGGAAAGGTTTTACAATCCTTTTCCAAAAAGTCAAGACAAAAGGATAAAAATGTTACCGGCTCTTTGAAGTCAAATAGCAACTATTTACTGTAAGAGCACCAAAGATCTAATATTAAGGCATTCTGCCTGCAGATCTAATACAGGAGAGAAAGGGATATAAATCTGCTTTTAAGGTTTCACAGTTCTCTTTTACTCCTCCTCTATCCCTCTTCTATTTTTGCTAGAAAACACTAGGGGTCTTTCTTACATAAAAGTTGGCATAACCCATTGCAGCAACCTCCAATGGAAGTAATGTAAAAAGATGGTACATTCCCCTGGTCTACTCTACCTAGCAAGTCCTTTCTACTGGGACATACAGCTTCATAAGGATCCCTCGGGACCTTACAGATGTTATACACTAATCTACTCAAAGAGAAAAAATACCTGAAAAGGAAAAATCTCAACTAGGCAGAGTGGATGTGAAATTGTCTATATCTGTTCTCATTCATTATGCAGTTGATATTCAAAGTATACATTCAGTTAAAATCATCTTTTAGCCACATAAATCTATCCACTTAAAAATCCCCCATCAGCACCTTCACCTCCACCTCCCCATTTAGCCAAAAGCTGTGTACATAAAATTGCTGTTGGCAAAGATTCAGCTGGACAAAAAGAGTCAAGTTGAGGCATGCCAGTGACACGGTTTCCAAATTTTCCCATTTAGCGTGATATTCTGTGCTAACCATCTAACTGGGTCATTTATCATTTCACATTAGGGCCTTATCATGTGCGTTAATGCTGTAACGCACACAATAATGCCATAACGCGCATGATAAATAAGGCAATGTAAAATGCATATGCAAATTAAACATTGAGTATTCGAGTGGGAGGAATTTGGGCAGAGTAAATGGAAATGAGGGTCTGTTAGTGCGGAGTACGATAGAGTAACACACACTATCGCAGGATTTAATGCCAGAAATAACTACACCTTTTTTGGGGGGCAGTACGGTGAAAAAACTTTATCGTGCTCCCGTGGCTGATATTGTGAATTTGCGGGAAATAATCGTGGTGATTATCACATGCGATAAAAAGAGGAATTATAATGGACACACCTACCAGGCCTTTCTGCCCCACTAAAAGCACCTGTTCTTACCTGGTCTGGCTTCCTAAGCCATCATGTTTGTGGCAAGTTTAATTGTTTGAGGATACTGGGTGCTTCGCGAGGCTCGCCGCAGACAACAACAAGCCGAACCACAACAACCTGAAGAACAGTCACTGCCAGTTCCAAGCCCTCCTAAGGAAGTCCATGCACTGGAGGCAGAGTCATGGGCCCCGCAGGGTTGTGTCCCAGGGCAGCACCTGGCACGCAGGTGGCCATGGCAGAGGAGATACATGGAGTTCATTTTTCCTCCTTGAACATCCTTGCTGGGCATGCCAGAAGATTATGTAGTTGCAGGTATCGCCTCAGCTCTCAAACTATCCTGGAATTATATGAAGAAATCCAAGGGGATCTGGATCCAGTCACAAAAGGATCCCATGCTGTGCCTGGCCTCACCAAACTGTTGGCCACCCTACATTTCATGGCAACTGGCTCCTTCCAAACGACAGTAGGGATCATGGGGAGAATGTCCCAAACCACGTTTTCATGCTGTCTGGATCAGGTCATCACAGCAGTATCTGACCGCATTAATCGCTACATAACATTTTCTTAGGACAGGCAAGACTTGATGGTCTTTGGGAGAGACTTTTATGCCTTTGCAGACTTTCCCAGTGCTCTGGGAGCTAATGACTATACTCACATGGCCATCATTCCATCCCGTGACAGGAAGGAGATGTACCGCAACAGAAAGCTCTTCCACTCCATCAATGTGTAAGTAGTCTGTGATGCTTGAGTGTGCATCCTCAATGTGATGGCCAGGTACTCAGGAGCTGCACACAATTCCTTTATACTAAGGCAATTGGGCCTGTATGAAAATTTTGAGGACGGCCTGTAAGGTGACGGTTGGCTTATAGGTAAGAGAGATGCTTCTATATTCCATCTCTGGCTGTGTGTTTGTGGCAAGTGGCACGGACATGGGTGGGTGGGGGGGGGGGGGTAGCTGAAGGGGATTGAAAAGCATCGCTGCCATGACAAGTGGCTTGAACAGTTATGTCTGCAGGCCATTGCCCCAGGACCCGGCTTTCTCTCCCCATGCTACAGAGGCCTACTAATCTGGTAATGGAGAACATTGCACCACCTTAAAGCTTGGTGTGTGTGTGTCTGTTACATGTTTTCTACATATTAAATTTCAGAATGGCCCTGTTCCTATCCTCCCATTGGGAGATATTTAGATCTCACTGGTTAATGACAAGTTTGAAGTGTCCACATTGCGGGTACTGCACGATCACGTGTGGCTGGTTAGTGAAGCGATATCCAGATTGTCAGCCACAGTTTGTCTTGAGCCTCACATACACCTCAGCCAAAAGCAGTGTTCCGTGCATGTTGGTGGCCTGGCATATTCCCTGTATTATGCCTCACAAATTGGTTTTTATGAAGAGCATACTGCAGAGCAGACAGGGATATTTGCAAACACACCATGAGTTAGCATTTTTTCAGCTAACACAGGTATGGTGGCTCTTATGCATTGCTTCAGGGTTGGAAACCTGCTACACACTAGTAGCTTTAGCTCAGTTGTGAGGGCTTAGGACACAATTGTTGGAATACCTAGATGTGATTTAGTAGTCTGGAAGAGCAGAGCTACTTTTGACTACTGCTATCCTGCACATATACTGGCCCAGAATAATGTGACATGCACTTAAACTAGGCAAATCAGCTTTTAAGGCTCAGGAGAAGGTACAGGCTACCTTATACAGTCTTATAGGATGCCGTGGTTTGCAAGCCAGATCTGCAAATGACAATGCTATGATTGATGGCTTAAATCTGTCTTTGCCACAGGAGATTCTGGGTACGGTTGCAGAACCTGGCTTCTCATCTCCATAGCCATTCCAAACATGCCGGCAGAGACGAGGTACAATGAGGCCTTATGTGCTACCTGCTGTGTCATCGAATGCACTTTTGAAGTTGTCAAAATTCGATTTTGCTGTTTGGACAAAATGAGTGGAGCTTTAATGAATGTCCCACCCAAAGTTGGAGATATACTGCTGCTCTGCTGTGTCTTCCATAATCTCAGTCTACACAATGGACTACAAATGGATATAGTTCCTGATCACCCCACCGGATCCCCATGTGTCTCCGCATGAGCAGAGGACACTACGCTGACTGGCATCCAGCTTCGCCAAAACCTTACACAATGCTACTTTGCCTGATAGGCCTCCACTACCACATCCCCTTCCAGGGAAGGGTGGCCAGTAGATTGTTAGTGGCTGCTCTCCTCACTATCATCTTTCTTTCTCTTACTGCTTTTCTGTCAGGGTCACTGTGTAACAGAAAACATGTATGCCTACTCTGGATTCATCTTGACAAGGGAGGCATATATTACATTAGAAAAACAGTTGTGAAAGTAAAGATGACATAGAATACATGTGTTTTGCTCATAGTGACACTAAAAGGGGCATGTGTGGCATGTGAGTTTTTGAACGACTGCCAACACAGTGTTCATAGTTTGGCCTAGCTAGTGCCATGTGGCTTGTGGGCCCTCCCCAGTGGACCCCATCCTAGTTCTCACATGTGGAATGAGATAGTGCCACAAGTGTGATGCCATCCCAGCTGGTGTTAGAGCATGGAGAGCTGTAAATGTCAAATAGCACTGAAGGTTAAAGGCACAGCCTAAAGGTACAGGTAGGCAGTTAAAGGTTTCAATGAAAGAGTTCCCATTTTACTACCTCATTCCATAGCTGACAAAACGTGTGCATGTGAAGTTATATACTTGTAATGGGTTGGCTTACTGTCACATGGGCATGGCAAGACATAGCTGACACTAGGGATGTGAATCGTTTTTTGACAATTTAAAACAATCGTCAGATATATTTTAAATCGTCAAAAATCATTAGAGCCGCGATACAATATAAATGCCCCCGATTTATCGTCAAAAAATCGTAAATCGGGGAGGGGGGAGGGCGGGAAAACCGGCACACCAAAACAACCCTAAAACCCAACCCGACCCTTTAAAATAAATCCCCCACCCTCCCGAACCCCCCAAAATGTTTTAAATTACCTGGGGTCCAGTGGGGGGGGTCCCGGCGCGATCTCCCGCTCTCTGGCCACGGCTGCATTAATAGAAATGGCGCTGGTGGCCCTTTGCCCTTATCATATGACAGAGCAAAGTTAGCGCCGGCGCCATTTTGGTTCCTGGCTCCCGACGTCACGAGTGCAGGAGATCGCTCCCGGACCCCCGCTGGACCCCCAGGGACTTTTGGCCAGCTTGGGGGGGCCTCCTGACCCCCACAAGACTTGCCAAAAGTCCAGCGGGGGTCCGGGAGCGACCTCCTGCACGCGGGCCGTATTGCCAATATTCAAAATGGCGCTGGCGCTACCTTTGCCCTCACTATGTCATACGGGCGACGTCGGCCCGTATTACATAGTGAGGGCAAAGGTAGCGCCGGCGCCAGCCTCCTGACCCCCCACCAATACGGCCCGCGTATTGGTGGGGGGTCAGGATGCCCCCCCAAGCTGGCCAAAAATCCCTGGGGGTCCAGCAGGGGTCCAGGAGCGATCTCCTGCACTCGTGACGTCGGGAGCCAGGAACCAAAATGGCGCCGGCGCTACCTTTGCCCTGTCATATGATAAGGGCAAAGGGCCACCGGCGCCTTTTCTATTAATGCAGCCGTGGCCAGAGAGCGGGAGATCGCTCCGGGACCCCCCCTACTGGACCCCAGGTAATTTAAAACATTTTGGGGGGGTTCGGGAGGGTGGGGGATTTATTTTAAAGGGTTGGGGTGGGTTTTAGGGTTGTTTTGGTGTGCCGGTTTTCCCGCCCTCCCCCCTCCCCGATTTACGATTTTTTAACCAAAAAAACTAAGACGATCAGATTTCCCCCTCCCCTCAGCCAAAATTGATCATTAAGACGATCGATTACACGATTCACATCCCTAGCTGACACCACTATGTCACCAGTTTCACCAGTTTCAGAGCCACTGCTGAATCATTTTTCCAACCTGATCCAGATTTCCTGGATATGTTGATTCAGTCCTGGTCTTACTCCCATGCATGTATTGTTAATCTTGGATTTGCTCAGAAAAGTTATAGGGAAATCTGATGAAATCCACTATTACCCTCAAATCTGTCCCAGCTCTAACACATACCAACTCCATAACTTTCTTTTATCATCCTCCTTTTAACTTTGATGACCTTCAAGATAAGATACAAATCAAGTTACAAAACATTGATTTTTCAGACAGTGAACATGCCACTAACTCTTGAATAAAAATAACTAACTCTGTTGCAGATAACATAAATCCCATAGTTATTAAAGCGCTAAAAGAACCCCATCGCTACAACCCGTGGTACAATACTAAAATCAGAAGTGCCAAATGTGAATTCAGAAAAAAAAGAAAAATTATGGAGAAAACACAAAACTACCCCTTCTCTTGCAGCATATAGATCTTATCTCACATATTACAAAAGACTCATCAATAATATAAAAAAAAGATTTTTACGCAAACAAAATTCATGAATTCAGTCATAACCCTAGGGCCTTATTCCCCATAGTCTAGAATCTCACCAAAAATACATGTGATGACAAACCCCCTTTACCTGAAAAAAGATGCAATGAAATTGCACAATTTTTTTGTAATAAACTCACAAACTTAACTGCTGAAAACCATAATGTGAATGTTCAATGTATTAATATGAGCAATAAAGAAGTATCCTCCTGGTCTAATTTTGAGTTAACCTCATCTTCAGAAATACAATCCCTTATCAATAAAATGAACCCTGCCAAACACCCACTAGATGGCATTCCTATTCAGTCTTTGAAATCAATTAAATCAGTAATTACCACCCTTTTAGCGGAAATAATTAATTTATCCCTCTCTGAAGGTTATTTTCCCGAAATCTTGAAATTAGCAGTAATCAAACCTATCTTAAAAAACAACCTGGACCCAGATATTCTTAAC
This sequence comes from Rhinatrema bivittatum, assembly GCF_901001135.1. Lineage (NCBI taxonomy): Eukaryota > Metazoa > Chordata > Amphibia > Gymnophiona > Rhinatrematidae > Rhinatrema > Rhinatrema bivittatum. The sequence goes on along the minus strand of NC_042617.1, from coordinate 333,400,875 downwards.
AATTATCGACCTATCTCCAATCTATCGTTTCTATCAAAACTGCTTGAAAAATGTGTCAAAAGCAACTGACTGAATATCTAAACAATAATAATATACTATTCCCATCACAGTTTGGATTTAGAAAACACTGCAACACTTCTTGCGTTAACCGATTCAGTGCTAAGAGGCTTTGACAATGGGCAAAGCTATCTACTGATTCTTTTAGATCTATCTGCTGCCTTTGACACAGTAAACCATTCTATTCTTCTTGACCGCTTAACAGAAATCGGGCTCGCAAATAACATGCTTCAATGGTTCTCGTCCTACCTCTTGAATCGTAGTTTTCAGGTAAAAATCAACAACTCTTTTTCAGAAAAAAATCCATCTTAAAACTGGTGCTCCACAGGGCTCCTCAATCTCTGCCACAATATTTAACAGGTTGAGGATATCTTGGACGTAAGGAAGCATGGAAAGCGTTAGGAATACCTGATCTCATGGGAAGGATTTGGCCCCAAAGAGAACAGCTGGGAGCTTGCAGTCAATATCCTCGATAAAGAGCTGATCAAACAGTTCCATACTTCTCACCCAAGAAAACCAAAACCCCTGGGGAGGGGCCCTAAGAAGGGGGATACTGTTATGCCCATCGGTCGCAGACGGCTGCAACCTCTGTTGCTCACCTCCTTCTTGCAGCTTTGACTCCATGGGGAAGACTTGCGGCCTCTGCCAGCTATCGCTGGCCTGCCTACTGTTCCCAGGCTTCCCTGGATACCTCGGACTCTGCTGACCACCTTCTTGCCCTCAGAATCCCCTAGGCGCACACTCGCACACAGGTCAGTCTTAAGCACTTCATGGCGGGAACATTGGGGGAGTCCCCTCCGGATGACATCAGCCTTCCAGGATACTTAAGCCAGATGGCCCTGCCTACCTATGACTTGGCAACGAGTTCCCTCATTGCTGAATCTGCTTTGCTCACTACGGACTTACCGTTCCTGTTTCTGCTACGTTGGCGTGAGACGCTCTGGCTATCCGCTCCTCAGAGGGCCTTGTGCCTTGGACTACTGCTTGCCCCGATCCCCGGGGCTTCCTCTGGAACCTTGCTACTGTGAGTACCTCTGCTCTGCGGACCACTATTGTACCATCTCTAGTGAGTAACCCTCATTGGTGTACCCCGCACTGCGGACCACTACCGTGTCATCTCCAAGTGAGGAACCCTCATCGGTGTACCCAGTGCTGCAGATGACTACCATGTCATCCCTCCTGAGGACCCCTCACTGGTGTACCCTGCTCCACAGATCATCTACAGTATCATCTCAACTAGGAGCCTCATCAGTGTACCCCGCTCTGTGGACCATTGCTGTATCTTCACTACAGAGGTATTCCCCTTTGGGTATACCCCACCACACAGATTCTGTGTCTTTCTCCTGCACTCCCCGCTTCACAGGCAGTGCCTCTCTATCTTTCTAATAAAGACTCTATTCCACAGCTGTGTCTGACATGTGCTGAGACCTTGCCTCCAGATGGTGAGGCTAACAGGGCTCCTCCCTGTGGACGGTACCATCTCTCACCTCAGCCAGGAGCCCAAATACCTACAAATCCTAATAATAACTGTGTACAGTACAGTGTCAACTTCCTGCAGCAAGTCATTACTTTGGCCGAAAAGTCATGAAACTGCTGCAGTGTGTTATTCTCATATTTTAAGTCCTTTGACTTCTGTAAGGCTGCTATCAATTTCATTTTGTCTACAAATTTCTGAGTTTTAACAATTATTTGCCTCAGTCTACCATTGTCATTCCACAAAGATTTTGCAATCTTTCTTTATCACCAATCCAAGGCTTTGAGCAACCAATTCTCACAACGTTTAATTACATTTTCATCTTTCACACTCTCCAGGAAACAGGCAATCTGGATGTTACTTCTACTAGGATTCTCTAGGTCATTAAGTTAATCTTCCAGCTGTTGATTTTTCCTTTGCAGATCAAGAAGGCAGTTGATCGATATCTCCAAACATCCTTCATGTTGTGAAACTCTTTCATTCTTGACAATTATAGTAGCATTGCTCACTTCTATTTTCTCATCTAGCTCATCTAAAGATGACTGAAGTTTTTGCAGTTTATCATTGACAGAAGCAGAAACTGCTTTAATTATCCCCTGCATTAGCATTTCTGAAATTCTATCAACTGTAGCTTTGGGCTCAGGTGACATCTTGTCCTCATTTACAGACATTTTTTCTACAATCAATCTCATCGGCCTGAATGACATCTCAGCATTTTTCCTGATTACAAAGTTGACCATATGAGTTCCCATCTTTTATAAACCAAACAAATCCCAGAAAAAGGAACCTTGCATATGAAATATAAAGGAAAAACTGCTAGCTCTAATGCAGCAGGCACTGAGGATGTCCACTCAACTCAGCATTATCACTGGAAGGCACTGTGTGACATACTTAACCAATTAATTTTAACTGGTTAACTTTATATAGATATTCTGTCTCCGCTAACCTACTAAAGTTGCAGTTGAATATCAGGTTAAGTGTAACCACACAAAACTTGTGTGGTTACACTTAACTACACAAACCACACTTAACAAACTTGTGTGGTTTGTTTGTTTGCTAGTTTGTTTGCCCAAGTGTGACCATACAAATGGTCACACTTGGGCAAACAAACTAGCCTTGATTCATCAAATCGCTATAAATATAGCAAAAATAGTGCCCATGATAAAAAATAAGATTGTGGTTAGGATAATTTGCAGCTTGCTGCATTGCATAGGTAAATAACACACGTGATGTTGTGTCAGCCCCAGAGTGCTAGTGTGAATTAGAGCATTGTGCATTATTTTTTCAGCTGCCTTTTTGAGGGTGTGTCAGGCATTGCAGAGAGAGGAGAGGAGAGTTGGTGAGTGGTTTACTGGGAGTAGGAGCTTTTTCTGATTTGATTACCTGAGTGCATTGTCTGGTGTTCTGTTGCCAATTTTCCCTGTATCTTGATCTTTTATCTTCTTCGTTGGAGTAAAAGTTTTTGTTTGTTTGTCCAGTTTGCATGTCTGTTTTTTTGTGTGGAGGAGTGGTGGTGGAGGAATGAAGGAGTGAGGAGGAGTGGAGTGGTGTTGGAGGAGTGGGGGATGGTGGTGGAAGAGTGAGGAGGAGGAGTAGAGGACTGGTGGTGGAGGAGTGTGGAGGAGTGAAGGAGTAGAGGAGTGGTGTTTGTTGTGAGGAGTCAGGAGGATGGAGTGTGAGAGGCATGGGGAGAAAAGAGAGGAGAGGCAAGAGGAAATGAGGGGGAAGAGGAAGGAAAGGATGCAGAAGGATGAGGGCAGCAGTGCTACGGGAAGGAGAAGTAGGAGTAGGGACAGGGAAAGGAGTAGAGATAGGCAAGAGGGAAGGGATAGGAAGAGGCAGGAGGGGGAAGAAGATAGGCAGACAAGGACAGAGGGGGGAGGGGGATGTCAGGCTAGGATAGACAGAGAGAGCAGAGGGGAAGGGAGTTGGCAGGGCAGGAACAGGAGGAGGGAGGAAGGGAGGTGCAGTGGGAGGGAGAGTGAGGAAAGGGAGGAGACCTCTCCAGAAGTGGAAGTGGCACCCCTTTCTGGCAACAAGGCAGCAGGATACCATCATCGCAGGGCTATTAAGTTCAGTGTCCAGGATAATGAGATGGCCATGGCAGGGGTCCTGGAGCATTATGTCATGCTGTTTGGCAACTGGGTGGCCAAGACCTTAAAGGCCTCCAAGTACCAGATCTGGTGCAACATAGTTCAAAACATCTCCAGACCCAGCGGAGTCCAATGAAGCAGAGATCAGGTGGCCCACAGGTACCAGGACATCAAGGCACAGTTGAAAGCCAAGGTGGCGGCCAGAAATAAATATATATGGCGGACCGGAGGAGTTGCCCTTGTCCCATCATCCTTATCCCCATGGAAGAATGCCTTGTGCAAAGGCTGGGATCGGAGGTCGTTAAGGGCAGGGATGAATGGCTGGACACCATGCGAGCCACAGCCTGTAAGTTCACCTCACCTGTAAATGGGCAGGCTGCAATGGATGTACGTTTCATTTGGCATAAGATGCTCACAATGCTAAGAAGCAAAGTACATCTCTTTTGCCAAATGAAAAAAGGATACTTGCTGCCATTGGTACTTATGTCTTATGTTTTGTTTCCACAGCTCTGTAATTTGTAGGCTCCCAATCAGTATTCACAGGGAGAATAAGTTTCAAACAAATGTGAGTGACGGCATGTACGCACATACATGGCCAACAGAAGATTTCTTCAACTATTTTATAACCCACGTACATGAAATACGTGTGTTTTATAAAATACACATTTCTCTAATCCACAGCATGCGTGTAAATATATGCAATGCATTGAAACCACATATAGCAATGCACTGAATGCACATACTTTTCCTACCTACTTTAAAAATACATGCACATATATATTACGTGCAAAAGTAAAGCAGGCTTATTCATGTAAGTTCTTACATGTGCAAGTTTTAAAACATGCGCATGTAAATGAAATTCACTAAGTTACCAATTAGTACACCAATTTGACCAGTCCTTCTTCAGGTCATGGAGAACTTCCTGGTTCTTCAGCCTGACCTCCCCCCAGTTTATCCAGACCTCCCACCTAGTGCACAATAAACACGTTTAATGTCAATCTACGCCATATAATTAGTAGCTGTAAATATTAGGGATGTGAATCGGGCTTCGGACGATTGAAAATATTGTCCATATTTTCAAAATCGTCAGAAATCGGGGGCTCCCCTAAAACGATAGGAAAACCCCACAATATTGATCGTGGGGGGTTCCCTTATCATTTTGGGGGAGGGCGGGAAAAATGGCACACAAAAATAACACTTAAACCTACCCCGACCCTTTAAAACTAACCCCTTAGCTTCCCCCACCCTCCTGACGCCCCCAAAAACTTTTTACAGGTACCTGGTGGTCCAGTGGGGGTCCCGGGAGCGATCTCCCGCTCCAAGCCGTCCTCCTGCTCCCGGGCCGTCAGCTGCCACTAATCAAAATGGCGCTGATGGCCCTTTGCCCTTTCCATGTGACAGGGTATCCGTGCCATTGGCCGGACCCTGTCACATGGTAGGAGCACTGGATGGCCGGCGCCATCTTGTGCTCCTACCATGTGACAGGGACTGACCAATAGCTAAAAGCATGTAGTCTCATGTACGGGACCAGAGAAACCTCATCAAAATGGCGCCGGACCGTTACTATCTTTTAATCACCGATGATTAAAAGATAGTGACGGTCCGAACATTTAACTGTGACTGCACAATTATATTCGTGGCATTTTGGGCTATCGGAAGTAAAGCCCGCCATTTTATATGAGGTTTCTCTGGTCCTGTACATGAGACTACATGGTATTAGCTATTGATATTTTGATAAATATGATGCTGTTTTGAATCCAAGTTACGAGTGTACATCATATATATATATATACAGTTTTGTTGTATTAGGGACTGACCAATGGCACCGGTAGCCCCTGTGAAAAAATAAGGGCAAAGGGCCATTGGCGCCATTTTGATTAGTGGCAGCCGATGGCCCGGGAGCGTGAGGACGGCCTGGAGCGGGAGATCGCTCCTGGGACCCCAACTGGACCACCAGGTACCTGTAAAAAGTTTTTGGGGGGTTTCGGGAGGGTGGGGGAAGCTAAGGGGTTAGTTTTAAAGGGTCAGGGTGGGTTTTTTGTTTATCGTCTCGGGCGCAGCCGATAAACAAAACTGCGATCAGGCCCGATGCAAAAAAACCCACATGTGAATCGGAACCGGAATCCAAACTGATTCTGGTTCCGATTCACATCTCTAGTAAATATACAAGATTGTTGGCATCTGTATGTGCGGATGTTTGGATATTGATGTTTGGGTGGATCCTTGGACACTGTGGCAGCTGACCACACCCACGGGGGGCAGTCCCATGAGGGACCATAGTGTCAGGCTAGACTCTGGACACACAAACATAGGTTTGAATCTTTTATTAAACAGTTTTGGAAACCACCAGAGGTAGCAGTAGTGAGTAGTAGATGTTGAGCCCGACTGGGCAGGTCTCCCACAGAACGCTGGAACAGCGAATCCTCTGCTAGGCTGTGCTGTAGTGGAAAGAGACTGAGAGTTATGAGTACACAATAAGAAGCATTCAGAGCCCCAGGTAGAATTAGGAGAAGCTCCAAGACAGGGAGAATCAGTTGTATTGTACTCATGTAGCAGTAACAGAGATTCCACTAGACGAGAGGTCTGGCACCGGAACAGAAGGCAGGCCCTCGAGAAGCGAGTACCTGGTTCCAGTGAAGCAGTACTGTGGAATAGATGGTAGTTGTACTCACAGATGGAAACTGTTAGTGAAGTCTTCCAAGTGGAAGGGTTTGAGGATGCAGGCAGCAACTCAGGGAACATGGGCCCTCGAGGAGTGAGTACCGGTTTCCTAATAGCACCTGAAAGAACAGAAGAGGCCCCCGAGGAGCGGGTACCCCGTTAGCAACCCCGATGGGTTGCAAACGGGGAACTCTTACACTAAAGGTTGTAAGAGTTCCAGATAGTGCTGGAGTGGCAGAGCAGCTTTGGTATGAAGAGCGAATCCCATCCGTAGAGTTACCGTTGCTAACTCGATGAGCTAGCAAATACTGTAGTCCTAAATATCCGGGCAGCATGACCTCATATCAGGGGGACGCCCCTGAGGTTCGTGCCAACGTGGAAATAAAGATGAGGGCAGCGTGCGCGCATGCGCCCTAAGGTACCTTGGAGGAGCATGGTGGGAAGCAGCACCAAAGCCGGTCTGGGGATGCTGGAGAGGACGGCAAACAGACGCCGCGGCAGCCAGTAGCCCGAGGTGAGCGGGAGGAGCCGCAAGTAGTGAGAGGTAGGTGGGGCAAAGCCGTCGAAGACCGATGGTCGCAACAGCGAAAATGTCTTTGAAAATAGCAACTGATGTGCGGACGTGTTGGTTCCATCCTGGAATGCACCAGACCACCCCTTTTTTTTACACGTGTATACGTGCACCTGGAAGTGAAAATACATATTTTCAACTTTTATAAAATACAGAATACGCAAATAGATGCTTCTTATGAGCGTATATACTCATTTTTATTCATGTAAAGTTTTGAAAAATCACCCCAAGTTTTTTCAGTGCTATCAGGCCAATACAGTAAAAATCACGGGAGAACGGACGAGCACCCGCTCTCCTGTGCGTGTGATTCAGTAAAGAAAATTATTCAAATTAGGGCCCATGGTAAAAAGAGGCACTAGGGACACTAGCGCGTCCCTAGCACCTCTATTTGGACAGGAGCGGTAGCTGTCAGCGGGTTTGACAGCCGACGCTCAATTTTGCCGGCGTCAGTTCTCAAACCCACTGACAGCCAAGGGTTCGGAAACTGGATGCTGGCAAAATTTCCGAACGTAAAATGTGCGGCTTGGCTGCACATTTTACTTAGTGAATTGCGCGGGAATATCTAATAGGGCCATCAACATGCATTTGCATGTAGCAGGCGCTATTAGTTTCGGGGGGGTTGGACGCGTGTTTTTGACGCGCTATTACCCCTTACTGAATAAGGGGTAAAGCTAGCGCGACGAAAACGCACGTCCAAATGCGGGATAACAGTGTGCTCCGCTGGAGTGCACTGTACTGTATCAGCCTGTATATTAGCTAAACTAGTCCAGTAAGATGAATATGAATTGTTTGGGGAGGATTTCAATATTATGGTAAGCCACTAGTTGACTGTAAGCCTGCCAAAAACCTCAGAAAGACTCAAAAGGATTTGGAAGTAAATTTCCTATAAGCAAAGTGACACGTATTTGATACTTGGTGTTACACTCGCCGCCCTCGGCAGCCCCGTGGTGCGGTCCTCTCACCTTTCTGCACAAGCTTCAGGCTCCAGCTCCTCGTAGCTGGCACAAGTGGGCCACTAGTCTTGACCTCGGTCTCCAGCCAACACCTCTGGCCCTGCTCCGCTTCCCGGGACCTCCAGCCAGGATGCCTCCACTCCTCAGGCCTCTCCCACGGGCCTTGCAGAGAGATGCCGCCGGCAGCGCCGCATCTCTCCCTAGGCACGCATGCATCAGTGAATGATTTTAAAAGCCCGGAACCTGGCCGTGGACCCAGATGTTGATTTCAGATCCTTCAGCACATAAATATTCAGGCTGCACTCCTCAGTGTCACCTTTGCAACAGGTCTCCTTGGTCTCCTGTTCCAGGTTTCCGAGTGCTCATTGCTGCAGTACTTCTTTGTTCATGTTCCTGATTCTACAAGTTCCTGGTTCCTGTTCCGCTGTGCGTCTCGTCTTGTGTCTGATTGACTTCCTGGAATTGACCACTGCGTCACCTGACTTCGCATGCCTGCCTTATTCAAGCCTGACCACTGCTTTGCCTGAATTGATCTTCCTGCTTTCTCCAAGCCTGACCTCTGCTACGTCTGACCATGCCTGCCTTCTCCAAGCCTGATCTCTGCTACGCCTACCTGCCTTCTCCAATACAATCAATCTAACTTCAGTTAGTCTGCCAGAGTGACTCACTGCTCTCTTGATTAACAAATGTTGGTACCTATTCAAACCAAATCACACTACCTCAACATCTTTCCAAGGTGAGTAACTGAACTGAACTTTTCAACCTTTTTACAGGCCGATACAGTACAGTGCGCTCCGTCCCTTGATTGGACGTGCGTTTTCCCTTACCCCTTATTCAGTAAGGGGCGGAAAATGCGCGTCCAACCCGCCGAACCTAATAGCGCCCTCAACATGTAAATGCATGTTGATAGCCCTATTAGGTATTCACGCGCGATTCAGTAAGTAAAATGTGCAGCCAAGCCGCACATTTTACTTTCAGAAATTAGCGCCTACCCAAAGGTAGGCGCTAATTTCTTCGGGAACCAGGAAAGTGCACAGAAAAGCAGTAAAAACTGCTTTTCTGTGCACCCTCCGACTTAATATCATTCTATTCTCAAACATTTTCTTCGGCAGAGCAGAACTATAGAATTGGAGACCGCGAGCTACTTGCTATTAAATTGGCTCTTGAAGAGTGGTGCCCATGGCGTGAGGGCGCACAACATAAATTCACGGTGTTCACTGACCACAAAAACTTAGAACATCTAAGCCACGCCCAGCGCCTCAATGCCCGTCAAACTCGATGGGCCTTATTTTTCTCAAAGTTTGACTTTGAGTTCCGTTACCGCCCTGCAGATAAGAATCTCCAGGCAGATACCTTATCCTGGTCTTTTGAACCTGAGGACATCCCCGAAGAGCCAACTCACATCATCAACCCAGCCTGTATTTCTTTGTCTGCTACCCATCCGGTCCCTCCTGGAAAAACCGTGGTGCCCCAGCAACTCCGGGAAAGAGTCCTTCGCTGCGCACATGACTCCAAATTTGCTGGTCACCCAGGTTGTGTGTAAACCGTGGCACTGCTCCAGAGGTTTTTCTGATGGCCTACTCTGGTCTCCGACGCTAAGGCATAAGTAGATTCCTGTAATGTTTTTAAATAAATAAATAAATTATGTGTGCGCAAAACAAAAAACCCCGATCGGCCGAACTTGGGGACTTTTACAACCACTTCCAGCACCCAAAGAACCGTGGATTAATTTATCTATGGATTTCATCGTAGATCTGCCTCCTTCTAAGGGAAATACCGTGATATGGGTCACCATAGACAGTTTTTCTAAAATGGCCCATTTTGTACCTCTTCCGAGCCTACCATCTGCACCAGAGCTAGCATGTCTCTTTTTCCATCCTCGTCTATGGGTTGCGTCAACCACACCTCAGCCCAAGGATCCACCTCCTACGTAACAAAACATCAATACAAGGAAAGGAATAAAAGAGCTGCAGATTTGTTTAAACAATTATCTGAGTTAAATGCATGCATATACAAAATATATCAATGAATATTAAAAAAATCAAGCATGATTTGAATGCTTTATTGGATTTTAAAGCTAAAAGGAATGTACTGTTTCTGCAATATAAATTGTATCACTGGCTAGATTAGTTAAAAATGAAAATGAAAACAATTGTAATTTTCAAATAACTTATCAAGATCAATCTGAAAATACTTCTTTTGGGATTGCTAGATCACTTGAAAAGTATTACAAATTATTATATTCTGAAGATTCATATTGTATTAATTCCTGAAAGGTTTTTCAGGGATCTGGTAATCCCCCGCTGTCAGATCTTTAGCTTGAATGAGCTAGAAGCTTTTATCAAGGGAAATAGAGATATGAGCAGTTATCAGACAATTGAAGCTGATAAAATGTCCAGGCCCTGATGGATTCAGTCCAAAATTTTATAAGATTTGATGTAACTATTTTATGACTGTTAAAAGAGATGTTTTATTATGCAAGCGAAAGGGACAACTACAAGGTGGGTGGACATTTAGCCACCATAGCATTAATGCTTAAATCAGGGAAGGATCTGCATTACCCAGAATCTTATAGGCCTATTTCTTTGTTAAACCAAGAAATCAAGATGCTTTCTGCAATTTTAGCTAACAAGCTAAATACTATTGTTCAACAGATTGTGCATGATGACCAAATGGGTTTTGTTAAAGGGCATTACTCTGAGTCAATATCTTGTAGGTATTAACAGCTATTCAATTTTCCAAAACAGGAGTGAAGAAAGGTCTTTCAAAATACCTGGATGCAGAGAAATCATTTGACAGAGTAACCTGAGATTATTTAATACGGGTCTTGGTGAAATACAGTTGATGAAATGATTACAAGTTGTATTAAACTGTTATTATAAAACTCTAAGGTGAGACTGTGAGTCAATGGGCAACTGATTCAGAGTTTGGCTTTGCAAAGAGGAACTAGAAACAGTTGACATTTGTCCCCATTATTGTTTGTTCTTATTTTAGATCATTAGCAATTAAAGTAAAGGATTAGTAACTTTTGGAGGTATTACGATAAGGGAAAAATAACTTCAATTGAGTGTTTTTGAGGAAGGTATGCTTTTTTTATGTGGATAATCCTCAAGATTATTTGGAAGCAATTATTTCAATGATAGAATCTTTGGATGCTTTTTCAGGGTTCAAAATTAATTATGATAAATTATGTAGCATTCCCTCTGGTCAATAATGTAAAGGAAAATTGGCAAAGTCCCCTTGAAGTTGACTGTGGATCATATGAAGTAGTTAGGGATAAGAATTGGCAGGAATTTAAGTGGTATGTTTTCCTTTAAAAGTGAACTTTAAATGGCATGGGCACGCCAAAATTAGTTTTCACTCCACCCACACCATGCCCTCACCATGCCCCCTTTTGGCCCAAAGTGAGATATTCGCACATCAGGACTTGCGCGTGCATGTAGGACCTTTTAAAATTGGGTTGACGCGCACAGGTGCTACATGCTCACGTATCCCCTAATTTCAGTGCACCTTAAAGAGCTTTGGAAAGTGTTAAAACACTGTTGGTTAAACTAAAAACATTTCCCTTGACATCGGTGAGCAGGTGTGCCTTTTTTAAGTTGGGAATTCCACATAAGCTTTTCTATTGTCTCCACTTGCTGGCTTTGTGGGTAAGAGAAGGGATGCACAGTATTGCAAGTCTTATGTTACTGCTTTTATATGGAAAAATAAAAGAGTGAGAATTAGTTTTGGCATTTGAGTAGGTGGCAAAGATCTTGTGGGATTGGTCCTTTCTGATCTGAGAATGTATAATGTTGCCTGTTTGATAAAATATGTGAATGAATGGGTGACAAGGAATAGCAAATATGATTTGGAAGCTAAATGGACGAATGGGTTCATCCTAGGCTGAGTAATTTGCTTCACCTGCAATACTATAAGTTATGGAAAATTCCCATAATAATTTTTGTTTTTCTTCTGCTAGAAAAGCAAGGTGATGCTGGGGAGCACACATAGGAAAGAACGTGTCTGTTTCTTCTTTCTTAGGTTTTTTTTTTTAATTAGAAAATCCCTATTTCCGCTCTGGGAAGATAAGGGACTAAATAATACAGGGCAATTGATTCATGAAAGACAAGATTTTCAACAGTTAAGGGATTTATAGAATACTCTAATCATTTTTTGCTCATCTGCAAGTTCAACAATATTGATTAAGATGTTGTGGGATTCATATCGGAGACATTAGAAGCAGTGAAATAGAGGAATCTTTTTTTGCCGCTACTGCTAAAAACAATAGAATTTTCATCTAGTATAATATGTTGAATGGAAACAAGAACATGGTTCATAGTGGATTGCAGACCTTGGAGAGGAACTAGATTTACTGCAATTTATAAAAATTGAGCTCTGTCAGTATGAGAGAAATGCATGTTAAAATTATTCATAGCCTTTATATAACCAGATCTTTGGGAGCTAAAATGCATCTATGGGATTCTGATCTATGTGTTAAATGTGTAATTATCAAAGTGGGACACTGTTGCATATATTTAGGGACTGAGCTCCTATTGGCAGAAAATGTTTGGAAAGAATATTAGTTTGCACGAATATTTTTGGGGTTATTTGATGTTGATAAAAAATTACCCAAAGGTGGTCAGAGTTTGGTTGTTAGTTCTCTCATCCAGGTAATCAAATAACATTTGTTTAATTCAGAGGGCCTCTCAATTTGTTTTGTAACCCTTATTCATTGTATTTTGCAAATCCGGTTAAAACAAATGCACATCCCTAATAAATTATCCATGTTCATTTTTTATACACTGGGAGGAGAAATTTAAAAGTTGCATGAGAGCCCTTATTAGCACACATTTGAGCTCACATGTACATGTGTGTGACTTTTCTATTATGCACATGCAAGTGCGTGCACAATGTTAAATATGTATAACTTTTGCATGCATATTACATGTGGATATTGAGCTCACCCTTGCACTTGATCTTTCATTTGCGCACAAACTTGTCTATGTACCGTACATGCGCATACTTCCATGACACACAACTTCTATTTTTTCTGGGTTGGGCTGATTTTGTGATATCACCAGTAATGCAGCTAAATGTTACCATCAGGGACGTTGCCTGCATTGTATCCCTGGTGGTGGACAATGAGAAGGAGATCTTCCCGATTCCCGGCATAAGGAGGAATCTCCAAGTGTCCATGCAGGCCTGGATTCATGTTCTATCTAAAATCATTTCAGTAGCCCTGGAAGATCACTTGTCAAGAATTGTTGACTATAGATAATATCAAAGAAGGGCTGGAATTGCATACTAAGTATTTATGAGAGGTTGAGCAATGCCTTTCTGCCCAAGAAAATCACATAATTTAAATGGACATGTGGATAAAGATGAGCCAGTTGATATTGTGTATCTAGTTTTCCAGAAAGCATTTGACAAAGTTCCTCATGAAAGACTTCTTAGGATAGGATAGGATAGGGTAGGATAGGGTAGGTGGCAGTGTCCTATTGTGGATTTTCATCTGGTTAAAAGATAGACCTGGAAATGGGAACAATAAGTGAGATTATCAAATTTGCTGATGAGACAAAATTATTCAAAGCTGGAAAAATATAGCAGAATTAGAAAGATACAGAGAAGGATGATCTGGATGATAAAGGGGATGGAACAGTTCCCTTATTGAGAAAGGCTAAAGAGGTTAGGACTCTTAAGCATGGAGAAGAAGTGACTGAGGGAGATATGATTGAGGTCTATAAAATAATGAGTGGAATGGAACGAGTAAACTTTAATCAATTGTTTACTCTTTCGAAAAGTACCAAGACCAGGGGACACACAATGAAGTTACTAGGTAATACATTTAAAACTAATAAGAGAAAATGTTTTTTTACTCAATGTATAATTAAGCTCTGGAATTTGTTGTCAAAGGATATGGTAAAAGCTATTAGTATAGCTGCATTTAAGAAACGTTTGGACAAGCCTGAAGGAAAAGTCCATAAATAATTATTAAGGTGGACTTGGGGATATCCGCTACTTATTCTTGGGATAAGGAAAATGGACTGTAACTAGCCCTTGGGATCCTCCCAGGTACTTATGACCTGGTTTGGCCACTGAGGGAAACAAGATACTTTTCTTAATGACTCTTTGGTTTGACCCAATATGGCAAGTCTTATGGCGGGTTTGCCAGCTTCCTAGAAACATTATTTATTTATTTATTTATTTATTTTTGGTTTTTATATACCGGAAGTTCCTGTATAATATACATATCACTCCGGTTCACAGATAACAGAGATAACTATCGCCGGGATGGCGGTTTACATGGAACATATCGAACAGTTAATCTATTATAAAGTAGAATACAAACTAAGATCTACTAAGAACACATAAATAAAGCAAATAAACATTACAATAAATAAATAAATAAATAAATAAATAAATAAACATTAAGCACTCTGCCACTCCTCTGGGAACTCTGACCCCCTTCTTTCTCCCCTTCTGCAACATTTCAAGACACTAAAAAGGCCAGACTGCATAGAGACTCCCCTCTTGACGATTTGGCCGGCACAGGCGGGGGTGAGGTGGGGAGGAGCCGGGGGAGAACCATCTCATCCCTCGCCTCAGGCAGCAGATTCTCTTGAGCTGCCCCTGCTCATACATACGTGCAAGTGCTCTCTCTCAGACACACAGACAAGCATACACATCTACAGCCTGCAGGCCTTCCCCCTTTCTTCTGGGCCTTGTCGTTGCTGCTGTTGGATGGCAGCGCTGCTCCTCACTGCCCTAAGGGAGGTGGAAGGAATCCACCTCTACTGCACGGCTCCTGCAAAGTTGGGGGGGGGGGTAGGGTAGTGCAGGCCTATCTTCCAGCCGCGGCAGGATGGGCTCTGCCACGGCCTCGCAGGCCTCTCTCTCGGCCCTGCATGGCTGTCTTCCAGCCGCGGGAGTCCCTCCTCTTCCCATTGGCCGGGAGAAGCCCGATCCCCCGACAGGGGAATCTGCCCCTGGAACCCATTATTTCTATTAAGTCACTCGTTAAAATATTTACAATTTATTTAAAAAAAAAAAAAAAGTTAAACTTAAGGGATGTTTTTTTTTAATGCCAGAAATGATTGAATATTCTATGAAGCCAAGTGGCAACACAATAGCAAATGCCTGAAACTCACTGTGGTAGATGGAAAATTATGATACAATCTTTTCATCCTTATAAATCAGGGGTCGGGAACCCATGGCTCGCGAGCCAGATATGGCTCTTTTGAGGGCTGCATCTGGCTCGCAGACAAGTGTCGCCATACTTCGCGGTTCCCCGCTGACCCAGCTGCTCCCCGGTCCTCCGCCGCCCGGGCTTAAAATGCTGTCAGCCCGGGCGGAACGCGGCAGGACAGCTGGAGTCAGCGGCACCGGCGTGCTCTCTTCTCCTCCCCTCCCCCTCCCCCGCGGCCCGGAAGAGGAAGTGGAGAGCATCGGGTGCCTGCGCGGGAAGACCCGCGCAGGCACGCTAGTGTCCGGGAAGAAGACTGCAGCGCGGCTCGGAGGAAAATGAAAATCTTCAACCGCGGCCGATGGGACTCCGCCTTCGCCTCCGCGAGGGCTGAAAATGAAGGAGGTTAGTGTTGGGAGGTGGCTGCTGCTGCCGCGAGTTCCCGGGGGGGTGGGGGGAAGGGGGAGAGAGAGAGTGAATGAATGAATGAGCGAGCAAGCATGTGTGTTTGAGATCCTGTGTGTGTGAGTGAGAGATTGCATGTATGTGAATGATTGAGAGCCTGTATATGTGAAAGAGAGTATGTCTGTGATTGAGATCCTGCCTGTGAGAGAGAGAGCATGAATGTAAGTTTACCATTGGGAACCTGTATGTGTAAGTTTGTAATTGAAAACCTGTTTGTTTGAAAGAGTATGTGTGTATGATTGAGATCCTTTGTGTGTGAGAGAGATCATGTGTATGTATGATTAAGAGCCTGTGTGTATAAGTAAGAGAGAGATCATGTGTGTCTGACAGCTGGTTTAGGTGATGGAGCATGTGAGTATGTGATTGAGAGCCTGTGTTTAAATGAGAGAGAGAGAGACCATGTGTGTCTGTGTGATTGAGAGCTGATTTAGGTGAGGGAGCATGTGAGTATGTGATTGAGAGCCTGTGTTTAAATGAGAGAGAGAGACCATGTGTGTATGTGTGTGATTGAGAGCTGATTTAGGTGAGGGAGTATGTGATTGAGAGCCTGTGTGTAAATGAGAGAGAGAGAGACCATGTGTGTCTGTGTGATTGAGAGCTGATTTAGGTGAGGGAGCATGTGAGTATGTGATTGAGAGCCTGTGTTTAAATGAGAGAGAGAGACCATGTGTGTATGTGTGTGATTGAGAGCTGATTTAGGTGAGGGAGCATGTGAGTATGTGATTGAGAAGCCTGTGTGTAAATGAGAGAAAGAGAGGACATGTTTGTAAGCATGTGAATGAGAGTCTGTGTGTGAGAGAAAAAGACAGCATGTATTTATGTGATTGAAAGCCTGTGTGTGTGTAAGCGTGAAAAGATAGACAGCATGTGTGTAAATGTGTAATTAAGAGCCTATATAAGTGAGAGAGAAAAAACATTTGTATATGTGAGTGACTGAGAGCATGTGTGTATAGGTGTGTCATTGAGAGCCAGTGTGAGAGAGAGCGCTGGTATGTGACTGAGAGAGGAGAAAGTTCCAAGCAAACCACCCCCACCTCCTGCTAATTCAGAACAATCTCAGGACACCTGGATATCAAACGTTCCCAGATATGCAGAGCAAAAAAATTTTTGTATCCTTATTATTTTTCATTACTGGATCTTTGTGTCTGCTATTTTGAAATATTTTGTTGGTATCTGGAAATGTTTTATATGAGTTTTTAATTATTGGATATTCCACTCATCAGCTGTTTCGAAATATGTTCTTTTTGTTAGTACAGTTTTACTGCTGATGATTTTATATTTCTTGATTTGTTTTATAAGGATGTGTGATGTTTCTTTTTTCCTTTGTTACACTGCATACAGAGACTCTGGCTTGTTGCAGTTTCCAATTCAGTTTTTGTCTGCATGCTTCTTGTTATGCGTTTTGGTCTCTTTATTCTATGTTAGGTGAGGGACAGCACGTGATTCAGGTGAGGTTTTCTGCTGGCGTGTAGTTTCTGTGTAGGACTCTATAGCAGCCTGACTTGGTCCGTTTTCCTAATAGGAGATGTATTGGTGTCTTAAGGCCTGGTGTAATATTTTCAGAGACTTATTGTACTTTAAAGTGTGATCTTACATAAAATGCACACATTTACTTGTATTTAGTTTTAAACATATTGTATGGCTCTCATGGAATTACATTTTAAAATATGTGGCGTTTATGGCTCTCTCAGCCAAAAAGGTTCCTGACCCCTGTTATAAATGAATAATTCTAGTCCCACATATTAGTTTTTTAATGAATAGGTAAGGTGTCACAAGATCTTTTTTAGTGCTGCAAGACCGACCCCCTTTAACATGGTATTCTCTGTATTTACTACCAGAATTGATTTTAAGTCCTGAATGAGCTGTGCTGGCTTCAAGGTACACTCCGGCTTAACTGCTTGAGACACTGTCGGCTCTCTGTAATTACATATCAAAGCACTAAGTCGTCCTTCCTCCCGTCCTGAACATCCGATCAGGAACCAGAATGAGTCTCGGTTTCAAATGTCTTGGAACCGTTCCCCATGTAACAGGACTTCTTTTTCGTCTTTGAATTATTATAGAAGTCCAATGATTTGAACGGTGGCGAGCTTCCTCATGCAACATAGTTGTAATTCCAACATACTATATTGCCAGATCACACGTAGTGTGTTCGCACACCATGGAGCAGCTCCTGCCATATCTGCTTATATTTTAGGAACTGTGTCTATGAGACTTTTCAGGGTTCCCCCTGAAGAAGCCCTTACCGGTGAAACAAGGACCCTGTCGGGGCTTCACATGTATTCATTCAGAACACTATTCATTATTGCACGATGGCTGTATGGGAGATGGTTGCATGGTCGATGTAATGTGGGACGTGCAAGTGTGTGCATGTAGGAATTTTAGTATTCCACGCCACTCAATATGTCTATAAAAGGTTTTTTTTCATATACTTTACAATTGTATCCTTGATTTTGTCATAAAACAATCTGTGCATTGTTTTTGTACAACTTTTGACATGTTACATTCAATATAGCAGGTGCTGCTCTTTTATTTTAACTTTCACATATGTAAATAAAATATATATTTTTTTAGATAAGCTCAACAGTGCTTCTTTTTTCTGTTCTTTCTTTTTCTTTGCATGTATATACACACACACACATAACTTTCATGCTGCATATTATATTTTGCTTCATGCTATTCTGTAAGCAAAACCTTTTTGGACAATATGACTCAATAATAGCTGTAACCTTTAGTCCAAACAGAAAAAAAAAAATCCCTAATAATAAAGTAAGGGGAAAAAAACAGCCTGAAGGCTCCACTGTCTCAATGCACTGTAAATGCACTCAACTGGAAACAGCCTATTCCTCTTTGCTGTACAGCAACTCAGAGAAAAACAATTTTACTTAATGGTATTGCATTTGCCAGCTAAAATATAATGTGTCTGCATGTCACTTCATAATAATGTAACGCGCATCCTGTTTTCAAATTATAAGCAGAAAAACCGCCCTGCATAACCAAGTTCAGAGGTTGTAAAGTAACAGAAATGAGAATGCAATAGTTGTCATTGTTGATTTGTTATCCATGAATTTTACTTTCTGTTATTTGCAAGTCATGATTCACTTCCTAAGACATTCATCTGACTTTTAATAGTACCTAATCCAATACTTTTTTGTAATAGCTAAGAAAAATAAAGCATTGGTACTGTGTGAAAGATAGAATCTGAGGGCAGAGAAGGACCTCAGGGTCCATCCAGGGGTAGGCAATCTCTACTAGTCCTCATGGACACCGACTCACTCAGGTTTTCCGGTTTCTCCTATTGAACATCCATGAGATAGATTTGCATGTACACTGCTTCATTTGTATGTAAATCTATCTCGCATATATTCATTAGGGATTTCCTAAAAACCCAAGTGGATTGGTGATGATGAGGACCGGAGGTTGCCCACCCCAGCATTCATCAAGCTTGCCTAACGCCATTGCTGCTGCGTTGTCTTAGACCTTGGTTGATCTCTCCCTTTTCCCCTCTCCTCCTTATAACCAGACATGTTCTGTTTTCTTGAATTCGGTCACGGTTTCTGTCTCCACCACTCCCCTAGGGAATCCCTTCCACACGTAGCATGATGGATGAGCTATCTGCTATCTGATCATGTTTTCAAGGGAACGCCTGCGTCATACCCTATTGCTAAAAAAAATTCTCCAGTCTACAAAATTCCTGAGCCTTGTAAATAGACCAGCATCTGGAGTTATTCAAGCCGCAGCATTTTATCTCATGTTGCAATAAAGATATTTTGATCGCTTCAAGGGGTATTTAGATTTGTTTCATGGCAATTTACTCTGCACAGGATTTTCTTCCACATGGCTGAATTTTCCAGAATAGAGTCCATTGTCAGGGGCATAATGGATTTGATAGGAGATTATGGATGCTGTTACTTCATCTATGAACATTCACTACTATCACAGTACAGTGGTGGGAATCCTTAACATCACATTAAAAAAGCATAATAGTGCTTTGGGAGTAGACATAACCTCCTGCTTATTATTTTTCTACACCCCCACCACCAATTTGAACATTATGAGAAAAACGTCAGACATATCAGCATGGGACAATATGAAAGACTTAGTATAACTTGCATTATCTTTACCCCATCATAACCATAATGCTTTCTTCTTTAGGGATGTGATAAGATTTTGAGAAAACTTTAAAGCATTTTGATAAAAGCTTGATAGGCTCTTAATATAATTTGCAAACAATAGAATGCTGTAAAGCAATTATACAAAAGGGGGTCTGTGTCTATCTGTCTGGTCATCTGTCTGTCTAAAAGTAAATAACCCTGCAAAGATAGAAGTGAAAATCACCATATTTGGCATGCTGGAAAAAAATGGTGTTGGGTCCATGGATCCTTGGGCTGAGGCAGGACTGACTCTACCTGCAGGGAGGAGCCCTGCAGGATCTTGCCATTAGAAGGCAAATCCAGGTGAAGTAGAGACCGATCAGAAACTTCACCTATACCAGCCCACGTTCCCTTCAGGTTCAGCCTTTAGGTGCTGGGCCGGCAGGACTTAGATGAGAGCCTCCTCTATCTTGACTTGAGTGGTATCTTTTTCAAACAACTGGTTGGTCCATGCCCATAGTTCATGCAATTCCTGGGCTGAGAGTTGAGCCACCAATGAAGGAACTGTCAGGCGCAGTGGCAGAGGAGGCAGAGGCTGTTTTCCATAAACCAGCTGGAAGGAGGAGGAGTCAGTGGAAGCGTTGATGTAATTATTATGGGAAAATCCAGGCGAAGGTTAGGAGGGTGGCCCAGTTATCTTGGTACTCATTGACATAAGAGAGGAGGAAGGTTTAAAGGTGTGGTTAGTAAGCTCATCTTGGCATTGCCTTGCGATGGTAGGCCATTGTATAGTCATGCATAATACTTAAATTTTGCAGAGAGAACACTAGTACCACACAGTGAACCTAGAACAGAACATAAGGCTTGCCATAATAGGTCAGACCAAGGGTCCATCAAGTCCAGTATCCTGTTCCAGCAGTGGCCAAATCAGGTCAAATGTACCTGACAGGATCCTAGGGGGCAGATATATTCCAAGCTGCTTATCCCAAGAAAAAACAGTGGATTTCTGAAACTCTCCCTTAATAATTGTTAATGGACTTTTCCTCCAGGAACTTGTCCAAACCTTTTTTAAACGCAGCTATAGTAATTGCTTTCACCACATCCTCTGGCAACGAATTCCAGAGCTTAATTATGTGCTGAGTAAAAAAATATTTTCTCTTATTAGTTTTAAATGTATTAACCAGTTACTTCATTGTGTGTTAGAGATGTGCAGCAGGGACAGATTTGTCCCATTCGGTATTCGTATTCATTGGGAACCAAATCCGTGTCATCCATTCTCGGGGGACCCCGACCCGTTCATTAGTTACATATGTATTTGTTTCCCAAAAAAACCCCATTCCAACCCTTTAAATTTAATTAACTACATCCCCCCCCCCCCACCCTCCTGACCCTCCAAGACTTACCAAAAGTCCCTGGTGGTCCAGCGGGGGTCCTGGAGCGATCTCCTGCACTCGGGCTGTCAGCTGCCGGTATTCAAAATGGCGCCGATAGCCTTTGCCCTTACTATGTCACAGGGGCTACCGGTGCCATTGGTTGGCCCCTGTCACATGGAAGGAGCAATGGATGGCCGGCACCATCTTGTGCTCCTACCATGTGACAGGGTCAGGAGTCCCCCCCAAGACTTGCCAAAAGTCCCTGGTGGTCCAGTGGGGGTCCTGGAGCGATCTCCTGCACTCGGGCCATCGGCTGCCGGTATTCAAAATGGCGCCAATAGCTTTTGCCCTTACTATGTCACAGGGCTACTGGTGCCATTGGTCGGCCCCTGTCACATGGTAGGAGTACAAGCTGGCCCCAGCTGGCCCCAACTGCCCCACCAGAGACTTTTGGCAAGTCTTGGGGGGGTCAGGAGGGTGGGGGTTTATTCATTAGTGATATGTTGTATTCGTTGGGGTTCGCCATATGTTTCGTGACCCCCACGAATACAACGAATATGGCATATATGTTGTGGATTGCCAATACGTTGCAAACGAATGCACACCCCTTTTGTGTGTCCCCTAGTCTTTGAACTTTTCTAAAGGGTAAACAACTGATTAACTTTTACTCATTCCATTCCATTCATTATTTTATAGACCTCTATCATTTCTCCCCTCAGCCATCTCTTCTCCAAGCTGAAGAGTCCTAATCTCTTTAGTCTTTCTTCATAGGGGAAATGTTCCATCCCTTTTATCATCTTGGTCACCCTTCTCTGTACTATTTCTAATTCTGTTATATCTTTCTTGAGATGTGATGACCAGAATGAA
The DNA here is from genome assembly GCF_901001135.1 of Rhinatrema bivittatum. Lineage (NCBI taxonomy): Eukaryota > Metazoa > Chordata > Amphibia > Gymnophiona > Rhinatrematidae > Rhinatrema > Rhinatrema bivittatum. Next base: position 333,379,105 of record NC_042617.1, on the reverse strand, counting down.
CACAATACTCAAGATGAGGTCGCACCAAGTAGTGATACAGAGGCATTATGATATTCTCTGTTATATTTTCCATTCCTTTCCTAATAATCCCTAGCATTCTATTTGCTTTCTTGGCTGCTGCTGCACACTGATTAGATTATTTCAATGTATTTTCAATGATGACACCTAGATTCTTTACCAGAGTGATAAGATTCCTAATTAGATTCCTAATGTGGAATCTTGCATTTTGTAGCTATAATTTGGTTTACTCTTCCCTGCTTGCATCATTTTACACTTGTCTACATTAAATTTCATTTGCATGCTTAGTCTCCCAGTTTTGCAATTTCTCAGAATCCTATTGTGATTTGACAACTTTGAATAATTTTGTGTCATTGGCAAATTTATTCACTTCTCTTACTGTTCTCATTTCCAGGTCATTTATAAATATATTAAAAAGCATTGGTCTCTGAACAGATCCCTGGGGTATTCCACTATTCACCTTTTTCCATTGGAAAAAATGTACTCTGTTTTTTAACTTTTAACCAGTTGGCAATCCACAATAGGACACTGACACCTATCCCATGATTTTCTAATTTCCTAAGAAGTCTCTTATGAGGGACTTTGTCAAATGCTTTCTGTAAATCCAGATACACTATATCAACTGGCTTATCTTTATCCATGTGTTTATTTATGCCTTCAAAAAATATATCAAATTTGTGAGGCAAGACGTCCCTTGGCTAAACCATGTTGGCTTTGTCCCATTAAACTATGCTTATCTATATGTTCAACAATTTTGTTCTTTATGATGGTTCCTATCATCAGACATCAGACTCGCTAGTCTGATCTTTCCTGGATCACCCCTTGATACCTTTTTAAAAAGTGGCATTATATTGATAATCTTCCGCTCTTCAGGTACCAGAGATGATGCTATTGATAATTTACAAATTTCCAATAGCAGGTCTGCAATTTCATTTCTCAGTTCTTTCAGCACTGTGGGATATATACCATCTGGTCCAGGTGATTTGCTCTTCTTTAGTTGTCAGTTTGCCCTAATACATCTTCCAGGTTCACTGAGATTCATTTCAGTTCCTCTGAATCATCATCTTTGAATATAATTTCTGGCATGGGTATATCTCTTACATCTTCCTTAGTGAATACTGAAGCAAATAATTCTTTTAATCTCTTTGCTATGGTTTTGTCATCCTTAACTGCTCCTTTTACCTCTTGATCATCTAATGGTCCAACTGACTCTCTCAAAGGCTTTTTACCTCAAATGTACCTGAAAAAGTTTTATTATGAGTTTTTGCTTCCATAGTAAGCTTCTTTTCAAATTTTCTCTTTGCCTTCTTATCAATGCTTTGCATCTGACTTGCTAGTACTTATGCTGTTTTCTGTTTTCTTCATTAAGATTCCTTTTCCATTTCTTGAAAGATGTTCTTTTAGAAACTATAGCTTCTCTCACCTCACTTTTCAACCATGCCAGTAGTCATTTAGGGGTAGATTTTAAGAGGCGCGCGAACAGCCTACTTTTGCTTGCGCATCAGACTCAAGCAAAAGTACGCTGGATTTTAGTAGATACGCGCGGAGCCGCGCGTATCCACTAAAATCCTGGATCGGCGCGCGCAAGGCTATCGATTTTGTATAGCCTGCGCGCGCCGAGCCGCGCTGCCTCCCCCCGTTCCCTCCAAGGCCGCTCCGAAATCGGAGCGGCCTCGGAGGGAACTTTCCTTTGCCCTGCCCTCACCTTACCCTCCCTTCCCCTACCTAACCCACCCACCCGGCCCTGTCTACACCCCCCCCTTACCGTTGTCGGGGGATTTACGCCTCCCGGAGGGAGACGTAAATCCCCGCGCGCCAGCGGGCCTGCTGCGCGCCGGGCCGCGACCTGGGGGCGGGTACGGAGGGCGCGGTCACGCCCCCGGGCCGTAGCCACGCCCCGTACCCGCCCCCAAAACGCGGCCGACACGCCCCCGAAACGCCGCGTCGACCGGGCCCGCCCCCCCGACACGCCCCCCTCCGAAAACCCCGGGACGTACGCGAGTCCCGGGGTCTGCGCGCGCCGGTAGGCCTATGTAAAATAGGCTTACCGGCGCGCAGGGCCCTGCTCGCCTAAATCCGCCCGGTTTTGGGCGGATTTAGGCGAGCAGGGCGCTGAAAATCCGCCCCTTAGCCTTCTTTCCACCATTTCAAATGCATGGACTACAACTGTTCTGGGCTTCCAAGATGGTATTTTTAAACAACATCCATGCCTGAGCTAAACTCTTAAATTTTGCAATTGCTCCTTTTAGTTTTTTCCTAACCATTTTCCTCATGTTATCATAGACAATGTTTTGAAAGTTAAATGCTGTCATAGTAGATTTCATTTTTGCCCTCCCTCTAGTTATTAAGTCAAATTAGATCATATTGTGATAACTATTGCCAAGTGGCTCCAACACTGTTACCTCTCACATCGAATCCTGTGTTCCACTAAGGTCTAGGTCTAAAATAGTTTCCCCTCTTGCTGGTTCTTGTACCAGCTGCTCCATGAAGCAGTCATTTATAGTATTTCATCTAGGAACTTTACCTCTTGTTGCGCCCATCAGCCACAGATGGCTGCGCCCTCTATTGCTCACCTTTCTTCTACCTGACTCAGTTCATTTTGGAAAGATGGCTGCCTCCGTTTCTCCTCACCAAACCCTCCGGTGTCCTCGGCCTGGCATGGGCGATTGCATTTGCCATCTTTCTACAGGAGTCACCTAGGGCATGTGCAGGCACAGCCCTGTCCTTTACGTCTGTCATGGCGGGAATCTCAGGGGCATCTCCACCGCATGACGTCACTAGGTCTGGTATTTAATCTCTGCTCATGATTCCTTCTTCGAGTTAGCAAGGAATCCTCCATGCTGTTCTCTCCACGTTACTAGACACTCCTGCTCTGTGTATGCTCGCTTCAAGACGACTTAGGTACCCGCTCCATGGTGGCCTTGCCTCACTCCTCCTTACCCTCCGGGGTTATCTCCTACCAACTAGGATGCCTAAGGTACCCGTTCCTCGGGGGCCTTGTCATGCTCCTACCTTCCCTTTGGGGTTGCCTACTCAGTTACCAGGACGCCTACGGTACCCGCTCCTTGGGAGCCTTGTTCGTCCGGGACCTCCGCACCTCGGATATTCCCTCTCTCTTCAACTACCAGCATCAGAGGGAGTACTGCTGCTTCAGTTCTATCTTTGCATTGTCTCATCTCTCTCTCTCCATTGATCCTTGGCCTACCCCGCACCATGGACCACTACCGGATCTATTGGCTATTCCATCTGGGCTTGGGTTCTCAGCCTACCCCGCTTCGCGGACCACTACCGGACCCAGCTCCCTCTTCAGATCTGGTGAGACTGTGGAACTGACTTTTCCACCCTGCAACCTACAGACGGAACATTGCCAGCTGGTTCCTCATCTCCTGGCTGGAATCATCACCCATTCCTCGGGTCACCATCTACATTGCAGTACAATAAAGCTAATTCTCTGTGACCATCTCTGCCTTGAGCTAGCCTATCGCTGCAAGTCCCCACAGGGCCCCACCTTGCGGGAGGTGCCATCTCTTACAGCTACCAAGGGCCCATGCTTCAATGTCCAAAATACAACACCTCTTTAGAATGTCCTGATGTGACCTTCACCCAGTCAATACTGGGGTAATTGAAATCACCCATTATTACTGGGCTGCTGATTTTCTTAGCTTCCCAAATGTATTTTAGCATTTCATTGTCTGTTAGTTCATTCTGGCCAGGTGGACGGTAGTTTATTTTATTCCCCTTTTCATCTGGAATTTCTATCCATAAAAATTCAACATTGCATTTTGTTTCCTGCAGAATTTTTATCCTGTTTGACTCAATGCTCTCTTTAACATATAGTGCCATCCCTCCACCAATTTGATCCATCTTATCATTTTGATATAATTTGTACTCTGGTATCACAGTGTCCCATTGGTTATCCTCCTTCCACTAGGTCTCTGAGATGCTAATTATATCTACCTTTTCATCTAGTGCTTTACACTTTAACTCTCCCACCTTATTTTTTAGAGTTCTAGCATTTGTATATAGACATTTCAAAGTATATTTCTTGTTTGTATTAACAACTTGCTCATTAGTTGTCAGGGGTAATTTGGAATTTTTCTGCACTTTACTTAAAGGCAATTGATCCCCTTTGACATTTATTGCAACCTCTCTACTGGGATGCCCTATTTTTACTGTTCTTTTAATATCCTTCAAAGATACATCATTCAGAATCATACACTTCTGAGCAACTATCAGCTTTCCCCCATCATCTAGTTTAAAAGCTGTACTATCTCCTTTTTAAAGGTTAGTGCCAGCAGCCTGGTTCCACTTAAACTCCTCTACCCAATAGTATGCGCTTTATTAATCCATGTTAGGTGAAAGATGTTCATGGGGCACTTGATATGGGAACTAGTTAAGTTGAAATAATAAATAAATAAAAGAGCAATATGCCACTGTAGTGATGTTAAACATGATTTATATCAGCCTTGGTGGTGTAGTTTTTTCAGCTTTGGTGATATCAACATTTGATACGAGTAAAACACAAATGCATTTAAATAAATAAATCAGTAACCCAAAGAGGCTAGACATAGTCTTAGGTATAGTAGAAATAGCCAGACAGAACCACAGGTTGTCAGGTGGAGGACTTCCCTGCCATACAGTATACAATTCCAGATCAATGTATATACAGAGGTTTATTAAAAGGTATTTAAAAAGAAGCAGACTAGCGACCTTACTTACTTTACTTCAGGGTAAAATAATATAGCTTAGGGGTAGTGCAAACACAGTCCAAGATCAAGTCCATATCAGTTAATCCAGATATATCAAATTTTCTATGTACTTGACACAGACAAACTTCACAACACTTTAGCGAGGCTTCCACAGTACCCTACCTACAGGAAAAGATACGTTGGTATGAGCATTCAAGGAACTCTATGGGTCTAACAACTCAACTCAAATCAGACTTTAGCCTTAAAATAGCCAAGACACTGATGTGTTCCCAGCAATCCCCTTTTAACCCCCATGGACCAATCCAGATTTGTCAGGGATAGGGCATTGTTCCAGATTATCAGCATTCTGAATCTCATTCTGCTTAAACTGCTCTTGGGCTCTGTATGCAAGGCACCCCTGCCCCCATGGCTTGGGCAGAGTTTGGCTTGGGGCCAGCCAGAGCAATTTTTGCCATGACACAATTATAAGGCAATTTGACAACAGATGATTTCTAACTCTCTCCTGTTTATTGCATCCCCTAAGAGATAATTAAGGAGTCTTATGTTGATTTATTTGGATTTATTACCCACCTTTTTGAAAAGGGATTCATCCAAGGCATGGTACAACATATTAGAAAGCATCATATTAGTCACTAGAGCAGTAGGAATAGCAATAACACATTGGAAAGCATCATAGCACCTTTGTTGTTAATATGCTGCCTCTACAAAATATTCTAAGAATATATTGACTTTAAATATTGAGGCTGCTTCCATAAAATCACACATGTAAAAACTTGAAATTGCACATTCCCAAATAAATTACAGGACATATGCATAGGTAGACAATTATGTACCTTATTCAGAGCTATTCAGTTTTGTATGCAGAAAAGCACACAGTGAGTAGGGTTAAGTGATGTGCTCAAGTTTCCACAGTAAACATGAGCCTGAAATACGAATGTGAGCTGCATTAATAAACACTGTGCTCAGAATCACTTTACATTGCATTTTGTTTAAATGTTCTCAGGAAACTTAAATAGGTATGAATAGAAAAATCAAGCATGTATTGAGGAAGTGTTTCACAGTTACAATGCAATAGATTAAAATTAAATAAACATAGTGTGAAGGAGAGGCCTAACTGTCCCGCCTTGACCTGTGCGGGATCAGGCTAGATGCCTGGTCCACCTTAAATCCCCACAGAGGGAGAGAGCTCTGTGGGCAGGAAGAGTCCTATGGGTAGGATCCAGCCAGGGAGGTTAAGAGGCAGAGCCCAGCTGGGATCAGCTGACCAGGCCCAGGTCTCCAGGAGAAGGCAGTGCCTGTATGTATTGCTAATCTAAGGTGAATCCAGTATGCAAAGGGTGATTGTTATTGTGATTCCTGCTGAAGGTAAGCAGATGCACTGTGATTTCATGCTCACTGGAAATAAAAGTACTCAAGGAAGCCTTGACCACTCTTTTACTGTGCCACACTTACTTTATTAAGATTATAAGGTATGCATCTTCTGAGATAAAAAAAAAAAAAACAGATAATCAATCCTCTCCTTAATTGCCTATCTCTCTTTCTTTTAAATATTTAACAGGCTTTCTTTTTCTTTGCATGATTTAAAGAGTTGTGTGTGGGTTCAGCAGTCCTGTCAAACGTTTTGCATAACATACAGACAACTAAAGCAGTTCCAGAAGTGAGGTCTAGCATTTGTGGCATGATTATGACAGATGGCAGTAAGTTGGTTTCCTGATTCATCTGATTCTTGACCACTAAAATATATTACTGACATAACAATATATGGACTTCATTTGGAATGACAGCATTGATGCAGTTAATCAGTGAGATGAAATAATACATCTCCCAGACAGTACAGAGCTTCAAGCAAGATAGAGAGATCTGAATACAGGTAACAGATGACACTTGGAAAATGTGCCATTCGATGGCTCTCAGTGCTTGATTGAACAGTAACGAGTTTTAAATGTAAGGCCACTTAGGCCTTACTATACAGTTGAAGGTGTTCTAGGTTTAACATTGTGAATTTTCCAGCAATTGTTTTGTTTAATATTTATTTTGATTCTGTCCTTTGCAGAAACAAAATAAACATTTTTTAAAACCTCAAAACAAAAGAAAAAGAAAAAATAAAATAGGGCCTAACCAGACCCACCTCTGCCCCATCTCACCTACTCCCCCATCTCATCCACTCCCTCAAAAAATGCTGGGGCCAGAACTCTCCCTGGTCTACACTTCCCCATTCCATGGGGGGTCCCATTATTGCAACGGCCTGATCAAGTGGTTGAGGCCTAGGCCCAGTGTTGGGGACATTCTTCAAGGCCTAGGTGCAGGCCCAGCTCTAGAACCTGGGCTAAGGTCTGGTCCCATTGCCAAGGCCTAGGCTCATAGTGGGATGGTCCCATCATCAAGGCCTAGGCCTAGGCCTTGGCCTAGATCAGGCCTCCCAATATCTTCTTTCTTCTTAGTGTCTTCCTAAAATGATGCCTTCAGCTTTAAGGACATGTGGCACCTAAACAACACTGATGGCTCTTAAACTTGTAGAAACTCCTTTCTGAGAACATGATAATCATGTAAGCAAGCCTCTTTTTTCTTGCTACATCATGAGCCTCAGAGTGTGTTAATTAACAGGCAGCATTCAAAACACAGATAGCTGGTAACCGCTTTGTGCAACACACACATTGTACACAACACTTCCTCATTTTCCCCATCTTTGAGTCCTTCCAGCCTCTGTCTTCTCTCCAGGCACAGTAAGATAGGGAGAGCATATGCACCAAGCATCTGACATGACTCATTTTGAGTGTTGGGAATAACAATGGCAATGAAGGAGCTCTGACAGCTGCATGTGGCAGCCAAATTAGATAACTAAACCAGCTGCCCACACCACACCACACCACTGCTACCTCCTCCTGCACTTATATAGAGAGAGAGCTGGTTCCTTTGTTTTGAAATTTGGACGAGAGACTGGTGGGGCTTTAATGCTTCTCTAGCCCTTTTGCCTGTACCATGGTGTGCCACACAACATTTTTGTTAATGTCAGTGTGCTTTAGCCCTGAAACGTTTGGAAAACACTGGCCTAGTGGCCCTACACATACATTTTATGTCATACAAATTTAGCAGATTGTACAAGCTACTGCAACTTTATATATGTCAAAAGCATAGATGAGAAAAATCAAGTTAAAATTGCAAAGTTTAAACTACAGTACAAATTTTCATAGAAAATCAGAAGATATACTGAAATAACTGCAGAAAACAATGGGAATCAGTGTAAAAAGATGACAAACTGTTGATTAGATAACAGTGAGCACTGGGTTGAAAAGTGTCTTAGGGTGCTTGATGGGAACATGAGGACAAACAGAAGGCTGGACAATGATCTTCTGTCAAGCACTAGCAACTGAACACAGCTTCGTTCAACAAGTTTATGACATCCACTGATCTCAGTGATGAGACCAATTTAATTTGATGAGATTACTATGCAAGTTCTAATTTGCTTATGTATTTGAGGAACATTCATTTCATTAATGGGTCAAGTACACCAAGGATATGCAACGCATGATATTGTATAAACAGCAAGTTGACTAATTGCAGATGGTCTACAGTACCAAATATTATCTAATAAAATAAATACAGGATGGGCACTGTAGAGCTAAAAAGATATAATAAAGATTATAAGAGAAATGTATGCTTATTTAAATCAATTTGTATTGTTCACTGCATTCCCAAGAGACAAAATAGAGATATCTTGGATTCAGTTAAAGGACTTGCAAATATTTTCAGCAAAAAGTTACTGGCCAATTTAAGTGAAGAAAAGTTAAGGGGCCGATGCAATAAAGTATGCTCAGCTTAGCGCACAAGTTTAGATGTGGTTGGATATGCATTTTGGACGTGCAATAAGGAGATTAGCGCATTCAAAATACACGCCCAAATAAATGCATAGCCAATAGCACTCATCACATGTATTATTATTACCCCCAATTCAGAAAATCACTGGGTGCTCAATGCACACTTTTTAACTCAGCAAAATAAACTCCAGCCCTGGAGCTGGCATTAAGTCAATCCGCAAGTCAAGGGCTCATGACAAATTAAAAATTACTGTCCTCTCTGGTTCCTCCTACTTAGTATTGTTGCGATACTTAAATCTATTGCTTGTAGTGTTTAAAAATAAAGGGTTCATGTAAAAAAAAAAAAAATTCTGGACACACAATATACATGCTCCAGGCTGATTTAGTTCCTTGCTTTTGTGCGTGTACCCCGTGCGTGCATATTGGGTGAAATTGACCTGAAGCAGAATTAAATGGACACTCGTATGCCCATTTCAATTGTGGTCACCTGATGCATTTGAGCACAATTCTTCTCTAGCGCATCCGATTTAACACAGCAGCTCATTTAAATATTGCATTGGGCGCCCAGGAGATGTGGCTGTACACTTGTAAGGAAAGCGGGCGTTCAATATGAGCCCCTGTTTTAACGCAAATCTATTGCATTGACCCCCAAATGAAAAAAAAGTTACTGACCCATTTAGGTTGTAAAGAAAAAAAAAACTAGCATTCCTATCTATCTTGATAAAACTAAACAAACTAAGGCCAGCCTAGTGGCCATCCAAAGAGACCTGTGTTCAATTTCCAGAGCAGGCCAACGGGTGCCAGTGCTCACAGCTCCTGAGGGAGGATGAGGTCCCGGTCTCTATGCAAGGATGGATTTAGATCCCATTAGTGCAGGGTTTCAAAAGGAGCCCTGGTGAATGGCCCGCGACTGAAGATAGTCGCTGCAATAACTGGGCAACTGTTAGGGCCACCACAAAAAAAAACAAAACAAAAACAAGAATAAACTTCCAGGTTAGTGTTTGATGTGGTCTGACTCGTGTAATACAATATGCATGATGCTCATTATCCCTTTCCTGATATGCAGTCACTCTCCTAACATCACAAAGATGGGAAAATTTGCATTACATTATTTATATGCCACCCTCCTCCTGGAAAAACGTAGAGCAGCATACAACAGAACATACAATGGCATATCATAATTTGTAGGAGGAAGCACAGACTCAGCATTCTGATGCCACAATGTCTTCAGAAAGAAAGGAAAAGAAGCAAAGCAAATGGTGGATGGCATCCAACCCAGAATTCAAAGAGAACTAAAACAGGAAATTGTTATCCTGTTATTGGTAATCTGTAATTCCATCTAAAACAGCCATTAATCCTGAAGACAATGTGACGCCAATTTTTAAAACGAGCTCTGGGGTGATCCAGGAAACAATAGACCAGAGAGCCTGATGTCAGTGCTGGGCAAAATGGTAGAAGCCATTCTTAAAGACAAAGATGGAAACCGTCACGCCGGCGCAGGGGTGTGCATTGGACTGTGCCCAGGGACGCGGCTATTTTATAACTTGCACACTTCCACGCATGCATGTTATAAAATAGCCGGGCCGTGCGCACATGAGTGCCAAATGTTAAGCAGGCGCACGCAAGTGCGTACAAATGCCACTTCTCCGCATAAATCGGGGGATTTGAATAGGGGTGCATGCCAACACTATTCCAAGTTTAACCTTTTGTCCTTTAAATCCCCCAAGTCAATGTAAACCACATGCCCTGTGGGGAAGATCTCAGTTGTGGCTGAATTCTCTGAAGTTATTATGTGGTCATGTTGTGGTCTCTGCTGACAGATATCCCCCAGTTGAACAGTTCAATGCCCTCCACTCAGCTGCAGTTCCCACAAGGAAAAGGGGCCCACAACCCACCCAGCAATGGCTCCCTGTGTGTAGAGGAGAGGCAGGGATACATTAAAGGCTTTCATTTTCCTTTCAAGTGCAAACAATAAAACAATATTTGTAAACAAGAGCTTTTCCTGGTAGTAAATAATACATTTTCTTACTAACCAATAACTTAAGAACATAAGAAATTGCCATGCTGGGTCAGACCAAGGGTCCATCAAGCCCAGCATCCTGTTTCCAACAGAGGCCAAACCAGGCCACAAGAACCTGGCAAGTACCCAAACACTATGAAGATCCCATGCTACTGATGCTAGTAATAGCAGAGGCCATTCCCTAAGTCAACTTGATTAATAGCCATTAATGGACTTCTCCAAGAACTTATCCAAACCTTTTTTGAACCCAGCTACACTAACTGCACCAACCACATCCTCTGGCAACAAATTCCAGAGCTTTATTGTGCGTTGAGTGAAAAAGAATTTTCTCCGATTAGTCTTAAATGAAATGTGTTACTTGCTAACTTCATGGAACGCTCCCTAGTCTTTCTATTATTTGAAAGTGTAAATAACTGATTCACATCTACTCATTCAAGACCTCTCATGATCTTAAAGACCTCTATCATATCCCCCTCAGTCGTCTCTTCTCCAAGATGAACAGCCCTAACCTCTTCTGCCTTTCCTCATAGAGGAGCTGTTCCATCCCCTTTATCATTTTGGTTGCCCTTCTCTGTACCTTCACAACTATATCTTTTTTGAGATGCAGCGACCAGAATTGTACACAGTACACAGTATTCAAGGTGTACATTTTTTCATTAAACATTTATAAGGCAAAATTTCTCTAACTTTGTATTACTGATGTAACAATAACTTCAGGACACAGCTGAAATAATCAGATAAGTACCCTTTGAACTTAAAGTTACTTTTGTGTCAATTGCTCCTGCTTTGTTGTAGTGAATTGACTGATTCTATGTGGTTATTTTATATTTTTCAGGAACATGCATTTTTAATTTGTGCATGTTACAAATATGCTGACTTGCACATGTAAAAGCTGTCAAATGCTAGAGAAAATGCACGATTAACATTTACTCATGTATATGCTTAAAATTAGGAGCACACATATGCACTCAGAGACATATTTTATAAAATGTGTGCACACTTATATGAATGATAGAAAATGCAAGTGCATGTGCAATCTTGCCTCCATAGGTACACTCATTTTAAAGTTATCCTTCATATCCACTGTTACTCCATCTTCTGTACAGATTACATTTTTCATTTTGTCTTATTTTAGCACGGAGTTTCTGCCAGAGCTCCATTTGTGGAGCTCCAATGTGGCTCCATTTGTGCCAGCTGCTTAATAATTACTTTATTTTTCTTCTCTGTCCTTTTCTCTCAGCCAAATTTCTTAACAGACATGCTCCAAGTGCCTGAGTGGGGGTTATGTTATCTCAGAGCATAATGGAGACATCTAGGAGGCACTTTCCATTAGGGATGTGAATTGTTTTCTGACGATTTAAAATATCGTCCGATATATTTTAAATCGTCAAAAATCGTTAGAAGCGATATTTAATAGGAATTCCCCCAATTTATCGTCAAAAATCGTAAATCGGGGGAAGGGGGAGGGGAAGGGGGAGGGCGGGAAAACCGGCACACTAAAACATCCCTAAAACCCACCCCGACCCTTTAAAATAAATCCCCCACCCTCCCAAACCCCCCCAAAATGTCTTAAATTACCTGGGGTCCAGTGGGGGGGTCCCGTTGTGATCTTCCACTCTCGGGCCACGAGTGCGTTGATAGAAAATGGCGCCGGCGCTACCTTTGCCCTGTCATATGACAGGGCAAAGGTAGCGCCGCTGGACCCCCAGGGACTTTTGGTCAGCTTGGGGGGGCCTCCTGACCCCACAAGACTTGCCAAAAGTCCAGTGGGGGTCCGGGTACAACCTCCTGCGCTCGAATCATGTTGCCGTAATGAAAAATGGCGCTGGCCGTACGGCAATATGGCCATATGGCCGGCGCCATTTTTCATTACGGCAACACGACTCGAGCGCAGGAGGTCGTTCCCGGACCACCGCTGGACTTTTGGAAAGTCTTGTGGGGGTCAGGAGGCCCCCCCAAGCTGGCCAAAAGTCCCTGGGGGTCCAGCAGGGGTCCGGGAGCGATCTACGCTCGTGACGTCGGGGACAGGAACCAAAATGGCGCCGACGCCATTTTCTATCAACGCACTCGTGGCCCGAGAGTGGAAGATCACAACGGGACCCCCCACTGGACCCCAGGTAATTTAAGACATTTTGGGGGGGTTCGGGAGGGTAGGGGATTTATTTTAAAGGGTCGGGGTGGGTTTTAGGGATGTTTTAGTGTGCCGGTTTTCCCGCCCTCCCCCGATTTACGATTTACACGATATTTTAAAAAACAAAACCGCGACGATCCGATTCCCTCCCCCCCCAAGCCGAAATCGATCGTTAAGACGATCGATCACACGATACACATCTCTACTTTCCATTCTTCCTATGGCTCTTTTCTTATCCTAAGCTTCACATCTCTATGTAGAACTCTAGAGATGGGATAATTTATTTATTTCATGGGCTTTAGCCCACTCAATCCAATGCACTCTATGGTTAACAGTTTACAATCATAAAAATATGTACAATCATAAAAATGGTATACTAAGAAAAATAAAGAAGAAAAACATCAAAGAAAAACAAAGAAAAATTTGATAAAAGATAGACAGTTAAAAATTATAACAATTAAATATGAGGACTTACAAGAAAGTCATAAATAATGCAAATTAGCCTGATAATCAAACATCCATATTAATTATTAAATGCCTGCTGAAAATTGAAAGCTTTAACATGCTTTCTAAAGGTAAGGTAACATTGGATAGCTTAGATATTACCTGGTAAGCTATTTCGTAATATTGGATCAGAATTCCAAGGGGTCAAATCAGCAATAGCTTCCTTTAATTACCAAACCATGATATAAAACAGGATACTTATTACACCTAAGAACCTGAGGAGACTTAGATAAAAACAGCTCTCAATCTCATTTCTGTTTCTCTTTTTGGAGTGCAAGACGACAATATGTGTCTTCACCTTTGCATCTTTTGTCTATCAACTGACATCTTTTTAATTGCTCCTTGGGTTCTGCTTTTAACAACATCTTTCTGCAGAATTCATACTTTTGTTGTTTTTCTAATTTTGACTGTCCTCCATGGTTTATTTCCTTCTACAAATGTATCTATGACTACAATCTCTGTAGTCAGAACTTGTAAGTTATCCATCTAAATGGCTTTGAATATTGATTTCTCAAAAACAAAAAACAAAACAAAACGGATGACAGCAATAATACTGATCATTTAGAACAAAAGCAGGGGACTTTACTTGAACTGGAAACGAAGAAATTATAGTCTAGTCCAAGAAAATGGATCAATAACAGCCTACAAAAAATAAGAAATAGAAATAAAAAGCATAAGTTATTTTATCAAATTGATCAGTACAAAATCAATAAGAAACTGTCAAGAACAGAAGTAATTATTTTTAAAGATATAAACTAGAAAGTAATGATACATTTTTAATTTATCAAACTACTTTTTCTCAAAATATTTTTCTTATTTTCAGTTTCCTCCATCATCTAATTTCTATCACCTCGAGAAACTTTTGACTTGATTCAGCCACATTCATTTTGCTTTCTGGAGGCCAAATAAATGGGAAATAGGCAGGTTTTGCTGAATTGTGTGATGAAGTGCAGGCAGCTTTGAGGCAGGAAAACCCAGGCTGGATTAATGCTGGGGTAACCAGGAGCCGAGTTAGGCAGCAGAGGGAGCCTGGGGGCAGAAAAAGGACTACAACTTCCAGATTCACGGAGGCACAGCTGAGCCAATGGGCAAAGGAGGACGCTGATCAGGCAGCTGACCTGAGCTCCGGTGACTCAGACACACACGAACCAATGGTGGTAGAGGAAGAAAGCGTGCCAGAGTGGTTCATGTGGCCAGAAAAGCTGAGCTCCTTGGGGGAGGAGGAGGAGGAGGAGGAGATGGACACTGATTCCCCAGCAGAGGAAGCCTCAGACTCCAGCATGGAAACGGATTGAGTGACACTGCTGTAGGGGGAGAATTTTGGATGTTTTTACTTTAGATTGCTGCACCGTGTTTTTGTGTTAATGGAATGGAAAGGCCGCAACCTGCTGCACAATTGAGGGGAGTTGGGGTGAGTTGTGCAACTCCCAGGCAGGGTGGTTGTTTGCTGGCTGGAGAAGCCAGACAATGTATGTCCCAGTGCTGTGGGGAGTTCTGTTTGAACCCACGGGGAGTTTTTGTGGCCCACTTGTGGTCGTTGGTGGGAACTATAGAAAAGGAAAAGACTAGGGATGTGAATCGTTTTTTGACGATTTAAAAAAATCGTCAGATATTTTTTAAATTGTCAAAAATCGGTAAGAGTCACGATACAATAGAAATTCCCCCGATTTATCGTGAAAAATCGTAAATCGGGGGAGGGCGGGGAAATCCGGCACACCAAAACAACCACTAAACCCACCCCGACCCTATAAAACTAATCCCTTACCTTCCCCACCCTCCCGAACCCCCCCCCCCCCCAAAAAACTTTTTACGAGTACCTGGTGGTCCAGTGGGGGCGCGGGGACCGATCTCCCACTCTCGGTCCATCGGCGCCATTTTGGCTGCCACTCAAAAATGGCGCCGATGGCCCGATAAAAAAAAACCCCACCCCACCCTTTAAAAGCGACCCCTTAGCTTCCCCCACCCTCCCACTGGGAGCTTGGCTGGACTGGCTGCCAGGCAGTCCCCCAGAACAAGTGCAGACTCTGTAGAGGCCTGAAGGCCCATGTGAGGCCTGGAAAAGAGAAGGGCAGCTGAGCCCAGCAGCAGAGAGGGAGAGATTCGGGGACAGTGCGGCACTGGACTACCCTCCTGTAAGTGATGTCGTATGTGACCCTCGACATAAATGGTGGTAGCACTGGGATCTGCGGAGTTCGCTCACCAGAGAGACTGAGGACGTTGAGACTTTGTGGAAGCGTTCATACCAGCCTGAGTAAGGTAAAAGTGCAGAGGGGTGCATGCAGGAGGAACCCAGCGGGGGGGCATAGGACGTTGAGTGGGGGTGGCACAGGAGGAGAAGAAAAACTTGGAAAAATAAAAAAGGTGCCAAAAGAAGGGAGTACTTGGTAAGCAGCCAGGCATTCAGATGTGGGTGCGAGGAGGAGGACCGCAGAGAAATAAAGGGGGTTCTGGTATTGCACAACTGCACTTGGGTCCCTTCTTGTTTTTTTTCTTCCCTCAGGAGAATGGCCTTGGAGGATGTGTTGAAGTGCCTAGTGAGCCAACTGCAAAAGCAGCAGGAAGGCATGTAGCAGCTGGCTCATCAACTCATGGAGCACCGGCACCAGCAACAGCAACCCCTGCTACGGCTGCTGGAAGGACAGAAGAGGTTTTCCCAGCTCTGGAGGCTGGAGGGTGCAACAAGGCCCAGGACCTGCAGGTACTGCACAACTGTTACGGTTTCCACAGGACTTAGTAGCGGAAACTTCATCTCGGACATTCAGTTGGTAAAGATGGGGCCGGGGGATGACCCTTAGGCCTTCTTGGTGACTTTTGAAAGGGTGGCCAGTGTGGCAGGTTGGCCCAGGGAGCACTGGACTGCAAGGCTGGCCCCATGCCTAGCAGAGGAGGTGCAGGTGGCCTATAGGTCTCCACCCCCAGAGTACGCCTTGGATTACGCATTGGTGAAAGCAGCAATCTTGGCCCGATTGGGGGTAACCCAGGACTCCTACCGGAGATGATTAGGGAGACATGTTTTAGTCCTACTACCGCCCGAGGGCACTGGCCAGCATCTTAAGGACCTGGCGTATTGCTGGCTGGAACCGGAGGGCAAGTCAGTAGCCAGGATTATAGATGTGATTGTGCTGAAGCAATATATTGATGCCCTACCACCAGATATGAGAAATTGGGTTGTTAGGCAGGGGGCCAGTGGACTAGAGAGGGCAATCCTCAACACCGAGAGCTACTTGGAGGTGGAGGCAGCTATTGGGGCCTCGCCACCTACACACAGGGTGATGGAACATAAGGGGACAGGCATAACCAGTTCCAAGCACAGTGACAGGGAAGCTCACCCTAGGGATAAACTCCCCAGCTTGAGGAAAAACAGTCAGCCCCAACTTGATGGGGGAGGGGGGCCGAGTGTAAGCTAGACAGCAGATTCCCCTGAGATGCTATGGCTATGGAGAGACCAGGTACTTTCGCAGGGAGTATCCACAGCAAACTGTTGTTGCGTGGCGCGGCCGTGCAGCCGCAAGACCGGCTCAGCTTACTAGTGCGGGCGGATCTGCGGTCGTGCAATGAAGCATCCAGGACATCTCCTCCGGCACGATCTCTAACGTCACTGAACGGGGGCATGAGCAGCCCTCCAGACGCTCGCCCTGCCTCTTAAAGGGGCCAGGGACCAGGAAGTGTCCCGGCCCCAGGAAGTGACATCAGTGACAGCCTCTTTTAAAGCCTGGGACCTGTCTGCCGGTCTTTGCCTTGCAACAGGTCTTCCTGCCTAGCTGTCTCTCTGCCTTGGTTGTGATTTGGACTGCCTGCCTCTGCCTGCCTGCCTGCCACCTGCCTTTGACCCAGATTGCCTGACTCTGCCTGCCTGCCTGCTGCCTGCCTCTGACTTGGACTGCCCAACTCTGTCTGCCTGCCTGCCACCTGCCTCTGACCCGGATTGCCTGACTCTGCCTGCCTGCCTGCTGCCTGCCTCTGACTTGGACTGCCCGACTCTGCCTGCCTGCCTGCTGCCTGCCTCTGACCCGGATTGCCTGACTCTGCCTGCCTGCCTGCTGCCTGCCTCTGACTTGGACTGCCCGACTCTGTGTGCCACCTGCCTCTGACCTGGATTGCCTGATTTTGCATGCAGCCTGCCTCCTGCCCTGATACGGATTACCTTTTGGACTTTGCCTGCTTACCTGCTGCCTGTCCTGATTCGGATTACCTTTTGGACTTTGCCTGCTTGCCTGCTGCCTGGCCTGATTTGGATTACCTTTTGGACTTTGCCTGCTTGCCTGCTGCCTGCCTTTGACTCAGATTGTCCGACCAGCCTATTGCCTGCTTTCTGCCCTGATCTGGACTACACGGGACTCTGTCTTCCTTCTGCCAGTCACTGACACCAGTCCACACCGGGATTTCACCTATTCAGGTGAGGGGATTTCTTATTCACTGTTGATTCTGCCTTCCGATGGTGAGGGTTTGTGGGGTCATCTTCTGATAGCCCCATCTCACTTCAGTCTAGGGTCCACATTCCGGCTGGCTACAGCCAACAGTTTGCAAGGCCATGGACCCGGCATACCTCTCCGGACTCTGGGACATCCCTGGGTTAGCCCAGAAGCTTCAGCAGCAACAGCAATGTCTCGAGGTAGTGGCAGCCACCATGGATCGTCTCAACGCACGTCTTGACGCTCTAACGACAGCTGCAGCCCAACCCATACCGGCACCTTTAGCTCCGGTGGCAGCTCCTGCTCCTCTGCGTCTTCCTGTACCACCCAGGTACAATGGGGATCCAAAACTTTGTCGAGGATTTGTGAATCAATGTTTGATGCATTTTTCACTACAACTGATCCAGTTCTCCACCGATGCCATCAAGACCACTTTCATTATTTCATTATCGGATGGCAAGGCGCTTGATTGAGCATCACCCTTATGGGAAAGGGCTGATCCCATGCTCCAGGACATTCAAATTTTTTTACGAATATTCAAACAGGCTTTTGAAGACCCTGGACGATCAGCTACGTTAAGCACAGATATGCTTCACCTCCATCAGGCTATCAGGCCTTTGATAGACTATGCCATTGAATTTCGTACTCTATCGTCAGAATTGAATTGGCGTGAAGACAGTTTACGGGCCATTTTTCTTGAGGGATTGACACCACGCATTAAAGACGAATTAGCGGCAAAGGAGTTACCGGATTCATTGGACGAGCTGATTGATCTTGCAGGGAGAATTGATAGATGTCTTCAGCAATGCGCCCGGGAAGCATATCCTCCATGAAGATTCTCACCTTTAGCTCCTTCCTTCTCTCATCCTCTTCTTCTACCCAGCTCAGAGGCCTCTTCCCCGGGACAAGCCGACAAACCCATGCAGTTGAGAAGAACCCACATCTCGTCTGAGGAGAAACTTCGTCGACGCCTTTGGGGCTATGTTTTTTCTGTGCTGGTAGAGGACACGTGGTAAATACATGCCCCCAGAAGCCGGGAAATGGACCAGCCTAGTAGCCAGAGGGGAAATGCTCCTAGGCTGCACCCACACATCCCCACAACTAACTCTTCTGGTAACTATCCTAAAGGGTGGAAGAGAGTTTTCCTCACTGGCATTAGTAGATTCTGGGACTGGTGGGAACTTTGTCCCCAGAGCCCTGGTGGAAGAAGTACAGTTATCCCTCTGCGCTTGAGACCATCCTCTATGCATTTCTTCTATCTATGGAGAACCTCTGCCGGGACATATCGGATTTATGACCGAGACTTTATAACTCCGCACCGGACTTCTACATGAGGAACAGATCTCTTTCTACGTCCTGGACAGAGTGATACATCCCATGGTTTTGGGGTTACCATGGCTTCAGCAACATTCTCCTGTGCTTGATTGGAAGACACTCCAGCTCACCAGCTGGGGTTCTCAATGCTTCAAAACATGCCTACAGCACATATATCCTCCAAAAATCGTTACCCTAGCTACCTCCTCAGTGGATCTTCCACCACAGTATCAGGACTTTACAGATGTTTTTTCCAAAAATAAAGCTGAGATCCTGCCTGAACATCGAAGTTTTGATTGCGCTATTAACTTACTACCAGGCACTCTTCCCCCACGGGGAAGGGTGTATCCTCTCTCTCCAGCAGAAACCAGATCCATGTCCCAATATATACAGGAAAACTTTGAAAAAGGATTCATTCGACCGTCCTCGTCACTGGCTGGTGCGGGTTTTTTCTCTGTTACAAAAAAAGATGGTTCCTTAAGGTGATGTATAGATTTTCGAGGACTCAATACGATCACAAAAAAGGATAGATATACCCTGCCACTCATCACAGAACTGTTAGATCGTCTTAAAACTGCCAACATTTTTTCTAAGCTGGACCTGCGTGGAGCATATAACCTCATCCGTATCCGGCCAGGGGATGAATGGAAGATGGCCTTTAATACTCGGGATGGCCACTATGAGTACCTCGTCATGCCCTTTGGCCTATGTAATGCTCCCGCAGTATTCCAGCATATGATGAATGAGATCTTTAGAGATCTCCTATATGATTCAGTGATTGTTTATCTTGATGACATTCTTATTTTTTCCCGTGACCTTCAAACTCACCAACAACAAGTACAAACGGTGTTACAACGCCTGCGAGCCTACCAACTTTACGCAAAGCTGAAAAAATGTGCATTCGAACAAGAGAGTATACCCTTCCTGGGCCTCATCTTGTCCCTCCGAGGCTTCTGTATGGACCCTGAAAAAGTGCATTGCATCCAAGATTGGGTCCAACCATCCACCCTCCGGGGTCTTCAAAGATTTCTAGGATTTGTGAACTTTTATAGACATTTTATTCTGCATTTTTCTCAACTGTTGGCTCCTCTAACAGCACTTACGCAAAAGGGATCTGACGCCAAGAAATGGCCACCCAAGGCATGTTTAGCTTTTACAAGACTTAAGCAAGTCTTTCTATAGGAACCATACCTCCGGCACCCTGATCCAGAACGCCCATTCATTATGGAAGTGGACGCTTCCTCTCTGTGAGTGGGAGCAGTGCTAAGCCAGAGGGCAGATTCTGGGACCTTATGACCCTGTTCTTTTTTTTCAAGGAAGTTCACGTCCACTGAATGTAACTACAGCATAGGTGATAAAGAACTCCTTGCCATCAAGTTAGCCTTGAAGGAATGGCGACACTGGTTGGAGGGGGCCCATCATCGAATCACGATTTTCACAGATCATAAAAATCTCGAATATCTGCATCGGGCACAACGTCTTAATCATCGTCAGGCCTAATGGTCACTTTTCTTTGCCCAATTTGATTTTGAACTACGTTATCGGCCAGCTGAAAAAAAACGCCAGGGCAGACGCGCTCTCCTGCTCTTTTGAAGCCTATGAAACCCCGGACCCACCAGCATACATCATAGATCCAGCTCAGATTCTACTAGCTGCAACCTTACCTATACCTTCTGGGAAGACTGCAGTTTCCTCTAGGCATTGCCAGAAAGTCTTGAAATGGGCCCATGATTCTTTAACAGCAGGATATTCAGGCCAACGTCGTACATTGGACCTACTCAGACGATATTACTGGTGGCCATCTATGACACACGTAAAATCCTATGTAGAATCCTGTCCCATCTGTGCCCAACACAAACCACCTGTAGGACGACCATGGGGACTTCTGCACCTTTACCTGCTCCCAAACAATCTTGGACACATTTATCTACTGATTTTATTGTAGATCTTCCCACGTCTAATGGCTGTACCATCATTCGGGGTAGTCATGGATCGATTCTCAAAGATGGCTCATTTTGTGGCACTTCCCGGCCTCCCATCTGCACTGGAACTGGCATGTTTGTTTTCCTCCCATGTCTTCCGTTTGCAAGGACTTCCTTGTCATATCATCTCTGATCGAGGCGTACAATTTACTGCTAAATATTGGCAGTCCCTTTGCTGGAAATTCAATATCCAACTGGGTCTCACTAGGCCAATGGGCAAGTGGAAAGACTCAATTGTACCTTTAAAACCTTATTAAGGACATTTACCAATACTCGTCAGGACATTTGGGCTGATCTTCATCCGTGGGTGGAATTCTCTCATAATTCCCACCTCAGTTCCTCTACAGGCACTTCTCCCTTCCAGGTAATATATGGGAGACAACCGTTACCCCCCCCCCCCCCTTCCCTTACCCCTCTCTGTACCCTCCCCGGCCGCTCAATTGACAATGGTCAATCTGCACAATCTCTGGAGACAGACTGAAGATTTGATTCGTAAAGCGGGCCTATGGGCCACTATTTCATCCCGGAGAAAAGGTCTGGTTGGGCACATGTAACATCTGCCTTAGAGTTCCATCCATGAAGTTGACATCACGCTATATTGGCCCGTTTTCTGTAGTGCAGCGCATGGGGCCAGTTTCCTACCAGCTGCGATTACCATCCTCTCTCAAGATACATGATGTCTTTCACGTATCCTTGTTGAAACCTCTCATTCTTTCTTGGCCTTCTCGCAAATCACCTGAACCCTCCCAAGTGTCAACTGAGGAAGATCAGATCTTTGAGGTTCAAGAAATTTTGGACGTTCATCGTCGTCGGAACTGCTGGGAGTATCTCATATCGTGGCGAGGCTTTGGCCCAGAAGAAAATACTTGGGAGCCCGCATCCAACATACTTGATAAAATTATCTTGTGCCAATTTCACAGTGCTTATCCCCGGAAACCCAGACCTTCTGGGAGGAGGCCTAAAAGAGGGGTTACTATTGCGCGACGCGGCCATGCAGTCACACGACCGGCTCAGCTTACCAGCGCGGGCGGATCTGTGGTCGTGCAATGAGGCATCCAGGACACTCCTCTGGCACTATCTCCGACGTCGATGAACGCGGGCATGAGCAGCCCTCCAGATGCTCGCCCCGCCTCTTAAAGGGGCCAGGGACCAGGAAGTGTCCTGGCCCCAGGAAGTGACATCAGTGACAGCCTCCTTTAAAACCTGGGACCTGTCTGCCGGTCTTTGCTTGCAACTGGTCTTCCTGACTAGCTGTCTCTCTGCCCTGGTTGTGATTTGGACTGCCTGACTCTGCCTGCCTGCCTGCCTGCTGTCTGCCTCTGACTTGGACTGCCCAACTGCCTGTCTGCCTGTTGCCTGCCTCTGACTCGGATTGCCTGACTGTGCCTGCCGCCTGCCTCTGACTTGGACTCCCCGACTCTGTCTTCCTTCCTGCCTGCCGCCTGCCTCTGACCTGGATTGCCTGACTCTGCCTGCCTGCCTGCCGCCTGCCTCTGACCCGGATTGCCTGACTTTGCCTGCCTGCCTGCCGCCTGCCCTGATATGGATTACCTTTTGGACTTTGCCTGCTTGCCTGCTGCCTGCTTTTCATTCGGATTGGCTGACCAGCCTATTGCCTGCTTCCTGCCCTGATCTGGACTACACAGGACTCTGTCTTCCTTCTGCCAGTCTCTGACACCAGTCCACACCCAGATTCCACCTATTCAGGTGAGGGGATTTTCTATTCACTGTTGATTCTGCCTTCCGATGGTGTGAGTTTGTGGGGTCATTTTCTGATAGCCCCATCTCACCTCGGTCTAGGGTCCACATTCCGGCTGGCTACAGCCAACAACTGTAGCCTATACGCAATTGGTGGGGCAAGGAGGAGGGCATCGACCCCTTTCTCCAACCCCTATTTCCAATGGGTAAAAGTTAATGGGCACCCTGTACAGGCCTTACTAGACATGGGGACCAACCAGTCACTGATCTCAGCCCGGACATCACAGGCTTTAGGCCTGGATCCCCGGAAAGCAAGGATTGAGACTGTCACTTTCAAGTGTCTGCACGGGCATGCAGTAAACCATGCCGTGCAGGACGTATGGGTGCAATGGGGTGCACATTGCAATTCAGTAGATGTGGCCTTAATAGAGGGATTACCCATGCCCCTAATCCTGGGCATGAGTGGTGGCGCCTGGCAGAAGTATTGCAGACAAAACAGACTTTCGTAACCACTAGGGCTCAGGAACAGCTGGGTCAAAACAGGGAACAGACCTTGGGAGAGGTATTCACTTTTGAGGAGAATGGGGTGGTGGAGACCCTGGGGGAGAGCTGCAAGTCGAGGGCTCAAAGGAAGAAGGAATGTTTGGCAGCCAAGTGGGCTATAGAGTCCCTGAGATACTATTTGTGTGGTAGACACTTCATTCTAGTCACTGATCATACACCCTTACGGTGATTAAATGTGATGAAAGACTCTAACGCAAGGTTAACCCGATGGTACCTGGCGAAATAAACCTATAGCTTCGAGGTGCGACATAGGGCCATAAAGGAGCATGTGAACGCCGACTTCCTTTCAAGGTTAAAGGAAGAGGCTGGAACCCCTTGCTCAGGGGGTTCCAGGATTTTTAAAAGGGGGGCTGTGACTACAAACTGTTTTTGTGTTTGTTCGCTGGGAGCTTGGCTGGACTGGCTGCCAAGCAGTCCCCCAGAATGAGTGTAGGCTCTATAGAGGCCTGAAGGCCCACGTCAAGGCCTGGAAAAGAGAAGGGCAGCTGAGCCCAGCAGGGGAGATCCCTTTAGAGGGAGAGATTTGGGGACAGTGTGGCCCTGAACTACCCTCCTGTTTGTGACATTGTATGTGACCCATGACAATAGGCATGCCACAAAATGTTTAAGGGTGTGAGATAGAAATGCTTGCACTTCTGTTAAAGACTCACTGATTGAAATGTTAATTTCTCTGATTTAGTAAGCTTGGGGCCTCGCTTTTTGGGTTCTCTCTGTGGCACTTGGAGAAGAGTTAAGAGAACTGACTTTATGTCTTTACCTGCATGCTTTCTCTGAAAATCTTGAAATTCTGTTAAATAATTCAGGGATGAAATATTAATTGATTGATTTTATTTCCCACTCTTTGTACCCCTACACCTACTGACCCCATTTCCTGGTTTCTGATATAAATTTTTCCGGGTACTGATACAACTTCTTTGTAAATTTATCCAGTTAGGTTAAGTGGAATGTCTTCAAACTCCATCTGGTAAAATACATTGAGACTTATCCCTGCCTTTCCCCCAGTTCTTAATTGTCTAGTCTATCTCTCTGTAAGCATCATGGAGCAAGGACCATCACTTATGTGTTTTTGTACAACTCTACATGCACCTTGCAGCACTACATAAATGTTTAGTAGTGGTAGTTTACAAGTTATTCCAACATGTATGGCTGTGGATTACATAAATGAGGCAGTATGGTCATTAAGTAAGTATGTGGAAATGTTTCTGATTTTTCTGAGCTGACCAGGAGAAGTATGTTCTTATTGCCTATTTCTGGATGCTGGTAATGTCAAGTGAGCAAGTCTATTTTCTGTAATGCTCTATTGATTAATAGTAATACTAGATTTTCCTTTACAATTTTTGTAGGAAACATACCTAGAGGAATCGGAAGGTGATTATCCAGTGCAACTTATATAGATGCCTCTGCCAAAGCTATAGAAATTTAGAAGATGAACTTAATGAGTTTCAAAGGCTGCACAGAGTACCTTCCCATACCTCCAGCAACAAAAAATTACCCAAGGTACACCATAAGTGACAGATTTCCAAATTACAGAAGATTAGATTTAAAGAGAACCCGTGAGCAAGTAGGAAACTGTCATAGTTAATAGGTAAATACCTTTGGTTCAGTTTTATTGTATTTTTCCTTGGAATTTCAATGTTAGAATAAAAAAATTCAGCAGAAAAATAACTTTGTTATAAGAAACAAGATACAAATCAGAGGAAAATTCATTATTCCACTGATTGGGGTTTTGTTGTTGTTGTTGTTGTAACATTAAATTTCCACGAAAAAATAAAGCAAAAATTGAAAATGAAGGTCCTTAATAAGGGACATATTCCATTTTGGGCCAGGGTCACAACTGGAGCCCACTTTTGTCAGTGTTTGTACTGCTTTTATGATTCATACAAAAATGTCACAAGGGAAGAAAAAGAAACAACTGGATATTCTCAGCCAAATTCTTTCCGCCATGTGAAGTAACTCCCCTTGATGCAGAGCCGCTTTGAAACACGGACCTGTGTGAGAGAATGCAGTAGTCGTTATGGCACCATGAGGAAAGGAATACACTTCAATACAATGATTCAAACAGATAAATTAATCTGATTTGAACGTTCAAAATTATCCCTGGAATTAAAGTTATAAGATTGCAGCACACATAATAATAGGATTTTATTTACAAAAAAAAATGTTTTTAAATGTTGCCTTGATGAACTCGGACCGATGGTTATACATAAAGGCAAGGAAGGCATCTTATGCCGGTAGTACCTAATATGATGGTCTTGGCTTGATAGTATTAAATTCATTTGAATTTGATAAGAGAAAAAATTTGGTTCTGAATATCCAGATGTAATGCTTTTATCACTTTACGATTATTTAGCCATGAGTGGGGAAAGTTCTGGACTTTTCTGAGGTGAGGGGAAGCTGAGATAACCACAGAAAGTTTGCTGATACGTAAATTATTATTTTCAAGTGAAGAAAAAATTATGCATGTAAGAAAATCGTGTTTCCCGCTACCCTCATTTGCAACTGCAAATACAATGTTGGGTGTTTCTTGTGTGACAGTGGTTTATTCAAGCTAGAACACTCCTGATTAGTTTTAACACTACCTACATCAAATTGCAAGGTGAAAATGCTCATACAGACATGACTGTAAGGTTGTAAATCTGTTCGCATTCAGAATTCTTTGAATCAGGCCATGGGTAGCAGTACTTTGCCATAAAAAGGGTAATACTAGAACATGGTCGGGGAGTACCTTGCCTCGGTGTGACGTGTGAGGCCACTGACCTACTGTTAAGGATCTGGCGCTTCTTGCCCCAGTAGCAATGGACAAGTTTGAGACTATGCTCTTCCACTTTGCATTTGCGTTGTCATTCTTCAGTAGCAATAATTGAGTTCTAGACCACATCCTTCTGGGTTGCATTCACGCTGGTACTCTTCAGAGCCTTGAACGTTAGCAGGTTTACAGCACCATCACGGAATATATCACAGCTACGCAGCTTAATGTGGGGGCACCTTATGCCTAAGATTTTCAATCCAGCTCGAATGATTATGGGACCCAGCCCTACACCGAAAAGGGGATGGTCTTTGACTTCATTGCGATAAATCCCCATTAATCCATTACCAGTTTTGGCAGTTTTCTAGAAAACCTGCTCGGAAGAAGGGCTGCGGAAGTAGGGCCACAGAACACTATTTTGGTGCTCACTCAGTCCGTAAGCTAAGATCTAAGTTCTCCTTCTACTTACCTATGTCATTTGATTCATTCTGCATGGATAGTAGGCCACTCATTTGTCAGGCACGCCCAGAAAATGACCATGAGCAGGAAATTTGGTTTAGACTATCAAATGCCTCATCCTATGAGGCATGTGTGGGCACAAACTCTGGCCCACAATGCATTCAGGAAGAGTGAGTCTGACAGAAGGCCAGTTAGGGAAGACCTGGCCTTATGGTCTTCCCTATCCTTGACTGGTCTGTATCGATAATATCCAAGTATACTTTGATGCGTCGGGAGGCAGTGATTTTGGTGTTATGTCATGGGAGCTTGGTGTGCACCCTACCGACCAGACCACTGTACAGTGGGTTGTCCAACCATAGCTGTCTCCCTATTGTAGTCAGCACACACATCTAGGGTGATGTGCTTGGTTGGTGATGGGTGGTGTTTTGGTGTTGCAATGCAGTGGTGGTACGGTCAGCGATCGAGCAGTCTTCATGGAGCCCTGGCATCGGAGTTGCAGTGGCAGTTCATCTTATGCTGCATGCACATGGACATTGTGGCGCAAGTGAAACATGTTCCTGGAATGTGCAGTAAGAATGCAGATTCTCTCTCTGCCCAAGCAGAACTGAGCATCAGAGAGGTACCCTGGAGGCTGGGGTCCTTCGTAACCAGAGGGCGCATGAGATTGGGTATGCTTCATTGTGATACCGAGTTCAAAAGGGTCTCTTTATTAGCTGCATAGTACACGCTAAGCAGCAGGCACCACCCAGGAACATGGTATGTTCGCAGCTGCCGCTCAAAGTAGTATTTTGCATCAAGGGGATATTGCAGGCTCTTGCCAAGGAATAACATGTGAAACTGCTAATCCATGACCTTCCATTACCACCTTGGCACGTCCTCTTGACCCGACATGTGGATACCAATGCCCCATCTCTGATTACCACTTTGGAGCATTCTGCCTGGGGCAGCAGCAGGCGAGTGCAAGCTACGTGCTTCCAAGTTGCTTCATGAGCTACGTTTTCAGGTTGCCTTCAAGCCTGCAGTCCTTTGAGCTTTGTGCACCAGCAAGCTACAGAGCCTTGCAGAATGCAATATAGCTGCGAGGCTTGTGGTGGCTGGACATTGTCGTCACAAATGGCATGCTGGACCCAGGAGTGAGACAGGCCAGGACTGATCGAGGTGCAAGCGGTTTGCTCATCAATCTGACAAGGTCAGGGGGCGGGCTGCCCAGGACTCCTCTGGAGAGGGCAGTCAGGCCTTGGGGCTACCTCTATGTACTTGGGCCATGAGCGGTAAAGACAGGCCCAGGGATTGTGCCTTGATGAATCAACAGCCATACACGTCTTTGAGAGGCTCTGGATGGCCCTGCCATGTGGTGGACTGCCCAGGAGTCCTTTGGTGAATATGGTGATAAGGGAGACTTGCAGGGTAAGAGACCGTTTGAGGAGCATGCGGCCTTGGCACCACCTTTCGGTGCTTGTTCCATGGGTGCTAATGTCAGGGGATTGGGCCTGGAGATTGGGCCTTGACGGAGAAACAGCCATCATTGTCTCATTGTGGCTGTCTTCAAAATCTGCTGTCTCGAAATCATACCCTAACATAGCATGATATGCATTGGATGGTGGGGAAGTTACCATGCCAAGCTCAATCAGCAGGTAGCCAAATCCATACAACTCCAGGGCAATATCATTTGCGACATGAATGCATTGACGGATATTGTGTAGAATTATATGCTCCGGACAGAGTACACTTGTCGAACTGGGGAACTGATCTGTTCCTGCATGCTATGCAGAGGTTATTCACGGATCAGATGCAGGAGCCATAGCTGTTGTTTGTGGGGTGTCTGTCACATGCAGGTAGAAAGGTATTTCCATGCCTGTGCATGCCGGACCCCTGTGGCGGTGGCGACTGAGGCCAGGAAAGCATTTGTAAATGCAGGGGCATTAGAAGGAAGCTGGGTGGTGCCCGTATGTGTGATAGAGGCCCAAGGGCCATCACTCATTTGCCATGGATGATCAATAACAGACCCGGGCTCAGGGTCTTGACTGATCGATGGTGGATGTATGGGGAGGGACTCCAGCAGGGCTTGCTTTGTGGCGGCTTGACCGAGATCCTCTCTAGTGGACGAGCTCCAGTGGGGGCTTGCTTTGTGGCAGCCCAGGCCGAGATCCCATCTGGTGTGTGGCAGTCACGATGCCTGTTCCTGAGGCTTGCTGGGCACGAAACCCTGTGGTTCTGCTTGGCTGGAAATCGAAGTTGTTGGCACCTGCCTAGCGGCAATTTTGTAAATATTATTGACGGGATTCAGCGCCTAGATTAGACTCCCCTGTTAGGGACTTTAATAAATGCCCTGACCTTTGCATCCAAATGGTGTGTTGCATTTTCCTTGTGTAATTGGCAGAGTCCAGCTAGGCTGGGGTAGGGGGGAAATAGAGCCAGAAGTGACGGGCTGCCCGGTTATTTGTCATTTAGTCACAATTTCAGGTGTTTCCCAGATTCTTCCCAGAATGTAAACACAGAGATGTGAAAAATTTCAAAATTTAGAGGTGTCAGAAGAAACAAACTCTTTGCATATCAGACATTTATTTGTTCAATCATTTATTCCCAAGTGAAAAAGCATCCTTTCAAAAATCTTGGAGGTCAACATTCAAAAGCATTTGGCTGGATAACTCCCAGGTTATCTGACTAAATGCTGACTTTTGAATATTGGGGCATCGGGCCAGCTAAATTATATCCAGACATCTCATTATCCGGCCAAAATTTAGCCAGATTAAACAGAAGCATTCCAAGGGCATTCTGGGGTGGCGTAAATATATTCAATTAACTTAGCCGCAGAGTAGTCCTTAAGTTATCCAGTTCTATCTGGTTAGATAATGTGCCACATAAGTGTATATATAGAAAATATATCTGGTTAAGTGACTGCAAAATGAAACAAAAAAAAATTGGGGGGGTCTTTAGATCTGATTCCCTACACCCCCCCTCAGAAAACAATAAAAATTATATAATTGAGTAGCATCCCCACCCCACCAAATTTAAACTAATCCAGCTGACCCTACTGTAATTCAATGATGGTTCTGCTTTCCTTTTATTTTTTTAATTGAGATCCCCTTTTGTCAAACTCCCTCATCCCAAATAACTCCTGCTGGGAGCACGGTTACCTCCTACCTGCTTCTGGCACTTTCAAAGCTGCCCCTTCATAATGGTTCAAAAACCACCAAAGACATCACAGGATTTAAATCAGCTGTGATTTTGCAAAATAGGTCCCATCAGAGTGCTTAAAATCACATTTAACCAATAAAATTCTATCTCGAAGGCACTCATACATTTTTTAGCACTTATTATTTATTCAATGTTACACCAATTACCCTGCAAGCTATTTGTACATCTTTTTATTTAACCATGGTTAGCGATTTTCTTTGTAAAAATCAAATGCATGTTATCTAAGGCTAAAGTTCATAGCCCAATCAAAAACCACTTAGTCAACTCTCGCCAATGGTAATGAACCTTTTGTTTCATAATTAATTCCTCATTAGCATGTGCAGGGGCGGAACATCGTTCCACTGATGTGTCAAACCGTGTTTATGCAGCACAAGTGATACATAAAATCCAGGGAGGATATGTGCAGAAGGAAAAACGTGTTGCATTTCGTTCATTCATTTTGTGGGGACCTCAGTTAATTTCATTAATTTCAAAATGAAAAAAAAATGTATTTGTTTGTTTTAATTTTTCATTTTCCACTAAAGTCAATGAGAGAAGCACTGCAAGCCTATTTTGGGATCCAGAATGTGGGTTTTCTCATTAATTCTCATGAAATTTCTGGGAAGAAAAAATCAGAAGGGGGAGAGAATTCCAAAGTATTTAGACTGTGGCAAGGTGGCACCAAAAGTGGCATGAATATTCTAAGGATCTTTAATGGGATACCAGCAGTGGCAGGAGTTCTCCAAGTCATAATCAGAGGAGCAAGGAAGCAGAAAGAAGGCCCGAGGTTCCAAACGAGGGTACCAATAACAGTGTCATGAACCCTTGAAGGCAGCATGAGAGGAAAAATGGCATCAAAAGTAGCATCAGCATCCTACAGTACCATGAAGGAAGAAAAAAAAAAGCAGAAAAGGTAACAGGAAAAACCCTAAGGCACTGATAAAGGGTGGTATCGACACAGCATAGCAACACGAGAGATGCAAGCAGCCCCCCACGACAGGCAGGAATACCTCAAAGTATAAGGGCTGGGGTATAGCATCAAGGTAGAGTGGCAGAAAGAACCATAAGGTGTATCGTCTGTGCAAGGCAGCAAGTCTGAGTGTTGTAGAGACTCCCAAGGTGTAGTGTAGTGCGATATCTACTGTTTACCAATGATGCACCAGTTATGAATTATAATAGCCATTCACGGGATAAATTTTGACAGGCCCAAACCCTGCAACAGCAAGAGAAGAACTTTTACCCAGGTGAACTTTAAACTACCTTGCATCAGTGTAAACTAAAGGCCTTCTTCCAAGCAGTATTGGAGGTGTTATCAGATGTCCCTATTTGCCGTGCCTATGCAAATAAAGAAACCATACTGAAAAGACAATGCGACTTAAGATCCTAAGGAGAATGTCAGGGAAAGGCAAGCAGACCTACACCTTTGTAAAGAAGAGCAGCTTGAAACAATGCTGACACTCTGATGCAGCTTGGGATGACTATGTGACAATTTCTTCTCCAAAGAAACAGTGGGGGTGGGGAAGAGACCTGCCAATGTTGTAGTACCCTCTTCCACAAAGTAAAGAAAAGACCTGCAATGTGGCAAAAGATCCTCCACTCATCACGAGGGTATGCATAAGCTTATGCATATTTATCAGCAGAGAAGTATAAGACAGGGGGGCCAGGAGGCTGAAGGAAGGTTCTTATCTGGAAAGAAAAGGGTTCAGTTTCAGAAAGAAAAGATTGATTCCAGAGGAGAAAAGGAAATATTCTCCTGGCAGAGAGACCCGGAAGCCAAAAAGGGAGCAGTGAGGCCAGGCACCGACCCCCAGAGGAAGAGGAGTCCCAAATCCTGAACGCAAAACCGGGGAGAAAATCTGAGAGTGAGCACCTGTGCGAAGGTATCCCTGGAAGCAAAAGGAGGGTCGAAGCTGGCCAGGTATCCCTGCCATCCCAAAAGGGTGAGAACCAGCTCTGCCAGCCAAGCCGGAAAGCAAACCTCTCCCCTACCATGCTCTCCAGCACTCCAGCCAGAACCTGCTTCTGAGGTGAACAGAAGAATCACCTGAACGTTAGAATCAGGGGTAAGTTAGCCACAATTATTTATAGCAAAGCAGTAGGGATGTGAATCGGTACTGGAGTTGTTTCCGGTATCATGTTCATAGAACCGCAGGAAATCCTTGTTTCCAGCAGTTCTGACCGCTTTTTTTTCAGCTGCCCCGAGCCGAAAAAAAAAAAAAAACCCACCCCAACCCTTTAAATCAAATTATTTAGAATCCCCCACCCCCAAATCGTTCTTAAAGTACCTGGTGGTCAGCGGGGGTCCCAGGAGCGATCTCCCACTCTCGGGCGGTCGGCTGCCTGTAAACAAAATGGCGCCAATGGCCCTTTGCCCTTACCATGTGACAGGGGCTATCGGTGCCATTTGCTAACCCCTGTCACATGGTAGGAGCAATGGATGGCCCGTGCCATTTTTTAAGATGGCGCTAGCCATTCATTGCTCCTACCATGTGACAGGGGCCTGCCAATGGCACCGATAGCCCCTGTCACATGGTAAGGGCAAAGGGCCATCGGTGCCATTTTGATTAGTGGCACTCGACGGCCTGAGAGGGGAAGATCGCTCCCGGGACACCCGCTGGACCACCAGGTATTTTAAGAAAGTTTTGGGGGGTCGGGAGTGTGGGGGATTCTAAATAATTTGATTTAAAGGGTCGGGGTGGGCTTGGTGGTTATTTTTCTGTGTGCCCTTTCTTCCCGCCCCTCCTTCCAAAAACGATAAGAAAACCACACGAAAATTTTGTGGGGTTTTCCTATCGTTTTTGGGACCACCCCCCCCCCCCCCCCCCCCCCCCCCCCGATATCTGACAGATTAGAAAATATTGTACGATATTTTCATCCGTCATAAAAATGATTCACATCCCTACAAAGCAGGCTAAGGTTTATGGCATGTTTTGTTACCAAATCAATGATGGAGAGGAGATATCTTATTTATTATTCAACCATCTAGATGTCTAATTTTTCGTCCTGCGGCGAGCGCTGCCTGGTGTCCCTGATGCGTGGCATCTCCTGCCTCCTGCTCGCCCTCCTTTCCCTTCCCACGCTGGTTTCCCGGGTCCTCGAGACTGTTGTCGGGCGCGCTCCAGCTGGTAGCGGGAGTCGGAGCGTGCAGCCGCCAACCGAACTACTTTTACTGCTGTCAGGGACAAAAAGGAGACAATAATTAATTGAATTCAATAAATGGTTTTTGGGTTTAAGGGAAATAAGGTTTTAATGGATTAAATAAAAATAGTGGGAGTTATTTGGAGACAATGTCAAATGATTACAGTGAAGTGCTAGACAAAATTGCTGATACTGTTTGTGGCCCATTGCATGGTGAGAGACAGTGGATTACATAAGCACCAAGTTCTGATGACGTTGTTCTCTGGTAAAAATTAGACATCTAGATGGTTGAATAATAAATAAGATATCTCCTCTCCATCATTGATTTGATAATTTTGAGGGGACAAAGGCTTCTGTGTGGTGATTATACATCAGTATGTTTTGTTACCCGCCATGATACAGAATTTTCTTGAGGGAAAACTGGTGCTTGGTAGCCAGGATGTTAAAGATAGGAATTATTGTGATTTTCTAAATGCTACTTCCTGCCAAATCTTATAAATAAAAGTCTATTTCCGAGGAGCATACGCTTTGTCTTTTGCCTGACTTATGATTGCAAGGAAAGTGAGAGGGCAGCTAGCTCTTGTCTTTTAGCAGACATGCCCCTGCACACCCCATCTACCCTACAGTAGCATGAGGAGTATAGCAGCAAGGCAGTTACTTGGGAGATGTCAGTCATTCTGTTGAAGCACTTTTCACTTGTCAGATTTAGTACATGAGAATGAACTGTGATAAGTATCATTTTTATGACCATACGCTTATATTACATTCTCTGTTTGAGCTTGAATTTGCTCCTGGGTGGAATAATAATAATAATAATAATATTCTTATTTTGTGAAATAGGTTTCCCAAATGAAACTTTTATCACATTCAGAACATATATATTCTTTCACTTTCATATCAGTTTGGTTTTCCTAGTAAGTTGAAGTGTGCTTTATTTGAAAGCTTTTACCATATTCTGTTGCTGAATTTAGGCTGTTCCATTTCTTGATTTTCTGGTTTTGCATGAGTTCTCTCTCTGTACTAAAGCATTTACCATATTCTGAACATTGAAATGTTTTCTTTTCAGCATTTTTCTCTTATGCCTGTATTTCTTCCTTCTGCTGGAGGCCTGTGCGGTCTTTTCCCTTATCTGTAGCTGAACTCAGGCTCTTCAATTTATTGATTTTCTGGAGTATGGGAGGTAGGCATATGACATCAAGTTCTCTTTGGTGATAGTAGGGGCATAGCAGTTAAGCATGAGACAGCAATTCCTCTATGGTGGAATAAAGGACATAGCAGATATGCAGCTGGCAGCAAGTCCTCTAGGGTAGCATTAAGGGTAAGTCAGGTAAGCATGTGGTAGCAAGTCCTCTATGGTGGTATTAGAGATATGGCAGTTAGACATGAGACAACAATTTCCCTACAGTGCAATAAGGGGCATGGCAGATAGGCAACAAGTTCTCTATGGTGGCATTAGAGGCATGGCAGATAGGCTTGAGGCAGCAATTCCCCTAGGTGGAATAAGGGAAATGGCAGATAGGCACATGGCAGCATGCCCCTGTTATAGTATTAGGAGTATGACATGTAGGCATGTGTCAACAAATCCCCAACTTGTATTTTTTACTTTTTTACATTTTTACTCTGGAAATAAACACCCCAGTATATCAAGCAAAGAAGAAAGCTAGAGTGGGAAGAACACCCCAAGCTTCATAAGAGGGCACCAACAGCATGAACCCTTGAAGGAAGCACGAGTCAAAGTGGCACCAAGAGTGGAATCAGCATCCTAAGACACCATGAAGAGGAATGAAGCAGAAAATGTAGCAGAATATATCCCACGGCACTGATAAATGGACAAATCAGCACTAAGAATTGCATCATCACACGAAAGCAACTTGATAGGTGCAAAGGAGCCCCCAGAGTAGTAGGACTACCTCAAGGTGTAATGTCTGGGATACGGCAGCAATAGCCACAGGGGTAGATTTTATACCGTGCGTGTCCATGTGCGCATGGTTCCCAGCGCACACACATGGACAGCCGATTTTATAACATGCGCGCACAGGCGCGTGCATGTTATAAATTCAGGTGGCTGCGGTTTTATAATCCGCGCGTGCATGTGCATGCAGCACGCGCAAGGGGGGGCTGTACTTTTGCAAACTCTATACAGCGATACAGTTGGGCCTGCCCCGGTTCCCTCCCAGTCCACTCCAATTAAGGAGTACTGGGGTTTACGCGCGTGGCTGGACCCTTTGAAAATTTGCTCAGTGCATGCAAGGCCCGGCCACGCGCGTAAACCCCAGGATTTATGCACGCAGGCCTTTTAAAATCCAACCGTCAATGTATAAAGTATGGGAATGGCATCAAGGCAGAGTTGCAGATGAAGAAAGGATGGCAGTTAGGCAGTGTCATGATGTTTGTCTTTTTGTTGTAGTACTTGCCACTTGTCAAATTCAGTAGAAGAGAATGAATTGTCAAAGGTATCATTTTCATGACATTAGCTTTTAATACATTCTCTTTGTGATCTTAATTTTGCTACTGGGTAAAATTATGGGTTTCTTGTGAAATTTTATTTCCGAATGAAACTTTAGTCCCACCACATGTAAATGGTTTCTCATCAGCAGAGTTTTCCTGGTATGTTGTGAGGGTTCCTTTATTAAGAAAGCTTTTTCAATACTCTGTAGCTGTAAAGAGTCTCTTCTATTAATTGACTTTTTGGTTTTGCATGCATTCTCTCTTGCTTGCTCATTCTTTCATCACATTCAGTACATGGAAATGGTTTCTTTTCTGTATGTTCTGTTCTGCCTATATTTCTTCCTTCTGACTAAAGATTTATTTTTTTGGGCAAATTGCTCCAATATAATCAACAAACAATCAGGGTGGGAGAACCAGGCTATGATTGTATAGGGTTAAAAGGAAAGGAAGAACCATAAAATGGGTGCAGTATATAGGAGAAACTGTTATTATTTATTTCAAATTATTCACATTTTTTTTTCTGAGGAAAAACAATGTATAACCAAAAAACTAACAAGAGCAACAACATGGAGGCAACAAAACTCCCATGCTGTTACATGCTAGGCATTGGAGGGAGGCAGAGCAGTAGTAGCAAGACCCCTGAAATGCTATAAGGGGATTGGTAGGTAGACAGATCAGTTGAACTAAGACCCTTGTTCTGGTATAAGGGGATTCACAAGTAGGCAGAGTAGTAGCATATCCCTTAGGTGGTAATGGGGCATGGCATGCAGACAAGCAGAGAGGTAATTATCAGGCCTCTGGAGAGGTATATCTGGGGCATGGCAGGCAGGCAGAGTGGTAGCAAGGCCATCAAGGTGTATCATTCATATTTCCACTCGCATGGCATAACTGGAATACAAAGCAAAGGAGATAGATTTTTAAAAATTCCAGCTTTTTCATTAACTGTGTTGCCAAGCTTGAGCAATGAGGGCTCACAATATCTCTTGTCATTGAAAATACATACATACTCACTGGGCATGCTGGTTGATGGGCAGGAAAGAGCACTATGCCACTTTGGCTAGGTCTAGCCAGATGGCGGGACTTGTGTGCCCAATATGCTAGCGCATCTGTGTCCATGTCCTTGATAGGCTTGGCAAGATCGCACGTCACAAACATTTGTGCTGGGTTCTCCTTTACTTGGGTGGGCAGAGAGTCTTTCTTCCTGCCAGTTATTTTCACTCTGGTCTGTTCCAGGAGAGATGGTTCTTTACGAGTATTGTGGATTTGGTGTATTGTGGTGGGGTAGGAAGTACTAGTTGAAAAGGTGCTGCTCCTGCTTGCACTGCTCTCCGAGGTGGCCACTGTCTCCTCCTGTGCTACAATCCCTATTCTGCCTGTGCCTCTGGTACAACTCCTGACAGACCTTATCTACCAGCATCTCCATACAACACTTCTGCGGCATCATACCCGCGGAAGTCCAACAGGTGACAGCATCGTGAATGAGAAGGCTTGTGAGACACCCTGAATTCTTCCTGCTTGTCTCAGAAAAACTGCCCCACTTTCTATGGAAGTGCCCTGCTATTTTCCTGCACTTCTCTAACAGTTCTGGCGGTTATTCATTACCGTGGTCCTTTGATCCCAGACCCACCAGGTGCAGAGTGTGTGCAAAATATTGTATACTCTGAAATCACCCATCGTATATTATTTAACTATATTTGGGAAAACAAACATTTTATCAATTTTATTACAATTTAAAAATGTTAACTTCTTTATATATATTTAAATTGAATCACCTGAGACATGCATAATAGTATACAAAAGCTTATATATAAAATATTAGATCATTAAATTATCCATTAAAACACATCACATACCATATACATCCACAAACTCACATATATACAAACCATCCATCCATTATATCAATACTCTCACAGTAAATCACAATAATAAAACAATGTGCAATATTTGTACAAAGTGCTATTATACAATGTTTTCCTCTTCTCCTTTTTTTTACCAACTTTAAATCAACAAATGACAATAACCCATTTAACTCTATACACACAGACAATGCATTAGTACCCAGCTGAGACTGCTCTGCTCACAGGCTGCACAAATCAAATACTGGCAGCCCGCCTGGTATGCTGCTTGCAACGGTCTTTTGTGCACTGCAGTGCTGACATCACTGGACTGGACTGGCGCTGCAGTGCCCACCCAGACAGAGGGGAAAAAAATCACTGTACTGGCATCGCTGGTCCACTGCAGTTCTCCTCACTCTCTCCCACCAACACCCAGACCCTGCCTGTACCCTCCCCTAGGGGAGAAAAAAAAATAAGCAGCAAAGTGCTACCCCTGTCAGGCACTACCTTCCTATTTCTGCTCAGGGAGTAAGACCAGTGTAGTAGTGACCTGCAGCAGCCAAAAAGCTTTTTTCAAAAAGTTGAATAAAGTACTACAGGGGGCAGAGTTGGGGCAGAGCATATGTAAAGCGGGAACCTGTTTATCTGCGCTATGGGCCAGAAAAGGATTATCACCATGAGAGAGAGAGAGAGAGAGAGAGAGAGAGAGAGAGAGAGAGAGAGAGAGAGAGAGAGAGAGAGAGAGAGAGAGAGAGAGAGAGAGACTTACTTACTATAGTGCCTATGCCCTAGACAGGTATTTTAATCCCTATGGGAGGGCCAACTACTAACTCGGGGTGGGGATTAGGTATCAGAGTCGGGGGTTGGGGGCCACTTTCGCATTCCACATGAGACCTACGGAAAGAACAGTGGTCTCTAGTGAAGATTTGCTGGCCGTCGGAGTGAGGAAACTCACTCCAAGAGGAGATTTGGGCAACGTTCTCTCCACCTAGCTTGCTGGACACTCTACCTGGGCAACAACAAGGTAGGTGGAGAGAACGTTGCCCAAATCTCCTCTTGGAGTGAGTTTCCTCACTCCGACGGCCAGCAAATCTTCACTAGAGACCACTGTTCTTTCCGTAGGTCTCATGTGGAATGCGAAAGTGGCCCCCAACCCCCGACTCTGATACCTAATCCCCACCCCGAGTTAGTAGGTGGCCCTCCCATAGGGATTAAAATACCTGTCTAGGGCATAGGCACTATAGTAAGTCTCTCTCTCTCTCTCTCTCTCTCTCTCTCTCTCTCTCTCTCTCTCTCTCTCTCTCTCTCTCTCTCTCTCTCTCTCTCTCTCTCTCTCTCTCTCTCTCTCTCTCTCTCTGCAATGATTGAAGGGCAAATATCATGCACTGCAATGACAGAATCATTGCCACATGTGATGTTTCCCCACTGCACGAAAGAAGCCTCATTTGCATTGGTAACACCTGACAAGTCAATGAGGTCACACATGAGTAACAGAGAAGGGCTGACTGCTATAGTTACATTTTCTTACTGCAGTTTACCTGTTCCCCCCATTGATTCCTATGGCCCATAGATTTCAATGACCTTTAGAAATGAGGATAATTTACACACAAATGCATGCAATGCATTGAGACCATGTATATCTATGCATTGAATGCATGTACTTTTCCTACCTATTTGAAAAATATATTCACATATAGTTTATGCACGAAAGTAAAGTAGGACTAATTCGCACAGTCAGCCAGTTTTAAAATATGCGCGTGTAAATGAAATTAACCAGTTTACCAATTAGACCACCAGTTTCCCTTCTCTGGGTCATTGAGACCCTCCTGGTTCTTCAGCTTGAACTCTCCCTAGTTCACCCAGATCTCCCATCCAGTCATGTATTACACAAGAAACACGTTTATTATCGCTTATGCCAGATAATTAGCTGGTGTAAAAATCCACAAGTATGTCTTTGAAAATAGGAACTTATGTGCTTAAGTGCTGACCT
Source organism: Rhinatrema bivittatum (assembly GCF_901001135.1). Classification (NCBI taxonomy): domain Eukaryota; kingdom Metazoa; phylum Chordata; class Amphibia; order Gymnophiona; family Rhinatrematidae; genus Rhinatrema; species Rhinatrema bivittatum. The sequence continues at coordinate 333,340,142 of NC_042617.1, read as the reverse complement.
CACCCCAGAATGCCTCTAGACCACCCCTTTTTTTACGCACGTATATGTGCATGCGAAAGTGAAAATATGGGCATATTTTCGACTTTTAGAAAATATGTAATATGCAAGTAGAAGCTGCTGACTCACATATATGTTAACTTTTATGTGTGTAAAGATCTGAAAATTCACTCCTTAGTAAGGTGATTTATGCTGACAGAAACCACTATTTATGCCTGCTTAAGTGCCTGCAAAGTTTAGAGAACAGATCTGAGATCTTAAGTACAAGATAATGCAAACAGATGAAACTGAATTACTAAAAGGATACTTTTCATCTAAATTTTAAGCAGGAATATATTACTGAAAGTTATCTGAATAATGAAAATTGAAAATATATATATTTTTTTTTTTGCTTAGCAATTTCTCTTCTGTTTTTTGAAATTTCAGCTCAGCTGGAACTTTCCCCAGATGGTTTTAAGGCATCATAAGCCTTTTTTTTAATTCTGATATTCCATGTTTTTATCTTTCATTTTTAGCTGATTAAAGTTGGGCAGACTTAATGGGCACCATTTGGTCTTTTTCTGCCCTCACATTTCTTCTCATTCAGTGCTTCTGTCTATGCAATTGGCATGGTGTAGTTTAGTTGCTACTCTACCAGTAACATTTAAACTGCTGCTAGTACTGCTAATTTCTGTCTTTATTGCTGTTTTATTTTATATTATTTAAGAAAGATGAGAGGTAACATCAAAAGAGAAACATTCCCTTTTTTCTTGCATTCTTTAGGGAACAAAATATATTTTGAAGTGCAACAATTCAATAGCAAAGGGAAACTGGGAAAATTAAAACATGCAAAAACAAATAATCTGAAACAAGTTAATTAAAGTAAATACACAAAACAGTGAACTAATCTAAATCATTTTACAACAAAAGTGATCCCCAGATACGAGGCACGCAATGATTGAAACTTATTAGGTACCTGCAGCAGAGATATCTTGAGAACCACCCTCTGAGTCTTGAAGTACAGAACAATCATTATTACAGAGTTAAAGGAATAATTAAAAAAAAAAACAAGGTTAATACAATTTCTGAAGTAGAAAAGAAATTTATGAGAAAATCACTTGCGAATCAAACATGTCAGATTCATTTTCCGTCACTGCACTACACCAGACTAACACGGCTATACCTCTGAAGAATTTCTGTCACTGTCACTATTTTCCTTTTCTTAGATGTCTGCTCTAATTTGAGAGGAAGTTTAAACAAAGATTAAGACCCCCGCCCCCTCCGTGAAATGCTTGGTCATACTCATTTTTATGAAAGGAAAATAAGGACTATATATATATATACATTGATAGGGCACCAGCTGTGAAAAACAGGTGGAGTTGTCAAAGAGCCCATAGAGCAATGACTGCTCTGAGATGCCAGAGGAAGAAACTGCTGTACAATCCGGGCCATGACTTATTGGAAGAGCTGGAGTAAGAAGAGGAGGTAATGTTAGAGAGAAGGATGTCTCTGGTTTGAATTAGAAGAAACATCTGTACTCCTTATGGGTTTTCAGTGATGGCTAAATCAACTGGCTGATTCTTCCTGTTCCTTTATCGCTCTTCAGGGGATGAGTCCTTGCAAAGTAACATCAAGATGACTGCAGGAGCTATCGTCTTCACAGGCATTTTTTATATCAAAGGGAAGAGGAAGATATTATCTTTCTTTTATTTTTTTTAACTCTATGATACCTTTTGCTTTCCTTCCAAATGGTTATTTTTTAATTGCCAGACTCTGCATAATCTTACTTATTCACTAATTTTGTATTTTTATTTGATTACTTCTTTCTCTCCAATGGAGCTTCCAACTTACTACTATCTGCTCTTTCCACAGCAAATAGGGCCAAAGCCTGGAACTTGCCTAGGCAGAGGCAGCGACAAGATGAACGGACTGTGGTGTAGCCCAAGAACAATGCCGGGGTCTTGGCCTACATCCTGGCTCAATTCCGGGGCCTAGGCTGAGACACGAGCAAAGGCCGAGGCCTGGGAAATTTCCTGACAACCCCTCACCCCACCAATGCTTATCAAATTTGACACCATGTCCTGGCCCAGTGCCAAAGCCAGGGCCTTGGCCTTGGCATAGGCCAGGGTCTAGAGCCAGTCCCGATGCTGCGGCCCAGCCTGGAGGCCGGGTTCCAAAGCCAAGCCCTCGACCAGGACCCAGGCCCAATACCAGGGCCCAGCCCAGAGACCGAATGCTAATGCCTGCGCCTCAGCTTAGGGTCAAGCCTGGAGCCCAGGCCTCGGAGCTCCTTTTTGCAGTCTTCTTTCTTTGTCTTTACTTGGCCAACTTATGCCATCTGCTAGGATATTTGTGCTGGAGTTAATTAAATCCAGTGTATTCTCCCCAGTGGAGGTTGTCATTTTGATTTATGTCAGCTAATTCAAACTTCCATACATCAAAATGGTGTCCTCCACTAGGGAGGTTGTGCCGGAATTAAGTAACTCTGGTGCAACGACCCCAGCGGATGGCAAAGAAGAGCCGAGGAAAGAGGATCATGAAGAGGAGCTCTGATGCCTGGGCTCTAGGTGTGGACCTGTATCTGGGCTGAGGCCAAGGCATTGGAACCTAGCCTTTGGCCCATGCCCCGATGGCGGGCCTCAAATCAGGCCAAGGCCCCAGCATTGGGATCCAGGCTCAGGACCAGGCAATGGATAGGGCCTGAGTCCGGCTCTGGCCTAGGCCAAGGCCCAAGCATCGGCACCCAGCTTCTAGACTGGCTATGGCATTGGGCCTGGGCCCGGGCCTAGTGCAAAGCCCAAGCCTCAGGTCAAGGCCTCCAAGCCTGGGCCTTCTGTAGGGCCTATGCCAAATTTGCAGTGACCTTGCATAGGCTTAGGCCAAGGTAGATCACCTTAATCTTAGCCCAAGCCCCATGTAAGGCCCCGGCTTGTGTCATGGCCTAGGCCTCATCTTCGGAACTCCCCTGGACGAGATAAGTGGGAGCCAGGGCAGAGCTTGGCCCCAGCATTTTTTGGGTGGAAGGAATGGGTAGGTGGCACAGGAGGCCCTGGGAAGCTCTGTTTCTTTTCTGTTTTTTCCAGGGGAGGGGGATTCTTAATGTTTATTTTGTTTTTTTAACTAAAGAAACGAAATAAACAATTCATGAAACGAAATGCATGAGGGAAAAGCCTACAAAAAACAAAACTTTCACTCCTTTCCACCCTAATAAAGAGTACCATACTATAGTAATATATAAGTTAAAACAATCTGTAACATTTACCTGATTCTGAGGAAATTATGTTTCTGTTTCTGGTTTCTATAATAATTGTATATTTCCTTTTGGGTTGGTCTCTAAGATAGTTGTTATATTTGTTTTTCCAGTGTGCTGTTATGGAATGGAAATGATAATTAAAAAATGTTTTAAAAGATACATTTGTAAAATGTACTCTTGTTGCTTACACTCTATTGCCAGTGTGTCCACGGCATGTGTAACTTTTTCATACTATGCAAAAGGGGCACAAGTGAAAGTAGAAGGTCTGTATTGATCTTGGGAAGGTTACTAAAAATTTCAACCTGGTGGTCAACTGTTGCTGTGACTGCTACCTGTCTCTGTTTTATAATACATTATGCAGTTATGTCTCATGATGTCAAAGGGCACTTCTGAGAGCTTGTTGAGTGGTAAATTATTTAGGTGCATAGAGGAGATAATATTTGCATTTTCACTTAGTGTTGGGGACTCATGGTTCATATGTCTGCTTTCCTTCTGTCCCTTTGATCGAGTGACCTCAGGGTGATATTGATATTATATGAAAGTTGGACATCAGAAGCTCGAACCTTGGAATGGAAAATCCTTTAGTAATAAACATCGAGGGAAGACTACAAGAACCTTCTCAGCAAATAGCTGGAGGCTCGCAGTCATAGAGGCTCAAATTAAGATTTTTTTGTTTCCTTTTCAAATCATTAAAAATAAAGCTATAATTATTATTATTTTTTTAAGAAACAGTATGAGCCAGTCATAGAAAACAAGACCTATTATTACAAGGATTTGAGTCAGGACAAAGATGCACCTTATGTTATGATGCTGCTCGCAGAACCCATCCAAAGAGCAGCCTTTCACCTCCATCCGATGTGGTTCCTCCACCATCCCAATGCTGCCGGTCCCCGTTGATGCGACTTATGGTGCCCTGGACCGCCCCTGCCGCTCCTTCGTGACCCGACGCTGCTGGACATGGCAGGAGGGGCCGCCACTGTTTCTTTGCGGCCCTGGTGCCGCCATTGCCTCCCTCTCCGCATGGCAAGGGAAGCCATTGACTTTCCACCTTCTTCATGCAGCAGGGATGCTGCCAACGCTGGCTTCCTCCTTCACTCCCTGGACCCTGCATAGGCATGAGCATGCGCCTCGCTATGTTATTTAAAGGGCCCGTGGCGGGAAAAGCCTCGAGGCCCCAATGATGACATCATCAGCCTGCTGCTTAGTCCAGCCCTATAAAAGGTCTCTCTTCCACTTCATCGAGGCCTTCAAACCCAGACTACACAGTGGTCTTCCCCACGTTCAAGGTCCTCCATTGTCTTCTTGTGTCTTGATGGCTTCACCTTCGTTAGATGTTCCTGGGCTCCTTTGTCTGGATGTTCCTGGTCTTGTTCCTGGTTGGAGCTCCTTCGTTGTCTCTTTGGTGTCCTGAGGTTCCTTGACCTGAAGTCCTGATGTTCCATGTCCTGATGTTCCTGATGTTCCGTGTTCCAGTTCCTGTGTGCTGATGTCCTGTTTTTTCTAGTTCCTGGCTCTGGGTATTCCTGTCTAGTCTCATCTGCCAGATTCTGCCTCGAGATGACCATCCTGAGGGTAAATCCGTATTGATCTGGTTCCTGTTCCCGGTCATTGGAGCTCTGTTCCGGCTGGATCCTGCTTCTAGATTCCTTGCTTGTCCACCTTTCCTGGTGTTCCACCATCGTGGTCTATGACCAGCCCATGGGGGTCTGTGTAGGGTACTTTGTGGCACAAGGCCTGTCTTCATGTCTGCAACGCAAGTCTCCAGAAGGCTCCTTGTTTTTAATTTCGAGTTCTGTTCCTGAATCCCGAGTTCCAAAGTCTTGAATCCTGAGTCTTGAATCCTGTTCCCAGTCTTTGGAGTACCTTGTGCCTGCTTCTGTCAATGCCCAAGACTCAAACCAGAACCTGCTCCGCTTCAGCGTGGTCTGTAACAAGCCATGGGCGACTGTGTAGGGTGTGCCTCGGTGCAGGTCTCTCCTGAATCTTCGACATGTTTCCAGTTCCAAGTCTTCACTTTCTTGTCTGGAGTCATCTTCACTTTTGGCGTGGTCTGCGACCAGCCATGGACAGCTGTGTAGGGCTCGCTGAGGTGCAGTACTCACCCAGTATTAGTGCCTGAACCCTGGATCCTCGCCTGAGTCTTCCAAGTATCCTGGATCCTTGTCTAAGTCTTCTAAGTTCCATGAAACCTTGTCAGAGTCTTCCAAGTATCCTGAATCCTCATCTGAGTCTTCCAAGTTCCTTGAGTCCTTATCCGAGTCTTCCAAGTATCCTGAAACCTCATCTGAGTCTTCCAAGTTCCACGTATCCTCGTCTGAATCTTCCAAGTTCCTCAAGTCCTTGTCTGAATTTCCAATTCCTGAGTTCCATGTCTCGTCTTGCTCCTGCCCTCAGCCTCCATCTGGCATCATGCACTCGTTGTTCCCAAGCGGTGGGTCTGGAAGAGCTACCGAGTGGCCAGAGGGCTACTCTTGAGACCGGCATTGCTTTGCTGGGTCTCACTGGTGCATGTAGGTCCAGTGGAGGGCTGAGCTTGCCTTGTTCCAGTTCCTGATGTTCCAAGTCTTGATCCTGGTCCAGCCTTGCTCCAGCCCGTGCCTGAACACTCTTACCTTCCGCGGTGTGTGTCTTGGGGCTCCTCCCTGAGCCATGCTGTGGCCCAAGGGCTCACAATCTCTCTGAGCAAGTGACAGTGCCTCCGCGTTCGCAACACCTTATTCCTATAGTTTTCACACTTGTTAGACAGGTTTTCATGAAAACCTGATGTGGACTTTTCTCTTGGAATTGTACTAACTGCAGTAGTGATTCTGTAAGAGAAAGGAACTGTACCAACTTTCTCTCTGCAACCCCCCTCCTTGGCCCAGACCTTCTTTGTCTTCCTAATCCCCCACCCACTTCCTGCCTTGTTACACTAGAATATTTCTGCATACTGTCTATGCCAACAAGGAATAAGAGAACTTTGTGACTATTATGATTTATTACAGCTCACACAATTACAGAGTTCATTATATTAGATAAGGCAGTATAACCCAAACTTCACAAGTATGCACTTGTGCCTCTTCCTATCTACTGATAGAAACGTGTCTCTTTCACCCACTCAGGTGAATCATTTCACTACGGGCCATTAGCAGATGTGCACGGGTGTCTCCCGGTAATCTGATATGAGGACTGAAACAGACCTTTCTATTCCTCTCTTCTTCCCTTCTGCCATTATCCCAACAGTGTTGGTGTCTCTCTGTTTTTTCATCCTGGATGGAGCCATGGCCTGAGTTCAGTTCCAGCTGGGAACCCCGTTATCTAGCCTCTCCTGCTGCTGTTGCTGGAATTCCACACTTGGTCAGGCTAATGCCCGTTTATGGATTTGCTCTGGGTTTGACTACCGAGCGGTGGCAGTTGTTTACTGCTAAAAGCAGTTATCTCTGAGTTTCGTCTGGTGACTGACACAAGTTGCTCAAGATGTTTGTGTAGTGGCAGACTTGTTTATGTGGAGAAGAAGAATGTCCCTTTTTCTGTCTTAGGCCCAGATAGGTCATGTCAGTCCAAGGCTTTGCCCTGGAAGTTTCAACAAATTTTGCTGGCCAAAATTCCTGGAGGCTGTTTCCAATTATAGTCTTTCCTATCTTCTCTTAAATTTATGCCCACCCAAGCTCTAACTATAACAGCATCACCATCTTGCAGGAGTGGGGTCAGTGAGAGACTTCCTCAGTAGCTGGTGGCATGAGCTCTGACAGCCATGAAAGGACAGATTAGAGGAGTGAGCACCCACCTCCTTCAGTGGCTGGTGGGATCAGATCTGCTAGCTAACATAGGGCAGGTCAGACGTGTGACGGGCGGCAGCCTCCTTTTTCTTCCAACCACCACAGCAAGGGTTGGGGAGGTCAGCGGCCTGCTGTTGTCAGCTGGTGGAATGATCTCTGCCAGCTGTCCCATCCCTGTGCCATGAGCATTTTTTAAACTCATGGGCCAGTTGCTGGCACTTCTTAGCTGCTGATCTCATGAGACCAAGAGCCATAGAGTGGCCCCCCTGTCCCCCAAGTTTAAACAATGCTTACAGTGCAAAGCTGGCATTGTTCCAAAAGTGCAACACCTGACCCCGCTCTTCAGAGTCATGAACTGTGGCAAATTCATGTAAATCAAATTTGCCACAGTTCAAAATGCTTCTAGGTCAGTGACTCGGCCTGCCCCGGCAGAAAATCGCCACTGATTAGCCGATACAATCCCAGGATTGACTGAACTGCCTGTCTTTGCTCCATGCTTCTGGCTTGTAGTACTATGGTTCGACAGCCATTGGTTTCTCTGCCTTTAAATTCTCGGGGAGAACAACATGAAATAGACTTTCATACATGGGATTGGCCTGGTACTTCTAGGCAACCTGGACTGGCCACTGTCGAAGACAAATGGAGAAAGAGCACTAGTGGAGTACATGTGCTGTTAATATCTTCATAAGTGATCAAGAAAAGGAAATAATGAGTGAGATGATCAAGTATGCAGATGACACAAAATTGTTTGAAGCTGTTAAAACAGTGGCAGATTGTGAGGTGCTGCAAAAGGAATTTGTGAGACTGTCAGATGGAATGGAATGTGAAATGTGTTTAACCCCTCACTCCAGGTTATGTGGCCAGATGTAGAAAGGGGATCACTCTGGGCAAATTTTTTTTATAATATTAGTCCTATGTCTCTAGGCACTCTGCAGCTTCTCTTGGGTTGGTGGAAAGAGAATCTGCTTTTAAGGCCATCTGTTCCAATCACTGGGTAATTGCTTTGCTCACCAAACCAATGTTTCGCCACTTCATGGGCACACTTGCCGAATTCTCAGACTCTGGATTCTCTCTGGGTGTGCTCTGATCCTTCCCTTTCTCACACCGATGGGAAAGAAAGAAACTCAAAATATATGATTCAACACAACTTTACTGATTTAATATAATGAATTATTAAATAGCAGAAATATACTTCACATATATACAGGCAAATGAATACTAAACCAGTGAGGTTCAGAGTTCTATTTATAAACTGTAAAGTCTTTGTTTTAAAGCAACTAAAAAAATATTAAAATCACACAAATAGAAAATCTTCAGTTCTAGTAAAAGCAAAATAAGAGATCTCTAGTAGGGGCACATTTCTTTTCTTTCCTTTTGACAACTCACTGTTCTAATTTCGGTTATCGGATGTAAAAAATGATACACACTTATCACTCAGTGGCTTTCCAGTCTTGGAAGAAATGAATTCCAGAATCTTCGCTTCAAAAGACCTTTTGGGTCCAGGCAGCTCAACCCTGTGTTACTTTCAAGGGACTCTGCCGTTCTGACATCCACTTCACACTGGCATCCGACTTGTAGACAAAAGAAATCCACAGGTGAAGTGATTTCAGTAGGATACTTCATTCTCTTAGTTTGCAGGCTAATACTGCTTGCACAGCACTTGCCTGTACATTGATGCTGTCTGCAGCACTCTCTAGTCTCTAGCTTTTTCTGCCCCTTCCTCTGGAGCTTGAACACAGCCACACTCCTAAGAAACAAAACTCACTCCTGATTGGAAGAGAAACCTTGCAGGGTTCTCTTATCTGCTTCTGGGATATGTTAAAAGTCCACACAGATTGTGGTATGCTAAATGGATTTTCACTATTCAATAGTCCAAATGGGGATTAAAGTTATCTGTGTTGGATAAAGTCCCTTCCAGCCTTTTTGTTCATAGGTGGCTGAAGAGGGCCATAGCACAGCATAACCGCACAAAAACTGAAGTGCAAAGTAATGCACATAGTGAAAAATAATCCCATCTACAGGTACGTAATGCTGTGCTGGGTTCTATATTGGGGATCAGTAATCCGGAAAAGAACCTTGGAATGCTTGTGAACAATTCGTTGAAATCTTCATTTCAGAGTGTGGCAGAGATAAAAAAAGCAAATAGAATGTTGGGAATGATCCAAACTGCAATAGAAAATAAAACCGACAATTTCATAAAGCCTCCGTTTCACTCCATAGTGCAACTGTATCGTGAGTATTGTATGCAGTTCTGGTTGCCCCATCTCAAAAAAGAGATAACAGAGCTGGAAAAGTTGTAGAGGAGAGCATCACAGATTATAAAGGGGATAGAACAACTCTCTTATAATGAAAAGTTGCACAGGCTAGAGGTCTTCAGTTTGTGTAAGAGATGGGTGGGAAGGGACTTGATAGAAGTTTATAAAATTATGAGTGAGGGTAGAACAGGTAACTAAAAGATGGTTACACACCCTTTCAAAAAACACTAAAACAAGAGGACGCTCCATGAAACCAACAACCAGCCCCAAATCATAGAAAGTATTTTTTTCACTCTGCATGCAATCAAGTTATGAAATCTGTTGCCAGAAGGCGAGGGAAAGGGAACAAACATGCCAAGGTTTAAAAAATGTTTAGACAAGTTCCTGGAGGAAGAGTCTGGGTAGACTAAAGAAAGCTATTGCTATCCCTGAGAGTGAGTAACAGGAAATAAATCTTCTTTATGGGATCTGGATTGGATTGGCCACTGAGGGAGACAGGATGCTGGGCTTGATGGAACTTAGTCTGACCCAGTTTGACATTTCTTATGTTCTTAGGATGCTGGGCTGGTTGACCCATTTGTTTAACTCAGCACAGCATTTCTAGTGTTCTTATGTACTTATTGTCTCTCTTACATCCCTGGTTTAGCAAAGTGGATCCAAATAATTCTGCCACCACATACTCAGTCTAGGTCTTTTTCAAAGATGCATCCTTTGCTATCTCATGTTCTCATCTGTTAGCTATGGCTCTGCTAGCTTGGTAACTATGGCTAACTTTTACCTCAAATTGTAAGGTTTGGCTAGTAGGGATGTGAATCGTTTTCCATATCGTCTTAACGATAGAAATCGTGTGGCAGGGCAAGAAAATCGTCTTAGGCACGATTATTTCATTGAAAAATCGTTAAAAATCGTTTTTTCCGATTAGTGCGCACTAACTCGAGTTAGTGCGCACTAACTCCCCATTACTGCGCACTAACTCGAGTTAGTGCGCACTAACTGAAAATGATACAAATAAACACTTTCCAGGTCACTGAAGGTCAGTTAGGAATGAATATGTGTTCCTATTGGCTGGCTGCCCTCTTATCTATTGATGTTACCACTGAGGTGATGGTTGGGGGGATGGGAAATGGAACTGGAAACTCACGAACACCAACAGAAAATGAAACAAAGTGTTGACACTTCCCAGGTCAGTAAAGGTCACTTAGGAATGAATATGTATTCCTATTGGCTGGCTGTGCTCTTATCTATTGATGTTACCAAGGTTTCCACTGAGGTAATGGTTGGGGGGATGTGAAATGGAAACAGTTGCAAGCTTGACAAAAAAAGTAATGTGATGATCAGCACTTCTTTGTTTATTATTTTTGTTAGCAGGCACCTGAAATGCTAGTGCATGTTGAATTTGCCAATCACTGTGCATTTTAGAAAGGTGGTCCTGGCTGGAACTGTACACAGTTCAAATATATGTAATTGATTGTTGGTAAGTGTATTTTTTAAGTAGCCACACTGGCACCAGTATGTTTACTTATCCTCTTACTTAACTCACTAGCTCAGCTTTGTAAGAAGGGCTTCTCTGCTTGTGTGTTGCTTTTCTTTGCTGTGAGGAGAGCAGAAACATCAGATCTGTATTCAATCTACTAGAGTCATCTCTTATATTAACCTACTCAATTTTTTTTTAAATGATTTGTTATATCACTGAATTAATAATTCATTATTATTAGGTGGTGGTGAATGTCTGGACCCCCGCTGGGCTTTTGGCAAGTCTTGTGGGGGTCAGGAGGCCCCCCCAAGGTGGCCAAAAGTCCCTGGGAGTCCAGCGGGGGTCTGGGAGCGATCTCCTGTCGCAAATCGTTTTTTTCGTAAGGAAAATGGCGCCGGCCATAGCAGGGTGGGTTTTAGGGTTGCTTTAGCGTGCCGGTTTCCCCGCCCTCCCCCCCACTGGACCCCAGGTAATATAAGGCACTTTGGGGGGGTTCGGGAGGGTGGGGGATTTATTTTCAAGGGTCAGGGTGTTGTGATCTTCCTGCACACAGTGCCCTAACCCTGGCAGGAGGGTGGGGGATTTATTTTCAAGGGTCGGGGTGTTGTGATCTTCCTGCACACAGTGCCCTAACCCTGGCAGGAGGGTGGGGGATTTATTTTAAAGGGTCGGGGTGTGTTTTAGGTTTGCTTTAGCGTACCGGTTTCCCCGCCCTGCCCCCCACTGGACCCCAGGTAATATAAGGCACTTTGGGGGGGTTCGGGAGGGTGGGGGATTTATTTTCAAGGGTCAGGGTGTTGTGATCTTCCTGCACACAGTGCCCTAACCCTGATAGGAGGGTGGGGGATTTATTTTCAAGGGTCGGGGTGTTGTGATCTTCCTGCACACAGTGCCCTAACCCTGGCAGGAGGGTGGGGGATTTATTTTAAAGGGTCGGGGTGTGTTTTAGGTTTGCTTTAGCGTGCCGGTTTCCCCGCCCTGCCCCCCACTGGACCCCAGGTAATATAAGGCACTTTGGGGGGGATCGGGAGGGTGGGGGATTTATTTTCAAGGGTCAGGGTGTTTTGATCTTCCTGCACACAGTGCCCTAACCCTGGCAGGAGGGTGGGGGATTTATTTTCAAGGGTCGGGGTGTTGTGATCTTCCTGCACACAGTGCCCTAACCCTGGCAGGAGGGTGGGGGATTTATTTTCAAGGGTCGGGGTGTTGTGATCTTCCTGCACACAGTGCCCTAACCCTGGCAGGAGGGTGGGGGATTTATTTTCAAGGGTCGGGGTGTTGTGATCTTCCTGCACACAGTGCCCTAACCCTGGCAGGAGGGTGGGGGATTTATTTTCAAGGGTCGGGGTGTTGTGATCTTCCTGCACACAGTGCCCTAACCCTGGCAGGAGGGTGGGGGATTTATTTTTAAGGGTCAGGGTGTGTTTTAGGTTTGCTTTAGCGTGCCGGTTTCCCCGCCCTGCCCCCCACTGGACCCCAGGTAATATAAGGCACTTTGGGGGGGTTCGGGAGGGTGGGGGATTTATTTTCAAGGGTCGGGGTGGGTTTTAGGGTTGCTTTAGCATGCCGGTTTCCCCGCCCTGCCCCCCATTGGACCCCAGGTAATTTAAGGCACTTTGGGGGGGTTCGGGAGGGTGGGGGATTTATTTTCAAGGGTCAGGGTGTTGTGATCTTCCTGCACACAGTGCCCTAACCCTGGCACCAGGGGTGTTGTGATCTTCCTGCACCCAGTGCCCTAACCCTGGCACCAGGGGTGTTGTGATCTTCCTGCACACACAGTGCCCTAACCCTGGCACCAGGGGTGTTGTGATCTTCCTGCACACAGTGCCTGACCCTGACTCCTCCCCTCCCCCATGTCCCAGCCAGTGAATAGTGTGTGGGTGAGTGGTGGGGGGGGGGGGGGAGGGATGGGAAGGGAGAGACAGCCCCTGCATTCAGGGGCTGTCTCTCCCTTCCTATCCCTCCCAGGGAGTGGGGCTGGCTCTCCCTTCCCATCCCTCACAGGGAGTGGGGCTGCTTTCCCCTTCACCTCCCCCCACCCCCTCCCCTTCCCCTTCTCTCTCCCATATACCAGCAGTGGGGGATGTGAAGGGTGGGATACTTCAGCCCTTTCCAGTCTGAGCTTCTGAACTTACTTTTTTTCATCTTCTTTTTTATTTTCTCATTGTAGATGGATCATGATAGGGAGTCAGCCCAACCGTCCTCCTCAAAGGCCGATCGTGATGCTAGGTCCCGGAAGCCACGGTTCACACAGGCAGATGTGGACCTCCTAGCCTGGCTACTCCTCCTGGATGAGGAGCATCTCTACACCCCCTCAGGCAGCAGGCCTAACCTTCAAAGGGAGTCTGCAGCCTGGGTGGCTCTCCAGGAGGAGTTCTGCCGGAGAGCCTCTTACCCGCGTGAGATCGAAGATCTCAAGAAGAAAGGTGAGAGATAATGTTAGTGGTGTATTATATTTATTTATATTTATTTATCATTTTGAAATGATGTGATTTGTATTTGGGAATTTTGAATGCCACATTAAAAGATAGCTAATTTTTTTTTTATTACTAAATGTTATATATTGCATAAAAAAATAACCTAGCAGGGCATGTTGTGTTTGTAAGTAATTTATTAATCAATTAATGTTATTCTATTTCCTTTCTACCTCTAATTCTCAGGTCGGCATCTGAGACTTCACGAGGGTGATTGGCTTGAGGAGGTCCGCCTGACTTTAGCGCGTCCTTCGCCTGGTAGGCTGTTTGAGAATACTCCACAAGTACACAAATATTATTCAATTAATTGTAATGGAATTTGTGTTTAATATTGTTTGTGTCAGTTCCAATTCCTTTTTTTTAAATTTTAACTGTTGTTCTGTGAAATTTGATCTGTGTCTTCGTACAGAACCACACACCAGCAGGGACGAGGCAGGGCTTCCTGGGCCCAGTAGCTGTCAGCAGAGGAGGACGGAGCAAACCGTCACTGGTGGGCCAGGTATTATATTATTAGATAATTGAGCCCTGACCATTGACCAACATGCTGCAAATGTGAATGGGGGATAAATGTGAGACTGAGGGAAGGGGGTATTAGTCACTGTGAGAGGGGAGGGAGGCAGTGGGAGAAAGAGGATGAGTGAGGAAGAAGAACTGTAGAAGAGTGCCATGTTAAAAAATGAACTGAAAAACATTTTTTTTAATGTAGCACGTGTGTACGGGCTTAATGGCTTGTATTTTGGCCCACAGGGCCAGTATGTATGTTGTAGTACTAGTAGTAGTAGTTTGTCTAGTATCTGTCTGAGGCAGAAAATCAAAATTATTGTTTGTGATCAGTCAGTTATATAGGGTGGGATAGATGTATGTTATGTTATATATTTATATAATATTATCTCTAATTATCTAGAATGATATCCCTCCACTCTCCCTCTCCGAGGTTGTAGACTATAAACTCATTTTTCCAAAACCCTACAATTTAGTAAACTAAGGGGTTGAATGTATTTTAATATTGTAAACTTGCTGGTGCGTACAATACTGGTTTGTGGCCCTCGAGGACCATAACTGCCCACCCCTGTTCTATATCTTATGTAGAATTTTTTACATTTCTTTACAGGGCAAGAAGAGGCAGCCACAGCCACCAGTGCCACTGCCAGTGCCCAAAGGATGGAGGCAGCCACAGCCGGGCCCAGCAGCACCAGCACCAGCACTGCTGCTGTACTCCCTGCAGGATCTCCTCCAAGCTGCGTATGTACTGCACATGCGCAGTTTGGCATACTGAAGGAGCTCCTGCAGGGAGGAAACAGCATCAGGGCAGATGTCAAGGATGTGCAGAGGAGGCTGTCAGCCATGGAGGAGGCCTTTCAGGAGCTGAGGGCACAGGTATCTCCTCCTCATGAGATGCCTCGTGAGGAGGAGATGCCACTGCCCTCTGCTCCAGAGCAGGATCCTCCTCTCGGGTTGCCATTCTCCTCTCCACATCCTTGAGTACTGGGTGCTAAAACACATAATTTTTTTTTGGTATGTTGTCATTGTAAAGTTATATTTTTATAACAGTGTTATTTAATTTCGTTATAGTTTTGTAGTTAATAAAATGTTTTAAATTTGAGAAATATTAGTGGACTCAATTATTAAAATTATTATAAATTGGGATTTATAGTCAACAGATTTTCTAACATGCAACACAGCAATAAAATTACCAGTGTTATCAATTAGTCTTTCAGTTTCCAATCCAGTCCATCTGCAACTCATCAAGATCAGCCTCAGCTTCCCCCATTTCTCCCAGACCACGACCTAGTCATGATTTGACTGTTAAGACTTCTTATACTATCACTTACTCCAGATAAAGAGCGAGAGTAAATATAAAGCTGCCAAATCTACACATACAGTAAATCTCTTATAAAATAGCGACTAACATACATAAATGTTGGCCTCCACTTGGGAACACCTAGACCATCCCTTTTTTCACACGTGTAGATTTACTCATGTTGTACTATATATAAAGAAGTATATGCTATTTATGTAAACACGTAAATGCTGTTTTTTATTAATGCAACTTGAAAATTCAACTTAACATGTATCTGCTCCGCAGGGAGAAATAATTAAATCTCGGCCAGAGAAACCTTTTACTGACCACAGGGAGGTTAGGTAACTCATGACACAACTGGAGATGGTTTTGATTTAGGCACTAACTTACGTGGTCAGGCTTTATTTAGAGAGTGAGACAAATTGGTCCCTACAAACCAGGGTTTTCCAAATAAATAACCACTCACTCAGCAGGATTTTATGCATGATGTAAATTTGCATATACTGAGTCCCCATGATATGCAAATGTATTTCATGCATAATTCTTTGTGGATATTCTAAAAATCCAACTGGCTGTGGAATCCCCAGGACCGGTTTGGTAAGCTGAGCTATAAACTGTCTCAGCCTGAAAAATAAACCATGCCCCTATCACAGTATGATATACATTAACTGCTTAGAGAGACTATGGTCAAAACTCAAAAGTACTTTAACTGCCTGTTTTCTAACAGCTGCTAAATAAGCGCACACAGTTGATAGACACAAACTTAGGTTTCTTTCTTGCACATACAAAGTCCTTATTCATCAAGCTGACAAGATAGATGATAACAGCACAGCAGACACCTGAGGTGAAGAGGCAGGGGCAGTTCTATCATGAGGCACTGGCAGTGCTTCTGCTGAATGCTCCATCCTGCTGTGTTCCCAAATGACCTTGCATCCCCATCCTAGACAAGAGACTCACTCCTCCTCCCAGTCACAGCGAATTTTCACATTATGAAGCAGCGGAAGGTTGATTTTGATGAAAACCAATTCCTCTACTAAGTCTGGATTCAAACGTGCACGGAGTGGACTCACAATATTCCCTGTCAATGAAAATACTCGTTCACTTTGCACACTGGTGGGTGGGCAGGAAA
Organism: Rhinatrema bivittatum; assembly: GCF_901001135.1. Lineage (NCBI taxonomy): Eukaryota > Metazoa > Chordata > Amphibia > Gymnophiona > Rhinatrematidae > Rhinatrema > Rhinatrema bivittatum. Next base: position 333,324,022 of record NC_042617.1, on the reverse strand, counting down.
GAAAGTGTTGTGCTACTCTGGTAAGATAAGGCCACATTGAAGCTTTTTCTGCCCAATATCTCAGGGGATCTGACTCCATGCTCTCAACTGGCTCAGAGAGAAAATTATTCACATGAATTTCTGCAACCTTCTCTTGCAGGTGCTGCTGGTTAGCAGCCCCACCACTCTGAAATGTGACAAATTTTGCTCTTGCTATTGAAATAGGACCAGTTTCATGAAATTTGGGAGGAGAATGGGTTGTCATCATGGGAGGGAAGCAGCTGGTGGAACTGGAAGCAGCTGAGCAGGATGGAGTGGGAGGAGTTGAAATCTTTTTAACCATTTCAATCAACTTATTTGTCCAGGATGCAAGAGTATTGCACTTGAGAGCAACATTGCCTTTCACACGTGGGTCACACATAGTAGCTAAGATATAGCTATCCTTCTCCATTAGAGGTTTCAACCTTTTCTGTACTTGCTCTTTTAAGCATCTCACAAGCTGCAACACTTCCTTCGACAAATCTGTCTGATGCAGATATTCCTGTAATACCTGCTCCAGATCATATATTACAGGAATGATATCACCTAACGTGGCTGTAGCTGCACTCAGTGCATCAGTATATACTTTGAAAGGCTTGAGGACATGCACCATCTGTGCAATGTTTGTCCAGTCCTGACATCCAAGTGGATTTTCCAATCCAATTTCAGATTCCATTGCCAAATCATGCAGAGGTGTCTGTTGTTCAGACAACCTCTCCAACATAAGATAGGTGGAATTCCATCTGGTAGGCACATCCTGTACGAGGTTATGCAATGGTGCCCTAACTGCTTTTTGTTTTTCTCTGAGTTCCTTCCCACTTTTCACACTGCGATTGAAATGCCCAGTTATTTTGCGGCACTTTTCAATCAACCGCTTCAGGGCTTGACGACTAGTACCTTGCACTTCCTTGGCACCTAGCCCCAACGCATCCCTCACTACCAGGTGCAGTGTATGTGCAAAGCATCGGATGCCTTTGAATCCACCATCCTCCAGAGCCTTAATCATATTGGCAGCATTGTCAGTAATGATATATCCATTTAAACATTCCATATCACTGCTTCTAAGTAGCCCTTTCCATCCTTCCATCATCCCCTGAATTGTCTGTAAGATATTTGCAGAAGTATGTCTCTGGTCTAGCACTTGAGCATGCAGTAAAGCCCACCAGGTATCCTGGAGAAAGCTTTTTGGAGCTGCTGGTGCTACTGCCACTGCTTGTGCTTGTGCTGTCAGTTAATGCCTCATCCAGCTGCCACCAATGTGCTGTTAGAGACAAATATGCATGTGTTGCATTCTTACTAGTCCAAAGATCAGTGGTGAGATGTATGCTCCTTCCCTTTGCCCTTGCCATCACAATCTGCATTTCAGCACGACATTGTGAGTACAGGGAAGGAATCACCTGACGGGTAAATGTAGTTCTTGAAGGAATTTTGTAGTCAGGGGCTAAAAGATGGATCAGCTTCTTAAATCCACTATTCTCTACAATCTGCAGTGGCTGATCATCCTCAGCAATCATTACAGCAATTTGTCGTGTCACCACTTTGGATACTACTTGCTTCCTAGTCTGTGAAATTGAAGAAGGACACCACCCCATCTGCTCAACAGTAGCTTGCCGCTGCTGCCGGGGAAGAGGAGAAGAAGAAGACTGCTTCTGCTTCACATACACACAATCTTCTGAAGTAATTTCCTTCTGTGGCTTCCCTGCAGCTTCTTCTGCAAGCAACAGTGCTTTATGTTCTCTTTCAAGGTGATATTTCATGTTGGTGGTAGTAAGATGTCCAATAGTTCTTCCACGGCTCACCATCCTTTTACAATGGATACATTGAGCACATCTCCAATCATCCGTAACATTAAAATGATTCCAAACCTTAGATGTTTTTCTACTGTCCCTTACTCTAGGCTGGACATTTCTTGTCAGTGTTGTCATCAGAGTAGGAGTAGTAGTACTAGGAGTAGAAGTAGCAGAAGTTGTTCTTGTAGTAACCTGCAAAAGTTCAACTGGTTTAGGACTAGAGAGGATACTACTGGCGCTGACAGTGGTTTTTTTGACAATCGGACTACCATCATCTGATTCATCATCACTACTATCACTGTCATTGGCGGTGTTTTTCTCCTCATCCTGATTATCATCATTGTCATCCTCCTCCTCAGACTCAGAGTCCTCTGATTCTCTATTCAGCACTTTCTGTAGCACTTCATCCATCAATAAACTTTGCTGCTGCCGCACAGATTTCACTTTCACCTTTCCAGATTTTGCTCCTTCCTTGTCCTGCAAGTTACCTTGCTCCTTTACATTCGCTGAAGTAGAAGGGGTATCATCAAATCGCAGTTTTTTCCTACTGACTGGAATTTTCTTTCCAGTAGCACTCTTCTTCTTACCAGCAAACATTTTAAAACGTTATGGCTGCAAGTCCAGTCCAGTACCAACAAGTAAGCTGGCACAGCAGTGTACTGAGCAGCACCTAATAGATAAGATATATAGAAGGGTTAAATACAGTTAGTGAGTGACTTCGTCAGTCAGTGACAGGTCACTGTGTGATTAGTAATCTGACTAGTGGCTCACTGGCGTGGCTAGTAGCCACTAGCCAGCCACTAGCCATTGACACTAGGCTACCCCATAATATTATATTTACTTATACTTGCACTACTAACACAAACAATTTATTTATAAATTTAAGGCTCACGTGCATTTGCAAGTCCAGGACCAACACAGGGGTAGTGGCTGGCTAGTGTAAGACAACACACTAGTTTACTAGTAAATTGGGGGAAGGGGGAGGGGAAAGGGAGGGCGAGAAAACCGGCAGACTAAAGCAACCCTAAAACCCACCCCGACCCTTTAAAATAAATCCCCCACCCTCCCGAACCCCCCCAAAGTGCCTTATATTACCTGGGGTCCAGTGGGGGGGAGGGCAGGGAAACCGGCACACTAAAGCAACCCTAAAACCCACCCCGACCCTTTAAAATAAATCCCCCACCCTCCCGAACCCCCACAAAGTGCCTTATATTACCAGGGGTCCAGTGGGGGGGAGGGCAGGGAAACCGGCACACTAAAGCAACCCTAAAACCCACCCCGACCCTTTAAAATAAATCCCCCACCCTCCCGAACCCCCCCAAAGTGCCTTATATTACCAGGGGTCCAGTGGGGGGGAGGGCAGGGAAACCGGCAGACTAAAGCAACCCTAAAACCCACCCCGACCCTTTAAAATAAATCCCCCACCCTCCCGAACCCCCCCAAAGTGCCTTATATTACCTGGGGTCCAGTGGGGGGGAGGGCAGGGAAACCGGCACACTAAAGCAACCCTAAAACCCACCCCGACCCTTTAAAATAAATCCCCCACCCTCCCGAACCCCCACAAAGTGCCTTATATTACCTGGGGTCCAGTGGGGGGGGGAGGGCAGGGAAACCGGCACACTAAAGCAACCCTAAAACCCACCCCGACCCTTTAAAATAAATCCCCCACCCTCCCGAACCCCCCCCAAAGTGCCTTATATTACCTGGGGTCCAGTGGGGGGGAGGGCAGGGAAACCGGCACACTAAAGCAACCCTAAAACCCACCCCGACCCTTTAAAATAAATCCCCCACCCTCCCGAACCCCCCCAAAGTGCCTTATATTACCTGGGGTCCAGTGGGGGGGAGGGCAGGGAAACCGGCACACTAAAGCAACCCTAAAACCCACCCCGACCCTTTAAAATAAATCCCCCACCCTCCCGAACCCCCACAAAGTGCCTTATATTACCAGGGGTCCAGTGGGGGGGAGGGCAGGGAAACCGGCACACTAAAGCAACCCTAAAACCCACCCCGACCCTTTAAAATAAATCCCCCACCCTCCCGAACCCCCCCAAAGTGCCTTATATTACCAGGGGTCCAGTGGGGGGGAGGGCAGGGAAACCGGCAGACTAAAGCAACCCTAAAACCCACCCCGACCCTTTAAAATAAATCCCCCACCCTCCCGAACCCCCACAAAGTGCCTTATATTACCTGGGGTCCAGTGGGGGGGAGGGCAGGGAAACCGGCACACTAAAGCAACCCTAAAACCCACCCCGACCCTTTAAAATAAATCCCCCACCCTCCCGAACCCCCCCAAAGTGCCTTATATTACCTGGGGTCCAGTGGGGGGGGGAGGGCAGGGAAACCGGCACACTAAAGCAACCCTAAAACCCACCCGACCCTTTAAAATAAATCCCCTACCCTCCCGAACCCCCCCAAAGTGCCTTATATTACCTGGGGTCCAGTGGGGGGGAGGGCAGGGAAACCGGCACACTAAAGCAACCCTAAAACCCACCCTGACCCTTTAAAATAAATCCCCCACCCTCCCGAACCCCCCCAAAGTGCCTTATATTACCTGGGGTCCATGTGGGGGGGAGGGCAGGGAAAACCGGCACACTAAAGCAACCCTAAAACCCACCCCGACCCTTTAAAATAAATCCCCCACCCTCCCGAACCCCCCCAAAGTGCCTTATATTACCAGGGGTCCAGTGGGGGGGAGGGCAGGGAAACCGGCAGACTAAAGCAACCCTAAAACCCACCCCGACCCTTTAAAATAAATCCCCCACCCTCCCGAACCCCCCCCAAAGTGCCTTATATTACCTGGGGTCCAGTGGGGGGGAGGGCAGGGAAACCGGCACACTAAAGCAACCCTAAAACCCACCCCGACCCTTTAAAATAAATCCCCCACCCTCCCGAACCCCCACAAAGTGCCTTATATTACCTGGGGTCCAGTGGGGGGGGGGGGAGGGCAGGGAAACCGGCACACTAAAGCAACCCTAAAACCCACCCGACCCTTTAAAATAAATCCCCCACCCTCCCGAACCCCCCCCCCCAAAGTGCCTTATATTACCTGGGGTCCAGTGGGGGGGAGGGCAGGGAAATCGGCACACTAAAGCAACCCTAAAACCCAACCCGACCCTTTAAAATAAATCCCCCACCCTCCCGAACCCCCCCAAAGTGCCTTATATTACCTGGGGTCCAGTGGGGGGGAGGGCAGGGAAACCGGCACACTAAAGCAACCCTAAAACCCACCCCGACCCTTTAAAATAAATCCCCCACCCTCCCGAACCCCCACAAAGTGCCTTATATTACCAGGGGTCCAGTGGGGGGGAGGGCAGGGAAACCGGCACACTAAAGCAACCCTAAAACCCACCCCGACCCTTTAAAATAAATCCCCCACCCTCCCGAACCCCCCCAAAGTGCCTTATATTACCAGGGGTCCAGTGGGGGGGAGGGCAGGGAAACCGGCAGACTAAAGCAACCCTAAAACCCACCCCGACCCTTTAAAATAAATCCCCCACCCTCCCGAACCCCCACAAAGTGCCTTATATTACCAGGGGTCCAGTGGGGGGGAGGGCAGGGAAACCGGCACACTAAAGCAACCCTAAAACCCACCCCGACCCTTTAAAATAAATCCCCCACCCTCCCGAACCCCCCCAAAGTGCCTTATATTACCTGGGGTCCAGTGGGGGGGGGGAGGGCAGGGAAACTGGCACACTAAAGCAACCCTAAAACCCACCCGACCCTTTAAAATAAATCCCCTACCCTCCCGAACCCCCCCAAAGTGCCTTATATTACCTGGGGTCCAGTGGGGGGGAGGGCAGGGAAACCGGCACACTAAAGCAACCCTAAAACCCACCCCGACCCTTTAAAATAAATCCCCCACCCTCCCGAACCCCCCCAAAGTGCCTTATATTACCTGGGGTCCAGTGGGGGGGAGGGCAGGGAAACCGGCACACTAAAGCAACCCTAAAACCCACCCCGACCCTTTAAAATAAATCCCCCACCCTCCCGAACCCCCCCAAAGTGCCTTATATTACCAGGGGTCCAGTGGGGGGGAGGGCAGGGAAACCGGCAGACTAAAGCAACCCTAAAACCCACCCCGACCCTTTAAAATAAATCCCCCACCCTCCCGAACCCCCACAAAGTGCCTTATATTACCTGGGGTCCAGTGGGGGGGGAGGGCAGGGAAACCGGCACACTAAAGCAACCCTAAAACCCACCCCGACCCTTTAAAATAAATCCCCCACCCTCCCGAACCCCCCCAAAGTGCCTTATATTACCTGGGGTCCAGTGGGGGGGAGGGCAGGGAAACCAGCACACTAAAGCAACCCTAAAACCCACCATGACCCTTTAAAATAAATCCCCCACCCTCCTGATTTTTAAAATCATTTAAAAAAAATTGAGTAGGTTAATATAAGAGATGACTGTAGTAGATTGAATAAAGATCTGATGTTTCTGCTCTCCTCACACCAAACAAAAGCAACACACAAGCAGAGAAGCCCTTCTTACAAAGCTGAGCTAGTGAGTTAAGTAGGAGGAAAAGTAAACATACTGGTGCCAGTGTGGCTACTTAAAAAATACACTTACCAAGTTACCAACAATCAATTACATATATTTGAACTGTGTACAGTTCCAGCCAGGACCACCTTTCTAAAATGCACTGTGATTGGCAAATTTCACGTGCCTGCTAACAAAAATAATAAACAAACAAGTTCTAGTCACGTGACCTTGGTAACATCAATAGATAAGAGCACAGCCAGCCAATAGGAATACATATTCATTCCTAAGTGACCTTTACTGACCTGGGAAGTGTGAACACTTTGTTTCATTTTCTGTTGGTGTTCATGAGTTTCCAGTTCCATTTCCCATCCCCCCAACCATCACCTCAGTGGTAACATCAATAGATAAGAGGGCAGCCAGCCAATAGGAACACATATTCATTCCTAACTGACCTTCAGTGACCTGGAAAGTGTTTATTTGTATCATTTTCAGTTAGTGCGCACTAAATCGAGTTAGTGCGCACTAACGGGGAGTTAGTGCGCACTAACTCCCGTTAGTGCGCACTAACACGATTTAACGATTTTTAACGATAAATCGTTAGAATTTCTATTGTATTGTGTTCTATAACGATTTAAGACGATATTAAACATTATCGGACGATAATTTAATCGTTGAAAAACGATTCACATCCCTATTGGCTAGGTAAATCAGTTTTACCATGCTCTGCTTGTGCCAGATGTAATAAGTTCAAAAAACTAAAGAGGTTATTTCTAACCCTATCGCAGTTTTCGCGTGCAATACCTAGATCGGGGCGGAGTCAGGGCGGCGTCAGCACGGAAGAGGAGGAGTCGGCGGTGGCGTTACAGAGATAAAAAATAAAGGACTTGACACTTGAAAGCTTGAAAGAAAATATTGCCAAAGCACTAGTGCTGTGCTGGAACTTTCCCATATAATCCCTGCATTGTGATGTCATTGTGATGACAGAAATAGGCTCAAGGAAAAAAAAAAAAAGA